>NC_081318.1:20967698-23467698 GCF_026419965.1 Kogia breviceps
CTGGGCTTGCACCCTGGGCCACCTGGCTCCACCTCCCCACCCCCATCCAAGAGTGTGGGTGGATTCTGACGTCCATTCCTTTCCCAGAGTCGCATTTTAGGTACTTCTTACTGTTTACCATGTGATCATTGGCTGGGGGCACTGTATTAGGTACCACCTGTATTATGACTTGTATTCTTTTACAGTGAAAACACTGCAAAAAAGAGTATTCTCACCCCCATTTTGCAGAACCTGATGCATGGGAAGCTTATAACCTGCCAAGATCACACAGCAAAGTAACTGACAGGACTGAAACTGGAACCCAGTCTAATCCAAAGTCCTTGCTTTAACTGCCATTACATCACCTCTCACTTTCTTGCTGAAGAGCAGAACAGGAACAACTTCTGCAAAAAAAAAACTCATAGTGGGCTTCCCTGGTGGCACAGTGGTTGAGAGTCCGCCTGCCGATGCAGAGAACACGGGTTCGTGCCCCGGTCCGGGAAGATCCCACATGCCGCAGAGCGGCTGGGCCCGTGAGCCACGGCCGCTAAGCCTGCGCGACCGGAGCCTCAATAGTGAGAAGCCTGCGCACGGCGATGAAGAGTGGCCGCCGCTTGTTGCCACAACTAGAGAGAGCCCTCGCACAGAAACGAAGACCCAACACAGCCAAAATAAATGAATAAAATTAATAAACTCCTACCCCCAACATCTAAAAAAAAAATAAATGTTTTCCCCATCCTTCTTAAAAAAAAAAAACCCTCATAGTAATTATCATCTCCTTCTCTCACTGAAATTCCTGCAGAGCCAGTTTTCTCTAAGGTGATGTCTCAATCCAGCCTTGACACGAGAGAATATCTGCATATGAATAGTAGGTCCAGGCTGGAGATAACCAATTGAAATGCTAATGCTGCCACTGGTGGGAGGGGGAGGGGGGAAGAAAGATGGGGGAGGAGAGAAGTTAGGGACCACCGCTGTGGTCCAGGTGACCATGGTCCAGATGCTGTGTTCAGGACCCAGGTGAGGGAGGTGGAAAACAGGCACTGGAACCTCTGAGAGGGAAGGATGCTCCACAGACTCTTCCTCCAATGAGCTCCGCATTATTCTATTTCCCTAAATGTCTGGCATTTGCTACCCATGTAATACTTTATCTATTGCTTGCAACCTCAACTGAGATCTTGGTCATGACTGTTCTGGCAAAGCACTCCACTTCTAACTGGTCTTGTCACGGCATGATGGCCACCCGGATCGTTCTTCCCAGAATACACTACTATGCAAAATTACCCAAGAGCACGACACTGAAAAAATAGGACAAAGGAGAGGGACGCCTCAGCGGCAGGAAAGGATTATTGAAATCAAATATTGCTTACTTTTCCCCAATATACATTACCATGAAAAAAAAAATCACATAATCTTTTTTGTAAACATATGCATTTGATTCCTTTTCCTGTTAAACTTAAGCCACACAACCTCAAATTCTATTTTATTTTCCGTAGTTTTCTGTATTTCTGAAAATGTCTGCAATAAGCATATATTACATTTATTTTTTTATTTTATTTATTATTATTATTTTTTTTGTGGTACGCGGGCCTCTCACTGTTGTGGCCTCTCCCGTTGCGGAGCACAGGCTCCCGACGCACAGGCTCAGAGGCCATGGCTCACGGGCCCAGCCGCTCCGCGGCACGTGGGATCTTCCCGGACCCGGGCACGAACCCGTGTCTCCTGCATCGGCAGGCGGATTCTCAACCACTGCGCCACCAGGGAAGCCCATATATTGCATTTATAATGGGGGGGGGGTTAGATTTTCATTCGTTTTTCAAAGACAATCTGGAAAGATAATGCCCAAGAAGGTAATGAAATGGTTGGTGTGCAGCAAGAAAGATGTGGGCTCTAGCAGAGATGCCTCACCCAGGTTGGATGCCTTCTGGCTGTGAGTGTGATATAAGAGCAGGTGCTGCAGTAGCAGTTTGGATCATTAGTGGAAATGTGCGGGGGACTGCACTATACTCAGAGCATATGCAGGAAAGGCATTAGGCTGGTCCTAGGGCCCCAGGAAGAGCAATGCCACTCGTCTCGGGCTCCTCAGCAAGGAGAGAATTAACCCACACAGGGAGGCATCCTACAAAGGGGTGAATTAGTCCTTCCTAGCTCTCAAGGCTCTCTAAGAAGTTCCTTTTCTTTCAAGGGAAGTGGTGGATTTCCAGGCATCCCAAGGGAATCTTACCGTATTTAAAGAACATATATGTTCCGGAAAACTTGTTTCGGGTAAGTTAAATTTTCATATACCAAATCCTACTTTCCCGTCCTTTTTATTATCATGTTAAGAAACCTTCTTGAGAGAATACAGTCAACCCACTCTTGGAAATATGACACAAGCAAAAGGCAGCGCGCCTTTCTGTAACACGCATTTTTTTTTAAAAATGGTAAGACTTATGAAGAAACTAGGGGCAGGACAGGAATAAAGACACAGACGTAGAGAATGGACTTGAGGACAGGGGGAGCGGGAAGGGGAAGCCGGGACGAAGTGAGAGAGTGGCATGGACTTATATATACTACCAAACGTAAGGTAGATAGCTAGTGGGAAGCAGCCGCATAGCACAGGGAGATCAGCTCAGTGCTTTGTGACCACCTAGAGGGGTGGGATAGGGAGGGTGGGAGGGAAACGTAAGAGGGAGGGGACATAGGGATATATGTATATGTATAGCTGATTCTCTTTGTTATACAGCAGAAACTTAACACACCATTGTAAAGCAATTATACTCCTATAAAGATGTTAAATAAAAATAAAAAACGGTAAGACTCTCAAAATACAGCACAAGTGGTAGGTTTCTGAAAATAAGTTACAAAGTATGAGCACAAGTAGACAGAGATATTTGTCTCCTTGGCTAGCAGCTTCATGGTCCAGAGGAAACCCCAGAATGATAGCTGAACTGAATAAAAGGCCAGAAGGTCTCTAGAAGGGTCTTCTAAAAAAAATCCAGAGTGTTTGGATATTGAGCTTTGGTCTCTCAGCCTCAAACTTACCCTTCTCTTCTGTGCTTTGTGATAGGAGGGCTGGGGCTCTGAGAGCAACCTTTCACCTTTGCCACCAAGATCCCATTAGGCTGGGTGACTGGGGGTGCTGGAGGGAGGCTGGGTGGCTGGAGGAGAACGAAGGGACTTGATCCTTCATGTTTGCCGCCTGCCCTGCCAGGGTCACCCCAGCAATGCTACTCCAGTCAGGAAGTGGCAGCTGGTTCCAATTTCCAGTTCCTTCCATGCTCACAGAACTAGCTTCACTGTGGCCCCTTACTTGCCATGGTGTGTTGAAGCAAGCTTGCTTAACAGAATTTCAGGAATCTTGTGAACTAATGCTAAGCCCCGTTACCGTTACAAATGAAGTTATACAAAGCTACTGTATTAGTCTGTTAGGGCTGCAGTAACAAAGCACCACAAACTGAGTACCTTAAACAACAGAAACTTATTGTCTCAGTTCCAGAGGTCCAAGATCCAAGATCCAAGATCAAGGTGTCTGCAGGAGTGGCTCCTTTCGAGGGCTGGTGAGGGATGCTATGTTCCGTGCCTGTCTCCTAGCTTCTGGTGGTTTGCTGGCCGTCTTTGGCATTTCTTGGCTTGTAGAAGAATCGCACGGATCTCTGCCTTCATGTTCACATGGCATCCTCCCTGGGGTCATGTCTGCCTCCAAATCTCCCCTTTTTGTAAGGACCCCAGTCATATTGGCTTAGGGCCCACCCTAACGACCTCATTTCAACCTGATTACCTCTGTAGAGACCCTGTCTCCTAATAAGGTCACATTCTGAGATACTAGGGGTGAGGACCCAACATAGCATTTGGCGGGGGAGGGACACAATTCAACCTATAATACTTACAAATAAACAAACTATATTTAAACTTTAAAGAGAAGGAGAACAGACATGGTTGCCAGAGACTAGGGAAGGAGAAGGAAGGTGTGGCTATAAAGACGATAAAGAGGCAGCAGGGGGGAGTCTCTTTGTGGTGATGGGTCACTTTTGTATCTAGATTGTGGCAGTAGTGGTTATAAAAATCTAAACTATGTGACTAAATGCCATAGAATTATACACGAAGACATACAAAACAAGTAAACGTAAAAACTGGTAAGATCCAGGCCTGTAATTAAATTAATTGTAGCGCGCTAATCTACCACCCAGTCTGGATGATGTACAGGTGCCGCTGTTGGAGGATGCTGAGTGAGAGGCACAGGGGTACTGCTTCTGCAGCTTCTTGTAAGTCTGTAAGTATTTCAAAACAAAGGCGTTTTGACTGACCTAGAGATTATCAGAGCAAGTGAAGTAAGTCAGAGAAAGACAAACATCATATGAGATCACTTATATGTGGAATCTAAAAAATAGTACAAATGAACTTATTTACAAACAGAAACAGATGCACAGACATAGAGAACGAACTTACTTACGGTTACCACAGGGGAAAGGGGGAGATAAATCGGGAATTCGGGATTAACAGATACACACCGTTAGATATAAAATAAACAACAAGGATTTACTGTATAGCACAGGGAACTACATTCAATAGCTTGTAATAAACTATAATGGAAAAGAATTGGGGAAAAAAGAATATATATATGTAGCCAAATCACTTTGCTGTATGCCTAAAACTAATACAATATTGTAAATCAACTATACGTCAATTAAAAAACTTTTTAAACCAACAAAGGTAATTAATACCCCAAACTCGTTACTCCCTAATTACTGGCATTTTACTATCATCTCTGTGCCTGAGGTCCCAGCTCTGCAGGTCCCTTCCTCCAAGCTTCCAACTCCTTCCCCTGTTCCCCCAGCCCTAGGGATGGCAGCTATTTCCTGCAGTTATTATCTCTGTGCTACCTCAATGTTCCCATTTTGCTTTTGCAGTTCCCTAACATCTGTTTAAGTAAATCCTTATATTAAATTCTCTCTGTTAATTATGTTTGTTTTCCTGACTGATGTACCAGTCAACACAAATATTCTCCAAATAATGCAAATGGCTCACAGGATAGTTAGAAGGTAAAGCATTTTCATTTCCTAAAACTACAAAAAGCCCAGACCTACATGCCTCTCCTGATTATCCCAGGATTTTATTTTGGAAAATTGGCCTTTCCAAAGGATGCTTGGGAAGCAGAGACTGCTTTGGGCCAGAAGGCAGCACAGGTGGTAGCTATCTAAGGAG
The DNA here is from genome assembly GCF_026419965.1 of Kogia breviceps. NCBI lineage: Eukaryota > Metazoa > Chordata > Mammalia > Artiodactyla > Physeteridae > Kogia > Kogia breviceps. Next base: position 20,972,859 of record NC_081318.1, read on the forward strand.
CCTAGATACGTGATGCTAGAGCAATCTCAGAAAATCAAACTTCATTTTAAAATATTAATAATGGAGAGGCCACAACAGTGAGAGGCCCAGGTACTGCAAAAATAAAAATTAAAAAAAATAAATAAAATATTAATAATGATTTCCTTCCTGATTATAAAGGTAATCCATGCTTGTGTAGTACACTACAAAGAGTATAAATAAATAGACACAATCCCAATATCCAGAGATCACTGTTAATATTTTGATGTACTTTCTTTCATAATTCTTGTGGTATATAACATAAACAATTCATATCTGTGTATATATATACATATATATATGCTTTTAAATATGGAAAGTGAATTGGGTTCATTTGCAGATACTGCCACCGTTGATAAGGTAATTATGACTCTGATGAATAAACATAGGCTTTAGGTAAGGATTCCTCTGAGAGGAAGCTCAGAGAACATGGCCGAGGCTTGCGGCCAAACAAGCTTTCTAGTCCACATCTCATTCCCACCCCAGTCTTCAGAATGGGGTTCTCGAGGCAGACACCTCACCAGTCAGCTCCTAGTGGGAGGAGCTGCTGCTCTGAACTCTCTGATCCCGAGAGCAGGGGCACAGCAGACCTTGGAAGGCAGGCTCAGCCCCGTCTCCTGTGCACACACCCCTGGAGCAGGAACAGAGCACTTCCTACCTGGGGGGGGGCAGACATCCTCCCAGCATCCAGATCTGTCTTTCCTGGGGAGCAGCCACTGGACATTTAAACCTCCCGAAAAGAGGGATGAGGAGCAGTGGCAGTCCGAGCCCATCATCTCACCAGCTAAGAAAACCATTCCTCCTCTTTTGCTGAGAAGCAAGTGAGGAAAAACAGTGGAAAGAAAAACTGAATGTTTTCTTGCCAAAGTTCCCTCTTAGAAACACGAGTTCCAAGGAATAGGGAAACCCTCAACGACAGTGTTTGTATCTTGTTCTTTTCAGGCAATGCAGATTTGTGAGCATCTATCTGTCATCAAAATATCTTCAGAAACATGATTTTATACTTTTTGGTCTTATTTTGAAACAACAGGGGGACTTCCCTGGCGGTCCAGTGGTTAAGAATCCACCTTCCAATGTAGGGGATGCGGGCTCGATCCCTGGTCGGGAAACTAAGATCCCACATGCTGCGGGGCAACTAAACCCGTGCGCCACAACTACTGAGCATGCAAACCACAACTAGAGAGCCTGTGTGCCTCAAATACAGAGCCCACGTGCTCTGGAGCCCATGCGCTCGGGAACCCGCGCACCACAACTAGAGAGAAGCCCACGCACCACAACGAAAGATCCCCATGCCGCAACAACGATCCCGTGTGCTGCAACTAAGACCCGGAGCAGCCAAAAATTTGAATAGTAAATAAGCAAATATTTCTAAAAATAAAAAATAAAAATACGTAGTCACTGTAGAAATCTGAGCAATAAGGCAGCTAAAGAAGAAAACGAGAAGCAGAGTAATCCTACCATCCAAAATAACTACTGCTAGCATTTCCCTGTAAATCCTTCTAATCTTTGTTCTATGCATACATATGCATTATTTTTTAACTGAATTACACAGTATATATTGTTTAGTAACATGTTTTTCATTTAATGTGTCTAAAACCCCTTTACATATTTTCCCACTTCTCTGTTGCTGTGTAACAAACTATATGAAAACCTGGTGGTTTAAAACAATAATTTTATTTTGCTCATGATTTTGTGGATCAGGGCCCAACCACATTCCAGGAAATGGAGAAACGGTCTCCACCCCTCAAAGGGAAGCTTCAAGGTCACACTGCAGAAGAACATGTAGGATGGAAGATATTTTTATAGCCATCTTTGGAAAATACAATGTGCTACATATGTTATTAAAGAATCTTCTTCATAACTGTAATGGCTGAATAATATCTATTTTAAAATGTGTCATTACTGATTTAACAAATTTCAATGTTTGCAAATTTTAGAAACAATATTATAAACACTTCCATGATGAACATTCTCATCCATAAAACTTTACTTGCATCTCTGAAAATGTGTGTTAGGATAAAATCCTAAAGGCGGAATTACTGGGGTAAAGCTGCTTGATATAAATGGCCAAAATAATTTCCAGGAAAACACTAATTTAGATGCACTTGATTTAAAAATGTTTTACTCTCTGAAAGAAATATAGTCCCATCAATGCTTTTCTTTAAAAATACTACTGACTATTTTTATCTATTATTTTTCCAGGTTTTTTTTTTCAGATGTGCAAGTAATTCCCACTGAAGTTTTCACTGGAGATTAATTTATCCTATAAATGAACTTGGGATGAATGGGCCTTGCTTCAATATGCTGTCTTTTGGTCTGGAAGTCTTTTACTCTGGTTTTCCCCTATACTCAGGGGAAACTGCCAACATTCATTGTTGAATTATTCCTAGCATATTATATTTTTATAATTATTTTAAGTAGGATCACTTTCCCAATTATGTATTTAAACTGGTTATTGATATTAAATTGGGAAAGTGCTTATTTTGTATATTTATTCATACTCAGCCATCTTTCTAATCTTTTATTAGTTCTAGTAGTTTATCAATTGATTCTTTTAGGTTTTCTGGGTAGAATATCATATTAGCTTCAAGTAGTGGCACTTTTGACTTCCTTTCCAGTAGCCCACCTAATTTCTGTTTCCTATCTTTTTGCATTGGTTAGGATATCCAGGACAATATTAATTATTATAGTGAGACCAGACTTTTTTATCTTATTCCTAATTTTAACCAGAATATAGCTGATGTTTTCCTTTAAATACGATATATGCTATTATTTAATCTAAATATTATTTATCATTAAAAAATCCTCTATTTTTAGTTTACTAAATTTTATTTATTCAGAATTGGTGCAGAATTTTTCTGAAGTAACTTCTAGACATCTACTGAGATCATGCATATTTTCTCTTTAGACTTACTAATATCATATTTCATAATATTAAGTGATTTTTGTATTCACAGAATAACCCAATAAAATCATCATGGATTATTTTTCTTATATACTACTAAAATTGATTTGTCAGTACTTTTATTTAGAAATTTTGTGTCTATATATGTGTGTGTGTATGTATATATAGTGAGAATGTATATATGTATATATAATGAGAATTGTTTGTATTCTACTTTATGTCATATTTCTCAAAGTCCGTTACAGGATTGTACTTGTTTTGTAAAGTGAAATAGGAAGGTTTAATATTTTTCTCTACTCTAGAACAGTTTAAATGGCATAGAAATTACTTGCTCCTTTAAAAATTAAAAGCAAAATCATCTAAAAATGAAGTATGTTTAGATGTCAATTCTTTTACTTCTTGTATTAATCAAATCAGATTATCTAATTTTTATTGAATTAGTCATTAGTTTCAGGTAGATTTTTTAATATATTAGCATAAAGTTGTTTTGTTTAATTATTATTTGAAATTATTGTATCTGTTAATACATTTCCTTTGTAATGTAAAAATACATGTGTATTTTTATCTCCACATTTTCTTTTGCCATAATATTAGCAATAAATTGTTTTATGATTTATTAATTAAAAAATCATTCAGATCTGTCTAAACTATTTTTGTTTTAAAATGAACTCATTTTTTAATAAATTTCTAAATACTGATTTCTTTATTTACTGTTATTTTCTAGCTTCTTGAGATTATTAATTCTTTTATTTTTTTTTCTTGTTTAATTTTTAAAAACACATTTTTAAAGCTATGCATTTGCCTTCAATTACAGCTTTGGCTATATCCCACAAATTAAGACAGTGTTTTTATTTTTGAATACTCTTCTCTTTTGCCTAGTATTTTTAAATTTTCAAGTGCTTGAAGGATATACGTGATCTCTGAGATTATTTCATTATAGTAAAGGAATGTGGACTATACAGTGCCTGCTTTTACCAGTTTATTGATGTTTATTTATGATCTAATGTTACGTATTTTTTAAATGTTCTCAGCACACCCCCAGAGACAAGGATAAAGCTAGGAAGGCTCCCTTCCACCAGAGTATAAGTCCCTACCCCTCCACTCCCATTCCCTCTTCAGTGCCCACCTTAGAAAGGAAAGCAGATGCACAGGAATAGATGTGAAAGAGCAAACATCTCAAATATCCTGGGTTAAGTTATTAGGGTAGACTTACATTATTATTGTGAAAATAATGTCATGTTGTCTTATTTCCCATCTATTCCACACTTCTAGATGGCCTCAACTCTCTGAGGAAAGGACAAAGAGAGCAGTGGACTGCCTATATCAATCTGAAGCCTTGAACAGAGGGCCAGGGGAGTGAGCATATGACTTTTCCTCATCCTGGGTTCCTGAGTATCCAGTTTTCTTCCAAGCCACAGCACTTAGAGATATAATAGGGATATACACTTTATATATGTTATGAACAATAACTTCTACCAAATTCAGAAGAAACAGGTTAACACTACTCAAAACACTATCTGGACTATATGGATTCTATATAGCATTCTTATACCTGAGCCATATTCTTCCCCTTCATGACATTTTGTTGCTGTTGTTGTTGTTATGTCTTCACTAGACCATTCCCCAAGGTGGAGCTAAGTAAACCACATAGAATCTATTCCTCTTTAGTGTAAAAACCTGTGGCTTTTCTCATCATAATGCCATTTCCTAAAGGCCATGGATATACACAGTATAGTTTGAAGGTGGTGCACAGACTTCTTTCTTGTTAAGACAGCACATGCTCCCTTCAGGATTTGCACCCAATATCCCTTCTGGCCATCAGACCAATATCTGGAGGCAAGTCACAACACAACCCTGCCAGTGAAGTGCTGGTTGAGCTCAGAGAAGAAAGGAACTACATCTCACAGTAGTTGCAGGGCCTGATAGAAAGATGGTCTGCTTAATGCTCAGCTGAGGCCCAGCATGGAGACATTACCCTACCAGGAAAGGGTGTTGTGCTTCAGGATACAGTATAGACCTTAAATCAGTGATGGCCATAGGGTGCTATGAGGTGCTGCAGGGTGCTATTGCAGGCTCTGGCCCACTCAATAAGTGAAATACGTAACAGTTTTTGCCAGAGTTCTTATCACTTTCATAGAGAAGCAGATTTTTGGAAGTTCTTACTCTTCCACTTTGGAAGTCCAAATTTTCTCCACCTTTCCCCCTCTTTGTTTGACTGAGATCACTTGAGGATACTGATAATGTGTGTCTTCAGAGAGAATTTATATTAGCTTCTGGCAGGACACATAAGCACTACCAATCCCAGATCACCAGAACCCACTCAGAGACTGAGGTGACTCAAAGCTGGGCTTCAGCCCCTTCCAGACTATTCCTGGTTCACCATATTCCAGGGATGTGACCGTTCATGGCCTTAACCCAAACCAAGGTGCCTCTTCTCAGAGCTTCCCATCCTTGACAGGCTCCTGGCTCCCGAGGGCTATTCAGTGTTCTGCTTGCAATCTTAGCTCTTCAGACACATTTTCTGGAACTGTCAGACACTCTTTGGAGAAAACTAGCCAGAAAACCCAGGCTCACCTCGCCGGGTTTCCCTCTTGTCACAGAACTTGGCCCAATAATTCTTCGATGACTTGTAATTTCCCTGATACTTTTAAATAGATTTTTAAAGATAGACTTCGTCTAGCTTTTCTAGCCATCCTCAGCAGAGGAATGGGTCTGAAGTGCCAATCCAGCTGCTACTAAAAATAGCACTGGGTCAGCTATCACATCTGCAGGGAGCATAAGGGAAGAGACATGACAAGAAGGGGTGCAACTCCCAGAGGACTAAGATACTTTGGGCAAATCTTCTGGATGGTCCACATAACAGTTCTCCTGCTGTCTCACTGCCCAGAAGTTAGTCACATGGCCATGCCTGACTTCAAGGGCAAGAAGAAAATGTAGGCCATTAACATGTCATATTGCCACCCCAAATAAAATCTGGGTTTTAGTATTATGGGAAAAAAAGCGAAGAATGGATATTGGGTAAGCAATACAGTCTTTGCCACATTCCTCATCTATAAAATGGAAGTAATATTAATACCTAACTTATAAAGTTGATGTGAGGATTAAAGGATATAATGAAGGTAAGGTAAACCTCTTAGCACAGTGCCTAGTATATGGTGAACAGTCAATAAATGTTAGCAATAATACTATTTGTTACAGTACAGGGATTTGAATATAATAATTACATGATAAACAGGGAAAAGAACCAATCCTTTGAACTTCATTTCTCTAGTTTCTCATAGTCACCTAAAGCCTCTTATAAATTCAGTCAGATAAACTTAGGGATAAAATTTCCACTACCATGGCTTTGTTTCAAATAGTTGAATATTTGTTTGATTTATAATAGCTGATTACAAATCTAGCCCCTAGGAGGTATTAAGACACGTGTAAGTTTTCCTTATAATTATACTCTGGATTATCCTGGACTGTCCACTTTGTTTTTTATACAGTTTCACTTTTTTTCAATCTAACAAATGTATTAATAAATGTTTTTTACTTTTCAAACCTTTGTTAAGATCCATCATATTAAACAGTAATACAACCCACACTTCGAAACAAATCCTTTTGTCAGGTAAAGGTGCTGATATTTAGTTGCAGGTATATATGGTACTCACCATGTAAAGTTTCTCATGATATTTGGGGATATTCTGACAGTTCTCTGACCTTCTTTCTACTTCTTATGACAACCACATCCAGACCGTCTTATATATATATGGTAATGGATAAATTGTAGGGGTCACAGAACTTATCATCCCAACAAAACAACCACAGAAACTATGACATCCACCTTCTTCCAGGAATCAGATAGAAGTGAGTGAGTAGGTGTGTGTGTCTGTGTGTGAGTGTGTGTTGGAACCCCAGCATGGGAGCAGTGTCACTGTTGGTGATTAGGAGAAGGAGACAAATTACCGGAGTGACACAAATTACTAATTACTTTATTATGCAGTGAGAAGAATAAGAAGCTGGAAGTTGCTTCAGCAAATTCTATTTTTAAGCAAATAATTGTTGGGTTTCCAATGCTCCAAATTAAGTAATTCTCCTCAAGACCTTCCTTAAGTCTCCCTCTTTGAACTGCAGTGGCTGGCAAAGAATTGCAGCTGCCTCTGGGATGGGCTTCAAGTTTCGTTTCTAATTTTTTTTTTTTTTTTCAAACGTGCTACTCTCAAAATGAGATAGCTTCAGGGATGTTTTTCTTTCCCCCTGTAATTAGGAGTTACTGGGTCATCCACGGCTTTTCCACGCATTCTATAGGGAGGTGGCATTGAGTAATATAAAGATACGGAAAAGAGAAAAAAGGAACTTGGAACCAATTTTAAAACCAGGTGCTGCCCCTTCCCTGACTGTGTGACCTTGGGGCGTATCCGGTAACCTTCACGTGTGCTGAAGGAGTGAGGCAGGATGCTTTTTAAACTGAGAAGTACTGTGCATACCTATGCACTGTTATTAAGACGTCCGAGAATGGCAAGAGCAAGATAGCTGCATAATAAGAATTATAATAGTTCACATTTTTTAGGAGGTTTTGAGGATTTATCATATGCATGGTGCTGGTCTAAGGGCTTTACGTGCATTAACTCACACACCCTCGCTACTACCCTTGGAAGCAGGTACTAGCGTTTCCCCATTTAACCCATCAGCTGCAGAGAGGGTGAGGAAACTGCCCAAGACTGCAGAGCTAGGGAGTGACAGAGCCGGGGTTCAAGCCCAGACATCCTAGATCTACAGTCTACGCTCAGCTGTTACACGCCATCGCCTGCCCAGAGCTGGAAGTGACATCGGCCCACAGGCCTGCACACGTGGGCTCAGTTCTCAGGCCCTCTGCTTTCCAACCATAGGCCGAGGCATCCTCTTAGGGCATCACAAAGATGTTCTTCAAGCAGTGACAGTTACAAAAGTGGCCCATTTTAGCCAGAGGTAACCAAGATGGAGAGAGAGGTAGGAGAAATGATATGATTAAGTTGCTGGGGTGTGAGGTAGTAATAGTTAGACACTGCGCTGGTAAATAACCATACAGGAGCCCACGGCTGCTCACTGCCCACCAAATTCCCATCGATACCCTCAAGAGGGATTCAGGATAATGTACCTCTAATTCTTAGATCCATTTATCTGGTCACCAGCAGACTCTGAAAGTTCAGAGAAACAGGATAGGTAAGATTTGATACGGGCAAGCGGGGAGGGGAAGTTCTGAGTGGAGGGACAGACACTGTGGCCAGGCAGGGTTCCCCTGAAGGCAAGTGTGGCAGTCCGTGGGCAGTTCTGTGGTCCGGAGAAGGCCTGTGTGAAACGAAAGGAGATCAGGGGATGGCAGCAGGCAGAGCAGACGGATTGAGAGAGCCTGTGTCCCCTCCAGCGTCCTGTCTCCATCAGATCTCAGAATCAGGAGCTACACGATTTCCTTAACAAGAGTCAGTAGATAGCGCCTAGGCTGGGTCACGTGTGCAAGGGGGCTGTGGAGAGCCCCGTGGGAGGCACAGAGGAGAAAGCGCGGCCATGCGCACAGGTCTGGGTTAGGGTCTGTAGTTGGCCTTGGGTGCCTCACTGAATTTCAACTTCCCCTCTACGAACTAAAGATAATTATCCCCGGACTGGCTGTCTGCACGCGGTGCTCGTGAGTAGCAGCCGAGACAGCATACTCCGTAAACAGCATCGGGGAGCCCAGTGAAGACACCGACCAAGAGGGACGTGGTGGTCCCCAGTGCCTGGACCCTGGGGGGCAGCATTTCTGCCCAGCCAGACCTTAACCCAGCTGGCAAATTCAAGCTTGAAAGACAGACTAGAGGAACAACCAAGTGAGCAAAGCTGGAACACGTGGAAGATGACCTTGCTTGCACGCGGTATAGTCCTTGCAACCTCCAGAAATGGGATCTCACTCAAGGTCGGCGTTAAACAGAAGAGGTGTTCCTAGGCCCCAGGCAGCTCAGAACCTTGGCCAGATTGGCAAATATTTCAGCAGGAGGTTAGCAAAATTGATGTCAACTCAAACGAGCCTCCTTCGTGGCTCTGCGAGGGTCCGTGTTTGCTCTGCAATGTTTTCCGTGACTGTGTATAGAAGAGTGTCCAGCGCATGGGCAGTGCAGGCTTCAGTTAGCGAGCCCCCGACAGGTGGGCCACGTGCAGAGAGGGGTGCTCTGAAGCAGTGGGAACACAGGTGAAACTAGTAAACACTGGGAGAGCTGGGGAAACATGTCCAGGCTGGCAGGGCCTCACGAGGTTGCATTTCTGCAATAAGGTGAGTACCCTCAGCAGAGCAGCAGTGCTGCTCAGAATATGAGATGAGGGGTTCCGATCCCAGACTGCCAACGTTTGCGTGAACGTGGGGAAGGCAGCTTCACCTCTCTGAGCCCCATTACCTCATGGATGTCATTAACATAAAAAACGTTATCCTGACCTTAACCTGCTTAAAACATGCCTGTGGATAAATGTGCAGATATCTGGATCACGTGATGATGGAGTGAGATGATGTTACGTGCTACAGCCTATACAGAGGATACACCCAGTCATCCCTGGTACCCATGCCTGCCCCTGCCCTGACCACCGAGTTCTATCAGAGAGGATTTCTGACCAGTGACCGACGCTCTGACTTGAACAAAGTGGAGATACTCTGGAGGGAGAGGGGTGTGCTTCACACTGGCTTCCCTGGAGAGCCTCGACCCCAGGGGAGAGCTGCTGGCTGGCTGGGTGGGTGTGCAGGGACTGAGCCCGGCAAGTCCTGAGCCTCTTTCTCTGTGCTGTCAACCCTTTTCCTTAGTCTCAGTCACGAGGCCTGAAGGAGAAATGGAGAAAGACGAGGAGGGTAAGGACACTCGGACTCTGGGGACCACCAGAGGTTGGCATCAAGCCTCTGGGGGCTGGGATCTCAGGGGGCTTCTTAGCCAAGTCTCTGTCCTGAGGGCCCCCAGTGTGCAGACAGCCCTGGCCTGGGGTAGTGGAGGGACCCACTGTGGAGTAGACAGCCAGGCCAGGGACGGGAGACCACGAGAAGGATTTCCACCTTGTCTGCATTTAAAGGACACCCCACTTCCCGCAATGTCGCATACCACCTTCACCTCCCATGGACGGTGCGTACCGTTTATAAGTAGCCCCCTCGAGAAGACCGGCAGGTCGACGGGAGTGGGGACATGAGAGGGTGAAGGTGTGGACAGATGACTAGGGCTATGTACACGATGAAACAATTTCTTTAAATGATAGAGCATCGATGAAAGAGGTCATCAAGTGTATTCACACAGTGTCTGTCCTCATCACAGACGTCCTTGGGGACAGGGGTCTGCAGTCCTAGCACCACCATCAGAACTGGAACATAGTAAGAACCAACAGAAAAATTCTTGAAAGAATGAGCGAACAAATGACAGATGCTCCTATAGTCCACTTATGGGTTGTGTGCAAGCTACGAAGCACCTGAACGAGGCCAGAGGTGGAGCGAATGTGGAAACGGGTCAAAGGAGAGCCAGCCCCTCCAGCCTCTCTCTTTCCCTCCTCCCAGGTCTCAGACCTTCCAGCTCACCACTTCCCTCCCACACTCACAAGCCTAAAACACCACTTCATTCTGTCTCTCCCTGCTTGACCGCCTTCCGTGGCTCCCTATTTCCTTCCATGGCTCTTAAGCCTCCGCGTTCCCCTCTTCCTGTTCACTCATTCTGACCAGCCCTTCCCACGGGCCGCCAACCCTCCGGCACCTCCCCCATCGCTTCCTAACCTAACCCAAACAGTCTCTGAGATGCTACTCGCCTAACGGCTCCAGCTGCTAAGAATCTGCCTCGTCTATGAAACCTCCAGGTGTCCGTGGTCCCGGCAGCACAGTTCACCCCGACAGACTGTCGGTGCCTATTCTCTGGGTTAGTCCTCCCTCACCACGGAGACTGGATTCCCGGAGGAGGGAGGAGTGTTCCCACACCTTCTGTATCCCACCCCCAGAAGCCAGTTTGCCACTGACTGATAAAACATGTCTGGAATTATAAAATACTTCACAAGCACCTACTGGGCTCCGGGCACTGGGGACTCGCAGATGAGCAAAACACCAGCTCCCTGGGGAGGAAGGAGGGACACCAACAGCCAGTTCTAACGCGACGGTCAGTGCTCCGGTGGGGGGGGGCACTGAGGGGAAACACCCAGCTCACCCCCCCAGAGCTTGAAGAGAATGTTCTTCCCAGGGAGGTGACGGCTGAGGGGCCTCAGCAGGCGCTAGCAAGGCAGGACGTCCACAGGAAGGGACAGGGATGCAAAGAGAGCAGTGGCCAGCTGATGCGGTGGTCACATGGCTCCCCTGTCCCGCCGCAGAGTTTGCACTTTACCCTGAAGCTCATGGGATATTAACAAGGACAATGCACTCATTGGCAGATACTTGGTTTACTCACAACTTACCAAGGAGCACGCCATCTACTAGGGTTACCAGGAATAGTAACAGGTTTGTGGAAGAATATTCAGAAAAGGGTCTCTGAGCATTCTGTGCTCAAGGGAAGGATTTTTCTCCCTCTCTAACTGATACCACTTTATAATCTCAAAGAGCAAGCTTTACAGAAGGCAATCAGTTTTTATACCAAAACCAGGAAGTGGCCACAGACTCTCACAGGCCCTCTGGAGCCCCTCACACCACTCACGTCCAGCTCAGCCCCCCATCTCTCGCTCCCTCCCTGACCCAGATCACAACTCCTATGTCTCCATCCCACAGGTCTAGTGTTGATAGCTCTCATCTCCTCTGCTGGATTTGGGTAAGGTGCTTACATTACGGGGTCTCTATGGCCTCATTTGTGAAACGATTATAACCAACCGAGCCCTCATCTGAATCCTGACCCTAACCCCAGCTCTAACTGTGCTCTGGACAGGATGATGAGCCGTCATCAGAATTATGTGATGCAAGCCATACAAACCCATGCCACACTCAGGACATGGAAGTGTCGATCGTGATTGGTCCTTTGCCCTTCCCTACTCAGAGGGCAGACCTGAAGCTCAGGGACCCAGCCTTGCTTAGCTCAGAATGCTGCCCGGTGTTTGTGGAACAAGATGTCCTGAGAGAGAGTTCTCAGCTAAGCAGCTGTTCAAGTAAACTGAGGCCGGTCTGCTTATGGACTGCAACGCCTAAGACCCAATTGAAAATGTATGTTCAGATACAGATGGCCAACAGGCACATGGAAAGATGCTGAACATCGCTAATTATTAGAGAAATGCAAATCAAACTACAATGGGGCAGCACGTCACACCAGTCAGAATGGGCATCATGAAAAGTCTACAAAAAAAAAAAAAAAAAAGTCTACAAATAACAAATGCCATAGAGGAGAAAAGGGACCCCTCCGACACTGTTGGTGGGAATGTAAACTGATATAGCCACTATGGAAAACTGTATGGAGGTTCCTCAAAAAACTAAGAATAGAGTTGCCATATGATCCAGCAATCCCACTCCTGGGCATATATCCAGAGAAAACTCTAATTCAAAAAGATACATGCACCCCTATGTTCATAGCAGCACTGTTTACAATATGATAGCCAAGACATGGAAGCAACCTAACAGATGAATGGATAAAGATGTGGCACCTATACACACACACACACACACACACACACACACACACACACACACACATACATATATATATATAATGGAATATTACTCAGCTATAAAAAAGAATAAAATAATGCTATTTGCAGCAACATGGATAGACCTAGAGATTATCATACAAAAGTGAAGTAAGTCAGACAAAGAAAGACAAATACCTGATATCACTTATATGTGGAATCTAAAATATGACACAAATGAACTTATTTATGAAACAGACTCACAAATGTAGAAAATAAACTTATAGTTACCAAAGAGGAAAGGGGGGAGGGATAAATTAGGAGCTTGGGATTAACAGATACACACTACTATGTATAAGATAGATAAACAACAAGGACAAGGATAGCACAGGGAACTATATTCAATATCTTGTAATAACCTACAATGGAAAAGAATCTGAAAAAGAATATATACATATACATATATATCACTTTGCTGTACACCAGACACTAGCACAACTTTGTAAATCAACTATACTTCAATTTTTAAAATATGGGAACATAGAAAAAGCAAAAAAAAAAAAAAAGTATGTCCAGGGGCTTCCCTGGTGGCGCAGTGGTTGAGAGTCCGCCTGCCGACGCAGAGGACACGGGTTAGTGCCCCGGTCTGGGAAGATACCACATGCCACGGAGCAGCTGGGCCTGTGAGCCATGGCCGCTGAGCCTGTTCTCCACAACAGGAGAGGCCACAACAGTGAGAGACCCACGTAACACACACACACACACACACACACACACACACACACACACACACACAAATGTATGTCCAGAAAGGAGAGACAATTAACTGCACACCTGCAGAGATATCAAGGACTTTATATAAATTTTTTGGTCAAATCCTCCTAAGAATCATGGAAATAGTTATTACCCCATTTAACAGATGAGGAAACTGATGTTTATAGAGGTCAAGTGTGCCTCATTCAAGTCACTACGTCTAGCTGGGCTCATTTCGGAGAGTATGTGGTGTGCATGTGTGTATACTAGTGGCCTTTTAGTGACCCTCAGGTCACACAGGACGTCACCGTCAATTCTGTCATTTCACGGGTTGGCTGTAAGACTTTGGATAAATTATGTCTCCTCTCTGTGGACCTCAGGGTCTTTGTTAGTTTTTAAACCTGTAAAATGCTGGAAGTGGAGGTAGATGGGGGAGAGCTTGGGGCAAGGAGGGGTGATAGCAGATAAATGACCTCTCTATCAGCATCAACTTTATAGGATTCTCTACAAGATTTCCCCTAATTTTTATACACATCACATTTCTCATTTCCAGAACCAGTTTCTCGAAAGCCATCCTCCAAATCAAGCCCCAAGCTGTATTTCCTGGCTTTGCAGTCCATGCCTTCACTTATAACCCACCAGTGCGGCCCAAGTTTGTGGAGTAGTTAGCTGGTCAGGGCTCACTGCCTTATGACCAACCCCAAGGACAGTCATAAATGTCAGGAAAGGAAACAAAAAAGAACTTCTATGTCACTTATAATTGGCCTTTATCCCCCCAACTGAATCTAATTCTAGCGAATACAGAGATAGAAGAGAAATAAATTCAGACACCCCTGGTAAGATCCAGAGACCTAGGACTTCCCTGGTGGCGCAGTGGTTAAGAAATCCGCCTGCCAACGCAGGGGACACGGGTTTGATCCCTAGTCCGGGAAGATCCCACATGTCGCGGAGAAACTAAGTCCGTGCACCACAACTACTGAGCCTGTACTCTAGAGCCCACAAGCCACAACTACTGAGCCTGCGTGCCACAACTACTGAGCCCGCGTGCCACAACTACTGAGCCCACGTGCCACAACTACTGAAGCCCGTGTGCCTAGAGCCCGTGCTCTGCAACAAGAGAAGCCACCACAATGAGAAGCCCGTGCACTGCAATGAAGAGTAGCCCCTGCTCGCCACAACCAGAGAAAGCCTGCGCGCAGCAACAAAGACCCAATGCAGCCAAAAATAAATTAAAAAAAAAAAAAACAGAGACCTAGACAGTGGAGCTGGTCTTGTAGAGAGTTAAAGTGAATTGAGAAGAATTCTGACACTGACATTCCAGAGGACCTAGTGAATGTTCTAGATAGACCAGTGGTTTTCAAACCTGATTGCATATCAGAATCACCTGGAGAGCTTCTTAAACCACAGACTGCTGGGCCGCACCTCAGAGCTTCCGATTCGGTTAGTTTGGGAAGCGGAAGTGGGGCCTGAAAATTTGCATGTCTAATGAGTTACCAGAATGCTGACGCTGCAGGTTCAGGGGCCCACACTTTGAGAACCACTGTTCTAGACTTTTCAAAGATGCTCACCCAAACTCAGTTTTCTTGGGTGGGTCTCAGCTTTGCATCTCTGACAAAGAGGTGTGATGATTTTCAGCTGCTTTCAAGAAGGAATGGGGGGATGCAGGAGAGGGTCTGAGAGACAGCCTGGGTGAGCTGAGCATCCAGTGAAGAGAAGATTTGTGATGCAAATGATTTACTGGTGTTCAGCTGGGAGCAGAAGGGATTTCAATATGGTGAGCCAAATCGAATTCATTACCTGACAATTAGCTCCAAATTAATGCGAGATTGTGCTGCCCGACTGTGCTCTGAGAAAGAGGTTCCCTGACAGCTTGAGATGGGTAGGATCTGAGACCTCAATCTTAGCTGGATGCAGGCAGGGCTTTTCCCCAGTTTGCGAGTATACCCCGAGCTCAGAGGATGGCCAGCGCCCCCCTCAGAGGCCCTCTCCAATTTCACCCCCTCCAGACTTGGCCCTTATTAACCCACCCCAACCCCATCCAAAATGGACTTGTCTCCCAATGCCCTTGCGCCTCCAGGTTTGTTCCGCGGGAGACTGCCTTGGGCCTGCACACAGGCTGCCTGCTAATTCTTCAGCAATGAGATGCTGCAGGTTGAAGCTCATTATGTTTTAGGGGAGCAAACGGTTGGCATTATGTGAGTATATTTGACCTCCTTAACTGAAGCTGCAAATCCCTGGAGGATAGGAACAATTTTCCTTATTCCTTTAGTTAATTTTCTCCCCATTCTTCCCATCTCCTCCCCTTCCCTGCCCTTCCCACTCTGCTCTACTCCTTCCCCTCAGGGCCCCTGACAGGGGGCACACAAGAGATGACCATGATAAATGAGGGCCAGTGGACTGAGCATCCTTGGGACTTCATTCATTGATTCATCAAACATTATGTGCCAGGATACAGGTCCTGATGGCCTCTGACCACATAAAACTCACAGGCTAGTCTAAGAGATAGGCAAGGAAGGAATTTTTTTTTTTTTTTTTTTTTTTTTGCTGTACGTGGGCCTCTCAGTGTTGTGGCCTCTCCCGTTGTGGAGCACAGGCTCCGGACGCGCAGGCTCAGCGGCCATGGCTCGTGGGCCCAGCCGCTCCGCAGCACGTGGGATCCTCCCGGACCGGGGCACGAACCCGTGTCCCCTGCATCGGCAGGCCGACTCTCAACCACTGCGCCACCAGGGAAGCCCAAGGAAGGAATTTTTTAAAGACCAGAAAGCTGTGCCCTGCGGTCCTGGAGTCCTTACTCCATGGAGTAAGGCACAGGGCACTCTGCAGACCACTGTTTGCCAACTGAAAACTCCTATAAGCAATCCAGCTCAGGATGTGGACCCTTCCGCTTCTTTCCCGGACAGTGGTCAGCCCTGCCATCTGCCCACAGCTCCCTCCCCTGCTCAGGGCACAAAAGGTCACCATCCAAGGGCACTCTCCTGAGCCGTGTCGTGCCCACAAATCCTCAGGATCAGTGATTCTGAAAAGTCAAGTTAAGCAAGATAAGCAAAGCAAGAGGGGCAAAAAATGCCTCGGAGCTGCCTCGGCTCCACCCCGAAGGCCGACCGAAGCCTCTTCCAAGTGGGGGCTTTGCTTCCCATGGTTGCCTTATGACACACACATCTGCATCCCTGAGAGATCTCACGTAAAGGACTTCCCTGGTTTTGACAAATGGCCCCCAGCGTTTTCTCTTCTTGCTTGAACTGTGTTGAACTGACACTCAGAAGGACAACCAAGCCCATCTCTACCCATTGGTCGTACTCTCTCTAAATAATAGGGATTTGATACGGACCTCAGATCATTTGAGGGCTGCATCTGGGTTTAAAAAAATTAAGGGGGCTTCCCTGGTGGCGCAGTGGTTGGGAATCTGCCTGCCAATGCAGGGGACACGGGTTCGAGACCTGGTCTGGGAGGATCCCACATGCCGCGGAGCAACTGGGCCCGTGAGCCACAACTACTGAGCCTGCGCGTCTGGAGCCTGTGCTCCGCAACAAGAGAGGCCGCGACAGTGAGAGGCCCCGCGCACCGCGATGAAGAGTGGCTCCCGCTCGCCGCAACTGGAGAAAGCCCTCGCACAGAAACGAAGACCCAACACAGCCATAAATCAATAAATTAGTTAATTAATTTAAAAAAATTAAGGATACCAAATTACATATGTATATTGCTTTACAAAATGCTTTAACTTACATTACCCTTTTCCTTCTAAAGAAGTTTTTTTTTATCTTTACTGAGGAATAACTTACAAATAGAGTTGTATATATTTAAGGTGTGCAATGTGATGGTTTGATATGCATATGCATTATGGAATGATTACCAAGGTCAAGATAATCAATACATCCATCACCTCACGTAGTTAATCCTGCGTGTGTGTGAGTGTGTGTGTGTGTGTGTGTGGTGAGAATGCTTAAGATCTACTCTCAGCAACTTTCAAGAAAACAATACCAAATGATTAACTATAGTCACCATGCTGTACCTTAGAGCCTTCGAGCTTGTCCTTCTTATAACTGAAAGTCTGTACCCTTTGACCTAAACCCTCCCACTTCCACCCCCACCACTTCCCCAGCCCATGGCAACCTCCGTTCTATTCTCTTGTGTCTATGGAATGAGCTTTTTTGCAGATTCCACATGTAAGTGATACCATACAGGATTTGTCTTTCTCTGTCCACGACCTTATCTGATGACCCTAATCATTCTTGGGCTTCTCTCCTTGATACAGAAGAGCAGTGGTCAGTCAGGGAACCAAGGCCTCAACACTAGCCTTTGACTCTCAAGCTGGTGCTCTTCCCATCAGACCACGCCCTCCTTACCCCCTGCAGCAGGCAGGCGGGCTCATAAAACACGCGCGTGTTTGCACACCAGCCTCACCTTCCACCCACCTCCACCACCGTCATCATCACACCTGTTGAACCCTCGGATCAAAGAGTTGTCCGGGAGAGTAAAAAATATCAGGACCACGTGATGTACTCAAAACAGCACCTGATCAGGCAGTGTTCTCCAGAGAAAGCAACCCAACAGAAGATGCCCATGTATGTGTGTATAAATATGTGTGTGTGTGTGTGTGTATATGTTTCTTAAAGGAATTGGCTCATGTGATTGTGAGGCTGGTAAGTATGAAATACATCCAGATGAGTAATATCAGTCTGGTCCATTACATCATCACATCTGCCCAGGTCTGGGTGATAACACGCTCCGACCAGGACCACACTTTCTGGCCAGCGGTCCTCCTGCTGATGTTCCTCAGCATCTACAAGGCCTTTGTCATGGAGGCCTTCATCCCTATCTGTTCCCTGGGCAACTGGACAGCACTGCTGGGCCGAGCATTGGTGATGGGCCCTATATGTCACCATTGTCAACAGGCACTCCTAGACCTGGTGTCCCAGACATTCACATATCTTTCCCTGTGTCTCTGGGTTTCAGTGAAGTATTGGGGGAAGTATTGGGGGGAAAATTTTGGAAACTCAGGCAGGATTTGATGCTGGGACAATTCTTTTTTTAAGCTTATAAACAACATCCATTTTTTTTCTCACATTTCTAGAATCTGGGAAGTCCAAGATCAAGGCGCATGGTTCTGAGGCAGAATTTCTTCTCCAGAAAACCTCCGTTTTAACTCTTAAGGCCTTCAACTGATAGGACGAGGCTGACCCACATTATAGAGGGCAACATCCTTTACTTAACGTCAACTGATTTCGGATGCAGCCACATTTACAAGATACCTTCACAGCCAAGTCCTGGTGAGTGTTTTACCCAATAACTGGGTACTAGAGCCTCGTCAAGATGAGACATACAACTATCACATCATCTAAAACAAACTTCTGTCAAAGCCAGAAGAGCTCTGGGGACACAAAATCACTTCTTCTTACCAGAAACCCAGAGATGGAATATAAAAACGGGGAGAATTCCCCTCTCTTGTGACTCAAGGGGAGGGTGGCTACTTTCATCCCATTCTGCCAGCAATTAGACAAGCAGGTTCCTGCCAGGGAGAAGGATCTGGATAAAACTCCCCTTCACATAGCATTGGCCCCTGCATCCTCCCGTGGGTGCCCTCATGACAGACATAGAGAAGATGGGGAGAAACAGCTGCTACCAGATAAGACTCAAAGACCCGGAAATCCACTCACTGCCTAGTTGCCTTCAAATCCTGGAGCGCCAGCGAGCTAATTCCCCACACTTCTCCCACCCTCCCGTGAAACAGTCACCCTGGGATTGATTTTCTTAATTAGCTTATTTCTCACATTTGATAAATAACACCTGCCCTGTTCCAGTGCTTTCCTCTGACTCTGTTTATTAACAACGTTCGAGAGATTTTTCCTCTCCCATGATGGGTACTGAAGGCACAAAATTCTAACTAATCATGTCAAGGGGAGGGCTCCAGCCATCCGTGGCTTTGCGCCAGGCAGGGACATTTTATATGTCCAGGGCTGACGGGGGCAGCACAGTGTTACTGGAAGAGTTCTGCTTCCGGAGTCTGCTTCAGGGGGTCATCCTGGCCCTGCCGTGAGTGGCCTTGAGCAAGTTTGTAACCTCCATGAGCTTCGGCTCAAAGATCATCTGAAAAGAGAGTTCTCCTGCCTATAGAGAGGGAATTGTTGATGGGACATTACTATGGAAAAGCACCTTTAAAAGTACAAAGTGCTTCATGAACCCAGGGGCTTCCATCCTCACTGTCCCAGATCCCTTCTGAACCTTGTCACCCACGCGGCCTCAGGCAGCCCTGCTTTGGGGCCTCTACTGGTTACTACTGCTATGTACGTACAACCGTAAGTGCACTGACATTAGCAAAACACATTTTCTTATGCTCAAGGATTCTCTTGGTCAGGAATTCAAAGAGAGCCCAGCAAGGATGGCTTTCTTTGCTCCCTGATGTCTGTGGCCTCAGGTGGAAAGAGTCAAAGACTGAAGGGACTCATGACCGGGCACTGGAATCATCTGAAGACCTGTTCACTCACAGATCTGCTCTTGGCTGGGCTCACCTGGTGTGCTGGCCAGAAAACCTACACCTGAACCCTGCACGGGGCTGTTGGGCTTCCTCATAGCATGGTGGCTGGGTCCCAGGAGCACGTGTCCCAAGGAAGCCAGGTGGAAGCTGTGTTGGCCTAGCCTTAGGAGACACATGGCTGCACTTCAGCTGTAATCACACGTCCACTCAGGTTCATGGGTAAGGAATAGAGGCCACCACCTCTAGATGGAAAGTCCCACTGTAAGAACAGTGTGTGGGATGGAAGATATTGTTACAGACATTTTTAGAAAATTCAGTCTACCAGGGGTCTGAGTCACTAGATGAATGAACAAGCTGGCAGGTTAGAATTCTGGACCAGGGATGGAACTTGGCAGATGTAGTACCCTTCTATTCCTGGTCATTTCTGGCTCCAGGCATCCACTGAGACCAGCACAAATTGTACCCATCCCAGGAAACCTGGCCAGCACAAAAATCAAACCAAGAAGTGTCCCGAGGAGGGAGCGGGGCAGACGGCGCAACTGCCCTTTCCCCCCACTCCTGACCTCACCGCCTCCGCCACGGCCTGAGCTAGTCTTGGTATTTACGTCTCCCCATTTCCCAGAATGACCTCAGCCTCCCATTCCATGGGCAGGCCTCCCCAGGGTCGGCCCCTCCAGAGTATCTGTAGTGGACTCTAGCTATGTAAACTCTGCGCCATGGAGGGCAGCAATAGCTTTACTGGGGAACTTACTACAAATACAGAATCTCTGGGCCCACCATAGATCTAGGGAATCAGAACCTGCATTTTAACAAGATCCCCAAGTGATTGTCATGTGATAAAAGCTGGAATAGCACCAGAGAAGGAGAAAGAGAACTTGATTTGAACCACTCAGGCTACTGGGTGTTGATGCTGGCTTTGCCTATTTAATAGCTGGGCCAACTCAAATGACTGAACCTCTCTGAGCCTCAGTTTCCCTAATATGTAAATTAGGTATCATAGGCATGTATGTGTGCGTGTGCTTGTAGGACATTATGCCTCCCAGGGCTGGCAGTCAATGAAGTTCAACCCTGAGGGCCAAGCACAGCCATCAGCCCCCCGCCCCCTTCCACCCGGCCAGGCCTGTCCTGAAGTCTCCCCGCCTCTGCCACGGGGTGTGAGAGGAGCCAGATGTCAGAGCGGCCCAGCAGCATGCAGCGCTACAGGGAGGTGTAACAGGGAACCCCTCCTGGAGACAGCAGTCTCCTTGAGAGGAGAGGGATTCAGGACGTCTGCTCTCCTTTGCAGAGGTTATTTATTTTTTCCAACAGACACTGTTTATCGCCCACTTACAGGAGTTCCGACTGGGGCCCTCGTCGCCCTTTAGACTCCGGAAACTAGGTCAATCCCCTCCAGAATTTACTTGCGCTGGGAAACCTGCCTGGCTGTGGCAGCGAGGGGCCCTGACAGGGACCAGGGGCTTCGTGAGGATTCACAGAACCGCGGTCCCTGAACCCAGTGACACTCCCCAAGGTCGCCGAGCTTCTCCCGCTGCCGACACCCAGGCCTACCAGGCCCCGAGTGTGTGTGCAGGGGTGTGTATGGGGGGACTTCACATAAAAATCATGCTACAGTATGATCTTGGAAAGCAAAAGAAGGACTGGTAAAAAAAACAACTGTTAACAGGATATTCACGTACTCCAAGCCTTTCTTTAAAATGTACATCAAAACGATCCCACCCTTCCCCTATGCTACAAGCTTTCAAACAAAATTTTTAAAATATCATACGTAGAGATTATGAGAAGCAGTCCTTACTCTATCAGTACTGCTAGCTGCAAGTCCTTCTTTAGATCTAACTTCAAGTCCTACTGCTTTAAGTGTCTGCAACTAACTGCTCAGCACCATGCACACAGTAACTTCTCGGCAAGTACACAGCAGGTGGTTGTTCCGGAAGCCTATGGCCTGAGCTGGGTAGAAAACTCCCTCCATCCCTTTTGATTTCCCGGGAGGTCTGCTTCGCTAGGGTCAGATGGTCCAGGTGTGTTCAGGGTCTTGCTAAGTCCAGCTGGCCTCCTCCCCAACCAAGGGTCTAGACAATCAGAGATGCTCAAATCGCCCTTTAGAGATAGGCACAGTGCCGTGGGGACATTTGATTGTGTTTCCCAAAAGAAATCGGCAGCGAGGTTACATAGTGAAGTAAAAATAAAAACAGGAAAATAATGAACCACAGAGAGCAGCGACTTTCTAGAAGGAACATGTTATGGGAAATGACTCTGCTGCTGGTCAGCGGGATGACCAGGCTTTGGTCTCTCTTCTGGACGTCGGCTTTTATGTCAACATCTAACTGGCCTGAGAGCTGCCCTGTCTAGTTAGGAGTGCCACATCTGCACAATTCTACAGACACTGTCCTCCAAAGTCGTTTATTAGAAGATTTCAAAACATTTCAACTGAACGTGCAAGCGCTACATACATGTTAGTATAATAATTCTCTCACGGCAGAGCCACCAGAATTGAGCTCCCTGGGAGGTCACCCGGGGGATCCCTGGGGCAGGGGTGCAGAGGTCCAGCTCAGCCTTCTCGGACTCACTGTGCAGACAAGATTCTGCCCCAGCACGGGCCATGAGAGGGATCGGCCATCCCCGCCTCCACCTGATGGAGACACGCCAGAGACAAAGTGATGTGCTTGGAAGCCGGAGATGCTGACAGCAGATCACACCCTGGTACGGCAGCTGCCCCGCGGGAGAGCCAGGCCTCCTCCACTCCATCTGGCTGATCCACAGCCACAGAATCTGGTTAATACAGACGACTTCTGATCACTGGGTCCCCACAGAGCCGTGTCAGGGCCGGATCTCCTGGCCAGAAATGGAGAGATCCATTTCCATGGGAAGGGATCGCTCCCGGCCCTCACAGATGTGGGCCTGGCTTTGGACTTTAAAGGCCAAGGTCGAGGGGTCTCTGATAGTGGAGTAGGCGTTCTCAGGTCCCACTTGTCTCAAGGCAAGATTTGGAGGACTTGCTAAACTTTCCTCCCAAACCGAGGCCTGACTGCGGGCTACAATGTGAATGGGTCGAATTGACCCGTGGATGACCAGGTCCCTTACCCAGAACTGCCTCTACCTTCTTGTAAATACATCCCCACTCTCTGACCCGAACTTCACTGCTCAGGGTCTCAGTTCCTCGGAGGAGCACCATCCAACCTTCCTACAAGCCAGCAGCCCTCAAACCTGGCTATGCATCTGCATGTGCCAGTAGGAAAGCCTCCTCTTCCTTCTACGAGCTTGTCAGAGGCAGACAGGACAGAGAGGACGGTGCGGGAGCCTATAGCATTAAGGACCCAGCGTGCAGTGGCTGGGAGAAGAGAGGAGAGGGATCTGTGACAAACCCGGGGAGGTGATGTTTAGGAGGGACGGGGCCTTGCAAGGTGACGCCTGTTTCTCACAGATGCCAGGGCCAGGCAGTTCAGGCGTCTCCAAGAGGAGCCAGCTCGGGGAGCCATCCTGAGAGATTCTAGAAAACCTCATGCGTCATCCCACGTGTTTGTACATATGGGTCTGCCGAGGGGGCGGCACAAGAGAAAGGAAGTTCACACTGCCCACTACAAGAGATCCCTTCCAGGAGGTGCCCGAGAAAGTTTCTGGAACCCCCAACCTTGCCCACACTCCCCGGCTGTGCCCCAGCTCTGCGTTCTCCCAACCTCCCAATCAAAACGCCCAGCCCTAAGTTCTCCGGCTCAGTTTTCATTTGTAACTCTCCTTGGAGACTTCCTTCCAGGGGTCCGCGTTAGAGCAAAGCTCATGTACACAATAAACGGAGTCACTCAGCGGCAGCTGGCGAGTGTTTTCAATGAGTTGGAAAATCAGGTTGAATGTATCATTAAATATGGTGCTTGCGCCGAAGCCCAGACGTGCAGGCTAAGTGCTTTGTGATTAGACCTGCCTTTACCCACTCCCCAGCCCCCTTGCCTTCTCTGCACCCTCGTCTCTGCTTCTCCAGGGTTTTAAAAGTTAAAATCTGCCTCAGTATTTTATTAATATGTTGTAAGAGATGCTTCTTCAAGTAAACAGTTATTTGCCTTAGGGGTCAATGTGATCTTTTGCTAACAGGAGGCGTGTTGGCTTGTGTATGTACACGAGCTCATGAGTGCGTCCCTGTGTGTGTGGGGGGGGGGGGCTGAATACATGTTTACCGTGGACGTAGGCCCATACAAGTGTCATTGTGCTTGTATTTCTGTCCCATGGGCATCTGTGCAACACACACACACACACACACAGACACACACACACACACACACACACCCTGGCCTCCAGAGCTGTAGGTGCTCTAGTTTCGTCTTGAGACGCTGGAGTCTGTCTAGATGGACAGACAGGGCACTCAGATGGCCACCAAGATGTCTTTTCCTAGCTGACCAGGACCGCCACCCCACCCCCCATAGTCTCAGGACCTTCAGCCCAGGGGGGTCAAGTCTTCAAAGGTCAGCTGCCCACTTCGGAGCAGGCATAAGCCAACCCAGCACAGCCTCCCTTTTTTCCTTCCACCCGTGCCTCTCTGCTCTCCTCCTAATGGTATCTCTTCCCTCTCAGCCTCCTCCGTCTTCATTTCCCTTCTCCAAGGAGCCAGATGTTAGACAAGCTTGACAAGGACCCAGAGAGCACAGACATCGGAATGGGAAAGGCAGGGGAAACCATCTCCAAACTCTCACTTCACGGAGGAGCAAACTGAGACTTGGAGGTGCAGAGAGATTTCTCCCAAGTGCCCAAGGAGGTAATGGGAGAGCCAAAACCAGAGCTCGGATTTTCCCAGCCTTTTCCACAACTCTGCCCTTGGAGGAGAAAACCATTTCATGGGCTCTTTTGCCGCCCCCCTCAAGCCTCACCCATGTCAGAGCGTCAGGATAGAGTGAGTGTGACCAGGGAAGGTCCCCAGTAAGGGAGAGAAGTCTAACCTCCTTCCTCAGCCAGAAGTCATCAGCTGCTCTCCGGGAGGTAAGGACTTCCAAGGGATTCTCTTCCCAGTGAGTGGGTAGGAGGGGGCGCTGAGACATGGAGGCAATGGCCCTGCTGCCATCAGACTTTTGGTGTGACTTTACAGGGGCCGCCTTGGTCCCCACACGCCCCCAGCTCTGCCACGTGGCCACCAGAATGCTGGCACCCACCGGCATAACCATGGAAAGAAATGAGAAAGTGCTGACATGAATCCCAGCGTTTAGCCCTGGAAGGGGCTGGAGAGGTAGACGACCCTCCAGTTCAGCCCCTCGTGTTATGCAGGAGCTCTGCACACGGGGACGGAGGACCTGCCCCAGGTCACTCGGGTAGGTCCAGGGTTGCATCCCTAGAGCACCCTTCTGTTTACAGACCCCTCTCATCCATTCTCCCACTTGGAGCTGGTCCTGATGATGCTCCTATGAGGAAAATGCTTGGCAAGGCCTCAGATGAGGACACTAATTCGAGATAACGTGCCCACATGGCAATAGTGTCCCCACAAGCCCAGCTCAGCTGTCTCTCCTCTGTCTACCACAGCCTACCGTTCCTCCGCTTCACTGGAGATAGAGCAGATGACAGAGGCACACGGAGGGTGGAAGCAGAGATCGGGGACACAGGTGTGCCTGGGACTCCCCCCAGGGCACTGCCCTCCGCAAGGCCCCCAAGAAGCCAGGCTGACGCGAGGGCTGAGGAAGGGGCGGGTATGATTCGTTCTCCAAGGTCAGGGGCGCCCTCTTCTGTTAGCACAGTGAATTGCACGGCCCCAGCCCACGCTCAGAGACTGTCCACTGCAAAATCAGGCAACCGGCCCGCATCCTCCCAGAGGAAGGGCTTATAGAACAGGGTCAGTGGAAATGGAACCAGAAGGCCTTCCTTTTCCTGGGTGTCAGAGCTGAGTCTATCCTCTGAGGCCCCAGATGGGGAGGGTGTGTGAATAGGGGAGGAGAAAAAATAGGGGACTGCCTTAATTCTCTGGGACAGGGGAGCCTTTTATTTGGGATTTAGGGCAAAGGGAGATGCTCCTCTCCCCTTTGTGCTCTCCATGTATTGATATTTCCAGAAGCTCCTCTCACTTATTCAAAGACGAAGCTGTGCCAATGCAGTGAACAGCCCAACAAGGAGCCCAGAGGAGCCACAGCATCCATGAAGATTTTACTCAGTCACCCACCAGCCTAAAAGTTTAAAAAAAATGTCCGTTTTGGCAACTTTGAACCTGGGCCAAAGCGGAGTGTAGCAGCAGGAAAAGCACAGGACTAGGAAACCTGGGATCTGGTTCTATGTCTACCACTTACTACTTATCGTGGACTAAGGCTTTTCTCTCTGTGCCTCAGTTTCCTCTCCTGCAAAATGGGCCTTCTAATACGCTGCCTTACAACTCAGAGATGTGTCCTGGAAAATTCACTTAGGTAACAGATACATAGCAGCGTTAGCAAATGGTGGTGATGTTACCTGGCTCCGTTTTCTCTCCCACGAAATGGGCAGTTGTGGTGGGAAGGTGTGCACAGAGCCAGGGCCAACTTCCCTGCCCGGACTCTTGACTTTGAAATGTCGCTGGTAGTTCCATCTTAGCTCTTAACCATGTCATTGGGCTCCCATCTGAAGGCAAGGCATTGCCAAGGTTGTATAAATAAAAATGCTATTAGTGGGGCAACACAGTAGC
This sequence comes from Kogia breviceps, assembly GCF_026419965.1. Classification (NCBI taxonomy): domain Eukaryota; kingdom Metazoa; phylum Chordata; class Mammalia; order Artiodactyla; family Physeteridae; genus Kogia; species Kogia breviceps. Next base: position 20,999,166 of record NC_081318.1, read on the forward strand.
CGAAAACTAGACAAGCCCCTTAGCAGTCAGCCTCCTGGAAAGCAGGGGCTGCTCCGAGCTAGGTCCAGAGGATCTGGGACTGGGGGAGGGGAACTCTGCTCAGGAAGGCAAGAGAGAGCAGGGTCAAGGTCCCAGCGACAGCATGAGGACCCTAAGGCAGGGGAATGGAGGCAGGGAGGAAAAGGACAGCTTTCTCTGAGTTTAGGATTGTCCTGGGACCAGGCCTGAGTTGACTTTACTGACAGAGAGGTCAAGGGCATTAGTGAGAACTCGCTGTAAGGTGGGGTTCCCTCTGTCCCTGTGCCTGGGACAGCTCCTGAACCTCACTGACCTCATCACCTACCCCAGTGCAGGCAAACTGCTTCCCCAGTAAGTAGCATCCAGCAAGCGCACACAAAGTATTACTGTTATTATTATTGTCTCAATCATCATTGTGGTAACAGTCCTAGCCCTCTTATTTCCTTCACGATGTTCTCTTATTTGACTTTCCATTTCCTCATCAACAAAAACAAGAATGATCTTTGTCCCTCCTCAGCTCCCAGGGTTGCAGCGGGGAGAGGGAGAGAGGCCTCCCAGGTGCATCTGCGGAGGAAGGTTCCAGAGGGACCCAAAATGCTATTATTGAAGGCCAAGTGTTCCGTGGCGAAAAGCTGCTGTAGCAATCTTTGCCTGCACTTGATTTGAATGGGCACATTACCGTCATGTCCCAGTGCGGCCGTCAGCACCGGGAAGGCTGAGCTATTTGTAACCACGAGACGCATGAGGATCAAATGGTGGAGGAAAGCTCGTCTGGCTTACCTGAAAAAATAGGGCCGTTGGCTTTGAACACAACTGGAATGGATGCGTGGCCACCTGCGTCACATACCGCCGCCCAGGGCTTCCTGTGGGGAGGGCAAGAGAGACGGGCGGGGGGTGAGGAGAGAAGACAAAGGCAAGGAGAGCATGCGTCCTCCCGGGGCACCACGAGAAAGAGAGAGAGAGAGAATCCAGTTATAATCCCACCCCCCGTGCCATTACGGATGCTAGAAGTCCTGTCCTGCCCTGTGAGGGCACCACCTGCCCTCCACAAAACTTCCTGGGCCCCTCAGAGCTGGGTTGAGTGCCTGGTCCTTGGGTTCAGGCTATTCCTCTCCCTGCTCTCTCATCCAGAGCGACAGAGGACCCCAAGGCAGCCGGTCTCCAAGGCTCAAGTTGGGGGGAGGGCATGGCGGTGAGGTGATGCCCTGACTGGACTTGAGAAGTGGCCGGAGGTGGAAACCAATGGGAAGGACAGAATCCTGTCAAGACCCTCATGAACGTCCCCTCAAGGCTATGGCTGCCTTTTCAGTTATCCCCAGGCCCCTCCCTCCTCATGGTAGGTCCTCCCAACTTTCCCACCACGCCTCCCTTGATGTACATTTGCAACTGTTTCCAGTACTGGGCGGGGGCTGGGAGGGATGCCATCTTGCCTAAACCTTACTCCCCGCGGGAAGGCCAGACACTCATCCCCCTTTTTTATTTTCCCTCCAGACCCTGGGGAGATCTCTGGGCCTTGGTTTTGTCATCTGTATGATGGCAGTAGTCGTCAATGCTTTCCGAGGACCCAGATCAATGCCAACATTCTCACTGTCCTGTTAGGCTCCCTCTCTCGACACCACGGGCCAGCAAGGCCTGTGGCCCTCGGCATAGAGATTCTGCTGGTCACCTCCTTCTCCCCTTCCCCCATCATACTAGGAATTTCCCTCCAGACTTGCTGCTTCATTTCACCCTTTGGTTATGACCAAACATGCACATTTATCATTTTAACTATTTGTACGTATACAAATCGACGGCGTTAAGTACACTCAACAATGTTTTATACTATCGTCACTATTTATATGCAAAAGTTTGTCATCCTCCCCAGTATAAATTCTATTCCCAGTAAGCAATAACTCCCCATTTCCCCTGCCCGCATCCCAAGTAACCACTATTCTACTTTCTATCTCTATACATCTGTCTATTCTAGGTGCCTCGTATAAGTGAAATTATACAATATTTGTCCTTCTATGTCAGACTTGTTTCATTTAGCATAATATTTCCGAAGTCCATCCATGTTGCAGCACATGTCAAAATTTTATTTCTTTTTATGACTGAGTAATATTCCATTTTCTGGATGTATACCACGGTTTCTTTATCCTCCCATCTGTCCATGGACATTGGGTTGTTTCTGCCTCTTGGCAATTGTCAACAGTGGTGTCAACACACATGGATGTACAAATATCCGTTTTGAATTCTCTCGGGTATATACCTAGAAGTGGAATTGCTGGGTCACACGGTAGTTCTCTGTTTAACTTTTTAAGGCGCTGTCAAACTATTTTCCCCAGTGACTGAACCATTTTACAGTCCCACCAGCAATGCATGAGGCTTTCAATTTCTCCACATCCTCACCAACCTTGTTATTTTCAAGGTTTTTTTAATCATAACTATCCTAGTAGGTGTTAAGTGGTTTCATTTCACTCTTAAACACCCTCAACGCCCAAGATGCTTGTAGTTTTGTATGATAATGGTCCTGATCTTGTATTCCATTGGGTATAAATAATCCAGTTTAAGAGGGAAAGCTCAGAGAGGGCAGGAACTGCGTACGGGTCCCTCAAGACCACCATTTTCACTTTCATGTCTCACTAGGAGGTGACCAGGGTGGCCTGCAGAGGAAACAGCTTTCTCCCTTAAGTCCCAGAGTCCATCTGTGTCCGCCCTTCCCATTGACAGACGCTGGAATGCCAGAGGCCTCAAGGACAGTCTTTGATGAACGGGGAGAAAAAGAAAGAAAAGAGAATAAGAAAGAGTTGGACGAGCCTGAGATAGAAAGGGCAGGACCCGAGAGGAGAAAAGACAGATTGAAGGGGGAGCTAATCACAGAATGCAATCTCCAGAGAAGCAGATTCCGCGGCTTTCTCTGCACCCGATTCTTCGCCTCACAGATCTGAGCTGGAAAATCACAGAGACTCTGCTGTTGAACTCCCTGCCACCTCAGCCGCTGCCGCTGAGGCCAGAGACAGCCTCAGGTGCCCCCTCAAGAACGCCCAGCTGGAGAATCCAGCTGTTGTCAACACAGCTGTTGCTCTGGGCTTTGCCAAGGGACCTGTCATTGCAGGCCTTTGAGGGGTGCAGGTTACTCCAGGAGAGGGAGGGCCCAGGAACACCCCACAGTGGGACCTGTGGGTGCGGCTGACTAGCCAGTGGCTACATCCCTGCTTCTTCTTGTCCAGACACCCACGGAAGGGCAGAAGCGATGCTCAGAGGCTCACTCACCCAAAGGGCAGGATAGGGAGATGCGTGGAAAGGGACGTGAAGAACGCCGGGGAGAATAGGAGAGCGGACCGGGGACAGAGGGAGGCCTGGGACACGTTGATCAAATGTAAATCTACCGTGCAGGTCTCAGCTGGGAACACTTGCCCCTCTCGGCTCCCTCTCTCCCCGTCTCTCCCCGTGTCTCCCCGTCTCTCCCCCCAGTTACTATATCAAGGCAAAATTTATGAAGGGCTTGAGGCACTGGCTACTCCTTGTATTTCAGTCTAACTTTTTGCAATCTCAAGTGAACAGCTTGGCTGCTTCTGCCTGTCAGGGAATTTAAATTGCAGATGGGATGGTGAGCCAGCCACCCGGGAAGGAGCAGCCCCTCTGGTGTGCACCATAATTGCCTAGCAACCAGGCTAGGAAGAACTTGACGAGGCTGTAGAAAGTTCCACTCTGGAAAGTGCCCTTGACCCAGGGCACCTCCTGGGAAAAGAGAGGGAGTTTCCCAGAGAGAAGAGACAGCCAGGTAAGAGGTCTGCTCGGTCAAGGAACGCAGCCAGGGAATACAACCAGTGCCACTGGTGTGTCCTTTCTGACGTACGGAATCCCCTCTGGCCTCTGCCTGCTTTGGGATATTCCATTGTTTGGGAGACTGTTTTCAAACCAAAGATGCCGTCCTTCTTCTCTCTGTGCGCCCTTCACACCTCACACGTCGACCATGTGTGGAGAGAGACGAGAATGAATAATCCAACACACACACACACACACACACACACACACACACACACACACACACAATCACATGCAGAGATAGGTAGGTGCTTATGCTGTTAAAAACCAACCGCCAGCAAATACCCACAAGAGCTAAAAGGAGGAGCAAATCTATTAAGTCTGCTCCCGCTTGGACCTCAGCTCTCCAGGACGAAACTGGTAGGATTATGGCCTTTGGCCTTGATCAGAGTTAGTGTCAGTAAAGTGTTTGCTACACTTAACATCCTAGGAAAGAGCATCCCAAATGCGCTTAAGGCCGTAATCAAAGCATACGTTTTTACTTAAATAACTGACTTTGAGAATAAAAATGTAAATAGTACCACAACGTGTCTGTCAAAGTTTACACATATTGGTGTCCCATCAACTTTGAGGCAAATCAACCCTCCACACACACTTCATGGAAAACACACCCACATCAGACACACCCTCTTCTACCGTGTCACTCTGCTGAAGGGGACCAGAAAGGGCCACGTCCTGGCGGTGCCAGCTCGGAGTGAGATAGAAATGGGTCTGCACAGGAACAAGCTTGGGCCCTCTGGATGCAGACGCTGGCATGGAGTGGAAGGGTTTCAAAATCTTTGAGACTTTGGGCAGAGAGCTGGATATTGGCTTTTGGGCTACATTGTGATTTTTTCATTAAGGGTTTGTTCAGTGGACAATCCCATGGCCCTCGAGCATCCCGTGGGGGGGGGGGGGGGCAGTGTTTTCAGAGTGCCGAGGCCAGTGCCGCGGCCCGCATCTTCTTCACACGTGTCGACCCCACTCACCGGGCACTTCTCCACTGCTGCCTGGCCCTATCCTTTAGCTTGTCCTGCCCCTCCAGGGGGGCACATCTTCCAGGGCTGGCACCACTCTGTGTCCTTCACGGGGTCATGCAGAGTGTTGCGCACTTAGTAGGTGCTCAATAAATGTGTGGGAATCAACGCACAAGGCATACAAATATGAAAACCATGATTCGCACAGACGCCTAGTGAGTCACCACCAGTGGAATTAGCGCACCAACCCATTCATTTCTGAGTTGTTTTTATTGTTGTGTTATCAATACCCCAATTCATTGTGTCCGATTCAAGTGTATTCGCTTCGGGTACCTATGTCTTCCTGGAAATTCCAGAAGGTAGGTCAAATGGGTGTGATCACCCCATAGGTCAGAGACGAGACAGAGGTAGGATCTGAGTACTGGACCGGTGAGGAAGCTGGACGTGGAGTGGGCCACGAGTCGGGAGCATATGGTTCTAGACCTGCCCACTGATAGAACAAGTGACTTCACCTCCCCTGACTGAGTATCAGTGTCAGCAATCTGTTAAATGAAGGCAGTTATGCCTTAACCCACCTGCAAATGACTCTTGGACCTCTGATTTCCCAACCGTGGTAGACACAGAAAAGTGCCACCCAGGTGCCCTTCCGTGGTCAAGGTCAGCTTCAGCTGAGGGCACCGAGCCCACAAGACCAGGGGGATGAGCGAAGCGTGGGTATCAAAGGCCAGGTCCTTTTGCCTGATGAGTCGTCCTCAGTCCAGAGCCCCCGGCTTTGGGGCCCGCACCTCAGATTCAGTCCAACGTCCTCCTCTTCCCAAACCTACCTCCTCCCCCTTCCTTCAGAAGTCACCTTGCAGCCCAAACTCCACCCCAGCATCTGCATCTAGAAGGCCCGACCTGCGGCACCAACTTGCCCCCCTGCAGACTTCTTAAAAATTGTGGTAAAATACACATAACATTAAATTGATCATTTTAAGCATTTTTAAGGGTACAGATCAGTGGCGTCTGTACATCCCCAGTGCTGTGCAACCACCACCACCATCCATCCCCCCAACTTTGCTGCCCTCCCCAACTGAAACTCTGCACCCATCCAACACTAACTCCCCATTCTCCCCTCCCCCAGAAGCCACCATTTGACTTTGTGTCTCCATGAATTTGACAGCTCTAGGGACCTCATGTAAGTGGAATCACACAGTATTTGTCCTTTCATGTCTGGCTTCCATCACTTGGCATGATGTCTCCAAGGTTCATCCACGTTATAGCATTTGTCAGAATTCCTCCCTTTACGGCTGAATAATATTCCATTGTATGTACAGACCACATTTTGTTCATCCATCCATTCATCTGTCAATGGACACTTGGGTTGCTTCCACCCGTGGCTATTAAGAATAATGCTGGGCTTCCCTGGTGGCGCAAGGGTTGAGAGTCCGCCTGCCGGTGCAGGGGACACGGGTTCGTGCCCCGGTCCGGGAAGATCCCACGTGCCGCGGAGCGGCCGGGCCCGTGAGCCATGGCCGCTGAGCCTGTGCATCCGGAGCCTGTGCTCCGCAACGGGAGAGGCCACGACAGTGAGAGGCCCGCGTACCGCGAAAAAAAAAAAAGAATAATGCTGTGCATCTTTATTCCCATCCTGCCCCTAGGTTCTTCATGAGCACTTTTTTTTTCAAAGTGAGAGAGTGGCAGGGACTTTTATACACTACCTAGTGTAAAATAGCTAGCTAGTGGGAAGCAGCCGCATAGCACAGGGAGATCAGCTCAGTGCTTTGTGACCACCTAGAGGGGTGGGATAGGGAGACGCAAGAGGGAGGGGATATGGGAACATATGTATATGTATAGCTGATTCACTCTGTTATAAAGCAGAAACTAACACACCATTGTAAAGCAATTATACTCCAATAAAGATGGTTTTTTAAAAAAGAAACAATATAATACATGTAACATACTGGCACACTGTAAAAAAAAAAAAGAGAGAATAATGCTGTGCGGATATATTTTTATCTCACACCAGCTTGTCTCCATATACAAATGGGCCTTCCTAGCCTCCTTCAGGACGACCAAGAGGTAAGAGGAATGACAGACATGGTCAGAATTTCCCAATCATGGGGTTAAAAAGGCACAATTTCTCTAGCTCCCCTGGCCCCAAGGATGGTTAGCTGGGCAGTATCCTGTGCAGAGGTGACGGTACAGACAAACAGACAAGGCAATATTTGTTTTCCAAGGTGCAAAAACTGCACAAGGTATGGAAGTGAGGAATGATGGAAAAGCACTGGGGCAACCCAGAAAGCGTTCATGTCCTCTGTCCTTGCTAGGCCACCTCTCCCTATAACACTGCCTGTGACATTCCCTGCAGAGGAGGAAGTGAGCAAGGGTTCCCCGCTCTGCAGGTTGCCTTGCCCAGCACCCGCTATCCACACAGCCAGGGGGAGCCCCGGGAAGATGACTGTATTAGAAATAATAATCCCTGACCTCAAAGAAAAACATGATTGGTTGTATTAATTCAGCAACAGCTTCTGGAAGCCCAACGTGCACCAGGCACGGTGTCAGGCGTATGCCACTTCGCCACTGAGACCAACCTTCCAAGAGCTCAGGAACCCGTTAACCGGGTCTCCATATGTAACAGGGGCCGAATAATGCAACCAAGCACGGGGAAAACTGCCCTAACGCGCTGTCCTCTTTTGGAGGAGACTCTGTCCCCGCTCTGAAGACCTGGCCCCTCGACCTTGAGGGCAGTTCCCAATTCTGCTCCATCAATTCATGCATCCAGGCATCCCATAGTCGTCTTTTCATCTGCCAGGCACCATGTTGGGGAAGCAAAGGTCAAGGGTGCCTCCCGAGCGGATAAGAGGAGCCCCCGTCCACATACACGCGTTGTGACAAATGCTGCTGGAGATGAATGCGTGTCCTTCATCGCAAAACAAAAAGACGGCCTCTGACCCAACTCTGGTAAAAATGTAATAAGCACATTGTCCTCTGCCCACATGGCCAGCAGTCAGAGGGTTTGGGAAGAGCGTCTCTGGCAACTTTCTCTGTCAGAGACCTTGGGCTGATCAACATTATTCAACCACCAACAGAGCAGTGGGCCAGCGCCCTAGCCTCAGAGAAAACCCCTCCTCCACTGCGTCCTTAACACCCACCTCGGCACCCAGTGGCCCCTGACGAAGCTTCAGGGGCCAGCCATTCAAAGAGGGACTTGGATGCCGGTCGCCACCTCAGGGAGGAAGGAAAAAACCCAAACTGAAGGCACGTGAGCTTCCCCTCTGTGCCAGAAACCTTGCTGCCTGTCACAGCCAGACATGATATATAGGAATAATAAGGCCCCTTGAATTACCCATTAAGTACTGTCAGCAAATCACATGATTTCTTTTTTAATATTGCACATATCTGGCCCCTGGAAAATGATGATGATGCTATCTCTGCCGGCTGGATAATAAACAGAGGCCCCCCTCCCCGCTCCCCCCACCGAGCCAGGGAGACACAGCCCCTCCTCCAAAGTCATCGCAGAGCAAAGGCGAGGAAAGGAAGAAAGAGAGACTCATCCCACACTCCCGCTCCTGCATCTCGGGCTTCAAGCCAGCACGCTTCTGGCTGCCTTCGCGGACACAGGAGGGTTCACAAACTTCCCTACCTTGTTCCTCCCTCCGGCCAACCTTCCATGGCTTCCTAGGGAGCATGGCTGCTGTGTAGATGTCACTTGCTCAGAGTCGCCATCCCTGACTCCCCTGTGTAACTAAACCAGGAACCCTCCACGATTCTGCCCGCAAGCGCCTGTGGTTTCACGTCTAGCATCCCACCTGTTTGCTTGTTCAATGCATCAGTCATGAGACGACATGCCCCGGGAAGGCAGGAACCATGGCTGCCTTGTTCACAATGCAGCCCCACTACCGGCACACAGCTGGACCTCAGGAACCACATGCTGCATAACTTAGTAGCAAAATGCTCAGTAAACCCTGCGCGACTGAACTGGGCCACATTTCCTAGAGCAATCAGCGCACGGCGAACTTCGGCGTGCATCAGAATCACGCCACAGGTTTTTTAAACCACAGACCGCTGGGCCCCATCCCCAGCTTCTGATTCAGTAGGTCTGGGGTCGGGGGAAGGGGCCCCGTGGAACTGCATTTCCAACCAGCTGCGAACTGACGGCAATGCTGCTGGTCCAGGGACCCCACTTTGAGAATCACATCCTGAGAGAATGGCCCATAAATGCAGATATCCGTTTCCTGCCCTCCTGCCTTCTCATCAAATGTCCTGGAGCTGTCCACATGAGTACAAGTGACAAGGACAGAAAACAGAGCACTCTGGATCCAATTTGTCCGACGTAAATAAAATTCTTCTCATCCCTCATAGTGGGAAGGTAAACTGAGGCGAATGGATGCAAAGTGAGGTGGATTGTTCAGCAAGTTGGCACAAACGACAGAGAACCCCGCGCACCAGATACGCAGCTTCCTGTTCCAATCACTGGGCTGAACTTTTCTGACACCAACTGTAGAAATGAGTTGGCTTCCGAGTGGCATATTAGAGAACAAATTATTCCCTGTTTTGCTACTCTTTCCATTTGAGTTAATCTGCAAGTCTAAAGTCCAAGCAGGTGCCAGAGTTATTCCTGCAACTGGCACCAAATTGCATTCAGAAAGCACAATTAGCACTTCGTTAATGTGCCTCAGAACGGGATAATCTACATATGACCCAAAGGCTACCTCAGTCCCCACTGCACTTCACCTTAATGTGCCAAAGTGCAGGTTGCCCTGCTAACAGGCCTTTACAAATCCAGCATTTGCCAGGCAGCTGTCCCGAGCTTTTCATTTGAACAGAGCAGGGAGGACCCCCTGGTGACAGCAGTTAAGAATCCCAGATGCAGCCTCTCTTCTTTCTTCCTATTCTTTTTCTTCCTGAACTATTCAGGCCACAAACCACGGGGCGGTGGGGGGGGGCGGGGCGCGGACTGGGAGGTGGGGGGCGTCCTAGAAAAGTGGGCACCCGTGCCACAGCACTGGGGAGACACAGTGGCCCAGAGCCAAGTGTTGGAGGCCAAGTGTGGAGAGGAGGACCCAACCAAGGGACAGCTCGGCTCAGGGTCTGGAGCCTGAGCACTGTGAGAGGTCCTGCATGGGACGAGGGCCACAGGGGGAGCCTGGTGTGGGGTGCTGGAGCTCCAGAGGGTAAGGAGGGAGTCCCGGGGGGGGGGGCAGCCAGGCGAGGGGAATGGGTACCTAAGAGGATTGGGAGGGTCTTCCTCACCAGGTTAGGGGGACAGCCTGGGACAGGCTGGGAGGCCAAGAGGGATGAGGAGGGCATCTGTGCCAGGAAGGGGTGACGGTGGCAGTGGAAGATTACATAAGGGGAGATTGATCAAATAAGAAATATACAGGAGCCAGGTTTCCCACTGTTCGAGAAGGAAGCTACAAGCATAAAAAGGATGAAAACTAAAGAGAATCCTGAGGTGTTAGATTGGACTTTGGGGTATCTATGTGAACTGATGGTTTTTAATATTTAGTTAGATAAACATATAAATACACATGCCACTGTATGTGCAGACATACATGCACATATTTCTCCACTCTGTCCACCCCAGTACCAATGAGCACACCTAGCTCTCAGATCTTGGTTTCTAAACATCATTCTCCACTGAAAGGAATCAGGGCTCCCTGAAAAAATGGGCTGATTCCAGACAGGGGCAGGGAAAGTACAATATGAATTTGGAATATCTTACTTTACCGGAAGGAAGGAAGCACTCAAAGAATGATGGGAACTTGTGAAAAGGACACTAAAGCTAGCTTGAAGGATTCCCACCGGGCAACTCTGAGACAATGTCAGCACCAAAAGACATAATAATAATAAGGTACAATCCATGGAATAAAATATGAAACACAAGTTCATCCTGATATAGATAAATGAATAAATTGAAGTTTCATAAGGAATGGGATATTCACCTAATCTCAAAGCATCTCCACACATGGTTACCTACAAAGAGGAAAAGAGTAACTTTGCCGTGGAGAAGGCTGGTGACACCACTTTAAACAAAAGTAATCAAAGTCTGTATCACCAAGTCAAGTCAGGGACAAATCAGAATCATGGGATGCCTGATAAGGTGCCATAAGAAGGGCACAGCATCACTTCTATGAAACTCCTGCCAAAGATGCATAGTCTGAATCTAATCATGAGGAAACATCAGACAAGCCCAACGTACGGGACATTAATCAAAAGAGTTGGCCTGGAGTCTTCACAGGTGTCAATGTCTGGAAAGTTAAGAAAGGACCGGGAATCTGTTCCAGAGTGAAGGACATTAGGGAAACACGACAACGAAATGCAGAGCGTGACCCTAGACTGGCTCCCGTTACTCTAAAGATCATCACTGCGGCAGCTGGCCAAACCTGACTGGGACTGAGGATTCAATGTCAGTAATGCATCAGGTCACTTCCTGCCTTCGATGACTGTTTGTGGTCACGAAAGCGCATGTCCTTGTTTGTAGAATATATAAACTGAAGTATTCATGCGTGACGGGTATCATGTCAGCAACATACTCTGAAATAGTCGAGGAAGAAAAAAGGTTTTTGCACTGTACTTGCAGCTATTCGGTATAACTGCAGACTGTTTCCAATAAACCATTCAAGAAGCTACAGCAATGATGACAGCAAAAGACTTGAGTCTCCTTCAGCCAGCACTGTCTGGCCGTGCTCTCAATGAGCTCAGTCGGCTTAGAGACACTGCATGAGTCAACCTCACGCCACCGGGGTGAGGGCATCATAGCCGTGCCTGCCATTTTAAACATCCTGAGTGGAGGAGTGGCTTGAGGATGCCACAGTGGATGCTGTGCCCTCTGGGAGCCCTGCACTGGTTTGGGGAAGGATCCAGGCCACTCACACTGGGAAGACGGAAGTCTATCGCTGATGTGAACGCTGGGTCTTTGGGGAGGGGCGCGGTGCCCTGGCTTCCGATCCCAGGTCTGGTCCTCATGGGTGCTACTCTCTAGGGCTCTACCCTCAGAGGCTTTGCCTCCTCCTCCTTTTCATGCGGAAGCCTGACTGGGCAGGAATGTCTACACCGAAGCCTAGCCTGGAAAGCAGATGTGGTCCTCTCAGGGGTCTGACCTGCTTGCCAAGGATGAGAAGCTTCCTTCGGCACAGACGGGCCTCCACACCTCTCCATAGTGCAAACACAGCAAAGACTAACCAACGGATTCACCCCTAGAACAGGGTGACCAGGTGGTGAGGGGTCTGACAACCACGTCGTGAGAAGAGAAGACCCAGCAGAGATGGGACATCTGCCTTTAAACGTTTGAGGAGGTGGCCCACGGGGGTGACTGGATTTACGTCACGTAGCTCCAGCTTAACACCTAGAACCAACGGCGGAGGATGAAAGACAGTGCAGTTCAGCTCCACATAAGGAAGGGACTTTCTAATACCGAATCTAGCCAACGCAGGCCAGGGCCCCTGGGTGGGCTGGGATCCTGGAAGTGGGCAAGCAGACATCGAAAGGCCATCCGGGAGGGGAGCTGCAGCAGTGACCTCGTCAATGTTAGGATGACTCCAGGGAAGACCAGACCACCCTGTGTGGCTCTGGCTAGGAAAAGAAGCCAGAGCTTTAGTGAGCAGAGAGGAGAGAGCATTCCTGGGCTTTGCTTAGGCCAGTAGGACAGTCCCACCAAGCCAGAGCACCTCTGTCTCCCGGCAGCTCACCTTCTGCCACCTGGCCCCGACTTTTCCAGCATCTAAGGTGAGCAGACATAACACAAATCCCGAGGAAGGACCAGGACCTCGTGGCTCCTCAACGCGGTGTCTGGGACTCCGTGGCCTCCCAGATGTGTGGCCTGTCCACCACCACCACGGAGGCCGCCCCCCCAAGTCCAGCTTGGACCATAGTCCCACCTGTTCCCAGAGACCTCTGGCCCCTCCCAAAGGCAAGACGGCTGGCCTGCCTGGTGAGGCTCCTCCCTCCATCACCTGTTTGTCTTCCTTCGACCCTTGCGTCACTGTCCCTACATCACACAGGTGAACAGCCTCAGGCTTCAGGTTACAAATCCTAAGTGCAACAGGAGGGCTGTGCCCTTCCTCCCACTTTAGCAAGAGCTGCTGAAGAAGAGGAAAGGTCATCGAGCCCCCGGAAAGAAAGAGTAGGGCGCTGCACGATTCATCCTTACGCCAGTTCGCCTGGAGACAAAGGTTAGGTCAGCGCAGAGAGTTTCCCGTGGGCAAAGCCGTCATCCACTGACGAGTCCAGCAGATACACATATACTGTACGGTTTCACATTTGCGTTCAGTACTCTGGCTGGATTTATTAAAAGAAAGAGACAGTGATTTTTAAAAAGGCAGAGAAAGGGGATTTACAATAGCACACAGGGATGCTGGGTTGTTGCACTGGACGCATTATTCCCCAGGGGCCTGAATAAAGAATGAGAGCAGCGAGATCTTATTTGATGTTTCCATACGCCTGTTGAATTTTCAGCTTGGATGCAATACCAAGCAGTAGCCAGCCCCTCCCTCCTCAGCACTGCCACGACAAGTTTTAAGGTGGACCAGTTCAGGTTTATTAGACACTTTTATTATTCAACTTATACCCCACCCAGATCCATGGGCAGAAATCACTTTCATATAACCCATGTATTCACGCACATATAGTTAGCAACTTTGTGTCTCGGAGTTTAGCAGCAAACTCAAAGTTGAAAGCAACCGACAGCCAGACTTTTATTTTTTTTTATTTTCACGGTTCTGCTGATAACCCCTCTACACGGGCTGATCTGCCCAGTAAACATGCCATGGGCAAGAGTGGATGGTGCACCCAAGACCTGGCCTCTGCATTGGCTCTACTGCTAACTTACTGGTAGCCTTCAGAAGGCAGAACTTTCCCTGCCTCTGTGATCATACCTGCTCTATGCACTTCAGAGAGCAATGGGGAAGAGATCATAAGATCATGAACGGGAAAGTGCTCAGAACAATAGGAAGTCCTTTAAACCTATAAAATTAGGTGGCATGTAGTCAGAATCAGGTTTAAAAAATGGGATCTGGGGCTTCCCTGGTGGCGCAGTGGTTGGGAGTCCGCCTGCCGATGCAGGGGACGCGGGTTCGTGCCCCGGTCCTGGAGGATCCCACGTGCCGCGGAGCGGCTGGGCCCGTGAGCCATGGCCGCTGGGCCTGCGCGTCTGGAGCCTGTGCTCCGCAACGGGAGAGGCCGCAGCGGTGAGAGGCCTGCGTACCACACACACACCCCCACACACACACCCCCCCACACACACACACACAAAAAAAGGGATCTGAACACACGGCTGTGAAGCATACAGAGGTCTGAGTCATGCTCTGGTCCCACCCCTCATTTCACAGGTAAGAAAGTGGACACCGTGGGGGTCACGGCTACTCGCAGGACAGTGGCAAGACCAGTCAGGTCTGGATGAGACAGTTAAGGTGCATCCCATACTTGAATGCCCACCCAATGGCCACCTAGCCTCTGCTTGATTATCTGCATTGACGAGGAGCTCACTTCCTCAAAGGCCACGCCTTCCACCTTTGAAAGGCTTAGGAGACTTTTCAGAAGCATCAGGAAGGAGAAGCGATTTCTGTGGCCTTTTCTCTACCGATCATTTGGCCCAAGAGATACTAAAGACGCCCCACAGACTCTTTCTGCTCCCTTTTATATGCAATACCTGGGCAGTGGGGTTGTCCCCTATGATACTTCTCTCCTTCAGTCTGGGCACCCCTGCATCACTGGCTCCTTTGTTCACTCCTCGCATCAGTCTCTTGGCCATCCTGGTTACCCTGCAATCAACATGCTCTAGTTTGTCCAGCACTAGCTCCCAGCTCATCTCTTTGGCGTGGCCACCTTGTCCTTGGCAGCTGACAGTCTGAATATTCAGGACCTCTTCGGTCACCTTCTGTCAGGGCAGCTACTGTCAGCAGCTCCTGAAACTGAACGGGAAGCTGAGGGATCAGGCCTGGACAAGCAGAACCCCACGCGCCCCCAGTCCACTGTTGATGCCTGGCACAAAAACGAAGGCCTTGCAACAACCCAGAGAGGCAGACACAGAGCCTGTGGGCTTGGCTAGGCGCTGGTCAGGGGCCAGTACTCCGTCAAGGAAGCACCCTGCACTATAGAAGATGGCAAGAGAGACCGTTGCCATGGTGACTGTCAGGCAGCCTAGATTGCTGCAGCCTGTGAGGAAAAGGCACTAGGAAGGATCGTAGTGAGATGCAGGAATTCACCCACAACCACTACCCAACACACCAGGGGCGTCACCAACTCAAGCTGCGCCTGGGCTGTTTCCCTTGTGGTCCACGAGGAGGAGGGGGCAGGGCTGACGTTAATCATCCTATAGGAGAAGGGGAGGTCTTCAGGGGTGTCTGTGTGTGTAATGTGTGTGGTTGTGTAGTATCTGTGGTGTGTGTCTTGGGGGGGGGGTGTTCTGTATGTGTGATACATGATGTGTGTGATATGTGTGATGTATGTGATGTCTGATGTGTGTGTCTATGTGTATATTTGTGTGATGTGTATGTCTGTGAGTATCTCTATGATTGCGATGTGCGTCTTTGATGTCTGTATGATGTGTGTGTAGTGTGTATCACATGTGTGTAATACCTGTGATGTGCGGGGAGAATGTTCTGTGTATAATACGTGATGTGTGTGATGTATATGATGTACGTGTGATGCGTGTCTGTGTGATGTGTGTGTGTACGTGATGTGTGTTTGTGTGTGATTGTGATGTGTGTGTCTGTGAAGTGTGAGGTGTCTGTGTGTGACGTGTCTGTGCCTGTGTGTGATGTGTATATATGTGTGTGATGTGTGTCTGTATGTGTTGTGTGTGTCTGTGTGCGATGTCTTGTGTCTGTGTGCTGTATTGTGTACGATGTGTGCGAGGTGTGTCTGTGTGTGTGATGATGCGTTGAGCTGACCAAGCATCAGTGCCTTCTTGGGCAAAGCCTCTTTCTTTTCAGGCGCAAAAGCACAGGAACTCTCTTGGAGCAGCTGGAGGGTGGTGGCTTGAGGCTGAGCGAGTCACCCCTCCCCCGTGCCCGGGAGCAGTGTGCATGCTCCTCTATTAGCATTAATTACATCCTGCTCTAATCATTTGTTTACAGGCTGCCTCCCCCACTGGAGGAGCTCCAGCCCAGGGGCTGCGTCTTCTTTTCCTGCCCGAGTGCCAGCACTACTTTGTGTCCTCGGCACAAGGTAGACATCCAGAGTGTCGCCTGACTGAGCGACTCTGACTAGGACAAGATCAGAGTATGTGGACTTCATAAAGCAGTGTGCAAGATCAAGCTCGTTCAAGGGGCGGCACCGGGGCTCTCGTTCCGCTGGGCACGGCGCTGTGATGGAGTCTCCTCACCACGGAGTTCAGGCGGAGCCAGAGGGACACTCAGACTGTGGCCCTCCTCCTCCTGTGGCAGGGACCCGGCCCCGGAGGCAGGCCTGCTGTGCTGGCCAGTGGCAGCGCTGGGAGAAGTGCCTGGAAGACCTCACCACACGGGCATCCACTCCGCAGGTTACCAAGGAAGGACTGGTCTTGTTTCACATTTATTTAGTTGCTTTTAATTTACATCCAGTCCACCCACTCTTTCTGTTGTCCAGGTTTACACGTTTTGGACAAAGGCATAGAATTGTGTCACCACAATGAAGATACAGAACCACTCCCTCACTGATCTGTTTCGTTTTCTTAAGTAACCACCCATATTTTTTCTGGCCCCGTTCTTATTTCATATCCCCTTTTAGTGGAGACGTGTTAACTGAAAACGGAGTCAGTTCCTTCCAGTAGCCTAGTCAGATCTGCGCGCCCCCCCCCGGCCAGCCCTATTTGACATTTCAAAGCAAAAGAGGGCAGCACAGGAAACAGTAAGGTGGAATGTACACCAAATCATCCTGAGAAAGAAGTATTTTCCTCGAGAATATCTCCCTCCTTGAATGGGAAGGACACACAAGCCAGAGAAGGAACTCTGTGAGGACAGACTTTGCCATACACCACTGGTGCACTCCTGAAAATTAGGATTATACCTAATCCCAATTTGATCAAACAACCTATCAATCTTTGTCTCTGCCGGTCACCAATCCTTGGCTCTATCTCCGACACCTTCCCACCTATCCATGCATACCCCTGGAGTTTCAGAGAAGCAGAAAATGGATAAAAATCACTTGCAGATAAACTTAAATGTCACTAGAGATTGCTATTATTTAGAAGGAAACTTTAAGAATATTTTTAAAGGAATAAATATTATCCTAGGAGAACGAGCACATGAGAGCATTTTTTAAAACCAGAAAAGGTTAGAATTTGTCCATCCACATTACGTTGCTCTTCGAAGCGGTTCTGTAGGACGCGGCTGACTCCTTTCAAGTTTGCTGTTATTACTCTGAACGCTGTTGGAACTTTGCCTCTGAAACTGCCTTCAGAGGCAATATATGAAACAGTCAAAAAAAACCAGCTTCACTTTGCATGTCACATAGGTTTTTGTCAAGTATATTTCCTCCTCCTTGATCCTTCAGAGCTAGTCTCCATTGATTTTCATTAACCTAATGTCCAACCTTGAGGTTGGGAATAGAGTAGTCAAGCATCATTAATTTGGAATCCACCATTTTGGAATAAGAAATAATTCAGACAGTAAACTTCAGCCATCCAATTGCTCTCTTCGAAGGAAGGAAACTAATCATATATGTAAATCAGAAGGAAACCATTTAAAGCTACTTAAAAGACTAAACTTCGCAAGCATTCTCGAGCACACCTTAGATTAAATCACCCTTTACCCAACCATATTTGTAGGCTCATTATAAGTTGTCTTTATTAACCAGACATTCCTCGATGGACTTGTAGAGACAGTATTTTTTTGACCTACTTCCTGTTACTGTCAGCGCTGGGGTGCAGGAAAGTTGCATGTTTTTAAAATGATCTCATAATTCAGACTTTTTTGTGGCACTCCAGCAAATTCAGACCAACCTTCCTCACATTAGTCTGAATTAATGAGGATGGACTGTACCGGATTGAACCATATGAAATCAGCAATATTCAACCATTTTTGACCTTTAAAAATGGTGATTTTTATATGGTTCAATCTAACATATTTCTTTTCTGGGACTCCTTTCCAAGGAACCAAAAGCATTCCCCATTTCCATGCTTTCTTCGTACATTTGAAAGATACAAGCAGGAGAGTGGGATTGAACACCCAGCCCCTAACCTCCTGCCCCTCAGTTCACAAGTACAGAAACTGGGAGAGTAACAGAAGAAAATCACTCAAACCGCAACTGCTGCAAAATGGGACAAAAAAAGTACTAAAACAAAAATAAACAACGTCAGAGAACTATCACCGCTGCTTTCCCATCACCCAAACTCTCGCCCTCTCCTTCAGACCAGTCTTCCAATCTGGAAATCACTTCGGGGACAAAATATACCTTGCCTACCCGTAACTGTAATCCATGAGAGCCCAAGAGATTCTGACTGTGTGAAGAAAACTCCAATGTCAGACTGCTGAAAGGTTTGGGATGAGAGGGGAGCAAATTAAAGTTTAATAGGATGGAACCTCAGGAAATGGACAAATGTAAATTAGGATAGAGAAATTATTCTCACTTTTACAAGGCTCCTCATTAACTTATTTGATAGCATTCTGAGAATTTGTTTAAGAAATGCAGGGATGTGCAAACTCAAAAGAGTGTAAGATTGACTCTCTCTGCTTCTGGGCAAGGAAATGGATTTGCACTGCAGAAAGAAAGGGTTTCTGATGAGTATTAACTTCCTGGATTGTGAAGGCCAGGAGAAGCTGAGGAAGAGGAGGGCGGCAGACTGTGAAATGTCTTTGTCGGGGGGTATTATAGTGGAGGAGCCCCACTTTGAGAGACTGGGGTTGATTCTGTCTTCATTTGACATGTTTCATCTTCTGCCAGAGCAGACTGGTCCCCCTTGGCCACAGGGTTCTTCTTGAAGGCTCTGTGACCACTGGGACAGCATCAAATGATGGTTTCCTCGGAGGGCTCGGGGGCTGATCCAGCCCTCAGGGGAGCTCCTCCAAGACTATCATTCTCCAGCAAAGACCCTATTTGTAGGAGCCATATGAGGCTTGCTGCCACCAAAGCATCAAATTCCTGAAACAGAGAGGGAGAAACAGCTGCCTAAGGGAGCATCTCCTCTGCACTGAGGGGAGGAGGAGGGGAGCAATTTATGTTTAGCTTATTTTTATTTTTAATTTTTTGTTTTTAAAAGATGTAGTGACTGCATCTACTCCTTCATTCAACAGGTTCAACTGGTGTTACTGAGACTCCACAATGTCATCACGAACATTGTTTCTTTCCTGCCCTCGCACAGTGCCACCTTCATCCAAAGGTCAATCCTAATTAAAGTCTCAATACCTCCCAACATTTCTGCAACTACACGTCCAGACAGAGAGAAGTTGGGTCTCATCAAGAAACACTCAGAAGGCTAAGAACATTTTTCCTGGTGTGTTTAGCTTATTTTTAACCAAGTGACATACAGGCATGGAGGAGGAGAATTCGAGCTGGGTTTGAAGCTACAACCTTTCCCAGGGGAGCTGCTACAAGAGGCGCTCTCCATGGACCAGCTTGGTCTCATACGCCCCATGTTACAGGAAGGGAGCACTTCCCACTCCTGTAAAGCCAAGCAGACCCACCACTTGAGTCTCCCTCTCCCACTGACTTGGGCACAGAGTGGTAGTTTATGGCAACAGAATTAATGTGGCTCTAAAGGTAAATTGAAAACGTCAACAGGAGCAAATTTTCACATGAAAATGCAAATTGTTCCTTATCTGGGCTGTTCCACAGACGCTATGATTCATCATTGACTGTTCAACTGTATTTCCAAGTAAGATCTCAGTGAGAAGGACAGAAAGGTAGAGCCCAAGCCTGGGGAGATTTATAGCTCCTTTTATCCAGATGTAAAGCACACGGCATTGCAACGGAATATTAAACCTATAAAATCTCCATCTGTCTTGTAGTCCTTATTTGAGGAGGGCCAAAGGACACACAAGCATATACTTACATCCTCCAAAATTTGCCCTCTCCAGACATGCACACTCCTTTACTTTCATGCAATTCACCTTTACTTTCCCTTCTTACATGAAGGGAAACTCATCCATCCACCCATCTATCCATCCATCCATCCATCCATCAAGGCTTTACTGCCAGCCACATACACAGTTTCTGATTAAGAAAAGGAATCCATGTGGGTTTTCCCACGTTCTCTTGTGCCAGCATTTGTAAAGGACGCTTATTAAAGAGGAAACACCAAACTTGAGAACTGGACCAGGGCTCAGTGTGTGACCCAAAAGCAATCGTCTACAAGCTGGAACTCAAGGAAAGCTGTCCCTTAAGACGGGTCAGGAGGGAACGCTTACATAGCACTCTTGATGTGCCAGCCCCGCTCTGAGTGCTTTATGAATATTAATTAACTTACTGAGCCCCGTAGATGAGTATGCCCTGAGTGAAAGCCACTGGCACATCACACTCTACTTCTGCAAACTACCATGGAGAAAAATCACTTAAGCCAGGGTGCTCGCTCCCTGAGGGGCCACACTCTGGGTCCTGTGTGGAGCCTCTGCACGTCCTATACTGGGACAAACTAGGACCTGGGTGACTGGGCTGCCGAATGGGTGGTCTTCTCAGCCTCCACAGGCGCCCAGATATCCTCGCGATTCTCTGTGTGTCTCTTCCTTGTAATCTGAGAAGCCTGACCAGTGAACAGCCGTGCAAAATGTTATTCCAGAAAAACGACAGCGAAAACAAAACAAAATGTTATTCCACAGATAACTTCCTGGGTACCAGGGTTTCAGGCAAAGAGTTCCTGCAGGGGAGGGGCGGAAAGGGAGCTAGAGCCAGCGGCGCCCAGCCCTGTTGGTTTTTGAGAGCTGCTGCAACAAGCTAGGAGACTTAGAACAACAAAAATATGTCTCACAGTTCTGGAGAATTCTGGAATCAAGGTGTCGCAGGGCACCTAGTCCCTCTGAAGGCACTAGGGAAGGATCTCTTCCGGGCCTCTCTCTAGTTCCTAGCAGTTCCTTGGCTTATAGCAGCATAACTCTGATCATCATATAGCATTCTCGCTGTGTGCATGTCTGTGTCCAAAGTTCCTTTTTTTCTAAGGACACCAGTCATATTGGATTAGGGGGTCACTGTACTCCAGCCTGAGGTCATCTTAACTAATTACATCTGCAAGTGCCCTATTTCCAAATAAGGTCACATTTCTGAGGTGCTAGGGGTTAGGACAACGACATAATGAAATTCAGGGGCATACAATTCAACCCACAATACTAGCTAAAGGGTGTGAGCTTTACAAGAGAATGTCTTGGGACTGCAGCCTCCAATGATGGGGCCCCTGCATTTGAAATTTGGCCTTAAAAATCCTTCTGCCAGGGCTTCCCCGGTGGCACAGCGGTTGGGAGTCCGCCTGCCGATGCAGGGGGCGCAGGTTCGTGCCCCGGTCCAGGAAGATCCCACATGTCGCAGAGCGGCTTGGGCCTGTGAGCCATGGCCGCTGAGCCTGCGCGTCCGGAGCCTGTGCTCCACAACGGGAGAGGCCACAACAGTGAGAGGCCCGCGTACCGGGGAAAAAAAAAAAAAAAAATCCTTCTGCCATCCTGCAGCTTTTCGGATGTCTAGAAACATACTGAGGGGCTATGTTAGGGGCCTCCTGCCCCAACCACCTGTGAGTGTTTCAGCAGGAGAGACGCAATGGTCGGCATCCCCACAGCTCAAATGCAGCTGGCAGAGCTGCCTTGCACACCCCACTTCCCACCCCCGGCCCCATCCCTCTGTTACTCGATTTTAAGAAAGGTATGGAATTTCTCCTTGCCTTAAACTCACTGGCTGTCCTCCCAACATGAAGTTGCACTGAGGATGAGTTTCTTTATTTTGGGGGGGTTTCTTGGCCATGCTGTGTGACTTACGGGATCTTAGTTCCCTGACCAGGGATTGAACCTGGGCCCACAGCAGTGAAAGCACTGAATATTAACCACTGGACCACCAGGGAATTCCTGGGGATGAGTTTTTGACCATCCTTCTCATGCAGAGATACACACTCCTCCCAGATGTTCTACCTCACTACCACCCACAAGGACCACTCCTCAGATACCCGTATTCTATAGCACAAGAAATTGAGAGCTGGTTAGACCATCTGTGGAAGTCCATCTACACTTCCCTCAACTTGCTAAACCAGGCAGAGTAGGCACCTAATTTTTTTTATCAGCTTTCACAAAGTGTAATTTATAGATGAGAAAATTCACCAAATTTTATATATAATTCAGAGAGTTTTGACAAATATACATAGACTGTAACCACCACAATCACAATATAGAATATTTCCGTCACCATAAAATTCTCTTGTGCATCTTAGTCATCAATCTGCTTCCCCTACCTCTCTGGCAACCACTGATCTGCTTTCTGTCTCCATAGTGCTGCCTTGTACAGAACGTGATATAAATGCAATGATAAAATATGTAGTCTTTTGTGCCTGGCTTTCTTCACAATGTTTTTGAGATTCTTCACGTTGTTGCTCATTCCTTTTCATTGCTGAATAGTATTCCACTGTATGCACTTGCCAAAATTTGTTCGTGCTTTTACCTGCCAACAGACATCTGGGTTTTTGTCCAACTTGGGGCAATAAGAATAAAGAATGAAGATTTGAGTATAAGTCTTTGTGTTGATATAGTATTCATGTGTCTTGGGTAGATACCTAGGAGTGGGGTTTCTGGAAGGAAGAGTAAAAGTATGTTTAACTTTATATAAGAAACTGGTAACTGCTTTCTAACGTGGCTGTACCATTTTGCATTCTCAGCAGCAAGGTTCATGTTCATCAAAACCTAAAGCTGTCAGCTCCTTAAGTTGTCGTGATACGGGTAGCTCACTGTGGTATTAATTTGCATTTCCCTAATGACTAATAAAGTTAATCATCTTTTCATGCATTCATTTGCTATTTATCTATCTTCTTTGGTTAAGTGTCTGTTTAAATCTTTTGCCTATTTTCTATCAAGGCTTCTGTCCTCTTAATTAAGTTTTAAGGATTCTGATCCATGAGTGTGTTATATATCTCCATTTATTTAAATCTTTAATTTCTTTTGGCAGTGTGTCATAGTGTTCAATGTGAAGGTCTTGCACATATTTTGTTAAATTTTCCATAATTATATCATATTCATTCTCCATTGTGATGATCCTACAGTCTTTCTTTTTTAGACGATTGATTTTCAAATGTCAAGCCAATCTAGTGTTGCTGGGATAACCTCACGTGGTCATGATACAGTTTTCGTATGTTGAAGAATTTGGATTTGTTAAGATTTTGTTAAGGAAATTGTGTCTATGTTCATGTGGAATATAGTTTTCTGTTCTTAGTCTTTGGTTTTGGTATCAGGGTAATGCTTCATAAAATGTGTTGGGAAGTGCTCTCTTCTATTTTCTGGAAGAGTTTATGTAGACTTGATATTATTTTTCTTTAAATGACTGATAGAATTAATCAGTGAGACCATCTGGGCCTGGAGTTTTCTTTGTTGAAACAGTTTTTTGCTTTGTTTGTGAAAGATTTTAAACTGAATAAATTTCCTTAATAAATACGGGGATAGTCAGTTTTTTTCTTTTAAGTGAGCTTTGGTAGTTTGTGTCTTTGCAGGAGTTGGTCCGTTTCATATAAGTTATCAAATTGACTGGTATATAGTTGTTTCTTTCTCTTTATTATCCTTTCAGTGTTTGTAAGATCTGTAGTAATGCCCCATTTCTCATTCCCGTTACTGGTAATTTGTATATTTTCTCTTTTCTCCTTGATCGGTCAGGCTAGAAGTTTATGAATTTTATTCACCTCTGTGAAAAAATAGGTTTTGTTTTCATGGATTCTTCTGTGTTGGTTTTTCTGTTTTCTGTTTCACTGATTTTTGCACTTATCTTCATCATTCCTTCTGCTTACGTTGGGTTTAATTTGCTCTTCTTATTCTAGTTTCTTAAGATGGAAGCTGGGACCTTTTACATGAAATCTATCTGCTTCTCTAATACAATAATTTAATGCTATAAATTTCTCTGTAATCACTCCTTTGGTTGTATCTCACACATCTTCATTTTCATCTTATTCAAAATATTTTTAAATTTTCCTTGTGATTTCTTACTTGACCCATGGATTATTTAAAAGCACATTATTGATTTCGAAATATTTGAGGATTTTACATACTTTTTGTGGATTTCTAGTTTAATCCTGTTATGGTCAGAAAAGATACTTTGTTATCATTTTAATCCTCTTAAATGTATTGAGACTTGTTTTATGTTTCAGAATATAGTCTGTCTTGGTGAATGTTCCATGTGCACTTGAAAAGAATATGTAGTCTGCTCTTGTTGGGTAGAATGTTTTATAAATATTAATTAGGTCAAGTTTGACCTAATAGTGTTCAGGACTTCTAGATCCTTACAGAATTTTTATCTAATTGTTCTATAAATTTTTGAGAAAGGACCACTGGTGTTTCCAACTGTAATTGTGGGGTTTTCTATTTATCCTTTCTATCAGCTTTGCCTCAGATATTTTGAAGCTGTATTTTTAGGTGCCTATGCATTGAGGATTGTTATGTTTTCTTGGTGAGTTGACTCTTTCATCATTATGTAATCTTCCTCTTCATTGCTGGTAATTTTCCCTACTCTAAAGTCTGATTTGTCTGATATTATATAGTAAAACCACTCCAGCTTTCTTTCAATCAATGTTATCATAGCACATCTTTTTCCATCCTTTTACTTTTAACCTACCTTTGTCTTTATATTTAAAGTGGATTTCTTATAGGTACATAGAGTTGAGTTTTGCTTTTATTAATCCAACTGAACAATCCTTTTATTTGGAATGTTTAGACTATTTACCTGTTCTATATGTAATTATTTATATTATTGAGTTTAAAACTACCATCCTATTATGTTTCTATTTGTGCCATCTGTTCTCTTTTTCTTGTTTTTTGTCTTTTTTTACTAATCCTGTTTTTATGACACCATTGTATCTCCAATACTAGCTATAGTTTTCTGTTTTGTTTCATGGTGGCTTTGGAGTTTGCTAACTTATCCCAGTCTGCTTTCCAATAACATTATGCCTCCCACATATAGAGTAAGAACTTTACAATAGTATACTTCCATTTCTCCCTCCCATCTCTTTTGCTATTGGCATACATTTATTTCAACTAATGCTATAAACCATAAATTACATTTTTTTTGCTTAAAATAGTCAATTGTTATGTAACACATTTTAAACTGAGAACAAATTTATTTTATATCTATTCATATATTTATAACTTGAAGAACTCTTCATTCCTCTGTATAGTCTAAATTTTTATCTGTTTTCATATTTCTTCTGCCTGAAGAATCTAATTTTTTTTAAAATTCCATCCTGCTGTATTCTCTCACCTTTTTTTGTCTGAAAACATCTTCATTTCACCTTCACTGTTAAAAAATATTTTGTAGGTTAGATTTCTAGGTTAAGAGTTTATTTTTTTATCATAACTTATTATTATTATTATTATTATTTTGCGGTACACGGGCCTCTCACTATTGTGGCCTCTCCCATTGCAGAGCACAGGCTCTGGACGCGCAGGCTCAGCAGCCATGGCTCAGGGGCCCAGCCGCTCCGCGGCATGTGGGATCTTCCCGGACCGGGGCACGAACCCGTGTCCCCTGCATCGGCAGGCGGACTCTCAACCACTGTGCCGCCAGGGAAGCCCTATCATAACTTTAAAATGTTGCTACATTACCTCTGGTTTGCTTGGTTTATGATAATAAGTCTGCTATCATTTCTATCTTTGTCCCTTTATACATAATATGCCTTTTTTCCTTTGGCTGATTTTGTGGTTTCCTGATTATCTCTGGCTTTTACCAATTTGATTATGATGTGCCTTGGTATGATTTTCTTTATATTTCTCCTACTTTGATCTTGTTGAAATTGTTGGATCTATGGGTTCATATTTTTTATTGTACTTTAGAAACTGGCCATTACCTCTTGAAACATTTTTCCTGTCTCACCCTTTCCTCTTTTCCTTCTGTGACACCAGTAACATACAAAAGGCCACTTAATATTTTATCATAGGTCACCGATGCTGTTTATTTTTTCAGTGTTTTTTCTCGGTGCTTAATTTTGAATCACTTTTATACTATTTCTTTCAGTCCATTGATCCTTACTTCTACACTTGTCTTAACCACTGTAATTCCATCTAGTATATTTTTTATTTCAGATACTGTTTTTCATCTCTGAAAGTTCCCCTTGACCTTCCTTTATATCTCCCATTTCTCTCCTCATGTTCATATTCTCCTATACTTTCTTGAACATATGTATAATTTTTATAATGATGGTTTTAACATCCTTGTCTACTAATTTCATCATTTCTCTCATGTCTTGGTCTATTTCTCTTAATTGATTTTCTCAATTATTCATCTTATTTCCTTGTTTTTTTATGTCTTATAATTTGTGTGTGTGTGTGTGTGTGTGTGTGTGTGTGTGTGTGTGTGTTGGATTCTGCTCTCATGTATAGTGAAGTTACTTGCAATGTTGGATACATTTCAGACTTGCTATAAGCCTTTTTAGAGCAGGTCCACAACAACCATTAGTCTAGTGTTTTGGCTCTACTACTGAAAAAATACCTCTTCTGAAGATTCTACCCAATGCTTCATTCATTAGGAGATCTTCCCACTCTAGCTGGTGGGAACATGAATTATTTCTGCCCCTCTCTGTGCTCTAGCAACTGTTCAGTCTACTGCTTTCTAGTGAGTTCCCCCCGTTGTGGTGAGTTTCTTCTCATACATGTGCACATCAGTACTCAGCCAAAGATGCAAGGGAACTTCTGCAAACCTTCACAGCTCTCTCTCTCACGCGCGCTGTGCAATTCCATTCCATCCTCTATGCTACCCCACCCTGCAAATTCCAGGTACCTTGGCCTCCCCCAAACTGATATGTCTTCTCAAGCGAACAAGGTCACCAAGCTATGTGTGTTTCTCTCCAACCTCACCTCACACCGCGACCTAGAAACTGCCTCAAGGAGCAAGCTGGGACCATCTTAGGGTTCACCTCTCTTGTTTCCCTTCTCTCAGGGATCACTCCTGTGTTACCTCCTGTCCAATGTCTGAAAACCATTGTTTCATACATGCTGTTTTGTTTTTTAGCTGTTTAAAGTGAGAACATAAATCTGGTCCCAGTGATTGTATCATGGCTGATAGAAGTCAATACCTATCTTTGAGGAATTTTGAAGGATAGATGTACACATTTCCTGCACCGATCTATCCTATTGTCCCATTTAACCTCATTATTACCTCTTGTCTCCTGCATATTTTCTCTGGACTCTCTTCGGAACTGCCATATTTTAGACCTACTGGAAAGGACTCAGCACAAGTTCCCAGGGAACTGCCAGAGCTTTACAAACCTCAGGCGTATACGCTCCAGGATGTAGAAAAACAGAAACTCAGCTTTAATACAATGGCCCTTGATCTCAGAGCGACTTCGCCTCTGTCCACTTCGACAGCCAGCATGGTGTCCTCTTCCCCAGCCACCCCTTCAAATATTCCCCATAAATCGCCCCAGCCAACTGCAAAGGAACCTTCAACTACGCCTCAGATCAGCAACCTTACAAAAACCACCAGTGAATCTATTTCCAACCTTTCAGAGGCCGGCTCAATCAAGAAAGGAGAAAGAGAGCTCAACATTGGAGACTGAGTATTGGAGACGCGGGTTTGATCCCTGGTCCGGTAACTGAGGTCCCACACGCCGAGGGGCAACCAAGTCCATGCGCTCTGGAGCCTGTGCGCCACAACTAGAGAGAAGACTGTGCGCCGCAACTAAGACCCAATGCAGCCAAATAAATAAATATTTTTTTTAAAAAAAGGTGACAGTCGCTCTGTCACCTGTTACAGAGACAGGTGAAGTCGGTCAGATGACCTGACCCTAATCAGCGAGGGTGCTGAATGGAGTCCTGAGCTGGAAGTTGAGGAAACCGGGTTCTAGTTCCATTCTGCAGCTTAGCAGCTGTATCCATTTGGGCATGTCACTGAGTTCAGTTTTCTCATCTGAACATTGAAGGGCTTGAATCAGACGGTCTTTAAGTATCCTTCTAATTTTAAGATTATGATCCTAGGATCTATCAACAAAGTAAACCTGACCATGGTCCCTTTCTGTCCCCTTGTCCGCGTGGATAAGTTATGCAAGAACCAGTCATGCCCTGGTTCTGAACACCACCACCCATCAGTTCTCTGTAAGGCAGAAGAGGGTCTTCTGCGTTGGGGGACCCCCAGTGGGACCATCCTGCCTCCATGCTCTCATATGAGTGAATGCAGGACCATTATCTAACTGGACCCAACCTTTATTTTGTTTACTCAGAAAGACGTCCATGTGTCACTCCATTTGCCAGCGTCTTCTTTCACACCAACAGTGTGCCACCATATACAAACACGGGTTCCATGTGCCTGCTAAGTCAACCCTGACAAATCTAGTCTTCACTCCCCTCCCCAAATGCCACAGGGCAGAGGATCTTTCCCTCCCCACGCCATCTGTCCCAACCTTGACAGCCACCCACTGGGTGCTCCGATCGTCACTGCACAATAGCTCTGGGTCCAGCATGAGGAGTAAAGGAACAGTGAGGAGCCCGCAGGGGGTTGCGAAGAGCATTACATCAGCCCAATCTCCAATGCTCCCAAGGTCTGGCAGTCAAGTCCTGAGAACTCATTTTACCCCCAGAAGAAATCTAGTGCAGGAATCTCAGGAAGCAGATAGTCATCTTCTGGCTCTGGTCACTCCATCCTCTCCATCCTTGGGTGACCTTGGGCAGGCACTTTCCCTCCCTGGACCTTGGTTCCCTCCTATCTAAAAGGGAGTACACCATTTCTGGAGCCTCCATGACCTCAGCGTTGTTGACAGGACAAATAAGATCCTAAACAAAAGGACAGAGTTTACTGAATGCAAGGCGGTGGCGGTAGTGCTGAGATAATTAGCTTTCCTGTACTGAGGAGCTGCAAATACACACACGCAGGAGCTTTCTTTTCAGGCTTTCAGGCTGTTAAAAGATACTGTGACTTCCCATTTCACCCCTAGAGTTTCTGTGTGTTTTCCTGAAGAAAAAGACAGGGGAGGACTTCCCTGGTGGCTCAGTGGTTAAGAATCCACCTGCCAATGCAGGGGACACGGGTTCGTGTCCCTGGTCCGGGAAGATCCCACATGCTGCGGAGCAACTAATCCCGTGCGCCACAACTACTGAGCCCTCGAGCCACAACTACTGAAGCCCGTGCGCCTAGAGCCCATGCTCCGCAACAAGAGAAGCCACCGCAAAGAGAAGCCCGTGCACTGCAACGAAGAGTAGCCCCCGCTCGCCGCAACTAGAGAAAGACCGCATGCTGCAACGAAGACCCGACGCAGCCAATGAAAAAGACAGGGGAAGGAGGTGGGGGGTTGCAGATTTACTCCACAGTTGCTATTTTAGTCCCCAGAGGAGCCAGGCTTGTTGATTGCAGAGAGACTGTTATCTCTCTTAGGGCTCAATGAAGCTCACCTTCAAACCAGATGCTCCTTTTCTCCTAGTGCACAGTGCAGGCAGGACCTGAGACAGTAGTGGATCAAGAATGGGTAGGGGCTGCTGTGCAGATGATGCCCTGAGAGCTAAGAACCCAGCTGGGGGGAAAAGGGAAAGGAAATAAGGTGAAAGGGACTTTGAGTACCACTTCCTGCAGTGGATATAAGAGATGTCTGGGGGGAATCTAACTGAGAAGTCATTTTTAATAACAATACCCTTGTCTGCCTTGGCTCTCTCTAGGGATACAGGGGGCTAACAGGGAAGGAAGAGTTACACATGGATGTCGTGGACCATTGGATGCAGCCACTGCCTCAGAGGCGGGGGCTAAGGAAAGGAAGAGAGCCATCCAACGAGTTCCCAGAGATATGATGCTAGCTGAAGGAACAGAGGAGAAAGAGGCCATTCAAATACCGATCCAGGCCCCACTTAGCTCTAGGGAGGAGGAGCAGTGAGGTGCAACCCATGAGGGAATGACGGGCCCACAAACAACAGACTTCCTAGGACAAGATCCATCATCACCCACTGCAGAGTCCAGACCCATGTGCCAATACTTTCGGGAAAGAAGAGACCAGGGTGGTGTCATCCCTAAGGGACAGTCGAAGCCAGGCTCCTCCTCGTTATCCAGCCTTGTCCCTGTCATTCTCCCCCTCCCCACATATCTCTCTGTTCTGCCCTCTCAAGGTTCCCTTGGTGACCCACACACAACCCTCTGCCAGGACAAAGCACAGTGTGCCGGGCTCCTCCGAGCAGGCCTTTATGAGCTATCTCCATGCTCCCTGAGGAGCCTCTGCATCTCTGCACAGAGCCAGCCAGCACACAGGGAGTCCCCAGAGAGAGGGCTTTCTTTTTTTTTAAAATTTATTTATTTTTGGCTGTGTTGGGTCTTCGCTTCTGTGCGAGGGCTTTCTCTAGTTGCGGCGAGCGGGGGCCACTCTTCATCGCGGTGCGCGCGGGCCTCTCACTATCGCGGCCTCTCTTGTTGCGGAGCACAGGCTCCGGACGCGCAGGCTCAGTAGTTGTGGCTCATGGGCCCAGTTGCTCCGCAGCATGTGGGATCTTCCCAGACCAGGGCTCGAACCCGTGTCCCCTGCATTGGCAGATTCTCAACCACTGCGCCACCGGGGAAGCCCGAGAGGGCTTTCTTATTGAAAGCAATGAAGTGTTTCTTTCAAGAGCCATTTCAACCTTAAAGTTGAAGCCTTAAACCTGAGGAATTCTATCTCTGAAGCTCTCAGTGGGTCCAGGGATGGATCACGTTGGGGTGGAGAGGGAGCATTAGTCAGGATCGATTCTAGTGCACTGTGCTTCCATTCACCCCCATTTCACCCAGGGTCTCTGGGCCTGGCCTCTGGGAGCTAAGGGAGAAGCTCGGGTTGGGTTTTGTTTGTGGTTGTAGTGGCGGGGTGTGTGTGTGTGTCTGTGTGTGTGTGTGTCAATGTGTGTGTGTGTCAATGTGTGTGTGTGTCAATGTGTGTGTGTTGGCAAGTATCTGTGTGTGAGCTCAAATTTATGTACTCACCTTGCCCCTTGGGTATCACTGGCCTTTACCCTTGGTGCAATAATCTGTCTTTAACAACTCCCACCCCAAGTCAATAAAATGTCAATTTGGTTCTCCTTTTGTTAAATCTTAAATCTGTGTGATCCTCTCCTTTCCTTGGCTTGTTCAATCAAGCTCATGTTTACCTCCCCTCCTTTTCCCACCTCCTCAGCAGGGCCACCTGCCCCTGAGCGAAGGAACAGAGATGCTCAAATGGAGGTTGATGTAGAGCCTTGGGGTTTGGAGACCAGAATGATGGGACCGCTAGGTGTCTCCAGTTTTCCTCGACTCTTGGAAACCCTGAGCAAACCAGCCTTCTCTATCACTGAATTCCTTGGTTTTCCCAAACTTGCTCTTCAGGTGAGCTGTAATAAAGTGGACAGGCATGAGCATTAAAAAACAGACTCAGCTCCATCACTCACTAGCCATACTATTTAACATCTCTGGATCTCAGTTTCCTTATCTGTGCAATGGGCACAATAACAATATCCTCACTGCTTACCTAGGAGGGTTAAAGGAGTTAATACATATAAATGAACATTCTGAACTGGGAAAGAGGTGGACCAATGAGGAGCCTGCACGGCAGGAAGGAACAATCTGAGCCCTGGAGTCAGAAACTGTGGGTAAGTTACTTAGCTCTCAAGCTTCGGTTTCCCAACACACAAAACCAATGATCCCTAGGCCTTGGGCTCATTGTAAAGGGTCAAATGAGATAGCAGCATATGTAAAGCTCTTGGAACACAGAAGGGGATCTCTGAATGTGAGGTCTCTTCCATATCCACTTTCTCAGCCTTCCTCTTGGAACAGACTCTTGGGATTCCCTGAATTTTTTTTTTTTTTTTTTTTTGAGTGGTGATTGTCTGAGTGTGCTTCTGGGTACAGGGGCCCTGGGAGTATTCATCAAAACTCAATTCAAGGGAAGTCAATTTATCACTTTTATTTTGCCAAATGGTGAGGTGGCTTCCCATCAACTGAGTCTTGGACTTGCGGAGGGATTCTTCAGGGGAACTGGGCTGATCCGGATGCAAGTTTTGTGAGTCCTCGGCTCAGAAGCAGGAAGCAGTTTGCTTTCAGCACTATATGTTGGCAGCTGAGCCCTGCACTTGGTGGCTGATGTTCTGTGAGGTCTCCTATGGGCTCTGCATTGTCACCAGGGCTCATTTATCGATACATAATTCCCCATCTATGAGGTCAGTACTACTGGAGATCAGGGGACGAGGGCTCCCGGCAAGTCCTAACTCATCCAGGGTCACACAACCCCCAAGTGGTGGTGACAGGCCGCCCACCTGTAATGGCACTTGCTTTCTTCACGGCAGCATTTATGCCCACGTCTTAAGACTCATTAGGTTCTACACCTGTAACAAGTAGGTAAATGAAGGCTCAGGGGGAGCAGGTAGTTGACTCCGTGTCCCGACAAGGCAAGCCTTTGTTTTCCCTGAGGAGGCATGTGTCCTTCTAGCTCAAAACACTTCAAGACTTCGGTCTCTGTGGCCTAACACATGGTCTTCTTCCACCAAATTCTAAGGATTGAGGACTTGCCTGTTGCCAAATTACCCTCTAGGATTGTGGTTCCTCTAAGCCAACTCCCTAGTCCCTCTGAAGTTCTCAAATAAAAATTGCCTATGGAAGCATCCAAGGCAACTGATTGATAGGCTGTGTCTAAGGTAGCCGATCAGACCAAGCTCAGGGATTTGAGAGGCAGCTCTAGCTACTTCCCTGAAATGCAAACCCCACCCCTGAGCCGCTCCAGCCTCCAGATTTCAGCAGCATCAAGACCCATCAAGGGCTGCTTGACTTGCCTTCAACATCTGAAGGCTGTCAGCAGGGACGGCGCCACCAATTAGTCCGTTAGTGAGCGGGAATCAGATATAAGGTTGCAATTGCCCTGGGATCCACATAAAAGTGTCAACATTCTACAGGAGGTTGACAGGCCCAAGAGTTTATAAAGATTCTGGCTCGAAGAGAAACAGCAGTCGCTAGCAGAGAATACATAGTTCTTTAGCTCCCTGGATATCCTGCTATTAAGGAAACGAAGTCCTATAAATTCCTTCCCTTAAATTCCTCTCAAATTCCTCGCCTCCTTCCCTTTCCCAAGGCTGCCCTGTGGGCTCTTCTCCTCTCTGACTGCGAGTCTATCAACAGGCTCCTAAATGCTTAAGAGAGTATTTGACTTCCACATGCCAACTGGGTGATCCATCCAAGTGAAAGTTTGTTTAAAATTCCATCTGCTTAGGGCAGAGGCTCGTATACACCCCAGGGAATACATAAGACACACTGGGGTGTAGAAAGAAAAAAATTAACTTCTGCTAATTTTTCTAAGAGCACATTTAAAGAAATTAAGCTTTACTAATATATAATATTCATCTTGATACTTACACCCCTGCTCAGTCCATAGGGGGAGCAAGCAGGGGAGTGGAAGCCCCACAACTAAGGGGTTGACAGTGGTGTCCTCATTCAATCCTTCGTTTTCAGCCTTTTTTGTATAATCAATCCAAGCTGCACTAAATCGGATTCATCATAATCCTGATCCATGTAACATTTCATCATTAGTCATTAATTCATTTATATATTTATATATTTTAAACAATGCAATAAGCACACATCAATCTACCACCCAACAAGAAAGCTAGGACCTCAACAATAATTTCCACCCAGCTATGCAGCCATCCCCCATCCCATCCTCCTGCTGTCCCCACCTAAGGTAGCCACCATCCTGAATCACAGCTCCATCGTTCCTTAATATAGGAACAATGTTGCTTCTAATATAGTGCTAACTCAGCTGTATGTATTCCTTAAAGGTGAAGATTTTTATATTAGTTGCTTTTACTACTCTAAAAAAAGGGGGGGCATTGTGCTGTATATTAGTAATCTTCTGAGCCTTTTCTTCCTTCACTTAATATTACTTTGCTAAGATGCATCCATATTACTTCATGTCACAGAGGTTCGTTCACTTTCACTGCTGTGTAATATTCCATTGTGTGCCTACACTACACTTTATTCATCCACTCTCCTGTTCGTGGGCATTTGGGCTGTTTTCATTAATAAAGTTAAAATTTATTTTAAAATTAAAATGAAATGCAAATATCCAAGGATAGCCAGGACAGTCTTGAATATATATATATATATATATATATATATATATATATATATATATATATATATATATATATATGGCATATGTAAATATATCCTCTGGAAGGACTCATATGCAGAATATATATCCCTGGAATGTCTAAAAATACTGCTATGCTATTGCTGCCTTCATCAACTAAGATTTGCCTCATTGTTCTAAGCCACCTTTTGTTAGTAAAGAGAAACCTAATCACAAGATCTGCTAAGTTAAAGAGGATGTGGACATGTCAAATTCTATCCAGAGGTATTGCTACCCACTGCAGATGTAAATTAAATAAAAACACTTAAGATGAAAAGAAAAAAAAAAAAAAATATATATATATATATATATATAAAGAATATCAAAATTCACTAAGAGGGAAGAGACTCAAACACTTCCTGAGGAAGAATATCCACGTGACCAATAAATATATGAAAAGATGCTCAACCTCGTTAATCTTCAAAGAAACTCAAAATAAAACCACACTGAGATATGACCTCACACCCAACACAATGATGAAAACTTGAAAGACTGACAACACGAAGTGTTGGTGAGGATGTGGAGAAACTAGAACTCTCACGCCTGCTGACAAGAGCACAGGTTGGTACAACCACTTCAGAACACGGGTGCTGTCTATCAGAGTTGAACATACATATACTCTATAACCCAGCAATTTCACTGCTAGATATACAGCCAAAGGAAATGTATACATATGTCCACCAAAAGATATGTATAAGAATGTTTATAGAAGTATTATTCATCAGTTTAGTACCACTTACAAATGTAAATTCTGCCCCAGAATTTATACATCCTTCAGCATACCTACGACAGAATGTAAGAGAGACTGGAACTTGCCTCTCCCCAAAAGGGTGGGTGATGAGGGTATTCCTGGGTACACTGTGCTATAGAAAGGTACCCTCCTCAACCTCCTGAGAAAAAAGTGACTGTCTTTCTAGAATAGCAACTTGGGGATCCAGTACTAAATATCCACTTAACATCAGACTTTTCTTTAAATGAAAAACAAGTGTACTTTGGACTCCAGTTACTCAACTTGGACTAAACAGAATCCTTGCTCATGACCCAGTGCCAACACTGTTCCATGCATGGCCTGCTGGTCCACTCATTCACTCATGCATTCATTCATTCATTTTCGTTCATCCAATGCCGAATCTAGAATAATATAAATGACATATCTGTGTGTTCCTCACCTTGGCTGGCCCTCTCTCAGTGCTCCCCACCTGTGCCAGAGATAACCATTATGCTAAATCACCTATATACGTATGTCTTGTATTTTGTATCTTTTCAGTTTTAATGTTGAAGTTTAGAAAACAGGTACTGTACTCTATACAGCCTTCTAGGACTTGCTTTTTTCCCATGCATTATGTTACTAAGATTCGCCTCTGTTGTTACATGCAATTCATTCATTTTCACTGCTACAAAAAAAATCTCCATTTTGTAAAGATATCATCATTCATTTATCCATTCTTCACTCTGTGGGCCTTTGGGTTGTTTCCAAACAGTGCTGCTATGAACACTCTTATTCCTGTCCTAACACCCACCATTTCTCACACTATTGTTAAGGCTATATTATGTTTCTGGAAAGGTGATAATGATAATAATAATAATGTGACGATGATAACTAACACTTGTCTGATGTGTTACCTGTTACAAAGCACTCTTACCAACGTGATCTAATTCGACAACTCTAGACACAGGCCAGCCTATCACAGGGTTGGGAAGTGGCTGAACCCATGGCCGCTGGGTCTTGTTTAATGAATTATTCTGATCCACGTTCGGGCATCAGGACTTAATTACCATTTCTGTCCCTGTAAAGACTAGTTTCAGTGCAATATGCTATGAAAAATGGGTGGGACATTTTATGTCAGTGGGCATTTGGGGAAACTGAGGCATATATTGAATACAAAGGCCATCGGCAAGCAGCCAGAGCTGATGCCACCAAAGATTCTTTTCCCCTTCTCCAGCCAAAGGTGAAATGCTCCAGGGCCTGTGGGAGACCTGGGCTGTCTGGGAGGTGGGATTCCTCCTGGAATCATCCACCTGGCACCCTTGCTCCCAGGATGAGAGTGAGAAGCCCTTGACCCTTTCCTGGCTGCCTGTCTCTCGCAGTTCCCACATCAACTCCTCCCCTGGGAGGCCAGGCTTGGCTGCAGGATGCCAGCCCTTCTCTGCTGCTCATCCTCATCACTGAATAATGAATCCCAGCTAAGTGACGGGCTGGTGCCAGTGACCTCCCAGCAAATCTTCCCCTTGGAACTTGGATCAATAACACTTAGCTGCTCCTTTTCAGCTTGGAAGGCGGGTAGAAGGAAACCTAGCCTGGGCCCTTCCCCTCGGGGAGACACTGCTCTGACAATCCCCAAGCCCACCCTCACAGGCTGTTATGATCCCTGACCTCCCACGGGGCGTGAGGGCGGGAGTGAAGCAGTGTGTCCACAAAGGACTGATTACCCTTCTGTCTGCAGCCGAAGTCCCCCATCTCCCATTAGAATGTAAGTGTTATGCTCCATCTCCAGGAAAGGGCTCTTGTCCTGGGAGCTCTGGCCTGGGCAGGCACGGGAGGCTCAGGGGAGACTGTGTTCTGGATCCTTTGGGAGCCATCAGCCATCTCGTAACCTTGAGCTGCTTGGGTTGGGACTGAGGAGGATGAGAGGGAAAGAGGAGGCGTTTCCACATTGACGGTCAATTCAACAGCCTTGGTTGGGCTCCGTGTCTGATCTAGGCACTGTCAGGTCCAGCCTGGTTCTGGAAATCACACCCTCTCACACGTTGAGAGGTCATGTTGCAGAGTTTGTATGAGTAAGAACAGCCAACACTCACAACGTGCTTCCTTTGTGCAGGCTCTGCTCCAAGTCCTTGGCTTATAACTCTTTGAATCCTCTGTTACTTACAAGGTGTACACTAGCATCTCCACTTCACAGATGGGGAAACTGAAGCACAGAGAGATTAAGTGACTTGCCCAGGGTCACAAGACTAGTGGGCAGTGAAGCAAGAGATTACATGCAGGCAGTCAAGTTCTAGAGTGCATGGTCTATGCCACTACACCAAGCGTTCCATGACTCCACCACCTGGGCAAACAGGGGCTCTGGAGGCAGATGTTCCTGACTCTGAATCCAGCTGTTATTTACCAGTGACATGATGGGCAAGTTTTGCAATCTCTCTATTTCCCTGAGTCTCTCTTCCCTTATGTGAAAAATGGAGATCCTGCTTACCTCCAAGGGCTGTTGTAAAAATAAAGATGAAATCATGTGCAGAGTAGGTGTTCAATAGGTATTAGTTTTCTGACTCAGAAGCTGGAGTCCCTTGATCCTCTTTGCAGAGGGAGGACTTCTGATCTGGGGCAGGAAGGCCCTGGCCCATATTTGGGGTCCTGGTATCACAGCTTCTCCTTCTTCTCAATACCCCAGCCCTCTTCAAGGGTTGGGGGAGGCGGGCAGGGCCTGTCACCACTCCTCTCCCCTGGTCTGCTGGCTCCTGACCCCCTGCTAACCTCCCTGGCCGCAGCCCATACCTGGTTACGTGGACTTCTGAGGCCACTCTCCATAGTCGTGCCCTTCTCAAGGAAGGCTTGGCCACATCACCTGGGACACACTGCTCTGCTGATGCACAGCTTAGATCTGTAGCCAAAGAAGTTCCCCAAAGTGGCCTCCCCGCTTACCTCTGAATTAAATGTCTCATTCACAGCAGACCTGGTGCATTGGTTATTCAATGCTGCGTAACAAATCATCCCAAACTTAACAACTTCATACACCAGTGATTGTGTTATCATCTCATGCTCCTGGTGAGTCAGGAATTTAGACAGACATGTGGAAGATGTCTTATCTCTCCTCCACGATGTCTGGAGCCTCAGCTGAAGAATTTGGAGGCTGGGTGGCTGGAATCACCTGAAGGCTCAACTGGGGCCGGAGGATCTGCCCTCAAGGTGGTTCACTCATATGACGGATAGGTCGGTGCTGCCAGGCTGCTTCCTCTCCACGTGGGCCCCTTCACAAGGCTGCCTGAGTGTTGTATTAGTCTGCTCAGGTTGTCATAGCAAGGACCACAGATTGGGGGCTTAAACAATAGAAATTAATTTTCTCACAAGTCTGGAGGCTGTAAGTCCAAGATCAAGGTGATTGACAGAATCAGTTTCTCCTCAGGCCTCTCTCCTTGGCTTGCAGACTGTGCCTTCCCGTGTCCTCACACGATCATCCCTCTGGGCATGTCTGTGTCCTAATCTCCTCTTCATATAAGGCCACCAGTCATATTGGATTAGGACCTACCCCAAATACCTCATTTTACCTTAATTACCTTTTTAAAGGCTCTATTTCTAAATACAGTCACATGGTGAGGGTCTAGGGGGGTTAGGACCTCAACATATGAACTGGGCAAGGGGGACACAGTTCAGACCAAAACGAGTGTCTCTGTGATGTGGTGACCCCAGAGACCAAGAGGGCAGGAGCCACGTCTTCTATGGCCCGGGCTCAGGGGCCACACAGCATCATTTCCTCACTCTGCTGTTGACCACATGGGTCAGACCCACTCAGCGTAGGAGGCAAGGGAGGAGAACACATGCATGAGAATAAGCTTCTGAAGGAGAGACCTGGAAGGCACACAGTCGCTCTGCCAAAGGCTCCCGTCACCGTCAGCGGTCAGGACAGTGGCTCCAGAGAAGGAGTGAAGAGAAAGGGCTGGAAGCGTTCCTCACAAACCATTACCTCTGGGGTAGTCAGTGTCACTGCCCCCGTGGAAACCTGGGACTGATGTCCCCGGTGTAGAGAGAGGTTCCATCCCGCCCCCTGGTCCTGCTGTGTAGTGTGTGTGCCCTGAGCAGCATCGGCCACGTCTCGGGGTGGAGTGGACACTGCCAGGTGGACATCGATGAATGAGATACACGCTGTGTGCAAGGAGCTTGTAATGCAGCACATGGCATAGAACAGGTGACAAAAGACTAACTAGCAAGTCAGACTGCATTTGTTCATTCCCAGTGCACACTGGGCCACATCGTGGCTGAGGACAGGGAGGCTCTACTCCTTTGTCCTGAGTAGACCGGACTTCAAAGCAGAATCGTTATTCTTTCTCCCTTATTTGTTTAATCCACAGAAAAACAGAATTGCTGCCGTCCAGCATCGGCTACTTTTCTCCTGGGTCAAAGATCTGTGTCTGGGACCCCGGACGATCTGCAGTCCATTTACTGAGTCCTCACTGGGTGTATGTCCAGGGAGATATGGAATGAACTTGAGATTGGGTCCCAGCACAACCCTGACTTAGAAGGAGCCACTCAGCTCTGATGACCGCTGCCTTGTCCAGGTGGATGTGGACTTGCCACTGACCTGGGGCTGGAGTCATAACGTACAGCTCTCAGTCCTGCCTTGGAGTCGGTCCCCCACAGGCCTGCCAGCCTTCCTCTCCCCCCTCGTCATATATTCCTGGGATTTGACACCAAAAGAGTCAATCCTCCCCACCCCACCTCCCCATCACCTTCCTTCTTGGCTAAAATCACCCGGCCCAAGTTCTAGGGGAGAACAGCTCATCCTGCGATAGTGCCTTCCCTTCCTCAGGATCTCTGGACTTGATTTAAACTTCCCACACTCCCTCCCGACCTTATTAGAGAAAGGGAGGATTCCTCCAGCCCCAGCTGGCCACATCCCTCATTCACCTCATCCATCATCCTGACAGATGGTTCCCAGAGAGAAGCCATGAGCAGGACAGGGGTAATTAGGATCCATTAAGGAGATGAGGCTGAGCTGCAGGGGGAACCATTCATCGCCCAGCCCCCTCTTCTAAATGGGGCCATCAGCCACTGTGAGCTGCTCTTCCTGCTCCCCAAGTTCCTGGGGAGGATGAGACAACAGCGGGTAAGTGAGCATCTTGAGGACAGAGAGGCCCGGATTTGAGGCAAGGGACCACAGGCCACATTCCGGCAAAGGAAGCAGGGAGCCGAGAAGGGGAAGCAGGACCCCCAGCAGGATCCAATGAAGGGGCTGTTCCTGAGCCAGGGCCTCAGCTTATGAATCCAAACTCTGCAGTCAAGGCTGCTTTCGGCAGCCTCCCCACGTGGCCCAGCCCAGGGCCCGCCTTGCGGAGGCAAAGAAGAAGGTAGCCCCCAGGTGCCCGGTGGCTCTTGCGGAGCCGTCTGCAGAAGGCCCCTGCCAGAAAGCAAATGTGCTTCGCGAGACAGGGTTATAAATTAAACTCGCAGCACTTTCATCATACACCTTCCTCCTGATTCATTTGTCAGACTGGCTGCCTCCCTGAGAGAGTGAGAACGCTCAAAAGCCAGACTTCAGTGAATTTTTTTCTCTTTTGATCAGATCAGAAATATGGGGGTGGGGGGTGGGGGGCAATGGCAGATGGTGATGGGGTGGAGAGTAGACAAAGGGGTGAAGTGTGAGAAGCACCCACTGCAGGGCAACCAAGATCCATGATCCCCGCCTTTCTCCTAAACTCTGGCTTGATGCAGTCAGAGGAAGAGGGGGAGCACTTGTGTCAGGATATGGGGCCAACCCTGGAAAGGACCGGTGGCCCGAAAATGCTCACACACCCCCTGTGCACGGATCATGACTAGAGAGTGGGGCTCCCAATCTTCAGATGGTGCCAATCACCAGAAGCCCTCAGAACCCTCGGTACCAGTCTGCTTGTCTTGTCCTGGAGGCCCCTCCCTCTGGGGCAGTGAAGACACACAGGAGAGCATCCACCGTCCCGATGCAGGTGCACAGAGAAGATGAGGCAATGAACCCTAAATCAAGGTGTGGTGCTCTGCCACCCACGACTGGCCCCCTCCTCAAGGTGGTGGTAGCAACGTTTGTCTCCATCTTCCTACCAGGAGATAGGCTCAGAGATGCTGAGTGACATGCCAAGGTCACACAGCTAGTAAATAGTCAAGTCTGGACCTAACAGCCCCTATTTTCAGCAGAAAGTCCAGATTTTTAATACATGAGACCTAGGTTTATATCACCTAAACTCTGACAAGTCATCCATACCTTCATAATCCAGTTCCTCCTTGGGGATCTGAATTCTTCACTCATTCGTTCACTCATTCAGAGCTATTAAGAAACTGATCCTATATGAGGATGTGGAGAAAACGGAACCCTCCTACACTGTTGGTGGGAATGTAAGTTGGTACAGCCACTACAGAAAACACTGTGGAAGTGCCTCAGAATGCTAAAAATACAATTACCATATGATCCAGCAATCCCACTCCTAGGCATCTATCCAGACAAAACTCTAATCCAGGGACTTCCCTCGTGGCACAGTGGTTGGGACTCCATGCTCCCAATGCAGGAGGCCCGGGTTCGATCCCTGGTCGGGGAACTAGATCCCACATGCGTGCCGCAACTAAAAGTTCACATGTCAAAACTAAGGAGCTGGCGAGCCGCAACTAAGGAGCCCACCTGCTGCAACTAACACCTGGCACAACCAAATAAATTAATAAATAAATAAAATTTAAAACTCTAATCCAAAAAGATACATGTGCCCCTATGTTCACGGCAACGCTATTCACAGTAGCCAAGACATGGAAATAACCTAAATGTCCACTGACAGATGAATGGATAAAGAAGATGTGGTACATATATACAATGGAATACTACTCAGCCATAAAAAAACGAATGAAATAATGCCATTTGCGGCAACATGGATGCAACTAGGATTATCATACTAAGTAAGTCAGAAAGAAAATGACAAATACCATATGATGTCACTTACACGTGGAATCCAAAATATGACACAAATGAACCTATCTATTGATACAGAACAGAAACAGACTCACGGACACAGAGAACAGACTTGTGGTTGCCAAGGGGGAGGGGCCTGAGGGAGGGATGGCGTGGAAAGTTGGGGTTAGCAGATGTAAGCTATTATATATGGAATGGATAAACAACACGGTCCTACGGTATAACGAAGAGAACTATATTCAGTAAACCATGATAAACCATAATGGAAAAGAATATTTAAAATGTATATATAGGTACAACTGAATCATTTTGCTGTACAGCAGAAATTAACACAACACTGTAAATCAACGATACTTCAATTTAAAAAAAATTTTTTAATTGGTCCTATGATCTTGATACCTACATGCCATGCCCTTGGTAACAGTGCTCACGCAGTGGTGGGACAGCTCACAGCCTGAGCCCTGATCTACACCAGGCCATGGAGTTGAGGCAAAGTCTGGCTGATCAGGGCTCCACAGCATCACATTTTGTGGCCCACCAAGAGTCCAGGAACAAAACTTTCCCCCTTGGGTCGTGTAGTTGAACCCCACACTTCTTGAGTTAAAAAACAAGATGTATTTTGAATATAATTCAATTTTTGGTGTAGCACACATGCTTTCTGAAATGCGTCTGTTGGGTCTTTAGCAGCTTGCTGTTTGTTTGTTTGTGACATCATGTTCATGACGTCTGCTGAAAGTAGCCAAGGAGAAATAGTGGTGCAGGACCACAGACAGCAGCTCGGGAAACCTCTACCCACTATACGCTTCATCCTGCTGCCCCGGGATCCCCTGGAAGGCACTTCTTAAGCTTCCTCTTTCCCAAAGCCCTTATAGAGCAGAAATGGATGAAACCTGAATCTTGGGTACCTGTGTCTGGCTGAGCTTCCCGCAGGGACTGAGCTACTTTTGCCTTTCTTTGCTGGTTTTAGTCAGGTAGCAGTTAAGCCCACATGAGACCAGGAAATGGGAGATGACAATTACTAATGTGCTGAGATAGACTAGATGGGTAGATAGATAGGTAGATAGATGGATAGCACAGACGCTTGATATTAAGCATAAGACAGACTGATAATTCAGACAGGCGGAAACTTTGGAATCCACCCTGAGGCTTCCCAAGGCAGAATGCAGTGACTGGCCACACATCTGCATAGTATCTTTCTTGTTGTTCCCTTTGTCTTTTTGTTGCTTTGACTAATTGCTTCTAAGCACCCTGTTATTTCTCTGAAAGGACCGAGAGCCCCCGTGATTTGTAAAATGGTAACTTTCACCAGCACAATGCTGTCATACATTTGTAAATTGGGGATTATCAATGGACACAAAGCTCTTGATCAACACAGCGCCAGGAACCACTCCTTCTGCCCCTCCACGACCTGGGATATGACAGGTGTGCTCCCTCTTCAGCTGTCCCATGCTTAGAAGGGCCCTCTGATTAGAGAGGTCCTATGCTCGGTTTAAAGCAGGGGTCCCCAACCCCCGGGCCGTGGACCGAAACCTGTCCTGTCCGTGGCCTGTTAGGAACCGGGCGGCACAGCAGGAGGTGAGCGGCGGGCGAGCGTGCGAAGCGTCATCTGCGGCTCCCCATCGCTAGCATTACCGCCGGGACCATCCCCACGCCCCACCCCCGTCCCTGAAACCGGTCCCTGGCGCCAAAAATGTTGGGGACCGCTGGTTTAAAGCATGCAGTCAACTGTTTCGAATTTCTCTGTCATTTTTTAACAAGGGGCTCCACATTTTCATTTCATAGCTGGCCCTGCCAATCACGTATGCTTCTCTCTCTAAGTCAGGTTTGGCCGGGATATGGCGACACTCCGATGGCAAGTGGGCACCATGTGACAAAGCCTCCCAATAATCGATCCATCACGGCATCTCTGCCTCCTCTGGTTCTCACCTAGCTCCCCAGCACCCTCGATGGCCATGACTCATAGCAGAGGGGCAAATCCCATTAGCCAGCACTCAATCCGATGCCAGATTTCCTGAACTCGGCTGTCAGGCTAGGCTGGCTCATTCATGAAGAGATGGAACAAACAGAGGGCAAAGAGGGTTGTCTGGACAGGACTTTTAATAGCTGAAGTCACTTCCTTAGCGCAGAAAACCTGAGTGAGTTGGGAGTGATTTCTCTGGTCCCAGGGACTCTAATGGTCCCAATAAGAAGCTTGGATACCTGCTCCCTCCTCACTTCTGCACTGTTCCAGATAAAGGTCATTTACCTATTCCTAAAATAAGCATTACCAGAGTACTCCCGGCTGTCCTAGGCATTGGGGATCCAAGTGTAAACAGAGAGACTCGGTCTATGCCTTGATGATCTCATGGTCTCATCCCAAATGAGTCCCAAATGCCTCATCCATCCATGTGCACATTCACGTGGGAAGGGCCAGCTGCCACGTTCCTGCCTTGGAGCCCACTGTTATCCTCACTGGAGTGTCTGCTCCTCTCTTCTGACAACTCATGCCTAGTTAACTGGATGTCCAGAATCCAGGTCAAAATATCCTCCTATGAGGAGTCCTTCTCTGTCCAGCTGCATGTGCCGCTCCACTCAGCTGCCTCTGTGCTGCATCCACCTGGGGACCCCAAGTGCTTCTTGCACCCCAGGTGCACAGACCAGTGTGCACCA
Source organism: Kogia breviceps (assembly GCF_026419965.1). Taxonomy (NCBI): domain Eukaryota; kingdom Metazoa; phylum Chordata; class Mammalia; order Artiodactyla; family Physeteridae; genus Kogia; species Kogia breviceps. Next base: position 21,043,379 of record NC_081318.1, read on the forward strand.
AACCGTTTCCCATTTCCCTCTGTGTTCTTCAGTTCCTATGAGGATTATAGATTTCCTGGCTTGACAGGAAGTGCACAGATCTGGGGTCTGTTTCCCTGTGTTCCCCCATGACTGTCCCTGATGTAGCAGGTACTGTTTGCTGCCCACATAAACCCATCGCCCTCTTCTGCCTGGACAGTGGACCCCAATTTTGTTTCCATAGTCACACTTTTCTCAAGCCTACCTTGTTGGGAAAGGTGACCTTATCTCTATCCTCCTTCCGGAGGAAGATGAGGCATGAATCTTGATGGGTCTGTGGGGAACCCCTCCTTCTTCCATCATTGGATTCAAAAGGGTCATGTGACCTAGTCTTAGCCAATGAGATGTGAGAGGAATAATGGGGTGGCTTCTAAAAGAAGATTTTCAATCAATAAAAATAGAGTCCTGGGAGGAAATGGTCCCTTCTCTTCAGTTGGATCATGTCATGTCTGCATGGGATGCCTGGAACTATGTCAGCTATGTTGTGACTAAGAAGGACAAGACCAACAGGTCGAGGATGACAGTGAACAATGACTGAGAGAACCTGGGTTCCAGGTGACACAGCTGAACAGATATTAACCAATCTGGAACCTCCCTACCTATTGCCAGGATTCTTGCTACGTAACTTAAAAATTCTCTGTATCACTTAATACATATTTATTTAGGTTTTCATTCTCTGTAGCTGAACATGTCCTAAATGATAAACAGGGTTTTGCCTATAATAGATGTGCCTTATGGGTTTTCTCTGACTAAATGTTAGGTACAGGGCGGGCAGGCAGGCAGATCTCCTTGGAACTGAGCTAATTAGACTGCTTGTAGGAAATGTGAGTGGCCCATGAGAAAAAGAATAAAGGCATCCTGGTGTTTCTGAGGTGCTGTTCTCTCTCTGTCCCTGACTGTGACTTTGACAGGATGGAATACAGGAAACGAAGACATTGAGGAGGAAAATCTTGACCTTGGTTGCACCACAATCTAAAGAAACTCAATTTAGACCACCTACTTGGAACCAATCCCAAATAAAATTGGGGCATAAGAAAAGTTTGTCTTTGGTGAACCAAGATTCTTCTGTATAAAACTGTTCAACTCTTTGATGATAAGTTCATCCCAAGTAATTGTTCTATGTACCATTTTCTATCCCTTATTTTATGCTCAAGAAAAAAAAGGGCCTACCCATAAACAGGAATGTTTGCATTTTAATTGTTTTAGAGATGATTTATAAAGCCGAAAGAATGGATCTCTAATGGTGGAATTTCAGACTTTATCAGTTCTAGATGATCTACTTTTTAGACAGACTGATGTCCCTAAAATCCCATTATATCAGTAGCCACCAATTTCTCCTGCTTGAAGGCAGGCCTCACCCCTGCCTTACTCTGCTATGACAGGTAAGCTTATCTTAGCTGTCATGACTCTCTGTCACTCTCTGCCCTAAGACAGATTTTGGCTGACCGTACTGGCCAGTGGATATTTTTGTTTGCCCCAATTAAAAAGGTAGAAGGAAAAGAAAGGGGTAAAGACCTGCAGGCATGGGTCTGGCAGTCACCCATCCCTTCTCTACCTCTCAGAAGCAGGAAGAAACAACAACCACTTTAGCTAATGCAGTGGAGTGGCCAAAACACTCTGGGCTGCCCCCAGCAGAGTAGACAAGCTCACAGATGTAGCAGCCTTCTTCAGCATTGCCCTGGCTTCAGGGAAAGAAGGTGGTCTTTGGCTACAGGTCCAATTTCTTCTGCATTTCCAAGTCTCACCTTGCTGAGAGAGTCCAGCCTTAGGGGTCCATTGAAGGGGCATAACTTCTGCCAAGGAGACAAGAGAATGGTGAGGGAGGGGCCCAGACCCTCTGACCACTGCTGAGCCTTCATAGTAGAAGAAAGGAAGGGAGGGAGAGAGATATGGGGATATATGTATACAAATAGCTGATTCACTTTGTTATACAGCAGAAACTAACACAACGTTGTAAAGCAATTATACTCCAATAAAGATGTTTAAAAAAAAAAAGCCAGTTGATTTTTTAACTTGCTACTGGTTTATAGCTTTGTATAAAATGTTAATGCCATGTCATTTGTAGAACTATTAGATCATTTTAATGAAAAAGTAAAAAAAAAATATTCTGTCTTCTTCTGATGAAAACTCTTAATTCAAAAAGATACATACACCCCAATATTCATAGCAATACTATTTATAATAGCCAAGACACGGAAGCAGCCTAAATGTCCATCAACAGATGCATGGATAAAGAAGATGTGAGACACATACATACACACACACACACACACACACACACACACACACACACACTGGAATACTACTCAGCCATCAAAAAGAATGAAATAATGCCATTTGCAGCTACATGGATGGACCTAGAGATTATCATACTACGTGAAGTAAGTCAGAGAAAGACAAACATCATATGATATCACTTATATGCAGAATCTAAAAAAAATAATACAAATGAACTTATTTACAAAACAGAAACAGACTCAACAGACATAGAAAACAAAGTTAAGGTTACCAAAGGGGAAAGGGGGGGATGGGATAAATTAGGAGTATGGGATTAATAAATACACACTCCTATACATAAAATGAACAACAAGGATTTACTGTATAGCACAGGGAACTATATTCAATATCTTGTTATAACCTATAATGAGAAAGAATCTGAAAAAGAACATATGTGTGTGTGTGTGTGTGTATATATATATATATATACGTAACTGAATCACTTTGCTGTACACCTAAAACTAACACAATATCGTAAAACAACTATACTTCAATTTAATAAATAAATAGAGAGACTGCGGAAAAATATATATAGTCTCTCTTATGCTCAGATTCCTGCCCAGAACGACTCAGTTACGTGTTCCAGAGTTTCCCAAGATCCTCTCCCGTAATCCTCTAGCCAGTGTCTCGGACGCTCGCTGTCGCTCAATCCTCCATCGCGACGGTGAGGGAAACGGCACCCACCACTGAGTGGGGCACGGCGACCAGCGGTCCAGGCACAAGAAGAAAAATGTCCAGGCCTCACAGGAGCCGGAAGGAAATGCGTCTGTTTCGGTGCTTTCTCAGAGCCCCAGACACCTGGGCCTCCCTGGGGGGAGGGGGGGCTCAGAGCCTGCACAGACCAGTGTGGACCAAACCATTTCCCACAGAGCAGGCAGGCAGACGGCACTGGGTGATTTTCTGTCTTGGCGCCTTAGAGACAGAAGGCACTCAGGTGTAGGAAAGGTAAGACTCCAAGCAGATGGAGGATGTTGCACAGCTTAGAGTCAGGGGGAGTCAGGCATCCTCCTAAGAGGCGGGGGACAACAGGCTTGGGCTGGAGCAGCGGCCCACAAAGGGGCACCCGGGGGGTAGTCAGAAGCTGAGAGGTCCGTGAGCTTTCAGTAGTTCTAGGCAAAGAGAAAGGATCTGAGGCACTTGGTTCCAAGGCAAGAGAGGAAGCTACTGCAAGACCAGATGAGCCCTTCCCAATGGCAGGCCCCTCAGAGAGATGCTAATGTCACCCTTAGGGGACCCCGCCCTGGAGCCAGCGATTTCCCTTCTGCGGGGCAAACCTGCCAGCCAGCCTCTCAGCAGCACACAGGCCTCCTCCTGCTTCCAGGCTGAAGGACGGAGAAGCAGTGGGACAGAGTCACAGTCCCTCCTCGGGGATCAGCCACGTGGGGCCACCCTCACGTTGAGTCTGGTTGCTCTGGGGGGAAGAGAGAAACCTCTAGCCATATTGGCTATAATAATCTAAGTAATCACATGACTCTCCCCACCTGCACAGAGCTGTTTGGCTAGCAAGACCCTTGTTTCTTTCTTTATAGTCTTTTTTTAAATTAAATTTTATTTTCTTTATTTTTGGCTGCGTTGGGTCTTCGTTGCTGCACGCAGGCTTCCTCTAGTTGCGGCGAGCGGGGGCTACTCTTCGTTGCGGCCTGTGGGCTTCTCACTGCAGTGGCTTCTCTTGTTGAGGAGCACAGGCTCCGGGCACGCGGGCTCAGTGGTAGCGGCACGCGGGCTCAGTAGTTGTGGCTCATTGGCTCCAGAGCGCAGGCTCGGTAGTTGTGGCGCATGGGCTTAGCTACTCCGCGGCATGTGGGATCTTCCCGGACCAGGGCTCGAACCCGTGTCCCCTGCACTGGCAGGCGGATTCTTAACCACTGCGCCACCAGGGAAGCCCAACCCTTTTGTTTCTACTGTCAGCCCCCATGCCCCTGGGTAGCTGGCCAAGGAAGGAGAAGGCTCCCCGCCCCATCCCGCATCTGCCCAGACTCAGGCCCACGAGAGGCCGTCCACACAGGGTCTGGCCCTTGCTTCCACCACTGGCGCTTGTGGCCTCTGCCTGGCTGTGCCCTTCTCATTTTCTGGTGCGTGCCATGCTCCCATGATGGCCCAGCCCTGGAAGGAGGCACTGTCCACACTCCCTGGGGCTGGAGGGACCCTCAGAGGACGTTCAACAGCTGCTCCTGCCTCTGGGAAGGACAGGCAGCTCCTGAGTCATTGCAGGCAGATGGGAGCCCGTCCTATTTTTTTTTTTTCAAAATATCCACAAGGAATGCCACCATCTGCTTAGGTAGTCAAATGTGTCTGATAATCTGACAAGGCCAAATGGGGAACCGCGACAGCACCATTCACGGCTGGGAATAGCAACCCGAGGAAATGCAAAGAATCACTTCTCTCAGAACAGCCACTTTCAAGTTTGCAACGCACTTTTCTGGGGAGCTTGGCAGTTTTCGAGGGTCCTACCTATGGAGCTTTTAAAAGACGCACTTTTAAAATGTGGGTCCCATCCTCAAGACTCGGAATGAGTAAGTCTGGGATGTGATCTGGCCTTTTGTGGGTCTGAAAAGGTCCACAGGTGACTCTGATGCACAGACAAAATTGAGAGCCCCTGGGCTGTGTCATCTCATGACTTCCTCAAAGAAAGACTTCCCTGAAAGACTGGAGACACATAATGTTATTTTCAATCTGTAGATGAGAAAACCGAGGCTCAGGACACCTAAATGGCTTGCCCAGGCTAACACATTTAACTAAAGCCTATAGATCTAAGAGCAAAATCAGGTCTTCAGTCCACTGGCCCATGCCTTCCCATCTCACCATGCTGCCTGTCAGAAGGGGGATGGGGAGGATGCTAGGAAGCTCTTCTCGCTCAAGAACGTACCTCCCAGGAGGGTGGAGCCTGTGAGACACTCACACGTTAGTTAATCTCACAGCGTTCGGTCATGTCAAGTTTCCACACCACTGTGGGGAAAGATAGCAAACCAATGAAATGGAGGTTATGTTTCCAAGCTCTGAGCAATGACAATGGAAGACCAGCCCCCCAAACCCCAGGAGTAGTATGTGTGCTCTGAAACTGTTTAAGGCACTTTCCAAACTTTTCTGATGCTAAAAATCCCCTGAGACACTGCAAATTCTTTACTTAAAAAAAAAAATAAAGAAAAAGAAAAAAAAAAAAAAAGAAGAAGAACTGAGTCAGAATCTCCACAAAAAGGGATGGAGAAAACAGCTTCCACAAGCTCCTTGGTGACCCTCACGGTCACAGAAGTTGGGGGAAATTGCTCTAAGGTAGGTAGTGGTTCTCCACAGCACAGGGTGGTTATTCAAGCATGACAGGACTCCCACTCAGCACTTCCGCCTTTAAAGCTGTCCTTGGGGCCTCTCAGGTGACAAGAAGTTCCGTCTAGAGCAGGATTTCTCAACCTTGCACCACTGACACCTGGGAGCAGATCGTTCCTTGCTGGGAGGGGCTATCCCGTGCATCGCAGGATGTTTAGCAGTATCCCTGGCCTCTGCCCACTAGATGCCAGGAGCAGCCCCCACCCAGCTGTGCCAACCAAAAACGTCTCCAGACATTGCCAAGTGCCCTGGGGGACAGAGTCTCCCCGAGTTGAGAACCACTGGTCTAGCGGAAAGGGTGGAGGCTAGTGTGTAGACAGCCCAGCTGGTCACGGGCCGCTACTGGCACCATGTGCACTGAGGTGGACAGTTACAACTTCTTAAAGCCTCAGGTCCTCCATCTGTGAATAGGGATGATGTCTGTCCTGCAGCAATGTTGTGAAGATGGATTATGATCCAGAAAATAAGGGTTCTGATTAACTTAGTAAAAGTCATCCAAAGATGGAGGGACTTAGCCATGGGTCCCCTAAAGCAGCTAGGATTAATCCAGCAGTAAACCCCATAAAGGCCTTATTATGGACTGAAGTGTGCCCCCGCCCTCATATGTTGAGGTCCTAACCCCCAGTCCCTCAAAGTGTGACTGTATTTGGAGACAGGGCCTTCTAAGAGGTAATTGATTAAAATTAGGCCATTAGGGTGGGCTCTAATCCAATCTGGTGGGTGTCCTTACTTAAAGAAGAGGACATGTGGATACACAAAGAGACACCAAGGATATGTGGGCACAGAGGAGAGACCACGTGAGAACACAGCGAGAAGACAGCCATCTGCAAGCCATGGAGAGAGGCCTGGGGAGAAACCCATACGGCTGACACCTTGACCATGGACTTCCAGCCTCCAGCACTGTGAGATAATAAATTTCTGCTGTTGAAAGCCTCCCAGTCTGTGGCATTTTGTTATGGGAGCTCCAGCAAACTAACACAGGCCTCTTCCTTGACTCTGCTACCAAAGCAGACACTTGCCTGAGCAATGATTCCAGATCCTGCTCCTGGCCCACCTTCACCACTTTGTGGGTCATCTCTACTGGACCGCATTTCTCTCCACTCTCCCCTGGGAAGGGGTCAGGGGGTCAGGAGGGAACCGCACGGCCCCTCACAAACAAATCCCAGGGTGGTCAAGTAACCTTCTGTGCCCAGTACATTCACTCGCTCTCCGGTCCAAAGCCCTTTCGGGGGGGGCTTAACAACGGCACACAGGGCTAAACCTCCAGCACAGACTCTTTGCAAAACATAGGTTTTCAGCTCAGGGTAATAATACTCTACATGCCTACACCACAGTGATAAAAAGCCATCGAGTTGAGAAGGTGTGTTTTCCCAGTGTTTAATAATCAGCATTTCAGTAGAAATTTGGTTAGAAACTTGATTTTCTGGAGAAGGCACCTGGGACCAGGCTTTTCTTAATAATTTAAGAGCCATATACCACATAGGCGACCCTCCACTGACACAGGACATATAAAGATATAGAGCGTGTCCTAATGATAGCTTTAGCCTACATCAATCATGCTGGGGATCGGGCACAGTTATAAGTGCTGCACCCACATGCAACCCTATGAATTGGTACTATCGTTATCTTCGTCGTAAATGAGGAAATTGAGGCACAGAGCTGTTATGCATCTTATTCAAGGTCCATAGCTGGTGAGCGGCCAGACCAGGCAGGAGCCAAAGCCAAGGAGTGTGGACGTCTTGAGGAGAGGAAGTGGTTCCCGTTCATTCGGGCTGCAGGCCCTCCGCACCCCTGCAAGGCCGGGCACAGACATACCCACTTATGCTACCCAAGTGGTCCCAACACGAGAAGCACTATGGGGTCATGGAAAGAGCCTGGGCTTTGGAGTTCAATGGACTCGGGGGAGGTCAAACAGCTTTGTGAGCCTGGTCAGGCTACTTACCTCTCTAACCCTGAGTTTCCTCGACTGTCAAAATGTGCAAGCACCTCACACGCTATTTAAAGGAAATAATAAGACAGTCTCTGTCACAAAACGCCTAGCATGGCACCACGTGCTAGAGTTCCTCGATCAACGTTTGTTCTCTTCCCTCTCCCTCACTTCTTGTCGAAGGACTTTGTCACTGACTCCTCAACTGGGAGGAACCTTCCTCTCGTGTCAGATATCCTCCCTCAAGACCACTGGTGTCTCCCGTTTGTTCAAAGGCAGGCGGACCGGTGCACATAACCAGGGGCTTGTTACTCTCTGCATTGAACTTGGTCCCCAACCTTCCCTCTATCCATACTGGAGTGTCTACCATGTGCCGACTGTTCTAAGCCCTTGGATACTTCAGTGAACAAGACAGAGATGGGCTGCCGTCCTTACAGTGCACACGTTCCAAACTTACAACGAACTGTGTCTGGATGCTTGCTTAACTGTGGAGTCCTGTCTACAGGGTCATATTCACCTGGTTCTATCTCGAGGACCGCTCTGGCCCAGACGGAGTTTGAGGGGAATTGGTAACCACCCTTAGACCCATTCTCTTGGTTGGGGGATTCTCCTGTATGGCCTGGAGTTAAGCCCTTCTCCGTTGTTAACACCTGGGAGTGAAAGAATTTATCCAAGAAGGAACACCCTGTCTCCCATCCCCAAGCCCAAGCTCTACAGTTGTGCCTCCCACGTGATTTCTGTCATAACGCAGAGGAGGACAGGAGAACGGGTGAAACCAGAACCTTTGGGACCTCTACTCTGAAGTGGGTCTGTGGGGCATCAGTTTGGTGCCTCAGCCTCCACTGCCCTTCCTGGACCAGGTGAGGGCCGGGGCCCAAGCCCTCTCACTGCTGTGAAGCAGACATTTATATTTAAGTTTTAGAAATCAGACTTCTTTGGAAACTGCAATGCCTCGCCCTGCTGTCTCCAAGGTCATGGATATTACAGAGAGGAGTCATTTCTTGCCCTGGGGAGAGAGAGAAATTGAATCTAGAGCCATCCCATGGATCATCGAAGCGGCATCTCCTACATTAAAAAAAAAAAAGAAATAAAAACACCCCACCGAAGAAACAGCGGCCAAATTAACTGTTTTCCTGATTAACAAAACACAATTAAGCCCCAAATGCTGCCGCTCGGGGGAAGGTTGTTTGCATTTTTTTCTGGGGACCTTTCTAGTCATCGAGCAATGACAGCTTCATTCTGATCCCAGCAAGAGGGGCCGAGAGAGAAATAATGCCGCAGACTCACTGCAGCCACGCTAATTCCTCTCCAGGGAAGTGAGACCCAGCCTCAGACGGAGGGACGTGAGAGCAGAGGAAGTGCTGTCACTGGGCAGCAGTGATCATGGCAGCCAGCATCCCCAGGAGTGGGAGAGGAGGGAGGAGGTGGGTGTGAGCTGGGGCTCTTGGAGGACAGGGAACCTAAGAGTCAGGGGACCCAGAACTGCTCCACGAGGAAACTAGCCTCTCCATGAGTATCTGTTCAGTGGGGAAGGGAAGGGGGGAAGAAGGGATTGATTGATGTGCCTTTATGAAACCACAGAGTGAGGACAATGAAGCAGACTCCCCAGTTTTGAAGGCAGTAATGATAATACTTATTTACTGAGCATCTACTTTGTGCCAGGCCCTCTGCTGGAAGCATCCACTGCCTCATTTCACCTTCCCAACAATCCTGCTCATTTTAAACGCAAGCAAAAACCTAAAGCTCACAGAAGTTGAGTAGCTTCTCCAAGATCACACCTGGGAAGCAGGTCTCTGGGACTCAAGCTCACATGCTGTCAACCAGAGTCTTGGCGGCATTTTCTCCCGGAGGCTACCAGCCGAGGCAGGCACCGATACTCTCAGGGACAGGGCTCAGGGCAGCGGCATCAGCTGCTCCATGTGCTTCACCAGCCCCTTTCTGCTGGTCCAGGGTTTCCATGGAGCTAAATCACAGCGGCTGGGGAACCCCTCAGGGCCCATGTCTGAAGATCCTCGCCACGCTCATGTTGGCCTCTAAAGCTGGAGGTGCCTTTCCACCCAGGGATAGGGAGCTAGTGGGGTGAGAGGCAGGGACGAAAGAGGGAGGGACAGCCAAGGGCAGAGGAAGGCAAAGAAGCAGGGTGAGCTGGGCAAGCAGATGCAGTTTGGGTTTTTTAATCAGCGGGGACCCAGAACACGCCACCAGATCCTGCCACACCACGTTCCCTCTGGCCAGGGCTCCAATCCCTTCGGCAGGAGGACCCAGGGCAGCGCATTACTGTCCCCGGGTACTCCCCACCGATCCAGGGCTCCCTTATCCAAAGTCCTCAGCCACGTGGAGAACCTCTGAGAGCCAGGTATGGAGTTGACAAAACCTCCCAGGGAGGAAACTATGGAGGCTTAAATAGGCGATGACATAAAGTGAAGAACTCCAGGTTCTCATCTGGAGCTACGTTTCAACAGTGAAAAAGCATCTTAAGCTACTTGACTGTACCTTAGCTCTTCAGATATTTTATGCATTAAATAACAGCTAGATCTTAATGAAAGCTCGTTACATAAATTGGGGGAAAATAGCAACAAAAGCACTTCTTTCTTAAAACACAAGACATCAGCTCCTTTATTGTTTCATTGCTCTTGGCATGAAAGCAGGTTACTGAGAGCAAGTACTTCACAGGGCTACATAATTTTGGTATTTTTCACCTTACTATCAAGGCTACTGACTCCGAAGATCATTTACCATCAGCAAAGAACAATCCATTTCTGATAGCCTTTTTTTCCCCATCTCTTTTTTTTTTTTTTTACTGATTCAACACCCATCAACTGATAGGGTGCATTTCTCACCTTTATCCACAGCTCTGGAAAACAACATGTGCTACAAAAATTACTTGGGCCACTAGACTCTAGCCTCATGAAAGTACCACTTAGAAAGTCAAACAAGGGAATTCCCTGGCAGTTCAGTGGTTAGGACTCGGTGCTTTTACTGCCATGGCCCAGGTTCAATTCTTGGTCAGGGAACTAAGATCCTGAAAGCCACTCAGAGCCGCCAAAAAAAAAAAGTCAAACAAGGCTTTGTACAAATGCCATCATAAAGAAGCCCAAGGAAATGTACTAATATGTGGGCTTGGGGGGAGCGGTACAGTGTTGTGACTAAAACCCATGATCTGGAGTCGGACTGCTTAGGCTCAAACCCTGGTTCTACCACTTATTGCTTGTATTTGAATAGCATTAAAGCATCTTAAGCCACTTGACTTCATCCCAGCTCTTCAGATATTTTATGTATCAGAGAACAGCCAGATCTTAGTGAAAGCTGTGAACCTGGGGCAAGCATCTTAAACCCAAGCCTCAGTTTCCACATCCAAAAAATGGGGTGGTAATGGTCTCTACCTCAACAAAATGTAGGGATATTAAATTAACCGATCATTGTGAAGCGCTTGACACAGAAACCTCCTGATAAAAGTAAGTTATCATTACTGGATTTTTATTATGATTAAAAAATTATTGAAAACTGAATTATTGAAAAATTATTGAAACTGGGCTGATCAGCCAGGATTGTAAATGTTTATTGTTATCGTGAAATCCATGGCCAAGGTCAGTGGATAGGCATTGTCATGAATGTAATAAAATTGGCTTCTGCCCCTAAGCCTCCTGTGACGTCACTTGACAAGAGCTGCCTCACTCACTCTGGGCCCTGCCCTGTCCCTCCCCTGCAAAGTGGGTTAGGCTACCCACTCTCTGAGGGTCCTTCCAGCTCCAATGTTGTATCCACCGTCGGGGGAAGGGTGACGCAGGGAGGATGTACACCATCTGCACTTGGGAGAAGGGGAAAAACTCTGCTTGGAACTGATCTCCTAACCCCTGGCTGGCCAATTTTCATCTGCTTTACGCTCTCTCTCATGCATGAGGCTGCCCCAACTTCCCCTGGTGGGGCGTGAGTAGCCAGGATGATAGGATGAGGACCTATTGCCCCCTCCCACACACACGCACACCCGTGCGCATGTGCACACACACCTCCTCTTCTGCCCGATGCCTCAGTTGCAAAAGACAGGTTGATTTAAGCCTCCTCTGGGGGCAGTGTCTGCACCAGCTGGTGCATCCGATAGAAGGTGCTGTTAGCCCTCCCACAAATGGTCTGGAATGAGAACAGCTGCATTCCTGGCAGGAAGAAGAAGAGAAAGAGAGCAGACACCCCACCCCCACTGGACCAGTTCTCTTGCTTGGCCTTCTCTAACCCAGGCACTTAGGCCCAATCCCGGCTGATGCCTGCCGGGGCCCAGCTGGGATGGAGGCACGGAGTGCATGCACAGCACAAGGGCCCCTGACCTGGCAAGGCCCTGTTCCGCCTGGCCAGCCTGAGAGATGAGCTGCTCCCTCAGGAAGGGAGACTCGAGGGACTGTGCTTGGTGGCTGAGTCCCAAAGCCTGGCTCACTGCCATTTCAAGCCTCAGTTTCCCTAGTTGGGCTGCATGCTAGCTGCTCAGCCCCCCCCCCCATCACTGGGAGATCAAGATTGAGATAACGTACACAAGGTGTAAAAATGGTTCAGAGAACCCTCCCAAACCTCAAGATGAGATTAGAACCTGCCATTTCAAAGCCGTAGCATACTCAGTTACAGGATTTGAAGACGGATGCCTCCCCGGGGCGCTCTGCCTGCCCCATCACTCCTCTGGGGCTCCCTAGGACTTCAGACCTTCTCCACAAAGCCTGCCAAGCAGCTCATCAGCATCTCCTTCCCTTCAGATTTGCTGAATCCCCTGCTCTCCACTCCCCATAGCCACAGGCGCTCGGCCCTCACGCCCTCCCCGGGAGACTGAGGCCAGGGGCTTTCCTACACAAGGTGCTCAATCATGGGCTCTGATCACTTGCTTGATAAACAAGCATTGTTTGTTTGTTTCCCCGTGCACCATAGCCTCCGGGAGCGGGCCCTCAGAATCCCCCATCCAGCAGAGAGAGTTGGGAGTAGTTTCCTGACTCGGGGGCCACCATGTGATCTGGGGTACATCCTTAATCCCTCTCTGCTTCAGTTCCCACATCTGTACAACATGGACAACCATCTCCACCCTGCCTAATTTCAAGGGATGTTCTGAGAAGCAAAATGAAGGCACTTTGAATGGGAAGTATTATTTAAATGTAAGCTATTTATAAGGGTTTTATAACTCTTTTGTACTACCTTTGTGTGTGATTATTTGGAAGTGAGGAGAAGACCTCTTTAGGGGTTCTGCTATCCTACTGGAAGTTGACGAACCAGAGAAAAGTAGTAGTATGACTGGGGGGGAAAATACAAAACAAAAGTCCCCTCTAGAATCCAGGGACCGAGAGTCTGGACAAAATGCCTCCTCTGGACAAAATTCTTCCTCTCTGGAACACTACCTTCATCACAGGGGAGGTAATGGAACGTAGGGGTCAACATCCTGCCCAACAGTCCCTGTAGGACTCACCCTCCTCCCTCTCATGGAACTCTGCCCACTGGCCTAGTGCTTGAAAGCAAAGCCAAGAAAATAAGAATGTATTAAGTCACGTCTGTGTCCCCAGGTCTTATAAGCATCCACTAGGAAAGCAAGGTCCAAGTGGTTGTTAAAAATCCTACACTCTTTGGGACTTCCCTGGTGGTCCAGTGGTAAAGAATCCACCTTACAATGCAGGGGACATGGGTTTGATTCCTGGTCAGGGAACTAAGATCCCACATGCCGCGGGGCAACTAAGCCCACGCACCACAACTACTGAGCTCGCGCGCCTCAACAAGAGAGCCCGTGTGCCGCAAACTACGGAACCCACGCGCTCTGGAGCCTGCGCCACAACTAGAGAGAGAAAACCCAAACACCACAACTAGAGAGAAGTCCATGCGCCACAACGAAAATCCCTCATGCTGCAACTAAGACCTGATGCAGCCAAAAATAAATAAAATAAATAAATAATAAATAAATCTTTTCTAAAAAAAAATCCTACACTCTTCTGAGCTGTGAGCCATATGTCTCTCAAGCTAAAAGGAACTTCCAGAGAAGACATGGTGTTGATCGTGACGACAAGCCACTCTCATGACCAACACTTATTGAACAACTCACTTGACCTGTTTTAATGAGAAGCTTTACAATCTCCTTGTAAGGTTAATAGTATTATCAGTCAGGGCAACAGTTCTCAAACGTAGGCATGTTCCAGAAGCACCTGGAGGGCTTTGGAACCCAGATTGCCGGGCCCCACCCCCTGAGTTTATGATTCAGTCGGTCTGGGGTAGAGTCCAAAAACTTGTATTTCTAACAAATTATCAGATGGTGCCAATGTTGCTGCTTGGGAACCACACTTCAAGAGCCACTAAGTTAGGTGTTCAGGAGAGACTCCATTCAAATGAAGTCCTCTTCCCTGGGTCATCTATCCACAGCCACACAATCTAAAATACCTGCACTGAGATTCAAACCTAAGTCTACTGATGCCAAATTTTATACCAGTTCCTTGCTGCCTCGTGGTCTCTTGGGACTGAACCCAGTGGGGGTGAAGCGTGCAGGGCTTGCCCTGAAGTTACCTAGTGTCTAAAGCCTTTTGAAGAAGGTCTGAAGATAGGGCAAGGAAGGGAAGTAGAACCAGATGTGGGAAACTGGGAAGACGCCTGGTGGCCACTTGGGCCAAATTCTGCAGGAAGGAGAGCTTTACAGAAGACATCGGGGATGCTTTATTTCCGTGCCCAATTCCACCACTTGCCGGACGTGGTCTTCATGGAGACCATGTCTAAGATCCCAAGTCAAGTGGTCACCCCATAAACCTGCTGTGAGGTCGACCTCTAAAACCCAGGCCAATACCATGTGACAGAATCGAAGTTGCAATGAAGCCAGTCCGACAGATGGCTGTGACTCAGTTTCCTTGTTGATTAAAAAGGAAAATGATTCCTGTCACCTCAAGGCCCCAGCACAACTGTGTAAACAAGTAGCACTTAAGAACAAATACCCAGCACTAACAGCTCTTCTGCAATGGGTGTTCTCTAAACACCAGCCAACTTTACCGTATCAGTGATGTGGAGAGTGCTCTGTGAACTGGAAGGTTTGCAAAGCACTTTCCAAATGTGCTCCTTGTTGTTGATGTTGTCACGAGCTTTAAAAAATTCCTGGATAGGGACTTCCCTGGTGGCGCAGTGGTTAAGAATCCGCCTGCCAACACAGAGGACACTTGAGCCCTGATCCAGGAAGATCCCACATGCCGCGGAGCAACTAAGCCCATGTGCTACAACTACTGAGCCTGGGCTCTAGAGCCCGTGAGCCAAACTACTGAGCCCACGCGCCACAACTACTGAAGCCCACACGCCTAGAGCCCATGCTCCACAACAAGAGGAGCCACCGCAATGAGAAGCCCGTGCACTGCAATGAAGAGTAGCCCCCGCTCGCCGCAACTAGAGAAAGCCCACACGCAGCAACAAAGACCCAACACAGCCAAAACAAATAAATTAATTAATTTTTTTAAAAAGATGATGAATAATAAAGTAAACAAATTGAAGCAATAATTTAATAATTTTAAAAAAGATTCCTGGATAGAAGCATTTCCTGTAGATTTTAACTCGATGCTCTCCCCTAAAATTTTTATTAAAAGAAAATAAAAAGACAAGTTTGCTTAGAGGCCATCCCATTTCAACTGCTTGTCTCCTGGACTCAGCACCCCTATGCTTGCTGCCACCAGAGGCCATGCCAAGCATTCATTAAAAAGAAATTGGGTTTTTAAAAATAGTGAGACATCTGCATATAATGTTGTTTTACCACTACAATTGGGCAAATCGGCTTCTAAATCAAATGTGAAATCATTTCAGGAGGATTTATAGTCAGCGTAAGACAACAGTGCAAAGCAGGCCCTGGAGAAGTCAGCTGCACCCTTGTACATCATCCAGCGAAGCTACTGGAAAGGGAGCACGAGGGGGAACTTGGCAGCAGCATCCCTGCTCTGTTCTCATCGTGTTCACAGTTTCTGTGACTCTGTGTGGGGTGATTCCTGGCTCTTAGAATCCAGCCTGTAGAAGGTAGGATCCTTTCATCTGTGTCCTGGGACCCCTCAAATCTCACCCAACAGGGAAGCATCAATTTACTCTACCTGTGGGAAGCACCAGCCAGCTGCTAAATCCTGCCCCAGATCCATTCTGCCCCAGATAAGTTTTCAAAACTCCAAAGGCAGTTTTCAGAGCCAATCACATAGAAAGAAGGGGTCAGTGATCATTATCTATAAGAGCCTTATCAATGTCTTTTATGTTTATTATCCCCTTAAAAAGTTAATATTCCCTTAAAGAGGCATGCCTTCTTAAATCAGACAGCCAGATCTGTGTTACCCATCTATTCCCCTTTTTTGCCATGGCTGCCAGACAACTCAAAATTGTTTAATATTCAATCGCAATCACTTAAGTAGCCTACATTTTTAGTATAATTATCTCTGCTCCTTCTTCTCTACGGTCTTGAGCTTTTATTTTATGTCTTAATGAACACACACCAGGCTCAGAGCTAACATTAACCCTCCCTTTCAGCAGAGATGGAAAGGATCTTACAATGTTTCAGGGAGCTGGAAGTGGCCCAGATTCATTAATGAGCTGAGCCATAGACCAATATTCCTAATCAGGGTTCTTAAGGTGTTAGAATGATCCCAAAAGGGAAGTGAAAAGAAAACTCTGATTCTATTTATCAAGTGCCTTCTCTGTCTCAGTCACCTTAAATATCTTATTTCATCTAATCCTCACCATGACCCTATGAAAATCGGTTCAATCAGTTTCTATAACCTCAGTTGCCTCATCTGTAATCTGGGAACAAGTTTCTTATTCAAGTTCTCATGGTTAATTAATGGGGCTAAGATTAGATGCAAGATACATCTGACTTCAGAGCACACCCCAGCCCAGGCTATACAGTGCTTTTGTGTAAAACAGAGTAGGACATACCTCTGGGAGGACACAGTCCTACAGTGACAGGGACACTGTCTTCATGCAACTAGTGTGTATGCTACAGAAAGGGCCAGGTTAGAAGCTGCTACTTCATTCTCAGAAACAGCCCCGAGATAGGCAGAGACCGCTAGTTCTCACCAAGGTCCTTGTTCTCCTTCTTTTGGGGGCCATATTTCCCAGTCCCCAAACACCCAGATGGGGCCATGTGACCACACCTGTTGAATAAAATGATGGCAGGCATCATATATGTCTCTTCCCGGCTTGACCTGTAAACTCCTAGGCAGTCCGCTACTCTCCGTCCCCATCCCCTGGCTGAATGGAACACCTTGAGGACAAGGGAAGGATGAAAGCACTAATTGGAAGGAGTCTTGGGTTCCTGAATGGCTTTGTGGAGCTGAGCCCATTCCATCTCCTTCGAACTGCACTGGACTATATGACATGAATAAGAAATATAATTTTATTGTGTTTAGGCTTCTGAAATTTGGGGGTTATTTATCATTGGGGGTTATTTGTACTTCACTCACCCTACTGCAAGCCTCACTATCTTGCTTCCTTTTAACAGGCTGACTGAAAAGATTCCAATGACCTAAGTTTAAAAACGGCCTCCTGATTCAAGAGGATGGAGGCGGTGGGGAGATGATTCCATTTCCTTGTTCCTCTAAGTGAAACTGTCCACAAATCACCCCTACTCGAAGGCCAAGCTTCAAGAACATTTCAAGTTAGTCTCACTTTCTACTCAGAGCTTCAGTCATACCTATGAGTCATAGAACAGCAGGGTGTTCGAGCCGAAAGGCACCTTTGAGATAATTATCACAAATGTGGAAGATAGGAAAACGAAAGGCAAGATGTATGGATCGCCTGGGGTCTCAGAGCTAAGGCTAAAACCCAAGGTTGGTGACTCTGGATCCCTGCACGGATGGAAGCCAGGCTCCAGCAGCTGAATAGATGAAGGCAGCCCAGGCCTGCCTATAAGCCCTCCTAGGAAAGCAGGGAGTGTTCGGAGGAAGGCTGCTCTTTGGATGGAGTCCGCTGGCGCCCTCCACTGGACGGACGCAAGTCCTCCACCTCCAGACGCGTCCAAACTGCAGGATTCCTAATAAAGAGTGACGGAGCTATGGCAACACTCTCTAGGTGTCCATGGCCACCATCAACGCTGTGTTAAAACCCCTTTGAGATTGTGAGCTATTCACTGGCACGTCCCCACGTTTTCCTGTCAATGGATCCTGCCTCCGGTACAAAGGTAATGTCAATTCAGGCAGGGA
Source organism: Kogia breviceps (assembly GCF_026419965.1). NCBI lineage: Eukaryota > Metazoa > Chordata > Mammalia > Artiodactyla > Physeteridae > Kogia > Kogia breviceps. The sequence continues at coordinate 21,061,076 of NC_081318.1, forward strand.
CACTTGAGTCTACTTCTCTTTCACACCAGGAGCAGGGAGCATAGCTTCCCAAATCACAGCCTCCTCTCTTCTTCCCTCTGGTTCACTGACGCTATGAAAATAGAGAATGTCCTCCCTCTATGGTCCCTATCTCCTTTTTTAAAATTTAGTCTCCAGTTCTCCATGAAATTAGCATTTGTCCTCTCATTGTGTTTGTGGCAGCATCCGGAATAGGGAAGAAAGGAACCCAAGAGAAAAAGAGTTAATAAAAGCTTCCAACTAAATGACACCTGAGTGGAAAAAGAGAAGCGGGACCCAGAGGCCAATGGGCTTGTTGCAGCCTCTCTGCAGGCTGCTCTGAACAAAAGCTTGCTGGGGATAGAGTGTGGTCTGGCAGCAGCCAGCGTGCTGAACAGGGAACCAGAGAGTAATTGTTCTCCTTTCAAAAGGCAATTTTCTCAGAGATGGTGACAAGCCTCTGCCTGACGTTGAGCCTCAATTTCCCCAGCTCTTTAAAGCAAGTGATTAAATAACCGTAGAAAGTCAGGCGTGACATTTTATCTCACCAGTTCCCTTTGCAGAGGCACAAACCCAGGGCCAGAGAGGGACAGACCTTGCCTAAAATCACCCAGCTGAGAAGATCAGCCCAGAGCTCAGCCCTGCCTCCTCTTCCCTACACAAGAAATGCAGCTCTCCGCCTGCCTCGGCACCGTCCTGTCCACCCCCAGAGGGACAGAACAAGCAATATTTTAGAGCACTTTAGCCACAAGGTTTTAGAAAAATCACGAGTTCTGGTGTACACTGAACACGCAGTAAGGGGCTGATTCTGGATGTCTCGGATGCACCCGGAGATGTAAGTCAGGGGACTCAGGGTCCTAGACAAATCTACCAGCAATACCCTTTGTGGATAATGAGCCTGGCCAGCCCGCTCCACAAGATTAGCATGAAAGATTTGATGTAAGAATATAATCCAAAATTTTATTTTGCTTTGTATCTAGAGAGGAGACCCTTAGAGCGAATCTCATCTGATTCCTTTATTTTCTTTTACAACCATTTTAGAAAAGCAAGACTCAGAGAAGGTACATGAAATGAACTTCAGGACTCTGCTCCCTAAGCCAGCTTGCCCCAGACGCAGGGGTCCACACGGGAAGCTGGAGACCCAAAGACTCCAGGACATTCCCAGAGCGTAAAAGGAGACTCAGTGCCCAGCCCAAGGAGAGTGGGCGTCCAGGCTGCCGCCGGGAGCCACCTTCTCCTTGCCTGTGGCTCAGCCGTGTATTTACCCAAAGCCTCCTCCCATGCCGATTCCCCCGCTGCATCGCAGGCATTGGCTAAGGCCTTAGTGGTCACTCTAAGATCTACCACCAAGAACTGTTCAGACCCCCTGCTCCAGAACCACTGAGGGAGTGTTTTTGCAGCTTTTAAGGCTTTATACCAGAATCACTGAATCAAATCTTCAGGAGGGAGGGCCAAGAAGTTATGCACATTTATTCCTCCTAAACCAATAGCTTCCCTGCATTTAAAGTAAAATAAAATAAAATCCAAATGCCTTAGCCCCACCTGCAGGGCCCCTTGGAATATGCCCGACCCTCACCGCTCTGACCCTCGTTGCAGACACACTGGCCTGCTTTGCGTTCCTCACGCCAAACTCATTCCTGCCTCAGGGGCTTGGCACTTATTTTTTTCCTCTGCCTGGAGCAATTCTCTTCCGGATCTATTCATGGCTGCTTCTTCTTCATTATTTATAAAATGACTGTTTACTCAAGTATCGTCCTCTCATTATCTAGGTCCCAGGCAGCTCCCTGATGGAAGCCTGCCTTCACTACCCATCTAATACTGCCTCTCGCCCACCAGGTCCTTCCCTATCATCAGAATGCCTTGAAAACAGGACCTTTGTCTTTTTCCCATCTGTATTCCCAGCAATAAGGACATCTAACCTGTCACAGGTACTCAGTAAATATTTGTGGACTGACTGAATGAACGGCATTACCCTGTTTTGTTCTAAGATTCTCTTCTTTGTCTGTTACTATCCATCCATCTATCATCCATCTCCCCCGCTAGAATGTGAGTTCCCTGAGAGCAGACACCTGTCTGTCTTATTCCTACCATATCCTCAGTGCCTAGAATAATATCTGACCCGTAGTGGGTGCTCAGTAAAGAGATGTTGGATGAATGTTTCAGAATCCTTGGACTGGGACTTTCGTTTGGGCTGGGGACAAGGTGATTGTCTCAATCAACAAACATATCTCCCTCCAGTCATGTGTAAGAAGCTGGGATACTTTTTTTAAAGGTATAAAACATGCACCTTCCCCCCAAATTGCCCACAGATTCATGGGAGAGATCGAGGCCTGAACAAATTATTGCAAGTGCCTCAATAAAGTGTGAACAGGGCTTCCCTGGTGGCGCAGTGGTTGGGAGTCCGCCTGCCGATGCAGGGGACACGGGTTCGTGCCCCGGTCTTGGAAGATCCCACATGCCGCGGAGCGGCTGGGCCCATGAGCCATGGCCGCTGAGCTTGCGCGTCCGGAGCCTGTGCTCCGCAACGGGAGAGGCCACAACAGTGAGAGGCCCGCGTATCGCAAAAAATTAAAAAATAAGGTGTGAACAAGATGTTTTGGAGGTACAAAGCAAGAAGCCACCTCTAATTCGGACACCAGGAAGTCTTCAGAGAGGATGTGATATTTGAATATGGCCTTAAAGTTAAGATGAAGTAATACAGGGGGATGGAGAGGTGGAAACAGACATTCAAAGAAGGAAAGGTTTAAAGGCAAATGCATGTTGAAGAAAGAGTCCAGTGAGTGGGGTGTATGGAGGGGATGAGGATAGAATTTCTGGTCCAGGCCAGGTCATTCTGAGAAGTTTAATTTTGGTCTATAGGCCGATAGTTCCCAAACTACTCAAATGGGAACAATTGCTCCCCATTTTAAAGGCTCTTTATAAGCAAGCTGTATGAAGATCAAATAATCATTCACACAGAACAAATGAAACTTCAAAGTCCAAAAACCTATGAAGTCCATATTTTTACTCCAGAAACATAAAACAAAGATCAGCAATTACAATTTAAGAAATAAATAACTTCTGTGTTTCACTGGCCGTCATTTGATAAGTATATTTTTTAAGTTGTTTAATTAGAAAACAAAGAAATGTGTGACTATATGACATATGCGAGGCTTTTAAAACGAATTTATTTTGCACTGCATGGATGGTCACAGCATTTACCTGTATGAAAAATGACACACGTGTCTCCTGGATGTACTGACAGTGCACGGAGCCCATGTGGGTTACCGAACCCCAGTTCTCCGGCGTGTCCTCTATAGATTGGAACCACTGCTAAAGGTAATGGGAAGTCTTAAAAGAATGGTGAGCAGGAGATTATCTGGATGAGATTTGAGTGTTAGCCAGCAAGCTGCAGTTAACTTGCAGATGGGAGAAGGGTGCACTGGGGTACAGGAACAAAGCTGTCATCATCTGTGCAAGACATGAGTTTATGAACAGGGGCAAAGATCTCACCCGCTTTCTTTCTCCACACCCTACCCCAGCTCTGAAAAACAACCGACAAGTGATGGCCCATAGGTAAAAGTAAAGCAAACTGCCCCCTCGTGCTAATTTTCAACCACTGACCCTTGACCACCAGAAAGGGAGAAAAATCTTAAATGAATCGTATGAGTCCTGCAGGCTGGGCCACACACTTCCAAGCACCTAATATTTTGGTCCTTTTAGACTTTTCTCTAGGTGTATCGGGATCACACTGCCGTGTATCCCTTTTCTCCCCACTCTCTATATTATTCATGCTGCTGTATCATAAAACACTTTTCTAAAAACACGATTTTTAGTTGTCACATAATATTCCACTCAAAGAATGTCCCACAATTTACCACGCTCCCATTGTCGGACACCTAGAGAGTTTCCGATATATTTCACTATTATAAACAGCGCTGTGAGGCTCATCCTTGCTCATAAATCTCTGCGCACGTCTCTGACTATTTCCTGGGGGCAGATTCCTAGGAGTGTGATTGCTGGAATGTTTGCCATCTTGATGGGTCTCACGTCGCACTGTTCCCCCCTGCCTGGTGTTTTAGTGGCAAAAGATAAATACCCATGAAGGGATGCATGTGGAGGGGAAAAAAAAAAAAAAAAAAAAAAAGAAGCTCTAAGTGAGCGCCGGCTGATGCAGCCCAGCAGAAAGGAGATACTTCCCAAGGACTAATCTGGGTGACAGGCAAGCCTAGTTATTTATTTGTGACATTTAACCGATTCCTTCCGTCCAGAGGGGACTGACCTAGACGAAGAAGAACTACTATATCATATGAAAAAGTCAGGCACAGTGGGGAGGAGAAGGATGCCCATGGTGCCGTGAGTTAGCTGCCCAAGACCCAAGGAGAATGACAACGGCCGGAATTAGAGGACTTTTCGTTGTCTGTCCTCTGCCACGAGGATTGTCCGATAAAATACAAGAGGCCCGATTAAATCTGAATTTCCAATAAACAACAAATAATTATTTTAGTAAGTGTGTCTCCTGAAATATTTGGGACATCATATTACTAAAACTACATATATTGCTCTGAAATGCTAATGTAACGGGCACGCTGGATTTTTATTGGCTACGTCTGGCAACCCTACCTGCTGCACCATTATCACACAGGAGCTCTTAAGAGCAGCCTCCACACCATTTGGGAGGGGAACACGAATTCAGGGGACGTACGCGTGGTGCCCAGGAAACTGAGAGCACTAGTTAAAAGGGAGCAGGGCTGCAGCTTCTTACCAATGAGGGGATTTACCGGGACGATCTCAGCTCAAGGATCCCCGCCCTTGAGAAAGCCACAGAGAGATCCAGAGATACACTGAGGTGGCCCTGATTGCAGCCTCTTTGGGACACAGGGCTCTGGGCGTGCACTAGGATCGCCCAGCAAAGGGGTGGACGGAGCACACCCGACTATGGTGAGGGAAGGCTGTGCCCATGGCAGTTTTTCCAGGAGGAACAGGGGGGAGGCGGCTGCAAACAGGCTGAGGCTACAGACGCCGAGAAGTAGCTTCTCTCCCTGACCTCACTTCTGCCAGCAAACTGCTTTATTTAAGAGAGGAGAAGGGAAAGAAAGCTCCCCCAACACACACACGCCCCTTCCTGTGGTCGTGCCTCAGCAGTCCCTCACACAATATGCTCTAAATTAATAGCTTCAGGGAGATAATGGTTTATAAAGCAGGAGTTTGTATGCAACCAGGGAAAATGCTCTGCCCCTTATTATACAGCTATATTTTTCTTTTGCAGTCAGATTATGGGCAAACAAGGTTAAATGCACACACACACACACACACACACACACACACATACACACAGGCAAATAGGCCTCAATTTTCTGCTCTGTGACCCACTGTGTCAAGCTCCCTTCTTTGGCTTGGTTTGGGTTGTTTTTCTTGCTTCCATGTTTCTCCTTGCCCTTACATCCCTCCTTATTTTCTCCTGCTCGTTATGTTTGGGCCTTGCTTATTTTCTTTTCCCTTTCTTCTTTTTCTACTTCTGTGCTTTCTTGGTTTTCTTATTCTTCATTCTTCGTCTTTCTCTTTGAGGCAGAAGAATGGCCCAGTCAAAAATAAATTTAAAAGCATAAAATGTAAGAATGAGAAGGTGTCTCAGAAATCATTTTGACACAAGGAAACCGAGGTTCATGAACGTGAAGGGACTTTGCCAAGATAACATGGTCTCTGAGTACTCAGGATTGGGGTCCAATCTCCTCTCTCCAAATTCAGTTCCCTTTCCACTGAATCAAACTTCTCCTGGGTCTGGCACCATTTGGTAAGTTGAGTGGCTTTCTGTTTGTGGGGTGAACGGTGTCCACCAAAATGATCTGTCCACACCCTAAGCACTTCTCCCTGTACCTGTGAACGTGACCTTATTTGGAAATAGGCTTTTAGCCAATGTAATCAAGTTAAGAGGTGGTCATACCGGAGGAGGGTAAGTCTTAAATCCGATGACCGGTGTCCTTATAAGAAGGCTATGTGAAGACGCAGGGACACTGAGACACACAAGAAGAAGGCCATGTGACAGTAGAGGCAGCACTGGAGCAAGGCAGCTGCAAGCTAAGTAACGCCAAGGGGCCAGCAACTGCCAGAACCTGGGAGAGAGGCGGGAGACAGACCCTCCCTCAGAGCCTCCAGTGGGAACGAATCCCACCAACACCTTGAGTTTTAACGTCTCGCCTCCGGAACTGTGAGAGAATACGTTTCTGTTGTTTAAACTGACCAATGCGTTACACCATCTGCAGGAACAAATACACCTTCTCACGTTCACACTCAGCCAACACGGAGCGGACCAGGGTCTACAGTGTGGATCTGCAGCCCCTTGGCCCAGGCTCCCCTCCCTCCACCAAGAGCTGCTCATCCAGAGAAGAAGTACCAAAGGAACACCTCCCATGGCAAGAGGCTGGACCACATTTCCAGATTTGGACACCCCTCAGACCCTCCGGGGATGGCAGAGTTCACGCCCAGCGGCCCATCATGTGGGCACTTCTGTGAGCCAGCAGCTGCCTGAGGCCTGGGTGTGCAGGCTCAGGGCTCTGTGTCCAGAGGCGAGGCCCGCCTTCCCACCCACCCCTGCTTGCCTGCCCCTGAGGAAGCCAAACACTCCCTAGAGATGGCCTTGGCTTGACCAGGGCAAGTGAGGAAGGGGGGGAGGGGCTTTGGGAGCTGTGAGGGGGGGGTCTCATGCTAGCTGAGGCCCCTCCTTAAACATCCACACACCCCAGGCCTGCATTTGGGCCCAGCCTCTGAGCCCTTCGGAGGTTGCTGTCGGCTCCCAGAACTGACGAGTGGCTCCCCCAGGCCCAGAGGGGAGCTCTTCTTCCTGTGTGCGTTGGGGGCGGGCAGGGGGGGGAGAAGTAGGGGGGCGTGGTTCTTCCAAAGCTGACCATTGTGCCCCCAGAGCAGCAGAAAACAGGTGGCAGGACCGAGAGCTCCGGGCCCTGTTCAATTGTGACTCTGGGTGACCTGCCTGTTCTTGGCTCCCAGCAAATTAAAATGCCTTTTATATTTATAACAGGGACAATAATCCGCTTTAGGTTTTGAAGTCAAGGCAGAATACAGTCAATTCTGCTCTCTTGTCAGATGCTAATCTGACTCACTGATAATGAAGAAAGGAGAAGGGGATCAGAGGGGAAAACCAGGTTGGTCTGTGTGTAGTCAGAGGATTTGCAAGGGAAGGAGGACTTTGAATTAAAATTCAATATTAGGAGGTAGAGAAATCAAATGCAGAGAGACTGGCCTGAAAGTGATACAGGAGTTGATGGAGAGAGAGAGAGAGACAGAAACAGAGACAGAGACAGAGAGACTGAGAGAGAGAGAGGAAGAGAATGACAGCTGCACCGGCTTAGGCAGAAAAGAACTGGAAGAAACAGAAAAATAATGCTGTACATCTGAAATCAGATTACAGCTTCCCCTCCTGAATTAACTCTGGGGAGAGTGCTGGGGCCGAGGGGAGGGCAGTTCTAGATAACCGTGGGTATGCCACAAGCATTTATTTTTTATTTCAATTTCTCCATTTAGTTTGTGAGTCTAGGCTCTTCTGGGTGGGGAGGGAGGTTGGTAAAGCATTAAGAGCTAAAGGAGAGAAGCAGGGGGAAAGAATGAACAAATGGCATCTTCCGTGCATGGCTTAAGAGAAAGTTCAGAATCAGATTAGGTTGCTTTTGCCCCATATCTTGAATTAAAAGGTTAAACAAAAAAAGTAGTGTCTTTATTTTCTTTTCATCCAGAAAATGGAGAGTACAAAAAGAAATGTTCTGTTCCCAAAGTCTGAGTTTACACCTGGCATGTCCCTTTCAGTCAGTCCCACGGGTGTCTTTTTGTTCCTGTTTGGGGGCGGGGGGCAGTACAAGCTCTTTGAGATGCTCTGGAGATCCCCCCAAAGTGAGATGTGAGTACATCACACGGCACCTATTTCAAGGCAGACCATCCCAAACATGCTTTCCAAATTTACCGAAAACTCATCTAGTTGTTTTGGGAAAAATAAAAACCAGAAGTAATTTTATTTATATAAGTAAAAGCTGTGCCATTGTCAAATGATTCTACCGAGTAAGTGTAAGACAGTGATTCCTCCTACACTGAGCTTCAGCCCCTCACTTCCGCCCATTGGCTGTCAATTTCTAGACGAGAGCTGCTCCCATGCTGCAAGGTGCCTATCTTGCCCTGTACGGTTCTCCACGTTAAATAAAACCGGGTCCCTTGACTCTCCCTCACTGTCGTAGTCAGCCTGGGTGGCTATCACAAAGTGCCATAGACTGGGTGACTGGTGAACCACAGAAATTATTTCTCATAGTTGTGGAGGCTAGAAGTCCAAGATCAGGGTGCCGCATGGTCGGGTTCTGGTAAAGACCCTCTTCTGAGCTGCAGGCTGACTTCTCCTTGTGTCTTCACGTGGTAGAAAGGGGGTGAGAGGCGTATGAGATCTAAGTTAGAGCAAGACAAGTTGGGTACCAGCGAGGTTTAGATTGACAGTAGATAGCACAGGACCAGGTAGCAGGCACTTTTCTGTCCTACTGGCCCTAGCAATCATCACCCAGCATTATCAATATTTATTTGCCTTTGGTGTTCCCTGCTAGAGAGCGAGCCCTTGAGGACGGGGATGCCGTCAGGTAAGCCTTGGGTCCCCAGGATCTACCATCACATCCATTCCCAAGGCAGGAGGATCATGAGAACACACTCCCCAGGACTCGCACTCTGCCTTAGGCTGCTTTGCGCCCTGCTACTCTCTGATGTCTGCCCCACACAAACGATCCCTCCGCACCCCGGCTCCAAAAAAAAGTCCTCCCTGGAGAAAGCCCAGCTATTTATTGAGTGCCACCTGCCACATGGGTTAATCCAGGCCCAGAGTTTTCCTTTATGGCCAAGCCCAACCCAACCACAGCCGATGTCCCATCTGACCCTTCCGAACTGTTGAGAAACGAGGCGCAATAAATCGCCGCCCGCTGGCCCAGCCCTGGCTCACTGCCACCGCCACCGCCTCCGCCTCCGCACCTCGGAAGAGAGACTTACAGGGGCCACAGATGACGCCGAACTTCAATTAGGCCCTGTTGGCAAATTAGTCACGCAGGGTGACATTTTCCAATCATGGAACGTTAGCATCCTCCCTCACTGCCAAACTGCGGAGCTGACATGTTTGGGAGAAAACAAGACCAGAGTTCTCAGCATCTCAAGTGTGTGTGCAGAAGCACACGTGCCCACACACGTGCCTGCACACACGCAGGCACGTGCACGTGGGGCCACGGGGCCACGGGACCTGCTTCTCCTCCAATGTCGTTAAAAGTTGACTTTGCATTTTGCTTAGAGAGAGAGAGGAAAACAACGTGAAGGAAATCCCTAAAGCTCAGGGAGCGTTTCTAAGAATTCCACAGGTGAAGAGAATTGCAGAAAACAATGGCTGCAGTGCTAAGAGTATTAAACCAGCCTGAGACAAAACAGGCTGCTCTTACCATTCAGGCCTAGTAGCCACGGGCGCTCGCTCGGGGGTGAGATGCAGCAGGTTCACACTGCCTCTCGCCTACTCTGCGACTCCGTGGAACTCACTGGACCTAACCTCCCCTCCCTCCCACCCCCGTAAGACGGAAACGCCGCTGACTTCTCCGAATTCATTCATTCACCAAAGATTTACTGAGTGTCTACTCAGGCCAGGCACTGCTCGAGGCCCTGAAGACAGCGGTGAACGAGGAAGTACAAATGCGTCTGTACACATCTGCATGTGGCTGATGCTCTTACAACTTTTAACGTGGGGACGCCAAGCATCACGGCAGGAACACGCGTTGCCCAGTGGCCAGCAGGTGGCTGATTTGGGTCTTCTCTGGTTGCACGGGCGGCTCTTCCCAGGTCAAGGGTCTGTTCTTAGCGGCTCTCCCTTCTGGAACCTCCCAACTGGTGAGTATTAGATACGGCTTGTGTCACTGAAAAGGCATGAACTCTTGGAGAGTGTAAAAATAATTTAAGTATATGAATGAGTAGATATAGGCATTTCCATATTAAAGGTGAGGGAAACAGAGAGAGAATAAATGACTGGCACATTATATATATTATATATATGTAAGATATATATAATATATACACATATGTATTTATGTGCGTGTTTATATAAATGTGTATGTATGTATATATGTGTGCATGAATGTTTATGTGTGCATATATGTATGTGTGTATATATATGTGTGTCTGTGTGTGTTTGTGGTTATAGGTATGCGTGGATTCATACATCCACTTCACCATTCTGTCTATTTCAGGGTTACTTTAAGGTATAACTAAGCATGTTAGCTTTCTAGCAAAGGGTCTAGCGCACGGTGGAAAGCATTATCTGTCAGTCCTCTTGCTGCCTTCGCTTTAGGACGATCGGGGCTGATGACACGCTGCCTCCTCCATGCTGTACCATCCAGTACTGCACTTCTTTTTTTTTTTTTTTTTTTTTTCCAGTACGCGGGCCTCTCACTGTTGTGGCCTCTCCCGCTGCGGAGCACAGGCTCCGGGCGCGCAGGCGCAGCGGTCATGGCTCACGGGTCCAGCCGCTCCGCGACATGTGGGATCTTCCCGGACCGGGGCACGAACCCGCGTCCCCTGCATCGGCAGGCGGACTCTCAACCGCTGCGCCACCAGGGAAGCCCCAGTACTGCACTTCTGAAGAACACGTCTGCGCTTGCGGTTCTACTAAAATAAAGCCTGACACCCCCCCCCCCCCACTTCTTCCTAACACCGCTGCCTGACCAGCCTGGTGATGCCACCTGCCTCGGTCACAGCCGGATCCACCGTGTCCTGTTTGAGGGTGACACGGTTGGGTCCGTGGGGCAGAGACAGCCACCATCCTACCAGCAAGCCCAGCGCTGCCTCACAGCAAGAGTGGGGAATACAGTTACTCGTTTGGATTTACGCTTTGCACACCCTCTTTCCTCCCACCTGACGTCGCCTCTCGATCCACACTCCATCAGGGCACAAACGATTACAGGAGCTCTGCACGCAGTGGGGCCGGCCCAGGCTCTGGAGCTCCCTGGCCTTGGTCTCCTGTCTACCTACCATTGCTGCAAGCACACCGGCTCTAGTTACCAGCCAGAGGCAGGACTTGTAGGCCAGTGTGTGTTTGACTTATTGCTCTCCCCCCTTCTGAGTTGCTTCAGAACAAAACATCCCAGAGACAACCCGGCCCCCTTCCCATGGCATGCTGACAGTCATGAAGACATCACTGGAATGTCTCGCCTTTTAATGCTTCTCCTCGTCGCCACAGATTGATCTGCCAGTTAAATATTTAGACGCGCTCATCTGCCTTTGTCATAAAACGCTGCTTGACTTTGAGCGCTCAGCAAGGAGGCACAGGGACTGTAGCTCTTCCCTGCCTGGGACATGGGGAGAGAGGGAGGCTGTGACAGGAGGAGAACGCCATCCCCTGCATCTTCACTTCTCGGCCCAAATCCAATTAACCCAACTTCAGCGAGGCCAGCACATCCAACCTCCAGAGCTTAAGAAGGGCCGAGAAGGGGGAGTTCCTATCCGTAGACGGCCAAGTTCCCAGGTTCTGCTCAACCAGACGCACCGGCCCCTCGCATTCAGTCTGTCCTGCCCCAGCCCTGACAACTCCCAAGTGGCTTTCATGTCGGTTAGCTCACGTCATCTTCACAGTATCCCTGAGAAAGCTAAAAGTGCCAGCAATGACGCACGTTATCGCATTTGTCACGATAATGTCCCATGACACTGATTTACTGTCCTGATTTACCACTGAGGCAGTCGAGGCTCACAGAGGTTAAATGAATGGTCGGGCAAGGTCACTCAGGAGGGAAAGAGGGGTTTGTGACTAGAACTCAGGTACCCCAACTCCCACGGATGTGTTCTTCCCATCAGACATCCACAGAAAGTCACCACCTATATGGACCCTCTAAATTCATGCTTGCTCACCTCAACCAAAAAACCCCTTCATTCCTCTGCAACTTCTGCAGAGGCACAAGATTCTTCGTGGGAAATCTGGCTTGTTCCTGTTTAGAGGAAGAAGTCAAAGGCCAAAGAGATTGGACCACTCAGCTCCCAGCTTGAAAGTTTAAATTAGAAGGTACCTTTCAGAGCCACGGCCATCAAAGCCCTGGGACCCTGCTCTGTGTTGACTGCAGTAAAGCGGACTTCAGAAAATAGGGTGGGGTCATTAGAAACTCTTCAAGGGCAGCTCGGGTCTTGGGCAAGGTGAGGGCAAGGCGGTCCCATGGTGGGCCACAGAGGACAGCACGGCATGGAAGCTATTTAAATGTTCCTGAGCCCACAGCGCCTCAAGCCCAGTGTTTGCTCTAATGGCAAAAAAAAAAGTTTGCAAAGAAACCCTTCCTTTCATTCCTGTTTCCAAAACAAGCAGGTGCTCTTTCATCTAAGCAGTCGGCAGAGGAGGGGAAAGGAGGGGAAGGGTGGTTGGAATCGTCTGAGAAGAAGGCTAAGGTGAGTACCGCATGGGATCAAAGGCTCCAAGAAAAGAAGCAACCTCTGCTGAGAGTGTCCACAGGCTCTGCAGTGAATAGCCAGATGGAAGGGAATGGATACTGGATCCAACTCTCTCACTTTCCAGATGAGAAAACTGAGGCTTCGAGAGAATTCTAAGCGCCTTACAGCGAATCCTATGCTTGTCAGTAGCAAGAATTCAGATTTTTGAAGTGCCAGTCCAGCTTGCTAGTACTGTCTCTCCAATCCTTTCATCTCTCAACTCTGCTCCTCTCTGCGTGTTGACGCCAAGTTCTTTCCTACTGCACATGTTCTTGCGTGGAATGGATAGGGGCCCAGATAGCCCCATCTTACACAACTTCCACTGGTGACATTCAAGGAGGAGGAAGACTTCCTTCTCCCGGTCCATAGACCAGCCTGGCTTGAGCCACATCCATATTTATTGGCTCAATCAATGCATCCATGATGGGGGAGGCACAAATACTGGAATTAGCAGCCTCTACCAGAAGGACAAGAAATGGAAGAGAGGAAGTTTCCCAAAGGAAATGGCAGAGCCCTTGCCAGAAAAGAAATCAAGACAAATACAGTAGATGCCCATATACAAAAACAACTCAGCCATTCCTCCTTCATGAGATTGGTTTTAGAAAAGAGCAGTCTCAGAATTTTCTACAGAGTGTTTTATATTTTAGGTTCAAGGAACAGGGAAGAGGAAGCCAAACTCGGGCCTCTTGTCCAATCTCATATTTTCCAAACTGCATTTTTTCAGAGAAGGCCTGCCTTTGGAGTAATCAGGAGCTTTGCCAAGCCGCTACTAAAATGGTATGTTATCCCATTTGACTACTGTTCCTTGTGAACACGCTTCCTCCATCAGGAACCTTGTAGGAGCGGGATGGCGAAAAGTAAGATTCAGACAGACAACACTCCATCCAAATCCCTGATACTCCTTCAACCCTCTGTGCCCCCCCCACCTGACTATGACCAGGTCATCTCTCACCCTCCTGAACCTGCAATTGTAAAAGCCAGTGGAAATGATCAAGGAAGAAGACAGAGGAGAGGAGAATAAAGTAGGATGTGCAGTCAAAAGAGGTTGGCACGTGCTCCTACCTGGGAGGCAGACTTCGAAAGATGCTAAGCCAAGCATCAGAGCTCTTACCCACCACCCGACCTCCACATTACCTCTTTGGAAGGCTCTGTATTAGAAGAGTCTCACATTTCTCCAAAGAACACATACAGATGGCCAACAGGCACATGTAAAGATGTTCAACATCGCTAATTATTAGAGAAACGCAAGTCAAAACTACAATGAGGTATCACTACAAACTGGCCAGAATGGCCATCATTAAAAAGTCTACAAATAACAGATGCTGGAGAGGGTGTGGAGAAAAGGGAACCCTCCTGCACTGTTGGTGGGAATGTAAGTTGGTGCAACCACTATGGAAAACAGTACAGAGGTTCCTCAGAAAACTAAAAACAGAATTACTGTATGATCCAGCAATCCCACTCCTGGGCATATATCCAGACAAAACTCTAAATCAAAAAGATACATGCACCCCTATGTTCAGAGCAGCACTATTTACAACAGCCAAGACAAGGAAACAACCTAAATGTCCATCAGCAGAGGAATGGATAAAGAAGATGTGGTACATATATACAACAGAATACTACTCAGCCATAAAAAAGAACGAAATATTGTCATTTGCAGCAACATGGATGCAACTAGAGATTATCATACTAAGTGAAGTAAGTCAGAAAGACAAACACCATATCATATCACTTATATGTGGAATCTAAAATATCACACAAATGAACCTATCTCTGAAACAGAAACATCCTTAATGGACCTAGAGAACAGACGTGTTGTTGCCAAGGAGGAGGGAGAGGGGTGGACTGGGAATTTGGGGTTAGTAGATGCAAACTATTACATTTAGAATGCATAGGGCTTCCCTGGTGGCGCAGTAGTTGAGAGTCCGCCTGCCGATGCAGGGGACACGAGTTCGTGCCCCGGTCCGGGAGGATCCCGCATGCCGCAGAGCGGCTGGGCCCGTGAGCCATGGCCGCTGAGCCTGCGCGTCCGGAGCCTGTGCTCCGCAATGGGAGAGGCCGCAACAATGAGAGGCCCGCGTACCGCAAAAAAAAAAAAAGAATGCATAAACAACAAGGTCCTAATGTATAGCCCAGGGAACTATACCCAATCTCCTGGGATAAACCATAATGGAAAAGTTTTTAAAGAATGCATATATATATATATATATATATATATATATATATATATATATATATATATACGTGAATCACTTTTCTGTACAACAGAAACAGAAATTAACACAACACTGAAAATCAACGACACGTCAATAAAAAAATAAACAAATAGAAGAGTCTCAAAGAACACAGCTGATGATGTTGATAATACTGGACCACAGTGTTAGACAACCCAGGGACCAGCGTCTGTCCCATCACTTTCCAGCTAAATGACCTAGAGCAGGTTACTTGGCATCTGTGATCCTCAGTTTCCTCATCTGTAAAACAAGAACAGTGTTTGCTACCTACCTCCCAGAGTTGTCTTGAGGAGTAAGTGAGATGGTGTCTTTAACATGCCTACGATGGTGTCTGGGGCAAGGCAAGCACTCAGAAAAGTGTTAGGTGTGTTGCCATTAGCAGCCATGTGTATGCTGAGTCCACAGACTGAAGAAAAACTATGTCTCAATCAGATATGCACTGTTTCCCAAGTGTGCTCTTTTAATGAATTAACTACAAACTCTTTGAAAACTGGTACTAAATACAGTGTCCCCTATAGTAACTATCTGTTTTCTCAATCAGTGAGCACTCAGAGTACAGCTACTCCCACGGTGAGGCCTTTTTCCTTTTTTTTTCAATTAAAAGAATCCACATACTGAACATTTTAAAAAGGTTGAGAAGTACCAGTACACATCACAGTGTGGTCTTCACAGTAACTTGGAGTCTGTGGATGTTATTAACTCAGATCCAAAGCTGAGTACTGGATCTCTATTATTTTCAAAGAACGATGCTCTTTCTCTACTGCCCTTTACTACTATTGCTTACAAAGAAATTAGGTAGAATTCATGACATCAGCAAGCATTAAATATCCCCATCTGTCCTGCTTACCCTAGGAGTTTTGCTCACCTGGATTTTTCTCTCCTACCCACGATGGATGGCCAGAAGTCACACTGTCAGATTGACTTCCAACCCATAAATAGCTCTGCCATTTAGATGCCATGGGGATAACATTAATACCAAACACAAAGACTAAATAAAAAGCCTTTAGCAACTGAATGGCCCTTAGATTTCAGAGTTATTGATCCAGCGGAGCCTGCTAAGTTATTATGGCTACAGTTCTGCTCAGAGAAATCCGTTATCCTGAGAAAAGTTAGCAGGAGTCACAGTCACCTTTAACTACAAAGTACTGCAAAGGGACTATGGAGACAGTTCACTGCCCCATCTCTACCGCTGTACTCCAAGGCCTGAATCCATTCCTCCACATTCAGAGCCAGCCTGGGGAACAGCTCCATGACTCAGTTTCCTCAAACCAACAAGAACTCAGAATTGACAGCACTTCTGACTTTTGTTTTTCATCTCACAAAACCTCTCCACGATGGGGTAGATATCGTTACACCTCTGTACGTGAAGAATTTACGGGAGTGACTTAAGTGCTAAATTTACTGACAGACCTGGGGCAAGAAGGGCAGTTTCTCCCAGGCTATGGAAGCCCCCAGATTGGCTCCTGGATTCAGTATTCATTTGCATCATCTCCTAAAGCCCCACCGGATTGAGAATCAGGCTCCACCCGGCACGGAGAGTTGCAGTCACTTGGAATTATTGATGCCCCTTTCCCTTAATAACTCCCCCACACTCCAGGCTTGGGCTAAGTTTAACACACCACCTTGGACCTAGGGTCGAGCCAAAGGCTTGAGGTGAGCACCAGCCAGCGCTGCTTGGTGTCGCCTGGAGCTCATGGAAGAAGGGGCTGGTCTTGCACGGGTCCTGCATTCTCTGAGCATCTTGCACAGAGGCAATGCTGGGGCTGGGCTGCAGACTGATACAGGGCGGGACTGTGCATCAGCAGAGGGACCCACACCCCGAGGTGCTCCTTTAATGGGGCCAAGCATGACAGGGACCTTGAAAGTAAGTTAGAAACTGCCTGAATTTGGGGTGCCAAATGCTCTCAGTTTGGGTACCAGCTACTCACAGGAGTCGCTGGGAATGCTGGCTGTGGGGCACCCGGAGAGTATGGAGGCTGAGGAAGTCGGGTGCACACAGCTCCTGCTGATGCGGGAAGGCAGCCCTGGCCTCAGTTAGCTCGTTACCAAACTACCTGAAGACACCACGGAGACATTCAGTGGCCAACACTGCTTGCTCTGAACACAGGGGATTTTGGACTGTCGAGCTCTCCCTATGGTAGGGGTAGCATAAAGAAGAAAGAGGACAGAAAAGGCTTTCTAGGCTCCGGTGACCTTCTCTGTCTCTTCTTCCCGGGACAAGCTCTCCAACAGGCTGTACATCTTGGGCCATGTGATTCATCATAAAGGCAAAGTAAAGAAACCACAATGGCGCAAACACAAAGGGGTGGTGACCCACTCAGAGCGATCCTCCCTTGTCTGGGTGTCGTGCTGGAACATGGAGATTTGACCCTGCACCTGGCCATGGCTGACGTGTCCATTTGTAGACCCGGAAGTGTACCTAGGCCAGTTACATTCTCTTCCCACTGGGGATTCATCTTATGGGGTATTCAGATCCCCAGCAGGGAAAGGCGGGCACTGACTTACACAATGACAGTGACCGGGGCAGGGAAGAGCTCCAGGACCCTCGTGGGGTCTCCAGACACACCCCAGGGTTTTCCCCTTTCTGGTCTTGGTTGTTTAACATGTTTCTTTGAGCCATGAGATTTCCCATTATTCCTCCAAAAAATTCCCCTTTTGCTTAAACCAGCCAGCACTGATTTCTGTTATTTGAAAACAAACAAACAAGTCTCTTAATCAGTGTTCATGGAATAACTGTTTTCAAGCTCTCCTGTACTGTTCTCATAGGGAAACTATTCTGGAGGGAAAAAAATGGGCTCCTTTCATAAGTCTCTGGGACAAACATTTTAAAAAAATCAAAGACCTTTTTATAATTGGCAGAGAGGCATGATTTTCCAAAATTTCCATTAATGTAAAAGACATGTTGGTAAAGAAAGAGAAAAAGTATTGCCTGGGAAAGCCCCGTCATAAGTGCAAAAACTCAGCCTTTGAGGGATTTTTTTTCTCTGTTTGCAGTGTGTGGGAGCAACGAAGGGAAGGCACAGGCAGGGTGCGGGGAGTGGGTAGCGCTCAGGGACAGAGCACAGGGGGTAGACTGGGAGAGCCAGATTCGAATGCAAGCATCCCTCACCGGACTTGATCTGGGGAGGTATCATGGGGCATGGACTTGGTTGCCACTTCTCAACTATAAGGTTCTGGGCATCCTTACTGGCAGGCTATAACCTTTTCTATTTATGTCTGGATGCATGTACAGTGCCTGACATCACTGCCCAGTGGTTAAGGACAGGTTCTGAGTAACGCCACCCACATTTAAGTCCTGGCTCTGCAAGGACCTTGAACAAACTACTTCAAGTCTTTGAGCCTCGGTATCCTCATCTTTAAAAGGGGAGTAGTAGCAACCTACCTCACAGGATTTTTTTTTTTTTTTTTTTTTCCCGGTACACGGGCCTCTCACTGTTGTGGCCTCTCCCGTTGTGGAGCACAGGCTCCGGACGCGCAGGCTCAGCGGCCATGGCTCACGGGCCCAGCCGCTCCGCAGCATGTGGGATCTTCCCGGACCGGGGCATGAACCCGTGTCCCCTGCATCGGCAGGCGGACTCCCAACCACTGCGCCACCAGGGAAGCCCCATACCTCACAGGATTTTTGTAATCATTAAATAAAATTTGAAATGTAAAATGCTTAGAAAACTAACTGCCAATACATAAGTGCTCACCAAAATGTTGGCTGCTATTATTATTATATTATATTCTAGCACCACTCTAAATTAGATAGTTAGCTAGACAGAAAGAGAAATAGGACACATTCTAGGAGCAAAACGTAAAGAAATTTTTTTTGTAAAATGGTTTATTTTTGTGAAGAAGCTGTTATTATCCTCTAGAACTAATTAAAGAAGTGATGAAACACTTAACACTTTGCCTCCTCCGATAAAACTTAAGTAGGGTTATTAGATGGATCATCAGGAGAAGAGTTAGAAGTGATTTTCTGAAAAAACTCTGCACCAGGCTGAGGACATTTTTGACACTTGAACCACCAAAAGGAAGTTAAGTATTCTCCTTGTAGCTGAGTAGGGAGACCAAGATGAGGTTAAAGTGGTAATTAATGGCCTAAGAGGATGAGATGAAAGGGTACTTAATTTGAAGAGACATTTTTATTTCTCTTAATATTGTTCTATATTGCTCCCCTTGTTTTATCTCATAATTAAGAACTGGTAGTTATATTGACAAAGAGTTATGTTTTTGTAGGAAAACGTATGAGAGGCTTGATCAAACAGTACATTTCTATTTCATTACGGTAACTCATGTGCTGGATCTTGGGGGCAAGCTGCACCATTCACCTGGTGAAGGCTGATACTTTAGATATTTTATCATCTACTTCATTTCATGCCTTATTTCACTTCGTTAGTTCACTTAATACAAACAACTCTCTATGGCAGGTATTGCTGCCCTCATTTTACAAGAAGGAGAGCTATAAGGACTTACATCAATTCACACTAGGAGGGCAGTAATGATAAAATCTAACATTCTGTTGAGAGCTTTCCATGTGCTAAGCACTGTGCAAAGCAATTTTTCAAATATAATCCCTTTTCATCTTTACAACAACTTACTATTATTCTCATATCTTTTACAGAAAAAGAAACTAAAGGGCTTCGCTGGTGGCGCAGTGGTTGAGAGTCCGCCTGTCGATGCAGGGGACACGGGTTCGTGCCCCGGTCCGGGAGGATCCCACATGCCACGGAGCGGCTGGGCCCGTGAGCCATGGCGGCTGAGCCTGCGCATTGGGGCCTGTGCTCCGCAACGGGAGAGGCCACAACAGTGAGAGGCCCGCGTACCACAGAAAGAAAGGAAACTAAGGCTTATGTAAGTTCGTAAAGTATCAACTTAATACAGAGGTGGGGGCTGGATTTGACCTTGACTCTTTCATGACTTGATGCCAGTAGAACAGGAAGATTCAAGTCCATGTCTTTAGTGGGGACCCTTCTCTCCAACTCCTCTGTGCCTTTCAGGTCCCAGCAGAAACAATCTGCCTGTATATTCTTAGTATTAAAAATGCTACTCTCGGGGACTTCCCTGGTGGCGCAGTGGATAAGACTCCACACTCCCAGTGCAGGGGGCCTGGGTTCAATCCCTGGTCAGGGAACTAAATCCCACATGCATGTCACAACTAAAAATTCACAGGCCACAATTAAGGAGCCCACGTGCCACAGCTAAGGAGCTGGCGAGCTGCAGCTAAGGAGCCCTGGAGCCGCAACTAAGGAGCCCGCCTGCCATAACTAAGACCCCGTGCAACCAAATAAATAATTTTTTTAAAAAAATAATGCTACTCTCATAGTAACCAGACTTACCATGGCAATCATTTTGAAATGTATAGAAATATCGAATCACTATGTTCTGTACCAGGAACTAACGTTGTGTTGCAGGTCAATTATACTTCGAAAACAAACAAAACAAACAAACTCACAGGAAAAAAGAGATCAGATTTGTGATTACAGAGGCAGGGAGTGGGGGAGGGGGAATTGGACGAAGGTAGTAAAAAGGTACAAACTTCCAATCTTAAGATAAATAAGTATTAGGGATGTAACATACAACATGATAACTATAATTAACATTGCTGTACATTATATATGAAAGTTAACAGAGTAAAACCTAAGATTTCTCATCATAAGGGAAAAAATTTGTTTCCTATTTCTTTAATTTTGCATCTATATGAGATGATGGATGTTCACTAAACTAACTGTGGTCATGATTTCATGATGTACGTTAAGTCAAATCGTTCTGCTGTACACCTTAAACTTACACAGTGCCGTATGTCAATATATCTCAATAAAACTGGAAGAAAAAATGCTATTCTCCAAGTGATGGCAAACAAAGCTGTCTTCAAAACAAAAATATTTCCAGAGTATTTTGTGAGTAGCTCATCCTGTTGCTCAGGGGAGCTTTCGGGGACCCTGAGCAGACCCTGGGCAGTGATCGTACAAAGTCAAGGGTACTTAGCAAGAAGCCCGGTGCCTCCACAGCCATCGAGTCCGCAGACGGGCCCCCATGGGCCTTGCACATCATTTGCTTCCCCTTCACGTCACCTGTCTGGCAAATGCAGCTGGAGCCAATCAGAGAATTCGTGTAGATCTGGGCCCCAAGGAAAAGAGCCGAGACTGCCTTTGCAGTTAATAAAAATCTTTAAAGGATGAATACAGAGGTATGAAGTTTTTTACACTTTGAAGCTAAGACCATAACAATAACGATGCTAATAATGCCAGTCTAAGCTCAGGTTCTAGCACAGAATTTAGCAGCGTCCCCCTCCTGAGATCAGCCTCCTTTCATTTGTATTTTCTTTTAATCTTGGCTCTTTATTGTGTCCCCTTATTGCCTCTTATGCCTAAACTAGTGTCGTGTGGCCTTCAACAAAGGGAAATATGTTTTATTATCATAATGGTATAAAAGTTTAATAGAGGGCCTCCCTGGTGGCGCAGCGGTTGAGAGTCTGCCTGCCGATGCAGGGGACGCGGGCTCGTGCCCCGGTCCGGGAAGATCCCACATGCCGCGGAGCGCCTGGGCCCGTGAGCCGTGGCCGCTGAGCCTGCGCGTCCGGAGCCTGTGCTCCGCAACGGGAGAGGCCACAGCAGTGAGAGGCCCGCGTACCGCAAAAAAAAAAAAAAAAGTTTAATAGAAAACTAGGAAATGGGGAGGAGGAAACAAGCGTGTTTTACCATGGATGCTGTTGGTGGGCGTTGGTGTGGGCTCTAAGCCTCCGAGAGCCGCAGGAGAAGCCCACCTGTCACTCTGGCTGCCTCATGCTGGGAGTGGACACACCTTGAGAGCTGGCTGAGTGCATGGGAAGGGAGGCCCCCGTGTTGGAGACTTCATACCTGCAAGGTCCTAAATGCTGGATCTGTGGCACTAACTTGTACTTCATTGAGTGGGATGGAGAGGCAGTTTTTTTTTTTTTTTTAATTTCTCACTTGTCTGGCAGAAAAGTCCTTTGATCTAAAGGCCAAGGGCCAATGTCAACTGCAGCTGAGGCTACCAGCTATGACCCCAACAGAGCGCTCAGAACAAAGAAAACCTGCCGCCAAAGACGGGCAGAACTTTGCAGCTCTTCCTCTATCCCTTACGCAAAAAGGCATAGGCCAATTAGTGCACCTGAAAACGGAACTGAGCAAGGGACGCGTGACCTTCTGGACAGGGTGCTGCGTAGGTTCACAGGACACTGGGGTTCAGGGTCAGGATTGCTCCAGGATCCTGAGACGCCACCATTTGCAAACCCAGCCTGCCCAGAAGCAGAAGCAACACATCATAGATTAGAGGGGGCGCTGACAGGTTAACGGCAGAGCTCTCCCCAGCACTGCGACACACATACACCCACTCACTCTCGCCCCCTCCCCGCGGTGCCTCTTGCTAATGAGAACAGATTTATAAGGCTGCTCCTGGGAGAGGGCTGCTCAGCTGTCAACCTGGCTTCCCCCCAGGTTCTCAATGGGGCCTCCAGTTTCCAGAGCCAAGAGGCAGGGTTTGACTCACTTAACATACGGGAAGTGCTGACATGACCAGATGCTGTGCAGGATTCCCAGGACACCAAGAAGGACAGGTCTCGTCCCTGAGGAGCTCCCAGCTAGTGGGGAATCAGACATGTGCATGACTAACCTTCAGACCCGCCACAGTTGACCTGCCTGCCCCAGGCTGGACAGACATTCCCACGAGGCTGAGGACGTAGGTCCAAATTCCATGAAGGGGCTTCTCGCAAGGGCACCAAGGAAGTGGGCTCCGCCCAGCCCTTCACTGAGCCCCACTCAGAGGTGAGCAGTTTGTTCATCAAGAAATTGGGACGGCGAGACACAAACTAATATGTATAAAATGAACAAGCAACAAGGGTATATTGTACAGCACAGGGAAATACAGCCATTATGTTGTAATAAGTTAAATGGAGTATAATGTATAAAAATACTGAGTCACTATGTTGTATACCTGAAACTAATATAACATGGCAACCCGACTATACTTCAATTTACAAAGAGAGAAAACAAAGAAATTGGGAGGGTGATGTTTCACATCTGTCCCCAAAGCCTAGTTTTTCAAGTTGACACTAAAGCAAAAATTACATATCAAAAAAGACCTGGTGTAAAACCGTTTCGATCAACTTGAACTAATTCCTACGGATGAACCTCTACTGGCACTGAAAAATAGTAGGGCTGCATGAAATGATGAGGTCAGAGCAGACGGGTTTCCACATGATTCTCCCCACTTCTCAGAAAGGAGACAAAGGATCACTTCTGGACCATCCCCACTTCACTCCTACCCCCATCTCACAAACTCCACTCCCAGAAGGACCCTCCCCTCCATCAGCCCCTCTCAGCCTCAGCAGTGAGCATGCAGAGATGGTTCTGACGCTAAGGCTGTGGCTTGGCTGAGGATGGAAAGAAGGGGGGTGACTGCCGTGCTGTGTGTGCATCTCCCGGGCGGGGTGGAGGAGGGGCCCCTGGAGCCCTCCCCGAGGCAGAGGTGGCAGGTGGAGTGGAGTGTTCAGGAAAGGCAGGCGATCAGCGGAGTTGACAGACAGGCCACCGCTCACGGGAAGCAGAGCCTCCTCCCCGGCCTCGCCCAGACCTCCTCTACCTGTCTCAACACCTCACATATTCAAGGTAGACATGTCATGCTACCTGGATCACTCACCTGCCACAGCCTTCTTCCAAATTAGGTCAATTAGTTTCCTATCCCATTATCAACTTCACAATAACTTGGCTTTCCGTGTCAGGGAAGGACCACTTTCCTGAGGAGAGGAGTTGTCTCATTTTATTGTCATAGCAACCCTGGAGGATGCTGGGCTTTTTGGTAGGTTATTCTCCCCTTCTGGCCACAGAGGATATTGAGGCACAAGAGGTTTTAAAAAAAAATAAAATAAAGGAAATTCCCTGGTGGTCCAGTGGTTGGGACTCAGCGCTTTCACTGCCGTGGCCCAGATCCAATCCCCCGGTCGGGGAACTAAGATCCCGCAAGCCGTGTGGTGTGGCCAAAATAAATAAATAAAAATAAAATACCGTCAGCCCTCCATATCTGCGAGTTCTGCATCTGCGAATTCAATCAACCACAGATGGAAAATATTCAGAAAAAAAATTCCAGAAAGTTCCAAAAAGCAAAACTTGAATCTGCCACGCGGAGGCAACTATTTACGTAGCATGTACGTTATGTCAGGTATTATAAGTAATTAAGTATACGGAGGCATGTGTGTAGGTTTTATACAAATACTATGCCATTTTCTATTAAGGGATTTTGGCAGTGGATACCGAGGGATGACTGTTGAAATGATATGAAATGAAATATAAAATCAAATCAAATAAAAGCAACTTTACAGATGCAGGACTAGCACCTAGGTCTCCAGACTCCTAGCCCTTTGTGCTTCTCGTGGCCGTCCATGTACAGACCACTCATGAAGATCATCTTTTACTCCTTTGCCTCTGTCCTCCCCTTGCTGAGCCTCAAGGATGACTAAAGAAGTGACCCACATGCCCCTGTGCCAGGACCCAACTCTTCATGAAGACCTCAAGGCTTTGTTCGAGGTTTTTTTTGTTGTTGTTGTTGTTGTTTTGTGGTACGCGGGCCTCTCACTGTTGTGGCCTCTCCCGTTGCGGAGCACAGGCTCCGGACGCGCAGGCTCAGTGGCCATGGCTCACGGGCCCAGCCGCTCCGCGCCACGTGGGATCTTCCCGGACCGGGTCATGAACCCGCGTCCCCTGCATCGGCAGGCGGACTCCCAACCACTGCGCCACCAGGGAAGCCCTGTTCGAGTTTTTTTACACAGACTTGCTGATCACTGTGGGGTATTCTGCATGTGAAGGGACCAGGAGAGAAACTAGCACCAGGACCCAGAGGGCAGGACAGTCAAGACTCTGAAGATGGGGGTGAGGGGAAGAGCTGCACAGCATCTGTGGGCTCCCAAACACCCCTGGGCCTCGTGGCCAGAAGGGCACGGAGAGGGGCCTGGAGCAGAGCAGGCAGGGGTGGGCCAGGAGGCAGTCGGTGGCCCAGAGCAGGTCCTGAAGGGCCTCTCCTCTCTCCTCGGCTGATTTCCGGAAATGTTTGGCTTAGAGCCTCCTCTTTGATTGTCGTACCCTGTTCTCCCCAAATCCTTAAGTGGCTGAGCTCACCAAGTAGGTGGCTCCAGGAGAAGAGAGATGGATGTCATCTGTGTTGGGGACAGAAACAGTCCCCCACAAGGTGGAAAAGACAAGAGAGAGAGGTGGGAGACAGACCTCATGGTGGCAATTCACTGAGAGGCCATCCTGTGCTGGACCAGGGCTGGACAGTAGTTTTACCTGACACTCAGAGTCAGAGACTGGGGACAGGACTGCTATTCCCAGAAAGGAGAAGCAGGTGTCCAGGCAGGACCCCCCCAGCCTGGAGGAGCCAGGATACCTATCAGGAGACCAGCCAGGAGCTCAGCCCCAGAAGAACAAGCCTGGTCACAGCGAATAGGAAAGGATCCACTCCTGCCAGCAGGACAGAGGTCACATCAGGCTGACCTGCTTAAATGTCTAAGCTTCTGGCCCAGGCTCCCTTGGTCCTGGTGAGCGGCCCCTGCCAAAGCCTTCCCTGCCCTTGTCCCTTCGACCTTGCCTGGGGGCCCCTGGAGCCAATTCCTGGGCAGCCGAGGCCTTCTCCATCTCCCTGCTGAGAACATCCTGCAGGAGCTTCCTCAGCTCCTTCCGAGACAGGTGTAAGTGCCAGGAGCTTAGGCTTTCCAAGTGACCCTCACCTGAGGAAGAGACACCCCACTTCCTTGCCCCCAGGGATAATTCCAAGGCCTGTTTCCATGGCCTCTCAGAGAATTCCAGAGGGACTGAGACCCCATCACCCACAGTGACAACCCACTCTTTACTGCCCCTCCTCCCTCGCCTGCATCCTGGGAGCATTCCCCAAACAAGCTACTTGTGCCAAAATACTACTTGTCTCAGGGTTGGCTCTGCGGGGAATCCAAACGAAGACACCTGTGAGGGGTTGAGCTGTGTCCCCAGAAAAGCTCTGTTGAAGTCCCAACCCCCAGGACGTCAGAATGTGACCCTATTTGAAAATAAGCCCATTGCAGATGCAATTAATTCAGATTAGGCGATACTCGAGTCAGGCGATCCTTAGTCCAATAGGACTGGTGTCCTTATAAGAAGGGGAGAGTGACACAGAGGCAGAAAACAGGCATGTGATGACAAAAGAGCAGTTACAGTGATACATCTACAGGCCGCAGAATGCCAGCAAACACCAGAAGCTGGAGGAGTCGACGAAAGATTCTCACCTACAGGTTTCAGAGGAAGTGTGGCCCTGCCGACACCTTGATTTTGGATGTCTGGCCTCCAGACATGAGACAATAGTTTTCTGTTGTTTTAGCCACTCAGCCTGTGGTCCTTTGTTAGAGCAGCACCTGATGACAGAGTCTGAGGGGAGATTAAACGTGAGTGTGGCGTTCAGTGGCTCTTGCTGTGAAGCTCAGAGGGGAATGTGGTTCCCCCGAGATGGTCAGCCTCATCTCGGCAGTGTCCTCCTACGTGTGAGGACTGGTGCCACTGCACTTGCAATGAGCTCTAAGAAGCAAAAGACAGCTATGGCTGTGTACGCAGGAGACTCCGTGGAGTCTGTACCCCTCCCCGCTCCCACATCCAGCCCCCTTAAGCCTAATACCACAATCCCTTACTGATATTAAAAACTGACAAGGAATTTTGCCATCCGCACTAGCATTTTCATATTGCAAGGTTGTGAAATCTAATAAGAGCTACAAGGAGGTTGATGGGGGTGACGTTATTTTTTTTCCCCCTTTCGAGCTTCAATAGAACTGGGATTCAATAAGCAAATGTGACAGAATGTGTAATTTCCCCTTGATCCACCACGGCCAGGCATTTCCTGTTTAATAACCTTAAGCCAGCATTGCCCCCCTCCAGAGGGTCCCCTTCCCCCGAGCATCTCTTCTCGCCATCTTATCAGAATAATCCTTCATTTGAACGCAGCTCAGACTGACACTTTGGTGGCACGTTATCGCCGCTTGAAGACACAAAGGGAACATGCTGAAATATTATTTTTCCCCTTTGTGGAAAGGTGTTAATGAGATCTTCCTGCCATCACCCTTCTTGAGATGGCGGGAGATCCCTGATCCCAGCCGTTACTGGTCAGATCCCAGCTTTGAAAACTGTCCATAAGAAAGCGTGTTCCTGGCCCACGCCCTGCCCAGACGAGGGGAGGCCAGGACAGAAAATTTCCGGCTACCAAGTGACAAGCAGTGAGAGGAGCCCACACCTGACCTGGGAGAATAGGCTCTGAGGGTCCCTGTCAGAGACACACATGTGACAATGACAGCAGGAGAGGGGAGCAGGGGACTCTGGGGAGGGGTCTGGGCAGGCTGACAAGCACAGAGCAAGTGGTACCCCAGGGAGGTGTCCTACAGCCTGCCGGGCCACCTGCCCCCAGTCTCTGAGTGGGGTCCCAGCTCAGGAGGGCGAGACAGATGCTGAGCCCCTGCAGGGATTTCCTTCCATCCTTGGTTCCTCTTTCAGTTTTCTGGAGTAAGTGAAAGAGAGCTTTGCTAGTCCTGTCCTCAGGAAAGAGATTCAAAGTTTAAGAGGCAAAGAGTCACTAACCATCTATTATGGGCTGGATTATGTCTGCCCAAATTTCATGTGTTGAAACCCAACCCCCAACATGACTATATTTGGACATAGGGCCCTTAAGGAAGTAACTAAGATTAAACGAGGTTCAATATGATCCAATATGACTGGTGTCCTTATAAGAAGAGGCAGAGACACCAGAGATGCACAGAGGAAAAGGCCACGTGAGGACACAGTGAGAAGGACACCATCTGCAAGCCAGGAAAAAAAATGCCTCAGGAAAACCAAACCTTGACCTTGGGCTTCGAGCCTCCGGAACCAAGAGAAAATAAAACTCTGTTGTTTAAGCCACCCAGTGTGTGGTATTTCGTTATGGCAGCCTGGGCAGACTAATACACCATCCTTCATTCTGACTTCAATCCCCTTCCTAAAGCCCAGAGAGGATAAGTTACTTGTCCCAGGTCACACAGCTTACTCATAGTAGAACCAGAATGAGAGCCCAGGGCCCAGCTCTCAGTTCTGTGCTAATTCTGCTACGCCAGCTTCTTCACAAAAGAACAAAGGACTTGCCTTGAAAAGTCAGCGCTACCCATTAAACGCGAACATACACACTCAACAGCACCTTAATTTTTAATAAAGGAGTAAAAATCCCTAACCTCCACTGCTCTGAGTACTCCTAGGCAGAAATGATAGAGCTTCTTCATTCTCTGCTACACGAACCACCATGGTGAGGGTTTGGTATTTACTTGGAGAAACAATAATCTCCCCTAGAATGGCAGCCAGCTTCTGAGGGTCACCTGACTGATAACATTTGCAGTTGCTATGTTACTCAGCTCCTAATTTGCTGTCATTTGTTACTTGGAGTTCCTGGAATTCCCTGCAAAGATCAAAGAGGCAGACAGGGAACCACGGTGGCTGGAGTGGGGGCACTGCCAGGTTCCCAGCCGATTATACTCCGGCCCCGTGAGCGTCCCAGCCAGGGTCCCCAACTCTGATGGACAGCAAGCTTTCCCCACGCTTTCCCTGCTGGATCCCTTTCTCCTTGGGCCGCAAGGGAAAAGGACACTAACGGGTAGGGGAGCCACGGAGGTTGCCCCAGGTAGACAGAACAGGGGTGGGGCAGGGGAGGCAGACCAGAAGGCATCCGCTGAGGATCATCTAATGTTTAACATCAGTAGCCAGAACCCGGAGACTACGTGGTGAATGGAAAAGAGCACTAGATTTGAAGCCCAAAGACCTGGATTTGAAGGCAGGCTCTACTGAAAACAGCCGTTTGCCTTGAGGAAATGTTTAGACCTCTTGGAGGTTTGCTTTTCTCACCTATAATGAGTTTATGGAATAATATAATGCCCAAGGGAGCTTTTAGCAGCACCTGGTGCATGATGGGCTCTACGTAAATATTTGCTCCTTCTTCTGTGCTACCTGCAGGTGTGCCTTGGATGAGGGGCTGGCCTTCAGCTCTCAGAGGGCTGGGAAGGAAGAGTTAGGGATGTGACCAAAATGACAGAGGAAAAGAGAGAAGCACAGAAGGACAGAAGTCAGCTATGAAGATAGCACCCAGCCGGTCCTGGAGTCCCACGCTTTCTCTCTTCCTTGAAATCCTAGGAGACTCTTTCGAGGGAGAGAGTTTTCAGTTAGAATGATTGATAAAGCCAAGTGTGGGAAGTGGATGGGAAAGTGGCAAGGGGCAGGGGCATGCTCAGTTCTCCTCAGGGCCTCCCACGCCAGCCCAGGGTCGGTCCCAGCAGAGGCCCCCTCCAGCCCTGTCCTCCCCATCCACCCTCTTCTGCAAATGGCCCTGAGAGCAGGGAGAAGGGATCCGAGGACGGGGTTGGGTGTTCGCGTGAAGAATCTTTCTCATCTCCTCTGCCAGCTCTGGTAGAGCCAAGCTTGGACCAATAATGTGAACTGGCCCAGGTATTGCAAAAAGGCTCCGTGCGATTCTGATTAAGTGGATTACACGGAGCTCTCCTGTAAGGATCTCAAGTATCCGCACTTTTCTGCAGAGCCTGTGGGGCTTCTGTCTACATACATGTCTATACAAATATTGGAGAATAAGTTCAAGGAAAAGACCCTCCTCCCAGGAGAGTGTTATATTGTTTATAAGGTAATTTACTTTCAAACACTTCCTTATAAACAAGGTAGGATGTATGTAAACTCTCTCTCAGTACACACTTCAGAGGTGGTGAGCATTCAAGGCACCCTAAAATTAACACTCTAGGGTGGGCTGATTGCTGTGGGCACAGAGAGGCCCTTATCAGGAACCATCTTCTGCAGAGCTGATTATTAGCACTTAAAATATCAGCGTCAAAAATCTGCTAAGTCAATTTGCCACATGAAGATTGCCAGAAAGTAGATGAGCCCGGCCATCTGCTTATATAAGTGCCCATGCCTGGAGCAATAGCTTGGAGATTGGAAAACAGCCAGGTCTGATCAAGGTGACCAGAGCAATCCTCGGGATAGGCATGCAGCTAACGAAGGCTGTGATCTAATCAATGGCTTGGCAGAATGCTGCCATAAAAAGCCACGCTTCCCTTTCTAGATTCTCCACGCAGGATCACATTTCTGCGAACACGTCCCTCCTTCAAGGCTTCCGCCAACACTGACCAGGGGAGAGGGGCTCTGATCATGCCCAGGTGTTCTGGTCCACGTGGTGAGAAGACCTGTGTAGCCGGAGATGCTGTCAAGTGTGGTTGGCAGGGACCAGCCCTGGAATCAGACTGGCTGCTTTAAATCCTGCCGCCTGTACCCCCATGCATCAGCTGTGGCCCTGGGCATGTTGCTTAACCTCTCTGTGCCTCAGTTAATACAGGTAAAAGGCTTAGAATCATGCTCAACAAATAGTAAGGGCATCATGAGGCAGCATTATTAATTATCACCCCATAGAGGAGAGTTGAAAACCAGGCCATCCAAGCTCCAAGACACCAGGTTTTACTATGATAATAACAACTAACTTTTAAAGAGAACCTTAGTCACCGTAAGCACACTCTACCGGCTCCTTTACATACATTCTATCAGTTCCTGAATCCTCACAACAGCTCTTTGGGGGCAGCTATTCTTATCCCCTTTTTACAGATGATGAAGGTGAAACTTAGGCAAAGTGACTTGCTCCCTGCCACACAGCCCAAAGCAGGGGAACCAGGAAATAAACCAAGCTCGTGTGACACCAGAGCCTGCGTTCTTAACCACCACACAGCCCACCTCTCCTAGGAACGCTACCCTCCTTTCTGGGAATGGTTCTGCTCTCCACGTTGACTTTTCTACCAGGGAGAGAACTCATGGACAATGGAATGGCTCTCCTGCTTGGCAATTCCATTTCCCACTTCTAACTAATACAGGAGCATTCGGGTGGGGTAGGGGTTCACAGCCTTGGCTGCACATTAGACTTAAAAATCCCAATGCTAGGGCTTCCCTGGTGGCGCAGTGGTTGAGAGTCCGCCTGCTGACGCAGGGGACGTGGGTTCGTGCCCCGGTCCGGGAGGATCCCACATGCCGTGGAGTGGCTGGGCCCGTGAGCCATGGCCGCTGAGCCTGCACGTCCGGAGCCTGTGCTCCGCAACGGGAGAGGCCACAACAGTGAGAGGCCCGTGTACCACAAAAAAAAAAAAAAAAAAAAAAAAAAAAAAAAAAAAAAAATCCCAATGCTAAGGCCAAACTCTGGACCAATTAAATCCAAATCTCAGGAACTGTGACCCAAGCATCTGTAATTTTACAGCTCCCCAAGGCCATGAACCACTGGATTAGGGTGAAACAGCAAAGCTGAATCTAACAGACTCCCGCTGAATCAAGCACCTGATCCTACAACATCCGGGACTCTCAGTCCAGTCACCATGACAAGGTGCACTCCCACTGACAACGGCACTGCCCTCCCAATGCTCAGGGCAGGGGACATAGGATAAACACTCAGCGCAAAACCTAGCCTTTGCCTCCCTCCCCACAGAGAAAAGAATGCTCCATGGGAGCCCGGACTCTCCCTTTACACCCCTCACATCCTCCCCCAGCTCCAGCCCCAAGCCCTGCCCTCCAGGCAGCTCATATCAGGCTCTTCATCAGTCTCGCCAACGTCATCGCAGCCTCAGACACCACATTTGAATTTGGACACTTGATTATTATTCTCGAAATGAAGGATCAGGCTTTGCCTGGGACATAATGAGTTGAATACAATTTTATGGGTCTCTCTGGGAAGACCAGGTGGGGGGCTGGGGCAGAGGGGAGGGAAAGGGGAGGGCAGATGGGTAACAACTCCTGGGTCTCTCTCCAGGGGCAGATAAAAGGCCTAAAGCAGAATCCTCAGAAGATGCAGGCAATCAACGGCATTAGCATACAAACTACCTCCTCTGTCAGCTCCCCGCAGCCAGGGACCCATTGGGGCATCGCTCTTATCCGTGCAATAAATACTTATGAAAGCTTGCTCATGCCAAACCTCTTGGGAGGCCTGCGGGAGGGGAGAGCGGCCCCGGAGCTGAGGACTCGTGATTCGGAAACGGTCACTGAGGGTAGAGGGTAGATGGATGGCCATTCGTGGAGAAGCCAAGACAGATAAGGGAACCATGTTTACGCCCACGGAGGATCTGGCTGAGGTCTGAAGAGAATCCTGGCCTGCTGAGGGGCGCAGGGCTTTGTACCACCTCTCAGCTCATCTGCTCCATAGTGCCGGGGGAGAAAAGCCGCTGCCCCTAAAAAGATGCTAGAGCAGTGCGCCCTACAGGCCTCACCTCCAACAGCACGTGTCTGAGACAGCCTTAACGTTCCCTCTGCTTGGCTAAACCTCAGACAGCTTTCTTCTTGCATGCAACCCCAACCGCCCTTCTCTTGGAGCATTTACTCTAGAAAATGCTGGAAACTTGTAAACGCCTGTCAACTAGAAACCTGTCAATTCTTTCCTTGCCCCTTTGAGATGTAAGTCTCCCAGCCACCTGCCACTTTTACAAACCGGGAAAGTCTTTCTCAAGGGCCTGGGAGGCATCCTTTGAAATGCTATTTTCTAAAGAGACGGCGGCGGGCCCCTTTCTCCCAGTCTCCTCTGGACAACTACCTTCCGGATGTCCTACTCACATTAACCACCCTCCCCGCTAACATCCTCCAGTACTTTTCCACTAGTTCATCCCAGTGCTTAAAACTCTCCACCTTTTGTTTCAGCAGAGTCAAGTTCAATCTCTCTCCCCTACTGCATTAGTCATGAGTAAAGTCTTCCTTGCCTCTTTAACTCTGTCTGGTGCAATTTTTCTTTGACACAAAGAAAGAACTCTTTATTTAAAAAAAAAAAACTGACATACCAGAGACCTTTGAACCCTGGGAATTGTGGTCTGGCCAATTAGCCTCTACAGACTGCCTTTGGGGAAATGTGATTGGCCACGGATGTTCCTGCAGCAAAGGAATATGAGCCCTGGACTGTGCCTCAGAGACCATCTAATTCAAACCCTACCTTCTTACAAAGGAAAAGGTGACGTTCAGAGACACAGACCAGCTACACAAGATGCAGGGCCCAGTGCAAAATGAAAATACAGGACCCTTTGCTCAAGGAGCAGGAAAAGCACCATTTTCTTTTCTTCCGCAGTCTCTTTCTCGGACTGTCTTGGTTTTTTACGCGCTGTTTAATGTCACACTCCCTTGGGCGTTAAACACTCATGGGATGAAGACAGACCCTCCCAGTGTTGGGGGGTATACACACCCCATGGTACCTCTCACTGCGCCCACACTCAGACCCCTATCAGAAGCAGAGGTCACTGGGCTGGAGGGTAAGCAGGCAGCTGAGAACCAGTCCCAGAGAGGAAAGGACGTGAGAAGGTGGCAAGAGATGGGATTATGGACGAGCCAAGCCCCCAGTGCACACTCCACTGTCCCACAGACTTCACTTACAAAACGCAAATTCAAAGAGAAACTTCTTACACATTTCAAGAGGGGGGCCACAGAGCATTAAACTCCAGGCGCAGGGCTCTGTGCTGCTGCGTTCATCACACACCCATGAAACCAGTCCCTCAGAGACCTTCAGCAGATTTGCTCATGGTCACAAAGCTGCTCGTCAGCAGAGCAAAGACTAGAACCAGGTCTCTGACCTCTAGTTCATCGCTGCCAGATCCTTCCCACGCGAGCAGGCAGTGCCTCATGGAGTCCTGGGCAAGCAGAGACTCTTCCCCCAGGCCCCGTGCCTGAGGGGTCCCCGCTTTGGGGTGACTGCCTCAAAATGTTCTAAGTGCCCACCTGGGCCTGGTGCCTGGGACTCCTTGGGCCAACACTGCAGTCTGGCCGGGACACTCCGAGCCAGAAGCAGGGCCCACACGGACTCCCCTCCCCACCGGTGCTCTGGAACTCGGGCCTACAGATTGCTGTGTGGCCAGGCCCCTGCTCCAGGAGCCTCCCATGAGAGCGGCCTGGCACGCGGACCACGCCTGCTGACCGACGTGACAATTCTTTCACGTGATTGTATGAGACTAGGAAGCCAGAACGGTGGACCCTCCTCAGATCATCAGAGGATGAGTTCCGGACTCTGGGGGCGCCCATAATCTACCACCAAGCCCTGGGCTGGAGCTGTATGCGGGGACCTGTGCCTCTCCAGCCTGCCACAGTGGGATGGAGTGACGGCAGGCATCCTTTACCCAGTGTGCCCTCGACACCGAGGGAGGTCCACGGGGGACCCAAGATGGTCCCTCCCCCTCTGCAGACTCCACATTATGTGTTAGGCAGTCCTTAGGCCATGGCAGTGCCCATGTCCTCCCAGGATTTTTAAGAATCCTGCTTCACAACACCAACAGGCCCCTTTCTAATGGATGTGCTGGTACCATGCTCTACTGGGTCAGCCCTAAGCCCCGCCAAAGCAAGATGGGCATTCTCTGCATGAACGGCAATGTGGCTGGGGACAAAATAGGGACGGTCACCAGCAACAGGGGTGGCCACCACACCAGTGTCTCAGCTTCAACCCCACAAGTCCTACTGCATGAACCGAACCCTCTGCTATTTTTAACTCTAACTTAATGGAAGGGCTTTTTCAGGTGCAGCTTACAGACGTGGTCATATGACATCATTACGATACAATTCTCAGTTATTACAGACCAGGGAGAAGGGGTGGGGGAGGGATAAATTACGAAATGGGTGTTAACAGATACACACGACTACATATAAAACAGATAAACAACACGGACCTACCATACAGCACAGGGAACTATATTCAACATCTTCTAATAACCTATAATGGGAAAGCTTCTGAATCTCATTACCATATAATTCTCAGTTAATTATTATAGACCAGGGGAAGGGGAAGGGGGAGGGGGAGGGATAAATTCGGAATTGGGGATTAACAGATACACACTACCATTGGGTTGTCCAAAAAGTTCGTTCGCGATTTTCCGTAGCCTCTGATGGCCGGGAAAACTCCCAACAAACTTTTTGGCCAACCTAATATCTATAAAATAGACAAACAACAGGGACCTACCATACAGCACAGGGAACTATATTCAATATCTTCTAATAACTTATAATGGAAAAGAATCTAAAACTGAATCACTTTGCTGTACACCTGAAACACTGTAAATCAACTAGCCTTCAATTTAAAATTTTTCGTTAAATTGAATGGGAAAAACATTATTAGAGACCATTTTTGCTGAGGTTGGAGTCTTACTCCTCCAGGAGGCCAACTGGATGAATAAACAAATACCTAGTGTGTTAAGGTATTTAATGAGAGCGTTTGAAACTAATACGATTAAAATAGCAAACTTTATTGAGCACTTTCTATGTTCCAGCCATTATGCTAAACACCTTACACATGGATTATTATCTCATTTAATGTTTTCAGCAACCCTATGAGGAAGGTACTAGTAAAATCTATTATAGAAAAGTTTTCTTCCTTTTTTTTCTTTTCTTTCTTTACTCTTCTTTTAAGAGAAGTTGAGTGATTTGTCCAAGATCACACACTTAAGTGCCAAAGTCTAGATATGAACCCAAACAGCCTGAATTCATAATCATTACACTCTACCACCTCCTCATTACAATGCTCTACTGTCCCTGTCCCCTAGATTTAATTCATCTCTCCCACCTGAGTCAAACCATCTCTTCTTGGCACCTGTCCTTCTTGAGTTGCTTTTGCGAAGAGAATCAGCAGTATCTAAAAGGTCCATTGTTTTACTGGACCCATCAAACAGAAGACTATTGGTCTATTGCTGGCATTCATTCATACATTGCTATTACCACTCTCTCCCAAAACATCTTATATCAACTGTTCTATAAAACTATAATGACCACATGGCTTGGATTTTCCAGAGTAATCTTGAGCTCAATATTGTGACCTATTTTCTAGACAAGTCATAAAAAGTTAGAGAAATTATAATATATTCACAACCATAATAGATTCCCCACTCTGTTTCTCAAATCCAAGAGTCTCAAATTCCTTTGTCATATTTCCTTTGTCAAAATCCTGTGGGTTCTGAAAACACGGCCCGGGCATCATGTTAATGGAGTTTTAGCCCACTTCTTACTCACGGCTGAGGCTATTTACATGTTAGCAAAGCCATTATGCCATGTGGTGTAATCACCACAGCTGAGTCAGAGCGGCTCCCAGCCACAAGCTCTGGTGTTTAATTAGCCTCCATACATCTACTGACTGCAGTCATCATCACCGAGCCAATTCTTATTCATATGGACTTCTGGTGGTAGTACGACAATTTTCCAGCAGCCTGACTCTCTCCCCTAGAGAACAGACAGCAGACTGTCATAAAGCACTGAAGCAAGTCCTTACCACTCCCCGTGTCATGCTGCTGTGCCGGGCATAAAGCTGGCCAGGTCACACAGAGGCCTAATAGGTGCCAGGAACACATGTGGTCAGGCGTTCTGTTGGTCCTGGAATTTACAGACAGCACACACCCTCACCTACCCACCCATCCCATACACATGTGTTTATACAACCCTCCTCTGTGTCATGTCCAAGAAATATGGAAAATATCCTCGGCCAAGAGCCACGGAGACCACTGGTTCCAAATTACTGATTCTCAACTGAAGGCAGGTAGAAGGCAGCCATTTGTATCTTCTAACTAACTAAGCCCTCCAGGTAAACCGCTTGGCCATTGAGCCTTTAATTGACGTCACCAGCTTCCTGAAAGCTGCCCCACCCTGTTGGATGGAGCACAGTGTTCACAACACAAGGGTCACTGTATGTGTGGCCTAGAGTACCAGCCTCTTTCATCCACTCTCCAATAACTCATGTATTTTGATAGATATGAAATTACTTAGCTCTTTGCTTTTGAAATAAAAGGACGTTTATATTAAAATATTATCAGCATGTATTAAGGTATTAAATGAAAATCAAAGGCCTTCTGTGTTGGAGTTAGAGGAAAAGACAGACAGGGTCCAAGTCCTCCAGAGCAAGAGCTAAAAGCCTGGAGAAGAGAGGCTGGAGGGCAGACAAATGGTCTGGGGAGACAACAGATTGAGGCAAGCATGACTTTATTTGGCCACCGCGGATCCGTCACACAAGCTCCAGCAGCTCCGTCTTCTACACACCAGTTGACCTGTATGGCCGCGTAGTAGAGCAAGACCACTACAAGCTGTCAGCACTGAGATGGGGAGTAATGAAGGCAAGACCAGAAGGTGAACAGTGTGGTCAGAAAACTCGGAGAGCAATAGCAAGATGTTCAAGCAGAGGGAAGTTTGGGGCATGGCCGTGGTGAGACACCGAGAGAGTAAAGCAAGAGACGCTGAATCTAATAAGGGCCTAAGAGTCAAACCTGCACATCTAAGCAGGAGCTGGGAGGATTGCAAGGTATTATGACAGAATGGAAAGGCAGTCGAAGTAAATTCCCACAGAGTCACTCTTGTGGGAGGTGGTCTCTCTCACCCTCCCATAAGCAACCATTTATTATTATTATTTTTTTTTTGCGGTACGCGGGCCTCTCACTGCTGTGGCCTCTCCCGTTGCGGAGCACAGGCTCCGGACGCGCAGGCTCGGCGGCCATGGCCCACGGGCCCAGCCGCTCCGCGGCATGTGGGATCCTCCCGGACCGGGGCACGAACCCGTGTCCCCTGCATCGGCAGGCGGACCCTCAACCACTGCGCCACCAGGGAAGCCCTAAGCAACCATTTAAATGTGTTCACGTGCCTCCTTCAATCCGTATATGTCCCTGGAAAATGCATATTGCGGTTTTGTGTGCATGCGTTTCTCATTGATATGAATGTTACTGTGCTATATAGATCTCATTCCCCTTTTTCTGAACTCTTCTCATGAGCCCTCTGGCTTGAAGACCCTCCCGCGCTGCTGAGGGGGTATCCAGTCTCTGTTTCTAACCACTCTGCTTCCCGTCCACGGGGAGTACCTCCCACGTTGTGCTCTGCGCTCCCCTGCTGATGGTAGACCAGACTTCCTCCGACCCCCCACCGCCTCGAAACAAGGGGGCTGTGAGCATCCTCACACATGCCACTGGGGACCCGTGAGAGAATTTCTTCGGGAATGAAAATTGCTGGGTCATATGGAAAATACATTCTTAATTTAACTAAATAGCGTGAGACGGCTCTCCAGAATGGCTGCACACCCTGTGCGTCCAGCAGGGCAAGAAGGCAGTTCCACTATCTGAACGTTCTCTTTGGAAGGTCTGCAGCTCTGCCCCTTTCAATTCTTCTCTTTCTGTATCAGGCACTTAATCAGTCAGACAGCAGCCCCCGAACAAGAGGAGTTATCAACTTCTTCCCCAGGTGACCACATAAGCATCCTAAGAGACAATGCACGTTTGCCTGCAGCGATCTCATTCTTCCAGCTCCTCCCTAAATATTTCCTCTTTATGGTCAGGATGTCAAAGCACGAAATAACCAAGGCATATTTCTAGACAATGTGTTTCTAGCCTGTCCCAAGGCCCTTGACCTACCGGCTCCAACTGCCAGCATCAATAGACACCCACAATAAAGTGCCTGTTCAAAAATCTATACTGCATCAACTATGGCTTTGTTAGTCCAATAAGACTCTATGCCAACACATCGTGCTTTATATTGGCGTTTCACTTAGTATATTTTATTGTCTTTCTTATAGTGAGTTATCTTCTCATGTCCTTATTCTGCCTTGGATATTTTCCTTTTGGTATTCTACTTTCTTCTACTTTCTTCTAATATATGTATATGTGTATATGAAGCATTGCAGGATACGTAGATTTGACTTGGCTTCTGCCGCCAAGACCTTAAGGCATAAAACTATGTCTCAAATCTCTAGTCCTGGGGCACATAGCTTTTCTCCTACCTCTTTTTTTTTAAAATTAATTCATTTATTTATTTTTGGCTGTGTTGGGTCTTTGTTGCTGAGCGCGGCCTTTCTCTACTTGCGGCAAGTGGGCACTACTCTTCATTGCGGTGCACGGGTTTCTCGTTGTGGTAGTTTCTCTTGTTGCAGAGCACGGGCTCTAGGTGCACGGGCTTCAGTAGTTGTGGCTTGCAGGCCGTAGAGTGCAGGCTCAGTAGTTGTGGCGCACAGGCTCAGCTGCTCCACAGCATGTGGGATCTTCCCGGACAAGGGCTCGAACCTGTGTCCCCTGCATTGGCAGGCAGATTCTTAACCACTGCGCCACCAGGGAAGCCCTCTTACCTCTTTTTATTGTACCTCTCTCTGATTGCATTCCAGCCTGCCTAAAAATGGCCACCATCCTGCACAAAGGTGGAGAAGCAGTGTTCTGCATTCCTTTTCATGTCTTTATTACAAATGAACTTGTTGCAGAAGCTTCTAGTTGTTCCCCAACAGCCATTCTTCATGTTTTCATGGAAATGGAATTTTTGGCTAGCACATGATAGCCCAGGTGAAGTCTGTACTTCCTAGCTTTCTTGTAGGTCGGTTTGGCCCTGCAATGGGATGTGTATAACATCTAGGTCACATGCTTATAAGGAAGGTGCCTGTGTAACCCTTCCTTTTTGCCCTCCTCACATTGGCTGGAAAGGAGATGTGATGATGAGATCTGGGCACCATCTTGGATGATGAGATGACGCCATCTTGGATCATGAGGATGACAGAGAACCCACAGAGAAGGACCTTGGGTCTCCAATGATTACTGAGCTACCCCCCAGAAGGCCTGGAAAACTTACCTAGCTGTTCCAATGGGAAAAACAAAGTTTTCTCTTGTGGAAGCCACTATGTTACATATTAACCTGACTAATACACATATATACCAGGGGCCAGATAGTAAATATTTCAGATTTTGCAGACCATACTATCTTTGTTGCAACTATTCACCTCTGCCTTCGTAGCACAAAAGCAGCCAGAGATATCTATGTGGCTATGTTCCAATAAAACTTTATAAAAATAGGCACTTTAATCAGACTTGGCCCACAGGCTAGAGTTTGCCACCCCTGATATATAGTAGCATTTACATGTTTTTAGACTTTATGTAAATAGCATCACACTGTATGTATCCTTCCGCTACTTGCTTTCTTTGCTCAACATTATGTTTTTGAGATTTATCCATGTTATATATGTAGATTTAGCTCAATCATTTCCATCACCGTGAACTAGAACACTGAATAAGTGTTTC
Organism: Kogia breviceps; assembly: GCF_026419965.1. Lineage (NCBI taxonomy): Eukaryota > Metazoa > Chordata > Mammalia > Artiodactyla > Physeteridae > Kogia > Kogia breviceps. Next base: position 21,100,808 of record NC_081318.1, read on the forward strand.
ACAATGTATTCATTCATTCTTCTGTTGATGTTCATTCAGGTTGTTTCTAATTCTGTCATTCTCACAGTGTTACATTCCACATTCATGTAAATGCCCCCTAATGCATATGTGAGTTTCTCTAGAAGTCACACCAGGGAATGAAATCACTGTATCTACAAGGCATGTGCATTTTCAGTTTTACTAGCTGTTCCCAAACTTTCTCTCCAAGACTGTACCAGTGAAACCTTCCATCAACATATGATGACTCCCCTTGCTCCACGTTCTTACACATACTTGCTATTATGAGATTTCCTAAATTTTGTCAGTCTGAAATGTATCTCAGAAATGTATCTCACCGTGAATTTTAATTTGCATTTGCCGGTTTACTAATGAGGTTGAGCATTTTCTCATGTATTCACTGGTCATTTAGATGTCCTTTTAATAAAACTCTTCTCTGGTCATATCCTTTGTCTTTTTTTCTGCTATGTTATTTGTATTTTTCATATTGATTTGTAAAAGGCTTTCTCATATTCTGGGTACTAATTATTCGTCTTTTATAAGCTCTACAAACATCTCTTCCAAGCCTGTAACTTGACTTTTTTTTTTTTTTTTTTGCGGTACGTGGGCCTCTCACTGTTGTGGCCTCTCCCGTTGCGGAGCACAGGCTCCGGACGCACAGACTCAGCGGCCATGGCTCACGGGCCCAGCCGCTCCGCGGCATGTGGGATCTTCCCGGACCGGGGCACGAACCCGTGTCCCCTGCAACGGCAGGCGGACTCTCAACCACTGCGTCACCAGGCAAGCCCCTGTAACTTGACTTTTAACTTGTATTTGATACATGAGCATTTTTAGTTTTCATATAGTCAAATTTATCAAACTTCTCATTTTGGTTATGCTTTTGGCATTTTGTTTAAGAAACCCTTCCTACATCCAAGGTCATGAAGGTATTTCCTTGTGCCACCCCCAATATTTTGAAATTTTCCTTCTCTCATTTAGGTCTTTAAAGGTCCTAGAACCTATTTTAGTATAGGTTTGAAATGGAAATTGAAATTTTTGCATTATGGATTACCAGGTTTCCCATTGCCATTTTTAAAATAGCCTATGCATTCCTAACAGACTTGCAGTGTACCTTGTCAAATATCAAATTCCCATATATTTGTGATTTTATTTCTGAGCTCTCTTTTCTGTTCCATTGATCTCTGTCTTTTTCTGTTCCAAAACCAAACTGCCCTAATCACTTGGGAAATTTTATAATAAGCCTTGATTTCTGGTAAACTGATGTCCCCAATTCTTGTTCTTTTTCCTCAAAACTATCTTGTGTATTCCTGGTCCTTCCTTTGTTCTCCCAGATAAATTTTAGAATCAGCTTACCAGGTTCTATGAAAAAAAGTTGTTGGAATTTTGCCTTAAATTGTATTCAATTTATGGATTCATCTAGAGATAAGAGACATCTTTACAATAGTGAGACTTCCTAACCACTCTGTCTCTTGCACTCCCACAGCGTCCAATGATAATAGTTTGGACAGATTTATGGCCAATTGAACTGCTGTAACCAAAGACTGCTAACTAATGTTTCCATGTCAATCCAGAGAAAAGTTTTCACTGCTTTGCTACAGGATTCTGTCCTTGGTCCTGTCCCTTCGAAAATATGTCAATCAATTATTCAGACGACACCAAGCTGGTGGGGAGAGCACACGCCATAGACGACATAATCAAAATTCAGCATGATCTCAAGCCTGAATGCATGGCCCAAGCCAAGAAGATAACATTTAACAAGTATAAATGCACAGCCCAGCAGCAGTCTCTGAAATTCACTTGCACAAATGCAGAATGATTGCAGAGGGAATAGCGACCTGGCAGAGATTTATGTGAAAAGGATTTTGTGGCACAAGAGAGGCAGTTAGGTAGTCATTCATCACAATCCTAATATGCGGCAATAATGTGATGTGGCCATTTAAAGAGCTAAAGCAAACATACTAAAGTAGAATATCCAGTTCGTGTGAATTACGGGCTCCCTGTGCTCTGCTGTAATCTGATCACATTCACAGTACTTGCTTCATCTTTGGATGCCACACCGCCATATCTCAGAGCATCTAAAGAAGCATCAACAAAATGGTGACACACGTGGAAAGCCTCCCATTCAAGATCTGGACAAAGAAGCATCTGTGCTATGATTGTTCTTGTGGTGAAGCAACAGAGTAAAAACCTTCAGCTTTGGGCTTCCCTGGTGGCGCAGTGGTTGAGAATCTGCCTGCCAATGCAGGGGACACGGTGTTCGAGCCCTGGTCTGGGAGGATCCCACATGCCGCGGAGCAACTAGGCCCGTGAGCCACAACTACTGAGCCTGCACGTCTGGAGCCTGTGCTCCGCAACAAGAGAGGCCGTGACAGTCAGAGGCCCGCGCACCGTGATGAAGAGTAGCCCCCGCTCGCCGCAACTAGAGAAAGCCCTCGCACAGAAACGAAAACCCAACACACCCCAAAATAAATAAATAAATAAATAAATTTTAAAAAATAAAAAAAAAATTTTTAATTTATATATATATAAAAAAAAGCTTCAGCTTTCCAGCCTGTGTAGGAGAAAGCTCTAAACTCACCCTAAAGATATCCCCAACGGTGGAATGGTCAGGTGTGCAGGACATAGTGAGTTTTCTGCTGCTGAAGTCGTACTAGCAGATGTTTAGTGGCCATTTCCCAGGCAAGGTGTGGACAGGCCACCTGCACTGGGTGACTTTTCACTCCCTTACATGATCAGTGGCCAGGGCTTTAAACCTCTCTCTCTCCTTTCTGCCTAGTCCCAAGCTAGCTTCTTAAATCACAGATTTGGGGAAGAAACAATATACATGTAGGCAGTAGGAACATGGAGTAATTACAAAATCCGGTTTTTCTGCCCAGATTAGGAAAGATTTCATTACCTTTTTTACTTAAAAGAACGCATCTATGAAATATTTCAAACACACAAAAATCACAGGGAATAATAAGACAAATACCCATGTATCCACCACAGAGAATCAACAACTGCTAAACCTTTCCACATTGCTTGAGATTTTCAAAGAGAAATAAAGCATGACAGTTATGGTTAAAGTCCTCACCCCTACCCTATCCCATTTCCTATGAGACAAGTCTGAAATCGGTGTATATCTTTCTCCTCTATGTATCTGAGTCTTACAACACATGTTTCTTTAAAAGTATGTAGCATTATTTTATATGTTTTTTAAATTTATGGAAATAGCTTCATGCTAGTTATAATATTCTGCAATTTCTTACTTAGGAGACCACCATGAACAAGGCTGAAACAGTCATCTGTTTCATGTAGACACATCTCCTTGTCTACAGAGGACTGTCTCTAGAGGACACACACAACACCTTAGGAGTGGAATTGCTGGATCACAGAGTCTGCATATCTTAATCTTTCCTAGATACTGCCGATGGCTGTAATCACCAGCATTGTAAGAGAGTTCCCATTATCCACATTCTTGCTGACATTATCAAACTTTTTAATTTTTTGCTAAACTGAAGGATATGAAACAGCATCTCACTGTGGGGTTTTTTTGCTCTCTGGAAACTAGTAAGGTTGAACATTTTTCATATATTTACTGGCTATTCAGGATTCTTCATCTGTGAATTACTTCCTCTTTATCCTTTGACCATTTTTAGTGGCTTATCTTTTTCTTACTGATTTGTGGAATTCTTCATGTACTGTTGTACCTCAGTATCCACGGGGGTTGGTTCCAGGACGCCCTGCAGATACCAAAACCCACACAGATGCTCAAGTCCCTTACATAAAATGGTGTAATATTTGCAGTATAACCCACACACATCCTCCTGTACACTTTAAATTATCACTAGATTACTTATAATACCGAATACAATGCAAATGTTATGTAAATAGTTGTAAATACAATGTAAATGCTATGTAAATACTTGCTGATGCAAATTCAAGTTTTACTTTTTGGAACTTTCTGGAATTTTTTAAAAATATTTTTGATTTGCAGTCAGTTAAATCCAGGGATGTGGAACCCACGGGTATGGAAGGCCAAGTATATTCTGGATATTTGTCCTTGATGGGTTACATGCAGGGAAATATCTTCTCCCACTTATGACTCATTTTCTTTCTAGCTCAGCTCTGATTCTAGTCTCACTCCAAACTGAGCCATTCTTCCCAAGTCACCTGTAATGTCTGCTGTCACTTAGATCGCATGGTTTTACCAAGCCAGTCCTCTGGTGGTTGCCTGTTTTTATCTTTAGCATGAAGCTTGCAATTCTAGTAACTTCCGTAGGGAGTGCTTTTGTTTGTGGTGTGAGAATTCAAGGATTAGGCCATTGAGGGATTTTTCCCCCAAAGTAACCAATTCTGATTCTTCAACACCAATTAGGTGTCCAACAATTCAATTCAATTCCGCCACCAATGACCTGGATTTAGCCTCAAACTTCACAGGTTTAAGAGCTCTGTCCCAAAAGACTGCCCCCACTTCAGACGCTGACCCTTCTCTCTGTCTCTCACTCCTGGAAACTCGGGGCAAATTTAAATTGTTCACCACTCTTCCTCACCATTTGTTTGGGAATCACTGTCCTGAACCACAGGGTTCTGATGAATATATCTAGCCTGACCCCGATGCTGTCATTTAGGGATGCTCAGTCCTAAGATGCAAAGCCAGGCCCAGGAAGGACAGGGGCCCCTGGAAACTATCTACTCTTCTATTGTGCTTTGGGTGCCCTGTGTAAGAGGTTGCTTTGTCATTTTTCATGCCTCTCCATACATGCTGTTTTTCATGTTATCCAGACACTTTTAAGAGGTCCATGCCATTAGAATATTATTCAGCCTTAAAAAGGAAGGGAATTCTGAATCCTGCTACAACACAGATGAACCTTGAGGACATTATGATAAGTGAAATAAGCCAGACACAGAAAGACAAACACTGTACAATTCCACTTATATGAAGTATCTAGAGTAGTTGGATTCATAGAAACAGAGAGTAGAATGGTGGTTGCCAAGGGCTTCGGGAGGGAGAAGTGGGGAGCTGTTGTTTAATGGGTACAGAGTTTCAGTTGTGCAAGATGAAAATGTTCTGCAAGATCAGTTGTACAACAATGTGAATGTACTTAACACTACTTAACTATACACTTAAAAATGGTTAAGATGGTAAATTTTATGTTACGTGTATTTTACATTTTTTTAAATAAAGGGTCCATGTCATCTATTTCCTTTGTAGATTTCCCCAGTATTGCCTAGCACCATATACACGAATTGTACCCATTCTTCATCAAAACACTTTTATCAGTCATTGTAGACACTTCCACAGCCATTATCTTATTTCCTGTAATTTAATCCTCACAGTAACCTTGTGAGATAAGTATTTTACCCCAAGAAATAGATAAGGAAAGGGAGGCTTATCAACATTAGGTGACTTGCCCATAGCTAATAGGAAGCAAATGGGGGGGTGGGGTTTCCCTGGTGGCACAGTGGTTAAGAGTCCCCCTGCCAATGCAGGGGACATGGGTTCGAGCCCTGGTCCGGGAAGATCCCACATGCCTCGGAGCAGCTAAGCCCATGCGCCACAACTACTGAGCCTGCGCTCTAGAGCCCACAAGCCACAACTACTGAGCCCGCGTGCCACAACTACTGAAACCCGTGCGCCTAGAGCCTGTGCTCTGGAATGAGAGGCCACCGCAATGAGAAGACTGTGCACCGCAACGAAGAGCAGCCCCCGCTCGATGCAACTAGATAAAGCCCACGCACAGCACTGAAGACCCAACACAAGCAAACATAAATCAATTAATTAATTAAAATTTAAAAAACTAGGGGGGAACCCAGGTCTCCAACTCAGTATTATTTCCACAGTGGTACCTCAGTTTCCTTATTGACCTAGAGATCCAGAACTCAATTCCTCACACTCAGACTCCCAGGCAGTGTTCCAGAAGTTCCACCAACATCAACAGCTGAGGATACATATTCATATGTCAACCACGGCTCGGGAAGTGACTGCTCATGTGTGCGTGTGTGTGTGTGTGTGTGTGTGTGTGTGTGTGTGAGTACCGCCAGAAAAGAAAATTACCACTTCATGTGCAGGGAGGGAATACCCCAAAACTCTCAAACACTAAAGAAAGTGCAATAGTTCTCAAACACAGGTGTAACCCACTCAGAGGAAAAGCGGCCTCAGAATCTGTTGCCATGGGCAACGTAACACAGTTCAATCCTGTGTCCCTGGCATATATGTGGCTTGCTGTCCTCACGCCTCACAGCCTGAAGTAGCTGAGCAAGGACCAGAGAGAGTTCTTCCTCAAGGGGCATCCATCTCCACCCTTTTAGCTCAGGATGGAGACAACTCTGAAGATAAAGCCCTGGAGCAGAGACCCCTCTAAGAAAGCAGAGGGGAGAGCTTGGAAGGCAAAAGGGAAATGGCGGCTGTGGGCCAACAGATCATGCTCAAATGGGCTGGAGTGCATGAGGCTCTGAACACTGGTGGGATTTTCTAAGGCAAACAATTCTGACGGAAGCCCTGAGCTCCTGTTGCTGACACAAGAAGGTCACCCAGTCACGCTTCTGGGGCTCAGGCAGGAAATTCTAAAATTTTTCATGAATGGTATCTATTTCAGCATCTTATTTTTCTCTAAACACATAGTACGACTCACTGCCCTCCCCCTTCTCCTGGGCTCTTTCCTCTCCACCTTCCGGGACTCTGATCCTATCTCCTGTCTGCTGTATCCTGGGAGGAAACCATGGAGGTAAACTGGAGAGGACAAAGGGGATGAGCCCCATGAGATGACAGAAGAACAAGGTTCCACCTGTCCTGGAAACTTCTAGGCCTTCTCAGAGCCTGCCTTATATCGGAAAAAGTAAAGCAAAACCTCAAGTTTTTCAATTTCCAGGAAAAACCCACAGTCTTCATATCCCATATCCCCATATCCCAACGCACATCCTCTTCTCTCTCACTCAACAGCGAAACATATGAAATCAGGAAAATATAACAAAACAGCAATGCTGGAATATTTCAATCAATAAGCAAATCTCTTTGAAGTCCCTAAGTCCACCCATGAGGTACTTACACTAAGCTTTGGTAGACAGGATTGATGCACAGGAAATATATCTTGTCCTTGTAACCATGTTATTAATGAGTTGTAACAGTCAGGATCCGATCAGTGACCTTAGGTAAGTCACATGATCTCTCTGAGCCTCAGGTTCCCCGTAAATAAAATTGGAGAGGGGGCTGGAGATGGAAGAGAATACTCTCCTCCCTCCTAGCCTGCAAGCGGTGAGCAGAAGCCCTCCTGGTGAGACCTGTGGTCCTTTGTGTTCAGGTAAGGGCCATGCAGGAAGGCCAGCCTCACTGCAGACGCACCTGGGGGCTGCAACTTGCCCTTCCTGTTTCCCTGCACTTTATTAAGGAGATCCCGATTGAACCCTCAGAAATGGCTTTTTAATGGCTATTATTCCATCCAGGGCAGAACGAAGAGGAGGGGGCCTTGTGATACATCATAAAGGGCCACCCGAAGCAGTATCAAGCTGCCTGCAAACCTAGAGATGTGTCTGAGGCTAGTCTGCAGGGGGTCATTGTAATTCAGGTCAAACAGCTAGTCATTTCTGTTCATCTGCCAGATAAGACTCCTAGACAAGTCACGTTACCATGTTAGGCTCTGTTTTCTAGATGACAGAGGCATCAGAGTTCCTGGGGATGGAAGGACTGTTTCTGTGTTATTTCATCGTCCCCCCCTCCCCGCACCTGGCCTCTCAATGATCAGAATGGCTTGGGAACTGAAGGCCTCAGGCTTTCTACCTGATGGCATGTTTAGCAATGATCTAGATGAAAAGCTCCCCCCAAAAAGATATCCGTTTTTTACTTTACCTGGTACTAAAAACAATAATAGCAGCTAACACTTATACAGCCTTTACCCTGTACCAGGCTTTCTTCTGTTCTTTGTTCCATATATTAACTACATAATCCTCACTCCAGCCTAAATGACGATTGCCCATTTCAGAGGGGAGGAAACTACTCCAGGATATTTATATTTTAGATTTTCAGAGAGGATTCTATGATCAAGAAGCCCATGAGACCTAAAGGAATAAGCGGCCAAGGGTGGAGTTCCAAGCTCCTCGCTAGGTACAAATGCTGATATATTTCAGGAGAGACGAATGGGGATGCTGAGGTGGGGTTATTCCCGAGCCCCTCCTGTATACTGTGCTGGCCAAAGCTAGCCCTGCCCACCCCGGCGTTTTAGGACTGCAGTGCTTATGCGAACGTGGGTCCAAGGACATTTGTGTGCCCTGTGAGGGGACCAGCCCAAATGGCCCCAGAGTAAGGGCTGTCTGTCTACCTCTGAAGAGCTTGCTTCTAGGTCTGCACACTACCCACATGAACATAATTCTTCCTCCGGGTGAACTGGAACAGCTCTTTGGGTTTCCGTTGTTCTGGGCTCATTAAGCTAAAGCAGCTGCTACCACATGTGGGGTGGCAGTTTACAGTATATCGGCGGGGGGGGGGTGGGTGGGGCGCGGTCATGCCAGCTCCCAGCCCACTGGCCTGTGGGCTGGCCAAAGGTCACTGGGTCAGAGGGGTGGCTGGGCAGAACGGGTGGTCACCCTGCATCCAAAGGAGGAAGGGAAGTTGTATTTCTAGCCTCAGGACCCAAGGTGTGTCTAAACAGGACAGTGTCAGAGACCAAGGGATTAATACAGCCCTGCGCTCTCTAGGCTGTGGACACAGCAAGATGTGGTTCTCAGCTGGAGATGAGATGACAGCAGCCTGAGGGCTTCTGTTGCTGGCTTCTTTTTTTTTTTTTTTTTAAGCTATAGCACCCACTGCCTGCTGTCCAGACCCTGCCTGGCTAGCTGGCTGGCCGGCCGGTCCTGGGGATTGAAAGGGACTTGCTGGGACAGGAACGGGTACCAATCGTGATCAGGGCCCTTGGGAACACAGGTTCCCAAACTTACCAGGACTTTAAAAAAAAATCACCCTGGTGTTTGTGTAAACAAACATGCACTGCCAGATCCTATCTTCAGAGATCAGAATTCAGTAGGTCTGGAGCAGGGCCAAGGCATTTGCATGTTAACAAATATCCCAGGTGACTCTGATGCAGGCGGTCTGGGGACTCCGGAGGCAGCCTTTCGAGTGAAGGAGAGGCCCCTCGCTCCTCAAACGTGATCCGTGTACAAGCAGCACCTGCATCAATTCAAAAGCCCTGGCCCCACTCCTGTCCTAGCAAATCTGTATCTCTGCTTTAGCATGATTCATAGGCACACTGCTGTTTGAGAAGCAGAGCTCTGGAGCAGCGGTTCTCAAAACGAATATGAATCAGAATCACCTGCAGGGCCTGTTAAATGCAGATTGCTGGGCCTCACCCCCATGGTTTCTACACTCGATCTTAGCCAAAAGGCCGAGAAGCGATCCCCTCCCCATGGTTTCTGATTCAGAAGGTCTGGGGTGGAGCACAGTAATTTGCATTTTTCCCAGTTTCCCAGGGGATGCTGATGGCTCAGGGAACCACACTCTGAAAACCACTGCACGAGTCCAGAGCGGTTTTTCTCAGCCTTGTTGCACACTGCCATCATCTGGAGACCTTTAAAAGCTACTGCTGCCTGGCTCCCACCCCCAGAAGCTCTGGTTTCACTGGGCTCGGGCCCTGCCCAGGCATCTGGACATTTAGTAGCTCTCTAGGTGACTTGAATTGGCAGACAAGGTTGAGAACCATGGTTCTGGAGTCAGACAACCTGGATACAAATCCCACCTCCACCACTAACCAGCCGGTGACCCGAGAAAACTTACCCAGCGTCCTCCGCAGCCCACAGCCCTGCCCCCACTCGGTGGTCTGCCTGGAGACGAGCCTCATTTCTCTGCCCATGAACCCAGCGGATGGGGATGGCATGGACATTTAATGCACATGCTTCAAAGGGTGTCAAACGAGACATCAGCAGGTGAATCTTTTTCCAGGTCCAGTTCATGAATACCTGGTGTCCTGCCTTCTACTTGTATATCCGCCTGTTTCTCTCGCCAAATTTTAGCTCTGCGTATCAAGATAAAAGTGACCCCCGAGCAAGCGCTCACCATGTGGCAAGTGCCTTAAGTGTATCATCTCATTTAATTTAACCTTTACAACAGCCTTACAGCATTGATACCATTATGTCCATTTTCCTGGTGAGAAAATTGAGGCTCAGAGAGGTCACGTGACTTGCCCAAGCCAACATGTCTAGAAAGTGGAGTGTCAGAAAGTGTATTTCAGGTAGTTAGACTCTAGGGTTGCCTCTGCTGACCATTTACTGCACTGTCTCCTCTCCCCAGGGGGTCTGCTTCTTCTCCACCTAGAAGCTTCTGCAGGAGATTGGGCCAGGGAGGTGGAGGTCACCCCCAAGGACACATCCTCCCCTCCCAGGTGAACGTGATGTTTTGAGTACTACCCGCATGCTTGAGACTTGAGTTGATTTATCACCATTACCGGCCCAGGGACACAGTCCCAGACACAAATAAGGTTGCATTTCCCAACAGATATAAATGGAATTTTTGTTAAGACATCAGAACAAAGCTGCTCTGCTAAGCCCTCCATGAAGGTGCAAACTGCTAAGCTGATCTGAATTGCCACTGGTTTGCTTGGGCTCCATCAAAAGGTTTTGATACAAGAGTCAAGGAATAATAAATAAAAGCTTCTGATATGAGTCCTACTCATACTGGAGCTTGAGAGGAACTCTTAGTTGTCTGTTATGGGAGCCAATTTCTGCTTTAAAATGGGGTTGGCAAGCAAGACAAGGACAAGACCGAAATGAACCAATAAAATCAAGAGCAGGAGTTAATTAAGGGCCTGGAATTTGCTGCAGAAGAGGGACAAAGGAACGATGGTAATAGTGCTTCTTCTAAGAAAGACAAGTTGGATTTTTTTTAAATATAAAAGTTTCTGGAGAAACAATTTAATTCTGAGACCATCTCCACAAATCAACTGGGCTTATCTTTCTCCCATGGAGAGTAAAGACTGCCCTTTTTCTGGCCAGAGGGGACTCTCATTTCCCCTCTCCTTATCATTTACTAGAAATCAAAATATTGTTTCAAAATGGATGTTTAATATTTCAGACTATATAATGTGTCCAGAACAAGAGGGCAACACTGGCAGGCAGGTGACAGAGAGTAGAGAGAAGATGACAAAGGATTCCAAATTGCATGGCCAAAGATTCCTCTCCAATCTCTCCCACCTCATCGTATGAGGCTTGGCTCGTTGGCCATCTCCTTATTCTTGAACTTCCTTAATCCTGAAAATGGAAAAACTAACATGAGGATTTCCTTCCCCTACTCAACAGTATAGATGTGGTCCAGCAACATTGATTTTTCTTTAACATCTTTATTGGAGTATAATTGCTTTACAATGGTGTGTTAGTTTCTGCTGTATCACAAAGTGAATCAGCTCTACGTATAATATATCCCCTCCGCTCTTGTGTCTCCCTCCCACCCTCTCTATCCCAACCCTCTAGGTGGTCACAAAGCACCGAGCTGATCTCCCTGTGCTATGTGGCTGCTTCCCACTAGCTATCTGTTTTTACATTTGGTGGTGTATATATGTCCATGCCACTCTCTCACTTCGTCACATCTTACCCTTCCCCCTCCCCATATCCTCAAGCCCATGCTCTAGTAGGTCTGTGTTTTATTCCCGACCTACCCCTAGGCTCTTCATGACATTTTTTTTTCTTAGATTCCATATATATGTGTTAGCATACGGTATTTGTTTTTCTCCTTCTGACTTACTTCACTCTGTATGACAGATTCCAGGTCCATCCACCTCACTACAATTAACTCAATTTCGTTTCTTTTTATGACTGAGTACTATTCCATTGTATATATGCGCCACATCTTCTTTATCCATTCATCTGTTGATGCACATTTAGGTTGCTTCCATGTCCTGGCTATTGTAAATAGAGCTGCAACGAACATTTTGGTACATGACTCTTTTTCAGCTATGGTCTTCTCAGGGTATATGCCCAGTAGTGGGATTGCTGGGTCATATGGTAGTTCTATTTGTAGTTTTTTAAGGAACCTCCATACTGTTGTCCATAGTGGCTGTATCAGTTTACATTCCCACCAGCAGTGCAAGAGTGTTCCCTTTCCTCCACACCCTCTCCAGCATTTATTGTTTCTAGATTTTATGATGATGGCCATTCTGACCCGTGTGAGATGATATCTCATTGTAGTTTTGATTTGCATTTCTCTAATGATTAATGATGTTGAGCATTCTTTCATGTGTTTGCTGGCAATCTGTATATCTTCTTTGGAGAAATGTCTATCTAGGTCTTCTGCCCATTTTTGGATTGGGTTGTTTGTTTTCCTATTATTGAGCTGCATGAGTTGCTTGAAAATTTTGGAGATTAAGCCTTTGTCAGAGCAACATTGATTTTTAACATTTCCTGCATAAAACAAATTCCCAATGACTCCAAATGATTTTGGTGGTATAGAAACCAAGATGTTTCCCACTGAAAACCCCACCCATAAAATAGGTTGAAAATTCTGACAACAAAAACTTATGACCTTGGTCATATCTATGAGCAGTATGGTCCACCTGAGTGGCTTATTTGTCCTCTGTGGCCTTGTCTGTATCTCAGAGGTCCCCTTGACCATCAGCTGACACCTTCCCTCACCTCCTCTCATATCTAAACATCTGATGGCACATCCCCCTAGAGCAGCTCCCCCATTTGTTCTTTCTGGGTAATAAAAATGCCCGATGGAGTCACCCTCCAGTTTTGTGCTTCACAGGTACCGTCGCCACTGAACCTGACGAGCCCCAGACTCTGCGATCAGTAAAATGTCACTCCTCCACGTCAGCAACATGGCCAATTTAAAACCCAGTGCCTCAAGTTTACGTATAATGAGAGACACCTTCACTAACCCGCGTGACGGGATCAGCATGAGGAATAGTGATAAAGTAGCCAACTCAATTACCAGGCGTCCTTAGCGTGTGAAATGCTACGTGAACGCTAAGTAATAATGTTATGGCTTCATCTGAAAACTGTGTGTGTCACCCAGGAGCGTCCATAAGTCAGTAACATCATTTGCAATAAGTCATCGTTAATTAATGCTAAATGACTAGACCCTGCCTGGGGAAGCAGCGTATTAAACTGACATCAGTATGTGAAGAGTTCATTATGGCTAATGTTACGAGAACACAAACTAAAGGACTTAATAGTGGATTAGAAGGTGTTCACGGGACTTCCCTGGTGGTGCAGTGGTTAAGAATCCACCTGCCAATGCAGGGGACACAGGTTCAAGCCCTGGTCCGGGAAGATCCCACATGCTGCGGAGCAACTAAGCCAGTGCGCCACAACTACTGAGCCTGCTCGCCACAACTACTGAAGCACGTGTGCCTAGAGCCCGTGCTCCACAACAAGAGACGCCACTGCAGAGAGAAGCCCATGCACCGCAATGAAGAGCAGCCCCTGCTCGCCGCAATTAGAGAAAGCCCACACAGCAACGAAGACCCAACACAGCCAAAAATAAAATTAATTAATTTTTTTTAAAAAGGTGCTTATGTCCAAACACCTCAATGTGGGTTCCACAGCTGCTACACACTAGCAAAGATATTGGCTTGTTGCTAAGGAGGAGGATGGGAGACTTGGAGACTTAAGAAGAGGCTCTACCAGCATGGGATCAAGGGGTATTTAAAGTGCTGGAAAAAAAAGAGGGGAGGGAGAGAGCTCACCCACCCTTCTCCTCATCCTTTCTGTCTTTCACACTGTTTCCACCAGAGCCTGGGAGAATGAGACAGAAACAATAAGCAAAGAGATGCAAGTGGCAAGTGTCACCTAGGGCAAGTGTCACCTGAGGAACAAGATCGGCATGGGTGTCAGGTGAAGGTAGGAGATGGGATATTCGGAAAAGTCTTCAGGTGGTTCCGTTTTGCCACCCTACGTGCCTACCTACCCCACCTACTGTCATACAGTGATCTTGCCATGTTTATTTAGTATTGCTGCAAATTTTAAGGCAAAATGATCCTAACTAATGAAAATGTTTGACGCACATGATCATAAATCAACACTGCCATACCTAATATAATCACGAATCTATAGATACATTATCATAAAATAAAATGAAAGATTGTACGTGACACGAACGCTGATTCTCCACACTTCAGAGGGATGGCAAGAAAAGAGTTCCTGATCCACACAGCAGGATGCTGCACACTGTGGCTGAAGCCTCGGGGTCCTCCCCTTAAGTCCCCAAAGTGAAAGAACCTAGTGGCAAGTGCAGTTTATTCCCACGTCTCTTTATTCAACCATAATATAAGTGTTTATTTAAAAAGAGGATCATTTCTTTTGCTACTACAAAACATGAGGGTAAAGACAAAAATTACAAAGCCTTTGTTTGAGATCTATTGCTTTTCATGCATTCATTCACTCACAGGCATTTGAAGGACACTTTGCTAGCTTTCAGGATACGCAAAGAAGAGAGACAAAAGGCTTGCCCTCAAGGCACTTGCATGCTAGAAGGACACAGAGTCTAGGGCACAAATAAGCAAACAGTAACAATGGAGGAGAAGAGGAATCAACAGGTTGTGCAGAGCAGGTAAGGGTGGAAGAGGCGAGGAAAGTGGCCAGGGATGGCCTCTCAGAGAAAGATACATGTGGGCCGGGGGGTGGGGGGTGGGGACCACGGGGGACACGGGGGTGGGGTGGGGTGGGGGACTCCAGTCTAGGTAACAAGGGGAGCCAATCGGTTTCCTCTTCTAGGATAACCAGACTAAAGGAACTGCCCGCCCTGAACCTGGTAACTCAAGTGTCAAGGCTGCCATTTGGGGACATGCATCCAGAGACACAATCAGAGAAAGGGGTCTCTCTAGAGAGAAACAGTAGTAGGGAAATAAGTGCACAGAGACAGGGAGCCCCAGGGAACTGTGTGATCTCAGAGAGAGAGAGAGGGAGAGAGACAGAGAAAGATGTCTTTCCAGGACCCAGTTCCAGGCCTTTGTGAAGTTCAGCCATTCTTGTGGGTCTTGAATTCTGTGAAGTACTCTCAATTCCTTTGAATAAAGTCCCTTTAATTTAAGACTGAGGGAGTGGGATTGTGGACAGGGCACCTGTGAACAAGAGACACTGAACGGTCCTAGGTGCAAGCGGGCTACCCTGCCCCCTGTCTACAGCGCTGCCAGGGTGACCGCACGCCCACTCGTGTCAGTCACTGTCACCAGAAGGAAGTCAGAGGACTCTTAGCAAAGGGATCGGATGAGGGACAGAGGGGCTGAGTTCACCAGAAGGTCTTCACACCTACTCATCAGCTTTTTATAAAGATAAAATCTCTGAAGCACTTGCGGTTTCTCTGAAGAAAGACATGAGATAAATACAAGTTATTGTTAACAAAAGGGTCTCTCTTCTTTATTGTAAAGCCATCAGAAAGGAATTGCTTTTCCAGGCCACGAGGGAGCTGCAGTGCTATCTCATCAGGTAACCTTGAAAATCAGACACAATAGCTGTCCCTTTGCTCAGTTCTTTCTTCCCTTACCCACCACCCCTCCAAAAGCACACTTCTCCATTTAATAGCCTTTTTCCTGTAATGAGACTGATAACACCTCATCCTCTGCAGACAGAGCAATCACGGCTGCCAGCTGGGCTGCACCCTGCCCTGCTGTGGGCTCAGGGCCCTGCCTGTCCCAGGCTGCTGCTGGATTCTGGGTGGGAGCATGTGTGGCAGAGAAAGTGAGATTTCTCATCCGTTCTTCCACAAGGACCAGCCTCCCGAGCTAAAGGTTACCTATAGCAGCTTGAGGAATTCTGCTTTGGAAAGCACAGAGGGCAAGTCCCTCCTGTGTCATATTATTTCTTCAAAATTCTTTCTGTGGGGACAGGACATTGGTGTCAATAAAACTGTACGTAAGGGGCTTCCCTGGTGGCGCAGTGGTTGAGAATCCGCCTGCCGATGCAGGGGACACGGGTTCGTGCCCTGGTCCGGGAGGATCCCACATGCCGCGGAGCAACTAAGCCCGTGAGCCATGGCCGCTAGGCCTGCGCGTCCGGAGCCTGTGCTCCGCAACGGGAGAGGCCACAGCAGTGAGAGGCCCGCATACCGCAAAAAAAAAAAAAAAAAAAAAAAAAAAAAACTGTACGTAAGTATTTCAACTGTATATTGTCAGCCTGGAGACCTACAGATGGACACAGATGAAGAAGAAAACATCTGGTGTGAGGCAGAGGAGGGTGCCTAAGAGGAAGGCATTGGATACTTGGGCTTCAGAGCTGAGGCCAAAGTTCAGGGAGCAGGGAATGGAGACCGGAATTGAAGAACCCAGCAAGCATGTTCTTGGTATTCAAGGATGCTTAGAGAAAACTCCACCCTGGGGGCTGCAGCAGCAAGAAACTATCCTCTTGGGACATATTCTCTGACTGTCAACGGGCTCCCCAGTAGGAGAACCTCCTAATAGTTCTGTGGAATCTATTGGGAAACACAGGATTTTGAGGAGTCTTGGTTCATGGAGACCTGCGGAGATGCCCTCCCTGTGAAATAGTTTCAGGGAGTGGCTGGGCCACCTGAATGCTCTCTGGATCTCTAAGCCTAATCATGCCTGCAGTGAGACTCTGTGATGTAACAGTCTCCCGTGTCTGACTTTTCATCCCATGGATATTCCAGAAGACTGAGATATTCCTGAGGATATTCCTCTGGTCCACAGCAGCCATATGGGGCACCAGCCACAGGGGCTTGGCGTCCATGGCACATACTCAGGTTCATTGCCATTTGGAGTTGAGAAGGCCACCCGGATTCTCCAAGTGCAACCCTCTACACATCCTAGATATAACAGCACAGGTTGAAACATCTGGCTGTCACCTGTGGTTCTCCACAACGGAGTCCTCCCTGTTTGCATTTTATACAGTTAGGCTGTCGCTATTAGAACCTAACTTCTGTCCAGCTGGCCACATGGGAGACATGGCACTACTGAACTTGAACTTGCCCACCATACTGGAGGAAGCTTGGCCTAAACAAGTTCTCCAGAAGAGCTCCTTGGGTCACACCACCTCTTACAGTTTGTTTTGAGGCGAGTCTGGGTTCTGTGCTTCAAAAACAGCATTATTTAGGAGACCATGTACTTATTTATTACCTACTGTTGCCAAATTACCCCCAAACTGCACGGCTTAAAACAGTATCCCACAGCGTGTGGGGGTCAGGAATCCAGGCATGGCTTCGCTGGGTGTTTCTGCCTCAAAGTGTCACACAGGTTATAGTCAAGGTGTCACCAGGGCTGCAGCATCTCAAGGCTCAGCCAGGGAGCATCCCCAGCTTCCCAAGCTGACTCACGTGGTTGGTGGCAAGACTCATTTCCTCCAGACGGTTGGACAGATGCCTCAGTTCCTCGTTGGCTATTGGCCAGAGGCCTCCCCTAATTTTGAGGCAGGAGATAGATGGGCCCCGGGCTGAACAGCTGGAGTTTGCGCCGGTGCACAGATACTCCAAGATGAGGAGGAGGAGGAGTGAAGCCCTTTCCAGATAACAGACTACATATTTCTCATTCTCGAGGTCAAGGAGAACTTCCCAACTATACATGCACAGAAAGGCTACTTGGAGGTCAAAAAGGGAGTGATGTCAACCTACCCATAGGCCTCTTTGCTAGAATTCATCTTGGCTAAGAGATGTGCACGCACACATGGGAGTACCCTGAGATAAACCAAATACGGACTCAGGACCAGGCAAAGCAAGATGATTGGCCAAAGGAAACCTGGAAGAAATGCCCCATATAAGTAATTCAAACTACCAAAAGGGTGCGACTCTCTCTCTCTGAGTCCGCCCATGTGTCTATCCACACGTACTCTTTTTCCTTCCTAGTTAACATTTTACTTGCTTCACTCCTTTCTGTCTTTGTGGGAATTCATTTCTGCAAAGCTGTATGGGCCAGGGCCTTGTCACTGGCCATTGGGCCCTGGTGGTCTAGTGGCTAGGATTCAGCACTCTCACTGCTGTAGCCTGACTGCAGTCTCTGGCTGGGAACCAAAATCCTGCTTCAAGCCGCTTCAGGCTGAGGCCACCCGAGATCAGTTTCTTGCCAACGGGGGCCCCACCAGAGGGTCGCTCACAACGTAGCATTATTTCCATCAGAGCAAGCAAATGACAGCCTCGGAGAGGATTCAGGCGATGGAAACCACTGCCTTTGGTACCCTAACTCGGAAGCGACGTCCTATTAGTTGTGTTGTAGCCTGTTCATTAGAAGTGAATTGCTAAGTCCCTCCACGCTCGAGGGGAGGGGATTCACAAGAACATGAATCGTGGGTCACCATGGAGGGGGTTTACCACGGACCACCTTACCTTACACCATCTTCACTTACATGTCTCAGTTATGGGGACTGGCCAAAAAAAGCAACAAAAATACCTTTGATCAGATTCTGTCTATCTTTCAAGTATGCAGCCACCTCCACTAAGCTTGTGCTCAAGGGGTAGGTAGGCCCTGGGGGCCATGTCTGTATACTTGACCTCCCTTCACACCACGTCTGCTAGGAAATCTGACCAAAGCTGGGCCAATCAGAGTCCTCTCCAGGGAACGAGTCATTCAGATACAGTACGAAGTTAGACTGAATGGTCAAGCGGAAGTAAGGCCAGAGCCAGCAGGACGTACTGAACAAAGCCACACTCAGACTGCAGTTACAAGAGGGTGGAGACCAGGCGTGAGCAGGAGCCGGCCTGCAAAGGAGAGGCCAGAGAGGCACATGTGCAGAGAGGCAAGGGCAGGGGTCATGAGGCCCAAGGCACAGACACGAGCAAGGAAACTGCCTCAAGCCTGGCCTCCTTTTACTGCTTCCTATTTATTCAGTCCCTACAGTGTAGCCCCTGTCCACCCTCTCCTGGGCCAGCCCGAGTGGGTTTTGTTTCTGGGCAATCAATCTCTGCCTCAGCCAAGTCCTCACCAGTCTGTTGCTTCTTCTGGAAAATGGTTAATATCATCAAGTTCAACTTCATCCCAGAAACTGACCTTTGAGATATGAAATTGTGTGCAGATTCCAAGCAAAACACATTTTTGTTCAAAGCATAGATGTGATTCGATTCATTTCCACAGGCCTGTATTGAGATGGGGGTTAGAGCTGTCTATGGGAATTAAGGGGGAAATGTAATTACGGGAATGGGAATTTGACTTCTCCATCAAACTGCACCGGGGTCAGGAAACTAGAACTAGAGAGCCATTGCACTTAGCCCTCAGCGCTCACACTACTTTACCATGTAAAAATATGCCACGTGCTTATACGAAGGTGCATCTGTGTGCTCACATACATACCTGGCCACAGACACACTTTATAAACTAGGAAATGATTCCCAAGCACATAGCAACCTCTCTTCACTTTCTGTGATGTATCACAAGACAATGTGCACCCCTTGAGTCAACTCCCATATGGATTTGCTTTCCAGAGCACATTTTCCAAGAATTCAACTGTCTGTCAATAGAGAAACCAACTCATCGAGTAGTTTACAGGACTCCCCCAGGCAATGCACGTAAATACTGCAAACAGCAAGCTTATACTGCCAACTCACTGCAGAAACCCAGAAGAGTAAGATTTTACACATTCTCTTCCCAAAGGAAATCAGACTGAAAACAGTGTTAGTAGCTGCTATGGTACTGCCCCCCTCCATAGACGTAGCCTGAAGAAATGTCTTTTACTTTTTTCATACAAATCGTGATTTTTTTTAACTCCAAAGATAATATGTGCTCACTGTGGGGAATTTTGAAATTCCAATAAGTACAGAAGAGAAAATAAAGCTGCTTACCACCAAGAGACAGCTGAGCTTTCTTTTTATATATTTCCTTCTAGTCTTTTTTTCATACATATATGGAAATATACATATTTGAATAATATTTTTTGTTTTGCTTTTTTTTTTCCCACCTAGTATCATATTGCATGAGAGGCATGCTAACAGGTACAAGATTCCTTTTGGTGAGATAAAAATATTCTAGGGCTTCCCTGGTGGCACAGTGGTTGAGAGTCCGCCTGTCGATGCAGGGGACGCGGGTTCATGCCCCGGTCCGGGAGGATCCCACATGCCGTGGAGCGGCTGGGCCCGTGACCCATGGCCGCTGAGTCTGCGTGCCCGGAGCCTGTGCTCCGCAACGGGTGAGGCCACAACAGTGAGAGGCCCGCGTACCGCAAAAAAGGAAAAAAATAAATAAATAAAATAAAATTCTAAAATTAGATTATGTTGATGGTTCCACAAATCTCTAAATATACTAAAAAACACTGAACTATATACTTTAAACAGGTGAACATCATGGTATGTAAACTACATGTCAATAAAGCTGTCTTTTAAAAGCCCATAATGAGTTACCACTACATACCTATTAGAATGGCTAGTATTAAAAACAAAAAAATAAATGAATTTTTTTAAACACTGAAAATTCCAAATACTAGTAAGGATGTAGCATAACTGCAATTCTCGTGGGAATGTAAATGGTGCAGCCACTTTGGAAAATAGTTTGACAGTTTCTTGCAAAGTTAAATGTGTACCTACTATAAGACCTGACAATCCTACTGCTAGGTATTTCCCGAAGAACTGACAGCACACGGCCACACGAAAACCTGTACACAAATGTTCATAACAGCTTCATTCATTTTAACCCCAAACCAGCAAGAACACAAAAGTCCATCAATAGGAGAATGGATAAACAAATCTGAAATGCTTACTCAATAGAATACTTTGTAGCAATGTAAAAGAGCTACCAAAAGCAGCAAGAACATAGAGGAATCTCAAAACCATTATACTGAGTGAAAGAAGCTCTATAGAAAAGACAAAATACTGGATTGTTCCATGTATATGAAATTCTAGAAAAAGGAAATCTAATCTATCATGACAGAAAACAGATCAGAGGTTGCCTGGGCCTAAGGATAAGGAAAAGCAGTGGAGAGCAAGCCTGTAAGCCATAAATCGAACCTCAGCCCACAGCTCCTGGCCCAGGAGGACGCATCTCTGCCAAGCTGGGCCAGATCCTCCCTCCTGTGATTTAAAATCTGCACTGACAGGGCTTCCCTGGTGGCTCAGTGGTTAAGAATCCGCCTGCCAATGCAAGGGACACAGGCTCGAGCCCTGGTCCGGGAAGATCCCACATGCCGCGGAGCAACTAAGCCTGTGCGCCACAACTACTGAAGCCCGCATGCCACAACTACTGAAGCCCGCGCGCCTAGAGCCCGTGCTCCGCGACAAGAGAAGCCACTGCAATGAGAAGCCCACACACCACAACAAAGAATAGCCCCTGCTCACCGCAACTAGAGAAAGCCTGCTCACAGCAACAAAGACCCAACGCAGCCATAAATAAAGAAATAAATAAAATCTGCACTGACAGCCTAGAGGTTGCTGAGGCATTGAAGACAACGTCACAAAAGAAAGGTCCACAAATTCCTTTCGCCGATGTGTCAGAAGCTGCCCTCAGTTGTCCTCTTGCAAATGCAGCTCTTCCTGGTGGTTTGAAGGATTCCTACTCTATATTCTTGCATTAAATATCCTTTTTTACTTCAACTAGCTAGTGTCAGTTTCTGTTGCTTGCAATCCAAAGAATTTAACTACATACCCGCCCCAAAGCCAACCCTTGTCCTCAGGATTTACTCATGACTTTGCCTTCCTCCTGTTTACCTAGCTGTCAACTTGATTTCCCTCTGTTTCCATTGACTCCTATCTGACCCAACCTGAAACCTTTCTCAGTTGGTCCTCTCCTTTCCAGGCCTCAAGACTGATGCCTCCATTCAGGCCCCTGTCGTTGCTAATCTGAGCTAGTCTGAAGCACGCTCCTCTCTGCTCACCCTGCAATCCCTGACCTCTCCAATGCTTCGTTCACAGTTCTGTTAGAGGGAGCTTCCTGAAGCCCAGCTCTGACCACGCCATTTCCTGTTCATCAACCTTGCCACCTCCCCATCATATACTAGAGAGCACGCGTGTAGGCTCCTTAGTGTGTGGCACAAGCTCTCCACAACGGCAGCCCCAACTTGCCTTTCTAGTCTCATCTCAGGCTCTGGTATTCCTCCCAAGCCATATGTGCCACCTTCCAATTGAACTAGACACTCACATACTCCCAACATGCAAATTCACACCTCTGGGCCTTTGCTAACTCCGTTCCCTTAGTTTCAATGTCCTACTGCACCCTTCCTACCCTCACATCCCCTGTGATGGTTGAAACCCCACCCCTTCTTTGAGGCCCAGATAAAACGCAGCGTGTATATGAAGCGTGCCCTTCGTAGACGTCACCATCCAAAGGGCTTTATTCATTCCTCTGTTGTGAGTGTGTAATTCCTGACTTGGAGTGACAGCGATTTGCATCTGTGTTTGTCTGTCCCCTCCAGGAGACTTGCTTCTCGTGAGCAGGGACCAGACCTGTTTCCTACTGTAACTCTCCTGGCCCACCACAGCCCCTGGCATGGAGTCAGTGCTCAGTAAAGGGGTGTGGAATTGAATTTTCTGAACCTGTGGTGAAAAACAAATGAAAATGGGAGAGGAGGGATATGGGCAGAGGTGTAGGGGACACAGCATCCTGAGAGAATGAAACAACAGGAGCAGAGGGAGAAAATCCTTCGGAAATGGATCTCTCCTCCAGGACAATTTTATGACCACAGGGGACTAATGCCGCCCAACTCATCTAGCTCCACCCTGACACGGGTACTAACGGGAGATGAGACAAGGTACAGATGCCAAAGCTGAAAACAAAAGCACAGAAGCGAGGCAAGGGGGGCTCCTGTTTCCCCAAGCCTGCCTCAGAAACACCAGGGCCCTGAGGCTAGAAGCACCACTTCAGCTGCTACCTGTCCTGAGGGACTGGTTTGCTATCCTACGCCCAATGGCATATCAACCAGCTCTTTTAAAAATCGGCAGGATAAAGCAGAAAGAAATCTTTCCATGGTGTTGCTACCCCTGGCAGAAAAATGATGGAGATAAAAGAAAGAAGAACGGGATGGTAAAGCTAATCTGAATCTCGATAAAATGCCCACGAGGCTTCCAGGTGATGAAGAGTCAGCAAGCACAGTACCAGTCTCCCTGGGAAAGGGGTTACAAAGGGAGAATTAAGAGGGGAGGGAATCGAATGGCTTTTTATAGCCCCTAGTATCTCTTCTGACAGCAACCCTCACGGATTCCATGTGCCAGGACGCTGGGAAGATGAATGGATTTGTCTTTTCATTAAATACCGTTACCCGGAGCACTGGGGAAAATAAAGAAGGGGTTGCAGACTCACATCCCACCTTCCACCTCTTTCCTTCTAATTAAGGAAAAACAACTCCCCCATGTCCTCCCCAACCCATCCCCGCTACCCACAACACACATAACCTCAGGGGAAATGGGAGCCCACGGAGCTACAAAGTTTGCCTCCCAGTACCAATGCCCAGCACATAGCTGCTCCTGAGGAGCTGAAGTTCAAATCCAGCAAATCAGCATGGTCAGGTCCACACTAGGTCAATAACATACTTCAAGATCCATTAAGTCCCTTTTAGGAGCCTATTATCTTTAGAGCCCAATAGCACTTTCCGTTAAGACAAATTGCAAGGGTTCCACGTTGCCACAGGTGCAAATGATTCTGCTTGTTGAGGGGACGCTCTGTTACTTGAGTGATCTGAGCCATCCACATGCATCACAACAAAGGAAGAAAAACAAATACCATCAGTGGTCCCACCTCCAGCAGCGTTCATGATCCCAGTCTCCCACACCAGTGGTTCTCAGCCTCAGCTACACTATCAAATTACCTGAGAAGCTAAAAAAAAAACACTGGCACCTGAGCAAAAAATAACTGGAAAAGAAAATGATTTTAAAAGATTATCTACAGTAGCTTAAACAAAAAATACTTAAGGATAAATTTAAAATATGTGCAAGATCTGTACATTGAAAACTAAAAATTTCTCACTGCTGTGAGAAATGTAGAAATATCTCATGTCAGGTGATGGAAGTAATATGTGAATTTGCAAGGTCATAAAATACAAGGTTAATATAAAAAATCAATTGTATTCTTTTATATTAGCAGCAATCAACTGGAAAATGAAATTTTAAAATAATCCCATGTAAAAATAAAATTTTTTTTAAAAATCCCATGTAAATAGCACCAAAAACATAAAATACTAGGAATAAAGGAATAAATCTAGTAAAAGTCACCTAAGCCACCTCCCCAACTGCAAATTACAAAACATTGCAAAATAAATTAAATAAGACCTAAATAAATGGAGATGACCCATACTCAGTTTGGGGCACTCAATGTTGTTTAAGATATCAATTCTCCCCAAACTAGTCTGTAGCGTCAATGCAATCTCAATGAAAATCCCAGCAGGCTTATTTTGTGAAAATTGTCAAGCTGATCCTAAAATTCATATGGAAATGCAAAGGATATAAAATAGCCAAAACAATTTTGAAAAAGAAGAATAGGGCTTCCCTGGTGGCGCAGTGGTTGAGAGTCCGCCTGCCGATGCAGGGGACACGGTCCGGGAAGATCCCACGTGCCGCGGAGCGGCTGGGCCCGTGAGCCATGGCCGCTGAGCCTGCGCGTCCGGAGCCTGTGCTCCGCAACGGGAGAGGCCACAGTGGTGAGAGGTCCGCGTACCGCAAAAAATAATAATAATAATTTTTTTTTAAAGCACAATTTTTTAAAATAAGAATAAACTTAGAGGTTTTATGCTGACTGATTTCAATATTTCCCATAAGGCTACAATAATCAAAGCGATGTTTATCAGTGTAAGTATAGATAAATAAATAGATCGGTGGACCAGAAAAGTAAACCCAGAAATAGACCCAGATATATCTGGTCAATTGATTTTTTTTTTTTTTTTTAACAAAGGTAACAACATAATCTAATAGAGAAAGTATAGTCTTTTCATAAATGGCTTGGGACAATTGGATATCCATAGAAAAAATAAATAAAGCTTGACTTGTCCCTCACACCATATATAACCTTGACTTGAAAAGTTAAACTATAAAACATCTGGAAGAAAATATAGGTTAAAACCTTTATGGTTTGGGATAGGCAAAGATTCCTTAGGACACAAAAAGCATGAATCTCGAAAGAAAAAACTGGCAAATTAAACATTATCAAGGTGTTTAACTTCTGCTCTTCAACACTGTTAAGAAAATAACAAGGCAAGCCATAGGAGAAAATATTTGTGGGGGGGTGTATAAGTGTAAATAGAAATATATACCAGACAAAGAATAATCAAGAATATGAAAAGAACTCTTGGTACTCAATAATACCGAAACAATTCCATTAAAAGAAAGACATGCCACAAAAGAAGATATATAAATAGGCAATAAGCACATTGAAAGATGCTCAATATCATTAGTCATCAGAGAAATGCAAATTAAAACCAAAATGTGCCACCACCCCACACCCACTAGAATGGCTAAAATTTTAAAAGCCTGAAAACATAAACTATTGGCAAGAATGTAGAGTATTCTCAGACACTGCAGGTGAGCATGTAAAATGAATTAACTAGTCTGGAAAACAGTTAGATAGTTTCTTATCAAGTTAAACTTGTATTTTACTATATCACCTGTCAATTCCATTCCAAAATACCCAAGAAAACTGAAAATCAATGTTCCCACAAGGTCTAAACAAATGTTGATAGGAGTATATTCATAATAGCTAAAAACTGGGGGAAACCCCAAATGGCCAACAACAGGTAACTAGCAAACACATCCATACAATGAATACTGCTCATCAAGAAGGACGCATGAACACAGAGAATCTCAAAAACACTTTGCTGTGCAAAAGAAGGCAAAGTAAGATTTCATTTACATGGAATTCTAACAAAGGCAAAAGCAGTCTAAGTGATAGAAGATGGATCAGAGGTTTCCTGGGAGAGCAAGAAGGTGGCCCGGCTGCAAAGGGGCATGACGGAACTTTCTGGGGTGATGGAAATGTTCTATCTTGACCATAGTGGTGATGCTTTCATGAGTATATATATTTGTCAAAAGCCATCAAATCATATGCTTAAAAGGATACATTATATTGTATGTAAATTATACCTCAATGAATTCGAGTTTAAAAAAAAATATTGATATGTGAGTCCCGGTCCCACAGATATTAACTGGTCTGAAATGTGTCCTGGGCATCAAGATTTCTGAAACTTTCCCCCAAAGATTCCAAAGTACAGCCAAAGTGGAGAACCACCATTCTGTGGGCTAAGGAGAAAAATGAATGACCTAGTGTTCTGGGACTTAGTATGAGCCAACATTGGTTGGAAGTCACAGACTACCTGCCACTGTCACAGGCCACTACCAGAGGACCTGTGGCTCCCTCTGGTTTACTGCTTGATAACACAACACTCTCTGCAGAGCCAGGTCGTGCAGTGGCATGGATCCATGGCAGATACTGCCTTCAAAAACTCCTTGTCTTGCCTAAGAAGGCAGCCAGGCAAGCATCATTCCAGGTATTGGCTAGCAGTGTTCGTGCAGGCATTAACACTGGGCTCCCAGTATGATACCAAACACAGACCGACAAGAAAACACTGGGAGGGCCTCTCAAGTAATGTACACGGGGGTTCCCTCCCCTCTGACCTGGCAGACAAAGGAAAAAGGACTCCCAGAAGAAACGAGTGTTCTGAGTGTTGTATTCGGGTCAACAGTCAGAGGCCAAGCTGGAATCTCCAGGCTGGAGCTCACAGAAGTGGCTTTCCCAAGCCTCACTTTGCCATCTCTAAAATTAACAGAAATGTCAGTGGCAAGTTTTGGATATTTTGTTTGTAAACGATCAGTGGCATCTCTAAGGAGGATGACCCTTTTCTCCTGGTGCAGTGGAGACCATCTCAGACTAGAGCCATGGAACTCAGAATGAATCCTTTCTCTCCCTGCTCCCTGCAGCATTACAATTTACCCACCTGTTGACAAAGCCAGAGCTTTTCACCCGCCCACCACTCTCTCTGGAACCATCCAGGTTTGCAGTGGGTCACTTGAGACACTTTAGCCCAATGCCCCACCCTGTATCCCCAAAATGAGCCGCCTGTTACTCAGGATGCTTGAGTTAGAATTGGCTTTCTGACTCCCGCTAAAAAAAAAAAAAGTCACCAGGTTGATAAAACCAGATGTTGAGCTTCAATTACCAGCGAAGGACTGAGCACTATGAAGATACAAAAATGAATACAGTCAGCTGCCTGCCCTCAAGAAGCTCACAGTCTTGTAAGGGAACTGTGAGAAACAGACAAACCTTGTGCCGTTGACTGGATTGAGGTGGCGTGCGTGAGACATTTAGGCCTGAGGGGAAAGCATGCACATCTACGTCGGGGGCCTCACCTCCTTTGGTGGGGCCCTATGTCTCGTGCGGTAAAGCCCATGTTCTTTAGCATGCGACCCAAGGCGCTTGGCGAGCCTAAGCTTGCTACCCCCTCTCTGTGCCTGCCACCCCAAACCACCCCCAGGCACCTGGGAAGGGCACTCCCTTCCCCTCCAGGACTTTGCATACGCCTTCTCTCTCCATAAAGTATTACCAGCCGCCTTCTCATCTCTTCTGTGTCACTCTGAGACGAAACACAGGAGCATCTCACTTGTGAAGTCTGCCCCAATTCTCCCCTCACAGCCCTGCACAGAATCAGGCATTCCCTTCCCCCACTCCCGTAACACACATGCTCTCTTCTGTTAGGGCAGCCGGTGATCCGGTGCCTTCTAACACGTCAGCCACCCCCAGCAGGCTGCCACCTTCCAATGGCCGTAACTAGGGT
This sequence comes from Kogia breviceps, assembly GCF_026419965.1. Classification (NCBI taxonomy): domain Eukaryota; kingdom Metazoa; phylum Chordata; class Mammalia; order Artiodactyla; family Physeteridae; genus Kogia; species Kogia breviceps. The sequence continues at coordinate 21,128,378 of NC_081318.1, forward strand.
TGTCCTCCATGTAGTTATTCACTCAGCTACTATTCAACAAATATTTAGTGAGGACCTGCAGTGTGCCAGGCACAGTTCCAAGCTCTCAAGAGACCCCAAGGTCCTTGTTTCTAGGGAGCCCATATTCTTGGAGGAGATGAAGATAGGCAGCAGACTTCCAAAAAGAAGTTAGTTCTTAAGAAGCATCAGAGTGATGAGAACTATGTGGAATATTATTCACAAATACGGTACAACCTGATAGACAGTGACAGTATGGCTGCTTTGTACGGGGTGGTTATGGAAAACTCTCTGAGCAGAGGTGTGAATGATAAGGAGTCACTCATTGGGAAAACTGGGGAAAGAACTTTCTGGATAGAGAGAACAGCCAGTGCAAAGGCCCTGCTGTGGACTGAGTTGTAGCTCCCCTAAATCATATGTTGAAGTCCTAACCCCCATTATGGCTGTATTTGGAGTAAGGAAGTAATTAAGTTTAAATGAGGTCATAAGGGCGGAACCCTGACCTGATGAGATTAGTGTCCTTAAGAGGAGAGTACCAATCTCCCATGATGTGCTAGTTCTCTGGCTCCGTTTACAGAGCAGAGAACGGAGTGGAGACTTGGCCTGAAAAAGAAAGTGTAAATCATCTCTCTCTTTTTTTTTTTTTTTTGATTTGAATTCTGGCTGTGCCATTTATTTATTGGCGTTGATTCCTTGGGCAAGGTACTGACCTTCTCATCTGTAAGGTGCAGAGAGTAATGCCAACCCTCCAGTCCCAAAGAGTTGTTACAAATACATAAATTAAATTAGATAATAGGTGTTCTTTTGAAGTGTAAGGTATGCAAAGTACAAAGGTAGCATTTCTTTTTCAACAATTCATCCTAACCATCACATCATGGAGGATTTCAATTTTGGTGGCAGCCCTCACGCAATTCTGTGTTGCCTCCTTTGTAGAGGTAAAGAAATCTCTGTATGGCTCTTATTATTTTTCTGGGGAGATAAATAAAGGACTGACTCTCAACAGATTCTCATTTTTTAGAGCAATCACTTTTATCCCCCAAAGTGATACTGCACATGTCCTCTTTGGGGGAAACGAGAAATTCTTTGAAGGCTGCCCAGAAATGCTCTCAGTATCTGTAGCGTAGAAAGCAAAACACCAAATTAACTAATTTTGACACTGAGTAGAAGAGAAATACTATAGGAGAAGACCTTCCGAGGGTAAGAATTGACTAAATCATCTCTTTTTTTATGAGAGGATGATCCCCCCCCAGTAGCAGGTGCTCAGGGCCGTTTTCCCCATAAATTCCCGTAGCAACCCACCTGGTTCTCCCTGCGTCCACATTCCAAATCCCAGAATTTCAGAGGGAGCATCAGCTTAAGAGGTCTTCTCACCCAATTTCTTGGTCTTGTAGATGAGAACCCTGAGGCCTAGAGCTCGTGGGAGGAAGCAAAGCCTGTACTTGAAAACAAGGCTCCTCAATTCTGGTCCATTACTGTTCTATAGAACACGTGGATCCTTTTTTTGCTTTAACTACATTCCCATTGTTGTACAACCATCACCACCATCCATTTCCAGAACCTCTTCTGTCTTGTAAAACTGAAACTATGGACCCATTAAATAGGAACTCCCCATTACCCCTTACACCTGGTGCCTGGCAACCATAGTTCTTCTTTCTGTCTCTATGAATTTGAATTGCTCTAAGTCCTCATATAAAAGGAATCATACAATATTTTTCTTTTTCTTTTTTTTGACTGGCTTATTTCACTTAGCATAATGTCCTCAAGGTTCATTCATGTTGCAGCATTTGTCAGAATTTCCTGCCTTTTTAAGGCTGAATGATATTCCATTACAAGTAGAGACCACATTTTGTTTATCCATTCACTTATCGATGGACACTTGGGCTGCTTGCATGTTTTGGCCATTGTGAATAATGCTGCTATGAACATGGGTGCAAAAAATGAAAAACAGGTAACTCCCTGGCAGTCCAGTGGTTAAGACGATGTGCTTTCACTGCCGAGGGCCCGGATTCGATCCCTGGTAGGGGAACTAAGATCCCACAAGCAAACAGGATGCACTGAGGAGGAGAGGAGGTGGCTGTGAGACTTGAAAAGGGTGGTGAATTTAATACTATTTCAAGAGTCCAAGTAAGAAGGTCCAAGACCTTGAACTCTTCCAAGAGCAGTGGAGAAGATGGAAAAGAGGATTTGGGAGAAACTGACATGATTCATAACTGAATGGAATAAAGGGGAGAATATAAAACAACACCCACATTTCTGGCTTAAGTTTGTTTACTAGTTGCCACAGCCAAGGCAAAGAATGTAGGAAGTGGAAAAGATGTGAAGAAAAGATGGTGAGTCTGATTTTAGTCATGGAGTCTAAGGTGTGTATAGGACATACAGAAGGAGATGCACAATCTGCAATTAGAAATATGGGTCTGGAGCTAAGGAAAGAAAAGTAAATCAGAAAAATAACATGGTAGTAAAAGATATGGGAAAGGATAAGCTCACTGGAAGAGGCTGGTTTGAATGAAAAGGAGGGAAAGCTGATAAAAGAACCTACATTTAAAATGGGAAGTAGGGGACAGGATGAAGCCCCAATAAGGGAGACTTTGAATATAAATGACCAGGGGTTTACCCAACGTATGCCAACATTTAGTCAGAATGATCAGAGTGGATAGGGCAACAGAACCCTTGCGGTCCGAGCCTTTCAGGGGAACAGTGAACTAGAATTGCCTTTACACTTTCTGTAAAGGTAGAAGATTCAGAAGTTCCAATTCTCAGCTTCCTAGGGATTTTGTGAACATGAATCAAGCCTCAAGAATCTTTTTGGGGAAAGGCCGACATGCGATGGATATGAATGATCCCAGGAGACAGAAGCCCAGAGGACCCCTAACTGTCTACATTTCAGCACAAGACCCCAGAGACTCAAACACAGAAATGTTTCCCCTTTAATTCAGGATCAATACTCACTTTTCCCTCATGGGCCAAATTTCTGTGTATTTTTATTAAAAAAGGAAGAAGACTCAACCCTGAGAACTGTGATTCACCTAAGTGTGAGCTCTGAAGCTTCAGAACCAAGGCTAGGAAATTGCCACCTCACACATCTTTAGGCTTGATCACTGGGGCCACGCAGTGTCAGCATTACCGAGATAGTGACAATACCCGATGACCTGTAAAGTGTTATAAGAATCAAAGTGTGTCCCCCAATCGGTTATTTTATCTCCTGAATCAGAGAGCAACCTGGTTAAAGTTTTTAGGAAGGGACAAGCAGGCCATTTTTCAAATGAATGACAGGGATTCTCTTCTGAACAACTCAATTAAGAGGGTCAGGGAAACAGACGGGAAAAGTGATGAACATGAAACCCTCCTTGGTCCTGATCCAGGTCCTTGAAGGTACTGAGAAACCCCTATGCACACATCACTATGACTGACCTGTCCTAGAAACATCAGAAGCTGAAATGAAGCAGATTAGATGGGCTTCCAAAAAGAAAAATGGTAATAATAATAACAATCTCACACTTTATAAATCTAGAGTTAGGCTTTCAAGGAATAACGTGTGGAGATGATTATTTCACTGAAAAAAATGCACATGGCATAGAGCTGGCCAGACTGGCATTGACATGGATATGATGTAGGATTACATATTTATTTGCAAAACACAATATAATAGAAATGGGCATCATACTTTGCATTTATATAGCAACTATTTCTCCAAGGACCTCAAAGGATTCTGCAGCCATTACTGGATTCATCCTGGTCACATGCTTGTAAAATGAAGGACAGGAAAGGATTACTCATCCCATTTTATTAAAGAGGAAGCGGATGCCCCAAGAGGATATATGGGGCTGGCCAAGGGCATACTGTGACTCATTTCTTTGCTCAAAACCACACAGGGACTGAAATTAGTCCCAAATTGTCCTTGTACTTGCCGATTTCTACCTATAGAATCCTGAAGAGGAAATGATTCTGTTTCTCAGCCTTATGTTTGTGACTCAGACCACCAAATGGACAGTGGGGTATGAACTAGGGAAGGGAAGAGGTTAGTAAGCATTTGACATTCCTCTTTTCTTCAGTGGGCTGCTGCTGGCCATGTTCTTATGGACAGACCCATAGTTCTTGGAACAAACAGGGGGAAATCTTCCTGCTGTCATTACACTGGAACCAAAAGACATGGCTCCAAATAGCTGACACTTAATGACTGCCCACTACGCACATTTTTAATGTCCACTCCAATAGATTTTGTCATTTATCGTACCACTGCTATGTAAGCTAGGTATTATTTCCTTGTAAAAAGGTGAGAAACGGACTCAGAGAGACTGAATGACTTGTCCATGGTCACATAACAAGTTTAGGCTCGGAATTTGAGCACATTTGTACTAATGTGAATGGCTCTGCACTTCCACCATGTTTCACCAACGTGACTTCACTACTGCACACAATTGGGGTCCTAGACCCATAGCCTAGAGACCTTGAAGGAAACCAGAGCCAACCTGGGGCTCCAGCTCCTCCCACAAATATTCCAAAGGACAGCCCAGGGCGAGCGCTGGTGTCACTCCGTTCTCCCTGGACAGATCCACTGGATATGGCCCCCGGTCTCGGCCACTCTGAGCCCAAGATAGTTTGGTCCTCTCTGGTCCCAGATTCACACCTGTGTCTGCCCCAGACCTGAGCCAGCAGCGGAGCAGGCTGGGTTCCATGAGCAGGAGAAGGATGGGAAGCGATAACCTGAAGGCCGCCCCAGTGCACCCTTTTCCCACCCACCCTGACCCTGAGCACCGCTACTCGGCATCCGAGAGTCCCGACCATCACGGGGCAGCGTGGGCAGGTCTGTCTTTCACGGGCCTCACCTTCTTCACACAGAGAGAAACCGAGGCACAGACTTGCCCCAAGTTACCAAGGAAATCAGGAAGTAAAAAAGCAGCAGGGACCATTTTCCCTGATGTTTTCTCTAGGTTTTGGTCACTAGAACAAGATGTTGTACGTGGTAGAAAAAGCCAGCCTCCGGTAACAGGGGTTGGAAGCGAGAGGACCAGTGGCTTTAGTGGGACCTCACTCTGCTTTCCATACTTCATATGCATCATCTCGTTTATCCCCACAACTCAAGAGCACAGGCATTATTATTACCATTCCACAGATAAGGAACGAGCAGCTCAAAGTTTAAATAGTGGAACTAACACGTAACAACAAAGCCAGGATTCAAACGCGGATCTATGGGGCTCGTGCCCTTTCCATTACGCCTTACTAACCTCTCAGGAGTTTCATGGTGTGCCCTTCCCCTGACGGTGGCAAGGAAGGTTCCGGCTCAACACTGGAGCAAAAATGTGAGTCACAGATGCAGACAAAGCCAAGTGTGGGTGAGATGCCCTCTTTACAAGGCACTGCAGTCACTGGGGCTGTGACTGAGATGCAGCTTCAATGGCACTGAGACACTCGTTTGCTTTCCAGCTGGTAACTGATGGTATAGAACAGTGCTGTCCACAAACACAGGTCACATATACAATGTTAAATATAACGTGAGCCACGGATGCAAGCCACATAGGTAATCCTATAATCCTGGCAGTTACCAAAACATGAGTAAAAAAAAAAAAAAGATGAAGTTAATTATAATTATATATTTTATTTAAACCAATACATCCAATAGATTATCATTTCAACATGTAATCAATACAAAAATAATAATGAGGGCTTCCCTGGTGGCGCAGTGGTTGAGAGTCCGCCTACCGATGCAGGGGATGCGGGTTCGTGCCCCGGTCCGAGAAGATCCCACAAGCCGAGCCCGTGAGCCGTGGCCGCTGAGCCTGTGCGTCCGGAGCCTGTGCTCCGCAACGGAAGAGGCCACAACAGTGAGAGGCCCGCGTACCGCAAAACAAAAACGAAAACAAACAAAAAATAATAATAATAATAATAATGAGATATCTCACATTCTTTTTCTTTTTTGTATTAGGGCTTTGAAACCCAGAGTGTATTGTACACTTACAACACGCCTCCAGTTGGACAAGCCATACTTCAAGTGCTCAACAGCCACATGTGGTTGGTGGCTACCATACTGGACCTAACACATAGGTCTAAAAGGAGAATGCATGGGGGCTTCCCTGGTGGCGCAGTGGTTGAGAATCCGCCTGCCGATGCAGGGGACGCGGGTTCGTGCCCCGGTCCGGGAGGATCCCACGTGCCGCGGAGCAGCTGGGCCCGTGAGCCATGGCCGCTGAGCCTGCACGTCCGGAGCCTGTGCTCCGCAACGGGAGAGGCCACAACAGTGAGAGGCCCGCGTACCGAAAAAAAATAAAAATAAAAGGAGAATGCATGGATGGAGGCTTGGAATGCGTAGATTGTGGGTCCTGATCCTGACCAAACTACCAGGGTTGGACCCTGGAGTCAGACTTGCCTGTCTCTGAATGCCAGTTCCACCACATGCCAGCTATATGTCCTTCGCCAAGTGACTTAGCCTCTACTGCCTCAGCTTCCTCCTCTGTAACATGGAGATGGTAACAATGCCTACACCTCACAGAGTTTTGTGAGGATGGAATGGGAAGTCCTTACAACAGTAATGGGCACATAGTAAACAACCTAAAGGCACTGGCTATTATTATTATTATTACTATTATGCCCACTGGGACTCACTTTCCTTATCTGTAAAATAAGGATGTTGAAAGCAGATGATTATTGCGGTCCCTTCTTGCTCTGTTGTTTAATGGAAAACTGGGGTGGGAATTCAATGCCATGTCTTCTCTCTGAGCATCAGTTCTGAAGCCTGCACTGGGCGGGGCCTCAGGTCCAGATTGTTTCTATAGGGGAGACTTGTAAGGTGTTCCTATGGCTGCCAGGGAATGGGGTGGGTAGAAAGACTTGCCAACTCATTTGTCATCAGCATTAGAAACTTGATCCCTCCATCCTGGGCTCATGCTGACTTGCTCTCTGGACATACTCCACACTCTTCCAGGTGTCCTCCACAGACACAAAGTCCCCAGTTATAATCCCTCAGCACCTTGAACCTCTGAACTAGAAGAAATCCAAGTCGGGCTTACAGTTTGGAGCAAAGCCCGTCCTTTACCAAGTGCCTCCAGCACCAGCTAATAGAAAAGAATCCCCCAGGGGATGATGACCCCCCCAACTTTGCACCCCAGCTGTCCTTGGGGCTAAGAGATGAATGGGAAGCTGGGTGGTCAAAAGGCCAAACGCTTGAAAAGCTGTGAATGAAGATGCCAAAATCGTAGCAGTAGCTGTCCCAGGAGCTGCAGCTCAGGGAATCCTAGCTGTCTGGCCTCTTTCCCCTGGAGACCAAACTGATGAGTTGTAGAAATTCAAGGTAGAAACAGCCCAGTAGGTCAGACACCTCATCTCCAGGGATGGTACCAATGCCTCTTGGAGGGACTTGAAAGCTGGCACCTCTGCTACTTCTCCTGGGGGCAGGAATCTGCAGCCTAAACGGATCAGCACCAGGAAGTCTTCCTCCCCAGGATACCCAACAGAGGGATAACAGGGCTGCTCATCTCACAGAAAGAAACACAACAACCAAACCACAGCCCCTCCTGTCGCACAGCGGTTCCTGGCCAGCTGTTCCTGTAGATTTGCTGAGAGTCGGCAAGCCCTCACCAAGACCTCACTCCGGAAAGAGACATGCCAAAGAAGTGGGAATCACAGGCCCACCCGCGGGAAAGGAGTCAAGCACAGTCACCAGGCAGCGAAATGAGGACAAAACACCATCCGCAGCCCCAGAGGAAGCAGGAATAGGCCTCCAAGAGCCTCGCATTCAGACACCTTTGGCTACTGGGAGCACCAGGTCCTGGTCCTCTTCCTTCTCCAGGCTAGACTGAAGGGATTTTTTTTGCATCTCCCAGACACATGGACTGAGTCTGAAATATTTCAATATCCTGGGCTGGTTGGGTGCCCTGGATGTCCATTGCTAAGGGGCCACGTTCTCCCTTTGTGACCTGCTGAGAGCTCTGTAACGGCTAAGCTGCACCTGTTAAGACCCCAGAATCCCACCATCTGAATCAAAGGGGCTGGTTCTAGGTTAACAGAGTGGAGCTGCCACCAGGCCTGGGTCATGACCATCACCACCTCACACCCACTGATGTGGAGATGAGCCAGACAGACAGGGCTTCTTTTGTTTTGTTTTGTTTTGTTTTTTTTGCGGTACGCGGGCCTCTCACTGTTGTGGCCTCTCCCGTTGCAGAGCACAGGCTCCGGACGTGCAGGTTCAGCGGCCGTGGCTCACGGGCCCAGCCGCTCCGCGGCACGTGGGATCTTCCCGGATGGGGGCACGAACCCGTGTCTCCTGCGTTGGCAGGCGGACTCTCAACCACTGCGCCACCAGTGAAGCCCCAGACAGGGCTTCTTAACTGCCACGGTTAAACAACGTTACCCCAAACCGGGCCAAAGGGACTTTCCTGTCTGCCCCGTGAAAGAAAATGAAGATTCTACGGGACCTGGACCAGGGAGAACTGGAACGTGGAGACAGACCACATGGCAAGAAGAGCGAGAGTTTTCCGTTCTGAGGCCACCTGTGGACCCCAGCTTCAGTGCCTCTCCAGGCCCGTTCCCCCGACTCATTAGGTAAATGTGCCAACACAAGGCAAGACATCAAGGACTGCTTAGCTTTCCCCACTGGCCCTGTCAATCATTCCAACAAAGACCATTCCTGCCATACAGTCAAGAAACGGGCCCCAGCGGGCCAAGGAACAGCTAGCTCTGTCCCGTAAATGTATTTACACAGCACAGTGCTCGTTCTTCACGTTTTGCCAGGAGCTCCCCTCTCCCGAGTGCCCCGGGGAAGTTTTATCACCTGAGAGGGCTCTCAGCTGCTGCTCTCACCAGGGCCCTCCTTGATCATCAGAACAGACAGACAGTCTGGCTGTGCAGAGATGCCGCCTCCCCTGGTGAGCCATCTCCGTGGCTGACAGAAGGTTCTCCAACTGGCAGGGGCAGGCTGGGAAAGGCGGCCCCCGCAGAACATCTTCTGAATACTCTCTCTGCTCCCCTGGCTGGGCTGCTTCCTCAGGCTGTCTGAGATGCTCTCCTCAAGATGGAGGGAGAAGACGAAAGCTCAGATTACAACAAAGACTTTGTAGAAGGAAAGAGTGAACGAAGGAAGAGCTGCTCTGGGTGGGCCCTGCACTGCCCACAGCTTCCCTCGGTGCCTGTGGGTTTAGAGGTTAAATTCCTCTTCCTCTCTCTGATTACAGCACATCTGAGCAACACTGAGATGACACCTTTGTAAATCAATGTGCAAGTCAAACTGCATCTCTTCTGCTCCAAACCCTCTAAAGATGGCCCATTTCTTGCACAGTAAAAGCCGAAGTCCTTCCTGCTGGGCCAGCAGGCCCTAGACAATCTTTAGCTTCACTTTCCTTCACCCCTTCCCCCTCACTCAACTCTTCTCCTGATGCGACAGCCTCCTTGCTGCTCCTCAAACATGCCAGGCAATTTCAACCTCAGGGCCTTTGCACCTGCTGTCCTCTTACCTGGAATGCTCTTTCCTCAGGTATTCAACTGACTCCTCCCTCACCTCCTGCAAGACTTTGTTTAAATATCACTTTCTCAATGAAGCCTACACTGGCCACTCCATTTAAAATTGTACCCACCTTGGCACCCCCAACTGTCACCCTCTTCAACCCCCGCATAGTATGCATCACCTTCTAACTTACCATGCTCTTCAATTACTTATTACGTTTGTCATATTGCCACATTATTAATTTCTTGTGTTTATTTGTTTACGTATATGGTGAGGGCAGGGATTTGGGTCTGTTTTGTTCACCTAGAACAGAGCCTGACTCACATAGTGAATGCCTCATAAATATTTGTTGAATAAATGTACATGTTAATGTAGCTCTGTCTTGGAGCAAATGAGAATTGCCAATTAGGAAAGGCAGTTGACAGGAAAGGAATAGGGTAAGAGTCTAAAGTAACCAGCGATAAAGACAGAAGCATCCGTGTCAAGTCGGATCAAGAAAACAGGCATTCTGAGAGAAGACAGAAAATGAATGATCTAAATTTATGTTACGCATTTCCCAGCCAGAGGAGTAGACACAGTCTCTGTCTGTTCTATAGGCAAGTGTTATAGTCCCAGTCAGTGGATGGAGAAACTAATTCCCAGGAATGGTGAGTCCAGTATCTCATATGGTCTTACTAAATGACTCAGAACTTGGCCCTGGCTCAAGGTCTCACAGCCTAAAGGAAGGCTTGTTTTCCAAACCAGCCACCGCTAGGGTGACTGCCCATATTCTTTGACCTACAACTTTGACTGTTTCCCTTCTCCTGAGCAGCTCTTCTGCTACCCTGTCACCTATGGGTGGGCCCTTTTCCAAAGAAGACCACCGTGCTGTTGAAAGCAGGAGAAAGGACGTAACATGGAAGTGAATGGTCAGGTCCAGGCAATGTGCCCTTCCACTTATATGCCTCAACACCCACAACGAAGGGATGTCTAGGTGACGACGGAATCAACTCTCTGTCCCTAAATCAGCTGGAAATGGTCTTTTTCCTCTCCTGCTGAATAATTTGGAAGTGATTTTGAAAATGAAATACAAGGAGGGCAGTCTTTTTTCTTTCTTCTCGCCTTGAAAGTACACACTGCTTCCCAGAGCCTGATTAATGTTAAATATGACCTTTTGCAAAGTTTCTTGGCAGGTTAATTTATGATACTTCCAGATCCGAATGTATCAGGCAGTGGCTGTTTATGTGTTTGATGAAGTATTCTTTGTCCAGAGTTGATATGTTTTACCAGAACTACTGTAGCTCACTCCCCCTTTTCTCTCTCTTGCTCTCTCCATCTCCCTTTTAGTGTAACTTTGGGTTTGGGTATTTAATCAATCTTACTGGGAAGAAAACATGAATATATTTATGAATTCTCAGTCCCTGAGTTGCCATGCACACTGTATTAGCTTATTACTCTGTCTCCAAGATAATTCTGCCCTCTCATCTCGCTACACCTGTGCTTTTGAGTTCAGGGAGATCTCAGCTCAACCAAAATTACTTTTAATGTTTGGTTTGCTACAAAAGCTGCTTTGAGGGTCTCTGTCTTGAACAGGTGTATCTTCTCCTTACATCCTTATTGCCTTTGCCTTTGTTCTTCCCTGCCTCAGAAAGAGAAATCTAGTGAATTAGATGGGAGCCCCAAGACGTTGATTCAGCCCAAGAATATAACTAAGCTTAATGAGCAGGTAGATACATTCGTGTGCACCAGGGATGGAGGGGACTCGGGAGGCACTCCACCCTTAGAATGGATGTCATGGATGTCAACTATGACTTACATGGAAGTTCCAGGATATCAAATATTTTAGCCTTCCTCCTACAGAGCCTAGAACAATGCTCGGCACACAGTAGGTACTTGACTTTCATTGAAAGAAAGAAGGAAGGTGAGATAGCAGGGAGCAAAGGAGGCAAGAAGATGACACTCTCTAATACAAAGACCTCAAATCCTTTATCAGAGGGGTAGGAACAAGAGTTTGAGCCCATAAGGCACGTTTTAGATTTTTATGATAGAGGACCAGGGAGCTGCTAGCACCTCCTTGACTGTCACCACCTGAGAAGCTATCATTGATGCTGAGAACGTCCTTCCCCCAGACCTGCAGCTTCCTCTAAGCTGTCAAAGCCAGCATGTGTATTTGGACCAGCATTTCTGAACACATCATGGATGTCTTTACTACAACAGCGAAGATGGGAAGGAGCTGGCGACCAGAGCAGAACAAAAGGACCATGGAGCTGCATCAAAGGCCCAGGTGAGGCAAGCGGACATGGATTGTGTGTTTTCTCCAGAAATATTCTGCTGCCTGGGGAGTAAGAGTAAGAGAAAGGGGAATGGTTGAGTTTGTCTAAGGTCGAGAGTCAGCCAAGGAAGTGCAACGTGGGCTCAAGAGGACAAGGAGTGGCTGCAGCTAGACTGAACACGGGTCCAGGCTGCACAGAGGGGGCAGAAACCGGGGCTCATGGTCTCTCATATCATTCGGTCCACAAGTTTTAGGTTTCGGAATGTACAAATCATGGATGGGAGAGTTTATTTTCTAGCCATTTTGGCATCAATTACATACATCCAGCTTCTTGTCCTCCCAAGGAGAAAATGAAATAGGGCTGGGCCAAGCTTCCATTCACACTACGGACCTTTGGAGGCTGCCTATCCCGCGTGACAGTTCCGTTCCAGGACCCTAGAGCCGATGAGCCTCACTTGTGAGAGAAAGAGACAGATGTCACCTCTATCGCGTGATTTGAAGGGTAACGGGAAAGCTGCAGGGCCTCCCTACCCCACGCCTTCTGTCGGCCTGCCACGGTGCCTGAAATTTCCCTAGTATTCACTGCTTAGGTTTACTGTACAGAAATACTAATAAGGTGCACATTTTATCTGAAGGGAGTCATGCAACTGAGATGGTACAAAAAAAACTTGAGAAACAGACAAAGCTGGGTTCAGATCCTAGTTCTCTCTATATAGCAGTGTGATATTCTGGCAAACTGCTTAGAATCCAAAGACCCTCTATCCTTATTTATAAAAATGTGAATTCTATCAACCTTGTAGGGCTGTTATAAGGATGGACTGACATGTAGAGAGCAACTAGCATGGAGGGTGACACATAGTGGGGACTCATTCTTTTTACCTTTATTGCTGTGAAGGTATGGTAGGAAAAGCACTGGATAAGAGTCAGGAGCCATGGGTTCTAGTCCCTGCTTTTCCATTAATGAGCTCTGTGACCTTTTCAGGGTCACTTTACTTCTCTAGGCTTCGGTTTCCAGAGGAGCTTGAATGGATTCATTCATTCAACATTGTTATTGAGCTCCTGACACGTGGCAGGTACTGTTCACCTGCTTGCAAGATCAATAAATTAATAAATATGTATGTGACATAGTGGTAGTAATAAGCAGATCATTAAAATGTAGTCTTAAAGGCTTCCCTGGTGGCGCAGTGGTGGAGAGTCCGCCTGCCGATGCAGGGGACACAGGTTCGTGCCCCGGTCCAGGAAAATCCCACGTGCCGCGGAGTGGCTGGGCCCGTGAGCCATGGCCGCTGAGCCTGCGCATCCGGAGCCTGTGCTCCGCAACGGGAGAGGCCACAACAGTGAGAGGCCCGCGTACCGAAAAAAAAAAAAAAAAAAGTAGTCTTACGATGGAGAGGTACGAGTACTTTAGATTAAGTACTCAGGAAGACCCACACAAGGAGGTGATTTTTATACTGAGGCTTCTGAAAAGAAGGAGCCAGCCACGGGAAGATCGAGGGGAGATGCTGAACAAGCAGAAGAAACACAAAATGTAAAGGCTCCCCCAAAGAAGCAAGCTTAGATGGCTTCTAAAGTTCTCTTTAGGTCCAATCGTCTTTACCTTATGTTCTCTATGACTTTTGTGTATGACACTGGGGTAAGTCAAATGACAGTTCTGTGATGGGCTGATTACTGTCATTAAGAGGTGGAGAGTGATACAGTTAGACTAGTTCTGCTAGGGCCCAATTGAGCAATGGGAAAATTAGAGCCAAGACTGCAAAGAGAAAAGTATGGCTAAAAGGGCAAAGACATAATTGGGTGGTGGGCTAAAGGGGGTCTTGTGGAGACTGGGGTCAGCTCCTTCAGAAGCAGCCTGCAAGTCCTTATCATAAGACCTAGAAAAACAATGACAGAAGCTGGTTGCTTGGACAGTTGCTTTTTTGAAGTCCCTTCACTAAAGCTGAAGGAAGATGGAACTCAGTGAGGAAGAAACTCCTTGGATGAACCTAGAAGTAAAGGCCTAGGCTAGGGAAACTGGTCTCAGATGACAGACTAGAGATATTCATTCATTCACTTACTCATTCATTCATTCAACAAATATTTATTGAGCGCTCACTCCTTTAGCCTTGTTCTAGCTGCTGGGGCTACATCACTGAACAAAGCAGACCAAAATCTCTAGCCTGCATTGCAGTGGGGGAGATAGATGGGTAGATAGATACTGAGAGGCCAAGATCTTTAACATGAACAAATCTGTGCCTTGTGCCAGGTTAGTTGCTGGGCTCTCTGTGGGCATGTGAACACATCATAACATACATTGATAGAGAGTTTCACTGCTCTCCAAGCACTAATCTCCTTTCATCCTCATACCACACTACAAACTCACAAAGGTAAAGCGGCCTGCTCAGGCTCAACTCACAGGCAGTCTGGACTCCAACCCGAGTCATCTTGTCTGGTGGGCTTCCAGTTATACCCTTTCTTATTTAGGACAGCAGATGTCTCATTCTGTTGGACTAGCCTATCTGACCCCTCCCAGACTTTAAACTGGAAGCAAGGACTGTGAAGAGGCAGGAGCTGAGAGGCCCAATTCTGTTCGCACATGGCAGCAGCTATTTCCAGTTTCCCAAGGCAGCACCCAGTGTTGGTGACACCTGCAGGGCAATCACCAGTGGCATCTTTGCTGCTTTACTTTTGTTGCATGATCTGCAACATTATTCCCAAGTGTGTAGCCTACAATCCAGGTATTACAGGTCTGAAGTTATTTTGAACTACCCGATGTTCTTTTTAATAAATTCCCTTTCTGCTTAAATTAACGAGATTTGATCCCTGTTGCCTAAAACTAACAGCTATGACTGCTCCACTTACAAAAAACCTTTGCCCCCATTTACCTACAAGATAGGCTAATTTTCCTACAGTTGAAATAAAACCCTTAGTGACTTAAAACAACAGTGTTTTCTATCTTGATCACACTTCTTGTGCATCAAGTTGGTTAGATTTTCCCAAGAGAATTTTTAAAATATTTTGAACTGAATGAAGAAAAACTAACTTATCAAAATTTGTGGAATGAAGCAAAAGCAAGGTTTAGAAAGAAAATTATAACTTTCAACGTATATATCAGAAGAGAATAAAGACCTAAAATCAATCACCAAGCTTCCACTTCAGGAAATTTGAGAAAAAAAATAACATAAAACTAAAGAAACAAAATAAAAGAAATAATAAAATTAGAGCAGAAACCAATAAAATTGTAAATAAAAAAACAATAGAGAAAATCAACAAAACCAAAAGGTGGTTTTTCAAAAGATCAATAAAACTGATAAACCTCTCATCAGGCTAACCAAGAAAAATAGAAAGAAGACAAGAAGTATTAATATCAGAAATGAAAGAGGTGTTATCTCTACTGATCCTAATAACATTTAAAGCATAATAAAGGAATATTATCAACAATTCTATGCCCACAAATTTGATAACTTATATGAAATGGACCAATTCCTTCAAAGATATAAGCTATCAAAACTCATACAAGGAGAAATAGATAACATGAATAGACCTATATATATCAAATAAACTGAATAACCTTCCAAAAAGGAAACTACCAGGACCAGATGGTTTCACTGATGAATTCTACCAAATATTTAAGGAAGAAGTGATACCAGTTCTCTATTATCTCTTCCAGAAAATAAGAGCAGAGGGAAAATTTTCTAACGCATACTATGAGGTCAGCATTGCCCTAATACCAAAACCAAATATAAACATTACAAGAAAGGAAAACTACAGACAAATATTACTCATGAACACAGATACAAAAATATTAGAAAATCAAATCCAACAATGTAAGAAAGAATTACACAGAATGATTAAATGGAACTTATTCCAGATATGTAAGCCTGGTTCAAGATTTGAAAATCAATTAATGTAATCAACTAATGTAAATATCAACAGGCTAAAGAAGAAAAATTATATGATCATATCAACAGATGTAAAAAAAGCATTTGACAAAAATCCAACACCCACTCATAATAGAAATCCTCGGCAAATTAAAAATAGAGGACAACTTCCTTAATTTGATAAAGAACATCTACAAACACCTACAGTTAATATTATACTTAATAGTGAGAAACTAGATGCTTTCCCCCTAAGATCAGGAACAAGGAAAGGATATCTCCTCTCACCACTCTACTCAGCATCATAGTAGAATTCCTAGCTAATGAAATAAGACAATAAAAGGACATCAAATTTACAGAGATAGGAAAGGAAAAAATAAAACGCTCTTTCTTTGCAGATGACATGACTATCTATGTATAAAATTCCAAAGAACTGACCCTAAAAAACCCAAAAAACGAAAAACACCTCTGGAACTAGTAAGCAACCACAGCAAGGTTTCAGGATACCACGTTAATATACAAAAATTGCTCTCCTATATACCAGCAATGAACAATTGAAATTTGAAATTAAAAACAGAATATCATCTAAATAAGCATCAAAAACTTTAAATACTCAGATATAAATCTAACAAAATAAGCACAGAACCCATATGAGGGAAACTATAAAATCCTGATGAAATAAATCAAAGATGTAAATAAATGGAGATATATTCCACGTTCACGGTTTGGAAGACTCAATATTGTTAAGATGTCACTTCTTCCCAACTTGATCACAGATTTAATGCGATCCTAATCAAAAGTCTAGCAAGTTATTTTGTAGATATCAACAAAATAATTATCAGTAAAATGATTCTAAAGTTTATACAGAAAGCAAAAGACAGAGAATAGTCAACACAATACTAAAGAAGAACAAAGTCAAAAGACTGATGTTACCTGACTTCAAGACTACTCTAAAGTTACAGTTATCAAGAAAGTGTAGTCCTGGAAGAAAAATAGACAAATAAATCAATGAAATGTAACAGAGTTCAGATATACACCCACACAAATATAGGTCACTGGTCTTTGACAAAGGAGCAAAGGAAATTTGATGAAGAAATGATAGTCGGGCTTCCCTGGTGGCACAGTGGTTAAGAATCCGCCTGCTGATGCAGGGGACACAGGTTCGTGCCCTGGACCGGGAAGATCCCGCATGCATGGAGTGGCTGGGCCCGTGAGCCATTAGTCCTACTGACTACCGTTTCCTGCTTCCTATTCCTGCCCCCGCCCGATGTCATCAAAGGACACAGAGCAAGAGCCCTGTGCACAGGGAACTTCAGGCCAGTGGGTAAGAAAACACTGGTGCTCTGAAACAGAGCCTCCGCCAGCCCTCTCATCCCTGCTGGTGGCATCACTCTACTTCAAGCAGGCTCCACCCACTTAATAGCTCCTTCACTCTGAAACCCCTCCTGAAAAACCTAGGCCTTTATTACAAAGATCTCCCTCAGCCTCATATCCTCTGTGTCAATTTACAAGAGGGAAAAAGTCCAAAGAGAGACAGAAGGGAGGCTGAGAAAAGTGTGTGTTTCAAAAGCCTTTGTAGGTGAGAAGATCAAAGACCTTGGCCCCAGATTTCACTTCACTGAGTACTGCTCAGCAAGCGGCTTGACCTGTCTCTTCACCTGCCACCACCAAAGCAGATGCCAGGTGACGAAAGGACACATTAGTTGTAAAGAACTGTAAAGTTTTGTTCTGTTCATGGTGGTCAAGAATGCCTTAAGCATTCTAAAGCCGAGATAAGTGGAAGAAAGGGTATTACTAAGGACTACTCAATGTGCATGTGACAAAAATTTAATTCCAACCACTTGAAACGAAAAAAGAATGAGCTGGTCTATGTAACCAGGAAGTCCAAAGGACAGGCCTCATTTCAGATATGTCTAGATTCAGGAATTGATTTGAACAATGTCATCAGATTTCTCTCTCTCTCTCTGTCTACTAACTTTGCTTTCCTGTGTTGATTTCATTCTCAGGTAATTTTCCCCCATATGCTACAGAATTGGCCGCCTGCACCTCTAAACTTAGGGAGTTCACTCTATCTCAGACAGTTCTGTCAAGACAACAGAGAAACAGAGACAGAGAAACAGGGAAAATACTTCTGCCACTGGTTCCAGCAAAAGTACAAGAAGGATGTTGATTGATCCAGCCTAGGTCATGTGTCCATCCTTGAACCAATTACCAAAGCCACTGTATTTTTTTTTTAGATTTAATTTTATTTTTATTGTTTTGGCTGCGTTGGGTCTTTTTTGCTGCAAGTGGGCTTTCTCTAGTTGTGGTGAGCGGGGGCTACTCTTCGTTGCGGTGCGAGGGCTTCTCATTGTGGTGGCTTCTCTTGTTGCAGAACACAGGCTCTAGGCACACGGACTTCAGCAGTTGTGGCACTTGGACTTCAATAGTTGTGGCTTAAGGGCTCTAGAGCGCAGGCTTCGTAGTTGTGGCCCATGGGCTTGGTTGCTCCGCGGCATTTGGGATCTTTCCAGACCAGGGCTCGAACCCGTGTCCACTGCATTGGCAGGCAGATTCTTATCCACTGCGCCACCAGGGAAGTCCCATGGCCACCGTATTTTGATCTCACTGGATTAACATGGAATAGACTTCTTGTTAGAAAAAGGATTTCACTATCCATAGGAAAGGACAAAGGGAAGAGACTAATTCTACAGCTACCTGAGCCTACCACAGTGGGGAGACAGGCTCAAGAAACACACAAACACACACACACACATTCAGGCAGCCCTTCTATCCTCAAACTGCCCACCGTGAAAATGGGTAACGCTTCCAGAATCACCTAAGGCTGAAAAAGACAGAATGGTTCCTCCAGAGCTGCAGCCCTGCCCCCATCCTCCATGAAGGTGGGACTAGCTGTGGACACACTTTCAGCCTTTCCTTGGTTTAAGAGCTTTGACATATGCATACCCACCCCATGCCCCACCAAGAGCCTGTGAGTATCTTGAGGAAAATGCTGGTCTCTATTTTTCTTTGCATTCCATCAGGTGGCTCAGGAATAGTCATACAACCAGTGTTGAATGGATGCCTGGATCTACAGATCCATGGATATACACAATAAGGAGTTTTTAAGAAAGTAGAAGACATGATCCCTGACTCTCTGATATTTTTTACTTTGTCAAGGACAATTAGAATACCTTTTAACATAACAGAACAGATTTACAAATAAAAGCAGCAACAAGTATAAATTAACTCCATGTGATCTGAGTCAGAGAGTGATCAGAGGATGCCAAGTAACAGAGTAAACAAAGTTGGGTTTCCACAGTTACGGAGTTCACTGAGAGACAGATTTTGCTTCTTGTCATTTGTGCGCAAAACTTAACCACCTTCAGGGACTTCCCTCCTGGTCCAGTGGTTGGGACTCTGCGCTCCCAATGCAGGGGGCCTGGGTTCGATCCCTGGTCAGGGAGCGGGATCCCACAACTCGCAACTAAGACCCAGCACAGCCAAATAAATAAATATGAAAAAAAAAAAAAAAAACGTAATCACCTTCAGTAATGTGATCCTCAAGTGAGAGGGACACATGGTGGATACAGAGAGCAGCTTGGATTGTAAGGGCCCATAGCGCTTTGATTAGTACAGAGGAACAAGCCCTAGGGCTCTAATTCCTGCCCAAGTCTAGAAAAGTCTACAGCTACCTCCCTTCCTTGGCCGCTGGTGCCCCACTCATCTTAACCGTCTTCCATCTGGGATTACGAAACTTCTCCATTTGCAGGGAGTCGAAGTCCCTCCAATCCTCTCCTCCTCTGACATCTGCAGTCTGCACATTAGCATGGTAATGCCTCGTGCCATTAGTGAGTAACGTGCTGAATAATTAGGCTATGAAAATCTAACAGCAGGGATTTTTGTTTTATTAGCAATTTTCCATCCTATTGTGTTAATTTCATCTCATGTCAGCCGGCTTTCTGAGTAAACAATGATCACAGGCAGACATCATTTCCCAGCACATTGTGCTGCCGTGGGTGACTTAACAGATCAGAAAATGGCTTAAGTTGCCTTTTGTCTTGCAGTCTCTGCCTTCTGTTGATGTCACAATATCCATAGCCCCTGGTTTCTTACGGCTCTGGAATATTCATTTCCTTTTCATCAGTGTGTGTCTGCCTCCACCTGTCCGCTCTCAGTCTATCTCCATGTCCCTCCTTGCTTTTATTCTTCCTCTTTCTGCCATCTCCTCCCCCACATCTCTGTATGCCTACCTGTAATGATATTCCACTTGTCTGGAATCTTATTCTATTTAAAGAGTTTTCACATCCATCTTGCATTCTCTCCCTTCCCCCTTCATTTTTTCCATACATCTTCTTTCATTTCTTTCACCTTCCTCCCCAATTCATCTGCTATCTTCTCATCATTCCCTCCTCCCTGTCCCCACTTCCACTCCTCGTTCTACCTAGCTCCTGAAATGCTATCTCTCAGCCTCTCGCCCCCCTCCCCAACTCATTCTCTCCTTCCTGCTCGCTGAGATTGCTGGGTGACAGATGATTAATATTTGGCCCAGCCATGTTGGAAAGTTTAATGCTTTTTTCTGTGATATCCCCCACAGTCATCAAAACATCTGCAAGTTTCTCCCAGAGCTGAGGAAAAGTTCTGTTACGGAGGACATCCTTGCTGTCCAAGTTACAAAAGCAGCGGCCAAGTCCCTGAGAAAGATGGTGGAGAAAGGTAAGGGCAGCATCTACCTGGGTCACCATGTGGGACAGATCTGACAGGGGAGGGGTCGTGCTGATCGGGAGCCCTTCCGCTCTGCTCCCTTCTCTGTGACTCCAGGAGGGTATAAATCTGAATTCCTCCAAGGCAGCATACTGCTTACTGGCTCTACTCAAATATCCAGGTCAGGGCTTCCCTGGTGACACAGTGGTTGAGAGTCCACTTGCCGATGCAGGGGACACAGGTTCGTGCCCCGGTCCGGGAAGATCCCACATGCCGCGGAGCGGCTGGGCCCGTGAGCCATGGCCGCTGAGCCTGTGCGTCCACAGCCTGTGCTCCGCAACGGGAGAGGCCACAGCAGTGAGAGGCCCGCGTACCACCAAAAAAAAAAAAAAAAAAAAATCCAGGTCTAAGAACTAAAACAATGAGGCAATATCTACTTTCCTTTTAATATGTATTGGAGTATAGTTGTATTACAATGTGTTAGTTTCTGTTGTACAGCAAAGTGAATCGGTTATACATATACATATATCCACTCTTTTTTAGATTCTTTTCCCATATAGGTCATTACAGAGTACTAAAAAGAGTGCCCTGTGCTATACAGTAGGCCCTTATTAGTCATCTATTTCGTATATAGTAGTGTATATATATCAATCCCAATCTACTTTTTAAAAAAGATATGGCTAGGGATTCCCTGGTGGCGCAGTGGTTGAGAATCCGCCTGCCGATGCAGGGGACACGGGTTCGCGCCCCGGTCCGGGAAGATCCCACATGCCGCGGAGCGGCTGGGCCCGTGAGCCATGGCCGCTGAGCCTGCACTCCGCAACGGGAGAGACCACAACAGTGAGAGGCCCGTGTATCACAAAAAAAAAAAAAAAAAAAAAAAGATATGGCTAAATGCCAGTTACTCAAGTGCTTGACCTATGCATCCATAGAAGACCAATAACCTGACAGGCTGCCTTCTGAGACAGCTGTTTGAGACAAGCCAGAGTAATTCATGGTTTTCATAATTAACCCACAAAATGAAACAGTTACTCTCCCTGCTAAGAAGCACAAATACTATCCTTTTTGTGTTGCCCACCCTTGAATCCTCATCATTCAGCCACATTTTTTTATCCCTCCTCTATAATGCCCAATACATACTTGGCTATTTGACGTCTTAAAAAATCAACTGGCTTAACAGATGAGATTTTAGCCCTACAAAGCCTGGCATGATTCTTGTGCAAAAGAAATCCAGGAAATGTACAAGGAGCTTTTGAAAGACACCAAGACCAAAAAGCATCTAATATTTTCGTGAACCCATCATATACCCAGAACTGTGAAGTGAAGGTACAAAAGATATGAAGAATAACTTCTGTGGCCTCAAGAAAATGTCGATTAGACAACAGACTAGGAATAGGTGACTGTTAGACTGTGTGACATAAGCTACACATATAATTGTACTTCAAGAGAGAAATAGGTAACGTGTTTTCAAGAAGTCAACCGTGATTTCAGTCAGGCTTTAATCTTTCCTGGATGGAGAAAGAAAACAATCAAAGTCACAGGTGGAAAGGTACATGGTCTGGGATCACAGAAAAAGTAGCTTTGCTGATGTGAACAGTAATCACTACTGGGCAGCAGGAGGCTGGTGGGTGTTCCCAGGCGTGACCCTGCACAGCCACCTAGCAACCGTCCAACCAGGACTGGACCACTAAGACAATTATGTTTAGTTCACCGTGGACCAACCTTAGACTCAGAAGTGGACTGACTGCTGCCCTAGCTAAAAATCGCCAGCCACCGACTTCTCCCTGCGCTCAGCACATCAGCATTCAGCACCACGGCCAGCGCCTGAGGCAGAAGGGAGAGAAACCCAGAGGGGCAGCCAGGAAACTATAATCATTTTCTTGCAGTCGGCCATGGGGTCCTCGGTTCCTCCCTTTGTCTCTGATGCTTCTGCCCTAGTGTCCACTCCGGACCACTGGGTCGGGGTGTCCATAAAGACTGACTGTGTTATACTAACATATGCACTGATTAACCAGTAGAGGAGGAGAAGAGAAATCTACGTATATACATAGATCCCTCCGCCCCCTAAGAAGCTGATTGCATTGGAGAAGAGCAGCAAACCCCTCCCCATCCTCTTCCATTTGGTGACCAAGAGAGCAGGCCCTGGAGTCAAGCTGTCTGGCCTGAGCTCCTCCACCTAGTAGCTGTATAACCTTGGGCAAGTTACACAGCCTCCCTCAAATGCAAAATGGAGATGATAATATTATCTACTTCACTGGATAGGGTGCCTGCAAACCACTTAGCAGAGTTTCAGGAACATAAAAAGTACCCCCATAAGTGGCTTTGTTGTTATTATTGTTCCTCTTGTTACTATTATCTGGCCACACTGGCCTCCTTGCTCTTGGATAAGCATACTTCTGCCTCAGAGCCCTTTCAGTTGCTATTTCCTAGGCTTCGAAACGTTCTCCCAAAATCTCTACAGGGCTTGCTTCCTCACTTCTTCAGGTAATCAGTGAGGCCTTTCCCTGATCACACCCTATAAAACAGCCCCTCCCTCTCTGCTAGGTCCTACCTTCCATCCCTGCTTTGTTTCTCTAACTAAAATATATCACATTCTGACATATTAAATATTATTTTTATGTTTTTTTTTACTTTCTCCTTCCCTTTTTAGGATGTAAGCTCCACAAAGGCATGGATTCTGTTCACTTCTGTACCCTAGAGCCATTAAAGAGTACTGGCATGTCACTGGTGGTCACGACTACTTGCTGAATGCATTATTAGTAGTAGTATCAAGATGATTATGTAGAGATTTTTTTTTCTATTTTACATGGGAGCAAACTGAGACATAAAGAGAATGTGGTCCACCTACTAAATGCAAGTCAGTAGAAGACCAGAAGATAATGACTTGAGGGCCAACCCTTCAATCTGTTTCACCAGAACAATCCATAAGCCGACACGGTGTTCAGACACAGCCCTAGAGGGAGGGCCCCTTACCTCCAGGAGAGTCCTCGGGTAACAGTTCATCATCTCCACGCGCACCCGGAGACCAGCCCAGGACTCCAGGGAGACTGCAGAAGGCTAGCAAAGCTCTAAGGACATCCTGGGAGGCACACTTAAGAATCCCTGCATTGCATGGCTCTGCCTGGCTTCAGCCCTTTGAGATGGAGACTTGTCTAAAGCTAGACAGGGCTCGGCACCGAGAAGGCCGTGCCAGCAGGGTTCTGCTATATCAGGGTTCATCCTCTCCTCCTCCCCTGCAGCAGACAGCGTCTCCGTGAGCCACCGTGTCCATGAACCGAGGTGCTACCCTTCTGCCCTGCTGCCCTCCAAGGAGGAACCGTGGATGTGAGACCTATGCTCCTCCCTCAGCCAGCAGAGTATCGACATGGAAGGCACAGGGCGGGGATCATTCTGAATCTCCGGCAAAGGAGTCTGCTTCCCAAATGGCCAGAGTCTTCAGCGTAACCTGTTTATGTAGTAAGCCCTTGTGTCAGAGCCAAGATGAAAGAGGAGACAGGCCTGACAGGGAGGAACTGTCCTAGCTAACAAGGGACTCAGTGCAGACAGAAAAATCCAAATTTGGGCTGCTACAGCCAAGCCTGGGCAGTTACTTTTTCCAAACTCTGAGCCTGGGAGCGAGATAAGAACACTCAGGGCAGGACAGGTCGGGGAAGAGATGAGTGACAGAAGCCTTGGTTCTGCTACGAGAAGGCCTTTAAAACCAGGCACAGGGCTTCCCTGGTGACGCAGCGGTTGAGAGTCCGCCTGCCGATGCAGAGCACACGGGTTCGTGCCCCGGTCCGGGAAGATCCCACATGCCGCGGAGCGGCTGGTCCCGTGAGCCATGGCCGCTGAGCCTGCGCGTCCGGAGCCCATGCTCCGCAACGGGAGAGGCCACGACAGTGAGAGGCCCGCGTACCGCAAAAAAAAACAAAAACAAAAACAAACAAACAAACAAACAAAAAACAGGCACAATCCAGAAAAACTGAGTCCTACGAAGAGCAGGAAGACAAAGTCACAACCCACATCCCTCCCCCCATGCCAGGCACGAAGGACACTTTCCACTAATGGGGAAGTCGAAGGAGAAGCCCCACGGCCCCAAAGCCAGGGCTCCACATCACAAGAAGGAATGGCACGCTGTGAATTGTACAGCACCACCTGGAGAGCTTGTTCAGAATGCAGACCGGCTGAATCAGAATCTCTGGGGATGGGCCCAGGGATGTGCATTTGGACACTGCTCAAACAATTCTCATTCTCTGAGTTTTGGAAGCATTGCCATCCATGGTTTGCCCTGTTGAAGCAGAGCGATTCAAATTAACCAGTCAACTCTTTGTGAGGTCTTTCACGCTCTGGACTCTGTGCTGGCAGCTGACTTTCCTGGTATATGCAGTTTGGGAAGCTGGGGGGATGACTTGTGTGGCCTCCTATCCATACAGCGGTAGGGAGTAGACCCTAATCCATGAAGCACCAGCTGAGAAGCTGTTGCTTAGTCGAGCAGAGCTGCCTTCCGAGTTAGAAACTGGCCTTGGCCTTTGCATCAGACTGGAGCTCATATTCAGTGCGCTGTGGGGGAAGCAGGTGGGTGACAGGGAGAGGCCGGGTCACCCTGGGAACCTGGTACTGTCCCGCTCCCACATCTCACTGCATACTTACATATTTACCTCTCTCTTCCTTCCTACTCAACTCTTTTACAGATTCCCAGAAGCAGAGACACTCGTGTGTAGAAGGAATATTAGAGGTCATCCAGCTCAGGCCCCACCCGATACAGTCCTGTCGTTCATTTCTCTGCTGTCTTCTTCTTCCTGCTAAATTGTGAGGTCTGCCCGGGGCCATCCCCAAAAGGCACACGCTTGTCTGTATTACATGGCAGCTAAAAGGTTGCTGATCTATATCCCAGAACCAGTAAAAGCCACAGTGAGGATCTCATATATCCAAAATCTGGCACTTAAATGGCTGCTAGAGCTGCCTCTACTTCCCCGGCAAGGCCTGAAAAGACTATATGGAAGTCCAGCCTCCCCCAGAGAATACTGGGGGCATGTTGCATTCCCTTACACTATGTTGATGGCATTCAATCTTGCTTTCAAACTTTGCTTCCCAAAAGGCATTAATACTGGAAGTAGAGTTACTTCTGATTTCAGCTCATCATCTCTAACCACCCTCAGGAACCATGGTGTCACAGAAAAGTCACTGCTCATGGCCCTGCTGGGGGGAGGTGCATGGAGAGGGAGTGGTCAGAGACCAGAGCCCGGCCATCTAGTCAACCTTGGCTTTCATCCCTGCAGGTATGTCTGATGTCCAAGTCATGTGCTCTTTTGTTCAGAGCACCCACTCATCAAGGGCAGGGCCATATCTGTTTAGGTCATGGTTGGATCCTTTACAAACACTCAAAGAAGCCAACATGCAAGAGCCTAAGAGGCAGAACTTGGCAGTCAGGCTCAGCAAACAGTGCAGAAGCCATAGCTTAGACCAATTTCCCACCTGAGCCATGGAGGAAAGACTGTGAGCCACCGTAGTTGCTTCCACAACCCTCACAGACAACATCATCATCATCTGGCACCATCAGCAGTTTCGCTCCCACCATGAATAGGAACCATCTGCTGTGCATATCCTGGTGGCACAGGGTCTCTTGAAAGAGGTTTAATGCAAGATTCTATTGAGTTAAGGAATTTCAGTGAAAGAGCAATGGCTTGCAACCAGAAACCTGATTTAGCCATTAACATGCTGTGATCTCCCTGGATTCTGTGCCTGAATCTGAAAAGTGGGGGGCTTAGTACTGAGGATGAATGAAATCATGCCTTTACTGCTATCAGAGCTTCCTGAAGAAGAAACCTGCATACAAGGTTGTGATATTAATGACATACTCAGGTGCTTCCTAAAATTTTGGAACGAATATTAAAGGGCTGGCTGTTTCAACTCCTCAAGATTACATCAAGCAGAATGTCCTGGCATTAAAGGAATGCCCTGCTCTCATCTTTACCTGGATTTTCACCATCTGCATTGGCTTCCTGATGGCAGGAGATACTGCTAAGTCACTTGGTCCCAAGGATATTAATTGACTTCCCAGTTTGGTGACGTTCACTTGCTCGCTCGCGCTCTCTCTCTCTCTCTCTCTCTCTCTCTCTGTCCCTCTCCCTCCCCTTCTCCCTCTCCCCCTCCACTTTGTGGAGCTGATAGAGGCAACACCTCAACAGCTGTTGCCTCAACTGCCACAGCAGCAACAGACAACTGCAGCCTCAACAGCGGAAGAGGCAGCGGTGAGCAGAGCATCAGAACTTTCCCTCCTCTTCACTTCAGGAAGTGAGAAAAGCTATGCCAAGTGATGGGAGGGGGCTGGCTGCTCTAGAATCTCAGCTCTCCTCCAGGAGCCTGGCACCGGGCAAGGGAGTTGCCATGAACACACACACCAGCAGGGCGGCTTCCAGCTGGCGCGGGGAGTGGTACCCTCAGCATTGCTGGGAAGAGCTGGGAAGGAAGCGGCCAGAGCCAGCTTCTGGCTAGAGCTGAGAGGCAGCCATGACAAGAGGGGCGGGGGATCTCAAAGCCATAAGGTAGCACCGTGGAGTTGAACACAACCCCTAACGAGGAAATCCATCTGTCTTTGAGACTCAGGAAGGGAGAATCCTTTCCTGAAGGTCACAGGGTAATGGAAAGGCCAAACTTTTCCAAAGGACCCAGGCTCTGCTTCAGAGAGTTGGAAACAGAGACGGTCAGTAAATAAACACCAGACACCCAAGTAAACAGGTTCTCTCAGCCCTCTGAGCAATGCCAACGTGAGCCACGCTTCTGGACAAAGCACCCAGCCAATAATCCATGTCCTCAGAGTACATAACGTTTGGGTAAGACATTAAATTTGCCAACGCCTTTTAGACAAGGCTTTACGTGTCAGCACGTCTGCTCAGGATTGCAGACCCTGCTCTCCACGGAAGCATCTCGTGTCAGTGGAAGCCCCAGTATCTCTTTGGATCAAACTGCTTCCCCATTCCTTTCCCCTACATCACACCCCTGGGACTTCGGGCTCCAAGAGTGGGAGCCCAGCCCCTCCCCTAACCCAATCCAGACCAAGAGGCCTCCTTTCCTCTCCCAGCAGGCACTCGGCTAAAACATCTAAGAAGCAAGCACCCAGAGCAAGTGCCGGAAGGAGAACAGTGAACGTTGCCTCTGATAAAACAAGCAAGGGGACCCACGCAGGCAGGAGTTAAAGCAAGCTCCGGAGCCAGATGGCCTAGATTCAGAGCCGACTCCATTCCTACCAGCTACGTATTTCTGCACGTGTTCTTAACCTCTGTGCCTCAACTTCCGCATCCAGAAAACAAAGACGGTTACAGCAGCACTCATGCCACTGTTGAGGGACTCGGGCAAAAGAGCACAGGGCAGGGCCTAGCATGTTCCTGGCCCCTAGTGAATGCGTAGTAACAAATGGCCCTATAATGGGGCGGCGGGGTCAGGACGGGTGGCATTTCCACAGGACAGGTGGAGACCTGCCGTCAAGGAGGAAATCTGGAACTGCACGAGGTATAGGAGACACGCCCTTCCTATGCCACTTGGCAAATTTCCTAAAAAGGAATCTGCCTGTGGACCCACAACGTGCACTGACTCGAGGTTCCCATTACACCTTACTGAAACGTCCCTTCTTCCTCTGGTCACCTTTTTTAAAGTCCCCGAATCCTAGCCCAGAGGCGCCCTCTGTGAGCCCTTGACCCCTGGGCTCCTTGGTGAAATCAGACTCCAAGAAGAGCAAGCGGGAAAGGCAGGTGAGTCTCTCCTCTCCCTCACCCCTCCTCCCTCCGCCCTGAGCATCTTCCTCCCCCAGGTCCCCGACACCTGTTGGGGTGAGTGCCAAGTCTTCCCAAGTGCGCCCCTCCCTCCATCCTGGGATTCCCCCTCCCAAGCCCACACCTGTATTTGTTAATCAAGACGCAGAGGACGCAGTAATTGCCCAGCAGAAAACACGGGTGCAGATGTTAGGATGCGCCAGGGCAAAAGCACCTAATGAGATTCTTGTTTTCCAAACAGAGCCCGACATTTAATTACAGCCTTTCCCAGTGCTTATTAAAAAACCCTTATTTTTTTTCCTTATTGTTTTCCTGCATGGCGCATATTGAATCAGCCACTGCTGTTGTCTTGTTTTAGGAACGTTCATAAAAAGAACTGATGTGGAAAATTGCAAACACAGATTGTACCCAAACAATATCTTCTCCCTTTGCTTTTCTTTCTGGTCTTTCTTCCTCTGAATAACAACACCGGAGGTTGTAGGCAGCACACATCCAGGCTCTTTCCCAACAGCCAACAGCCAAACGGGGTCTTTTCGACACGCAGACACCACCCCTGCACCTGCCTGAGAAAAGAGTGTGGAGGCGATGGAGCCTCGCTCTGAGACCAGGAGGGGCAGGAACACACAGCCTGTGGGAAAGGGGAGGGGACAGGTGAGAGGGAGGCCTGGAATCACAGACCATCAAAGCCAAAAGGGCCCTCAGCAGGAGTGCCCATTAAGTCCCCAGTCCGGTGTGCAAACAGCTGGCCCAGAGAGGGGAAGTGATGCAACGAGGAGGACAAAACCAGTTCTCCTGCCCAAATGGACTGGAGAACTTTCCACTAAAATACACAGCCCCCTCTTGCTTCTTGGGAGACTTGTATCCAGAAAGACCCTTGGACTCTTCTTTTTAACCCATAAAGCTCCTCATCAGAAAAGCGGGGGTGGTTTCCGGATGCCTTCTCAAGTGGAACATCCCACCTCGGGAACCAGCAGCGCTTCCTGCAAGTCCCATCACTGTTCCAAGGGGACCAGGTCCAGGTCACAGCCACATAGAGTGCCACCCAGGCGCTCAAAAGCCTAATGGCCCACTCACCTCTGAATGCTGCCACCTTTTGAAAAACTAGCCTGTTTCCCAGGCCTTTCTGCAAAAGTTTCCAGGGACAAAGTCCAAAGGACACACTGGGGAAAGAGACTGGATCCCCTGAGGCGTCCCCAGGTCTCCACCGGAGCACCCCTGCCACCTCCCCCTGCTTTCCCCACTCGCCGCCACTGCGCCACCAACTGGATCAGGAGCCCAGCTTTTGGAGGAGCAGCATCTCCTCACTCCCTGGCATCTTCCCTCCCTGCTGCTGTCCTGACGGACATGGGGAGGGAGGGCACAATCAGTGCCAGTTTAGAGGAGCGATGGAGGCACGGGGAGGTTTCTCACTGAACAAGGAATAAAACTCTCTTCCTTCTCCTGTCCCCTGCTCCTCATAACCCACCAGCAGCAGCTAGCCTCCCATCCTCCATTCTGCTCAATATCCCCTTCCTTGTCAGGCACGCAGGGGAGAACAGGGGGATGGAGCTGGTCCCCGCTGTCCCTGATCCAGGCAGAACCCTGATGAACTCAGACTCTGCCACACTCTGCCCACCAGGACCCTCCCAGCTGAGGAGGGGCTGTCTGTCCTTAGATGATGGGGCCGAGGCCTTGGCCATGTGACTATAGAAGAGGACTCTTGATCTCCTCCTAAAGTTCCTCCTAAACTTTACGGTCCTCCAAATCCAATTTTTCCACCTCACACGAGGAGGACAGGAGTTGGAGCAGAAGGAACCACGGAAAGAGAAGGCAACTGGCAGGTTCCTCCCTGACCCTCCACCCCACGGAGAGGGGAGGTCAGAAGGAGATCTCAAGGGGCACCCGAATCCAGTGCCCTGGTGTGCACGGCATCTCGTCCCTTTGGGGCTGGGGGCCACCCAGGAGGCCGGGTGAAGTGCGGCAAAGCCAAGGACAACTTTAACAATCTGGTGTCTCTGCTGATAATCTCGCCAGCAGAATCATGAACTTTGGAGCAAAGGGGCTGGGCCAGATGCTCTAATTGAGTCTCCATTTCACCTTCTTTCTCCAGAGCTGGCAAAGCTAGAAATGACACTTCCCAGACCATCTTGTAGCTCAGTTCACTTTCAGCCAATTAGATGCATTCCTGCCAGATTTAGAGAGAGATGCCCAGGGGTCGGCATGTCTCTGCAGAGCTGTGGTCAGACAAGCAGGGCCAGGCAGACACAAGGGCTGGTGATGGCTGGGCTCCAGGGTCCAGGGTCACATGACTGGCTTCAAGGGGGAGCGGGGGTGGCCGGGATGGTGACAGCAGAGGCAACCGTGATGGGGCAGTTTCCCTACCCGTAGCCTTCAACTTCATTTAGCTCTTCCAGGGATTTTGTAAAGTCCTCATTCTCTGTATAAAATCCCTTTCTGCTTGAAATACCCACAGTGGTTTCTGTTTCCTGCCTTAAAGACTGACTACAACATCACATACACACAGGCTCTAGAGAGGTCTTTGTATCCGTTGTGCATCTGAAGCCCAGAGAAGAGAAGTGACTTCCCCAAGGACCCACAGCAACTTAGAAGAAGATCTGGGACTGGACTCAACCTTCCCCACTCTAACCCAGAGCTCATTTCAGCAGCAGGTGACGAGGAAAATAACTGTCCCTTTAAAACATCCTTTCTTCCTTCCCCTAAGCCCTGTCCTCCCAGCCCCCATGGGTGCGTACACGTGAGTCCATGTGTAAATTCACAGGCATAGCCACGTGTGTGCCCTGGCACACATTAACATAGCACACACCAATACTGAGGTGTTTTGTCCCTGGTGCCACCAAAAGTCCAAGTGGCTCAGCTGCAACCTCTGGGCTGTGGTTCTATTAAAGTTCTTTCAGGGAACAAGCTTTCGTTTCATGGACAATTCAGAATCTCCATTCAGAGGAAATGATGTTTTGCCAGGCATTTTTCCCACTTGAGAGATGGTCAGAATTCACGGTTAAGAGCTGATAAAGGCAATGTAAGTCAGCAGCTTAGAACAACAAATAAAAATGCTGAACCGATGAGAAAAGTCTCTGAAAGTGATGCAGCTGAAAACGTGTCTCTCCCTGGGGATGCTACTAACAGCCTGTCACCTGGGGCCCAGAGCAGAGATCCACCAGCCAAAGACACACTTACAGACAGGGTTCACATCAACCGGCTCCCCTTAGCTGCGGGTGTGGGTTTTTCAGTCGGGCTCCACTGAGACTTTAGGAAGTTGTGGCCACGCCTTTGGCTTGGGCAGAGCTTCCTTCCAAGAATGGAAAACTCTTGGACCTTAGGGAGATGACAGTGGCCACGGGAGCAGCAAACATGGGAAGGGCATGGGGAGGAGGAGAGGGGGGAATGGAAAGAGATCCCACCGGGGAGGAGTGTATTTGAACTTCAGAGGGTCCATTATTATTCTCCCCCTCTTCCAGTTCTCCTCTTCTGAGTCCAAGATGAGCTGCATTGGAAGAATCACTGTGGCCTGCTTGGAGAAGATTCCCCAGCTCTACCAGCCCCGGGGGGCTAGCAAAGGCCAAGGGGTGCCTTCCTGTCGAAGCACTCCCCCATCCTTCTCTATACCTAACAGCTTGGTGAGCCACAGAGTCCTTTGCCCCAAAGCTGGTCTACAGACCTGGCCCACCCATGGGAATGCTTTTATCAGACTTTATCAAAACGGAAAAATAAAAATAAGGATCATGCAGGATACGTGTGCGTGTGTGTGTGTGTGTGTGTGTGTGTGTGTGTACACGCGCGCGCGCAAGGTTGCCAACTGTCCTTTCTTGGGCAGAGTTACCCTTCCTTCTGAGATTATTCCCTTCCTGGGAAGAGTCCCTTTTTCATGTTAAGACATCCTTTCTTTTACGTATTGATAATAATAGTAACGGTAGTTTTGCTGTTGTTAAGTCAGGGTTTCTTATCCTTTTCCTTTTTAACATTCTTGCTTGACAGAAGAAGTCAGCTCCCTCCTGTTAGCCCTGGTTGGTTGGTTTTTCTTTTTTACCCGTCTGTGCAGTACAGAGGCCAACACCGCACCCCTTCCCTCCCCAACCCCTCTGCAAGACTCAAGCACAGAGGCCCAGCGTAGGTTCTGCCCTGCTCTCCTCTCGGGGGGCCCCCTTCCAATGCAGCCAAATGAGCATGCAAAAGAAGCCAAAGACAGAACCATTCTTCGGTCACACACACACACACGCGCACA
Organism: Kogia breviceps; assembly: GCF_026419965.1. Taxonomy (NCBI): domain Eukaryota; kingdom Metazoa; phylum Chordata; class Mammalia; order Artiodactyla; family Physeteridae; genus Kogia; species Kogia breviceps. The sequence goes on from NC_081318.1 coordinate 21,160,566, forward strand.
CACACACACCCATCTCATCATAAACTGCACACACACACAGTCACACACACACACACACACACACACACACACCCATCTCATCATAAACTGCAGCCCCTATCTCTGCAGGCCTCCACTCAGATTGTGCTCACACACACACACACATACACACACACACACTCACACACACACACACACACACATCTCATCATAAACTGCAGCCCCTATCTCTGCAGGCCTCCACTCAGATTGTGCTCCCCCATCACCCCAGGCCACAGGAATGGGCTCTCCATACAGAGGGGCCCCCACTAACCGAGTTTTTTCCACCTTCACCCTGCAGCCAACCACCCCAGCAAGCTGCAGGCTCACCCACTACAAAAGGAGGAAACTGAGGAAGGAGGTGGGTTCCCCGTGGGCTGGGAGTGGGAAGAGATTTGGGGACTTTTGGGGGGTGTTCTAGCCACTGTCTGCTTCTTTTCCCCAAGCTTTGAAACGCTGCTGGGAAGCCTTCCCACCAGGATGTCAGCACAGCCGGACAAGGGCCTGATGACCAGCGTGGGGGACACAGGGAGCATGACACGGGGAGAAATCCAGCTTCACCAGCAACCATCACTGTTGGAGCAGAGCAGAGTCGTGCACAAGAACAAAGGGAGACGTGGAGGCTGAGGAGGGAGGGCAGGGAGGACAGCTTCGCCAGGACTCCATCCCGGAAGTTTACTAGGGAAGCAGCAGACGATCTGAGGAGACCCCACAGAGTCAGGGGCCCAGGGTGTTACGATGACATGATCAGTAGGCAGCCCTGGGGTGCCCCTCACAAACTCCCCAGCCCCTCCCAGAACACTCTCTCCTGGCTCTGAAGACAATGCCTCATCTGTCTATCTCCCGCCTGCTGCCCTTCCCTGGGCACCTTCAGATCTCAGACCACAGGCCGCCCTAATGTACCCACAGGTCAGGGAGGGCCTGAGCTCACTCTCCATGGAGTCATGCACTTCCGGTTACCATAGCTACCACAACCCCTCAGAACTCAGACCTGGCTTCTCCCTCCCCGGGCGGGCGGGCGGGCAGGCGGGCGGCCTGGCCTCCCGGTGGAGCCTGGCAGGTTGTCCTCAGGCATACAGAACAACTCCCTCCTTATCGGCCGGTGTTAGGGCAGTCTCAGAGCCAAAACTCCTTTGCTCATCACGTATTTTTGCCTCCATCCCTCACCTTCAATCTGCCAGGCCAAACTCAAACTTGCTCTGGGTTGCCATGGCAACTCATCCCATAATCACATATGCCCTGACCCCAGAGCTAAGGGACTAGGATCTGTGCTTATAAATCTCTGGGGTGGCCGTGGAAGAGGACAGTAGGTGTGGGGACACCGAGGTGAGAGCACAGATGGAGGGGCTCTTTCTATAGTAAAAAATGAGCATACGCAGATAAGAAACAAGACATTTCTTGAATTTGCCTACTCTTCTCTGGTCCTGACTGGCCTTAGCACAATCCAGGCCACCAACTTCTCTCCCCTGGACTAAACTAGTAGCAAACAGGACCAGAGAAACATGGGAGCAGCCTCCTAGCTGGTCTCCCTGACTCCAGGAGAGGCCCGTATAACCCACTCTCTGCCCGCAGCCAAGGGTGGTTTTGTAACTAGGAAACGGGTTGTATTAGCCCCTACGAGACAACCTCCAGGGACTGCCTCTTGCCCTCAGGATAAAGTCCCCTCCTGGAGCCAGGCCCTTTGAGAGCAGGCTCCAGCCACCACTCCGGTCCCAGCTATCGTTACGTCCCTGGGCCCTCAAACCCTGCCCTGCTCTCTATGATCCAGTCACCCAGAACTTCCTATAATTCCCCAAATGGACCTTTCTCGCCCTCTGAGTCTTTGCATATGCTGTTCCCTCTGTCTAGACTGCTGATCCCCTTTGTCTAGCTAATACCTGTTCAGTCTTCATGGCTTACCTTAGTTACCACTTACTCCAGAAAGCCTTCCCTGATACCCACACCAACTAAGCTGGGAGCCCCCACATGTTCTCTCATGGCCCTTTATCCTCCCTCTCTCTTTGAGGATTATCATATGTATTAGCCAGTCTACCTCCCCACCCAAACAGAAGCTTTACAAAGGCAGGGATGATTGTCTTTACTCATTATCTGTATCCCTAACACTAAGCTCCTTGCACAACACAAGAGCCAAGGAATTCAATGTGTGTATGAATGAATGAACGAATGAATGACATGAAGATGGGAGGGGCGTTCCTGTGTGTACTGTCAATATATCACTTCAATTACAGAAAGCTAATGTAAGATATGCTGAATGGTACCTCTCCAGTTGCCTTGGCTTGCAGAATCAGAGCTAAGGCCTCAAACCTAAAAATAACAGGCATGAAGTTACTTCCTGCCTTCTTAGAGAAGCTTCCAGAAACTTATGAGAAGGCTCTATCTCTAACTACTCTCACATCTTCTTCCCCAGGCACAGTTTATATGAGCAGAAGACAAGAGGGAAGTCAAGATAATTTTCAGAAATCCAGAGTTAAAGCCCTGTGGCAAAGAACACTGCGGACTTTTCCTCCCTTTCCCATGGGGAGGGGAGGAAGAAGCTTCCCTGAATCTGAGTCAAGAGAAGGCAGCTCCAACAGAATCAACTGTAGATGCCGGCAGTGCCTGCAAGAAGGAGATGCTGGATCTCATTCAACCCTAGCAGAAGGGTAGGGTCTGCCCCTGGTCCGTTGGGACATCTCTTGCCCCTCCTCCCCAGCCCCCAGGGCACGGACAGCCCAGAGCGTACTCCTACTGCACTGCTAAGGACCAAGACTTCTGCCCCTAAGAGAGCAGCCAGCCCCTGGCTGCACCGAAGCGTCTGGAGGAGAGCAGAGGAGCGCTGACTCCGATGGGTAGTGGAGATGAATGGTACACCAGACCAGACCAGGAGGCCTTTATTTCCTCAGGGAGCAGGAAAGCCAGGGCTCTGTCTGAGATGTCACTAGGGGATGGGAGGGGAGACTCGTCCTGTATCCCTCTTTGTCTCCCTCTCAGTTCATACTGTTCAATAACCCAGTTTCCTCAGGAGAGAGGGTAATTTGTGCACCATTTGGGTCTGGAGAAATAAGGGCACCAGGGAGTATAACTATGGAAGAGTTCTCCCCCAGGTCTGGAGATCAGCTTCCAGGCTCCCCATTCCCCTGTTATTTCAATGATAAAATATTCAGTTTCTGGATGAAGGTTTGGCATTAAGGTCAGTCATGTAAATGCTGAATCTGTACCAAATGCTGCTTCCAGACAGCCAGAGAAGAAGACAGGATGGGTGCAGCACGGGGCTAAGATGTTTCCTCCATCATTCATTGAAATGTGTGCTTTGGCATCCTGAAGCAAATGCAAAACAAGCCCAACTCGGCCAGCACACATGGCACCCCTGGCTCTACTCGGCTCTGGACAAGAAAAGAACTCACACCTCTGAATCTTGAAATCGCATTTCTTCCCAGCCAGCCCCATCCAAGAGGAAAATTTCACCCTTTTTGGTTCCTAAAATGATCTGTTCTCCTCTCCCCTCCCCTATTCCCTGCCTCCAGCTCCGTCGGTCTAAATATTCATGACGTCATGAGTCATAAACATGCCTCCCAGGATATCTTTAATAAATACGCTGAGGGAGAAAGGCTCCTGCTTGAATATTAGGTATGAAATTTATAAGACAAATAATTCTCTTAATTAAGTTGAATTTAGTCTTGTGCATTAGATTAAGAGAAAGAGAAAGAGAGTAAAATACGGAACAGTGGCCACCAAAAAGCCCAGGGAAACCGGCAGCAGAGGTGAGCTCAGCCATTTTAAATTCTAGCAGTTCATCCTCTGCTCCTTGGGACAGACAGCTCTGCAGCATCTCTGCGGCCAGAGCCAGGTAGCCAAGCAGGGCTCAGAAAGTATTCCTTCTTTCACCCCATCCCTGGTCCCTGCACAGAGGCCAGACTCCAACGCTTGATGTCCATCCAGAGAAATGGGACCTCTAGAGCATTCGAGGGGGCCTGGCCTTGCAACCCCCAACCCAAGGGTGAGGTCCCCAGCCCCTCGGCCAAGCCATCCTATCCAAGAGCCATCCTCCAGGACACTCATTCTCCATGTTTCCTTCCCACGGGGGTCCCGGGGTGCCTGTGAGTTTCTGTAGCTCTGGGTTGATCTCACGATGAAATCTGCCCAAAGCATTTTCACTGCTGTTATGGGCTGTTCCCCCCTGGCCTGTTCATTATCCCCTAAAAAAAAGTCCCTCCGGGACTCCCCTGGTGGTGCAGTGGTTAAGAATCCACCTGCCAATACAGGGCACACGGGTTCGATCCCTGGTCCGGGAAGATCCCGCATGCCACAGAGCAACTAAGCTGGTGTGCCACAACTACTGAGCCTGCGCTCTAGAGCCCACGAGCCACAACTACTGAAGCCTGCGTGCTTACAGCCCGTGCTGCACAACAAGGGAAGCCACCGCAATGAGAAGCCCGCGCACCGCAACGAAGAGTAGCCCTCGCGCTACTAGAGAAAGCCTGCACGCAGCAACAAAGACCCAACGCAGCCAAGCAAACAAACAAACAAAAAGTCCTTCCCACGGTACCCCTTCCCACCTCTCACACCTTCTGGGACAGTCTGTGCCACCTGCCTTCCTTCATAGAAAGACTCACACCCTGAGCATCACTCTCTTACTCACTTTTTTTTTTTCCAAAATTTATTTTTTTTAATTTTTTTATTTTTGGCTGCGTTGGGTATTCATTGCTGCGTGCGGGCTTTCCCTAGTTGTGGTGAGTGGGGGCCGCTCTTCGTTGTGGGGCACGGACTTCTCATTTCTCATTGCGGTGGCTTCTCTTGTTGCTGAGCACAGGCTCTACGCACGGGCCTCAGTAGCTGCAGCACACGGGCTCCGTAGTTGTGGCACACGGGCTTAGTTGCTCCGCGGCATGTGGGATCTTCCCAGACCAGGGCTCGAATCCGTGTCCCCTGCACTGGCAGGCTGATTCTTAACCACTGCGCCACCAGGGAGGCCTTCACTCAGTATTTACTGAGGCCCCACACATGCCCAGTCATCGTTCAAATTCTACAAGAATAAAATAGGTCCTGAGAGCTGACTGTCCACAGGCTGCCTCCAGAGTTGAAAAAAATGGGTGACTAGCACTGTGGACTACTGTGCCCTGTGGAAGCATCACAGCCAGGGAGGACGAGACGGAAGCCTTCTGAAGCAAGGCCCAGAGCAGGGGCCCTGGTTACCTGGCTCCCAGGGCGGTGCCGTGTGGGCTGGCTGTGCTGAAGGAATTCAGAGCAAAGGGTCAGGAGTAGTTAGGGGCAGGCTGCTGGAGGGAGGGGGCAGCTGAGCAGAGTGTGCATGGGGCGGCGGGGACGCAGTAGGACCCGGAGAGACAAAGAGGACAGAGAGATTCCAAATGGGGTCAGCGGGCGCAGAGGGAGAAACCTTAGGCAGACATGCCACAGTCAGCTCACTCAAGGGGAGGCTTATATTCCACGTTAGGCAGTGCCATGGGGCCAAGAAGCGGGACAGATGCCTTCCTTCTGCATCTTCCAGCACTTCAGTCACTGCTGGAGAAGAGACTGACTGTAAAGAAAAGCCCTTGCCTACCTGTGCCCTCGTGTGACACTGCTGGGCTGGCAGCCGCTTTCCTTGTAATGGATGGGAAGTGGCTGCTAGTATAAGCTAGCTTTCACTGGTAATGGGAGAGAAAACAGCCTCTGGCCCTTTCTGCAAAGAAGAAAAGCAGAAAAGTGCTCTGAATTCCAAATGGAAAAACAGATCAAAAGAAGGTGGGGCATCCCTAAGACCAGGAAGAGGATGCTGCCTCTGCTCCCTGGTACACGGGATCCAGGAGATCCTCGCTGCTCAAAGCCAGGCGGGGACAGCGCTGCTGCACTCAGAATACAACCAGGGAACGAAAGAGCAACAGCCCTCTTGGGGGCAAGTGAGTGCAGGCAGAGCTCGGCTCCGATAAGGGCCTGAAGCTGATGAAACCCAAAGAAAATACAGATTTCTCAGTGCAGCAGAGTGACAGGCACGATCTGGTCTGGGATGGGGCTGCCTTAGAAGAGCTGGACCAATGTTCCAGGAGCTGAGGCTTCTCCGCACAAGACTTGCAGAAGGATGCTTCTCGTGCACCTGTAATGCCCACCCAAAGGCAGCCTGGGTGAAAAGTGAAATCAAGAGTATGCTCGGGCTTCCCTGGTGGCGCAGTGGTTGAGAGTCCGCCTGCCGATGCAGGGGATGCGGGTTCGTGCCCCGGTCCGGGAGGATCCGCCATGCCACGGAGCGGCTGGGCCCGTGAGCCATGGCCGCTGGGCCTGCGCGTCCGGAGCCTGTGCTCCGCAACGGGAGAGGCCACAACAGTGAGAGGCCCGCGTACCGAAAAAAAAAAAAAAGTATGATCACAGCAATGCTTTATAAATATGCACAGAACAAACTGGAAGGAAACACAGCTAAGTGTTCACAGTGGTTATCTCTAGGTCATAGAATTGTGGGTGATTTTTATGTATCTTCCCCATCAGCCTTCCCCCTTAATTACTCTATTATTCTTGAGCATCTGTATGCTATAAATCCTTAAGCCTGCGGGCTCTTGTTGCATTTTAAATAAGCAGTCTGAAAGCACGTTGTCAATAACTTCCTACAAGAGAGTAAGGAGCAGACAGACACAGGCTGCGACCGCAGGTAGCAGCTCCGGACAGACCCACAGGAGACAAGAGGCTGGTGGCTGGACACAGCGCCAGCTGGTCAATACCCTTGGAGCCGGGCCCAGAGCTCTACACCTGGAGGATCGCAAGTGGAAATCACCTCAAAAACGAGAACGGGGAGAAGCCAAGAAGACCGAGAAAGCAAAACATTAATCTTAAGGAATTCTGCTTGAGGAGCTGAGCTCAGTCTAGAAAGGGAGTCTGGTTTGGGAGGGAGGGGAGCAGAGGGTACAGAATTAAAGGGGCACATGCAGAAGAGTGCGGTGCACCTGGCCTTGGTGGGGCAACCAGGAATTAACCGTGGAAGAGGAGAGCAGAATATGGGGGTAGGAAGGCCTGAGGCAGAGCTGGGGCATTCTCAGGTTCATCTATCAGGGTCAGGGACATGCTCATTTGAGCTGGGCTGCGTGGGGGGCCGGAGAAGCCACCCGAGCCCTTCTGGCATTTCCTCTGGCTTCCGCATCCATTATGTTTGCTGATGTTCTCAGGAATTGGATTTTAGACTCCTGGGAGGGAAAGGACAGGGATAACAGGATTACAGCACTTCCTGGGCTTTCAACACACACACACACACACACACACGCACGCACGCACGCACGCACGCACGCACGCGCCACACAGAGACTCACAGCAGGAAGGTGAGCTCCGGAAGGAGCTGGCTCAGGGCAGCAGCTGAGCCCCCTTCCCCCAGAGTCACTCCACCAGGCGCATGTGAGTGGCCACCCTCTGAAGCTGCTGTGGCCTCTACAGTCATCCTGCAGGACTTCTGACTCCTCACAGTGCCCCCGTTCCCAACTTCCACCCCCAGGAAGCAGCTTCAACATACATACAATGGAAGGGGATGGGGGGATGCCAGAGTGCACCACCCACATCCACTCAGGACTGCAGGTCTGGCTTGGCTTGGATCCGTGGCACCCAAGTAGGCAAGCTTGCCAACTCCCCCTTCACCATCAGAGATCACATGGCGGGTATAAAGCTTTGCATTCCTTCATCCTACAGATTTTTACTAAGTAGCTAGCACTGGGCCACAGACACAAAATGTCACTGCCCTCGCTGAGCTTGCATTCCAGTGAAAGATGGAAAAAAACAAAACAAGCACAGACATGCACAAAATCTTATCTCCCCAACCTCTTAAGTTTAGAGTGTCCCAGGGCTCAGTCCTTTGACCTCTTCTGTCCTCTCCTGTCCCCTCCTCTCCGCTTCCCTTGTCCTGTCCTCTCCTCCGCTCTCCTCCATCTATACCCACTGATGACTCGCATATGTACATCTCTAGCCTAGGTGTCTCCCCTGAACTCACACCTATATCCTAATGTCTACTCGGTATCTCCACTTGGATATACACATATAACCTTAAATTTAATATATTCAGGACTGAACTTCCAATCTTCCTCTCCCCAACTCCAAATGTGCTCCCCACTAAATCCCCCATCCCAGTTCATGACAACACAATCCTTGCACTTGCCCAGGCCTAAAATCTTGAAGTCGCTCTTGACTACTCTTCTTTCTCACACCCCATATTCAGCTTGTCAAGAAATCCCATAGGCTCTACCTACAGAACTTACTCACAAACCAGCTGTTTCTCCCTTTACCTCTACCATCTGAGGTGAACCACCACCACCCTTTCTCACCTGGATCACTACAATGGACCCTCAGATGGTCTCTGCTTCCAGCCCTGCCCCTAGAGTCAGTTCTCAACTCAGCACCCAGAGGGATCCTAGGTGGTGGGCATCACATCTCTGGCATTTCCCAGACACGGACAGTCACCTGCCAATGGCCAGACAAACCAGGAGGGCTCAGGATCGAACACTAAATCCATCTAATGGGGCAGAGCAGTCCCAGGAGAAAGTGCTGCTGTTTTAGGGACCAACAGAAAGAGTCCTTATGTGCACAGGCAAGCTCCCTATCTCAGGGACAAAACAACCTCTGGCAGAAGTCCAAGTAATAGTAAAAGCAAAGGAAAGTCTGAGACAAAGATACCGGATGTTCTAGGGGAAAGAAAGGTACAACAATGGGACACTTGCTCGGGTGATTTTCAGTGGACAGAAAGCAGCGTGGAGTGGAAGAGGGTCCTCCAGAAAGCCATTACCCTGAGATTGGAGCTCCTATAGGGAAATCCTCTCGGTCTCTTTAATACTGACTTACTCAAGACTGAGGGGAACCAAGACGTTCCTTCTGCCTCTGTCTCAAGGAGCCATAATCCAGACTGAGACCAAAGACACTATCAGGCCAAGGGGCTGTCGGGGGGTGGGGTGGGAATGTGATGTGGGAGGAGGTAAAAGGCTGGCACCTGAAATTCTGACACTCATTCTCGAGGACACGAGGGTCCGAGGCTCTTGGCCTTTCCTTTAAGATGGTTATATCTGCACCTGCTCATCCCTCGACCCACCAAGAGGGCTGGTGCCATGAAATGGGCCCAGGACTGCCCCCAACTCCTTTGCCCATGCCCCACTCCCTAAAAAACTAAACAGGAACCAAGGTGGGCCCAAGAGAAAGGAGGCGTGAGCAGGAAAGCTTGGGCTTGGATATGAGGGAACCCACACCCACCTATGGTCGGACTTGATTTCCTAGGACCTGGAGTTCTACAGAGGGGTGTAGGGCCAAAACCCTGTCATAGGGACCAACAGTACGTATTTGTGGGTTATATAGTCAACGCAGCTTTCCCTACTGAACATGACATCCAGCTAGCTGTCTCTAGAGTTACAACTCAAGCTTGCAGTATAAGGCATGGAGTGTGTTTGGCGCGCCAACAATCTGATTAGCAAACTAGATGATGGAGAATGGGTATGCGGTCTCTTACTACCTGACAGTGAAGGCCACATGCATTTGCATTGGTTGAAACTCCCCTCTGAAGCACCAAAGGCAAATATAGAGACCCTGGAAAGCACAGCTCCCAGGAGTCTGTCTGCCTCTGTGAGTTAGCAGTAGCCTCCCCATGTCCACACCCAGCACCACCCACAGAGAAAATGCAATGTCCCTCTGCTCCTACTCTCTGCTCCGAGGTTCACCTCCTCTAACCCCACCCCCACCTCTCCATCCTCTACTGGCTGCCTCTTGGGTTGCCCAGAGCGACACCATCGCATCCAGAAGCTGCCTCAAAATCTCCAATTCTCGAGCATCCTGGAGAGGACAGGTGGGTAGGGGATTATGTCTGGCAGCTGCTTGCTCTGTTTTCTCTCAGAGCTCCACTCTGGCTGTCTTGGAAATCTCTGATTAACTCCCACAGTGGTTGGCAGTTAACCAGTGAGGCCTGGCAGAGCCTCAGTACTGGATGTCTCCTTGCTCTGCTTGGTGGGGGAGGGAACCCCATAGGAGGTTGCAGGAGAGCAGGACGTCATGCAAGTGTCCATTTCCCAAGGCCTGTGTACACAGCAATGCCTTCCTTCTGGGCATGCGAACACCTAAAGACAGCTGTAATTATTTTTCCAGAGGGGGAGCACACGTCTAATATACTCTGTGTGTGATCAAATATGTAAGCTCAAGGGTAGAGGAGGGGGCGTGGAACACTGTTGTTTATACTCTTTGCCATAATCACGTTGCACTGGTATCCGGTCTACAAACAATAATGGAATTAGAATGTCCACATGGAGACTTGGCCCAGGAAAGAGGTCACCAAAATGGAGGGAAATAGCCTTGCTAGCCACCTGACTTTTTACCTATATGCCAACATTAGTTTGGATGTAAGGAATGCCTTCACACTCACAAAGTCAGAAGAAACTTTTTTGTGGACAAATAAACACTCTAATCAGATGTCTGCTTAAGAATAATTTTTCGATTGGTTGAGACATTTTATTTATCAATGTTCAGAAGTGAGCACAGTCTTGAAAGAATAGCTAATGACATGCTCTAGATAAATTTCCTATTTCCTCATTTTTGAAACAATTATTGGTACTTTATACCCAGGCATGAGAAATACAAAGATAAATATGATGAGGTCCTTGCCTTCACTATTTTCAGCCTTCAACAATATCAGTGAAAACTTTTTTTAAAAAGTATTCAAATGAGGGCTTCCCTGGTGGCACAGTGGTTGAGAGTCCGCCTGCCGACGCAGGGGACACGGGTTCGTGCCCCGGTCCGGGAGGATCCCACAATGCCGTGGAGCGGCTGGGCCCGTGAGCCATGGCCGCTGAGCCTGCGCGTCCGGAGCCTGTGCTCCGCAACGGAGAGGCCACAACAGAGAGAGGCCCGCGTACCAGAAAAAAAAAAAAAAAGTATTCAAATGGGATATTGGACATCATATAGATGCTCCCTAAAAAAATGACTGAATTAACATCAATTTCCAGCAACGTGAGAGATGAGATAGCTGTAAAGCCTCCTGTTAACCAACTACTTAGAAATGCTGGATAAAATAAAACAAACAGTGTTTAAATGCTTGGCTGATCTCTTAAGAAAGCAAGGAAAATCTCTAGAGGGAAAAAAAAAAAAGGAAGAGGAAGCTGAAAACCAGAGTGGGGGAGTGGGACATGGTGCTGAGGCTGTGGCTGCATCAGAACACTTTCTGGTCTTGATTAAAAGAAAAATAAAGAATCCTGGGCTTGAATAGCCATCTAGGTACAAGAGACCAAAGCCATGGGCCAGGATGAAATGCGGAATCACATCTGAAAAACCATAACACTTGGAGGGCTATGGTCTTTGTGCAAGGGTGAACTAGAAAAAAAAAAAACGGAAAAAAAAATCTATGCACTGTCAAAGGAAAGTGGCACAGAAGCCCGTCTCTCGGGGCCTGGGGGCTGGGCAGCCACAAAATGTCTTCTTAAAATTTCATAACCACAGGCCCACCTTACACTAACTGCATAGTCTCAAACCTCTCAACTGAGAAAGTCACATAGAGGTGTCCCCTCTGGCAGTGCTCTGAGCCCGTGATGGAAACATGTAAACACCCTTCTCTAGAAGGGTACACTCTGATAAACACTGCACAGAATACCACTGACAAAGCTCCATTACATAAAAGCTGATAGCCCAAATTACAAAACATGTGAGGAAACAGGATAAAGCAAACCAGAGTCATTGGAAACAACAACCAACCCACAGGAGTTTTAGTTCATAGAATTATTCGATACAGGCTGTAAAATCAAAAATTCAAATTCATTTGTAATATAAAATAAAGTGTCAGAAACAAGAAAGGAATAAGATAATGTTTTTAAATAGTGTGGAATTTCTATAAATAAATTTTGCAGTCATTAAATTTTAAAACTCAATAAACTCTACTGTTTCCAGTATAAGAACTTGCAGGATTGTTGGATAGATTTTCCTTCTGAAAAGGAAAGAACTAAATGCTAGATAAGATATTTAAATTTTTCTTTAAGAATCTCAAAGAGCTGACAAGTAAGGAACAATCAGGTCAAAAATCTATGTGACAGGGCTTCCCTGGTGGCGCAGTGGTTGAGAGTCTGCCTGCCGATGCAGGGGATACGGGTTCGTGCCCCAGTCCGGGAGGATCCCATGTGCCACAGAGCAGCTGGGCCCGTGAGCCATGGCCGCTGAGCCTGCGCGTCAGGAGCCTGTGCTCCGCAGCAGGAGAGGCCACAGCAGTGAGAGGCCTGCGTACCGCCAAAAAAAAAATCTATGTGACAAAGGGAATCAAGAATCCTGAAGTTACATTTGTCCTGAAGACATTTGCCAAAGTAAAAGAATTTGAACCTTAAGTTTGCTCAGCTTCACGAGGCTTAGAAGATAAGACAAAGCCCAAGACCTCCCCAACATGGAAAGCCCAAGAGTGAACCTCCTTCTGTAAGTGTGGGAACCTGAAAGGCTATACCCTCAAGATAAGGAGGCATAAGCCCAGCCCACCCTCACGTTCCCAGGAACTACAATGAAAGTGGCCTTGGGACAAAGGAAAGCAGGAAGGAAAAAAAAAAAAAAAAAAGAACTATCACTGAAAAACTGTAATCACAAGTCAGATTCGAAGCCCACTTGGATTGTCTAAATAAACTCAAACAATTAATTCAGCTTAAATAGGTTAGGACCAGTAGAGCCCACAGACATATGGAAGAACTAAACAAAATCTTCTCTGGAAGAATGGATCTTTATCCTAGGACTCAGAGAAATGCCACAAATAAGTGCCCATAAAAATATCACAGCTTACAGTCAAAAATAACCAAGTAGGGCTTCCCTGGTGGCGCTGCGGTTGGGAACCCGCCTACCAATGCAGGGGACATGGGTTCGAGCCCTGGTCCGGGAATATCCCACATGCCGCAGAGCAACTGGGCCCGTGCACCACAGCTGCTGAGCCTGCGCTCTACAGCCCATGAGCCACAACTACTGAGCCCTCACGCCTGGGGCCCGAGCTCCACAATGGAAGATGCCACCATAGTAAGCCCACGCACCACAACGAGAAAGAGTAGCCCCTGCTTGTCGCGACTGGAGGGGACCCGCACACAGCAACGAGGACCCAACGCAGCCAAAAATAAATAATAAGTAAAGAAACAAAAATAGTATAAAAATTTAAAAAATAAAGAAATAACCAAGTACACAAGGGAGCAAAGCACCATTAATAAAAATAAGCAGAAATAAAATGCAGCAGAAACAGACCTGCAAAGGCATCATATATTTAAATTATAGTGTTACATTATAGAAGAAATATGTATTCTTTAATAAAAGCAAGCTTGAAAAAATCTGCAGGCTAACAGAAAACTATTTTCCAAATGACCAAGCAGATTTGAGAAAGAACCACATTGGGAGTCTAGAATTAAAGGTAAATTAGAATTAAAAACTCAGTGGATGGATTTAACAGCAGTGTAGACAAGCTGAAAAGGGAATGAGTAAAGCAGAAGATACATTAGAAGAAAGCAACTCCATGGATCAAGATATAAACAGTTTACAGAGAAAAAAACAGAAGGACTTCAGACTTCTGCCTAGGATACAGAAAGTTGGAAAAAAGCATCATTCCCACACTTACAATCAAAAATCACCATGCAGGGCTACCCTGGTGGCACAGTGGTTAAGAATCCACCTGCCAATGCAGGGGACATGGGTTCAAGCCCTGGTCCAGGAAGATCCCACATGCCGCAGAGCAACTAAGCCTGTGTGCCACAACTTCTGAGCCTGCGTGCCTAGAGCCTGTACTCCACAAGAGAAGCCACAGCAATGAGAAGCCCACGCAATTTTTTTTAAATTGCGTAAAAAAAAAAAATCATCAAGCAATCTGAAAATTGACTATTTTTGTTGAGCCCATCAGAGAGTTGAGGTCACAGGGTACAGGAGGCTGTAGGAAATAGGAAGAGCCTGACAAAAGGGTACAGATTTTCAGTTATAACATGAATAAGATGTGAAGAGCTAATGCATAACATGATGACTATAATTCGTAATACTGTACTGTGTAATTGCAATTTGCTAAGAAAGGAGAACTTACGTATTCTCATCAAAAAAAAAAAAAAAGATAAACATGTGAGGTGATAAATTTAGTAATTCACTCAAATGTGGGAATCCTGTCACAATGTATACATATATTAAATATCACAATTTTATTTGTCGATCATATCTCAGTAAAGCTGAAAAAACAAAATATTTTTAAATAAAATAATTTAAAATGAACATTTTTTTTGACAATGAGAACACTACAAATCAAAAGTTCTGGAAACTGTGCCAGGGGGACATTTCTAGTCTTAAATGCATGTATTACATAAGAAGAGAGGACGAAAATTTTATAACCGCAAAATTGAAAGTCTAAATAAAATGAACAATTTTTTAGCAAAACGTATAAAAACTGACCCAAGAAAAACAGAATATACACTAATTGTTAAAGTAATTAAATCAATGGTTAAAACCCATTTTGGGGGTGGGTGAATCCCCGGGCCAGATTGTCTTATAAGCATATTCTACCAAACCCTCAAGAATAAATCATTTCAACCTTATTCAAAAGTTTTGAACAAGAGAAAAAGGAATAAAACTCATCAACCGGGCTTCCCTGGTGGCGCAGTGGTTGAGAATCCGCCTGCCGATGCAGGGGACACGGGTTCCTGCCCCGGTCCGGGAAGATCCCACATGCTGCGGAGCGGCTGGGCCCGTGAGCCATGACCGCTGAGCCTGCGCTCCGCAACGGGAGAGGCCACAACAGTGAGAGGCCCGCGTACCACAAAATAAATAATAAATAAAATAAAATAAAATAACTCATCAACCTATGAGGCTTCCAAAACTTTAGATTCCAAAATCAAACAAGGATAATACAAGAAGGAAACATTTCAGGCCAAACTCATTCATAAAAAGAGATGTAAAAATGTTGAATAAAACTTTTTTTAACAGGGGCTTCCCTGGTGGTGCAGTGGTTGAGAGTCCGCCTGCCGAATGCAGGGGACACGGGTTCGTGCCCCAGTCCGGGAAGATCCCACATGCCGCGGAGCGGCTGGGCCCGTGAGCCATGGCCGCTGAGCCTGCGCATCCGGAGCCTGTGCTCCGCAACGGGAGAGGCCACAACAGTGAGAGGCCCGCGTACCGCAAAATAAATAAATAAATAAATAAATAATTTTAAAAATTTAACAAACTGAATCAAATAATGTTTAAAATCATAATACATCACAACCGTGTAAGATTTATCTCACAAAGGCAAGGAAAATTCAATACTAGAATATCTACCAACATAATAAATCACATTAAGAAAAGGTAGAAAAAGTACATAATGAACAAAATAGAGACATAAATCTTTTGATTAAAAAAGCATTAGGTACTTCAAAAATCTTATCAAATAGAAATAGAAGGGACCTTCTTAATAGCCACCAAAAACTTTCTCAAACATTGTTCTTACAGTGAAATAAAAGTATTTCTTTTTAAAATCAGGAACAAGGTAAGAATACCACCACCTTCCTTGTCTCTATTAAGCATTTTACTAGAAGTATAAAACTGTGATTATCCACAAATAATATGATTTCCATATAGCAGATCCAAGACATTTTAAAAATAATTAAAATTAATAAGAGAATTCAGCTAAGTTGTGGGATATAAAATTATTATACAAAAATCAATCATAATCCTACACATCAACATCAAACAGCTAGAACATTTAATTTTAAAAATACAATTTACAGGGGCTTCCCTGGTGGCGCAGCGGTTGAGAGTCCGCCTGCCGATGCAGGGGATACGGGTTCGTGCCCCGGTCCGGGAAGATCCCACATGCCGCGGAGCGGCTGGGCCCGTGAGCCATGGCCGCTGGGCCTGCGCGTCCGGAGCCTGTGCCCCGCAACGGGAGAGGCCACAACGGTGAGAGGCCCGCGTACCACAAAAAAAAAAAAAAAAAAAAAAAAAACAATTTACAACAGCAAATAGAACTACAAAGTATCTAAGACTAAATCTAAGAAGGTGTGCAAGATCCTTATAGATAAATTATAAAACACTATTTCATGCCATTAAAGATGATCTAAAAAACTGAAAAGTATTCAATGTTAAAAGACATGAAGACTAAATATCATAAAGATATTGATTTTCCCCAAACAAAAGTATAATTTAGTGAAATTCCAATCAAAAGTCCATAGAAACTGATAACTTCTACGAGAAGTAAATGACCAAAAATAGCCAAAAATTTGAAAAAGAGAGATCAGGTGGATAGCCTTGCCCTCCCTAAAATCAAGACTACTAATAAGGTTATAAGGTTACAGTAATCAAGGTTATAGTAATAAGGTTACAGTAATCAAGACAGTGTTGGGATAGGGAGAAACATTAGATTAATTAGGGAGAAGCAAGGGTCCAAAGAGAGACTTATGCATATAAAAATAACTTGCTATATGACAGAGGTGGCACTGCAGATCAGCAGGGGTAAGAATGGAATATTCAATCAGTGGGCCTGGGGCAACTATCCATATGGAAATATAATTAATCTAGTTGCTACCGCACATCTTACACAAAAAAAAAAAAAACAGTTGCAAGTGGATTAAGACCTACATGTGAAAAGCAAAGCTCTAAAACCTTTAGAAATATTTAAACTATGGGGAAACACCTTGTGACCTGTAGGCTGGAAAGAAATTTCTTAGCAAGACACAAAAAGCACAGACTGTTGAAGAAAAGACTGATAAATTCAACCGGGTTAAAATTAAAACTTTCAGGGCATCAGATAAACATACTTAACGGACAAGTCATAGACATAGAGAAGTTACTTGCAATGCACATAAACAATACAAAAATTCTATCTATAATAAGGAATTCCTACAAATAAGACAACCACCCAACAGACAAATGGACAAAGAATATGAGTAGAGATTCATGAAAGACTATGCCAAAATGCTCAAAAAGCATTTTTTTTTTTTTTTTCCCCCGGTATGCGGGCCTCTCACTGTTGTGGCCTCTCCCGTTGCGGAGCACAGGCTCCGGACGCGCAGGCCCAGCGGCCATGGCTCACGGGCTTAGTTGCTCCGCGGCATGTGGGATCCTCCCGGACCAGGGCACGAACCCGTGTCCCCTGCATTGGCAGGCGGATTCTCAACCACTGCACCACCAGGGAAGCCCAAAAAGCATATTTTTTAATGCTCGACAACACCAGAAGACAAGGAACACACATTCAAGCCACAGTGTAATTCTACTTCATACCCATTAGATTGGCAAAAAATGTGATACTACTGGATGCTGGCAATGATGTGGCCCAATAGGAGTTCTCTTAAGGTCCTAGGAAAATCACTTTGAAGTGCAATTGGGCAATACCTAGTAGTGCTGAAGAGGCATATAACCCATACCCATGACCCAGCATTTCCAGTCCCAAATATATCCCCTACAACTCTTCTAGGTATGATCAAGAAGACTTTTATTAAAATGACTATTGTAGTATTGGCCATAATAAGGAAAAATTGGAAATACCCTAAATGTCCATCAAAGAAATGGATAATTGTGGCAAATTAATTCAGTAGACTACTACACCATTTTAAATGATTAAACTAAAGCGATGCATACTGATGTGACAGATCTCAAAAGATTTCAAGTGAAAAAAGGCAAGTTGTAGGGTAAGCACAATTTGACAGCGTGTATATAGTTCTAAAATATGTAGAACAATATTACACATTATTTAAGGATACATATACTTATGGTGGAAGTATAAATATGAGGATGAGAAACATCAAAATTAGGAGAGTGGTCACTTTAAGGAAGTGAGCAGAGGAAGGGGAATGTGATCTGGTGGCTGGGGGGGTATCCACAGGAAGCTCTGTAGTGTTTGGAGGCCTCTTTCATGCTGGGTAGCGGGCACACAGCGTTTTTTGTACTGTTCTCAGTATCTTTTAGTATGGCTGAAATACTTTTTAGGTTTGCTTTCCTTTAACTTTTAATCTAGAAATAATTACAGATTCACAGGATATTGCAAACATGGTACAGAGTGGTCCCCTGTATTCTATGCTCAGTTTCCCCCAAAAGGTTACATGTTACGTAACTAAAATGCAATATCAAAATAAGGATACTGACATTAGTACATGTGTGTTACAGTTCTTTGTCTTACCACGTGTGTAGATTCAGGTAACCACCACTGGAATCAAGATACAGAACTATATTATAATCACAAAGATCTCCCTCACACTATCCCTTTAGAATCACACCTTCTCTCCCCACCCTAATCTCCAACATCCCTAACCCCTGAAAACCACCAATTTGTTCTCCAATGCCTTACTTTTGTCACTTCGAAATGTTATACGAATATACATCTTGAAACTGGCTTTTTTCACTCAAAGTAAATGCCCTTGAGATCCACCCAAGTTTTCGTGTGTATAAATAGTTCCTTTTCATTTCTGAGTACTATTCCATGGTATATATGACCACAGTTCATCTAACCATTAGCCTGTTGTAGTGTATTTTGGCTGTTTCCAGCTTGGGGCTATTACAAACAAGCTGCCATAAGCAATCATATAGAGGGTTTGTATGGACATAAGTTTTTCATTTCTCTAGGATAAATGCCTAGAAGTGTAAGTGCTGGGTTATATGGTAAGTGTATATATTTTTCTTTTTTTTATTCTCTTCCATTATGGATTATTACAGGATATTGAATATAGTTCCCTGTGCTATACAATAATAGGACCTTATTATTTATCCATTCTATATATAATAGTTTGCATCTACTAACACCAAACTCCCAATCCAGGCTTCCAAGCCCCCCTACCACACCCTGCTTGGCAACTACAAGTCTGTTCTCTATGTCTGTGAGCCCGTTTCTATTTCATAGATAAGTTTATTTGTGTCATATTTTAGATTCCACATATGAGTGATATCACATGATATTTGTCTTTCTCTCTACTTCACTTACTATGATAATCTCTAGGTCCATCCATGTTGCTGCCAATGGCATTATTTCATTTCTTTTTATGGCTGAGTAATATTCCATTGCATATATACACTATATCTTCTTTATCCATTCATCTGTCGATGGACATTTAGTTTGTTTCCATGTCTTGGCTGTTGTGAATAGTGCTGCTATGAACATAGGGGTGCATGTATCTTTTCAAATTACAGTTTTTTCCAGACATATGCCCAGGAATGGGGTTGCTGGATCACATGGCAACTCTATTTTTAGTTTTTTGAGGAACTTCCATACTGTTTTCCATAGTGGCTGCACCAACATATTTACTTTTTTAAGAAATTGTCAAATTATATTCCAGAGTGGTCATTTTCCTTTCTCATCAGCAATGTATGAAAGACCCAGGTTCTCCACACCCCCAGCAGCATCTGACCCTGTCATTATTTTTTATTTTCGCTGTCCTGATGGATGTGTAGTGATATATCATCATGGTCTTAACTGCATTTCCCTGACAACTACTGATGTTGAACATTCTTTCATGTGCTTATTTGCCATCTCTGCATCCTCTTTGGTGAAATGTCTCTCCATGTCTGCTGTCCATTTTCTAATTCTATTGTTTGGTTTTTTAGTGTTAAGTTTTAAGATTTCTTTATATAGTCTAGATATATAAGTTATTTGTCAGACATGGGGTTTGCAAATATTTCTCCCAGTCTGTAACTTATCTTTTCATTCTCTTAACAGGATCTTACACAAAGCATAAGATTTTAATTTTGATGAAGTTCAATTTATCAATTCTTTTCTTTTATGTATAATGCTTTTGGTGTCACGTCTAAGAAGTCTTCGCCGGGTCCTACATTTTCTTCTAAATGTTTTATAGTTTTATCTTTTACATTTAAATCTGTATATTCCACTTTCAGTTAATTTTTGTATAAGGTGCAAGATTAAGTCAAGGTTCTATTTTTTTTTTGCTTGCCTATGGATATCCAATTACCCCAGCACCAGTTGTTGAAAAGACAACATCTTCCATTGAAATATTTTTGCACCTTTATCAAAAATCAGTTGGCTATACTTGTGTGGGGCTATTTCTGCGTTCTCTATTCTATTCCATTGATCAATGTGTCTATCCCTCTCCCAACACCACACTGCCTTGGTTACTGTACTATATAGTGAGTCTAAATATTGGGCTGGCCAAAAAAGTTCCTTTGGGTTTTCGTGCAACATCTTACAGAAAAACACAAATGAACCTTTTAGCCAACCCAATATATGCAAGAGTGGTTCAGAATGTAAAAGTCAATCAGTCAATGTAAATAATTCACATCCAAACAGACTAAAGAAGGAAAACCACATGATCATATATATTGATTCAGGAAAGATGGTGACAAATTCAACACCTGTTTATGATTAAAAACTTTCAGAAAACTAGGAAGAGAGGGGAATTCCCTTGACATTTACAAAAAAGATACAAATAATGTACATAATAATGAAAAACTAAGTGCTTTCCTTCTAAGATCAGGATCAAAACAAGGCTGACCACTTGCACCACTGCTATCCAACATAATACTGAAATTTTAACCAGCACACTAAGGCAAGAAAAGGAAATAAAAGCCATGCAGACCAGAAAGAAAAAAATTCAGCTGTCCCTATGTGCAGATGACATGACCATCTGGGCAGAAAATTACAGAATCTACCAAACAACAACAACAACAACAACAACAACTAGAACTAATGAGTTCAGCAAGGTGAGAGGATACAAGATCAACATATGAAAATCAACTGTATTTCTATATACCAGCAATGAACACATGGAAACCAAAATTAAAATTACAATGCCATTTACAATCACTCAAAAAGAAATGAAATACTTAGGTATAAATCTTTTAAAAACGTACAAAACTTATATGTTGTAAACTACAAAACACTAGTGAAAGAAATCAAAGAAGATCTAATTAAGTGAAGAGACATATTGTGCTCATGGATTGGAAGACTCAATACAGTAAAGATGTCGACTCTCCCCAAATTGATATTCAGGTTTAATACAATTTCTACCAAAATCCCAGCAAGATTTGTCAACGTTTTATAATTTTTAAAATCTTAGATCAACCAGTTTTTATGGATTTCAACTGAAAGAATGAGTATCTGTGTGCATGTGTGCACATGTATGTGTATGTGTGTGATTAGGCCTTAATTCAATTAGCACAATACAACGCATTGCTGTGCTTGGATATTTATGAAGGGCAGGTGGGAGTGGGAGTCGAAAATGTCCTCCCCAATTAAGTTCAAGTTATATGAAATATAAAATAGAACCACAGGTGAAACAAAAAAGTACATGGACCACTGGACGCTACAGCTTTAGTCCAAAAACTTTTTTTTTTTTTTTTTTTTTTTTTTTTGCAGTATGCAGGCCTCTCACTGTTGTGGCCTCTCCCGTTGCGGAGCACAGGCTCCGGACACGCAGGCTCAGCGGCCATGGTTCATGGGCCCAGCCGCTCCGCGGCATGTGGGATCTTCGCAGACCGGGGCACGATCCCGTGTCCCCCGCATCGGCAGGCGGACTCTCAACCACTGCACCACCAGGGAAGCCCTGCAATTATTTTCTTTTAGCACTTTAAAGATAGCCTTACATTGTCTTCTGGCTTTCATCATTTCTGGTGAGAAGCCAGCTGTGGATCTTATTGCTGTTTGTTTGAAGGTCACGTATATTTTCCTCTCTTTGGCTGCCTTTAAGATTTTTCTCTTTGTCTTTGTTTCTGGCCATTTCACTCCAAGGAGCCCAGATATATGGGTTTTCTTCGTATTTATCCTGCTTGAGGTTCGTGGTGCTTCTTGGGCCCATAGCTTGATGTCTTTCATCTCTTTCATAAAATTCCTGGTTTTTATTTCTTTAGATATTGTTTCTGCCCCATTATCTCTCTCCTCTCTTTCTGGGATTCCCAATGCATATATGTTAAACCTTTTCACCATATTCTTTCTCTTATACTCTTTTCTGAATTTTACATTTTTTTCTTTAGTCTGGATATTTTCTTCTACTTCTAGATGGCTATTCTCTTCAGGTGTGCCAAACCTACTGTTAAACCCATCCTATGGTGCATTTTTCACTTCCAGAATTTTTCTCTTTTCTGTTCATAGGTTCCAGTTCTCTCTTGAAGTTTTCCATATTCTCATGTAACTTCCTTTTAATGTCCATTTCTACTCATTGTAAGATCTGTATCTTCTATGGATTTATTTCTATCATCTCTTTTTTCCTCCATGTTTTTGGTTATGTGGTCTTGTTTCTTGAGATGACTCAATTACTTGAAGCCCCACAACTGCACAATTATCTTCCAAACAAGGCCCCCAACTCTACCCATTTCTCTCAATTTGGTTCTTAACCTCTCTCTCTCCTTACCAAGTAGTTCTAGAATTCTAGCAAGTTTATGTCCTGATCCTTTAAACATAGAATAACAATGCTATACTTATTTCCTCAGAGCATCCAAAATAGTATTTGAGGACCACGCAAATCAACCTAACTTTCCACCCTTCCCCTCATACATCCTACAATCCAATGAAGTAGAACCAGTTACCATGGCTGTTTCTTTGTTTTTCTACCCCAGTGCACATTTCAGCTGTTTCCAGCAGGATGCCTCTTCGTTCATATCCAACTATCCAAACCCTACTATCTAAGTCCCAGATTAAATGGCGTCCCCCATAATTAAACCTTGAATCCTCAGAATCTGTATTAATCTCATCCTTCTCTGAACTCCCAGAGTCTTTTACTGGAGTGTTATTTACGCCCAGGTCCTATCTGCAGCACCAGCTAACTGAGGGTGGTAGACGGTCCGTGTCTGTCTTCTGAGGGTCCACTCTCCCCCCTCGTGGCACAGTCACAGGCCCTCTGACTCTCCCCCCAGCAGCCACCTCTCCTCACTCTCAGACCACGTGGCTCCAGCAGAACTACCGCCCACCTCTGACTCCCAGGGCCTGCGAACTTCAGCCAGGGAACTGGTGTGGAATTTGGGGGTGGCTAAGCTGAAAAGATGTCACATGATGTCATTTCTCTGCCTCAAACTCTGAGAAGGCTCCCGTTTCACTTAGAGGACAAGCCGAGAAGGCTCTAGATAGATGGTGCCCTCCCCTCGTCCTCTTTGACCTTTTCTCCTGCTGTTCTTCTCCTCGTGTCCACTTCAGCCACACCAGCTACTCTGATACTCCTCAGACACACCAGGCTTAGTCCCGCCTTAATTCCTTTGTTCCATCTGGTCCTTCCACCCTGCCCACAGACAACAATTTGACCGATCTCACATGGAGACCTCAAGGAGGCTATGCAAATCTCACTTTCCTGGCAAGGCTCATCCTGACCCCCATTTACAAGTAGCACCCACCATCCAACACTCCTGATGCCCCTCTCTCTGCTTACTCTCTCCTTTCTCTCTTTCTAACAGACTCTATATTTTGCTTATTCATACCTTTACTTATGTTTACCCCTCATGTATGTACACACTGGAATCCATGCTCCCAAGGGCAGGAATCTTTGTCCGCTGGGCTCGTTGGTATCTCTCAAGCCCCAGGGCAGCATCTGGCTCAGAGCAGGCACTGCCTACATATCCACTGACTGTTGCACCAACTGGTTATCATCTCATTTCCATAAGCAGTATCCCTGCAGGGCACGCTCCATCTGGATACTTGAAAGATGCTGGTGCTCAGGTAGGGTGCACGTTCTGTGAAAATTCCAACTTCAGGGGCGGCTATGTCGGCTCTCATGGGCGGAGACAACCCCTGCCCTGCAGCCACCCGTGCCCCCCTCCTCACTTGGAGGGAAATTCTATTCATCAGGCAGAGAAATCAAGTCAGGGAAACACAGACTTCACCTGGACCCTGGGAAGCGGAGATGGGGCTAAATAGAAACTCTTCGTAAAATAAATCTGTGGAAGCGTAGGAAAATAAATCTAGGGCCAGAGTAAATCAGAGGCTCAGTGCAGCTCAAATGACCTCCTGATGTCAAAATGTAAACATTCACCAAGCATGTCATGCTTTTGCACTTCGCAGACCCTCTCGTATCTATTATTTTACATTCTCTTCAAAACGACTCTAAGAAACAAATCATTCCTTTCTTAGAAGTTGAGGAACTGGTGCTCCAGGAGAAAAGATACCTATAAAGCTGTCCAGCTATGTGGTGATGCTAGAGGACAGGTCTCAGGACTCAGAGAACAGAAATTTCCCTCTGGGGTGTTTGAAGCCCAAAGGTGCATGGGGGTGTGCCCTGGGGACCTGAGGCCACAACGTAGACATGGCATGTCTCCCCAGAGCATCAATTCTATCCTGAGGTTCATCGAAATAAAAAGTGTTATTCTTACATTAAAACAAATGTGGGTTTTGTATAAAGCACAATGCAAAATATTTGCATGAATTATTAAGATTTTTAAAATTAGACTTAGAACAAGTTTCCATATTTACAAAAGTCAGCTTCGAGCTCTGTAGCACCCTCCCCCAACCCCCACCTGGCTCTTGCATTAACTAGTGTGTGACTTCGCACAAATGACTTTAACTTATCTGAGCCTAGTTTTTCTCATCTGTAAAATGGAATCATAATGCCTTCCTCATAGGCCAGCTGTTAGGAAGATTAAATTAAGATACATACAAGAAGCCCTGCAAACAGAGCCTGACACAGGAGGAAAAATGAAAACATTCACTTTTTTATCATTATTATGTTGGAATATTAGATAAGAACCAAGGAGCCATCACCCCATTAAAACTCCCCAAACTCCTAATGTGTCCACTTTAAGGTTTCACTTGAGAAGCAAGAACTGGAAAAGATTTAGAGGACAGAAGTTGCAGAAATGATTAGGGATTAAAGAGCAAGAAGCTTGAGCAAAGGTTAAAGGAACCTGATTTTCTTTGAACTTGAGGAGAAAAGAGCTGAAAGAGAGAATTAGAAAGAACCTTCACAAAATAAAGAAAAAAGCTCAGCTGCTGTCCACCTTCACCAGGGCTGGAAGGGGATGTCGCTCAGACCTCAGCTGGGGAGGAGGAGCGGGGGAGGGGGAGGGCCTTTAGGCATCAGGCCATCTGTGTGGTTATTAGGAACCTTAGAACCAATGAGAGAAGAGTGGAACCCACCTCCCCAGAGATTTCCTTGGACGTTGTAAAAATGAGGTCCTGATGCATGGATAAGGAGGAGAGCTTGGCCATCTACAGGGTGGGGTTTGATGCCCCTTGAGTCCAGATTTCCCCCATTATCCTCCCACTGGCCCTGCCTGGCTGCCTGTGGTCCTGTTTTACTTACTATGTTGCCTTAAGCTATTTATGGCTCCAAAGAATAAACGCTACCTGGAAGGCATCATCCGTTGAGTCAGTAAGAGTCCTTAACACCGTAACTTATTAAAGTTGCTTCTGACAACCAGGAGAATACTCAGGAAAGGGACACAGAGCTAGTATGTTTTGCAACTTAGATGAGAGAAAGGCAGACACAGCCTAGCTGAGGACCACCAGGGGAGGGGGCTGGCAGCACTGTGGCTCTGCTCGGAGCAGGGAGGGGCCAGAGGACAAAGCTAATTTCATCACCAACCCCTGCACTCATTCTGCTTCTAGCTGGCTCTGGCCACTCAGCGGGAGCTCCCTGAAGGCAGGGGCTTTGCCTGTTGATGCCATTACTCCCAGAGCACCTGGTCACCCACCCCCGCACAGCACACGGACGAGCTGGCCATCAGGGATGCACGCCCCCCACCCCCCCGACGCGGGCTGCCAGCCACTGGTGGCCAGCTCTGCGGCTGCAGCTGTGACCTCTAGGCCCCGGGAACCTGGGTCTGAACTGTGCCTCATCACTTCCTGCTCAGGGATTCCAGTCCCAAACCTGAACTGCAGACTCTCCCCTAAGCCCATGCCATCCTCTCGCCCGCCTCACCCCCCAGGCCCCTCTGCCCCGTGTTCCTCACTGCCTCTCCCCCAGCCATGCCCCTTGCCCCCTCCTCCCCGTTCCCTCTCCCTGTCCCCAGATCGGCCAACCCATCCATCTTGTCTCCTTCCCCAGTCTGTCCTGCCTCTTACCCTGATCTGTCCTCTTCTCCCCCAACATCTGTCGCATCTCTTCTCCCTCCCAGTTCTGCTTTGCTACATACGTGCCCGGCTCTTTCCCCTGGCTCCGACTTGCTCACCCCTCTATCCCCACATCTGGAGCCACAGCTGCGTTCCACTAGAGGAGGGCGGGGTGAGACTATTCATGGGACCTGAAGTGGGATCTCAATCCCCCTCCCTAACTTTAAAAAAAAAAAGCACTTTGGTGCATAGTAGGTGCTCAATAAATACCAATAAACCAGTGATCGAGTGAATGAATGTTACCGAACGAATAATTTAATAACAGCAACACTGGAAAACATAGGAGTGGAGAAGACAAGACACCGTGACACCCTCATATCAGAATACTCCACAGCACTGAGTATTTCTCAGGTGTAAGTAGACAGTGTGTGTGATTCCTGCTTTCTGAGGAGATGGGTCCTGTGGGAGAGATCCCCCCATCACCCACGGGAAGCCAAGTGATTGCCAAGGTTCAGGACGTGACTGGCTCTTGTTTCAGATGGAGGAGGGAACAATAGCAATGGGAAATGCTGACACTCTACCTGCCTTAAAGCCCACCCCCCCCAGCCCTCAAAAACTCCCTATGGGCAAAACACAATAGATACACAAGATCCGTGTTATTCTTTCCTCAGAGGCCAGGAGTCCCTAGAAACCCTGGAACAAGTGCCCTGTGGTCAGTAAGTATCATCCTGTGACGTCATCCAGATGTTGGGTGACGGGGGTAACTGCTGGGAAAGGAACCTGGTACCCACTTTCCACCTCAATGCAGCGGTGCCAGGAATGCTGAGGAGAGGAGGTGGCTGAGTGCAGAAACCGGGCCCCCAGGAGCTGGGCCAGGAGGGGCCGGGGCTCATGTCAGGAGCGGCGGCTGAGGGCAGAGGTCTGGGCAGGGGGCAGGGGTCCAGGCCACCAAGTGACCCACCTGCCTGCTCCCAGCCCATCCTCTGTGCTCAGCGGAGCCAACCCCACGGCCCCTCCCTGGGGACGGGGAGCTCGGGGGACACAAGCAGCCGCTGAGGACGGCGCTGGGGGCCTCACCGCTGGTCAGCATCTCCCCGGACACCACCCCCCGAAGCTCCCGCTCCCCCAAGAAAGTCAGCGCTTGGTGCCATGTCTGGCTCTCGAAGTGGTCCGGCCACACCCATCGCACGCAGCCCAGGTCAGGGATTCACTCCTGACCTGCCCGCCACACACACCGCTCGCTGACGTGGCCTTCTGGCCCCAGTGGGGAAGCACAGGTGAGGGGTCAAGGTGTGGGGTGCTACTGCCCCCTGCTGGCAGCTTCCAGAACATTCCAGGCTGATGTCAAAGACAGCACAGGCCGGAAGGGCGTCCTCCCTTCCTCCACTGGGCGCCACACCACGGAGCCCACTGGGTGGGTGGCTCCCACTGGGGCCGTGGGACTGGCCGCGTCCGGGGGGGTGGGCGGGGCCAGCTCGCAGGGCGGGAACAGGCAGCACAGAAATGAGAGGGGGACAGGGGGACGGAGAGCAGAGAGAGAGCGAGCTCACCAACCTCCCCCAAAGAATAACCAGAACAGCAGCTCCATTGACACCCTCCTTCACGGGACACAGAGAGACTCAGATACACTAAACGTCACCTCGAATCCAAACAACCTGAAGGGCATGACAGGGCAGCGAGGGGTTTCCCTCTGCTTTGCAGATGACAAAGGACGAGGCCCAGGGAGCTGTGATCCTCACCCATATCACACAGCCAGGTGGGAAGTGAGACCCCCAACATGGGCTCTGCCTTCCTTGCCCAGGACTCTGACAGATAATATTAAACAACTGTTTCTGGGCCCCTGTGACAGGTCCCAGAACATCTGCAATCATGAGAGCTCATCGTGACAAAAACACATGCCCCAGCACCACAAAGACCTGGCTTGTGATCTGGTGACAGCCAGGCGTGGTCTGGCCATGGTCTGTGTTCTCTGTAAGAGGCTGAAAAGTACTTTAAACAGGGATGAGCAAATACCAGAGAAAACAGAAGCATCTTAGAGCCTGGAGACGCCCCCCAGCGTGGCAGGCAGACAGCCCGTAGGACGCAGACACGCCGGGCTACTGGCTGCAAGGCCCGAGTTCCAACAGTTTGCTTGCTGGATGTCATGCTCCTGTAACAAATGACCGGCATGGCCATCACCAAGGAGGTGCTGCGCTCCTCAGGTAAAGGTAGCCCGAGATCTGGGCTCTCCGCAGGCCCGTATCCTCTTTGGTTTGGGAACCTTCTTCCTCTCCTCCCCTGGGGGGCAGAGCGTCCCCTGGTCAGTGTCCCCAACCTTCTATCCCCCCTCCCCCCACTCCCTGCTTTTGTCTGGTCTCCTATGGCCCCTGCCTGAGCCGCTACCCCGCACTGCCCTTCCCCTCCTCCTGCAACTCTCCCAGCTGCGACCAGGCCAGGGTCAAGGGCAGGGCTGGCCCTTCCAAGCAGGATTAAACCAGTTGGAAAGAAACAAGCGCATCCCTCATCCTTGTTTGCCCGAGTTGGCCACTAGCAACAGCAAAATGTGTCCCCTGGTCTGGATGGAGGAGCCGGTGACAAATGGGTGACTTGTTCTTCCTCTGGATTTTTTCTTTTAGAGCTCAGAGAGGAGAGGAGGAATAATTATTAGTAAGGAAATGGGACTTGTCGGAGCCTGTGAACGCCCCCCACACACATCTGCTCTCCAGAAAGAAGGAAGACAGGTTAAGGAATCCAGGACCCTTGTGAGCTATGGAGCGGTCTCTCCTGTGCACCCAAGCGGCTGCGATCAAAAGCTCTCGCCAGCTAGAAAGGGGAGCAGCCAGAGAAGAAAAGGCAGCCCAGCTCCCAGCACCAGCGGCGCTGGGGCTCGTTTCCAGCCCTTGACCTTGCCTGCCTGGCCTACTTCTGCCATCCCTGACCCCTCCCAGCCACCCTGGGCCACGTGGGGTTACATCAGCTTGCAAATGTGCCCAATCTGCTCTAGGAAGGCTTCCTGTGGGAGGTGCCACCTCCATGGGGACTCTGGAATCTTTACCCCCTGTCCTCAGAACATCCACCCTCTCAGAACAGGTCAGGCCTGGGCAGCAGCCTCTTGACCTCATCCACTGCCCCATCGCGCCCGGTCCTATGAGGAGCCGGTGCTGACCAGGACGGCACTCTCTGCCCACCCCTTCCTCAGGGACCGGCTTCCATCCACAAAAGCAGTGCTCAGCCCCACAGAGGCACAGGGATGGATAAGACCCCATCCTTGTCCTCACAGAACCTTCATGCCTGAAACAGATGATCAATGACAAAAAAATCACATTTCTGTAACACTTGACTGTTCAGAGGAGTGTTTATGCAATTATTTCATTTCAGATTCCTAACAGCTCTGGGTAAGAGAGACTCTCTCTGAGTCTCAGAGAGATGAGGGGAGGTCCCAGCCAGAGCCTGACCCCAAGACTTCGGCTCAAAGCTCTCCCACTTGACTGCCCACAACTGGACGGCAGGACAGGGTCCTTCCGTGGTTTCCAGGGATGGCGAAGGGTTTGATTAATGCCGTGACAGAGACACGACCCCCCCCGTCACCCGAGGTCCTGAGGCGTGGAACTGAGGATGTGGGGACGTCCACCCACACGAGCCTCTCTCACAAACCAGATGTCCTGACGCAGGAGCAACACAGGCCAAGGAGAGGGACAGGCCACCCCCGCTTCTGAACCGTGGGCTAGGAGCAGAGCGGACAGGCGAGGAGGCCCGAACCGGAGTTCAGAGCCAGCTCCTCGCGGGTGCTGCCTGGGGTCACCTTCTAAACGAACCCTCTGCACGGGCCACCGGTGCCGTGTCACAACTTCCACCCAGCTCTGTAGAACCCAGAGGCTGGGAAACGTCTGCCTAGAGAGTCTTTCTTGGAAAGAAGACTTGGGCCTAGCTTTCCCTGCCCATCTTCCTGACCTCCCAGCCCCTGCAGCCCGTGCTGTCCGACCCTCACGCGCGGGCCTCTCCTGCCCTCTGCTGGAAAGGCTGCAGCAGTGCGGCCACATTCCTGTGCAACCTCAACGCAAAAATCGCCTTTCCTCCCATCACCTCTCCAGTCTGCGCTCTTTCCCCACGCCAGGGCCAGACTGATGCGGGGAGGGAGCCTTTCTCTCTGTCCCCTCACTCCTATTCCCCTTTCCTCCTCCTGCAAATGAGGATCCCTCCTCTCTGACCCCAGCACTCAGGGATCACCCGGCTTAGCGCCCAGCTCCTTCCACGGGGCTCTGATACGGGTGGGCTTCCCCTGCACCGTGATCCCTTCTCCCCAGGTCTCCTTGCCTGGATCTCATCTCTTCCATCTGCCTGCCAGTCTGGTCTCCTCACCCCGCAAAGGCTCTGACCTCAGGTAAGAGCTGATGACATGGCCCCAGATGCCCAGCCGTGAGCACCAGCTCCAAGGCTCTGGTACGCCTGTTTCTGAGCCTCTGTTCCTCTGGGTCTGTGTGACTTGCTTCTTGGCCCCGGTTCAGCCCACTTCAGGTTAACCGACACTGATCTCTGCTTCAGCAGGCAGCCTGCTGCGAGCAGTGGGGACCACAGAGTTCAGCCTGCCAGGGAAGGTGGATGTGGGTAAAAATCATCACAGTAGAGGGCACGGGGTGCTGAACCAAGAGCTTACGAGGACAGTGACATGGGAACCCCTAGAGGGAGGCTCTGTGGGGAAAGGATCAGAGCTGATGGGCGAGCAGTTTCACCTTAGGGGAGCGGGGCAAGGAGGCTGGCTGTAATGACAGACATCTACTAGGCACTGTCTTTACCTACATTATCTTCTACCCTCGCCCTCAAGTTAAATTATTATCCAAATTGTACAGACGACAGAGCCTCAGAGCTAGAATAGCTTACACCTGGTTCCACAGGCACAGAGTTATTGTGACTCTGGTCTCACGTGCCGTGCACCATATTCTGTTGCTTCTCCGGCAGAAGGCAGAGCCCGAGCAAACTTGTGGAGCCTGGAGACTCACCCAGGAGGAAGCATGTTCCCAGATGGGTGGAGACAAAGCTGAGTGAGTGTGGTTTTGTAGTAGATGGGGTGCTGTGACCTACACGTTCAGAGCTTTGCAAAGAGGGCAAGACTAGGGGTGGGTGACCAGATGTCCCTCAAGAACCCTTCTCTCCTTTCTCTGTGACATTTGAACCCTTGGTTTATTGCTTAGTTTTTGGTCACCCTAAATAACAACTACATTCCCTGGCTCTCCTTGCTGATAGACGGGACCGTATGGCTAGGGAAATGTGAGCCTAACCTATGTAAACAACTTCTAGGTGATGCTTTTAAAGGAAGGAGCATGTCTTCCCTTCCTCTTTTGCTTCTTCCACTGCCTGGACTGCAGCTGAGCTGCTGCGCTACATGGGATCCTGCAAACGAAGGCAAGAGCACAGGAACATCAAAGCAAGGACCCAGAAGACACTTGTGTCTCAGGCACCATGGAGCTGGTGTGCTGTCCCAGCAGTTACTTGTGAAAGAGAAATGAACTCCTCTGGTATTCAAGCTGTTGTTATTTGTGGTCCGTCTATGGGGGGGGGTCTCAGTCAGAGAGGATGAAGTCCGAGGCCATGGCAGTGAAGACGAAGAGGAGGGGCGAGGGTGGGTTCTAGGGGCATCATGGAGGTAACTCCAACAGGACTTGGTATCTGATTGAACGTGGGGTGAGGATGGAGGAGCAGCCTGGCATTAAATTGACTGCAGAACGGAGGAATTTGAGATAGGCTGTCCTTTCCTGTTTCTGTCATTTCACTTCTGCATCTAACTTCCTCCTCAGACATCTCCTGTTCTTCAGGACCTCTCCTTTCCCTGGATCCAAAATCACTTTGCCACGACCCCTCCTGCCTCTATCCCTCACACATGCTTCTCTCTTTGCTGGAACACCACCTCCAGCTCGCATCACCTTTGCCTGACTAAATCATAGCATCCTTTATAGACTCAATGCCAACACGCCTCCCCAGGAAGCTTCCCTGACTCCCCTGAACTGGATAAGCTCCCCGCCCTCTGTACATTCACTATGTCCAGCACTCCCTTCTGTGTCACCATGGACCTCTCTGTGCTGGAAGCATTTGCTTCCTGGTCCACTTCCCTCATTTAACCAGGAGCTCCTTGGGGACAGAGACCACATTCATCTTTGGATTCCCACTGCCTGGTATAGTGTCTGGCATAGGATGGGTCTCCAGGAAATGTCACTGTGCAGGCGTTTCCTTTATCCTTGCTCCCCAAAACCACCCTTTGGCTCCCCCCTACCATCACCCCACACAGGTTCCACTGTCTGGGTTGCAGCCATTACACGGATCAAAAGCAAAACAAGCCAGCGATGTCAGGCAGCTTCCTGCAGCCACCCCTCACCATGCTCTGACCCAGAAGCGCCCTTATCAAGAGGTAACCGGTTTCTATATTCTTACTCCCCATTTGGGCAGAAACAAACATGAAGCAAGCTTTCTCAAGGATGGTTAACTTGAAATGTTCCACACCTTAAAATTTAGGTCTCCATTTCACAAATGATTCAGCCTTAGATGAAAGAAGACAAATGTCGCTGTTTGATGGAGAGAAAGTTATGAAACACCACACACGTCAAATTTCCATATACCTTTTCCTCCTAATGCAGCAAAATGATACCTGTATCGCCTTTCAATCAAAGGCTTACCAAGGGAGATGGGGCTGCAGCGGTAATCATCGGATGTTTCTGGCAACCCCCCGCACCAATCTACTGCACAGCATCGCCATTATAAACCCATGAAAGGCTTCCTCAGTTTCACTCCCCGTCCTCATCAGCCACAACAGATATTTACTGACTGCCTGTTATACTCAGACACTTTGCTAGGTGCAGGAAAGGAAAAGTTGAGGAGAGACTTCCGGAGGATTTTGAAAAGGGGCACATCTGTACCTCAGAAGTACGCTATCTGCCTCTGAGATGAGTTGCATGTAAAAGGAGACAAATGCAGTGGCTTCTATGAAGAAAAATGGTCTAGACCAATGGGCACCGTCAGATTGCTCTGTGTGCAGTTTGGACCAAATGCAGAAAAATGATGCCATCATAATTATTCAGTTGCACGGTAACCAGGTCGATACACTGCATCCATTTACCTCCTGCAGCCTTGCTCCAGCACTGCCAATGCGAGCCAGTGGGCAAAATGGTTTCCACGATCCTGTTCTCCATTTGGTCATGAAAATGTGAAGACTGAATCTATCACTGTTTTGAAGTCAAGATGATCTGCACTTTTGAAAAGGGCTGCCTGTCTCCAAAATCAATCATGCTGAGAATTAAAACAAATGTGACGCTTTTAGGGAGAAAAGACAGAACTCTATGGACCCAGAATCTCCACATGCCTTTTTTTTTTTTTGCGTTACGCGGGCCTCTCGCTGTTGTGGCCTCTCCCGTTGCGGAGCACAGGCTCCGGACGCGCAGGCTCAGCGGCCATGGCTCACGGGCCCAGCCGCTCCACGGCACGTGGGATCCTCCCGGACCGGGGCATGAACCCGTGTCCCCTGCATCGGCAGTTGGACTCTCAACCAGTGCACCACCAGGGAAGCCCTCCACATGCCTTTTTATTTATTTATTTTTTTTTTTGTGCTACGCGGGCCTCTCACTGTTGTGGCCTCCCCCGCTGCGGAGCACAGGCTCCGGGCGCGCAGGCTCAGCGGCCATGGCTCACGGGCCCAGCCGCTCCGCGGCATGTGGGATCCTCCCAGACCGGGGCACGAACCCGCGTCCCCTGCACCGGCAGGCGGACTCCCAACCACTGCGCCACCAGGGAAGCCCCACATGCCTTTTTAAATGAGCGTGAGAAAATGACAGAAACATCATTGCCCTACAAATGCTCACTGAGTCACTCAGCAATATGAAGCCTTTATCTGTCTTTTCTGAGCATTTCTTAAAAATCTCCTTCCACATTCCAATCACCTAGCATCACTATTAGCAAAGTATTAAAATTCAACTGTTACTCATTTGTGCAAGAAAATTTGAAGGAAAATTATTCAATATGTTGAACCATGGGAGTTTATGTGTTTGACATACACCATTTGTATGTCAAGAGTCCGTGTACTAGAGGGAGGTAGGCCTCGGTCCCCATTTAGGATGCAGAGCCTGAGAGAGACCAAAAAGCAATCTCATCACTCCAAAAGATGACAAGACTGAGACCCAGGAAGAGACACAGCCATCACAAGTCACAAGATGTGATGCAAGGGGCAGGAGTGTCATACAGTGACCCCAAGACCCCACTCTGGGTTTCCTGGGCACCAAGCCAGCTGGAAAAGCCCCTCCCTAACTTCTCCCAGTGCAAAGTGCTGCACTCAAGCCCACTTCTCACTGGAACGGTGGGTATCCTCCCTCTCGACTCTCACCCTCTGCAGAGGAGCTGCCACTCCCGAGGGGCCCCAGATCTCCAGGGACTGAGCAGCTGGTGCTCCCAGGAAACTCTCAGCCACAACTGGAGCTGGAACCCAGATGCCCTGTGCCAGGCAGCGAGGGCTCCCTCCCCTGGCATCAAGTCACTCTCACACTTGCCCCCAAAACGAGGCAGACCCCTGCCACTGGAAGGCAAACCCACACTGCACGTCCAGCAAAGCCCTGCCCTGGCTTGGCTCTTTGGAGGGATGATGGGAGGGTAATGCCAACTCTGCTCTGTAGGCTCCCTTTCCCCCCACCACCCACAGAGAAGTCACGCCACAGGACACTGTGGGATGTGTACCAGTCCTGCTGCATAACAGATGGGTGCCTAGATGGGACCTCTCTGTGTGACCATGGTGATACTCACAGGACCACTTTGTGGCGTGCAGAACCAGTTGGCAGCAAGAGCTGGGAAGAAAACCTAGCACCCATCTCCCAATCTGCTACCTTGTTATAACTTCACAATACTTCTGCACAGATGGTAGTACATACATACCTGTATTAGGGTTCTCCAGAGAACCAGAACCAGTAGGAGATATATACATACATGGAAAGAGATAGAGAGAGAGAGAGAGAGATTTATTGCAAGGAATAGGCTTACACGATTATGGGGGCTAAGAAATCCCAAGATCTGCGGGCAAACTGGAGACCCAGCAGATCCTATGGTGTAAGTTCCAGTCAAGAGCCAGCAGCCTCAAGACCCAAGAAGAGCCCATTTTTCAGCTCCAGTCTGAAGGCAGGAACAAAATCACTGTCTCAGTTCAAATAGGCGGAACTTCCCTCTTAGTCAGCCTTTTGGTTCTACTCAGATCCACAACAGATTGGATGAGGCCCACCCACCTTATGGAGGGCAATCTGCGTCACTCAGTCTACTAATTAAATATTCACCTCACCCAGAAACACCCTCATGGACACACCCAGACATAAGGTTCAACCAAATATCTGGGCACCCTGTGGCCCAGTCCAACTGGCACTAAAAATTAACCCCCATAGTCACATATAGCATTGTTATCCACGGATAGCCCAGAGGAGGTCATTTAACATTTGAAGTTCCTTAATGGGGATACAGTCCAGGCACAGGCAGTTAGCATTTGGAACACACTCATGAAAATCCCACACCCAACAGGCAGCTACTGACAAGCATTCCAGCCAACTTAAGCTCTGATCCACACTAACCACTTCTGTTAATTAGCAGAATGGATGTTAGAAAATATTTGTGTTGCTGAACTGAATGCTGTTCAAGATTCATGGATTGGCTAAAAGATTTCACAGGTAGGGCTTCCCTGGTGGCGCAGTGGTTGAGAATCCGCCTGCCGATACAGGGGACACGGGTTCAAGCCCTGGTCTGGGAAGATCCCACATGCCTCGGAGCAACTAGGCCCATGAGCCACAACTACTGAGCCTGCGCTCTAGAGCCCGTGAGCCACAACTACCGGGCCTGCGCGTCTGGAGCCTGTGCTCCACAATAAGAGAGGACGCGATAGTGAGAGGCCCGCGCACCGTGATGAAGAGTGGCCCCCGCTTGCTGCAACTAGAGAAAGCCCTGGCGCAGAAACAAAGACCCAACACAGCCGTCCAACCATCAATAAATAAATAAATAAATAATAAAGGAACTGAAAAAAAAAAAAAAGATTTCACAGGCATTCTCACCCATGTGTGAACGGAGAGGAAAAATCCACCGAGCCCAGTAGCCCATGCCTTTCGGAGTAGCTCCCAGGCCTTAGGATTCCACCAGTGTTTGCGGAGGTCTGTCACCTGGTTCCAGTTAGATAGTTAGCTGAATCCTCTGCTCAGGCATTACTTCATCTACCCCGAGTACGCAAGGTGCAGAGAAGAATGCCCAAGGGACAGGGAGCTGGGACATCATGGAACTTACAAGAGTGCATTTACTGGGGGGGTGGGGGGGGGCGACACATATCCTTCACCTATCTCTAAATAATAGAAGGGATTGCTATCAAAGAGAAAGAACCTAAAATAGTGATGACCCAATTGGCTTGGATGTCTGCAACAGCATTCATTCACTGCTCTTTCTCCTCAGCCACCCTGTTCACCCTTCACACCATAAGGCCGGCGTTGTGCTCTCCTCCTTAATGAACAGAATCAGGATTCAAAACCACTTGGACAAGCTAGAATATGGACTGTGGGCAACGAAATGAAATTTCACAGAGGTAAATGTAAAGTCCCATGTTCAAGGTTACAAACTGTCCCCTGCAAAATTGTAAGATGGGATGGGAGATGGGGTTTGCAGCCGACTTGCATCATAATCTGTGGATGGTGACTTAACAGAAGTTTATTACCGAGTCAACGGTGAGGACGCTTAGGAAAAACCATTAAGTGTTTAGATGACATCTAAAGATCCAAGGAAAGAGCAATTTCAAAGCATTCTGCCCCAGGCAAACCACATCTGGAATACGGCCGTAAAATCTGGGTATCATATTTTTAAAGTCATTTTGACAAATGAGAATATGTCCAGAGGAGAGTGACCAGGAAAATAAGGAGTCTTAAAATTATAACTGCCATTTAGACAAAGGACTCATGAGATTTAACCTGGAGAAGAGACAACAAAGGGAACAGGTATTTAAACATCAAAGAGCTGAAAGCTTGTTATGAGAAAAGTGTTTTGCAGATGAGGGGATGGAAGACAGATGTTTGCCTAAACTAGGAAAGAGCTAAGTGTCCAGCAGTGGCAGGTACTGGCTCCGAGATCACCGCTCCCTTATGCAGTAGGTATCGCTGCCACCATCCCCGTCCCCGCCATCATCAACATCACACCCCTGTTTTACACGTGAGGTCCTAGGACTGAGAAAAGCTAACTCACCCCATCGCAGGTTGCTGCTCATTTAAAAAGCCATTTCCAACACTATCGTTCTATTATTTTCAATTATCCAAGAAGCAATCTCTTCTCTTCTCTCCCTGACTGGAGAGAAGGGAAGGGGAGTCAGGGGGCTACCCTGAGGCCTCACTTTGCTGCTTTGATACTAGACAGACTCTTCGGGATTCAGGCCCCAGGTTCTACTATGTACCACTCAGGCACCTTTAGAACGTTCTTTGCCCGTCTGGTCTTCAGCACCTCACGTGTGAGATGGAATCAATGAGAACACACTCCTCACAGACTTACGTGTGGACTGACTGAGCTAAGGCAGGTGCCAACGTGACGGTAAACACACCATAAATGTTAGCTAATTATCGTCCACCTTGCACTTGCTGAGCACCACCCAGACACAGATGCGGTCCCTATTCACAGAGCTTACAATCCAGCTGCAAAGCCCTCTTCTTCCAGGAAGACCTCCCTCAAACAAATGACTGAGGGTCTGGAAAACTCTCCAGGGGGTGCTCAGGCCTGGCCCTCCCCACTAAAGTTGATCTACCTGAAAAACACCTGCAGCAGAAGCCTCCCACTCAATTTCTGTTCTCTAACTTTGCGAAAGAGAGGTACACCTCCCACCCACCCAGAATCTCAATGTGCCGCTTGATTCCAGGTGTGAAAATCTCTGGGTGCCAGACCAAAGAACAAGTTTCCAACGTTGGTCTACGTGGTGAGAAAATAAGTGACTCCCTTCACTTTTTGCAAGTCATTGTTTTGCAGTTCTTTGCTTGCTAGAAAATCCGAAGGGAACCTAATCAAACTGTTGACTGATAGGTTGCAAAAAAAAAATTTTTGATGCTAGATCACCATGTGACCATGTGATGTGGGGCTTAAAAAATTAAAAGAAAATTAAAGAACTGAATAACAGGTAGAATAAAACTCCTTCTTTTCCAAATCCTCTTATTTATGTGAGCAAAGTTGTTCAGTGCTTATATCGATAAAAATCAAAATAAGAGTGCGGCTTCCCTGGTGGCTCAGTGGTTAAGAATCTGCCTGCCAATGCAGGGGACATGGGTTCAAGCCCTGGTCCGGGAAGATCCCACATGCCGCGGAGCAAATAAGCCCGTGCACCACAACTACTGAACTTGAGCTCTAGAGCCCGTGAGCCACAACTACCGAGCCCATGTGCCACAACTACTGAAGCCCACACACCTAGAGACCTTGCTCTGCAACAAGATATGCCACCGCAACGAGAAGCCCACACACCACAACGAAGAGTAACCCCCACTTGCCGCAACTAGAGAAAGCCCACGTGCAGAAACAAAGACCCAATGCAGCCAAGAATAAATTAAAAATAAAATAAAGAAATTTTTTAAATAAAATAAAAGTGAAATATACTGACTCCTGTCTCATTTAAGCCATAGTAGTATTTGCCCAGAGACTTGACCATCGTGTTCACCTCATGAAATATTTCCATTTTTTAAGTATTTATCAAATTTTGTAATGTTTTTATGTTATTTTGAGCCATAGCCTATTCATAATAATTGCAAAAATAACTCAATCCAGAGAAATGTGTTCAACGCTTAAGGACTTACGATCACAAGAAATAAAATTTAACTTTATGTTGCTTTGTGTTGCTGAGAAGTATAAGAAGACAATTTAAAATACTTTTAGAGGCAAAACATTACATCATAAAATTATTTTAAATGAGTTCAAAGAGCAAATGATGTGAAGTCTCAAACGTTTAAAAAAAAGTTGTAGGGAATTCCCTGGCAGTCCAGTGGTTAGGACTCCGAGCTCTCACTGCCAAGGGCCCGGGTTCAATCCCTGCTCGGGGAACTAAAATCCCACAAGCCACGTGGTACAGCCAAGACAAAAAAAAGTTGTATGTGCATTTTTAATAAATGATGGTAGGTATCAAGTCACTAACATTTTTAAAAGTGATATAACTGTTTTTTTTAATGAAAATATTTCAAATACACTGGAGGTTATATCTTTTGCAATTATTTCAACTTAATTTGAAATTATTCATAAGGGAACTTAAAAATGTGCTACAAGGCACAATGGTTTTCAAAATTCTTTTAAGTAAAAGAGGGTAAAGACCACTGAAGTAGATGATATTCACCTGTTCCAAAAAGGCTACTAACACATTAAAACAACCAATCTGGCCCTCTCTTCCCTTCTCCTCTCTATTCAAGAAGCATAACTCCTATTTGGTAGACAGGAGGACCTAGGAGATTCAGATTCCAGCAAGACCAGTAACCAGGACCATCATCCATCCAAGCATAGGAAATGAGACTTATCTGGTACAAGGTGGGGATTTGGAACTAACTCTCATAGAGATGCAACCTCAATAAAGGGCTGGATGAGAAAAATTCATTCACTAGTACAGGGAGACTGCAAGGAAACTTATCTGTTCCTTCCTGCTTTATTAGAATAAAGAAGTCTCTGCTGAGAATTCTAGGCACCAGGGCTATGACTCACAAGGGTTTGGGATCTGAAATTACACTATGGATCTGTGACCCCCCAAGAAGAGAAATTAACATGAAATGGATCCATGACAAGAGGTAACCCAGGAAGCCCGGAAGAAGCAAATGCAAAACTTCCCGGAAGGAACGGGTACTTAACCCACAGGTCAAGCCCCCTGAAGATGAGAGCTCACAATCTAAAATTGCAATTCCAAATTATAAGTAAACAGTCACCTCCAGCAAGAACCAGCTGACAAAACAAACAAGAATACTAGAAAAAAAAAAATTTCAGATAAAGAAAAAATTGAGACAATAAAATCAGAATATTTAAAATAATGAGACATAAACAAAATAGTTAAAAGTATAAAGGCAACACACACCACAAAAGAAAAATGAGAATGAGCTATTTTGGAAAAGATGCCAAAGAAAAATCATGCCGGAGTGATGGGAAGTGCCTTACACTGCTTGGCAACTGTTAGGGCCCCCAGTCGGATAAGACCTGCAGAGGGTCTAGACAATGTCCAGCCAGGCAAGGGAAGAGCCAAATTGTTGCGAGCCTGTTTGTGCCGTGTAGATACCAGCAGTGCATCCATCACCCTGCACTTTGGAGCCAAGCCTGGTTCCATCCAATGACCCATCAGCAGTCCCTTCCTAGGTTACCTCCGTTGTTTGCAGAGTTAATACGAAAAGCTGTGGCTTGTTGTTTTGCCTTGTTTTTAAGATGAATTGTGGGGCGCAGATTAGTTTTCAGAATAGAGAGCCACAGTGCTGAGCCAGCAAAACACTGAGACTGAGAAAACGGTTCTTCTGCAGTGCAGAATCTGCAGAGAAAACTTACAGACTCACCATGTGACAAGGGATCTTGGAGATCATCTTCTTCAAACTTTGTTTTCCATGAAAGGAAACAGGCCCAGAAAGAAGTAACTTTCCCCGGGCTCTGTACCCAGTTTGTGAAAGAGCTGAAGCTCAGACTTGGGCTTTCCATCTCCGAGGCCGCAGCAGAGCTAGCTGGCCGAGAGCAGTCTTGTGCCAATGGCCACCCTGCCCTTTCTGCTGGCTCCCTCTGGTGAAGCCCCTCCTTGACCTCTCCCAACTCAGAGCCCTGATGCTCTCTTCCTCCATCAGTGCAGCCATCGAAGGGGAGAGGAAGGGGTGACATGGGCAGGAGGGAAGAATTACCCGACATTGTAGTAGAATCATATGAGAATTTTGTGTGCATTTTTCAAATATGCTGTCTTCAGGGGGAAATCTGATAAACTGTACTGATAAGACTTTACTTCAAGTTGCATTCCAGTAAAGAATTAACCTCTAATGGTAAAACTTCCTACGGACGAGAAGAGATGAAAGAGAAATCTGAGCACCCACCACCACCATCTTTCGGCCCACATTTAGGCCACTCCATCCAGCCTCTCAGCAAGCTAGCTCTAGCGAAAGAACCTAAGAGGGAGGGCTGGAAAGGGGAGAAAGGGACAAAACAACACCTAGAAGATGAGGCAGCCAGGCAGCCTGCAGCAAGCCCACAGAGGATCTGGAAAAGAATAAGGCTAATTTAGGCTCTGAGCATGACTCGAAGCCACCAGGAGCAGCTGTTATCCTGCTCGGCCCCCTCCTCCTCCCCTGCCTTGCCTATCATTCACTCCCCCAGGGTCGGCAAAAGATTCTGTCTGCACCACGGGACCTGCTGGCTCCCGAGTAAGGGAGCAGCTCCTCTTCCCTTGGAGACACTTCCGTGTGGGTCGCTCATCATTCGTTTAAACATG
The DNA here is from genome assembly GCF_026419965.1 of Kogia breviceps. Lineage (NCBI taxonomy): Eukaryota > Metazoa > Chordata > Mammalia > Artiodactyla > Physeteridae > Kogia > Kogia breviceps. The sequence goes on from NC_081318.1 coordinate 21,201,845, forward strand.
CCACGCAGTACTGGGAAAAAAGAGGGTAAAGGCTTGTTCCGCGAGGACTGTGGTCCCACCTGAGGGAGCAGGTGAACCAGAAACTGGACCAGAGGTAGGTCCCGCCCTATGCAAATGACCTAGGCATTGCAAAGTGGACTTGAAGGGCAATGACGTGGGCCTGAAGGACACCTGTTCCACTAACGAGAAGAGGCGCAGTGCAGTGCCGTGGTTAGCAGCAAGGGTTCTACAGACAGACAGACTTTCTGCTCATGTGGCCTCCGGTAAATGTATCATCTCTCTTAAGCCCCAGGTTTCTATCATCCATAAAACAGGAACGCTAACAGCTACCCCAAAGGGGGACTAAGAGGAGTAAATGAGATAGTGCATATAAAGCACCCAGTGTGCCTGCATGCAGTAGGTACTTCATAAATGTTACTTCCCTTCCCTTTCCTTCCCCCCCCCAGGGACCAGGTACCAGTGAAGATTTAAAGAATAAAACAATGGTGACTGCAGAGAAAAGTTATCTGCAGAGGAGAAACGCTGCAGCCCCAAATGAGGATGGGACCAGATGGGTCAAAAAAGGAACAGCAGCTAGACAGGACCAATCTCAGCCCCTTTCACTAGAGCCTGGGTAAACCTCAAAAGCATAACTGCAAGTGCAAAGGGCAATTTGCAGCATACACGACGCTATTTGTGTAAATTTTTAAACATATACAGCATTATTATATACTGTTGATGGAAGTATACGTAACTGCTGAGTTGGACAAGCAGGGCACGTGGGTAGGATCAGAAAGCAACTTTACTGTTGTCTCTTAATGTTCCTTTAAGTTTAGTTGGTTAGGCATGGTCTTCTCCCACCCCAGAATGAACTCTAGTCTATCTAGGCAGTTCTAGTCAGTAAAGAATGTCCTCCAGTCAACAAGTAATGTCTACCTTAGTGTAATCATCACAGTTCTCAACTTTATTTGGTGACTTCTTTTGTCAACTGTTGTCATAATAATGCCACACAATAAACCACCCCAAAGCTCTGTGAGACACAGAAATGGCATCTGTTTCTAGCTCATAAGTAGGGGTGGTTTGCTGATCCCAGTCAGGCTAGCTCCAGGCTGTGAGCCGCATTTGGGACTGTTCCACGTCTTTCCTTCTTTAGGATGTGCACTCTACCTGGGCCATGTTCTCCTGATGAGGACAGAAATGCAAGAGGAAAGTCCTCAGTGCAAGCATACTGCAAACCTTTATTCACGTGACATCTGCTAACATCCCACTGGCAAGTCAAGTGGCCGAGCCCAATACCAGCCCAGTGGGGAAATACACTCCACCACTGTGGGCAGGTGGCAGGTGGCAGGGGGATGTTTACAGAATCAGAGCCACTCTCTGCAGTGCCACAGTTGAGCCATCCAGTGGGGAATAAGGCTGGCTTCTTCCCCGCGTCCCTCCCTGGTAATTTTGCCCCTCCTCCCTCACTTTGCCAACGCTGGATCCTGACCCCTCCAGGCCCGAGAAAAGGGAAGCAGGAGGAGAAAGGGGCAGGAGGGTTCTCAATTTATACAGGCATCACAGTCTCTGAGCCAAGAAACATTCCAAACACTCCCCAGAGTTCAGGGATCTAGAGTTCTAGGGCTCCTGGTGACAGCCAACACATGTCTCATCTGGCTGTCACTTGCTCCTTCCTCAGTCTCTGGGCATCTGGAGATGTCCCAGCTTCTATCTGCAGAAGACTCTTTCCCCCTTCTTCCCAAGGCTCTCCTCTTGGCAGGTCTGGAGGAGCCCATGCACCCCTCCTGCACTTGCGGCTCCAACTGGTCTCATGTTCTTCACACCAACAAACTACAGGAGTGCAGGTCGCCCCCAGTGAAGCCACCTCTCCTTTGCTCCAACTTCAAAGCAACTGGTCACCACTACCTCCCTCACACGCTTTAGATTTCTCAAGAGAGAGGCTGTCGCCAGTCTACCAAGCACCCCAAAGTGCAGAGGACACTCATCAAAGCTTGAGGTGAGATGCAGGCACCTCCCACCCCTCCCCTTGGAGTAGGGGAATGACTAGATGAGATTAACATGTAAATCAAGAGACTCTGAGGAAAGCAGATTGCACTCCATAGGGTGGGTGGGTCTTGTCCAACTAGTTGAAGACCTTACTAGAAAAACACTGCCCTCCCACTATGAAGAGGGAATGCTGCCAGGCGACTGCCTTTGGACTTGAACTATAACATCGGCTCCGCCATGTCTCCAGCCCGCTGGCCCACCCTGCACATTGTGGACTTGCCAAACCTCCACAATTGCATGAGCCAAATCCTTAACATAAATAAATAAATAAACACATACATACATATCCTGTTTTTTTCTGTTTCTCCGGAGAACCCCAATACCAGGACTTCTCTGCAGATGGGCGAGATGAGCATCATAGTTGGGGGCAGTTTTCTCTTTTTCTTTGAAAACCTGCCGGTGCAGTTCCTGCCTTTTGCCACAGTGCGTTTTATCTCGGGGTCAAGTTGTGTTGCTTTTGGCCAAAGACCTCTTGGAGACAAATGCATTCCTGGAAACTACGTTGTAAATCTAATTGTCAAAAAGTAAACTGGACTTTCCCATGAAAATAATGTTACATTGAACAGTAAGTGTAGGGATAATACTCTACACTTGTGTAGAACTTTGCAGCTGGAAAGGCTTTCCTACATCACATACCCCGCTGCATTTAGTCCTGGAAGGCAGGCTGCATTCTCTTCATTGCACAGATGGATAAATGAGACTCAGAGAAATGTTTTGCTCAGGGTCACAGACTATTAGAGACAGAGCTGGGACTTGATCCTAATTCAGTAGCCTCTCCAGCATCTCCTTAACCAAGTAACGTCTCAGCCTCAACTGAATCATACACACAACAAAAAGTTCTCCAAATGCAAAGATTCCAGAACTCTAGCCTTCACAACTGTTTAAAATTATAAAATGTTGCTCTGAAGTCACATAAAACAGGCAAATGGGGGCTTCCCTGGTGGTGCAGTGGTTAAGAATCCTCCTGCCAATGCAGGGGACACAGGTTTGAGCCCTGGTCCGGGAAGATCCCACACACCACGGAGCATCTAAGCCCGTGCACCACAACTACTGAGCCTGCGCTCTAGAGCCTGCAAGCCACAACTAATGAAGCCTGCACGCCTAGAGCCCGTGCTCCGCAACGAGAAGCCACCGCAATGAGGAGCTCGTGCACCGCAACAAAGAGTAGCCCCCACTCTCAGCAACTAGAGAAAACCCACGTGCAGCAGCAAAGACCCAATGCAGCCAAAAATTGAATAAGTTAATAAATTAATTAATTTTTTAAAAACAGGCAAATGAGCGTATGGATTACCCAAGAGACACCCAAACTTTAAAGCAGACATGTAACACGTAAATAATCATCACTACCCATCGCCAAGCTGCTAACCGGAGACTCCCATGCATCATCGTTCACATAACTGAACAAACGTAACGAAATGCAAGATTGCACAAGGGCCACCTGAATCTATTTTTTCCAGTACCTTCTTAGTGCCCTTTGTGTTACTTTGATCTTCCTGAAAACAGAATTAAAATTCACAAACGGTGTGGCATGTGTCTGTCCCAGGGTTGGGGGTGGAGCCAGCAGAGGCCAACCTGGTTAGATAAGGGCTGGGCTAAAGGCACCATCAAATAGAGGCAGAGAGGATGTGGCTGGTGGAGCTGGGAAGAGGGCAAGGCCAAGCGGACCCCTCCCAGCTGGGGTGGGAGGGCCCCTGCCTTCCACCTTTAGCACTGCTTCCAGCCCCTTCAGGAAACATCCCTGAGGCCTCCGTCTGCTCTACCCTGTCTCAGCAGGGCTGCTTTGCTGACTACAGGACCTGCCTGGCTTCCTCCCCTGTCACCTCTCCCTTGGCCCTCTGCCACGTCTGCAGATTCAGCCAGGTGCCAAGCTCTGGAGCACCCCTGTCCCTGGTGGGCCGGAAATAAACGAGACCCTCTGGAGGCTCAGCGTCAATCAGTATTGCTCTGCCTTGTTCCCCCTACCACTTCCCTCTGCAGGCTCCACACCCAGTTCTGGTTCCTGCTCTATCTCCGTGTGGAAGGAATGGCTGTGGAAACCAGATGGCCTCTGGTTCTCCCAGACCTGGGGCCAGTGGCTCTCACTGCCTGGGGGAGCCTATAGTGGCCCTTGGCCTGCAGCCTCCTGCAGAGACCATCAGCCACGGGACTGGGACTCCAACTCACCCGTGTTCCTGGTCCGAGAGCTGCCCAGGCTCTCTGCACCCCCAGCTCCGGATGGCCCCCCTGAAGCTAACTGCCTACGGGCGATAAGCCAACGGCACCCCCTCGGGCCACTGGGCTCACCCCCATGGGCTCCTTCCATCCTCACCTCCCTGTGACCCTGGGGCTGCCAGCACAGGCTGAGGGGTCAGGCACGGAGCCCCACACGTCATCCTCTGAAGGCATCTCAGACCCAAAATGCCTGGGCAGTGACTCAGGAAAGCAGCAAGAAGGGAAGGAGGGACTCCAGTGGCTGGAGCTACGAAGACCTAAAAAGGATGCACGTAAAAATCAGATTTAAACCACCAGCCCCCAACCCAAACCCACGGCTAAGGAAACAGAACCGCCTGGACTCTCAAATGGCCTCAGATTTTCGTCCTTATGTCCACGTGAATTTCATACATCCTGACACATGGAAGGGGGAACTCGGCACCTAGCAAAGAGGGTCACCTGGATGATCTCCTCCAGCCCTGGACTGTGAGGGCTAATTCCAGCATGTCTGGGATTCACCTGGTCTGTGCCTGTGAAATCAGCAACGTCCTCAGGACTGACCCTGGTCGAGGCGTGAAGCACACTGATTAATAGTGTTGCTTTGCAACCACGCCCCGGAGGAGATGGGGTGGTGTATGCCAGCTTGTCGACTTTGTGCTTCGGTAGCAATGAGATTGATGGTCTGCACCTGGTCTCAGGGAGACCCTGGAGGCTGTGCCACTGGGGGAGGTTGTGGGGGATTTACCTGCATGCCAGCAGGTGTAAGAAACCCGGAAAGAGGCTCCATCTTGGGGCTCAGAAGTGTCCTGTGCACACGTCAGTGGTTCCTGATTTGAGAAAGAGCACATCTTGCACAGCCACTAACAGAGGGAGGCAGTAGGGACCAGGATTTGGCTTCTCCAGAACCCCCCCCCCCGCCCCCCGCCATGAGCAGCCTCTGGCTGTGATGATATCTCCACTTTGACGTTACTGCTGTAATAAATTGTAGGTTTGCAAGCACCATCATTTTAGGCCTCTGGGCCTTCTTTAGTCATTGAACCTGTTTAGCTGCTACTGTTAGTGCATTCCCCACTGTTATGGATTGAATTTGGCCTCCTCAAAATTCACATGTTGAAGTCCTAGCCCCCAGTACATGTGACCTTATTTGGAAATAAGGTCCTTGCAGATGTAATTAGTTAAGAGGAGGCATGACTAGACAAGGCACGGCCCTTAACCCGATATGACTGTCATCTTTTCTTTTTTAAAATAAATTTATGTATTTATTTATATTTGGCTGCGTTGGGTGTCTGTCGCTGTGCGTGGGCTTTCTCTAGTTGCGGCGAGCGGAGGCTACTCTTCGTTACGGTGCACGGGCTTCTCATTGCAGTGGCTTCTCTTGTTGCAGAGCACGGGCTCTAGGCTCATGGCTTCAGTGGTTGTGGCACACGGGCTCAGCAGCTGTGGCTCACCGGCTCTAGAGGGCAGGCTCAGTAGTTGTGGCACACGGGCTTAGCTGTTCCGCGGCATGTGGGATCTTCCCAGACCAGGGTTCAAACCCATGTCCCCCTCATTGGCAGGCGGATTCTTAACCACTGTGCCACCAGGGAAGCCCATGACTGTCAGCTTTATAAAAAGGGACATTTGAACACAGGGAGAATGCCATGTAAAGACTGGAGCTAGGCTGCCACAACCAAGGAATTATCAGAAGCTTGGAGAAAGGCCTGGAACAGATCCTTCTCTAGTGCCTGCAGAGGGAGCATGGTCCCATTCACCTTGATCTCAGGCGTCTAGTCTCCAAATAAATTTCTGTTGTTTCAGCCACCCAGTCCGTGATGCTTTGTGATGGCAGCCTTAGCAACACAGTACACCTCTGAAAGGCTTTATTCCCTCTCTCTCCCACCTGCAACAAAACACTGTAGTCAACTTAGGTGCCCCGAGATCTTCCCCGTCCATATGGGACCTTAAGACTTTCATTCTCTTATCCCTATGCAAATGTGTTCTCTTTTCAGCCACAGGATAGAAAGAGTTTGCCCATAACATGGGGGAGTGCTTGCCCGGAGCCCTGCATGCTCTGCTCTCCAACAAGACATGAGGGCCAGGTTCAGAATCAAAGTTTCAGGGGGCTTCCGTGGTGCCACAGTGGTTAAGAATCCGCCTGCCAATGCAGGGGACACGGGTTTGAGTCCTGGCCCGGAAAGATCCCACATGCTGCGGAGAAACTAAGCCCGTGCACCACAACTACTGAACCTGCACTCTACAGCCCATGAGTCACAACTTCTGAGCCCGTGTGCTGCAACTACTGAAGCCCAGGCGCCTAGAGCCCGTGCTCCACAACAAGAGAAGCCACCGCGATGAGAAGCCCACACACCTCAATGAAGAGTAGAGCCCCTGCTCACCACAACTGGAGAAAGCCCGCACGCAGCAACGAAAACCCAATGCAGCCAAAAATAAATAAATTAAGTAAATTTATTTAAAAAAAAAAAAGAATGAAAGTTTCAGACGAGACAGGGGCCTTAGGAGTCAGGTCGTAAGCCTTAGAATTTACAGGTGAGGATGAGGAAAGAAGAGTAATTTGGGGTCTCACACACTGCTCATTACTAGAAGTGTTGTGATAACAGTCCAGGAATTCTCATGCTCAACCCAGTGCACTTTTCATCAGTTCAATCCTAGATTTCTTCCCCAGGGATGACATTTGTCACCAGCTGCCCTACACTGTGGCTGTCTTGCTCATTAGAAGTTAACTGCGTTTAGAAGAGGGACCTTGACTGAGTCATCTTGGTAACCCCTTCTATCCTCCAGTGTGAAGGTGTTGAATAAATATTTTGATTGGACTGATCAGAACACACTTTTCTGGGCACTCCCTGGCGGTCCAGTGGTTAGGACTCCACGCTTCCACTGCAGGGGGGCACGGGTTCGATCCCTGGTCTAGGGTCTAAGATCCTGCAAGCCGAGGCCTCTGCTGACTTAGCTTTAAGTGATGCGTTTGCAGCCTCCACTGCAGACGGGGCACTGAGGATTTCTGGGGGTGAGGCCGAAGAGCTTTAAAATCTAAGACGCCTCAGCCCCGCCTTGAGAGTCTAAGTTACTTGGTCTGAGTGCAGCTTAGGCCTGGGGATTTTTAAGAACTCCCCCCAGGTGATGCTCTGTGCAGGGAGGCTTGCACCCATGGCTCTAAAGCTTTAAGAGACTTAAGCGTCTTGTGTTAAGAAGAGGGTGACTGACTAGTGAGTTTGCATAGGACTTCCCCACTTTGAAAACTCAAAGTTCCGCGCCCCCTTCAGTTCCCGAAACACTGGGACTGTTGGTCACCCTAATAAAGACTTGCATCTGCATGTAACTGCAAATCAACAGGGCACAGATACACCGTATTAAGCCTAAAGCAAAGCACTGAGGCTAGTGTTTCCCAGTTAGGAACCCCCTCCCAACCCCACCCGAACTCCAGCTTCCCCATCCAGTTCCTTCCACGGAGAGGCCTCACTGGGAGCTGTAGTACTGCTGCAGGGTGTGGCCGCCTCCTGATGCTAGTCCTGGTTTCCTGATAACTCAGAAAGCATTTCCCTGTTGGCCTGCAGGTTCTGTTTCCTGTTCTTTCCCACACTATTTTTAGGCGCCTCCGACGGTTCCTGCCTGGGCCGGCCCCACCCACCTCGTTGTCTATCCCATCCCCCCGGTGTCCAGCAGGGGGCGCCTGTGAGATGAAGGCTCTGATCCTGGGGCTCTGGGGCCCTGCTGTCCAGGGAGGCAGTGGAGTGCCCAGCAGGTGGTACTGCAGCCACCCCCACGGCCGGCTCTGACTTGGTGGGGGGCCCCCAGGCTAAACTGCTTTTTTTGGTTGATCTTACAAGCTTTAACATGGCATTTTCCCATTTCCCTTTCCTTAGGACTGGCTGTTGCAAGCTTCACATTATCTTTATGCATCAGTCTACAGCCTAAAGGCAGAGAAACCCTACAGGAGGGCATATGGGCTAACACTGCTGCAGTCACCCAGGCTGGATAGCAAAGTCTCAGGCCTGAAGGGCTGTCTTGAGTGTCTGTCAAACACTTCCTGTGTGTTAGGCACTGTACTCATCTTCTTCAAGTTCACAGCAATCTCATGAGATGGGAAGAATCTCTTTTTCTGGGTCAGGAACCTGAGGTTCAGAGAAGCAGACAACTTACCCCAGGTCACACAGTGGCTGAACTGTCACCTGACTCCAGTTTGACTGACAGTCTGCATGCCAGCATTTCCCAAACTTTTGTTCATTACTGCCCTTCTAAGGAGACTTTTTAGTCATTTTTTTCCCCCTAATCACTCCCATGAAATTTTAATACCACAGATATACTGTATATCCATTTATGTATTATATGGCTATCTGTGCATAATACACAGAGGAAGATTTGTTTTCCTCTTCAAGAACCATTTCATCCCCTCTGGGGTGATATCACTCCCGTTAAGAATACCAGCAGGGGGACTTCCCTGGCGGTCCAGTGGTTAAGACTTCACCTTCCACTGCACGGGGCGTGGGTTCAATCCCTGGTAGGGGAGCTAAGATCCCACATGCCTGGGGTCAAAAAAACAAAACATAAAACAGAAGCAATATTGTAATAAATTCAATAAAGACGTAAAAAAAAAAAAAAAAAAAAGAATACCAGCAGGGTCTCAGGTCTGACTGATTCATTCCCTTAGTATTGGATGTAGGTGGAGAAGAAGAAGGGTAAACCGGTAAAGAGGGTTCTCGCAAAGTAATGTTCCCCAGAACTCTAGTGTGAAGAGAAGAGCTGGTTCACAAAAAGAGCTCGATGCCAAACACGTCTGGAAAAAGCTGAACGCAGCATCACTCCGCCTCCTGGAAAGTCATCTTATCAAAATATCTGAGTAGCTACTTAAAAAAAAACACCAGTTTATTTTTACACCAATACACATTAACGTAAAGTTGATCACAAACGTCTCCTCTCTCTCTCTCTCTGCATTTGATATTCATCTTTACACATGAGTATTTATAAATTTTTGTCTGTGTGCTTTAATTTTTTTTTCCTTTGGCCGTGCCACACAGCTTGTGGGACCTTATGTGCCCAACCAGGGATTGAACCCAGGCCCTCAGCAGTGAAAGCACAGAGTCCTAAACACTGGACCTCCAGGGAAATCCCTTATAAATTATTTTGAATTCATATTTCTAGAACATACTTTTGGAAATGCTGCCATAGATGCAGAGTTGCCTTCTTTCCTGAAGTGACTCTTTCTGGTGATGTTTGGCCCAGAAGGTCAACAAACAGCTTTTTCTGTGATTCAGTCAAGCCAGGACAGCCGGTCCACAGAGCTCTGACCATCAATTCCGAGAACACACAGCGCAGACCCAGACCTCTGTGCCAGATTCCAGGCAGGAGCAGGCGACAGAAAGATGTTATGATAAGGTCATCAAGTCCTCGTTTATTTGACACAAACATGCAGCCCACTCACTTTGTGCCAGAGGGCAGAGCTGCCATGGGCGGGGGCCCCACCATCTGTGTGGTGGTGGCTGCGTTCTGGTGTCACGGTGCCTGGCACATGGCGTGGGCACGCTGAGCCTCCCAGAGGCAGGTCCAGCTCTGCATCACTGAGCTACCAGATCTTGAATGCCACCGCCCATGCCAGAACCCTATGGGGACCACGGCAGGGCTACAGCCTGGTCGGAGCACTTCTCCTCAAGTGGCCTCTCAGCTTGCTGGTCAAGACCCTCGGGGGCAGGTGTGTGTTTATTTATCTTGTTGTCCCCTGGGTCTAGCATGGTGCCAAGTGTGTTCTGAGCATTTAATAAATACTTGTTGCATCAGTAACCAGATGCACACATGAGTGAAAGAATCACCACCTGAGCAGGGCAGACACCAAGCCATTCAGCTGGCTGTGTCCAAATGACCAGGACAGCTCTGTAGTGAGCAGGGAGTAGTTAAAACCAGAACACCACCTGTAGAGCACACCTGCCGTTAGTCACGGTGTTTAATTGTCTAGTAAATCTGCACTAGGTAATTTTGTTAGTCTCGAATAATTCCGTTGTTTTTAAAATCCTTATCAGGAAAAATAAAGCAGCTGGGTATCACATGGAAATGTCTGCAACCCGTGACCCCTGTCACCCAGGCAATGCCCGAAGTGATGGAAATTCCACTGGGGTCCTGGAGGGACTGTTCCACAAACGGCCACCGGGAAGGCCGGCTCGCACGCCGGTGTCGCACTGATTCACCCGGGGCCCCTCCGTCCACAAAGTCCTTTCATGGCACCCACCCCCCCATCATCCGTCTCATCCTCACATGGCGCTGGGAAGCAGGCAGCTTTGGAGTTATCGCCCTCATTTATGCTTGAGAAGTTTGGGAAACCTGGGGAGAAAGCCAGATGCCTTGGGTACAGAGGTGGGGGAAGAGGAAGGAGAGGAGGTAGAGAACAGAGGCCTGCAGAGCAAGAAGGTGTGGGGGGGGAGGCAGCGTGCCCTAAGCACAGCCGCCACGCTCAGCCACCAGGGGGCAGGCCCAGGCCGACTGAGCTGACACCGTGCCCGGGCAGCCGCCAACCCAGAGGGCAACCGCCAACCCAGAGGACAGCCTGAGCAGAGGCAGAGGGAAAGCGGTGGGGAAGAGGCCAAAGGACACACCACACATCACACACACACACACACACCACATACACCACACTCTGTACACACACACACCCCACACACCTATATACACACACACACGCCACACACAGCACATGTGCACCACACTGTATACACACACACACCTACACACCACACATACCAAACACAGCACACATACACCACACTGTGTACATGTACACACACACCTACACACACACATCACACACACACCCCACACCTACACAACACACTCTGTGTACACATACACACACATACCACACACAGCACACATACACCAAACTATGTACACATACACACCACACAGCACACATACACCATACTCTGTGTACACATACACACACACCCCACACCTACACACCACACACAGCACACATACACCAGTGTACACGTACACACACACACCCCTACACACACACACCACACAGTACACACATACACACACCTACACACCACACATACAGTACACATACACCACACTGTGTACACGTATACACACCTACACACACCACACTCTGTGTACACCTACACACACATCACACACACACCCCACACCTGCACAACACACATACCCCACACAGCACACATACACCACACTCTGTGTACACACACACCCCACACACATACACACATACACCACACTGTGTACACATACACACACACCCCTACACACACACCACACTGTGTATACATACACACACACCTACACACACACACAACACACACAGCACACATATGCCACACTGTGTACACATATACACAAACACACCCCTACACACACACATATCACACACACACCCCACACCTGCACAACACACATACCACACACAGCACACATACACCACACTCTGTGTACACATACACACCCCCCACACTCTGTATACATAAACACACACACATACACACGCACACAACACACACCACACTGTGTACACGTACACACACCCCACACCTACACACACACCACACACAGCACACATACACCACACTGTGTACACACACACACCACATACACCACACTCTGTGTACACATACACACACCCCACACCTACACACACAGCACACGTATACCACACTCTGTGTACACATACACACAAACACACCCTACACACACACACACAGCACACATGCACCACACTGTGTACGCATACACAAAAACACAGCACACCTATACAACACACACATACTACACACACTGCATATATACCACACATGCACACACCACTTAGCACACACACACACCTATATAACACACATACTACATACACTACACATGCATACACCCCTTACCCCCCCACACACACACACTATACCACATACCACCTACACAACATACACACTGACCACACACTGTGCGCACACGCACACACCGCTGCTCACGCCATTTTGGTAGGTGCTAGCGTATACATTTTCCAGCTTTTCTACCCTCTTCTCCTCCCCCTTTCTCCTCAGTGTCTACAAATTCCAAACTTCTCCTCATTATCTTTTCCCAAACACTCCTGTCTTGTGCCTTTCTCTCCCCCATCCACTCCCCAAATAGCAACATTTTCCTTCTCTCCACCACCCATTCCTCAGAGGTAAAATCAAACCTCCCACCAGCAGAACATTTTCTGCTTTGTCAAGTGCTTTCTCACCTGCTTTCTCCTCTGTCTCAACACTCCTACGAGGTAAATATTATTATTGCCATTTCAGAACCAGGAAAGAGAGCCTCGACGGCCAACGGCTCGAACTCCCTGGGTGTCCCTTGGCCTCTGCAACTCCCACAGCTGACACCCCATATTCTCACCTACCCCCCACCTGCCTCCTGACACCATGCAGAGATGGAGGGTCTCTGTCCTGCAGGACCCCACTCATTTGCGGGAGAGGAGGCTCCACTGAGAGAGGCCAAGAGAGGTCAGGCCTGCTTCTCCAGAGCCTGCACCCCCCAAAGGGCCGAGCTCAACTCTCTGGGGCCCATCACGGACGGAAGTAGAGAAGACCGAGAAGGTCACACCTGAAACTTCAAATATGGGTGTTGCTGTTGAAACGTGTCCCGTGCGTTTATGCCTCAGCACAGAGGTCCCAGGAGCCAGAGGTGCCGGCACACCCTGGCCACACGGCACAGAGGCCAAGATCTCCACCCACAATTCCTGGCTTCAAGCTGTTGTCAATGCAACGGAGGGGCCCAAGCCTCCTTTCGGAGTCACGAGGCATCTGCATAAGCCCTGCCCGGACACGGGTTTCTTCCCCTGCATCTGTAGACCTTCAGGTGGCACCTCGCAGGGATGCTGAGAAGCGGGAAACCACACTGAACACCCGAGACGAGGACGGGCCGAGAACGGACAAAACAGGCAACACCGCAGGCCCCGGGGCTCTGCCTCTCTCAGGAAGCCCAGCTTTCCAGGAGCCCGGCCTCCAGGGGCTTCCTCACTTCCAACCCAGGCCCCTCGCAGGGTGAGTCCCTTCAGGGAGGCTCTCAGATCTTAGGGTGTAGACGGCTGCTCCTGGCCTTGGGGAGGCCTCTCTCACGCTAGGCCTTCATCCCAGGGCCGGGGCTAGAGTAGGATGAGCAAGGCACCCGGGGCACAAACGTAGGGCTGCTCCCTCTGGGTGGGTGCTCGCGTCGGGCACCTCTCTTATGTCACCCTAGTCCCAGCCGAGCCCCAGCCTCGCAGCCACCCTCTCTCTCGCCTTCCCGACCTTCCTCCTCCTGCTCCATATCTGACCACTTCTATTTCCGTCTGAAAAAGAGGAGGCACAAATTTCACACAGTTGATACGATGACCAAGTGAGACAAAGCTGAAGTTGCCAAGCCTTTGTTGGCTATAAAATTCATTGTCTGTTTTTTATTATTTTTATCTTTTGGAACGTTTATCAAAGCACTACAGGCTCACGGCTGAATCCTTTGAGAGGCTGCTCTGATGACACAATAGGGTTCTTAAGGGTCAGGAAAGTGAGAAAGAACAAAGACCCTACTTGTGTCCCTCTTCAGTGGATGTTCCCGAAAGTGAGTGAGAATTCCTTAAAGATGGGCATCCCAGATGCTAAAAGAGCCCTCAGCATAGGGTGGGCGCTCAGCAACGGCCAGTGAGATCAGAATCAGAACGTGAGCTGAACACTCCAGTGACAGAGGAATGGATAAACAAAATGTGGTACACCCATGCGACAGACTATTGTTCAGCCTCTTAAAATGGACACCCAGCCATACACAGCAATGTGGGTGAAACTTGCGGACACCATACTAAGTGAAATAAGCCAGTCACAAGAAGACCAATACTGTCTGAGTCCACTCGTAAGAGGTCCCTGGAGTAGTCAAGTTCACGGAGACAGAGAGCAGAAATGGTGGTTGCCAGGGGCTGGGAGGAGGGGGCGGTGGAAAGTTGATGTTTAATGGGTACAGAGTTTCAGTTCTGCAAGACAAAGAAGTTCTAGAGACCCGTTGCACAGCAATGTGGAGACACTTAGTACTGAAGTGTACGGTTAAAATGGTCAATTTTATGTGGTTTTTTTAACCACAAATAAAAATAAAAGAATCCAAGTCAAACAGGGGCCAAGAGAGTGCTGGGTTAGAAATCTAAGACAGTGCAGCCAAGAGCAGCCCCCATGCCCAGCCCACAGTCTCACCCAGCAGAAACCAAATTTCTAGAAACCACCACGCCAGCTTCAAAGGGAAAAGGAAGTCACAGAGCGCACTGTGGAGGAGGTGGAAGGGAGTTCGCTCACGGGATGCTTGAGAGAATTTATGAGCTAACGGTCTGTTATGTGGGTTGAAGGCCAGTTTAAATATCAGCTGAGCAAGTCCCTCCTTCCCAGCCTCCAAACTGCAGACATCAGCTCGGTGCTGGGTAGACCTTCATCTAATGACTGTCCGGATCCCTGGTTCCTTGCCCTGTGCCAGCCTGGGGTGCACAGCCAGGGCTCCCCAACACACTTCCAGGGCCAGAGCTCCCCCCGCAGCAGCTACCCAGGGAGCCCCAGACTGCTGGCATCCAGGTGGCGCCCCCTGGTGACTGCACGGTTTCTGCCTGCAAGAAGCTACTGCCCTCAAATGTGATCATGACCTGGCTTTGGGAGAGCAAGTACCCTAGCCAGGTGGGAGCAGAGTGGACCTATCGGGGAGGCAAGTGGTAAAGACACTTCTGACCCCTTGGGCAAAGAGCCCACGCATAAGCTTGGAGAGGCGAGCCCATCATGGTAGTCAGGGTCTGGAGATGGAAGCCAAGCACCATCCCCAACAGTCCTGGTTCTACCACTTAAGAAGGAAATGCTTCCTGAGCTCATGATGTATGGCAGACACTTGACTCAGCTGATCTTAGTTAGACCTGGTATCACCCTAACAGGTGGGTACCAATACTCCATCCCTTAGAAATGGAGACAAAGGCTCCAAGACACTGAGAGTCATACAGTCAAGGGGGCACGGAGGAGGGACTGGAAATCAAGTCTGCCTCTGAAGTCTCAGCACCGTGGTCTCCCACTCCCCACCTCGAACTTGGGCAACCAGCCGCCACGGTGATCCAGAGCCTCAACACAGTGACTTCACCAGCTTGGCTTCTCCGACCAGGTTAAGGCTCAGCTCAGGAAGAGCGTCCTCCAACCACAGGGCAGAAGAAAGTGTTAAGGTGAGAGGGGGGCCACCAGGCTCTCTAACACCTGCTCCCTAACTCCCTACCTTTCCCAAAGGCCAGCTGGCTTGCAAACCTTTTCTTCCTGCCCTTCTAACCTCAGATCCCCCGCGCCCCCAACCCCCCCTAACCCCCGGGTCTTAGGGGAAAGTGACCCCACACATTGTGTCCTGACCCGTTGGCCTGTCTCTTCTGCTCCAGGCCTGTTTCCTCAATCCTCCCTGGTTTCTTCCCTTCGACAGCCTCTCCTCGCCACACTGCAGGACTATTTTGTAATCCTGCTCAATTTTCCTACTAGGAACATATCTATCCTCCTCCATCTCTCATGTTCACAGAAGAAAAACACAAAACAAAGCAGCACAACTACCACAAACGGAGACAGAGGATTCCTGGGCCGGAATCCTCCCAGGGGTGGGCTTGGGTGAGGGAAGGAGACATTCCTGGCTTGGGGGCAGGGAGGCGAGGGTTATCTCTGAGCTGATTGCAGTTAAAAGTGCTGCCTCACTTCAAAGGGGCTTTTAGTGCTAGCTGTGAGTTCTGGCAATCAGAGCCCGTCCCCTGAGTGGGCAGAAAATCTGTGATAAGGAACAGAGCCTGAGGCCCCGACACACCAGCCAATGCAGGTCCCACGCACAGAAATGAGGCTTTCGGGACAGATTTCGGAGCTATTTCCAGTCATGACAGGTAATCTGTCCTCTTCCCAGGGTAGCCCCTTTTGTGACAAAGGGAGAAACTGAGGCAGAGGACAGGTGGTGCCCAGTGCTCCCGGAGCAATGAGGAGACCCCTGGGACACCTGGGCCTAGCGCCCTGCTCTCCCGACCCCCAAGGTCCTTGCCTCCTTTACAGGCTCTCGCCTCCCTGGCCAAAGGGACAGTGCTGAGAGAAAGCGTTTCCGGGGGGACCCAGCATCCAACAGGGATACAAGCGGCACACGTGGTCCTTCACACATGCCTCCTCAGGACCTGCCCTTTGGGCCCATTCTCTAGGATAAATGAGAAAGAATAATAATTGATGGCCTTTACTGAGCACTTAACACCAAGGATTTTCCATACATTTTTCTCCTTTAATCCTCCTAGTCACCCTGTGAGGTCGGTGTTACACCCATCTAAAAATGAGGAAAATGTCTCAACATCACTAATCATTAGGGAAATACTAATCCAAACCACAACATACCATTTCACGCCCTTAGGATGGCTACTATCAAAACAAAACAGAAAAGAAGTGTTGGAAAGAATGCAGAGAAATTGGGGCCCTTCGGCACCACTGGTGGGCATGTGAAATGGTACTGCCACTGAAAGAAAACAGTACCGTGGTTCCTCAAGCAGCTAAAAATAGAATCACCATATGATCCAGCAATCCCACTTCTGGGCATACACCCGGAAGAACTGAAAGCAGGGTCTTGAAGAGATATTTGTACAGCCACGTTCATAACAGCATTAACAACAGCCAAAAAGTAGACGCAATCCAAGTGTCCATCAGCAGATGAATGGATAAATCATGGTATACACATTCAATAGAATATTATTCAGCCATTAGAAGGGAGGAAATTCTGACATCTCCTACAATAGTCACAAAAAGATAAATATTGTTGGTCAATTAATCTACGACAAAGGAGGCAAAAATATACAAGGGGAAAAGACAATCTCTTCAACAAGTGTTGCTGAGAAAACTGGACAGCTACATGTAAAACAATGAGATTAGCACATTTCCTCACACTATATACAAAAATAAGCTCAAAATGGATTACAGACCTAAATGTAACACATAAAACCATAAAACTCCTGAGAGAGAACATAGGCAAAACATTCTTTGACATAAATTGTAGCAATATATTTTTTGATCTGTCCCCTAAGGCAAACTAAATAAAAGCAAAAATAAACAAATAGGACCTAATTAAACTTAAAACCTTTTGCACAGCAAGAGAAACCACTGACAAAACAAAAAGACAACCTACAGAACAGGAGAAAATATTTGCAGGCAATATGACCCAACAGGCATTAATATCCAAAAATCTATGAACAGCGCATACAACTCAGTATCAAAAAGCCAAACAACCCAAATAAAAAATGGGCAGAAGACCTGAACAGAAATTTTTCCAAAGAAGACATACAGATGGCCAACAGGCACATGAGAAGATTCTCAACATCACTAATTATTAGAGAAATGCAAGTCAAAACAACAGTGAGACATCACCTCACATCTATCAGAATGGCCACCATCAAAAAATGTACAAAGAATAAATGCTGGAGAGGGTGTGGAGTAAAGGGAACACTTGTGCACTGCTGATGAGAATGTAAATTAACACAGCGGAAAATTT
Organism: Kogia breviceps; assembly: GCF_026419965.1. Classification (NCBI taxonomy): domain Eukaryota; kingdom Metazoa; phylum Chordata; class Mammalia; order Artiodactyla; family Physeteridae; genus Kogia; species Kogia breviceps. The sequence goes on from NC_081318.1 coordinate 21,219,560, forward strand.
CCACTACGGAAAACAGTATGGAGGCTCCTCAAACAACTAAAACTAGAACTATTGTATGATTCAGCAATTCCACTCCTGGGTATAAACCCAGAAAAAAACCAAAAACACTAATTTGAAAAGATACATGCTCCCCAATGTTCACAGCAGCACTATTTTACAGGAGCCAAGACGTGGAAGCAACCTGCACGTTCATCGGCAGATGAATGGATAAAGAAGGTGTGGTATATATACACACATACATACATATTAGGAATTCCCTGGCAGTCCAGTGGTTAGGACTCCATGCTTTCACTGCTGAGGGTGCGGGGTCGATCCCTGGTCAGAGAACTAAGATCCCGCAAGCCACACAGTGTGGCAAAAAAAAAAAAAAAAGAAAGTTTAAAAATGAGAAAAATGAAGTATCCAGAATTAGGAGACTCTCCCAAGAGGCAAACTGAGACCTTGAGCTCACATCTACCGGGGACCAAAACTTGTGCTTTTAACCACCCAAGCTCCTAAAGCCAAAGGCTTCTATAAAGTCAGCCACACTCTCGTGCTTGGGGCCTTGGTGACCACAAGCACTCTTGTCCTAGGTGATACCCCCACTCACGACACAGTCAGTGTCGGGCATATGCGCCAGTAATGAGCATGTCTTTTGCTAAGCGTCTGTGCTCCAGGCTCTGTACCGGGCACAAGGGCAAAATGGTGAATAAGACAGTCCCCGTCTTCCTGGCGCTTACATCCCGGGGAAGGGAGCCAGATGGTAGGTACATAAACAGATAAGGTAGGTATAGAAACAGATCAATGTCTGAGAAAATTACAGACAGTGGTAAGAACTGTTAAGTAAATAACCATGAATATGAAGGAAAATAATTAGGGACAGGAGGAAAGAATGGGTGGCTTGAGTTAGACTTGTCAGGGAAGGACTCCCAGGGGAGGGGACATCTTAGCTGGGTCCTACAGACTGACCTGGGGCGGGGGGATATTCCAACCAGAGGACACAGTGAGCCGGGAACAAGCTGCAAAGTTGAGAAACGGACGGCCGGAGTGGCTGGCACAGAGGGAAAGAGGACAAAGGAGTCAGAGACAGGGGTGGAGAGGGCAGGGCTGGGTCACCAGGGCCCCCGTAGGGCTTGCGGCACAGCTTGGGTTATCTAATGGCCAGAGGAAGCAACTGGAGGGTTGCAAGCAGTGGGGTGAGGGGGGTGATTTTTTGCTTTAGAAATAACTCACGGGTGCCTTCTACGGAAGTTAACTTTTCCTTGGGGTCATCTAGCCTCTGCTCCGTCCACCGGCAGAGCTCAGGGCTCAGACCAGGACCTCTCAGAGTGACGTACTCACGTTGCCCAGCCCTTCTGCACATCTGCCCCCTGAGGGCAAAGTGACACTTCTTTCCATTTTCTCTTGGAAAGAAGAGGGGCTTGGACACGGCACCACCACCCCAGAGCAGCTGAGAACCGCTCTGAACCAGCACTGCGGGGTCCTCATCCGGTCTGCTCCCAGCCTTGGCCTCCTCTGTCTGCAATATGGAGTCAGCGTGAAGGAATTCTCCGGATTGCTCACCTCTGACCAATTATGATTTCAGAAGGGACATGGCATTGATGTCCTTAAGCCACAAGGTGCTCTTTCACTGAAATGTAGAGGTTTTTTTTTTTTTTTTTTTTTTTTGGTTTTTGTGGTACACGGACCTCTCACTGTTGTGGCCTCTCCCGTTGCGGAGCACAGGCTCCGGACGCGCAGGCTCAGCGGCCATGGCTCACGGGCCCAGCCGCTCCGCGGCACGTGGGATCTTCCCGGACCGGGGCACGAACCCGTGTCCCCTGCATCGGCAGGCGGATTCTCAACCACTGCGCCACCAGGGAAGCCCGAAATGTAGAGTTTTTGGCGTCGTCAGCTCGAGTTTCCTAAGAGGCTCAGGAGAGTGGGGAGCTGTTTAGAGAAGAGCCAGCTGGTGTGCAGAGATGGAGTTTCTGAAGACCCTGACCACTGACAGGGTCACAGAGAGACCCCAAGGGTGTCAGCCCGGGGTCCCCTGTGCCCGCCGCGTCCGTGGGCAGGGGCCTGGACTCCCAGGATCCGAAGACTCGTGATTATCACACCTGCTGCCTTCTGAGGCCCATCTAGGACTTTCTGAACTCTTTACCAGCTCCTAGGCCTGACATAACACCTCTCTCCGTCTGCCCAAAAGGTCAGAACTCCATAGGGAGAAGCGATGCTTCCAGTCAGAGGGCATTGATCAAGCTCCCTGTGTGCTCGGACTGGGCCGATCCTTTGCTCTTCTCTGAGCCTCAGGGACCCCCCCGTCTGGGCTCTCCTCTCTCTGACCCCCAGCCCTCCTGCCAACCCCATTCTCTGGTTCCTACAGTGGCTGCCCTTAAAAGCTGGAGTATGGAAGGCTCCCTCTTCAGCCCACCAGGCCCCTCGCCCTACACGCCCCTCGGGTGTAACGCTCACCCCCTGCTGATGGAGCCCAGAACACACCTCCAGCCCTCATCTAGCTCCTCCTGGTTAGGGAACGTCCTACAGACACCTCAAGCTTGACTGACAGGAAAGTAATCATTTCCCGGGACTTCCCCGACCGTCCAGTGGTTAGGATTCTGCGCTTCCACCGCAGGGGGGCACGGGTTCTACCCTGGTCGGGGAACAAGGGTCCCGCAAGCCGTGAGGTGCAGCCAACAAAAAAAGAAAGTAATTATCTCCTTCCCCAAACTGGCTCCTCCTCCTGGGTTCCCTATCTCCCTGAAAAACCACATCAGGTGGCAGCCAGACGGCCATCACCTTGGACTTCACGCCTGCTCACTTCCCGTGAGATGTTACCAGTTTTACTTCCAATATGTCTCTCACCTCTCTCCTTTCCTCACCAACCCCACCACCATGACCCGCTCTCAGGTTTTCATCATCTGTCACCTGGATTACTACAGTATATCCCAAATGGCCCCTAAACTCCGAAGCCTCCCCCGAACACCTACCACCAGAGGTATTTTTCCAAAACACAGGTCTGGTCATGTTACTCCCTTACTCCAAAATCATTCCTGGTTCCCCATGGCCTTCAGGCCCCACCTAATCCAACCTCAAGCACCATTCAGCGTCCTCTCTCACCACTCTCCCAATAGCACCTACTCTTCAGCAAGTCCACACGAGTCTTTCCCTAAACACGCCATGCACTCTTCAGGCATGTTCTGCGTGCTGTTACTCCGCCTAGAATCCTCCTCCATCCTTTTTCCACTGGGCACAGTCTACACTCCATTCAAATGCCTTCTCCTCTGAGGTGCTTTCTCTGCCCCTCCCAGCTCCATCCTGAGTGGTCCCTCTTTCCTCTGGACCCTCTTCACCTTGTCCCTGCCTTTCAGCAGACTCGGTCCTGATCCCTTTGTGGTGGCCTGCTCCACCAGCCTGGGAGCTCCTCAACAAGGCAGGTCCCGCCTCTGCAACCCCAGCCCCTCTCCCGGTGTTGAGCGTGTCGGATGTTCAAACACTGACAGAATTCGACTGATTCATTCATACACTCATTTATTCAGTCAACAAATGTTTATTTAGACTCAGCTCTGGGCAAAGCATAGTTTTCAGCCCTGGGAGGAGGGAGGCGTGCAAGGACACCTGACCCAGAATATACCTGGCAGCTAGGATGTGTACGCTCGTACCGGTGCTTCCGGACACCACATGAGAAGGGCCGTGGGAAGGCTGCAAAGAGCACAGGGGTTCCCTAGAGGAAAACGTCCCAGCACAGCTGCAGCCTTCACCCTACCAATCCAAGTGGCCCACTGGGACCCAGGCCGGGGTGGCTGGCAGCCAGTGCTGAATATAAGGCATCATCAAGCTTTGCAGTTCAATTCTGTTGAACTCGCTGGGCACTGTGCTGGGAGCCTCCCAAAGTTGCCTCAGTTCCCACCACCCAGGTCCCAGATCCCGTGACCTTTGAGAATTCCTCCCTGCCGGCCCCAGGCCACATGAACTCTCACTCCGCCAGACTCCTAGCGCACACACTCCTCTGCCTCAGGTACCATTCTGCTCCTCGGGTTATTTTCTATCTATTGGTCCTGCTATTTGTCTCAGTCAGCATCCCATCAGGAAACAAAGAGCATGCTCTCGCTAGGATAACTGCGGGAGAGTTTTTTAAATAAAGGTTCTATTTACAAAGGTGTGGGCAGGTTCGAGAGGAACCAGAAGAGATAGAGCTCTACCCCAGGGCCACCAAAGGACACCTGTCACACCCCTACCTGAAGCGGGGCGGGGAAAGACCATCACTGCACCCTGGGAGAAGAAGGTCAAATAGGATCCCACACAGGCAGAGCTGGCTTTCCTAGCCAGCACCCAGGCTCGACTGCCACCATCTTCCCCTCATCTTCCACCCCCACAGCATCTATCTGTGTCCAATGTCTTGCACCTTCAGAGCCAGAGAGGCGACCTGGAGATGGAGCTACTTCCTGCACATGCCAGTGCCGACCCAGACCCTGATGCTCATCAAGAGGGGCCCGGCCACCCAATGCCAAGACCCAGTGCTGACCAGGCAGATGTGTTTGAGTTTATCGTCTTCATCCCCTAACTCACGTAGACACTCTGGGGTCTCCCCCCAAGACTGCCCCAATGCCTGGCTGTGGAATACAGGGGCCACGTTTCCCCTTTCTGGGGGTGCCCGTGTTTCTCTTTCCACGAGAGTACATCACCTGGCTTGTATATGTCCAGAGAGGGAGGCTGGGGGAAAGGGGCCGCCAGAATTCCAGGGCTCCTTACCAACACCATTTGACATCACTCCCCAGGTTGTACCAGGAACGGGGAAGCCCGTAAGTCCACTTGAAGCTTCTCTAAACAGCAGAGTTCTGGATGCCAGGCAGCTCTGGCCGCAGCCCTCACATGGGATCTCGCAAGGGGCCTGGGGCTTTGCCTTTCATCATCATGTCAGCCTGCTGCGAGCCCAGCCTCAGCAGAACCATAAACAGGGAGCGGGAGTGGAGGTGGAGGGGGTGATGGACTGCGTTTTCGGCAGCACAGCCAATTAATAAGGAAGTTTAAAGGGTCATTGTGTTATTCCACTTATGAGAAGAATGTGACCTGGGGCCACGGTTCCAGGTACCTGCTCTCAGCGGCTCTGGTGTTGCTCTGGGTGATAAGGGCGGCTCTGGGGGAGTGAGCATCTGTCTGGTCTCCTGTGAATGGTTACGCTGAGCAGCCCGTGGGGCCCACGACAAGGAAGCCGTAGTCAGCAGGTTCATCTGAGGCTCTCCCCAAGCCCTCTGCTATTCCCCACAAGCCCCAGGCTGCCCCTTACAGGTCAAGCCCCCTGCCCCAGCAGGATTCCCAGGCCTCTGTGGCACGTCGCCTCCTGTCTACTCTGGGTCCTGTTCTCTGTCCTCTAAGATACGACCAAGCCCCATCTGGCTCCCAGCCTGTGCAGATATGGCCATGCCAGGCATGAGGTTTGAATGGATGGGCTACGCTACACCAGCATCAGCACCTGTGCCAACATCAGTACAGAAGCCCAGGACTGGGCAGTTGCTTGAAGGCACTGGAGAAAGAACACTCTCACATACTGGCCAATGCCTGAAATTCCACCCTTAGACATTCATTCCTTTAACTTAAACACTGAATCTTCAGGAGTCTCTGTTCTGGGAGAGAGGAGTGACCCTGCCACCCCTTCCTGCCAGGTGGCCACACGTTCATTCCAATGACAGTTTTTCAGAGACAATCGCCTTGTCCTTGCCTGGAGTACCTGAGTCCAGGCACAGAGGGGGTGTGGCCTGCTAGGGAGGAAACGCTGCTATAGGAAAGAGCAGTGGCCCAAGGATCAGCACCTGTGGATCCTCAGCTATGTGAGCTTGAGAAGGTCACTTCTCTCTGAGTCTCAGTTTTCCCAACTGTAAAATGAGGAGGAAGATGGGTGGTCCCCAAGCTTCCTCGCAGCTCAGAAACACTCAGCCGTGTGTGGGACTGATGCCCCAGGACTAGCAGGAAGCCCAGCCCTGGCAGGCCCCGCGACAGGCTGAAGGCTGCTCTCCTGAGCGGTTCAGGTTTAAAGTATCCATCAGCTGCTTCCAGGCTTCTCCCCAACTCTTCCCTCTGGCCCCCAGCCTCGGGTTCCATTCCTCCTTCTGGACCACGCTGATTTGGCCCTCATGCCAAATGAGGTCTTCCAGCCTTCTGAGCTCAGACGGGAGCAAGGTTTTTGCCACCGGGGTCTGTCTTTTGCCTTGAGGTTGGACCTGACCTTCCCAGGAGCCCCCTCTATCACCTGTGGCGAGCCGATCCCTGGGCGTTACCCCAGAGCCACGGCGGCTCTGCCCCTCAACTCTGCGCTCTCGTCTTCTCTCCAGTAGCCACTCCTGAGCCTGGGGCCTCCTTGCAGCCCTTCCCGGCACTCCTGTGGGCTTTACCTCTGGCACCTCCAAACCTCAAGCCCTGGGGCTGTGAAGAACACTGCCTCCTCTGGGTGGGAGAGCCCCACTTCCCATGTGCTCCTTGACCATCACCATCCCCCGCTTCTGGTAGTTCAAGGTCACATCAGTCAGGACCTTGAAGTATGACGTTTGTTTCCTCATTCTGGTCAACAGCTCTGACCACTTTGGGTCCTTATTCCACTCCCATAAAAGCTCCTGACTCACAGCAGAGAACGATGCCGACCCAAAGCCACCCTAAGCTTTCTACGTGAAACGGCTCAAGGACAGCCCTTGGGCAGAACATCAAGGTCCTCAAATCACCCCCCTTCCAGAGGCAGCTACCATCAGCCTCAAACCCCAGGACATCCCAAGAAAACCCTACAAGCCAGCCTTTCTCAAGCACATCTGGCCCCATCCCCCCGGCACTCTTTCATCTAGAATCACTTTGGCAAAGGGGAGGCCAGTGAGTTCTTTTTTCTTAATAACTTCCGTGGTCTTGCCGTGTCCTGGGTTGGCGTCCTGTCCCTTTGCCACATTTGAGGTAGTGGGAGGAGGTGACTGTCATTCAGGGGAGGGAGGCTGAGCAAGGCTGACGTCTGGCGGCCGCGTTTGCAGGTGTGCCCCTGCCGAACCCATCGCGCGCAGGTGTGCCGGCGACACAAAACGGTTGTGATTTTGTGTTTACCAGTGATTCATAAGCGAGCGTAATTTAGCTCTTCTAAAGGACTTAACGCTTAAAACAAAATTACTTATCCGGGCTTCCCTGGTGGCACAGTGGCTGAGAATCCGCCTGCCAATGCAGGGGACATGGGTTCGAGCCCTGGTCTGGGAAGATCCCACATGCCGTGGAGCAACTAAGCCCGTGCACCACAGCTACGGAGCCTGTGCTCTAGAGCCCGCGAGCCACAACTACTGAGCCCACGTGCCGCAACTACTGAAGCCCGCGTGCCTAGATCCCGTGCTCTGCAACAAGAGAAGCCACAGCAGTGAGAAGCCAGCGCACCACAACGAAGAGAGCCCCTCGATCGCCACAAATAGAGAAAGCCCACGTGCAGCAATGAAGACCCAACGCAACCAAAAATAAAATAAAATAATAAATAAATTTAAAAAAAAAAAAATTACTTCTCCAATGCCACCTCAGCTAGAACCCTCTCCCCAGGACAAAGGGAAGCGGCTTGACCCCAGGTGTAAAATATCTACATTTAAAACACAGATGCGATGCCTCTTAATCAAATAGAGGAATTTATTTAGATCTTTCTTCCTTCCCTCCCTTCCTTATTTAATCTGTCCAAACAAGGAGGCTATGATCAACAACCCAGCTAGCTGCTTCTCCAAGTTCCAGAGCACCAGTAGGAAGCTTAGAAAGAAGTAAGAACAGGAAAGAAAACACCACCTGAGTCATCAATACTCTGAAGAGACAGTTCCAGGCAGGTATATAAATTGGTACCAAAAGTTTAGGATAAAAGCATAGAGAGTCTATCCGTAGTGGGATATTAAGAGCAAAATGGCCCGTGGAGGAGAAGTCCCTGACCTTAAGGGTGACATCGGGGAGAATGATCACCCACAAACCCAGCGTGCTCCTTATTGGACACAGCTCAGCGGACCACAGACGCAAGCCAGGGCGGCCTCTCCTACGTCCTCAAGGACACCTGGAGACCCTCCAGCCTGACGCAGCCAGAAACCCCCTCTTCCAAAACAGCTGAATATCCACCAGAGGCCTCTGCCTGGGCCTGACAGTCAAAGCACGGAGGCTGGTATTTTTTAATCTCGTTCCTTTTGTGTCTCTTTGTTCTTCCCTATGCCTCATTTTCTTGAGACATCTTTAATAACTGAGCAGGCCTGGAACAGTCCTCCTCCTCTTCTCCCACATGGGTTTTTGCCACCCCCTCTGTGGAGGAGGACTGCTGGCGTCCCAAGCTGCCCTGAGTATCTCCTGCCAGGGCAGCTGGCTCGCAGCCCCCGGGCGAGAACTGGGAAGAGGGGGTCCTGGAGCTACCACGGAATCCATCAGCCACAGGAAACGAGATTTTAGCAGAAAACAAGGTCTGTCCGCCAACACTTCTGCCCTGCCCTGTGCAGGAAAGCACACACCTACACACACGCACATACACATGTGCACACACATACACACACAAGTACACCCAGGAGTCCTCCAGCTAGCAATGTCTGAGTCACTGTTTCCCACAAGTTGTTGAGGGGTTTTGAGGGAGGCGTTCTAGGTTGGAACTCGCCAAATCAGGCGTTTTCCTACAGCTCAGGGTGACGCTGGGAACACATCCCCACGAACAGGATATCACTTACACAAACAGAGAGTCCCCAGCTGGTCAACATTCAAGTGGCAACTACAGCACAGAACATTCCAGATCTCCCGAATGCTTCTCAAACCATCAGGTTTCCTGCCAGTCCAGGTGCGGGGAAGGGAGGTTGGTATGGTTGAGGCCACAGCTGGGACACTGCTGGGAGGGCGGCACCAAGGAGGAAGCTGGGCCCCACCCCGAGGGCCCCCATACTTTCAGAGGGGCCACTGCGTACTCAGCAGGCTGCCAGCGGGGCCCTAACACGCTAAATCCTGTGAGAGCACCAACAAGGGGCTGGGGGAGGTATCCCAAAGGCGGTGGCACTGGAGCGCAGCCTTGAACTCTGAGCGGCATCTAAGTTCTCGCCTACTGCGGCAGGCACCGGAGTGCAAGCCCAGGGTATGACTGGCCTGGCTGGGAGCGGGCCAAAGCAGCCGGACCACAAACTACTCGAGGGCTGACGAGGCTAGAAGAAAAAAGCAGGGCCGGGTCACAGAAGACTTGAATGTTGTGGTGACAGTTTGAATTTCATTTGCTCTAGGAAATGGGTTTTCAGCAAAGGCTTTCCAGGAAAGCACAGACCCCAGAGGCTGACTGCCTGGGCTCAAGTCCCAGCTATGCCACTTACTAGACATGCGACCTTGGGAAAGATGTTTAACCTCTCTGTGCCTCGGTTTTCTCATCTGTCAGATGGGATAACATACTTCATCAATTACAAATGCACCTTTTTTTTAATTTTTTTTTTTTTTTCCCGGTACGTGGGCCTCTCACTGCTGTGGCCTCTCCCGTTGCGGAGCACAGGCTCCATACGCGCAGGCTCAGCGGCCATGGCTCACGGGCCCAGCCGCTCCGCGGCATGTGGGATCTTCCCGGCCCGGGGCACGAACCCGTGTCCCCTGCATCGGCAGGCGGATTCTCAACCACTGTGCCACCAGGGAAGCCCTCTTTTCACATTTTAAAACATCTAAAATCATCTTAGAATCATTGGCTAGGTGGCAATAATGGCACAGCTGTCTTCAGCTATGTGTGCATATCAAATATTGCAGAATCTATGTCAGTCATTTGAAAGAAAATCCACACTTTAAAAAAATCCTGCCTCACTCTTAATGGCACAGAGAAATTATGTGAGGAAAAATACATAGATACTGATGACTCTGAGTTTAAAAACAATTGAGAAGGGTGGAACTCTGAAGATGAGGAATTTTTAACAATATCTAATTTATTTCACTTCTAAACTTCTTAAGTACCCACCGGAGCTCTTCCATTAAACATAAAAGAAAAACTCTAAGTGATAAGAATACATTGCATCATAATTTTTCTCTTTTGGTGCCACAAAAAAAATAAGATGCATCTTACAATTAATGGCAACTTCAAGTCTGTGAGATGTGGTTATAACCATACATACCTCGTAAGATTGTTAGGAGGATAAAATGAGTTAATATTTATAAAGCACTTAGAATGGTGCCTGGTCCCTAATGATTCCAATATACATGCTGTCCAGTAAATAACCTGATTTGTGTTTTAGAAACGTTCCTGGCAGGGTTGTACTTTAAAGGAGGACACCAGGAGCACAGGGCAGGAGACCCCTGCAGTGGTCTGGTAGAGAGATGGGGGGAGCCTGTGTTCATCAAGGCCATGTGGGTAGAGAGAAGTGATGGGTGGACTGGGAAGAGTTTTGGAGGTGGTCCTCACACATCCTTTACTGGACGTGTGTATATGAGGAAGAGGGAGGAGGTTAGAACAACACCAGAGGTTTCTGGAGGGGGCCACGGAGCGATGCTTTCATCTGAGATGGGAAATTAAGATAAGCAGGTATGGGGAAGAAAAGACTCAAATGTGGGGGACACGTTGGGCGGGGACAGCCTGGTGGAAGTATCTGGCAAGAAGCTGGAAATTAAGGCTCAGTGCCCAAAGGGCAAATCCAAGACCGTGGAAAGAGCAAAGGAAGGGAGGGAGGTGAGGAGAGAGGGAAGAAAGGAGGAAGGGAGAGAGGGAGGGAGGAAGGAACGAACCGGTGAACGTGCCAACTAAGCACCCAACCAAAAAACGAAGGAAAGAAGCGGAGCTGAGCCAAGTCCCACCCACCATACGCGGCTTAGGTCACTGTCACGGCTGGAGCCCTCACCCCATTCTCTTTAATACCTGAGTTACTCATACAGTCGTCAGTCTCCCCCACACAACAGTGGGCTGAGCGCAGGAACCACATCCCCTCCTGCCTGTAACTCAGAGCTCAGCGCGGCCCCAGCACATGCTGGCTCTTCCACGGGTATCTGTGGGGACCACACCCTGCAAGGGGAGAAGCCTTGAAGCCTCGTCCTCTGGTTCACTTGCCCTTCAGTTGCTCCCTCAAACCGTGCTTGGCGACTACGAGACAAAACCGGTTGGGAACCAAAATGGACCCGGAGGAAAAAGGCAGGCTTCTTGCCGGCATCCATGCCCAACAGGACGACGAGGGAGGAGAGGGACCCAACCAGAGAGGAAAAGACAACACAAGACAAGTTGGGCGAACACAGATGAGAGAAATGAGAACATCCCAAGGGTTGGCCAGTCCATCCATCTGCCAGGAGTCCCTAATTGCTGTCCCCTGAGGTGACCTCAGTGTCCCAACACCAGGAAACCCCACCTCCCGGCTCCCAGCTCAAGTGCTTCACCCCCCAGGCACCGTCTCAAGGTGGGTGGAAAGAGCCATGAGCAGGAGCTTAGCTGCAGAGCCGCCGGCCCCTCCTGCAGCTGGGACATCGAGACCCGAGCCCCTCACCTCTCCAGGCGGGCTCGGTTTCCTCGTCTGGGCAGCGAGGGGCGGACGGAGTGGAGGCCGGCTCCTCTGTGACTCGGGGTCTGATTCTCTCTGCCCTCTCCCCTGCATCCCACCAGCACTCAGGGGGAGCTGGCTGCACCTCACCAAGTCGCCTTCCCCCAGGTGCTTTGCCAGCACTTTCCAGAGATGCCCTGTGGCTGGGGACTGGCCATCCTCTCCCGGCCGCTGTGTCTCTAATGTGTTTCTTTTGTATCCGCCGCCCCCCTCTAGGCTCAGCAGCCCAAACCTCAGAGCTCGGCCTCACAGGGTGGGTCTCAGTCAGTCTTCGGGGTCAACACGCGGAGGCCTTTCCGGAGTGCTCCGGGGCACCGCCCCACCCCATGACCCAGAGGCCTGGCCGTCATCCCCAGCCATGCCCCTGTGATCACGTCGTTGTTCAGGGTGGATCACTGTCCAGTCCAAGGAGAAGGTCTGAAAGGGAAGTTGGAGGGCACCCCCTGGGACACACCCTCCAGCAGAACGGGCTTTCTGATGAGCCCCTACTCTTAGGGGCGGTGGTCCAGCCTGCCCTGCCTGCACCCTGGGGCTCAGACTGACGACATCTGCAGAGAAAGGAGCAGCCCGCAGCAGGAAGTGAGCCCTGATGAACGCGCAATAACAAAAAAGGCAGCTGGGGCGGCCCTGAACCGGGGGAGGCAAAGGAAAACAGCCGCTGGACGAGATCAGGGAAACGGCGTCCCACCCTGCTCCACACCAGCACTTTCCGTGGGCGCCCCAGGACGGATCCAGGTCTATTTTTGGTCACTGTCCACCCCCTTCCCGTCCCAGGCCCGTTCCAGAAATGCTGGGTCTGCTGCCCAGGGGGCACTCCACCCCTGCCCCACAGAGCAGCGAGACCTTCCAGAACCCCGTGTGGCGTGTTCCACTGCCCCCCTCTGTGCTTTGCTTGCCCCCGCTAGCTGAGAGGGTGCAAAGCCACCTTACTTCATCAGAGCTGGAAAGGACGAGCCGAGAGGCTGCGAAGTAGGGGACACCTGAGGTCACTGGAAGCCCGCGGCCTGGGAAGCACGGGGTTGGGCCTGGCAAATGGTGGCTGCTGGCAGCCGTGACGGTCTCCAGAGAACTAAGGGGCTTTACAAAGGGACCACGGAGCAGAATTCCAGTTGGAGGGACATTCACAGGAGGGTGGAGCAGGCCGGAAGTCCCACAGAGACATTCAGGAAGCCAAAGGTTGTAACACAGAGCTTCCTAGGGAGGTGGAGTGGAACAGCATGAATGGTGGGTCTGAGGGATGAAAACCCCACAAAGGCCCTGAGATTTGCGAGAAGGGCTCCTTGCAGAGCAAAGGTGGGCAAGCCGGCCCACGCACCAGTTACTCCGAGGTGGAAACCTTGGGGAGACCCAGAGAAAGAAAAGAAAAACAGTCCAGACTTTGGAACTGGGGCACAGAGGGGCTAGGCAGCATGTGGGTCCAGCTCAGGGAGACAAACATTAGCAAAAGTTGATTTTTTGATGCACTTTATGTCTTGGCGCTTGGTTTATCCAGTTGCCAAAACTTCACCTCACCCAGGCATGTTCCTTGAGGGCAGAGAGAACATCTTTTGTTCATCCTTGTTTCTAGCAGTGTGATAACTTGACATATGTAAAAACCCCGTCAGAAGAGCTATCAGCCAGCACACCACACCCAGGACCACCAGCTGGGTGTGTATCCTAATCAGCACCCGGTCCCAGGAAAGGACGCATGTGAGCATCAAGTTCGCATCAAGTTCGTGAAAGAAAAGAGCAGTTCCGTCAAGTCACGGGATTGACTTGGGGACTCAAGTGACTTTCTTCTCCCCGAATTATGGTCCTAATGAGGGCTCTGGGCTGGCACCCAGGTGGAGGGCACTGTCCTGGCTGCCGGCTGTTTCCTGCCCACTGGCGAGCTGACCCTCCACGGGGGAGGCCCAAGGAGAGCAGCTGGGCCCCGCTGTGTTTTCAGAACTCAGGATGGCCTCCAGCGTCAGCAAATAGCACCAGGGTTCATCAGAAAATCAGAAACCAGGGACTAAATAAAGCAAGCAAGCAGCGACAGCTGCCTGCCATCACTCTAATTAAAACAAATACGCAGTCCACCCTGGTCAGCTTTCTGTTGCTCCCTGATGTCCCTACACACACACACACACGCACACACACACACACAGGCCACCTGCAGAGGGACAGAGGTCATAGCCTGGGGCCAGGGGAGGCTCCACAGCCCCAAGTGTGGCCACAGCTCCTATGCACCCTCTCCCCCTTCACCCCATCAGCACTGGTTTTCATGCGCTTTCTAGAACCTGCCAGACTGGGTCTCTACCTGGGAGCCTCCACGTCTGCTGTTCTCAGTGGCTGGAAAGCTCTCCTGTCGCATGTTCTCACCGGTCACTCCTTGACTCCATTCAAATGCTGCTCAAAGAGCACCCCTTACAAAGACCTTCCCTACAGGCCCAATCTAAAAGAGCACCCGTGCGGCCTGCCACCATCTCTTCATTCTGTCTTCATTTTCTTCAACGCGCCCGCCCGTCTCTGTGTGAAGTTATATATCCTCCTGTTTGGCTGGTTTGTTATCTGTTCCCACCCGGCCCCCCAACTCATCCCCAGCCCCACCTTCACCCCCAGCCCGGCGCATCTGAACATCCTAAGGACAGGGACTCTCGCTCACTGCTGTCTGCCAAGCTGCTTGAACACTATCTGGTACGCAGCAAGCCTTCAACAAACAGGGCTTTACTGAATGAACTGGTATTCCATGCCAAGATGCCCCAGCTGACTTACCATCAGAGTCTGAGCTGCCGTTTCGAGTGAAGAGAGTTCCTACCTATTGGTGTCACAAGGCCACCTACCAGACGGCAGCACGGGAAGGAACATCGTGCCAGTTTCCTTGTGCCAGGCCCTCTGCTGGCTTCTCTATGTGTATCAGACCTTCTGTTCCTCACGATAACATGCACTCAGCATTTTTAGCTCCATTTAACAGGTGAGAAGCCCGGGGCTCAGAGAAGGAACTTGAAGTTGCCCAAGCTCACTGGGGTACTCCATGAAAGAGCCTGGACTTAAACTCAGATCTGCCGGACTCCAAAGCTCAGCCACAAAGAAGCTTTTTCCTGGGATAAGACCAGAGCAATTGAACCACCCCTACTGAAACTGCTTCCCACCTCCAGCCCTGCATCAATGAGTATCAGCCTGCCCAGGCCCAAGGAAGAGCACTTTTCCACCTTCCCTCCCCACAGCACCCAGGGTACTGAAGGGGTTAATGAGGCTTGTCCAGCTTCATACCCAAACTCCCAACAAGTGGAGGTTAAATGATCTCTTGTCTAAGAACTGTCTGCCAGATATCCCGGGGCAGGGGGCCTCACTCAGACCCTCCACCCTTTCCCTGAAGCCGATAGGCATCTCCTGAACTTATCTAAGTCAGAGGAGGAAACTGTCAGCCCAATGTCAGCCCAGCACAGCTGGGCTCCACAGAGCCCGCTGCCTAGGACAATGGGGCGGGGTTTCCGGCTAGGGCGGCTGCAAGATGCGGGGGAAGCAGGGCCCCAACCCGGCCAGAGGAAGGCAGAAACTCAGCGCAGCGGCAGGGAGATGGCCTGGCCTTCGAGGGCTGAGCTGTGGACTCACTGCAGGTCTCAGGGACAAGTCACTTCCCCAGGGGGCACCCTTGTCTCAAAGGGAAGGAGCCAGGAAAGGTGGTTTCTCAGCCTTAATGAGTTTCCTGTGCCCAGCGCTCTCTCGGGGTACTTTTTAAATATCATCTCAGCAAGACCTTCACCACCCTGTGAAGTAGGTACTTCTCTTGTTCCCATTTTACAGATGAGGAAACTAAAGCTCAGAGGGGTCAGACAACTCACTCCCCTCCGTCACTTCTATGCTGCATTTCTTTTTTTCTTTTTGTATTTCTAATTTTACTTTATTTTGTGGTACGCAGGCTCCGGACGCGCAGGCTCAGCGGCCATGGCTCACGGGCTCAGCCGCTCCGCGGCATGTGGGATCTTCCCGGACCGGGGCACGAACCCGTGTCCCCTGCATCAGCAGGCAGACTCTCAATCACTGCGCCACCAGGGAAGCCCCTGCACTTCTAATTTTAAGGAGAATGAGTTCAGTTCTGCTATCTCACATCCTTTCCCCTTCCCATCAACACAAGCAGGGGCCCCGAGCTCTCCGGAACCTTCCCCGGGAGAATGAGGATATCTGTGCTGTCTACAAGGCCCGCTCAGCCACATGCAGCACAGCACCCGCACAAACACATGGAGATGTTGTGCTTTCCAACCCTAGTTATACACTTCGTGCTTTACACAATCGCCCATTTCTGGAGATTCTGGAGGCTTTGGGCACGGACATCTCACCACCCACACCTCACTCCGCGAGGATGGATGGTCTGGGGATCTGCAGATTTGAATTTCAGGCTCCCTTCTGCTGCTCCCAGTGGTGCGATCTCTACGTGTCAGATGTTGGGAAACCTGTTCACTTAGGGGTCCTGAAAAGGCCCACGGTGAGCTAGAGACCCCGTCCCCTCACCAGGGCCACTGTGTGTAAGGTGCCCAGTGCTGAGTTGCTGGAAGGGAAGTAGAAAGAAGAACACTCTCCAGAGGGTGAGGGAGGACACGTGCGATGTCAACACTGGCTCAGCATCATCCTACTGGGGACGCTGAGGCAGAACAAGTTCCCTGAAAGGCCTCAGGTTGAATCCGGCCAGAACAAGTCATCCTGGGGTCCAATCTACCCAAACGTAAGTTATGCCATCAATTCCTTGCTCCCTCGGGTACACTCTTCTTGACCAAGCAGACACTTTATTTGAACTTCATATGCCCCAGAATCTAGTTTATCAGCCAAAGAGGCTCAGAAAACACAGAGAAACCTCTAGGACAGGATCACCTTCTTGTAAGACAACGTCAGCTTTAGAACACTGTCAAGAACCTGTGTGGACAGATTCCAGGGGTCACTGTTGAGGCTGAGAGCTCAAGTGTTGGTGCATCCACACCAAAGACCCAGTTGATTTTTGTAGATGCGACCCCGGTACCCCAGCAGACCCTTTGAGGTTCCTGTTAACTCTATTTTTGTCCCTGCGTCTGGGAAAACTGACTAAATTTCCTTTTATTTGGAACCAAGCCCAACTCTGAAGTTGGGTGGATGTAGCCACACTTCCGCACCCAAGTTTCCGTAGGTTTGAAAACAACGCTGGGTGTTGCAGGGAACAGCTGTGCTAACAAGCACGGTTCTTATCTGTCCCAGCCTAGTCCTGCCGGGGTGTCCTGGAGAGCCAGGGCACTGACTGTAGAGCGGCCAGCCACACCCGCCGGGGCCAGAGTTACAAAGAGGCTGGGTCATCAGATAAGGGCCTCAGAGAAAACCCTTAGAAAATGACCACAAGAGTCACTTCACCAGTGGGAGGGACTCTCCCCCCAAAACTGCCTCCAGAACTCCTACCAGAAAGACGGGCCTGATCCCCCTCATGCCACCCAGATCACGTCCCTCCGCAGCATTTCAACACCCAAGTCGGAACCGGCACGGGTTGGGACACGGCGGGCTTCACTCTCAGTGTCCCTGTCCCTCTGTGCACAGGTTCTGGCTTTCTCATCAACTACAAGCCCCCGGAGGGCAGGCACCTATGTGTGGAGGCAGCTGCGTGTCCTCCTCCATAGAGTCTAGTACAAATCCACGCTGGCCCCTTTGTCAACACTAGGGCCTCTCTGCCTCTGCCCGGCTGCCCCAGTGGTCCCTGACCCTGGCTGCACATCAGAGCATCTGGGGAGCCTTAGACACTCCCCTGCTATGGGCTCCCCCCAGAGGTTCTGATGCAACTGGGGCAGGATGCAACTCAGACCCTGGCATTTTTTTAAGTGTGCAGCCAGGGCTGAGGATCTCGCCTCTGGAGTGCGGACACCAACTGGGAGGCAGAGATTGCAAACTGTAAGGGCTGGGAGGGTTGAAACACATAATCCAGGAGGGAAGTGATAGAACCTCCTCACGTAGCAGATCATCAGACGGGCGCTGCTGGCTTGGGGAAGGGTATTGGTCCCACGTTAGAACCTTCCTCCCTTGCAAGGAAGAGATTATGACTTCTCGTGGGGGAGAGGTTAAACTATTTATCAATGCATGTGGCATTAGAACTGATCGTCTAAACAGGTCACTGACCACCAGGATGGACACCTGCTGAAAGCCAGCCCAGCTCCGAGCCTTGTGTACTCATCCTTTCGAACTCTTCTCCACAGTCACTGCTCAACAAAATATTCAGTAAACATTTGATTTTTCCTTCTTTTTTGAGAATGTAAAAGTAATGTTTGCTCGTGGTAGGAAACCATGGAAGCATAACAAGAAAACCAAGATCGTCCATAGTCCACTATGTGGAGACAATCACCACAAACACACAGGGTGCCTCTGCCCCTCGTGCTCAGGTAGCCCACCTAGGTCTCCCTCCGCTCTGGCTGGTGCCTCCACTGACACGCCAAGCGTCCTACCTGCAGTCAGAGGAAGGAAATCCCGATGGCCCCCGAAGCCTCTCCAGGTCACTCCCCATCACTCATTCCTTCTGAGGAAGTAGGAAAGGGCAGGAAATCGTAGAGCCCTTTGAAGAGAAAAGGAAAAGTGAGTAACCGGGGTGGGATGGGACCGCCCAAGGGCAGACTGAGTCAATCAGCAAACATTCCTGGAGGGCAAGGAATCTGGGGCATACAAAGACTTGACACCCCAGTCCACGCCCTTGAGAACGTCACTGTGTACTTAAAGCAACCAGACAGTGCCCCCTCCAACTACTGAGGTTAAATGAGTTAATACCTATAAAGTCCTTAGAACAGTACCTAGAACATAGGAAGTGCTCTCTAAATGTTTGCTTAGAGTCTTATTTTTATTACCCAAGACGTCTGGCATGTACGTTCCAAGAGAGTGATAAAAATCAAAAGGGCTCTTTGTTTGGAGGGAAGAAAGACTGCTGAGGGTTTGCGGGGGCGGGGATGGATTCCCAGATCCTGTGAGTGGACAAAGACCCCAGCCCTGAGCTTCCCTGGTGGTGCAGTGTTAAGAATCCGTCTGCCAATGCAGGGGACACGGGTTTGAGCCTTGGTCCAGGAAGATCCCACATGCCGCGGAGCAACTAAGCCCGTGCGCCACAACTACTGAGCCTGCGCTCTAGAGCCCGCGAGCCACAACTACTACTGAAGCCCACCTGCCTAGAGGCCGTGCTCCCCGCAACAAGAGAAGCCACCGCAATGAGAAGCCCACGCACTGCAACGAAGAGTAGCCCCCGCTCGCCAAAACTAGAGAAAGCCTGTGCACAGCGACGGAGACCCAACACAGCCAAAAATAAAATAAATAAATTTAAAAAAAAAAAAAAAGAGACCCCAGCCCTGAACTTTGGAAACACCCCAGGAGCAAAGCCAGGGCGCACAAGAACTTGGGCAACCTACAACTGGTCCCTCTTCCTCAAGCTCTCTTCTTCTTTAGCAGTGGCGGGGTGAAACAGGCAGGATGCACCCAGGCAGGTTTAAGAAACTACAGGCAGTCACAGTGCCTCTTGTTTGTTGGGTGAAAGCTGCTGTCTGCACACTGAAGGGGAATCCCCAGGGGCCCTGCGGGGAGGATCTGGAACAGGCCCCACTGCCCTGGAGAGCAGAGGGGTTTTCAGAGTCGGAACAAGGAGCAGCAAGAGAAGAGGGCACCGGCAGCCCGGGGCCCGGGAACAGGGATGCAGAGAGGGCCAGGACGTCTACTGGGCAGGGAAGCCTGACGCTGTTTTGCTGGATGGTCGGTGTGTGACCTCTCGAGAACCTACAGGAGAATCCACACTTCCCCCAGGGCTCAGGGGCTGGATCAGAGGCTGTGACGAAGTGCCAGCTGACCCCAAGCCTGGCACAGGCGGCCACAGGTCCCCCAAGGCTCTTACTGAGGCTCAGAGAAGCTGCTCTTGATGTTCATTTGAAGCCAATCTGGGCTCCAAGGGATAAACCAGCAGAGGAAGCAGAACCAGCCTGACGGGATGGCCTGCGGGGGGTGTAAGACCCAGCGCCAGTGGGGTAGGGGGCTGGTCTACACACAAGAGGTTTACGCAAAGGACTTCAAAAGGAAACAGAAAATCCCCTCTATGTACATATATTATCTGTCTTGTCACTACAGCCACTCGCTGGGTGGTGGATCCTGGAAATTGTGTTGAATGAGGGATGGGCCTACAAGCAGTGCCTTTGATCAGTCCTTATCTACCCTAGAGGGACGTGAGGCCCATGGCCCCCTGCTCAGCCCCTCACCTATAATTCATACACTCTGGCCTCCTGGCTTTGGAGGGGCTTTGGTGGTAAAACCACAGTCCTAGCCTGTACCAGCCCCGCCCTCCAGCCAGGCCCTGGGGATTAGGGCATGAGGGACTCCTGCATTCCTGTGGGCCACCTCACCTCCAATCCCCTGCCTGTGGGGGGCCTCTTGGGCTTCTGTGCGCCCTGATGGCCCCCAAGGCAGGTCGCATAGCATTTCAGCTAGAGAAGTGAGGAAGTGAGATTGTTTCTCCCCTAGAACCTCAGGCCTCCCTCCGAGACAAGCCCTTTCCCGGGGAATCCACCTGGTACAGCTGTGAGTCAACCCCAGTGCCTGGAGCCAGGAAGCACCTTCCTCAGTGCCTGGCAGACCTGCCTCAGCAGCTCCCGGAGAAAAAGAGCCAGGCAGCAGCCCTGGGACAGGCCTGCCACCCACTCCCTGTGTCCCCAACAAACCTCAGCTATCACTGCTCCCTAGAGAGGCAGGGTCCTCGCCCAGGATAAGGGCAGCCATTCTATCTCTGGTTCAACCCTAAGTTCAACTAAAAGCTGTGCCTTTAGTCCTTATATCTCCAGCTTGGGCAAAGGTCTCTGCAGGGAAGGGACATGAGCATTGCCAGGCTGCTTTCTGCTCAGCACCTATCTCTTTCATTTGTTGTTGGCCGAAGGAGAACCTGTCCTGGGACCAGAGCTGATCTGGGAATCGGTATTCCTGGGTCTAACCCGACCCGCCCTCTGCACCACCTGCCCCGCGGGCCAAGCCCACAGGGCGGATACAGGTGGGAGATGGGCTGGCCCGTCGGCTGCCCAGCACACCCCACACCTGCTGGAGGCGCTGCTTTCCGAAGCCCAGGAGACAGGCCAGCTCCACAGTCAAAGGGCTGCCTCCCTTGAAGCGGATCCCAGTTAACATTTCCTCTCTCTAGGAGACGGACTGGGCTGGTGACATCAGTATGGCCAGCCAGGGCTCAGAGCTAGGACTGCTCAGGGCTCCTCTGAATTCCGGTTTGTGCTTTGGTGCTTCTCTATCAGTAACATCAATGCTCCCCTCCGCTACAACCTGGAGAGGTGAAAAGGGCAGGTACTACTGTCTCTATTCCGTCCACGAGAAGATGGGAGACGGAGAAAAGTTTCGTGGTTTCCCCGAAATCACAGGGCCACCAAGTGACAGCCAAATTAACCTGCCAGTTCCCAGCTCTTATCTGTGAACGGCATGAGCTAGGGAAGTGAGGTTGCGGACACAGGTCTCTTCTCTGGCTGCCCGGGCCGCCTGGGGCAGGAGGGAGGGCACAGCTGCTCCATGAACCCTCAAGGATGCGGGGGCACCCCACACCCAAACCTCCCGACAACAGTCAGTCATTCGTTCACTCTTCGAACACTTACTAAGCACCCACCTGGTACCAAGTACTGTGCTAGGAGTTGCTGGCGGCGGAGACGCTGCTACTTTGGGGAGGGACGCGTGAAGAGGTTTCCACCTAAAATGGAACCGGTGGATAGAAAATGGAGGATCTCACGCGTGCGCACTCGGAACAACAAAACTTCAGCACCTGGAAATCGTAAATGCCTGATTTACCGAAACGCGAGGCTTATCTCCTGACCAATGAGCATCCGCCAAGAATCTCTTCCCGTCCTCAAGCCAATGAACTCGCTGCTGGGACTCTGGTTGGACCTCCCCCTTTTTGTGCTCCTTGCCGATAAATAAAGTACCCCGAACCCTCCACTGTCAGTAGCTTGCTGCAGACGGCGTTTTGCAGATTGCAAGTCCTCTGCTATACCCGAATAGAACAAACTCACTTTCTAGTCATTTGAGCTTGCCTCAGTTTACCTCTTTATTTAGACTGATGGAAGAGATAGACGTCACATAGCTAATGCCAATAAAGCCTTCGCTATGGGAGTCTGGTCTAAGAGCCGGGGAAGGATTCTGGGAAGAAGTCCATTTCAAGAGACACCTGAGGGGTTCCCTGGTGGCGCAGTGGTTGAGAGTCCGCCTGCCGGTGCAGGGCACGGGGGTTCGTGCCCCGGTCCGGGAGGATCCCACGTGCTGCGGAGCGGCTGGGCCCGTGAGCCATGGCCGCTGAGCCTGCGCGTCCGGAGCCTGTGCTCCGCAACGGGAGAGGCCATAACAGTGAGAGGCCCACATAACGCAAAAAAAAAAAAAAAAAAAAAAGAGAGACACCTGAAGGGTGAATAAGAGTTACCAGCCCATGAGGAAGAGTACAAAGTATCATCCAGGTGGAGATCTTTAGCAGACAGTTGGATGGGAGAGGAGTCTAGACTGCATATAGAGACTTTAAAATTATTAGCCTAATGATAGATGATATTAACCTTTCCATGCCCCAAATCCAACAATCTCCCCGAAGAAACGGACCCTAAGTAAAAGTAGCATGCAAACAGTTTTTTTATAAGTTCCCTGTTTCCGTTACTGACTTGGGTTCTTGGACTCCTTAAGCAATAGAAATTGATGAGAGGCCAGACAAGAAATTGAGGAAAGGCTTTATTTGGACTCAGCTGCAGCACGAGGGAGCGAAAAGCTGGTCCTTTAAGTAGGGCGAGGGTAGGGGTGGGTTCATGGGTCAGGCCGGAGGTATGGCTTGGGCGGTGGCCTGCCCACCCCTGTGGTGGTGCTGTGTGCTGGGATCATGCCCAGCTCCCTGCTTTTGCTCCTGGCACCTGAGAAGTGGCAGTTGGGTTTTAGCCTTTTTGTATCTTGTTGTTCATAATTTGTCCTAACTGTGTATGCATGCAGTTATTTTCAGTCCCTTATAGTTTCTTTTTTTTTTTAATTTTTAATTTTATATTGGAGTATAGTTGATTAACTGTGTTGTGTTAGTTTCAGGTGTTCAGCAAAGTGATTCAGCTATACATATACGCGTATCTGTTCTTTTTCAAATTCTTTTCCAATTTAGGTTATTACAGAATGCCGAGCAGCATTCCCTGCGCTTAACAGTAGGTCCCTGTTGGTTATCTATTTTAAATATAGCAGTGTGTGGGCTTCCCAAGTGGCGCAGTGGTTGAGAGTCCGCCTGCCAATGCAGGGAACACGGGTTCGTGCCCCGGTCTGGGAAGATCCCACGTGCCGCGGAGCGGCTGGGCCCGTGAGCCATGGCCGCTGAGCCTGCGCATATGGAGCCTGTGCTCTGCAATGGGAGAGGCCACAACAGTGAGAGGCCCGCGTACGGCAAAAAATAAATAAATAAATAAATAAATATAGCGGTGTGTACATGTCACTCCCATACTCCCAATCTATCCCTCCCCCCTTCCCCCTCCCCCCCACCCGCTGGTAACCAGTAGTTCCTTGTCTAAATCTGTGAGTCTGTTCTGTTTTATAAATAAGTTCATTTGTATCTTTTTTTTTTCTTTTTAAGTTTCTTTGTATTCTGTTGCTTGAGGAGACCTTTGTCCAGGTACAAGCACTGCAGCAAAGCATCCCAGGTCCCAGCCTATCTCATTTCTAGTTCCGATCAGCTGGCCCTACTAAGCCCTTTTCATAGGGAAATTCTAGATCCAGTGGCCCCTATCTCCAAGGCCAACATTCTGCCTGGAGTCCACCGTCTCCCCCTGCTGCCCTTATCTCCACCCAGACTGGGTTTGCCTCTGTCATCCTCTGCTTTACCCTCACATCAGTATAAGAACCTTCCGTCGTAAGCCGACTTTTCTCATCCTTGTGGCTCCCTTGAGCCAGCACCCAGGTTCTCCCCTTCCTTTTCTGAGCCAGGCATGTGCGTGTTGCTCTCAGATCCACGTGTAGCCTTCCCTGCTCTCCTCTGCTCTGTGTTGCAGTGGGACTGAGTCCTGCAAACTATGTTTTCCAAGGTCTGTTAAGAACTTACAGACCTGGTTGTCCAGTGAAATTGGAGATCAAGACAGAAGAAAGAAAGAAACAAGGGCATTTCTCGCCCCTTCTCTCTCCTCTGGGTGGGGTGTCCAGCAGGGGCTGTGCCTTATTATTATTTTCAGCTCCCATCAGGCAGTCCTGTTACCCAAAAAAGCCGGGTTTGCCTCTTGGTGGGTGTCTAAAGACTCAACCAAGTCAAAGATCAGAAAGATGGATTTATTACTTGCAGCAAGTAAGGAGAACTTTGGGATCTTTCCCAAAGCAGTGTCCCCCTAAACAGCAAAATTAGGGAAGTTTTAAGCTAAGAGTACAGGCATATCCATGCAGGGGCTTGAGCAGAGGAGAATTCAGCATAGAATCAGGACAAAGATCTACAGAGTCCAAGCTTTAGTCGGTTGTTGAAGTCCCCGACTTCAGTTCAAGTCACTGACCCTTTTCTGAGGGTCAGAAAAGGTCAACATCATCATCCCTTAGGTTCCAGTAAATCTGGTGGTTAAGCTCTTCAGGCTAATCTTTACCATTGAAACAGAACTGGGAGTCTTTAAAACTGATACATTATCTTTGCTATTGTTACTTCTCTTGCCTGATAACAGTCGTTTGTTCCTGTTCTTTTGTTCCCTTAAGATCATTAATTACTGAGACTATTCAAGAGCAAGCATTGTGGCCAGACTCAGATCACAAAATGGCTCCGGCCCAAAATGGCTTCTCTTATGTCAAGAACGCCATGCCTGGCTCTCTTTCTCCAGGAAACCCCTTCCATAACTGCTTACAGCCCCTGACATGATTCCAGTTCCCACTAGGTATCCCTGACTCTGTGCTCTAATTCTGCCAGATGGTCCTCCTTCATGATGTGGGGTCCCAAAAGGAAGCTCTGGCTCATGGCCGCTGGAACACCACCCCCGTTCCTGTTTTTCCAGTCTCCAGGGCAGGAGCAGCTCCCAGTGAAGCCACCCTCCGGCTTCCTCACCACCAACTGCTTGGCCTTTCTTCAGTTCCAGCGATCTTGTGACTGGCTACCTGCGTTATGTTCCTTCTATTGCAGTGTTTCTCAAACTTTTTGGTTTTAGGATCTCTTTACATTCTTTTTTTAAAAAAATAAATAAATTTATTTATTTATTTATTTTTGGCTGTGTTGGGTCTTTGTTGCTGCGCACGGGCTTCCTCTAGCTGCGGCGAGCGGGGGCTACTCTTCATTGTGGTGCATGGGCTTCTCATCATGGTGGCTTCTCTTGTTGCTGAGCACAGGCTCTAGGCGCGCGGCCTTCAGTAGTTGTGGCACGTGGGCTCAGTGGTTGTGGCTCGCGGGCTCTAGAGCACAGTCTCAGTAGCTGTGGTGCTCGGGCTTAGTTGCTCCGTGGCATGTGGGATCTTCCCAGCCCAGGGCTAGAACCCATGTCCCCTGTATTGGCAGGCAGATTCCTAACCATTGTGCCACCAGGGAAGCCCTGATCTCTTTACATTCTTAAATATCTTTTGTGATCTTGTACTTTATAATAAATATATATTTGTTTTTCATTCCCGAGCACAGAGCTTGGAATTTCCTAAGTGAAGAGAGGGCTAAAGGTATCTTTTGTTATGGTAATGAGATGACTTTTGGGAAACCCCTAAGGAGGGGGGCTGGTTGCTAAGTTTTGCTAGCGGTCCAGGTAGGTAGGCTATGCCAAACCGTAAATACCACGCACAGCCTAATGAGCGCCAGGGGGTTCTACTTGGCACTTCTAGGCTACTTCCAACTTGGGAGGCTGTCACCTTAAATATGATCTAAGGGGATGGAGCGTGGACAATACCACATCAATTCTGCCCACATCCCATTGATCACTCCTATGGCCCAAACCTAGCAGCAAGGGTGTCTGGGAAACATAGTCTGGCTATAAACCTAAGAAGAGAAGCCTTAGCAAGACTGTGAACACATTGTATTGTCTCTACCTCACCAATATATGTGTTCCCAATGAGGTACTAGGCTATTTGCTCCTTACAGATATGGGTTCTTTAGTATATCTCTATCCCTCTCCCAGAAAGCACTAATCACATTTTAACTGACTCTTCAATTCTGGACCCACAGGAAAAGACCATCATCTGTCACTTCATGCTCCAGGGTGACTAGCACATGATATCATCTCTCTTTCCCGGTCTCCTCTCTAATTTTGTAATATGTTTCCTAGACCCAAGAAAGGATTGGATCATCTACTGACTTTAGACTTTACATGTGGATACAAACTTTGACCTTTAAACAGCAGATGCTCTTCAGACAGAGAACGGAGCTACGGGGAAGTCTGAGAGGCAGAAGAGTAGAGCAGAAATAGTCCTAGACTGGGAGTCAAGACAGAGGTCTTTTAATTTAGGGAGCCGAGATGTATTGCAGTGGCCAAAAACACAGGGCGTGGAATCAGGGTCTTATTAGCTGAGTAGTCTTCACATGAAAAATGAGGCCTTCCTTCATAGGTTTGTTGTAAGGGTTACATTAAATAGTATACATAAAGCAATTAGTACAATACTTGTTGCAATGTAAAAGCCTAACAAATGGTAGTTATTTTAGTTGTTAATTCTGTTATATTGGTTTAACTGTCCTGTCGTTTTGTACAGAGATGTACCTCCAATGCCTTGGAAGAGTGCTGGCACGTAGTAGAGACTCAATAAATACGTGTCCAGTGAATGAATAAATGAACTCTCAGCCCTGTCAGGGACAGACAATGTGATCTTGAACAAATGACTTCATCTGTTCTGTCTGGGCCTCAGACTGACCTGCCGTAAACAAGAGCAGGAGCACAGCATCACCCGGTCCCTCCCAGCACCAGCGACCATGTCAGCAGAGGAGTCCTGCCCACCAAACAGGCAGCACAGGAGGAGAAATGAACTCAGTGCTCCGGACCAAAGGAGGGTGGCCATTGGTGGGGGACTCGAGAGACAATGCCAAGACTGCAGCAAGAGGGTCTGTACATCTCTCCTTAGAAGGTAAGGCGAACGTTAGGGCCTGACCCCAGTGTTTTGTACCCCCAAACCTCCTTCTGCTTCTGTGGCTCCCCCAGGCTTAAAAGAAGTGGTTGCAGGACTGCAGTGGGCTTTCCCCAGCCCCAGGTTCCTGGCTGTCTGTCCAGGAAACCTCCAAACACAGAGCTTGGGCACTGCCCAGCACTAAGTCACCAGAGCCTGGGGCATGTGACCGAATACGTGACCTCATTCATTGGCTCATTAACTAGGATGCACTGGGCACCCTTCTAAGCGCTGGGGCATAATTGGCTGTGAACATAATAGCCTGTGCCCTCATTCCATTCAAGTCTGGGAAACAAGCACAAACCAGGTGATCAATTTCAGGTGGTAATAACTACCGCGAAGAAAAACAAAGCAGCTGGGGTAGTTAAGGGAGACTTGTCCACCGGCGCCTCATCCTCTCCTGGGCTAAGATTCAGGGAGGAGAGAGAAGGAAGGGGAAAAGGAAGAGAGAAGGTGGTTCGCAGAGTGGGGCGGGGGGAGGCCGTGGGCTCCCAGCACGGGAAGCAGTCAGCCTGCTCTGGTTAACCGAGCCCTCTCAGGGGCCAGGAGCTGCTGCTTCCCTGGGGCTCACCTGAGAGTCATCCCCTCTGCCTCCTGGCTTGTATCCTGGGGGCCTCCTGCCCCGAGCCTGTGACCTTGTGAGAGTCTGCCGGCTGCCTCAGAGGTCTGGGGAGGCCTCTGAAGGAGAGAGATGGACGCCCCAGGGGTGACAGCTGAACAGGAACCCACCAGTGTCCCAAGATGACCTGGTTGAGGTTATTGGTTTGCTTCTGATGAAAGAGTGAAAACGCAACAGCATTTTCCCTGGAAATCAAGCCCCCACCTCCACGCGCTCACGTGCTCACACGCACACGCGCATGCGCGCGCGCACCCCCCACGCGCGCGCGCACCCCACCCCCCACCCCCCACCCCCCCGCGCGCCACACACACACCCGTCATTTGGAGAGGACTCAGCATGCGAGGCCTCCAGGGCTGCTTCCGGCTCTCCCGGGCCTGCCTGTCAATGAGCTCAGAAAAAGACCTGAACTCCAGTGGTCGGTGAGTCACCACTGCATGACACCAGCCCTGAGAGAGCAGACATGGAGGAGGCCCGAGGACGCAGGGCTGCTCTGGAGGCCGGTGGGTGTGGTGGGGAGGAGGCATGGAGGCCAGGAGGGATGGGCCGTGGCTCTAGCTGGGGTCACGCAGCTCCATCCCAGAAGGCCACCTGCTGCTCCATTTCCACCTCACAGTACCTAAGTCAACCTTTTTGCCTCCTCTGTCTTCGAAGTCTTCCCAGATTCTCTCACCTGGATGGGAATAATTTGCTCTTTTGTTCATTTATCAGCAAACATTTATTGAACCTTCCATGTAGCAATGGATACAGAAAACTAAAACAATCCTTTCTTTAAGAGGGTCACATTCTAGGGGAGCAGGTAAGGAAAAGAGCTTGAAGAGTGTTATATGCGCACGTACGTATGTATGTACGTCTATACGTCTCGCATATGATGTTGGGAACACATGGGAGACCACGTCCTGTAGCCTGGGCTGTTTTGAGGAATGATGGGATCTGCCAGGCAGAGGGCAAGAATCCTTACAAAGGAACAAAGACACAGGGACAAGCGTGTCCACAAGAGTGAAAATGGAGAAAGCACGGCCACCTCCTCAATCTAATGTGTCCTAAATAAACCATCAGCCATAGCTTGCTTCCCCATTTTATCTTAACCAAGGGCTTCAACATATCCACCATACCCACATCCAATACACCATTAGTCCCACATCCCCGGAAATCCTTTGGTCCAGAGTAAACCGGGACCGTTGGTCACCCTAGAAAAGGAGACAGGAGAAGAGAGGAGAGAAGGCCAGGGCGAACTGATGTACTAAGCTCCTCGTTGAGGTGAAGGTCGGCTGTATGTGGACAGAGAGAGGATGTGTTTATATATGGGGAGGGAGACTCTTTTCCTTTGGAAGCATTAAACCCACCATGCCCCCCAGCCCCACCGTCACCCCCATCCTGATTCCTCCTGGGCAGTTGTCATCTGTCACTGACTTGTAGCCTCCAAACAGCCCCCCAGCAAGGCTGCACTTCTTCCTTACCTCCCACTGAACCCTTGGAGGGCATGCTGGGATTCCACGCCCCTTGGATGGATAGAGTGCCTCTAGCATCTCCTCCCCGTTCTTGTAGCACAGGCCCCCATGGAGTTGTCTCCAAGCAGCTGTCTTTAACCCGTTCCCGTTCGGCACACCAGCCCACTCTGCACGCAGCGCCCCCTTTGCTCACCTCCTGCCCCGCCCCCCCATTGCAGCCTTGAATGCTGAGAGGGGTGCAGGGCAGCTTACACTACGGACAACGTGACTCTGCATCTTCCCCTCTGAGAGGAGACCTGTAACAGCCCACCCCAGCCAAGGCAGGGGCAGGAGGAGCAGCAATGTTGTTCCACTGACGCCACGCGTCCGCCAGACCCCACGTCTGCCCGCGAGCCACCACTCACGCTCAATGCCGCCTCTGTTGCGAGGTTGCTCGTGAAAAGCCCCTGTGTTGTGGCTCCTGGCTGCAGCGAGGTCCCCGATACAAGGTCTCCATTCATGTCAGGCTGGCCCTCCTCGGCCACACAGGCAGCCCCTGCTCCCTGAGGAAAGCTGCCTGGGGTAGGGGTACAGGGTGCATCTTCCCCCCACCCCCGTTTCCACAAAGGCCCAGCACACACTGCCCAGGTTCCCTCCCTCCCTCTGCTGCTGCCTGCCGTCCACCACCCGGGAAATCCTCGGGGCAGCAGGGCCCAGGAGCACACGCCAGCCAGTGGCCCTCTGGGGAGCCCATCCCTCTCTGTCAACAGCCATCCAAACTCTGGGCGGCCACGACATGTCAAGGGAAGGATGGAGTATACAGAGTATACAGAAGTACCATATTGAAATGGGAGTTCTGGGGAGGAGAGGAAAGGAGGTGTCCTCCACGTTGGATGGGATAAGAGTCAAGGGGTGAGAACACTGTTTAGGGTGACGCGTAGGATAAAGGGCGGACGAGGGCAGCCATGTTGAAGGACAATGGGCGGGGTGAGTTGTAGAGGCTAGGAAGAGGGGACCCTTGAGTGCCACGCCAAGACCCCTGGGCCAGATACTGTGCCCAGAGAGTGCCGCTGTGGGTTTTAAAGTTGCCATTGGCATGACCAAGCCAGTGCTTAAGGAAAGTTATTCTAGCACCCAGCAGGGAGCAAGGAGGGCCTGGGCGAGTCTGCTGATGCTATGGTCAGGGACCTCACTTGGAGAACATTGGGAGAGGGTTTCCCCTGACCTCAAGGAAGTTACCAATAATTTGAGGCCAATATACACCTGAGTTTCCAAAGCCAAAACTACCATGAATGCAATGCAGGGCTCTGAGATGGGGTCTGTCTGACACCAAGTGGGGAGGTGGGGCTGGTCAAAGAAGCTTCCCAGGGAAAAGTGACTCAAGCGAGATGGTGAATGTGAGAGCAGCGAAGAAGGAGCAGGGAGGGAGGCGAGGTTGGTGTTAAATAAACAGGTAGTGAGGGCTGGCAGGCCGTCGCCCAAACTGCCAGGGGCCCCAGAGCATGGACGATCACTCTCCGTCTCAAAGATGTTTTAAAATGAGAACTGCCTGGGCTCTTTCCCAGCTTTCTTTACTCCCTGTAATGTTCTGGAAACTTCTTCCCATTCATTCAGCCTCCAGAGAGGAAGGAGAAAAGAACCCTGAGCCAAATGAGGGTTCCTCTTAAAGGCCTCGGTCAGAAAGTGAAAACGTTCTCCTTGCCCTGGAGTGTGGGTGGGGTGCGTCCGTCTCTTCGACCCGCCATTACAGCGGCTATGGACGAGGGGGGCGGCCAGGCAGAGACTGGTCTGCCCAGTGGAAGCCACTCCCCAGGTCCATCTGGTTCACAGAGGTATCTTCTTACAGCAGCATGAGAGCAGGAGGCTGAGCAGGGAGAGTCATAATTTCCTTTCTCCTCAGATACAAGCTTTGAGCGAGTGGGCCGCAGGCCAGGAGAAGAAAGCCGCCATCTCCATCAGCAGTGCCCATGGAGCTGAGCCGGAGGGTGGGGGAGACGCTGTTTGAAGGAGGCGCTTTGGAAATTCCTCACATTTTTTGGCCTTTGTCTCTGGGCATTGAGATGAAGATCCATGTTTGACTCTGAAAGAGCTCCCAGTCTCTCCTTTGCATTCAAAAGGAAGATCCTGGCAGAGAGCGGAAAGAATTCGGTGGCTGTTTTCTCATCCCAAAGACCCACTGAGTCATTTGGGGGTACGGCGGCAGAGACCGGTTTTAGTTTGCCCCTGCTTCACCTCATTTTCCTCTCTCACCTCTGGCCCCGGCCCCAAGCCCAGGTCATCGGTGATGTCAGTATGGTGCTGCTTTCTGAGAAGAGCTGTCCTCCAGTACTCTCTGGGTTCTCAGGGAGCATCAAAGGCACCTGTGTGCTGGCAGAGACGACCTGCAGACAGGACGCCTGGGCCCTGACGGCTCCGTCAGGCCTCAAGCCAACCACTGTGGACCTGACGTCACATTTCTCCCACCTCCCAACACAGAGAAGAGTTTGGCCTTGTCCTCCCACATCCCATCCCCCGGAGCGGTGAGGGCCCCAAAGGGGGACAGTCAGACCATGTTCAGTGTAAGAACAGCATTCGCAAGGGACCAGGGGACACGATGGCTAGGCTCCATCGAGAGATGAGCCGGAAGCCCCCTTTGGCCCGTGATTTCAGACTCCACGTACGGAGGTCCAGCACGGCTTTGGTAGCTGTGAACGAGATCCCTCCGTTATCGGTTTGAGATCTGTGTCCTTTTCATTCCTCCACCGAACTGGCGCCCCTCTCCCACCAGATGCCATTTTGCATCCGAATCAACTGATTCACAAGCAGCTGGGGAGGAGAGGAAAGGGGGAGGCTCCATGCCGTGACTAAATCCCAGCCAGCCCCTGAATACCATCGGTTGCCTTTCTCCTCTCACTTCTTTCCTGATTCCAGGACCCCAGATCGCCTATGCTCTGAAGCGCTTGAGTTACCATAACCCCTTTTGTGACCAAAATGAAGTCTTCCTCAAGGGACAGCTGGCCCAGAAGGAGGGGAGATTCTGCAGATAAAATGAGGCAGAAATTTCTTTGACAGTATTTTCTCAGCCCAACCCCTCTCAGAGCCCCTTGGACCTGTTGTCAGGTTTTGTCCTCACCAGCCCTCTCCCACAGACCTGATCTTCCTCTAAGAGGGAAAAAACAAAAACAAAACCTAAGTTTTAAGGGCGGCAGCAGCTAGTTGGTCAATGAGTTTGTCAGGTCACCATCAACTCACTGCATGACCCCAGGCAAATCACTTAATCTCTGAGCTTGCATTTTCTCCTCTAAAAAATAAAGGGTTGGACAAGAAGACCTCCAAGATCCCTTCCAGACGTGACAGCCCAACTGTGAGCTGCACATCTGACCACAGGGACAAGGCATTCTCTTCCCCCTTCCACTGTTCAGGTGCTGGGCCTCCCTCCAGGACTGGCTGTGGCTGGAATCCGGTATCTAATTCCTTCATGATCTCAGTCCCTACGTGGGTGGCTGCACAGTGAGAACCACGGGCAGAGGACCGCCACCCGTCGGTGCAACGTGGGCTCCCTAACCAAACTGACAATTTCTCCAGGCACTGAAGGTATCACAGTGTTCCCCAAGGGGGTCCCTTTCTGAGTGCTGGGGCCACAGACTAAACAGACACTTGGAACTCATCTGGATTCTGGCAACTTCTCCAAAAGCCTGTCTACACCTGCTTTTTGAGGTTGTTGTGTTTTTGCTTTTCAACTTTGAGGGACATATCTTCCTATGAAAAGGGATTATATTGAATCACCCAGCCATAGCACTCACCCTGTCCTCTCCTGAAAATGAGTTCAGCGACTACTTTACCATGACCTCCTGAGCATCCAGAAAGATGGTTCTTTTCCTCGTTTTGTGCTAGACAGCCTCGCCCTCCTGTATGCAGTGTTCACTTCCACCACACTTGAGCCACAAGCTGTCTTCAGAGCTCTCCTTGTTTCAGTGGGTGTGAGTGTGCCGCTATATGTGTCGTGTCTCTCTGTATGTATCTCTCTGGGCATGTGTCTTTTGGAGATCTCTATCTCTGTCTCACTATGTCTGTCCGTGTGTACGGATGATCCTGATACTTCAGTAGATTGATCCTTCCATTGGCTGCTGAACTTCTCACGTTTTTCTATAGGTAACAGATTGTGACTGGGCCCCCGGGGGGCAGCTTCTGTTCTAAATCTGTCTTCCTGGAGGTCAGAGTGAGCACAGCCAACCTTCAAAAACACATGTCTAGGGGGTGAGGGGGAGGAATTGGGAGCTTGGGACTGACACACATGCACGATTGATACTATGTATAAAATAGATAACTAAATGAGAACATACTGTAGAGCACAGGGAACTCTAGTTACTGCACTGTGGTGACCTAAATGGGAAGGAAATCCAAAAAAGAGGGGATGTATGTATACGTACAGCTGACTCATTTTGCTGTACGGTAGAAACTAACACAACATTGTAAAGCAACTACACTCCAATAAGAATTAATTTTAAAAAAAACACATGTCTAACACCAGAAGCATTGCTGAGCGATGTACATATCACCAAAGTCTCAGTGGGATGACAGAGAGATTATATCACACACCACAACACACCACAAAATTCGATCAAGTCTCCTCATTAGACATCTTGCTCTCTCCCCAGAACTCTTCTCAAAGCATCACTTTATCGTGTAGCTCACACTGGGTGGATGAACAGTTAGTTCTCTGAAGACCTCCCATAACTGCAGCTCCCTTTAAAGATGCCATGCTGGGGCTTCCCTGGTGGCGCAGTGGTTGAGAGTCCGCCTGCCGATGCAGGGGACGCGGGTTCATGCCCCGGTCCGGGAAGATCCCACATGCCGCAGAGCAGCTGGGCCCATGAGCCATGGCCGCTGAGCCTGCGCGTCCGGAGCCTGTGCTCCGCAACGGGAGAAACCACAACAGTGAGAGGCCCGCGTACTGCCAAAAAAAAAAAAAAAAAGCCATGCTGCACCACATGAGCTATGGTAGGTGGGCTACAGCTGATGGGACCCAAGGATGAGCACCTGACCAGGGGCTGCCTCTCTATTGGTCAGCCAGGTGTCTTATGAGATAGTTTAGGCCTAGAGCTAGTGATACTTGAACCAATCAAATGCATCAGCTTATGGAGTTTGGATGAGACACAGAGGGGAAGCCACGTGGTTGTCCGTGAGAGAAGCGGAATGACAAAGAAAAGCAAGGACCGAGAGAGAAATCACTCCGTCAGTGGCAGCAGAGCAGAGTCAGATCAGTGCTCCTGCCGGTAAGAAGCTGCAGATCCAGGGCTATGCACACTGTGTCCCCAGCACCCACCTCACAGGCCCTCAAGCCACAGTGGTTTCCTGATAAAGCCCGTTAAATGGGGCGCTGTATGTGCTCCTGAAACACCTCTGCGCCCCCAACCACACCCCACGTGTGTTCACACAGGTTAGGTGTGCTGCTCGTGGGATTTCAGGCACCCTTCCTAGAGTCACAGTCTGTGAAATTGAGGCCCTGCGGGAGGTGTGATTTCCAGACCTGAGGCTGGGAGGGAACATAACTGAGAGGCTTTTCTTTCCCACCATGCCCGTCTCAGACCCTCAGTGAGGACAGTTATCGCCCCTGGTGCCCCGTCAAGAGAAATCCCAGCTCTCTCTTTCTCTCTCTCTGAGTGATGAGGACCATTCTCAAGCACCCATTATTTTGTTGGGTCCCATGAGTCCACTCCACCCCATGTGCTCCGCTCTGACTGGGCCATACAGCTCGAGGGGAGTGAAACTGGAGAAGAATGTGTGGAAGTTTGTGGCTTTCATCTCTTAAACAAATAGCAAATTCCTTGGGCTGCTGCTGCTGGAATTAAACAATGATGTACTGGGGGGAGGCTCTACAGCGTTACCTTAGCAACACCCAGGCTGTTTTCAGGCAAGGTCTTGTAAAAAGGGGAAAGAGAACAAAAATAATAAAGGGACGAGTCTGGATGGGGTCCAGGAATGGGGGTCTTTTGGCTGAATGTGTTTTGTGCTCTGCTGTGTTTACAGGCCTCCTTTCAGCTAAGTTTCCTCTGGGCTTCCCCGGTGCATTCCACCGTCAGTGGGGCTGTCCACTAGAATACTAATGTGAGGCTAAGAAAAGACAGCGTGCCATGTGAGGAAAGGGTTAGGAAAGGAAAGACATCACGGCTGGGACCACCTAAGTGGGAAGTGACACGTGTGAAGCCTTCCAGACTGGCTCTTGAAATCAAGAAGGTCATGGGAGAAAAGAGGGCGAGGTTCTTCAAAGGTGACCAACGCTTGGGCCTTAGGCAGAGCAGAGGCCTGTATGGTGGCAATCCATCAGACCCTCGCTACTCACAGCGTGGTCCATGGACCAGTGGGAGAGGCGTTACCTGGGAGTTTGATAGAAACGCAGAATACAGGGCTGCTCCAGGCCTACTGCTCCAGGGTCTGCATTTTTACAAGCCCCAGGTGGTTCACGTGTGCACTGCTGTTTGAGAAGCACGAAGCGGGACCTAAGTCTTGTCTCTCCCAGGTTCCTGCAGATCTGTCACTGCCTTTGTCATGTCACAGCAGACTACCACCCACACAAAAACAGGCATATCCAGTTTGCTGATAATGCGTTTTGGTGGTGGGTTTTTTTTTTTCATGACAGATCCACTTGAGATCTAGAAAGCACTTTAATACTCTATCCTTCTTCCAATGATCAAGAGAAATAGCAAGTCCCGTATTTACAAAACCGATGAAAATCACCATGTAATAATCAGTGGGTGCAGAACAACCGCACAGATCTGTGTTTCCAACTTTTTCCACCATGATTCTCCATCAAGGTAAAAAAAGATTCGTACAAATCCCAGAAGCACGTAGAGGTGGCAGCGCAACTGCCAAAGATGGTACAATGACTTACTACTGAAGCTGGTGATGGGACACCAGGGGAAGGAGGGGCGGAGTCCTCGAGCAAAGAACCCTATTTAACACAGGCGGCTCTCGTCCGCGGTCGACCTCTGGAACCAAAACCACGCCCCGAAGTCGTTGCTGCAGGTCACAAAGCCGGCGTTGGTGGGCGAGCGTACGATACAGTGCATGATGGATGTTGTTGTGGTCCAGGGAGAGCAGGTTCCGGCGCTCGGCCATTCTCGAGTCCCAGCAGCAGAGGCTGAGGGTCCTCTAGTCAGGCAGCAGCACGCAGTCCTCCGTGTGGCTGAAGACAGACTACGTCCGGTGCACGTGCCGTCCGCTCAAGCCAGCACCTGTGTATCTGACCAGGGTTCGCCCTGTTGATATTTCTCAAAGTTTAGCTACAGTCTTCTTCACTTGACAGAATGTATTTTGAATTTTTGGAAAAAATGGCAAAATAAACTTCAGCATCATCGTGTGCTCTCTCAAGAGTTGTGACGCATCGATCTGAAACACCATCCCATAATTTGATGCAGCCGTCCTTGCTACCAGTCACATACATATTGGCACTAGGATTGTAATTAACGGAACATATGGCATCAGTGTATTGGTCTTGAGGACTGCAAGAGACAAAGCACTGAAATGTGTTGATATCATAAAGTCGAAGAGTAAGGCTGCTGAGTCCCAACAAGTATAAAGTCTCTAGAAGGATGAAAAGAGATGGAGCAGAACATTTCAGCCTCCTGAATGTATTTGAAGGCTCTTTTTGCAGATGGTTTGGAATAACCAAATAATTTAAGAGTATCATCCCTTTAACCAGAGGCGAGGATCTGTTCTGTTGGGTGGAAAGCGAGACACGTGACTTCATCCACGTGGTCGTAAAGAGTTGGAATCACTGGGTGGTTTTCCATGTTTTGCTGTGCAGTCTTGTTCATCATGACCTCTACTGGCATGGCACTCTGGGCCAACATTCTTTCTGTGTCAAGTATTTTTATGGAAGCATCAGCAGGTCCGGCAGCTATTAACTGCCCATCTCTATTATAGGTGGCTACACGACATGGTCCTTTATGGGATGTGATATAGCATGTTTCGTACTCTGAAGCCTCTGGGGACATAGTCTGGACATCTGCATCAAACTCCAGGTCAGTTCCTGTGCCAGGGGCAACTGTATCCGACGGACCAATTGCATAGTGACCTGCAGTATCATCGTTTTCCACTCCTTGTATTATATCACCTAGAGATACTGTTATTAACATGGTGGTCTGAATTCTTCCGGACCTATCTCCATGCACACAGTCGTTTCATTTCTAGTTGGATGAATGCAGGAGCTGCTCCGAGGGTGCACAGACACACTGAGGCTTGATTTCATTGATGAGGCCATTAGCAATGTTGATGTAGCCGTCATAGAGCATCTGGGTAACGATCAGCCTGTAGAGCTGCTGGCGATCCTTCAAGCCCACTTTGGTTCTGTGCATCGGGGAGAAGAGGAAGATAATTTCCCTGCCAGGGGCGCGTTCTAGAGATTCGTTCACCTCCTCCGACTTTATCTGCTACGCGACAACCCTGATGCCAAGGAACTGCTGCCTCACGGACAAATGTCAGATCCGGAGAGCACCGCGGGTGTGGCGGCAGGTTGGCGCCACCACTTCCGGGGCCTTACGGAGCAAGTGCGCCTGCGCACCGTCTCCGCTGGGGCGTGATTTTTAACACTGATTTTTTCGTGATGATAATGGCAATGATGATGCTGATGATGAAGATGACATTAGATACTGTTAGGGGTTGAATTGTGTCCCCCGAAAAGGATATATTCGAGTCCTAACCCCCAGTACCCGTGACTATGACCTTATTTGGAAATAGGGTCTTTGCAGATGAGATCAAGTTAAGATGAGGTCATTAGGTTTGCCCTAACCCAATGACTAGAGGCACAGATTCTTCCTCTGAGCCCCTAAGGAGGAACCAACCTACTGACACCTTGATGTCAGACTTCTGGCCTCCAGAACTGTGAGACACGAAATTTCCACTGTTTTAAGCCACCCAGTTGTGATACTTTGTTATAGCAGACCTAGAAAACATAGAGAGAATTTCCTCTCTCTCTTTTTTTTTTTTTTCTGAAACTTTCCTTCCTTCAAGCCCTTTCACATACAGTATATTCTGAAAGCAGAGGCAGGCTAGGCATCTAATTCAGTTTTTCAAAGAAGAAAGTCCATTTGTTACGGTGAAGAGGTCACAGGAGTGAGGCGGTACTACAGCTGCACCTGGCGGGCCTGTGAAAAAGGGCTCAGCCACAGGGGATGTGGGCCTCTGCATCTGTCCCTGGGCCTGGACAGCTGCCACCGCCCCTGAGGACACTGAATAAGAGGGAAGACTAGCTCCACGGGGCTCACCCATCACCATCTCCACCATCTCCATCCCATGGGCTCAAAGGTGCCATCAGCAGGGTGTGTCCCAGACCCCAAACTGGACATGGCCCAAGCATGCATCTTTCTTGTTATCCTGAAGTTTGTATCTGAGTTGTCAAATGTCACCTCCTTTCTCAACCCCCCCCCCCCAGTTTTATTTTCCTCACAACACTTAACACCATCCGTAATGCCGCTGCTTATTTATTTAATTACTTTTATACCTCCTGTCTCCTTTACTAGAATGTACATTCTGGTCCCCAGAATATAGCCTTGCCCGTGACAGTTTCTCAATAAATAATGGGAAGAGAACCTGTTCAAAATATTACATCATGTGCCCGTACTGACATTTAAAAGAATGAGTCGGGTCCATACACAGTCCATGGAAAGGTGGCCGTGATATTATTGAGGTGAGGGAGCAGTTTGCACAGGATACACATCGTATGCTTTTGGTTTTGAATATGTATCACAAATACCTAACGCTGTTAGCCGTGGCCACCTGTTGGAGGTGGGGTTGGAGGGGAGGGGTGAGAGCCAGGAGCCTGGGACCAGGGCCGGCTGAAGGAGGTGGGCCATAAGGCAGTTGCTTGTGGGGACAGAGAATTTGCTGAAGTCACAGGAGGGACACGCAGGAGAGAGACCAAGGACACATCATACCTCCAACGCCAGGGGCCAAGGGCCAGCCAGGCCACAGGTCAGGGGCTCTCTCCTCTCTTCCATTCCTGGTGCCATTGAATTGTGAGAGCCCGGGGAGGGTGGCAGCTGGTAGGAATCTACAGAGAGAACAACCCTTCTTCTCCTAGGGGACGCAATAGAGGAGTCCCCAAGGACTGTTAGACTCTTTGCTGAGAACCAATAATGGAAGTGATTACAAGTGGGTGGAGCTGCCCCTTGAGCTGTGGGGTGAGGGTAATCTGGTGGGCGGGTTAGGAGGAGAGAGAGTGTAACCAGGGGATATGCTGAAAGGGCCAGCCAGGAGTGGCCAGCACCCCGGCTTATTTTTCTACCCACCACATCCATGATGAAGAGCACACACACACCCGTGCACACGGCCGGGAGTGGGCAGGGGGTGGGGGGGCGGCGTCTCTCTGCTTCTCTGTCACACAAAGAAGGAGAAGCAGGGGTTCCTGCCCTCAAGGAGAGTGCAGTGTGACAGGGGCTTTAAAAGTCCAACACAAGCTCCCTCACCCACTGCCAACTAGTTGTAGAAAACAAAATCACCCCTGCTGCCACCTCCTCCCCTCACCCCTCTCCAAATGACAAATCTTTTAGGAGTGCCACCCACAGATTTTCGACACTTAGCCAAACTGCTCTTCCTTATACAAGCCCAGGCTCTCCTGCCTCTGGGCCTTTGTTCAGCGTCTAGCCATTTCCTCTGAGTAAAGGACACCTCCCTCCTGCTTCCCGCTGGTCTCCGTGGTCCAGACAGAAGCAGCTGGGGCTCCCCCTTCGGCCAGCCCTGAGGAGGCCTCTGCACAACGCCAGCCTGGATTCCGACCTTAGCTCTGTTGCACTGGTCCCTAAACCTCTTAGCCTCCATGTCATCCTGCGTAAAGCGTTAGCACAGGGCTCCCACTAGGATTAAAGGTATCGGCACATGTAGAGACCACCCCTGGTGCCAGGAGCAGAAAAGGCGGGGTTGTTATAGCAGCACACTGAGCATCGTGGAGGAAATAAAGACGAACGAGCCGAGGTTGCACCCACCTACCTACCAGAGGCCAGCTGTCTGCTTGGAGAAGAAGTGAGATAGGCCTGCAGGGAGAGAAACTAGGAGCAAAGTGCCAGTAGTAACGACTCCAGGCAGCGCCTTGGCCTCACGTGCTCTCCGCCCAGACCCAGCCTTGGCTGCAGTACCAGCCTTGCTCAGCTCCTGTCAGAGGCACCTGTGACCATCCTGCCCCAGGGCTGCTCGGTGACCAGGGCAGGCCCTCCGGACACTCACACAGGTGATAAGCTAAGCTTTGCCACAATGGGGGAGGGGAGCTGCTTGATAAATGCTGTCCTCTTGCTCCTGGGGATAATTCGGAGACCCATTCCGTGTGCTCCTCGGAGGCTCCCAGCAGGATGGAGCCCCCGCTGCCACAGCAGCGACCAGCCTGAAAACTCATCCTTGTATTGGCCTGTCCTCCTTCCCCATTCACTCTTTTCAATCCCCCCCTCCTGTGCTCTGGGATCACTTCCCAAAATGCACCACCCAGCTCCAGGTCTCAGGCTTTCCCCGAGGGACTGAGGTTAAGACAGCAGTGCCGTGGCTCAGGGCACAGCCTGGGGCTGCGAGCTGGGGCAGATGCTCCCTTTTCCCCGGGAGTGGCCCCTGCTCATCTTCTCTCAGTGCATTAGTCAGGATGTCCAGAGAAATGGAACCAATAGGATATATAATGTATACGGAAGAGGAGATTTATTATACGAATTGGCTCATGCCATGAGGGACGCCGAGAAGCCCCATGATCTTCTGTCTGCAAACTGCAGAACCAGGAATGCTGGTGGGTCATTTAGCCTGAGGCTGAAGGTCTGAGAGTGGGGGTGGGTGGGTACAGTTGGCCCAAGTCCTGGTCTTAGTCTGAAAGCCTGAAAAGCAGGGGCACCCATGTCCTGTGTCCAAGGGCAGGAGAAGATTGATGTCTCAGCTCAAGCAGAGACAGCAAATCTGCCACTTTCTGCTCTCTCCAGGCCCTCAGATGGATTGGGTTACCTTCCCCCACACTGGTGAAGGCATTTTCTTTTACTGAGTCTACTGACTCGAATACTAACCTGCCAGTCTCTTCCAGAGACATCCGCACAGACGCACACAGAAATACAGCTTTACTAGCTCTCTGAGCATGCCTCAGCCCAATCACTTTGCTACACAAAATTAACTACCAGGCTAGGGGTTGCTGTGAAGGTCACATTAACATTAGAGAGATGGGTTAGCGTAGAGGTTGAGGACACAGTCTCTGGAGCCAGGCTCTCAGATTCTTCAACTTGTGCGTTACTTAGAAGTTACTTAACCTCTCGGTACCTCAGTCTCCTCAAATGTAACGTGAGGATGGGAATAAAAGTGCTCACCTCCTAGGGTTGTTATGAGGATCCATGGAAGTAATACATGCAAAGTATCTAAAGCAGTCTCCACCTATTAAGATAGTGTCTGCAAAGCGCTTTGCAGAGTGCCTGTCACTTTGGAAAATGCTAGATAAAGATAAGTATAAGGTTAGTACAAAAAAACCTAGGAAAATGTTTTTTTTTTGTTTGTTTGTTTGTGTTTTTTTTTGCAGTACGCGGGCCTCTCACTGCTGTGGCCTCTCCGGTTGCGGAGCACGGGCTCCGGACGCGCAGGCGCAGCGGCCACGGCTCACGGGCCCAGCCGCTCCGCGGCACGTGGGATCTTCCCGGACCGGGGCTCGAACCCGCGTCCCCTGCATCGTCAGGCGGACTCTCAACCACTGCGCCACCAGGGAAGCCCGGAAAATGTTTTTGTGACTTAGAAACCGGAAAGGACATCGTAAAACTTCAAAAGCACACCCCGGAATTTAAAAGATTGGTTTTGATCTTGACGACATCAAAATGAACGATTCATTGCCGTTGAAGGATACCAGGAACAAAATTAGTAGATCGAGGACAGAATGGGAGGAGGTCTAAAACCGACATAGATTTTATTCTAATTCTAGGTATCCTCTGATATCAACAATATACAAAGGACTTCTAGAAATCAGTGAGGAGGGGGCTGCAGTCCCACCAGGAAACAGGCAAAAGTGTGGACAAACTCTATGGAAAAGGAAACCCCCAAAGTTCAGAAGCACGTGAAGCATGCAGTGGTGGGTAACAGAGACACACAAGCTGGGAATTCGAGTGGTGCCGCCCTTCCGGAGAGAAGTGTGGCAGTGCACGGCAGGCAGGCCCTGGGCCCGGGTGGCTGGGAATCCAGCCCAAAGGAGATCTCACCCAGGTCTGTGGGGTGCCGCACCGACCACTCACTGCAGTGTTCTCTCCTGCAGGGCGAAGGGGCGGGAGGGGCTGGATCGATCCCCCTTCGGACTCTAAGTCTATACCATGCTTCGTCAGTATTTGCTGCTGCTACTGCAGTCTAATCCGGAGGCAAAAAAAAACCCTGCAGCTGGGAGAGAGGGGAAAGAAGCAGCGTGGTCGGTGCCCTGGGGCAAGGCAGCTGGAGGAGGCCTGGTTTTGAAGCCCGGGTGCAGGGAGCATGGCGGTGCCCTCAGGAAAGTCGAGAACCTGGGCACGAGGCCTGAGGCCTGGTGTGACCATGGGGGCGTGAGCTCCTGTCAAGACAGGGGTGGAGGACTGCATTGGGGTCAGCAACACTGTAGCGCATACTCGAAAGCTGCCAGGAGAGTGAATCCTGAAAGTTAACGAGCTAAAGTGATGGATGGTAACTAGACTTACTGTGGTGATCATTTCACAATGTATACAAATATCTGAATTGTTCCCTTGGACACCTGAAACCAATAGAACATCATGTGTCAATTACACCTCAGTTAAAATGTTAAAAAAGACAGCCCTAGGAAAATGTGCCTGCAGCAGCACAGACCAGGGAGTGAGGGCCCTGCAGGATGGAGCTCAGGCCTCTGGGGGAGCCCAGAGAGGACTCCTAGGGTGAGCTGCAGAGCCTGGGCCCGGCTCCCCATCCTCGTCCTTGGGGCGTTTCAGTGCGATGGTGGCAGCCCAGACCACACCTGCCTCCTCCCGTGATGAGCGGTGAGGGGGCATCCGTGCACGATGGGCAGCTCTGGGGTGCGAGCTGGTGGAGGGCAGCGGACAGAGAGCGCAGGCGAGGATGGCTCCAGCCATACATCCCGCTCAGTGTCCGGGAGCTGAGCCTTCAAGGGCGAAGGTGCTTTCTGAGGTGGAGAGGATGGGCAGGCCCTTGCACAGAGAGGAAACTGTCTGAATGGGGACTCAGAGACAGGAAAACCCACGCCTGTCAGAAGAGACGGGAGGTCCCTGGGAGGGCAGGCTGGCCAAGGGGGCTCCAAGGGCTTGAGCTGAATCCTCAAGGCCTCCTGGGACGTCTTGAGGAGTCTGGACCACGTCCCGTGGAGCTGAGAGCCTCTGCCCCCACAGGGTAGTGAAGGCTCAGTTGTGCTTTCAGGAGGATGGGGGGGGCGAGGCCGGGCCCGAGACGGCTCCACTCACACCTCGATCACGCGCTGCGGCACGCCCGTGCATTGCACACACCACCCCCAGACCCGCACTGGACACACACACACACACATGTGCATCACACCCAGCCGTCACACCCACTGCACACCCACAGCCACCAAGCCCACACACAGCACCCACACGTTCACGTACCCAGCACATCACACGCACCCACACGACACACCACGCCGGCACTGTGCCTCTAGTAAATGCAGGTGGGCGCCTGACTCTTGAACAACCTGAAAGAGTAAAACGTAAAAAGCCTGCCGTCTCTGGGGCTGTTGCCGGGCACTCAGACCCTGAATAAGGTCTGGAGCTCCTGAAGTTGGGGTGACCTCAGGGAACTCTGGTCTCCATCTCCCATCTGAGCCAGAGGGGCCTCTGTCTGCCGCCCGGGGAGACACTGGGCCGGGCAGGGAGCTGCCCCCTCCCCAGCTGGAGCCACAGCCGCTGGCCCTACTCCCACCCCCGTTCTCCCCCTGATGCACGTTGCCACCTTCCCGTCTCAGAGGACACGGTCCCCAGAGGGCCTCCAGTCTCTCAGATAAGCCAGGTTATCTGTCCATCTGCTGGCCACCGACCTCTTTATCTTCTTAGGGCTCTCTTCCTGAAATAACCCGGGGTTATCTTGGCTGCCGGAGCGAGCACGCAGGCCTCCTGACAGCCCCCCTCCCAGGGAGAGTGGCCGCTGTCCCGGGCAGCTTTCAACGCCCTTCATCCAGGCCTGAATTCCACACACTATTAGGCCAGGCTGCAGACCTTCTGGGCAGGGCCGGCACCTCCACCCTCATCAGATACCACGACTGCGGCCGGTGCTGCGAGAGCACAGGTGGCCTCTCCCTCCCCCGGGGGGAGGGGGTGGTCCCGCTGCTGCCGGGTTCTCTCACCCCAGCCCCGGGCAGCTGGACCCTGGTACCTGTAACCCCAGTCATCTGCTCAAAATTGGCAAACCCAAGGCCAAGCTCATGCTCTGCCTAATTCCAAACCTCCCATCTCTGCCACATTTCCATCCATTCAAACTTTCCGAGACTCCTGGATTAAAATCTCAGGCACAGTCCAGCACCCTTCCCATCCTGGTGGCACCCCTCACCAGCACCACAGCCCGAGCCCCGGCCCGCTGCCCTCACAGGCTGGCGTCCTCGGACGGCTCCCCTGGGTTCTGGATTCCCAGCCCCCTCCACTCAGCTGCCAGACTAACAGTCTTCGATTAACATTTCACCCCGG
The DNA here is from genome assembly GCF_026419965.1 of Kogia breviceps. Lineage (NCBI taxonomy): Eukaryota > Metazoa > Chordata > Mammalia > Artiodactyla > Physeteridae > Kogia > Kogia breviceps. The sequence continues at coordinate 21,263,703 of NC_081318.1, forward strand.
CACTGCCCTGCTCAAGATCCCTCCATGGCTTCCTAGTAATGGCTGCCTCCAATCTAAACACATTTGTCTGGCTCAAGGTACACCGCCACTCACCTAACATCACAGCCCGCTACTCCGGATAGGATTGTCTCTGCTCCTGAGAGGAGGCCAGCCCCCTCTCAGCAGCCTCACACACAGGCTCTTTTGGGCCTCCATGCCTCTACCCGAGCTGACCTGCTGGCCAGCAACACCCTTCCGTACCTCCTCCCCCTCGGCAAGACCCTCCTTTTCGCTAAGTCCTCCCTCCTCAGTGCTTTCAGTCATTCATTTATTCAGCCAACGTTAATTGAGCCCTTACCTCACACAAGGCTTTCGCTGACCGGCCTCCCCTCCGAGCTCTAACAGCACAAGTAACACCTGCCCCGCGCCTCTGCACAGAATCTCTCGAGGTCTTGCAGGGTGTCCCTATCACAGGCCTGTAGCCCTCCAGCAAGTCGCGGGCTCCTTGAAGGCAATGCCCGGTCTCCTGCTCCTTGCATGTGCCCTACACCGTGGCTCATAGACTTGGGAACATTACAAGCTGCAGGTGGTGGTTTTTTTGTTTCTCTTTGGAGGGCTAGCACAGGATCGTCAGCTTTTCGTTTCATCAGATAAAAATGTCTTTTAATTAACCGTGATGTCCTAAACAAGAGCACATTTTAACACTCACAAAGTAGCACTAGGAAAGTAGGAAGAACATCATCCCAGAATAAAGGACAATCCTAGCAGGATGGAAAAATTCACCGCATTTTTCTTCTTCATTTCAGAAATAATCTCAGAATAAAAGGACAGTCCTTTCAAAGGAAGAAATTTAGCAAGCTGAAAAATTCATTGTTTCTTTTTCTTCAGTTCACAGGGGCCGGGTGTCTACTTTATCAATGTCCGTTGCAGTGTTTGGGAGCTCCTGGCTACGGCCCCTCACCAGGTGAGCACAGCTGAGTGGAGTGAGGGGTTGATGTCTTTGCTTGGCTGTTGCCTGGAGAAGCCTCCGTGAGTCTCCTCTCACAAGATCCAGGCTGGGAGCCAGGGACATGGCTGGCCGGGCAGTGGTGACCCCACACCTTCAGCTCTGTCTCAGACACAGTGCCTGCATTTTTGCTCCTCTGTAGGCAGACAGGTGTCCTTGACACTGATTGCATCTCATTCTCGGGCAGTAAGATCCTGGAACCTCAGCGGAGGCAGGTGAGATGGGTGCACCTGGGGTGCTGGATAGGAGAAAAAACAAATATGTCACAGAAACAGTCGCGCACCCAATGGCCTCATGGTTCCAAGCTGGTCAGGAGCAGTGCTGGGGTGAGGCCCCAGAGCCTCTGGCCTCGCAGGCCTGGGATCCTGACCTCTCCCTGCCCTGTCCGAGCTGGGATTCTTCAAGAGAGAAATACAACCGAAACTTTCCATTTCTCAGCCGGGGACTCTCCCACTCCCACCCCAGCCACTTCCATAAAAAGCCATTGCTGCCTCGAGGGGAGAGAGAGAGAATTTTTCCAAAGGATGCATGTGTGTATTGTTGGGAGCAGCAAGTATTTCGGTGAACTCCAGGTCACGGCACAGCCTGACAAATGGCCGGAAGTTCGGGACTTGGGCCTGACATTTTTCGCACAAAGGCCCTACGGCCCAGCCAGGTGAGCTGGGCCTGGGGACGGACACGGGGCCACCGCCCAGCATTTCCTGCCCTTTGTTGGCCCATGTGACAGCCTTCCCGGCGCTTGAAATGGCCTTTCTTTTGTGCCTGACTCCTGTTCTTTATTTATGGAGAGGAGCGTCTCGATATAGAAACGGGTGGGCCCCGAGTCGGCAGCAGGATGTGGGAATGCAGACTGGCAGGATGCCCACCCAACAGGAGCAGGATCGTCGAGTTAAAATAAAGTGGCCGTATACTCCCAGTAATAAGCCTGGCTGGTATTTATATGCCTGATGAGATGTTGCACAGGCTCTGCTGGCCCGTCCATTAGCCCGCCTGTCAGCACCGCGCTTTGGCTCTCCTGCCTGGGCCGCCTTCGCTGATCGGGAGTCAGTTCTGCCTGGTCCGACCCTCCAAGTCAGTGTGGGCTCCTAGAAGGAAGGGACCCTTCCTTCTCCCCGCGGGAAAACCTTCACTGTCAGCTTCAGCAGGATTAGACTCTTCTCCAGAGGGCTGGCAGTGTGTCTGTGGGCATCGGGTCCCCAGGGTATCTCCCGACCTTTTCTTCATTGTCGTAATTTACGATGGAATTCTTTCTAAAAGGAATCACGCACTCCTGGTGCTTCAACAGACTTGGAACAGAATTTGAGTTTTTCTTGGGAACTCGGGGTCTGGGTTAGGAACCCTGTGTGAGCAGTAAGTAGAAAGGACCCCGGGCCAGGCAGGACCAGGAGAGCTGGGTGCCATTCCTCACCCTGCCGGGCTAGCTGTGCAACCTTAAGCAAGTTCCTTCACCTCTCTGGCCCTCGGAGGTTGGCCTGATGATGCCAAGTGTTCATCTTACTTCTCATGGTCTGTGGTTCCATTTGTTTTCTACCATGTGGTCATACGGTGATGTCAATACAAAAGTTACTGAGGTACGTAAGGCCGTTTGTCCCACACAGGAAATCATAGCTGACTTTGAGTTCTCATCACCATTTTTGGTAGATTTCTTTCTGCTCTACCTTGTTTGAAAAAAAAAAAAGTGTGGGGGGGGGAACTTCCCTGGCGGTCCAGTGGTTAAGACTCCACGCTTCCACTGCAGGGGGCACGGGTTCGATCCCTGGTCGGGGAACTAAAATCCCACATCCTGCGCAGGGTGGCCAAAAAAAAAAAAAAAAAAAAAAAGGTAGCCTAAACGCTAATTTTAGACCACTGTTTACAGACCCACCAGTAGTAGCAACTCTTTCCCTTTCAAGTTCCTGACTTCTTAATCCGCTAGAACTATATGCAAATGGAGAATTAAGAGGCTCAGAGTAAATATACAAATGAATATGTGTACTTTATGGCATAGTTCTGATAATCAGTGACTTTTTTCCCTTCCTTGACTATACCAGAGGGATGAAGTTATCAGAAAGGTGAAACCTGAAACAGTGAGGTACTTCTGTGCCTTTCCGTATATTCCTATGGTGCCTTCACGGAACATTGCAGAAGTTCAATAAATTCTTCTTGAACCAGATAACCTCCCCTTCTACTCAAAATTCACCTAGAATAAAAGTCTGCCTCATCCAAGTTTATTTCTGAGCTAAGGTGTGGGAGGCAAAGTGGCCTGGCCTGGCCTGCATGTTTGTTTGACAAAATCCTACTTGTCCTGCTTCCTACAAAACAGAGTGTGTCCCCTCTCTTCCTCATGGCCTCCATCCTTCCTCTTTCACGGACCCCATCCTGTCACTCCCCCAGAAGGAAAGGCATGAGGCGCCAATTAGATTTTGCCCCTCCTCAGAGTGAGATTTGGAAAATCTGGACATTTCTAGAGGCCACACAGAGGACCTCTAGGGAGGCAGAGCTCTAAAAATGATAATAACTAACATTTACATAGACTTCAAAATGTACAGAGCACTTTTCCAGACTCTATTTCACTTAGTCAGCCCTCCGGTCCTGAGGTGGTATCGCCTGCACGTGGCAGATTAACTGAGACCAGCGGCAGCTGAGTGATTTTGCAGGATTAATTTGGAAGCCCGGGGCTTCTCCCAGTGTATCCAAACTTTTTGGTGGAAGGGCTACAGGGATGGTGAGAGTTGGCGTTGGGGGTCACCTTCTTCCAAGGAGGGAAAGACAGTTTATCTTTGAGTAGAGAGGGAGGGGGGGAGCACATGTCCCAAGGAAGACAAGAGCTTCCCCACTGGAATAAGGCAGTTTCTGGTGGATTCAGCACGTTTCTTTGCCATCAGGGTACGCTGGGAAGAACCCGGGCTTATGGGATCAGAAGACATGGGCAGGACCTTGAACTGTTCCCTTCACAGGGCAAATTAAACTCTGATCTCCCTGTCAATTCGGTCTTCTGCAAAAGGAGAATGATAACAGTAAGAACACCACCCCTACCGATGCAACAGCAGCGGGGGGGGGGGGGACGGGAAATACCTGCTCCCGTCCCTCCTCACAAGGTGTATGTGAGGATCGAGGTGAGCTGAGCAGGTGGAGATGCTCTTACAACATGAACCATGATATTCTGGCGGGTTGTCTTGTTTTCGTTCATTGCACAGATATTTATTGAACATCTACCATGCTCTGGGCTCTGAGGTAGGCCCGAGGATTCAATGATGAAAAAAAAAAAAAAAGGTACCCATGACACGTGTCCCTGTGAGTCTGTCTGCTGTACCCCTTACTGCCCCTGCCTTGGTCCTGTTAGTTATGGAACAGTGCAGGCTACCTCTTTAGGCATCAGGGTCCTTCTCTGATGTAGGAATTAAGTGACTTCATTTATATGAAGCATCTACATCTAACACCGTGCCTGTCACAGAAGGAGCGAACACTCTATAATCATTGTCTCCAGAAGTGCCCTTTAACATCACATCTCTCTCTAAACAAGAAGATTAGGATTCTTGTTCCCTGAGCTTAGTCACCAGCCAAAAGACCTCCGTTTGCCCACACCACCACCCCCAACCCCATCAATGCAAGTGAAGGCAGCCCTCGGAACTCTGATGCATCTGTTCAGTCGTGTGTGTGTGTGTGTGTGTGTGTGTGTGTGTGTGTGTTGTTTGTGCCTTACCTCTCCAAATAGAACACGGTTCCTGGCAGGTAGGGACTCACTCAACCAGCCTCTCCTCCTCCCCGCCCGGGGAACCGGAAGGGACAGGCAAGCTGTCCATCTTACCAAGTCAGTGAGAAATGCCTCCCAACTCTAGTTCTATCGACTTTCTTTCTGGCTCACTACTGAAGTGTGAAGTGTTCTGACAGCACAGCAAGGAAGTGTCAGGAAGTTCCTGCGACACTGAAGGTGAACGGAGGATAATTTAATAATCTAAGGAACATCCGCTACTCTGTTTTCTCAGACACAACGAGTCCAGGGGTAAAAATGGGCCACAGAGACTATAAACGGAACAGTATTTTCCTGGCTCCCTGCTTCCAGGACCCACCCTCCTGGAGTCCCAGTCTATAACTAGGGAGCGTGCCACGTAAGAACACAGCTCTCCAGTCTGGCCACCCGACGTCCTTACCACGTGCCCTGGTGCCGGCCCAGATGGCACCTTTGTGCTAATTAGGAGAGGGCCCTCATGTTCTGGGCAGGTCACGCCCACACCGGCTTAACTTCCCAGGCTACACGGTAGCCCTCCAGGTTCCTGCCGTAATGGCCGCTATTCTGCGCTGTTGCTGCTGCTGCAGACCGTGCTGCTCTCTCTGCCCCGATGGAGCCTCTGGCCATCGCAGGCTGGGCCACTGATGCTTCCGACTCTCTTGGTGCCTGGTGTCTCTTTTCGCCTTTATTTTCTTTGTGATTCAGCCCCCTCTGGTATGGGAGCTGGGCCACAGCACAGCCTTGGAAACAGATATTTGCTGGCCTCAGAATTGAAACTTCTCCCTGGCTTTGGCCTGTTGTTCTAGAACCTGAGAGATGTGCACGATTCTATCCTTCTTTAGGAGGAGTTTCCTGCCGGGAGGCTCCTGGACTCTCACGCAGGTAAAGGCCTCTCTCTATGAGACCTGGGTCCTAGTGGAGACACTGGGACCAGCAAAGCCAGGCTCAGAGTCTAACTGCCTTCCATGCCTGCAGACGCACCTGTAGTGCCTCTGCTGAATCCCTACTGTGATAGATAGGTCCTCCTGGGGGCATCCATATAATCCCTTAAATTGCTTTCACTGCTAGAAATTTCTTCCTATGTTCATTTGACAGATCTTTATAGAAGCCATTCCTAAGTCCCAGCCCCAGCCCTTTATTCTGGGGACAGGCCAGATGGGGTCTCTGCTCACACAGAGCTTAAGTTTAAGTTGGGCGGGTTGGAGGGGGGAGGTCGAAAACACAGAACATACAGATGATAATGGGATGGTTGAGGAAGACCGAGCTCCACAATGAGGAAACTCCAGCGGGCAGAGAGGGTGGTGCCTCTGAAGATCTTCAGGGTGGAGACCTGGGGACCAGAGGGGTCTCAGCCGCGGAGATGGTGAGGCTCCCAGGGCGGAGCAAGGCTGGGAAAGGCCAGTGGGGCTGGAGCAGGCCCTGGGAATGGACCTTTGCCTCCATTACACAAAGGAAGTAGGAGAGGTGGAAGGAAAGAAATGGGGACTCAGTCCTCACTTTACAAGGAATCCTTCCTTTTAGAGCAAGAGCTGCCACCACCTCTACCGGCAACACAAACCTTCCGTCATCACGCCAGCTCCCTCACGTGTAGCCACTTCTCACCTGCTGAGTGTTCTACCAGCACGCCCTTCCACCCCACCCTTTAGGCCCTGGAGAACTCCTCCTCAACCGATGAGATCCCGCTCAAAACTTCCTTCCTCTGAGAAGCTTTCCCAGACTCCTGCCTGCAGGCCGAGGCCACCGCTCTTCCCTGTCCTCCGAGGAGCTTTGTCCCCTCTGCCGGATGCTGAGAGAGTGAGCTCCGGAGGCAGACCCAGCCAGGTTCCACCCCACCAGCTGTGTGATGTGGGGTATTGATTTCCTAGGGCTGCTCTAACAGAGGACCACAAACTGGGTGGCTTATTTTTCTTTATTGTCTCTCAGTTCTGGAGGCTGGAAGTCTGAAATCAGGGTGTTGGCAATGCTGATTCTTTCTGTCCATGCCTCTCCACTAGCTTCTGGTGATGGTTGGTGGCCTTGGCCTTCCTTGGCTGGTAGACACTTGACTCCAATCTCTGCCTCTGTCTTCACCTGCCGTCTTCTCCCTGTGTGTCTGTCTTCACCTGGTGTTCTCCTCTCTCTCTCCTCTTCTTGAAAGTATACCAGCCATATGGGATTAAGGGCCCACCTATTCCAGTGTGAACTCATTTTAACTTACCTACATCTGCAACAACCCTGTTTCCAAATAAGGGTGCATTCTCAGATACTGGGGCTTAGGACTTCAGCATATCTTTCTAGGGAACACAATTCAACCTATAACACCTGGGTTAAGTTTAAACTGTTTCCTCCTCTCTAAAACACATTAAAAAAGGATCTTCTGGGGCTTTCCTGGTGGTGCAGTGGTTAAGAATCCACCTGCCAATGCACAGCACACGGGTTCAAGCCCTGGTCTGGGAAGATCCCACATGCCACGGAGCAACTAAGCCCGTGCGCCACAACTACTGAGCCTGCGCTCTGGAGCCTGTGAGCCACAACCACTGAGCCCGTGTGCCACAACTACTGAAGCCCGCGCACCTAGAGCCCGTGCTCCGCAACCAGAGAAGCCGCTGAAATGAGAAGCCCATGCACTGCAATAAAGAGTAGCCCCCGCTCGCTGCAACTAGAGAAAGTCCGTGCACAGCAGCAAAGACCCAATGCAGCCAAAAATAAATAAATAAAATAAATAAATTTATTTTTTAAAAAAGAAAAGGATCTTCCTTCTAACACGAGGATTAAATGAGCTAATGGGTATCTAAGGCTTGCTATGGCACATAATACACCTTCAAAAAGGTAGCTGCTTATGTTAATAACAGCTGGCCAGTCCATTATGAGTTCTTCCAGGTAGATGTCATGTCTTATCCCTCTTTCTTTTTAACCCTCAGTATCTAGCACAAAGTTTGGGCTCAAAAATTTTTGCTGTCTGAATGAGCTGCTGCCATTTTGAAGGCAATGTTAAGATCAAGGGAGTGATTTTGAACATCTCTGTCCCCATCAAAGAAGATGTATTGGGAGCATTAGGCAATGGTTCAAACTTTCTTGGCTGAGTTTTCAATGAGCTCTGGATGCCTAAAAGTCATCTCAAAATTTATTATATTATTAAATCAAAATAATGCCTCCAAATGATTATCTCAGAATATCTTCAAATTATTCTCAAAAAGCCTTTTAAAAAAAATTCTATGAGGGCCAGAAAGAAATATTGTTAATTAATCTTTTAATTAATGCTTATCATACACAATATATGTCCTAGGGAAAACTTATGAGGTAGCAATGCTGTGTTTTTTATGTGCTGCCTGTACATTTTATGGTTCACTGGGGCCCTCTGTGTAATTGATATGATCGGTACATTTATGTACATTTGTAAAACGCTTTGGAGGATAATTTTATTGTTTCAAGTGATTATAAAGGTTTATGGTTCTTTGCTCTTATGACATCTCCAGTCGTATCTGTGTCTTTTGAGGCCAAGTCTTTATTTCAGAATGTAACGTCCAACTGCAGCATTATTTTTATGGAGAAATGTGCTCTGCTTTACAATGACTCACTTTATGGTTAGTTTCCAGGGACAGAAAGTAGAGAAAAGTGATGAATTCTCTTTTAAAACTTACTTAAGTCCACCCCACCTGCTCCCTTTACCTCCCTATCCCTCAGTCCCCACCCCAGTCTGTCTCTGGGTGCAGGCTGGATTAAGTGAAATAGGATGCATCTCACACCTAGGCCAAATGGGAGCTCTTTCTGAGCAGGATTCAAGGTTTCTGTTATATTCGTCTTGAGGTCCAGTTTCTATCACATAGTAGGCTTAGTATATGTTGGATTTTAATTGATGGCCTGCTATATTATTGAATATCCCAGGCAAATTCGATCCATATAAAACATATATAATACATGTTATGCGTATATTACATAATTTAGCTATGATATATGTATATAGCTAATATATTTTTATAGCTAATATATGCTTAATGCATATACACGTATATGTAAAATATATCGAAAACATGATATTTTTTTTCTTGCATAAAATCTCTCTGGAAAAATACAAAAGAAAGGACTAGCGTTGCTGGTCTGTGAGGAGGCGTGTGAGTGGCTGGGAGACTGCGTGAGGGGACTAGTCACTATATTCCATTTAGACTTTTTGAATCATGTGAATTGTTACCTATTCCAAAAAATGTCTTAAGTTCATCTATGTCCAAATCGATAGCTAGATATGCATTTAAAAAATATATATTTATTTATTTATTTGGCTGCCCCAGGTCTTAGTTGCAGCATACAGGATATTCGTTGTTGCATGTGGGATCTTTGTTGCTGCAGGCGGGACCTTTATTTGCGGCATGCACGCGGGATCTAGTTCCCTGACCAGGGATCGAACCTAGGCCCCCTGCTTTGGGAGCACGGAGTCTTAACCCCTGGACCACCAGGGAAATCCCTAGATATGCATTTTTTTGCCCTTGCTGATGTGTCTCTTTATAAAGCCACATGTTAAGGGTGCACAGAGGATTTCCCAGTTATATCATAAACTTCTAAAATTCTAGGATTACCACTGTCACTCATTCTTTATCCTCGAAGAACCCAACTAAGTGTGCTTCTTGCCCTGGTCCCCAGAATTGCTTCAGACAGAAGCCACCACCTTAGAGTTCATCGTTGTTTCAATCAGTGAACATTCGTGGAGGCTCTTCTAGGAGATGGGGAGGCGGCAATGGATATAAGGTGACATCCTCCCTCTAAAGCAAGGGCAGAGGTGCGGGCGTGGGTGGGACAGACTCAGGTGCCACCATTGATCATAGTTTGGCAAAAGCCCAACGACGGTGTGAATAAAGTGCCACAGGAGAGAAAAACTCAGAACACAGGCTTCATAGATGGGGCGCTTTTGAGCTGAGCCTTGAAGAATAGAGGTAGGTCAGGTAGAAACAGCTTTCACTGGAGGGGTGCATCTCTTCCCACTAGCTGAGCGGAATGGTTAAGAGCACGTGCAGTTGGCTGCTCGGGGTTTTGAAGCCAAGCCCTGCCACTTACTAGCTGTCTGCCTCTGGGCACGTTCTTAACGTTGCTTTCTTAAACGTAAAATAGGAAGAAAATAGTTCCTTCCTCACAGGTTTGTTGCAAAACATTAAATTAGAGGTTGCTTGCAAAGTACTTCAAACACGGCCTGGCACAAAGTAAGTGTTCAGCAAACCTTAGCTATATAATTATAATTACTGAGTTTACCTGGCGCAGGAAGAAGACATCTTCAAGGACTGATTTCCGGGTTAGAACTCTGGGCAGTTACATCCGTCACTGTCTCTGGGTCTAGGGGCTGGACCCAGGGCTCTGCTAAAAACAGCACAGAAAGTGCATCTACGAACTTTTCCCCCAAGGGTTCAAAGGTCTAAAACAATCTTGAGGCGCTCCGTGATATAACATGGAGTGTTCATTCCTGGAGTTAAAATGATTTGACGCATCAACCTGTGCAAAGTCCAGGAGAGACTGATTAAATAACAATAATGAGAAATAGCTACAAAGAGGTTTGTATTTTAATGAGAAATAGCTACAAAGGTTTGTATTTTTCAAACTGCAACAACTTTTGCCTCCAGAGTTTTGAAGCAACTCTGAAAAGGAGTGAGGGCTGATATTTTCCTCCCATTTTGCAGATAAGGAAACAAACACTTCCTGATCAGAGAGTTTCCTGATATCGTGAGCTAGTTGATGATAAAACAAAGAATAGAAATACAATTTTTGCTTTAAAATTATCTCTGGAATCTGATTCATTTATCCAACCAGTCTTTATTGAGCACCTACTATGGCCAGGCGCCGTGCTGGGCGCTGGGATGTCAGAGTGATCACAGAGAGTGCAGCTGGGGAGCCCAGAACTGCACACAGAGACATAAATCTAGAAATGCACGAAGCACCCCTGCTCTGAAGGAAGAGGAATCAGGAGAGTACTCTTTAAACTCTAGGATTCTCGGAACCTGGGATTTTATTCAAACCGCCGAATAAATGATTGTCAGGATTCCTTCCAGTTTGAGCAGAGAGATTTGCGCTGTCCCCCTGCTGCACGGGGCAGACCCTACAGCCCCCGCTGTGCCCTCTGGGTGTGTGAGTGTTATCAGAATGCTCTGGTAACAGGGGAAGAACAATGCGTCAGAGGTTGATGAGCTCATGGGAACCTCCAGAGCTACATCCCAGCCCCGCCCCGCCATTTGTCCGTATCTGGCCAGCTTGTTTATCTTTGCAGGTCTGTGACCCTGTCCCTGTAGCTTTAGTCACCTCTTTAGCAAGGAAGAAGGACACCTGGGCTAGATACCTTTTCCCTAGACCTCAGTCCCTGTAAACGGAGTGTGTCCCCCAAGAGCAGAAGTAATAATGAGGTTGGTTAAACCTGGGTTTTATGAATCAAGCTACCAGGAAGAGTGAATAAAAACCTTTAACAGGGGCTTCCCTGGTGGCGCAGTGGTTGAGAGTCCGCCTGCCGATGCAGGGGACACGGGTTCATGCCCTCGTCCGGGAAAATCCCACATGCTGCGGAGCGGCTGGGCCGTGAGCCATGGCCGCTGAGCCTTCGCGTCCGGAGCCTGTGCTCCTCAACGGGAGAGGCCACGACAGTGAGAGGCCCGCGTACCTCAAAAAAAATAAATAAATTTCAAAACAAACAAAAAAATCCTTTAACAAATACCAACCGGTTAAAGCAGTTTAGAAGATCCTTTGGAATGAGAAAGAAAGAGTTGGGGAGCAGTGGTATAAAAACACTGTGGGTGGTACACCAATCCTGACTTTTGCAGGTGGAGCTAGCAGCCCAGAGACTGTGAAGAATCTGGTGATTAAATGAAAAGTTCTTGCACGTGTTTAACTTAAATGCAGGGCGTGGTCTACGGCTCCTGTGTATTGTGTAATGAGGCTTCAGTAACTGAAAACTGTAAGGCTAAATCCATGCCAATTTTTATTTGAATTGGGCAGGCGTTCTGGGGATATAGGGAGTGTGGGTTTTGACAAGTGAAGGAGGGGTCGCGTGGTGAACCAATCATTTCCTAAATTGAGAAAAACACTAGTCGCCTGCTACGTCTGCACGGTATGTTTTAGATTGCTCCTAGGACAGATATTTCACCTTAACAGTGTTTATGAGACACAGCAGGCAAAATTATAGTGCAATAAATATCACTATTCATTCACGTATTTATTGACTCTCTGAATAGTGTGATGATTTTAGGAGTCAGGCTCCCGGATTTGAATCCTGACTCCACTACTTAATATCTGTGTGATATTAGGCCAGTTACTTAATTTCCATGAACGCCTCAGTTTCCTTATCGATAGAGTGGGATACGTAACGGCACCTCACGAGGTTGCTGAAAAGACTAAATAAGGCTGTGCATGTAAAACCCCTAGCTCAGTGCTAGCACATGTGGTAAGGATCAACAAACTCTAGATATTACTCACATTGTTTTTATCACCAAAAGCCAACTTCAGCCATGCTGAGTATAGAATTGGCACACGAATAAAGTGAGGTTCTTGCCCTCAAAGAAAGAACTCATGGGCTTCCCTGGTGGCGCAGTGGTTGGGGGTCCGCCTGCCGATGCAGGGGACACGGGTTCGTGCCCCGGTCTGGGAGGATCCCACGTGCCGCGGAGCGGCTGGGCCCGTGAGCCATGGCCGCTGAGCCTGCGCGCCCGGAGCCTGTGCTCCGCAGCGGGAGAGGCCGCAGAAGTGAGAGGCCCGCGTACAGCAAAAAAAAAAAAAAAAAAGAAAGAACTCATGGTGTATGTGTATGTAACTAACAAAAAACATGTGAAATTAGACAGTGAATTAAGGTACTAACTCTAGGCCAGGGGAACAAAGAGGAGAAAGTGATTATGACCTGAGAGGTGGGGACCAGATCTAAATAGGCTGCACCAAATCTGAGCCTTCAAACACTGACAGGTGGAGAGAAGGTTAATTCCAGGCACAAGGAGAAGCAAAGGCAAAGACTTGAGCATGACAGTGAGTGTCACAGTTGAATCTAAAGAGCCTCCTCCCTCTCGGTGGGAGAAGATGGAAAGGTTAGTTGGGGCCAGAATTTGGAAGCCCTGAATGCTGGGTTTAGGAATTTGGGCAACAGGAAAGCAGACAAGAGCTTGAACAGGTGAGGGACAGGATCTATCACAACTGATTCCAAGGATAACACCCTGGTGGCAGGTGGAGGGAAGGCAGGAGAGGAGGGAGGAGACTAGATGCTGAGCCAGGGACCCCCAAGGGTACAAGGCAGAACCAGACACAGCTCCTTTCTCAAGGAGCTCGGGGCTTACGGGGGAAATGAGACACACACAGGTCAACATCCTGAGGGGGGGGGACACGAAAAACGCGACATCTACCTTCAGGTGGCTGCAGGGAAATAAGGTGTTTCTTTCCTCATCTGCAAAATGGATTAACGGTAATATATTTACCTCTCCACATTGTATGAGGATTAAATCATGTGAGGAAAGTAGGGTTAGCACATGCCCAGAATACAGGCAAAGCTCCATTCAGTCCTACTCAAGCACACATTCTGGCCCTGGTCAGCCTCCAGGTAGAAATTAACTGCAGTGCTGTTTTATTGCACCCAGCAGAGGAATTAGCAGGAGGGGGAAGGATGGTCAGGGGTTAAGTGGGAGATGAGTCTGGAAAGCAGATTGGGCGTAGGGATCAGGAAGACTGAGCCAGAACCCACGCCCCGGGCTTCTTTTATTTCAACTTAATTAGGAATGGATTCTTATCTCCCTCCCCCAGCCCCATCTCCACCGCACATCACCTTTTGTTCCTGCCGTGGGACCTGTGGCTTTTGGACCCAGCTGCGTGAGTGTGGATACTTCATGCCGAGGCCACGGGCTATGTTAGAACAGTGGCTGGAGTTCTCGACAGGATCTGGAACCACTGCTGTTTACCAGCTGTGTGAGCGGGCACACGTGAGCTCAATTCTCCAGGCCTCAGTTTTCTCCCCATGTCTACTGAGCCCCAGGCTGTCTCTGAAGCTGAGGTGTTTGGGAATCCCGAAGATCATGGTTAGGTGCTAAGCCCTGTCTTGAGGGCCCTCGCACAAGCAGCTGCATTGCATCTGATGGGGAGAGACACCCTGATTTGGTAACCTCCAGCCCTGGCCTGCGTGGAGGCAGCCATGGTGGGAAAACCTGTCGTTCTGGGGCACGACCTGCTTTTCTGATCCAGAATGAGGGCTTCTGAGAGGGGAGATGTCTGCCAAGGAGCAGCAACAGGAAAGAGCGCAGAGTAACTGTCCTGTAGGCCCCGCTCCTCACAGGGGAGGTGGGCAGTGGGGCAGTTCTTTCCTCCTCGACACAAGACTATTACCCTCCATTTATTGAGTGTCAGTGAGGCATTATGCACTCCCTCACATTCTCACGGTGATTCTGCAAGATTCATGCTATTATTTGTTGTATAGAGGAGGTGGCTCAGAGAGGTTAAGTAAAAGCCCAAGGTCACACAGCTGTTAAATCACAGAACAAAGATTCAAATTCCAGCTGACTCACTCCAGGCCATTCCTCATCTGCTGTGACAGAGAGTGTCCCAATCCCCCAGCTTCAGCAATGAAGTTCCTTTGCCTGAGATCAGTCCTTCCATCCCCTGTAAGTTCTCCCTTTCTCTCTCTCTCTCTTTTTTTTTTTAATATATATTTTTTGTGGTACGCGGGCCTCTCACTGCCGTGGCCCTCCCCCGCTGCGGAGCACAAGCTCCGGACGCGCAGGCTCAGCGGCCATGGCCCACGGGCCCAGCCGCTCCGCGGCACGTGGGATCCTCCCGGACCGGGGCACGAACCCGCGTCCCCTGCATCGGCAGGCGGACTCCCAACCACTGCGCCACCAGGGAAGCCCAAGTTCTCCCTTTCGACTGGCTTCTTCTCTAGGCTCACACTCATGGGCATCTCTCCAATTTTACAATGAACCAATACACACAAACCTTTCCCTCGACCCTTATGTGTTCCCTCCTTCCTTTCACACCCACACTCAATGCCTCTCCCTCCTCATCTCCATAGACTCCCCCAAGTTGTTGCACGTCATTAAAATCACTCTGGGTGAAATTCCCAGTGACCCTCTCATTGCCAGATTCAATCAGTAGATTTCAGTTTTTGCAGCAGGTGACACTAGACCACCCTCTTACTAAAACATCCTCCTCCCTCTGTTTCCATGGCACCCTTCTCTCTCGGTTGCCTCCTAGGCAGCTCCTCATTCCCCGTCTCCACTTCCTCAGCCTGTTCCGTGAATGTGGAAAGGCTCTGCCTCCAGCCTCTTCTCACTGCCCAGCGCCCCAGGATAATCATCCTCTGCCATGACTACAACCCCTGCCTGCACATGGCTGGCTCTCCAATCTCTGTTTCCTGTCCTGACCTCAGATCTGAGCCTCGATGTCACAGATATAACTTCTAGACCTGGCCCCGGAGTGCCCCAGGGGTCTTCAGAGTCAACACCACGTTCAAAGCGGGACTCATCATTTTCTACTTCCAAACTTCTATGTTCTCCATCTCAGTTAGTGACATTCAACCTTGGCTCTCAGATAACCCACGCAGTAACCCAAGTGGGAAGCCTAGACTCCTAGACTCCTTCCCTGGCTCCACGCCCTCAACACGCCACACATGCCACATGCCACACCACGTCCACATCCAGTGTGTCACTAAGTCCTATCAATTCTGACCACCAAATACCTCTTGCGTCAGGCCCTGTAACCGAACGCACAACAGCCAATAAAATCGAGGGGCAAGCTTCGCAGAGAAGAAAGACTCACTTTCTGGCAGAAAGTGGACTTGTATCCAGAGACCAACTCCAGAGATTCTGTTCAGCCATGACAGTTTTTCAAGGGGACACAATCTCCGTTAATCATTAAGGCAGGAGGTCAGATTCTCCGTCACCTTTCCATTGCGTGCAGGCCTGCTGACTTCTCCCCACCTTCCTTGGGACTCTGTCTTGCTCACACGCTCCATCTGCAATTGGAGGTTCTCTTGCCCTCGTGGTCCACCTGCAAATTTACTAAGGGGAAGCTGCAGGCAGAGAGTCAGTCATTCTTTAACTACTTAATTCTTCATCCTTATTCCTTCTAATCCGGGAAAGGAATCAACAGGTTAGGTAAGGCCTTGTGTATGTTTAGAAAAGCAGAAATCAGGAAGAACTTAGTTAAATGTTACCTAACGATCTCATCTTTATGATTAAGGTCTAACGAAAATAGGGATGAACAAACAAAAAAGAGGCAAAGGAGCTGCTTACAGCCCCTCCTCTTTGTTCCCACCACCATTGTCTGAGCTCAGGCCCTTCAGGGACAGGTGCCTTAGCCTCCCAAAGCACCGTGTTCACCTCCAGTCTCGCATCTGCCCCCCCGAGCCTTCAGTCCACTGCAGCTAGAACGATCTCGCTCCCTGGAAAGCTGGTCTTGTCTCCTCCAGCTTATGAGCCTTTGGGGGTTCTCCATTGTCTAAGGATCTCACCCCACCCACCTCTCCAGCCTCATCTTCCATCCCTGCCCGCAAACCCTGCACTCTGCTTAGGGCAAAACACCTGCCTGCAGTTCTCAGGTCCCCTCTTCACTTTCACATGTTGCTCCACCTACCCAAAGTGCTGTTGCTTCTTTTCTTCCCCCGGTGAAGTCCTACTCCTACTCCAGGACGCTGTTTCCTCCTCAGGAGCCATCCCTGACCTCCCCAGGTGAAGCTGAGCCTGTCCTGCTCTCTGCCTCCCACGTGCCTGCTCATGACAATTGTTACAGCCCCTACTGCACCTCAGTTATGTTTGTGTACAGGTGTTGCTTCTCCCCTGAGAGGGCGGAAGCTGTATCATCCACGTTGGCATTCTCAGCCCTGCGTACAGGGCCTGGCATTCTATGCTGTCAGAGTAGATGCTGTTGAAATAATAATAGGTAAGTGTATGACTTTGGGGAGAGGTGCCCAAGTTGAACCTCAGCTGATATTCATGGAATCACAAAACTTGGCAGTCAGAGATAAAGCCCAGCCTTGGAGATGAAACTCAACCACTCCTTTATCTATTCAGCCTTTGGGTATTGAGCACCTTCTTGGGGACGGGCACCATTGTACTGGGCACTGAGATTCCAAGATGAAAGAAATGCCATCCTGGGCCCCCAAGGAACTCAGGGGTCAGAGATTAGAAAACCAAAGTAAGAGCATCCTTGGTGCCTTATGAACAGTGATGTGGCCCCAGGATGGATACGTGGTGGGCTTTTAGTTTTTATTGGGGGACGTGGTGCCTGGGGGCTCTGTCCCACCCCTAGATGTAGATGTTGTGGTTGGAGATTAAAGTTATTAAGGATGAGGATCGGGAGAACTTTATCAAACCTGCATTTAAGGATGAGTCAGCAACATCACCAGATGGCAGGTGAGGCCAAGTACCGTGACCGCCTGCTTTGACTGACAGCGACCAGGGGAAAAACAAGGGTTTTTAAACCTGTGCCATAGATTCCCGTGTAATACCTACCAGCTGGCATTCATGTTTGCATTCAGTATCTACATCTGTATCTGTATCTGTATGATGTGATGTGCTGTTCCGGGTGGTCTGAGGAAGTAGGTGAATAAGAGAGACCCCACATTAAGAAGTTGAAAGCATCTGTCAATGTCATAAAAGACAGAGACTGAGGAACTGTCCTCAACTGTAGAAGAAAGTGGACAGGAAAACCAGATGCAATGTGGTATCCTGGATGACTTCCTGGGCCAGAAAAAGGACGTGAGAAAAAAAAGGTTACAATATTTGATTGAGGTCTTCACTTAGTAAATAGTATTGAATTGATGTTCATTTTTTGAATTTTGGTCATTGTGTCATGTTTTCTTCAGATGCCAACCTTAAAGGAAGCCATGTAAAGGGTATACAGGAACTCTCGTAGTCTTCTTGCAACTCTCTGTAAATCTAAAATTATTTCAAAATAAGATGTTAATAAATATAATTGTCTAAATCACAAAAAAAGTTGAAAGTCTCCTAGGGGAGCTAATGCATGCATACATATAAACAAAACGTAATAAATCTCAGAAGGATTATGGACTAGCATCTACAAAGTGCTTTGAATTTTGACTATAAACTCAGGTGTTCTGGGTCAGTGAACTAGCTAGTGGGAGTGCTATGTTAAAGGAGGTCCAGGGCACAGGCCAGGTACCTGGGGCAGTTCTGCTCACTGACCACAGGTGATCTCTAAGCCTGGCCAGCCTCATTCCTGAAAGTTCCACCTGCATCAGGTGGGAGGATGACGGGGTGCTGCTGGCTACCGGGGAGGGTCCTGAGCATCTCTGATTCTGCTAAGTCTTCAGCTACGAAGAGCTGCCCCTTTCCTATGCTTGGATGTCTGCTCTCATTTGAATTTTGCACAATCTGGTAATGGGACCAACCCCAAATCATGTGAATTTGAAGTGTACACTTTCCCTTGGTGAAGTTAACACGATCATTTCTAGATTTTTGGAGCAGTTGATTGAGTGCAAAACACTTTAAATCAGAGAGCACACAATACAAAAAATTTTAAATCCCAATTTTTTAAGCGTATTGCTTGGTTTCAGAAAGAGAAACAAGACCTCTTGTTGGCACGGATATTTAGAACAGTACCAAAAAACGTCAAAGATAGTCACACACACACACACACACACGTCCCACAGTATTTATAGGGAACACACTGCCTTTCCCATATGCGACACGGAAAACGGGGCCAGAATGATCCTGCAGAAACTTCCTGATGAAAACAGGCAAGTCAGCCATTCCCGAGCCTGAGCCTGCTGCCGCGGAACCCCAGCCAGGGCACCGGCGCTTCCTTCGCTGCTCCAAAGATGCTGTGCCTTTCTGGCAGCGCCAGCGTTGTAGCCCACTTAAGGGGCTCAAAGGAGTCCACGGTCTCTGACACGGGGCTGGGCCCGGGGGACGCCCCTTCTTTCCCCCCACCCCCCGACCCATCTGGCAGAAAGACTCCAAATTATCAACGCAGGCGTCACGTGAGCCAAATCCTGGCGCCCTCCCCCGCAAGACTTAATCACCCGTCCCCCCTCTGGGTCTGCTTCCCTTTCCCCGGCGCCACCCGTGCGCCTCCTCCGCAGGGGGTTCCAGGCTCTGCATCCTTCCAGCAGCTTTTGCAAAACAAAACAAAACGAAAAACCGAGGGGTACTTCTTTGTTCTTTCACCGGGTTTCCTCGGTTTACGGAATTCAATTCCCACCCCCATCTCAGGTCGGCAAATTTCTCCTTCCGGTAGTGGGAGCGCGGGCCGCTTCATTCCCGGACACTTTCTATGTTCCTGGTCCTGTGCTAAGCGCTCGTCCTGCATTTTATCTTAGTTAAGTGTCATAGCAACCCTCTGAGGTAGGTGTTGTTATCCCTATTTTACAGACGGAAAGAGCTGAGGTACGTGGAGTCACTTGCCCAGGGTTTTACAACTAATAGATGAGCACAGTTAGGTTTTGAGCTCAAGTCGGTTTTGATCCCGAAGCCCTAAATCTTTATTGCTGTTCTTGATAGAGCGAGAGTCAGTACAACAGCTAATACTTACTGAGCAATTACTACATGCCAGGCACTGCGCCAAGTATGTCTCCAAATTATTGATACTTTCAGAAGCAGGCCTGACAGTTACCAGTTATGTGATCTCGAGCAAGTTTCTTAAACCTCTTTTTCAGTCAGTTCCCTGCCTGCAAAATGAAGCCGAAAACATGGCTGTTGCGGAGAGTAAATGAATTAATATGTGCAAAGCACTTAGAACCCAAAGTGGCACATATTAATCCCTCAAAAATTTGTCTTTTTTTTTAACCACCACCTCCATTCACAGGTGAGGTCGGTTCAGAGAGGTTAAGCCACTAATTAGTCCAGATTGCCGGGTGCAGACCTGCTCAGAAGGCCCGCCCGCAGGTGAGTTGCACCTGGCAAGTGGGAGACATGCTTCTCAGGCTTTGCAGCAAAACGCGCTGCAGCCGGGAGGCCTGGAAGGCTCCTTAGCGAACACACAGCCCTGGGGGCCTCCTAGCTCCGGATCTGGGCGAAGAGGACCCCGGCAGTGAGGGGGGTCCCGCCAGAACCCCTCAGAAGCACCGCGGGCGACACCTGCGCTCCCGGGCGGGCGGCTCCGCGGGCAGGGGGCAGTCCGGCGCCGGGACACCCCCGGCTACCCCTCCTCTCGGAGCTCACGCTCACACCCCAGCCCGCGCGGGGGCCGCCCGCCGGGAGCCCGGAGCCCGGAGCCCGGAGCCCGCCGCGCTCCCCCGCCCGCCGCGCGCCAGGGCGGAGTTTCCTCCTCTGCTCATTGTTCTCCGCCCAGCACCGCCCCGCCCGGCCCCGCCGCCCCGCCCGCGCGGTCCTGGGGGAGGGGAGGGGGCGGGGGCCGGCGCGGACGGGACCGGAGTCGCAGCAGCCGCCGGCAGGGCCGCAGCCGCGCAGACACCGCCCGCGACGCAGCAACCCGCCGTTCCTCTGCCGCCTGGCTCCGCGCCTCGGCCCGGCTCTGCCGCAGCGGCCGCGAGGAGGGGCCTGCGGAGCGCGACTCGGGAGTCTCGGGTCTGTGCCCGGCCGTCCGAGCCATCGCCAGGCCTCCCCGAGAGGCGCCCACGCTCCTGCCGCCCGGCCGCCCGGACCCTCCGCCAAGCCCGCAGCCACCTGCTCCGGGTCTGAGGCCACGACACGATGCGCTTCGCGCCGGTGCTTTCGGCGTTTCTGCTGCTGCTGCCGCTGTCGCTCTGCCAGGATGGTGAGTGGTGGCTCGGGCTCCGCCGGGACCCGCGCCGTGCCCATGCGCCCCCGGCCGGGCCCGCCGCTGGGAAACCCGCCGCTCCTCGTGGCGGGACCGGGAGCAGCCCCTACGCGCACCACTAGCTGGGGCCACACGCGGAGCCCTGACCTTGCACCATCCAAGCCCCTTCCCATCCCGAGAACGCCGCAGGTGCCGGGCTCCGAGCGTGAGTCGTCCGGGGCTCCACTGGGGTGGAGTGGCCGTGGATTGTGTTGGGCCAAACAGCGGCGCGCGGGCGCTGATTGGGTTTGCGGGCCCAGAGCGGGGACTTCGGGCACCGCGAGGCTGGCTCCACGCTTCCTCTGGACCCCCAGGGTCTGATCGCTTTTTTCTCCGTGTTTGTCCCCGAAGCAGGTGACAAGCCTCCAGTAACAGCCCTCGTGGCCATGTGTTTCGCGTTCTCAGAGAGGATTTTCCAAGCATTGTGAGCCGGCTTAGCTCACCCGAGCCTGTGCTGGAGCAGGTGGAGAGGGGGAGGGAGTAGGTCATCCACAATCCCAGACTCACCTGAGTGGGGTCCCTGCCTCCATGTTACCAAAGGAACAGCTCCCTTCTCAGTGCCTGGCCAGGAAGGTGAGATTCCTTTCCAGCCCCTTTGTAGAAGCAAGAACTTCTCTCATGAAACAGGCTTGGGCTGTGCCTTAGAAACATCTCCCATATTTCTTATAAAGGTGAAAATCTGGGGGGACAGGTAGCGTCCCAAAGCACCTAGGAACAGCTGGAGTCTCAGCCCCAGGAGAGAGATGCATTTCTTTCTTGCCCACCTGAGCAGGTGGGAGAGAGGGAGAAAGTGATGTTTCCACTCTAGGGTCAGGAGGACTGTGGTGACAGCCCGGACAGGGAAGGGACCCTGCTGCTGGTAGGTGCTGCTGTTTGGGACTAAAGTCTTAGGGGAAGGATGGGGTGGGATGGCAGTACAGTTTCTTCTCTGCGTCACAGGGAACTTTGCTGATGGGAAGGGGCTGGCTCTCAGAGAGTAGGTTTGGGCATCCTCCGGTGGGCGGCCCTGTTACTTCACAGCCTGGTCTGAAAGGGATGGGCACAGCCAGTGGGTGAAGGGTGTGCACCCCTGGAGGAGGGGTCGCAGTGTGAGGAACGGTCGGGACAGCTCTGAGGATGGCAGCCACCGCGGATTTGCACAACCTGCAGGGCTGAGAAGGTGCTGGATTGTGGCCGCTCTCCTCAGCCCTGCTCCCAGGAGGGCACACTTCAGTTTGGGCTCTGAGCACCATCCAGACGGGAGATGGGCTGTGTCAGGAGGGATGTACTATTGTGCCCAGTGCTTCTGAGCGTCAAGAGGCTGAGCTTGGAGGACAGGGTGGAGGTTGTGGGGCAGGAGTCCTGCTGTTCTGTCCTAAGAGGAGAGACCCCGGAGCCACCCACAGGAAAAGCTCCAGGCCCATCTCCCTGCTGGCTTCAAGGCTGGGACTGTCTTCCCTGGCATCTGCGTATTGCCCCCAAACCCCATCTCTTCCAAAATCCCTCCTCAAGACTAGCATGGGGTATGGCGCATGGTAGGAGCTTGGTATGTAGTAAACACATAGAGTAAAGAAAAAAGGAACCATAACTCTGCTTCTGCCCCCACCAGCAAGTCACCTGAGCCCAGGTGCCCAGTTTCTAAAATGCTATTAACAATATGCAGTGATAAAGGGAAGTGCTTTGAAGAGCACTTCAAACCGGCAAGGGAGTATTACTCTTATTATTATTTGCATATGTTGCGGCCAGAAAAGGCTGAAAGGTGCCGGCTCGGTGTTTAGTGGCTATGGTAGATTTCACACTCTCCTATAGGGACTCAGTAAGGACTCCTCCATCTCTGCCCTTCTGTAGGTTGCAGTCATCTGGGATGGCGAGCCCCCAAACTGCTGGAATCCTGTGATTTAGTTCTAAGCAAGGTTTATAGTGGAGCAAAGGAATTATCCCCGATGGGGCCCTGGGAGCTTACCTTCTTATATAGGTGTATCGCACAGCCTACAGCATCAGCAACATTCAGGCCAGGGCCAACAGCTCATTAGACCCCTTTTCAGTGCTTTTTGGTTTGATATACATTTGGTCAAACCATATGGCAAGTCGCACCTCTGCACCTGTTTCCTTATCTGTAAGATAGAGCAGAGGGACCTCTAGTTTCATGTTATAACATTTCTGGGCTTCTGCTCCAAAGGACAGGCTGACTGAGTACTCTTGTCTTCTATGAGTCTGATCGAGTCGTTGGATGGATGAATCCTAGGCAAGGGAAAGGCAGCTTGAGGTGGTGGAAAACACTCAAACTTTGGATCAGACAGATCTGCATGATTGTAAACCAGATAGTGAACCTCTCTGAGTCTGTAAAAAATGACAACAAATCTCCACCTTGCAGGTTGCTCTGAAAATGAGAGATAACATATTAATGAGTCTGCTGTTGTGCATATGCACAGCTCATAGTCAGAGCTCAGAAAGTCCTAGCTATTACGATTAGTAAGCCATGTGTGTTGAGCACTTGATCGGGTTAAGGTGCCCGCAGCATCAGGATTCTGCTAACGTTTGTGGGTGTCAATTAATTGTTAGGTAGTAATAAAAACTGAAGCTTAAGTGCCACATAACGGGGGGAAAGGGAGGCATGTGTGAGAAAGCGGTTAAGATTTGGGAATGGGTGATCTGGGCGAGGTGAGGTGGGGTATATACAGGGATTTTAAAATAAAAGGGTCAGTGTGGCGTAGGAGACTCTTCCTAGGGTGGCCAAGGCAGAATGAATCCCGGGGTGTAGCGAAGACACAGATCATAAGCTGGGGCCGTGATGGGGTTTCTTCAGATGGAGTCAGTGAGCTGCAGGGGGGCTTTGGGGAGGAGGTGAACTTTCAGAGCCCGAAAAGAACATTGCATGGGATGGGGTTTGGGGACGGTGGGTGTTCCTAGCGTGGTGCTGCTTGGGCATGGCTTTGAGGCAGGAGTGAGCAAGACATAGTGGGGCGGTACCAGGAGGAGACAGGTTTAAGCAGGCTGAGAAGAGGAGGAGAGGACGGGCTGGGAAGGATGAGCGAAGACTCCGAGAGACCCCAGGTGGCAGCTTGGCCCAGAGCTGCAGGGCGTGGCCACCCAGGGAGGGGCCGAGGAGCAGAGGAGCGGAGCTTGGTGAGCCCAGGAGGGTCCTCTGGGTCCTCTGGGTCCCCTGGACCTAGAGAAGGTAGGGGGAGAGGCAGCCCCCGCATCTGCTTTCCCCTCAGGAATCTAGGTTTAAAGGGAGAGGAGGGGCCCCTGCTGAGTGCAGTTTGGATATCTCTTGCCCTTTGGAAGCTGAGAGAGGAAGGGGACTCCACCTGGTTTGAATTCCCCTGGGCCGGCGGGGGTGGGGAGCTGGAGATTTAACTCTATCCATCCTCAGGTACCTTCTCTGCTGAGAAGCCTTCCCAGGTTTCCTAGATGGAACCCAGTTATGTTCCACGGTCTGTGTGGGTGTCTCCCCAACTGCTGGGTGGTAAGCCCCTCAGGGCAGGGCCAGCGCAGCACTGGGCACTGAGCAGTTGCTCAGGAGATGTTATCTGGACCGCGGTTCCCTGGGGGAACTGGCCCTAGCCCCTGGCTTCAGGCTCTCCGGAAGTGGAGCACGAGGCCAGCTCACACCCTGGCCGTGATGCTGGCCACTGGGCTCCTTCTGCAGCAGCCGAGAGCCGGTAGGAGCACTGCAGAGGGTCGGGGCTTCTGGACTTGGGAATCTGGACCAGACTGGCGGCTGCTGTGAGGACAGCTCAGCCCGTCGCCCTCTGCTCCTAAGGGAAGTGGGAGGAGCCCTCCGGACAGCTCTCTGCACTTGTTGGGAGGAGCGTGGGTATTTAGATGACCCCTACCCCGGGAAGGGCCGGCTTCTTCACACCCGGGGGCCTGTGCAGGTCTGCTGAGTGCGAGTTCGCTGAGCTCAAGCCGGAACGGACATCCTCCCACATCACTGGAGAATGGGAGTGACCGCCCTCTGCCCGCCCCCTGCCCAGCAGCCCGAGCCTGCCTGGAGGCTTCATCAGACCGAGAGGCCGGGAGCTCCGTCCTCAGCTCTGGGCTCACTTCCTCTTTGTGCCCATGGGGTACGATGCAGGGCAGGGAGCTCAGCTGGGTGTGTGTGTGTCCTGTTTCGTCCCATTCCCAGGAACACTGGTGCGGGTGTGTGGGTCTCTCCTTGTCTTGTGTCCTGTCCACTTTGTGGGACTGTTAGAAGATCAGATCAGGTGGCAGATGTGGGACTGTGACTCTTTGGGCCGTACTCGCCTCGTGGCTGTAGGTATTCTCTTTAAGGCAAGCCTTCGAGAAGATCTACACAAAAGATCCACTACAAGGAGCCTCTTTATATTTGCAACAGCGTTGACCGTAAGGTTCCTTTAAGTAGGCAGCCCGTTCGCTGTTCAAAATAGAGTTCAGTTGACAAAGGGTAGTTTACACACCACTTCTAAATAACCCGGAAAATCAGAGAACACAGAATTTTAGAGCTGGGAGTGTTCTGGAAATCATCTAATACACCCCTCCCCACCGCGTTTCAGATGAGAGGATGCAGACCGGGGGTTCACTTGCTCAGGTTCTCAGGGACTCCTGTTGGCGGCTTCCCGGGGATGTGTGTGCACGTGTCTGCAGCCGTCGTACTAGTAGCTGGACTCAGCCTCAAGGCTCATTCTTCCCTGGGCATCGAAGAAACTCACTCCAACCCTGTTAAGAAAGGGTTGCATGGTGGTGACAAGTCTGCAGTGTGCCCCGATTCTCTCCCCACCCCTCCCCCGTAGGGTAAACTGAGGCTTGAAGCCACTTTGTTAGTCAAGAGTTAGGCTCCCCAAGTACCGTGTCACAGCGCTGGCCCCCCGCGTCGTGACCGTGTGTCTCGTCTGCCATTGCCTGTGAGCCTCTGGTGTCCACAGCGTGCACTTGGGATCTGGACAAAGGGCTGGCGCGAGCCGCTTGTTGGAGGACCAGTGCGCAAAGGCAGCATCACCTGCAGGTTTAGGAGCGGCCCCTCCCCACGTGTCGCCACCGCATGCCCTCATATGGTGCTGAGCCCCGCCCTGGACCACTCCAGCAGCGGCCAGCACAGGTCCCCAGCTTAGCTCGGCCTCCCATCCTCCCGCCGGCCCCGCCCCCTCCCTGAGCGCACCACCACCACCCTCTCTTCCTTTGTAGCCTTATCCCCCTCGGGTCAGCCACCTCCAACTTCCCTAGGGCCAGGGCGCGGGGTGGCACCCCGTCCGCCAATTGTGTCCGCCAATTGTCACGGCCGGAAGGCTGTGGGCCTCAGCCCAGGGGGGAAGAGAATGCAGAGGAACGGCTGCGCGGGGCTTGCCGTGCAGTTCTGGGTTGGGGTGCAGGGAGCCCTCCCAGAGCCAGGCCCCTGGAGGCGCGTGGGCTGACCCAAGAGCCATCAGTTGTCTGACCTCTAACCTTCCAGCTCCCTGACCCAGGTCAGCGTGGAAAGGACAGTGGGAAGGTAAGGAAATAGGGACACTTTTTAATTCTTCAACTAAGAGTAAGCTAGGTGTGAGCCGAAGCCACGCCCCCTTCGTAGCAGAAATTCACGAGCTCTGTCCGAGGGGTCCCTCGGCCCCCATCCGGTAAGACTCCTGTGCTGACCTGCTCTGAACGTGCTGATTGGGGCCGGTGTCTCCAGCCAGGGTAGCACGGGGTTACCTGTGGACAGCCTTTATCTCACAGACCATTCCAGAGAGGGGGAAACGGAGGCCTGGGCGCCAAGGGCCACGTTAAAGAGCAGCTCTTCTCCCAGATGTCCACATGCCTCAGCCCTCATTTCCTGCGGCTCTCTGCTGGAATGCCACCTTCTCAGAGAGGCTTTCTGGGTCTCCACACCCTGGACCCATCTCCCCCGATCATTTTCTCCATAACATGTATCCCCCGATGGGCACTCATTTCTCTGACTCGCTCCCGAGTGGACTGTAAGCTCCACGAGTGCAGGGACTTCTGTTGGTCAGCGCTGTAGCCGCAGCACCTAGAACAGTACCTGGCACACAGTAGATGGTCCATAAATATTTGCTGAATGAGTGAATGAGCGAGTAGGTGGCAGAGCAAGCTGGTTTAGAATCCAAAGTCTTGTCTGCCAGTTAGTTCTGGGCTCTCCAACTGCAAGTCTCCAGATCTGACTCCGGAAGAGAGGCAAGTGGCAGGGGGGCTGGGCCCGTGCGTGGAGGAGTGGACACAGAGGCATGAGGGGAGCTGCCTTGTGGTCCAAGGTGGCTACTCAGGCTCCAGCTGTCAGGAAAAAAAGAACGAGAAGGCTGCAGCTCCTCTTCTGAGGTTACCTGCTAGAAACCACACACACCCTGTCCAGTTAACGTTTTGTTGAATGGAACCTAGTCCTGTGGCCACACATAGCTGCAAGAGAAGCAGGGAAGAGTACTTCCTTAGGGAAGAGTGATCTCTCTTTCAGGCACTCACATGCCTAACCAAAAAAGAGTGGTTCGGTTGTGAAGCAGTGAAGGACGGATATTGGAATAGGTCCCTGGCACATGCTACCCTAGTCCTGGTCCCTGGTTTTCTCTGTCCTCAGTTCTCACCTTGCCAGTAAATCGACTTTGCGTCTGCATGAGTGAAACAAGGAATTGTCTGTCCCCCGTGGCCTGAGGCTCTGCCACCTCCTGGCCAGGTCCAGCTTGGCCCTTGTTTTTTGTGGCTCCAGCCTTTTGGCGCCGATGGAGCAGCTCCCTGTGATGCTCAGGGAAACTGGGGTCCCTCCCTTTCCGGTCCCTCAGCCATGAGCTGCACCAGTGAGCCAGGTGCCCAGGAGCCTGAGGCCCCATGAGCAGGGCCTCAGCCAGGGCAGGCATAGGGCAACCTGCTGTCCCCCACTTGTTTCTGGATGGGAAGGAAGAATTTCTGCACCCCATCCTCCTCTTCGCACCTCAGCAGGGCAAGTACAGGGCACAGGAAGATACTGTTCTTAGGAGTTTGGTCCATGGACACTTGTGAGAGCAGCAGCTAGAGGCCGGTGGCTTTTAAACCCAGTGGAGATGTTCTGTGAGCTGTCTTAGGGGCCACCGAGAGCTTGGGGTGGGTGCACACCTGGAGGGGAAAACTAAGAGTTAGGCCAGTTTGGGGCGGGGGCAATTCACACCCCCTAAACTTTGTGCCATTCTGCTTTTGCCTGTTCTGTATGGCAGGTAGGTCTCCACAGAAGAATTCCTTTGAGAGAAAAGTTCTGTCGAAGAGGAGAGAAGAAAAATTGAAATCTCTTGGCACCATGCCCCAGGCTTCAAAGTTATTTGGTCGCAGCTTTGTCACTTGCTACCCTGGTGATTTCAGACTCGTTCCCTGGCCTCTGTTTCCCCAGCTATTAAAATGGGCATCGTGCCTTCCTCAACAGTGGGGGTTAAATATGAGCATGTCGGTGGTGTGCCTGACACATTGTAGTTCTATTTCTTTGAGTGGCTTCAGTTCTAGCCCAGTGTGAGGTGTGATGAAACAGACCCTGCTACTGCCATCTCCCAAGCTGCTGCTCCTTGCTGGCCTGAGCTTTCTCCTCCATGGCCCTTTCCCATTTAGTCACTGCCCCACAGCCAGGCCACGCGGGGTGAGGGGCCCTAGTTCTGGGAGGATAGTTCTACACCACAGTCCTGGATGAGGAGGGTGGTTAGGGTGGGCTCAGCTAAGAAGGGGCTCCGATGGCCAGGCCCACACCTTCCTGGTTCCCACCCAGGCCCTTCTCACCCCACCCCCTAGGGGCACTGCCCTTGGCTTTGGGGCTTCAAGTCAAAACAGGCTTTCCTGAAGCCACCTCCAGACCCTGATCCTGGCAGTCCGAGGTCCTGCCCATCACACTGGGAAATGGAGTTTCCCATCCCACAGCTCTTTCTCTTTTTTTTCTTTTTCTTTTTGCGGTACGCGGGCCTCTCACTGCTGCGGCCTCTCCCGTTGCGGAGCACAGGCTCCGGACGCGCAGGCTCAGCGGCCATGGCTCACGGGCCCAGACGCTCCGTGGCACGTGGGATCCTCCCGGACCGGGGCACGAACCCGCGTCCCCTGCATCGGCAGGCGGACTCTCAACCGCTGCGCCACCAGGGAAGCCCTCCTTTTCTCTTTTTGATAGAACAGTCTATTGGGGGAGTTGCTGATGTAAACATAATGACCAACTGTCCCAGTTTGCCCAGGACTGAGAAGTATTCAGGGATGTGTGACTTTTAAAACTAAAACCCAGACAGTCCTATGGAAGGACCTGGACCAGGATGAAAAAACATCCAATGTAAAAATACAACCGTATGCATCTGCGGTGTTGCTAAGCGAGATCTTCTTGACGTGGTGATGTAGCCGTAGCAGGCCCTCCTTCCTTAGGGGCTTTATAGGAAACTGCCTGGAAGGTTGTGGCCACTAGGAAAGCTGCTTGTACCTGAGTGTGGGCAGGAATGAGTGACATTCAAGGCTAGTGGCCCCTCTTGGGTGCTCAACAATAAAAGTGCTTCTCCTATGGAAGTTGGAGCCATCATGAGGAGAACTGCGGCTGTGTGTGTGTTTCTGACGGTTGATCTTTCGGCTCTGATGGGAGCGAACATGGTTCGCCGGTTGCTTCTGGCTTCTTTCCTGTTGTGCCTCCACCCCTGCTGCCTTGAGCCCCTGATCCTGATGGCATTGCATGTGTGTTTTAATCGTGCCCCAGCCAGGCCTTAGAGAAGGGGATTCCAGAGCCAGCACCCCGCGATGGCTCACCAGACACAGTGGTGTTCGGGGCTTTCTCCTTAGCGCTAGATAAGCAGGGTGCGCCGAGATACATGGATCTCATCCACCCTCAGGCTGTCATTTTCCTGGGATTCAGGGAGCCAGATGGCGAAAGGGGTGCATCTTGTTTGCTGAGTCACCAGCTTGCCTGTGCTTCCCAAGCTGCCACTGGTAGGTAAGGCACCTACCTTCTCCCAGGCAGGTCCATGAGCCGGGGTCCCCTTGCTTAGGCAGACATAGTCCTGCACCCCAGCTCTGGGGGACACTGCCTGCCAGCTGCCCTGTGCTGTCAGCCCACTCCCCAATATGCTGCTTCACCAGAAGACCCCCAGAACACCACACAAGGTTGCTTTCCGCCCTCAGGTCATCCTGATGTCAACTTCTCTGCAGCTACAGTGGGCCAGGGCACTAGAGAGCTTGTGCCGTGGACAGCTGGCTCTGGGGAGAGGCAGGTGGGAGCTGGTCCGCAGGCTCTTGTTCCCCCTTTGGCATCCTGGGAGGTTGCAAGTAGGTGGAGAAACACTTTGGCTTTGCTCCCGAGCCTGGGGGGGGTGGATCTGGAAGTCTGATCCCGACCACACAGATTCGCATCTCTGAACTCCCTGGGCACTTCTGGGCAATTGTTTCTACACACCAGCTGTAACTGGCCCTGGGGTCTCCTGATAATTAAGCTTTGGGTCTGTGTGTGTGTGTGTGTATGTGTATGGGGTGGGGGGCGGCAGGCGTGGAGCACATGCCCAGGAGGCTCTGTCTGAGTTCGGTGTTGAATAAAGAGCAGGGAGGAAAAGAAAACAGGTTTGCAAGGGCAAGATGCTCCATCCACTCGGGGCCAGCCATCCTCCCCGTGGGCCTCAGTTTTCTCATCTGTGAGTGAGGGGCTGCTACGTAGTATTTCTCAGTGGCCTGAAAGGCCTGACTTGCCTGATCGCGGCCCCAGAACTGCCGGCCTAATGGGAATGGATTCAAGTTTGTGGATCCATCCAGGAGGGCCTAGGGGAGTGCGGAGACTGGGGGGAGCCTAGACTTGACAGCGTGGTGCTCTGAGCCAGCAGGGATGGCTGGGGGCGGCGGAAGCTGTTCTCATCCCAGCTGCCTGCTGTGGACAGCCAGCGACACCTTGAATTCCTGGAAAATGTGAGCCCCTCTCTGCTCTGCATCTCACCGCAGGTCAGATGCCTCCCCCCGTCTACCTAAAGGCAAGGAGGGGAGCAGGAGCTGGAGCCAGGAGCATATGGGCACATACCCCCCAGGATAGAGAGCCACACTGGGAGTTGGACCACAGAGTCCTAGATACCAAAGGAGGTGTGACCTGGTACCCGGGACTCTGATCATCTGCTTGCCCATCTCTCCCTTGTTGGAGGGGGATCCGCGACGTCTAGGGTCCTTCTGGTTCCGACATTATGACCCAGGGATGCAGAGGAAAGCGATGTCTGCGTGGCTTCTAGAACAGGAGACATACCCAGACTAGTCATGGAGGGCTGTGTACTGGGCCACATCCCGTTCTGGCTGCTCAGTTGCTCTCTGCCTCTCTCTGACCCCTGCTTCCCCAGCCGAAGGGGTGGGCATCAGCTCCTCTTCTGGCTGCATCTTTAGGCATGATGCTACCACTGTAAAAGCAAAGACCAGTCTGTAAGGGACCAGCACCTTTGAACTCCTATGGCCCTGGGTGTGCCACGTCCAGAGCACTGCGCCCACTTTGCAGATGGGAAATCCAGGGCAGGAGGATCGTGGTGGTTTACGCAGAGTCTAGACTTCCCCTTGAGCACTTCCGCCTTAGTGCTCGGAGCATAGGGGTGGCCAGATACAGTTGGCCCAGATATCTGGGCTTCTGCACCCACTCGGAGGGTAGCGAGATGCAGTGAAGAGAGTGGGGAAAGGTAGGGACAGGAGCATGTGAGGCCGAGGACAAGAGGTGGTGCCTCCCCTTCTCCAGCCAGGAGAAGGAGCCCTGGGTCTGACTTCAGAATCAATCTTGTGTGATCCAGGCAACACTGACAACCTGTCCTGACCTGCAGAACCTCAGAGGGAAACATTTCATTTTGCTTCTAGTTTCTTCTGAAGAGTTGTGAAATCACTGTGGGTGTGTTTTCACACCTTCTGTTGCCCACTTCAGGTGACATGGAGCCTCCTCGACTACTTTTAGGGGGTGACTTTTCAGCCATTTGGACACCTGGCTCCGGCCGGGCCTGTTCCTGGGATTCCTGATTCACTTCCCTAGGTGGAGCCCGTAGGAAACTGAGCTTCCTCCACTGGCTCTGAGGTACCAAACATGAGGACCACTTAGCTTTGTTTAAAAGGAACATGGCTTTTAACTTTCCCTGCAGGCCTTGCGGGCGGGACAAGGGAGGCAGCCCTCAATCGCTTGGCCATATTCATTTAGGAGGTTTGTTTGTTCTTTTTAAGCAACACCCTGACGAGACCCCCGGTCCCCATCAGCAAGCAGAGCTCCCCTGTCCTCAAACACCAGAGAAATCCAGATTCCCTGCTCTGCAGGGAGCAGGCCGACAGCCTCAGTTCCCACCCGTCCCCCTCCCCGAGCGCACACACGTCTAGTCTCCTAAGGTGGATTATTCTGCAGCAAGGAGGATGCAGGTGTTATTCCTGGAAGGGGAGACTTCTCTCCGGGACAGAAAAAAAAAAAAATGTTTGGAAATTTGGAAAGCTGAGCTTGGGGCCTTAACCTTCAGCTTCCAGCAGGCGGAAACCGGTCATTGCCTGGGAAAATCGCAGGCCGCGTTTCACAGAGCTTTCTCCGGCGGCCACCATCCCGTCTGTGCGGGACTTCCCTCTGGCTCCTGGCCCTTGTTTGTTTTCGGCCGGGAGTGGCGACTGGTCCCTGGCGGAGGTTTCTAGGGGCAGCCGAGAAACCCGTACACATCTGGCGATTTTCAAGGCTTCGGGAGGGGGGGGGAGGGTGGTGTGGGAGTGACAACGTGCTCCTGCGGAAAAATATTTACCGAGGCTGTTTTTGAACTGGCTGCTAAGGGAAGAGCGGGAGGCCAGACGTGCTCCCGCGTTGGCTGCAGCTGTGCGTGCTTCCCGGCACTTCCCAGAAGCAGGTGCGCCTGGGGGAGGGACGCGGCTGCCAGGAGTTTTGCCGGCAGGTGGTTGGTTGGTGCTGGGAGTGGGGCAGCCACCTCCACCGACAGCCTCCCCCAGCTAAAGCCCTGCCCCCCAGTCTGTGCCTGTGTCTCCCCGGCCCAGCAGCATGAGGGCACCTCCCCCCAGAGGGTGTGGGAGACCCAAATGCGATCCAGGGTAAAGCTGGCAGCTCAGTGTCTGGCCGACAGGACAGGCCTCAGTCGTGCTACTTATAAGCTTAACCGTAATGAGGATA
This sequence comes from Kogia breviceps, assembly GCF_026419965.1. Classification (NCBI taxonomy): domain Eukaryota; kingdom Metazoa; phylum Chordata; class Mammalia; order Artiodactyla; family Physeteridae; genus Kogia; species Kogia breviceps. The sequence continues at coordinate 21,296,088 of NC_081318.1, forward strand.
AACTGTTTCTGATCGGTGGTTGGTAGAAAACTGCACCGTGAGAAGAGAGAGGAAACACATACCCACCTGTGCCCTTGGCCTCAGACCTGACACTTGGCACAGCGGGACACGCAGCGCCTGCCCTCCTTTCCGGAGCCCTTGGCCCAGACGTTGGCGTCTCCAGCACACAGCAGGGTGTCGGCAATGCTGTCAGCCCGCCTTCCCATGGGCCAGACCTGCCCCTCTGAAGTTTTGGAGTATTTCGACCTTTTCCCCCAACGCTTACACATTTTAAAAAAAATGTTCATTTTATTCTAAGGTAGATATTTCTCTTTCCCCTGACTCACAGGGAGACCAAGGCCCCAGCCTCACGCAGGACCCAGGTCTCCCACCCCCAAAGCTCGTTCTTCCTGTGGAGGCTGCCTATACATCACACAGGTGGTCCTTGAAACAGATCTCAACGATGAGCCGAAGGCTCTCTGCCTCCTTCCCAGGGTGCTGTCCCGTCGCCCTGACCTTTGTACAGGAGTCCTTCCTGCAGGCGAGGTGAACGGAGCCAGCCGGGCATCACCCGTAGGCCAGGGGCTTGGCCGCTGCTTTCCTGCAGGCGAGGTGAGCGGAGCCAGCCGGGCATCACCCGTAGGCCAGGGGCTTGGCCGCTGCTGGGCTTCACTGCCGGCTCAGACAGATCCGGATTCATATGGTCGGCAGCAGGCGGCAGGATTAGGAGGCCCGGGGAGGGTGTTGTTTCAGGGGGGTTAGTCCGTCTTTCCAGTACGGGGGGAGCGCGACACACCCGTCCCCAACCTCAGGTCAGCATGTGCACGCGCCTCTCATTAGGCACAGCGGCGACAGGTGGCTCAGAGGCAGGAGGCTGGTCCAGGGCGGGCACGTCCTTGTGGGTGGGGGGAGGAACCAGGGCAGGGGCCGCAGGGGGCTTGGGTAGAGGCAGGGCCGAGATCCTGGGTGGCTCAGTTGATGAATTCCAAGCTCTCCTCTTACCTCTCTGCCTTCAGCAACAGAATTATGATAATGAGTAATCCAAAGAATGTATTTAGAAGCTTCCTGTTTCAGGGTGGGGCGGGTTCTGCCCTCTGACCCCACCTGGAGAGCTGGTGGGGGGCAGTGTGCAGCCCTCTCTGGCCCGCAACTGTCACTAGGAGGGATTGCAGAGCTCCTTGGAGCCCCCTGTGAAGGCCCCCCTGCCCCTGCTGGCTCCGGGGAGAGGGTGGGGCAGGGCTGGCGAGCACGGCCCCTCCTCCTCTTCCAGGTATGTTTTCTTTGGAGAAATGTCTATTTAGGTCTTCTGGTCAGTACTTTTTTTTTTTTTTTTTTTAATTTTAATTATTTATTTATTTATTGTTTCTGGTTGTGTTGGGTCTTCGTTGCTGCACGCAGGTTTTCTCTAGTTGCGGCGAGCGGGGGCTACTCTTCGTTGCGGTGCGAGGGCTTCTCGTTGCGGTGGCTTCTCTTGTTGTGGAGCACGGGCTCTAGGTGCGGGCTTCAGTAGTTGTAGCACCTGGGCTCAGTAGCTGTGGCTCGCGGGCTCTAGAGCGCAGGCTCAGTAGTTGTGGCGCACGGGCTTAGTTGCTCCGCGGCACGTGGGATCTTCCCGGACCAGGGCTCGAACCCGTGTCCCCTGCACTGCCGGGTGGATTCTTAACCACTGAGCCACCAGGGAAGCCCTGGTCAGTACATTTCAATACAAGAGTTTCCCCACCTTCTTCACCGGGAGTCAGACACTTAATCAGATTCTTTCATCTTCACCCACACCCCTCAGGGTGGGATAGGGAAGGACGCAGAAGTGAGGTAGTGCGGTAGCTTCGTTTTGAGGAGGAGGAGGAAGCCCAGACTGAGAGGGAGGGGCGCGTACCCAGCATCCCCTCCCAGGTCCCACCCTCCCATGTGGTCCCTAACACCACACCCTGGTCGCAGAGCCCAGCCGGCCTTAAGCAGCTCTCACAGAAGGGAAGCTCAGGCTGCCTAGGCTTTCCCTGCTGACAATGAGGTCTGGGGTCACTGGGCTGCCCCCAGGAAAGCCCCTCCCTCCCTCCTCTCCCCGCCTCTGCTCCGCGTCTCCCCCAGGCTTCTCCAAGTTGGTGAGGAAACGCTTCCTGGAGCCAGGCTCCACCCAGGCCTCCGGTTCCTCTTCCTTCCCCAGGAAGATTCTGGCTTACCCCCTCGTCTGGGAATTCGCTTGGCCACCGTCACCCTGCTGCCGATCTCCCCCACCCTCCCCAATGCGGCCATGCCTCACTGGGGAACCTGGGAAGAGCCTCATGTGCCCCCTCCCCTGCATCAAGGCCTGTACAGACGTGAGCATCCCAGAGGAAGGGGCGAGTTTCCGCATGGCTCTGTGATGGGGAAGATGTGGCAGGGACCCGACTCGGGGCTGGCACGGAGAAACCCTTCCCCTCTCCCTTGGAATATGATCGTGGGCAACGTTACCTGAGCACTTTCTCTGTGCGCTCACTGCTCTGAGTGCTTAAAGGTGTGAGTTAGTTACTGTTACTACCCGCCTCTTCACTTTTGACGGAAGCGGAAACTGAGGCGTAGAATGAAGATCCTTGCCTGGCACGTGACCGGCGCGTGGTGGGACGGGGCTTGAACCCAGGTGGTTGGGCTCCCGAGTGCACCCTCTTAACCCCTACCCTGTCCTGCTTTCGTGGAGAGGGACGGGGGTGGGGTGGGAGAAGGGGTCACACGTGGGACTGGGCAGGGGTGTGTGCACGTCAGATCCGCATACCTCGGGCTCTGGGCCACAATCCAGGTGTAGGGGACAGGAAAGAAGGAAGAATTGCTGGCCTGGAGAAGAAGAGGTGGGACAAGGTCCTCTGACCACAGCCCCCTCCCTCCCCTGTGGGGAGGAAGGTACCCGGGTGAAGCCTGCCTTTCTCTGTGGCTGGGAGATACCAGTGCTGGACAGTGGCAGCCCTCTCCCGCCCAGGGAAACCGCCGGACAGGGCCCTGCCCTGGGAGCAAGTGTCGGACAGACCAGCTGAAACAAGCTGATAAGGGCAGAACAATTCCGGATTTGAAGAATGCCCAGAACGATCTCCCCCGAGGGGGCAGTTCTGGGCTCCCCTGGGAGAGGTGATGCCCAGGAGCTGGGCCTGATAACCCCCTGGGGTGCTGTTCTCATGTCCAGAGGCACCAGGAGGGCAGAGCTGCCAGGCCCTGGGGAAGGGACAGGGCGGCTGGAGCATGACCAGAACCTGTGGCCGCACTTGTCTGCCTGACCGCTCGGCCTGACGGGCGGCGGTGAGGGCAGGTTGGGACCCTGCCCTTCCGCAGACACTGGAGCTGTCCTTCCTGCCATTTCTCTTCTCGTTATTAACCTCCACCTTGGGTCCCTCCGTCAGCTCGAGCTGCTACAACAAAATACCACAGACGGGGCGGCCCAAACAGCAGAAGTTCCTGTCTCACGGTTGCAGGGGCTGAGAGTTCTGAGATCAGGGCTGCAGCAGGGTCGGGTTCTGGTGACCCTCTGCCATCTTCCCGTGTGTCCTCACGTGGCTGAGAGAGAGAGGAAGCTCTGCGGACTCTTCCTCTTCTTCTAAGGACACTAATCCCAACATAGGGCCCCAACTCCTAACACTGTCACACTGGGGGCTGGGGCTTCGACACGTGAATTGGTGGGGATACAGACTTTCAGTCCATACCTCCCCTCATGCCAGGAAAGTTGACCAGGTGCATCTTTGGGGGCCCTCGGCCCAAGCAGGGGGCCGTTTGGAGGGGTATAGAGAGCAGTCCCAGAAGTCATAGTCCCCGTTTTTTCAGATGCGGAGCATGGCAGGCTGAAGTATCCACCCCTCCCCCCTCCCAAAGGTGTGTACAGTAAATCCCTGAAAGCGATTATCCCCCTATTTGGACAGAGGGTCTTTGCCAGTGTAACTAAGCCAAGGATCTTGAGATGAGGTCATCCTGGATTATCTGGATGGGCCCTAAATTCAATGACAGGTTTCCTTATAAGAGACACAGAGAGGAGGCAGCAATGTGGCCCCGGTGCCAGAGATGGGAGTGATGCTGCTGCCATCTAAGGAATGCCAACCGCCGCCAGAAGAGGCAAGGAGGGGTTCCCCTTGGAGCCTCCAAACGGAGTGTAGTCCTGGCCACACTTTGATTTCAGACTTCTGGCCTCTGGAGCTGTGAGAGAATCAGTTTCTGTTGGTGTAAGTCACCCAGTTTTTGTTATGGCAGCCTGAGGACGTAGGACATAGGACCCAAGGCACAGAGAGGGTCCAGGCTTTACCCAAGCCCAGGGCAGCCCTGGGCGAGTGCTGTAGCCGGTTGGTAGAGGTGAGGCGAGTTGGCCTCCCTGTCCCTCTCCCCAGGCGCCCAGCCCTGACCCCTTTTCCCAGCTGCTGTCCGCCCAGGTCAGGCTCCGCCTCCCTGTCCCCACCAGTGCCTGCTTAGGACCTTTTTTTTGGGGGGTGGGGTGAGGGCAGCTGGCTTTCTTAAAGCCGCAAGGGACAGGCGTTTACAAGGGATGGGTATAGGACTAGTGAGGTACCCAGAGCAGAACCCCAGAGCAAACAGCCTCCAAGGACAGGATGCACACTGAGGCAGAGGGGCACCCAGAAGGGCTTCTGGGTGGAAGGCCCGGAATGCTCAGCTGTGCAGGAGAGAGGTAGGTGGGGAGGATGGCCAGACTCTGCTGGGGTGTGGGACTTGTAAAGACCCACCTGGAATGAGGGGTGCGGCTCTGTTCCTGGGAGGGAAGAGGCCCAAGAAGCAGCTGTCACGTACTGGGAAAATGAGTTTCAAGGTCGGGCGGCTGATTTAAGAAAACGCAAGAAGCACGGAGGGGGGGACATTACATGGGGCGGGGGGCATCAAATTTTTCAAAATGAAGGGATGAGGGAGAGTGAGGGGGCTGCATGCAGGGTAAAGAGAGGACATCTGATATACTGGCCCTGGGGAAAAGTCCTGGCCAGGCCAGCAGTGGGCCTGCAGCCCCTCTCTGCTCCTAGGGCAGCCCCAGTTCCCTTGCTGACCCAGGAGTTTGGGGCCTGCATCCTTCCAAAGCTCCCCCATCCTGCCCTGCCCCACTGTAATTAATTCCCAGCTGCCATCCAGAAGCCTGGCAATAAATGGGCCTGTTTGAGATGTGGGCAGCAGGGCTTGGGGGCTGAGAAGGGTGGGCCCTAGAGAGCTGGGAGGGGCTCAGATTTCCACCAGGCTGGACCTGAGGCAGCATCACCTGGCACCCTCCCCCATGACGCACAGAACCACCTGCTCTTGGGAGGCCAGAGGCTCTTGAAGCGGATGTCACATGCTGGGAGAATGAGTTTCCGGGTCGGTCCGCTCTTGGAAAGGAGGCCCAGAGCAAGGCCTCTGAAGTGACTTTTGTCACAGCAAAAGCAGACTTAACCTGTGTTCACAGCGTCATGCTTGGGAAAGTGCCAGTACATCCTCGGGGACCTTAGAAGTCACCTAGCCCATTTCGCAGATGTTTCAAGAGGACCAAGGACTCGGCCGAGCCCTCGGGGATTAGAGGCGGAGCCAGGACTGGGAGGCTGTGCTCTGTCTCCGCGCCTGCCTTTATCACACCCGTGCATGAAGACGCCATCTCATCCTGCCTGATGAATGCCCTTTCACTGTTCACCCCCCGCCCACCCCCGGCCCGAGCTTCTTGGTTTCAGCCACACTTGAGGGTGGTGAGCTGGGGGTAACAAAGGAAGAAGAGGTGGACACTGGTGTCCAGGCCTGGATGCTCCCATCTCGTGGCCTTCCTTCCACACACACACTCTTTCTGGGGCATTCTTTAGAGTCTCCTTTCCCACTATTAATAGTCAAAAGGAGTCAGTCCCAAGCCTGAGAACGGCCAGGAGCAGGAGGAAGCAGGCCCTCGCTGAAGGCTGAGAGCAGCGTTCTTCTCATCCCAGGGGAGAAGAGCGAAGGCAACCTTCTCCTCTCGCTCCCCTCCAGTGCCCCCCACTGGAGGTCAGCGTGTGGAGGAAGTGGCACCCTGCTGGTGCGGCCCCCTGCCCCAGCTCCCTTCAGCACGGCCTGCAAGACCAGCTTCAGCCGCCCCTCCTCACTGCTGCTGTCTGTTCACCTCTTCACTGCCCATCGCTCACGGAAGACTTTCACTCCTTCCTCACCATCTCCATTTCCATCCTCGTTCCTGGTGAGCCTCAGTACCCATTTGGATACTAAATACCCTGGCCTCCCATTTTCCTGACCTTGTTCCATCTCTACGTCATGCAGTTATTCCCATCTCACACCCTGAACTTTATCACCCACGTACCATGCACCACCTCTGCGATCTAAGTATTTCATTCCTTGATCGCTGTTTCTCCACTTCCAATTCATTTGCTCAAGTACACCTAGATCACACTGCTTGAACTTCAAGGCAGCCAGTCTAATGACCCATCACTTCCCTGTTGCCTGTCAGCCCCCCGTCTGTCTTTATCCGTCCTGTACTTCACTATCTACCATTATAATCCCGACCTTACAAGTATCCTCACGTCTCTTGCACCCTCTGCCACCATCATAACTCACCTAGCAAAAACCCTTTCCTCGGGTGAACCCTGTCTCCACTGCTCCCATGCCTACCGGGAAGCAGCACAAGCGAACACCGCTAAGGTAAAATCACACACTGGCTGACTGGGTTAATTTTAAATTCATGATTTCTGGCCCAGTTTGGCAGCAAATACTAATTGGTAGTCATCCTTTATTTCTCTAGTAGAGTGGATCTGAAAGTGTGGGCCTCAAACCAACAGCATCAGAGTCATTTGGGAACTTGTTAGAAATGCAAATTCTCACGCTCCATCCCAGACCTGCTGAATCAGAAACTTGGGCTGAGTTTGTACATGGTGTTTTAACAAGCCCCCCAGGTGATTCTGACCCTTGCTGGAGTTCGAGACCCACTTTTCTAGTAGGCTCCCTTTCCCGTGTCCAAGATGAGTATTTCATACGTTCGCCTTCCGCATAACTCCTCCTCCTCTCTTATCTCATCTCTGTAGGGTATTGCTGATTTCATCTAGACTTGGCTGAGGGAACTGAGGCTGTCGAATGGAAACTTGTCTTCCCATTACCACTGTTACCAGTGTACTAACGTCTGTGTGCACCTTCTTCCTTCCAGTTTCAAAGGCGGGTGTATCCTACCGCCTCACATGGGGTATCTCCCTCTGTATCTTGAGAGGGAACAAAACAAAAGGAGCATTCTTATCAGCTCTAGCATCTCCCACCTTCAGAAAGAAAAGCAAAACTTTCTTGACTACGGCAGCTCCCTCCAGCGACTGCCATATTTCCTCTGCTTCTTTTCATAGCTAATATTTGAAAAAGTTATTTACACACACAAGCTCACTTCCCAACCGTTCACTCATCTTCTGTCAGCCTGAGTTAGGCTTCCACCTGCACTGTTCCCATGGAAACTGCGAGTTGAGGTTGCTGGCAAAGTCATTGTTGCCAATCTCATCATCTAGCACCATCAGCCACTCCCTCCTTGGGGGAAAGAAAAATCAGAAGCCCCTGTTGCATCTCCCTGTTTCCCCCTAGAAGTAGCTGTTATCCTAAACTTAGTATTAAATTCTCTATATAATGTAAATAATGTTTCCTATGTTTCTATCTCTAAAACTAAACTATTTAGTTTTATAGATTTTTAAACCCTGTAAATAAAACCATATACACTTTTGGTTTTATTTTTATTGTTCACTATTATTTTTAGATGAATTCATGTTAATATGTGTATTATAATACATAATATGTATATTACATACATATAAATATATATAACAATATAAAACTCGTTCACTGATTCTCAGTGCTGTGTGGTAGTATGTGAATATACCGTAACTTATTTATCACATCAGTTTTAACAGACGTTTGCTTGTTACCTATACTAACCCATGTTTGCACACAAATCTGTTCGTTTCTTTATATGTCTGTCTGTGTATGTGTATATTTATACACATACACACACATGAATTCATACTGATATCTCTCTCTAATCAAGCATCACAGGGTTCAATTAGCCTCATCCCCACACACCTTATTTATTTGTAACTTCTTTCTCCAACAGTGAGAACTCTGGCTCATGTTATTTATAATTTATTTACTTATTTGACTAACCCTAGTACACAAGTAAAGTAGATTTAAAATTGATAACCCGTACGCCTGTGAGAAACAAATTTACCACTCAGAGTACACTGTTTATTGTATAGAGTTCTTTTTTTGTTGTTACCCTTACAGTATCCAGTCAGAAAACTCTTTCCCAGTTACTTTGGTCAACTTCTTTCCCCCACCCCTCCAGTGAGGTATGTTATACACTTGTAACATTGTTTATTTTCATAGTCCCTGTTATATCCTGGGATTTTTCTGAACATCTCAGTTTTTTTTTTTCTTTCTAAGTTTGCAAAAAGTAAAGTTAATTCTTTGGTGGGGGGGGTACTGTGGGTTTCGACAAATGTGGAGTCTTGTATCCATCATCTCAGCGCCATATATGAGTTCCATTGTCCTAAGAGTCAATTCCTCCTCCTTCCCTCAACCCCTGGTAACCACTGATCTGTTTTCTATCGCTATAGTTTTGCCTTTTCCATAAAATCATATAAATGAAATAAAATACTATGTATAGCCTTTTGGCTTTTTTCACCTAAAATGTCTAGGATTCATCCATGTTACATGAATCAGTAGTTCATTCCTTTTTATTTCTTAGTCACTATATGGATATATAACAGTTTGTTTATCCATTCACTTGTTGAAGGATATCTTGGTTGTTTTCAGTTTTTGGTGATTATGAATAAAGCTGTTACAGACGTTCACATATCGGTTTTTGTGTGACCACAAGTTTTCAGTTGTTTTGGGTAAATATGCAAGCATGGAATTGTTGGATCATATGATATTGTAATGCTTAACTTTAAAATAAACTGCTAAACTGTTTTCCAAAGTAAAGTGACTGTACTGTTTTGCATCCCCACTAGCAGTGGATGAGAATTGCTGTTTAGCATTTGCTATTGCAGGTGGTTTGGGGCCATTCTAATAGATGTGTATTGATATTGTATTGTAGCTTTAATTTGCATTTGCTTAATGACTAAAGATGTTGAGTATCTTTTCACATGCTTTTTAGCCATCTATATATCTTCTTTGGCAATTTTTCCTTGTAGATCTTTTGCCTATTTTAACAAATTGGGTTATCTTTTTATTGTTTTAAGAAATGTTATTCCCTCCTTAATGAGCTGGCTAGAATTCCTAGTATTGTTCAATAGAACAATTTCTAGTATTCTAGAATTTCTAGAATTTCTAGTATTGTTCAATAGAACACTGCTAGAAATTGTTCAATTTCTAGCAGTGTTCAATAGGAGTGGTGAGAGAGGACATCCTTACTGTGTTCTCAAAATTAATGGCAGGGCTTCCCTGGTGGTTGAGAGTCCGCCTGCCGGTGCAGGGGACGTGGGTTCGTGCCCCGGTCCGGGAAGATCCTACATGCCGCGGAGCGGCTGGGCCCGTGAGCCATGGCCGCTGAGCCTGCGCATCCGGAGCCTGTGCTCCGCAACGGGAGGGGCCACAACAGTGAGAGGCCCGCGTACCAGAAAAAAAAAAAGGCAACACATTCAGTCTCTATTAAGTATGATGTTAGCTGTAGGTTTATTTGGAGATATCATTTATTAGGTTAGGAAAATTCCCTCTATTCCAAGTTTGCTGAGAACATTTTTAAAATCATGAATGAATGATGAATTTTGTCAAGTGAGTTTTCTGCATATATTGAGATGATTGTATGTTTTTTATTTCACTGTTAAGATGAATTGCCTCGCTTGATTTTCAAATACTGAACTATCCGTGAGGTGAACCTCACTTGATCATGATGTATTAACTCTTTTTAATATTTTATATATATATTCCATTAGTCATTAAGGAAATGCAAATTAAACCACAGTGAGATACTTCATGCCCACTAAATAACTGTAATGAAAGAGACAATGACACTTGTTGGTGAGGATGTCGAGAAATTGGAACCCTTATACACTGCTGGTGGGCATGTAATATGGTACAGCTGCTTTGGAAAACAGTTTGGCAATTAATTCCTCAAAATGCTAAATACGGAGTTACCATGTGACCCAGAAATTCCACTTCTTGGTATATACCCAAGAGAAATGAAAGCTATCCACACAAAAACTTGTACACAAGTGTTCATAGCAGCACTATTTATAATAGTTAAAAAGTGGAAACAACCTGAATGTTCATCAGCTGATGAGTGGATAAACAAAATGTGGTCTATCCCTACAATGGAATATCATTCAGCAATAAAAAGAAATAACTGACACGTGCCACCACATGGATGAACCCTTAAAATATTTAAGTGAAAGAAGCCACACATTGTATGTTATGATTCCATTTATGTGAAATGTCCAGAATAGGCAAAATCCGTATCGCGACAGAGATTAGATCAGTGGTTGCCCAAAGCATGGCTTTTCTTCTGCTGCGTCTTCATTGTGAGGGTTTGTGTTAATCTAGTCAAGAGCTGGGTCTGGGTTTAAAACTTGATGCTGCACCGGGGGCTGCAGACTTCTCGGGCGAGACCTTTGTTTGTGGCCCTGCTTGCCTGCGGGTCTTCCCTTCCTGCTGCTCCCTGTGAGCCCGTCTTTGACAGCCGCTACCCCCAGCTATATTTCATTTATTTTCCCTTCACACTTGCTAGCATTTTGAGTTAAAGGCAGGGTAGAGGGACATTCTCTGATGTTTTGCACAGGCACTGGAACCTGGGGCTTGGGGGTGTGGCCTTCGCTAGCGTTCCTGTCTCTTTTCTAGAAGTTATGCTGGACTTCGCACATATTCCTGCCCTCTGCCAGGGGTAAAGAGCTTTTTTATCTGTCTGTTCCCTTTCCCAGCTGCAGTGGATTTCCACCACTTCCTTCAGGCTATCCTTTTTTACCTTTCTCCTGCAGCTGAATGCTTTTGTTTCCTAGCAGAAATAGGGGAGATGGATCTAGGCAACACTTGGCTGGTGTTTCATCGGTGGCTGCCGTTTTCCTTTCTCAGCTGTGGTGGGGTTTCTACCAGTGCCCTCAGGCTATGGATTTTGTTGACTTCCACTGAAAAGTCAGGCTTTTTTTCCAGGGTATATGGGGCTATGTAGAGTTTCAGCAGTCACCGCTGTTTCCTTCCCCCAGCCGGCCCCCAGGGGGGAAACTTTCTCAAGGCTCTCCCCAGGCATCCTTAGGAACCACAGGTGGGGTTCCTGGGGGGAAAAGTCTGAACCTTTCAATTTCCGCAGTTTTCTGGTCTCCACGCTTTCACATTAGCCCATGCTCAGCCTTTAGCAATTCACTGAACATTTTAACTTTAATCTTCTTACCGAACTCTGCCCCGTGTAAGCAAATGCTTGAGTCTAGTTTCTCCTTGTGGTTGACTGTCTCCAGTTTTCAGGCGAGTTGTTTGCTCATGACCTCACTTCTCCAATGGGTTCAAGAAAAGTCATCAATTTTCCGTTTCTCCAGCTTTTTTCTTGCTGTGAGGGTAGGACATGTTCTTTCCAGCTCTTTATTCTCATTGGCTGAAACTAGAATTCCCATGGTTTCTTTTGATAAACATATGTTCTTAATTTTGATGGAACCAAATCTATTAGGCTTTTTCTTTGGTTTGTACTTTTCATGTTTTGTTGATTGACAATTGTATATGAACTGATTTTTTTTTTTTTGCTGAGTTGGGTCTTCGTTGCTGTGCGCGGGCTTTCTCTAGCTGCAGTGAGCGGGGGCTTCGCTTTGTTGCGGTGCGCGGGCTTCTCATTGCGGTGCCTTCCCTTGCTGTGGAGCGCGGGCTCCAGTAGTTGTGGCTCGCGGGCTCTAGAGCGCAGGCTTTGTAGTGTGGCGCAGGGGCTTAGCTGCTCCGCGGCATGTGGGGTCTTCCCAGACCAGGGATCGAACCCGTGTCCCCTACGTTGTCAGGCGGATTCTTAACCACTTCGCTGCCAGGGAAGTCCCGAACTAATTCTTTTTACATACACATATTACGGCAGAACAGACTATGCTATAGAAAGTTCATGTAAAGCTAGAATTATTTGATCCTTGAATCCATGTTTGGATTTTCTTTATGAGAAAAGTATTAACGACTAATTCAATCTCTTTATGAATGCGGGACAAATTATTATTTCTATTTCTTCTTGAGTCATTCTGTTAAGTTGTATTTTCTTAGGCATTTGTCCATCTCATTAGCTTCAAATTTATTAGCATTTGCTCATAATGGCCTATATTATAAATATCTGTTATTGTTTTTATACCTCATATTTTACAGTTATGCCTTCTGGGTTATTTTTCCCTTTGGTCATCCTCACTTAAGGCTTTACTATTTTATTAGCCTTCTTGAAATATCAATTTTTGCCTTTGTTGATATTTGCTATTGCCCTTTGGTTTCTATTTCATTGATTTCTGCTTTTATCTTTATTATTTCATTCCTCCTATTTTTCTTTGGGTTTATTTCGCAGCTTTCCATTATCAAATTGAAGAGTATATAGAGAACCAGATCTGAGCAGATCCTAAAGAGAGGTGCATGTCAATCGCAACGTGGCTTACACCCTCAGCACACCTATTCGCGCCACGCCACCACCTTCCAGCCAGCTCATACCTAAAGGGCTTCAAGTGAGTTAGTTCTCTGTGATCTGCTGTCTGAGGAGTGAAAAAGCCAAGTTATGTTCATGTATATAACATGCTGGAGCCAGGCCAGAGTGGACTGCTGTGGGATAATAGCCCTTTTTAGGGGAGACCCTGAAGGATAGTATAGAAAGAAAGTTCTTCCCATGAGCAGAACTGTACCTTTCATGGTCTTCTTTGTGTGTGTGTTGTGGGGGAAGGTGAGCTACACAGAGGTGAGGCTCTGACCAGATTCTTCGGCAGTAGCTAATGATTTTTAGGAACTTAGAAGAAACAAGAATGAAGAATCAGTGCAAGGAATTTTATGGAAGAGGCATGTGGTGAGCTTGGGATGAGCTGGAGTAGGAGAATTTTCATCTCACTCTCCTTAATCAGGTGGACAAGATGACCCATGGTGCCCATCAGTTAGTTTCTCTCTCCCTCCACCTAGTGACTGCTCTGTGGGCTCATGAACAAGTGGCCATGGTGTAGGCAGGGAGCTAAAACAGACACATTCTGGGTTTGAATGTGTTTTCTCAGCTGCCACGATCTGTCAGCAACTCTACTCATGGACTTACAGAACGCCTTCTTCACCATGATGATATTCCACAGAGCACAGGGCTGCACCAAGGAACTCGCTCGAAGGCAAAATAAGTAGAGCATTAACCTTAAAAGATTTACGCATCTTACTGTGATGCCTACGTGCCGCTACATGATGAGGCAGGGAGGAAGATGGGTGGAACCCAGGGATTCCGTGGTGCCCCCTACTACGCTTATGTCCAGTCGTAAAAGTAGATGCAAGGACCTCTCACTGACAGCATCCCTAAAGACTCAGATCTCTCAGAAATGAAATCCAGTATCCAGGACTAATGGTGTCAGTGGTGCAAAGTGAAGCAGTCCTTGCTCATTGGTGGTGGAAATGATGTACTCATCGGAGGAGTTCAGGAGAAGGGTTCTGGGTGCTGTTTCTGACTTAAACGTGATTCTCTAGCCATCTCAAGTGATTTTACTAGCTAACGGATTATCTTTTTAATAAATTCACTTCCTGTTTAAAGCAGAGAGGACTGATTTCTAGTATTTAAAAAGAAGAACCCTCGTTTTTATAGTGGAACAAAGTGGAGGTGGGGGGGGGCAGATTAGGAGGTTGAATTGTGTCCGCCTCACAAGACATGTTCCAATCTTAATCCCCAATACCTGGTACTTGTGGATGTGACCTTATTTGGAAATAGGGTCTTTGCAGGTGTAATCAAGTTAAGATGAGATCATACCGGATTAGGGTGGGCCCTAAGTCCAAGGACTGGTGTCCTTATAAGAGGAGAGACACAGAGACACACAGGGAAGAAAAGAAGGCCATGTGATGATGGAGCCAGAGACTGCAGTGATTATACCTAGAAGCCAAGGAACACTAACGGTTGCTAGGAAGAAGCAAAGAAAAATTCTTCCTTAGTAGCTTCAGAGGGAGTATGCCTTTGCAGATTTCAGATTTCTAGCCTCTAGAACCATGAGCGAATAATACATTTATGTTGTCTGAAGCCACACAGTCTGTGGTCATCTGTTATAGCCACCTTGGGAAACGAATACACACTTCATTCAAGGTACCCTGAGTCTGTGAAAAAAATTCAGTCCTGGGAATTGGATGAGTGGCTGGCTGTGTTCTCTACTGTGGTGATTCAACCCAGGTCTTAGTTTGCCGGGCTTATAGGTAGGGCTTCAGTGGACCACCCATCAATTCTGATCCTAAAAATACACATGATTATTAGCCACTGTCCAGAATTACCCTCGTTAGACTATTCTGATTACCACGCTGCTCCTGCTGCCTAGGGTATCGCACCCCCCTTTTTTCCTGGAAATGAAATTCTGCTCCTGCCCTACTACCCAACGAACCTGCTGTCCATTCCCTCTGAAATCAGCAGCAACTCCTACCAGCACACCCGGCTGATAAAGAACAGCCGGAACAATCTCTTAGTCCCCTCAACAACATACCCAATTTAAGCGAAACCCCCAACAGCAAGTGATCCAAAATAAGAGGCACTATTATTTTATGAACCACTTGGGGGGAAAAAATAAACACCGTCGAAGTGTGACTTATGATAATTTATAATACATCCTCATCTCAGAGACATGAAAAGATATGCATCTTAGAACTCCTGAAATATAGTATTTCTCAAAGCCTTGGTGAAGGGAGTGTCATTTGAGCTTCCTTAAGGAACAAAGAGTGTGAACAAGCAGACCATAAACCGCTCGGACACTTCTATCTCTCTTGAGACTTTGGATTTCTTCCAAGGAATTTCTGGCAACTTAACTTTATTTAATATGTGGACTACCACTGAGCCCAGGTTTCAGTCAACCAACTAAGAAAACAATTAGAACGACTTCTAGCTGCTTGAGTCAGCATATTGATCCAAATCCCTGGGATGCATGCCCATATTGATAAATTCAACCTGATAGAAAACTATGATTCTCTCTCTTGGATCTAGCACCCTCATATGCTGTTAACCATACATATTTGCTAGAGTTTTTGCAGATATTTTTTAGGGTGGAAACCTTCTTCTGGGTCAGACTCAATTGTATTTGTCCTCGTGGGCATCTGACTGTTATTACAGGTTTGAAAAAAATGAAGAGTGGTGGAGGTGATGAAGGGATATGGCTTTCTGTGTCACCGAGCTCCAGTGAGGTTATTGAGAGTTTTCAAGCAAGGTGGGAACTGCGTCATCAGACAGGAGAAGAGTGGTTGAGTCTTCTGACAAGCGAGTTCCATTGCAGATTGAGCTTTATCGATACTCTGACTCATCTGCACCCTCATATGTAACCGCCACACTTCTCAAGGTCCTATTTTCAAATAAGAGACCTGGTGAGGCTATGAATTACACTAATGCTGTAATTTGGCAACTCCTGGGATCAGACCTATGTTTGTCTTTTGGTCTTCTCAGCACCTTAGCTGCAAGCAGTAAGAGATTCCTTTACTGTAGCCTTAGAAAATTTCTGATTTTCCAGTCTCTGCTTTGATAGGAGGATTGAGGAATTAGAATTTGTTATTGTCTCCCTTTAAGCCAGTACTTTTCACTGGTAGTGATTTTTGTCTCTCTCAGGGGACATTTGGCAATATCTGGAGATATTTTTGGTTGTCACAACTGGGAGGGATGTATGTGTCTTACTTGCATCTAGTGGATAGAGACCAGGGGTGTTGTTAAACGTCCCATAATGCATAGGACAATCTCCCGTAACAAAGAAGTACCCAGCCCAAAACGTCAGCAGTTTGGGGGCTGAGAAGCCCTGTTTTCAGCTCTTCGCCGTAGTAGGAAGTAGCCACGCCACTCAACCTCCCTTGGTGATATTCCCCTCTGCAATCTCACTTTTTACCAGAAAGATACTCTGACATGATCAGTTATAAGAAGCACCATTATTTTATGAACTACTAAGAAGGAAAAACCACCATCAAATTGATGTGTTTTTGTTTTGTTTTGTTTTGTTTTTTGCAGTACACGGGCTTCTCACTGCTGTGGCCTCTCCCGTTGCGGAGCACAGGCTCCAGACGCGCAGGCTCAGTGGCCATGGCTCACGGGCCCAGCCGCCCCGCGGCATGTGGGATCTTCCCGGACCGGGGCACGAACCCGCGTCCCCTGTATCGACAGGTGGACTCTCAACCACTGCGCCACCAGGGAAGCCCAATCAAATTGATTTTTAACACACGTCCTTTTATGTGTGCTCTTCGTATTCTTCTATGGCATTAGCCACTCAGTCCTGCCAAAGCCACTTTATGGGCACTTAATTCTAGATGGCCGGTGCTACTGTGACTGCTTCTCCATGAGATGCTGTAGGATAGTAAAGTCATTTCCCTTCATACTTGCAGAATTCCAGTTAACCTTTAACCCCAATAAGGTCCAATAACTAACCCTCGAATTTCTGTTGCCTGCAATCACACCTGATTCTCATTAGCAGAATGTGTGTGTGTGTGTGCGTGTGTGCACACACATGTGAAAGATACTGGGACACTGTCTAGCTTATGGGGGAGCTGGGATTGCTGAAGACCACATTTAGGGCTACCTTTAATACCATCCGAGTCAGGCTTATGGAACTTGTGTGAAGAGGCCAGTGCTGCTCACCAATGCCGAGCTCCAGGTGCTGTAGCTTTGGCTGTGGACACTCACTCTAGCATCACCTCCACGGCTGCTCACACTTGAGCGTGGTTCCACCGCTCCTGCCTCAGAGTTCCCCATGGTCTGCTGCCTCTTTGCTCACTGGCTGGGGTGGAGGTGTCTCATTCATGGCGGTTTAGTGCATGCCTGTGCTCCAGTCACAAGGGAGGCTGGCATTTTCATTTTCAGCATCTATGATAAGCAGCAGATCCTGCTTCCATCAGTCTTGCTGTGTGGGGAATTCCCCAAGCATAGAAAACTGTTACAGATTCTGATTGGCTACGAAGAATGGCCAAAGTCCCCTACGCCGATTCCCACCATTCTCTCCCCTCTGCTCAAAACAGAAAACCAGGAATCATTCTGGCCTCTCCTCTTCCCCTCCCTTAGTACATCAGCAAGTAGTTGATTCTACCTCCAAAATATAGTCTTGAATCCATCCTCTTTTTGGCTCTTGTGTCAATGACTTAATACAGCTGACTATTATCCACTTCATCTGGATTACTGTAACAGCCTCTTTTCTTCCCATCTCCATATCCATGTTCCCCAAAGCAGCAAGGGTATGTTTTTTCGTAAATCACCCTATAAAACTTGTTTGCTTTAAAGCCTTCAGTGGCTTCAGTGGCTTTTTAATTTCTCCCCCACTTAAAATAAAATCCCCTATCCTTATTTTGGTCTAAGGAGGGTGATCTTTTGTCTCATTTTACATAGGATACAAGTTTTAAGAGCGCTTCCTTTTTATTCTCAAAAGGGTATGGTTTAGACAGCACATTAGTGTCAGTTTACCTATGAGGCCCTGAGTTTTCTGAGCCCTGCTCCTTCCCCACCCTCACTCACTGAACTGCTCTCAGACTTGTCTTCTCTGAGCTCTTGTCCCTCCTTTGGGGACTTGCAGGTTCTTTCCTTCTTCCTGGCACACTTTTCCCCACATTCTTCACACAGCTCTCACCTCGTTGTCCTTCAAGTCTTAGCTAAGTGGTGATCTCTCAGAAGTCCTTCCTTACCTCTCTCTCTAACAGCCCTCCCCCCGACACCCCCCACCCCCAGTTCTCTGTATCATTTCCTTCTTCATTTCCTCCATAGAGTCACCAGAATTTGACATTGAGTTGTCTGTCTATTGTTTAATCTCTGCCTCTCGCACTAGAATGTAAGCTCCCTGAGGGTATGGATTACATGTGTCTTACCATTGTACCCCAGGGCCCGAACCTGTCACTTAATAGTTCCTTCAGTCAATCAATAAAAGGCCTTCCTTCCCTGACCCCTTGACAAGGTCTGAGCTCCCACGCTAGACACAGTCAGAGCACTGTGTACTCTTCTTCCTCAGCGCGTCTCACAGTTGTACTTAAATGGTAATTTGTATAATTTCACTTTACCAGTTTCTCCTTCTAGATACATGTCCAGGGCATGAACAGAGGCATGTTCCTCTTGCCATGCTGAGAACAGGGCACTTGAGTACGTGTGAGTCTGTTGAGTCTTCTGCAAGCTCATGGGTCTGGGAGAAGGAGGTGATGATGGTTCTCTGCTGGGGTAGGGAAACCTTGAAGGGCGAGTGCCTGGGGCCGGATGCGAGAGCAGAGCATTCAGCGCAGGCTCCCACACGCAGCGGGACTAGCTGCTTGGTCTTTCTCTAGAGCAGAATTTCCCTTGACTTCCTCTGCTTCCCTCTCAGTCTCCCTCTTAGAGGTTTTTTGAACCCCAGAAAAGTCTGGGCACATCAAGGACCCAGACCCTTCAGCCAAGACAACTGGCAGGGATGGGAGCAAGGCCTCTGGATCCTGGGGGAAGAGTTGGAGAAATGGGGAGAGAAAGACTTCCAGCTAATACCCTACTTGATTCCGTGTTGTCTTTGTTAACAGAAGTCAAGCCTGTTGGTGAAACAGCTGCTGAAGAAAGCAAGCCAGACACACTTCCACCATCCAGTGTTCAAAACACAGTCAAACAAAGCACAGTCCCACCATCCACTGATAAAAATGTGACTGCACTGGAGACCAAGGGAAGCACACCCACAACGCCTAACACCTCAAGGGCAGTGCCAGCCTCAGCCCAGCAAAGCACAACTGCAGTGGACAGTGGCAAAGATAAGAAACCAGCCACAGGCAACTCTGCTATAACTACTAAAGACTCAGAGGATTCTACAACCACACCAACCACTGTCTCGACAAAGCCTGAAACCACAAGCAGCCAGAGTGGAATTAAAAGCAATTCAGCTAAATCTGGAACCCAGAGTAGCCACAGTGTGACCACAAGCAGTGTGATCACTAAGGAGGGAAATCAGGCAGCCTCTGACCGTCCAACTCTGGGTAGCACCTCAGTCATCACGCCTGTTCTTCCTTCCTTGCCCACCCCAGCAAGCACTCACCGGCCTAGCACGGTCTCTGTGACTTTGGTCTCTGTGACTTCAGAGCCCGCAGCGAGCTCCTCCGAGGGACCAAACAAAATTACAGCAGCTACAAGTTTAGGCACAACGGCGGGTCCCACCTTCACGACGCAGGGGACACTGACCACACTAAGTAAGTAATGCCTTTCTTTTTTAAAGCAAAACGAAACTTTCAAATGCTTATATCCTGTACAGTCGCTGGAGATTCTTGCATATTTATATTCATGACTGTGCGCCACCTTCACTCAGCCCGTTTCCCATTTCAGTGATGAGCAGCGGCCGGTAGAGCTGTGTGTTCTGATGAGAGCTCAGGGTTTTGACCTGCCTAGTGGAGCATTTACTTTTTTTTTTTTTTCTTAAGTGCTCGTCTTAATCCAGTAAATTAATTTCAAAACTCACTGATGGGTCATGAGCCTCAAGATCATGGCCCAGGTCAGATCTCTTGAATCAGAATTTCTAGGCGTGAACCTGAGCATCTGCGTTTTGAGGAAAGCTCCACCCCCCCCCGCAGGTAACTTGGGTGTGTGGTGAAGAGCTAGATAGCCACACCGCAAGAGTACGGTCGCCTCCTCCTGCGTGAGAGCCGGGGCTCTGAGTTGGATAAGCCTGGATGCCAGTCCCTGCTCTACCACTTGTTAGCGTGTGACATTGGGCAATTCATCGAGTTCCTCTGAGACTCAGTTTCCTTGTTTATAGAATAGGGATAATTACACTAACTTCCTCATAGAGCTGTTGTGAGGATTGAAAAAGAAAGTACCTTTGAAGCACTTAGGAGCCTCACAGGAAGTAAGTACTCGGTTAAAGCTAGCCGTGCTGCTGGCACTGTCACTGCTGTTGATACTTCTTCTGTCGGGTTCCTACACTGGCTCATCCAATCTGCTCATCCTGTAATAGGTGATGGGAATTGACTTCATCTGCCTGCCTCTTCCTCCTCATAGCCTGCCTCCTTCTTCTTGTGGTCTAGGTGGGGGGGGGGATAAGACCAAAGAACCTCAGAAAACTAGAAACAAGAAAGCCTATCTTTTTGTGTTAAAGGTACCACTCACCTTTTCTCATAAACTTTGTTTTCCCAATTATAGCACCATGGGTAATTACCTCACAAGGAACTCAACACACCTCTAGCAAGACACCAGCTGTCACTGGCACCTCTGAGGCTCTGCAGCCTGCAGGCTCTTCATTGGGACCTGGGACCACATCTCCTGCCAGGGGACCCACAAGCTCCAGCACTCATTTGGAGTCAACTGCCCCTCAAGGCTCCAGTACCCCTTCTCCCACCTCAGTAATTCCAGCAGGTGTGGGACAGGTGAGAGAGCCCAGAGACGGAGAGAAGGGACTCCAGGAAGAGCATTTCTACTCTTCCCTTCCCAGGGCGCCTGGGGGGGCTGTAATCATTCACTCACCCTCTCTGGCTTTGCTGGACTCTGGCGTAGACAGCAGGATAGCCAGTAACACACCTGGCTCTCGAACTCCAGCCGGCCACACTCCCAGCTTGCCCCCAACTCCTTATTTGGTGTCACCCACCGAAGGGAGGGAGGGAGAAGGCAAAGACAAGACCTCGTCAGGCTCAGCCTGACCCTTAATCCCAGTGGCTTCTTCCAGATACAGTGCGATTCTCCTGAAAAGCTGAATGAGAAGATGCTCGTCCTGAACATCTCGAAAACTGATGTCTTGAGAACCAACATCTGTGTGAGTACCTCGCTCATCTGAGCCCTACTCTGATCTACATCCCCAAAATGCGGTTAGGCAGCAGGGTCACGGAAGGTAGAAGGGAATGAAGGGTTCCCTCTAGAAAGGGGCAGAGAGATGTTTTCATTTTCCTGCTCTTGTTTTTTCCTAGTAGGACAGGACGTGGTCCCTTCCCATCTTATGGAGGGTCAGAGCCAGGTTCAGACTTCTCTAAGGGAAGCCCCACCCTCAGGGCTGCTGCAGGGCCAGAAATCTGGGCTTTCACTTCTGAGAGTCTGGAGACCCCAAGCCTGGTTCCTGTTTGCTTCTAGTTCAGGATGTGACTTTATTAAGTCGATCTCTTTGAGCTTCAGAGGCCTCAGTTGAAAATGAGAGGCTTAGTGTGCCTAACTCTCCCTGTTCTAATAGTCTGTGGTTTTATATTTCCTGGTCCACGTGTTATCTGATGGCCACCCTCTAACCTAGGGGAGCTGTTGCCGGCAGCTGTCCTTCCCCTCAGGGGGAGTTGTTTGTGTATTGTTTGGGGGAGATGGTGTCAGCACGTGTGTAAGTTTGCATGTGTAGCAGTGTGTCCACTGCCTTCAGACTGCCGGTCTCCCTAGGATTAAGGGCTTTAGTCTGGGGACGTCTGCCGCAGAGTTTAGTCAGTAGCTGAGGCCTGAGTGAGTGCTGGTGATGGATGACTCACTGCTGCCCTCTCCTGGTCAGTGGCTATTTTGGCAAACACCCCTGGAAACTAGAATAGGATGGAAAACTTGGGTTTACAGTACTTTTATACCACCTATTTTCTGCAGTTGTTTCCTTCTGGGTGTCCATTTTGCTGGAATTTTCCAAGTGAACTATAGAAAAGGTAGAGTTTAAAAAGGGAACAGTGTTCCCCTAGGGTTGGGCTTATTGGACAAGATAAGAATCACACTGATGCTTGCTCGGACTTTCCTCCGGCTCTTTGGCTGAAACTTGGCAGGGGCGTGTTTGGTGGTAAGAAGCGTTCTTTTCCTTTGCTGTGAATGGAAAGAGGAAAGCCCTGGATCTTCACCTGCTAGCAGGTTGGGGAATTAGTAAGCCTAAGGAAATTCCAGGTAGAAACCCAAGGGATGGCTTATGGGACAAGCCCTATGGAGTCTTTTTCTTCATCTCGGTACCCTTATTCCAAACTCTGGTCAGAGACACATCAGTTTGGGGTGCCTCTGGATGATGTGGCAGGGCTGGGTAAAAGCTGCCCACACTTTGCTTCCTCACCCTCAGCCCTAAAGCCAGCCAGCCACACTCTTTCTGCTGAGAAATACAGAAGACTCCCGTCTAAGACGTCCTCGTGCATCTTCAAGATACTCCCAATTTTCCCTGTGCAGTGATGGCCTCGCCTTTCTCCTGTCAGCCTGTTTATGGTTTCAGGGTCTTAGCCTCGGGAACGGGCACGTGTGTTTCGACTTTGGGTTGGATAACCTTGAGCTGAGAGCCAGGGCCTCCCCTCCTGAGGTCTCTGAACTCAGCATCAAGGGCTGGCAAATGGTAGGTTCAGAGAGGACTGGCATCTTCCCCCCTGGCTGTGCCTCCTCATGTTCTTCTGGGGAGAGAGGTCGTGATCATTAAGGAGCTCTGAGGGAGAAAGCGGCACTAGGGCGAATGGTATTGCTCAACCACGATGAGATAAACAGGATAAGGAGACGAGGGGGAGAGCTCCACGTGAGGCAGAGAAGGCAGGGGCTGGCCCAGGAGGACAGCACGTAACTCACCACTCCTGGCAGGCCTGGGAATGGCACCAGCTGCGGCCGGAGAAGGGAGTAAGTTCATAGCCGGCAACAGCGTTCTCCTGACCTTAGCTTCGAAGGATGGCTCCATGAGCCTAGGCTGCTGTCACGATCCCTGAGGAATTACCTGTGGTCTCTCCACAACAGAACGCGACCGCTTCGAATGACAAACTGGTCACACTTTTGTGCCGAGCAGCAAAAGCCTCCTTCAACCCAGCTCAAGATCAGTGCCATATACAGCTGGCACCTGTTCCAGAAATCCAGGCAGTGGCAATCAAACAGATCACTATCCGCAGTGAGTTGAGGGTGGGGGTGGGGGGTGGAATGGGGCGGGAGGTACAGGAGCACAAGGGTGGGTCAGTTGTCAACCCCTGGCCACCCGAGAGAGAGACACCACTCAGGGGACTGAGATTCAGGATGTCCTCCTTTGTCCCTTACCACGTCACTCTGAGCTAGACCACTGAAGCGGCATCTCTCCCTCTCCCCCTCAGCAAACCTCTTTCCCACGGACGTTTATGAATTGCTGAAAGACAAATGGGATGACCTAAAAGAGGTAAGTGGATGCCCCCCATGTGCTGGGACAGACTGGGTCAGGAGCCTGTCCCTTGGAAGTCCACGGTTCCCCAGGTCCACTGACTCTCATTGTCAAGAAACCTCTGATTTGCAAGCATCTAGAAGATAGGAGGGCAAGAGGGGACAGCAGGGCGGTAGAATGGGTTTTCCCCCAAACCCCAAGTGCAAGAGCTCATAAGTGAATGGGAGTTCTGAGAGAGGGTGACCCGGAACCTGTTTTCTGCCCTGTGACTTTCTCCTTCGCGGCCAGGTGGGAGTCAATGACATGCAGTTTGAGGGTCAAGGACCACCAGAAGAGACCGAGGACCGGTTCAGCATGCCCCTCATCATCACTATTGTCTGCATGGCATCCTTCTTGCTCCTGGTCGCGGCCCTTTATGGCTGCTGCCACCAGCGCCTCTCCCAGAGGAAGGACCAGGTGAGGACTTCATTCCACTAGCCCGGGAAGCAGTCCACTTCACTGGATGACTCTCACCCCGTTATTCCCATATTAGAGAAAAGCGAGGGGGCCGTGGGCCCTTTCTGATAGGCAGAGGTCATCCCTTATAGGAAATGGAAACTTGCCTGGAAAATTAAAGAGGCAGCGTGGTGGAAGGGAAGGGCATGGGCTTTGGAGTCAGGAAGACTTGGGTTAAGCCCTAGCTCTGCCTCCTATTATCTGGGTGACCTTGAGCAAGTCATAATCTCTGAGCTTCAGGTTTCTCTTCTGCATAGTGGGCATAATATCCACCTTGCAGAGTTGCTCTGAGGATCCATTGCTATCAATGGGCTGAGGCATACCTGTCTAACCAGAAGTTCTTTCATTTACCTTACTAGAATTCCCTCATTATAGTTCCACCCTGACCCATGGTTCTCAACCCCAGCTGCACACTGTGGAGAGCTTTAGGAAAAAAAAAAAAACCACCCATGCTTAGCTTCCTCACATACCAATTGAAACAGAATTTCTGGATCAGTATATTTGTTAAAAGCTTCCTGGGGGATTGTCCTGTGCCACCTAGGTTGTATCTTAGGTAAAAATGGAGAGAAAGTACTATCCCTAGATAGTTCCCATCTGTAGCAGAGATAGCTAGAAGTTGTGCTGTACCCATCTTGCTCAGGCTTAGAGGAGAGGTCCTCAGTCACTAGGCCAGATGAAAGTCATTCTCTTACAGTTTGTTCCAGTTCAATGCAGCAGGGTGAGGAGGGTCCTGGAGAGGAAGGTTTGGTGGGGAAGGAATGGAGGAAAGAGGAGATTGGAGGACAAAGTCCATCTCCACTGATGTCACGGATTTGCCGCCAGTGCAAAGGTAAAGCGAGCTGGGTATTTTAGGCTGTGGGGCAAGTTCTTATCTCAGACTAGCCCCGAGGCAGGCCAGTAGTCAGGAAGGCCTCCAGGACCACCTATTGTTCACCTTAGCCAAATCGGGGTTCCTGGATTATAGGGGTACAGGTGTAATATTAAGGCTAGAGCAAGGCTAACAGCCCTCAAAAATTACCCCTTTTCCTTGGGTCATCTCCCTCACTCTAGCAACGACTCACAGAGGAGCTACAGACGGTGGAGAATGGTTACCACGACAATCCAACCCTGGAAGTGATGGAGACCTCATCAGAGATGCAGGAGAAAAAGGTGGTCAGCCTTAATGGGGAGCTGGGGGACAGCTGGATCGTCCCTCTGGACAACCTGACCAAGGATGACCTAGAGGAGGAGGAAGACACACACCTCTAATCAGGTCTGCTGGTGGCCTCCGACGGTGCACAGAGCTCCAGCCCAAGCGCCTCAAGTGCCATGTGGACAGGGGAGGAAAATCCTTCCCCTTCGAGGGAAAGACTGGGGAGGGAGAGCAGACTCGGAGGGTTCCCTCCCCCCAATCCCCACAGGCCTTAATTTTTCCCTTTTCAAGCTGAACAAATCACATTCTGTGTAGAATCCTCTTGTAAAATAACCCACTAGTGCCTGAGCTCAGTGCTGCTGGGAGATCAGGAAAGAGCCATCCAAGGGACTTCAGAGACCATCTAATAGAATCCCTTCATTTCACAGATGAGATGACTGAGGCCTAAAGAGGGTAAAGTCAAGGTCACACAGCCACTGGGTGACAGTCAGGATGAAAACAGAGATCCTTCATTCGGTGCAGTGCCCATTGCCACCATGCCACGCTGCAGTGATCACCTATGCCCTCCCTCCAGAGCTGCCCTGGGCAGGGGGGGATGAAGCTGCCAGTCAGTGGATGGGATGGAGGGGAAAGCAGGGCCACACCCTGTCGCAGTGGGATCTGATTACTTGAAAGGATAAGTCCCGTTTTCTGCCTGTCTCCTACGCCAGCCTTGTCTGCCAGTGTTCCTGTCCTGTGTTCTGCCCCCTCCCTTCACTCAGTTTTCACTCCCACTCTGTCCCAGGGCCCCTGGGACTAACACAGGTCATTCATGATCTTGAACCCCTTGTTCTGGAGTCTAGTTTCCTGGCATTTGCTTATGAGATTGGGACTGACACAGGAACAGGTCTGCACATGGGTCCATCTACAGGTGAAGAGAGAAAGGGAAGCCTTTCCTCCCAGGATGGGTGCCAGCCCACCTCCAAGGCACTCCTTGAAGAGACTCCCTGAGTGCTTTGGTCTCCCATCCCCACCGGGACTAAGGTCTGCAGCAGCTGTTGAAGGCAAGGTGTTCCTATTTCGTTGTCACTGCTCAGCCGATGCGATGGGGTGAAGACCCCAGCTTGGTCATCCCCGAGATCCAGCGTGAAAGAGCAGCTTTAGGACAGAGCTTCCTGGTGTCCAGTCAGCAGAGAGGTGTCTGAATAGACAATCGATTGAAACAGCAGGAAGGATAGGCTTCGCTTTCCAGATCATAGGAAAGTCAGGGGCTTTGCAAGTTGCTGAGAGTTTTGTCTTCTTTGTCTTTTAATCCAGAACTCTGCTGCCAAAGGCCAAAGCTCACATCGTTGAGACATTTCCAGTTAGATTCCATTCTTCTGTGCACAGGACAAGAAAGGCCTAGATGCATGGTGCACTGCAAGGTGCATAAGGGGCAGCCCGGGGTCCTGGCGTTCTATTCCCAGTGACCTCTCACTGTCGGGGCACGGAGGTAGGTCTTGCTGTGTCCCCTCCTCTGTATTCCTAGTGGGGCTGGCTGCCCAGCACTCCTGTAGGTTCTGGTGGCATCTCAGGGAAACAAAATGCCGACTGTTGCCCAGTGGAGGGGTTTTGAGGGAGCTCAGCAGGTAGCTGCTACGTAGACGGCAACTGAGGACTGGGCATAGCGAGGTTTCATCTGATTTTCTGAGAAGGAATCCTGTGTGGAATTTTGAACTCTGCCCATGTTCTCTCTTGTTCCTGGACATAAATTCCCTGGAACCTACTAGGAAGATGCTTAGGAGAATGAAAATGGTCACTTCGGGGCAAAAAGCCAGACCCCTAGAACCTAGGGGCAGTCTAAGCTGCAACAGTTCTGATAAAATAGGCTATCTGGTTTGGGATAGATTATTTTTTTAAAGGAGAGGATCTCAAGAGGAAGATCTATGTCCTTCCTTTGCTGCCTAATTCCCTCTTCATAGGCTTTAGCCATTTGATACCTAGGAGAAAAGGAAGGCCAGAGGTTCAAGTAGGACCCGTGAGTTTCTCAAGAGCTAGAAAGATGCTAAGCTAACAAGGATCCTGATTCTCTACTATTTGGAGGTTGGCAGGATGGAGAATACCAGTTTGAGAGAAAACAGAAGAAATACTGTTTCACTGGGAAAAGATGTTTGCTTCTTTCCTACCCAGCATTTGGTTCTTTCTACCCATTCTATCGTGGTCACTGTGGGAGAGGCCAGACTAGATTACTCCTTTGCTGATTCTGGGTCACATTTCAGCAGCTAGGTTTAGACAGAGAGAGCAAATATGTCTCTGCAAACCAATCAAAAGCCACAACCCCCAGGCCTCTTGGGGAGAGAGATGGTGACTGGCAAGGACCAGAGAGTAAAAATTATGCTTGGTCAAGAGGAATAAATGTGGGTTTGTCTAGAGAGAAACTTGAAAAGCTTTGGGCTGGTTCAAAGGTTCCTTCTTTTGATGCATCCAAATTGTACTTCTCCAGCCTTTTAGGGCAACTTGCTTTGGCTTGCTCTTGACACTTGCTAGCTCTTGACCTATATCAAAGACTGTTATCGCCATGTATCTGTAAAGGTCATCTTCCCACATCTTTACTGGGCTCTGATGCTATCTGGTAATTCAGATTCTGGGGCTGAGAAGAAGAGAAGAGAACCAGGAACTCAGCATGACTTGAAACAAGTTATGCCAGGGAGAGATTATAAACTCTATCTCAGTGGCACACTGGTTTCCCTAAACTTCATAAAAGACCAGAAGCCATGAATCTGATGACTGGACAAAATCCAGTGGGAAGCACACTGTTACGTGAGTGGGGAGAGACGCAGCAATGCTTATGAATGGGGTACAGAATATTCTTTGCATTGTAGGACAAAATACAGGTTTAATCTAGTCTAGACACAAGATGATTCTTTCTCCTCTTGATAAGGAAAGCTAGCAGAAAGTTTATTTAAACCACTTCTTTAGCTTTATCTTTTAGACAATATACTTTTTAGAAACTTTGGAAAACAAGTTCAAGCTGATACACATATACGTATTTTTTGATAATGTAAATACAACAGCCAAATGTTAATCCACCTGCACTGCTCTGAGCGAATATACTTTGAAAAAACATTTGTTAGCTAAGAGAGAAGGCTTTTTTTTTTCTCTAAACAGGAATGTTAATGTCTATTTTACTGGAAATAAATTTTTGTTTTTCTTTGATGAAAAATGAAATATAAGACAGGCTGATGACAAAGTGTCTGTCTTGCAGATTGGGCATATTAAAATATGATCCTCATCGCCTCTCCATAAAGTCCCAGCATGTTACAGTAAGGGCTGGAGTCAATACGCACTGGTTGGAAAGTGACTCTCTAGTCGTAGGGAGAGGGTTTTAGAACCCAGTCCAATCTTTTTAAAAAAAACAAAAACAGAAAAAGAGCCTGAAGCCCAGAAAAATAAAGTGACTTGGCCAGAATCACGTTTAGTGACAGAAACAGGCTTAAAACCTGGGTTGGAAGACCGTCCGGTGCTGTGTGCCTCAGGAAGAATCAACAAATTAAGGACTTCTAATTAAGGGCAGGCACCAGAATGACACAAAGGACAGAATTCCCTTCTGGAATCTGCAGCAAGGCTAGGGAGAGCATGACGACAAAAATAGGAACCTTACTGGTCTTCTGTTACTTCTGGGTTATTTAGGTCTAAGACTTAAATGAACAATTCTTTTCTGCTAAGAAATAAGTTTTGAATGAGCTTTTACATAGAGATCTTCTGAGTAGGACTAAGGATCAAAGGGAACAAGACAGGGGAAGGCAGGGGGGCAAAAGTAAAGCAATGTCTTTCATCACTGTCATTAGCTGATTCACTCAGGTTTGGTGAAAACCCAGCACTGAGTGAAAGGAGGGGATTACTATTTGCTCTGGGTCTTTTTTAAAATTAGTGAATGTTAAACAGTTTGCCCAGGAGACTGGGGGAGCATGTGTCTTAGTGGACAGGGGTCTAAAGTACACTGGAATTTACTGAGAAACTTGTTTGTAAAGACTGTACTTAATTATTGCCGTTTTCTTACAAAAATATATTTTGGAAAATTGTATACTGTCAATTAAAGTGCTTTTGTCTAAGCTGGTTCAGGTCCTAGTATTTTGCTCTGATTGGCTTCCATTCTTCACTTGTGCACGAGGCTCATCATTGAAGCCCCTGAGGACACAGTGCAGCAACCTCTACTCTTAGTTATGCCTCTTAACTATGTAGGTCCAGACACAAAAAGAGAAGGATGGAAGCTGAAAGGAAAAAGGGGATCCACAAATTCTGCAGATTATCTCAGGCTGCTCTAGTGATCGTAACTGAAAGGGCCTCATTTTCCCTCACAACAGTTTTACCAATGCTTTACCCTCTTCCTTCCCTCTACTTTTGCCTCAGATAAAATTGTGACTCACCCACCACCAAAGATCCCAAAGGGGCTGCTGAACCCTGATTAGGTTTGAAAACACTGATGTAGAGACAAGGCAAATAAAAATACAAAAAGTAAACAAACGGTTCTGTTCTGGCCCTGTTATGCCAATAAAAGGATCTGTTTACTTGTCAGAAGCCTCTGCCTGTCCCTTACCTACAGACATAGTGAAGACAGAGGACGTTCAGGAAAGGAATCACTCAAAGACGATTCTGATTCTCTTCATCTCCTGGGGTGGTATCTATTTACATGTTTCTGCACTGCAAGAAGAAAACTTTATCCTTCCCGACCTGCAGAAGGGAAACTGTCAGGTGAATCTGGTCCACACTCATAGCTGGTATATAATAGTCTCTTCTTGCCTGGCATCTTACAGTTTTACAGTTCACAAAACATTTTTACACATGTTATTTAGGAATTGTCACTACTCTATACCAATAGGGAAATTGGGTACAGAGATTAAGGAGTCTCTTTGAGATCACACAGCTATTTAAATGGTACTACTAGGCCTTGAATCTACATCTTTTCCCTCGAGTCCTACATTCTTTTCTCAACACCACATTAATGCTCGAGTTCCATTAACAACAAAGTACGTTTCTAGAATGCAACTACTGTTACAATATGATCTTCCTTTTATACAGCAGTTCTGAAAGCAGTTAACATCCTTAAGGGTGGGCCAGAGGTATTTTGAGGTTAACTTCAAGAGTGTGCCAAGGATACAGAAAGGAGTACAAGTACCAGGAACTCAGGCAGGCCTCTGGCCATGCTCGAGGCACACTGTTCTAAGAAGAGAATGACTCATAGTTTATCATGGTCACAAAGACCTAAGACTCCATTCTTTTCCTGAATAGGTCATTCCCCCTGCTCCCTGCCCTGCCAACCAAGAGGCACTCTCAGTTGTCATTTTTAATTTGTTATGCCTCTGTCACTCATAACCCCCCATTTTACAAGCTCCCTCCCAAACCACATATTTATTTTGAACCCCAAGGGAAAAAGATAAAGAATAGGACTGGCTACTGTAATTAACAGGAATGATACTGAGATGGCTAGTTATTTTTCAATGACCTTGGCATTTTATAGATTAAAAAGTCACTGGGATCCTAGCAAACAGGATCTGCTGCCAACACTTACTTAAAATTAAGAGAGAAAGGCAAAGGGGTTGAGACTGTCCCCAATGCTACACAGAAGTCACTGGTGGATCTGGAAATAAGCCTAGGATTCCCGACTCCAGCCCTGTATTACCCGTCCTTACAGCCCAAGTTCAGAGAGCAGGAATACAACATGCGCTACAGACATTACCAAGTGTCCTAATCTCCCCTTTCAGGTTTTGCCAAACATCAAACTTACTAGCACAGCGGTGGCCGGATCACTTCTACTATAGCTTTTCTCTTTCTTCCTTGTAATGTTTCCGGAAAAGATATAACTGACCGCCTTTGCTTTTCCTAGGTGAGAGCCCAATGGGAAGAAAATCCCCTGTAGGTCTCCATACTCACTCGACGTGGGAGCAGCTGGCATCTCAACTGTGTTAAATACAAAGCCCTCTTTGCTTATTGCTCCCTTCCCACCAGATGACAAATACATCAAGGGAGAGAAGGTGATGACCCACATTTCCATCCTTTTGAGTTAATTCTCTGGAGGATTAACCCAGGAAAGGCCAATTCCTTACCTTATCACTGCACATCGTTTTCCTGTTTTGAACACAAAGAAATGTTACTTACGGGCCATGCTCAAAGCACACTCTAGAAATGAAAGCTATGCGGTAAAATGGATTATTTGATTTGTAAAGTGAGAAAACGTAATCCCTACTTTGAATAAAATCATTTGACAACTAATTTACTGCAGAATGCAGGGTCACACACAAAGCCAAGAATATGTAAATCAGATCAGGAGATGAAAAGGGCCAAGAGGAGAGCTCCTTGTTATTGAGAGTCTGGAAAGCTCACACAAGTCAACCTGGACAATCAGTTATTTTTGTTTGGCATATTTCTGAGTTTATTTTTTTCAAGGTTCAGCCCTTAAAATTTCTTTCCCCTTCTTTGGGGACAGGGATCCAGAATTTTCCCAATCTCTGCAACACCTCCGGGTTCTCTCTCTTTACTATCTTTTCTACAATTAATTTTCTATTTCAGTTCAGTTTTTTCTTCTAGTTCCTAACCTGTACAAGGTATGCCCCCTCCCCCAAAGAAAACCTGGGAAACACAAGTCCAAATTTACAAAACAGATAAAACAGGACTGGTCATTAATAGCAGATTAAGAAAACACCATTTTATGAAATCACTTACCAGTGCTCTTTAAAAATGGAAACTTCCCCTAGAAACTTTGTAAGATCCACCAGAACTTCTTTATTTCAACACTGTCTCAAAGAAAACAAGGTCTTTCTACAGTACATGTTGTTTGCCTGAATAAAAGTCACCTTTTTGAGGGAAAAATATTAACTGCAAAGTATGTAAACATTTAAAAAGCTGACTTCAAAAGTAGTTTTATGAAGCACAAGAGATTTCTTGTAGTGTCCATATATAACTTTTTATTAAGAAAATGAACAAAATACATTCTTTCTCCATATGTACATTACATACAATGTAATTCTACAACTGCAATTGTTCAGCAGATCACTTATTTATTCACAAAGCAGTGTTAACACACTCACCAAACCTGGGATCAGAACATTACTTGTACTAAGAAACAAAACAAACAAAACCCTATAAAGTCCATACAGATAGGGCAAAAGTAAGATAAAACAGAGAGGATCATGAGAGGAATGGGGAAGATTACGGGACACACTCAACACAGCCCAACGATGACTTAGAACAATGATGATGTTAGGGGACACCTGATGCCCCAAAACATTTCTTAAAAACTACAACTAGCTTACGCCAGCTGTTTCAGATTTCCCTCATGATTTCCTTTCTGATTTAGGTACTTGAGGATACAGAAGAGGAGGGTAAAGGAAGGAGTAGAACCCTGAAAGGTTGCAGTTTTTTCCTTCACATCCTAAGGATTCTCATGAAATATAAAACTCTAAATCTTAGCTGGTAACCAGAGAAATACATTTTTTGGAGAGACATTTGCTAAGCACAGTAAGGGAACTTCTGTTTCAAGGACTCCTTATTTGTATACTTACGTTCATTTCATCTGTTTTGCTTTGCTCTTCTCTGTTTCTCCTTTGGCCTTTGAAAAGTACCTCATCCTTTTTAAGTGTGTGTTTAATTATGGTTATATTAAAAAGTCCATCTAAACAGAAGGCTCTTCATGGGTATGAATATGCTCCAAATGTCTATAATGGTGCATAAAGGGCTTAAAAATTCAAATTAATCTTAGAGATAACATTTCCAATGACCTGAACAAGACAGATCCCTATAGCTTTTGGGTAGTATCTTACATCTATAGTTTAAGCTTAAAAGATACATATCAAGAGAATTATTTTCAGACTGTTTCTCTAGAAAAGGGCAATGCTTTAAAGGAATATAGTAAGGGTAGAGAAAAATGCTTGTGGACGATGAGGAATGGCTGTGTCAAATTTTGTTTGTTTGTTTGTTTTTACTTTTTCTGGCCTTTACCATGTTGGATAACAGAAGGAAGTCAGGAAAAATAAAATGAGTAAGTCTCACCGGTTAAATACTAGTGGCTCTCCTTCTTCACACTTAGTAATTTCCTAAATTTCTATGATAAACGTATTTTCATAATCACAAAAATCAATAAATGTTATTTATTGAAAAGTCCCATAAAAGATGTTTAACACTCGCCAACTTTCAGATGAGCTGGTTGCTGTACCACCATGTTTCCAGTCCAGGAGATGTTTTAACAGGGAAGGAGCTATCCATAGTGTTAATAAGCAGACCCAGAAGGACAGACAGATTCTATTGGCTATGGATGGAGTTGTACCTTCCTCCTCAACCTAATTTGCAGTCCAACTTTGGTTTTGAGGATCTATCTCTACTTAAAGGGATCTCAATTTCAGGCCAATAAGTACACACACACACACACACACACACACACACACACACACACACACACACACACACACACACACAGACCCACCCCATCTTTCCACTGAAAAGGTGGAATCATGTTTGTTGCCAAGAACAACACAAGAAAAGGAGGCCCTAAGCTTTCCTGTACTCTTCTTCTGAGGCTGCAGACTCAGCTGTACATAGATTTTGAAGTGGTGACAGGGAAGAAATCTCATTAAAAAGAAAAACCTATCTCCATAAAAGAATCTGCTCATAGAAAAATGTCTCATTATTTTGCAATTTCTAAATTGAGCTATACATAAAAGAAAATTAATATTATACTATTTAATTCATTCAATTCAAAAGACATTTTATGACAAGTAAAAAAAGCAAGCTGACTTGAAGAATAACACAATCACAGCATATCTTGGTCAGGCTAAATGTAATGCTTAAGAAAGTGAGTCCACTTTTGTTTCTCTAAATGGGTGGTTTACAATTGAGGGAGAAATCAGTTTACAACTGGTCACCAAAATCATTTTTCTGGGAAAGGAAAAAATATCTCAAAAAGGAGACCATGTGCATGACTTTTAAAAACATATACCTTCCCCATAGAAGACTACTTGCATTTAAACTTTTGGACTCTGATATCCTACTATCAAATTTGGGGTTGGGTAGACAATTACTTTAATATGTCTTATAACTTTGTATTCAGTGCTCTTACAAGTATAGTTAATCTGTACGTGTAAAATTAAGCTAAGTCTTTATAAAGGTGCAAGTACCCTAAGACTTCTAAAGTAGGCAATTTAAAAAATGTGAAGTTAGTATGCTAACACATATATATGGAATCTAAAAAAAAAAAATGGTTCTGATGAACCTAAGGACAGGACAGGAATAAGGATGCAGATGTAGAGAATGGACTTGAGGACACAGGGAGGGGGAAGGGTAAGCTGGGACAAGTGAGAGAGTAGCACTGACATATATACACTACCAAATGTAAAATACATAGCTAGTGGGAAGCAGCTGCATAGCACAGGGAGATCAGCTCGGTGCTTTGTGACCACCTAGAGGGGTGGGATAGGGAGGGTGGGAGGGAGACACAAGAGGGAGAGGATATGGGGATACATGTATACATATAGCTGATTCACTTTGTTATACAGCAGAAACTAACATAACATTGTAAAGCAATTATACTCCAATAAAGACGTTAAACAAAAGTAAAAAATAAATATAAAAAATAAAAAATGTAAAGTTATACATCTCTGTCCTCAGTTTTCCCCCTTTCATCTTAAGAAGGAAAAAATAGCAAACTACAAGGCAATGTGATAAAAGTCACTTGCCAAAATCTGATGGCATGGTCCTGAAGGTATAAGATCCTCTCCTTTGTTGCAAAATGAATTTATACAGCTCTGCCAGTTGCAATGGAATTGAACTTATTCTAAATACTTTCTCTAATTTAATTAATCACTTCATAGATGTGGAGGAAACCTAAAGAATAAACCAAAATTATTAAATACTTCTACTGCCAAGCCCAGAACTCATGTATTTCCTGGAAAAGTAGAATAAACAGAGACCCTTTGGATTATGTATAATTAATTTATTTTAAAACATGGAAACTAAATTGATGTCAGTTCAATTCTGTATGGGTTAGAAGTTAAACACGAAATGACAAATTTCTTCCTATTTTCAAGGGTTAGAAAATGAACACCAACCAAATGACACTAGCTAAATTGTAACAAAGGCTTTCTTGAGATTTGTTAACAAAGGAGAGAAATTAAGCTTAAAATTGGCTACTTGAGTAACTGCTTAATCATGCACACAGGCCTGTTCTGTATATCACACAGTGTTTTTCCTTCCTGCCAATTAATTTGGCATTCATTAAGCACTGAATGAAACGTAAGAATGATGATCTCCTTGGGCTGGTATTTACGTGGCAGACAGCTCAGATATCCAAACTAACCGCTGTGAATGCTAGCATCCCAGATGGTACAGAGAGCTGTGTTGCCTGCCGCAAGGCTTAAACGCCATGAAAATGCAAGTCCCTTGGGAGCCCCAAAACTGCATGTTAAAATGTTTTATTGCTGGTTTTCCCTCTGAATCCTTATCAAGGAATTGGCTGTACATAAGAAACTGCTCACCTAGTTTAAGAGCTGGAGCCCATTACACTGGGTTTTCTGTTTCCAGATCTCTATCAGCTACTTGGGAGACAGTGAGGAAAGCAACTAACCAAGAAATGCCGCTTTCTAAAGACTTTGATCCCTCTTGATAGTCTTCTCCTCAGCACTGCATTAAATTAATTGAGGGTTAGAAATGAAGAGCTTTCTTTCTCATTCAGATCTGTGGACCTACAAATCCATGAGCAAAAAGCTCCTATTTTTCCTTCTTTAACATACCCTCATTCTCCTCTCTAGCTCTGTTCCTGAGGTTCAATACCTCCAAGTGAAAATGCCACAGACAGGCAAAACAGAACACTGTGTACAAATGTCTAATATTGTGTACAATTGAGACTAAACAGCAGATAAAAAGGTAAAGAAGAAGACAAATTAGTTCATAATTACAAGTAACGCCTTACAACTGGTCCACTTCCCTACTAAACATTTCCCCCCTTTTCTGTTGTTGACCCTATAGCTCTCAGATAACATCCACATAACATTCTGTTTTCAGTCAAGCTAGGCAATGTTTGAGGACATGATAGTATATATTTGTAAATCTTATTTCCAAATAATGACTACTGTGGAAGATAAACTAGAACGACCCTTTGATTTTCAGGTTTTTAAGTTCTGAATTGGGATCCAGTTCAAGATCTATAACTTTAGAGTTCTACCTAACAGAAAACACATAGTGATATGGTTTCCCACAAGGGCATCTCTCTCTGCCCCATGACAAAATCTGGTTTACTATAACCTTTAATGACTCCTTAGGCTAAGTGCTATAAATCTATTCTCAGAGGATTTAGCTAAGAAAAATAATGGAAACAATTCACAGTATTTGTGGGATAGGAAGAAATCAAGGTTTAAAAATTACGTATAAATAAAATCTCTTAAGATAGTGGGTTTTTTGAAAGATAAAAAGAGCATCTGGTGAAGAAATCAATAAACTACAATCATGAGTCCTCCCCATCAAAACAAACGGTGGAGACATCACTCAGCTGATCGAGGTGGCTCCTAATTATTTCAACAAACTTTGACACTTCTATCTTCAACTGAAATACCTCTAGACTTGAAGTTTTGGGCAGCCAATGTCATTTCAGCATTAATACAAATCACAGGGAGATGTAGGCCATAGTCAAAAATCACAAAAGAATAATGTTATTTGACTAATAAGGAATACAAAAATTTTGAGTGAAAGAACCCAAAGATCTAATCTACAACTAGTGTCATATGCAGACCCTCTATGATTACCCCTCTAATAACTATGAACTTTTTCTGAGGGAGCCTGCATATCTTAGATTAAGGACTACCTTAAGAATTTAAAACTTAGTGAACGTTCAGGCCAGAATTTCTGCAAAAGGATGAAATTACATATGAACATGTATTACAAAAGGGTATATTTTTTACAGCTACATGACGCTGTTTAAAGTACACATTGTAATGATCCTCTCTCATAGAAATCACTTCAAACCATAATTCTCAACTGCTTTGCAACATTCAATCAGCTAGAGAGTTAACACAACATTCACCCAGGAAAAAATTAAATGACCCACAATTACCCAATGAATTTCATATTGTGTTAAGAATAATTATAGGGTAACTCCATCCATGACACTGAGTTTAATTCAGAAAGTAAAATCAGAAACATACTCCTTTCTAAGTACTTTTTGATTCATCAAGCATCATTCTAAATCTCTCACCAATGATTAAGTATCTCAAACTAGTTTTTGTTTATAAACTAGATTTTAAAACTGTTTTATTACATGAAACTCTGTTAATGTATCTCTAAATAGCACTTTTAAGGCAGATGTGAAAAGATCCACTAGAAAGATAAGCTAGCAAACCATTTATATTCAAGACATATTTCACCAAAGAATGCAGTTTACAATCTTAAACAAATCACTGAGCTCTAGAGCCAACAGGCTTTTCTGTGATAAATCAGTGTACTAACTTTCTAATGTTTTCTATCAGTTTTTACTTATTAGACATAGGTAAGTCAGTTTTAATGAAAACCAGGTCTGAAAAGACAATCTTGCTAAAGGTTAATACTGTCAGCTTTAGCACAGAATTAGGCACCCAAATCTGAATTATATGTGAATTAATCAAGCTGGCCACATGAGGTCTCTCTCATTCCACAAAATGCAACTGCATTTTGAAAGTATCTTGCAAATCAGATAATTAATTTCTCATGAGGTATAAGCACTGAAAATGTTAGAGATCTAGTTTATTTCTAGTTTAAATTATTTCTAGTTTATTATTCTGGAATAATATATTCCACTGGAAAAAGGAGAAATGGGGATGAAACTGAAGCTAGGGATGACACTGAGCAAATTGTACCCCACTAACGAATGCATCTAAAACCAGGTGTTTCAATCTGGGGCTCACTAAGCTAGAATGAAAGAATTTTTAAGTAGTAAAGCATAGATATTTGGCTAAACAATGTATATAAATACCAAATTAGATTATTTAAATTATAATATAGTGCTGGAATACTTGGAAATACATGTAGCTCCTCACTAAATATATAAACAAGTTTCATATCAGGGTTCTGATGTCAAAAGTGAGAAATGTGTCAATCTTGGTCACAGATATAATGAAGCCTACATCCTCCTGCAATATTACCAGCAGTGCCTCATTAAAGCCCCAGGGTACAAATTTTGACTTGCCTAGTCAATAACTTCCTAAATACAGTCTATGTCACTTATGCAACACTAAATAGTTTGCTATTACTCAACCCCATTTAAACATGTTGGTGAAAAAAAAAAATTCTGTAAGTGAAGAAAAGGGAAAAGGTTCCACTTAAAGTGAGAAAAGATGAAATTAGAACAAGCATGTTTAGAAAACAACCAGTAGAGAGTCAGAGGAAAATATGAACAAACAAAATCACTGAGTTCAAGAACTGAGTTTCCTCCAAATATGAAATCTAAGGAACGGAAAAAAATGACCGAAAAAAGCACTATAAAAATAAATGGTGAAGGGAAGCAGAATTTCATTTGGTTATGGTTTTTGAAGTGCCAGAATTCACGGTGAGCAAAACTAGAGCTTTTACATTTAGAAACTCTTATCAAGTTCTTTCCTATCAACCTGTTTCCACGAAATGAGTTCAATAGGCTACAATATTAGCGGTATTAATATTTTATGTTCTTGACTGTCAAGGAAATCTTTTAATGAAACTGCCTAAGTATGTAGGTAGATTCTATTTGCTCACCTGTTAAAATCAACTGGTTATTCTGCAGCTACACAAGTTGGTACTTACTGGATTATGTACTATATCTTTCACAAGGTAAGGAACAAATCTAATTGTTTAATAAATCACTACTGATCGCTTTGGGATGCTTGGAAAGCCAAGCAGCCCAAGATTCAAGCCTAGAACTAGGACAAATATACTTCTGTCCTTCCCCAAAGACATGAAACCATGCAATGACGACAGACTGAAGAGGGACCTTGATGTCTCATTCCTATACATGAGACTTTTCAAAAGTGCAATTCAATTTCTTCTTTCTTTGGTGAGGCCTAATCTTGCTACTTGGGGACACAGTAAATTCTCTAAAGTCATTCACTTGGAAGAGCCACTGGACTGATGGACATTTATTATACTTAGCCTGCTTTAAGCATGGTGGGTATCAGTTGCATATAGCACACTTTTTGAGCAAATGTAAGCACTGGCCAGGTTTAAATTTCCTATGTTGCATTCCACAGCACGTCATGGAACCATACATACCACCACTCCTCACAAAAAAAGGAACAGTGGAAAAGCCCATCTGCCTTTCTTTTAGTTTAATAAAAAATATTTGCACCATTATTTTTCTTTTTCTCCATTAAAAAAGCCTGGTCTATGTGTTTAATGAAATGCCTGTCAGCTGTATTCCACTGGACAACTACAAACCATTATTCTTTAAAATATCAGTATATAGAAGCAGATGTAGGGAGCTAATGTGTATGAAAATAAACAAAAACGTAGCTCTGGAACCCATCCTCCCAAATGAAAATGCTACAAAGAGATAGCACATGGAAGAAAGCGAAGCCCTGGTCCTGCACAGCTCTACCAGGGGAAAGAGTCATTTTCTTCCAAAATTACTACAGAGATATCAATGAACACGCTAATCACAACTAGAATCCTCCTGCTGGTAATTTTGAGAATGGCTCTTAAAGGCTCTGAACTATATTCTCTCCTCAGTTTAAGGTTTCTGTGACTCAAAGCTTTGTAATATCCACTATAAAATACATCATTATAGAAATACTATATACCAATCTCAGATAAGTGTGTGGATCAATCTCAGGTTTCACTTTTTAGTTCTATGACAAGGAGTGTAAATTAGAGCCCTCTGTTCCTCCTACTGTTTAATGTAATACAAGACTCTAGTCAACAGACACATATATCACTTAAACATACATCAATTGCCCTACAGAACTATATACTGTTAAGAATGAAGAGGTAAACAAATGATACATATCACTTACAAGCAGCTGTGTGACTCAAGCTAAAGTGAAATGGGAAGAAAGGAGAAAGAAGAAAGGCCAAACAACCCAACAACAAAATTCCAATTCTTGTAGCACTGTGTCTGTGAACAGTACTTACTTGCCCCAATTTTATAAAAATGAAATAAAAATCAGAAAAGGGTATACTGCCTGATTATTTTTTTTATACTCATGAATCCTTAAAAGTTAAAGTAATAAAATATATATATATATATTTAAATGGAAAGTATACCGATTTCACTTTATTAGCCTAATTTCGGAATGGGATGAGGACTATGGGGTTGAGGTCAGGTGTGAAGGAAGAGGGTTAAAATTTGTGACAGCAAAGATCCCTTCAAAATTCTGGTGCAGTCCTCAGTCACTGCAGCCTAACTGTCAGTCAATAGAGTTGAAATCCAGAGTACTGAAAGCAGCCTCCTGTGCTCCATTTCTGTCCAGGTACTCTCTTCAGTCACAGTGTGATGAGGTCCACCAGGTTGCCTTTAGGAGGAGTCATGCTGTCAGGAAAGAAATTTACTAAGGTGTCAAAGAGCTGAGTTCTTTGAGCATAGGTGTGATCCACATCGGAAAACCCTGGTGAAGGAGAGATACAAAGAAACTCATCCACTGTGTTTAAAACTCAACATGTAACAGAAAACCTAGCTGAGAAAAGCAGCAATGTATAATGAAAAACCAAAACCAAATCAGGCTTTGAAACCAGACAGACATGGGTCCTGATCCCAGTTCTACTACCTAGCAATGGTATGATCTTAGGTAAGGTAATCAGCCTTTCTTCAACTGTTTCCTCAGCTATAAATCTGTGATAATCCTGTTTATGTCATAGGTTTACAGTGCAGATTAATGCAATTATGTGAAAACTACCTAGCAGAATGACTAGTATTTTAGTAACTAATATTGATTTCTCTTCTTTTCCTTGTAAGCATTTTCCTCTTTTACTCCGAGGAATTTTCATTCCTCTTTTCTGACTTTTTAATGCTTTTGAGCACTAAAAATTTTTGATAATAAAAATATAATCAAAATGAAAGGGGTCTTTAGAAAGTAGTCTAAAATCATTAAGCCCCAGAGAGCTGCAAGAAGTCTCAGAGAACTGAGTGAAAATACAGACAGCTGAGGTTAAGAAATACATCTATGATACACAGAAGGATACCTGGCACACAGGAAATACCATGTATTTATGGTACTATGCATCAGGCTCTATGCTAGGCACACATCATGTGAAAAATAGAGAGCAATGAACTCCTTTTATCTAGATGAATGTTCTAGTGAAAGACATTCTAAAAAGCCTAAGATTGTTGAACCGTAAGATTTTTTCCCCCTTAATATCTAGTAAACACTTAATTTTCAAGTTTCCTCCAGCCAAAGAACTATTCAGTGAGATGCCTCTTTCCTTTAGTCAGCCAGTAATAGTACTGCTCCCCCAGCTGCTTCCAATTTCTTATGCACATATGAAGAATGAAAATGAAAAATTAACAAAGTAGTCTATTGATTTTCCCCATTCCTGAGATGGCTAACTGAATATGAGAGGCCTACTGAATGCCATCAGAAACAGAAATAGTGCCAGAAAGTTCTTTATGCCATGATAATCAGTGAAGACTATTTCAAATTGGACTGATTTTCAGTTAACTTCGAATACAGTTTTAGATGCAATCTGCCTTTTAATCTTGTAAAGAACATGAACAGAACAGAAAGAACATTGCCAAGGATACCAGTTTCCTAGAAGGAAAATAAACAATGCCTCAAGAAAGGTACATTCCTCCTTATTTAAAAAAAAAAAATTATTACTATTTTAAGTGTGAGGGCAAATGTTTACTTCTTTGAGATGAGTTTTAGATTTAACAAAGCCTACTACTATATCACAGAAATGAATGGAAGTAAATACTTCAAAATGTAAACGAAGGTGTTACCTCTGGTGTGATTATATTTTTTCTATTTTATGTTTTTCTGAGTTTTCTAAATTGCTTTATTTTTGACTTATTTTGAAAAATTTCAAATTCACAGAAAAGTTTCAAGAATAGTACAACAAACATTCATATACATATATCCTTACCTAGATTAACCAATTAACATTTTGCCACATATTTTTTCATTCTCTTGTTCTCTATGTGTGTTGTATACCCCACTCATACTTTTTTTGTGGAACTACTTGGGAGTAAATTGTAGACATCTTCACCCCTAAATACTTGAGTTCATTTCACCTAAGAACAAGAACATTCACTTCAATAACTACTATATATTAAATTTAGGAAATTTAACATTTATGTCCCAAAAATCTTTTTTATAGTCATTTTCCCCACTAATCTAAAATTCAAGATCAAACACTATATTTAGTTATCCAATCTCTTTAGCCTGGAATAGTTCCTCAATCTCTTTTTTTTTTTTTTTTTTGTTTGTGACACTGTTATATAAAAAAAACAAGAGCAGTAATGTAGTAGAATGTATTAAATTTGGGGTTTTTGATTGCTTCCTTATGATCAGATTCAGTTTATGAAGTTGGCAAGAACACTACATAGAGATGCTGTGTCCTTCCCAATGCATCATCTTAGGAGGCATGTGGTATCAGTTTGTCCCAATACTGAGGATGTTAACTATGATCATCTGGTTAAACTGGTGTATGCCAGTTTTCTCCAATGTAAATGTGTACTTTTCTACCTTTGCAGTTAATATTGAGGAGAAGATAGTTTGAAACTGTGCAAATATCCTGTTCTCCAACAGATCTGCACCCAATGATTTTAGCATTAACTGATGATTCTTGCTAAAACAATTATTATGTATATGATGATTTCCTAACTCGACAATTCCTTCTAGATTCACTGGATGACATTAATTGCAAAGAAGAGTTTTCCTTTTCCTTCCTTCATTTTATTTCTCTATTTGCATTAGCATATACACTCATGAGTCATTTTCTTATTCAATAGGTTATATCCATTCCTGTCATTATTCATTTTAATACTCGTATGTTCTCCCTCTGTATCTTTCTGAAATGTCCCCATTACTTTTTGAGTACCTCCTTACTTTCTGGCACAGTAAGATCTCCAAGCTTATATTTACACAGCTCTGGAGTCCACCATTTTCCCCAGGAACCCTAATTCCTTTTAGTGGCGAATGATATTTAGAAACCAAGATCAGTTGTGCTAATTGCCAGGTGTGGTGTTGTTTCTAGGTCTACACATATTCGCACACATATTATATACACATCTATTTTTAAAAA
This sequence comes from Kogia breviceps, assembly GCF_026419965.1. Taxonomy (NCBI): domain Eukaryota; kingdom Metazoa; phylum Chordata; class Mammalia; order Artiodactyla; family Physeteridae; genus Kogia; species Kogia breviceps. The sequence continues at coordinate 21,338,922 of NC_081318.1, forward strand.
ACCAAAATCATTAGTCCATGCTTTTATTGCTAATTCAGTTTTTTAAGAACCTCACAGAGTTCTTCCTCTCCTTATTCCATTCCATATTTATAGCTCCTTTCTCCTAGTAGGAAAACCTACTCCCAGCAATATCATCATATTTATTCATTTGTTAAACCTAAAACACACAAAACAAGTTCCAGAATTACTACACCCAAACCATTACCAGCAAAATTCAAGATTTCCTTGCTTTTACTGTCTTTAGAATATACTTCACTGATAGTATATAGTCTAAGCTTTATTTAAAAAGGTTTAATTCTCTTTTTTTCCCCTACTGCGCAATTATGTTACCAACTTGATAAACATGTTTGTTTGTTCCTGTTCATATTCAACTTTAGGGCTTTTCACATCTTTTATTTTCTTTGTTTGTAAAAATGTGGTGGTACATTATATTTTTAAGAGAAGCTGATTCTGTGATAGTACTCTATAAAATTACCATTTTCATGAGACCAAATGATTTAGGAGGGAAGGAAACAAACACTGAGTCTCTACTACATGCTAGTTTCTTTATGTATGACATTTCATTGTCACAAAAATAACCCAACAAAGCAGTTACCATAAACTCCAATTTCAGATGAAACACTTAGAGAGTCAGCCATTTAATAAGGCATCACAGCTGGTGAGGAAAGAGAATGGAGTATGAACCCAGGTCTATCTGACTCCAAAGCCCATTTATTTTTATTAACTGAGTGCTTATTAAATTGTAGGCAATGTGCTAAATTCATTTAATCCCCAAAAGAACCTTTTATTTTTATTCACCTTTTACCAATAAGGAACTTGAAATTTACAATCTCATTAGATGAACAGTTAAATTATGGTAGATCCCTATTATGGGATATTGTGTATCACTTACAAACACAATAAATCTAGTATAGTTTCATGTAAGCACCTCCAAGCCACATCATTAAATTTTAAAAAGTTATGTGGAGAATACATGTTTTTATATGACGTAATAAATAAAACCAGAAAACATAAAACCATACATCTATGTGTGTGTGTGTGTGTGTGTGTGTGTGTGTGTGTACATATATACAGTTGATCCTCATTATTCACAGATTCCATATTTGTACATTTGCTTACTTGCTAAAATTTGTAACCCCCAAATCAGTATTTGTGCCACTTTTGTGGTCACTCACAGACATACACAGAGTGGCAAAAATTTGAGTCACCACATGTAAATATATGTTCTCAACTGAGGTCAACTAGGTAATGCTCTGCCTTTTTGTTTCAGCTCTCACACTATAAACAAGTGTCCTTTTCACAGTCTACTTGGTGTCATGTTCTTCACATTCTGTGTTTTCTGTTGGTGACTTCACTGCTTAAAATGGCCCCCAAGGGTGGTGTTGAAGAGCTGGCTAGTGTTCCTAAGTGCAAGAAGGCTGCTATGTGCCTTATGAAGAAAATACACGTTAGATAAGCTTCATTCAGGAATGAGTTATAGTGCTGTTGGTGTGAGGTCAATGTTAATGACTCAACAGTATAAATACACAAGTAAGGTGTGTTCCTGTTGAAAGAAAGCAACATTATGTTATTAATCAATTGACAAAAAGTCTGTGAAAAGAGGCTTATAGGAACCTAACTGTATTTTCCATAGGAGCAAAGGGTCAGTGTTATAGGTGACTTCATAGACTATTACTGTGAATAATGGGAATCAACTCTACCTGTATGTCAGTGTATAAAGATCTGCCAAATACAAGTGGTTACACTTGAGGGAAGCAGGCAGGGACTGAGGGAAGTTGTTCAAAGAGAATCTTAATATTAAAAAAAATACATTAAAAATGGGTGGGACACCAGGAAACTCATCAACAGCAACATGACTACTTAAATGGTAGAGACAGGACAAAAAAGGTTGTATTGATTTTAAATCTCATGCTCCTAACTACTGTTTCTCTCACTTCATTTTCACCATACAGTGGAATGAGAAACTTATCGCTCAGAGTAGTGGAAACTGGTAAAGCTCAATGAGAGGTAGTACAGTTAGTGATTTAGTTCTGAAGCCAAACTCCTAAGGTGTGAATCCTGGTTTTGCTACTCACTAGAACTATTTCTGGGCAACTTACTTTAGCCTCTCTGTGTTCCAGTTTCTTCACATATAATAAAAGGGGATCATACTAGTGCTACTTCATAGGGTTATTATGAAGATTAAGTGAGTTATGACATGTAAAGTGTTTAGAATAGTACCTGGTCCCACAGTAAGTGCTCAATAAATATTAGCTATCACTTTATCATTACTGTTGTGACTAACGACAATGACTGCTCTAAAAGAAAGTGACCTATTAGGAATATACTTAAAAAAAATTTTTTTTTAAATTAATTTATTCATTTTTTTTGGCTGCGGTGGGTCTTCGTTGTTGCACACAGGCTTTCTCTAGTTGTGGCGAGCGAGGTCTAATCTTTGTTGCGGTGCATGGGCTTCTCACTGTGGTGGCTTCTCTTGTTGCGGAGCACAGGCTCTAGGTGCTCGCGCTTCAGTGGTTGTGGCACGTGGGCTCAGTAGTTGTGGCTTGCAGGCTCTAGAGCACAGGCTCAGTAGTTGTGGTGCACAAGCTTAGCTGCTCTGCGGCATGTGGGATCTTCCCGGCCCAGGGCTTGAAGCCATGTCCCCTGCGTTCGCAGGTAGATTCTTAACTACTGCGCCACCAGGGAAGCCCCAGGAATACACTTTTAAGTTAACATCCTATACAGGCTAGGTAGCTTTTCCTATTTATGGTAATAAGGAAGAAATAGCAAGAATTCTCATTTTTCTCCTAGACAGAAGTTTCTTTGTGTTTACATTTCTTACTTCTAAAATAAACTTATTATTATATAAAAATCACCTGTAAACATGTGGGCTAAAGACAGGAAGTTGAAGAAAGTCTCTTGCTGAAATCTAAGTTTGGTGGATTTAGTACAAGTAAGTATAAAGGCTAAAAGGGCACAGTAAATGCTGTGAAACCCCTAAGGCTCCTCATTCACGAATGTCAACACACTGCCAAAGAGCACTGTACTTTAGACATAAAATATTTTAAACAGTTGTCTGAATTCATACTTGCACATCACATATGGACTATAAAACTTCTAAAGAAAGGTGTGAAGACCAAGAAAGGCAATATGCTTCTACAGACCAGATTTTCCCTGTCACATACCTTGCTGAAAATATGCTCTTAAAATTAGCAGAAAGCCCAAGTGCAAGCTTCAAAGTGCCCACAGCCACAGCCACAGTAGCTCTAAGCTAAAGGTCCCCAAAGGTTATTTTTCTCCAAAGTCAGTCATTTTTCAAAACTAAGATAATGCCAGCTGTTTGCAAATCATTTTCCATCTTTCTAAATCTTTAAATTACATATAACATTAGTAAATACTTTAATTCTAAGAGGCTAAGATAAACTGGATGAATTCTGAAGGAAGTCAGTTTGGTTGAGCTAATTTTGGCAGGACATAATTTAGAAAACAAAATATTCAGTCATCTATACATGAAAAGTGTATACATCTATACATAAAATAACCCATTAGATTTCAATTCTAAGTGGTGTAAGGGTAAAACAATCAGACAGAAAATGAATGAGAATAAGAACCAGGAACTATAAATAGGCATGAAACCTTATGAAAGATACTTTTTGTTTATAAATAATATATCAAATTTCTCCTTATTAAAATTAGCATATAACCTGAATTTGCTTCTCATCCAAATTCACCAATGTTACAAAGACTACATTTATAAAGAAGGTAGTAATACTAGTAACTGAATGGAGCACTTACTAAGTATTTCATTTTGTTGTTTTTCATAATTACTTAATTCTCTCAACAACCTGAGGTAAGTACTCTGCTTACCTCCATTTTATAGATGAAGAACTTAATGCTTAGAAAGGTGAATTGTTCAAAGTCACTTTTAAAATTAGCAAGTGGCAGAGCTGATATCTAAACCTAGATTCTGACCCTTAACCACTATACTACACTCTTATCTCTTAACTACTAAACTGCCTCCCTTTAGACAGGTAGGGAAAAAAAACCCACAGAAAATTTCCCTTTTTGTATTTTTTTCTGTTGTGTTTGTACAGATCTCAGTGTATCTGAAGTTTAGAATCCAACTAAAACAAACTGTTCCTGACAAAATATATTAGCTGACAGTGAATAGGGCAGAGAAAGAAGAAAAGAGTTAATAAGCTAAAAGTAAAACATTTGCTGACACCAGTCTAACATATTCAAATGACTGCCAAAAAATTCTTGTTCTAAAGGCTAAATATAAGTCAGCCAGAGATATTTCAGTGCTGTCCACCATTAAAATAAAAATAATGGCTCTGGGCTGCAGTATCCATACCTAACAAGGCACACACATTTATTCAAACTGAATATCTATATGCAAGGCTCTCAGTTCCTGTATCACTAAACCTGTTTCAAATGATAAAATTCAAAAGGGTGTGTGAATTTTCTAAAATAATGCCTATAACTAGACTCTCCATCTTAGGGTTGAGATTTCTAACAACCTGAAAACATTTTATAAAAGCCCTTTGAGTGTATGGAATAGTGGTAAACAACTATATAAATTTTAGGAGAACCTACTGGAGTTACGTTTTATAGCAGCCCTCTTGCCCTGTGGAATCCTACATATTCTGGAATTAGAACTCAGGACTGCAGTTGCCTTGATCAGTAGAGTAGCCTCAATTACTCATTAAGGAAAAACAAAACAAAGGGCAAGACCCCAAGAGCCACTGCTACTATTTCCCATCCCAGAGAGAAACATCATCATTGTATGTCTCTGTTTTTTTCTCCCCTGAGGTATGTTTCACCTTTAAGAGACAAAAAGTCAAACAATGAAGAAATTAAACTGATATTCCAAAGTGTTATTTAATTCCAAAGATAAAGAGAAGTATTTATATTACACACGCTGGAAAATTTCGATACTACTGCTTGACTCTAAGGCAAATTAAAAATAGCACCAGCATTAATGAGATTAATATGCATTCACTGTGTGACTGCATAATGACAAGAGGAAAGCTGGAAATTCCCATACTTCAAAAGGCTACTATCTTGTTGAAAAACTGAAGCTATAATGACTTATCCTAACTAAAAGATCCTTGAAAATTCACCTGACTAAAGCTCTGGATTCTGGAACTTCTACAGACTCCCCACTTTACTACAATCTAGTTTAACTACTTTAATAATTCATTAATACTAAATGAGAGTACTACTAAGTGAAAACTGATGCCCATATCTGGGATGCTTGAGAAACACTTGAACAATTAAGATACCAATATACAAAAATACCCATTTTTAGGAAAGAGGTAATTCATTCCTCTGCTCCCAAACATTTATTTCATTGCCCACTCCATCACCATTCTGTTGACACCACACAATTTCACAAAGAACAAACACAGGAAAACCATTCAACCAACAAGTGTTAACTCATGGTAAGTATATCAGTAATACAGTCTGCATTCCAAAACAACGTTATACAAATTAATTTATTTCGATCAGGCTTCTATTGCCATCTGTTTGCATAATAACCCAGCAATTGGTGTAATAGGAACTGCAAACTGATCCATGCACTGGTGACTGATGCCTGGAAAATACCCTTGTAGCAGGTTATTAGAAATTTTGCATGCTACCTTGAAACTTGCTTCATTTGTTTGGATGACATCTCATCTGATGTTTCATTTAAAAGAAATCAAAGTCCAACCTCCCAAATTCTAGGGCATATGGCCAGATAAATTACCCTGGAATACTTACCTAGAGCTGTGAAATCTGAACCAGATTTAAACAGAGCTGAAGCTAGGAGCTGAAACTGTGGCGGGGGGAAGAGAAAAAAGCAAATTAGCTAGGTAAGCACATTGGAGAAAAAACTCCTATAATTTCAACCATTCATTAGCCACTGGATGTCTCTGCACATGTGTTGCATAGGTCTATTCACCAAAAAGTGGCAAGAAGAACACCGTATTTAGATTAAACAACATGCTGACTTTTCTAGTGGACTGCTATTATCATTTTCCAAAATACTAGACCAAGTCCTGGAATTACTTTATTTTAAAAATATACTAAAGTATGTATTTATTAAGGAAAAATAAGTCAACTGAAATATAAAATATTACTCACTACTATATGATCCAGCAATTCCACTCTTGAATATACATCCAAAGAAAATGAAAATACTAATTTGAAAAGATACATGCACTCCAATGTTCACAGCAGCATTATTTACAATAGCCTGATATGGAAGCAACCTAACTGTCCATCAACAGATGAATGGATAAAGAAGATGTGGTATATATATATACAATGGAATACTACTCAGCCATAAAAAAGAATGAAATAATGCCATTTGCAACAACATGGATGGACCTAGAGGGTATTATGCTAAGTGAAATAAGTCAGAGAAAGACAAATACCAGATGTTACCACTTATACGTGGAACCTAAAGAATAAGTGAATGAATAAAACAAAACAAAGACTCACAGATAGAGAGAACAAACTAGTGGTTACCAATGGGAAGATGGAAAGGGGTAGGGGCAGGACAGATAAGATTAAGAGGTACAAACTACTATATATAAAATAAATAAGCTACAAAGATACATTGTACAGCACAGGGAATATAGCCAGTATTTTATAATAACTTTAAATGGGATATAATCTATAAAAGTACTGAATCACTATTTTACACACCTGAAACTAACATAATATTGTAAATCAACTATACTTCGATTAAAGAAAAAGAAAATTACTCATTTGGGAATCTATCACATATAGAGAGACTGATGCCCTGTACACAGTTCCTAAACTTTTAGTAAATATGAATTCTCACTTCAAAAATAAATGCATGCTACTGTAAAACACCTGATGTCTCTGTGTAAATCAAACTCTGAGAAAAGAGCATGGTTGTTATGCATAAGCCATCCCTAAATTACAACCTAGATTGGTATTCCATGATCATATATAATTGTATTATTATATAATTATAAAGGCTCAAAGGTCTTTTTTACATTGAAAAAATGTTTTAAGTGTTGATTAGATTCCCAGGCTAGCCAGAGTTAGTTTAAGTCAGACAGTGCAACTGAACAATGACAAAATAAGATAAAACTATTGCATCACTGGTACTTTAACAAATTGGTAAAGAAATAAAAATTTAGGAGAACTATTCATATTTATCTTGAATGAGGATGCTGGAAAACAGGTCAGTTAAAGGAAGGAATAAGAGTATACAAATGAGTAGAATCTCAATGGAGTTTACTTGGCACTTTGCAAGACTTAAACAGTTGATACCACTGATTCTTCAGGACGTATTTTACACTTGTACTTGTAGCCTTTAAAATTTCAGGTATCAGTCACCTGATTAATGATCCTTTGAATGTAAGAAACTGGACAAATTAGTTAGGAAAAAAGGGGATAAAAGGAAGAGTTAAAAATATATGAAACTTCTTCGTATATTCTGGGTATCAGTCCTCTGGGTATCAGTCCTCTGTCAGACATATCTACTGCGGATATTATTTGGTCTGAGGCTTATTTATTTATTTATTTGAGGTACGCGGGCCTCTCACTGCTGTGGCCTCTCCCGTTGCGGAGCACAGGCTCCAGACGCGCAGGCCCAGCGGCCATGGCTCACGGGCCCAGCCGCTCCACGGCATGTGGGACCTTCCTGGACCGGGGCACAAACCCGCGTCCCCTGCATCGGCAGGCGGACTCTCAACCACTGCGCCACCAGGGAAGCCCTGAGGCTTGTCTATTTTTATTTTTATTTTTAATTTTTGGCCGCATGGTGTGGCCTGTGGGATCTTAGTTCCCATCCAGGGATCGAACCCAGGCCCTCTGCCGTGAAACCGTGAAGTCCCAATCACTGGTCCATCAGGGAATTCCCTCATCTATTTTTTTTTGATAATGTCTTTTAATGAATAGAAATTTTAATTTTGTTGAAGTCCAATTTGTCAACTTTTTCTTTTATGATTAGTGCCTTTTGTGTCATGTCCAAGAAAGCTTTGCTTATCCCAAGGTTGTGAAGATAATCTGTTTTCTTCTTAAAGTTTCATTGTTTTGGGTTTTATACTTAGATCCATAATCCATCTTAATTTTTGTGTTAAGAGTGAAATAGGGGTTGAGATATCCAGTTATTTAGCACTATTTGTTAAAAAAACTTTCTTTTCCTTATTGGACTTGGTGCTCTGGTCAAAAAAATAAACTGACTGCATATATGAGTCTTTCTGAACTCTATTCTGTTCTACTGATCTATTTGTCTATCCTTAAGGCAGTACCACATCACCTTGATTACTATGGCTCTATACAGAGTCCTGACATCAGGTAGTAAGTATGAGACCTCCAACTTTTTCTTTTTTTCAAGATTGTTTTAGCTAGTCCAGAGCCTTTGCATTTCGACTAAATTTTAGAGTAAGTTTGTCTATCTCCTCAACAACAACAAAGAAACCCAAACTGGCTGGAATATTGACAGAAACTGCATTAAATTATAAACCAATTTGGGGAGAATGGGCATCTCAACACTTTTTAGTCTTTCAAACCACAAATGTGATTTATTTCTCCATTTATTTAGGTATTCTTTAATTTCTTTGTCATCTAAAAATGCAAACAATTTTACTTCCTTTCAAATCTATATGCTGTTTATTTCTTTTTCTTACCATATTGTACTAGCTAGGACTTCTGGCACAATGCTAAATAGAGGTGTTCAAGCAGACAACCTTTCCTTGTCATAATCTTAGGGGAAAGGGTTTAATGTTTTACAATTAACTATGGTACTAGCTGTATGTTTTTCACAGATGCCCTTTATGAGATTTATGATGTTTCCTTTTATTCCTGGTTTGTTAAGAATTTTTATCATCAATGGGTTTTGCATTCTGTCAAATGCTTTTCTTCACTTATTGAGATGATCTGTGGTTTTTCTCTTTCATTTTGCCAATGTCGTGAAATATACTGATTTTTCAAATGTGAAACCAACCTTGTACTCCTAGCATAAACCCCCTCTTGGCTATTGTGCATTAACTTTTTTTTTTTTTTGCAGTACGCGGGCCTCTCACTGTTGTGGCCTCTCCCATTGCGGAGCACAGGCTCCGGACGTGCAGGCTTAGTGGCCATGGCTCACGGGCCCAGCCGCTCCACAGCATGTAGAATCTTCCCAGACCGGGGCACGAACCCATGTCCCCTGCATCGGCAGGCGGACTCTCAACCACTGTGCCACCAGGGAAGCCCTAACCTTTTTATATATTGCTGGATTCAACTAACTAAAATTTTCTTAAGAATTTTTAATCCACATTCACAGGGGTATTGGTCTGTAATTTTCTTTGCTTGTAATGTCTTTTTTGGGTTTTTACATCAGAGTTAAGCTGCTTCATAAAAGGATTTAGAAGGTGTTCTGTCTTATTCTGAATCTATACCAAACTGGCATTTTTTTCTTCCTTAAAGGGTTGATAGAATTTACTGATATAGCCATCCAGGCCTAGTATTTTCTCTCTTGGAAAGTTTTGAATTACAAATTCAATCTCTGTAATTGATATGGAGTTCCTTAAGATTTTCTAATTCTTCTTGTGTTAGTTTTGATAAGTTGTATCTTTCAAGAAATTTGTCCATTTCATCAAGTTGATGAATTTATTGGCAAACTTGTTCATAGTATCTGCTTAGTACACTTTTAATGTAGGTAGGACTGTAATGATCTCCCCTTTTCATTTGTGATGTTGATAATTTATGTTTTCATGATTTGTTTCCTTGATAAGTCTTGCTAGAGGTTGACCAATTTTAGTCACTTTTTCAAAGAACTTTTCACTTTTTACATTTTTCTACTGTTTCCTATTTTACTAATTTCCTATATTCTAGTGAATACTTATTTGGGGTTAATTTGTTGCTCTTTTCTAACTTCTAAGATGAAAGATAAACTTCACTGGCTCTAAACAGAAGGATGGGGAGAAAACTGTTATTTTAACCATCCAATTAAATAAGTGGCACTGCTATGTACTGGCCTAGAGTTTTAACAGGTACTGAGTAATAGTACACAATCTGAATAAAGTCAGTCCTCTCTCCCCAGCTTCAGATTTGAATATCCAACTATCACTTCAACATCTCAAGCTGGCTGTTTCACAGGCATCTCAAACTGAACATATGCAAAATTAAACTCCTGATTCCAGTCAGGAGGCTCCACCTTCTCATTTCAGTTGACAGTAACTCCATCCTTCTAGTTTTTCAGGCTCAAAACTTTGGAGTCATTTCTTTCAAACCCTACATCCAATCATAAAATTCCGTTGGTTCTACCTTTAAAATATATTGAGGGGACTTCCCTGGTGGCAGAGTGGTTAAGAATCCGCCTGTCAATGCAGGGGACATGGGTTCCATCCCTGGTCCAGCAAGATCCTACATGCCGCAGAGCAACTAAAAGACCGTGTGCCACAACTACTGAGCCTGCACTCTAGAGCCCGCATGCCACAACTACTGAGTTCATACACCACAACTACTGAAGCCCGTGTGCCTAGAGCCCGTGCTCCACAACAAGAGAAGCCACCCAATGAGAAGCCCGCACACCGCAACAAAGAGTAGCCCCTGCTTGCTGCAACTAGAGAAAGCCCGTGTGCAGCAACGAAGACGCATTGCAGCCAAAAAAGTATATACATACATACATACACATATATGTGTGTGTGTATATATATATGTGTGTGTGTGTATATATATATATATATATATATATATAGAGAGAGAGAGAGAGAGAGAGAGAGAGAGAGAGAGAGAGAGAGAGAGACAGAGGGAGGGAGGGAGAGAGAATATGATCTATTTTACTTCTCACCATTTCTATTGCTACTACTTTGCTCTGAGCAACAATCTCTCTTGCTTAGATTTCTACACCTCCCTCAAAGTTCTCTTTGCCCCCATCCTTGTTCCCTTTTAGTCTATTCTCAATACAGTAGTCAGAGTGACCTAATTAAAACATAAAGCAGATGGTATCACTATTTTGCATGGACAATACCCTGAACCAGCTCCCTATTCAGAGTAAAAGCCAAAGTCCTAATAATGACTTACAAACTCATTCATAACCTGTTCTGCCAATCCCTGCTCTTACCTCTTGGACCTCATCTCTGACTACTTTCACTCTCCTTACCTCTACTCCAGCCACAAGTGTCTCCTTGCTGTTCTAAACAAAGCCAAATACTCTCATCCCAGGGTCTCTGTTCTAGCCCTCCCTTTGCTAGGAATTATCTTCCCCAAATTATCATTTTTAGATCACTCCCTCATATTCTTCAAGTCTTTGTGCAGATCTGATTTCCAAATGAGGTCTATTATGATTATTCTATTTAATACTGCAACTGCCCAATTCTTACCCCATATATATATATATATATATATATATATATATATATATTTTTTTTTTTAAACGTAGATTTTATTTATTTATTTATTTTTGGCTGTGTTGGGTCTTCGTTGCTGTGCGCGGGCTTTCTCTAGTTGCGGCAATCGGGGGCTACTCTTCGTTGCGTGCACGGGCTTCTCACTGCAGTGGCTTCTCTTGTCGCTGAGCATGGGCTCTAGGTGCGCGGGCTTCAGTAGTTGTGGCTCGTGGGCTCTAGAGCGCAGGCTCAGTAGTTGTGGCACACGGGCTTATGCTCCACGGCATGTGGGATCTTCCCGGACTAGGGTTCGAACCCAGGTCCCCTGCATTGGCAGGCGGATTCTTAACCACTGCGCCACCAGGGAAGTCCCCTTATATCTCTGATCTCTTTTTAACTTTCCTATAATACTTATCAAATTCTAATGCACTGTATAGTTTATTTAATATGTTTATTGTTCCTCCCCACTAGTATGTAAGTACCTCCTGGGCAAGTATCTTGTTTGGTTCACTGGTATATCTCTTGTACCTAGAAGAATGCCAGGCATATTGTAGGAACTCTACACAATCTGTTAAATAAATGACATCGGTACTTTGGAAGCTCAGTAGAAAGACAATTAATACAAAGTGTGCAATACTGGCTGAAAACTTGTTTTTCTTGTTCCTTCTCTATTATAGAATCCTCTCTGAAAATGGCAGAATCAGTTTAGGCATCCTTTTCTTGGCCCTTTTCTAGAAAAAAATATAATGTTTATAAGCTCATCACCAATTTAGAACCCATGCTCTGGAGACTGGAAGGAAGCAAAGAACCATTATTAGTTGACAGTCCACCAGTATTTTGCGACTAACAGACACAATGATGACCCAAAAAAGGGGGAGAAAAATCTAAAAACCACTTCTGGTTGCTGATAAAATCATTTAATATAATGAAAAATTTGTAAAACATACATAGAGAACAAAACCAAGCTACTACGAAAATGAAGAGAAGGCCTTTCTCAAAAAGGAGAATGATTTCTTACAATGAAAAGCGAAGATCTATATGCCTCACTAACAGATACTGTAAGTACATATATATACTGGAGCTGTCACCAAGGGATTTCTTTCCCCAAATGAAATCTGTTCACACGTTTTTAAACAAAAGAATAACCTTCCAGACCAGTAATTCTCAATTTCTTAGGTGTGTTTTCAGTTTTCCATTGTAAAAGAGCAGACAGAGGAGACTCTTAGGGTGAGGGTATTGTTCTGAAAAAGTTTCTAAAGTGATTCTGATGCTGACATACACATAAGTAACATCATTTTTACTAACTTCTACTAGGCTTAAACAACTCTTGATAGATACAGCTTTTCAGAAATGGAGAGGAAGTCTGTGGCATACAAAATCACAATTTGATACTCTTCAGGAAAAGAGAAACCCACTACCAAAATTCTTAAAATGACTGTTTGAACTTGAGATACCTCCCTGTCCCAGACTTTCCTACTAGCTTAGCTTTAAGAGCAAACTGTCTGTTTTCTTTGGCCTACTTGCAATTCACACAGCTGAAATTATTTACTTTGAAATATTTTGTTTTGGTTTGGTTTTAAAAAATAAAAGAAAAATGAATGTTCCCGGATTATAGCCATTTTAGACAGACTATGGTGAAAACACAAGAAAATCCATTTATAACTCTCAAATGCACGGTCTAACAAAATGAACATTAATGGACTCTTCGCAACTATGTTCAGTTTATAAGCCATAACAGATTAAACCAAATATATTCTGCTACTTGGCAAAATTGTGACAATTCTCCCTATTTCAAATAGTATCATGAATTGACTGAAGACTCAAGAAAAGACAATTAACTGTCCTTTTTCAGGGGGTTTTAAAATGTGTTCTGCTGATTCTCCACCTACTGAAGCATTGTAACCAATACTGAGTAAGAGAACTAGGGCTTATTTTCACAGTAGGCAACGATGAAGGAGTATTTCTTTGTTTTGGTGCCAAGGACATGCAGGCTCTTCTGCTTGAAAGTACAATGAACCTGGTGCCTGAAAGTCATTCAGTCTGATACCCGTGTCAATGCTGAACAGAGAAAAACACTGCTTCATGTTGCTATTACAAAGCCAAAGCACAGCAACAGCTAACAGGGAAATAGATGTAAGGAACAGAACTACAAATAATCACCAATTCTGAGAATGGAAGGTAAAATGGATTGCAGTTCAGATGTTGCTAGATGAATTATGAACAAGAATAGTTGGCAAAAGGAAGAAGTGACAAAAGGAATCTTAGAAGTTGGAAGAGAGGTTGTAAGACCATGAAATTCATTGCAGGTATATTCACACACTGTGGATACGCAAATATGTCCTAAGAATATTAAATCTTAGTAACAGTTGCTTCCATCCCATGTTATGTATCCAAAAAACTGAAAAGTAATGATCTGTTACTAAGTTCTCAAGCTTAGGGGCTACTGATGAACGAAGTTAGTAGCCTATGGTAAAACTGTATTGCTACAACATTCATATAACTAAATATCAAGCCAGCAAAGATTCTACTCCCACCAACCTCTCTTCACTTTCTCCTTACAATAAAGGAGAGTTTTCTTTCTTCTTTTAGGGGGATTTTGGAGTATCAGTAGAAAAGTTTATATGGAACTTTATGTAACCCTTAAGTAAAAGAAGTATGGAACTATGGTAGAAGTAAAATTTTCTATTTCCTTCCCAATACAAAATCTAATGACCACTTAAAACTTTATACCTGAGAATCCTTTTCTGAGTGGATCACAGGTTTTTGTGTGACCTGAATCTTAGATTACCACATGAAAATATGTCTACTCAATTTTTATTTCATCTGCTCTGTACCATTTTTAAGATTTTTAGTGTCATCATATTTTCCTCACTTTCCTTTAAACACCCAAGAGCAAAGTCAACAAATATAGGTTAGAAAGACATTTTTTTAAACGCTCAACTTCTGAAGTTTATTCCACCTTTACCTCTTTTGTCTCTTCTGGGTCTGAATGATCCACAGTTATATAAAGATCATTTTGTAGATATTTCAGAGCACTAAGGGGATCCATTTGGGCCTTCTCTTCAAACCTAGAAAATGTAAGCAAGAATAATAATTGTCTAGAGTTATGAAAAAACATCAGAAATGTCTTTTAAAACCAGAGTGGAATACTCTGTATCTGAGAAGATATTGTGGATATCTAAAAAACCTGTGTTTAAGAATACAGAAGTAAGAATACTGACACATATATAAATAGTGTACATGTGGAGTCCCTGGATATGTAATGGTAATGTCAGGCTGTGGTGCTAGAGACTGGATAAGAGCATTTCCGACCCTCCTCTTAAAACTATAAGCTAAGATTAAATCAACTACAAAGCATAGTGAATATGTCAAATATTTTATATAACAGAAGTGCAAAACAGCCAAATATGTTTCATAAAAAAACAAGAGAGATAAAATAAAAACACTTTCCTAGATTTGTGTCATATACTTTCCACTGGAGGTGTTTAACAGATACTTCAGAAAGTGAAATGAGTATAGTTTCTTTTAATAAGTATCATTAACACTGATTAGATTTTTTTTTTTTTTTTTTTTTGGTATGCAGGCCTCTCACTGTTGTGGCCTCTCCCGTTGCGGAGCGCAGGCTCCGGATGCGCAGGCTCAGTGGCCATGGCTCACAGGCCTAGCCGCTCTGCGGCATGTGGGATCCTCACGGACCGGGGCATGAACCCGTGTCCCCTGAATCGGCAGGCGGATTCTCAACCACTGCGCCACCAGGGAAGCCCCTGATTAAATATTTTTAATGAGACTATTTCCATGTCTCAATCAGTAGTAACAAAAACTGTAGCAATCATTTATCAATCATTTGTTTTGTGCTAGACACTGTATCAAGTATCTTATGTATTTCATTTATCCTCCCATAACTCTATGATGACAAGTTTATCATCATTAAAAAAAAAAAAAACAGATGAGGAACTGAGCCTAGTAAATGAACTTGGCCAAGCTAAGACCTAGTAAGTGGCAGAAGTAGAATTAAACACAAGTCTCTCTGATTCCAAAGCTGAAAGGAAACAATGAATTTTCTTAAATTAAAAAAGTCTGCTTGGAAAAAAAAGAAAAAAAAAAGTCTGCTTGGGACTATATATCTATTTCAATAATGACGATTCCTTTTGCAATAGCATAATTACATATGTATTTATTTCTAATAAACTGGTATGCTTTTCAAAATATTATACAGAAAGAAGATATTTAATTTCATTTGGGAAAGGAAAATAGTGAAGAGCCTTTCACAACTGTGTTCAGTTGATGGCATCAATAATTTCCTGTCTTCAGAGCTAATCTCAGAGATAGGGTACCTGGAGGGGCAAAGACTGGCCAAATATTACAGTTTTCTTGTGCCAGATAGTACCCTGATTGTCAGCCAGCCTTATAACCCTCATGGACCCTTAGGTCCATGTTTCTCTACCATCTTGTCCACAATGAATTAGACCAGAGTTTTGGCACCTGAGCCAAAAGCAATTGTCTTGAGCTTGATGAGCAATTTATAACGTGGCCTGGCAGAATTCTTTCCAATAGGGATACTCTCTCTAGGGAACTCTCTGTAAGAAGATACTCTCTTAGAGAATCTGAATGTGAGATACACAAGGACACAAAAAACATACAAAACACAGAAGGCAATAAGCAGAAGATATGAGATGACAGATTCCTTCTCTTCCTATCCTTCTCTCCCTTCCTTCCTACTACCTAGCTACCTAGCCACCTACTGAAGTCATAAGGGAAAGCAGAGTCAGGAAGTGGAACAGGAAAAGCAGACAGAAAGAAGCAGAAAGAGAGAGGCTCAGTTACAAGGAAAGCTACTTCAGTAGCTCCTAGCTATCAGAATTGTCTCAGTATCCTAAACAATTCTCCACCAGGCCTCACTGTTCAAGTGTTGAGGAAGCACCTTAATTCTCTGGATATTCTCATAATAAATTCTTTTTCAGTGAGATATCCTATGTCTTTATCCTTGTAACCTGATAACTTAAGCAACATACACCTACTGTACTATTAAATAAATCCAGCAAAGGGATCCATTTTCCTGGAAAGTGTGTTCCCTCTTTTCTTTTTTAAGCTTTTTTGTTAGCCCACAAAAACTTATTATTGGACTTGTGTCTGCAGTCTAGAATTATATTTCAGCCAACAATTCTGCCCTCTACCTAAAGGAACAAGGAATTAATCGTATTAAAAATTTTCTTTTGCCCCTTTCCAACCCCAAATCATCAATATATTTGGAAACTCGAATGCTATAGGAAAAAATAGTGGCACTTTATTTTCTGTATTATGTGGCACCATTAAGAACAAAGACACTTTCTTGGCATTCAATATACTTCTCTCCCTCCAAATTTATATTTTAACTAAAATTTACACTTTAAAATTTATATTTTAACTAAATACTAGCAAATTTCAAAAGTCGATTATTTGCCCAATCACACAAACTTGCTGCCTTTCAATTTCAGTCACTTTATTTCATGAATCATTCTCACACTCAGAAGATTTGCTAGTCTTTCATAATGTAATTAAAAATTTAAATAATTTGTTACTGATTATTATTTTCCTTATCCACTTTCATTCTTCACTTTGTGCCTTTACTAGCACAAGTCACTAATGATGTTTTGTACTTGAAACTTAAAATATGCCGTAATATATATTTCAGATTCCTATAAATTGTCATTTCACCTGTCCACTGATAAGATTTTTAAAGGAGAAAACTGACTGCCAAATATCAAAAATAATAATACTTCTTAGGATGGGTTGGTTGTGGGAAAATGAATAATTCTACTTACTTCCAGAAGGAATGAAAATTAACTTTCTGGAGGGCAACGTGTAATTCATCAATTCTATCGTTATCCTACAGAAATTGTGAATAGGGGTGCATATGGAAGTATATAATAACATTAACTAGTGTTACTTATAATTGCAAATAAGTTGGAAATAATCTAAATATTCAACAAAAGGAGACTAGTTAAGTAAATTACACAGAGTAGAACACTATGTAGCCATTATAATTATGATTTGTATTTTTATTTTTTAACATGGTAATAAGATGTTTATAATATATCGCTCATTAAAAGACATCAGGTTCAAAGCAAGATGATCCTTATTTTTTAAACAAACAAAAATTCTATTTGTGCACATACAATTCAAGGGATACACACTAAAATACTACTTGGGATGAGGGATGATTCAATTCTTTGTGGTGGGGAGAGAGGACTTTTTTTTTTATTAACCATGGATTACTTTTCTAATTAAAAGCCAGAGGAAAGTGTTTATAAAAGTTTGAATTCTTTACATACAGCACTAGACAACCTTCTTTAATCTCTAGTGGGTGCTTGGTCAGAAAATTTTTTTTAAAAGCTCAACTCAACATTCTAACTATAGTTGTTCTATCTAAAGTAGGAAAAAAAAAACCATTATGATTTCCCCAAATTTGTCTTATTTGTCTTAACGGTTTAAAATACAGTTTAAAGTTTTTTTAAACTTTTAAAAACAAACTTTAACATTAAGTACCAAGGAATAATATTTTAGCAATGTAAACATTAGCTGAAGGTACCTCAAGCTTAAATCTTGTTAATAAGACAGAATTTATCTCTTGCCATCCAGCCAACATGACGATTCAGACCTTTTCTCCTACAGGTTCTATAGGAAATACTCTTATTTATTCATAGTAATAACAGTAACAGAAGCAACTAGCTTTTGTTATCAATTTATCTCTCAAGCACAACTTGTGAAAGCAGAGAGAGAAATAATAAGCAAACATGATATGATAAAGGAACACAAATCTAACTTACACCTACAGAGATTTTATTTATATTCTATATAAAATATAATATGTAATTATATACTAAACATATAAACACACGTGTGCATGTCTGTGTATACACAGATGTGTACGGGGTGGTGGTGGTGATGAAGTGTTAACTCTGGAGTCAGAATACGCAGCATCAAATCCTGGCTCTGTCACTTACAGCTGAACGACCTTAGGTCAGTTATACAACCCACTTAAAAATGCTTCCATTTCTTCTTTTATAAGAGTAATAATAACAGTGCCTATTCCACTGTCTTATTGTGAGAATAATATGCAGGATCTAGCACACAAAATTGCCCATAAATTGTACCTATTATCATCATTAAAAGCTAAACTTCTCTCCCTCCAAATTGTAAATTTTTATTACAATCTAACACTACCAGTAGCCAAAGGGATAGATGTATTTTTCTATATTTTTCAGCTTATCACCTGCTAAGGCTCAAAAGCAAACATGACCAAGGAGATATATGAAGATGTTTGATTACTTGATTTTGCAATTAAATGGCAAAAGTAATGATGTAAAGCTATAATCATATTTGAAGTTGTATTCTGAAACATCAAATTATAAAGAGATTATTTATTCAACTATATCATCACATTCACTGTTGAGAGTTATCAATAGGTCAGTCACATGCCAATAATCTAGAACTGATATAATCTGTAGTGGTTAGGCCTTGAGTTACTTGAAGGTAGGTTCATCATGTTCATAGAAACTTTTTCCATTAACAGCTGCAAAATATCCTTGCTCTATCTTTAATAATTTTTAGCATCAAGATCTATCTTCACTTTGTACTGTCCTTTGAAAGAAGAAAGGAAAAATAAGGAGAACAGGGCATTGACAAATGTCATGATCTTCACAGTACTTACAGTGTCATGTCAGTAAATTTCCAAAGACAAAGTCACATCTCCAAAGCTTAGGTAATACCAACAATAGCTGATAATGTTAAATAAAAGTTTTCAGTGATTTATTTTTATACCTGTGTTTTCTTATGAGGTACTTGCAATGCCTCAGTAAGTAATCTTTTGAAGGCCTACACAATTTCAGTGACCAGAAGTCATCTAATCTCATCTTTGGGGAGCAAGATTTTCCTGGATTCCCACCAAATAAATAATGAACCTGTAATAAATACAACAAACCAGATTTTTAAAATATGCATGCATACTAAAGAAACTACAAAAGTCAAAGTAAAATTTCTTCATTTTGGTAGTAGTGTGTAACAAGTAACTTCTTTAGCTTTACTAAAGACTAAAACATTATTACATGTCTACTAAAGGCTGCTTCTGCTTTTTCTCGTTTCCATTTTACTTTAAAGTACTGTGACTACTTCCTTAAATTACATTTTCTATTAAAATAAGTTTTATCACCACAGTTACAGTGAACAAAAGCAAAAGCAATGACAGTAAGAAGCTATTCCAAGATACTGAGTTTGCTTAGGGCAACAAATAATAGGGATTATCAAGTTAATCCAGTGTTGATCATAATAAAAAATGATATCTTTTAAAAAAGTGACACACAAGTTGAATCACCGAAGGTCAACAGTAACTAGAAAGTTTAGCATCTTACTTTTTTTTTTTTTTTTTTTTTGCAGTACGCAGGCCTCTCACTGTTGTGGCCTCTCCTGTTGCAGAGCACAGGCTCCAGACGCGCAGGCTCAGCAGCCATGGCTCACGAGCCTAGCTGCTCCGCGGCATGTGGGATCTTCCCACACTGGGACACAAACCCGTATCCCCTGCATCGGCAGGCGGACTCTCAACCACTGTGCCACCAGGGAAGCCCAGCATCTTACTTTTGCTTTAGCCTTAATGCTGAATATTTTTAAATGGCATATATGATTTGTGAAATAACTTTTAAAATATTTTTCAATTATTCAATTAATATCAAATAAGAAATTGTTCACTATTATAATTACAGCTTTAGTAATATTCTGTACTCAAAGTGTTAAAGCAGTTTTTGAAATTTTGAAAACGTTTATAACCAGTAGTGTTATACAACAGAGATATTATTTATTTCTGTCCTACAGATGGAAATTCACTTATCCTTTAATTTGGGAGACTCTCAGAGAAAGGGCTTTTATTTACTCCCATGGTATCTTTTACCTAAAGTTCTCAAATGATAGAGGATTTAAATAATCATCTATGGCCTAAACAGAAAGAATACAGGTTCTGTCAGTAATTTACTATGTAATCTGAGTCCAATCATTAAACAACATGTAAAATTTAAGGGAGAAATAGCTGAAGAAACCACTCTGAACACTTAGGGACACTAAAACTTCAGAATTCAGGACTGTTTTCATAGGCTGATGGAACAGATTATGTCAATCATAGATAGGAAAAATAAAGATAAAAAGACTTCTTACACAATGGGAAAATCTACAATCAGGAAGTTATATATACCTTTTCATATCATGGAAAACGGTATACAAGTGCTGAAAACTGTACATCTTCTACTTGAATATTCATATTGTATTGACAGAAACAACAGGCCATGCTATGTATCAGATCTATGCAGCTAAGAAGCAGCAACCACTGACCATTTTCATAAGAAGAAAAGTGTCAGGAACTGTGGACTATGCAAAAATGTTTATTCTCTTAAAGAATTCTAGGGACAAGTGATATCAAATGTCTGTTACGTATTCGAGTAAATGTCAGTCATTTTTATTCAAATCTACTTAAAAAATAATCAGAAACATATTTTGAGATTCTTTCCAATTGTACATCACAGACAGTTTACAGGTCAATGTAGTTAGTATACCTTGTGTAACTCATCGTATACAAGCTGATGGGCAAATCTTGGACATGGTTCTTCCTCCTGAAGACTTTTACTTGGATTATCCTTTGCAGCTTGATCATTCTTATAGACGCAAGACCTGAAAGACATTGCTTTTTTTTTTTTTTTTTTTGCGGTACGCAGACCTCTCACTGTTGTGGCCTCTCCCATCGTGGAGCACAGGCTCCGGACGCGCAGGCTCAGCGGCCATGGGCCCAGCCACTCCACGGCATGTGGGATCTTCCCAGACTGGGGCACAAACCCACGTCCCCCAGATTGGCAGGTGGACTCTCAACCACTGAGCCACCGGGGAAGCCCGACATTGCTTTTAAGGCATTCTATCTTAGAAAATTTAGCAGCACACATAATGTTAATACAATTGTAGCAAGCAAATGAATGCAATTTCTAATTACCAACAAAAAAATTATAAACTTGTTCACATCAAATCTTAAAGTTCTGGTCACCCTCATAAAATAATCTGAATTTGTTAGAACTGAGTTCTGAAGTTCTTTAATGTCCATCAAAAATCTCACTTAAGAACAACCTACTTCATGTTATGAAACAGGATCAGCATATATGAAGGCTTAAACCAACAGCTGAAGAGATGATATCACATTTATCTATTCACAATAAAAAAGCTCACAACAGACTTCTTTCATTCTTAATGTAAATAAATGTCTTATTTAGAAAATAATAAATTCCTTAGCTGCTAAGCACCACCCTCTATTACTGAATGGAGGAAGTTCTCTGAAGTTCCTGTTTTGGAGAATATTCACTTATGTAGTAATCACAGAACATTAGAGCTGGATCCTCTAGGTCAGTGTTTTTCAAAGCAAAATGTGCAGTAGTTCTGCGAGATGCTCTGTGACAAAGGGTCCTAGTTTGAAAATGCTCAATAATAATGCTCCCCACCTTGCTCTAGTCAAACTACTTCATTTTATAAAAACTAAGAAAATACCTGGGAACATTAAAAATACATTGTTCTCAAGTTCACACATCTACTTGGTAGCAAAAGCTAGACTAAAATACAATTCTCTTGACTCTCAGACCAAGATACATCTACTAATTGAAATAATACAGCAGTAAAATCCATTTGCTGAACATCGCGGTATACAGAGGCACCAGTACTGACTTTTCCACTCCCCAATATTGATATTAAAATGTATGACATCACAAATTGACATAAGCCTTCCATCTCTCTCTTCTTTTGAATAAACCAACAACCTCAAATAAATGTTACACTGTGACTGCAGCACAGACAAGAGGTACTTACCAACTATTCCTTACAATGTCATAAATCCAGAATGAATTTCTGACATTCTCTTCCCTCTTTTCCTTGTCTTTGCTGAGTCCAGATAAGACATGTATTTCATTCAGTTCTGGATCAATGGTTGCTCTCTGTGTGAATCCTGTCATTGGAACTATAAATTGAAAGAGAAAATAAGATGACAGTATTAACATTAGTTAACAGATTAGTACTGCTGTATAAAAGATTACTACATCCTTACCCTGCTCTACTTGTGTCCACAGCACTTACCTTCTAACAGACTACATAACTTTTATATTAAACAATAATCAATTGTTTATTGCCTTCTCCCCACTCGAACATAAGCTCTATAAGGGCAAAGGTTGTTTGGTTCACTGTTTTGTTCCCAGTGCCTAAAACAATTGCCTGGCATATAATAGTTACCCAACTATTTATTGAAATAAATGAATGCTAACTACCAGAATGGAGTTAGAAGGAGGGAAGAGATAGAAAGAGGTATGCAATGTAATCATTTTTATTAAGGAAAAGGGCAATGCTTTATTTAACTGATTTATTATCTGGGTCAGCTCTAATGGCAGAGACAAAATATTCAAATCTCGACAGAGAAAAACAAAAATTTGATACACAGGTTTGTTCAATAAGGTCAAAGTCATCTAAAATACTTGGTCAAGACCTACAATGAAATGACATAATTTCTAAGAAAAATAAAATAAAATAAAATATTTGGGGCTAAAATATGCCACTTTGTTTTCCTGAGTGGCTCAAATTCCCCAGAGTTAATTTTCTGAGAAAATATTTTATTTCCTGAGAAATCCATTAAATGAGTGATGGTCATTCGGCATTATCCAGTAGTTTGTAAAACACTGATATAGCAAATGCAAATTTTCTCACTATTATTACTTGGAAATATTAGTTGGAATATAATTTTATGATTCACCACATACTTGCCACAGATCTAAAAACAATGCGACTGTTTCAACACTACATTTCTTTTATACACGAACAATTTTCATATGCTGAAAAAGCTAAACAAACATCAGATTGAAGTAAAACATTTCAATCAATCCAGAATACTATGGGAGGAGATGCTAACCACATTGATATTTATTCATCTTTAACTACTTGAGCCGGGCCAAATGATGCAATATGTATTTTTCCCTAGTTTAATTCATGGGTCCTTTCACATTTATATTCAATATATTTGTTTGGAACATTTTAGAGACTATCCAAATGCATCCCACAGTAAATATATTAAAAAATTATACACACATATATAACACAAAACATAATTTGTATGCATCCATACACAAAAACATTTATCTTTATACACACACATCAGCCTAATCTTAACAATAACCTCAACCCTCATAATACATAGTCTTTAGTGGTTATGTAAAGCCCGGTATTTTCTAATTAATAATTAATAATATTATTATTAATTATTAATTAATTATTATTATTAATATTATTAATTAATAATAATTAATAAAATAATAATTCAAAAGTGCCCAGGTTCTGACCTCTGTTCCTCAGATAACCTTGGAAGAAAGATACAACAGTAAAGAAATGAAATCATTTTCATTAGTGGTAGAAGTGGAGGACATAACTGCCTAAATTTATTGCACTTAAGTTTCTTCATCCCATGTAGAATTCTATAACATGGGTTGACAAACTATGGATTGATCTGACCTGCCCAGGGTCAAATCAGGCCTCAGTCATTCATTTACATTTTGTCTGTGGCTGATTTCACCCCACAATAGCAAGGCTGAGTAGTTGCAACAGCAATAATTACATCTGGCTCTTCGCAGAAAAAATTTGCTAACCCCTATTCTATAATCTTTTAAAATGCAAATATCAGAGATGTATGACTTATTATAAATGAATGCAACAAACTGCTTACCTAAAATAAGCACCCAGTTAAATACCTTAAATAAGGAAATGGAAATTCTGAGTGGAATGGAAATCAGTGCAGAGGAAAAGAGATTTTGAATTCTGTAAAACGGGTCTGGGTCACTGAGAGGAGAATAAAGGAGTACTGGGCTAGGGGAGGCATGTAAGAATGTTACATGCTTTCTCTTCCATACTGTCATATTTTATCTGGAAGCAGCTTTGTAGCAGAAGAGAAAAATGACAAGTGTTGCTTCTCAAAAATGAAAGCAGTGGGCAGGTTTACAATACTCAGGGAGGTAAGACTATCATGTTTATAACATCTGTACTATATGAATTATAAACAATTACTTTGATTATAAAGGAGATTAGAAAGTATACACTTTCCATTTCTTTGATCTTTCATATACAATATGCCTTTTACTCTGCGTAATGTTGACTTTTGCCTCAAAGTTATACATTTAAATCTTTTATTGGCTTTTCAAACAGCTTTACAGAATATCATTCACATACCATATAATTCACCTATTTAAAGCATACGGCTTTTTTTTTTTTAAGTATATCCACTATAAAACCATCATCACAATCTAATTTTAGAATATTTTCATTACTCCAAAAAGAAGCCCTGTACCCATTAGCAGTCATTCCCCATCCCCTTTCACATCTCCTCACAGGGTCACTGCATCATTTGACATGTCTATCAACAATCAGTGTGCAGCATAGACAGGCAAAGTGAGAGGCTCGTGAGATACAAAGATCAATTAGGAGGCTGTTAACAGTGCAATGGTGTGGAGTGGATGAAGGCAGTAAGGAAATATTAATAAAGAAGCACGATTTCCATCAGCAAAAAAAGGGAGGAGATGTTATGTCAAAAGTACAAAAATCTCTGGACTGGTTTACCAGAGACCAAGCTTGGAGCAGAAACTTGTGAAAAGTAAGAGTAAAAATGTTTCACTGAAACTTTTTCGAGGTATCCAAATATTTTACTCTAAGAATATTCAAATGTAAAATCTCTCAAGGACAGAATTTCTATTACTCCTTAAGTTTACATACCCTTACAAATATGATTTTTATTGCATACTAATGACAAGGAAAAACGTTTATATATATGTGTGCATGTGAATTGAAGAAACATAAAAGAACATACACCAAAAGATAAATAATAGTTATTGGAGAGGGGGAAGTTAGGACATTTTAACTTTCTATTATAGAATATGAAAAGTTTCAATATACATTGCTTTTACAGTTACAAGAAAAGAGGAAAAATCTAAACCAAAATACAGAAAAAAAAATACATCTGGGTATAAATACTGGGGACTATTAGTAATAAGTGAAAAATTCTCAAACATCCTCCCAAATTTCTCATGAACAAAATTTTACATTAATATTTGGAATGCTGTTATTTAGATGGAAAGAGAATTCATAAAATTGTCAAAAGACAGTTTTACTGGCACTAAAAACACCAATGTTTTAAAATCATTTAGTTGCAAAACTAAAACTAGGTATTAAAAAGTATTTTTGATTTTTTTCTCTAAAATATAAAAATGAAAACTTATATCTGAAGAGTTCCTAAAGATCAGGGGGTTAATTCAAACTTACACTGAATGTATCCATGTTAATGGCCTTTTGTGTAAATTTTACAAATTGTACTTAAGTTTAATTCCTATTTCCACTCCATTCCACACACAGTAACAATTCAAAAAACATTTCAATAAAAAAACCAATAAAAATAATTTTTTCCTCTGATTTGAAAAGATACATGCACCCCAATGTTCACAGCAGCACTACTTACAATAGTGAAGACATGGAAGGAACCTAAATGTCCATCAACAGACGGAAGGATAAAGAAGACATGGTGTGTGTGTGTGTGTGTGTGTGTGTGTGTGTGTGTGTGTGTGTGTGTGTGGTGTGTGTGTGTGTGTGTATAAAATGGAATACTACTCAGCCATAAAAAAGAATGCAATAATGTCATTTGCAGCAACATGGATGGACCTAGAGATTACCACTAAGTGAAGTCAGAAAGAGGAAGACAAATATCATACATCATCGCTTATACATGGAATCTAAAATATGATACAAATGAACTTATTTACAGAACAGAAACGGACTCACAGACATAGAAAACAAACTTATGGTTACCAAAGGAGAAGGTGGGTGTGGATAAATTAGGCACTTTGGATTTGCAGATACAAACTACTATATACAAAATAAACAACAAGGTCCTACTGTATGGCACAGGAAACTATATTCAGTATCTTATAGTATCTATAATGGAAAAGAATATAATGGAATCATTCTGCTGTACCAGAAACTAACACAACACTGTAAATCAATAGTACTTCAATAAAAAAATAATAAAGTTTTTCATATCTACCTTCAAAAGCAGTCTGGATTTCTCCAATAAACTATTAAAAATGTCTATTTTCTGTAATACTCTAAATCTAATTTATCTCCGTTGTAAACAGAAGGAAACGCCCCCATTTTTCATTTTAAATGAAGATTTTATGCACTCTTATTAAAGAAAATTAAAATGTAAAAAATTACATGTACACATGCATCAAAGAATTATGGTCTAGCCCTAGTAGGCATTTCAGACTTGAATTTTTACTACCGACAGAAGCTGCTTATGAAATCTAAAGGTTGGGGCTTTTGGTTTTAGACAGAAAACTAAACATTAACTACATTATCCCTCTTTCCCATCATCCCACTTGAATTGGCAGAAACAATATTCTAGCAAAAAGAAAAACAAAAAAACAGGTCTAGAGAAGAAAGTATGTCAAGAAAGTATCAATAGATAAGAAATTTTGAGGAATCTTGAGAAATAGCAGTTGGGGTTATACTGACAGGAAATCACAGCCGAGGAAAACAGAGCCCAACTCACCAGAGATAAAAGATGGAAAATTTCAGAATAAGTCATCAAATACAAAAAGCAGGAGTAGACCCTGAGAAGCACTCCTGAGGGAGAGCTTCTAATAAGGACACAGGGGTCTATTCTCAGTTTACGCATCCTATAAAAAAGCCTGCATGTACTATGCATTTATACAAAACCCTCAGTCAGTGTCTGATTTAAGGGAGAAGGCTACTGGGAAAAAGAGAAATACAATGCACAGGAAACCACTGTCAACTACCTTTCTTAACTGATACAGTCCTTTATTCATAAATTTTAATGTTTAGACAGGAATCATGTGACAATATGAGAAAAAAATCAGCAATGTAAGGAGAGGGACCTAGATGAACAAACAGAACAACAGGAAAAGATAAATCACAGAAAAGAACAGAACTCAGAAGAAAAAATGCAAACTCATTATCTTTGTAGAGAGTGAAGAGAACATTACATGTGTAAAACAAAAATAAGATTCCTTAAAAAGAAGCAGAGTATGAAAAGATATTAAAAAGTAAAACTATGACAAAAAAATGAAACAACAGAATGAAAGTAAAATGTGCATAGTTAAAAACAAAGTCAGTCATGTCAAGATAAAACTGACAAATTACCAGAATATATAGCATAAAGATATAGAAATTATGATAGAAATGTTAAGAGATACAGAGGATAAAGCCATTGAAGTGAAAACTTTGTATGTAAAGAGCACCAGAAGGAGAAATAAAATAATGTAGAAGAAGGAAATAAAGAAAATTTCCCTGAATGGAAGAAAAAAAGTGGGTGTCCTGTTTGAAAGAGCCTGGGGCACTAAGCACGTTTTATTAAAAAAAAAAGAAAAAAAGGGGGCTTCCCTGGTGGCCCAGTGGTTGAGAATCGGCCTGCCAATGCAGGGGACACGGGTTCGAGCCCTGGTTTGGGAAGATCCCACATGCCGCGGAGCAACTAGGACTGTGAGCCACAACTACTGAGCCTGTGTGTCTGGAGCCTGTGCCCCGCAACAAGGGAGGCTGCGACAGTGAAAGGCCCGTGAAGCAGGATGAAGAGTGGCCCCCACTTGCCGCAACTAGAGAAAGCCCTCACACAGAAACGAAGACCCAACACAGCCAAAAATAAATAAATAATAAATAAATTAAAAAAACACCAAAACCTAGCTTGGCTATTAAAATAAAAGACTTTATATACATATCTCCTAGTGAAACTTCAAAAATTCAGGAATTAAAAGAAAATCCTAAAAGCTTCGAGAGGGGAAAAGTAGGTTATTATATACAGAGGAATAAGTATCAAACTAACATTAGACCTTTTATCAGTAACAAAGAATGCTAGAATACAAAATGGAGTAATAACTTTAAAATTCCTTGGAATATAAAAAGATATGGAACTAAAATTCTATTTCCTGTTAGACTAGCAACTCCAACAATGAGGGCAACATAAAAGAACTTTTGGATCAGCAGATATATTAAAGTTCATATCAATGACGGCATCTGAAAAGATTCTTTCAGGAGCTATTCCAACAAACAAAAATGAATCCAAGGTAAAGAATGACATGATATAAGAAATACTGGCAGTGATATATGACACAGGAAAAGAAAAGGAAGCTTGAAAGAAAATAAAGACCCATTCGGTCTTAAGCCTTGTATAAGACATTTTGGAATGAAAAAGTTTTAATAATGCAGAACATGTTCTTCCCTGTAAGTCCAATCACAATACCTGAATTTATATGGTGCCCCATTCCCCTCCCCCATCATATTTTCACTGCTTAGAATTTTGTTTGTCTTCAGTCAACAATAAATTTCCTCAAGATAATTCGATCACCACCTCTCACTTCTAGATTTCTCATGAATCTTGCTTTCAAATGGGTTTCCAATATGGGTTTTCATATGGAAAGCTTTGAGGCAAAAATACCTGATAATATTTTATTTTATCCTTGTATGAAAGTTACGGGTATATAAATTGCTTGGTTCAAAGACATTTTCCTTGAGTATTTTTAAAGTTTACTATTTTCTTCCATTCACTATTGCTGTTGAGCTGATACCTAGCTCTCTATCTTCTTGTTCCCGGCAGGTCATCTGCTCTCTCTGAAATCTTTCAGAATTTCCTTTATGTCTTTAATATTCTTAATTTTACTTTAATAAATATGCCTAGGTATGTGTTCCCCCTTATTTTTCCCATTTAGCATACTATAAGCCCTTTCACCAATCTGAAGCCTTTCACCTTTTCTGAGAAATTTACCTCTTATTTCATCAATTATTTCAACTTCTTAAATTTTCATTTTTGTCTTCTCCTGGAATTGCTGTTAAGATGTTGGTACTTGTACAACTCTTCTCCATATCCTTTGCTTTTTTCTTTTTTTTTTTTAACATATAAAAGTGTCTATTCTCTTTCAAATTCTTTTCCCATTTAGGTTATTACAGAATATTGAGCAGAGTTCCCTGTGCTAAACAGTAGGTCCTTGTTGGTTATCTATTTTAAATATAGCAGTGTGTACATGTCAATCCTAAACTCCCAATCTATCCCTCCCCACCACCCTTCCCCCCTGGTAACCATAAGTTCATTCTCTGTGAGTCTGTTTCTGTTTTGTAAATAAGTTCATTTGCATCATTTTTTTTAGATTACGCACATAAGTAACATCACGTATTTGTCTTTCTCTGTCTGACTTACTTCACTTAGTATGATAATCTCCAGGTCCATCCATGTTGCTACAAGCAGCATTATTTCATTCTTTTTAATGGCTGAGTAACATTTCATTGTATACATGTACCACATCTTCTTTATCCATTCATCTGTCGGTGGACATTTAGGTTGTTAGACATTCCATGTCTTGGCTATTGTAAACATTGCTGCAATGAACACTGGGGTGTTGCTTTTTCTATTTTCCATCTCTTCATTTTTTTTTCTTTCCTGTTTCTTCCTGGAAGAGTGCTCATTCTAATCTTTCAACTGACTCCACTAATTCATTTATATCTATTATATTTATAATAGTTGTTGCATTCCTCATTTCAAACATTTTTCATATCTAGTATTTCCATTTGGTTTTTATGATTTTTAGATCTTATTTCATATTACTAATATGTTCCCTTATATCTTTAACTATACTGATCATGGTTGTTTTAAATTCTTGGTTCATCGACTGTAATAATGCTGCTTTAGATCATGTATGTTGTCAGTTTATTGATTTCTTTTGAGATGTAGTCCTCAAATGTTTAGTTATATTGGTCAGTGAGGTGATGTTTTTCAGGTACCAGCAATTCCTTCTATCGAGATATGTATTAGGGGACACCAAAGGCCAGGCCTTAACTACCATCAGCATCAATGAGTTTAAGAAAACTGGAGGGGAAGAGTCATCAGGTAGACAGCGAAGCCTAGAACAGAGAACTGGTTTATCACTTCCATTTACTACCACACCTCTATGCAAGGGTTTCCTAGCTTTAAACCCTTTGGAGGAAGTAGAAGGTAGTCTCCCTGGACTTGAAGGGAGAGGAGAGGAAGAAACGAATTACTGAGAGTAGATGGTCAGTCCACATCTGTTTTCATCAATCCTTAACTCCACTAGAGTTTCTCCACTGCCATAATGTTGTTCTTTGGATTCTGGCGTAAGTGGTATGGGCTACTATTGCTAGTTTCTACAGTGAAGGAGCAAGAATTAACTCAAGGTATCTTAATGGAGAGACAGCCTGTATCTCAAACAGTTCCTGGAGGCATCTGCCTCTCATTTTATTTTTTCAGGATTGATCTTGGGGAAGGGAATCAGTAGCCTGTGTCAGTTTGCCACTTTGCCAGAAATACTTTTCACTTCATAGTATTTTATACTGTTTGAATTCTGCCTTATTAATTATGCACATTGTACTACTTTTGTAATAATTTTATAAAATAAAAACTGGTTGAACAAAAATGGCATTATCAAAAACTAAAAAGACCTAAAGGTCAAAACCAAGAAAGAAACTTTCATTCCAACATGTCATAATGATGAATAAAGTTTTCTGTATTAATTCTCTTCCCAACAAGAAAACAAGCCTATCTTTTCAATTTAATAGTTTCTAATGGGCAGTATCCACAGGAGGGGGAAAGGATAGAAGATTTGCAACATAGGATATTTTAAAACATTCCAGATTCAACTGCCAAAAAGCTTGACTGAATGCCAAGAATCTTAACCAGTCTTTATAAACTGACTCACCAAGAAAAATTAATCAAACAGATCAGTAAACAAGATCATATGTTAATCAGGAACACATTTTGAAAGGACAAAATGTCTGAGAAAATAGAGAATAAGAATTGTACAACAAACAACTATTACTGCCAACCTGTTAATTTTATAGTTTTTCCAGGAAATTACAATGATAATCGTTCAACTCTCCTATTTTTTCTTTAGCATCTTTAAAACTTGAAATAGGACAGGTAAAAGGGAAATTAAGTAAAATATTTTATCTGACAGTCTGAATCACAATTTTTCTTTCCCTCCTTTTTTGATTTACCTAATAGGAGATTACAAGAATCTGTAACATAAGGAAACCCTACTGGGAGGATAAAAACATAACAGAAATATATATATATATATATTTTTTTAAATAAATTTATTTATTCATTTATTTATGGCTGCGTTGGGTCTTCGTTGCTGCATGTAGGCTTTCTCTAGCTGTGGCAAGTGGGAGCTACTCTTTGTTGCATTGCATGGACTTCTCATTGCAGTGGCTTCTCTTGATGCAGAGCATGGGACCTAGGAATGTGGGCTTCAGTAGTTGCGACATGTGGGCTCAGTAGTTGTGGCTCACAGGCTCTAGAGCGCAGGCTCAGTAGCTGTGGCTCACAGGCTTAGTTGCTCCACGGCATGTGGATCTTCCTGGACCAGGGCTTGAACCCGTGTCCCCTGCATTGGCAGGCAGATTCTTAACCATTGCACCACCAGGGAAGCCCAAGAGAAATATTTTTGAAGGCATTTCAATTCCTGAGGAAGATGCCTTTTGGCATTAATTCATGAACTAATCTGAACTCTATTTCTGCTTCATGATCCAGTGCACATACATATTCATTATTATGACTTTAATTAAGACAGAGGAAAAAATAATTTTTAGAACTGCCACAGAAATATGAAATTTAATAAAAACAGATTTCCACAAATTCTCTATTTGTTAGGATATTTTCAGCTTCAAGTAACGGAAAATCTGAATAATGGTAGATTAATTAGAAAATAAAACAAATTTTTGCAAGTAGACAGTTCCAGGATGGTTTCAGCAATTCAACCAAATAACAGTGATAGGTTAACAGCCCTACCATTCTCTTGGCCTTCCACTCATTTCTGAAAGTTGCCAGTACCAGTTCTAAGCATCACATTGTTTTGTAGAGTATTCAAACCAGGGAGGGAAAGGACTCTTTCAGCATCTATTTTCTTAGGGAAGGTATTTTCCTCAAATGTCCTCCAGGATACTTTCCTTATGTCTTATTGGCCAGAACTATGTCACATGGGAAGCAGGGAAAGTGAAATAATCTGGCAAAGGATAACAATGACTGTTTTAGACTAATCACTATTTGACCCCTGGGGCTGGGCAACTTGCCAGTAAACAAAATCATGGTTTGGTTAACAAGAAAAAGCTAATGATTATAGAGTAGTAACCCCGACAGTGTCTACCACATTCTTATCTTGTAATCTGGGACATTTTAAATGTTCAATGAGATTCTACTCAGCTCTAGCAGTAACTCTAGTTTGGAACTCTTACTATTTATTTTCATTGAAATATAGTTGATTTACAATACTGTGTTAGCTGCAGGTGTACAGCACAGTGATTCTTTTCTTTGCAGATTATATTCCATTATAGGTTATTATAAGATATTGGGTATAATTCCCTAAATCCCTGTTGTTTATCTAATTTATGTACAGTAGTTTGTATCTGTTTATCCCATATTCCTTATTTGTCCCTCCTCCCCCCTCCCTTTTGGAAACCAGAAGTTTTTTTTCTACATCTGTTTTATATATAGATTCATTTGTATTATTTTTTAGATTCCACATATAAGTGATATCATATAGTATTTGTCTTTCTCTGTCTGACATTTCACTAATCATTATATTCTCTAAGTCCATCCATGTTGCTGCAAATGGCAATAATTCATTCTTTTTTATGGCTGAGTAATACACACACACACACACACACACACACACACCCCCCACATCTTCTTAGGCCAATCATATGTTGACAGGCACTTGGGTTGCTTCTATGTCTTGACTATTATAAATAGTGTTGCTATGAACATTGGGGTACATGTATCTTTTCAAATTAAAGTTTTTGTTTTTTCCAGATATATACCCAGGAGTGGGATTGCTGGATCATATGACAGTCCTATTAGTTTTTTAAGGAATCTCCATACTGTTTTACATAGTGGCTGCACCAGTTTACATTTCACCAACAGTGCATGAGGGTTCCCTTTTCTCCACATTCCCTCCAATGTTTGTTATTTGTAGACTTATTAATGATAGCCATATTCTGACAGGTGTGAGGGGATACACCTCATTGTGGTTTTGATTTGCATTTCTCTAATAATTAGCAATGCTGAGCATCTTCTCATGTGCCTGTTAGCCATCAGTATGTCTTCTTTGGAAAAATGTCCATTCAGGTCTTCTGCCCATTTTTTGATTGATTGTTTTTTGATATTGAGTTGTATGAGCTGTTTGTATGCTTTGGATATTAACCTCTTTTTGGTTGCATCATTTGCAAATGTTTTCTCCCATTCCATAGGTCATCTTTTCATTTTGTTGATGGTTTCTTTTGCTGTGCAAAAGCTTTTAAGCTTGATTAGGTCCCATTTGTTAATTTTTGCTTTTATTTCTTTTGCCTTGGGAGATTGATCTAAGAAAATATTGCTACTATTTATATCAAAGAGTGTTCCACCTATGTTTTCTTCTTGGAGTTTTATGGTGTCATCTTACATTTAGGTCTTTAAACCATTTTGAGTTTATTTTTGTATATGGATGAGTTTGAGTTTATTTTTGTTTATTTTTGTATGAGGCAATGTTCTAATGTCATTGTTTTACATGTAGCTGTCCAACTTCCCCAACACCACTTGTTGAAGAGACTGTTTTTTCTCCATTGTATATTCCTGCCTCTTTTGTTGTAGATTAAGTGACCATTAAGTACGTGGGTTTATTTCTGGGCTCCCTATTCTGTTCCACTGATCTATATGTCTGTTTTGTGCCAATACCATGCTCTTTTGATTACTGCAGCTTTGTAGTGTAGTCTGAGGTCTGGAAGGGTTATACCCTCCAGCTTTGTCCTTTCTCAGGATTGCTTTTTCAATTCTGGGTCTTCTGTGGTTCCATATAAATTTTAGGATTATTTTAGAACTTCTATTATTTTACCTGAACCTGGGTTTCTACCACTCATTATTTGCTTTTTGTAAAATTCCAACTAGCTTTTGACACTCAGTGATGTAATACTTACTGATCTAATTCAGTTGCATTAAGCTACAAAGAATTCATCTCACTGAATAGACCAGAATTTATTTAACTGGTTACCTATTGGTGGATAATTAAAGTTGTTTCCAGATTTTTTAACTTTCGCAAACAATACCACAATAAGTATCTCCGTACAACTTATTTTTTATGCATCTGTACAAGTATGTAAGATAAATTTCCTTGAAAAAAATGCTTGATCAAAGAATATATGTATCTTATATTTTACTAGATATCAACATTCAATGAGTGATCTTTTAATTTATATTAAAAATTTTTTAAAACGAATGAAGCTGAGCATCTATATAGAAGTAAGTTTGCCAGCTATTTGAATTATTTTTTTTCTTTGACCTAGTTATGTTGTTTGCCATTGTTCTACTAGAAAATTACATTTTTATAATTGATTTGTAAGAGTCTTTTGTTTATACAGTAGGATATTAACCTTTGTCTCAGTTGCTAGTTTGTCATTTATTATTTGACATTTAAGTATTTTTCCATATATAATCTTTTAATTTGCAAAAAATCAAACTAAATCTCTTTCTTTATAACTTCTGGGTTTTGTGTCATATTTGGAAAGGTCTCCTAATCCTAAATTATTAAAAACAATTAGACATATTTTTATTTCTTAAGTATAAAATTTGAGTCTACCTAGCATTTTTTGTGATAGACATCAATTAGAGTCAGGGTTTTACTTTTTGCTTACTGCCAGGCCTTAAGTGACATTTCAGTGTCATTTATTGCATAATCTATTTTCCTTCTCTGACTGGAAATGCCACTTTACCATATACTAAATTCTCATATGTACTTAGGGATATTTTATATTATCTGTTGTATTCCATTCCATTAATCTGTACAAAATTGTAGCTTTACAAATATTTGGTAGTATTACATTACCTTTCATTTTCAAAATTGTCTTTAGTGTTCTCAAATGTTTGTTTTTACAGGTGAACTTTTATTCACATTTACTGTCGAATAACCTAAATTTTATATTAAAAATATGAGATTTTTATAGGCTTATAACTAGCAAAAAAAATGAGTGAAAGGGGGAAGTTATGGAAAGTTATTATTACCAGTAATGTTGAGAAGAAAAAAAGTACAAAATCCAATTTATCAGAATAATGGCACACCTAATATAAAAGATTCTAAATAGAAAGCAATGAAGCCTAGTTACATTAAAAATAAGCACTACCATTTCCTAGCTCAGTAACTAATCTATGTTAATGATAACAAATTATTAGCTTCAGAGTCTTCTACGTACTGCTGAATTCGCCTTATTTAGTTAATTCGTAGAAGTCTAAAAGGGTCAAAAACATAAGAACTTCTCTCTCTCTCTCTCTCTCTCTCTCTCTCACACACACACACACACACACACAAAGATTAAGGAAAACAAAAAACCCCCAATGTCAATAAGCACATTCCCAGGGCTGAAATGAAAATCAGTAAGATTCTGCTTTTAAGGTTTTCACGAAAATATGTTTATAGATAAATCATACTTTGCAGACATAACTAACATAGCCCTCATTTGTTATTTTCACAGCCTGATAATAGCAAAAAGGAATGAAATTTAACTGTCAAAATTCTGGAGCCAGATGAGGCCTTAAGATCAACTGGTCCAATCCCCTCATTTTCAGATGAATAATCAAGTCCAGAGAAGTTATACAACTTTGCCAAAGCTACAGAAGGATGAGTGGCAGACCCAGATGAAGAGAGACCAAATCTTCTGACTCTGAATTCACTATTCTTTCAATTATACCAATCTGCCACTATGCTCAGGACAGAATGGAATAAACAGTGGCAGATGTGGGAAAATACAGTCGACAGGATTTAAGGAACACAACAAGTAAACACATTAACTACTACAGAACAGGGATTAGACTGTAAGAGCTCTGTATCATCACTGCCCAATTTAGTATCTGGCAAATGTTGAAGACACAATATATGTTTGTTACCTTGAATAATACAGATATGAGAAAAGTAATCCCAGTATAATAGACTGAGTTTCTTTAGCAAACCATAAAGTTCTGGTGGTGTGACAGACCTTCTAAACATAATTTTCAACTAGTGTTAAACAGAGCTTACATATGGGGAGTCTGCTAAACCCCTTGTGTTCACATACTTATTGCCAAAAGTTATTCAGAAATAAACCCAAATTTTAGATGTGATGAATTTTGATGTAATTATGTATGTGTTAGACACAATACTAATAAATCCCTTCTTTCCAAGCAGCTGTCAATCCACTGATTTAAATTATAGTTTCCTTCTGAGGGGAACATAAAACTGTTACACTCTAGTTAAAAAAATGAGAGTTGAAAAAAAAAAAAGAGCTGATGTTTCTTCAGATCTTAAAATGTTAAATCTGAGATAATTCATTTAAGTAATTATAAAGAGCAATCATTTAAGATTTTACAGTATCTGACCTCAATAAAAAATTATAACAAGCAGCAGCAATTTTATAATTAGATATACCGTCTCTAATTGGTGGTCTCAACAGTTCACACAAATTTCTTCTAAGATTGCAAACAATCCAATTTGAAACTCACATAAAAGCAGTTTTAATCAAGTAACCCACATTACTGAACTGCAGATAAACATAGTAATTATGTGTTAAGTCCATTTCAAATTATAGTAATTAACTGTAATAAACCAGGTTTAGAAGAACAGTTAATAAATAGAATGTTTAAATAAGCTACAGAGCATCCATATAATAAAATTGGTATTTTCTCAGAATACTTAATAATGTAGAGGTTTAAATAGTACCCTGTCTTGTCCTTAAAAGGATTTTGAATGGCTTACACAATAAGTAATAATCTAGTAAGATAAAAATAAAATTTAAAGAGACTTTTAAAAATCAGGTAAAAGTAACTTTATGGGAAGACAATACATATACCATAGTTCTGACACGAGGTTTTCTGATTTGTCTAAATTAATCCAGTGAAAAAACTTTTAGATCTAGAGTACTGAAAAGACTGAATGTTCTTTAGAAATCCTGAATAAAGTCTGTGTACTTCAGCTGAGCTTTTTTTTTTACAGGTTTTGAAAAGCAGAGTCAAAATTATACTGCCAGATGAATATTCAGAATCGTGCTAACAATTAAGGTTAGAACCATATGCTCTAATTCCTAACTTGGGTTTGAGGAGTTAAACAATTTCAGGAGACAATGATCTATAAGCTAAGATCTGAAAGATGAGAGCAAGTAAGCTCCATTTTGGAGGTAGGAGGAAAGAGTGATTCAGGTAGGGAAAGGAGTATAGGCAAAAACCCAAAGGCATGAAAAAATATGCCATCGATAGAGAATTAATATTCAGTGGTCATAAAATGAAGAACTGGTGGCAAGCTGAGGGTGGACACCAAGAATGGGGAACTACCTAAGCTGAGGCATATCATAAAGAAATCTGAGGCAGGCTGAGTTTAGACTTAATCGTGAGGGCAAAGAGGAATGATAAAAAGATTTTAAGCAAGGGAGAAGAAAAATCATCAGGTTTGTATTTTTTTAAAGATATTTTCTGGGAATTCCCTGGCGGTCCAGTGGTTAGGACTTGGTGCTTTCACTGCCGGAGGTCTGGGTTTGATCCCTGGTTGGGGAACTAAGATCACATAAGCCTCGCGGCACGGTCAAAAAAAATTTTTTTTTCTTATCTTATTAGTACTAAATCAAAAGGTAAGGTGTCAATCTACTTCTTTTTCCTCCCTATACACAACTGTAAGACCCATGAAGTTAGAGCTTTTATTCACAGTTGTAACCCTAGTGCTTAGATTATTATCTGGCACCTAGTAGGTGACCAAAAAGTATGTGCTGAATAAATGTTGAAGTGTATGGTTCTGTACTTAATTGGTAGTGCAGAACAGCTGTATTCTGCTCAAAGTGTGGAGAATGGGTTGGGGGAGGGATGGGGTACACAGGAAGAAGACGACTAGAAACAGAGGCCAAACAGGTGTTGGCAGTCCAAACTAGTGAAATAGCAATGGGAATAGAGAGAAGATGGGAGGTAAAATTAACATGACTTAATTGCTGGATAGATCAACCTGTAGGCAGTATTGACATATACTTGTGAAAACTGACATACCCAACAATGACACCAGCCCAAACTAGAGAGTCAAACCATCTCTACTCCTAGAGTAGCCATAGTGAGATACTATTTTACTTAAAATATAATTTGGGTCACTTACAGACGTGCAAAATAAGGTGAGACATTAAGTAACTTGCCATGGGTTATTTGATCAAGGACTGAGATAGGCTCTGGAGAGCTAGAACAGTGATCCTCAATCCTGGCCACTGTTCAGAAACCCGTGGGGTAGGAGTGGAGGGTGCACAGGAAAGACAGAGAGGAAAGGAGGCTTAAGGAAGAGAGCAGAGAAGGGAAAAATGGGAAGGAAGAGAGGGAGGAAGAGAGAAGAGTAAAGGAAGGAGGGATGGAAGGGACTTAGGGGAAGGAGAGAGGGAGAGAGAAAAAAATAAAAAAGAAAAATGAAAAGAAAGTAATTTCAGTTTCACTCTAATATGCCAACAGAGCCACCGAGGTTCCACAATTCTAAGTAATAATGGCAACATTTTTAGGCAGGAAAATTTTCCAAATAGTTCTAACCAGATACTCAATTCTGCCATAAAAATGCTCAGTTAAAGCACTGGTTGTACATATAGGCTTTGGACAATGCAACTTACAGGCATACTGTCAAAATTAACCACTTGGAAAATGTACATTTAGACAAAAGTGATACTTTCAAAACTTTAATCAGATCAAACCCCCAGCATTCATTTGCAGCAACATGGATGGACATTCTAAGTGAAGTAAGTCAGACAGAGAAAGACAAATATCATACGATACCACTTACATGTGGAACCTCATGTAACAGACTCACAGACATAGAAAACAAACTTATGGTTACCAAAGGGGAAGGGGGGTCAGAGGGATAAATTAAGAATCTGGGATTATCAGATACAAACTACTATATATAAAATAGATAAACAACAAGGTCCTACTGTATAGCACAGTGTACCTTATTTAATATCTTGTAATAAAGTATAATGGAAAAGAATCTGAAAAACAGTACATATACACATATATATGTATTGGGTCGGCCAAAAGGGTCGTTCGTTTTTTCCCATATGATAGCTCTAGCAGCAGTTAGTTGTCTTTAACTTCATTTAAAACAATTTTGTTAGACTGTGACAGCTGTCATATCAGCGTGCATTTAAAAAAAGACTTATCAAAACTGGTGAATTTCTGTGTAGCCATTTTAATATTGAAGATGGAAGAAAAAAAGCACCATTTTCGGCATATTATTTCAAGAAAGGTAAAAACACAACTGGAACGCAAAAAAAGACTTGTGCAGCATATGGAGAAGGTGCTGTGACTGATCGAACATGTCAAAAGTGGTTTGTGAAGTTTCACGCTGCAGATTCTCCCTGGACAATGATCCACGGTAGGGTAGACCAGTTGAAGTTGACAGCAATCAAATCGAGACATTAATTGAGAACAATCAATGCTATACCACACAGGAGATAGCTGACATATTCAAAATATCCAAATCAAGCACTGAAACTCATTTGCACCAGCTTGGTTATGTTCATCGTTTTGATGTTTGGGTTCCATGTAAGTTAAGTGGAAAAAGCCTTCTTTTTTTTTTTTTTTTTTTGCGGTATGCGGGCCTCTCACTGTTGTGGCCTCTCCCGTTGTGGAGCACAGGCTCCAGACGCGCAGGCCTAGCGGCCATGGCTCACGGACTTAGTTGCTCCGCGGCATGTGGGATCTTCCCGGACCGGGGCACGAACCCGCGTCCCCTGCATCGGCAGGCGGATTCTCAACCACTGCGCCACCAGGGAAGCCCAAAAAGCCTTCTTGACTGTATTTCCACATGCGATTCTCTAGTTAAATGTAATGAAAACGTTCCATTTTTA
The DNA here is from genome assembly GCF_026419965.1 of Kogia breviceps. Classification (NCBI taxonomy): domain Eukaryota; kingdom Metazoa; phylum Chordata; class Mammalia; order Artiodactyla; family Physeteridae; genus Kogia; species Kogia breviceps. Next base: position 21,379,193 of record NC_081318.1, read on the forward strand.
AAACAAATTGTGATGGGAGATGAAAAGTAATAATATGGAAGGGAAGAGATGGTGGGGCAAGTGAAATGAACCACTACCAACCACACCAAAGGCCAGTCTTCATCCAAAGAAGGTGATGCTGTGTGTATGGTGGGATTGGAAGGGAGTCCTATTATGAGCTCCTTCCGGAAAACCCAATGATTAATTCAATAAGTACTGCTCCCAATTAGACCAACTTGAAAGCAGCACTCGATGAAAAGTGTCCAGAATTAGTCAACAGAAAAGGCATAATCTTCCATCAGGATAATGTTAAGACCTCATGTTTCTTTGATGACCAGGCAAAAGTTGTTACAGCTTGGCTGGGAAGTTCTAATTCATCTGCCGTATTCACCAGACACTGCACATCTGATTTCCATCTATTTCGGTCTTTACAAAATTCTCTTAATGGAAAATATTTCAATTCCTTGGAAGACTGTAAAAGGCACCTGGAAGAGTTCTTTGCTCAAAAAGATAAAAAGTTTTGGCAAGATGGAATTACGAAGTTGCCTGAAAGATGGTAGAAGGTAGTGGAACAAAAGGGTGACTACACTGTTCAATAAAGTTCTTGGTGAAAATGAAAAATGTGTCTTTTATTTTTACTTAAAAACCTAAGGCACTTTTTGGCCAACCCAATATATATACATACTACAGAAAACTGAATCATTTTGCTGTACACCAGAAACCTACACAACATTGTAAATCAATTATACTTCAATTAAAAAGAAAAGAAAAGAAAAACCCACCTAGCATTAAACTTTTCAATAACCTTCTATGTTATTCAGGGGGAAAAAATCCAAATTTCTTGCATTTGTATTGTACAAAGCACTGAATAATCAGACTTAACTATTTCTCTAACCTCATTCCACATCAACTTGCCTCACCCTCGATCTGCACTAGCCCCCCCTCTGTTTCTGGAACACATTAAATTCCTTCCTGCTTTGAAATCTTTATACATGCATTTCTCCCAGTTTTTAACATGGTTCTTCCTAATTCTCTACTTCTTTTCTTAAATCTTAAAGATTACATCCTCAGAGATGGTTTCCCAACCTACTCTACCTAAATGGGACCTTCCATGATACTCATTATTATATATAGCATTCAATTTTTTTTCTTCACAGTACTTAGAAGGTAAGTGCAGGTCTCTCTCCATTAGAATGAGTCCTTTGAGAGAAGGGATCTTGTCCCCTAGGTCCATAGCTATGGTCCTAAACATACTTGGCATATACAAGGTACTGAAATATATTGGGAGAAAGGAAGGGAGAAGATCAAATTTAGATGCTAGTAGGTGACCAACAAATACTATTAAATTAACCAACGAACTTGTCTGCATTATGGGATAAATTACCATATCAATTAAAAATTAAAAAATACATAGCAAAATTGGTGATTCTGATTTTATAAAAGTTGATTATAGCAGTAATTAAGGAATGAATCCACTTGTCTTAGTAATAAAACCATAGTGATGAAAAAAATTACCACAATTTAAGTTTAAAAATAGCAGAATATAAAACTGCTAAATTTTATAAAATAAATACGTTTAAAAGACTAGAAGGAGGGGCTTCCCTGGTGGCGCAGTGGTTGAGAGTCCGCCTGCCAATGCAGGGGACATGGGTTCACGCCCTAGTCTGGGAAGATCCCACATGCCGCAGAGCGGCTGGGCCCGTGAGCCATGGCCCCTGGGCCTGCGCGTCCAGAGCCTGTGCTCCGCAATGGGAGAGGCCACAACAGTGAGAGGCCCACGTACCACAAAAAAAAAAAAAAAAAAAAAAAAAAAAGCCTAGAAGGAAATACATTAAAATGTTAACAGATTATGTCTGGATGGTTTGATATATTTTCTTTTTTGTATCTTTCTGTATTTTTCAAATTCTCTACAATGAGCATATTATTACTCTTATAATCAAAACAAAATTGAACAAAAAGAACAATTATCATACTATGCTGGCTCTAAAGCTATCTATAGCCATGAATGAAACATATTGACCAATTTTGCAAATTACTAAACAATAATATCTCATTTTAAAAAATCTTCAAATGACAGTCATTAAAGTCTACTTATTATTATAGTGCATTTTTTGCTAAATCTTTACCACTATCACTCTGCCACTTTTTCCTTTTAATCTTGGAAGTAGTTTAGTATGGTCAAAACCAAAGCAAAACAAACAAAAAAAACCCTTCTTTGTACTCCAACTTCTAAATCCCAGCTCTATCATTATCTATTTGTGTATTACTGAGATACAACTTCACTGAGTTTAATTTTTCTCATCTGGTAAATGAGAATAATACCACCAATTAGAACTATTTATAAAGCTCCATGCTTAGTGACTGGCTTTTAGTAGGGTCTAAATAAAGAATAGCTACTATAATCCATCAGAATATTACCTAGTAGATAGATTATAAGCACTCTGAGAGACCATGACCATCTAGTTCAACTGTATCCCTCCCTAGTCTAGCACTGAGACCGTATGTAGGAGTTTTCAACACATACTTATCAAACCAATTACTATCTTCACTACCTTTTTCAGGTAGAGCTGCATCAGGATTGTAGGGGATTATTACCTCCATCTGCCTAGTTATTTTAATGGAAAATTAGACTAACTCTTAAAAACTAGAGGAAATCAAAGATTAAATCATATACCTCCACATTATCCTATGGTAGTAGAAACTAAATGAGTAAACAAATAGGACAGACAATTTTAGATAGGATAAGTAATGTTATTAGTCATTTCTATTTTTACATAACATCACCAGCTACTGACCTCCTGTTATAGATGAAGAACTTTATCAATACCACATTGACACTATCCTCCCACTAAATTTTATCCCAATTTTTGGTTAAACTGATTGTAGTTTTTGCATTATTATGATTAGGAAAATACTGCTCACTGTAGAGCCAAGAAATGTACTATGATGATGCCTGCTTTTAAAAAAATTTTCTTTTCCTACTATGTTCATATCCTTACTCTTTTACATCAGGTATTATTTACTGATTAACACCTTTTTATTCCAATTGCTCAAACATATCTATTTGGTCTACTTTTATCTGGAAACCTCACTTTTGGTGAGGAAGAGAGGTCTACTTTCCTGTGTCCTCCTGCTCCAATTTGAACTGGATGCTCATAGCTTTGCTGTGCAGGTATCATCTTGGGATGGCCCTTCACTGCTTTCCTGTGTTAGATTCTCTTTTCCTCAGCTCTCAGCATGTTTTCTTTTTAACTACTTTTACTCCCTTTTGTTAGTGTATATGGTGTACTAACTTCCTAAAAAAGAGTACATAAAAGATCTATCATTTTTTTAATCTTGTGTGGCAGACACTCTTAATTACACGATCCAACAGCCATTTCCAAACCCCTTCCCCTACGTACTATATAAAGGCTGGAAAAGCTAATCGCTTGCATTTCCAGACTCTGTTGAAGCCAGGTTTCACAGTTCTAGTCAATGAAATGTAAGTAGGGAGCTTTCTGGATATGTTTTGCTCTCCTTCCTTTTTTCCTATCTGGAATGAAGACATGATGTTTGAGGTACTTCAGCCAACTTGCCACCATGAGGATACAGCAAGTTAAAAATAGAAAAACAAAGATTCAAAAAGAAACTGAGGGCCTTCATGACATTTCTTGAGTCACTACATCAGTCCCAGATTATCTACATCTGGATTTCTTGTCCAGTGAGAGAAAAGATTCCCTATTTTTTAAGCCATTCTTCTCTTGGTTTTCTTTCTTTTTTTTTTTTTTTTTGCGGTATGCGGGCCTGTCACCGTTGTGGCCTCTCCCGTTGCAGAGCACAGGCTCCGGACGCGTAGGCTCAGCAGCCATGGCTCACGGGCCCAGCCACTCCGCGGCATGTGGGATCTTCCTGGACCGGGGCACGAACCCGTGACCCCTGCATCAGCAGGCGGACTCTCAACCACTGCACCACCAGGGAAGCCCTTGGTTTTCTATTACTTGCAAATAAACATATACCCCACCAATAAACCTGTTATATCTGAAAATACTATTTCTTCCCTCTTGGCTAGGAATAAAATTCCAGGTTGATGATAATTTTCCTTCAGAATTTTTAAGACATTGTTTCCCCTTATCACTTCCAATGTTGCTGAAAATTCCTATCATTCTAAGACCTGTTCCTTTGAATCTAACCGTATTTTACAGTGGCAGCTTTTTAGATATTCTTTTTATGGCTGGTATGTAAAATTCCACAACGAACAATGATGTGCCTTCTGATTGAGAAGGTTTTTTTGTTTTGTTTTGTTTTTCTAAATTCAATGTACTGACTTCCAAAGGGGGCCATTTATAATTTGCAGACCAATACTTTCCAGTTTAGGAAAATTTTCTGTTAATTCTTTGTTTTATAATCTAGTCTCCTCCATTTCCTTGTTCTCCATAGTTGGATAAACTATTATGAGTTCAACACTGGACCTCCTATATTGATTTTCTAATATCCTTATTTTCTCCAATTCCCACCTCTGTCTCTTTGTCTATTTTTAGGGAGACAGATGTCTTACAACTCTTCTACTTTTTATTTTAACAAAATTTATATCCAAAAGTCTCTGATTTTTCATTACATCCTTTTATTGTTTTATGGATGCAGTATCCTTTTCTCTACCAAAAGTGATCTTGATCATTATTATTTTCATGTACTTGTGTTCAGTGCATTACTCCAGATTTATGTTTTCAGGTTTGTTTTGTTTTTGTCTCTCTCTTTCATAGGGAAGGTCCTAATACAGAAGACACTTAACTGACAGTTCATTAAGAGTGAAGAAATAAAATTTAATTGAAAACAGTATGTGTACAACTGTAGGCAACACAGTAGAGGGACTGGGCCATGAAAGTAGCCACTGTACTGGCAGCCAGCGAGCAAGATTAGACATTATAAGGGTATCCCCAAACAACAGTATCTGGAAATCTTTTTTATGAGGCCATATTTTTCTCCAGAGAAAGTGATACTAACCTTTTGTAGGAGACACATGCCTAGTGTCATGAGAGCAGGGAAATGGTTAGAAGTTCCACTGTTCAGTACCTGGACTTAATTTTATTTTCTACCCTGTTCCCTCTGCTTCCACAGAGCCTCTATTTCCCTCAGAAAATAAAGCTCTAGCCTCTGCCTAGTAGGAAGTATGGAAGAAAGATCCTGAGGGTCAAACTACTTCACATGCACTTTTTAACGATGGTGCTATCTTTTGTTTTTTTAAAAAAATTCCTCCTAAACAACTGTTTTTAAAAATATACATATTTTTATAAATAATAGATAAAAGAAAAAGCAAGCTGATCTAATTTCTCACCCTACTGCTCTAATTAGGCATTTTAAACCATTGAGTCTTAAACAAATACCATTCTTCTGTGTATACCAATCACAGGCCAAGTGACTACTAAGCAGGGTAACTGTAAATTATCCAAAATAAGACACTTTTGAGAGTGAATGGGGCACTATTAATAATTATACATAAACTGGGATTATCTCAGGCAAACTAGTTACCCTATCACCAGGAGAATAACTTCCTGGATGCAGAGCTTGTAAAGCTATACGGCATTACCAATGAATTATGTGAAGCCTTCCCTCAGAACAAAAACATACTCTACTATATGTGCCTAATATATAAGTCACTTTAGTGAGGTGGAAAGAATTAGCAAATACAGGATAATACAGTTTTTAAGTTATTAATTCTTGCAATCACCCATCACAAGCACACACATAATTCCTTTAGAAATTCAGTCTTTCTGCTCAAAGGAAATCACAATAATAATAATTCATATAGTACTTTTAAACAGGTTGAATTAAATAGTTTAGCTGGTAGAGGGTTTTCTTCCTCTTAGAATCACTTCAGTTAAACAAATGGGAAAAGGATAAAGAATGGTTAGAAAGAAAAGAAAATGGGCTATAGTCTTCTACCTAAAGTAATTAAGACATGAGAGAAGAATCACTAAATGCCTTTACCCATTCCAGAGTCTTTCTTGGTACCATCTGATATTATGTCTACGTGATCAGAATCCACATCATAACTAAAGAAATCATTCAAATAGGTCTTTGATCGCTGGCCACCAAATACATATAAGCAACGATTTTTCTGAAAAATAAGAAAAAAAGGGCAAAGAAGAAAAAAACATAGTCATTTTCACAAAGAATTCAGAATGATCCTTTAAAAATTTAAACCTCTAAAAAAGTAATTTCATGAGAGATTCCATGCAATGGAGTACTATACTGGTACAAAGCAGAATGAGGAAGCTCTCTATATACTGCTAAGAGGTAATCTCTAGGATATCCTATTAAAGTAAAAAAAAACAAGGTACAGAATAATGGCTATAGGGTGCTGCCTTTGTGTAAAAAAGGAGAAAAAGTAATGTGTGTTGTGTTTGTTTCTTTCTTCAAAAAGAAACAAAGGAAACTAATAAAGGACAGCTATAGGGGAAGGGACAGAACAGGAAGACAGGGATAAAAGCCATATATCTCCAAAAGGATACTGACTTAACAGTTTTGCCTTTAGAACTATGTATATGTTTTTACTTAATTAGAAAACAAGAGTAACTTAAAAGAAAAAATAACCTTTGAAAAAAAGTGAAACAAATAAGCCTATATACAAAGCCTGTATACAAAGATATGATCACACAGAGAAGTAGTATTTCTAGTGATTTTAATTCTTGTTTTTGACTCCCATCCCTAGTGAGCAATATCCTAAACAGAAAAATAATCAGAAAGCAATCTTAAACAGCACTCAGTGATTTTGTTGTTAGTTTTGCTATTCTGTAAACTATTATAGAAAGACAGAGCAAGTAACATATTGTCATTAGGAAGCAGGATTTTAACCTTAAAAGATACACAAAAACAAAATCAAAGATATTAAATTTTAAAACTCTATGATCTTAAATTTGACTTGGATATATCAGTATGAACTCATGATTTTTCTCTTACTAAAAAAGGTACATATACATATATGCGTGTGTCCATATATGCAAAGGTATACTGGGAGGTGGGCACTCCCACTGGCCAAAGACAGAGAAAAATTAGGGGATCAAAAAGAATAATGACAACATTGGATTAAACACATCAAATAAATAAAAATCCACAAGTTCATAATAATACTTAAAAAAAAAAAATTGGTAAACTCTGGAGCCTCAGCTCAATTAACATGAAAAGGTGATAGAGGAAAAGAATCAAACATTTATATTACCCATCCTGTGTGGTTTACATATTAGGGTAGCCAATTAGTTAATGAGGATAAGCTTTTATAGTACAATCACAGTTAATAAATGAAGAAATGATGTAATTAGAAAAATGACCATTTTTCAAACCCTACTTAAATCTATGACTATAGATTAGTCTATGACTATAGTCACTATAGTCTATGACTATCAGCGGCTGCTAAACCCATCAGATAACAAGTTGACAGGAAACTTTATAATTGATCAGTCAGGCTGTTAACACCTAAACCCACCAGAACAATTTTAACATCACCAAAAGTATGACAACTACACATTAAATGTCTCTTTATATCTTGCAATCAGACCAGCTGTGAAGTATTCTTTCAACTCCCCTTTTGGCCCACCCTAAAAAGGAGAGTGAATCTAAATTCAAGCCTCTGGATCTAAATACCAGCTCACAGGAAATACCAAAGATCACGTTAAATGACACCAGGAGTATAAAATTGGTCAAAGTGAGAAAATGGGAAACTCTAGATTTACTTGCTTTAACGAATAATTGGTATACAGAGGAAAAAAAAATAGGAGAGGGGAGTACTGTTATGGATTAGAAGAAATTTAAGAGCTATAACAACCAAATGCAATACATAGACCTTTTCTGGATCCTGACTTGGATAAACCAACTATGAAAAGGTATTTTTCAGTATTTTAGGGAAAAAAATGAATGCAATATTAAATGATATAAAAGAAATCGTTTTTGTCAATACTTTGGTTGGGTTTTATAATGATACTATAATTATGTTTTTAAAAAGTGCTTACCTGTTAGTGATACAATACGGTATTTATAGTTGTAATGATACAATGTCTGAAATTTGTTTCAAAATACCCCAACACAATAAAATTTAAGAATAAACTTAAAAATCAAAGAAACATTAAAAAAATAAGTAAGATATAAGTGGGTTAGATATATGAAAAATGAATAGTCGAATAATGATAACTGTTGAAACTGATAAATAAGTACATGGGAATTTATTATACTCTTCTCTCTACTTTGGTATATGTTAAAAATATTCTACAGTATATTTTTAAAGTTATGTTCACAGCAAGAAGCCCAAGTTTTCACTATAGCACATAAAAAGGTTAAAGAAATGTCTGTATGCTGGTTTTTGCTGATAAATTTTAATTCTAATTCTATTAAGTCAATTCTTAATTCTTTGCACTTAATGGAGAGGAGCAGAGGAGAAAATAAGAACAGATAAGAAAACTGATCTTCTAGACACTAAGAGAAAACAGTAAGTAGAAAGGTATATAAGAAAGAGAAATAGCTACTACATATAATCAGTGAAGTTAGTCATAAAATTGCCTAGATTAGTACTCAGCTGATAACTACTTAGGAATTATTAGGTTGACAGAAGAATCTGATAATTAGCAAACAGTTCCGTGTTAAAGGTAGCTTTGTTTTTGTCTATCATTGCCAACACATCATTTATTTCTAATGAAAAATTTTGCTCTCTTACTGAAGAACTAGATTTCACCACTTCTTTTCCTATTGAGAGATACATGACACAATAACATAAGACAATGTACAGAATATTCTTACTGAGTGGAATAGCATGCAGTGTCCTATACGAGACTGGATGTCCTCAGGCCCAGCATTACAGGAGTCCTCTCGAAGAAGTTTCCAGGTTTGACACTGACAGTTGAAAGCAAACAATCCACTGAATTGTGGTTCACTGGCTCTGCTGTCGTCTACACTGCCATTACATGTCAAAATTCTACCACCAAAGGTGTAGATCATATGTTTTTCTGAGTCCATACACATCTATAGAACAAGGCAACAGATTGAATAGTTTTAGATTGTTCCTTTTATATGTGCTAAAACGAAACCAATGTGTGCGGTTTTAGAATCTCAAAGAAACTGAACATTGTCTTAATAATACCAAATACCATCCCTGATTATCATATGCACTTATTAAAATACTGCTCAACACCTGGCAGAAATTCAGGATGGATTTCTAAATAGCTTTTCAGGTTTCCATGTTTTTTCCAGTGAGAATAAAATATGCTGGGTTAAGGAGCTTTATGCTTTCTTGAAGCTGCATAATTTTTACCAAATCAACCAATAATACATTAGATACTGACTTATACCTAAGAGTAAACACCGACCATAGTCTGTGGGCAAACAGTGATCATACCCTCCTTATAAAAACTCCCTTCTCTCCATTCTAGGCAAGCATTCTATTCCTCTTGCTACCATTTAATAAGAGAGAAGATATGTGAATAAGAGTGATGCAGCTTAATTCATCTCTCTGCATTTATTTTACAAAATTCTTCAAATTATGCTGTTACCATATAGCAAAACAAACACAAGAAAAGACATTTGCAGCAATCAGTCTCCAGGTGAAACAAATTCTATTTCAAAGAATATGTAAGTCCAAGTTGGTAATTAGATGCTGAATACAAGTGGCATTTATGTTTAAAGAGTAAAATGTACGTAAATCACTATTTTTTATTGTTGTTGCTAAAGCGCAAATACTAGCCATTATATGTTCAGTTCTCTCCTCCCATCAAATTACTCCTGCTATTTATCTATTTTTTGTATTGTTTTAAATAAGAAACTATTAAAATAATTGTAAAGCTTATTTTAAAATTAATATTTAATATTAAATATTAAAAAGAAAGGATTCTAGCGCCTCCTAATCTATACCTACCACTAAGAAGATTCACTCACTTGTCATTTCCCAGGTTTCTGGCAGACTTCAATAAATTAAGATGAAAATCTACAATTCCTTAAGGGTGAAATCGTTGGGAACATGGTTGAAAAACTGAGATGTCAAAGTTTTCATGTCCCTGGCACTACAAAGAAAAGTGATCCTACCCTTTAATCTTAAATGATTATATCATGAAAAGCAATCCATACATTGTTGAGGGACACACATAATGTCAGTCTATTTACATTTTCATAAGTTCACAGATTCATACTAATTTGATTCAATCTCTGTTATCTAGCCCCTATGGTTCTACTTCATATGGGGATATTTAAATTTCATTTTGATATAGCTATTCTCATTTGTTATCAGGGGAGAGGCATAAACATCTTTATCTTAGTAGCTCTTTCTTGTATAGCGGACCAAACCAACCCCAAAAGGGAGGAAGATACTGTTTAGCTTGATTCTTTCCCATATCTCAGAACAATGGCACAAAACAGAAACAATTTTATTCCTTCAGCTTGGTTCCTCCCTGGATAAGATAGGTAGTTTCAATGAGGGTCAATTATCAAATAACAAGTTTTAATCACTCTAGGAAAATTTATGTTGTTCATAACAAGTTTTAATCACTCCAGGAAACTTTATGTTGCTCGTCAGTTTATGGTTTCCTTTTAATTTTTAATCTCTGAAAAATGTTTGAAAATCCAATGGTTTATTAAACTCTGTGCGATCATAGAATCTTTTCCCTCAAGACTTGAAGAAATCTTTTAAGTCTACTCTGTCAGGTTAGGTATTTAATTTCTAAAAGCAAATAAACAGGACTTCCCTGGTGGCGCAGCAGTTAAGAATCCGCCTGCCAATGCAGGGGACACAGGTTCCAGCCCTGGTCTGGGAAGATCCCACATGCTGCGGAGCAACTAAGCCCGCGGGTCACAACTACGAAGCCTGTGCTCTAGAGCCCGCAAACCACAACTACTGAAGCCTGCACGCCTAGAGCCCGTGCTCCGCAACAAGAGAAGCCACCACAAACAATGAGACGCCCATGCGCCGCAACAAGAGTAGCCCTGCTCACCGCAACTAGAAAAAGCTCACGCAGCAACAAAGACCCAATACAGCCATAAATGAATGAATAAATAAATAAAATAAAAACAAAAACAAATAAATAATGGATAGCCACTTATTCCCCACCCCACCCCCAACTGTTTTTTAATTTGAAACCGTCTTTTTATTTTATTACATGAACACAAAATTGGCTAGGGTTAGGTTGGGTTCAAGATAATTTCCTCCTCACAAAATTTGAAGCTATTGCTATGAAGCCTTCTAAGTAGTATTGTCCAACCCACTACCCTACCTCCCGCCAACCTCCAAAAATGCCTCATGTTAATCTGATCCTGCTTACCTACAAAGGTAACCAGTTTTCTCTGTAGCTTTTAGGATTTTCTCTTCTTCCTTGGTTCTGAAATTTCATTAAGGAAGTATCTAGGTAGGGATATTCTTTTTTCATTCATTCTGATCTGCACTTGGAATTTCTTTCATTCTGAAAACGATCTTTCTTCAGCTCTGAGAATTTTCTTCATTTTTACCTTGAGTGGTTTGTTCTTGTTTTGGCCTCCATTCTCTTTCTAGAACTCCTATAAGGTGGATGTTGGAACTTCAGATCCTTTTCTCTGTTTAACTTTTCTCTCATAATCTTACCTCACTAATTTAGTAACCATTTAGAGGTATGTCCACACTGCTTTTTAATCTATTTACTGAGATTTTAATTTCACTATCAAATCTTTAATTTATAATTTTTCTATATATTTCCTTTTCATGAATGCAATAGCCTCCTGAATTGCTCTAAGAAATCACTTAAATTTATCTTAGACTTCTTCAATTTACACTACAAACTGTTCTTCTTTGTTGATTCTTAATCTGTTGAGTTCAGTACCTCATATCTCATAGTATTAATTATCTTCAAATATTTGGATTTGGGGTTATTACTTTAGTCTTCTTTGTATCTGAGAATCCCTATTCATCTGCCTGTTGCACATACAGTAGTCTACCTCAAGGGATTGGGTAAGACAAGATGAGACATGATGCTGTGAAAGGTTCTGTATCAGCTCTCCAGTGCCTCTTAGGAGTAATGCTCTATCTGTCCAGCTCCAATGACCACATTGAACACTTGACCTATTAATAATTATCACAGTTCAGTGCTACTCAGTCAAACTGGAAAATGTCCTGCTCTTTCATCTCCAATTGATCATCTACTGTTTGCCCCAACTATGTACTTTGAGACTCAAGTTGCTGCTATCTTATAGGTTGTGGTTTCTTCTGGTTGGATCTGATCCTACCTGCTTTCTATTTGAGAAATTCCCTCAAATATTTTAAATTCCCTAAGGGCATTCTTTCTTGTTTTTCCTAAACTATTACTAATGTATTCTCTTGTCATTTCACAGGATGTTGGGCAGGAGGACGGTAAAAATATATGTTCAGCCTGCCAATGATCCACATTGACCCAGGGAGAATGTCAATGAGCTGATATCTCCAATACTGTGATTAAAGTTTCTCCTGTCATTTATTGATTAGCTCACATTCCATTTTCTAGCAATTTCCTCAATATGTGCTTATATTTGAAGGACAGTTTGGCTAGATATAAAATCCTTGGCTCACACTGTCTTTTCTTTGAATACCTTCTAGATACTGCTCTATTGTCTCTTGGCACTGAATACAGCTGTAGAGAAATCTGATATCAGTCTCATTTTACTTCTGGATCATTTCATCTAGTTGCCCACCAAATGGCCTCTTTATCTTTGAAATTCAGTGTCAGTAATATGTATCTTAGAGTTGAATGCCTAGGTCAATTTTCCCTGAATTTATCAATATCAGGTCCTCTTATACTACATGGAATAGGCTTCCTTCTTGAGGAAAGTCTTCTTGAATTTTATGTATAAATGTTTCTTCTGTTCCATTGTTTTGGTTTTCTTCTTTAATGTCTCCAATTACGTGTATGTCGGCTCTCTTTTGCCTGCCTTCTCTATCTATAATTTTCTGGCTAGCCCTTTTATCTATATTTGTTTTCTTTACCTGCCTTTCTTATGACCCTAACCTATTCTTCTTTATGCTCCTTGTAAACTAGGCTTCATTTTTTGAAGTGTTACTATAATATAGTGTTACTATATTTTCCTTCAATTTCTTCCTTGAGATTTATCAGGTCCAGTTACACCTGCTCCTATTATTTGGCCATCTCATCTGCATTCTTGAATGTATGCCTTGTAGTTTTCTTCAGTGTTTCAAGCTTAATTAAATTCTGTTTTACCAAAGTCAAGAGAAACAAAGGCCCCACACAAGGACAGCATATGTGCTGTACTCAGACTACCCCTAAGTTATTCTTTTTTTCAACCTGTAAAAACATAAGCCTCTTTTGGAAAAGAAATTTGTAACCAGTTGGAGGTAAGAAAATAAACTGTTTCCCTAACAACGTTATCTGCTGATGTTCTGTTTTTAAAAGATCAGAAGAAGTCTAACTTTTTTTGGAGTTCTTATTTTCCACACGAACAACACTGAGGATGTCAGCAGAGAAGTGCAAAGCTTTACAGAGCTCGGTTACGTACAGCCAGCACAAGTTCCAAATTCAATCTGGGGAGTACTCTGAAGACTAATGTTTTTGATTTTCCACCCACCACATACTCAATAGGCATATAAGCCACTCCTCTTTTCCTTACCATTCTCCTATAAAAACCACTTGTTAGTATAAATATGGCAGGAGGAAAGTTTTAAAGCAAATAATTAACAAAAACTGGTAAAGAAACAATAAATAAAGACTTGGGTTTTAATGCCTAGATATCAGGCATAAGCTAGATTCTGTCATAAATTCTAGCACCACCACCCATTTCTCAAGTAATACATAATGCTTTGTTCATCAATAGTGTTTCAGATTTTTTAAAAGTCTTTTTCTTTCCCATACTCCAAAAACCTTTGGACATGGGTTAAGCCAAGCAAAACTGCCTACAGAATTCAAAGTGGCTACTCTTTTGTGTGAGGTAGTACTGACCTGTACTGAACTAAGTTTTCAAAGACAGATAACGATGATAATGGGGATGATGATATGACAGCTACATACATACTAATATTTAAATGGTTTAAGAGATTGCTGTATGTAGTCTTCTTGTCTACAATATCATTCTATGACTTCTATTGGTGTTGAATTTAAACTTCATCTAGTACATGCCAAATTCTTACCTGTTTTATATTGAGTTTGTGATTATATACAAAAGTAAATATATTTCACTCGCATTGGAAGAAAAACTCTACATTTCAAATTCTTGAACTCATTATAAAATAATATAAAATTTTCCAGAAAAGTAGAATAAAAAGTTTTAAAAGGGAAAGTTGTTATTGGTATGATTTATATCATAAAACTGAATTTGTTTTTCCTAATATGTATTGCTCCATCTACTCTCTATAAACTTTTTATAAATTAACAACTGTGTTTTGAGATCTCAGTATTTTATTCTGCACCAAACAAGAGAAAAAATGTTTTAAAGAATAACTTTATACCTAGTGAAACAGTAATTCTTTTTATTATCTGTCATAGGTATTTGTAGTAGAAATCACCAATAGAAAACTCAGCGTAACCTGTGAAATAAACTCTAAGAGCAAGAGTCACTGAGCACTAATTAATTCCACCATACAGTTATCTGTGCACCAAACCTGATGATCAAACACCAGTTTCGGTCCTCCATCAGCAGCAGTATCCTCACTGAGTAACATCCATGTGTTTGTGTCAATGTCATAACGATAGAAATCACTTTTCAGAGATTTGCTGTTCCTCACAGAGGAATCCAAATAACGCCCCAGTGTGTAGATTTGCCTTCGTTGAATGTCAATGCACATTTTATGACATGATCTAGCACTAGGACCATTCTGTGGAGAGCAAAAAAAAGAATGAAAAGAAAAAAATTCAAAGAATAAATAACAGAAGACAAAATTAAATGTCCTTTTTTGTTTACTTTCATGAAAAGGTTTGCTCAGAATCTTGTATCAAGTCCAACTAATATATATGTCCAATACTAGGCTTAAATCTCTAGGGGAAAATAAAAGAAGCAGTAGGAGACACAAATCTTACCTTAGAAAAGCTTAAACTCTACCAGGAAAGATGAGATCAACTATTCTCTATTCTATGGCACTCTGTTTATAACACTTATGTGGCTTTTACTATATACTCCATTACATTTTAGTCATTTGTGTATAGACCTTAATTCTTTTGTACATGTCAATCTACTTAAAGACACATTTGGTTTTTCAAAATATTTTTGTACGCTTCATCAGAATCTAGCATAAAACAGGCACTCCAAGAATATTCAGAATTTCATAATTGGTAGGAACCTTAATAAAAGTGCAGTTTAATGATCTCCTTTTAAAGATGAGGAGATATAAGCTCAAAGAGGAATGATATCATCCTGAAAGCTAGTAAGCTAGTGACAGAAGCAGAATGAGAATCCAAGTCTTGACTTCTTCATCCAGCCTTTACATTATACAAAATTGACTCTCCTGACAATAAATGACTCAGCTGCATTAAACAACTAGGGAACAAAATGAAGAATATATTATCAATAAAAATTAATTAGTTGAGATCACTTGTATCACAGGACAGAATAAAAGGTAAAAAAAAACAACAACAAAAAACTGTAGTATAAGGCCCAAAAAAGGAGTTCATAAAAAAAAAAAAAGGAACTTCAATTGGGTAGGACTGGATTAGCTGAAAGAGGGAAAAGGAAAGAGAACTAATATTTGTTAAATATCTACTAAATTCTGTCTATATTATTACTATGTATGTGTGTATATATTTCATTTATCCTTGTAACAACTCCATAAGGAAATAATATCACCATTTCACAAAGTCTAAGTAATCTGTCTATAGTCACAAAACTAAGATAGAGAATCTAAGCCCCAGTGTAACCAAGCCAAACACTGTGTTCTTTCCACTCTTCCAGATTGTTTTTTCCTGAAGATAAGACAAACAAAAGCAAAAATACACTAAATACAATGTGTGGGGTTATGACTGAGATAAAGAATTCCTGCCACAGAAATAACAGAGTTGAAGTATAAGGTAGAAATAGAAAGCCTGTGAATGACTGAAAGAGGAGAACTGAATGTAATCTTGCAAGCACTGAAGAACTATTATAGGTTTCTAGAGAAGGATATAAAATAAAAAAGCAGTATTATAGGACGAGTAATCCAGCATTATTTAGATTAAATTAAGGAATAAAAATATTAGACAGGAAGAACAGTTTGACATTAATGTTATTAATCCAGATATTAAGTTGATTTGAATCTGCAATTCAGTGTTCACACTAATTACTATTTAAAAAATTATTTTTAGAGATTTTTGTCAAGGAAAATCTTCAGCAGATAAGGTAGAAACGTTACTGAAGAAAGAATTTCTGCTCTAGCTGCCATCTTGCGTCCCTGTGTGTGTGCTCCTAACCTCAGCTGGTCTGCCCGAGAACCCCTAAGTGCCAACCCTAGTCCCCTACACGGCCCTATTTCCACTGCAACAAGATGAAAAAAACTATCATGAACCATGAGAGACCTCGCCAAACTGCAGGCACAAGTGCACACTGGTGGGAAAGGAACTGCTCGCAGAAAGAAGGTGGTTCATAGAACAGCCACAGCAGACGACAAAAAACTTCAGTTCTCCTTAAAGAAATAAGGGGTAAACAATATCTCTGGTATTGAAGAAGTGAATATGTTCACAAACCAAGGGACAGTGATCCATTTTAACAACCCTAAAGTTCAGGCATCTCTGGCAGCAAACACTGTCACCATTACAGGCCATGCTGAGACAAAGCAGCTGACAGAAATGCTACCCAGCACCTTAAACCACCTTGGTGCAGATAGTCTGACCCGTTTAAGGAGACTGGCTGAAGCTCTGCCCAAATAACCTGTGGACGGAAAAGCACCACTTGCCACTGGAGCGGATGACGATGATGAAGTTCCAGATCCTGTGGAGAATTTTGATGAGGCTTCCAAGAATGAAGCAAACTGAATTGAGTCACAACTTCTGAAGAAGATAAATCCTGAAGAAGTTACTGGGAGCTGCTATTTTATATTATGACTGCTTTTAAAAATTTTGTTTATGGATCTGATAAAATCTAGATCTCTAATATTTTTAAGCCCAAGCCCCTGGACACTGTGGCTCTTTTCGGTTTTTGCTTATATACAATTCATTCTTTGCAGCTAATTAAGCTGAAGAAGCCTGGGAATAAAGTTTAAAACAAAGGTTAATAAAGTTCTTTGCCTAGTAAAAAAAAAAAAAAAAAAAAGAAAAGAAAAAAAGAAAACTTTTCCTCTGTAATTAAATAATCTGAAAAACAAATATCAGGTAAGATATAATGTATCTATGCCATATTTCCTAGAGTGTGAAATCTGAAGTTTTAATAGGAGAACAACAGAATTTCTTGCTTCAGCTTAATTAGCACAACTGCTATTAAAATGATGAGCAAATTACTTCCTAACTAAGGAGAAAAAAGGGAATAAAGATAAGACTAGAAACCAAGAGACTACAGAACAGACAAAAAAATAGAGAAAATTAATAAAGTTGTTTTTTGGAAACATTCATAGAATTATAAACCACTAGCAAGACTAATTTTTTTTAAAAGGGAGAAAATACAAATTGCCAGTATCAGAAATGAAAGCAATGCTATCAATATAGGGTCACTAGAAATTAAAAAGAAAATAAGGAACTATCATGAAAAACATAGTAAAATTTGACCATGTAGATAAAATGGACATATTCCTTTGAAAAAATATAACTTATTAAAATTGACACAAGATGAAAGAGAAAATCTGAAAACTTGGATTCATAATTTTAAATCTTTCCACAAAGAGAAGGCCAGCCACAGATACCTACACTCGTAAATTTTATCAAATACTTAAGGAAAAAATAATATCAATTTTACACAAAATTTTTCAGAAAACAGTAAGAAAAAGACCTCCTTTTTTAAACCTGTATTCTATTTATTCCTAACTTAACATATTTTATGAGGACAACATAACACTGAAACTGAATAACAATATTACAAAGGAGGAAGAGCAGAAGTAACATACACGTAGCTAGTGTACCTCATGAATACAGACATAAAACTAATCTTTAACAAAATATCAAATAGAATACAGCAATATATAAAAATAATATTTCATAACTAAAAGGGTTTTATTTCACAAATGTAAAGTCAATTTTACATTTGAAAATCAATCAAGGTAATTTGCCACATTAAAAGAGTAAAGGGGGAATTCCCTGGTGGTCCAGTAGTTAGGACTCTGCACTTTCACTGCCGGGGCCTGGGTTCAATCCCTGGTCAGGGAACTAAGATCCTGCAAGCCGCGTGGCATTGCCAAAAAAAAAAAACGGTAAAAGAATAAAGGGGAAAAATACACAATCTTACCAATATATATACTGTAGAACAAGCACTTGATAAACTCAACAAATATTCATGAGGAAGAACTCACAACAAACTAGGAATAGAAATGAACTTCCTCAATCTGATAAAGAATGTAGGGCTTCCCTGGTGGCCCAGTGGTTGAGAGTCTGCCTGCCTATGCAGGCGACATGGGTTCGTGCCCCGGTCCGGGAAGATCCCACATGCCGAGGAGCGTCTAGGCCCGTGAGCCATGGCCGCTGAGCCTGCGCATCCGGAGCCTGTGCTCCGCAACGGGAGAGGCCACAACAGTGAGAGGCCCGCATACCGCAAAAAAAAAAAAAGAAATGTATGAAAATCCTAAATCTAATTTTCCTTTTAATGGTGAAATACAGAATGCTTTCCTGCTAAGATGTGAAACAAAATAAGGACGTCTATTCTCATCTCTTCTATTTAATACTGTACTGGAAGTCCAAATCAGTGCAATAAGGCATTAAAAAATGCCTTATTTCATTAAAAAATGAAATTAAAAGTTATGACAGAAAAAGAGAGTGGAAAGAAAGAAGTTAAAATTGTCTCTATTCACAGATGACAGGACTATTTGTTTAAAACATCCTAAGAAACATAGAACAGAAATGTTAGAAATAATAAGTGGACTTAGAAAACTGACATGATACAAACAAGTTGAAAATTAAATTAAGTTTCATGGAAACTTAATTCATGGAAAAACAAAATACACTCGGATCCATTTAATAAAAATAAAAAAGACCTCTAATCTGCAAACTCTGAATGCTGGGAGGTAATGAATAAGACTGAAATAAATGGAAATTTAACCCTGTTCATGGATTAGAAGGCTCAGTATCATTAAGACATCAATTATCTCCAAACTGATTTATAGACTGAACACATTTCCAATCATAAGTCCAACAGTTCTAGAAACTGACAATATGATTCTAAAATTTATATGAAGATGTAAAGGACCTAGAAGAGTCAAAATAAGTTTTAAAAAGAAGAACAAAAATGTCTTACATTACTTGACCTGAAAGAGTGTCATACTGGAATATGAATAGACCAAAAGATGATGGAGCAGATTAGAGTGTCCAAAGAGAGACATATACTTATATTCTCAATTGATTTTTGAGAAAGGTGCCAAAGCAGTTCAACAGGGAAAGAAGACAGGGAGCGACCAGAACTCTCATACATTTCTGGAAGGAATATAAAATGGTACAACCACTTTGGGAAAAGCTTTAACAGTTGCATCAATGGATGCTAAAAGGGCAAATGTTTGATGAGTAACAGAATATTTTCATAGTCTCAAAATGTCTCCCCACAAATTACTTATTAATTATGGAATGGGAAATCTGGTGAGCACCCTTCTTAACCAAGTGATCAAAGCTAACATCAGACAAACTGACACGATGTGTCTGTCTCCTGACAGGACATACTTAGGAGGACCCAATGTCCTCCACATGGCATTCCTGCTAAAAATGCTTAACCTATATCCAATCCTGGGGAAACATCAGACAGACCAAACTGAAGGATAGTCTACAAAACAATTGCCCTGTATTCTTCAAAAATGCCAAGGTCAAGAAAGACAAAGAGAAGTCAAGGAACTGTTCCAGACTAAAGGACACTAAAGAAACATGACACTGAAATGTACTGCATGATCATGAATTGAGTCCTGGGTCAGGGATAGAGGTTGGGGGTTACAACAAGATACCTATAAAGGACATTACTAAGGCATTATTTGGGTAACTGTTTATATGTGAAAAGGGAATGTGGATTAAAGCAGCCGTTCTCAGTGCAGTCTGGGGTCTTCAGGGATTCTACAAAGTCAAAGTTATTTTCATAACAATACTAAGATTAAAAAATGTGTCTTTTCACTGTTACTCTCTTATAAGTGTAAGTGATATTCTCCAGAGGCTACATGACTTTTGATACAGCAACAGACTGAATGCAGAAGCAGATATGAATCTGGCTGCCTTCTATTAAGTCACAATTAAAGAGATTTAGAAAACTATAAAACAGTGCTACTTGATATATGATGGTTGTCTCAAGGAAAAGATCTATGCAATTGTTTGAGTTGCAAGCTGAGGTAGCTGCTTTTTCCAGGAAACATGATATTTACTCAAAAGAAAACTAACAATCCAAGTATGGTTATTCAGACATTTTCTGAAAAATAAATGAAGTATGTATATTATTTTTGAAGAAAAACAACTGATAAAATTTGTTGCCAATAATAAAATGCACATTTTTAAGCAAATTTAGAATTTTAGAAAACTTCTACCTGACACTGTGATCTTGACACCTTCCCAACACTTAAAAGATTTTTCTAATGAGAGTGATCATATGTGGTTTGGGGGATACTGTATAATAATATGTCAACATTTGAAGACCTACATAACTCAGGAAACCAGTATTTTTCAGGTGACCAACACACTGAGCAAAAAAACAAGCATGGGTAAAAGATCCATTCAAAGAGCAACACAGATCAGTGGATTTTAATGTAACAGAATTACAAAACATTAGCTGATATGGTTTCAGAGACTACAGTGCAATTATTTTTAAGATAATTAGTTTAATAATTATTAAATAATTATTTTAATTATTTTTTAAGCAAACAACAACTTGTCAACTTGGGGTATAAGATCAAAAACGAACCATGTGCTATTATATAAAAAGTCTACTATTAAAATAATAGTTTCCTTTCCAAGAATGTATCAATGTGAGGTCCAATCTTCATATATCTCACATAAAACAACATGTTGCAAAAGATTAAATGCAAAAGCACATATGAGAATCTAGCTGTCTTCCACTAAGCTAGATATTAAAGAGATTTATAAAAATGCAAAATTAAAAATATAATTTGTTTTGAACTAATAAAAACTTACATGCATATCTACATGAACATTTAAAATAATTATTCTAAAAACTGAGCCATTCTATTATCTTTCAATCTACTACATGAGCTATTAGATACATTATTTAGTCTACGTAAATTAAAGTGAATTAAATTAATTTTGTTTTATCTGTGTGACTTGATATTTTTATAGATTATACTCCATTTAAAGTGAGTATCAAATAATGGTTGTATTTCCCTGTGCCATACAATATATCCTTGTTGCTTAATTATTTTAAACATAGTAATTTTGCTTTTTAAAGCATATCATACTTTTAAAACATATGCACTGGGGTATCATCAAACAATAAAACTGTACTTACTGGTGTAAAAAACAAAATGAAACTCTGTTCAATTTTGGAAGGAATGAGCATTTTGCTGGAGCCATATATCCTCATTCACTTCACTGCTACATCAACAAAAGGTTTTTAGGTGTTTAAATGAAGAAAGTAATAATAAATTATAATAAATCTGAATTCCAGTACTGGATCACCACTTTACTTATCTCTATGGACTTCAAAATAACAGAAAAAGAGTGTTCTCATAAAAATAATTTCTGTATTTTCCCAGTACTAGTTTTAAATAATTATTAATTGCATTCTAAATACAACTTAGAATATTACATTAACATTACTTTAGAGGACTCCTGTAATCCATTGCCCTTTCCTGCCAAAACAGCCACTCTCCTGAATTTTGTATTTGTCATTCCCTTGCTTTTCTCCAGCATTAATTTTTTATTTAACTTATCTGAACTATTTACTCACTAAAGAGTAAGCATATGATCTATGCCTTAAGGAATTCGGAGTCTCCATAGGGAAACAGAAATGTAAACCAATCATTATAGTAACCCATTCAAGGAATGTAAGGGGTTAAGTGTTCACACCAAAGGAAGCTTCTAATTCTGGTTAGGCAAGTCAAGAAAGGCTTCACAGAGGAACTGAAGTCTGAACTATGTTTTAAAGAGTAAGTAGGCATACACTATATAAAAGCTGGGTGCATGGGAGGAGCAGCCCCTGTTAATTCCAAACTGGGAAAACACTATTACAAAGAACACAGGTGAGAACATCGAATAATTCTAGCAACTGTAAGTATGGCTAGCACATAAAGTCAAAAAATGAGGCTAGAAAAATAAATGGGGACCAAATTATGATGAGAAATTTGAAGTTTTTACTCTAAGCAAAAGGAACTAAGGTAGATAAACTTCTTTATTATTGTTGTTGTTGTTACTCACACTTCCCTGTATCTATGCCCTTGGATAGTGCTGCCCATCACCCAATAACTGTGGATTTGGTCACATGACTTCTTTTGGGAAAATGGGACAATAACAAATCTAATTGAGCGCTCATGTCTACTTCACCCTCCTTGCAGCCCTGCCCCTCCACGAGAACAAGACTCATGCTAGCCAACGGGAAGGTGAGTGGCTATGTAGAACAGAGCCAAGTAGTCTCAGAAGCTAATCTAGACTAGCTGACAGTCAGCTGACTCCCAGCACATGAGTGAGCCCAACCAATCTACAGACTTGTGAACAAACTAAGTGCTTATTACTATATGCCACTAAAGTTTTGTGGGTGCTTGTAATGTAATATATGGAATGCAACAGATAACAGAAACAGGGACTGAGGCTAACCATAGGGTTTAAGCAGAGGTGTCACATGGCCAAATGTTTTTTTTTTTTAAAAGACTGTGCTAATGAATAGACAATAGATCTGGAGATCAACAATGGAAGTAAAAAAGTTTAAGAAAGAAGCCACAAAGTTGGAATTAGTGCCAAAAGGAATAGAGAGGAAGAAACATCTGAAATGCAATATTGAGTGCTTAGAACCGGTGGAACTTTAGGCCCTAATTAAATACCCTCAATGAAGAAGAGGGAGGATTTCAGGATGAATTGTAGGCTTCTTGCAAGAATAACTACAATTAACTCAGATTTAAAATAGTTTAAGAGAAATCAGGTATGTATTCTTTTAAGATCTGTCTTTATTTTTGTTGAGGATAAAAATAATCATTTCAGGGCTTCCCTGGTGGTGCGGTGGTTGGGAGTCCGCCTGCTGATGCAGGGGACATGGGTTCATGCCCCGGTCCGGGAGGATCCCACATGCCGCGGAGCGGCTAGGCCTGTGAGCCATGGCTGCTGAGCCTGTACGTCCGGAGCCTGTGCTCCGCAGTGGGAGAGGCCACAACGGTGAGAGGCCCACGTAACAACAACAAAAAAAACCATTTCAGAAAATAGTACTTTAATATTGAAAAGGCAAAGGCCATTTTCACAGGGATAATAAATAGAAATCAGAATTTTAAGATCTCTTTAAAAAGATAAAAACTAGCCAAATGATTAACAAAGGAACACACCAAGTAAACGAGAATCTAATTTCCTAAGATTTAAAGACATAACACCAGATTTTTTTAAAATGGCCTTCCTAGATTAAAATCAGTGGTTTTGAATTAGGTCTTTTCCTCCCCTTTTCATTTGCTGCTACTACTGTTTTGTTTTAGTTTATTTTTCACCTTGTAATCTGAAATTGCTTAGAAGGAAAAGTACAATAAAAAATTATACAATGATTAAAAAAATATATGAATATGTGCTTTATATCAGGGTATAATTATGCACTTATTTAATTAAAAAAATTAAATAAAAGAACACCGTAAATCCAAGACATCCTATTCACTATGGAAAAGCTTTATGTATATATGTATCAATAGACAGACACACATGAATACATACAATTTTAGTTAAAAATAAAATATACATCATTTGTGAAAACTGATAAGATAGTCAAACAGTGAGAGGCCAAAATAGTAAGATAGTGAGGAATCAAAAGCACATTTTTCCAGAGGAAATAAAAATAAGATAAATGTTCAAAATAAGAGTAGAGGTGTAAGAACATAAGAAAAAAAATAGTTACACAGTTACATTTAAACTAAAGTGGTTAAAAACTAAATTATATTAGATATCCATTTCTATTTATCTCTATAAAATAGATTTGTTCATGTATCAATAGTTGAAGAACCAGGTATAGAAGCTGGAATGCAAGAATACTTAAACCAAACGTGTCACCACAAATTCTTCTGCTATCACTGCTGATAGACTTTTACAAAGAATACAAATCATTCAGAAAAAGAAGTGTACGACCACACCCCTATCATAATACAGATGGATGAAAAGTCTGAGAACTTGCCTCTTTCTCAGTGTCTCTAGAGATACATGTCCATTGGTTCTCTTTCACACTGTACGCCCAGAAGTCAGCAAGATCTTGTGTTCCATCCCAGCCACCAAACAAATAAACAGTCTCTGTGAAGATTAGAAAAATATGTGCAAAAAAATAAACTTAAGAACAAAATTTAAGTATAGGCACCCAGATCAAGACATTGCTTCTAAGATCATTTAAGAAGGTACACCTAAGTAAACTTAAAAATGAGATTTTTAAACTGGTTAACATTCCAAAATAAATACTAGTATTTCCTAAATATAGGCATACGGAAGGGCTGCTGCAGAACCACTATCATGAGAGATTTATATATAACGATAACTAGGAGGCATCCCCTAAGATTCGGATTCCATAGGTCTTCAGTGGGTAAAAACAGTCAGTACTTTTAAAGTGTCCAGGGGGAACAGCCAGTTTAGGGGTTTCTGTGTCAGGCCACAAAAAACTTACATTTACCAGCTTCTTAACAAAGCAACTTCAGATAGTTTAAAAAAAAAAAAAAAAAAAAAGAAAAGGGAAAAGAAAAAAAAGAAATCCCAGAGGAATATACAGTGCAAAATATAACATAAAGCTATCTAGCTACTTCTGAAAAAACTTCACATTAAAACTGTTTTCTATTACAATACAAAAAACAATGGTTAAAACTAGCTGTGAGTTAAAGTTAGATATCTTAAGAATAAAGTGATGCATAGCCTTGATATTCCCATGGAAACTGGGGGAAATTTTTCCAAATATATTGTGGTAGATTTAACTCCTCAGAAATCAACTTTTAAGTCATTCCAGGTATCTTGAGAATTTGGTTTCTTCTAATTCTGAAATGTCTATTATACCTATGGACTTTATCACGTGATAAAACATTTCTTGCTCCGTGACCAGTGAAAATTTTTACCTTTCTTTATAAAATAATAGTGCCTTTCCTTTCTTCAAATATTTCTTCCCTTTGTAAATATCTTATGTCTACTGGTTATACATGCCTACCATTTTTTAAAGTTAAATATAATACATTACAAGAAAACTATAAAGCCATCTACTCTCTGACATGCCCTAGGCCAATATATGCGGAGACTGTCATCTAATTACATCCCATCATGAAAGGTTGAAATGCACCTGGAAATATTGTAACACTACTTAAGAAAATTCTTGCCATTCATAGAGATGTCTTATAAGAGGTTTTTGTCATATTTTCATATAATTTCAAACTCTATGTGAATTTTCTAAGTGAAATAAGCTAGGGGAAATTAAAACAATGTTTCCGGATAAGAACTGACCACTGGAACAGTTCTAGTGCTAACTGGGTAATCAGGTATACGTCAATTAACTTGACTGGGTCTTGATTTTTTCATTTACAAACTCGAAGTGTGGTGGTAAAGTTCTTCAGACATAAGTTACATGAAAACATTCTGAAGGCTGTCAAGCATGAACAGCATTTCTACCTTTAAAACATGTATATATACACAAAATACTTTGTAGTTACTAAGTACCACTGATGCAATAAAAACAGTATTATTGTATGTTTCCATGTCTAACCCAGTACCTAGAACACTTTTGGCTCTGTACAAATGTGAAATAATGGAAACTATTAAAAAACTGCCATCTCTCAGAAGTATAAAACAATCCATTATCATTAGTTAAGTAACATTCTGTTTCCCAAACGGCACACAGTAATGCCCAGATACTGAGAATTCTACAGGAAAAAAATTAAAGAATTTTCATCTGACTTAAAAATTATTTGCCACGGCCTCACTATAAATGCAATTAACCCCATTAAATTCTGAAGCCTGGAGAGGGAAGGGGTCTATAACTAAAATAGCAATAGCAATTGACCTTTTGTTTTACAGTGTTTCTGGGCACCCTTTGGATAAGGTTACCCTGGTTCACTAACTTTAATAACCCTTCCTCTTGGGATCTGGGTTCTCAATGTTCTTTCTGAAAAGCAGGTCTCTTTGTACGCATAAATTCTCACAGCAAAGAAAACCCACATTTCCACAACAGCCTCATTGATAGCTGAGCAAAATAAAATCTGGCACAGAGCAAGCATCCCAATGGAATTAATCCAAGATGTCATTCTTGTTCGTGAATGCTTTGTGGTCCCAGTTAAAGTTTAATAGTAAAACTGAATGAATCAGATGGTAACAGGACCTTTTGACATACCTGAATGAAATGTATAAAAAAAGAAAAAGCTATTATTTGCAACATGGCAGTAGCTTGGTTTACTGGATATCCACTCTCATGCTTATAGGTTATATAACAATTCGTGTACATCCCTAGGGCAGTACAATCCTCCTCATGCAGCAGCCCTTTCTCTGTATTTTTTCTTAAAGGAGTACAGGCTACAGAGGCTATTTCTCCCAGACTCACTGAAATGATCACTCAACATTTTTTGAGTACTAATCTGAATTGGCAAGGCACTTTAGAGAATAAAAGTAAAGAAGACATCATCCCTACCCTAAGGAGCTTACAGTTTAGTGAAGAATATAAAACAAGTACATTAATCACCATAATGCAATGTAGACTAAGTGCCATAAGAAAGGTAAAAAAGCACCACGGGTGTTCAAAAAAGGGAAGAGAATAACCAGATTGAGGGGACTCAGGAAGATTTCATGGTGACAGTGGTATCTGACCTATGCATCAGAAAGTGGCTTTGTTGGTAGAATGAAGGAAAGAGAAGAGGACTTTTCAAGCAGAGTAAAAAGTAAAACAAGGGTATAGAGACAGAAAAACACACAAAAAGTGTTTTAAAAGACACAGAATCTAAAGTCAGGCAGATCTTGGATGGAACTGTAGCTCTACAACCACAGCTGTGTGACCAATACCAAATTCCTTAACCACTGGTTTTCTCAGCTCTAAAATGGCACAGAGTACCTATCTCCTAAAGCTACCATGAGAATTAAATAATGCATGCATGCACAGTGGTGAAAACTGTGATGAATAAATGCATTGTTCATTTTAAAAGAACAAAACAAAGTAGTGGAGTGGAGATAAGTTAAAAAGACAGGTAGTGGCCACATCATGAAATGGGTTAAATGACAATATAAAGGTTTTTTTGTTTTTTGTTTTTAATTTTACTTATTTAGTTTTGGCTGTGTTGGGTCTTCATTGCTGCATGAAGGTTTTCTCTAGTTGCGGCGAGTGGGGGCTACTCTTCATTGCGGTGTGCAGGCTTCTCATTGCAGTGGCTTCTCTCATTGTGGAGTACGGGCTCTAGGCGCGCGGGCTTTAGTAGTTGCGGCACGCGGGCTCAGTAGTTGTGGCTCCGGGCTCCAGAGCACAGGCTCATCGTTGTGGCACACGACCTTAGTTGCTCCGCAGCATGTGGGATCTTCCCAGGCCAGGGATCGAACACATGTCCCCTGCATTGGCAGGCGGATTCTCAACCACTGCGCCACCAGGGGAGCCCAATATAAAGCTTTTGAACTCGACTCCACAGACAGTATAGTATTAAATAGCGACAGAAGATTTTAAGCAGAGATGTGACATGGTCAG
Organism: Kogia breviceps; assembly: GCF_026419965.1. NCBI lineage: Eukaryota > Metazoa > Chordata > Mammalia > Artiodactyla > Physeteridae > Kogia > Kogia breviceps. The sequence goes on from NC_081318.1 coordinate 21,407,024, forward strand.
ATCTGAACTTGCAGCATAATAGGACTTACTGAAAAGGAGGAGCCAGGGAAACAGAAAGATCGGAAATAAAGTGACCAATAATAGCCTATGTTTAAGATATCAAACTAATTTCATTCTCAGAGACTAAATGAATCAATCACCAATCAATCAGTTATTACTCAGGCCACAAAAGCTAAAATGCAACCAGTCTTTTTTACAGGTCTTTTTTCGTATCAGTACTAAATAACTCCTACAACTACTTAACTACCAATAGTACTAATCGATAAATCTTATATACACTAAGAAAAAGGTAGAAATGTTAACACATCAGTATCTTCACACCATTTTGTACAAAGAAGCAGGCTTTTTATTTTATGAGCCCAACTGCAATATCTATCCTCCTCCTCTGATTCTTAGGGGTAAATCAGACTATGCTGATTGCATAATCCTCCACAAGATGGCACACTATTTTCGTAATTAAATCCATCTTTCCACTTTGAAATAGTATAGAATGCATATACTATGCACTGACATAGCATGGGCCCAAACTTAGATAAAATTCAAGTGTCAAAAAGAAGAGGGAGGTGGAGGGTTACTAGGCTTGTAAAAGAGGTTAGCTTAATTCCTAGTTTAATGTAGACACCAAGAGAAAAACAAATGAAATTAGAAAAAAAAACTTTTAAGAAACACAAATTTATATTCAAAATAAAAATGAAACCTGTCAGGACATTCAGTTTAAGAGTTTAATCCTTCTGAAAGTGTAGTTAATAGGACATTAGATTGACATTAGAATTTTTGAAGGGAAGAATAAATTAGAAGGGGAAAGATATTTTATATGCTCTTTAACCTTACCTTCTTTAGCCATTCCCTTGAACTCTCAAGACCCAGCAGATTATCAACTGGATTCATCTGTCTCTCTTTTTAAAAAGAGCTATATTTCTTTCTTTTTTTTAATTGGTGAATTTTTGTGTAGCCTTTTTAAAAATTTTTTTATTTATTTATTTTTGGCTGCATTGGGTCTTTGCTGCTGTGCACGGGCTTTCTCTAGTTGCCCTGAGCAGGGTCTACTCTTCCTTGAGGCTCATGTGCTTCTCATCGCTGTGGCTTCTCTTGTTGCGGAGCACGGGCTCTAGGCATGTGGCACGCAGGCTCAGGAGTTGTGGCTCATGGGCTCTAGAGCACAGGCTCAGTAGTTGTAGCACACGGGCTTAGTAGCTCCGTGGCATGTGAGATCTTCCTGGACCAGGGCTCGAACCTGTGTCCCCTGCGCTGGCAGGCGTATTCTTAACCACTGTGCCACCAGAGAAGTCCCAAGAGCTAAATTTCTTACATAAGGCTATGATTACAAAACTAGAGACTGATCTTTTGGGTGAATTCAACATATGGTTGTAATTTCCCTGCTAAAAGGTTGTATTTTCTGCCTATGACAATATACTTTGTTTTAGGGCTATATTTTAGAATTCCTTTCTGATAACTGTATGAAAGAAAAAGATTCGTTGTCATACGTAGCTACAGAAATACAGCCATATGAATATATTTGTATTTAAAACCCAAAACCCATGTTTACCTACTTTCTTCAATAGCTTCTTTAAAGAATATCAAGGAAAACCATTACGTGGCATTAAAAAAAAAAGAAAGCACTTTACATATAATTGGTACAGTCAGAGAGGTTCAGATTTCCACAGAACGGTTCTTTCAAGTGACAAGCAACTTCTTTTATAGATAACAAACACTGGGATTTTGCCTAAATCTTACTACCTATTCTGCTTGAGAGAGAGAAGAAGGCTGGTACCGTAGGTTCTTAAAATTCAGTGAGAGTTGAACAAAGAATTGCCTGGTACCATGGATATTTTAAGTTTTCATCTGGACAGACTTCCACACTGAAGCAAAACAGACATGCCTTTTTCTCTTTCTATTTGCCTTATTTTACCCAGAGTTGAAACCCAATTCAGAGTTGAATAACCTAAGTAGAGAAATGCCATGTATAGGAATTATGATCAATAAAATTGACATACACTCCCAAGTAGGACAAAATACTACATTCTTTCTCTACTACATTCAATACAATACTACATTCTTCTCTGGTAAGAATTATAGAATTCACTTAGGATAGAAGAAAGCTCTGAAAAATCAGAGTAAAATTTATGCCACCATGTACTTTTTTTGTTTGTTTCTGTTTTCTTTTTTTGTTTCTTTGCGGTATGCAGGCCTCTCACTGCCGTGGCCTCTTCCCGTTGCGGAGCACAGGCTCAGCGGCCATGGCTCACGGGCCCAGCCGCTCCGCGTCATGTGGGATCCTCCCGGACCGGGGCACGAACCCGTGTCCCCTGCATCAGCAGGCGGACCCTCAACCACTGCGCCACCAGGGAAGCCCCACCATGTACTTTTTAAAATGGTGAGTCTATCCTTAGAGCTGTAGAGCAAAATGAAAAAAATATCTACAGACTGATAAAGGAAAAGAAAATTCAGGGACTATTAATTTTTAATATTTAAGAGAACAAGATAAACTAAACATTGGGAAGCAATAATTGCTTTGAAATACAAGTCACTTTAAAGAAGCTGAAATGAGCTCTATGAAGTTTTAGTGTAGTGAAATACCTGGCACACTGGAAGCACTCAATAAATGTTAGCAATTATTAGGTCAGCTACTGTTCCTCACTCTTTATATCTGCAATAGCTTTTAATAAGGACGTAAAGGAATCAAATATGTTTTTCAATTTCACTTTATGGTATTTTATAAGCGAAGTGATATGCTTTATTAGTATTTAAAATTTGCTGAGGTCTCAGGACTTAGCTCTCACAATCTACTGTATTTTCTGTTTTCACCTATCACAGCTGAGATTTTCACTGTATCTTCAGCATTAGAAAACTAAGAACCACTATAGTAACAGCAGCAAAAACATGGGCTTTGGAGCCAGACAGTCCTACAGACCTGTGTTCAAATCCCAGCTCCACAGCCCTGGACACAGCACCACCTATTCTGTAAAATGAAGGTATCTACCTTTTCAGTTGTAAATGAAACGTATGATCATATAAAAGTGCTAATCCCAATCTCTACACGTAGTAGGTATTTAACAAATATTATTACTCCTCAGGTTAAAAAAAAAGTTTTAGTCTAGTGAAGATGTTCTTAACTCGTTGATGACCTGAATTCATGGATTCTCTTCTAGAAGAATGTACATACAAAGAAAATTTTGTATATAACTTCAACAGATTAAGAGCACTTGCTTAAGAAACCTTCAAATTGCATATTTAAAATAAGGACTGGGCTTCTCTAAACTGTATTTCACTACTTAGGCACCAACCTTATAAAGACAGAACTTCTAGTTTCTTCAAATTCTACTTGGGGAAAGTCACTCTACTACTAAATCAACCTAATCCTTAATAAAAAAGTTCTTAAAGTGAGTTTTAATATTTTTTCCTAAAAATCTAAAAGTATATTTATCCTTTCCTTTCTAAAACATCAATAGGGGCAATATATACAAAAGATGAAACAATTATACCAAAATAATATTGGTTAGTTAGAATGTGGAATTATGGGTGAGATATTTTTTCTCTCAACACAGCACTGCTTTTCATGTTTTAAATTGCTTTTCAAAAAATTTTAAATTGTTTAAAAATATTTCCACTGTGAGATTTCTGTCAAGAAAAACAAAAACAAACACAAAAGATCTCTAAATTTATATCAAATTCTCTCAGCAGAACTAATCAGTATACATTTGTAGATTAATATGTTGCATATACAAATACATATTATATAAATAATATATATCGATACTTACATATAGGACATAATTTCATTTAACTCTCACAGCAACTTAATTTATTATTCCTGTTTTTATTGTCATTATAACTCATTCAAGATCAAACAAAAAGTCGGTGGTAAAGTCAGGATTGAAATCCAGATATCTCCCCCCCCCACCTCACACACACACACACACACACACACACACACACACACACACACACACACACACACACACACTTCACACACATACAACACACACTTCCCACACACTCAATCTCCAACCACTATATTTAATTGTTATATCAGTAAGCCTGGACTAGAAAAGGTTCTTTCAGAAACTTAACAAGAAATACAACTTTGAAGATGATTAAAATCAACCTGATGATGATAGCAGTTATAAGACTCTGGTACATAAATGATGAAATAAAAGTATATGAAACCACATTGGTAAATTATGCTATTAATAATTTTACAATAGAAGTAGAATTTCTAGAGAAAAAAATCCCAAAGATATCCCAGATTCTGCTCCTAACACCCAAATTAAATTCAGAAAGCACCAATTGTTACCCTAAAAAAATGCAAAGTCGACATAACATTTAATTTTTCTACCTAGATCCCAAGGTAATAAGAACTACAGCTTTAAGGAAATATAGTCTATATACTAGAAAAGAACAAACAGAATCACCAGAAAATTTAAATATATTAGAGTATAACCAATAACATAAATTCACCTCAGAAAAATATTAAGCATATTACAACAAATGACATCATGACACAATCCACTCATCAAGGTTTAAAGCAATATCAAAGTGTAGTTTCCAAGTAAATATTTTTCTTTCAACTCGAAGGAAAATGGATTTTAAAATTTTGATTCAGTTCAACAAATATTTACTACACACTTACTCCATACCAGGCTTTGTGGCCATAAAAATAAATAATGCAAGATTCTTGTCTTTCCCCCGTCAATAAGAATATTGGGGATGGGAGGTAGAAAGGAGAAAGCTGAATAGAGAGGAATGGGATACATAACACCTACACAAGTAACTCTAAAACAATTTGGAAATCATTATAGTAAAAATAATAGTATGAACAAAGTGCTATGTAAATACAGAAAGGGAAATGATTATTCTGCCAGGACCTTTCTCCTGAACCCCAAACAAAGTATCTAACCGTTTACTTGACATATCTATATACTTGAATGTCTAACTGGCATCTCAACCTGTCTAAAAACAAGTTGCTGAACAACCCACCATATTTAATCCACTTGTTTTACCCATCTTAGGGAATGGCTATACTATTTTCCCAACTATTCAGGTCAAACCTTGAGTCATTCACTACTCGTTTCACTCACACCTCATATCCAATCCATCAGTAAATCCTGTCAGCTGTATGTGACATCTTCAAAATACATCCCAAATCTGACCAATTCTCAACACTGTGCTCACCACTCGAGTAAAAGCCAATGCTATCATCACTTCTCTGGTAAGGAACTGCCTCCTTAAAGGTCGCTCTGCTTCTGTCCTTCACCCAATTTGTTTTGTTAAAATGCAAAGTCAGTAAGGTTTCTCAAAACCCAACAATATTTTCCTTTAATCATGTCACTATGAGTAAAGGTTAAAGTTCTTAAAAAAGAACTCAACACAATTGCCCCTCACTACCTCTCTGACTTTATCGCCTTTACTCTCTTCCTCATCCACCTTCTATCTAGCAACAAATAATCTGGGAAAAAAACAAGAGTAGAGGAAAAGTGGGCAAGAGTTTACTCTGGAAACACTATTATTTCAACATGAATACCACTTACACAGAGCAAGGAATTTCATTTGAAATTTTATATGAATACCAGCAGTATTTACTTACCATGTAATATCAAAACAATAAAAATATTTAACCCTTTAAAAAATATATAGATAATGAATCTTCCCAGTAAACTCCACAAAGATAGACAAAAATATTACATACCATTTCAAGAGTATCATGGGGCTCCTTAAAGCCCATTCATGAAGCCTCATCTAAGAAAACAAGGAAATACTAAAAGGATAGAGCATGGTGATAGAAAGGAATATAGACAGCAATGGTTAGCTGAAACAAAAGAGTGGGAATGCCAGGGTATGGCAGTTACTAGACTTTTGAATGGCATTTAAAAACTTCCTTTTGTTTTCTCTTGATATAGCAGATTCCTGGATTACCCACCCTCACAACCAGACACCTGTTTAAACTTAACCTAAACCACTATTCTAGAGTCTTATGAAAGTTCAAAGCTTTTTCTGACTTGGTTGAGTCCTCGAGCATCTTTCCTTACATTTCTCTCTGCTTCCAGACACCTGAATCCTCAGAAGCTGCATTTCTCCTCTATCTCAATCTGCATCCCAACCCTAATTGCATCACCAGTTCATTTATATATATTTATAAAGAATTCCATACCAATATGTTTTACACACCATCCCTATAACTCATACTCCCTGTTACTCATACAAAGGATCATCTGAATGTGGTTATACCCCTTCAACTTCAGCGTTCACACAGTACTGTTTCCACACTATAAGTGGTAATGGTAACATTGACCATCAAGCTCACTTGAGTTATGGACAACTTTATATTAATTATCATGATTATTTAGTTTTACCAGACTTCAAATTTTTGGTTCCTGTTAAAGGCTCAAAATCTCATTTAATCATCACACATGGACCTAAATAAAGCTTGACCCAGCATTCAGAAAGTTTGGTGGGGGGGACGGGTGGGAAAAAAAGCACTGAAACAGATACAAAATGGCTCTAAATAAAAATCCCTCTACTGATGGCTAAGTCCCTAAATTTCCTATAGTAGAAATATTTGCTTAAAAATATATTCAAAGTACTTTTATTACATTTTTATCAACTAGTGCTCATACAGAAGTATGGATACTGATCAGTTTTTCAATGTAGACCTTTGTCAACCTATAATAAATCCTCAGAAACTATGAGAGATTATGCCTTTAAAGATTCCATCTGGAATATATCCCATGCCTATAATAAGTCATTCTTACTTATTTACAATGACTTACTTTAAGTCACTGCTTTCTTATAATTATTGTTTCTAAGGCAAACCAAGTAAATACTGAAACAACTCTTTTCCTCTCCTTGAAATATTTTGTTAAAGGGAATGGGGATAAGGACCTTGAGTCTGCTGAAACCCTGCCCTTAATGCATAAAACCAAGATATTACAGAAAAATATGTGGACCTTTATCACTATATGCTGTAAGTATTTTACTTCAAGGATCTCTGACCTGAAAAGTCAGCATTTAATCATCAATGACTCTGCTCACACAAAGTTCTGTTAGGGTATTTGCCTATCATTTGAATCTTCTCATTTTCCATTCTCAAATATCATGGATTACAAAAAAAGAGAAAAACTTTCTCTTCTCTTACACATTTATTTTACCTACTTTATACAGTCCATATTCCATAATAAGCAACACAGTAAGCACTATGAAAATTCCTTCTGCTCCCTGATAAGGGGAACTTTAAATGTTAAAGTAAACCACATTACTTTGGCATTTAAGGAAAACAGCATTTTGTCTAAAAAACTGAAGTAGCTTTTCAACACTCTTTTTTAGTATTTTATTAGCAATTTAAAAGAATTTAATATTTTCATCATGACTGAGAAAAAGAAGAACAGCATTATAAATTCCACTGTATGTTCAAAAGAGGAGAAAAGCTACTGTAGACAATCTAAACACAAATTTTCAACTTTTTTAATACCGTATTTAATTTTGGATTAAAAAAACAATTTTTGTATAGATCTGATTCTTTGAGAAATAAGCATGTGCCTATTTACTGAACTCTCAGGTAAAAAAAAAGATGCTTAAGACTCTACAGCTGAGTCAAGCCTATTTTTGTAGGAAGGAAGGGGTCTGGGAAGAGGGGCCAAGATTAGGAAAGCAAATTCCTATGCCTCAAAATGAACCTTTTCCAAAGAGACCCTAATAATATTCCCAAACAAACTCACAGGTTACTACACAAATTTAGCAGTTAATTTTAAATATTATAATTCCTCCTTTTACTTATAAAACGTGTAAAAATACATTAATGCCTAGATGATTATTATCTGCATTGCAATAATCTTAGTAATTATAATGAGTCAAAAGAACTTTATTCCTGGGCTTCCCTGGTGGCGCAGTGGTTGAGAGTCTGCCTGTCGATGCAGGGGACACGGGTTTGTGCCCCGGTCCAGGAAGATCCTATATGCCGCGGAGCGGCTGGGCCCGTGAGCCATGGCCGCTGGGCCTGTGTGTCCAGAGCCTGTGCTCTGCAACGGGAGAGGCCATAGCAGTGAGAGGCCCGTGTACCACATAAAAAAAAAAAAAAAAAAAAAACACAAAAAAACCCACCTTTATTCCTGAAGCACTATTGTCAGCATAATACAATAATAGAATAGAGTTTTTATTACACTTGGAAAAAGTAAAATATTATTTGGGTGGATACTGGCATTGTATGTGGTAAAGTTTTCTAAAACCAAATAATAAAATAAAATTATACAAAATTCTTGGTATTAGTTGCCCTTCAAGACAGTAGTTTGAAACCTATTATAATTTTAGCGTTAACATCTAAATATAATGGTATTTAAGCTGTTCTAGGCTGTAGAAACCTAAGGAAAATTTTCAGTATCAAGTTGCAGAATAAAATTAAAATGACAGCAAAGAAGACTAACTAAAACAAATGATTTATAGGCTTGTGGACAGTGTTTAGCAATTTATACATCTACCAACACTTAGGCTACTTAATTTTATATTCTCTCCCTCTAAAATATATCTTAATTCTCTTTTACTGCAACAATTCTCATATTACGGCATTAAAATATAAATGCACTAAAAATCCAGAAATACTCCACAGTATACTATGGAAATCAAACACATATATAACTACTCTCTCTCTCTCTCTCTCTCACACACACACACACACACATACACACACACGGCTCTAAAGGGCTGCACATTACATTTCTTTTAGGTTATCTAATTTCATTTGTGCAGGAGCCTCTCCTCCCTGACATGCCATTGCCTAGTTTAGGTTATACCTGTAGATAATGCCTATTTTCTTTGCTACTTGGTTATGGCCAATGACATTTAACTTGGTAAGGAATGGAAAGAAGTACATTTATGAGTACCCCTGATATTTAATAATGCACAATTTTTTAAAGAATTTGCTTTCTATTCCAAGTAGTCCTCACCTGTTTGAACATCAATAACCATCTGATGGCCTCCTCTCATTCCTGGTCGGTTATCTTCTCCATCACCTGAAGTAGAAACAATATTTTCTTTAAAGGAATACCACAGAACAACTGCATATCCAGAGTAACTTCATTCATAAGTCTGTAATGAGTAGTGAAAATAACACACACTTATTCTTTCAATATTAAGAATAAGAGGACTTGTAAGAGACATAATATGACAAAACTAAGTTTATAATAATTATCTTGCTCTTTTTTTCTAATTGCTTTCAGGCTCTTAATGCAACTGGAAGCTACTTTCAACTTATTTAGGACCAATGCCATAAATCAGCAAAGACACAGGATATTCCACAAAAACGTAAAATCTCTAAACCAGTGAAGTGACAAAGTGAAGATGGAAAACAATCACAGAACTACATCACAGGTCTGTAACTCCAGGCATGGTTTATTAGTATAATGAGCAGTTTTAAAGTTCATAAAACTAGCTACTGAAAACTAAGATGCTATCAAGTTTTACATTAATGATAATTTCCTCACTGTATTAATTTTTTTTTTTTTTTTCCGGTATGCGGGCCTCTCACTGTTGTGGCCTCTCCGTTCGCGGAGCACAGGCTCCAGACGCGCAGGCTCAGCGGCCATGGCTCACGGGCCCAGCCGTTCTGCGGCATGTGGGATCTTCCCGGACCGAGACACAAACCCATGTCCCCTGCATCGGCAGGCGGACTCTCAACCACTGCGCCACCAGGGAAGCCCCTCGCTGTATTAATGTTGTGCCAATATTTCAGAAATCATCTCCCACAATCTACCAACTATTTTATTTGAGTAGTACTGTCCGACAAAATGTAAGATTTGCTTCCCTTTGATTCTTATTTACATCACAAAGCTTAATAGGCAGGTTTAAAAATAATCAGTGAAAAATTTAAACCTGTGAAGGAGAAAACTATTGTTTAACTTGTATTTATCTTACTTTACATCAGATCTTTTATATATGAAGATATAACTTAATTTCAATGGTTCAAAAGGTTACAGGATTCTAATGCTTTACTTGATGTAAACCAGAAAACCTCAGGATTTCTTTTTAACTCTCCCATTAATTGAAATACATTACTTTAGGTAACAACTTTCCCTGTATCATCTTTCTCCTATGTAAAATAGGGAACATCCAATTTTTTTGTTTAATTGTGTTTTTTAGGTAAAGGGCATTTTTTATTTTATTTATTTATTTTTTGATTTAATTTTTTATTTTTATTTATTTATTTTTTTAACCTCTGAGTATAACTGTTTTACAATAGTGTGTTAGTTTCTCCTTTACAACAAAGTGAATCAGTTATACATATGTTTCCATATCTCTTCCCTCTTGCGTCATCCTCCCTCCCACCCTCCCTATCCCACCCCTTTATTTTTTATTTATGTATTTTTTTGGCCACGCCCTGTGGCATGTGGCACCTTAGTTCCCCAGCCAGGGATGAAACCCATGCCCCCTGCACTGGGAGCCCAGAGTCTTAACCACTGGACTGCCAGGGAAGTGCCGGGAACATCCAAATTTTTACTAATTCCACAGGGATATTATGAAAAAGACTGAAATGTCAGTTCTGAAGCCATATTCAAGCACTAATCATTCAAAAGTTTCCTGCAAATTCTTTCTCCTTTTTAATAGTTAGGTTTAGAATTTATAGCTCATTATTGTTGAAATTTCGCCCTCTTCTTTCTTCTTCCCTCAATTAGTAAACTCAGTATTACCACTTTCAAGAACAGATTAAGAGGGACTTCCCTGGTGGCACAGTGGTTAAGAATCTGCCTGCCAATGCAGGGGACACGGGTTCAATCCCCGGTCTGGGAAGATCCCACATGCCACGGAACAACTAAGCCCGTGCACCGCAACTACTGAAGCCCACTTGCTCTAGGGCCCACATGTTGGAACTACTGAAGCCTGAGCGCCTAGAGCCCATGCTCTGCAATAAGAGAAGCTACCGCAATGAGCAGCCTGTGCACTGCAACGAAGAGTAGCCCCTGCTCACTGCAACTAGAGAAAGCCTGCGTGCAGCAACGAAGACCCAATGCAGCCAAAAAAAATAAATAAATTTAAAAATTAGGGACTTCCCTGGTGGTGCAGTGGTTAAGAATCCAGCTGCCAATGTGGGGGACACGGGTTCGAGCCCTGGTCTGGGAAGATCCCACATGCCGCAGAGCAACTAAGCCCGTGTGCCACAACTGCTGAGCCTGCTGTGCTCTAGAGCCCGCAAGCCACAACTACTGAGCCCATGCACCGCAACTACTGAAGCCCGCGCACCTAGAGCCCGTGCTGCGCAACGAGAGAAGCCACCGCAATGAGAAGCCCCTGCACTGCAACAAAGAGGAGCCCCCACTTGCCGCAACTAGAGAAAGCCCGTGAGCAGCAAGGAAGACCCAACGCAGCCAAAAATAAGTAAAATAATTTTTTTTTTTTTTTTTTTTTTTGCAGTACGCGGGCCTCTCACTGTTGTGGCCTCTCCCTTTGCGGAGCACAGGCTCCGGATGCACAGGCTCAGTGGCCATGGCTCACGGGCCCAGCCGCTCCGTGGCATGTGGGATCTTCCCAGACAGGGGCACGAACCTGTGCCCCCTGCATCGGCAGGCGGACTCTCAACCACTGCGCCACCAGGGCAGCCCAGTAAAATAAATTTTTAAAATAAATAAATAAAAAATAAAGAAGACAGATATTTGATCATAAAAAAAGAACAGATTGTCAGTATGCTTGCATTTTATATATTTAATCCATTAGTTTTCAAATATACTAGTCTGTTTGCTACAACACGCACTTCTGAAGAAAATTACGTCATATATGACTGATAAAGCAGGAAAATGATGCTTAAATAACTCAGAAATTATGGAGGTTCATAAGCAATTTTCTCCAGTATATTAATGTTTAACACTACTTGAGGAAAGCTTTCTCACAGTTAAAATGAAGGCTTTAGCAATGTATGAAGACCACAGGAAAAAAGCTGACCATCCACAGAACTGCCTTCCTTTAATGCAAATAGTTGCATTAAAGAACTGCTACTCTTTCCACTGTGTTAACCATCTGACAAAGCAATGAGTGCAGATGAAGTGACAAAAACTTCCCCCATATGAAAAGATAGTTTAATGAAGAATACCACACCCTAGGTCAGATTTTAAGTTTTGATAAAAATAGTCTTCATCGGAAGCAAATGTCCTTGAGGGTCTACAGCTCAAAGAAAGAAGCATAAGCCCCAGGGTTTAAAGCTCCAAAATCACTGTGATGCTCAATATAAATGTCTATAAAGATTTAACTGTACTAGTATTTATTTTTATTAGAATTGTTATTTTTTATTATTAGTATCTGGTTATATTTTTAGTTTTTAAAATTTATTTATTCATTTATTTATGGCTGTGTTGGGTCTTCGTTTCTGTGCGAGGGCTTGTTCTAGTTGCGGCAAGGCGGGGGGTCACTCTTCATCGCGGTGCGCAGGCCTCTCACTATCGCGGCCTCTCTTGTTGCGGAGCACAGGCTCTAGACGCGCAGGCTCCGTAATTGTGGCTCATGGGCCCAGTTGCTCCGCAGCATGCGGGATCCTCCCAGATCAGAGCTCGAACCTGTGTCCCCTGCACTGGCAGGCAGACACTCAACCACTGCGCCACCAGGGAAGCCTATATTATTAGTTTTTATCATTAGTTTTTATTATTAGTATCTGATTATAAAGTTCCACAGATTTAGAATGGTATGTCCCATTTCTACTTCTCTCATAAGCCCTATTAGCTTTTGTGAGCAATTTTGCAGAACTTAATGTTTTTCAGGGACACGTTTGGGATTACAACACAACAGCCTATAATTTTATAGTGTCTCTATAAAAGCAGTTTATGATGGTATTCTGTGTAAAAAATGCCCAACCTTCTGTTATAGCAATAAAACAAAAAGGTTTAAAAGAAAAATTTAATATAATAAACTTCCTCTGCCATCTAGTTGAGGAACCTATGTCTTATTTTAAACACCTGCTTTTCATTAATAGGGTACAGTGAAACTTGAGCTACCTTCAGATACATGAAACTGGGATCTTAAAGGAAAAGCACCCACAACCTAGAAAGTAAGACTTACCTTTGGTGCTTTTGGGAATGATTTGACTCCATCGTGGCTTATATTCCTGTTGACTGATATACTGATTGAACAAGCCATCTGCAAATATCAAAGAAAGAGAGAATTACACCTTAACAGCTTACACTTTTTATTACAGCAAAAAAGACCAAAATGTAGAAGCCTACATTAAAGAAAATTACCAATATGTCACTAATACAATAGCAGATTTTCATAAAATATGTGTCAGTTCAGTTTTTATGCTACCTCAAATATAAATAGCAAAGTATTAGTTGACACAACCATGTAAAAGAATTGTTTTAGTGGCAGCTCATACTAAACTTACTAAGTTTCCCCCATTTTTGTACTACTATGCAAAAAAGCTAGAGAAGGAAATGGGAGCTCCAACAACTTTGGTCTAGGCCCTTGTATCTTCAGGAAAAAAAACAACTAATCCTTTAAAGTGAAAATACCATTTTTAGAGTTTTCTTTGAGTACAAAACTACATAGAGATAAAAGTACCAGTAATAGTATATTTATTGAATACTAAATGTTAGAATCTGTGCTATCTTACTTATCTAATGCTAAAAACAGCCTTATGAATTGGGCATTATCATCTTCATTTTACAGATGTGGAAATGCAAATTTAGAGAAATTAATGAATTTAACCCAAATCACACAGCTCTTGAGTGGTGGGGCTGGGACTCATGTTTCACTATGCTTTACTTACTGCATTAATAAATTCTAAATCTCCTTATTAAGAGAAGTTGTTAGACTACAGTAACTAGCTGTTACACTAGGTACTACAATGGTCATGGAGACTGAACTCCCCACATACATCCCTTCTACCCCCAATTATTATCAAGTCCTAATCCTGTGCCCCTCAACAAAGATTAGTTTAAGAATGGTATGAAACCCAATTCTGGCTAATGAAACATGAGGATCTCTGGAGGGGGGTGGGGGGGCCTTCAAGGAAATGTTTCCTTACTTTTAAATGACTCTACAGAGAAGAAGAATGTACTTTTGTTCCTGTGGAAATGTTCAGAATCTGTATACAAATGTACATCCCTGCTATAGCCCATTTGTAGAGGTCTGATAATGAAATCAACTCTATAATGATGACAGGGCAGAGAGAGATGAAGAAACTGGATCACTGAATTGACTAACCATGAAATTTACCTTATCTCTGGACTTCTTGTTATATGATAAAATAACATTTCCATACTTTATAAACTAGGGTTTTCTTTTACATGAACCCAAACAGATTATAATTTACAGAGTTACCTTTAATATAAATTCTGTCATTTGACTCTGATTTCAATCTGAATAAAGGATTCCCTTTTGATTCATTTAGTCACTGAAAGCAAATACTTTTCCAAAGAATTTATAAGTAAAACTGTCTGTTCTCTGTGACTTGTATACTTGCCAGAGTCTGCGTAATTTACAAAAACCTCCCTAATCTCATTTTTTTTCTGGGTAATTATGAAACTCAGTGGTAACCACACCCTTCAGCTTTCAAGTCTTTCCAGATGGCTTAAACTGAAAACCTCTATCCCATAAACTCATCTAGTTTCTTTTTTCTTTGCCCGTGGGACTTTAAAAAATTCTTGCAAAAAGAAAGTTCTCTCCTTCTTAAATTAGCCCTCACAAATTAGCATTTATGTTTTAATTGTTAAAGTAAGGGGAACAAGTGGATTCACAACTTATTTTAGTGAGAGTGTTTCTATCATATCACCTACTCCCCCATGGGCTTTTCTGACAATTCTTGCCCCATCCAGCCTACTCTGGCCAATACTGGTTTCCCATTACAAGAGCTGGAAATCTTTTCTTTTTTCAGATAAAATGTTGTGGGGCTCCTATTAATAGTAATGATATGATGATAATGTTAATCATAAATTTAGTATTATATAGAAGTAAAACACAGTAATTAAATTTTATTCCATTTTGTGAAAGGCACATAAAAGTTAAATGATCCTTTAAAAAAACCTTAAACAGAGAAGATAAACTTAATCAATATAAACAATGATTTTAAAATATTAATTCCACATAGTGGCTAACTGAAGAGGAGAGGGAAAAAAAAGTAAAGATGGGAGTATATGGAGATGAGTAGAAAACTGAGGGAGATAAGAAAACTAAAGACATGAAAAATACAAAGCAAAAATAGAGACAATTAGAAAAGTAATAAATGTCATACTTTTTAATAGTGCCCAATTGCCATATTACCGAAGTGTCCCATACTAGTTAGTTACACAACTTTTGATAAGTCAAGCAAGTTCCTCAACTGCAAAACTGGTGTTTAAGAGTTGGATAGGGCCTGAGGTTCCTTCCAAATTGTGGCATACTAGGGTCCCACCACTGTTAGAACCAATATATTTACTCGAACTGTGTGTCTGGCTGATCCCACCTTATGTTCATCTTAGAAAAGTCTCCATCTCCTCTTTCCCCTTAAGTCTTCTGTGACTATTCTGAAAAAGAAATCACAATCCACTGGGGGAAACTCTTCTAAGAGCTCCTAAGGCAGTAATCACAGGAACAGTTATAATCTGATGGATGACCCCATTCCTGATCTTTAATTTTACCTGCAGTGTTCATTCTGAACACTGCAGGTAAAATTAAATTCTCTAATTGTTTCTTCAACTAATCCTTCTATATCCCCACTCTTAACTAACCTGAAAAGCTTACAAATACTCTACCCATTAAGAGCTTCACAGTTTCTCTTCTATCAAACACAACTGTCCTATGAAAATATTGTCAGGAATTTTCAAGTAAAAAAAGCAAACTCTCAAACATTATACAATTTTTGTAAAATCATTTTGTAAACACACACATACAGATGAAAAGAAAAAACACTGACATACATCAAAAAGTTAAAAGTGATTTTCTCTGGTTGGCAGGATTAGGATGATTGTGATTTTTGGTTTTGGTTTTTGCCTTTGTATTTTTTTGTTTTCCCAATTTTTTTGCATTGAGCTCTATTATTACCGGAAGAAAGGTCACAAAACAACTAGATATGTGGAATTCTTTTCTAAACTTTGGAAAAACTTTGTTAACATATTGTTATTACCAATATAAACCATTTTCACATACTTTGTTACCCCTGAAATGTCTCTTCTTCACAGGTCACTAGACACATTCACGTTTCTACAATCAGTGTTTTGTACACTGACATTAGCTTGTTTTAACAAGGACAAAGAGAGCTAAATATGCACAAAGGATTTATGATCAAGCATGCAGAGGAAATTACTTCCAAAATTTAAATGTTAAGTAATCCAAACTTAAAATATTAGAATCTTCTCTTGAATAATGATAGTTAATAGCATAACATCAGAGATGCTCAGTATATAATAAATGCTTAGAATGGAAAAAAGAGCAGGGGGTGGAGGGACTTTCCTAGCCACATGGTTGACATTTCCTTTGAGTCGTCTTAATGTTACTAAGTTCTTTACATTACAACAAACTGTACATAAAACTCCTACCTCCAATAAAGCATATTCCTAGTACATATGGCACCCTGACAAGTCACACCAATCTTGTACAGCAGTCAAGCAAACATTAAAAAAAATTGCTTGGGGAACTTTTTGCCTCCTTCTGTCTCAAGTAAATTCCCTTTCTCTTCACTAGTCTAAAGTTCACACAATTCTCTTTGATATCTCTTACTTTTCCTTGGAGACTACTAGAAAACCTGAAGAAAATTATTTCAATATAGCATTATCAAATCTGGAAGTAACTCTCTAAAAAGATCTTACCAAAGAATAAAGAGTTGACTTTTATTGCATACTTACTGTGTGCAAGACATCACAAAGGTTAACTCATTTACTCCTTAAAATAAATCTACACAATGGTCATTATTAATTATTGCAAAGATTAGAAAATCAAGGTTCAGAGAAATTAATATTATGCCCAAAGACTCTAAACAAAAAGGTATAAAGCCCAATTCCAAAGTCTAAAATCTTTTCAACTCTTCATAGAATGCATGTAAATAAATATAAACACACACATACACCTAACACACAAATAATAGTTTTTAAATTACAATCTAAGATTACACACTATAACAGACAGCAAAATTTACCTACTCAATAGCACTTCAATAGACAGCAAAATTTACCTATTAAAAAGGAAGACTGGGAAATATAACTCATCATACCAGATCATTCTACTGCAATATTAAACTGATTATAATAAAAGAGGGATAAAACTAAAATAGTTGAAATATATCATAGTTAATCATAATTTAAAGGAAAAAATGTAATCTCCCTCTTAAATAAAGACCTACTGGTAACTGTGGCTCAAGTTTACTTTTTATGTTTCATTTCTTCTCTGGAACACTAGTTTGTCACTACTCTAGATCACTGTCTTACCTTAAGTATTCACTCATCTGGAAGTTGTTCCAGACAACAAATGGCTAGTTTGAGAAGCTAGCTGTTCTACCAAAAACCAAAATAAAAACAAAAACAAAACAAAACACCTCTTTTGGAGAAATTCTGGCTTACCATAAGACACAAAAGCTAGAAACGTTAAGTTCCAGCCCTCTCACACCTCTATACACCACTATTCAACTCTATTTAATTAACTTCTTGATACTTTCATTTTATAATATTAAACCATCTAATCAATCAAAATAAAAAATGACTTAAAGAACTATGTTGTACTTTGCAGAGAAACATGATAAATTAAAGATTACCCTCATTTAATCTATTACAATACATATTATTGCCTCTTGCCAGGGAAACTGGGTTGTCAATAGTCCAGATCAGATCTGGAGCAAGCTATATTTAGTAGCTATTTTCAATGAAATAACATGGTTAGGAATCTTCTTTCACGCTCTCAAACAGAAAAGTAGTAATATAATGTTTATTAATATAATGTTTTCTTGGTGAACAGTCATTTCAAGTGCTAAAGTAACTTTATTTTTTAATAGAATTAAATTTTTCAAAATCAAATAGTCATAAGCTTGAAATCCTTGAGGTGATCAATAAAAACGCTACAAACATTAAAGCAGGGTAAAGATTTTTTCAAAATACATTGCTTTCAGTTCCTTGTTTTAATGTTAAAGAACTCTCTTTCAAGACCTAAAAACAAATGAAGAGCTGACACCTCTGCAGCCAAAATAATTGCCCCATGTTCCCTATATTTCTAATTCTTGAAAGGTCACCTTTTGTTTGGTATGCTTACTTGCATGTATTCTGTATGATTCAGCAAAAAAACTGAGCTTTCTATTGAAACAATGACATTCTCATCTACAAAAATATGAAAACACCTCTTACACTGTTTAAAAAGTCTCAAAAGCAAAAAAATAAGGCATTTAAATATTTATGAACTATTTTTAAAAATTACTACTGTATTTTAAGAACTCAGGCAGTTGCTAATATTTCTATATGTCTACTTTTGACAAAAATCTAAAGCAGAAAATCAGAAGGGTCTGCCAAAAGTAAAGCTATCCAAAAGAACTGAAAATATGACATAGGAGAAATCACACTAAGACCTAGTTGCTAAGAATTTTCAAACTACTGAAAGTCTCCCAGTCCAATGCCATCTCTTTTCCCCTATGATTATGACTATAATAACTAAACACGTTTCATACAGTCCTAATTAGGCACAAGCTGTTCTTTTCTCTAATGGTGAAAGTACATGATTTTTTTAAAGAAAAAAAATATATTCAAGCCTCATCCAAGATTAAAAAAAAAAAGCACAGAATACAGTACTGCTGCCTACATCGAAACTTTTATCAAACTGATTTTTCACCAACACTGAGATTTTTTTTTTTAAAGAAAAAACTAAAACTTCACTTACAGGTACAGCATTAAAAAGTTTTTATAGTTCAAGAATAATAATGGGGTTTCCCTGGTGGCGCAGTGGTTGAGAGTCCGCCTGCCAAGGCAGGCAACACGGGTTCGTGTCCCCGTCCGGGAAGGTACCACATGCCATGTAGCGGCTGGGCCCATGAGCCGTGGCCACTGAGTCTGCGCGTCCGGAGCCTGTGCCACAACGGGAGAGGCCACAGCAGTGAGAGGCCCGCGTACCGCAAAAAAAAAAAAAAAAAAAAAAAAGGCTGGGTAAAAGAGATTTTTTTAAAATTATGCATTTCAGCAGTTTGATTAAATTCTGAAAAGAGAAATACATGAATTATAACAATTTACATTACAACAATAAATACTGGGGAAACTGAACCAGTAAATATTTACTTGGATGGCAAACCACGGTGGTAAGATGAATAGATTCAAATTTTAACTCTGCCACTTACCAGCTATGCTGTCTTAGGCAACTTACTTAATCACTGACATTTATTAAATTGAAATAACAATAATACTTACCTAGAAAGTAGGTACAAGAAATAAATTAATTCATATATAGTGTTTATTAGAGTAGATGGCATATTGGCCTTTGAATACATGAATAGTTATAATAATGAAGTAATATTTGGAACTATATTTGGCAAAAAACTAATAATTTTTTATGCACAAAATGAGAAATATGGTACAAAGGCAAACAGGAATTAAGAGAAGGAGGAGCAACTGAGGTGCAGGAATAATTTTTAAAAACTAGCTTGAAAGAGCTAGCCTTGAAGAATGAGTTATAAGTGAATGGTGATAAAAAGGAAAAGAAATCAGGGAAGGGAATACAACATAAACAAAAGCACAAAGGCATGACCTAAATGGGAAGGAAATCCAAAAAAGAGGGGATATATGTATATGTATAGCTGATGCACTTTGCTGTACAGCAGAAACTAAAACAACATTGTAAAGCAACGATACTCCAATTAAAAAAAAAAGCACAAAGGCATGAATGAACAGGAATTAGGGAAAGAAGCCATCTTTCAGGAAGCAGTCTGGTGAAAAACAAAGAGAGAGATTTTGCATTAGTAGTACTGCTGAGAAGAAGCAGTGTCCTAAGAGAAAAGCAATACCATAAGGAAAAATCTTGCTGTTCTAGAACACAGTCTTAAGAACCTATTTAAAACAGGAAAAACTCATTTCACTCAAAGATTAATAAAACTCAAAAACCATCAATTCAGAATTTATACAAAGATATAAAAAGGAAAAGAAAAAAATTTTTAAGTGGCAAAAGAATCTTATTCAACAGAAAAATGTAGTCATGTAATTGATGAAAATGGCCAAATACTTTTCCATGAATATAAAAGTTAAGTAAGAAACTCTCTTTATAAAACATGAGCACAAATTAGAGATATAAACAGTTAGAAAACAGATATAAATAGTTGGAAGAGATATAGTATGACAACAAAGATAAATAAAACATGAATGTCAGAGTTGAAGGAAAAGAGGAAGAAAAACAAAATGAATACATAACAGAAATGAAGACCAAAATAAGAAGGAAAGAAAACACTATTAACAATATAGTAATGGAAAAGAGAGAAAGAATTTAGAGAAGGTTGAAAAATTAAACATAAATGTGCAATTAAAATGAGAAAATCAAAGATATACATCTAACTGAAAGAAAACAAAAATACATAATAGTTAACAGTGTCACCACACTGGAGTTGCCCTGTTTACAGAACTATAAAATAATCTAAAACAAAGATATGTTTAATATATTTAAATATTTAAACAGCCATAGGCAAAAAGAGAGATTGCATTCAAAAGAGCAATAGTTGAAACTGGCAACAATGGAAACTGGTTAACAGTGAAATGACATCCAAATGTATCTGGAGAAGATAACTGTCAATCTAGAATTCTATACCCAGTGAAAATCTCCTTCAAGAAAAGAGACAAATTTTCAAGCAAACAAAAACTGAGAGAATTAATCTGCATTAGAAGAAATTCTAAAGGATGTGCTTAAGGCAAAAGGAATATGATCTTAGGTATAAAATCAAAGATTCAAATAGTAGTGAAGAGCAATATTTGGGTAAAATTAATGGACACTGTATAAAACAAGAATAGTACTATCTTCTAGGGTCTTTGAATATGGTATCAAAATAAAGAACAACAATAGCATATGAGTTGGAAGGTAAGTAGATGGGAGTTCAAAGTCCACTAAGTCCTTGTACTGATAAATGTTGTTAAGTATCTATACTTATACTATACTTATACTTATACATATATATATATACTATACTTATACTATAAATCTATATTTATCTATATAGACTCACCATAAATAAAAGTCTGTTACTTCCAAATAAATAAAGAAAAAATGAAAAGATTAAAAAGTTTAAAAAGGTAAGAGACAACAACCAAAAACAAGAAATAAAGGACATGACAAAAGATATTAAGTAAAATGGTAGGTTTGAACCCATATATTTACCAGTAATTCAATCATGTAAATGAAATAAATGTTCAAATCAAAAGAAAGCAGAGTTTTTTAAAAACAACTAAATTTACAAGAGATACTTCTTGGAAAAAAGGATATAGAAAGCTTGAAATTAAAAGATGGAAAAAGATATGTAAATACTTACCAAATGAAAGCAGATATATTAATGTAAGACAATTTATAACTTAAGGCAACAACATTAGTAGAGATAAAAACACACTTAAAGATAAAAGATTTCATTCAAAATAAAAGAATTTAAAATTTGTATGCATCTAGAAACATAGCTTCAAAATATACGAAGCAAAAACTGACAGAAGTATAAGAAGAGATAATTCCATAATCATAGTAGGAAGTGTTAACACATTTTTCTTAGTAATTGAGAGAATCAGACAGAAAACATTATTGGTAAAGCAGATTTATGCAACATGATTAGCAAACTGGACCAACCGGACATATATAGAACATTGCAGTAACAACTAAAGAACTGGATTTCTGTCCAAGTGTACCTAATATGTTTATAAAAACTGAACAAAGTGGGCCATATGGTAAGTCTTATCAAATTTCAAAGAATTGGAATAGTACAAAATACGTACTCTGACCACTGTGTATTTATGCCAGAAATCAGTAATGAGGAAAAGAGCCAGAAAATCTTTATGTATTTGGAAATTTAAAACTATATTTCTATATAACTGTGACTCACAAAAGATCAATATCATTTCCTAATGAAATTACCGAACTGGACAAAAATGAAAACACTTCATAGCACAACTGAAAAATAAGAAGAAGGAAATTTATATCCTTAAATGCATATATGGGGAAATAACAAAGTCTGAAAATTAATAAGCTAAGCATCAATCTCAATAAATTATAAAACGCATATTAATCTCAAAGAGAGAAAGAAGACAACATTAAATACAGAGCATAAGCCAAGGACATAAAAGTTAACATAAAGAATCAACAAACCAGAAGTTGGTTCCCTCAAAAGATCACTGAACTTGCTAAGCTTATGGTGAAAGCAATAGATTGGGGGGACTGCCCTGGTGGAGCAGTGGTTAAGAATCCGCCTGCCAATGCAGGGGACACAGGTTCGAGCCCTGGTCCTGGAAGATCCCACATGCCACGGAGCAACTAAGCCTGTGCACCACAACTACTGAGCCTGTGCTCTAGAGCCCACGAGCCACAACTACGGAAGCCCGCGAGCCTAGAGCCCATGCTCTGCAACAAGAGAAGCCACCGCAATGAGAAGCCCGCACACCACAACAAAGAGTAGCCCTGCTCGCCGCAATGAACACCCAACACAGCCAAAAGTAAATAAATAAAATAAATAAATTTATTTTTTTTAAAAAAGAAAGTAATGGATTGGGGAGGGAGAAAGAATTCATAAATAATCAATATAAAGAATGAAAAAAAGACACATCTCAAGAAATTCTATAAACATTAAACAGATAATAAGGGGATATTAGGTACAGTTTCACATCCATAAGTTTGAAATTTTAGATGAAACTGAAACAAACTACTAGGAAAGTAATTTGTTAAAGCTCAATCAACCAACCAAACAACTCTGAATAGTCCTACGAAGTTTAAAGAAACTGAATTGGAAAGCTAAAAATATTCCTGTAAGCAAATCTCAAGCACAGATAGCTCAATGGTAAATTCAACCAAGCATTTAAGAAAGAAATAATTCACATCTTACATTTATTCAGAAAATAAGAAGAAAAGGTTAACTCAACACATTATGTGAAATCAGCCTAATAATGATACTAAACCTGAACAGGAAGGTATGAGAAAGAAAAGCTACAAGGTCAACCTTACTAACAAAAATAGTTGGAAGAATTCTAACAAAACATTAGTCAATCTAAACCCAAAATAAATTTAAAAAATACATAACAAAGTTAAGTATATATGAGGTTTAACATTAGAAAATCAATTACTATGATTTCATATATTAATAGGGTAGGGAAATCATATCACAGAAGGTAGAGAAAAAGTGGCAAAATCCAATATCCATTTATAACACAAACTCTTAGGAATCTTGGAATCTGATACAGAATCTCCAAAAACCCCAGATCAAAAATATATTTAACAATGAAATGTAAAAAGCATTTCTTCTGGGATCATGAACTCCACAGGGTTATCCACTATAATTATGCTATGGCAATCTTTTTCTAAAGATCCTGGCAGAGATTAAACACAAGGGGGAAAAAGTTATCAGGGTTGGAAAGAAAAATGTGTCATTATGCCTAAGTACAGCTGACCCTTGAACAAGACAGGTTTGAACCGTACATGTCCACCCATATGTGGATGTTTTTTTCCAATAAATATATTACAAATTTTTTTGGAGATTTGCAACAGGTTGAAAAAACTCGCAGATGAATCACACAGCCTAGAAATGTCAAGAAAATTAAGAAAAGGTGAGGTAAGTCATGAATGCATAAAAAATGTAAGTACTACTCTATCCATATTTATACAGGCATAAGGTGAGTGCTATTTAATATAAAATTAATAATGTGTTGGTCTTCCTACTGTTTTATAACTTTGTTTTCAAAGAATTACATTACTGTACAGTATGCCCCCCCACCCTCTCTCAACTGGAGAAACTATCAGCCTATCATCAGAGGTAAATAGCTTTTAGAAAATATAACAATGTTTCCAATACTGTATTATAAATATGACTAATACTGTATGCCATAAAAATTTTACAATTCATTCATTAGCATAAAGACTAAGCTATTGTGAAGCAATTGTATCAATTATACTAGACTACCGCAAAGCAATCATATTGCTGCTGCTTCATTACCAATGCATGAACTGTTAGACCTGTAAACAAATATGAATTTCTTTTTCCACATTTAACTTTCATCTTTGATGTCTAGTGTTAATAATACATATAATACTTACAGTTTTGTATCATTAAGACAATATTGACACAGGTACTGACAATTTATCTTGTAAACAGATAATGTAAACTTACGATATTAATAAACAGTACATACTGTAAATGTTTTCTCTTCCTTATGATTTTCTTAATAACATTTTCTTTACTCTAGCTTATTTTATTGTCGGAATACAGTATATATATATGTAACATATAAAATATGTGTTAATTGACTGTTCATGTTATCAGTAAGGCTTCCAGTCAACAGTAGGCTACTAGTAGTTAAGATCTGGGGGAATCAATTACATGTGGATTTTCAACTGTGCAAGCTGTAGGACGGGGGAGGGAGAGCTGGCGCTCCTAACCCCCACGCTGTTTAAGGGTCAACTGTATTTTTTTTTTTTTTTTTTTTTTTTGCGGTACGCAGGCCTCTCACTGTTGTGGCCTCTCCCGTTGCGGAGCACAGGCTCCGGACGCGCAGGCTCAGCGGCCATGGCTCACGGGCCCAGCCGCTCCTCGGCATGTGGGATCCTCCCGGACCGGGGCACGAACCCGTGTCCCCTGCATCGGCAGGCGGATTCTCAACCACTGCGCCACCAGGGAAGCCCCGGGTCAACTGTATTTTAAACTGAATGAAAATGAAAACAACATAGCAAAATTTGTGAGATACAACTAAAGCAGTGCTTAAGGGAAATTCTTAACACAAAATGCTTACATTAGAAAAGAGGAATCTCTAATGGCTTCACCTTTCATACTAAGAAACTAGGAAAAGAAGAGCAAATTAAAACCAGAGTATGTGGAAAAAAGGAAATAATAAAGATACAGAAATCAATGAAATACAGAGAAAAGATAAACAAAGAAACCAAGAGCTGTTTTCTTAAAATAAAACTGATAGATCTCTAGCCAAACTACCAAGAAATGAAAGACAAAAATTACCAATATCAAGAAGATGATATGATATAAAGGACAATAATGGAATATAAACAACTTTATGTCAGTAAATTCATCAATTTAGATGAAATGGGCATATTCATCAAAAGACACAAACTACCAATATTCCCTCAATAAGAAACAGAATATAAATAGCCTGATATCTATTAACAATACTAAATTTGTAGTTAAAAACCTTGTCACAAAGGTAACTCCAACAAGATTTGAGATCTCAAAAAAATTCTAAGAAAAGGGAAATAGGTCTACCATATAATTAACAACTATGGCATAAACCAAGGTATGGGAAGGGAGAGATACAGGGTGGGGTGGGGGTGGGCAGGAGTGTGGGGTGGAGTAAATAAAAAAGAAAGGAGGAAGGGAAGAGGGAAGAAGGGAGGGGGGAGAGAAATAAAGACCTCAAGCTTAAACTTTAGGACTACTTTATTAAACTTTAAACTTTATCTCCCCCCTTGTCTCACAAAAGCAAACTTTTATTTCATTAACATATAAGATAAACACTGCAAAGGGAGATTTTCTTTAAGTATTTTCTGTTCCTGGGTGATTATCTTGCCTATCATCACTGGATTCCACCTTTTTTCCCTGGCATTGTCAAAGAGGAAGTAGCAATGATTGGTTCAGGGATCACCTCTAATGAAATTAAACATAAATGTAGGGGTGTTTCTAGGCAAATAGGAAGTCTATTAGAGAAATAAATACAGCCCAACACTTTCTTAAAATATAGACCATACTTGAAGAAGAGCATACTAATATACCAAATACACTAAAAGTTTCTATTTCCTACACTGTAAGAAATTTGAAAGATGCTTCTGATTCCCTACACTGTCTTATTTACCAGGCAAGAACTTCTTACCCTTCTCTTCTATGTTTTTAACAGAGCAGAAGCCAAATAACTTTGCAGTGTTTACTTCCTTATTTGTCCAACAAATCATCATCAGTGCAGTCAGCAGCAAACTGAACAACCCTGGAAGGAATGTTTATTAACTAAACACTGTTCCAAGCCAGTGAGGAGTATAAAAAGTATGACTTGGCTGTTAAGTCTCAAGAATAGTTCCTATCAATTTTCCTAAACTTGGTTTCTTCCTAGAGTCAGAAGGATAAGTTAAGTCTCTGCAGTAGCAGAGTTGCACATGATGTTCACAGCTTCTTGTAAATGAGTATATTGCTAAAGAGACAGTTTTAAAACCTGTTTTTAGCTAACTAATTACACGAAGTTGCTGGTGGTTCTGTTGCTTACTTTACCTTAACAAAATATTAAATACCTTAAAGATTTAAAACAAAACACAAAAACCATAAAATTACTTATGCCTTCTTCATCCTATAGTAAAAAAATACAGAATTCATTCTCAGAAATGGCACACACACACACACACACACACGCACACACTTTCATTAGTGGCACTTTGATGGTTTGGTAAGAGATTATTATATATGTTCCATTTGGGTATACTCCAAAGTATATTCTATTTCAAACATAGTAATCATTTATTTGCAAGTATCATCATCAATTAAATAAACAGTAACAATATACAAGGCTGAGAGGCAGGTTTGTTATTATAACACAATGGAGCTGCAAGCAATTCATTTTGAGTTAACTTTAAATTTATAAACTCAAAGAAGGCAGTACTGGTTCTGTTTTCTCTAGCTGTAAAATATTCAACCAATATCTGATAAATGTGTAACTAATAATAAATGATAGTGATACGACTAAAATATACGAAAACAGAGCACTGAGAAAGTCTATTATTCTTTATTTCTTTCTATAAAAAGAATAGAATTTCTATACAACTTTGTATCATTCCTCAAGTTTCATAATTCAGCATTAAGCTGTTTTCACTCACAATGCTTCTGACTCTAAATGTGTGGGTCTTCTCCTTACACCAACTATTTCTCCAATTCTCTGACTCCAACTTGGTATCCAACTGAGAATCAATTCATTTCTGACACTATCTACCTGGAGTCAGTGTCAGATCTCACGAGTTAAAGGGCTCAGTTCCACAAGACTATCCCCACTTCAGATGCCAATCACAAATCCCGAGCCACTGGTACTTCTTACCTACCAACTATAAACTGGGGGTTCCCACAACCCCCACTCACGTTCGATAATGCTAGAGTAACCACAGATTTCAGGGAAGCACTTTATTTACTATCACTGGTTTATTATAAAGGATACAAGTCTGAAACAGCCAAATGGAAGAAAGATGTAGGGCAAGGTACAGGTGTGAGTGTGTATGTGTGTGTGTGTGTGTGTGTGCGCGTGTGCGTGTGTGCATGCGTGCGTGTATAGCTTCCATGACCTCTTGGGGCAAGCTCTCTGAACCCCAATGTTTTAGAGGTTCCATTATGTAGGCATGATTGATTAAAACATGGTTTTTGGTGATTGAACACCATCTCTGACCCTGCTCCTCTCCCCAGAGGTCAGGGGTGGGTAGAAAGTTTCAGCCCTCTAATCACATGGTTTGTTCTTTCTGGAGATCTGAAGCTATCTAAGGACTCCAGCCACCAGTCATCTCAGCATACAAAAGACACTCATCACCCTGCAGATCCCAAGGGTTTTAGGAGCTGTGTGCCAGGAAAGAGAAAAGACCAAATATTTACTTTTTATTATACCACAGCACCTACTTCTGTTCTTTGTTACTATGAAAGTGTAGATTTTTTTTAAAAGGATGCTACTCTATACAGCAACAACAGAGTTCCTTATTTTAAATAACAAAACATACCAGACCTTAAATATTCAATTGGTGTCATCCTCCAAAACAATTACTTTGGGAGATTATATTATGTTCCAATATTCACATTTCTTTCAGAGCCAGAATACAGGCTACCCAAGAAAATCAGCAATTATGTAGCATCCACATCACACAGACGATGTTTCCAATACAAATCTCCTCATTCATTATTAACTGTATACTAATAAAATTTTTTGGCTTATCCAAGCACTCCTCACCCCCAAATTACACTATTAAAAAAAATGACAATTTGCTATCAACAAAAATATGTAAAGGAATAGGTCACTGATACTGAAGGCAACATTAAAAGACTGTTTCTAAGTGGTTCAGTGCTAATCAATGTTAGCATTTGTAAGT
Source organism: Kogia breviceps (assembly GCF_026419965.1). Lineage (NCBI taxonomy): Eukaryota > Metazoa > Chordata > Mammalia > Artiodactyla > Physeteridae > Kogia > Kogia breviceps. Next base: position 21,435,203 of record NC_081318.1, read on the forward strand.
GCATGGTTTTCCAAGATGACAACTTAAATTTAGATATGTTGAGTTCAAGTATGTTATTTTCTTATTTACAAGTCTCATTATTACATTATGGACCTGTCTTACATAAAATAAGTCCTTAATTCAAGGAGCTAACATCTTTACAGAGTAAAAAGATGGGGGAGAAAAAAAGAAAGAAAGAAACTAAGAACTGGCATAAACCTATATTCTTTTAAAACACCTGTTTCTTGTATATACTTAAAATCACCCTAATAACCAATCTAAGTGTACATGTTTATGACATACCATTTACAGCTTTTTCAATCAATTCTTCACAAGCATCAAAATCACCCTTCAGTACCAATTTATCATGCAGATCTGTTAACATGGGATGTTCCAGGGCAATCTTGGTTTTCTTTTGCAGTGATTCAAAGGCCTCTGTATAGTTATGTTGTCTGAAGTGTTTTAGGCAAAGGCGAATAGCTTCCTGTTCACGGTACTACTGGAACACAAGAGAAGGTATGAAAAGAAGAGATTTGGTTAGTTATTACTGTAGGAAACAATAAGTGATAATTACTAACGTAAAGTGAGCATTTACTAAGCATTAACTAAGTATACTAAGCACTGTACTAACCCTATTCATTAGTATCATTATTATTTCCATGACTAAATGGCACAACTGAAGCTTAATCGATTGTAATAACTCACCAAAGGTCACAAAGTATATAGCAGAAAGATATTAAAGAGATGAACGTATACAGATGTATCAGGCATATATTTCATGAAGATAAAAGATATTAAAAGATGAAACTAGGCCTAGTTCTAGAGCCTGAACTTTCAAGAAAAGAACCAGAAAAACTATTTATCAAAGCTTACTTAAGATGGTAAAAATGATAACTTCCAAGGCTTTTACTAATCAGATAACAATGTTGGTACTGAAGGCACAGAAACCATTAAATAATATACATAAATGCTTATGCTCTTTGTTCTTGGTTCTTAGTAATAAGTTATTACTTGAATGACAAATATTATCAAATGTTCATGTATTTCAAATTCACAAACAGGTTTTATGATTCAAAATCATCAGAAAGAGACTATTTAAAGTTTTATAATATTTTTTCTAAACCTGGGCTACCTCATCGATTCAACAGCTATAAAGTAAAAATCTCAATTAATTACAATCCCAAAAGAAATATTCAATTTACTAAATCTCCCCCCTAAAAGGATGAATGCCAAAAAACAAGCTCATATAAAGAATTTAAAATAAAATTTAATTCAAGAATATGTTATGAGATTTCTACAATTTCCTAAATAAGAATTAATAAAATAAACTGATGACACAGAAGCAGTGAATAATAACCAAGCAAAAATACAATATACTTGTAAGCCTTCTCTTTAATAGGCAGGAAAATTTATAAGACTTGAAACACTAATCACTTTATACTCTCTGATTTTTTTATTAATAAAAGGTGATCAAAACATTTTTCCTTAAACACTCTAGTTAACTAATATTTTCCCTCATCAAATAACAAAAGAATGATTCTATATCCAAACTAACTTCACATTAATAGTTTCTAATGCTTAGCCTCTAAATAAAGATTTATCCTAACTATCTGGAACCATATTAAACAATAATACCTTTTTATCATGTTGACTTTACGAGTATGAATCACATCCACATTTTAAATTTTCTATCAGGCTGCATATAGATACATAGTACGAGAGGATTTATGAAAGGAAATTATAATGCTTTGAAAAAGGATTGAAATTCAAAGAGGATGAAGACTCTAATTTCTAGAGGTTCACAATAAATAGAGAACTTGACAAGTGAATGATTGAACAATTTTAAGTTCTCAAATATAATCTGTCCACAATGTCGGGGAAAAAAGGTGAAATTTGAAGCTGCCTACAATATCAAGAGATTTGTGAGTATACTAAAGAAAACACATGTACACATCATAGACTAAAGAGAAAAAATTTTTTTAAGTATCAGAAAAGCTTACTCATTCTTTTTTTAAGAAGAACCAATAGAATTTAGAAGATTATAAGTATATACTAAGCACTATTATGTATATAACACTGTAAAGGTGATTTTTAATGTTTAAAAATATCATCTCTACCTTGAAAGAATTTACAATATTACAGGTAATCCAAGAATATATACAAAACATATAGAAAATACAAAAAGCCAGCATCTATTTAAAATTGAATATAATCGAATGCCAAAAATAAATCAAACAGAAAGTTCCTCAATTAAGCTGACCAGAAAAGGGCTGAAATTCTATACAAAAAAAATCTTAGGAATAACTTATATTGCTTCCCAATCGCCTATGAGTTGACAATTCAGCCCTATCTGCAAATAAAGATATCAGGAAATAGTGATTAGACTAAAGCTTTATCATTCCCCTAACAAGAAATAGTCCTCCCTCCACAAAAACATAGCCAAAAGAGTCAAATAGATATACACCAGAAACGCAGGTGAAGCATTAAAGGTGTTCTGAAAAATCAAAGACCTATTTCTCAATAATTTAAATTCACATTTTTCAGGCTGCATTTATTGTAGAAAATGACCTATGAATAAAATTATTAAATATCACCTTTATACTCCCTATAAGAATAAGATCACAATATTTATAGAAACCATTTCAAATTTTAGTTATAAGGAGAAGTAAATATTCCTATTTTACTCAACACAAACACAATGGAGGAATATATAATAAAAGCAATCCGGAACCAAAACTACCCCACTAAAAACTATGTTTAAATGTTTCTATCAATATAGGTTAAAAACAAAATTCAGAGACAGATGGGTATAATAATGTAATAGCAGACTCTGGTGCCAGACTGCCTGAGTTGATATACTGCCCTGAGCACTTTACAACTGTGTGGCCTTAGGCAAAATACTTAACCTGTGTTCCACTTCATCACCTGTAAAATATGGATAATAACTGTACCTATCTCATAGAGTGGCAATGAGTAAATAAGAGATAAAGAAGCTTAGAACCTGGCAAAACATAAATGCTTAATAAATGTTGATTAATCTTTATAACTATTATTACTATTCTCAATATTTTAAATTATTCTCAGTTAAGACAAGAGAGTGACACAATTCTCTCTTTATTATAGGCACTTGAAGCATGAAATCAGGATTTAAAAATACAGTCCTACCTTACTATACCAGTTGAGACAGGGTTGTACTACATCAGGATCATCAATGCCACTAAGTTCAACATACCAGATGCTAAAGTTAAAGCTGGGTCCCCACGATAAGAGTGGAACTTTAAGGAGAAAAATAAGAAAGAAAAAGAAAAGAAATTAACATAGTTCAAATAAAACTTCAGCAAAGTAAAATCACTATTCAAACTTATTAGGATTCATTCAACAAATTTACTGAATACTTTCTATATCCCCAGCCCTGCACTACTGGGCACTGGGGCCACAGTAGCAAAAAGAAACATATGATCCATGCCATCATGAGGTTGCTTTAATTATAACAACACTGAAGATAAATTCAAAGTGGTCATTTATCTATCCCCCAAAAAACAGGACCAGGGTTAGATGATTTAGCAGGTAAATTTTACCAAACCCACAAGAAACAAATAATTACTATATAATTTAAACTGTATCAGAGCACAGAAAGAGACTGAAAGTTCAATTACTTATCAAAGTGGCATAACCTGGAAAACAAAACCAGAGAGAAAGGTTTTAAGGACAATCTCAGCTATGAGTATATATTCAAAAATTTTAAAAATAATAATTTTTTAAAAAGGCTTCAAAAAAATTCTACCAGATTTTCACTGTAACTAAATAGAGTTCATTCCAGGAATGGAAGGTTGGTTCAACAGGAGCAACATTAATGTAATTCACTATGTTAACAAAGTAAGAGAGACACATTTGATTACTTCAACAGATGCTAAGAGCAAACTAATAAAATTTACTTAAAAAAAAAACAACTCGGGCTTCCTTGGTGGCGCAGTGGTTGAGAGTCCGCCAGCCGATGCAGGGGACACGGGTTCGTGCCCCGGTCCGGGAGGATCCCACATGCCGAGGAGCGGCTGGGCCCGTGAGCCATGGCCGCTGAGTCTGCGCGTCCGGAGCCTGTGCTCCGCAACGGGAGGGGCCACAACAGTGAGAGGCCCCCGTACCGTAAAAAACAAACAAACAAACAAACAAACAACAACTCAATATATAAGGAATAGAAGGCAAAAGAAAACTTTGTTACCTAGATTTTTTTTTAAGTATCAAAAACCTCAAAAAACCCCAAAAAGCCAAAAACAAAACTAATGGAGAAACATTAAGTATTCGTACTCAAGTCAGGAACAAGACAAAGAGGCCCAATATCTGTACTACTCAACGCTATGTGGAAGAGCCTAGCTAACGCAATCAGGAAAAATATTTGCAAATTAAGAAAAAATATTATCACTTGAAGATGGTATAGCTTATCTACCTAAAAGATTCAAGAGATTTAACTGAAAAACTTTTAAAGTTTGTATGCAAGGTAAACATGAAAACTTTCCCTGTATCTAGAAAACCCAACTAGAAAATGTAATGAAAAAAGTCTCCTTTGTAATAGCAAAAAAGGCTTAAAATATCTTAGAATAAAGTTTAAATATGCAAGAGGGCTTCCCTGATGGCGCAGTGGTTGAGAGTCCGCCTGCCGATGCAGGGGACACAGCTTCGTGCCCTGGTCTGGGAAGATCCCACATGCCGCAGAGCAGTTGGGCCCGTGAGCCACGGCCGCTGAGCCTACGTGTCCGGAGCCTGTGCTCCGCAACGGGAGAGGCCACAACAGTGAGAGGCCCGCATACCGCAAAAAAAATAAAAATAAAAAAATAAAATAAAATAAATAAAATAATAAATAAATAAAATAAAATATGCAAGAAAACAAAATTTTAAAACATAAAAATTTTAATTAATATGTTCCTAGATGGGAAAACTCAGTTGTAAACATATTAATTCCCCTCAAATTAATTATAAATTTAATGTAGTCTCATAATCCTAATGGTATATATCCAACTTTTTTCTTGACATGTAACCAGACAAGCTGATCTGAAAAAAATCAGTTAACACAAAATACCTAAAATAATACAAATAATAAGAAAATAAACATACTAAAAGATACAGTAATTATAAGTTTGATATTAGCAAAGGAAAATGAAGTAAAATCACTGGAGCAGAAGAGGGTATCCAAAAATCTCTCAAGGATCCAGAGGAATTTAACATAGGATGAAGATAACATTTCATATCAGTAATGACAGGATAGAGTAGAGGTTTTTAACCTGTGATCCATGGGCTCCTGGGGATCCCCACAACCCTTTTAGGAGGTCCCATGTGTTCAAAATTATTTTTCATAATAAGACTAGGGCTTTATAGCCTTTTTTTTTAAAAAAAAAACTGTACTGACATTTGCACTCATGGTTCAAAGGCAATGCTGAATAAAACTGTTGGCATCTTGGTAGTGCCACAAAAAGTAACATGAAAGTGTCCCAGTATTTCTTAATACAGTATGAATTGAACTGTATTCCTCACCATCACACACCTGCAGTTAAAAAACAAAAGGACAATTCATTTAAGAATGTCTCTGATAATGTGTAAGAATTAATTTTAACAAATTCCTATCATTAAGTACATATCACTTTAATATTCTGTGTGATACAATGGAAAGCACACATAAAGTACTTTTGCTGCATACCAAAGCATGAAGGCTGTCTCAAGAAAAAGAACCTGTGTAAGCTGAGTTGTGAGCTGAAATAGCCACTGAAATAGCCCTTAAAAGAAAAACTGACAATCTCTGATTATTTAGATTTGGGTATTTGACAGATGTTTACCTGTCATTTCAAGGATAACAAATGACAGTTTTGTTGCCAAGGATAAAATTCAAACTTTTGAGGAAAAATTAGAATTTTGGAAAATTAGTATTCACCATTGTGAACTTAGCTACTACTACCCAGTACTTTTCTCATGAGATTGGTGGTGATAATAACGTGATTTAAAAATATATATTACATAACGAAATGTTCAACATCTGAAAGATGTGCATAACTTAGGGAATCATATTTTCTAAATGACCAATGAATGATTTTACAAAACCATGCATGGATGAAAGAATGATTCAAACTACAAGACAGGCCAATGGATTTTAATATAACATTGACATGGTTCAGGCTGAGTAATGCAACAACCTTTAAGAAACTAACACTTGCCAATTTCTGATTAAGTATCAAAACAGAATACCCACAATATCTGATATCAGGTCTACTAACTTCCAAGTCCACTGCTCTTTTCTAGCATATCAGACTCAGTGAAGAGCTAAGATGTACTAAGTCAGATGTTTTTCTATTCTGTCCTCTAAAGGAAGCTGTGTGAGTAAAGACAGAAGCAACAGGAACCAGTCATTACGATATATGGAGGACTCCTGGGATGTTTAATATGGCCTTCAGTTTATATGAGCAAACAACACAAATTTCAAAAAGGTTTATACCAACGAATACTGAATTATCATCACTGTTTTGGTGTTCATTTCTTCATGTTGCAGTACCATTTAAAAAGTGTACTACTGTATCACTGCAATAACCATTAAGTAACATAAAAGTCAGAATAAAACAGGATTTGAAACCCAAGGCCCCAAGAACACAGTCTATAACTGTGACCAGAGACATATAACATTAGTTAGTGATCTGAAATCCATTCTCAAGTTCCAGGTCCACATTCAATAAAATTAGGAGGAATAAAAATCTTCCTACTATATCTATTCAAGTCAGTAAAACGTTCATCTATTAAATCCTTTGAAGCAATTGTAGGAGGGAGGTTAAGTAGGCAGTCATCTCACAAGATCATATATTAGATGAATGAAGAGTACAGTTAATTTTTAACAGACTGAAGGCATATATACAGAATGAGCAGAATGATATACACCCATTTCAAATTTTACCAATGATTTTTGATGGCATTAACACTAATACTGCATATTAGACATATTCCATATTATATATCAGAAACCTAAATGTGAATTAGAGCTCCAAGCACACCTTCTTCGCTCCCTAATGAAAGATGCCTTTGCTCTCACCTCAGAAAAAAAGATTAGAAACTCCTAATACACATCCCAAGGCTAAGAGTTTGTATCCTAAGAATTCAACCATCAGTTTTTCCAATGGGATAATCAGACAAGGACATGATCAGGATCAGTGCCTCTCATACGTTTTCCATAAAATGGCATGCATAGAAAATGATAAGATATTTAGTACACAAGCATACTAGACTGCAGGATTTGGCGACTGTACGATTGGTGGGGGTCAATATCTCAACACAATTAAATATATATGCGGTAGTCAATATGCTTTGGTATTATCACTTGGGAAGCTACTGTCTAGACAGCTAAACAGCTCTTAGAAGATGCTAGTACTTTTAAGATCAGCTTCTGAAAGATCTTAAAAATTTAAGATTAACCACTCTGAAAGAGTGCATCTATTCTACTTACAGATTAATAAGTACACAAAGCACTTAGCACAGTAACTGGCACATGGTAAGTACTCAATAAATGTTAGCTATTATTATTAGCTCTTATTACTATATTAATTTTCTTTCTTTTTAAATTTATTTTTTTATTGGAGTATAACTGCTTTACAATGTTGTGTTAGTTTCTGCTGTACAATGAAGTGAATCAGCTATATGTACACCTATATCCCCTCCCTCTTGGACCTCCCTCCCTGCCCCCCATCCCACCCATCTAGGTCGTCACAGAGCACTGAGCTGAGCTTCCTGTGCTTTATATTTATAGCATGTTCCCACTAGCTATACTTTTAAAATGTTACCTTTCCACATGCTCTCATGAAGGCCAACATCAGGGCACCTTCCCGCCACCCCACCCCTACCCCCGCCCCCAGAAGACACAGCACTCATCCAGCCAAAGCTAAAGCTTCTCGAAGCTCCCACACCTATCCAGGCTGCAAAAATCCAAAAAATTCATAGAAATTCAAGTCATCCCTCTACCAAAAACCAGGACTCCTCCAGAATCCTTCCAAGAATCAGTACCTCCTTCTGCCTTCAAATCACCTTCTTATTTCCTGATATAACTGTTATCTTGGCTATGAATCAAGATATAAACCTTTCTAGTCATCTATAACCAATACTCTCATCCCATTCAACTTTATGTTTTCAGTCATCTGATCTAATCTCCAACTGAGGTTTTCCCTTCCAAACCTTTAACTTGCTCTCTTGAATCTGGCCTCCCAATCAACAACTCTCCTTCTTTACTAAATTTTCTTTTTACTTATAAACCTTACCCGAAACCAAGCTTCTTCCTAAGGCCAACTCTCAACTTCCACACTAAGCCCTATCAAAGATTTCACTAAAGCATGGGCTCTTTGGTTTTTTTGTGTGGTGAACCCCCTTTGGCTATTCAGTGAACCCTGTGACCCAATCCCTCTCAGATTTAAATGTAAAATGAAAAATACATAAGATTACAGAGTAAGCAAATTGTATTGAAATATAGTTATAAAAATAATGAAGATACAAAATTATGATATAGAAATATATATGCTTTTTAATTAACACATTCAATAAGAAGATCTAGTGGCAGGACTAATAATTATCATAATTTCAAAGTTATGATGATATTTGTCACAGTATAATGTGATGGGAAATATTTATAACTTCTATCTGTGACAAGTCACAGGTATTGCTAATACTATGAGTTATTGCCTATATTCATAATTGAAGGAAATGCTAAGTACATTTGTTAGAGGTTAGACACCATAAAGATGTAACTTTTCCTCCATTAAGTTCACATAGCCACTGATTAATCCCTATAAATTTCTGTACAATAAACTCAGAAAGTATATATACGATGTCTCTAATGAGGCAAGCAGTTTCCTTGCTGCTTCTGAAATCTGAGGAGTCTAAAGACAGTTGCTAAAATCCCCTAGGATTTTACTATCTACCTGAGGAAACAAAACTTACATATATCACACAGTAAAAGAACTCAACATTCGTAAAAAGACAGACTTAAGTTTGTATACCATCTCTACGTTCTACTACCTGTAAAGTCTTGGCCTAACCATTTAATTTACCTCTAAACTTCAGTTTCCTCATCTGTAAAGTGAGTGTAATAATACCTATTTCACAATGTTAGGCAGATGCTTCATAAACAATATCTATTATACTACTTTAAAGCAATATAAGCACATATCCAAAAGCATATACCAAATGCTATGTCTCTGATACATCACTTACTAGCTATGTACCCTGGGACACATCATTTGACTTCTACTCTCATTTTCCTTAACCAAAAAAGGAAAGATTTTTATCTTCCAGTATAGTGCTCAAATGAGATACCACATGTGAAAGCACTTACAAATGCAAAAATAAAAACATATAAGAAGTTCTAAATAATGACTGCTGAAATGACATGATGGTTCAAATTATATTTGTGCATGTACTTTTTCTATAGTACTTAAAATACTACATGTAAGAAGGCATGTAATCAAGAGCTCTATGAATATAAATATATAAAAAAGAGACATTCAAAATGAAAATATTTCCTTCATAAATATGATCTTAAAATTCGTAAGAATACCACTCATCCACAAACTAGAAAAGAACTCAAGAAAATGTCCAATATAGCTACCTATCCTATCATTAGAGAAAGTATTATCATACTCATTTTATACAAAAGGTAACTTAAGAAAGGAAAGTAGGGCTTCCCTGGTGGTGCAGTGGTTGAGAGTCCGCCTGCCAATGCAGGGGACACGGGCTCGTGCCCAGGTCCGGGAAGATCCCACATGCCGCAGAGCAGCTAGGCCTGTGACCCATGGCCACTGAGCCTGCGCGTCCGGAGCCGGTGCTCCACAACGGGAGAGGCCACAACAGTGAGAGGCCTGCGTATCGCAAAAAAAACCAACAAAAAAAAAAAGGAAAATAAAATTTACTTAAAGGTCAGTTCAGCTATGCTGGCACTGTGGATTATCCACAACAGATCTTAAAAACCTAACCCCTGCCATGCAGTAAAAATGAAGGCTTACTTTCCTTGTTAATTTGTAAACAAACTTACTTAAATTGGGTCTAAGCCAAATTTAATGAATAAGCTATACTCTTTATAAATGAAAATTATCATATTTAGATGTCAGTGCATGATTTGGAGATCATCCCACCATTGAGTTAAGCCTTGCTTCTGTCCCCCTCCATTACTATGAATAACTGAAGGCTGACTATATTTAGAAATTGTGTTAAGAATAAACTTTTTTTAAAAATAAAGCAAGATCTTTCAAACATATCATTATAGAACATAAATGTGAAGTATTCGAACACTTTTTTTTCTTTTAAGAAGAATTCCAACAATTTATCCCAGCCAGGTAAACAAGTATCTGTGTGAATCACCACCAAAAGAAAGCTACACATCACTTAAGTGTTTTATCAAAATTATTTTAAAAGAAAACATCAAACTAAAAAAACTAGTTTAAAAACATCAAACTAAAAATAGCCTAACACAGGCTTTAAGTTTCACATTTTCCTTATATTATTTTAAAAAAACAAAACTTATCAAGAGAATGTGGGGAAAAGGTTGAAAAGCAAAATCACTGCAGACCACTATTAACATTTTTTAACAGAAAAGTGAGAAATATGAAGTTATCTAAATATTAATACCCTAAATATCAAATGAGTTAATAAGTGTCCTCAATTATTTGGAAAGCTCTAGTTAACATTTTGCCTGAATACCATAAACTAACCCACCAGGGTCAAGTAAAAAACATCATCATGCCCTACAACTAGAAGGCTGACAGAAAGGGCCGGAAAGAGGTCCAACTTCTTGCTTTAGGACAGCTGAATGTCTAACTGATCCATAAGAGACCTCTGTTCTCTTATAAATTTTTTAAGGGAAGAAACTATTCAAAATCCTTAAACAGACTTTTATTCATAGTTCTAATGAATAATATTAGAGGATTAAGAACTTTAAAAGCAGTAGTAGTAGATATTTTCCTTCAAAGAAAACTAATGACTATAGGAAATGTACCCCAAAAGTTCAACTAAAAGAACTTAAAAAAAAAAGAGAACATTTCATTTTGCATGACTAAGCAGTTAGAGGTTGAACAAGTACTTTAAAATTATAAAATCTAAATTTACTACATGAAAATAAAAGATATTTTCACTGCTTCTACATTTGGAATTTAAGATCATAGAATTAACTGTTCAAGCTATGCAAGAATCTGTAAGAAATGGGTGGTCTGCATACTGAGGAAAGAATTACTCATTAGCATGAAAGAAGAAACAATCAAGAATTTATTTAAAAAATCTGCTTGTTCCTTGGGCTTCCCTGGTGGCGCAGTGGTTGAGAATCCGCCTGCCGATGCAGAGGACACGGGTTCGTGCCCCGGTCCGGGAAGATCCCACATGCCGTGGAGCGGCTGGACCCGTGAGCCACGGCCGCTGAGCCTGCGCATCCGGAGCCTGTGCTCCGCAACGGGAGAGGCCACAACAGTGAGAGGCCCGTGTACCACAAAAAAAAAAACAAAAAAAAAAACTGCTTGTTCCTAAATTCTCATAGGTAAACAGGATACAGGTTTTTTATTTACAATTAATTATAACAAAAACTATATTTATAAAAGAAAGTAACACACCAAACAGCCCAATGATTCTAAAAATAGTTTCCCCTCTATAAGTAGTCTTTATTAAGATCTCAGATATTCTATTTGTCTAATGGAACTATTTGACTCAATGACATGAACAGGCCAACTCTTGATAGACTGGCAAACAATGACTAAGAAGCTGGTCCTTCCAAAAGAGGAATTTTTCTCCCAAATCAAAACATGGGATTCTGGCTTTTATTATCATTCTTAAAGGGATATGACTCACCTTAATCTCAACTTTAACATAATATTTTCAAAGGTATGAAATATAGATGGAAACTGAAAGAGTCAAGTCCTCAACCTTCCTACCTTCTAACTAATCCATCTTATAGATAAACAAAATAATCCTAAAAACACTAGTTTTGAGGAGGCATTACACATAATTTCTTAACCTAAAACACTTGCTAAATAAACACAATAAACGCTTCGGTAGCATTTTTCAAATATTACTTTGAAACTTATTAATGGGTTATGAAATTAGTTTTATGAGTTTGACCAACATTATCACACACACACAAAATGAAATATAAAAGAACAGAAAATAACCATAATATATGGCCTTAAGGAATACGTCAATATTTGGTTTTAGAATGATATAACTTCAGAACTGATAAACCTTCCACAAAACAATCAAGGCAATCAAATCCATATATCTCATAAAATGAAAAAGTATTTAGAAAAGGTTCTAAGAAACTTTCAAATGAAAAGGTTCCATTTGAAATAACTGTCACTTAGTTACAGATTTATAAAGTAGGGAGTCAGCCAAATAGTAAACATTTTGGGCTTTGTGGGCTAGGTGGTCTCTTGCAACTACTCAACTTTGCCATGTAGCGCAAAAGCAGACAAAGACACTATGTGAACAAGTGGCATGGCAGTGTTGCCATAAAATTTTATTAAAAAAAAAAAAAAACAGGGAACCTGCAGGATTTGGCCCACAGGCTGTAGTTTGATGACTGATGGTATAAAGAATTTATTTCTACTCCAGAATGCTGAAAACCTTACCTATTTTAATGAATCGACAAGGAAACATCTGTTCATCAATTTTATGCTTCAAGGTAAATGTTTCTTTGTTATAATCATTCTTTAAGCCACTGTGAAAAAAAATAAGGTTATCAAATCTGATCTCATAATTTAGTAAATGCACCAAAACAGAGATTAATATCATACTCCGATTTTAAGGTCAACAACTGCTCAGAATATATGACCGGGACAATGTAATGAAGTAGTTGAACATGAGAATATAGGACAAAACTTGTACATTCACATCAACTGCGCTATACTGTATTCTCTTAATTAAATGAGGGCTAATGAAAAAATGTTCAGTGTTAATTAAAGAATGTGACTACAATACATGAAAAATGTGTGACAAGACCTAGTGTCCCTAATATGTAACTGAATACAATATAAAATATTCAAGTAGTAAGAAGAAAATTTAAAAACAATTCATACTCATATCTTACAACTTAAACAGAGACAAATATTAGAATCTGTCCAAGAATTAAGTTATTAAATTCTGACTGAGATGCCAATGTTCCTTTTATAGCTCAATAAATTTTCAAAGACAACCTTATTTACTCTGTTGGTTTAATAGCATCCACTTTATCCTACATAAAAATAAACCCACATCACTTCTCTACTTAAACAACTTGGGCTGACTCAAGTATTTATGGGAAAATCACTTACCATCAGGTTGCCTTATATTCTGATATACTTTCATGACTTAAATCAAATGCAGTCTAGACATAATACATACTTATATAAAATATTGTGCTAAAGGGACACACCATGTCACAAATATATTCTAAAACTGCATGGCTTTATTTGTCCACTCCATTTTCTATCCCATTTTTCATCATCTAGAGGGCAAATTAACATTCATTCCTGGTAATCTACGTTGTCAAAACTCAAATTTACTGAGCTCCTTCCAAGAGGTAGGCACTGCAGTAGGTGCAGTCACATAATTTTACTGTTTAGTTTCCAATTTATACTAAACTCCCAGAACATTACTTCCAGATTAGGGCACTCAATCTTAATGTTCTGGACAGATTCTATATTTTTACATCAAGGATTATAGCAAAGATTTTCATTATAGCTGAAAAGTATATGTGAAATCATTAACAATTCAAAATTAAGATTGAAAAATAAGAAGTATAAAAATACGCCCAAATTTTATTCTTTCTGCTTTGGTAACAATATTAATTAGTATCTGGTGGGAAAAAGCTAACTAAAGCACAATATTAAAATAAAGTACTAGAAATAAAATAGTAGAAATACTCTGTTCTCCTTTGCAAGAAAAAACAAACCATGCAGATTTAGCTACAAAGAGACTAAACTAAGACTGCAGATTGTTTAGAAACTCTTTCCTCCCCATAATCATAACCCACCTGGACAATAGCTCTGTCATGTTTTCTTCATTCATTCCACCAAAGACTTTAAATTTCTTCAAATTGCAGACATGAGTTTTCTCATATTTTCCAAATGTGATATTCTGGACTATAGCAGGCCTTTCAAGCTTCAGAATCAAGTACTGCAAAAAGGAACAACCAAATTATATCCTCCTCCATTTAAAACAAATTGTTAGACAACATGAATAGTTAAAATTTTGGCCAGTTAACTCAAGAACGTGTAATGTTCATCCTGTCCATCCTACACTGGCAGATTTTTTTATTTTTATTTTTATTTTTTATGCTAAAGGATATTATGCAACAGTCAGGCTACCATAACATCACCACTTTCTCCCAGGAAACTATATCATTCTCAATAATGTAGATAAAGGAGGGGAAAAAAGGACTAGTGAGATAACTTCTAATCAAGGAATGACATTCAGTAAGATATAACAGACTATGGATAATGAAATAAAACAAAATTAGAATGCAAAAGTAACAATTCCATATTCTCACTGACTACACTTCAATAATAAATTCATGTTCAAAATCAGTGGTAAAATTTTAAACCTAGAAAAAAACAGATTTACTATTCACCCCTGCCAATTTTATAAATTAAAAAACTCAGACCTACCATAGATATATCTAATATAGCTCAAGTTTTGCTATTATACACAGGATAAAATGGCGTCAGTTCATTAGGGAACACATTTTACATTATGCAGACTGTCTTCAATTATAAAAATTAAGAAAGAAACTACTACTTGTCAAATACATGGGGAAAAAGCTATTTAGAAAACCACTCATGTTACATGTTGGAGTAGCTTCATGCTTCATAATAATGGGTAATACTCATGATAAAGGAGAATAGAATGAAGTTGGTGGTCCCACTTTGTACCATACACAAAAATTAACTCAAAATGTATCAAAAGTGATCCAAAATCGAAACAATACAATCAAATGTAAGATATAAAAGTAAGAGGTAATATAAAACTCTTAAGATGAAAATAGGGGTATATCTTCATGACTCTGGATTTGGCAATGGATTCTTAGATATGACTCCAAAGTACAAGCAACAAAATATAAAATAAACTGGACTTCATCAAAATTAAAGTTTTGTGCATCAAAGGACACTATCAAGAAAGTGAAAAGACAACCTACAGAGTGGGAGAAAATACTTGCAGAAATGTTATCTGATGAGGGTTTAGTACCTAGAATATATAAGGAATTTGTACAATAAGAAAAAGACAACCTAATTTAAAAATGGGCAAAGGGGCTTCCCTGGTGGCGCAGTGGCTGAGAGTCCTCCTGCCGATGCAGGAGACACGGGTTTGTGCCCTGGTCCGGGAAGATCCCACATGCCATGGAGCGGCTGGGCCTGTGAGCCATGGCCGCCGAGCCTGTGCGTCCGGAGCCTGTGCTCCGCAACGGGACAGGCCACAACAGTGAGAGGCCCGAACACCTCAGTGTTCACAGCAGCACTATTTACAATAGACAAGACATGGAAGCAACCTAAATGTCCATTGACAGATGACTGGATAAAGAAGACGTGGGGTGTGCGTGTGTGTGTGCGTGTGTGTGTGTGTATATGTAATGAAATAATACACATCCATAATAAAGAATGAAATAATGCCATTTGCAGCAACATGGACAGACCTAGAGATTATCATAAAGTGAAGTAAGCCAGACAAATAACCTATGTTATCCCTTATATGTGGAATCTTAAAAAAAAAAAAAAATGATACAAATGAACTTATTTACAAAACCGAAATAAACCCACAGACATAGAAAACAAACTTATGGTTACCAAAGGGGAAAGGATGCGGAGGGATAAATTAGGAGTTTGGGATTAACATATACACACTACTATATATAAAATATATAAACAACAAGGACCTACTGTATAGCACAGGGAACTATATTCAATATTTTGTAATAATCTATTAAGGGAAAATAATCTGAAAAAGAATATATATATAAAACTGAATCACTGTGCTCTACATCTGAAACTAACACAACACTGTAAATCAACTATAGTTCAATTAAAAAAAATTTTTTTAATCAGTCAATCTGATTTTGTCTGATACTGTTGGTTGGCTGACCCAACCTCCATTCTCAATCCAGTTCTTCCTAGCCACCTTCCGGCCAAAAATAGATACATGGCAAAATTCTGGTCAATGAGATATAAGCAGAAGTTTGTTGTGGGATAAGTTTTGCTTTTTGAAACAAATGCTACCTCTTTACTATCTGAACAGTTACAGCTGTAACATCCACTGTGCAACAATGAAGAAAAAGATTAAGAGAGTCTCACAGACAGCCATCCCCCAGCCACTCAACTTTCACCAGTAACTGCCTAATTAGTTTCCTTGTGTGTGGCAGGGACAGAGATGGGGTGATGGCGGGAAAGAAACTATTTGTTTAACCCACTGTTACAGGACCTTCGATTATTTGGTGCTAAAAGCATTCCTACTGATTCCTACTAACCTCACAGTCGAAACTTTATTTAATGACTACACAATAACAACTGTTTACGTTTATATGAGGTTTACATTCTAAGCAGCTATTAAGATTTCTTTATTATAGAAATTGCCATAGGAAAATTGAGATTGCTATTCTTAAATTTTTAATCCTTTTTATCTGTATCAAATTAATAGGTGTGGTAATATGATTTTTGGTTAACTGAGTTTCTTAAGAATACAGCTGTATATTAGAGAACAGACTACACAGCTAGGCAAGGGACTATTTACATCTCTGTCTTTCTCATGAACTCCCACTTCCTCCCATCCCTTCCTCCTTCTTTCTCTCTTTGGTCATTCTTTAAAGTCGCAGTTTACAAGTCAGTTTTCTCTGATAACTGGTTAGTTAGATACAATGTTGTAACTAGTAAAAATGGATCTTTATACAATCTGTTGTATACCATCCATCATCCCACATACAACACCTCTGAATACAACAGAAAGCATTTGTCTATATAAAATTTTATTTATAACGAAAGAGGATTTTGTTATTAAAAATTACATAAGGGGCGTCCCTGGTGGCGCAGTGGTTGAGAGTCCGCCTGCCGATGCAGGGGACACGGGTTCACGCCCCGGTCCGGGAAGATCCCACATGCCGCGGAGCGGCTGGGCCCGTCAGCCATGGCCGCTGAGCCTGCGCGTCCAGAGCCTGTGCTCCGCAGCGGGAGAGGCCACAGCAGTGAGAGGCCCGTGTACCACAAAAAACAAAAACAAAAACAAAAAAACTACCTTAGAAGGAACTTATAATTGTAGTAGAAGAATTATGATCTAATCTTTCTTAAAGCAATTATCAAGACATACGTAACTGCCTGTACATTTCAACCAACCCTAAAGTATTCCCCAGTCACCTTGAAAGACATATTTTCCATGGCAGTATCACTAACTTCTATAAAACATATCTGATGTGGGAGAAGGGTGAAATTACTATCTTAAAGTATTTATAGGGTTTTCATTCATGCTACATTTACTACCTCATAGTACAGAGAGAGAATCCAGAATCAACAGCAATGTTTTCTCATTAGGTCTAAAAATATTTGCTCCCTACCACAATGAAAATGGCTTTCATTTTTTTCTGTTTATATAAATTATAAATATAAATTGAAAATGAGAATCAAGAGATAAAAGTATAAGAATAAAACTGAAAAGAAATAAAATTACCTAAATTCCATTATCCTGACACAACCACCACCATTTTGATGATGATTCAGTTGAACTCTATGCACACACTCACACAGACACATACTTTACGTAAGTCGAATATCAAATATGTTGTTTTTGACGGGAATACCTTTTAAAAATAATTGTTTTATCTCTTTTTCCAATCTCATCTCCTCCTCTCTTAGATAACCAATGCCAACAATCAGATGTATATCCTATCATATATTTATCTGGGCTCACTGTATCAAATAAAAATATATACATGTACATACACATATAGTGGTGAGGGATGGAGAGTTGTTATTCAGGTAACAACAGTAGGATCTTATTATAGATGTTGCTCTGCATCATGCTTTTCTCATTTTATAGTGGAAATTCCTCCAAGTCAACTGGTATGAAGCCAGTTCATTTTATTTAAATGGCTGACAATATTACATGAAAAATGTATTCAAGCATTCCCTAGTAGATGGGTTCTCTGTTTTTCTCCTGCGTCAAAATCTGACCCTCACTAACAGGGTGAAATAATAAAATGTTTGTTTTTAACTGCTAATTTCTGCGGTCATTTGTTACACAACAGTTGATGACTAATACAGCACCCAAGGTCAAAAGAAATATCAACAGTTCTATTTCTTAAGTAGTTAGGTCCAAACAACTTAATAAGTATAATACTTATGCCCTGACAATTTAGTAGCCATCCAAAACAAAATAATCAACATATATTACAAGAAAAATATTTGTATTTTTACCTACCCCACTCATAACCCAACACAAGCTTTAGAGAGAAGTGTTTAGGGTTCATTCACTCTCAAAACATGCCATACATCCTAGCATTCATGTACACACGTATAGTCCTTCCTCATTATGGGAAAAAAAGGAGTAGCTGAGAGGCTTTGATTTTGTTTTCCACCCACGTCTATATAACTGCACCATTAACCTCCTTATCTGCTTAAGCTGCATATACTAAACATAATTTAAATTTTTTACTGACAGAATCAAGCAGTGTGAGCATCAAACAGTATATCCTAACAATAGCGATGCCTTAGATCTGTGCAGTCTAATACATAGCCACTAGCCACCTGGGGCTACTTAATCTAAAATAATTAAAATTAAATAAAATTTAAAATTGCATTCCTTAGATGCATTAGCCTCATTTCAAGTACTCAGTAGCCACCTGTGGTTAGCAGCTGCTGTATTATACAGTGCAGATTATAGAGTATTTTCATCACTGCAGAAAGTTTACTAGAAATACTATCCTAGAGGTTATTGAAATACAGAGTATTCTTGCACTAAAGACCCCCTAAATGTTATACTTTTGGTTTTCTATTTGTTACTTAGATTTTTCTGTCTTCCCCCTTATGACACTTTGTCAGTTGTCAACTTGCTGTTAATGTGCCTATCTTTCACAGCTACGTGCCCCCATGCACAAAGCTGCTTCCAGTTGCTGAAACCGAAAGAAACAATCAACCAAACAGAATAACATTATATCCAAATTGGATTCTTAAGAAAAGGCCCTTAGAACCTAAAATCTCATCACAATGCTTTTGATTTTTCAGAGTCCTCTTTTCCTTTGTAATTCTCAGACCTGTTCAAGATATGGTAAATGAACTGTTAGTTACAGTATAGTTGCTCCTCACTATTCATGGGTTTTGCACTTGCAAATTTATCTACTCACTAAAATTTATTTGTAACATCAAATCAATACTCTCAGTCATTCCTGGACATGCACAGAGCAGTAAAAAATTTAAGTTGCCGGAAGCACACTCTCCCAACTAAGGTCAAACAATGGACCCTATACCTTCTTGTTTTAGCTCTCATACTACAAACATGTTTCCTTTTCATGGTCTATTTAGGCACATTTTTAAATATTTTTGTGTTTTCTGTTGGTGTTTCACTGTCTAAAATGATCCCCAAGTATAGTGCTGAAGTGCTGTCTAGTGTTTCTAAATGCAAGAAGGCTGCAATGTGCCTTACAGAGAAAATATGTGTATTAGATAAGCTTCATTCAGGCAAGAGTTATAGTGCTAATGGCTGTGAGTCCAATGCTAATGAATAAACAATACACACAAAATAAGGTGTCTTTAAACAGAAATGCATATAAAGCAACATTATGTATTGACTGGTTGATGAAAATCAGTAACAAGATGCTAGCAGGAACTTAACTCTGAGTTACAGTGAAAGATCCACCAGACTGGTAAAAATCTAAAAATCATCCATAGAAGTGATGGGAAGAACACAATGCACAACAACTTTCATACACTGCCAGTCAGACTATAAATTATACATCCATTTTGTAAAAACAGTTTTGTATTACCAGATAAAAGTTGAACACACATATCCTTTGTGATCCAGCAATTGTACACCAAGGTATATACCCTAAAGAAACTCTTGTATGTGTGTATGAGGAAAAAACACAGAAGAATATTCATAGCATCTTGTTCCTAAGAGCAAAAACTATAAAAAACTCAAAAGCCTACCAACTGAAAAATGGATAGATATATTTTAGCATACTTATATACTGGAATACTAAACAGTAGTGAAAATTAACAAACTATAATTATACTCAGCAACATTAATATCATAATGTTAAGCAAACAAACAAAAAGCTAGCCACAGAAGATGTATAATGAATGACTCAATATATGTTATATTTATATAAAGCCAAAGCCAGACAAAACTTAAATCACAGGAATTTATAAACATATACATACATAATACTGTGAGAATATGCTTAACAAATATGAAATAATAATTACTGGGGTGGGATTAGAGGACAGATATAAGATGGGGCTCACAGGAAGCTTTAAAGGTTATAACAGTTTTCCATTTCTAAAGATGGTTGACAAGTAAACAGGTATTTGCTTTATTATTCTTTATATTTTATATATAAGTGTGTGTGTATGTGTGTGTATTCTTTGGATATATATTTTGCAATTAAACACTTAAACACCAGGTGATCCAAAAAGGTTTGTAAACAGTAAAAAAAAAACAATTAAAAAGGAAAAATAAGTACAGAGACTAGGTTTCCAAGAATTATACTAGAATAAAAAAAAATAAAGTAAGTTTTATTTATCCATCTTCTTTACCCATCAGAGCATTAATTTCCTCAAGGATATGGATATAAGTGCTAATGCTGAAAGTGTAATATAACTGAAAAATGATTATTTTTTAATTCAGATGACATTGGACACCACTTGTCAAGGAAACAATTTAGCTCATGGTCCTGATGTCATCTAAATATACTAGTTTAGTAAAATAACAAACTATATTAAGCTTATTTTCCCTAAAAGGCAGTTACTGAATCACTGAGTCAAAGTTGAATTTACTAACATCTCCTTAAATATTTACAGAATGACTTGAGTTTAAGTGCAGTAGAAGTCACACCTCTGCTCAGATCAGTACTCTGATCAGTTACTACTCAGAACACTAACAGCACCTTAACCAGTTCTTTTTAGTTAACATTTTCCTCAAAATGTAACAAGAAACTTAGTTTTGCATCATTAGTAATCCAGAAAAAACATAAATTAGATTTACTACTCTCTACTTCTGGTAGAGAGAAGTATAAAGTCTATGCTTCATCAAATTCCACACTGTATTTGTCTATGAAATAAATATTCTTCCAAAATATAAACAAACAAAAAAAGAGGAAATAAAAATTTACCTCTGGGACTTCCCTGGTGGTCCAGTGGTTAAGACTCTGTGCTCCCAATACAGGGGGCCCGGGTTTGATCCTTGGTCAGGGAACTATATTCTGCATGCTGCAACTAAACAAGCCCAAGAGCCCGCATGCCGCAACTAAGATCTCATGCAGCCAGATAAATAAATTTTTTTTAAAAATTACCTCACAATTTCAAAGACTGAATAAACTATTAATGGAATCTAGATAACTGATATCAGTTTAGTGCCTACCTATTTAAAATCTGACTTCTGAATGGTATCAAGAGCTACACATAATCTTACCTGGGGAGGGTAGTTGCTCTCTGAAGACCACCTTGAAGACTGGTCATTCGGCTTATCCACTAAAATGTTCCTGAAATAAAAAAACGAAAATTATAGCAATTAATTAAAAGAATAAGTGAACAGGAATATGCAAAAAGAGGAATAATCTACCAGATGCTAATATTATCACAAGGTTATATAATGCCTGGAACTTGAATAAGAAGAGAAAATTAAACAGAATAAGAAACACAGACAATGTCTAGTAATTAAAAAATTTTTAAATATGATAAAGGTAGCATTTTAAACAATTGAAAAAAGTACTATATATATATATGCATGTGTGTGTGTGTATATAACTCTACTTCACATCAAGTGACAAAATGAACTATAGCTGTATTTAGGAATTTAAGGTAAATAAAGTAATAAAATATCTAATAATTAATAAAATTCCTCTCTCTCTCTCCCTCTCTCTCTCTCTCCCTCTCCCCCTCCTTCCCTCCCTCCCTCCCTCCCTCCCTCTCCCTTCCTCCCTCCCTCCCTCCCTCTCTCTCTCTCTCTCTTTCTCTCTCTATATATATATAAAAATAAAATCAATCTTTGGATCAAGAAGGTCTTTTAAGCCCAGCACCAAAAACAGAACTGTGAAAAAAGGAACTGATATAAGTAACTTTGGAAGACAGTGCTCTCACTGGAAACTGTAAAGCTAAAGACAAATAGAACCAAAGACAAATAGAACCATACACAAAAACTGTATTTTAAGGACTTCCCTTGTGGCACAGTGGTTAAGAATCCGCCTGCCAATGCACGGGACATGGGTTCGAGTCCTGGTCCAGGAAGATCCCACATGCCGTGGAGCAGCTAAGCCTGTGCCCCACAACTATGGAGCCCACGCTCTAGAGCCCACGTGCCACAACTATTGAGCCCACGTGCTGCAACTACTGAAGCCCGCACGCCTAGAGCCCGTGCTCCACAACAAGAGAAGCCACCACAGTGAGAAGCCCGCACACCGCAACGAAGAGTAGCCCTCGCTCACCACTACTACAGAAAAGCCCGCACACAGCAACAAAGACCCAACGCAGCCAAAATTAAATTAATTAATTTTTTAAAACTGTACTTTATTTGATAAAGTTATTTCTCAGAGGGATATGGCTTAATTCTGAAACACTTTATATGTATACTGGGGTCAAACAAATAATGAATGGTAGATGATGGGAGTCAAGCTTCTCACTTCGGAGTGGGAAGCTACAGAAAAGCAAGGGCAGGGATGTTGGAATGATCCTGATAGTACTGAAATAGAGTCAGAGACATCAGTGTGAACTCATATTTAGGTTATATAGATACAGATTCAGAAGTAATTATATGTGAACATGCATACATATACCCATGCACACTGACACAAATAGTATTCCTAGCTCTGTTCACTAACAGAGACTAGAAGCAGTGACACCCCCAGTAGCAGTGAGTACACCAATGCCGAATCTTGGTTTCTACATACCACAGTCCAATAGAAGGAACAGGGATTCTTGGGGAAGTAGCTGATTCTAGCGTTAGAGCAGGGAATCCAGAAGATTAGCCTAGAGCATGTTGTAGTGCTCAAAACAACAACAGCAAAAGGAAGGCGGGGGCATGTCAAAGGGACACAGAGGAGCCAATATGAAAAAATGAATGGCCAAAGCTAAAATAAACAACAAAATAAATAACGTAGTATTGGATTAGAACCCAAAGTATAAATATCCCTGAGTCCATACTGATATAAATAACCCCAGTCTAAAAATCAGAAAAACATCAGACAGATTCAAATTGAGGAACACTCAACAAAATACATGACCAGTACTCCTTAAAACTCTCAATATACCGAAAAACAAGGAAAGACTGAAAAACTGTCACAGACCAGAGGAGAGTAAAGAGACAAGACAACTAAAAGTAATGGTACCTTGGATGGGATCCTGGATCAGAAAGAAGACAGTGGAAAAACTAATGAAATCCAAATAAAATGTGGCATTTAGGTAATAGTAACGTATCAGTGTTGGTATCTTGGTCATGACAAATGTACCATGGTAATATAAGATGTAAGCAATAGGAGAAACTAGGTGAGGGGCATATGGGAACTTCGTACTATCTCTCCAACTTTTCTGTAAATCTAAAATCATTCTAAAATAATGGGCCTTCTCAAAGGCCCATTTATTTATCTAGCTTAAAATATAGATCTATACCTGTCATAGAGAAAGTACTTAATAAATGTCAAAAATAACTTTTTTTAAAAGGCAGTACTATAAGGAAAAGAATTTCCTTTACATACACATCTCACAAAGGTAAAACATTAATATATAAAATAACCTCAAACAATACTAAAAGGTAAAAACCAACTAGAAAAATATAGGAAACAAAACACAAAAGGCTAATTAAAATTTGAATGAAGAGCATTTAATCATAAATACTCGGGCTTCCCTGGTGGCCAGTGGTTGAGCGTCCGCCTGCCGATGCAGGGGACACGGGTTCGTGCCCCGGTCCGGGAAGATCCCACGTGCCGCAGAGCGGCTGGGCCCGTGAGCCATGGCCGCTGAGCCTGCGCGTCCGGACCCTGTGCTCCGCAACAGGAGAGGCCACAACAATGAGAGGCCCGCGTACCGCAAAAAAAAAAAAAAACCACCATAAATACTCCATATGAAAACAGGCAAAACCAAACATTAAAAATCAGTAATAACCAAAAATTAGAGATTATAACAAAGATATATATTAACCCTATAAAATTGGGCCTACACTCTCAAAACAACATGTGTTTTAATCATAATTGCAGCTGTTGGCCAGAGCTGGTAAAATGGCGCTCTCATATTTTGCTGGTAGAAATGCAAATTGATACAACTTTTCAAGAGAGAATTTTAATATAATATATATTTTAAAAATTTCAAATACACATATCCTTTTAAATAAAAATGATGATGACATCAGCCACGATGACAGTGATGATGTTGGCATCTAACATTTCTGAGCTTTTATGACATCTCAGACACTGGGCTAAGTGCTTTCCATACATAAACTATTACCGTCAAAGCACAGATTAAG
Source organism: Kogia breviceps (assembly GCF_026419965.1). NCBI lineage: Eukaryota > Metazoa > Chordata > Mammalia > Artiodactyla > Physeteridae > Kogia > Kogia breviceps. The sequence goes on from NC_081318.1 coordinate 21,459,857, forward strand.
AATCTGAGAGAGATAAATTAATTTGCCTAAGCATACACACCTAAGAAATAATAATTTGAACCCAAGGCAATCTGACTCTAAAGCCAACGCTCCTAATCACCATAATATACAGCCTCAGAATTATTCCACTTCTTGGAACTTAACCTAAAAAATAATCCAGGGGATTTAAATCATCCACATTCATCACAATACAATTTATAATAACAAACTGTGAACAACCTGTCTAAAAACAGAGGATGTGTTAAAACAAATTATGAAATATCTATGTTACAAAATACCATGTAATCATAATGTATTCTACAGCCTGACTTTAATATTGTTGGAAAATGTCCACTACATAGTGAGTGAAGGGAAAAGGTAGTTTACAGTATATATACTGTAAATCAAGTGTTGTAAGCAATAATATTCATGCATGAAGAGAAAAGACAAAGAAGATATACTAAATTGATAATGTAGTTCTCAATGGTGAGATTTCAGTGACATTTTTCCTTCTTTGTGCTTTTTGTACTTTTCAAATATTCTAAAATTAACACATCTGACACATTATCAGAAAAAAAGGTGTGTTTTATTAAGAATGAATTACAAAGCAAAGATGAAAACTCTATGAAAAGACTGCAGTACAGTTAAAAGCTAAAGCTAAAAAACTAGGAAAAAAATCACTCTGACATGAATGTTATAAAGCATGAAAGAAAACCTAATATATTATAACTATGATAAATTGGGACCACAAAAATCACAAAGTATAATAAATTGGAGGAGGGGAGATCAAATGACATGTAAGTGAGTTAATTTCATCATTTTTCATAGCTCCGAAGAATAATGTTTCTGAAATTAAGAAAAAAAGAGACTCAAGCATACTTAAGTTTAGAATAAAAACATACTACATATCTTATAAATTATCTGAGACAGAATATCAACAACAAAAAATAGCAAAAAGAAGGAAATAAAAGATTAAATGAAAGCAGGACACATTACAGAAAATTTTAAATAAAATGACTATGAATACCAAGCATCTAGTACAGTCATACATATAAATGGTCTAAAATAACATAGTAAGATATCCTTTGGACTGGGTGAATAGTAGTAACATTACTATTACACGAAGGCACACATACACTAACAGTTGACTCATGACAGATAAAAGATGACACAATCTTTGTAAAACTAGGAGGAAGTTAAAGAAAATGTATTAACTGGGATTAAAGGGGTCAAAGGTAGAGATAAAAAATACAATTTAAAAAAGTATGAACTGGATGAAAACAATAACTATAAAATAATAGTTCAAGCCAAGATCGTGAGTCTTAATGAATTAAACAAAAACAAAAATGAAGCAAAACACAGTAAATATCAGAAGAAACTGATAAAAAAAAAGTAGCAGGAGATTAAAGTCTCTCAGCATCTAGAAAATTAATAAACAAACAACTATATAATGTCAAAGTAGTGGTAAGGATTAATAGTACTATGAAGAAAAATAAAGCAAAGTAGAAGAGAAACAGACCTAACGATGAGGAAGCTAGCCATGTCATAATCTGAAAAATGAGCAGATGGATCACTAAATGCAAAGTCAAGGAGGCAAACAGTTACAATATGTTATAGTCTTGTGAATTTTGAAATGCCTATTAAACAGCCCATTAGAGATCCAGCAGTTGGACTATCTGAGGCTGAAATTCAAGGAAAATGCCAGAGCTGAAAAAAATATAGAGAAACATCAGTATATCAAATGTTAAAATATTTAGAGCTATGACACTGAGTGAAATGACTCAGGGGATAAAAGAGAGCTAGAAGAGAAGCTGAAAGACTGATTAAGCTCTGGGGATCCATTATTTAGGGGGTCCAGAAGAGAAAGATCAAGCAAAGGAGACTGAGAAGGGCCAAAGGTGAAGAAGATGAAAACCTAGAAACTGTAGATGCCAAATGAAGAAAGTATTTTGAGAACAAAGACGTGAAAACTATGTAAAATGCTGCTAAGAAGACAGGGACTAGGTGGTATTAACCCTCATATGCCTAACTCAAAACTTAAATGCTGCCAAACAGAAAGTGCCTAATAAATATTTGATAGATATGAACAAATAAACAATACTAAAAACAAAAAAATTAAAGTGGTTCCATCAAAGCATAGAGTATATTAATCCTTATTTATTATTTGTCATTTAAAGCTTATACTAAGATAAAAGAGAAATATATATACTTGAAACTAATATACTGTATATCAACTATACAATTTAAAAAAAAGATAAAAGAGAAATATGATACCAGAAACAAGGTGCAGCCTAAGGGGGCTTGGAAAGATGGAAGTTTGAAGATATTCCTGATGATCTCCAGCCCAACACTAAGTCAACTGCTAAGTACCTCTCTTAAGCCCAGAAGGTGACAGAGGCCAGAACCAGAACTTTAAGAATTACCACAAAAGCTTAGCCCTAGGAGGACCATGAGATCCATGGATGCCTCTTTCCCCAAGAAAAAGGCATCAACTAAACGAGCATTCCTGGGACAACAGGCTGTCTCCCTGGACCACAAAGATCTTCAGGAGAGCTTTAGCCCTGAAGATGAGAATGTACTTGCCCTCTTAGCTGAGGACATCTAGTTGCTGAGAGGTGTCTCCTGGTGACCTACAGAGAACTAACAATATAGGAAATGGTACACCAAAAGCCACAAGACAAAGACTGCCAGACTGCCCACTCTCTCTGAGGTATCAGAAGCCTCACCCAAATAGTACACAATACAAAAAAAGTTTGTATAGAAAATTGTATAAAAAGAGCCAAGAAAATTTATGAAAAAGAATAGTGAGAAGAGATCATTTTATCAGCTTTTAAAACACTTCAAATCCTCTATAATTAAAAACAGTAGGGATTGGTATAGGAACAGATCAACAGCTAAGAAACAAAAATCCAGAAATTGAGCCCTTTTTGGATGAGAATTTCATATTTGATGAAGGTGATATTTTATTTCAATGGGAAATGACAGTTTATATTTGAGACGCTTATACAACTGAATATTCACTAGAAGAAAATAAGTTAACCCCTACCTAATATATATACAAAATTCCAATTAAAGGTTTAAACATACATACATACATAAACATATTAGAAAAAAATTTGAGGGCTAATATGTACAACCAAAAGCATTAGTGAGATCTTTTTGCCAAGAAACACAGCAGCTTTAAAATGAAAAAGTTATTTGATTACAAAAAACTTTTGAATTTTGTATTGTAAAAAACACCATAAAGATAGGAAATAAGCAATAGTTTAGGGAAAAGTGTTTGCAACCCATATGACTAATAAAGTATTCATACCTAAGATACGCAAAACACTGTTTCACATTGAGAATAAGATGAACAACAAAATGAAAAATGAGCAGAATGCATGTCACCGAAGAGTCATTAAAATGGCTAGTAAACAGCAACAAAAATTTTTCTTCTAAATCTCTGTATATTGTTTGTGTCAGGGAAAACAAATTAACATAGTAAGATATCTTTTTTCACCCATCAAATTGATGAGATTAAATCCCTACTTAACAGGAAATCAGGGAGAAACTGTGGACATGTCCATTACTCCAACCTTGATGGAAAGTCAATTTGCAACATCAAAATTCTAAATGTACATATTCTTTCACCTAGCACTTTCAGAATCTATCCCATAAAAATAAGACCATCAATACATAAAGATCTATGTATAGAGATGCATAAATAAGTCTGTCTAATGCAGCATTTTTTGTAGTAGCAAGGAAATGATTAAATAAATCATAAAACATATATATCATGGAACACTATATTGCCATTATAAAGAATACTTCAGATCTATGCCAGGTAACTTGGAGGGATTTTTGCAATATAAGATACAAAGAAGCATGTATGATTTCATTGTTTAAAAAAACACTATTATTTATATATATATTTGTATACAATTATATTAACAACCATGTGTGATATGCTCTAATTTATATTAAATTATATAAAGCAAGCACACATATAAGCCAAAAATGAAGCATAAATATCATTAAGGGGTTTAGCTTATCTTCTTATATTTGTCGTATTCAAATTTTTATAATAAATATTATTTATATAAACATTAAATTATTGTAAAAATATTATGGTTGAGATGACAATAAGCTTTCCATATTTATGGCAAACTGACTACATTATCATCAGATGATCAAATCAGGCTCAACTTTTCTTTCTTTTTAAAGACACAGGAGATGGAGAAGCAATTAATAAAGGCTTACTGCCTCTTAAAATTTTTAAGTGACAGATGATCTCTCAAAGCTTAGTCAGCTGTAGACTGTTTTTAATTCTCCCTCCCAAATGTTCCTTCCTGAAATCCATTTCCATTCTCCTGGAAAGCAAATGAGAAACTAGTTGAGGGCAGTGACTTTTAACGTTAGCCCTTCATCAACAGAAACACAGCCAGTATGGTAGCATTCTATACATGTTCTTTATTATCCTTCCTCATACTTCCCAAAGACCTATAAAGCCCACCATCATTACTGGTATAGCTTTTCCTTCTTCTATGTCTCAGGAGAGACATTAACCTCTTTTACTACATATTGTTAATCATGATACTAGTTCACTATCCCTGACCTCTAGTTCACTATCCCTGATCTCTAACAGGGGAAATATCCCATCCACAGCCTCTGCTGAAGGAGCAATCATAGACACTGATGTTTTGTTACTTGTGACTCTCCCTTACAACTACCTCAATGACAACTAACTTAGGCTAGCTAATGACCTATGATGGGAGATGGAATGGGCCAGTACGAAAATAAAATTATAAGACAGAAAAATGTATAAGTGAAGAGAACCAATGAAACAGAGAAAAGATATACAAAATAAGTATAAGAGATACAAGAGAAAGAATAAGCCGGTCAGTAGTAAGATAAGACTGTAGGAGACATAAAACAGCAGAGACTCCAAGGAATAACAGAGAATAGAAATTAATGGCTTTTTAGTTCTAGCTGCCAGGAGGCTCTTTCTGGCAACCAAAAGAATGTGATCAAAATATCCTTCTTGGTACCCCATGACTAATTTTAACATTTTAACTATTGTCTGGGAAAATAAATACATGATAAGCAAACAAAAAATGTTATAGAAGACACAATTCATATAGTTGCATATAGAAACTATATGATCCAAAAAACAAAGATTAATCTACTAAGATTAAGCTCAATATACGCCATTGTAAAATATATTTAAAGTGCAAAATGCAAATAATAACTAACGGAGAACTGGTCAAGAAGAACTAATAAAAGAGATGAGGGCTTCCCTGGTGGCGCAGTGGTTGAGAGTCCGCCTGCCGATGCAGGGGACGCGGGTTCGTGCCCCGGTCCGGGAAGATCCCACGTGCCGCGGAGCGGCTGGGCCCGTGAGCCATGGCCGCTGAGCCTGAGCATCCGGAGCCTGTGCTCTGCAACGGGAGAGGCCACAGCAGTGAGAGGCCCGCGTACCACAAAATAAATAAATAATAAATAAATAAAAATAATAAATAAAATACTGTTTCTTTAAAAAAAAAAAGAGAGAGAGATGAGCTGAGGACTAAAACAGTTTCCTTTTTCATCAGTGTTAATTTAATTTTAAAAAGGTATATTTTTTGGGCTTCCCTGGTTGGCGCAGTGGTTGAGAGTCCGCCTGCCGATGCAGGGGACATGGGTTTGTGTCCTGGTCTGGGAAGATCCCACATGCTGCAGAGCGGCTAGGCCCGTGAGCCATGGCCGCTGGGCCTGCGCGTCTGGAGCCTGTGCTCTGCAATGCGAGAGGCCACAACAGTGAGAGGCCCGCATACCGGGAAAAAAAAAAAAAAAGGTACATTTTTATTCCTACCAATGCAGTGTGAAAACTGAAGGTAATAAAAATGAGCCACATTAAATCTCTTGAACGTAGACAGACTACAAAGGCAAGGCTGTGAGTTATTAATTTTTTCAATTAGGACTATAAAAATTTATAGTGAAACACATGGACAACTGAAATATGGAATACAATGTTAACTTTTTCCAAGTTACATGTCTCTATTTTGCAAAATTTTTAATGTAGTATATCTACATGAACTACCAACTGTCAGGAACAAACTATTAAAATTCATCATGAGAAGAGAATTTATTGGACATTTTGGGTTCAATTCAAGTCAGCAAATTAAAAATCTTTTTTTTAAATTAAACATGCTCAAATCCTAAGTCTGCTTGGCAATATCTTTTAAATTGCTGCTCTTAAGAATACTTAAAATAAACATAAAAAGCAGTACTTGAGCAAAAAAATGGAGCACTTAACGTTTTTTTCTGCTAATGGATGCTCAAGATACTTAACAGTAAATCCAGTCAATTTTAAATCGAGAGTTCTGGATACTCAAAAGCTACCTCTAATTTTGATGTGAAGAAGTCAGTCAAGCAGAGTATGCAAAAGAGTGTGGAAGGATTCAATCTGTGAATATCTTCCTTTTGGTAGTTTTAAAACACCCTACTAAAACCTGTGCCCTTCTGTTACATGATGGGATAAAATGCCTCTAGAAGAAATCAGCTTTGACTAGGAATCATAAGACCCTGGAGCTTGGCCACTAATTACTGGTTGGATAACCTTAAGCATATCATGTAACCTGCAAGACTTTAATTCCTTTATCTGTAGTGTAAAAGGAAAGGTTGAATTCCTTGATCTCAAGTTTCTTCCAGCTCTCATCAGGGCAGTGTACTGCACAACTCTAGGAAACACCATTCATCAGGCCATGTTAACATTCTACAATTCCATGAAAAGATTTCACATCCTTCATTCAACGTACCATGTAAAATCCTCCTCCTACACAGCAGTCAATAACAACACACAATCCATTGATTATAATACAGCTTCCATTACGTGTAAACACTCTGCTGGGGTAACACCACAAAAGTACAAGAATGGGTACCTGTGGCCAAGGGGATTATGATTTTTAAAAAATAAATAATAAATGTACTTAGCATAAAATTTATGACACAAAAACATATACAATAAAAAGCCAATTCAAAATTCAAAATAAAAATCAACTCAAATCAATTCTGAATAGCCACAGCTGTACAGTATTAAAGAGTATACTACACAAAGTATAGCTTCTCCCAAAATCACTTGTATGCTCACTTTCAAATACTTCCCAATTTTCACACCAAATACTTCCAAATTTTCACACAGGAGCATGTGTGGAGGGGGCCCTACCATAAGCTGGAGTTATTCAACAAATATTTACTGATTCCTATATGCCAAACATTGTGCTAGGCTCTGGGAATACACTGATATTTAAGATAGAAAAGATCCCCACTTGCGATGCTAACGTTCAAATGAGAAGCAGCAGAAAGTTAACAGGTACAGCTGCAAACAAGGTAATTACAGATTGTGATAAATGCTATAAAAGAAATAAACAGGGAGCTGCACTAGGAAAGGGGAGTTCTTTTACTTGAAGTGGTACCCAAAATGCTAATTAGAAGAAATTAGAAGTCAGTTCTTCACAAAGAAACCAACATGCTCAAAATCACAGCAACAGGAAATAATCTGACCATGTTAATCTGAGAACTGGATAAAGTCAGATAATGTCCTCACAGGTCCCAAGATAAGGTAAATGCAAAGAAAGCATGAAATCTCCAAGGGGGCCTGAGAACATTCATAAAATGCTGAGTCTAGACACTAAGAGGATTTCAGAACTATCCTGCAAATATTTTCTTACTTTTAGAAGGACAGAAACCCATTCTGAAGAGAAACTGCAGGAACAGAAAATAAATTAAGCAAAGCATGAAGAATGACAACCCCCAGGAAAGGTAAGATTCATATTCTAGGTGGGCAAAGGTCCAAGCGATACAGAACTCAAAACATATCACACAGCAAAATACATTTAAAGGTTCCCCTCCAGAAAGCAAAATACTTCCAAAGCATAGATATAAAGGCGAAAAGCTTTACTACATCTCAGAAGTCCAAATTTAAAAAATATTTCACAAAGTAGAGAGATCTTGAGCCCCAAAGCTCAGAACTACACTTGTCCATCCCTTCTGCCTACAGTTCTTCCTTCTAAAACTACTGGAAGGGAATTCCCTGGCAGTCCAGTGGTTAGGACTCCTGGCTTTCACTGCTGAGGCTGCAGGTTCAATCCCTGGTTGGGGAACTAAATCCCGCAAACCACACTGCGTGGCCAAATAAATAAATTAATTAAACTACTGGAAACCCGTACTTGCTTAAACACTAGAAAATTAAAATGAAAGCACACACTAAGAAATTACAGGAAAAATAATATATGTGAAATAAATAACTTTCTAACAGATAATAAAAGCACATGAGAAAAATGTGGCCACAAAAAAAGATGAACATTATTATTATTATTCTTTTTTTTTTTTTGCGGTACTCAGGCCTCTCACTGTTGTGGCCTCTCCCGTTGCGGAGCACAGGCTCCGGATGCACAGGCTGAGCGGCCATGGCTCACGGGCCCAGCCGCTCTGCGGCATGTGGGATTCTTCCGGACCGGGGCATGAACCTGTGTCCCCTGCATCGGCAGGTGGACTCTCAACCACTGCGCCACCAGGGAAGCCCAATGAACATTATTAACTATTATTTCAACATGAACTAAAAGAAATTAAGACAATAGCTGGTTTTATTAAGCAGTAATAAATCAAAATTACAACAGTTCAGAAATAATATGACTAGACAGTAGGAAGAGCTAGTAAGACTCACAAATGAGGGAAAATAGGTTTTTTCAGAAAACAGACTAAATTAGAAAGAACTAATTAGACTAGACTGTTAACTAGACTTATTGTGGTAACCATTACACAATATATACAAATATCAAACATGTTGCACACCTGAAATTAATATAATGTTGTATGTCAACTGTACCTCAACTAAAACACACACACACACACACACACACACACACACACACACACACACACAGAATATACTCCCTCCTCCCCCAACCCTGCCCAAAAAAACCCAATGAAGAAAAAACATTAGAAAGTGAGTAAAAATAATGAAACAGATACAAAAGAAAGCAACAGTAAGTAGGTGATCCAATAAATATGTAATTGGAACCAGACAGTACTTCAAACTGTGCTGCAAGCAAATATTCCTAAAATAAGACCTGAATCTACATACTGAAAGGATACATGGTATATTAGGGAAATTCAACTGAGAATATTCCTACTAAAAACTATTAGATTTTAAAGACTTCAAGCATCCAGGTAGAAAGACCAAGTCTCTTATAAGAAAAAGAAAATTATAGTTTCAAGAAACTTCACAACAGCTGTTTTGTACACAAAACAATGAAACAAAAAGTTGTAAGATCCTCAAGCACAAAAGATGTGAGCCTGGGACTTTATATACAGTCAAACTGCCCTTCAAGTTTACAGGCATAGATAGTTAACACATAAAAGTTCCCTGAGCCCTTCCTGAGACCTACTAAAGAACAAACTATACATATTCAAAAAATGACTTGAAAAGCTTCGAAGTAAAATCAACTACAGAACTAAAACTAACCATGAAGATAAGGATGACCTAACAATATGTAAGTATGTTCTACAGCAATGTAGAAAGGACAGATCTATGAAAAATGGGAGAAGAATGTAGAGAATAAGTAGAAGTCAGAATACACTTGTTAACTGCTTCACAAACACTAACCCTTAGAAGCAAAGACCATCATTTACAATTAGATGCTGGGATAAAGGGAAGAAAGAAGAGGAGGTTCCCAGCTAAGTTCCTCAGGGAGACTTAAGTGTTACATTAAAAGATACTGGAATGAAGGAAACCAAAAAGACAAAAATGCAAGCCACCCTAAATGCCAAAAGAAACTTGTTTAATAAAGAAAATATCAAAGAAAAAAGACAACATAGTGAAAGATTCTGCGTGTGCGCACATTTATGTAAAATATGCTACAAAACATTAGAATAGAATTGACATCAAACGTATCAATAAAAATAAATGGCCTCAACACATCTTTTCTTAAGTTTTAAGATCAGTTAACAAGGCAAAAATCCAATTCTGTAACATATATGAGACATAAGTAAAAAAAAGTGATTCCAGAAGTTATATATTGTAAAAGGATTAGCAAAGACACATCAAACAAATGCAAGTAATAATAAAGCAGGGTTCAGGGCTTCCCTGGTGGTGCAGTGCTTGAGAGTCCACCTGCCGATGCAGGGGACACAGGTTCGTGCCCCGGTCCGGGAAGATCCCACACACCGCGAAGCAGCTGGGCCTGTGAGCCATGGCCACTGAGACTGCGCATCTGGTGCCTGAGCCCGGCAACGAGAGAGGCCCCAACGGTGAGAGGCCCGTGTACCGGAAAGAAAAAACAAAAAAAAACACCAAAACACCCCTTCAACTGAAAATAAAATTTCTATTAGTAATTACTGGGTCAATGGGACTTCTCTGGCGGTCCAGTGGTTAAGACTCTATGCTTCCACTGCAGGGGGCATGGGTTTGATCCCTGGTCAGGGAACTAAGATCCCACATGTTGTGAGAAGTGGCCAAAAAAAAAATATTCATGGGTCAAAGGAGAAATACAAAGCAAACTGCAAAATTTCTACAAAATAATGCTAATAGCAATGTGACAGATAGTATAGCAGCAGTTTCCAAGAGAACTTTCTGTGATGATGGAAATATACTGTATCTGCACTGCCCAATACAATAGCTACTAGACATGTGGCTATTGAGTACTTAAAATGTGGCTAATGTGACTAAGGAACTGAAGTTTTAAATTTAATTTAAAATCCATTTTAAGTTGCTACACATATCTAGTAATTATCATACGGAATAGTGTAGCTCTCTACAGCACACCAAAAATTCATAAAATTTATTAACTGTCAATATAAACTAAAAATTAAATATTTGAAAAAATTAAAGTGAAAAAAACAGGAAGTAAAATCCAAGTATCAATAAAAATAAAGAAACCCTGCTAGGCAGAGACTATTTTAAGAATCACACAGCTACTTTGCAAAAGCCTATGGAGAAAAATTTGAAAACTTAGATGAAATGTATAACTCTCTGTGGAAAAAAAATGTACCAACTGACCCTAGTAGACACAGAAATGTGAAATAGAGAAATTTCCCTAGAAGAAAAAAAAGTTATCAGAACCCAACCATCAAAAAACACTAGGTATGGGCTTCCCTGGTGGCACAGTGGTTGAGAGTCTGCCTGCTAATGCAGGGGTCGCGGGTTCATGCCCCGGTCCGGGAGGATCCCACGTGCCGCAGAGCGGCTGGGCCCGTGAGCCATGGCCACTGGGCCTGCGCGTCCAAAGCCTGTGCTCCGCAACGGGAGAGGCCACAGCAGTGAGAGGCCCTTGTACCGCCAAAAAAACAAACAAACAAAAACACTAGGTAGGTACAAATGGTCCCAGCAAGGAAATCTTATGAAAACATTTAATAATAAATGTACTCACCAGTACGATTTGAAAAAGGAAAGCCAAGGGCCTTCCAGATTCAGCTCCAAAATGTTAAGAGCTTAGAAGCTGTCTCTCACTCTCATCTAGACAACAAGATGAAAGCTGAACAAAGTGAAAATCAACAAGTTTCCTTATATCCCTCAAAGAGCTGAGGTTACTAGAGAAACAATCACCCTGTAATCTGGAGAGATGGGCAAAAGACAGAGAATCACAGCTGAGGTCACCTTACCTGAGGCAGAAACCACTAGAGCCAATAATTGGTAGGAAAAATTACAAGGTCATTTTGACAAATTTCTGGAGACTGAAAGTGGACTAGCTTGAGAGTTAGATACTCCTGGGGGCATAGTTTTAGGGATCCCCCATATTTTTGTGGGTTTTACTTCCAGTAAAAGATGATGAAAGGAAAAACCGTGCCTGAAACAGGGCAGGGGAAAAGCAACCATTTTTCAATATCCATAGAGCGTTCTTCATAATGAAAGCCAGACTTCTAAAGGCAACTTCTTTACCAGAGCCTTATCCTACCTGGGAATTAATAAGCCAACCCCAGCCCCCTCTAGCCTTCCTTTCTCACATTAGAGGAGAAAAGGAAAGGTTAAAAAACACTCTGCAAAGTAAGAGTACAGGGACTCAGACCCAGTAAAAACTGAGATTTAATCATAAGATTAAAGAATGCTTCTCCTCCTTCACATCTAGCCACCACAACTGGGGTAATGTATTATTACAGTAGACTACAACTGAGAGCTTCAAGACACAAACTATTTAAGAACTTCTTAGGGACCAGCCCCTCAGCCCCCAAAAAAGGAGAGCCAGAAAACACATGGACACTAAAGGAAATGAAGCCTCTGGCACCTTGGGCTACATCAAACACTAAACAGCCCAACTTCTAACCTGATGAACATAAAACTTCAAACTAAAAAGCCTAATTGATTACCTCTCTTCCTATAACCTAATACATCATAGCTGGCTTCCAACAAAAAACTTCAGCATGCTGAAAAACAAGAAAAAACACAGTCTCAAGAGACAAAGCAAGCATCAAAAGCAGACTCAAATACGAAACAGATTTTGGAATTATCAGATAGGGAACTTAAAATAACTATGATTAACATCTTAACGACACTAATGCAAGATAGATGGGAAAGAATCAGGGAGCTTGAAGTTAAGTTAGCAGACAGTTCCCAAACTGAAAGAGAAAAAAAATTTTAAGGAAAAGAATACCAAACAACTGTGAGAAAATTACAAAAGCTATTACATATGCATAATTGTAATAACAGAAGGAGAAGAGAGTCAGGAGCAGAAGAAATATCTGAAGTAATAATGACTGGAAATTTTCCAAAATTAATGACAAACACCAAACCACAAATTCAGGAAGCTCAGACAGAACCAAACAGGATATATGCCAAAAAAATCTACACAGAGTATTATCATATTCAAACTCCAGAAAAACAAATTTTAAAAAATTTGAGCAAAGCCAGTGGGAAAAACCCCTTACCTACAGAAGAACAAGGATAAGAATTATGTCAGGGTTCTCACCAGAAACAATACAGTCAAGAAAGTAGAACAAAATACTTAGAAGTGTTGAAAGAAGAAAAACTACCAACCTAAAATTCTGTATACAATGAAACTAGTTTTCAAATGTGAAGGAAAAATAAAATACCTCCTAAAACAAAAACAGAAAATCTGCCACCCGTAGATCTGCCTTGCATTAATGTTAAAATTTCTTTGATGGAAAATGACACAGGTCAGAAACTTGGATCAACACAAAGAGGAACAGAAAAGGACTATATGAAGCCAACGTAAAAACCTGTATTTTCTTATTCCTAACTGAGCTAATAGATATCTGTTCAAAGAAATAAAAGCAGTAATGTATTGGGTGATTATAGCATATGGAAAAGCGAAATAAATGAGAGCAACGTTATAAGGGAGGGAGGAATTAGAAATACTTTGGTATAAGGTACTTGAACCACCCATCAAGCAGTATATTGTCATTTAAAGCTGGATTAGATTAGTTGTAAATATAGTATTGCAAACTCTGGGACAACCACTAAAAACATGTTTAAAAGAAGTAAAGCTGACATGCTAAAAGGAGAGAAAATAAAAGCATACTGAATGTTCATCGCAAATCAGAGAAGGCAGAGAAAAAGGAGAAAATAAGAAAACTAAAGAACAAGTGCCAAGAATGGAGAACACAAACATGATAAATGTCAATAATCAATTTAAATGTGAATGATCTTAATAACCCAATTGGAAGACTGAGACTGTCAGAGTGGATTAAAAAAACAAGGCCTGAATATGTTGTCTACAAGAAACACAACATAAATATAAAGACATAGATAGATGAAAAGTAAAGAAATAGATAAAGATGTACCATGCTTTCAAAAGAAAACTAAAGAAGATATATTAACATCAAGCAAAAGATTTAAGAACAATGAAAATCATCAGGGATAAGGAAGGGCATTACATAATGAAAAAAGTGTCAATTTTCCTAGACATAACAATCTTTAATGTGTCTGTATCCAAAAAAAAGAGTGTCAAAATACTTGAGGGAAAAACTGACAGAAATGCAGGAAGAAAAAGACAAATCCACTATTATAATTGAAGACATCAACATCTCTCTATTAGTAATTGACAGATCCAGAAGGCAGAAACTCATCAAGAATACATTTCAATTGAACAGCTCCATCAATCAACTGGATCTAATTAACATTTATAGACTATTTTATCCAACACAGCAGAATACACATTCTCCTCAACCTCACATTGGAACATTCACCAAGACAGACCATAAAATACATGTTAATAAATGTAAAAGAAAAGAAAATTATACAAAGTATGCTCTCAGGCCACAATGGAATTAAACTTAATTGAACTTAATGAGTAAAATTAAACTTAGTAACAGAAAGATAGGTGGACAATCCCAAAATATTTGGAGTAAACAACACTATTCTATATAATACATGGGTCAAGTCAAAATATAAATTTTAAATTATAGTGAACTAAATGATAATGAAAACAAAAATCCAAAATTTGTATGACGCAGCCAAACCAAAGCATTGAATATAGCACTGAATGCACATATTAGAAGAGAAGATAGATCTAAAATCAATCACCTAAGCTTCCACTTTAGGAAACTAGAGAAAGAAGAACAATTTAAGTATAAAGCAAACAGAGAAGATAAATAATAAAACAGCAAAAACTAATGAAACTGAAAACAGGAAATGAAACAAGAAAAATCAATAAAACCAAAAGCTGGCTATTTGAAAACACAGCACAAGTGACAAACTTCTAGCTATGCTATACAGAAAAAAAACAGAGACACATATTACTAACATCAGATATGAAAGAGGGGTCATCACTACTGATCACCTGGATACTAAAAGGTTCATAAAATAAATATCATACACCATTCTATTTCTACAACTTTGTAAGAGATGAAATGCACCAATTCCTTGCAAGACACAAACTACCAACACTCAAGGAGAAATAGATCTTCTGAATAGGCTGACAGCTACTAATGAAATTAAATCAATAATTAATAATCCTCCAAAAAAGAAAGCACCAGGTCCAGATGGTTTCACTGGTGAATTCCACCAAACATTTAAAGAAAACCACTTTAAATACCACTTCTCTGCAACTTCTTCCAGAAACTAAAAGCAAAGTGAAAACTTCCTAACTCTGTATGAGGCCAGCATTACTCAAATATCAAAACCAGATAATGACATTACAAGAAAGAAAAACTCCAGCCCATCTTATGAATATACATGCAAAAATTCCCAACAAAATATCAGTAAATCAAATCTAACAATGTGTAAAACTAATTACACACCACAATCAAATGGTATTTATTCTACATATGCAAAGGTAGTTCAACATTCAAAAATCATTAATGGGCTTCCCTGGTGGCTCAGTGGTTGAGAGTTCACCTGCTGATGCAGGGGACAGGGGTTCGTGCCCTGCTCCGGGAAGATCCCATATGCTGAGGAACGGCTAGGCCTGTGAGCCATGGCCACTGAGCCTGCGTGTCTGGAGCCTGTGCTCCACAACAGGAGAGGCTACAACAGTGAAAGGCCCACGTACCACAAAAAAAAAAAAAAAAAAAAAATCAATTAATGAGACTCCCTCTTGAGAGAGCACTGAAATCACAACTAACTGCTGAACAATCAACAGGAAGACACTGGAACTCACCAAAAAAGATACCCCACATCCAAAGACAAAAGAGAAGCCGCAATGAGATAACAGATGGATGGGTGACTCACAAACTGGAGAACACTTATACCACGGAAGTCCACCCACTGGAGTGAAGGTTCTGAGCCCCATGTCAGGCTTCCCAACCTGGGGGTCCGGCAACAGGAGGAGGAATTCCCAGAGAATCAGACTTTGAAGGCTAGCGGGATGTGACTGCAGGACTTCAACAGGACTGGGGGAAACAGGGACTCTACTCATGAAGGGCACAAACAAAGTAGTGTGTGCATCAGGACCCAGGGGGAAGGAGAAGTGACCCCATAGGACACTGAACCAGACCTACTCACTAGCGTAGGAGGGTCTCCTGCAGGAGCAGGGGATGGCTGTGGCTCATTGCGGGGACAAGGACACTGGCAGCAGGAGTTCTGGGAAGTACTCCTTGGCATGAGCCCTCCCAGAGTCCGCCATTAGCCCCACCAAAGAGCCTGTAGCCTCCAGTGCTGGATCACCTCCGGCCAAACAACCAACAGGGAGGGAACACAGCCCCATCCATCAACAGACAAGGGGATTAAAGTTTTACTGAGCTCTGCCCACCAGAGCAACACTCAGCTCTACCCACCACCAGTCCCTCCCATCAGGAAGCTTGCACAAGCCTCTTAGATACCCTCATCCACCAGAAGAGACAGCAGAAACAAGAAGAACTACAATCCTGCAGCCTGTGGAACGAAAACCACATTCACAGAAACATAGACAAAATGAAAAGGCAGAGGACTATGTACCAGATGAAGGAACAAGATGAAACCCCAGAAAAACAACTAAATGAAGTGGAGATAGGAAATCTTCCAGAAAAAGAATTCAAAATGATGACAGTGAAAATGATCCAGGACCTTGGAAAAAGAATGGAGGCAAAGACTGAAAAGATGCAAGAAATATTTAACAAAGACCTAGAAGAAAGAAAAAACAAAGATGAACAATACAATAACTGAAATGAAAAATACACTAGAAGGAATCAATAGCAGAATAACTGAGGCATAAGAATGGATAAGTGACCTGGAACAGAATGGTGGAATTCACTGCTGCGGAACAGAATAAAGAAAAAAGAATGAAAAGAAATAAAGACAGCCTAAGAGAACTCTGCGACAACATTAAACACACCAACATTCGCATTATAGGGGTCCCAGAAGGAGAAAAGAGAGAGAAAAGACCCGAGATAATATCTGAAGAGATTATAGTCGAAAACTTCCCTAACATGGGAAAGGAAATAGCCACCCAAGTCCAGGAAGCACAGAGAGTCTCAGGCAGGATGAACCCAAGGAGAAACACGCCGAGACACACAGTAATCAAACTGACAAAAATTAAAGTCAAAGAAAAATTATTAAAAGCAATAAAGGAAAAACAACAATCAACATATAAGGGAACTTCCATAAGGTTAATAGCTGATTTCTCAGGAGAAACTCTACAAGTCAGAAGGGAGTGGCATGATATATTTAAAGTGATCAAAGGGAAGAAGCTACAACCAAGATTACTACATCTGGCAAGGATTCATTCAGATTCAATGGAGAAATCAAAAGCTTTACAGACAAGCAAAAGCTATGAGAATTCAGCAACACCAAACCAGCTCTACAACAAATGCTAAAGGACCTTCTCTAAGTGGGAAACGCAAGAGAAGAAAAGGACCTACAAAAACAAACCCAAAACAATTAAGCAAATGGTAATAGGAACATACATATCGATAATTACCTTAAATGTGAAAGGATTAAATGCTCCAACCAAAAGACACAGGCTCACTGAGTGGACACAAAAAGAAGACCCATATATATGCTGTCTACAAGAGACCCACTTCAGACCTAGGGACACATACAGACTGAAAGTGAGGGGATGGAAAAAGATATTCCATGCAAATGAAAATCAAAAGAAAGCTGGAGTAGCAATACTCATATCAGATAAAATAGACTTTAAAATAAAGAATGTTACAAGAGACAAGGAAGGACACTACATAATGATCAAGGGATCAATCCAAAAAGAAGATGTAACAATTATAAATATATATGCACTCAACATAAGAGCACCTCAATACATACAGCAAATGCTAACAGCTATAAAAGAGGAAATCAATAGTAACACAATAATAGTGGGGGACTTTTAACACCTCACTTACACCAATAGAAAGATCATCCAGACAGAAAATTAATAAGGAAACACAAAATTTAAATGACAGCATAGACCAAATAGATTCAATTGAAATTTATGGGATAGTCCATCCAAAAACAGCAGATTACACTTTCTTCTAAAGTGCACGTGGAACATTCTCCAGGATAGATAACATCTTGGGTCACAAATCAAGCCTTGGTAAATTTAAGAAAATTGAAATCATATCAAGGACCTTTTCCAACCATAACACTATCAGATTAGAAATAAATTACACAGGAAAAAAAGTAAAGAACACAAACATATGGAGGCTAAACAATACATTACTAAATAACCAGGAGATCATGGAGAAATCAAAGAGGAAATCAAAAAATACCTAGAGACAAATAACAACGAAAACACAATGATCCAAAACCTATGGGATGCAGCAAAAGCACTTCTAAAAGGGAAGTTTATAGCAATACAATCCTACCTCAAGAAATAAGAAAAATCTCAAACAATCTAACCTTACACCTAAAGGAACTAGAGAAAAAAGAACAAACAAAACCCAAAGTTAGTAGAAGGAAAGAAATAAAGATCAAAGCAGAAATAAATAGAAAAAGAAAACAATAGCAAACATCAATAAAACTAAAAGCTGGTTCTTTGAGAAGATAAACAAAACTGATAAACCTTTAGCCAGACTCATCAAGAAAGAGAAGGAGAGGACTCATATCAATAAAATTAGAAATGAAAAAGTAACAACAGACACTGCAGAGATACAAAGCATCCTAAGAGACTACTACAAGCAACTCTATGCAAATAAAATGGACAACCTGGAAAAAATGGACAAATTCTTAGAAAGGTATAACCTTCCAAGACTGAACCAGGAAGAAACAGAAAATATGAACAGAACAATCACAAGTAATGAAATTGAAACTGTGATTAAAAATGTTACAACAAACCAAAGTCCAGGACCGGATGGCTTCACAGCTGAATTCTATCAAACATTTAGAGAAGAGCTAACACCCATCCTTCTCAAACTCTTCCAACAAATTGCAGAGGAAGGAACACTCCCAAACTCATTCTATGAGGCCACCATCACCCTGATACCAAAACCAGACAAAGATACTACAAAAAAGAAATTTACAGACCAATATCACTGATGAATATAGTTGCAAAAATCCTCCATAAAATACTAGCAATCAGAATCCAACAACACATTAAAAGGATCATACACAATGATCAAGTGGGATTTATCCCAGGGATGCAAGCATTCTTTAATATATGCAAATCATTCAATGTGATACACCAGATTAACAAAATGAAGAATAAAAACCATCTCAATAGATGCAGAAAAAGCTTTTGACAAAATTCAACACCCATTTATGATAAAAACTCTCCAAAAAGTGGGCATAGAGGAAACCTACCTCAACAGAATAAAGCCCATATATGACAAACCCATATACAGCAAACATCATTCTCAATGGTGAAAAACTGAAAGCATTTCCTCTAAGATGAGGAAAAAGACAAGGAAGTCCACTCTCACCACTATTACTCAACATAGTTTTGGAAGTCCTAGCCACAGCAATCAGAGAAGAAAAAGAAACAAAAGGACTACAAATTGGAAAAGATGAAGTAAAACTGTGATTGTCTGCAGATGAGAAGATACTATACATATATAATCCTAAAAATGCCACCAGAAAACTACTAGAACTAATCAATGAATTTGGTAAAGTTGCCAGATACAAAATTAATGCACAGAAATATCTTGCATTCCTATACACTAACACTGAAAGATCAGAAAGAGAAATTAAGGAAAGAATCCCATTCACCATTGCAACAAAAAGAAAACAATACCTGGAAATAAACCTACCTAAGGAGGTCAAAGACCTGTACTCAGAAAACTATAAGACCTGATGAAAGAAATCAAAGATGACACACACAGATGGAGAGATACACCATGTTCTTGGATTAGAAGAATCAATATTGTGAAAATGACTATTCTACCCAAAGCAATCTACAGATTCAATGCAATCCCTGTCAAATTACCAATGGCATTTTTTTTTTACAGAACTAGAACAAAAAGTCTTAAAATCTGTATGGAGACACAAAAGACCCCGAATAGCCAAAGCAGTCTTCAGGGAAAAAAAGGGAGCTGGAGGAATCAGACTCCCTGACCTCAGACTATACTACAAAGCTGCAGTAATCAAGACAATATGGTACTGGCACAAAACCAGAAATATAGATCAATGGAACAAGATAGAAAGCCCAGAGATAAACCCACACAACTATGGTCAACTAATCTATGACAAAGGAAACAAGGATATACAATGGAGAAAAGACAGTCTCTTCAATAAACGGTGGTGGGAAAACTGGACAGCTACATGTAAAAGAATAAAATTAGAACACTCCCCAACACCATACACAAAAATAAACTCAAAATGGATTAGAGACCTAAATGTAAGACTGGACACTATAAAACTCTTAGAGGAAAACATAGGAAGAACACTCTTTGGCATAAATCACAGCAAGGTCTTTTTTGACCCACTTCCTAGAGTAATAGAAATAAAAACAAAAATAAACAAATGGGACCTAATGAAACTTAAAAGCTTTTGCACAACAAAGGAAACTATAAACAAGATGAAAAGACAACCCTCAGAATGGGAGAAAATATTTGCAAACAAATCAACCAACAAAGGATTAATCTCCAAAATATATAAACAGTTCATGCAACTCAACATTAAAAAACAAACAACCCAATCCAAAAATGGGCAGAGACGTAAATAGACATTTCTCCAAAGAAGACATACAGATGGCGAAGAGGCACATGAAAAGCTGCTCAACTCACTAATTATTAGAGAAATGCAAATCAAAACTACAATGAGGGGCTTCCCTGGTGGCACAGTGGTTGAGAGTCCGCCTGCCGATGCAGGGGACACGGGTTCGTGCCCCTGTCTGGGAAGATCCCACATGCCGTGGAGCGGCTGGGCCCATGAGCCATGGCCGCTGAGCCTGTGCGTCCAGAGCCTGTGCTCCACAGCGGGAGGGGCCACAACAGTGAGAGGCCCGCATACTGCAAAAAAAAAACAAAAAACAAAAAACTACAATGAGGTATCACCTCACACGGGTGAGAATGGGCATCATCAGAAAATCTACAAACAACAAATGCTGGAGAGAGTATGGAGAAAAGGGAACCCTCTTGCACTGTTGGTGGGAATGTAAATTGATACAGCCACTATGGAGAACAGTATGGAGGTTCCTTAAAAACCTAAAAATAGAATTACCATATGACCCAGCAACCCCACTACTGGGCATATACCCAGAGAAAACCGTAATTCAAAAAGACACATGTACCCCAATGTTCACTGCAACACTATTTACAATAGCCAGGTCATAAAAGCAACCTAAATGCCCATCGACAAACGAATGGATAAAGAAGATGTGGTACATATATACAATGGAATATTACTCAGCCATTAAAAAAGAACGAAATCAGGTCATTTGTAGAGATGGGGATGGACCTAGAGACTATCATACAGAGTGAAGTAAGTCAGAAAGAGAAAAACAAATATCGTATACTAATGTATATATATATATATATATATAGAATCTACAAAAATGGTACAGATGAACCAGTTTGCAGGGCAGAAATAGAGACACAGACATAGAGAACAAACATATGGACACCAAGGGAGGAAAGTGGGGTGGGGGGAGGTTGGTGTTGGGAGATTGGGATTGATGTATATACACTAATATGTATAAAAGAGATAACTAGTAAGAAGCTGTTGTACAAAAAATAAATAAAAATTTTAAAAAAATCAATGAAATCCATCACATCAACAAGCAAAAGAAGAAAAGTCGGGCTTCTCTGGTGGCGCAGTGGTTGAGAATCCGCCTGCCAATGCAGGAGACACGGGTTCGTGCCCTGGTCCGGGAAGATCCCACATGCTGCGGAGCGGCTGGGCCCCCGCTGAGCCTGTGCATCTGGAGCCTGTGCTGCACAACGGGAGAGGCCACAAGAGTGAGAGGCCCATGTACCACACACACACACACAAAAAAAAAGAATAAACCTTAACGCAAACAAGTTAAAAAAAAATTAGGAAGTTAGAGGCTTCCATGAAAGAATGCAAACTGTGACAAGAAAATCTAACTATATTACAAATGTATGAAACAACGCCACTTAAGGCAATGGGGAAAAGATACTGACCTAAGTAACTCTATAAATGAATGGAATATCTAAGACTAAAGGTAGAAGAAACTGTACATGAGCTCTCTACTCTAGTTAATAAAGTTGAGTCCTACAAGGTACAGATAAACAATTCTGATACTGCTATACATGTATACTAGAACTGAAAAATTAGGATGCTTTGCAAATTGTTAGAGCCAGGTTTATAACTACTGGAGTGGAAATTTACAGATAAGCAAAGGGAGGAGTCTAGAATTATCCATGTATAATGGAATACAGTAGGAGACATCAGTAGAAACTCATGTTTAATTTAATATAAATACAAATGGTTACATATAGAAATATTTTTAGATATGTACATATACATAAATTTATTTCTATACATAAACATATTACTATACACAAGTTTATTGCTTCACTTTGTCAGCTGAGAGTTATTAAAATAAACAACACCCCAGAAGCAAGGAGCTTACCTAATACCCAAATCTTAGTTTCTGATATCATTTTCCAATAAAAGAAACCAGGGCTCTGTGAAGAAATGGGGCAGGAAATATACAAGATGAGTGTGGAGCATCTTGTAGTACCAGAAAGTAAAGAAGTGCTTAAAAAGAAATCAATTGATGGGGGTTATGTCAAAAGGGCACAAGAGCCAAATCTGGAACAATTTGAGCAACAAAATAAACTAGTATTAGATTATAACCCAAAGGACAAAATAAGTATACATGAAGCCCAAATTGATATAACTTACTGAATAAATTAATAAATGGTAGAGACTAATCTCCCATGCAGAATTCTGAATAAATTACATACGTATTCTACCCTAAAGCAGAAGAGCATAATTCCCCACTCTATGTGTGAGCTCTACAGTGGGTTACACATAGTAATTTCCTTCCAAAGAGTACAGTATGGAAAGAAGAAAAAGAAATAACTTTACACTAGAGAAACTTGACAAACACTATCTCGACCAGGTAACCAAAGTCAAAATCAATAGTGAAAAGTCATAAGAATAGTTAGGTACATAAAGTGATGAAAATGGCACTTTATCTCTTTGATCTTTCTCCCAAAACACCATAACCCATCTTAATCAGGAGGGTTAAAAAAAAAAAAAAAAATCACACAAACTCCAAGAGAGGGGCACCCTGCAATACACCTGACCAGTCCTCCTCAAACTATAAAAGTCATTAAAAACAAAGTGTGAGAAACTGTCACAGCCAAGAGGAGCCTGAGAGACATGACAATTAAATACAATCCTGGATGAGATCCTGGAACAGAAAAAGCACATTAGGTAAAAACTAACGAAATCTGAATAAACTATGGACTATAGTAATAATAGTGTATCAATGTTTGTTTATCAATTTTAATAATATAGTATGTAATCATAATATTAGTTACATAATTAATAATAGTAAAGACTGCTGGAGAGTATATGGGAACTCTCTGTACTTTCTGCTTCATATTTCTGTAAATCTAAAACTGCTCTAAAAAATAAAAGTCTATAACTTAGTAAAAAAAGAGGCAAGTGATTACAGCATACATATCAGAAAGGAAAATGAAAAATTACTTGTTTGCACATAAGATCATATTATCTAGATAACACCAAAGAATCAATGGAAAAAAAATACTATAAATTTAGTTTGAAAAAAA
Organism: Kogia breviceps; assembly: GCF_026419965.1. Lineage (NCBI taxonomy): Eukaryota > Metazoa > Chordata > Mammalia > Artiodactyla > Physeteridae > Kogia > Kogia breviceps. The sequence goes on from NC_081318.1 coordinate 21,483,365, forward strand.
TATAGCAAGTTAAAATACAGAAACCAGAGCCTTCAAACTTAAAAGCAAAAAGCAGTTAGAAGATATAATGGAAGAAAAGACCCCACTTAAAACAGGAACAAAATAAAATATTAGGCATAAACTTAAAAAAGAAATGTGTAAAACCTATGAAGAAAAATTTTAAACAATCCTAAAAGGCATATAAGTAAGCCTAAAATAAACTCAAAGGCATAGTATGTCCCTATACAGGAAGACTCATCATCATAAGGATGTCAATTCTCTCCACATTAATTTATAATCTAATTATACCCAAAAATAAGAAGAAGTATTTTCCTGAAACTAGACAATAAATAAAGGTGATTCATGCAGCTCGATAACAAAAAAACCCCCAAATAACCCAATCAAAAAATGGGCAGAAGATCTAAATAGACATTTCTCCAAAGAAAACAAACACATGGCCAAAAAGCACATGAAAAGATGCTCATCATCACTAATCAGTACAGAAATACAAACCAAAACTACAATGAGGTATCACCTCATACCGGTCAAAACAGCCATCATCAAAAAATCTACAAACAATAAATGCTGGAGAAGTTGTGGAGAAAAGGGAACTCTTCTGCACTGTTGGTGGGAATGTAAATTGGTACAGCCACTATGGAGAACAGTATGGAGGTTCCTTAAAAAACTAAAAATAGAACTACCATATGACCCAGCAATCCCACTCTTGGGCATATACCCAGAGAAAACCATAATTCGAAAAGATACATGCACCCCAATGTTCACTGCAACACTATTTACAATAGCCAGGACATGAAAGCAACCTAAATGTCCATCAACAGACGAATGGATAAGAAGATGTGGTACACATATACAGTGGAATATTACTCAGCCATAAAAAAGAACAAAATAATGCCATTTGCATCAACATGGATGGACCTAGAGACTGTCATACTGAGTGAAGTTAGTCAGACACAGAAAACAAATATCATATGATATCACTTATATGTGGAATTTAAAAAAAAGGGTACAAATGAACTTATTTACAAAACAGAAGTAGAATCACATATGTAGAAAACAAACTTATGGTTACCAGGGGATAAGTGCGGGGGAGGGATAAATTGGGAGACTGGGATTGACATACACACACTACTATATATAAAATAGATAACTAACAAGTAATGGCCAAAAGACTCTTAAAAAAAAAAAAAGAGTTGATATATGTATATGTATAACTGATTCACGTTGCTGTACGCCTGAAACTAACACAACACTGTAAATCAACTATACTCTAATAAAAATTTTTTAAAGGGTGATATAATTCACACAGTTAATAAAGTTTATATAAAAAATTAAGCCAGCCCCAAAACCCTGAAAAAGAACAAAAGAGCAACAAGGGAGGACTAGACCCTACAAGATGTTAAGGCAGATTATGAAGTCTTTATGATTAAAACAGTGGAGGATTTTATACATAAATAGACATTTGGGAACAAAAGAGAAATTATCAAAATAAAAGTTCATAAAAGTCAATAAATGAGCAAGGTAGCACCACAAGTCAGTGGGGAAAATATAAAATTCATAATAAGTGATGTTGAAATAACTGGACAGCCATTTGGAAACATGATTAAATTTATACCTCACTCTTGTATATCAAATTAAATTTCAAATGGATCAGAAAATTAAATATAAAGTACAAAAACATGTAAGTACTAGAAGAAAATACATGTAAATCCATTACAACTTGACACTGAGAACACATCCCCTATATATCAATTCAAAATCCAGAAAAAAAAGAAAAAAAAGGTAAAACCTGACAGTTGAACTAAATAGAAATACAACTTTCAGAAAAGAAAAAATGAAACTGTTCGTATTTGCAGATGGCATGATTTGTCACATGGAAAACCCCAAAGAATTTACCAACAACAAACAGAAAAAACTTCCTAGAACTTGAGTTCAGCAATGTCACAGGATACAAGATCAACAACAGTCAACTGCATTTCTACATTCTAACAATAAATAAGTGGAACCCAAAATTAAAACCACAAAACCATTTAAATGGCTTCAAAGGAAATAAATATAAATATAACAAAACATGTAAGGAGGCTCTCTGCCCTAAAAATTAAAAAATGCTAATGAAAGAAATTAAATACAACCTAAATAAATGGAAAGATATATCGTATTCATGGACTGAAAGACTCAACATAGTAAAGATGACATAGGAAAAAATAACAGAAGTGTAAAATTATGGAAGTTACAATCCATCCCATAAACCAAATTTGAACTGGAAATTGCAGTATGAACTCAAGATATTTTTCTCTTAAAAAAATATTTATTTCCTAGCTACGTCCCCTAAAACGGTCTAAAAGAAACGACAATCCAGTAACAACAAGCATTCCTAGTTTCCAGTTGTGAACTTTAAACATCATTTCCTCATCAGGGCATGATAAACAAAGGATACCTTGCCATACCCAAAAGCAAGAAAACAAAGATTAATGAGGTCATGTCAAAGGAACACAGAAGCAGCAAGCCTGAAGGGGCTCCCATTTGCCGAAGACAGAACAATCTGGCACCTGACTACTGAAATTTTAAAAAACACAATGAATACATAAAAAGCCTAAGGTTCATAAATGCTTTTTTTTTTTTTAAAGAAAAAGCCAGACACCTGGAGGTATATATCAACACATTACTTTGAAAATTGGTCATTAAAAGGAATAAAGCATTTATCTTGCTTTTCCAATAAAACTATTTCAGAGCAACCAAAAAGCTCTAATGAATGAAGGAGAATTCCATACAAAAAAAATTCCAGCTAATAAATGTGAAAGGAATGACAGACCCAGAAAAATCCAATATTGGTAACTTTAACAAACTAGCTTATTCTAACAATGGTTATCTTTGGAGATTAAAACCATTAATGAAAGGTGGATGGGAAACTCTACCATAAAGGGATCAAGTTGTCACTCCCAGACTTTGTGTCTCTTGAAGTGATACAAAAACAAAGTACGTGGCACCACCTAGGGAAGAGTCTTTAAAAAAGAAAAAATTGATCAAAAATCTAAAGAAGTCTTTCCGTATAACTCCCAATCTATACAAAGTATGACACAGGAATTAGTCAAATGCTACTACAAAGAAGCAACTGGACATATCCAGAATGTGGGAGCCTCTTCAGAACAAACGACCTGGTTTCTTCAACAAATCAATGGATGAAAGAAAAATGGTTGGAGAATAATAGTAAGAATAGTTAAGACTATTCTTGATGAAAATTATTTTAAAGGGCTACAACAACAAATACAATGAGTGTTTAGATCCTGATTCAGATAAACTATAAGAAGGCATTTTTTTAACAGAGAAAACTGAAAATAGACTAGGTATTAGGTATTACTAAAGAACTACTGCTAACTGTGTTAGGTAAAATAAAGGCATTGTGGCTCTAAGAAAAACTGTCTCCAGCAGGGAAATTCAAAGATGGAACCAAATGACCCCTACCTCCTGGTATTCCATGCCCTTGTGTAATCCCTAGTAACTTGCTTCTAACCAATATACAGCAAAAGTAATGGGATATCATTTCTGGGACTAGGCTACAGAAAATTGTGACTTTCATCTGTTAGCATACTCTTCCTACTCTCTCCCTTACTGGCTTTGATGAAGCAAAACACCACATTGTGGAGGCCCACATGGCAATAAAAAGAGGCAGCCTCTGGCCAACTGTTTTCAAGAAAATGAATTCTGGGCTTCCCTGGTGGTGCAGTGGTTGAGGGTCCGCCTGCCAATGCAGGAGACACGGGTTCGTGCCCCGGTCTGGGAAGATCCCACATGCTGCGGAGCGGCTGGGCCCGCGAGCCATGGCCGCTGAGCCTGCGCATCCAGAGCCTGCACTCTGCAACGGGAGAGGCCACAACAGTGAGAGGCCCGCGTACCGCAAAAAAAAAAAAAAAAAAAAAAAAGAATTCTGCCAATAATCACATAAACTTGGAAACAGATTCTTCCCCACTCAAGATAACAGATGAAACCCCAACCCTGATCAACACTTTGACTTAGGAGCCATATAAGAAACCAGAAGCAGAGGGTTCATCTAAGCTATTACTGAAATCTTGATCCCATAAACTATGAAATAATTAAATGTATTGTTTGAAGCTGCTAAGTTTGTGGTACTTTGTTAGGGAACAATCAATAACTAACAATGTTCTCTTTTTTAATGCATACCAAAATATTTAAGAACTAAATGACATAACTTATATTTATCATAAAATACACCAGAAGAAAGAAAAAGAGGTGGTGGAAAGAGACTGAAGAAAAAAAAAAGGCAAGCAAAATGTTGGTAATTGTTGAAGGTGGGAACATTAGAATTCACTTTTCTCTACTGCTGGGTATGCTGGGGAAATGTTCATTAAAAGGTTTTTTGGGGGCTTCCCTCGTGGTGCAGTGGTTGAGAGTCTGCCTGCCGATGCAGGGGACACGGGTTCGTGCTCAGGTCCAGGAAGATCCCACATGCTGTGGAGCGGCTGGGCCTGTGAGCCATGGCCACTGAGCCTGCGCATCTGGAGCCTGTGCTCTGCAACGGGAGAGGCCACAGCAGTGAGAGGCCCACGTACCACAAAAAAAACCAAAACAACAACAACAAAAAAACCCATCACTTTCTCACTAAGCCATGTGTTGTGAAAATAAGCAAGTGGACCTTCTGGATCAAGGCTAACCTCCATGTCTCAAATTTTAACTATTTTCCTTTTGTTCTAGATTTCAGATCACTTGCTATGTGTATGTATGTAATTACTGAAAAAAACAGATGTGTATGTACATAACTACAGAAAAATTACCATTTTTGTGGGAGCTTCATGTAAATCTAGTATCTTGGGCCAAGGCCCAAAAGAATAGATTGTTTTATGACCTGGGGGCATCAGGATTTTTTAAAGCTCCCCAAGTAATTTGAATGTGCAAACAAGATTGGGATCTACTGCTGTCAGTTAATGGTACTCAAGCTTTTTTGCTCAAATATTCCCTAAAATAATTCTGAAAATCTATGCATATTCTTACCATTTTTAAGTTGGCAAGCAAAATTTTTCAGAGCTTAAAATGATCGTAAAACTTGTATTTTCCAGTGTACTCTAAATATTGTCATTTTAAATAAAGCTGTTATGTTTGTTCTTTCAAAAGTACCAATAGAATAAAAATATCTATTTTTTAAAAGTACAGCTTCTTCTCATACAGTCAAAAATTTATACTATTCTTGCTTTTCCTTAAACTTTCCCTATAGAATTTTAACTAATGTAATAATTCTTTTATGCTGCAGGGTCTTTTATATTTCACTCTATATGACCTCTCTGGAAAAAAAAAGAGTATAAATTAAAATTAAACTTTTTTGGCTTTGATCAAGAAATTTAAAAAATTTCTTTTGGATGCTATTAGAAGTACACTATTGACCAAAACAATATAAACATATTATGAACTTCGACAGATAATGATTAAATATGGAGCAAAATAGTATTAATAGTGATTCTCAAAGATATGGGCAGGACTTTTTCTGTTTTTTACAATTATTTCATGTATATACAGATGAATATCACTGCTAGAATAAAAATGAGATTCAGCATCAAGTCTGTATCTGTTTTTATAGATGTATGCATTAAAAACCTTGCTTATACAAATACATGGGAACAGAAGGAATTTCTGCTAGTACTATTTATTTTTTGACTACCTTCTGAATTATATGTCAAAAAATCACATAATGAGCTATGATTAAAAAATACTTTTTATGATCTACCAACAGATAAGTTGATTACATCTTCCTTCTGTTTTTTTTTAAAAGAAAGAATTGAGGACGTCCCTGGTGGTCCAGTGGTTAAGACTCCATGCTTCCAATGCAAGAGGCACAGGTTCAATCCCTGGTTGGGGAACTGGGATCCCGCATGCCATGTGATGTGGCCAAAAAAATAAATAAAAATAAAAAAGAACTTGAGAGCCACCTATTTTACAAGAGGATTTTTGTTTTTCCAGTCATTCATTTTCTCAATTTCAATATCAACTTTTACAACAGTCCTCTGGCACTCTGAAGATTTTTTTTTTTGGCACTCTGAAGATTTTTACACTCCATGGAATAGATGAGAGGCATGCCTCTTTTGCAATCATGAAATAGGATATGGGACAGCTAGAAGTCTTCAAAGTGCAGGCAAATCACCTGGGGTTCTTGTTAAAAATACAGATTATGACTCAGTAGGTCTGGGGTGGGTCTGAGATTCTGCATTTCTAACAAGCAACTAGTAAAGGCAATGCTGCTGGTGAGCGGGCCACACTTTTGAGTAGCAAGGGCCTAAACGACAGGGAAGTTCTCAGGCTGATCAATTTTTAAGGAGAATACACAATAATAAAAGATCAGGAAATCTAATCCTTCAAAACTATTTTTGCCTATGTATCCCTTGGAAAGTGTACATGTACTCCCAGGGATAAGCATGCCCCAACTTGAAGACTGCTGCTCAAAATTAGCTACTAAAAATGGAAATTACTGGCTCTTAAAAATGTTTAAAAAAACTTTTTTTAGTTTAATTGAAGTATAGTTGATTTACAATGTTGTGTTTAATTTCTGCTGTAAAGTAACTCAGTTATACATATATTTATTCTTTTTCATATTCTCTTCCATTATGGTTTATCACAGGATACTGAATATAGTTCCCTGTGTTATACAGTAGGACCTTGTTGTTTATCAAGAGTGTTTAAATTTTTAAATTTTAAACCACTGACTTTAGTCACATCCTTTTTCCACTTAAAATTATTTGATGGCTCCTCACTTTCCAAAAAGTAAAATTCAAACTCACTAACATGGAATTAAGATCCTTTCATTTGTGTTTATAATCAAACAAGCAAATCATATACACTCACACACAACCTCTACATTTTTGGTGTTGTTTAAATGTATTATTTATTTGTTAAAATAAAATAAAATTTAAAACTTTGGGCAATGTCCAAAGAAAAGGCATTAAAAAATAGAAATCAACACAATTACTACATCCCAGAGATAATCACTGTTAAGACTTTAGTAAATTTGTTTGCAGTCTTTTCTATATGCATAAGCATACAAAAGGGGGTGGGTGTGTGTGTTTAAAGATAAATAGGAGCTAGCCATTTAATAAGGCATTGTTGTCATTTTTTTAAATCTGTGGGTCTTTTATGTGCTATTATAGCTGGAAGATTTTCTCTACATAATTAAAAAATATTCTAAACCTTACTTTTTAATAGCAGCCTAATAGCCCATCATAATTCAAGGACATCTCAATAAAACTGTTCCATTAAATCTAGTAAATCTAAGGGCAATAGTAACATTTCTATCAATAGTATTAGACACTTGCTAGAGGATTAATTTGCAATCCATGCATTACATTTTAGATAAATATAAACATAATCACTGCCCTAAATGCCCTGGAAAAGCAGGTTAGAATACCGTAAAAAATTCATAATATCTTACTAAATTTCCTCAAAAGAATAAAATAAAATTCAAAGAGTTTTGTTTTCATTACACTTAAATTTCTACAATAGGGAGCGGCAAGTCTCCTAAATGTACATTGATGAGTTAATGCTTATTTCTCCTAATATGCAAAATCATAAAGTATAAATAAATAGAGGGGAGGAGTTCACTGTCAAATAATGGGTAGGACAAATGTTAGCTGTTCAGAGGGGAATAGAATATAGCAAGTGACTTTGGAACACCATCAGCCAAGCCACTTTCAGTAAACAGTATCTTTTGTAACTGTATATATGAAACAAACCTGAATAAAAAGAAAAACATTTACTTAAAGTACTAAAAACTGGTGATTCTGGAGAAAATATGGGCAGGGACACCAGTCCACATATATAATATATAAGGAAGAAGTATCTGACCAATTATCCAGCCTGTATCAACTACCCTGTATATTGTCTGGGAAAAGTCTACCTCCAAGCACCTTCCTGGTTCTGATATGCTACACTAACTCAACAAATGCCAAATGTTAACCTGATTTCCCAAATAGGAGTTGTTGAATATGCACAAAGGTAAAGATAAATTCCTGCGTTCAAGAAACACGAAGGATGGTAAAATAAATTAGATCTGTACACAAAGGAAATCATAGCTCATTTACCTCTTCCAAGAAGTCTCTCCTCAAGCCCATGCCAACAGTACAAGCTCCATTCTCTGAATCTCACCTCTAATTTCTGTAGCATTTACTACTTTTATCACTCATCTGAACTTAGCTTTTCCTACCTTCTATTGTACTATTATAGGTACAGATAATTCCATCACCAGAAATTCTCTCTCATAACTTCAAATAGGCTTGGCTATTATTCAGGAGTTAGAGGTACCCAATAATTTGTTGACGGCACAGATAGCCAAAAATGTGAAAAGCCATAATTCTGACTCAAATACCACAATGTAGCAATAAAAATTAAAAAACAAAGTTTTCTTTAACCTGTCACCCATAGTAGCATTTTAGGTTGTAGAAAATGGAGATGATAGATGTCAAAGACTTAAACTTTCAGACCTAGATATGTGAATTTTCTAATCATCTAAAATTCTAAATTCTAGAAGAAACTATTCTGTCAAACTTGAAGTTATTTTCAGCTCGTTTAAAATCTATGCCTCAGTTTGTTTAAGGAAAGAATTCATAAACAAGTTTCATAAATATCTTCCAGTCAATATTTCACATTAACAAACTATATAAATTTTAGAAAAAAAATACCAACTTTCAACTAACATCCCCACCATGAACTACTTACCAAAGTATGTGTGAATGTATGTATGTCTCCATGTAAGTATGTACTCCGATAGGTAGGTAAGTAACTTAAAAGATGAAGACATGGAGCCAGTCCATATACATGCATTCTGAACAAAAATAAAAGAAGATAAAGGACTAGCTCAACTGTCACAGAAAGTTCTCAGAGTAAAAGACTTGAAGTCAAGTGATTTGTTATCTAATTCCAGGTGGTCACTTTCCTTACAGGGCTTCAATTCATATGCACTAATCAGTTTGACACTACCTCAATAACAGAGGGGGGAAAAAAAAAACCAACCAAGAACAGCCTGGCAGTTCCTTAAACAGTTAAACATAGAATTACTATATGACCCAGAAATTCCACTCCTAGGCATTTACCCAAAAGATATGAAAACATATAACCACACAAAAAACGTGTACACAAATGTTTACAGCAGCCAAAAAAGGGGATACAACCTAGATGCCCATCTACTAATGAATGGATAAAAATGTGGTATATCCAGGGCTTCCCTATTGGCACAGTGGTTGAGAGTCTGCCTGCCAATGCAGGGGACACGGGTTCGTGCCCCGGTCCGGGAAGATCCCACATGCCGCGGAGCGGCTGGGCCCGTGAGCCATGGCCGCTGAGCCTGCGCGTCCGGAGCCTGTGCTCTGCAACGGAAGAGGCCACAACAGTGAGAGGCTAGCGTACCACAAAAAAAAGTCAACTAACTTTTTATATTACTTTTCCTATTTTCTAGTAAATACTTATATTAAAGGAATTGGAGGAAATGATCCTTATCCTAAAATTAATCAAAATATTGGCAATATATTCTAAAACTATTAAAAGCTATTAGCCAAATCAGATTCTGTAATAAACTAAGCTTTAAAGTTCTCGAGGTCTCATTAGAAAAACTGACCATAATAATATAAATAACCTTAATAATAAAAACTTTTTAAAATAGCAAGATAGATAAGAAGCTTTCTCTTCCAAGTTCTTCCAAATGCAATATCCCCACCGCAAGATAACCAATTTCACTTAAAATATTCTCTGAAATTGCTAAAAATTATGAAAACCATGAAAATTTATAGCACAGATTTAAAACTTATTATTAAAACTAAATATTTTAATATGTTTAACATGGCCAGTATATGACTCCATCTAACCCAAGAACAAAACTCTGTTAAAAGAAGAAAAATAGTCTAAATGCTTAATTAACTCATGTATGCATTTAATAAACACTATGCTGGACTACAATGATGAGGGGGGAAATTTTCATAGTCCTTATGGAGCTTGTGGTCTAGCTGGGGGGACAGCTATTAATCAAACAATTATACAAATAAATGCATAATTATAAACTATATAAAGTGATATATGAGAATGGTATACATTTGTATGAAAGCATTTAACTGTAGGGGTGGGGAAGGGGTGCCAGACTTCTTTGGTGGGAGAGGGGTAAGTCAGACTTTGCTGTGAGAGTGACATTCTAGCTGACAGCTGAAGAATAAGTAGGAATTAGGTTTTAGGGCTCTTCTGATCAAACTACTTAGATTAAAAGGGAAGAAAGGGGACCATGAGAGGAAGGGGAAAGGGGACATACTCAAGGATGTTTAAAATAACTTAACATTTCTATTTATACAAAACAACATGCCTTAACAAGTACATAGGTGATAACTATGATAAATATCAGTCATATTGAAGAAATGCAAGGATATTTTAAAAGTATTAAATACTAACAATATTTACAAACTCAAAAAATTTACATTACACCCAAGTATCTTCCTTCTGAACAATGCCTTCACATAAATATTCCCATGAAAGTTGTAAAAAAAAAAAAGGTAAATAATATAAAAATCACATTATAGGAAGGGAAAATAACTGTATCTACTATGACAAAGATAAAACTCTCAATTTCTGTACCTCATAAACAAGTCTCAAAAGAGAATTATGAATCATCAATAAAACCAAGAATAAATCTCATTTTAGTCAGTATTTAAAACATTTGCTAACAAATAATGTTATTCATAGTCCCTAATTTTTCCCATTAGATATTAGGAATAAGCAGTTAAGGTGTCAAAAGGCAAAATGAAGGAAAACACTGTGCAAAAAAATCTGGGGCCCAAGTGTTAGGATAGTACATTAACATAACCATGAGGAATTCATAAGCCTAGCAAATATAAGTCTATTTCATAAGAACTAAACACAGAAAGATTTCTGCGTTTTCTGCGATTTGACAGAATAGCCTGCAGCAGACCAACACATTACCTCTTACAACTAGAAAAGCTGTATAAAACAGAAAAAAAAAGTTCTTAAGGTAGAGACTTTATGAGGCAGTTAGGATTTGAGATGCCAAAGAACTTGTTAAAGGGAGCCCCACATTCTGGGCAGCTTTCCCTCTCAGGATGTTCCACCTATTTTTTTAATGGCACAGGAAAGGAGCTGAGAAGCCAGGAAAAGACAGCTACTAAAAGGGCAGAAAAGGCAGCAGAGCTTTTGGCAATTTCAAGGGGGTAGGGAGACAAAACTTGGTAACTGGGTCTTGCCATGACATCCAAGACCTGAGGGGGTTAAGAAAAGGTAGGTACAGAAGAACAAACCTGACATTGCATACTGATTTTCCTCTTAAAGCATCTGTCGATTCTTTTTTTTTTTTTTTTTTTTTTTTTTTTTGTGGTATGTGGGCCTCTCACTGTTGTGGCCTCTCCCGCCGCGGAGCACAGGCTCCGGACGCGCAGGCCCAGCGGCCACGGCCCATGGGCCCAGCCACTCCACGGCACGCGGGATCCTCCCGGACCAGGGCACGAACCCGCGCCCCCCCGCATCGGCAGGCGGACTCCCAACCACTGCGCCACCAGGGAAGCCCCTGTCGATTCTTAAACTGCAAAAAGCAAGAGGTTAAAAAGCCAGCAGAAAGCAACTGAAAGCAAGGAGCTCCTCCTTTTAGGAGTCTCATGCTGCTGGAAAGGCAAAAATAGGAGAGGCCCTAGAAACACCTAGTCTCTCAGTTGGGTTCCCTGGAGGGCTACCAAAGTTGTGCAAACTATATGTTCACAAAACCCAAAACTCAGCCTCAAGTCAGCTCAGTTCCTGACTGTTGAGGTGATCTGCCTCTATTTTATCTGCCTGCCAGAAGATGGGTGAATCCTCTCTAGAGAAATGCTGTAACATTAGGCAACTAAGTGTAATTTGTATCTAAAATTCTAAATATAATGTGTGGTATTCAGAAAAAGTTACTCCCCAAAATAATGGTAATAATGATAATAATTATTATTATTATCATTATTACCAGACACACCAAGATAAAATGTGTGATAAAAGACAAGAGAAATAGACCTACAAGAGATCCAGATATTGCCGTTTTCAGACACAGACTTTTAAGCAACTTGATTGATGTCACAATGTGGAGATTTTCACCAGAGAATTAGAATCTATTTTTAAAAAGAGAGAGAGAAAATCAAATGAAAAGTCTAGCACTAAAAAATACTAAAAAATAGCTGAGGGCTTCCCTGGTGGCGCAGTGGTTGAGAATCCGCCTGCCGATGCAGGAGACACGGGTTCGTGCCCTGGTCCGGGAGGATCCCACATGCCGCGGAGCAACTAAGCCCGTGAGCCATGGCCGCTGGGCCTGCGCGTCCGGAGCCTGTGCTCCGCAACGGGAGAGGCCACAACAGTGAGAGGCCCGCATACCGCAAAAAAAAAAAAAAAAAAAAAAAAAAAAAAAAAAAAAAAAAAAAAATAGCTGAACCCAAGAATAAAATAGATGGGATTAAAAGCTGACTGGACATACCAGAATAGAGAATCAGTGAACTGGAACACAGGCAAGTAAAGCCTATCCAGAATGAAATAAGGAGAGAAAAAAAATGATAAAAAAAGACAGAAAAAAGCATAAAGGACATATGGGACAGGACAAAAGGTGGAGTATGGATTTAACTGAAGTCAGAGAGGAAAGGAGAAAAAGAAGGGTGTAGAAAGAATATTTGAAGACTATCAAAATTTCTTCAGAACTGATGGGAGTCATGCTATAAATTCGAGAGGTGCCAGAAGTCCCAAACAGAGTAAATACAAAGAAAACCATTCGTAGGTGCTAATAGCTATATCTCTAAAATTAAAATCTAGAAAATCTCTCATATTTTCAAAGATGACTTCTGAATGACTGACATATAGCAAAGTCAGATCACCACAAACAGCTGAAATGCATCTTATCAATAGCAGAACATCACAGTCCCTGTATCAGTCTCAAAAAAAGTTAATGCAAATAATAGAGCTATCTGCCTATCTTGCCAAAAAAAAAAGAAAAATTAAACATAATACTAAACCTCCCAACATGTGATCAAGATAAAAAGTATTTCTACACAGAAGGAAAGTGATGATGTTCAGAGAAGAATCATAACTTGGTAAAGTTCACAAAGATCCAATCCTAGGAGCCAGCTCCACAGATTCAATCTCTAGTCCTAGACCCACCTCAAGCTCTTCCTCTATCCCAGGTTCCTAAAGTTCTAATATCATCAGACTGAAAATATCAGTCTTACAACTTTCACTGGCCAGTAAGGTTCCCAAGCCAGGTCAGTACTAACCTTAGTTTAGGGAAAGGGAAAAAAGGGAAGGAAAGAAACAGCATGACAGTCTCCAGTCTCCAGGGCATTGAATACCTCCAACTAGTGAAACTAGTGACTCACAACTCCTGGGTTTCAGATGCCCTTGGGATTGTAAAAAATCCTCAAATTCATATGCATAGTAATCACTGTCTATACACCAAATAAATAATAAACCTCACAAATGTGTTCTATTTTTCAAGTGTATGTGATTAATAAAATAAAAATCCATTTAAAAGCTAAATTGGGGGGGGGGGGAAATGATTCTGAATTATGTAATCACTCTCCAGACATCTCTAAGGACCTATCTGACCAAAACCACATTCTTAATCCCAAATTACTAAGGATAATACCAAAGTAAACCCAGGGTACATAGAAACAGAGTTCCCTACACAGACAGTAGGAAAATAAACTGATATCTTTAATCCAACAATTCAGCATCTCAGAACTCATCATAAATGAGTTCAAGATTTGTTCCTGTAAGGCAGAATGTCTCATTACTAACGAGACATTAGTATACTTGTCAAATTATACCACTTTTACTCCATGTTGTTCTAATGGCCGAAGAACAACAAAAACAAAACAAACCCAGAAAGACTAAATGTCCCAAAATAGGGGGCCGATTAAATAAAATGCCATAAAATCATTTTATGGATTATAATGTATCCATAACAAATGATGATAATATAGAAAAATATTTAATAACATGAGGAAATATTTATCATATATTAAGGAAAAAGAATACAGAACAGCAAACAGGACAATATCAAATTGGAAAATAGATATAGACACAACAGAATATCTGGAATGATATATATCACAGGGTGATTAGTTATCTTTGGGTGGTGGGATTAAGGGTAATTTAAATTTTGCTTTGTGGGTCTATATTTTGCAAATATTCCTCAAGTAACTTAGGGTGGGGTTTTTTTGGCAATTAGAAAAAATATATATTCACTTTTAAATGTGGAATTTTAAAATAGTTGAAACAGGTTCACCTCCTAACCTACTTGTCAAATTATATGACTTTTACTCTGGACCATAAATCACATATTCACAAAGGTACAGTTTTAATTAATGTCTGATTTTAAGTAATAAAGTAGACTAACAGGAAAAAGGTAAACACTTAAAAATGCATCCAATTTTACTATCTAAACTAATGAAGTCTTTCACTAACATGTAAACAAAAGAAGGATCATGCTACAACAATAAAATTACGTAATGTGTAAATATACTTTCAAAGGTCCTCCCAATTTTTATATTAATACATTAAAACCTTAAATGTCGGGCTTCCCTGGTGGCACAGTGGTTGAGAGTCCGCTTGTCGATGCGGGGACACGAGTTCGTGCCCCGGTCCGGGAAGATCCCACATGCCGCGGAGCGGCTGGGCCTGTGAGCCGTGGCCGCTGAGCCTGCGCGTCCGGAGCCTGTGCTCCGCAACGGGAGAGGCCACAACAATGAGAGGCCCGCGTACCATAAAAAAACAAACAAACAAACAAAAAAAACCTTAAATGTCGAGATAAAATACATCTAAATATCTTTCCCTCTCTCCAGTCTCATCTTATAGCACTTTTTATCTGTATTCCCAATTAGGAACATATTACAGCCATGTAAAATACTGAAGCAGCAGTATTCTTCTTTGATAACATAAGTCAGGAGGTCCAAGATCAGAGTCCTATCTCCTACCCTTTCAACTCTTAGACCTGGACAATTTAACTTACTTCTCTGAACCTCAGTTTCCCTAGCCGTAAAAGAGAATGATAATATTTATCATAGAATTTTTATAAATACGAAATCAAAAGAACGCCAGGTAAGTCCTAAGCATGGTGCCTGACAAATAGAAGGTACTCACATGGTGGTTGTTACTAGAGGCACACGCAAGAGTTTTTAAGTCCGAGAACCTGCCAAGTCTCCTGAAAACTATATGACCTTGGGTAAGTTACTTAACCTATATGGACCTCAGTTTCCTCGTATGCAAAATAGATACAATACCTATCTTGCAGGTTTGTTGTAAGGATTAGGTAAAACTATATAAAAAAATCATCTTGCACGCAGTAGGTGCACCATAAATTGTAGTTAGTATCACTATTAGCTAGAGCAATAAACATTTGAGTATAGAGATTAGCAGTTTACAAAATATTTTTACTTATAAGAGTACATGTAATTCTAAGAATTAATCATCATTTAAATAGACACATTTCTCTTAATTCCCAAATTAGTTGTAAACTTCAGAAAAAAAGTAAAATACAAGCAAACTTTTTAAAGCACACTGAAAAATAAAAGGCCACTTCATTAGTTTCAAAATAAAAATGTGTTATCTATAGCTTGATCTGCTTTAACATTTTTAAAGTCCAAATAAATCTAAAAGGGTTAGAAGGGAAAATGTTTTGACTTTGAGAGAAGGAAAACGTTTTTTTAAGTCTGCAGGAAAAAAAATAGAGATCTGAATTTTTCTTTTTTTCATGACTTCATGTCTTTCACAACTACAATGCAAGTGCCTTTAACACAAGAACTCTTTCAAATCTCTGAATTCCTGTCTCCACCTTTGTGCAGCAGAGCAGCTCTACAGTTAAGACCACAGAATCTGGAGTCAGACTACCTGGGTTCAAATCCTGATTCCGTCCAGCAGCGTGACCTGAGGCAAGTTTTAACATCTCCCTGCCTCTTCAGCAGGAAGATGAAGATTCCTCATATAATTGTTTTGAGAATTAAATGAGACAGTTCATAAGAGAGCCTAGAAAATGAAGGCACATTACAAATGTTTCCCATTGTTGTTACTGCTTTATTATTATCCTTTCAAAATGCCTTACCAGTGACTTCTAATCAATATTTGCTATTCTGTAGACAATTTCAACAAAAGGCTTTACTTAAAATTACGCCTGTTTATGAAGTACTTTAAGGACTTCCCTGGTGGCGCAGTGGTTAAGAATCCACCTGACAATGCTGGGGACACAGGTTCGATCCCTGATCCTGGAAGATCCCACATGCCGTGGAGCAACTAGGCCCTTGCGCCACAACTACTGAAGCCCATGCGCTCAACAAGAGAAGACACCACAACGAGAAGCCCGCGCACCGCAACGAAGCATAGCCCCCGCTCGGCTCAAATAGAGAAAACCCGCGCGCAGAAACAAAGACCCAATGCAGCCAAAAATAAATTTAAAAAAAAAATAAATAAAAGTACTTTAACGTGACTGTCGCCGCTGCCAGTAAAGATACAGCAATTGCTGTTAGGACTTTAGGGCAAAAGTAAGTAAAGTCAATCCCATTCTCACATGTCCTATTATACGAAGTTATAGCATCCTCACTTGCTAATAGAAGTTTAGTGCCATCCTTACTTGCAATTAGAAGTCCAGGCATGGCACATACCAATCCAGCAGACACAAAACTCTCAAACTCAAGCTCCATAATACTCAACTATACTCCTTCAAAGAAAAAGTTCAGATTACTCCTCTATTACAATAGTTTAGTGCTTTAAAATAAAAACTATACTGGATAAGTCAACAGAATATTATAAAGACTAAAAAAAACACTGTAAACGGAAGTGTTTGAGAGTTAAATGTGCACTAAATACTAGTTCACAAATATATTTGAGAAAACCGTAACAACAGATTTCTCCTATTTCAAACGGCTGCCTTCTAACTCCAAAACTAGAATGCTGCCCACTTCAAATCTGGTGCCAGGATAATGAGACATAAGTCAAAGTAAAGTTGCCTCTGTATTCCTGTCCTGCCCCTAGGTTCATCAGAACCATTTTTTTTTTTTTTTAGATTCCATATATATGTGTTAGCATATGTTATTTGTTTTTCTCTTTCTGACATACTCCACTCTGTATGACTGACTCTAGGTCCATCCACCTCACTACAAACAACTCAATTTCGTTTCTTTTTATGGCTGAGTAATATTCCACTGTATATATGTGCCACATCTTCTTTATCTATTCATCTGTCAATGGAGGACATGGGGAGGGGGAAGGAGAACCTGGAATGAAGTGAGAGAGTAGCACTGACAAATATACACTACGAAATGTAAAACAGATAGCTAGTGGGAAGCAGCCGCATAGCACGGGGAGATCAGCTCTGTGCTTTGTGTCCACCTAGAGGGGTGGGAGGGAGACGCAAGAGGGAGGAGATATGGGGATACATGTATACATATAGCTGATTCACTTTGTTATACAGGAGAAACAAACACAACACTGTAAAGCAATTATACTCCAATAATGATGTTTTAAAAAAAAAGTAAAGTCGCCATCCCACTAAATCATTTCTTGCTTGAAATGTACTCTTCCTTTTTTATTCATAACTCGGATGGGCCTTGTTATATCCAAGTCTCACCCCTACGACAGAAATTTAAGGAGTGAAACCCTGGAAGAAGTCTAACTTAAGACCAGGAAAATATCTCCAGAGTTATTAGATCAAACAATGCCCTTCCAGTTCCCAACTATCTGTGATCCTAACCTGGGTATAGAAAAACTCTGATTACCTTCAGACTCAACAATTTGTTAAGCCCTGAAAATCACAAGTCAAGTACCTAGGGCCACATTTCAACTCCAGCTGAGGGCTAGAATGTTTACCTGGTTCACTCTCACATTAAAAGCTGGATGCCAGCATCAGTCAGGGACACAGCCATACAGCAGCCATCAACATGCCACACAGGCCAGATTAGGCCACAGGGCACCTGGCACCCCTCACTGAACCACATCCTACTGAAGGCCTGACTGCCAACCCTTGACCTGGAGAATAGGACAATGGGCTGGCAGTCAAGAGAGTTAGAGTCTCCTAGTCACAGCTCCATTTTTAGATTTTCGACTGATTTGACCAGAGAAATCAAATTGGAGAAAATGTGAAGACTTTTTGAAATATAGGTGGAAAACTTCTGAGTATGCGTCACATATCTAGTCACTTTGTTCAGTAACAAAAATATATTATTTGTATCTTGTTTTGTTCATAAAATCATTCCTGGACTTGTAAAATGATGGTCCGGGGGACAGCTAGCACTTTTCTTCAGGGTCTGCACAGATCTTAAAACTTTACTAAGCCAGTTTCTCTATCAGTATGTAAAAGTGGAGTTCGATCTGCTCCTTCTCTCAGACATAAACAAATACTGAATGAAAGTACTGTCCGCATTTCAGAAGCAATCTGCTACAGAAAAACACACGGTTTTCCTGTAACGCACTGGAACTTTTTAACACCTAAATTGGGGATCCAGACCAAACGAGTGTTGGAAGCCAAATTCATTAAAGTCATACTTTTCTGTCTATATCTGAGTTTCTGGGCTGGGAAACTGGTCTGTGTCTACATAGATCCATGCTCTGAGCCATCATATAATGGAACTCCTCTGTAAAGTCCCTCCTGCCCACTCTCTATCTTTTTCAGAACTACCAGCCGGAAAAGAGAACCTCCGCAAATCCTACAACGTCTCCCCACTTGCACAGATTTGTTCCACAACTCTTCAGCCGTCGGTGACTTTTACCACTCCCTTGGAGCTAATCACTTTTAATGACCACCCCCCCCTTCCGCAGGAACAGTCACTCTTCTCAGCTTTACACTTTGTCCCGACAACAATCGACTGAACCGTCCCCTGTCTCCCCCCACCTCGGACGCCCTTAGACATCTTCACCAGTTTGCCCGTCGTCCCGTCCTGAAAGCCCCAACTCCTGCTCCACCTCCCTGAGCCGCCCGCCCCCAAGCCCTTCTCAACCCCTAAACCCGGCCGCCGCATCACCTGGCTCCCCGTTGTCCTACACGCCTCGGCCCCGCCACACACCTTGCCCCTTCCACCCGAATCTCGCACTCTGGATTCTAACCCCTCCCGGAGGCGGGGGCGGGCAACGCTCTCGGCGGCTGGACTGAGGCTCCGGAGGCCGCGCGTCCCCCTCAACAGGCCCCGCCTGGGCCTCTCGACGCGGTTGCCCTCCACGGCCCCCCTGGCCCAGCCGTGCTTACGCCGAGGAGTAGGGCAGCCCGAGCCCAGGGCCAAGCACTTACTCGGGAAGGTAGGTGGAGGAGAAGGAGCTCCACTTGTGTAGCGCGTAGGGCAGAAGCCGGCACTCGGGCGTCGCAGCGACAGCCCCGCCAGCCGCCATCTTGTCAGTACCGTAGAGGCCGCCGCCGACCGCCAGACGCGCCGGGAGGGGGAGGGGCGGGGCCTGCTCTTAAAGGAGCCGCGGCTCGCCTGGGCCGTCAGCTCTCCCGGTCTCGCGTCGTTACCCCTGCGTGAAGCGGTGAGTCGCGCGCGGGTCGGCGATTCACTTTGGGGGTCTCCGCCGCTGAACCCTCCTGAAAGACTGACCGGCGGAAACTGGGACTGGAGTGTGAGCACCTGAGGGTCTCTCCAGTGGGGCTTGGAGAGGAATGTCTCAAATGACTTTTCTTGAAAGCTGAGGTAAGGGGAAAGCCAAATACATTATGAAAAAAATAAATTGTAGTTATGGGCCAGGAAGGGAAAATGAGAAGAAGTTGGAGAAGGGACGCCTTTGAGACTTTGGAAACCACTGGTCTCTCCAGTTTCTAAATTCTGTAAGGAAACAGCATTGAAGGGAATTGCAGTGGAATAGCTAATGGCCTTTCCTTCTGGAGTTGTCCTGGTTTTAAACGTCTTGTTCCCCCCCCACCCCCCGTTCCAGAGTCACATGGAGACAGGAAAAGGAAATGCTTGTGTGTCCTCTCATCCTGTTCAGTTTTCAGTCTGTGATACCGTTCGTTGTAAGCATTTGTTGAGAGCTCCCTCATACCCATCTCGCGCAATTGGTTTGCTCAGTAATGACATTCACTCACAGACCAGAAAAATCCTAAAGGAGTTGGGAAGCTGGGTGTCGTCATTCGTACAGCTTGTAAATCTACCTACTTTTAACTGACAGATATTTAGCCCCCAAATTCTGAAAGAGCGAGAGACAGAGAGTTTCAAGAAAACGACCACAGAGGGAATAACAGCCCATGTGCTCTGAATGCTATATGGGCATCATACCAGCTCCTTATCTAAAAATGAACACTTGCTCTAAATATCTAGCAGCTTTAGATAATGTTCCCATCAAATACCTGTAGGTCAGTGTTGTGCATGTTTATTCCTTGGCTTAGTCACTGCACTACCGAAGTACCCTTCTCTCACTAAGTGGTTCTACCCCTGGAAGCCTGCACAGCGTCTTCTTCTCCACCTGACCAACGGAAAAACTCAAGCAAAGGGTTTTTTAGTGAATGACCAAGTGAGTTGAAACACCTCAGTACTATAATTGTATTCTCTTCCCATTATAATCATTTACCTGCCCAAACTTCCTCAAATCCTTTCCTGACTTCCTGTTTCCACAGAGAAAAACTTAGTAGTAGCCTCCACTAGCATATCAGATAGAGAATGCCAAATAGAAAGGCTACAATATGTTAACCTTTAAAATCACATGTGCTTTGTGTGTTGCAGCATGCTGGGAAAGTATTTGTTCCTTGAGGGAATGCTGTAATCCCAGCAATGAAGTTAGGAGTCCAGAGACAGTGAAAGAGGCCAGAGAAGGTTGATTAGTTCCAAAGATGATTAGTGGTTATTTGGGGGGAAAAGAGATACTTTTAAGGGGAAAAGATTAAGATGGTGACTCAGTTCAATTAGTTTGCGGCTCCAAATTTGCTAATTACACCTCTTACCTTAGCATAAGTCCAGTCCTTGTTCTTTTCCAGACAGAGTTATAGTCCCTGAGTGATCTTTTTTTAAAAACACACACAAGTCAGTTCTTCCTAAAATGACTCTCTTGGACTTTCAGTGACTTTCTATTCCCTTTGGGTAACACTGAAAGTCCTTAGCATAGGCCTTTCATATCCTGCCTTGATTACCTCTCCAGCTTCTCTCTTCTCTTTCTCCTCTGTACTCCCTACTCCAGCCACACTAAACTAACACACTGAATTGGCTCCTATAAATTCTGTCTGTGCTCTCTCTGGTCTCCAGGGCTTAGTCTAAACCAAGCCAGGAATACTCTCCCCCATTCTTCACCTGGCTAACTTCTGCTTGTTTTTCAGATTATCTTATTCTGGAAAATCAGTCCTAATCACCTATTTGGGGGTTAGGTGCCTTTTTTTTTACATTTCCCTTGTCACCCTGAGTTTCCTTCCTTATCTTAGCAAACATCACAATATATGTTTTTTAATTTTTTTTTTTTTTTAGATTTTATTTATTTTTCGCTGTGTTGGGTCTTTGTTGCTGTGTGCAGGCTTTCTCTAGTTGCGGCCATTGGGGGCTACTCTTCGTTGCGGTGCGTGGGCTTCTCATCGCAGTGGGCTTCTCTTGTTGCGGAGCACGGGCTCTAGGCGCATGGGCTTCAGTAGCTGCAGCACGTGGGCTCAGTATTTGTGGCTCGCGGGCTCTGGAGCACAGGCTCAGTAGTTGTGGCTCGTGGGCTCTAGAGCACAGGCTCAGTAGCAGTGGTGCACGGGCTTAGTTGCTCCGCGGCATGTGGGATCTTCCCAGACCAGGGCTTAAACCCGTGTCCCTGCATTGGCAGGCAGATTCTTAACCACTGCGCCACCAGGGAAGTCCCACAATATATTTTTATTTCCTCTTTATTTCTAATTCTCTCTCCCTAAACTATAACTCCCATGAAGGTAGGAGTCATACATATCTTGTTCACAGTTGTATCCTTAGTCCTTTTAGAATGTCTTGCATATAGTGAATGTTCAATAAATATTTACTGAAGAATGAATTAATTGTGCTAAAAGAGTACTTGGTTTGCAAAGGAAAAAAAATGCCAGAACTTCTCAGACTACAAAAATGTATCCCTGAGGTATGATTGCCACAGAGAATGTAAAGACCCTGGATAGCGTGGCTTTCCTGCAGCACAGATTTTACAAATGGTAAAATAATTTAAAGCATTCATATGTTAACATAAATATAGATAGATATGTTAACATATAAATGCTTTAAATTCGTAGATATATTATGATACTGAACCCCAAATTTGTATAAATGTTAAGATAAAATAGAAGACTAAAGAAATTTTAAAATCTTCAGGAGTCTGCCGTACCTCAGATCTCCTACGGGTACACATTTACCTCCACTGCCTGTGGGGCATTGCCTTAGTCTATGGGGTTTATTGTAAGGATACATGGGGAAGGTCTGGAAACTGTCAGCAGCCATTTAATCTCTCTAGTTCCCCTACATTAATATATTGACGGCCTCATGGAGAACTGGGCAATGGATCATCATTTTTCAGGGATCAACAGCCCTAGTAATCCAGTCATCTTGTCATCTAAAAGAAACCGTCTTTTACTCTCTGATGATGTCTCAACATGCTTCTCATAGTAAACACTTCCAGAGAGTAATTGGTTATATTCAGTTTGTCCCCATTCACTATCTTTTCCTGCAATAAAAGATTTATTGAGAGGCTGTGATGTGCCAGGCCCTGTCCTAGATGCTAGGGAGGCAGGGACAAACAGAAAAGCCAGACAAGGGCCCTGCTTTCCGGGAGCTTACATTCTGGCACGGCAACATGTAATAAGTCAACTAGATAATTTTAGTCCGTGCATTTTAGGTGCTAGGAAGAGACTACACTGGAGTAATATTTAGATTGGATGGTAAAGGAAAGTGTCTCTAAGAAGGTAATATTTGTGCTAATACCTGTGCAGTGAAAAAGTGCCAACCATGCAAAGGCTGGACAAAAAACATTCTGGGAAGAGAGAATAAGCAAGTGCAATGGGCCTGAGGCAGGGAAGGGGTTGTTAAAGAAAAGAAAGAAGAGAGTATGGTGGGAGCATAGTGATGAAGAGGGAGACTGGAGTCAGAACAAGTAGGGCCCCAACAGTCATGGTAAGGAGTCATGACATGGAAATGTGAAGAGGAGACCTGTGCGGGAATTCAAGCCAAGGAGTAGCATGATCCATTTTACATTTTGTAAAGATCACTCTGCAAAACAGAAAAAGGGTTGGAGAGAGGTAAGAGTGGAAGGGATGAGACTCTACAGGAGGTTAAGCCAGGCAAGAAATGATGGTGGCTTGCACTAACAGGAGATGGCGAGGAATGGTTGAATTGGGCTGTATTTTGGAAGTAAAGTCAACTAGACTTGCTGATGAGGGAGGGAAGGCAGGAAGAAACGGAAAGAATTAAGGATAACTCCTGGGTTTTGTGTTTGCACCGAGTAGCTAGTGATGCTTTTATTGAAAGGGGAAGATTTAGGGTTAGAACAGTTTTGAGGTAGAAGAAATCAAGAATTCCGACTTCAGTGTGGTATATAGGGGATACCTAATAGATATCCAGGTGGATTGTCAAGCATCTGATATGGGAGTCTATACTGGTCAGAGACTTACATCAAACCACCTCATAGGCATTTGACCTTCTTCATATATAATCAATCAGTGCTTTTTTTTTTTTTTGGCTTAGGCACTGATTCCTGGGTCAGTCAGTTTTCCTCTAAACAGCAGAGTCAGCATAGCTCTGGGTATAGCAGCTCTAGAAAGAAGAAACCATCTGTGGCAGCCTTCTGCAGAAGGGGATCAAGGGGTACAGAACAGTCTAGGGAAAGAAACACAGAGTATGTTCAAAAATCTTGTTTGTAGTCCCATCTGATACTTTTCTAGCTATGAGACCTTGGGAAAGTCACTTAACTTCTCAGCCTCTCATTTTCCACAGCTCCAAAGTGGTTTTAATAAAATCTGTCTACTTCACAGGGGGGTTTTGAAGATCAAGTGAAGGAAGAGGGCCTAGCTCGTGTACTGTAAGTTCTCATTTAGTTCTCACAAAAACTCTGAGAGAGAAATATTATTATTCCCTTTTTCACAAATGAGAAAAATAAGACTCAGAAAGGTTAAATAATTGTTTGTTATCTTTGGTTTGTCCCTCCAGATACATGGGAGGGAAGAGCGGGAGGTTGGGGTATCCCTTCCTCTGACTCCCTGCCTGTATACACAGTGGGCTGACTGGCCCTTTCAACCAAAGGTCACAAGTCCTCCCAAGTGGCCTCTTCACACTACTCTCTCTGGTTCTGGGTTCCAGTAACCACCCCCTCCCCTGCTCCCTGTGGTTTCCCAGTATGTTCTCACATCTTGATAAATAGTCCCTTTATTAAACCTCTCAAATTGCCCAATTTGAGAATGCCATCTGTTTCCATCTGAGACCCTAACTGTTACAGTAACTTATCCAAGGCAGTATAGCTAGTCAGTAACAGAGCCAGAATCTCTCTGTTTCAAAAGCCCATCCTGTTGGATTGCATCCCATTCCTCTCAGGTGGGAAGAGACTTAGTAAACTGCAAAGTGCTATTCAAATATAAGATATGGTCAAATAATAGTTAAAAAGCAAAGCAAATTCAGCCGATTTTATTTATTTCCAGGCAAAGGAACATACCAATTGACTGAGGGGGACAAGAAGGTGTTTTTAATTTTTAGGAAGGGGTATCATGGTGTGTTACACTAATTAAAGATTAAACAAATACTCTAAATAGGCTGGAATATATCCACAGCTTTGTATATGATTGCTTAAAACAAGCCCCATACTTCATTGGTCAGGAAAAAAAGTCCTCAGATAGGTCCTATAAGGGTCTTGCTTTAGCTCATTCAAAGGATCATTCAAAGTTCATGGTTTCTTTAACAACTTCCAGCTGGTTAGGAGAGTTGAAGCACAATGCAGTACTCAATGTGCTATGTCCTAGGCAAGTTCTGCTGTAAAAAGAAGAATTTCCCTTCACAATATTATTATGCAACAGATGAAGAAACTAATATCCAAATATGTCCGATGTCACATCTAAGGTCATTTGTACAACTGGGCTGTTTGCAGATCTGAACCTAGAACCCACGTACCTAATTCTCAGTCACTTCTTTCCCTAACATAATTAATGGAAACTTTTTAGGTCTATACCTACATCATTCTTCTTTAAATCCTCTATAACTAGCACATAGTAATACTCCAGAAATATTTCCCGAATTGAATCTCTTAGTTCCTCCTAAATTTCTTCTCACTCACTGTCTTAGTCAGTTTAGGCTGTTATAACAAAAATACCATAGACTGGGTAGCTTAAACCACACACATTTATTTCTCACAGTTCTGGAGGCTGGGAAGTCCAAGATCAAGACATCAGTAAATTTGGTATCTGGTGAGGGCCCTCTTCCTTGTTTGTAGACAGCCAACTTCTTACTTTCACCCCTGTCCCCCAAAATGCATGTCCTCACAGACAAAATACATACATACTAACCCTAACCCATTCCATCCCAACAGCCCCAAATGTCTTAACTTATTCCAGCATCAACTCTAAAGTCTGGAGTCTCATCTAAATCAGATATGAGTGAGACTCATTCTGAGGCAAAATTCCTCTCTAGCTATGAACCTGTGAAACCAAACAGACTAGGATAGACATTCCCATTTCAAAAGGGAGAAAGAGGAAAGAAGGAAGGAATAATGAGTCCCAAACAAGTCTAAAGCCTAGCAAAGGAAACTCCATGAGATCTTAAGGCCAGAGAATAATCCCTTTGGCGTGATGCTCTGCCTTTTGGACTCCCCTGGAGTAGTCCTGCCCCAGGAGCTCTGCCAGGCCAGAGACACACCCACCCAGGGCTCTGCCAGGTGGTGGTCACACCTTGTAGGCTCCAGGTGGCCTCACTCCCAAGACTTTGGTTGGAGACTATCTGGCCTGTTGAAACTGAGGTGATTCCTCCCCACACACCTCACCTTTTTGAAACCCTGATTTCTGAATTGCCTTCAAGGTCATTCTTTCCTTGTCTTGAAGAATAGCTTATGTGCCAACTGAATAGCTCTATGTAAAATCCAAGAAGTCCATCAGTTATGCTTTCTCATTTTTAGTAGTATGGACAGGCTGAGAATTTTCCAAACCTTTAAGTTCTGGTTTCTTTTTGCTCAACAGTTCCATCATCAATTCATTTCTCTCTTCTTACATTTTGCTATGCAAGCAGTCAGGAGGAACCAAACAGCTCCTTCAACACTTTGCTTAGGAATCTCCTCAGCTAGATATCCAGTTTCATCACTTGCAAGTTCTTACCTTCCACAAAATGCTAGAACATGAACATAATTCAGCCAAGTTTTCGACACTTTATAACAAGAATCATCTTGCCCCCAGTTTCTAATAACATGTTCCTCTTTTCTGTCTGTGACCAAAATGGCCTTTACTGTCCATATTTCTACCAACATTCTGTTCATGGTTATTTTTATTTTCTGAGAAGATGGAAGCAGTCTCTCCAGCTCTCCTCTTTCTGAGATCTCACCAGAATTGCCTCTAGGAATCCCTTCATAGCAATACTGACTTTGTCTAGCAGGCACCTCAGAAATCTTCTGCCTCTGCCTGTTACCCAGTTCCAAGGCTGCTTCCATAGTTTTAGGTGTTTGTTACAGCAGCACCGCCACTCCTGTGTACCAATTTGTGTCTTAGTCAACTGGGGCCACTCTAACAAAAATATCATAAACTGGGCAGTTTAAACAACAGACATTTATTCCTCACACTATTCCTCAGGTGAACACTGAGACTAGCTTCAGGTATGAAGCTCGGGTCTGTCTTCTTCCAGAAGGTGGCAGCAGCAGCCTCAGCTTGCTGGAGAAATCAGAATTCATCCTTTTGCCTATTGGCATCCAAACCTAGAAATTCCTGGTTCCAGAGACCACTTTATCCCTCCCTTGGTTTGCTGAGCTTGGTTGAAGCCAGGGCACAGGGAGTGCAGGAGCTGGCAATGAATCCTCTCATAAGTGCCTAGTTTTTTTGTAAACACTTTGGTCTGGGCTGTGACCTTGAAGCATGTGTGAAGGAGGACCAGGAAGTCTCTGGTAAGGGAAAAGAGCTTCAGAAAGAAACAAATAGTAACTTAAACACTTATATCCACACAGGCATAAATCCAGAGGACCCCAGCTCACAGTTTGGTGCCACACAAAGACTACAGATTCTAGACCTGGCCTCACAGCTACCAGCAACTGACCTTGTCAGTGAATCTGTCAGAGCTGCAATCTCCTCTTCCACCAAATGTGGACTAGATGATCTTAAAGCACTTGCTAATTTTTAAATTATAAGTTAGTATACTTTCATTTTTTGGATTAAGTAGGGTTGGGCCTTTACCCTTTCAGAGTTTTAAAAATCCCAGACACAACAAAGCACTATTGGTTCCAAGTTAATCCCAGGTGAGCACAGATCCTGGCGAACACTGCCAGTTGCCTAGGCCGTGGGCAGGAATCCCAGGAAATGTCTGAACACCACACAGCTATGGATGAACTGCCAACTGCTGGGGGTTGCTTTGCAAATTACCACATCTAAACGAAGCTGACAAAATAATATTCCAAAAAGCAATTAACACTGATTCCTAGTGTATTTGGAACCAAAAGGCCTTTTGGGAAAAGTGAAAGTGGCTCAAAAAAGAAGTATCCCAGCCCTCTGGGTAGAAACGTTTGAAGTTAAGGGGATTCATCAAGTCAGAATCTTTCAGTGCATTTGTCTCATCACCACTGTCAGGGCTCAACCTGGTCTTTGTAAAGGAGGAGACAGAACTTGCTCGTCTCATTTTCCCCCTGCTCCATCCTGCCTGCTCTCACTTTCATTGCCTGTACTGCTTAAACTTTCATCCATCCATTCAGTAAACACTTGTTGGGCACCTCCTATGTGCCAGGTGCTGGCATACACCTAGCTGTTAAGGAGCTCACAACCAAGTAGTCAGATATTAAACGGGTTAATCCACAAAGCATTCAGAAAGCATTAGCCTATAAAATATAAGGTCATAATGATGGTCATAGTCGTGGTTAGCAGTAGCATTATCTCTGTAAAGCCAAAGGCCAAATACCGTATTTCCTTATTAAAGCTATCTCCAGAACATGGTAGAATCATCTAGAGATAATCCCATAGGTCTAAAGGCGTTAGCTCCTGTGGGTTTTCTTTCTATTTCACATGAAAGTCATCCTATTAGAATCCCTTCCTAGGTTGGAAAGCTTTGGCTCCAGAAGGACACTGTAAATGGAAATATATCTGTTACCTGGCATGAAAGGATGGGGCTGACTGGGGACGTCCAGCTTCCTCTACCTTTTCTTTTTTTTAATACATTTATTTATTTATTTTATTTTTGGCTGCGGTGGGTCTGTTGTTGCGTGCCGGCTTTCTCTAGTTGCGGTGAGCGGGGGGCTACTCTTCGTTGCGGTGAATGGGCTTCTCATAGTGGTAGCTTGTCTTTGTTGTGGATCATAGGCTCTAGGCACACAGGCTTCAATAGTTGCGGCATGTGGGGACTCAGTAGTTGTGGCTCGCAAGCTCTAGAGCGCAAGCTCAGTAGTTGCGGTACACAGGCTTAGTTGCTCCACGGCATGTGGGATCTTCCCAGACCAGAGCTCGAACCTGTGTCCCCTGCATTGGCAGGTGGATTCTTTGCCACTGTGCCACCAGGGAAGTCCCTACCTTTTCTCCTTAAGAATATTAGCATAGGTGATGGGCAGGTTAAATAAGTTCCAGTGTTACTGAAACAAAGAGAACTGGACAGAGGGAACTGGGGAATAACGGAAATAGGAGAACATGCTGATAGCAAATTCTAGGTGGCTCCACACTAGAAAAGAGAACCCGAACAAGCCAAAAAGTAAGGGAGCACAGGGATGTCCAGCAGGACAAGGGACTGAACTGAGCTATATCGTAGAACAAATGAGCAGAAAAGAAGCAAACTATTTCTCCTGGTTTCCCATCTGAGATCCATCTAAGGATATCAACTAAAGTTTGTCTTCAAAGAGACACCAGATGTTGGAATCAGGTCAAAGTATTTCTCAAATGTAAATTTTTATAGAGACTTTCTTACCATGTTGATCATTTTAATTTATTTTCTTCCAGTATATTTCCAAATAAATTCAAAATGATCTCCTTCTGCCCCCACTTCCACCACCAATTTTTAGCAATGCCACTTACTAAATATATAGTACAAAGTTTGAGAACCTCTGGCCTTTGGCCTAATTTTATTGGATTTATTGTTGGAGACACTGCTCTCATAGCCCAAAAAATAACCAGCCTTACAATGGGATTCTCTGATGAGCACATTTCTATGGTTGAGAACTTTTTCCCCTTAAATCTTAGGAGAGTGGCAGGCAAGAAGCTGCCTATAACTGACAGCCGAGCTCTCCTTCTCCGTTTGGAATTTCTCCTGAGAAGTCAGCCTCCAAAAACCAGATACTGCAATGGCAGCTAGCTTGGACATCCACTTTGTAACGTTTCCATTTCAACTTTCCCACCTTATCCACCAGGTCTACAATTAAAATAATTTTAGTGCTTAGAGTTGTGAACAATAGTGAATCAGCATTTCAAAGAGAATTGGTAACAGGTGATGGTGGTATAAATGCCATATTCTAGAGGTCCCACATTCATTTTAAAAACAAATCTAAATGCTTTTTTTTTTTTTTTTTTTTTTTGCGGTATGCGGGCCTCTCACTGTTGTGGCCCCTCCCGTTGCGGGGCACAGGCTCCGGACGCACAGGCCTAGCGGCCATGGCTCACGGGCTTAGCTGCTCCGCGGCATGTGGGATCCTCCCGGACCAGGGCACGAACCCGTGTCTCCTGCATCGGCAGGCGGATTCTCAACCACTGCGCCACCAGGGAAGCCCCTAAATGCTTTTTTCAAAACCACCTACACTACTTAGTCTGTCGTCCCCTTTGTTTATTCATGTTTCTCCTCCCCTTCCTCTCTCTTCCTGCCTAGATATCTCCTTCACCTGTTCTCCCACCTTATTACTGTCTTTCTGTCTTATTCCTCTTACCCCTTATCTGTCTTGGCCCTCTGCATCTTCCTGTTCCTTCTCCATCTGATTCCATTTTTTTTTACTCTGTACTGTCTCCCGCTTACCCACAACACACACTTCTCTCCTCTATTTCACCATCTTTCCCACTTCTGGCTCCTTAGTTGACTACACTATAGAACAAAACCATTGTCAGATATTTATAATTATTAAATAAGTTATTTTGTTAATTTTAAAAGCAGATAAGTTCTGAAAATGCTATATTTTTTTCCTCCAAGGAGAAAAAAATTCTTGCTCATGGTTAGCAATCCTTACATGCTAACTATAATAATTATTTTTCTTATAACTTCCTGTGTTGGCCCCAGATTACTTTTTTCTTGTAGTTTGGTGACCCTCAATAGAAAATGGTTCTCTGTTCTTCAATAATCCTGACAACAGCAGCTGACATCAATGTAGAAAGAAAAGCAAGCTAAAAACAGTAGTTGAGTGTATGCATCCTGAATTGAATATTCAGTTGCAAAATCATCATCATCATTATTATTATAATTGCAGAGGGGAGGCATTTAAATAATTGTTCAAAGTGTCTTCTTGAGGAAATAACTAAATCAGGGCCAGCTGTCACAAACCAACCTACAATAATAATCCCGTATGTGCATCTTCAGTATTCATGGCAACTGTTCAATAACAAATTTAAGCATTCATCTAATGTCCTTAAACAACCTAGAAAATAACAAACAAACCTTGATCTGACCCAGTGTCTCACTTGGTAGTGACCTGTGTTTTTAAGCAATGTCCCAGAACAACCTTAGAGTCATAAACCACAAAAAAAAAAAAATTGCACCATCAGTTCAATGGCAAGCTGCGGGGGTGGGCCCAGCATCCACCTGCTATGTTATGGCAATAAATCTAGGCACACAAGTAGAGTGGAAATCAGGTAGGTACATCAGCAGAGAAATATCCACAAAGGTAGACATGTTTTATTGACTTGAAATTTGTAAACAAATGGGAACTGTAAGAAAAGAGGGACGGTTTTGTTTTTAGTTTACTTGTGAAATCACCCAAAAGTATTTGAGATTTTTCTCTTCCCAAGATACAGCTATGAAATGACTAATAGGAATTAAGTGAGCCTGCACCAGAAACTGAATGTGCCACTTCACTGGGAACAGAAAATGTTCCCCTGATAGAGGCTGTCCTCTCAGATTAGCACCTGGGGTGTTTTAAAAAGAGACTCAGCCAGACGCGAATGTGGAGCATTTATAAAGAGCAAGAATCATCCAAATGCCTTTGCAAATTTTCCCCATATCTTAGTACTTTTGAGTCATGTTTATATCTTAACTTCTACGTTCCTGAAAAAACTCAGGAGAGAGGGAGAAAGAAAATTTCCTGTCACACTGTTTTTTTCTTGCTGGCTATGGTGCTTTCCAACAGGAGTCTTGCTAATGGCTTGGCCTGAGCAATTTTAGAAAGGTGAATGACCCAAGACTGCCTAAGAAAGTTGCTAACTGCTCTGATCCAGCCTAACTAGGTTCTAAAAATCATATACCTAGTTGCAGTGGCTCAATACTATTCGCATATTTGCATGCCCAGCTAAAATCAACTTGCCTATACACGGCCTCATCCTCTATCAGTAATTTAAATATTTTCTACAGAAGTATCAGAAGGGGCAATGATTGACATTTTTAAAGTTGTTTCAAGGCACAATCTGTGTATATTTTTTTAATTGTAAAAGTAAAACACCACCATAATGAAAATAAATTTGAACTTCAAAAAGGCTTAAAATGGAAAGAAAAACCTTTCCACTTTTATCCCAAGGTAAGCACTGTTAACTATTTCTTGTGTATTTTTTCCACATAAGCATATATAATATATATGCACCATTTTTCCACAAAGCAGATCAAATAATATACAGTGTCCTATTGTGAGATAATAGAAAATAAATACATTGAACTGTGCCACAGTTCCAGCACAGAGCTCCTAAAACCCTTGTAAAGCCTAAGTGATAAGAACACTGGGAGCATCTTTTGTTCTAATATTTGGTCTTTGACCCTGCTTCCTGACACAGAGTTCCTAAATCTCTTTGAATTTCCTTGGGGTTTGTAGCCTCTTTTGTTCTAGTGAGGTGAGCTATTGGATGGCTCCTGGATGAGGGCTGGCCCCAGAAAGACCAGAAGCTTGGAATTTTCAGCCCCACCACCCATTCTCTGCAATAGTATTAATAATCGATCATGTCTATGTGATGAAGCCTCTGTAAAAAATCCCAGGGGCTTCCCTGATGGTACAGTGGTTAAGAAGCCACCTGCCAATGTAGGGGACATGGGTTCGAGCCCTGGTCCGGGAAGATCCCACATGCCACGGAGCAACTAAGCCCATGGGCCACAACTACTGAAGCCTGCACTCTAGAAGCCGTGTGCCACAACTGCTGAGCCCATGTGCCACAACTACTGAAGCCTGCGTGCCTAGAGCCTGTGCTCCGCAACAAGCCAGCACAATGAGAAGCTCGCACACTGCAACAAAGAGTAGCCCCTGCTCACCACAACTAGAGAAACCCCACGCGCAGCAACAAAGACCCAACGCAGCCAAAAAGAAAAATAAATAAATAACTTTTAAAAAATTCCCAGGGCGGGGCTTCCCTGGTGGCGCAGTGGTTGAGAGTCCACCTGCCGATGCAGGGGATGTGGGTTCGTGCCCTGGGCCGGGAAGATTCCACATGCCGCGGAGCGGCTGCGCCCGTGAGCCATGGCCACTGAGCCTGTGCATCTGGAGCCTGTGCTCCGCAACGGGAGAGGCCACAACAGTGAGAGGCCCACGTACCACAAAAAAAAAAAAAAAAAAAAAAAAAAATTCCCAATACTATGGGGTTCGGAGAGCTTCCAGATAGGTGAACACAACCACGTAATTGGAGGGTGAAGCGCTCCTGCCCTCAGACCCTCCCAGACTTTGCCCTGTGTATCTCTTCATCTGGCTGTTCATCCGTATCCTTTACATTGCACTTTATTAGATAATAAAGTGATAAACGTAAGTGTTTCTCTGAGTTCTGTGAGCTGTTTTAGCAAACAATTCAATCCAAGGGGTAGGAAGTCATGGGACCCTCCAGTTTGTAACCAAGTCAGACAGAAGTTGTGGGTGAGCTGGGAACGTACTACTTGAGACTGGCATTTGAAGTGTGTTTGTGGGGGGGGGGGCGGCAGTCTTGTGGGACTGAGCCCTTAAGCTGTGGGATAGTGTCCAGGTAGATAGTGTCAAGATTGAATTAAATTGTAGGACACCCAGCTGATGTCACAGAGAATTGCTTGGTTTGGGGAAAACTCCCATATCTGGTGTTAGAAATGTTGTAAGTGTGGTAGTGTTAAGAGTGAAGGATGGGCTTCCCTGGTGGCGCAGTGGTTGAGAGTCCGCCTGCCAATGCGGGGGCCGCGGGTTCGTGCCCCGGTCCGGGAAGATCCCACGTGCCGCGGAACGGCTGGGCCCACGAGCCATGGCCGCTGAGCCTGCGCGTCCGGAGCCTGTGCTCCGCAACGGGAGAGGCCACAGCAGTGAGAGGAGAGACACACAGGAGGAAGAGTGAGGTTTTTCCTCAACACCTATACCTTGCTTTATTCATTTAATAATATATCAGAAATACTTCCATGTCAGCATATATAGATCTTCCAAGATCTTTTAATCATTGGATGTGCCATAATTTATTTAACCATTGCCCCATTGATGAACATTTAAATCACTTCCACTTGTTATTATAAACAGTGTTTCCATGAACATCTTTATATGTGTCATTGGGAATTTGTATGGCTCTATCTTAGGATAAATTCCTATAAATGAAATTGCTGGGTCAAAATATATATATATATATATATATACATTTAAAAATCAGGTTAGATGTTACCAAATTGTAATCTCCAAATAGTTGGTCCATTTCTGTCAACAGTATAAGTTCACTTATACCCTTGTCAAAACTGAGTTTTATCAAACTTTCAACCTTTTGTCAATCTGATAGATAAAAATGGTATTACATTGTTACAATTTGCATTTTTCTAAGCACTAATGAAGTATTTTTTCCAAGTAGTTCTTGCCATTCTTATTTTCTTTATGAAATATCTGTTCATATTCTTTGCCCTTTTTTCTGTTTATTTTTTTCCTTGTAAAACTGTAAGATCTCTTTATATATCAAACACTTTTTCTGTTGGGTTACAACTAATTTTTTTCTTCTGTGCCATTTGTCTTTTGGCTCACTTTATGGTATTTTCTTGTTGTTGTTGTCATATTTGTTTTTACCATTAAAAAGTTTTAAGTGTTTTACACTAAAGCATTTATCAGCATTTTCCTTTTTGGTTTCTGAGTTTTGTCTATGTTTTAAATATTAGCTCTCTTACAAGATGGGTCTCTCTACAGTTGCCTAAACTTTAATGCACCAGGGCATTATTTGAATTTCACTACATCATAGATACCGGTTCAAAAATTTAGATTTTACTTTGGAAAAAAGGTCTTTAAGAGAAGGGAGGGCTGAGAGACCCCTTCCTCTTAGTGTCCCTGGCTGAGCTGTTGGCCTTACAGAATGGTTTTCTAGAGAAGGGAATTCTGCCCCTCTTTTGGTCTCCTTCTAGTATACAGCAAGTTTGAGAGTAGCCTTATCAGTAAAAGGAATAACCAGAATGTCTTGGCACCAGGCAGCCTGTATTTTGGTGCCAGCTGTTTACCAAAGTTGTCTGGGAAACACACACAAGCTGCCCACCACATAGACTTTTGGTCCCATGGGATGTTACACAAGAGAAAGGAAGCCAGTGGTCCCATGAGAAGCTGAGCTTGTGTCCAGTTCCTCAGGCTAGGAGGAGCCCCCTTCCTCAGCTTCAACCCCTCATACCCTGGTTTGAGCTAACTCATTGTCCAGGCAACACAGAATGAGCACCCAGATTCATTTAGAACAAGCCTGCTCTTTGTATCGTATTGTCAGTAAAGAGTCAGGCACTGGAGGTGAGACTAACACTTTTCACCCCCAACGTTTGATTTTGAAAAATTTCAAACCTACAAAGCTTAAAAGAATGATACAATAAATGCCCCTATACTCTTCACCTAGATTCACAAATTGTTAACATTTTGTCACCTTTGCCTTATCTCTTTCTATAAAAATACATTTTTATCCATTGAAGCATTTGAAAGTAAGTTGAATACTTTATGAAGTTTCACTCAGATTAATTAAGCGTACATCTCCTAAGGATAAAGGCATTCTCCTACATAACTGCAATACTTTTTTTAGATCTGGGAAAATTAATGATTCAATCTCTTTAATTCCACATTCAAATTCTTCTAATCATCCAAAATGTCTTTTATAAACATCTTTTTTTGTTTGATCCAAGATCTTAACAAGGTCCATACATTGCATTTGATTCTGTCTCTCAAGTCCAGTGCCCCAAGGTGGACATTTAGCAATGCCTGGAGATACTTTTGATTGTCATAACTGTGGGTGCTACCGGCATCAAGTGGACAGAGGCCAGGGATGCTACTAAACATCCTGAAATACACAGGACAACTCCCCACAACAAAGAAGTATTTATTCCAAAATGTCAGTTAATGCTGAGATTGAAAACCCTTGTTCTATCTAGAACAGTCTCCTCACTTTTTTGTTGTTGTTTTTCATTATACTGACTTGTAGTATTCAGACCAGTTGTAACGTAGAATGTTCCACACTCTAGGTTTTTCTGATTCTTTCCTCATGATTAGTTTTCCATTTAAACATATTTAGCAAGGATATAACATAGATCATTGTAACAGTTAGTTATTACCACATAGCAACCCACCCCCAAACTCAGTGGCATAGGTAGTTCAGCTGATCTGGGCTGGGCTGGGCTCAGCTGATTTTGGTTAGATTCATGGATCTGCAGGCATTTGACAGGTTGACTGGGGGCTGCTGGTCTAAGATGACCTTAGCTGGGGTGACTGGGCCTAGCCCCATTCATCTGTCAAACTTAGCAGGCTAGCACTGGCCTGTTCTCATGGAAGAGGCAAGGGTCTGAAAGACAGTGGAAGTGTGCAAGTTCTTTTGAGGCTTAGAACTGGCACTCTATCACTCCAATGGCATTATGTTGGCCAAAGAAGGTAACAAAGCCAGCCTAGACTCAAGTGGTAGAGAAATAAACTCTACCTCTTCATGGGAGTTGCTGCAAAGTCACGTTGCAAGGGATGTGCCTGTTGCACTCAGTTTATCAAATTGATATTGTGTACCTCTAATTGCATGATATCAGGAGGTATATATATCAGGTTGTTCCACTGGTAGTGATGTTAAGTTTGATACTCGATTAAGTGGTAACTGACAGAGTTTTCCTTTGGACAGCTCTATTTTTCATATATGCAAGGTGATACTTTGGTGCACTGTGTCTATCCTGCTTGCCATTGTATTAGTTTCCTAGGGCTGCTGTAACAAAGTACCCACAAATTGGCTAGCTTAAACCAACAGGAATTTATTCTCACAGTCTGGAGACTAGAAGTATGGAAACAATGTGTTGGTAGGCTCCCTCTGAAACCTTAGGGGAGAATTCTTCCTTGCCTTTTCCAGTTTCTGTTAGCCCAGACGTTCCTTGGCTTGTAGCTGCAGCACTTCAATTCAGCCTCCATCTTCACATGGCATTCTCCATATGTATCTGTATCTTCACATGACTGTCTTCTTACAAGGACACCAGTCATATTGGATTAGGATCCCTCCCTTCTGCAGTATGACCTCATCTTAACTAATTACATCTGCAGTGAACCTCTTTCCAAATAAGATCACATTCTGGGAGCCTTGGGGGGAAGGCTCCATTTTTTGAGAAACATAATTCAACCCATGACACCCATCAACCCTTCACCAAAAGGTTTTATCATCCACTGATAGTCCTTGATTGAGTCAGTTATTACATTGAGGATTGTACAACAGTGTTTCTCTTAAGCCTCATCATTTATTCAGTGTTTATTAGCTGTCATTTTTCTGTAAAGATGATTTTGTTTTCCTGTTTCTCCACTATCTCTTCTTTCCTCCCTCCCACTTTTTAAATCACTTTCAATGTGTGACTTTTTCTTTTTTTACAACCATCATTTTTATACAACCATACAAACAATATTTTGGTGATCGAATTGTCTCAAATTTGGCTAATTAGAGCCCATAAAGTCAACTCTTAACAAATAAAAGTACAATAAGTATTTAAACGTGTATTAAAATTTAAATTCTTTTTTTAAATGTGGTTACTCCCACTAATCTATCCCATAGGACCTACTTCTGATGTCCAAATAAATCGGGGCTCATATTTTTCTCTGTGGAGAGGCTATGTGATTGTTCTCCATGGGAAAAGTCTCATCATCATTCCCAAAGTATAGCCATTTTAAAAAGTTGTCATTTATTGAGTGCCTTGCTTTACATATGTTATTTTCATTGTCATAATAACTGTGCCTTAGTAATGTTACTACATATTACAAATGAGAAATCTGAGGTTCAAAGTGAGATACTAGAAAGAGCATGGATTTTGCAAGCTCATAGTTTGAATGCTGGCTCTATCACCTATTAGGTATGTGATCTGGGGCCTCTGTAGGGCTCTATACTATGGGGATGATGATATTTTACTCACAGATTTGACCCAGCATCTCATCTAACCTAGAGCAGGTGTTTATTAGTTCTCTTCTTTCCATATCCTGATGATAGGCCATGACTTCTAGGTCATGTTGGATAAATGACTGTGCCACAGAGTCCACTAGCAATTAATCAGGAGTTGATCAATTTTATTAATTCAGAATATGCTCATTACTAATTAGATAGCTTTACCTAAGTTCCAGCTAAAGTTTACCTTTAAATATCTTTGGGGGAAAAAAAACAAACAATTTCTTAAATAATATTGTAGGAAGGAGATCATATCTATTCAACTTAAGAGAACAATTTTGGGGGAGATCTTTTGCATTTGCATAGGAATCTTATTTACAAATCAGTATCATTTACAAATCAATTTTCAAACTATGTACGCTCAACTTTCTTTTTGAAAACAGTGCATTCATTCACTCCACAAATAGTATTGAGCATCTACTATGGCCCATGCAATGGTCTAGGCATTTGGGATACATCAAAGAATAAAATAAATATTTCTGCCCTTGTTTACCTTCGATTTGGGGGAGATAGGTGAAAAACAAATAAATTTGAAAAATGTACAGAGTATTAAAAGTAGGTAAGTGCTAATGAGAAAAATAAAGCAGGGGTGTACAGGAGGGGATTGCTATGTTAAGTAGGGTTGTCATCATTTAAAAGGTGAGAGCTGAGCGGAGACTTGAAGGAGGTGAGGAAATTGGGCATGTGGCCATCTGGGAGAACAACAAACGCAAAGGTCCTGAGCAGGAGTGCACTTGGCCTGCTGGAGGCACAGTAAGGAGGCCAGTGCGGCCAGAGTGCAGTGAATGAGAGGAAGTATTTTACGCAGCTAACACTTAGATAGCCCTCACTCGTAGCACTATGTTACGCTTAAAAATATTAACTAATCCTCAACAACTATGTGATGTGGGTACTGTTTTTTCTCTTTTCCAGATGAGGAAACAGAGGCACAGGAGGGTTAAATAACTGCCTCCAAATCACATAACTAGCAAATGATAGAGGTGGAACTGGAGCTCAGGTAGTCAGTCTCTAGAGACTTTTGGTGCTCTTGAGTACCCAAATATGCTATCCTGCCTCCTAGTTCCTAAAAGGTGAGGTCCAATAACTGGAGACTAGATCCCCTAGGTCATTAAAGGCCATTGAGGATTTGAATTTTTATTCTGAGTGATACGGATTTTGAACAAAAGAGTGATATGTCTGTTTTTGTCGTCGTTCCAGGAATTTCCGAAGTAGTTACATACTTTAGGTATGTGTTACTCTGGGCATTTAATATGCCTATGTAAAGTCAAAAGGATTTCAATTTATGGGAAGAAAGAAATTTTGATATGTATAATTTAGAGATGATA
Source organism: Kogia breviceps (assembly GCF_026419965.1). Classification (NCBI taxonomy): domain Eukaryota; kingdom Metazoa; phylum Chordata; class Mammalia; order Artiodactyla; family Physeteridae; genus Kogia; species Kogia breviceps. The sequence continues at coordinate 21,522,230 of NC_081318.1, forward strand.
TCCCATCAAATACCATTTGTGTAAGAGTGATTTCTTCTGTTTTGTTTTTTTTTTTTTGTGGTACGCGGGCCTCTCACTGTTGTGGCCTCTCCCGTTGCTGAGCACAGGCTCCGGACGCGCAGGCTCAGCGGCCATGGCTCACGGGCCCAGCCGCTCCGCAGCATGTGGGATCTTCCCGGACCAGGGCTGGAGCCCGTGTCCCATGCATCGGCAGGTGGACTCTCAACCACTGCGCCACCAGGGAAGCCCATCTTCTGTTTTTAAGTCTTACAGGAACCTCTTTATTGTGTGGATCTAGCAATACTTATGTATTTGGCTGTGCTTTCTTGGGGCACCGAGGCAAATTTTGACCAAAAAGCTTTGTTTTTCTATTTTGAAGGGAAAAAAATTTATAGGAACCAATGGTTATTTAAGATATGTCCTATCTACATACCAAAGGTGATGGGTTAGTGGTGCTGCCTTCTTGGGACTTAATGGGTCAGCACCCTGTAGGGGGCCACCCACCTTCTCTGGGGCTTCATGACCTCAAGAGTGGAGTACTCACTCTAGAGGCAGCTGCCCCTGAGAGTAACTAAAGGATGCAGGCTTGAGCCACCCAACCTGCTCAAGATAGATTTAGGAGCAGCACATGGCAGAGTCAGCCTGGAGAAAAGAAAGCACTGGAAAGATTACACAGTCATCCAAGAATATTAATGATGGTAATTGCCATAATGTATTTAGCATTTACGGTATGCCTAGCATCATGCCAAATGCTTTACAAACATAAGCTATATAGTATCATGTTCCCCATGTTGTGAGTAAAGAAGCTAAGGCTTAAAGAGATTAAGTAAATTGCCTAAAATCATATACAGCTGTGACTTAAGCACAGCTCTGCCTGTCTCCAAAGCCCATGTTCATACTTATTTATTCTATGCTGTGTAGGAATATACTTCTCTATGGTTATTCTTTCTGTAGCCCTCAGAACACTGTCTTCCTGGAGGTGGTTCTGTCTCAGCCACTGCTGCAGCTGACTTGCTTTGTTTGGGCACACGTGGTCCTGCTACCTGGGGCTGGAGCTTATCTACCACTTTCCCAGCCTGGCCTTCCCTCTGATTGCCACTGAGCAACTAGGCTCATCAGCAACACTCCGTGAATTTCTGGCTTCTCTCTCTACTCCCCAACTAGGAATAAAGGCCATACCATAGAGCATTGGCTGTGGCTTGCTAAGAAACAAACAATGGGAATATATGATGACATAATGTAGAAGTATGAGGAAAGAAACTACTGGTGTGGTAAATTTTGATCAGTGGGAAATAGGAGATGGGAGAGAACTATGAAGATGGATTACTTTTCCTTTCTCATTCCCAAGAACTTACCTGAGCATGTTTTCGCCATGCAGCATGTCTGGAGATATTCTGCATGTACGTGCAGGTGTACCTGCTGTCTCTGTAGACTGTTCAAACATCACCTTGCATTGCTTCACCTCTTTCTCGGTCTCTCTTCCCTTTTTCTCTCACTCTTACTGCCCTGGGATTACATCTCCTAAATAAAATATCAGCCTTAATTCTTGGTTTGAGTTCTATTTTTCTAGAAAACATAGGCTAAGACAGGGGTCCCTAACCCCATCCCTCCCACGCTGGGCCACACAGCAGGAGGTGAGCGGCAGGCAGGTGAGTGAGGGAAGCTTCATCTGCCGCCCCCCATTGCTCGCATTACCTCCTGAACCACCATCACCACCATCCCACCCCACCCCACTTCCGTGGAAAAACTGTCTTCCACAAAACCAGTCCCTGGTGCCAAAAAGGTTGGGGACCACTCGGCTAAGATATTCAGACACAATTTCTCTCAATGGAACCACCACTTCCTACATTCCCTTGGCTCAGAGCCAAGCTTCCAAAAATGTATTCCAAAAGATTATAGCTGGTAATAATATTGTCAGTCGTATTAGTATGCCTGATGGTATTCATGTATTCCTCCAAAAAGGTGTCATTCATTTGGAAGAAAATAAAATACAATTAAAAGTATCCTTGGTGGTAAAAAGATTCTAAACCAGTAGCTCAAAACTAGCCTCAATCCTAAATCCACTTATGCTCTGAGGTTCTCACAACTAGCTTTCCCTTCCTTTCTAGTCTTACGCTGGATTAGGGGGGTCCCCATTATCCTCTCATAGACTATTATAACACCTTCCTAATTTGTCTGTTTCCACATTTTCCTACTTCTGATCCAATCTGAATACACTGCCATCAGTTAAATAACCCTAAAAGCTGATTTTATCTTGCTCTTCCATGTTCAGAAACCTTCAGTAACTTCTCACTGCCCATAAAATAATGTCTAAAGTTCCTTCTAAAACAAATCTTCACTCAAGGCCCTCCAAAAACTGTCGTGACCTACATTTCCAGCTTTAATACCAATGTTAGTGTTTCTCTGTTTGAATTATACCACCAGATATTCTGGGCTGCTTGCTTTTCCCAAACATGTGTTTTGCTTTTCTGAGACCACCATGCCTCTGCAATTGAACTGGACAGCAGAAGTACTTGTGGGTTTTGATAACCGCCCTGGGAAGTATCAGAATGCTTGCCACACCCATCACCACTTCCCAGGAATTTCTAATTGACAGGACACCAAATTATGTATCAACTTATTCTGCCATTCCAAACAAAACCATTTAGTCCAGGAGCAGGCACCTACCCTAGGGCAATAAACTTATGCTCATATGATGACTTGTCAAAGGAAGCTCTTCCTAACTGCCTGTACTTGATGGTGAGCAGCCAAACCAGTCAGGCCCTTTGGAGGGGTTGAATATGAAATACAAAAAGATAGTCAGGAGTTAGCAATGGGGAGAAAACTAAAAGAGCCACAGAGGGAAGAAAGCTGACATCACATAGCAGAAACCATGAAGCAATAGAAGCTGTGAGATAGAGAAAAGAATAGAAAATACTTAGTAGGAAGGGCAACAGAAGCAGAGTCACAATAACAGCAGATAATTAGAGTACAAAGCAACAGATACTTACTGCCAAGAGCCAGCAAGATAACCCAGCTGCTATGGCTGTATTGTGTGCTGAATCACCTTCCAGTCCCCACTGGTCATTACTTAAACTTAGATCGAGGCAACCTGAGTCTATCTCTGTTCTGGAAATTAAATTGTTGCCTCTCAGTGTCTGTATCAGTCAAGATTGTGGCTGGAAACTGAAGGCACACTCAGCTGGGATTTTGAACATAATTTGATGAAGACACTATTTACAAGGATGTAGGCAGGGTTTCTGGAACTTAAAAAGTATCGAGGCACCCAAGGACTAGCAAGAATGGAAGCCCAGGGCTGAAGAGACAAGGCACGGAAATGGTGTTATGGGAGTCCCGAAGGAGCTCGAGCTGTGAAAGGGCATAGCTACTGCCAGAACCCGGCGCTAAAGCAGAAAAATAAGAAGAAATACCCCAAACTCTTTTTTCTCCTGCCCTCTGATACTTGCTGATGCCTCCCATTGGCCAAACCCAACAGTAAGCCAGAGGGCAGTGGGCCCAGGTGAGTCATCTGTGGATAACAGCCTCACGGGGCACAGAGCAGGGCAGAGGAGGATAGGAGGCTGTCGTGGATTACCTAGTGGCACCTCAAAAAAAAAATATGTCCACAGGCTACTTCCTGGAACCTGAGAAAATTATATTACATGGCAGAAGATGTGATTAAGTTCAGGATATTGAGTGGAGGAGCAGATCCTAGTTTATGTGGGTGGGCCCTAAATGCAATCACATATATCCTAATAAAAGAGAAGCAGGAGTTCTGACAGAGAAGAGGAGAAAGCAGTGTGTCCACAGAATCAGGATTGGCGTGAAGTGGCCACAAGCCAGGGAAGCCTGGAGCCATCAGAAGCTGGAAGAGACAAGGAACAGATTCACCCCTAGCGCCTTCGCAGGGATCCTGGCCCTGCCAAAACCTTGATTTCAGACTTCTGGCCTCCAGAACTTTGAGAAAATAAAATTCTGTTGTTTTAAGCCACCCAGTTTCGTAATTTGTTATAGCAGTCACAGGAAACAAGTACAGGAGCCAAATGGAGAATAACCAGCACAAAATCTATTCATCTCAAATGCCATGTTGATCACAATGATATCCCTGATCACCTTGGCTGAAAATTCTTTTGCCTACCTTCTGTTTTCCCTATGGTACTTCTTTTTGGACCACTCATATAATTCAAATAAAATGCTCCCAAGTTATAGTTACTTTTGCATACAAATATCTTTTCCTCCTAACCAGATTATAACATTCTCCTTTAGAACACGAAACTTGTCTTGCACATCTTTGTATCCCATGAAAATCCTAGCACAGTACTTTGAACAGAGTGCACATTCTGTAATTGGTAAATGAGGAAGAAAGCTTCCATTTGTCCATCTGTAAATGGAAAATAACAATGTTCACTGACTTGCCTTTCAGAGATAATAATGGCAGTGTTCCTGGAAACAATTTCTGTACCTGTAACAGAATGATATATCTGAAACACCCATTCCTGCTGGATGGAGCAATTCCTTTAAAAAAAAAAATTTGGTTTTAGCGTGTCCTCTGTTCCATGTGGAGCTAAAAATGCTTGCAGTTTCACCCCAAGGAGGAAAAGGCAGGGGATAATTAAGAAAATATAAAGCTCAGTATTGGTGTTTTCTCAGGAACTTTGATTCCTCCAGTAAATATTTATCAAAGGACTATTATGTTTGGGGCTTCCCTGGTGGCGCAGTGGTTAAGGGACACAGGTTCGAGCCCCGGTCCGGGAAGATCCCACATGCCACGGAGCAACAAAGCCTGTGCGCCACAACTACTGAGCCTGCGCTCACAGCCCGCGAGCCACAACTACTGAGCCTGCGTGCCACAACTACTGAAGCCTGTGTGCCTAGAGCCTGTGCTCCACAACAAGAGAAGCCACCGCAATGAGAAGCCCGCACACCGCAACGAAGAGTAGCCCCCGCTCTCTGCAACTAGAGAAAGCCCATGTGCAACAGTGAAGACTGAACGCAGCCAAAAAAAAAAAAGACTATTATGTTAAAGTACAGTCCATAAATGCTGGGGAGACACACACACACAAACACATAGAATAAGACGTAATTCCAAGTTAGTAGTTGTCACACAACATGATGAATGCTTTTTATAAAAACTTGATGCTATGGGACCAGAAGGAAGGGAATGATTAACTCTGATAGAAGGTTTCACCAAAAAACGTCACATTCAAGCTGGTCTTTTAGGACTTGACAGGCAGAGCAAAGTCAAGAGCATTTGGTGACCAGGAGAAATAACTTTGCTTGAGCTGTTACCAAGCAAACCACACCCTCAGTTCAGCCCTACTGTATCCACAAAGACCTATTTTTATTCATTATTCTCATAGCTACTTTTTAAGAGAGTAAGAGAATGCCAAGTACTTCCCTATATTGCACCTAGATATTTTTTGTAATAATTTAATTTAATATATTTAATTTTTGGCTGCGTCGGGTCTTCGTTGTCGTGCGCCAGCTTTTCTCTCTAGTTGCCATGAGCGGGGGCTACTGTTGGTTGTGGTGCGCAGGCTTCTCATTGCAGTGGCTTCTCTTGTTGCGGAGCACAGGATCTAGGTGCGTGGGCTTCAGTAGTTGCAGCACATGGGCTCAGTAGTTGTGGCTCATGGGCTCTAGAGTACAGGCTCAGTAGTTGTGGTGCATGGGCTTAGTTGTTCCGCGGCATGTGGGATCTTCCCGTACCAGGCGGGTTCTTAACCGCTGCACCACCAGGGAAGTCCCACACCTAGATATTTTATGTCACTGACAGGAGATTATCAGGAGGGAAAGCAGAGGTTGACTTCTGACAGGCCCAATAATGATGAGTCCAAGTAGCCATCCAATAATGAGTTAATGAAAACTCTTGCCTTTCCTGAGCTTCTCCCTCATTTCTGAAAATTGAGGCAGGCTATGCTGTGAGACTGTGTGATACCAGGGCATGAATAGCTCTGAGGAAAGCAGGTGAGGAATGAGAGCACTCCCTGGTCTTACTGCCCCAAACCAGGAGGCACTTCTTTGTGGCAAAGCCCCCTTGAATGGGGATTATGGCTGAAGCCCTTTGTCCTCCCCTAGGCTGACCTTCAGATGGCTCCTTGAGGAACAGCTCTGTCTGGGGCATGGCCCAACTTCTCTCCCAGCCCAGCCCTGCTGGGCCTCTGAGACCAGAACAGTGCTGCTTTGAGTAGGAGAAAACTCAGGAAAGCAGCCAGGAGAGAGGGAAAGACCAGCCTAAACCCACCAAGGGGCAGCGGGTTCCCCATCCTCACCCTTCAGCTTCCACTGGAAAATTAGGAAGCTGGGCAACCAGAAGTACACATTGCTTGTCCTTGTTTTCTCAAGAAGTCTTCACCTTCCAGACCTTGCCAGGAAGCTGGCGGCATTTTCATGAAGCAGTAATAACAAGGACAGAGCGTTCTAGCCTGCTGGAGCCTGCTGGCTGGTCACTCTTTCCACTGTCTTTTGTTTTCATGCAGCATTCCCTCACTTGCTTCTCAGATTCCTCAGGGCTTTGAAAAAGCCACAAGTGCTCCATACAGTGACACCACCCAGCGGGCTGGCAGACATCGCTGACATGCACCCTGCCCTAAGCAATGGCATGTAGGCAAGTCCCGACTACTGGCACCCAGCCATGCACCTAGGAAGAGGCAAGACAGCTCCCAGAAAGCCAACATTGTCCCCCATCAGCCCAGCTGGCAAAGGTGGGACTTTAGATTAAGTACCAGCCAGTGGACTGGTCAATCACATACCCCTGTTTGATTCAAAACGCATCTGCAAGGTATGTTAGGTGGTTGGTACTTCTCTACCTATCTTCAAGGATCTAAATGCAGCCAACATAGATGTTACCAACAAAGTGCTAGGGCACTTTCACCATACCAACTCACATACCAATGTATTAGATTGTGTATACATACATACGAGCTGATGCTCTCAATGATATGAATTCATTCATAATCCCCATTCATTTGTGTTTCAGTATCACCTGTGGCCTGTTTCAAACCACACTCCAGAGCTACCCTAACAGAATCTATGAAAATAGGACCCAGATATGTGTATTTTTTTAAAAACTTGACAGTGTTCGTTAGAATATAGGATGAGAGAAATTCTCACATATCACTGATGGGAGTAAAAAGTAGTTCAGCTGCTGTGGAGAGTAGAGAGCAATCTAGTAAAGTTGAGAATGTGTACATTCTATTCCCTAACAATTTCTGTTCTAGATATATTCCCTAGAAGAACTCTCACACATGCGCCCAAGGAAGCATACACCAGAATATTAATTACATCATGATTTGAAATAGCAAAGAGCTAGACATAACAAATATCCATCCATAGAATAGATTCTAGAATATTTATGCAATTGGTCTATATTGCAGTACTATATAGTATACTATTACTATATTATAGAATGGACTAGCTCTACAAGTGTCACATGGATAAATCTTAAAAACATGATGTTGGGGCTTCCCTGGTGGCACAGTGGTTGAGAGTTCGCCTGCCGATGCAGGGGACACAGGTTCGTGCCCCGGTCCGGCAAGATCCCACATGCCGTGGAGCAGCTAGGCCCGTGAGCCATGGCCGCTGAGCCCGTGCGTCCAGAGCCTGTGTTCCGCAATGGGAGAGGCCACAATAGTGAGAGGCCCGCGTACCGCAAAAAAAACCACAAAAACATGATGTTGAAAAAAAAGTTTCAGAAAAATATGTACACTATTTATATACATGTTCAAACATCCAAAACATATTGTCTAGTAAAAATATAAAAGCATATGTGGGAAGGATTTCCACCATCTTCAAGAGATTGGTTATCTCTGAAGAGAGATGGGACGGAAGGACCTTTTGTTGTAACTAAAATGTTTTACCGACAGTCCCCTACATATGAACGAGTTCCGTTCCAAGAGCGTGTTTGTAAGTCCAATTTGTTCATAAACCCAACAAAGTTAGCCTAGGTACTCAACGAACACAATCGGCTATATAGTACTGTACTGTAATAGGTTTATAATACTTTTCACACAAATAATACATTAAAAACACAAAAAATATAGAAAACATTTTAAATCTTAGAGTACAGTACCTTGAAAAGTACAGTAGTACAAGTACAACAGCTGGCACACGGGCTGGCATCGAGTGAAACGGCAAGGAGAGTTACTGATGGGAGGAGGGAAAGGAGCGGGGAGATGGCAGAGCTGAAGGACCGTCAGCAATAGGAGATGGAGGGCAAGCTGCAATTTCAATCACGCCTGACCAGGTTGATGGCACAGGTTCTGGTTCCTTGCTGGATTCAATTCTCTCTGCTCTCTTGAAAAAACAATCCAGTGATGTCTGAGTCATAGCTCTTTTTTTCTCTTCATAGATGACATGGTAGCACTGGATTGCATTCTGAACGACTGCTACAACCTTCTTGTCCCGTTCTACATTCCAGTCCTGTGCCTCAAAAATTAACATTGCCTCCTCAATTAAAGACCCTTGCCATTTCCTGTGCCATGAATCTCTTCAGTTCTTCAGTTACTTCTTCTTCCTCTTGTCTCTCTTCATCCTTTCTCTGGGCCTCCAATTTCTGGCGCTTCTTAGCAGTACAAGCTACATCACTGCTGCTTTTACGCTTGCTTCTGGACATCCTGGGTTTGAAATAAAGATACTGTACTACTGTACACTATTCAGTACTGTACAGTAAAGTACACAAAAGCACAACCACCTGTAGAAGATGCACACACATGACAGTGTACGCCAGACATGTGAACTTACATGATCGGACATGTGAATGCGTGATCACGTCTTTGAAAGTTCGCAACTTGAAGGTTCGTACATAGGGGACTTACTGTATTTATAGTTTAATTTAAGCAAATATGGCAAGTTGTTATAATTTATTAAATCTGGATAGTGCATATATGTTCCACTGGTAACTCAGAGAGTCATCCATAGCAGAAGGATCTCTTGAGATTTTTAGGATTACTGAAATTAAAAGTTTGTTTATGGGAATGGCTCATATCAGTGAGCCTTCAGATCCTTTCTACTGTTTTTTCCAGACCTCTCCAACTTTTAACTGACTCTCTACCCCCTGAACTTTGCTAGAGCTCTAATTATCTGTAGTGTTCACTTGGCAATTCTGTACTTTCCTGTACATTGCTGAAACAGGCTATTATTCACTCAGTAGGTTTATGTCTTATTTCTTGAATTAGGCTATAAGCTTCTTCAGAACAGGGACCATATCTTGTTCATTTTTGTATTTTCTATAATATCTAACAGAGTAAGCAGTAAAGCATCGTGATTAAGAAAATAAGATAAAACAAATTCAGAAATGTGGCAGGATATAAGAGCAATATACAAAAATCAGTTGTATTTCTATACACTAGCAATGAATAATCAGAAAATGAAATTCAGGGCAATCCTATCCAGATCCTATAGCTCTTTCTATCTTTCTTTTTTGCATAAATTGACAAGCTGATGCTACATTTTATATGGAAATGTAACCCAGAATAACCAAAACACTTTTGAAGAAGAAGAACAAATTTGGAAGATGCTCATTTCCTGATTTCATAATCTACAATGAAACTACAATAATCAAGCTCTAAGGCATAAGGATACATGTTTAGACCACTGGAATAGAATTGAGTGTCCAGAAGTAAACCCTCACGTATATGGTCAGTTGATTTTTTGACAAGGGACCCAAGACAATTCAATAGGGAAAGAGTAGTTTTTTCAATAAATGGTGCTGAGACAACTGGCTATCCACATGCAAAAGAATGAAGTTGGGCTACACCTTACACCATACAAATAAATTAACTCAAAATAGATCATAGACCTAAATTAAGAGCTAAAACTACAAAACCCCTAGGAGAAAACATAGTAAATGTTTATGACCTTGGATATGGCAGAGGTTTCTTAGATATGTTGCCAAAAGCAGATGTGACAAAAGAAAAACATAGATAAATTGGACTTTAAAATTAAAAACTTTTGTGCTTCACAGGACATCATCAAGAAAGTAAGAAGACTACCCACAGAATGGGAGAAAATCTTTGCAAATTGTATATTGACAAGGAACTTATATCCAGAATATATAAAAAGATATTACAACTCAATAATAAAAAGACAACACAGTTAAATCATGGGCAAGGAATTTGAATAAACATTCCTCAAAAAAATTTATACAAACTGCCAATATGCACAAGAAGAGATACTCAACATCACTAGTCATTAGGGAAATGCAAGTCAAAGCCACGATGAGATACCTCTTCACACCCACAAGGATGGCTATAATAAAAACAGACAATAACAAGTGTTGGTAAGGATATAGAGAAATTGGAACCCTCATATATTGTTGGTGGGCATGTAAAATGATGCATGTAAAACTTTGGAAAATAGTTTGGTAGTTTCTCAAACTGCTAAACATGGAATTACCATAATACTCATCAATTCTACTCCTAGGCATCTACTCAAGAGAAATGAAAATATACCTCCACACAAAAGCTTATACATGAACATTCATAGCAGTATTATTTATAGCGGTTAAAAGTGGAGACAACCCATGTCCATAAGTTGATGAATGGATAAACAAAATGTGGTATATCCATACAATGGAATATTTTCAGCCATGAAAAAGAATGAAGTACTGATGTATGCTACAACATGGATGAACCTTGAAAACATTATGCTAAGTGAAAGAAGCTGTTCATGAAAGACTATATATTGTAGATAAGGCCTTTAAAGAGGTTAAGTTAAAATGAGGTCTTTAAGGTGGGCCCTAATTCAATATACCCAGCGAGACACCAGGATCAGCCATGCCCAGAGAAAAGAACATCTGAGGACACAGCAAGAAGGCAGCCACATGCAAGCTAAGGAGAGAGGCCTCAGGAGAAACCAGACCTGCTGACACGTTGATCTTGGACTTTTAGCCTCCAGCACTGTGAGAAAATAAAGTTCTGTTGTTTAAACCACCCAGTCTGTGGTATTTTGTTATGGCAGCCATGGCAAAATAATACAGTGGTTCTTTTGAGTGTGTAACAATGATGTGGTGTAAAAGAAAGGCCTATGCTTTGAACTATTGTATTTTGCAGGGTGGCATCTTCTGATTAATCATGTCATCAATTGCTAGAAATATGAGAACTCTCCAGAAGATCAAGTACTGTGTAGTAGTTACCATGTACAGGTCCCATAGAGGCCTGGCCTTTGAGAATGCCCTATTCACCAACTCAAAAGAAGGTAAACATTTAAAAGATTTCTCCAGACCCACGGGATTTTCATAAATTGGTAGAGATTGATCCAGATGTGCTTAAAACCAAGGAAAATGTCATTTTAAATGATGTTAATTGCTGAGAACTTTTAATAACATGGAGAAATGATTATATTATAATATTAAGTTAAAAATTCTGCACGCAAATTTAACAAGTATAGATAAAATCACCCTATCTGTATAACCATATGCATAGAAGAAAGACTGAATAGAAATATAGCTAAAGTTAATATTAGTTTTTCTTTGTGATGAGATTTGGGGTTATTTTTGGTTTTTTCTTTATACCTCTCTGTATTTCTGAATTTTTCAATGTGAGCATGTATTAGTTTTATAATCACAAAATATACTTATATTTTAAAGATTAAAAATTGAGGTAGAGGGTATATAACCCAATGCTAGGATTGAAAGTCATCTCCAGGAGATGTGGTTCCAGGACTCAGAGGTCAGATATGTTGGAACCCTGTTGCCTACTTGTCCTCTTGGGATCTGGCAATAGTGTGTTGCCCCACGCCTAGAAATTCTGATTATGCTCCTGCAGTGCCCTCCTGTCTAGTTCAGGTCTCTGAACACTGATCCTCCTTCCCTTTAGACCTCTAACTCCTGACTCTGAACTTAGACTTTTCTTTCTGGATTTATGTGGCCACCTCTCTTTCTCTACTAATGACTCAACACAACCTCTCCCTCCCTCTCCCACACCTTTCTCCCAACCTTTTGTATTCTGAGGCTACCCACAGTACTGACAGCTGTGTCCTTCATGAGCAGGGTGGCTAAAAAGTAGCGGCACAAAATGAGAGGAGGGGGACAAGAGAAGGGAAATGCTGAGGGAGATGCTTCGGAGGTTTCCTTCCTTGTGGGCGTTTGGCACTCCTGGCGTCTGTCTACTTCTCTTACTCCTCCTCCTTAGCTTAATCCGCTTTGAGAATTGAGAAGTACACAGGGCAGGCTCAGCTTAGCTCCTTCTTTCTTCCACTTAGGTATCACCTGCCCACAGTGAGGATGTCACCTAGGTCTGCTCCTCTGGGAGCAGGGTCCCCTTCCTACTCCCCCTCCTACTCCCAGCGTGAGAAGTCCTGCCCTGGTCAAATGTTACTTGTGACTGCGTGAACAAGTCGACCTAATTCTGAAACTCATTTAGTGTTTAGTATCCCGTTATCTCTCACAATAAACAGACTTTATCAGCAATCAACGTGGTATTTCGGTCTCCATCTGCTCCCTCTTTTGTTTCATTTCACAACTTGACCAGAACCCAGGATAGGGATTGAGGAAAAGAATAGGAACTTCTCAGAGACCTGAAAAGGAAATACCACTTGTTAAGAGCCAACTGTGTGCCCAGCACCAAGACAGTTCTTAACGTCTCTGAGCCTCAGAGACGTTAAGAACTTGCCCAAAGTCTCACAGTTAGAGAGTGGCTGATGTCTCTTTGAGTTCAAAGCCCAAGCACTTTCCACTGCATAAGACGTTGTCTTTGGGTGCCACCAAGGCACTCCTCAGGGACTGAGGCCGTAATCTCACCTTCATTCATACTTCGTCCCAACCGTCTGTGCTATCAGCTGAGCAGCATGCAAGGGAGAAAACCAGGATACATCCAAAGGAGAAGGAGTGAGGAGATTATAAAATGCTAGGCCAGAAAACATCAAGAAATGTATTTTTCCCCAGATTTCTTGGGGACTTTTGGACAAATGACCTCCCCTGCCCCCCAACCTGTGCTCTGGCTTCCTCAGTTGTAAAATATTTCAATAATACCCAGCCCTCCTTAAGTCAGACCACATGTCATGCTTTCCTGAGACTGGCCTCAGCACAGTTGTCCTTTTGCCCCCACTTGCTATTAAAAAAACAAATGTATGTCATATTGCTCTGGGTGGCACATGGAGTAAAAATAATGATAATGAATAATGAATCAGTTTAACAATATATGAAAACCAGAAGTAATGAACTGATGAACAGAAGATGATATTAAAATGCCAGCCATAGGGGCTGACCCTTTAAAGAGACAAGCTGACGAAGGCGTTTTGATGTGACCCCTGAAGGACAGTCAGCTGGCAGGCTAAACCACAGTCACTGAGGAGGGCCAACAACTCCCCAGATGCCTAGGGACCAGGAACATTTCCAGGAGCTCAAACCACTGCTACCTTCTTCTCCTCCTCCCCCAAAAAGCTCAGAAAGTGCAAGGGCACCCCACAGGCCACAAAGCACATTCCCAATTGTCCTCTAGGGAAATCTGATGCTGAAAAATGGACCTTGTCCAAAATAGTGGTTCAAGTCAGATGAGGGATTACAGAGAAGACAGCCTTCCGTGGTAAATACCCTGCCTCCAAATCCCCAATGTCTTCATTAGGGAACTGAAAACACAGGCACACCAGCTGGTCTCAACTGCTTTGAAGAACTGTGGCACAGTGGAAAGAGCAATGCTGTAGGGCTGGCAATAAGAGACTAGCCTTCTAGTCCCCAGCTCCGCCCAATTTTAGTTGGGTGACCTTGGCAAAGGTACTTAACTTCTCTGGACCCCACTTTCCTCATTTGTTAAATGAGGTTTGATTAAACCATGATGTCTTCTGGTTCTGAAATCCTGTCTTTCATCTTTGGATTCGCATCTTACATTTAAAGAAAATTAAAGCAGGTTCTTGGGTGTTGTGTTTCTCAGAGATCTTGACTCTCACCTTTTAAATGTTCTTCACATTGGCTTTCCTATCACAAGATTAAACCTAAATTCTTCAGCGTGACATTCAAGGTTCTTTGAGATCAGCCCATGCCTATCTATTGTGCCACCCTCCTCTCACTCCCACCAATCATGTATTTTATACTCTGGCTATAATGGACTATTTGTACTCCCCCATAACACTTCCTGCAATTTCAAGTACTTACTGAGCATGTACTCTGTGCTAGACCTTACATCAGTAAGTTAAACATAATGGTCACTTTGCTTGAACTGCCTTCTATTAATTAAGGTAGAGCTCACTGTTGTAACAAACGAGTTATATAATATCAGTACATTAAAGCACTAGAATGTTATTTCTTAGTCACATAACAGATCAGTCTGGCAAGCCGCCTTCCACCCAGGGTCCTTCTGTTTTGCAGCTCTGCCATCCTCTAAGCTTTAGAGTCCTTTATTTCCAGAGCTAACAGCTGGGAAAGAGAAGGAAGAAAAGGCACACCTACTTCTTTTTTTTGGCTGCATTGGGTCTTTGTTGCTACGCGCCGGCTTTCTCTAGTTGCGGTGTGCGGGGTCTACTCTTCATTGCTGTGCACAGGCTTCTCATTGCGGTGGCTTTTCTTGTTGTGGAGCATGGGCTCTCAGTGCGTGGGCTTCAGTAGTTGTGGCTCGCGGGCTGTAGAGCGCAGGCTCAGTAGTTGTGGCGCACAGGCTTAGTTGCTTTGCACCACGTGGGATCTTCCAGGACCAGGGCTCGAACCCATGTCCCCTGCATTGGCAGGCGGATTCTTAACCACTGCACCACCAGGGAAGTCAAAGGCATACTTACTTCTTAACCTGGTCTAGAAATGATGTACATCACTTCTGCTCACATCCCATTAATGAGAACGGATCACCTAGTTCCACCTAGATGTATAGGGGATTGGAAATTGGTTGGGCCAATTCCCAGAAAAAGTTGATGCTATGGAAGAAGAGCATGAGTCTCTGATGGTCAGCTAGCCATCTCATGCCCTTCCTTGATTTGTCTTCTTAGCAAAGTCTTATTCACCCTTAAACCTCAGTCCAAGTGCTACCTCCTTTGTGAAGTCTTCTCTGACCTGTGTAGGCAGATCTAGGTCCTCCTCTTCCTATGCCTCACTGCACTTTTCACATTTCCCCATTATGACAATTAACGTAATGTACTGTGTGGTTTGCATGTCAGTCTGGACCAGGAGCCTTGAGGGCAAGGATATTGTCTTTTCATTTTTGTATTTGGAAATCTTAGCATAGTGCCTGGTAAATAGTAGTTTTACAATAATATTTAATGAACTGATGAATATTATCAGTGAATGAATGACTGTTACCCTAAGGAAAAGAAGCTGGTTTTTACAGAGGAGCAAAGACCTCAGTTTAAAAAACAAACAAACAAAAATGATTGATGATTCAAGATTATCCATAATGCTAAAAGGAAAATAAGCTTTCCATACAAATGTTACAATTATAATTAATATTTTGCATTATTATTTACTTAGAGTCTGTCTCTTGCATAAGCTCCATGAGTGTAGGGACCTTATACGTATTGTTATTTGCTCTGACTCCAGCATCTAGCACACTATCTGGCACACAGTAGGTACTCAGTAATTATTTTAGAAAGAATGAATGGATAAATAAATGAATGAAGACGGCACCCTTAATCCCATGAGCCATATAATAAGTGCATGTCTTACATTACAAGAGGAAAGTGTCGATGGGGTGGTGAAAACTTACACTACAACTAGAAAAGCAGAACAGAATCAGGACTTTACCATCATTACCTTGTACAATTTATGTCATCATCCTCTTTATATAAAAAGATGAACAGGGCTTCCCTGGTGGTTCAGTGGTTAAGAATCCACCTGCCAATGCAGGGGACACGGGTTCGAGCCCTGGTCCAGGAAGATCCCACATGCTGCGGAGCAACTAAGCCCATGCGCCACAACTACTGAGCCTGTGCTCTAGAGCCTGCGAGCCACAACTACTGAAGCCCGTACACCTAGAGCCTGTGCTCCGCAACAAGAGAAGCCACTGCAATGGGAAGCCCATGCACCGCAACGAAAAGTAGCCCCCGCTCGCTGCAACTAGAGAAAGCCTGTATGCAGCAATGAAGACCCAACACAGCCAAAAATAAAAATAAAATAAATAAATTTATTTTTTAAAAAAATGAACAAACATTATCGGAGGAAACTAAAATCTCAATGGCAATAGTTGCCTGTGAGTAAATGAGGACAAATGGATGTCTCCAAAATGGTTGCACTATGAAATAGCCTTTGTAAATTGGTTAATGAGAGAAGCAGGAAGCAAGAGCGCAATTAGAGTGGTGACAACTGAAAAATACACTGATTGAGAAGAGACAAAAACATGTTTTCCATAGTTTTTGAAGAGGTATGGAGACACTTTTTCAAATGTTTATAACACATTTATTCTCCTCATAGGTCCCATGTGAAAAAGTTTGGATTAGACTTTACAAATGGCTTCTGATGGACTACTTGCCAGACTTTGTCATGGGAACCATCTGTGACGAGCAGAACAAAGTGCAAGTGCATAAGCAACTTCCAATAAGAACCTCTGTATGGGCTTGGCCCAGGTATCTTGAAACCCTGGGAAGACCTAAATATAAACAAGTAAGTTTGCAGTGTGGACTGATTTGTGGTGGTACCAACGTTGATGCTGATCTTGACAGTTGGACTTTTTCCAGGAACTGACCAAGATGTTAATTGTAAGTATAGGCATTAAGTGACCTAAAAATAGGACAGTACACTTATTTTGCAGACCTCTGATGATATACAAGCATGGAACCATTGGCCTGCCCTGAGGAGCTATCTGTCTCCCCTTGTGGCAGAAACTGCTATGAGCTCAGCACACAGCTAGACTAAACTTCCTAGCCTCTCTTGAAGTTGGACAGAGCCATGTGCCAGAGTTCTGACTAATAGGATGTGGATGGAAGTGATGGGTGCCAGTTCCAGGTCTGGTGCATGACAAGCCTCCTGTGCAATACACGGCAGGCTCTTTCCCCACCCACTGGCTGAATGGAGAGGATTCTGAGAACCTAGAGGAAGCTAGAGCATGCCTTGGAAGAAGACCGTGAAATACTGCATAGGATTGACCTCTACATTCCATACACCCCCACCCCTCCCAATCTATATTGTACTATGACAAGAACGATATATTTTTATTGGGCCAAACCATTATATTGAAGCCATTTGTTCTAACAGTTAGCCTATCTTGACTAACACAACCCTATCTCCCAACTTTTTTCCTGGTCACAAGTAGGAAGAGAGACTAGGGTGAATTTCGGGAGTCTCAGTCCACAGCTACAGAGGATCAAGACAAAAGAAGGTATCAGAGACAAAGCTCAACATCAGGGAATATCACATTTAGTGGGATTCTGGAGTTAGTTTTAAAGCTTAGACATTCCCACAGAGCTGAAGCCATGCATGTGAGCCTCTGCTTATCTAACCAGTCCCTTCTGGACGTTTTCAAACTCTTGGGAGAACAGTGAATAACCATTTCCCGACCATAGTTATCATATCTCCCAATATAGTCTGTTCGATTTTATATGCTTAGGGTCTAGTCAGATAATACCATATTTAAGACCTGTTTTACTTTTGCTTTTTGCTAAACATGGTAATTAAGAAGAAGAAGAAAAAATCAATTAGGAAGTAACAGTGTTTGAAGGTATATTTTTTATGTGATTATGCAAAGTTTTGTTGAGCCCAATACTAATGGACAATTATGGGGGGAGCCAACCAAGCACTGTGGCAAAAAATGAGGTCTTTTGGTGCTTGCCTGAAGATGTTATTGGGAAACTTTTGTTTACTTATTAGACTTTGGAAATTAAATCCTTCTTCAAGTAGCCTCGGGTCTTAAGGACAATAAATAAAGATGTGCTGACTGAAAACATTTAAAAAAACAACTTGTTATAGCTTTTAAAATAACAAGGGATAAATTCAGCTTAAAACAGGATATTCCAAAGTCATTTGGCCTGCTCAACAGAAACACCAAGCTTAAAAGCTGGATTCTATAGTTCATCTTTGTGCAGATGCTCTACCAAGTGAAACTTAGCAGGGGCCTGGGACAAGAGTCCTAGAAAATGCTAGATAGCTTCTACCTGTAAACCTGATCCCATTATAGGAAAGAGGCAATTGATCTCCCTATCCTGGGAGTGCAGAGAGAGAGGGATGAGCTGGGAGAGAGTTAGGGCCCAGGGGGATGAAGAAGTAAGAGAATTAGGAGAAAGTCTCATTTTTTGTAAGAGTCCCTTAGGGCTGAGATGAAAGAGTTGGTCTTGGGATAGTACTTTTCTTTTCAAGAAATATATTCTATTGCCCTATTTTCAAGGGGTGCAAACTAAGCTATGATGATCCTCATCTCTTCCTGAAACTTCATCTTCTATCCATCTTCCCAAGGCACTCCATTCCTTTGTCTTCCCAACTAAAATCCCTGGCCACAGTTAGATAGCCATGAGCAGACCTGGTACTTCTTGAGGCTCATCACCAGAGCTATGTCAAAATCACATAGGAATCCAGCAGACAAACAGGTGGGCTTAAGGAAATGTTGCTAAGGTATGGTTAGGCAACTGAGTATCCCCCTCAAGACAGGATCTGTTGATTAACACAAAGGATGTGCGACCTCCTTGTATATCCCCTAATCAGAGCCCTCAGGACTTGGCAGGAGTTCTTAAGGGATCTTTGTGGCCATGTAGAACTATGTTATATGAGTGCTTTCCAGCCTCTTCTCTCAATGATCTCATTTTTTCCCCCAAAGCTATATGCTTTGAAAGATTTTTAACTACTAAATAAATCACATTCATAAAGAAAATATTTTAACTATTTATTAGGTACCAGAAATTGTATTAATGAGTGCTTTACATAGATCATCTAAAATCCTCAAGGAGTCTGAAAAATGGAAATGAATAGCCCCATTTTACAGATGAGTAAACTAAGGTTCAGAGATGCTAAATAAATAGCTCAAGTCTTATTGCTAGAAACTCTAAATTTTTTTGGCCATACTGCATGGCTTGTGGGATCTCAGTTCCCTGATCAGGGACTGAACCTGGGCCATGGCAGTGAAAGCCTGGAATCCTAACCACTAGGCCACCAGGGAACTCCCTAGAGACTAAACTCTGGTTGGCCTTATCTCCATACCCACATTCTTTCCAACAGACTTTCTCTACCCTATAGACAACACACACAACCAACCAGAACTTCTTACTGTGAAGATACAGTCTTTACAATGAGTTAGTGTGGCATAATCTCCCCCCATCTTCCAACCCCCTGCTCCCCCCAAGAATAAAGAAGCTTTACTTAGTCAATCTGTTCAGGCTTTATTGTGAATAAATATACAATGTCTTCAGACTTCCCTGGTGGTCCAGTGGTTAAGAATCCACCTTCCAATGCAGTGGATGTGGGTTTGATCCCTGGTGGGGGAACTAAGATCCCACATGCTGCGGGGCAACTAAGCCCACAGGCCAGAATTACTGAGCCCTTATGCTCTGGAGCCCGTGGGCCACAACTAAAGAGCCCACACGCTGCAATGAAGACCCAGCATAGCCAAAAATAAATAAATTTTTTAAAAGTATATATATGTATGTGTATATATATATATATATATATATACACATGTATATATATGTATGTCTTCTAGGCTTTTTTGAAGTATTGGACATGGTTCAAGTAATTTCATTACTATCCTTATAGAACTCTGAGATCCCAGAAAATCAGACTGGAAACTGGAGCTGGCAGTTCAAAACAAATGGAAATTGGAGAGAGGGAATTCAGAACAATTCAGAACACAGATCCAGGCACAGACCTCCTCTTCTGGGATTCTCCCACCCCTTTGATTGTATTGAGTATTCAGTGACATACCACTGGCTGGTGTGAAGCAGGGAATCCTTCGGGAACACAAAATTTGGGGGAATGGGGGAGTCATTAAAGTATGCCGATCTAGAATGAGTGGCAAAAGAAGGGAAGAAAAAAGAAGAATGAGTGAAGAGGGAGAGGGACATGGAGAGAGGCAGAAGGAGGAGGAGAAAGGAGGAGAAAAGAAGAAAAGAGGGAGGACAGGTATAAAGAGGAGGGAGAAAAAGAAGAGAAAAGGAAAAGAATGGATGACCGTTTACATTGTCTTTTCTTGTAACTACTGGTGAGGTCTTCATCACCAAATACAGTAACCCTGAATGGAGGTAATAGGCAAGTGTTGCTAGGTCCACCAGCAGTGCTATTGTGGAAGAACGATTTCCTCAAAGGGACCTTTACCACCTCCCCTACCCAACTGGTAACTTGGAAGCCAGAATCTTTGAAAATTACAGTATAAATGGAGAAAAAGGATATTACTAATTCCAGTAGTAAAATGAAAACTGTTAGTCCAGTATCCTAAGGTTAAGTTCTGTCCTGCTATGCAAAAAATTCACAACAACTCCCTTGTCTTTGTGCTAGCTGAAAAACGAAATAACAAAAACAAACATGAAAAACAAACAAGCAATAATAACAAAAAAACCCCTCTGGGTATCCAGAAATACAGGGCAACCTTGAGCAAAGTTTAACTGGCTTGGGTACTTAATTGCTGTAAAATGAGAGTGTTTATTTGGAGATTTAAAAAATAACTCATTTTCCTTAGAAACCCAAATTCTTATTTTTAACAATGAAATCCTTTAACCTAGTTGCTTATATTTTCAATGAATTATTTAGTTTACGGTAGCAAAAAGAGTTAAACATCAACCAGAGAGAATAGATGCATACTTTTTCCTCACTCTAGAATTTAAACAGTACTCAAGAAACATCTAAAGATCTGTCTATTCTGCATCCAAAGAAAATGCTCTTCCTTAATTTTTTACTCTAGAGTTTAAAGTGGGGTGTTTTTTTTTTGGCGGGGGGCGGGGAAGAATAGAAGGTGAAGAGAGAGTTATTTTAAAATGCCGTAAGAGTCTTCCGTATTTGAACTCCCAAAATGTTCTGACTGTCTTTAAGAAGTGTTAACAAGGGCTTCCCTGGTGGCGCAGTGGTTGAGAATCCGCCTGCCGATGCAGGAGACACGGGTTCGTGCCCTGGTCCGGGAAGATCCCACATGCCGCGGAGCAACTAAGCCCGTGAGCCATGGCCGCTGAGCCTGTGCGTCCGGAGCCTGTGCTCCGCAACGGGAGAGGCCACAACAGTGAGAGGCCCGCATACCGAAAAAAAAAAAAAAAAAAAAAAAAAAAAAAAAAAAAAAAAAGAAGTGTTAACAAAAAAATCTGTTTATTCATAGTTAAATTCTGGCTAATGACCAGTTTCAGAGTACCTTCTTCTGGGCCCAGTCTCTGCTAGACTTCATATTCCAGAACGTTCTGCCTTGATTGACCACCCTCAGAGATAAACATGAACTCCTGCATCTACTCCATAAAGAGGACAAAGCCTCAGTCTTAATCCTCTTATCCTTTACACAGGATAAATGCTGTCTCCTAGGTGCCAGGCAACAACTCAGAGCCCCTTTATCTGAACTTTCAAAGTAGGGATAATCATTTTAAAACAGTGCAAGTAGTCAAGTTCCCATTTTTAAAAACCCATTTTAAAATAGGCTGTCATCACCTTCACCCAGTGATCAGTATTAACTTCATTAGTAGCGAGACAACCAGACATTACGTAGGGCCTAATACGAGGCAGTAGGAAGTATACAGCATTACCCCATGAAGAATTCTTACCAAAATGTTTAACCTGATTCCTATCAAGCCTTGATCTAACTTTGAGCTTACAAGAAATACAGAGGACAGAAGAACAAGTTTAACAACACCATGAGAAAACAGACAAATCCCGCAGGTGGGACATTCTGCAGAACAATTAGCCCAGAATCGTCAAAAAGTCAAAGTCAATGGGGTGGGGGGGTGGGAGGTGGTGAACTGGGAGATTGGGATTGACATATATACACTAATATGTACAAAATAGATAACTAATAAGAACCTGCTGTATAAAAAAAATAAAATCAAAAATCAAAAAAAAAAGAGATTACTTAGAGATAATGGAGATAAATCCAAAATACAGTCAGCTAAAAGAGTTGAAAATGGATGCCTCTGCGAAAGTGGAAATGGGGGAAAAGGTAGTGGACTGCCTTCTGTTTTCATAGAAAACCTTATAATACTTGTTATTTCTTTAAACCATGCATATGTATAACTTTTGTTTTTAAAAGAATATAAGTTTCCTGATGGCAAGGACCATGAGAGTCTTGTTCTATTAAACTCCCCAGTGCTTCACCTGAAGTAGGTGTGTTCAAAAAGTATTTGTTATTCAAGTAAATGAAGTCACTGTTCTTGAAGCTCTAAATGGCTCCTTGTAAGGCACAGCATTAAGATCACAATGCTTGTGATGCCTCCAGGGACTGCAGGCAGGGTCTGACCCCTGCAAGCTCCTCTCCCAGACTCTTCCTCTAGTGCCTCTTTCGTGCTCACATGCACACATTGTTCCTTCCTGCCTCAGGAAATTTGCACTTGCTGTTCCTTCTACCTAAAAAAGCTCTTCACCACCATCACCTAGTTCTCTCCATAAATTGGTTAGACTTCAGCTCAGATGTCACTTCCTCCAGGGGATCCTCCCTGTCTCCTGTCTTCCTCTCTTCACCAGCCTGATGGGGCCATGGTAGGCCTATCCCAGGATCCCCAAGGACTTTGTAGGTTATGTTAAGGCATTTACTCTTCTATCTAGAAGAGAATAGGGAGCCACCAAAGTGTTGCCAGCCAGGAAAGATAAGATCAAATATGCTGGTAGGTCTGGGGCTCAGAGAATTATGAACAGCAGCAAGCAGCTTACCTGGGACACCGATGACCCTTGCTCAGCAAACAATGGCCTCATCCTACCTCCCCAGGGTACCTCCAGTAATTCCCTATGGTAGTGTTTTCCAGAATGGGGCATGACTCTCACCGGGGGCTGTAGGGATAATTTTAGTGGCACATAATCAAATATTTTTCAAAGATTAACATATTTATTTCAATGGGGATTCAAAAATAAAACTTGCATTATAACCGCCCCCCCAAAAAAGAAGAAGTCAACGTCATGAAAATAAAATGCATATGGGTATGGTGCGAGGAGACAAGTCTAGATTAGGAGCCTTAAGAAGCATAACTACCAAATAAAATATGTTTGAATTAACCATCTTTAAAAGTCATTTGGGGGCTTCCCTGGTGGCGCAGTGGTTGAGAATCCGCCTGCCGATGCAGGAGACACGGGTTCGTGCCCTGGTCCGGGAAGATCCCACATGCCGTGGAGCAACTAAGCCCGTGAGCCACGGCCGCTGAGCCTGCGCGTCCGGAGCCTGTGCTCCGCAACGGGAGAGGCCACAACAGTGAGAGGCCCGCGTACCGCAAAAAAAAAAAAAAAAAAAAAAAAAAAAAAAGTCATTTGGGAAGAGGGGGAAATGGAGAGTTTTTCTTAAAGGGTATAGAGTTTGTTTGGCATAATGAAAAAGTTCTGGAAATAGTGGTGGTGATTACACAATATTGTGAATAGACAATGCCACTGAACTGGACACTTAAAATGGAAAATTTTACAATATGCATATTTTACCACATAGCTTTTAAAAAGACATTTTGGGAACAAGTAGCAAATATCTGAATGTGGGTGGATATTACATGCTATTGAGAAATTATAGGAATCATGTGAAATGTGAGAATGGAATTGTGTTTACCTGATAAAGATGTGTTTATTATTTAGAAATAAATGTTGAAATATTTGGGGGGAAACATATATGTTTCTATAAGTTGCTTTAAATTACTTCAGAAAAAAAATGGAGAATATATGGAAAAATTTTAGCAATTGTTTGATCTAGATGGTGGATATTGGATGTTCATTATACTATTCTGATTCCTTCTATGTATTAGAATTTTGCAAAGAAGAAGGGAATCATGAACAAATCACCTTTCTATAAGACACCACAAACGATGACTGGAGATCTGAATTGGAAAGTTACTCTAAGGTGATGCTCTCTGGAAGGCCAGACTTTCCAGGGTAAGGAGGTGGGTGGCACAGGAAGTGTTGGTGGGCAGAGTCACATAACCCTAATAGAGGTGCTACATATGAAAAGCAGCTGAAGAGAAAGTTCAAAAGGATGAAGAAAAGGTTTCAACCCAAAACGGGAGGGCAGGAAGTCTGCACAGAGAATCATTGCTCTCAGCTGTAACTGGCTTTCCTGTTACCCCTGTGTCCTTCCTTGGGGTTTGGGCTGCTTACTTGCACTGAAAGGTCAAATTGTTGCAGTTATGGGAGCTAAACAGAGAGGAAAAGGATTGTTTTCACCAAAGACACTGCAGGTCATTTTCCTTCTACAAAACTATGCACCATAAAGCAAGTCACTAGGTTGTATCTCTCCTATACAGTTTTGAAGTTCATCTCCATCCTCATTCTTCTTCGTGAACAGAACTTTAGTGTACCCTGACTAGAAGTGCATTCAGAAGAGAAGGGAATAAGACTTTGAAAAAAGAACCACCCAAGGCACTAATACAGTAAATGCATGGCTTCCCCTGCCTAAAATACCTGATAACATCTGCAGAGCACTTCATTTATACCAACAATTTTAACCTTGCCACAAAACACAAATTGCTTTAATAACTCTGCAATTTCCTTATGGGTTAAAATCTTACTCAGCTTCTTCTAATGGGTCTTTGATTTTCATGGAACTGTGAAACATTCTTACTCACCAAGGCATTCTGCTCAGGTTTGGTTTGACCCTGTCTTCTCCACTACCTGCATCTCTATACATATCTCTGTCAGGAATCTTTCTCCGACTACAAGCTTCAAGGAGAGGAACATCAACCTTCTCTCTATCCTCTCCTTCCTATCCTGCAAGAGGAGACAGTACTCTAATTGCAGGCAGAGATCCACATTTACGGTGAGTAGGGTCACCGGGCCATCCACATCCCCCTTCTCCCCCAACCCTTTCCTTCCTTCTCTTTCCTCCTTCGTGGTGGCCTCAGTGTTAGAAGGGCAATTCTCCCTCACACCATGAAGTTCAGCTATTTGGTTCTCCTACATTCTCTCAAATGTTCTCGACTGCTCTCTTATTACACACCCAGTGGAGGGTGATAAAATTGCAAGACTCAGGTTTGGGCTTAGGGCAAGGAAAAATGCCCCCTAAATCTTCTATCTTGGCTATGAGATCTAGGCCAGCTTAATAGAGAGCTCTGCATTAGCATTTTAGGTGCAACCCGATTAACAAAATGTTACATTACTATTGACTCAACTGTCAGGGCTAACAGTGGTACCTGGGCTAAGCCTGGGTTTAGGCATTCTTTTATCCCTTGTCCTAATAATACCTTTATCTATCTATCTATCTATCCATCCATCCATCCATCCATTTATCCATCTTTCTATATATATCTAACAGCTTTATTGAGATATACATCACATACTATACAATTCACCCATTTAAAGTATACAGCTCAATATTTTTTAGTACTTTTACAGAGTTGTGCAAACATAACCACAATCAATTTTAGAATATTTTATCACCCCCAAAAAGAAAACTTGTACCCATTAGCAGTCACTCCCCATTTCCTCCTAACCTCCTCCATCAAACCTCAGCAATTAGGCAATTGCTACTCTATTTTCTCTATATAGATTTGCTTTTCTGGACATTTCATATAAATGGAATCAGGCCTTTTTCACATAGCATAATGTTTTCAAGGTTTATATCCATGTTGCAGTACTTCATTCCTTTTCATCGCCAAATAACATCTATTGTATGGATATACCATATTTTATTTAACCAGTCATTAGCTGATAGGCATTTGGGTGGTTTTCTCTCTTTTTTTTTTTTTTTTTTTTGGGGACTGGAACAGCACAATCTTTATTCAATGGCCAAAGAATGGAGAAGCAGGAAAGTAGTTTGCAAATCAACTTCTCCAGATTGTTTCTAATTTTAGACTATTATGACTACTGCTGCTATGACCATTCATGTGCAGTTTTTGTGTGGACATATATTTTCATTTCTTTTGGTTGTATATGTAGGAGAGGAGTTGCTGGGTTATATAGTAACTCTATGTTATAGTCTTTTGAGGAGCTGCCAGACAGATTTCCAAAGTGGTGTATCACTTTACATTCCTACGAGGAATGTATGAAAATTCCAATTTCTCCACATCTTCACCAACCCTTAATACTATCTGTCTTTTTGACTATAGTTATCCTAGGGGGTATTAAGAGGTATCTCATTTTAGTTTTGATTTGTATTTCCCTGACAGCTAATGATGTTGAGCACCTGTTCATGTGCTTATTGACTGGCCTTTTGTATAACTTCCTTGAAGGAATGTTTATTCAAATTCTTTGTCCATTTTATTTTTTAGGGTATCAGATGTGATTGGCTTTAATTGTTTTTATAAGCAATTTAGGGTCTTCAGGGTATATCCATTTGGGGAGGAAACCAGGTTGCTTTTGTAGGGCGTCCCTGGTGTGGTCCTAAGATTGGTTCACATGGCTTTATTTACTTATTTGTTTTTTAAAATTTTTACTGGAGTATAGTTGATTTTCAATGTTGTGTTAGTTTCAGGGTGTGTGTGTGTGTGTGTGTGTGTGTGTGTGTGTGTGTGTATCTCCATTCTTTCTCAGATTTGTTTCCCATATAGGTTATTACAGAATATTGAGTAGAGTTCTCTGTGCTATACAGTAGGCCCTTGTTAGTTATCTATTTTATATATAGTAGTGTGTATATGTTAATCCCAATCTCCTAATTTATCACTTCCCCCATGTTTCCCTTTTGGTAACCATAAGTTTGATTTCAAGATCCGTGAGTCAGTTTCTGTTTTGTAAAAAAGTTCATTTAGGGCTTCCCTGGTGGCGCAGTGGTTGAGAATCTGCCTGCCAATGCAGGGGACGTGGGTTCGAGCCCTGGTCTGGGAAGATGCCACATGCCGCGGAGCAACTTGAGCCTGTGAGCCACAACTACTGAGCCTGCGCGTCTGGAGCTTGTGCTCCACAACAAGAGAGGCCGCGACAGTGAGAGGCCCGTGCACCGCGATGAAGAGTGGCCCCCACTCGCCGCAACTAGAGAGAGCCCATGCACAGAAATGAAGACCCAATGCAGCCAAAAATAAATAAATAAATAATTTTTAAAAAAATTTTAAGTTCCTTTATATCATTTTTTATTAGATTCCACATATAAGTGATATCATATGATATTTGTCTTTCTGTCTGACTTACTTCACTTAGTATGGTAATCTCTAGGTCCATCCATGTTGCTGCAAATGGCATTATTTCATTCTTTTTTATGGCTGAGTAATTCCATTGTATATATGTGCCACATCTTCTTTATCCATTCATCTGTCAATGGACATTTAGGTTGCTTCCATGTCTTGGCTATTGTAAACAGCGCTGCAGTGAACACTGGGGTGCATGTATCTTTTTGAATTATAGTTTTCTCTGAACATATGCCCAGGAGTGGGATTGCTGGATCATATGGTAGTCCTGCATTTAGTTTTTTAATGAACCTCCATACTGTTCTCCATAACGATTATACCAATTTACATTCCCACCAACAGTGTAGGAGGGTTCCCTGTCCATTTTTAAATTGGGTTATTTGTCTTATTATTGAGTTGTAAGTGTTCTTTCTATATTTCTAGACATAATCTATTTTTTCTTTCGTTACCTATGCCTTTGGTATCATATCCAAGAGATCATTGCCAAATCCAATGTTGTAAAGCTGTGTCCTGTTTTCTTCTAAGTGTATAGTCACTTTTATATGTTGCTGGATTCAGTTTGCTTGTATAATGTTGACAATTTTTATTCATAAGAGATATTGTCTGTACTTTTCCTGTGATGTCTGGCTTTGGAATCAGGGTAATACCAGCCTCAAAGAATGAGTTGGAAGTGTTACTTCCTCTTCTGTTTTTTGGAAGAGTTTGTGAAAATTTTGTTTAATTCTTTAAATTTTGGTAAAATTCAACAGTGACCTCATCTGGGTCTGACCTCTTCTTTGTGGGAAGTCTTAAATTCTGAACTCAATCAATTTATTTGTTACAAATTTATTATGATTTTCTGTTCTTCTTGCATAGTTTGTATAGTTTTTTTAAAATTTATTTATTTATTTTTAGCTGCATTGGGTCTTCGTTGCTGGCACAGGCTTTTCTCTATTGCATGGAGCGGGGGCTACTCTTCGTTGCAGCGCACGGGCTTCTCATTGCGGTGGCTTCTCTTGTTGCGGAGCACGGGCTCTAGGCACGCGGGCTTCAGTAGTTGTGGCTCATGGGCTCCAGAGCGCAGGCTCAGTAGTTGTGGCGCATGGGCTTAGTTGCTCCGCGGCATGTGGAATCTTCCTGGACCAGGGCTCGAACCCATGTCCCCTACATTGGCAGGTGGATTCTTAACCACTGTGCCACCAGGGAAGTCTGTAGTTTATGCCTTTCAAAGAATTGGTCCAAGTTATCTAATTTATTGGCATACAATTGTTGATAGTATTCGCTTTTTTATCCTTTTTATTTTTGTGGAGTTAGTAGTAGTGTCCTCTTTTATTTCTGATTTCAGCAATTTGAATCTTCTCTCTTTTGTTTCTTGGTCAGTCTAGCTAAAGGTTTGTCATTTTGTAGATCTTTTCAAAGAACCGGCTTTTGGTTTTGTTCATTTTCTCTATTGTTTTTCCTATTCTTTGTTCCATTAATTTCCACTCTCATCTATTTCCTTCCATCTGCGTGATTTGGGTTTAGTTTGCTCTTCTTTTTCAGTTTCTGAAAATGGAAGAATAGGTTATTGATTTGAGATCGTTTTCTTTTTTTTTTTCTTCAATATAGGCATCTACAGCTATAAATTTCTTTCTAGGTACTGCTTTGGTACATTCCATAAGTTTTGGTATGTTTTGCTTTCATTTTCATTCATCTCAAAGTATGTTCTAGTTTCCTCTAATTTCTTTTTTGACCTATTGGTTATTTAGGAGTGAATTGTTTAATATCCACATATTTGTGAATTTACCAAAATTCCTTGTCTTACTGATTCAAATTTATTTCTACTCTGGTCAGAAGTCATGTTTTGTATAACTTCAAATCTTTAAAATTTATTAGGGCTTGTTTTATAATCTAGAATATAATCTATCCTGGAGAATAGTCCATATTCATCTGAGAAGAATGTGTATTTTGCTGTTGGTGGTTGGAGCATTTTATAGATGTCTGTCAGGTCTAACTGGTTTATAGTTTTGTTACAAACCAAATAATACACTGTCATAATTATTCATTAATATAATTTTGTCATTTTTTAAGGTTGAGAAAAGAAAGGAAAGCAAGTTATATTTAGTGTTTTTTTATATCACCTTCTTACTTACCAGTTATGTTTCTCTTCATTTGTTCCTGCAGATTTGAGTTACCATCTTGTACCTCATTTCTTATTCCACTACAGCTTTGTTCCCACCCACCGCCATTGTGCTGTCATTATCAAATATGTTCTTCTATACAACTGCTTTCTAGATCACTTGAGAAAAAAGGGAGAAAAATATATATTGATATACTGTCTTTTATAATTACATAATTATATTTACTAGTGCTCTTTGTTTTTTTGTGTGGATTTGAGTCAGCTTGAAGAACTTCCTTGTTTCGTGTAACTCTAGCTAGCAGTGAATTCTCTCAGATTTTATCTGGGATTGTCTCTGTTTCACTTTCATTTTTGAGAATTAGTTTACTGGATAAAAGATTCCTATTTGACAGAGATTTTCCCCTCAGCATTTTGAATATGGCATCTCACTGCTTTCTAGCCTCCACTGAGAAATGGTGAGAAGTCAGTTATTAGTCTTATTTGGGTTCCCTTGTTTGTGATGTGTTGGGTTTTTTGCTTGCTGTTTTCTAGATATTCACTTTCAACATTTTTACTATGATGTGTCTGAATGTGGATCTCTTTGTGTTTATTCTACTTGGGATTAGTTGAGCTTCATGGATGTGTAGATTAATGTTTTTCATCAAATTTCAGAAGTTTTCAGCCATTATTTCTTTAAATATTTTTCTGCTCCTCTCTTTCTCTTTCTCCTTCTGGTACTCCCATTGGGCATGTGTTGATGTGCTTAATGATTCTCACATTCCTCTGAAGTTCTGTTCATATTTCTTCATCCTCTTTTCTCTCTGTTTTTGAGATCAAATAATATCCATCTATCTATCATCTATCTATCTCTCTTCAAGTTTGCTGATTCTTTCTTCTACCAGTTCAAGTATACTGCTGAGCCCCTCTAGTGAATTTTCTTTCTATTATCACAGTTTTCAAGTTCAGGATATCCATTAGGTTCTTTTAAAAACAATAATAATTTCCATCTCTTTATTGATTATCTTATGAGAGATTGTTACCCTACCTTCTTTTGATTCTTTAAGCATGGTTTTGTTCAGTTCTTTCAATATATTTATGATAGCTGCTTTGAAGTCTTTGTCTGCTAAGTTGGATATCTGGGCCCTCTCACAGGGAGTTTCTGTTGATGGCTTTTTTCTCCCTTGTATGGGTCACATCATATTTTCCTGTTTCTTTGCATGTCTCATAATTTTTTTGTTGAAAATTGGACATTTTAGATATTATATTGTAGCAGGTCTGGATACTGATCCCCTCATTTTTCTGAACTGTTCAAAATTTGGGTTCTGAACCAAGTATGATATGAAGACTAAATTGGAGGTGAATTTGAGGTAAAGGTACTGATAGATCACCCCTGACCAGATGAAAACTTCATAGAGAATCTCTGAGAACCATCTCCCTTATGCACTCCAAGCACAGAATACCAGCAGATACTGATAAAAATAAACCACTAAACCATGTATCAGGAAACAAGGGTACTAAATCTTAGCTCTCTTCTTGGATTTCTAGGTGACGCAGAATAAGCCAGTCAACCTCTTCTGAGCTCCAGTTCCCTGGAATAGCATATTGTGTTCAAGTATTTGTCTCACCGCTGGTCCCCAAATAGGGCATGTAGTTTAGATTGTATTTATGGTGGAGTGATTTTCACTAAATCTTCCCTATTCTTTTTCCATCCTGCTATTTCTTGTGACTGATATCATGCATCTGGGAAGTATCTGCCTGGGCTTTGAGAGTTATTGCTGCTTTGGATTTGTGAACTGCAGTTTGAGTCTTGTCTAATAAGCATCATGTTCTAAACACCTTGAACTTGTTGGATGAAGAAAGGAAATCACAAAGTTTATCCCTACCCTCACTAAATGTTTTAATTTGTGAAAGAAAAGGCAGTAGGAAACTTGGAATTTCCGGCTCTGATCTTTTGGTCCTAGTCTACTGTTCCAAGCCAGAATCATGTCTCACCCTCCCCAGGCACTATTATTTTTGGTCACTCAAAATGAAGTTGTTCCTAGACAATTCATCTTCCAGCTATCTTTGGAACAAAGTTTGCCTCCAGTAAGATCTTTACAAGGGCCTGTGGCCCTGACTTACTTTTTACTGGCTTCTTAATAAGCACTGCCACAAGCCATTTGAATACCTTGGAGATCAAGATTAGTAAGTCCCATCAGTCATTAAGGTGGTTAAAATCGGTCTCCCTCCAGAGATTAGGTTTAACTAGCTCACCCACAGGGCGAGGACTCTTTGGCCAAAAAACCCCAGATCTAAATTGAAAGCGATTGACCAAACCAAGATCGAGCTAGTTTTCTTACTTGCAGCAGCCAAACTATTGTCCTGACTGGTAGGCAGAGTTTTCACAGCACAATAAAGTTGTTAAAAAACATTTGGGGCCCAACAGGAAATCATTGCTTAATGGTTATAGAGTTTTTGTTTTGGATGATGGTAAAGTTTTGGAAAGAGATAGTGGTAATGGTTACACAAGATTATGTATATAGTTAATGCCACCGAATTGTACATTTAAAAATGGTCAAAATAGTCAATTTCATGTTATGTATATTCTATCACACACACACACACACACACACACACACACACACACACACACACACCTTGGGGCCCCACTGCTAATGGCTCTCTGTCCAGAATGTTCCTCAAATTGTTTAATAATAACATCTAATCTGAGGCTTTGCCAGCACCTGAGGTTCCTGAAGAGCTCCAAAGATTTCCTGAGTATTACTGCCAACAGCATGGCAAACGGAAAAAAAAAATTAACTTCCCATATCTCTGCCTGTTTCCCCAGAAACTTGGAAATAATATGTAGCTACTTAGAGTCCAGGGGTGCAGAAAGGCTTAAGAAGGGTGTATGTGCATTTGGAGTTAGTCTGAGTTGGCATCCACTTCTGTGTACCCTCATTAAGTGGTACCTGAAATAACTAGCAGGATCATTAAGTGGCTTACTCTAATCCTTCTAAATTGTTAGACTTAATCTAGAATTATGATGATATAACCCCAATTAACTGCCAATAGTTTTGAACATCCTTTTCTGATTGACTCTGTCTTTTTCCTGTTTATCTGTTAGGCCACTGCAGCCTTGTGACCCAAGGCTCTGGAATGGATCAGCCCTCCTACTCACTCCCTCCTGCACACACCGCGTCTCCATGGAAACAGCTTGTCAGGCCCTGTTTGGCTGCAGGTTCCGAAGACCTCTCATCTGCAGCCCCAGTCCTGCACAGATTCAGTCTTAATAAGCCAGGCTTCTAAGGAGGAACTTGTACTAGGAGGCCCATCCTCTCTAGCTGATGGGGTCTGGAATTGTCCTTAAGTCTCCTTTGGGGTATACCTGGGGAGTCCTGAAGGCCACTGCGTTGCCCTGACCTTCCAACACTGATATTCAGGTCAATGGCAGGTTTCCATCCTGGGTTTCTGCTTCAACCTGAACTCATCATCTCCTTCCAGCAAGCCTTCTGCTCCCATCATCTCTCCCCACCCACCAAAGATGAAAGTCATTCCGAGCTCTACAGGCCCCACCTGTGGCTAATCACCAAGGTCAGTTGGTAACTACTCTTGTATCAACTCAACCTCATCTTTCTTGCATCCCTATTGCCTCTGCTATAGTTCAGGCCCACATTATTTTCTTCTTCAATTGCTGCAAGATCCTCCAACCTGGTCCTCCTACTTCTATACTTGCTTTCCTTACATCCAATCTCCATATTACAACCAGTGAGAAAAACTTCCTAAAAAAACAGATCTGACACGTCCTTCTCCCACAGAAAGTCAGTGGTTCCCATTGCCCTCAGGATAGAACTCAGACCCTCTTACATACATACAAGATTACACCTTTAATCTGACCCCTGCTCACCTCTCCAGGATCATCTCTTGCCCCTTCCCCTGCATATTCTGATCTTAGCCACACCAAACCACTTACCTTCTCCAATGAACCACCTGTTCTCTCTTGCCTCTGTGACTTTGTACTGTTGCCTCCTTCACCTGGAGTGTCCATTCTCCATTCCCCTCCCCCCCATAAACCTTTCACCTTCTTGGCGAAGCTTTTCCAACTGTCAAATCTTAAGTGCCGGGCTTCCCTGGTGGCGCAGTGGTTGAGAGTCCGCCTGCCGATGCAGGGCACACAGGTTCGTGCCCTGGTCCGGGAAGATCCCACATGCCGCGGAGCGGCTGGGCCTGTGAGCCATGGCCGCTGAGCCTGCGCGTCCGGAGCCTGTGCTCCACAACAGGAGAGGCCACAACAGTGAGAGGCCCGCGTACCGCAAAAAAAAAAAAATCTTAAGTGCCTCTTCTATGTTCTCTTAGAGCTCCTATGTTTATTCCCTTTCTGCTGAACTGTCAACTCCCTGAGGGCAAGGAATATGCCAACCTCTAGTTCAGTGCCTAATATATTCACTCAAATGTCTGTTGTATATGTGAAAGAATAAAGACTAAGCCTCTGGAATAAAAATGCCACCACATGCTAATTACAAGTATCCTTTTTCAGAGTCTTCTGTTGTCGGGCATCATTCATCCATCAGATCGGATCAGGCATTTGCTACACTGCCAGGACACTGCGACTTGGACTGCTGGCCACTGTCCTTGGGGGTACATCTACAAATGGGTCAGTTGCCCCAGTCCACTCTGGCTAGTTCTGGTTGCCTCTTTTTTGTTAGTCACTGGGGAGGTCCCTGCTGGCCTCATGGCTGAACCCTTGTGGCCTCAGTCAGCAGCTGGAGAGCCATTCCTAAGAGCTGAGATAGTGACTCAGCCCTTCTCTCATTACCAAGGGAAGATTCCTTTCTCACTGGTTATGCAATGTCACCCAGGCTATGTTTTCATTAGTGGAGTCCAAAATTTGGAATCATGGTAAGAGGAGAAAATAGCAGTTAATCTCAGGAATAGATAAGTTCTGTCATGCTTCTGCAGGAGAGATTTTCTTTTTTTCTGTTTTTGTTTTTGGTGGGTCATGGGTGGGTGAAGGAAGTGGTAAGGAACCTGTGTTCATATATAAAGAAATAAATCAAAGGAGGAGTTGGATGTATATGATACTTTTGCTCAGAGAGTTCAATGGATTATCTGGGAAAGAAGCCAGAAAAAGACTTCTCATCAGAGGTAGCTGCCCACCCATGTACGTAAAAGAGCATTTAGCCCTCAGCCCTGTTCCATTCATTTTTTCCTAAATCAACACATGGTCTCATCTCCCAGAAATGAGAAACCAGTCAACTTTTTGCTGTGGACCTGGATGAAATGGAAAAAAAAGAATGGATTTTGCTTCAAACTGGGTTCCCTTGCTTGCAGTATAAGGCTTACACAGAAGAGTAAGGACGCTAGGAAGAGGGAGTAGCAAAGTAAAGGCACAATCTCACCTTCTCCCCTGCAGTAAGAAAGTAAAAGATCCATTAGATGAGAAAATGTATGTGAAAGCATTTAGCACAGTGCTTGGCAAATGGATGGGATTCAATAATATTGACTCTTTGTTTTATCTATGCTCAGTGTAGAGACTCATAAGGTAGATTTTGTGTAGGAAGAATATAGGGGGAACCAGTGGGAGTGAGGGATTATGCTCTACCTGGATGATAGTTAAAATTTTGCTGTTAGAGTTTCTTTCCTTTGACTGTATCAAAAAACAAACACCAACTAGAGGCAAAAGACATTGTCTTCAGACATTTCTATTTCTATTTTACTATTAATGGTTCATTATATTCTTTCTCTCTTGTCTGTCATTTTTTTTTTTCAGGAAGTAATGGAGAGAAGTTAAAGGCATTAAACATCATAGATGAGGGTGGAAGTACACATTTTCTGTTTCTTTGAGCTAGACAAAAACCTAACAGTCTGAATTGGAATACTATCACTCATAACTTCTACTATATAAATAAATAATTTTAACAAGTGTAACGTCCTAGTAGACATGAAACAGTTAATGTAGAGACCAAGGAACAACTGGGTCATTTGCCTCAGTACTGAGGTAGTTTCTTAATTGGACGTGTTAGGAGTGGTAGAAGATCTCGTCTGTTGACAACTTAGAAAGTTGCAGTTGAGGAGGCAAAAGGAAAACAGAAATCATAAGCACTTTTACACATATGAAGTTGTTAATAAGCAGCTTCTAACTCTATGTATGTTCGTATTACTAAAACCTAGAACAGCACTCAGAGTACTTGTAAGTGCTCAACAACTGTTTGTTTAACCAAAACCAAACTAAAAGCAAAACAAAATGAAACAAACAAAACTGGTACTAGGGGCTTCCCTGGAGGCGCAGTGGTTGAGAGTCTGCCTGCCGATACAGGGGACACGGGTTCGTGCCCCGGTCCAGGAAGATCCCACATGCCGTGGAGCGGCTGGGCCCGTGAGCCATGGCCACTGAGCCTGCACGTCTGGAGCCTGTGCTCCACAACGGGAGAGGCCACAACAGTGAGAGGCCCGTGAAAAAAAAAACCACAGAAAAAACTGGTACTTGTTAACATCAGTCAGCTATGTCCCACTCTAGGTTCAATAATACTATCAGATTAATAAAAACTCTGAAACCAACGTAACCATGTCCTATGATTGTATAGTGTCATCCCACATATATTTCCTTTTCATACTCAACAGTTCTGTACTCAACATATACTCAATATGTAGTCTTTATTGCCTCCATTTACAGGTAAAGGAACAATGTCATAACAGGTAAAGGGGCTTGCTCAGATAAGCAGGAAAATTAATGTTAACCTAGAGTCTAAGATTCTTAACTCCAAAATGAATAGACAAAATTAAAAGACAAAAAAATCCTTTATTAGGGGCAAAGAGATCCTCCTTAATATTTTAATAAAGAGCTATCACAACTCAGTAATTAAAAGACAAAGACCCTGGGCTTCCCTGGTGGCGCAGTGGTTGAGAATCTGCCTGCCGATGCAGGGGATACGGGTTCGTGCCCCGGTCCGGGAAGATCCCACATGCCGCGGAGCGGCTGGGCCCGTGAGCCATGGCCGCTGAGCCTGTGCGTCCGGAGCCTGCGCTCCGCAACGGGAGAGGCCACAACGGTGAGAGGCCCGCGTACCACCATAAAAAAAAACCAACAACAACAACAACAAAAGACAAAGACCCTAATAGAAAAATTGGCAAAGTATACAAACTAACAAATCATAAAAGGAGATCTCTGTAGTAATCAAAGAAATACTTTATTGTTAATCAGGCTCTGCTTAAAATGTGAGTTCAGAGATTGCTGGTAAAATGGCCTAGACTAGATTTCAGAACAAAGGTTAAAGATAAATGGGCCTTGGGGCTTCCCTGGTGCCACAGTGGTTAAGAACCTGCCTGCCAACTCAGGGGACATGGGTTCAAGCCCTGGTCCGGGAAGATCCCACATGCTGCAGAGCAACTAAGCTAGTGCACTACAACTACTGAGCCTGCACTCTAGAGCCCGCCAGCCACAACTACTGAAGACTGCGTGCCTAGAGCCCATGCTCCGCAACAAGAGAAGCCACTGCAACGAGAAGCCTGTGCACTGCAACAAAGAGCAGCCCCCGCTTACCACTAGAGAAAGCCCGCATGCGCAGCAACGGAGACTCAGTGCAGCCAAAAATAAATAAATGAAATAAATAAATTTATAATACATAAATAAATGGGCCTTGGACTTCCCTGGTGGTGCAGTGGTTAAGAATCCACCTGCCAATGCAGGGGACACGGGTTCAAGCCCTGGTCTGGGAAGATCCCACATGCTGCAGAACCACTAAGCCCAGTGCACCACAACTACTGAGCCTGAGCTCTAGAGCCCACAAGCCACAACTTCTGAGCCCGTGTGCTACAACTACGGAAGCCCATGCTCCTAGAGCCCATGCTCCACAACAAGAGAAGCCACCACAATGAAAAGCCCATGCACCGCAACGAAGAGTAGCCCCCGCTCACTGCAAGTAGAGAAAGCCCACACGTAGCAACAAAGACCCAACACAGCCAAAAATAAATAAATTAAATAAATAAATTTACAATAAATAAATAAATAAATGAGCCTTTTCCTTGCCCTAATCCCAATTTGAGTTTTGCAATTTTAATACCTTCCACTGGGAGTGAAGACATGAGAAAGCCAAAAGCATTGGGAAGAACAGATCAGCATTGTCTGGGCCTCACAGATAATTATCAGCAGCTGAGGAGAAGGAATTCATAGGGCAGCATCCCAGAGCCTGTGGGCCCCTGATGTTCCTCAGGGACAGAGTCAAGCCTTGTCTGGCTCTATGAAGAGCCCTGTAGTCTTGCTCCTCAAACTGTGGTTCGTGGGCAGCAGCAGGGACATCTCCAGGGAGCTTACGGAAATGCCGAACCTCGAGCCCTGACTCCAGGCCTCTTGAATCAGAATCTGCATTTTAGCAAGTTTCCCAGGTAACACACACACAGTGAAGCTTGAAAAGCATTGCCCTGGGGGGCATGGCTCAGGGTCTGCTCATTGCAGGTGCTCAGTAAATGCATGCCCACTGAATGAAAGACTGGACAGGGTGATCTCTGCGGTCCCTTTCAAAAGTAAATCATCTGGGGCTTCCCTGGTGGCGCAGTGGTTGCGAGTCCGCCTGCCGATGCAGGGGACACGGGTTTGTGCCCCGGTCCGGGAAGATCCCACATGCCGCGGAGCGGATTGGCCCGTGAGCCATGGCCGCTGAGCCTGCGTGTCCGGAGCCTGTGCTCCGCAATGGGAGAGGCCACAACAGTGAGAGGCCCGTGTACCACAAAAAAAAAAAAAAAAAAAAGTAAATCATCTCATTTACTGAAAACTAGTCACTATCCAGTTGAGTAAAGTATCAACCATTTTACAAAGGGCTTTAAGTAAGATTAATGAATTAATACTGGTGTTTTGGTGTTGAAGTTTTTTACAGTGAATTCAGAGTTTATTATCAGTATTATTTCACTAGGCTTCTTTATATGCCCAAGAGGCACCAACAAGGCATAAATCCTTCTCTTTTGTCCTCTCTGGTCTACCTCTCACAAAAAGGAAATAATTGGGAATGTAAAATAGAATGAGTAGAAATGAGAGCAAGTCTGAAAATGCTGGAGAAAAGAATGCCCACCAATGTAAGGACATTGCTCTTTTATCTGCCTTTCCAGTGAGTGGAGTCTCTAAGCTTTCATCTTGTACCATATGGGCATGTGTGTGGAGGAAGTGGTGGTGAGGAGGGAAAGAAGAGACAAGGAAGAGAAAGAAGGGACCAAGCTTTAAGGACCCCTGTGCTGTCCAATGAGCGGACACAGGCAAAGGTACCAAATCTGGCCATTAAAGTGCGTCTGAAGCAACTGTGTGCACCATCATCATTATTGTCATTATCATCATTTTTAGTTCTACTTGCTGTCTGCCAACCTCTTCACAGAGCAGACCATCTTAATAGTGACCCAGCCCATAGCTTCAAGGTTGTCCACAGACCTGATGCTGCCAGAAAACCAGTTACAAGAAGGGAGACGAAAGGGATCCAGAGAATGGAGAGGCATTCTGAGTTCCATTAATGCGTGAGGTGACTCACGGCTGACTCAGACAAACGAAGACAAGCCTGGAGAGGGGAGACGGTGGGGGGCAGACCTCAAAGGAGCCCTGCCAAAATGTTCAAATGGGAGCTAGGAGGCCAGGGACACGGTGTTATTTAGAGAGCAGCCTGCAGCTCTGGTGTTGAAGGGAGGAGCGGATCTGAAAACAGAGGGAGAAAATTGCATTTGAGGCCAAAAACTGAGTTGTGAATCTGTAGCTTTCTGTGCTTTGACAAATGTGTAACATTCTCTGGTGACATTGACCTGCTCCTTGGCACATCTTAGAATACTAACTCAATAGGAATTAATTGTCATCAGTTTCCTGGGGAGTAGAGGTAAATCAGGTACCACTCTCATTTTTCTAATGATCTCAGTGAGAAAAATTAGCCTCTTTAGTATTTTACATTTGGAGAACACTGTGATCCGACCTGTGCTTATAGATGATAGATTTTTAAAAAAACTTGAACATACGACTAAAGCATCTTCTCTCTGATTAATGGCTAATTGAGGTTTCAGTTTGAGGATTCCAAAGTTAAATACCGTTATGAAGGTTCACAACTGCATTGTCCAATATGCACTGTACTGAAATGATATGTCCCACCACACACTATATCTAGGTTCCCTAAAGCAGACGTCCCCAACCCTGCAAGTACTGGTCTGCAGCCTGCTAGGAACTGGGCCACACAGCGGGAGGTAAGCGGCGGGCAAGCAAGCAAAGCTTCATCTGCTGCTCCCCATTGCTCCCCATCACTCGCATCACCACCTGGAACATCCGCACCCCCGTCTGTTGAAAAATTGTCTTCCACGAAACCGGTCCCTGGTGCCAAAAATGTTTGGGACCATTGCCCTAAAGATCATGCATTTGCGAGATGGCTAGATGTAGGTATAGACTACTTGGGTGACATGGTTTTTCTCTGTGTACTAAAAAACCCACACAGAGATCAAACCCATGACCTCAGCCTCATTAAGACAATGCAAACCAACGGAGCTATCGAAAAATAATTTTGGTCGATTAGATACTTATATATGATTTGATGACTATTGTCTCAAGTGTACTTCACCAGAATGGCACAATGGTGGAAGAGACAGCGGTTCTTTGCCAGCGTGGCCACCCGTGAACTTTCACTAAGGTGAAAAATAAGTTGCTCCAAACGCAAAATTTTTCAACTTTGCCTGCCCACGACAGGCGGCGATGGCAGTTGGACGCGGTTGTTTTAGTCTTGGCCAACTAATTTTCTACTGTCAGCAGGTTTACTGTATTTACTTTGGGGTGTTTTGCAACATTATTAAGCCCAGTATGTCTGACAATTGCAAAAGAAATGAGACTGTTGAATGTGCTATTAATAAGAGGCTTATGATTATGATGAAAATAAAAATGAAAATGAAAGAGATTAACAAAATGAATATTAGGAATGGTGAGAAAAATCACCAGTGTTGCATGTGGGTAAGAGATAGATCATTAGTCAATAGGGGTGATTCTGAAAGACAAAGAGAGCTTCAAAACATGTGAAAAATGCTGGCCGGGTCAATGCAATGAACATCAAAATCAGCAAGAAATGAGGAAAAGTAATCCAAGAAATGGAAACAATTTGGAGTTTGTGATTAGAGACCTGGCATCAGCTTTGAATGCCTATAATCCAAATATTAATTCAGGTAAGGGCTAAAAACTACGTTCAAGCATTTAAAAGCCAAGTGTGGTAAAAGTTCTCATTCTGGATCCTTTGCTGAAAACCAGTGATAGTTCCATAGATTCAAGATCTGTTAGATCTACACAACATTAAATTCCCTATGGAAGCTGAGAAGGAGTTTTATGACACTTGGCAAAGCCCACCAAAGGCTGCCTTGACCGCCTTTCAATTTATATGCACTGGTCTATTTTGGATAAAGAAGCCCAGTAGGATGGCTATCAGCAAGGAGATTAGAATGCTCTCTAGTCTTAAAGCTTTGAAGGACCATCGAGCCCCTTTTTGATAGAGACATGTCTTCCTAAGCTTAAATCACTAATAGCCAGTTTTGTCTTACTGAAGTTTTTTAGAATTCACCTGTTTATAAGATATATAAATGTGTGTATACATTCCTCTGTACACTTTTTGGATCTTGCTTCTTTATTTAACATTGGACAGTGGGATTTTCCTTTAGCTTTTAGCTAATTGTTTAACATGGTCTTTCAATGGAAGCTTGGTATTCCATTTCCTTAGTCATTTGATCCACCTTTTGCTGAGTTCATAAGAATGCTATGATATTAATATCATTTGGCATAAATTGTTACGTTTCTCTGATTATTTCATGAGGATAAATTAGTAGAATAAAGTTACTAGGTCATAGTGTTATGAATATGTTTAAAGTTTTAATATATTTCTAAATTTTCCTTCAAAAAGATTTTGCCAACTGATATCCCTTCAAGAAAAATATCAATGTTCCTGTTTCCATGTACCTTTTTCAGTATTAGATACTATTTTTCTTTTGCCTCTACTCATTTTGAGGAGAAAACATTTTTAATGTTTATTTATTGGTTATTGAGACCTCTTTCTATGATTTTTTTTTTTTTTTTTTTTTTTTTTTTTTTTTTTTTTTTTTTTTTTTGTGGTACGCGGGCCTCTCACTGTTGTGGCCTCTCCCGTTGCGGAGCACAGGCTCCGGATGCACAGGCTCAGTGGCCATGGCTCACAGGCCCAGCCGCTCCACGGCATGTGGGATCTTCCCGGACCGGGGCACGAACCCGTGTCCCCTGCATAGGCAGGTGGATCCACAACCACTGCACCACCAGGGAAGCCTCTCTATGATTTTTAATGCATGTCCTTTGCCAATTTTCCTACTGGAACACTTTCCTTTTAATTATTGATTTGTAATCATTCTTTATATATTAACCAATTTTTTTTTGCCTTTTAACTTTATAATAGTCACCACCATTGTTTTTCATCTCTAAAGGTAATACCAATTGCAGTTAATTACATGGCTGATGGGAAAACTGAATGAGAAAATATTTGTGAAAATATTATAAAATATTTGTGAAAATGATATAAAACATAAAGGATTTTAATCACATACTTCTAGTGTTGATGCTATCCAGAAATCAAGAGGACTGGACTACAAATCTAACATGAATTTGTAGACAAACTACAAGTCTAACATGAGTTTGTAGACAGTCTAACATGAATTTGTAGACAAATAAACTCCTATTCTTGACTCTGACAGTATCTTACAAAATAAGAATTATATGTTTTATATCATAGTTATTAGGAATGCCATAAAAATAAAGATATCAGCTATCAAAACACTGTGAGGGGGCTTCCCTGGTGGCGCAGTGGTTGAGAATCCGCCTGTCGATGCAGGGGACACAGGTTCGTGCCCCGGT
Source organism: Kogia breviceps (assembly GCF_026419965.1). Lineage (NCBI taxonomy): Eukaryota > Metazoa > Chordata > Mammalia > Artiodactyla > Physeteridae > Kogia > Kogia breviceps. The sequence continues at coordinate 21,564,172 of NC_081318.1, forward strand.
CCGGGAAGATCCCACATGCCGCGGAGTGGCTGGGCCCGTGAGCCATGGCCGCTGAGCCTGCACATCCAGAGCCTGTGCTCCGCAACGGGAGAGGCCACAACAGTGAGAGGCCCGCATACCACAAAAAAAAAAAAACCAACACTGTGAGGGACTTCCCTGGTGGTGCAGTGGTTAAGAATCCACCTGCCAACACAGGGGACATGGGTTCGAGCCCTGGTCTGGGAAGATCCCATGTGCCATGGAGCAACTAAGCCCGTGCACCACAACTACTGAGCCTGCGTTCTAGAGCCCACAAGCCACAACTACTGGGCCTGTGCTCTAGAGCCCACGAGCCACAACTACTGGGCCTGTGCTCTAGATCCCGCAAACCTCAACTACTGAGCCTGTGGTCCAGAGCCCGCGAGCCACAACTACTGAGCCTGTGCTCTACAGCCCGCGAGCCACAAATACTGAGCCCACATGCCACAACTACTGAAGCCCACGTGCCTAGAGCCCGTGCTCCGCAACAAGAGAAGCAACTGCAATGAGAAGCCTGCCACCGCAACAGAATAGCTCCCGCTCGCGGCAACTAGAGAAACCCACTTGCAGCAACAAAGACCCAATGCAGGCAAAAATAAATAAATAAAGTAATTTTAAAAAAAGAACAACATCACTGAGACTTTTAGATGAATCCATAAAACCAAGCTGTTTGCACTATTTTACTTTCTTTTGAAAAAGTTAATTAATCCAGTATAGGCCCACTGTAACAGGAAAGACACCATAGTCATCACTATTGTTACCTCAGGTTCATAAGTTATGCCTGCTCACCTTTCCAAACGGTCCTTTCCTCAAGTTTTTTTAAAAATATTTATTTATTTATGTATTTGGTTGCACCAGGTGTTAGTTGCAGAAGGTGGGCTCCTTAGTTGTGGCACATGGGCTCCTTAGTTGCGGTAGGTGGGCTTTTTAGCATGTAGCTTGAGGGCTCATTAGTTGTGGCATGCAAACTCTTGGTTGCAGCATGCACTTGGGATCTAGTTCCCTGACCAGGGATCGAACCCGGGCCCCCCTACATTGGGAATGCAGAGGCTTAACCACTGCACCACCAGGTAAGTCCCTCACTTTTTTTTTTTAACTTGAAAACAAAAAGAGATTAATCAGAGAAAAACTCTTCTCCAACAGAAAGATTTTTAAAAACTATATAGTTTTACAATTAGTGAATTAAACAATATTTAAAGGCATACACGGAGAAGCTCGCTCCCGGTGATGTCACCATCCTCCCTCTGCCCACACCCTCGTCCTTATGGCTTCTGTGTATCCTGCCAGGGTTTCTGTATACATATGCAAGCAAATATGAATAAATATTCTCATTATAATTCCTCTTTTCATTCACAAAAGTAGCATACCATATACATTGCTCTCTACCTTGCTTTTTTTTTTTTTTTGGCACACTGGCCTCTCACTGTTGTGGCCTCTCCCGTTGCGGAGCACAGGCTCCGGATGCGCAGGCTCAGCGGCCATGGCTCACGGGCCCAGCCGCTCTGCGGCATGCGAGATCCTCCCAGACCGGGGCACAAACCTGTGTCCCCTGCATCAGCAGGCGGACTCTCAACCACTGCGCCACCAGGGAAGCCCTCTACCTTGCTTTTTAACTTAATATATTTTGAAAAGGAGCCCTCAATAGGAAGACATTTAATGTAAACATGAGACATGATATTGGCATTAAACAAGAAAATTTTAAAATTCCTTTCTTGGTTCTGTCACCATAATTATATAAGCTCAGAGTTGGACAGTGTGCTGGAAGATTTGCTAGTCAGTCATCAAACCATTTTCCTCTTTTTCCTGGGCACAGGACTGCCTCCCCTGCAGTTAGCTGTGGCCATGTGACTGAATTCTACTGGATAGAAAGACTGTGAGCAGAGCTGATGTGTACCACTTCTAGGTCCGTGCCCTAAAAACCTCCCCACCAATCCTCCACAATCTTTCCCTGTCTGTCAGCAGGATGTCAACGCCTAAAGCAACCTTATAACAGCATGTTGAAGATGGCAGAATTATGAGATGGAAGGGCCTGGTTCTTTGAACTACCACTTGGAAGAGAACCACCCACCATCAGGATCACCCATTTTGGATGTTATATGAGTGAGAAATAAATTTCCTGTCATGTCTGAGCCATGAGACAGTTTTAGGTTTGATATACAGATTTAATACAGCAGCTACTATTGCCTTAATTAACCCAGATGACAACCTCAAAGTCCTTCTAGACCAATGACTGGCATATAGCAGGCCCTCAATAAATGTATTTGGATACATGAATGAACATTTGAACACCTCTGGAGATAGAGAGTTAATTCACTATCCCATTGGTCAGTTTAATACATTTGGATCAGCTTGAATGATTGGAAAATTACTTATATGAAGCTAAAACCTATCAGCTTCTAACTTGCACCAATTTGTAACTGCTCTTCACAGTCACACAAAATAAGTCTGAGCCCTCTTCAAAACAGCTTTTCAACTATTTGACAATACCTCCTTCTATGCTCTCTGTGACAAATCCTCTGGTCTCCAAGCTGAGTAACCTAATGTTTTAAGTTTTTCTTCTTAGGTTATACAGTAGTTTCTAAAGCTCTTTATACCATCTTTACCCTCCTCTGGGCACATTTGGGTTTGTCATTCTTCCCCATTCAATGGGTACTCAGGACAGAATGTCATATTCTTGGCAACACCGACCAGCCTGTGTGGGTACCAATTGCCCCTTTTAGACAGGACTCCGTACCTCAATTAATGCAGCTTAATATTATAACAGTCTCTTAGGTGGCCATATCACCTATTGACTCAATTTGAGCTTGTGGTCAAGCTTCCCACCTCTCTTCTCTCCTCTTCCTGGCCCCCAACATACACACTAATTCACTAGATGACCTTAAACAAATCACCTCTCTGGGACTCATTTCTCGTGTGAAAAATGAGGGGGTTGGACCAGGTGATTTCTGAGTTGTTTTTCTTTCCTGTTCTAATATTCTTTGAGTCTAAAACAGGAAGTTCCAGGAGAGCTCACGTTGTACTTTTACGTAGACTCTTTCACCCGTAGCAGTATGAGAGTGTAAATCTGCCTGGAAACATTAAGCTTGTCAAATAACTTGAAGCTCCACAGGTACTTTTTCTCAGCTGCATTAAGCTTATATTCATATGCTTATATAAGATATGTGGACGGTGTGTGGCAGATTGTATTTATACACTAAGGCAATGGACTGTGCTGAACTATAGTAGTGAAGGAGGGAGAAAATAAGGCTCAGGCAGAAAAAAAAGAGTGAGAGCACGAGGGCAAAAAGGTGTGGTTTTTCTCTGATGGGACTCTTTATAACTATTTTAAGGGAGAGAGACCATGAAAAAGAGGATATACATTTCACTCAGCTGAAAGCCTGGTGTGATGTCTTGTCAGTTTCCTCATCTCACTTCAAACACTGTCCTAACATACAAAAAAAAAAAAAAATTACCCTCAGCCAACTGGCAAATAAATGCATTTGCTGTTTGGGGTAATCAAACCATATCTCCATACCCCTTGCCCTTGGCCAATTTCTTATAAAGCAGACATTTTTCATGATTTTAGCTGACTAATTCCTCCTGGTATTTCTGCCTGACAGTCCTCGATCCAAGCCTAAGAGGCTGGATCCACTTCCTACCCTAGACTAAGATTCTACCCATTATTATTTGACCTCTTTTGAAAAACTCATTGCCAGCTTTATAACCTGATCTGGGCATACTCCCCATTGGGGCCTGCATTTCCTGTGGATGATGCATTGGTTTCCTAGGTGACGGCAGGAAGGAACAGACCTGTTAGCTTGTGGCTTCTGACTCACTCGCTGCAATGGACGTCACAGAATCGTGGCTGAACAAGTGGATGCTGATAAAAGCATGTGCTTAAGCGGGGCACTGGTGGTTAAAAACCATCCCATTGTACCAGCTCTCCCTTCCACTAAGCAAGCCGACAGACTGACATAAATACCAGATGTGAAAAAACAGTCAACAGATTTGGAAGCTCTCTGAACTCCCAGTCCTACAGAAGTGCACAGTGGAGACCTATTTACAACCCCAATGTTTTGTTCCTTTCCCTGTTTAGAATTTCCTTTTCTTTTCTGGAATGTGTAAGTACCAGGATTCTCTAATGAAATGTCTGATGGAGGCTGAAGAAGGGGAGGTGGAGACAAGCCAAAAACTCACCAGAAGCCTGTTTACTAAGGTGACATCTCCTTTTGATCTTTCACATTTGTTCCCTGAGAGGGGAAGTAAACTCACAATGGACTAACAAATGATCAGAGTCCAGAATAAAAAACACGTTCTGTTGGGCAAATTTCATGAAGCCTAGAGACAAGGAGAGACACGCATGCGCGTGCACACATACACACAGACACACACAGACACACACGCACACACACAGAGAGATTAACTTTCTAGTTACCTCTTTTGCTATCAACTGATCCCAGAAACGTACAAGTCAAAGAAGACTGCCTGGGATAAAAAAACACAAAGAGCTCCTTTGTCCTTCACATCTGAACTACTGAAGACTGAATGGATTCTTTCGATTCTTGAATTCCTTAAATGACCAACAAACCTAAAGTTTCCCTACGGGAATAATGCCTCTTGTTTTCCACGGAGCCTTAAGGGATGCTTTAAATAGCATCAGCAAGCATCCGAATGAATTAAGACAGCAAATGTAGGTTAGCTTTATTTAGATAGATAAAGACAAGCAGAGAAAGTTGTCTGGTTCAAGGGCAGTGCAGCCTGACAGGACAGCATTTCTCAGAGGAGGGGAAATTGCTTTGGGAGAGAGAGGGATTTCGGGCAAAGAGCAAAGTTCCTTGGATCACCATGGGAAGTGATGCTAAATTCTTCCATACAGAGGAGCAGAAATTAAGAATGGCCTGCCACTCGTTGAAGGAAAGATCTATGGATTTAAAATGTAAAACAGAACTTGGCATCCTCTTCTCTCTTTCCCATTCCTTAGGCAGACCATCAGAAAGGACATGTTTCCCAGAACATAAGCTGGGGTAGGGAGTTTATGCGACTACTTCAGACTGGGATTTGAGAGCCTCAGCAAGTTCTGAGTCAGAAAATGCATCCAGTTGGAGGGATCCCTGGAGATGTGGAAGCCCAGAAAGCAGGGAAACTGGCAGATATGGGGGCATTTACTCACTAAACAAAAATGTAGATGCTTGGAAAACAGTTGCCATCAATAGCCATTATCTTGCAATAACTTTTAAAGGAGTATAATCTGTACACTGAATCATAATGCAGTATACCTGAAACTAATATAATACTGTAAATCAACTATACTTCACTTAAAAAAAAGTTGCAGTCAGTGAGTTTTATTTTATTCTTCCTTTGCCCACAACCCTTAGATTATTTCCTGAAAATAAACTCCTTATGGAAAGAAGTGGGTCTAGAAAAAATATATAAGTTTCTGTAATGTTTATGGTTTCTTCACTTTCTAAATATTTGCTGGTTTCTTCTCAACTGAAAAAGCCAAATGAGGGACTTCCCTGGTGGTCCAGTGGTTGGGACTTTGCCTTCCAATGCGGGGGGGTGGGGGTGGGGGGTGGGTTCCATCCCTGGTGGGGGAGCTCAGATCCCACATGCCTTGAAGCCAAAAAAAATAAATTCCAAAAGCATAAAACAGAAGCAATATTGCTTTGTGAATAAACCAATTCATACATAATACATTATTATGTTCCTAAAGTAACACTGAATTTAGACTTGTAAAATAAATTCAGAAAATCTAAAAGTTTAGATATGCATTGATTTCTATTTCCCCCAAATCTAATTTTTAGATGTTTTCTTTCTCAAGGGTCTCAGAACTTCTAAAAATTATACATCTTTATATATCACCAAGGCAGGTATCATAGGGGAAATATGTTATAACCCTGTCACAAAGCAAAATTTAAATTTCATTTTGAATTAGGTGTTTATGCCACTTTCTTTACACTTACTATTCATTCACTCATTTCATTCTTTCCTTCCTTCAACAATTATTTACTGACTACCTACTATGTGCAAACAGAGTGAGCATCAGACTTACATGCTTTGCTTCTTCTTCACCAGATACTTTTCTTTCCCTAGTCAATTCTTCTCAACTCTGTCCGCCCCAAGTCCATTCACTAGTTACCTGGTAAAATAGCCTATGGACTAATAGTTCATCCAGTTGGGAAGTACTGTTTTGCACTATAACCAAAGCACACACAATTTCCCTAGTTCACTGCCCAAAACTGCACATGCTTTTTTTTTTTTGAGGTTGAGGTATGGTTGATGTTTGATATTATCCAAGTTACAGGTGTACAACACAGTGATTCACAATTTTTAAACATTATATTCCATTTATAGTTATTATAAAATGTCGGCTATATTCTCTGTGTTGTACAATATATTCCTGTAGCTTATTTATTTTATACATAGTAGTTTGTTCCTCTCCATATGCTTTTAACTCTTTCTGAGATTGGAAAATCAGTTAATCATTTGAAGCCATTATAATTCTAAGAAGGTGATGGAAAGCCAATTCCTTTGTTTATAAAGTAATAAATTCAAAAGACTCATACAAGATCTGATGCCAAGCTTATTTCTGTATTGTATTAACTTCTTATAAAACCCCCTCACTTAAAGCTAATTCTATAAATTTTTCATTTGTGTGGTTACAAGAATCTAATCAAAAGGAAAACTACTCTTTCACTTCTTTTTGGTAAAGAGACTAACATGAATGGAAATGAAAAACTTATCATCTCTGGGACCTACATTTCTTGCTCTGACACATTTAGTCACTTAACTATTATTAGAGTATCTTTATCAAAATAGTGTGATTTGTGCTAATAATGAGACTTTTAAAATGATCTTCAGTAAGTCAATCTCAGAACTTGTTTTTAATATTTTTTAAGTGCTAAAGGAAAAAACCAACTCGTATATGGAGGTAGAAGGCAAAGTTATAAGCAATCACTGATCCAAATAAATAAGATACTTTGAATATAACTTTTAAAAAGTACAGCAATTTGTGTTTTTCTGTGTTCTCCATGTTTGCTGCACTAAATATTACTATTTCTGTAATTTTAATAATGCTCTATAAAGAAGAAAACATTGTAATAGTATTTGACTAAGTAAAATAAGAATCCCACATTTTATTTTTATTTTGTGATATTTGTGGCTCTTCAGCATGACACTGGCATTTTTCCTCTTCTGATGTAACTTCCTTCTCTTTTTCGTTTTGTTTTGGTCGGGGTTATTTTCAACCTCTCCCTTCTCTGAGCAGTCTTTCAGCTGTCTGTGAGATCCCAAGCTGTCACTTTGCTTCCTGAATATCCACTTCTGTTTTCTGTGGCAACACCTGCAGATAAACATCTAGCCAGCCGTCCATATGGACACACACCTCCACACTCTCAAACTCATACATACACAGACACAGGTATATGCATGCGTGCTCAACTCCTCCACCCTCCCCTAGGGAGCTCACACTACTCCAGCTGTTTTTTGGCCTTGGCAACAAAAGCAGCAGCAAAGCTTCTAATGTCAGTTCTCTGATCAGAACCAGCACTAATAATGTTGTTGCTGCCAAGGAAGAACTTAAGTCCCCTAGACCAAGAAGACAACCGTATAGGGTAAAGATGGTAGAGCCAGATGCGTCAGGCTGCATACAGTGATCAGAGGGAGAGGAACAAGCGTTGGGGTTCCTCTACCTGAAGTGCTCTGCCTTCATTGTCTGTTGACAGCCATGTACTGATTTTTCAAGACTCGGCTGAAGTATCACCTCTTTCTGAAGCTTTTCCTGACTGGTTGACTGTCCTTTCCTCTGTTCCCATACACTCCTTGTTTGGTTAGATGCTTATCTTCTCCCCCACTCCCCCAAAACCCATTAGATTGAAACTTTTAAAGGCATGGACCTTGGCTGATTCATCTCAGTACCTGACACATAGCAGGCGTTCAGTAAATGTCGTATGGATGAACAGTCCACTGCTCCCCTCCCGTGGGTGAAAGCAGCAACTGACCTTTGGTGGAGGGGGAAAGAGAAGGGTGTCCTAATGGTGTGTTTTCTCCTCTTTAAAGTTAACATTGGAAGTAAAGAGGGCAGCGTGATGCTGTGAGGATGACACTCCACGTGTGAAAATAACTGAGCAACGAGCAGAGCAGCTGTCTCATCACTGTCCCTATCACTGGGATTTCTTCAGGTGGCCAGTAGATAAGTCCAATCCTACTTACAAGGTAAGCCTTTGAAAAACTTGCAGGTGTGAATGAGAAGAAAGTGTTGTATCAAGGAAGGTTGTATGAGGAATGGGAAAATATGGCCTATATATGTTAAATTGATGAATATGATTCATGTTCCAGAGTAAAATGTTGGAACATTTTAAATGTTTTAACATCAAGGGAGAGTAAGGATAAGACAGAACTGTGTTGGGTTCTTTACTTACCTGATCTCATTTTAATCTTCACAAAGAGATCTTATTGTCTTTGTTTTATAAGTGAAGAAAGTGAGGCTTGGAATGGATTAAAATTGGGAAGCCACCTTAGTACTAATACTTAGCAGAGCTTAGATTAGAACCCAAATTTGTCTGACTCCAAAATCCTTCTTACTGTTGGTTCCTCTCAAGAGCTATTTTTTTTAAATTATTTTTTTAATTAAAAAAATTTTTTTTTTCTTTCTAACTAAATTTTTTAAAATTATTTATTTTTTTGCTGTGTTGGGTCTTCGTCGCTGTGTGTGGGCTTTTTCTCTAGTTGCGGAGAGCGGGGGCTACTCGTCATTGCGGTGCACGGCCTTCTCACTGCAGTGGCTTCTCTTGTTGCGGAGCATGGGCTCTAGGTGCGCGGGCTTCAGTAGTTGTGGCACTTGGGCTCTAGAGTGTGCAGGCTTCAGTAGCTGTGGCGCGCACGGGCTTAGTTGCTCCGAGGCATGTGGGATCTTCCCGGACCAGGGGTTGAACCCATGTCCCCTGCATTGGCAGGTGGATTCTTAACCACTGTGCCACCAGGGAAGTCCCTCAAGAGCTATTTTTAAAATGTTGACTTTAAGTTTTCAGAGACGTTGAAAAATATATGTATTGAGCACTGACGATAGGCCACACACAAGGCAGGGCAGCATGGGGGTATAATAAACCATCCTCCGCTCAAGGAGCTGAGTAGCTAGTGCAGGAAGCTGACACATAAACATGGGCTGAACAATAGATGATGAAATCAGGGCTATGGTGAAGGGAGGTGTCATGAGCTGCTTGAGAACTGAGGGAAGGAGTGGTTGGTCCTGGTCATGCATGGAGGGCGGGGAATGTTCCACAAAACACGGGAAGATGGCATTTTGAGGAGGCCCGGGAGGACTCAGCAAGCGTTGGGGTGCTGCAGAGTAAGGAAGGGAACATATAACAGGAGTGGAGTGACAAGTTCAGTGAGGTCAGTGTACAGCGGTGTATGGTTGGAATAGTGGAGGGTGAAGGTTGGTTGGACCCAGACCGTGGAAGGCTTTGAATAGGAGTCTGAACTTGAAATGAGGAGTTACTGAAGGTTTTTAAATAGGGGAAGCCAAGGATCCAACCAAATCCTTGACGAAAACATCCGAAAGTGTTGCTGAATCCATCCTGACACCAAATCACAAGTACAAAAAGTACACAAAACAGAAAAATATAGAAAAATCAATATTCTTAGTCAAGACTCAACAAAGTGCCCTGCTTACTTCTGAGGAAACAGCAAATGAAGGGATATGTGACCGAATCACCAGCTCAAACCCCACCTGCCCTCTTCCTTCTGCTTTGGCCAAAGGTGGTCCTGTTCTCTTGATTCCTAAGACTACCTCATCAACAAGAAGACCTGGGGCAACAAATACAATCCCTTCCTCCCCACGAAAGGAAAAATTCCCACAGGGAAATGAAAATTCCCTTCACTTCCTTCCTTTCTTCAGAAGCCAGGCCGTGAAGATTGCTTAACTGTTCTGTCACCTCAATACACCAGACAAACATCCTAGAACGGGAACTGGATCCTGATGGCTTAATTGAGTTAAAGGAAAAAGGGTAGATCTTCTAAAAGCCTCTCAATGGTTTCAGAGTGCCTCTCAGGTCTCTGAAAGCCCAGTGGTGGTTCTCAGTTCCTCGGTGAGAGTGAATGAATTTCCTAGCACAGAATTCAAAAGCACTGGAAGGCAGCAGTTCTGAAAGACTGCAGAAAGGTCTTGTTTACATTTTTCTCTGGGACTGAAACCCATCTATTTAAACTTTAACCAGAGGCAATTATAAAACCGTGGTGAGGGACTTCCCTGGTGGTGCAGTGGTTAAGAATCCGCCTGCCAGTGCAGGGGGACACAGGTTCGAGCCCTGGTCCGGGAAGATCCCACATGCCACACAGCAACAAAGCCCGTGCGCCACAACTACTGAGCCTGCGCTCTAGAGCCCGAGAGCCACAACCACTGAGCCTGTGTGCCACAACTACTGAAGCCTGCGCGCCTAGAGCCCGTGCTCCGCGACAAGAGAAGCCACTGCAATGAGATGCCTGCGCGCTGCAACAAAGAGCAGCCCCTGCTCACAGCAACTAGAGAAAGCCCGTGCGCAGCAACAAAGACCCAACGCAGCCAAAAAATTAATTAATTAATTAAAAAAATAAAAATAAAACCTTGGTGAGCCAGAGATGGGCAGCCTGCACAAGATGGGGAGACAGATGCCAACAGACTGGCATTGATGGAAGAAAGAGGGAATATTTTGAGAAAGGAGTCGAGGAAGAGCTACAGAGAAGGCTTTGGAAACAAAAGGTATCACCTAGGAAGCTGCTTTTCAGGAGAATAGGGAGAGAAGCAGTGGGCGAGGGAGGGAAGAAGGCAGGAGAGTGGGCAGGGAAGACAGGTAGGTGGGTAGGGCTGAGGTTGTCACAATCCCACCAGTTCACAAGTGCCACCCTGTAAGAGCTGACTGCTGTAGCTCCTACTCTTTATACCTTTTTTTTTTTTTTTTTTTTTTTTTTTTTTTTTTTTTTTTTTGCGGTATGCGGGCCTCTCACTGCTGTGGCCTCCCCCATTGCGGGGCACAGGCTCCGAACGCGCAGGCTAAGCAGCCATGGCTCACGGGCCCAGCCGCTCCGCGGCATGTGGGATCTTCCCGGACCGGGGCACGAACCCGTGTCCCCTGCCTCGGCAGGCGGACTCTCAACCACTGCGCCACCAGGGAAGCCCTTTTAACTTTTTTTTTTTTTTTTTTTTTTTTTAATACCTTTTTTTTTCCCTCTTGGGTCAAAAGTTCATTAACCCAGGGGCATCAGTGGCTCTGAGAGGCCTGCCTGGAGCAGACACACCCGGCTGCCAGGACACAGGCTTTCTTTCCCAAAGGCCAAGCCTCCTCTTCGATTCAGGTTTTCCTGGCAAAGACCCACCTTGGAGCTGATGAGCAGTCCAGTGACATCAGAGGAAATACCCCACTTGACAAAGGACCCTGCTCCAGCTGCCAATGAACTGAGCTCATTAGCATGCCCTGATCTGGGCCCTAAGATTTGGTGAGTGCTAAGAACAAACTCAGAGAGAAATAGCTGTTGCTCCAAAGTGAATGTTTTTATTCTGGATTTGAGCATGTCTGTGGACCTGACACTGACACTAGGGCCAGTTTTAGCTGCATACACAAATACGGGGAGATCTACAAGACACAAGCAACCCCCCACCACCCCATCAAGCTCTCCGTGTAGAGGAGCCTGACATTCTACCCCTAGATATTCACTCCTTTGAGTTTCTCAACTTTTTGGTTTTGAATGTCCTTATTAATATGCAAATAAAGTACGCAGAGGAGAGCCCTTGTCTGAGATGTAAGCAGCTAATTTTTTAGCAGGAATTCACTTTCTATCAATTCCATCCAGATTAGAGCTAGGGCTCTGTGGGAGGAAGATCCAGACAAGCATTGTGGAGATGGAGAATGGGCAGAGGCCTCAGAAATTATAAGCAGGGAAGCTGGCAGGCATCACAGAAGATGCCAGAGACAACGGAGACTGGCACCTCAACATAAGTCAGCAGCTGAAAGCCAAGCTCATCCTAACTTTTTGTGAAACTTTTTTCTCTGCTAACCCAGCTCTTAGCAGGGAAAGCCATTTGGGGCACAGCCAGAGGATGACAGGGAAAGGTCAGAGGATTTGCAGATATTCAGGGCCAGGGCCATGGTCTCCCAGGGCAAAGAGTCCAAGGTTGTGGGCTTCTCTCCAGACTAGCTTGCTACTCTCACAAGAAGATCTGTCCTACAGCTCTGAGCGGCACTCCCAAGTCCAGCCAACCACCTAAAAAATTCATGATGCTGTTTTTAAGAGCCTGGGTGGAGAATGTGGGGATGGCTCCCTGCAAGCTCACTCTGATTCGGGACAGACAGATCCCGGGGTAAGATTCTTGCTTATGTGTGTGTGGGTATGAGGGGAAACTTCATAAGAGGACTACTGATATTTTATTTCTATTAAACATACACTGAAATTTTATTTCTTAAAATTTGTATGAGTAGAAATTGCTTTTTTGCACCCTTATCCCTAGAGAGAGAGAAAGTCTGCTTCTGATGTCTTGTTCAGGAGGTAGCCTGTGAACACACGACTGCTAGCAGATATCCCAAGAGCTGCACAGAAATTTCAAAGGGATACACACATTGCCCAGCACCTACCAGAGGGTGTTATACCTTGGAGAAGATATTTTGTAAAATCACACATGAGATTTTCAAGGGAAATCCTGGGGGACCGTACATAAAACCAGACAGGAAACATAGTATAGTGGTAAAAGACACAGATTCAGGAGCCAGGCTGGCTGGGTTCAGATCCTGCCACTACCACTTAGCTCTGTGACCTTGGGCAAGTCACTTAACCTCTGTGGGCCTTAGTTTTCTCATCCATAAAATTCAGATAATAGTAGTTCTCAGTTCACAGGGCTGTTATAAGGATTAAATGAGTTAATATTTAAAGGGTTAAATGAGTTAATATTTAAAAGCACTTAGAATAGTGTTTGTCATAGTAAGAATTATTTAAGTGTTACATGTGAAAAGTAACGAATCAAATCTCCAGGCCTGGAAACCTCACTTGGTTCTATGATTGACCCTGTCTCCAAGAAGGCATTTGGTTGGCTCTGGCCTGCACTTACCCTCCCACCATACCAGCATGAGGAGACAGAAGAAAGTTAGAGCCTTTCATCTCCGGGCTTCCCCTCAAGCACTAGGCAAGGCACTTGTGTTCTACTCTGAAGCCTTGCAATGTGCATGCCCAGAGCTGAGACCAAGCCAGAACCACCAACGGGGAGCTCTGTCTGGTGCCTGGGCCAGAAATGGGAGTTCCTCATTGCAAACCCCTCAAGCCCTTGGCAGGCTCCTTGCTTGTGCTGTCACTAAATGCTGCCCCAAGCCAGGGTTACAGAACACAAGGAAAAGCCCTAATTGAGAAAGGTAAAAAAAGCAGAGAAACGAGCAGGTGGCAGGAAGAAGGCTCAGGGCAAGAGGAGACCTAACACACACGGAAAAAAGTAGAAAAGCTGTAGTAAGTGCAAGGAAACTTTTTTTGTCTTTGTTTGTTTGTTTGTTTTTTGTGGTATGCAGGCCTCTCACTGTTGTGGCCTCTCCCATTGCGGAGCACAGGCTCCGGATGCGCAGGCTCAGCAGCCATGGCTTACGGGTCCAGCCGCTCCGCCGCATGCGGGATCTTCCCAGACCGGGGCACGAACCCGTGTCCCCTGCATCGGCAGGCGGACTCTCAACCACTGTGCCACCAGGGAAGCCCTTTTTGTCTATTTTTGATCAAGTGAAAAACACAAACACAAGAGAATAAACTCAGCAACTAGAATCAGACTGAGCCAGTGCAGGGAGGGAAGAGGCAGCAGAACTGCAAATACATGCTAATTACCTCACCCTTCCTCTGGGACCTGCAAGCATGGCCCCAGAGCCATTTGTACCACAGCCTAATAATGATTTCATTTCACGGACTTGCTTCCACTTTTTTACTTAACAAAGTCCATCACAACTCCATTTTGGGAAGTAGAAACAGTATCTATCTTTAGGAAACTTAACTGCCAAAAAAGCTCAGATAAGCATAATTAAGAAGTAAAGAATAGTTGGATAGTTGGTGTGACTAGGACAAACACCAAATCACAAATGTTTTAAATTCTTCCCCTTCTGGGGCCCTAAGTAGAGAGGTGCCTTTGTTTGCTGAATTGGCTCACAGATGACTTGGCTTTTGTGTGTTGTGTAGGATGTTGAATGGGGAGGAGAAACCAGAGGAAGGTCAAATATTTGTCAAGTGCCTACTATGTATCAGGCATTCTGCTAGATGCTAGAAATTCAAGAGTGAACAAAACAGGCAGGCCCCTGTCCTCATAAAGCTAACACTTCTTTTTTTAATCATAGTAAATTACACATAATATGAAATTTACCATCTTAACTCTTTTTAAATGTATAGTTCAATAGTGTTAAGTATGTTTACACTGTGGTGCAAATAGTCTCTGGAATTTTTCCATCTTGCAAAACTAAGACTCTATGCCCATTAAACAATCCCATTTCCCCTTCCCCGTAGGCTGGGGCGACCAACATTCTACTTTCTGTTTCTATGAATTTGATTACCCTAGATTCCTCATATAAGTGGAATCATATAACATTTGCCTTTTTGTGACTGGCTTATTTTATAATATCCTCAAGGTTCATCCATGTTTAGCATGTGTTGAAATTTCATTCCTTTTTAAGGCTGAATAATATTCCATTGTATGTATAGACCACATTTTGTTTATTCATTCATCTGTTGATGGACACTTGGATTGCTTCCACCTCTTGGCTATTGTGAATAATGCTGCTATGAACATGGGTGTAAAATATGTCTTTGAACTAACACTCTTTTAAGGAACTTTTCCCATCATATTTGGATTATTTATTTGCCCATTAGTTGGGCCAACTAGATGGGTAGCTGCACAAGGACCTGTGTTATTTATCTTTGCATTTCCAACTTCCTGTATAGTGCTGGCACATAGTAGGAACTCAATAAATATTTCTTGAACAAAATAATTTATTTTTACACTTCTTAGTCACTACTGTGGCAGCTGGCTGTTTTACATATCTTAATAAATAAGTTTTTCAATTTTAATGAATGCTATTTTTTTTTTGTGTGTGTGTGGTATGCGGGCCTCTCACTGTTGTGGCCTCTCCCGTTGCGGGGCACAGGCTCCGGATGCGCAGGCTCAGCGGCCATGGCTCACGGGCCCAGCCGCTCCGCGGCACGTGGGATCTTCCCGGACCGGGGCACGAACCCGTAGCCCCTGCATCGGCAGGCGGACTCTCAACCACTGCGCCACCAGGGAAGCCCTAATGAATGCTATTTTGATTATATTTACATACTAAGCTAGTTTACTTAAGGGGATTAGTATTAAAAAATCTAAATCTCAATCAAAATTCACTTTTTAGATGAAATGCTACTGACAATTCCTTCCCACTCACTTCAGTTAAAATCAACTCTTGCTGCTCTTATTTTTCTCCTTCCTTTTCTTTCTTTTCCTCAAGTCATAGCATTGCATAGATCTTGAGGACTTCATTATGGATCTCCTTAATTTAGGGGACATCCTGTTGAATAGAGCTAGGCATGGGCCTAGAGTTTGGTTTTCTCAGCTCAAAACCTTGCATTGAGGGTCATTTTCTACAAGGCACAGCATGAACAAAGCACAGCCCTACCTCTGGAGGAATCTATCTTATTCTTGGCCACAATTAAGTAAGAGGCCTCAGAAAATAGTATTTACCTCCATTCCCCATTACCCACGTGACAAACACAGACACAACT
Organism: Kogia breviceps; assembly: GCF_026419965.1. NCBI lineage: Eukaryota > Metazoa > Chordata > Mammalia > Artiodactyla > Physeteridae > Kogia > Kogia breviceps. The sequence goes on from NC_081318.1 coordinate 21,579,910, forward strand.
CTAACATTTACAAAACACAAGGAGCTGAAAGACACTGTGAAAATTCTGAGTAGCACTGTATTTGATGATAATTACTATAAATAGTATCATCAGTTTTAGAAGCTAGCTCTGTAAATCCTTTACAAAATAGACATTTAGAACTATGATTTCTGGTCAAGGTAGCATTGTTGTACAAATCTTTGGGGTACTTGTTCAGCTCCAAACATAAAGCAATGGTTTTTAAAATGTAAAAGAGAAAAACGAAAGACACAGTTGTCCCCAAGTGTAAACTTTTCTATGGGCCAGAAATGCAAAGCAACAAATGAGGGGGAAGATATGGTCCTGTTGGCCTCCAGGTCTGAAAGGAGGTAGAAAATGCTCTAAAGGGGCTTCTGCAGGGGGAAGGGAGACTAAAAGTGATCTGCATGGGGTGAGGGAAGTGGATGGGAACCAGACCAGATTCACTGCTTGAAACTATGGACTACACTGTGAACCCTCATTCCCATACTCACAAACTAGCTTGTGAAAGAGCTGACCACTGCCTAATGATGAGCCTTTCATGAGGGAATGATGAGGCAGGAAGACAGGACACATGATAGGAAACTGGATCAAGCAACCACAGACCTCCATGACTGACCTATGACATCTCCATCAACACAGTAAGGGAAAAAATAGATAAACTCTCTTTATAGATAATATGCTTGTCTATAAAGAAAATCAAACTATGCTGAAAAATATATTATAACTAAAAACACAATTCAGCAAGATTGCTGGGTATAAGATCAACATACAAAATTCAATTGCAATCCTATACCTCAGTATTTATCCAAGACAATTTTTTTTTTTTTTTTTTTTTTTTTGGTACGTGGGCCTCTCACTGTTGTGGCCTCTCCAGTTGCGGAGCACAGGCTCTGGACACACAGGCTCAGTGGCCATGGCTCACGGGCCCAGCCGCTCCGCAGCATGTGGGATCTTCCCGGACCAGGGCATGAACCCATGTCCCCTGCATCGGCAGGCAGATTCTTAACCACTGCGCCACCAGGGAAGCCCTCCAAGACAATATTTAATAGCAAAAAAAAGACACTATTCTTAATACTAATAAACAATAAAGTGCTTAGGGATAACAAAAACATAAAATGTGGATTTATATATAAAAAACTTTTATGGAAAAAGTTAACTAAGATTTAAATAAGTAGAAATGTACCATATTCATGAATTCAAATATTCATTATAATGAAGATGTCAGTTCTCCTAAAGTTAACATTTAATTTCAAAGCAAACCCAATTTTAAAAAATCCCAGGGACTTCCCTGGTGGCACAGTGGTTAAGCATTCACCTGTCAAGGCAGGGGACACAGGTTCAAGCCCTGGTACGGGAAGATACCACATGCTGCGGAGCAACTAAGTCCGTGCACCACAACTACTGATCCTGCGCTCTAGAGCCTGTGAGCCACAACTACTGAAGCCAGCATGCCTACAGCCCATGCTCCGCAACAAGAGAAGCCACCACAATGAGAAGCCCGTGCACCACAACGAAGAGTAGCCCCCGCTCACTACAGCTAGAGAAAGCCTGCACCCAGCAACAAAGACCCAGCGCAGCCAAAAATAGATAAATAAAATAAAATGAATAAATTTATAGTAAAAACAATCCCAACCTGCTTAAGTAACATGGAACAATGATCACAAAATTCATGTGGAAGGTTAAAGGGTCAAACTTATTATAGTAGTTGGGGATTCCTTTGGCTGCAAGTAAAAGAATGTAAAACTTAAAGTGGCTTAAATAATAAGAGGTTTATTATTACATCTCAGGATGTCCACTGATAAGTGGTTTCAGTATTGGATAATTCAGCAGCACAATGACATCATGGGAATCTGGGACCTTTTCATCTGTCTGCTTAGCCATGCTTGGTGTGCTGGACTACACTCCTCCCTTCAGAGTGGCAAGATGGCTGCCACAGTTGCAGACATTACATTTTCCTCCAAATCTATATAAAGAGAGGCAGGGCAAGTCTGTTCCTTACGTACATTTTAAAAATACTTATTTATTTATTTTTGGCTGCGTTGGGTCTTCATTGCCATGTGCGGGCTCTCTCTAGTTGTGGCGAGTGGGGGCTCTTCTTCGTTGTGGTGCACGGGCTTCTCACCGTGCTGGCTTCTCTTGTTGCGGAGCACGGGCTCTAGGTGCACGGGCTTCAGTAGTTGTGGCTCGCAGGCTCAGTAGTTGTGGCTCACAGGCCCTAGAGCGCAGGCTCAGTAGTTGTGGTGCATGAGCTTAGTTGCCCCACGGCATGTGGGATCTTCCCAGACCAGGGATCGAACCATGTCCCCTGCATTGGCAGGCGGATTCTTAACCACTGTGCCGCCAGGGAAGTCCTCTTATGTACATTTTTAAGTGAGAAGAAAACTTACCTATCCCATGCCATCTCCACTCTAGCGCAATTCCACTTAGGTCTCATTGGCAAGAGATGCAACATATGCTTATGGCCAAACCAATCCCAATGGAATGAAATTACTTTAATGGGCTTAGACTGAGTACTATAAGATAAGGTTCATGGACACCTGACAACAATTTAGGTTCAAGTTAGAAAGGAGAAAGAGACAATATTCTTTGGTCAGATAAACAACCGCCATACCCAAGGCAATTTTGAAGAGGAGTAAGTTAGGGGGGTTGCCTTACCAAATATAAAATTTTTAAGCAAAATTTTTTTATTGGAATATAGTTACTTTAAACGTTGTGTTAGTTTCTGCTATACAGCAAAGTGAATCAGTTATATGTATACATATATCCCCTCCCCTCTTTTTTAGATTTCCTTCCCAATTAGGTCACCACAGAGCATTGAGTAGAGCTCCCTGTGCTATACAGCAGGTTCTCATTAGTAATCTATTTTATACATAGTACTCTATATATGTCAATCCCAATATCTCAGTTCGACTCCCCTTCCCCCTCAAATATCAAAATTTAAAACCAGAGGTGGTATAACAAACCAGGAGTGAAAAGATGAAAGGAAATATGTGTTGGAATAATTATATGTGTATTTTCTCTTTCATATCACAAGAAGTTTAAGTTGGTTTAAAGACCTAAATGTGAGTTGTCAATTTTTATACTTCTAGAAAAAATATAAGAGATTATCTTTATGCCCTTGGGATAGAAAAATTTATTAAATAAAGCATAAAATATAAAGGAAAAGATTGATACATTTTACTGATTTAAAATAAGAAGAATTCATCAGCAAAGTGAAAAGACAGTCTTCGACTGGTAAAACATATTTTCCCAGACATAAAACAATCAAGGTATTAGTATTCAAAAATTATAAAGAAATCCTACAAAGCAAAAATAAAAAGAAACACCTAGAAAGAAAAATTAGCAAAGGATATGAATAGGCCAATTAACAGAAGAAAAACCCTAATGGTCAACAGACATACAAGAAGATGTGAAATCTCAGTAGAAATTAAGGGAAAATGAAATAAAATAATAAAAAGTTAATATTTCATATCCATAAGTGGGCAAAAATTTTAATTCTGAAAATACCAAAAGTTAGCGTGATGTGGGAAAACAATACTCTTAGAAAGCAAAATGATGATATGTTAGTAGAAATCATTAAGACCCACCTGTTCCTCTTAGGTATCTTGCCTACATTAGTGCTTCTCAGCTGGCAGCTATTTTGCAGTGTTTCAGGACGTTTCTGGTTTTCACACCTGTGTGTGTGGTGGGGGCTACTAGTAACTAGTGGGTAGAGGTGAGGGAAGCTGCTTAATATCCTACTCCACAACATAGAATTATTCAGCCTAAGAGTTCAATAATGCCAAGGTTGAAAAATCCTGGCCTAGAAAAACTTTCATATGGTGTTTGTACACCAGCAGGCTGCTATTTAAGCGTTAACTCCAGCATTGTTTGTTACGGCAAACAACAATAACAAACTAAAAACAGCCTACATGTCAATAATGCAGGAGGATGGATAAATAACTTGTGCATATTCTAACAAGGGAATAATGTACAAGAGTTATAATTAATGAGTTAGTTCTTCAGGTTGCAACATGAGTAAATCTAAAAAATAATGATAACTAAAAAAGTATTGCAGAATCTTATGTACAGCATGATATAGTATTCCTTTACATTTTACAAATACAAAGCAATACCATGTTTGTTTATGAATATATACATATAACAGAAAAGTATAAAAACATGCATAGGTATAATTTATAGTAACTTCATGACAGTGATTACTTCGGGGAAAAGAGGAAAGGAGAAAAAAATGGAGAAAAACAGAGAAATGAATGGGATCAGGCCTTAAGTTGTACTTAAACCTTTTACAAAAAACCAAAAAACCCTAACGCAAATAAGTCAGATATTGATTTGTTGAGTGTTGTATACTCAGATGTTTGTTAAACTATGTTCCCTATTTTTCTGTTTGTTTGAAATATTTTATAATGACAACATTTTAAAATATTTTATGAGCTGCACTTGCAAGAATGGGTATTCTTTGTGTGTCTCAGGAGCATGGAGATGGTAGAGGGAGACGGTGTTGCCAGAAGAAACTGTTAAGCTCCAAAGGAAAATCAGAGAAGGGGAAAGTGACCCTTGAATAAAAAAGAGTCTATTCATCTAAAGACCCCTCCCAGGGATTCTTGGCAGGATGAGAGCTGGCTTTCCTGCTGCGACAGTGATTGGTAGGCTATACCTCTGTCCATGGTCCTATTCCTCTCCCTCAAACAACCTTAGAAGAATTTAGAGGGAGGTTCAAATTTGCCTTGTAGGAAGACATTAAAGTGTTCTAGATAAAGCTAAGAAGCTGAGAGAAGAGGAAATATTGTGGGTACAGCAGATCTTGAGTATTTGTAAAAAAGTTCTGACGGTCTGCCATAGATGCTACCAGCAGAGGGAATCCTGCTAGACAGCCATTCTTTGTAACAATGATGAAAAGCATCTATCAGAGGAGTGAGCTTTCGCTCACGCTGAGGTCTGCTCAATAAGGATGATACTGTCATCTCCCTAGCATTTCATATTTTTAAAGAAAGTTTCTTATTCCTAACACTTTTCGTAATTTCTTTCCAATACTACCGTAAGACCGGTCGATATCCACCTCTTGCTTTTCCAGAGATGGGGAGAGACTAGAAAAGCTTCTCCAAAGACTTAGGTTCTTTCTATTAACCAATATTTTTACCTAAGCCACTAGGGATAAATAAACAGTGAGAGTAACTCAACTGAGAAAGATATTTTATGGGCATCCCAGAATAATCACCTATCTTTTAAAAAGAAACAACATTTCTTGAGATCCCAGGAGGTGTCTGGCAATACACAAAGTGGTGTGAGCGTGAGAGTGCAGAACATAATGTTTGGGAACATAATGTTCCTCCGGGGACTTAAAAATTAATGCAGATCCAAAACCGTTAAAAAATACAAGGGTTGGTTGTAATAAATTATGGAAAAACAAAATGAAGGGTGTAGGGGCAAAAATCCCAAGCACAGTGATAAACTAGGGAACATGAAAGCAGAATATGATGAGCCAATTAACCTCAGGAGAACATAGACTCCCAATGTGGGCAGAATAGAAGATACCCTGTGAAGTCCATTTTGCAGACTCAGTTACTTGTCCATACACACAAAATCAATAGCTGTTTCTGATGGGCCACTGGCAAAAAAAAATGTACTCTTCTCTTCTATAGATGGGAGTCCAAACCATCCAGCATACAGTAAAATGTTTAGGAAAAAAAATATGTGGGTTGGTAAACTTTTAATCTACAAAACTATATGTCTAGTGGTGGATGACAGTGCTAATGGAAATATGTGCAATTGGGTTTGTAGATGCTGATTTTTAGCAGCAACCAGAAACTGTGCTAAAAGCTCAATTTGGCCTACTTTACATTCCCTGGGAAAGTGAGTGGGGAAATTTTCATGAGGCTATTTGTTATATGCAGAAGAGGGAATAAAGAAATACATGAACACTGTGATATAGAGGTAAGAAAGTATCTTAATAGAAATATGTACTCTAGTCTAGGACGTTTCTCCACCAAAGTGATGGAAAGTACTTGGAAATGCAGGGACCGAACTGGTCCTGAAACTGAGCTTTCTCCATCACCACAGATTTCCTGTTTTAACAACTTCTACCTTGCTAACCTATTAATGCTAAGAGTCAGTTTTATATATTGATGGTCAGCTTTTGATTTGAGCTCCCACATGGTCACTGCAACTTTGTTTACTTTTATACTTATCCTTTCACATTTTCTAGTATTACAGTAATATGAAGAGATAAAAAAGTCTAGAAATTTTTATCCCTCGTATTAGGCAAGAAATTACACAGTCACATCCACATGGATATCTAATAGACATCTCAAACTGAAAATGGCCAAAAGAGAACTCTTAATTTTTTCCCTTAATCTTCTTATATCAAATAACAAGAGGCTTAAACAGAATTTTACTTTTCTCATAAACAAGATGTCTGGCACTAGATGATTGCTAGTGCTGGTTCAGTTGCTCAACTCCACCATCAAGGACCCAGGCAATTTCTATTTTTTTCCTGCTTCACCATCTTTAACATCATCAGGTCTTTTGTCTTGTACTCATAAGAAGCCTGCTGTGACTCCAGGCATTGTGATGGTGTTCAAGATAGCCATATCTATTCCCAGAAGGCTTTCACTTAGGTCTCATTAGGCAGAAGTGAATCACCCCTAGCTGCAAAGAAGATGGGGGAATTGAATATCTAGCAAAAGAAAATGTGATTATTACGATTGAATTACACCACTCATGATTCATCACTTGGGGCTGGACATCTTGTCTCCTCGACCAAGTCAGGGCTCTGTTAGCAAAGAGGAAGAGAGGAATGGCTATTGGGGAGGGAATTAACAGTCTGCCACACTTCTTATCCCCAGCCTACCTGTCTCACTAAATAGCATCACCATCCACCCAGTGCCCAAGCCAATAATGGAGGAGAGAACTTTTATTCCTTTCTTTCTTTGATGTGCCACGTACAAACCACCAGAAAGCTCTGTTGGCTCCACCTCCCATATATACCCCCAATCCACTGTATTCTCCCGTTCACTGCTACCATCCTAGTCCAAGTCACCACTGTTCACCTGAAGTAGTGCAGTTGCCTCCTAAAGATCTCTGTGCTTTCATTCTTGCCCTGTACAATTCACTGCCCATACAGAAAAGCACTGCCTTGCTTGAAACCTCCTACTGGCTTCCCATCTCACCTAAATTCCAAATTCCTTCCTTTGATCTTCCATGCCTAAAAGGTCTAAGCTCTACCTGTCCAACTGCATCTTTTTTAAAAAAATTTATTTATCTTATTTTATTTTTGGCTGCATTGGGTCTTCATTGCTGCACACGGGGCTTTCTCTAGTTGCAGTGAGAAGGGGCTACTCTTCCTTGCCATGCCCGGGCAGCTTCTCTTGCTGTGGAGCACAGACTCTAGGTGCACAGTGTTCAGTAGTTGTGGCTTGCAGGTTCTAGAGCGCAGACTCAGTAGTTGTGGCACGTGGGCCCAGTAGTTGTGGCTCACGGGCTCTAGAGCGCAGGCTCAGTAGTCGTGGCACATGGGCTTAGCTGCTCCGCAGCATGTGGGATCTTCCCGGACTAGGGCTCGAACCTGTGTCCGCTGCATTGGCAGGCGGATTCTCAACCACTGCGCCACCAGGGAAGCCCCCAACTGCGTCTTGTAACCAATTTTCTGTCTGCCACTAAGTTTCAGCCACTTAAGCTTTCTTTCTCTTCCTCAAACTCAAATTCGTTACCATCTTGGGGACTTCTGAACCAACTATTCTCTCCATCTAGGATCCTCTTCATTCTGATCTTTTCACCACCAGTTCCTCCTTGTCATTTATTATTTTTATTCTTATTTTTATTTTATTTTATTTTTTGGCCACACAGTATGTGGAGCTTACTCAACCAGGGATGGAACCTGTGCCCCCTACATTGGAAACACGGAGTCTTAACCACTGGACCACCAGGGAAGTCCTCCTCCTTGTCATTTAATCACTGTTCAAATGTCATCTTTTCAGAGAAGCCTTCCGTGGACATCAAAACTAAAATAGTCCTCTAGTCATCCATCACTTCATCCTATTTTGTTTCTCTGTACTGCACATATCACTGTCTAACATTATCTTGTTTATCTCTTTATGTATCATGTCATGAAATACAACTATTTCTTTATTTTCCAACTCCTCCACACTAGAACATAAGCTTTATGAGAGCAGACACCTGTCTATTGTGTTCACTGCTATAGTCCTAGCACTTAGATCAAGGTACATGGTAGACTCTCACTGACTATTTCTGAATGAATGAATAAATGAAGGAAAATATTTATAAGTGGAAACTTTAGCAATAAAAACAACATCTGTAGGGCTTCCCTGGTGGCGCAGTGGTTGAGAGTCCGCCTGCCGATGCAGGGGACGCGGGTTCGTGCCTCGGTCTGGGAGGATCCCGCATGCCGCGGAGCGGCTGGGCCCGTGAGCCATGGCCGCGGAGCTTGTGCGTCCGGAGCCTGTGCTCCGCGACGGAAGAGGTCGCGGCGGTGAGAGGCCCGTGTACCACAAAAAAAAAAAAAAAAAATCTGTAACATATTATCAACATCCTAAGAGTTATCCTTTATAGAGCAAAATCACTTTGTTAAAGAATATAAAATGTGTTATGCTTTAAAGAGATCACAATTAATAAGTAACACTAATTTCTCCCACCCAGCCTCTTTCCTCCTGTGTCTTCCTTTCGAAAGCTAAACACACCACATGTACTCTTAACTTAGCACTCTATCAATGCAGTTATTGAATACCTTCTCCCCTGACTTCTTTCCTTTTGCCTAATAATATGATTACATTTTCTCACTATTTTCTGAAGGTCTGGGACAATTTAAAAGAAACATTTGGGCAACATCCTTCTCTCCTTTGATTTTGGCCAGGATTTCAAGAAGGAAAAAACCCAAATGTTCTTGGAAAAAGAGAAATACTTAGCATCTGTAATTTCTGCCTTCTTCTGATGTTTTTACATTTCTATATGTGTTCTTTCTAAAGGCTAAAATCATTTCCACTCCCTTCACCAGACCAGGTTTTTCATCAGGCTGTCCTCCAGGTAAAATGCTAAAGTCAGAGAAATTAATATGCAATCCTCCTTCATCTCCCTTTCTATGATCCACTCAGCCCTTTCCACACCATCTCAATCCCGAGGTGACCCTCTGCAGGTGTAGGCTTCTGGATCAGCAGCTGGCTGGGCACAAGGCTCAGCCTGCATTCTAGGTCTCCTGTGCATCTGGCAGGCCATGGCACATTGAAATTGTGCAACAAAAACTTTGGGACATTCACATTTACACAAGGGACACAGCATCCTAGTGTTGCTGATCCAGTATATTCCAAAATGCCCCTGTGTTTAGAAATATCTTCAAATACTGCTCATAAATTACACAGAAAGAATCCCTGGGTTTTTGAACTTCCAGACTTGCCAACAGAAAATAACAAAAGGATTCTCATCTTCAAAGTTCTTCAGTGAATATATTAAAAACAGGAATAGGGACTTCCCTGGTGGTCCGATGGGTAAGAATCGGTCCTGCAACTCATGGGACACCAGTTGGATCCCTGGTGGGGGAACTAAGATCCCACATGCCGCGGGGCAACTAAGCCCACGCACTGCAACTACAGCGCCCACGTGCTCTGGAGCCCACATGCCACAAACAGAGAACCCGTGGGCTGCAACTAATGACCCTGTGTGCCACAATTAGAGGGAAGCCCGCACACTGCAACAAAAGATCCCGAGTGCTGCAACTAAGACCCGATGCAGCCAAAAAATAAATAAATATTTTTTTTAAAAAACAGGAATAAACTGGTCCTCTGTCCTCACTGCAGCCTCAGCCCCTCCAGCTTCCTCACCTACCATCACCATCCCCCACCCCACACCCATGTCCAGCTCCACGTCTACACATTACAAGCTCTTGAACATTGACAGGCTCCTGAAACACATGTCCCCAAACAGCCTTGCAACATTTTTGATCATGCATCAGTAAAAAATGTGGGGATGTGTAGCACCAAAATATGTACATTAAAAAATAAACCATATTCATACATATATATATATATTAAAGAAGGAATAAAATAAAAAATAAATTCTTTGATTCGATACTGTTGGGAACCTATATCCAGATCATATCTCAGGTTAACTGGGAAACTCTATTTCCTCATGGCTATCTGAATTCTAAAGATATCTTCCCAAGATTACCAGGCCTGGTTATTCAGTCAAACACTAACCTAAGTACTGCTGTGAAGAGATTTTGCAGATGTAAAGTCCCAAGTCAGTTTACTTTAAGATATGATAATCCAGGTGGGCCTGGCCCAATGAGGTGAGCCCTTTAAGAGAACTGTTTTCCTCAGTTGGTAGCAGAAGAGGAAGTCAAAGAGATCTGAAACTTGAGAAAGATTCCAAGGTGATTGCTGGCTTTGAAGACAGAGCAAACCAGTGAGAAGGAATGTGTGGGGCCTCTAGGGGCCAGAGGAAACAGGGACCTCAGTGCTCCAGGCATAAGGAACTTGGTTCTGCCAGCTGTCCAGTGAGCTTGTAATCAGACTCCTTCCCAGAGCCTCCAGATAAGAGTCCAGCCTGACTAACACCTTGATTTCCGCCGGGTGGGACCCCAGGCAGAGAACCCAGCCAAACCTACTAGGTCTTCTGACCTACAGCTGTTGTTCCAACCCCGAAGTTTCTGGTAATTTTCTACAGAGCAGTAGAAAACTAACACATCCCTTTGGTTTTCACATCTCTAAATAAAAGTCATAATGTCTGGCTAGCCCAAGAAGCACTCAGAAAACAAATATTAATAAGATTAATTAATATGTTTTAAGTTGAAAAGAAATATATTGAATTATTTCCAAGAGGCTGTGATTTTTTTAACTAATTATAATACCCATTGAGGTTCAATCCGGGGCAGTTGGACTCTTTAACAGTAGTTAGGTTTGTTTTCTCACATTCACTGCAGTTGCAGGACAGGGCTAACTTTAGAAGCCATGTCATATGGGTTTAGAGCATGGAATTGTTGCTTCAGGGGGACAAGATTGAACCTGCAGTGTTTTCATTTCACAGAACAAAGTGCTGCATTTTATAGATGCTCTACTGGATACCACATCTACATGTCAAATATAGGGATTTTTTTTTTTTTTTTTTTTTTTTAGCTGTAGTTCCCTTTCTAAAAATCTTGACCTCCACCTTGACAAATATGATGAAATTCAGCAAGCTACATTCTGATCTTGAGAAAATTATAAGAGAAGAGGCAAATGATGATCATACTTGTTTTAATAAAATTGATCACTGAGATAAAAGAAAACCAAAAAGTGGGGCAAGAACATTCTGACCACATAATCATGCCTAGGTAAACAGAGATACGAATGGTGCTAAGCCTGCTAACCCAGCTTTCTCCTCTTGAGAATCGTAGGTAACTGTGGAGTTCTCTGATAAGCACAACCCCACGACCAGATCTAATTTAAACAAAGTGATCTGGAGAAGAGGAAGAAAGGGGGTCATAGTTAAGTAAGTGAGAGGCTGTGTACAGGGTAAGGACATTCCAATTTGTGGGGGGAGACTTTATATACAAAATGAGAAGTATAGCTTGGTAATTAAAAGCTGAACAACCCTAGGCAAGTTACTTAAATTCCCTGAGCCTCAGGTTCCTCATGTCTAGGTCAGGATAGTTTTTCAATGTTCTTAGCACCTGGCCTAGGACATGGAGTCCTCAATAAATGATGGCTGCATTCAGATCATGCAATCTCATCTTTCCGCCCTTGTCCAAAAATCCTGGATAATCATCTCTATTCTAATGGATGCTAATAGCCCTGCTGGCTAGTCCGAAGCATCACGTTCAAAGGGAAAGACTATAGGCCAGTGTCCAGGCCAGAAGTCTAATGCAAACACTCCCTTAGGGCAGGGAGGGACGGAGAGAGTGGGTCTGGCTAGGGGAAGCTGATTCCCCAGGCAAGGGCAGGGTACTTATTAGAGCCACAGAAGGAAGGACTGGTAGGCAAATAACCACAAATAAAAATCTTTTTCTAAAACAATTTTCTGGCCAATCAGTTGACAATGACTTGGCGATTGAAGATCATATTTTTCCAACATGGTCCATTCTCTTGGCTTTCCTAAGTCATTAATTATGACCATGTTTTCCCCAGTGTGGAAATTCCCCTTGTACAGATGCCCTGCTGGCCAATCCTTCTTTCCTGAGAAGTCTCCACAGCACAAAAATAGTTTTGTTTTCCCCATTTGCCCACAGGGAAAATTTCCTCACTCTTTTTTTTCTCTCCTCCCTTAAAGCCCTCTGGCAATTTCCAGGAATCTAAGTAAACCAGAATCACTTAGATCACAAGAGAGCCTTTGAGATGTTCTACTTCCAATAGAAAAAAAAAAAAATCCTGACCTTTAAATTTAACATTATTAAACCAATCTTAAATTAAGAGTTTTGTTTTGTTTTGTTGTTTTGGTTTTAATAACCAAAACGATGCCACTGAAATCAAAATACCTCCCACTCCTGCCTGAGAATATGTTCTGGGACTTGGAAGCTTGAATTATAAACAGAGGTGATTATTTTTGTATCTGGATCAAATGCCATTTGATCCAGATACAAAAATAATCACCTCTGTTTATGTGCTTCATACACATTAAAGCCCTATACAAATGTAGGCATTTGGCACCAAAGTGGGGATATGATGTGAATAGGGAGTGATTATTCAAATAATAAAAATTCCTTAGACGATTTGCGCTGGTTACCTATTCATCTCCTGGGTTTACCAAAGTGCTTTGTGCAGGGCTGACAACACTATAGGTACTCTGGAGATATTTTGTTCTTTACAGAACATTCATCAGGAAGCATTTCTATGCCAGAAGCTAAATTTAGTTGGTGGGGAGAGGGTGGTAGAGTGATGAATCAGACTGGGTCTCTGCCCTCAAGGTCTTTATAATCTAGTAAAGAAGGTATAAAGTACATACTAGCTCGGTGGTTCTCAACCAGGGACAACATTGCCTCCCCCCCCCACCCCAACCCCTCCCCTGGGACATGTGGCAATGTCTGGAGACGTTTTTGATGACCAGAACTAGAAATGGGGGTGCTACTGGCATCTAATGAAAAGAGGCAAAGGGTGATGCTAAACATCCTACGATGCACAGGACAACCTCACGCCACAAGAATTATCTGATCCAAAATGCTAACAGTGTCAAGCTTGAGAAACCCTCAACTAGCTAAATTACCTAGAACAAAGGGCTGGTTGATTGACTGATTGATTGATTGATTGATGATTGTTGGTGTTGGTCCACATGGTAAATGACTTTCACCCTAACAACCCCAGTCATTTTGAATTTGTGCCTGTGCCTAACCCATTATAACTGTTCAATGTCTTTTGAATGAATCAGTAAATTTAGACAGGTGGTGAATAAAGCATGAGATACAGTGTCACTAGGCAAAATGAATGATAATTTAGAGCGAATTGTTAACCCAAGAGGACAAAATTTTTCTAGCATGACACCAAGCATATAGTAAGTGCTCAGTGAATGTGAACTGAACATATTCAGATAACCTAGCAATACTCATTTGCTTGAAGCTTAAAGTGCACAGTATTGAGGAATCTTATCATTAGAGCCGTCCTAGCAGTAGCTTTTCTTCTTGGAAATACTTCACTACAGACGGCTTGAGTGGCATATTGTACCGTAAAGGGATAAAACTATGTATTTTTATAATGCAGCATTCAAATTTTTCACTAATTTAAATTGGTCCTTTCTCTAATGTGCCTAATCAGCTAATGTTAATGAAGTATGAAATTTCAAACATCCAAACATTGAGGAGACCACTTAAGGAATTTAGGGAAGGAGGAAGAGTTTTGAAATATGGCCTTAACTCCTACATAGAATGTGGCTCCTGCTCTTTATATACAATAAAAGTAAAAACAAGTGGCATAGGCATGGACTTTGAGCTTGCTGCTTGATTTACACAAGTATCAATAGTAAAAGAATGGTGAAGTGCCACTCTCAATTAAAATGAAATTATATCTTTAAATTAGAATATGTCAGTGAAAAAAATATTTAATTTACTAAAACTGTTGACACTTTTTTTTCTGGAAAATGGATCAGGTAGTCTCATATTCTAGTGTTTATGAGATAAGCAGAGCTATTACTAGATGAAAAAATCTGTACTTTTGATTAAGCAATTACCTTCAATTGTGATATGCGGGTTACCAAGGAAATATATTGGCTTTCCTCTTCCACCTATTTGACCTGCATTTTCTCAATGTAAGTTGGTGAATAAGTCAGGAAATGGCATCTAATTTTGTATTAGCATTAGTCAAATGTAAGTAGGAGGGCAGTGCTAGCATAAAATTTTTAAATAAAAATAACTGGGATAATCTGCCATTTGGATAATCAGCATCAATGTTCCCTGAATTTAACACACATAATGGAGACCACAATGTCCCTGATTTTTGCAACATAAAGGAACAAAATTTCCTTCAAATTTGAAAATTTCCAGCTAAGCCTTTGCCCAAATGTGAGTTTAACGAGGTAGTTTAGGAGTAGGGGAGGAGGAATTTTACTCCTCCCTTTCCATAAAGAAACAATTAAATAAAAATTACTTTACCTCTGCAAGAGAAGGAATCTTATGGGATACATTCACTAATAGATGAAGTTAACAGTGACACATTTTTTTAAAAAATCAAAGATGAGACAATTAAAAGAATAAACCTTGGCTCAGGGAAATATTTAGTATGCTCAGAAAAAGAGGCATAACCAGTAAAAATGGGCCTTGATGTGACATATAAAGGCCTCCCCATTACTGAACAGTTTTACTTATAATGACAAGCAATCCCTTCTTTATTCTTCTTGTAGGGGAAGGAGGGTTGGCTAAGCAAGAATAATATTCTTAAAAGGGATCTAGATCAAGACGGCCGAGTAGGAGCATATTGAGCTCACCTTCTCCCTTGGACACACCCAAACTACAACTACACAAAGACCAACTATCTCTGAAAATGACCTGAAAACTAGAAGAACAGACTTACTACAACTAAGGATATAAAGAAAAGGCCACACTAAGATGGGTAGGAGGGACAGAGATGCACTCTAGTCAGAACCCACTCCCCTCGTATGGCGACCCACCATCAGGAGGGAAATCACAGTCACAGAGCTCCCTCCCTGAGGAGGGAGGGAGCCAAGCCCCCAGGGGACCTCCACCAGGAAGATGAGTCCCCATAATGTCTGGCTTTGAAAACCAGTGGGGCTTAATCTGGGAGAGGCAGAGGGCTGTGGCTCTATAATGCATGACTATTATTATTATCCAGCTATAGAAAAAAGAATAAAATCTTGCCATTTGCAGCAACTTGAATGGACCTAGAGAGTATTTTACTAAGTGAAACAAGTCAGACAGAGAAAGACAAATACCATTTGATTTCACTTATATGTGGACTCTAAAAAACAAAACAAATGAACAAACAAAAGAAAAGAGAAACAGACTCATAGATACAGACAACAAACTGGTAGTTGTCAGAGGGCAGGCAGGTAGGGGGTTGGGTGAAAAAGGTGAAGGGGATTAAAAGGTACAGACTTTCAGTTAAAAAACAAATGAGGGGTGGAGTGATTGGGAATCCCTGGTGGTGCAGGGATTGGGAATCCGCCTGCCAATGAAGGGGACACGGGTTCGAGCCCTGGTCTGGGAAGATCCCACGTGCCGCGGAGCAACCAAGCCCGTGCGCCACAACTACTGAGCCTATGCTCTAGAGCCCGCGTGCCGCAACTACTGAAGCCCGCACGCCTAGAGCCCATGCTCCGCAACAAGAGAAGCCACCGCAATGAGAGGAGAAGTCTGCGCACCACAATGAAGAGTAGTCTCTGCTCACCACAACTAGAGAAAACCCGTGAGCAGCAATGAAGATGTAACACAGCCAAAAAAAAGAGTCATGGGGATGTAGTGTACAACATAGAGAATATAGTCAATAATATTGTAGTAACTTTGCATGGTGACAGATGGTTAACTAGGCTTATCGTGGTGATCAATTCACAATGTTTATAAATGTTGAACCCCTATGTTGTATACCTGAAACTAATATAATATTGTTTGTCAACTGTATTTTAGTTAAAAATATATATATTCTCAGGTGAATATTGAAGTGGTGGGTTTGGATTGAAGAGTGTGTATGTGTATTTGCCTTTACTGATGAGCAGGAACTTAACTATAAGAGCAGGCAGAATCTCCTGTGCCAGGAATAATGTGATTTCCATAAATCCTGGCACCTGCTGGATTGAGCTCCTGCTACAGCCTTTCTGGCCTGAAGCAAAGGCAAAATAACTGGTCCCTCACCTGGGAAGACCAAGGTGCTATGCATCTGCCTTTTCTTTTCCCCACCCCTGCCCCATGGAAAGCTGTTTTCATGGGAATGAAATATATTGCCAAGATATGGAAATATATTTGTGTATTCAAAGAACCACAAGTAGATGGTTTTGCTGGAGTATTTGCTACAAGGGAAAGAATGGTGAGAATGTAGGCATCAGACGATAAATAAGTAGAAGTGTTTTCAAACTATAAAGTGCTAGACAAGATTTTAGGTTTGCCTATCATTTCCTATTCCAAAGGTGATGTTCAAAATTTTTAATAACTGGTAGACCGCCAGCACTGGACAATCAAAATAGATGTCCAATTAAGCAGAATGGACACTTTGCCATAAACAACTGGAATGGCCAAACTAATACGTACCAGCTTAGTATCAACTCTGATTATTTTATATGGTCATGAGAGTCAGCGTAATGTTGATTTGTAAACTGAAAGCATTATGGAAACATATCTTGTTGTAATACGTTTTAGAAGCAGCCAGATTGAGGGGCAGATCACAGATATATAGATGAAATAAAAGTATCTGCTTATTTCTGTTGAACTCACATTCTTATAATTGCTTATGGACTGATCATTCTTCCTCTCTTCACTTCTCATCACTTTTCAGATGAACTAGACATTTTAAAAAATCAGGTTTGGGGCTTCCCTGGTGGCGCAGTGGTTGAGAATCCGCCTGCCGATGCAGGGGACACGGGTTCGTGCCCTGGTCCGGGAAGATCCCACATGCCGCGGAGCACCTAAGCCCGTGAGCCATGGCCGCTAGGCCTGCGCGTCCGGAGCCTGTGCTCCGCAACGGGAGAGGCCACAACAGTGAGAGGCCCGCGTACAGCAAAAAAAAAAAAAAAAAAAAAAAAAAAAAAAAAAAAAAAAATCAGGTTTGGGGGCTTTCCTGGTGGCGCAGTGTTTGGGGGTCCGCCTGCCGATGCAGGGGACGCGGGTTCGTGCCCCGGTCCGGGAAGATCCCACATAACGTGGAGCAGCTGGGCCCGTGAGCCATGGCCGCTGAGCCTGCGCGTCCAGAGCCTGTGCTCCGCGGCGGGAGAGGCCGCAACAGTGAGAGGCCTGCATAACGCAAAAAAAAAAAAAAAAAAAAAAAAAAAATATCAGGTTTGGGGTCTTTTTAGACCATCATTAATAAGACCATGTTTAGCTGCCTGAGTGCAAGTTGCTTTTTAAAATTCTAAGATATCTCTTATTCCCATGTCTGGAATAATATTCCTGTAACATTTGTGACAGTTATTTTTAGGTGGTGGGATGTGGGGTGGTTTTTGTTTTCTTTCTTGTATTGTTTTGTGTGGTTTGAATTTTTTAATAGTTTTTCTTTACAATTCATTAAAATAATAATCATTAAAAGAAACCTCTCCATTCTATTTACTTAGCCAAAATTATAGTTCACAGTCTTCTGTCCTCTGTATTAGCTAATTGATTTTCTAAATTTGCTTCCCTAAAACTCAACAGCATTTTCACCATTGCAATTCAGCTTAAAAGACTCTCACATATGGCCAATGTGAAAAGGCAGGATATCTGTTTCTGGAGGGCACAGTATCTTTGAAGGATTTTCTTTTGTTATTTTCAGTTCTTTGTGTTGTCACACCTAGTTGTTTCAGAATACTGCTGAACTCTCCAATTTCCTTTGAAAAGAATACCATTATATGGAACAATTTAGGCAACTTGGGAACACATTTCTCAACTTAGATAGTATTTGTAAATTTTGGAAAGTTCCCTCAGTAAGGTAATCTGAGGAATTTTCTTTTGTTGTACGGATGTCAGAGTGACAAAAGGGGATGAATTAGGAAGAGACTCAGGAAACACTGTGCTACTGAGGCTTATACATTTTTTTTTAATTGGGGTATAGTTGTGAGGCTTATAAATTCTTTACACAATTTTCCTTTTCAAGGTCTGACTCTTATGGTGTGATTGATACCGTGGACAAATAAAATCTCCAAAATGTCTTTAAACCAAATGGTTCAGCCTCTCTTTACATTCCTCATGGACCCTAAAGGGTTATATTTACTGGAGACTGGGGGGTCCTGGATCAGTAACAGAAATTTTAAAATAGTTGATATTTTAAAGGGTGGCAGGATTAGGAATCATTCTTTTTCTTTTTTTCCTTTTTGGCCTTGTGGTTGAACGCTATTGGTATAAAAATGAAAAAAGTAAGACATTTTCGATATTGGAAAATTTCAAGGTCAGGCTGGATGACTATCAGTTATGTTCTGCAAGAGACACATACATTTAAAGAAAACTTGATTAATGTGTCCTCTTAAGTTCCTTTCATCTTTAAATTCTGTGCTCTTAAGTTCACCCTTTAAACTTAGGGTGGTGATGCGCCATATGGAAAGGACAGGAGTCTGTTCCGGCCACCTTCCTCACTTTGTCTTGAACCAGCAGCTTCTCAGAAGGTGGCAGCTCTGAGAATTAAACAGGAGATGAAGTGGGTGGGAAAATATTCCTAGGAGACTCGGAGCTGTCCAGCAGTCAAAGGACCAACTAATGAGGCTTAACGGCAATTTGGAGCAGAGATTCAGCTATGTGTGCATGTATTCAGTATGCTTACATGTATGTAGAAGTATATGCTTACCCAGCCCCATCCTGAGGAGATTTTTCCTGCTTTCTATATTGCTTTTCATTTTAGATGAGGTCGGTTGTCTTTTAAATTGTGTAGGAAAAAGGAAAGTCATAATGTACAGGGCAAGGTAGAAGAAGAAGCGTTGAAGAGGAAGGCAGGCAAAAATAGGACTATTACACTGTACAAGCAGTCTTTCAGTTTGTTAATTTAAGCTCTTTAGACGCACACACACACACACACACACACACACACACACAATACGTAAACATGCCCTTATAAGTACTGAACCCAATAGATGGGTTCAATTCTATACCAGCTTCATTATTTATATTTTGCAATCAGTAATACAGTCATTGTATCACACCATTTGAAAAAAAAAAAAAAAAGAATATGTCGAGCTTTAGCTTACAAAGACTTTCAAGAGTGTATAACTTAAAAAAAAATCTTAAATAAAGTAAATTTGGCCTAAAAAGGTTGCCATCTTTTTCCCTTTGCAAGTGGCAGATGCATTCACTTTGATGAATTCCCACTTGATGGAGGTTTTGAAGACTTATAAAAATCTTTAAGCATGTTTATAATTTTCCTATAAGTGGCTGGATACTATTCCTCTTTTTCTTATATTTTCTTCTGAAAGGAGGAATCAGTGTTTCCACAGACATCCCAGATTTGAGAAGAAAGGGTGTTGGGAAAACATCTCATCCGATTCCCATATGTTAGGCAATTGAAAAGTAACCCAATTTTATAGGTAAAATAACTGAATGTGGAGAGGCTAACTGTTCCATAATAATTTGTAATAATTTTTAAATTTACAGAGTAATACATATACATTGCAGAAGATTTGAGAAATACAAAACAAAAAAAAGAAAATCAAAATCATCCTGGCGTAACTATTCAGATTCTGATGTACAGCCTCCTAAATACATATGTATGGTCATATACATATTTCATGCTCAGTATTTCTTTAAGAGAAAAAAGAAAAGGCAAAGTGAAAGAGCTGTTTGTCAATCTGATCCTAACCTGAAATTATCATCCACATATTCTAACCATCTTCTTGATCGTGTCTCCTCTACCCTTGGGCTCAATCTGATATTAGATTTAAATCAAGTGCCAGATTTCCTGTTTAGAAAATAGCAGTAGGCTTGTAGGCAACTCCTTACCTTTCTTTTCCTGAAGAGAGACCCAAGAAATTGTAAAGGAAATATGATACTGCAAAAATGACTTTATTTTTGTGAGGTAACATTGGAGGTCCCCAGGTTGACAGCTGCAAAGGCAGTCACATGTTTAACAGAGAGAAGAGCCCTGCAAGGGAAAAGTTAACTTTAGCTTTAAAAATCCTTTTATCCTCCATGATTTCTATGGCTTTAAATTTGTCACCTGAATGTGATATTAACATAATCGTCTGCATTTCAGCTAATGAATGCACCTACTTCTAAGACTTTATTTTAGCAGTTTTAATGAGCTCTTCAAAAGAGTTTGCCTGGACTTACTGCACTGCTAGAGAAATAGCAGCTGTAAGCAACTAACAACACATTCAGTATCTGAATCAAGCTCTGTGAAGTTGTTAAACTTGAGAAGGAGTATCTATCCATCTGTCTGTGATAAGGGAAATGAAGCTGAGATGTAGCTGTGGCATTTGGAAAAAGCACTAGAGTAAGTGGATTTGGCCAGAGACCCTGTTTGGCCATAATGTATGGATCCCAAGCAATTCATTTAAGCTCTCTAAATCCCAGTTTCTCATCTATATAACAATGGTACCCGTCTTGCGGGCCTCTCACTGTTGTGGCCTCTCCCGTTGCGGAGCACAGGCTCTGAACGCGCAGGCTCAGCGACCATGGCTCACGGGCCCAGCCGCTCCGCGGCACGTGGGATCCTCCCGGACCGGGGCACAAACCCGCGTCCTCTGCCTCGGCAGGTGGACTCTCAACCACTGCGCCACCAGGGAATCCCGCTACCCATCTTATAAGCTTGTTGTAAGGATCAAATGCCTCACTTGTAAGCATTCCATAATATTAAATTTTATTATAATTATTGTGTTTGTTAAGTAGATGTGACTTTAGGTGGCTCAAGCAAGTTCTATTTGATTGGCTATAGGTTGTAAGATGACTCTAAGGTGAATAATTGCTCATTGAGACCTATAGTAAGAAAAAATCAAAACTGATCTCTTTTGCTTAATTAGGAAATCTATTTCAATGCTGAATCATCATACCTTAACCCCACAGCGAAGATTTTTAAAAATCTCCTAGAAATTCTAAAAGTCCAAATCCCTAAATAATCCTATAAGCCATTTAGAATATATAAATATTATGTAATGATAGGATACTAGCATAGGTATTTACTTTTAATATATATTTTAATACTTTTTAATATCAAATTCATTTCATGCTTGTTACACTCTGATTTCAACACTACATGTTCATGATGGTAATCTCCCTCCTCTTCTTTCCCCATATGCTCCTGTGTACTTTATTTGAAAAGTAAGTAGTAATAACCCATCCAAAACTCAACTGAATGGAAAATGAAAAATAGGACAAATGTTGCTTTAAAGATACACACAGCAGATACATTACAGCTCAACTGGAGGTAACACCCTGGAATAAAGATTCCAGATCTCTCTCTCTCTCAGTCTTTCTGGGTCTCTCTTTCTCTGGCTCTTTCTGGAAAATAGGTAGCACAAAGGTGAAAATTCTCCTATTCCCACTTTATATTTTATTTCAATTAAAAGTGAGACAATTACTCTGGCTGGGATGGATGTAATTTATTTTACAGATTCCTTCCCCCCATTATACCCTTCTAGCCAACAGTATTCCTTCAATAATTGCAGCTAGTTCATCTATGTTTCACCCCATATGCCACAATGCTGGAGAATCACTCAGGAGACAGGACCAGCTTAGGGATCTTAACCAACTTCTTATAGGGATTTCTCTGGAAAAGGCACTGAGTTCCAGAAACCACCAACTTGAACCTGCTGGAGTAAGTAGGTTTCTGGTAACTGTTTGCATCCCCACACTTTCAAAAGATCCACTTTATCCAGACCTGCATGAAGCATCTTTCCGGAAGACATTCAGTTCTTCTCTTAGACCGTAGCTTTGTAATCTGAGAAAACAACCCCAAGGGAGCTCACTTCCAGCTGTCCTTTGACTGTGTTTTGCTACGGAAGGCAAGCTGGCCTCACACTGATGAGGACCTGTTGTCTATGGTCTGGCTACTCACAGAGTGGTCCTTAGAAGCACCACTGAAGGGCAACAACAGCATCACCTGGGAACCAGTTAGAACCATAGAGTCTCAGGTCCCATCCCAAATCTACTGTATCAGAATCTACAGCTTAACGAGATTTCCAGGTGATTCATATGCACTTTTAGGTTTAAGAAGCAGTGGTCGAAGAGATCTGCCTGAGATTGTTTTTTCGGCAACAGGACTCACCATCTCCTGTTCAAAGCTCTTTCCATTCACTTTCCACTTCCAGTTTCTAAACAGATTTCTCTGCAGTGCTACTGGGCAAACTATCTCTATTTTGGATGAGTTCCCAACCAGTGGGTCTTATAGCAATCTGCATTTCTATGGTTCAGGTGGTCAAACGCCTATACAGCACAGCCTCCCACTAACCAAACCATATCCATTCCCCTCCAAGTCATCTTGCCCTCCCTATTCCCACAGCTGTAGTGTTACCATGTTCATAAATTATTGTTAAAGAAGGAAATTACCAAAAGAAAAAAACTGTCTCTATAAACCTGCATAGTTTAGAGCTAAAGAATATGTTAAAATTTTCCATTGTGGAAATTTCCCAGCTACTGGGCTCTTTAGATTTTTTTTTTTTTTTTTTCAGAGCTGCAAGCAAAGAATGGAAATTTCCAATTGCAGCATCAAGGGCTGCTGTTCTGCTGACTGTCTTGCTCAGTCGGGGTCATCTGTTTCTCTAAGACATCAAGGAATGCCAAGGTAGGTCTGAGAGAACGCACACACTTCCTCTGCAGGAAGGAAGGAATGTCTTTGTGCTGCCTCCAGGCTGTGATGAGGAGAGGGGTAGGAAAGGTGACATGCCCTGCTCCGTCTACCTGAGTGTGAATTTTGTTGATTGTTAACCGCCTATCAGCAGCTTATCCTATTGTTCCAATGGCAGCTGGCTGGCAGGTCGTTTTTTAAGAAATCTCTCAGGTGGAGGGGAGATACAGAGAGAGCAAAGGAACCAACATTTGTTGAGATCTATTTTTCTAAGTACCCTGCCAGGTATTTAATATGTTATATCACTTATCCTTTCTGTGGCCCGCCCAAGGTTAACTTCTGATTTTCTGCACACCAAATTTTGAAAGCTTCATCTGTCCTTCCTGAGACAGCCTTACCTCTCCCAGACCCGCCCAGAGGCTGGTTATCTTCAAGCATGCTGAAAGTTTTGTCCCCATCTCTTCAATCATGTCAACAGCTCGGTTCTTTTTCACTGTATCTAAGTTGAAATAGATTTCCCTTCACAGCTGGTCCTGATGTCTGACTCAACAGGCATTTAATAGTTCCCTAAATTCTGTCATGTACCTCCCCATGCACTACTGCCACTACAACAGAAGTCTGATGGTGGCAGCTCCATGGAAGGCCACGTGTAAAGGTGTCAACTTCTTGTGAACAAGGCTTAAGCACGCTGACTGGCTCTAGGCCAAAGAGAATATTCCCAAACCTAGGTTGTGTGGCTTTGTCTGAAAGGGTTTGGGAGTTTGAGTTTTGTTTTTAAGGCCTTGCCTTTTATTTTTTTTTTGGAGCTTTGGGATATTATGAGTAGAGTCTAAATAGACTTTAAGGAACGAGGGTACCTATGTTCTCTTCTTACTGACAGCCCATGGTACCAGGAAAAGAACCATTAAGGAAGATTCCTGACATCATTGTTGCTATTTATATTTAACATTATTTATTAAGGCAACTTTGGTAATAATGAAGATATTCCAGCAATAAATTTTAAAAAATCAACACATGGCTAGTGAGATATTTTTTATTTTTTCCTTTTTTTTAAATTAAAAAAAAATTTTTTATATCTTTATTGGAGTGTAATTGCTTTACAATGTTGTGTTAGTTTGTGCTGTACAACAAAGTGAATCAGCTATATGTACACATATATCCCCATAACCCCTCCCTCTTGAGCCTCCCTTCCACCCTTCCTATCCCACCCCTCTAGGTGGTCACAAAGCATGAAGTTGATCTCCCTGTGCTATGCAGCAGCTTCCCAGGCTAGTGAGTTTTTAAAACACTGTTTATTCTATCTTTTCAATCATATCCATATCCACAGATAGCAATGTTGCCTTTGACAGTGACCAATTTTAAAGCCACCTGATAATGGAAGTGGAGGGGAATAGGAATGGTCAGCAAGAATACTATAGGTCTGTAGTCTCAAAGGCTGGTTTAGCCATTGGTTACTTCTGTGATAACGATTTCCTTATCCCCTTATTAAAACTGAGTCTGGTTCCCTGGTGAAATTCATCAAGATGGTATTTTAATATGGGCCTGGGTCTCATATGGTATATGCCACATTTCTGACAGGCTTCTTTCCACTCCTCTGCATCTGTCATTAGCAAGAAGATATGGGTCCTCTTAGTTAAAGACAATGATGATTCATATCTGTGGGTGGGGTTGAATAGACATATGATGAATACTCCTTTCTACTTTAGACCACAGAGACAACATTGTCTTTTTTTAATTTATGGTTGGAATACATGCGGGCTAAGATGCCGATCGATTTTAATCATGGCCTCAGTTCTCTCCCTCCTGTTCCCCTGCCCCTTGCAACGTGACTTTGCAGCCCATCCCTTCAAGAGTTAGTCTATTTCCCCAACCCTTGAATCTGGGCCGTTTGACTTGCTTTGGCCACTGGAATGCAACACCAGTTACAATGTGCCAGTTCCTGGCTAAGCCTCAAGTGTGCAGTACTATTTTCTTTCTTTCTTGGAAACTGCCACTGCTGGGTGAACAAGCCCCAGCTAGGCTGCTGGAGGATGAGAGATCATGTGGGGTAGAGAGGAGTCATCCTACCTGAGGCCAACCCAGACCAGCCAGTCCAGAGCTAACACCAGCTGATCACAAATGCATGAGCAAGCCCACCAGGATCAGCCTGGCCCATGCTAGATTAACAGAACCATTCAGACAACCCACAGTCTCATGAGAAATGGTAAATGGTAGCTATTTTAAGCCACTAAGTCTTAAGCAATAAGTTATGAAGCAGTAAGTAACTAACACAGATAACCAATTCCATTCTTTTTTTTTTTTTTTTTTTTCTGACTGCCAGGAAGCTCAGAGTCAAATTTGAAGACCAGTCACAGAATCTATGTTCATTGATTTATTCATGTTTATTGTACCCTTTATGGCTAACACATTTGCAATCTTCTCTCTCCTTGGTAGTGAATTTAAAAAATTTAATAACCTACTGTTTGCCATGTTGGTTCTAAATCCAAATCAATCCCCTGTTTTAAATATTTAGGTGGTTTTTATTTATCAGATTAGAAGAGATGACTCTAGAGCAGGACTGGCAAACATTTTCTGTAAAGAGCCAACTAGTAAGTATTTTAGGCTTTGTAGGCCATGCAGTCTCTGTCACAACGACTCAACTCTGCCGTGTAGTGCTAAAGCCACTCTAGACTACATGTAAACAAATGGGCATGGCTGTGTTCCAAAAAAAGCTTAATTATAAAAACAGGCAGTGGATAGTATTTGACCCTTAGGCCACAGTTTGTTAACCCCTGATCTAGAGCAATGTATGTTACTATGCAAAAACATCTTCACCTACACCATGATCCCATCAACTTTATTGTAATTCATCTCAACGACTTTGAAAAAAACAGGTAAATTAAGTGACTTTACTTCCTCTATCAGAAGACAAGAGGGGCTGACAATAAAGCAATGCTGTATAGACTAACAGCATTTGTACCAGGGGAAGAACTATACTGAACGACTGAAAATTCCCTACCACTTAGTCCATAACTGGTTATTTAGTTAATGCTAAAGGCCAGGGTGACACAAGTGATGTCTCACTTGTTTTGTTTCATTTCCCAGCCTCTAATCTCAAATACTCATTTAACAAATGCACACTGTATGGGGATCGGATCCATTCGTACTTGCCTGCTCGGAGCTCCCTGAATGTATTGTGCTATTTCACGCCTCTCTAGCTCTGCACACAATGTTCCTTCTGCCGGGAACACACTTAGCCCTCTTCTCTTACTGGCTAACGCCCACTCACTGATCAAAACTCAGCTCAATGATACTGCCTCTTGGAAGACTTCCCTGAGCGCACCTCCACCTCCTCACCCTCAGCCTCCAGTCCGCACACTCAGTCTCAGCATTTATTCTACTAAATTAATAATTTAAATAGTTTAGAATGCATATTGTTACCAGGCTCTTTCTATGTGCCAGACACTGTTAAATAAAGTCATTTAACTGAAATTAGTGGTATACTTGCCTGTTTCCCCAATCCAATCACACATTCAAAAACATATATTGAGTACCTCACAGCTCTTGTGCTAGGCACAAAAAGATAAATAAAACACAAACCTATACTATAGAGTAGAAGCCCACTGAAAGCACACTGTGTCTTATTTGTTTTTACTTCTCAACACCTAACAGTGTCCAGAGCAGAGATTTTAAATTAATATTAGATGAATGAATGAAAATAGCTAACACTTATGCAGTAGCTAATATGTGCCAGGCAATGTTCTAGGACCTTTACATGTCTAAACTCATTTAATTTTTATAACGACTTATGGGGTGGCTAGTATAATTACCACTCTTTCACACATGGGGAACTGGAGTCATAGAGAATTTTTAAGTAACTTGCCCAAGGTCACACAGCTAGCATGTGACAGAGCTGGTTCCAGAGAACAGGCTCACAACCACTGGATGAAATGAAAGCTTGAGTGACTCAGCATAAATCCATTGCCACTCCTGGAAAAGGAATTCAAAGGGTACATGTTTGATGACATGGATGGTCCGGTGGTAGTTATGTGCTTGGACCTAGGAGTCAGAATTGTGTTCACATTTGCCCCCAGGTGCTCAGTGTAAGTGACCAGTGCTGTTGGAGGTGCTGGTGGTGCCTCCAAAGCACACCCTCATGTTCGCACACAAAACGTTACAGCTGCATCCTGAACTCCCAGCTGATTTCTCCCATCGTCTCTGCTTCTCTGAATGGGCAAGCATTGATGCTTGAGGGACGACTCCAGTACAGCTCTGCCAGCACGTGACTGCTGTTTTGACTTTCCCTGTGGCAAGCAGGATTATAAAGTATAAGGTTGGCCAAAAAGTCCCTTTGGTTTTAAAGTGAAAGCAAAGACACATTTTTCATTTTCACCAAGAACTTTATTGACCAATATATTCACCCCTTTGTTCCACTACCTTCTGCCATTTTTCAGGCAACTCCATAATTGCGTCTTCCCAAAACTTTTTGTCTTTTTGAGCAAAGAACTGTTCCAGGTGCCTTTTACAGTCTTCTAGGAAATTGAAATTTTTTCCATTAAGAGAATTTTGTAAAGACAGAAACAAATGGAAATCCAAAGGTGCAATGTCTGGTGAATACAGTGAATGAATCAGAACTTCCCAGCCAAGCTGTAACAGTTTTCACCCGGTCATCAAAGAAACATGTGGTCTTGCATTACCTGATGGAAGATTATGCATTTTCTGTTGACTAATTCCGGATGCTTTTTGTCACGTGCTGCTTTCAGTTGGTCTAATTGGGAGCAGTACTTGTAGGAATTAGTCGTTTGGTTTTCCAGAAGGGGCGTATAATAGAGGACTTCCTTCCAATTCCACCATATACACATCACCTTCTTTGGATGAAGACTGGCCTTTGGCGTGGTTGGTGGTGGTTCATTTCGCTTACCCTACGATCTCTTCCATTCCACATTATTGTACAGTATCCACGTCTCATCGCCCATCACAATTTGTTTTAAAAATGGAATATTTTCGTTACATTTCAGTAGAGAATCACATACGGAAATACGGTCAAGAAGGTTTTTTTTGTTTAACTTATGTGGAACCCAAACATCAAAGTGATTAACATAACCAAGATGGTACAAATGATTTTTCAATGCTTGATTTGGATATTTTGAGTATGTTGGCTATCTCCCACGTGGTGTAATGTTGATTGTTCTCAGTTAATGTCTCGATTTGATTGCTATCAACTTCAACTGGTCTACCCGACTGTGGAGCATCGTGCAGTGAGAAATCGCCAGCAGGAAACTTCACAAACCACTTTTGACACATTCAGTTGGTCACAGCACCTTCTCCATACACTGCACAAATCTTTTTTTGCGTTTCAGTTGCATTTTTACCTTCTTGAAATAATAAAGCATAATATGCCGAAAATGTTGCTTTTCTTCTTCCATCTTCAATATTAAAATGGCTACATAAAAATTCGCCAATTTTGATAAGTTATTTTTTAAATGCACACTGATATGGCAGCTGTCACAATACAATCTAACAAAATTGTTTCAAATGAAGTTAAAGACAACTAAGGGCTACTAGAGCCAGCTTATGGGAAAAAAATGAATGAATTTTTAAGCCAACCCAATAGATCCATCTATGCTGGCCTACTCCAACGGACTCTTAAGCAAATTAGCATTTTTAGGAAGACTACAGAGGAATGTCCAAAATTCTGGTAAATCTGAATTCTGTTTACCAGAATGCCACGTGCATTTTTTCTAAAGCATTGCTGCCAGTCACTCACTGATGGCTTTGGAAGTCCCCATAGGGCCTCCCAGGCAATACACCCCTCAATGGGGAAGACATAGACAGGGACTGGCCTGCAGCTGTCTCTGAGGACAGCCTTGCTCTGCTGAAAAAGAAAGAATAGGTATTTCCAATAGAATTTTGCTTCTGAAACAAACATAGGTTTGGAAAGTTTTAGGTTTGAACATTAGGACATTAGAAAATAAAAGTGATCACAGAGTCCCTGCAGACCCTTGATGTCCATGGTCCCTCTGAGTATAGGGCCCCTTCTCCTGCCTCCAGGCAGTTTTCTTCAAAATATAAGGCTCTCCCCCTTTACTTCCTTTGCAGTTAGGTAAACAGGAGGAGGCAAAGAGGCAATTTGCTGGTGACCTCCACTGACGACTTAGAGGGCCTACAGAGATATGCCAGGGCCAGGACTAGCTCTCACAAGCCTCCAGGTCTCAGTCTGAGGCACAGCAGAGGCCTGAAAGAATTTGACAGTTTAAGAATTGTCTCTTACAAACAACCATGTGACACTGCAGAGCTCTGCAAAGATTATACCCACAAGTACATGATAAGGTATGAGAAGATATTCTCTACCCCTTTCTCCTCTACAGGCTTTCCTCCCAGTTAGGAATTAATTATGGGACTTCTCCAGAAAAACTGGAAGACTTGAGAAACATCTAGTTGACCGGTCTTCCTGGGCACCCACAAACACATTTTTCAGGGCTTGGGTAGAATTTATAGCATCTTATTTTCCAATTAAAAGAATCCAGGGGCCTCCCTGGTAGCACAGTGGTTAAGAATCCACCTGCCATTGCAGAGGACACGGGTTCGAGCCCTGGTCCGGGAAGATCCCACATGCCACAGAACAACTAAGCCCATGCACCACAGCTACTGAGCCTGCGCTCTAGAGCCCACGAACCACAAGTACTGAGCCCACGCGCCACAACTACTGAAGCCCACACGCCTAGAGCCCATGCTCCGCAACAAGAGAAGTCACCGCAATGAGAAGCCCGCACACCGCAACGAAGAGTAGCCCCCGCTTGCTGCAACTAGAGAAAGCCTGTGCTCAGCAACGAAGACCCAATGCAGCCATAAATAATAAATAAATAAATACATATTTTTTAAAAAAAGGAATCCAAATGTTACTGTATTTATAGCCCATTTCATACAATTTAACACTTAGTTCTCTGTTTCATTATGTAAAACTTGCATTTTTCCAATCTAGATCATAAACTCACTGAGGGCAGGGATCTTTACTTCTTTTGAATCCTCCACAGCACCAAACACAGAATGGAGGAGCGCAATACTAGTGGTCAGTGGAAAATGACCACAGGACCATGTCTGGAGGCCTGGGTAGCTTCTCTGCCCCTGCACATTTCAGCTGGGAATAAGGGCTGCAGGAAGCACATAAGCCTCTGAGATGTAATTTCCTTATCTTAAGATTGCCCGGCTTACCTTACTGGTTTGTTGGGAGGATCAAATAAGATAACGTATGTGAAAGTATTTTGTAAACCAAGATTTGCTAGCTACAGAAATGTAAGAAATCTTCAGAAGAGGCACTTAGTAAATATCTGATTAATTTTTAATGATAAGGCATTGTCTTCCCTTCTCCCCTACATTCTGTTTCTTAAGGGGGGTTATTTCTCAGGATTTACTTTTATTTGAGTGGCAAAGCCACTCTACATCTTCCTGAAGCTGTGTGAAATGTCCCTTACTGCATTTCACCCCATAGTTACCTTAAAATTTGATTGAAGTCTAAGCAAACCAACCAAACAAGTCACAAAGCATGCCATGGCACATCTATCACACAGGGCTCTGGGAGATCAATGCATTTGTAACCCACTAGGGTTTCAGAGACTTCCTTGTGCTATATCGGCTCATTCAAACTGTACCCAAGGCAAGGATTATGTATATTTCTATATTCTGGCACATACTTGATACAGGTGACTGGCAGATCATTGCTCTAAGCCCAGGCCAGCTGAGAAGAAAATGAAAAACATGACACCTTGGATGAGAAATTTTACAAAGAGATGACACTATGAAACAGACTTTCAGAATTATTCATTCATTTATAGTCTTTATTGTCTATTTATTCTTAGCAGAGGAGACAATCTCCTTGTAGTAATAGAATTCTATATGACACATTAGAAAAATCTTTTTTTTAAACATCGTTATTCCTCAAATGCTTCTGGAAGATATAAAGTTTAGTTGCAGGGTTTCTTCTCATTTAACCGAGGAAAAAACGGAGATGCTAAGACATAAAATAAGTTGTATATTCTAGGGATTAGCTTATATAGATTTCTGATTCCCTATCTAATACTCTGGATCCACATAATGTGAAAGTAAAAATAACTAGAGAACTGATGACTTGTTTCTGATAAGTGTTGTCATCTCTTACTGAAATTTTAAAATTTTATTATCTTCAATTAATTCATGAAAGCTATGCAAGCCTATTTTTTTCCAGGTTCAATCATGGAGTGTCAACTGTAGGACTTACATACAGGGTTGAAGCATTTTATTGGCATATTGAATCCAGACCAGTTCTGAACTCCAATGATGAAGATATTTGTGATGCTCTTTTTATGCAGCATAAAAAGAGGAATCTCTTTTTCAGTACTAACCAATCTAGAACAGTTTTCTGAAACCTTATTTTCTTTCCAAGTGTTTTTATTATGGAAAGTTTCAAACATATCCAAAGGTAGAAAGAAGAGTAAAAATGTGCCCAACTTCCATTCTTATGAACCCATCATCCAGCTTCAACATATGGTCAATCTTGTGAAGCCTGATGTTCACTCAACATTAGTAGCCAGTAAAATTAAACTCACATTATATGCCAATAAATTTTAATGCTCAGATACAATAACATGTTTATTTACATATATTTTCCTAAAATAATTTTATTTTCATCACACATTTTTCTTTCTCACTCTTAAGTTTCTCTCACTTCCCCAGGGCTGAAGTGAGGCCAGCCCCTTCCATAGTCAATACTAGAGGAAAAATACTTAAGAAGAGAAAGAAGTGGTAGATTTTAAGTGTATTAATCTGTTACTTATTCTCTTCCTGTGACACCTTGCCTTTCTTCCCTTGCCTAAAATGTTACAGGAAAATAGTGATGATGGAAAGAAAGCACTTCCAACAACAGAACTGATACTTTGTCACTTTGCTCCATCACTATATAACAAGTGGAAGAATGAGGGGGGTCATTCCATTCTTGATATTGAAGGGAGTGAGAGCCCCGGGGGCAAATATTACAACCCAGATGTTTCAAGGTGGAGAGTTTCTTGTACCTAACAGGTTACTTATTTATTTGATTATATGTATAAATAAATTTTTGCAGAGTACAAATAGTTTGATCTATAGAATTATTATTCTAAGATTTATCAAAATGTATACAATTTGTAGCCAAATCATATCCATAGGGAACCTAAAATAATATTTTTTTAAAAAAGACATAATTAGAGAGGGCAGACAGCAGAAGCAAGAAGAATTACAATTCTTCAGCCTATGGAAGGAAAACAACATTCACAGGAAGACAGACAAAATGAAAAGGCAGAGGACTTTGTACTAGATGAAGGAACAAAATAAAACCCCAGAAAAACAACTAAATGAAGTGGAGATAGGCAACCTTAAAGAAAAAGAATTCAGAATAATGACAGTGAAGACGATCCAGGACCTCGGAAAAAGAATGGAGGCAAAAATTGAGAAGCTGCAAGAAATGGTTAACAAAGACCTAGAAGAATTAAAGAACAAACACCTAGAAGAATTAAAGAACAAACAAAGAGAGAGGAACAGTACAATAACGGACATGAAAAATACACTAGAAGGAATCAATAGCAGAATAACTGAGGCAGAAGAACGGATAAGTGACCTGGAACAGAATGGTGGAATTCACTGCCATGGAACAGAATAAAGAAAAAAGAATGAAAAGTAATGAAGAAAGCCTAAGAGACCTCTGGGACAACATTAAACACAACAATATTCACATTATAGGGGTCCCAGAAGGAGAAGAGAGAGAGAAAGGACCCAAGAAAATATTTGAAGAGATTATAGTTGAAAACTTCCCTAACATGGGAAAGGATATAGCCACCCAAGTCCAGGAAGCACAGAAAGTCTCAGGCAGGAGAAACCCAAGGAGAAACACACTGAGACACATAGTAATCAAATTGATAAAAATTAACAACAAAGAAAATTATTGAAAGCAACAAGGGAAAAATGACAAATAACATACAAAGGAACTCCCATAAGGTTAATAGCTGATTTATCAGCAGAAACTCTACAAGCCAGAAGGGAGTGGCACGATATATTTAAAGTGATGAAAGGGAAGAACCTACAACCAAGATTACTCTACCCAGCAAGGATCTCATTCAGATTCGACAGAAATCAAAAGCTTTACAGACAAGCAAAAGCTAAGAGAATTCAGCACCACCAAACCAGCTCTACAACAAATGCTAAAGGAACTTCTCTAAGTGGGAAACACAAGAGAAGAAAAGGACAAACAGATAACAATTGAGAAAATGGTAATAGGAACATACATATCGATAATTACCTTAAATGTGAAAGGATTAAATGCTCCAACCAAAAGACACAGTCTCGCTGAATGGATACAAAAACAAGACCCATATATATATGCTGCCTATAAGAGAGCCACTTCAGACCTAGGGACACATACAGACTGAAAGTGAGGGGATGGAAAAAGATATTCCATGCAAATGGAAATCAGAAGAAAGCTGGAGTAGCAATTCTCATATCAGACTAAATAGACTTTAAAATAAAGAATGTTATAAGAGACAAGGAAGGATACTACATAATGATCAAGGGATCAATCCAAAAATAAGCTATAACAGTTATAAATATATATACACCCAATATAGGAGCACCTCAACACATAAGGCAACTGCTAACAGCTATAAAAGAGGAAATCGACAGTAACACAATAATAGTGGGGGGCTTTAACACCTCACTTACACCAATTGACAGATCATCCAGGCAGAAAATTAATAAGGAAACACAAGCTTTAAATGACACAATAGAACAGATAGATTTAATTGATATTTATAGGACATTCCATCTAAAAACAGCAGATTACACTTCCTTCTCAAGTGCACACGGAACATTCTCCAGGATAGATCACATCATGGGTCACAAATCAAGCCTCAGTAAATTTAAGAAAATTGAAATCATATCAAGCATCTTTTCCGACCACAATGCTATGAGATTAGAAATCAACTTCAGGGGGAAAAAATGTAAAAAACACAAACACATGGAGGCTAAACAATAAGTTACTAAAGAACCAAGAAATCAAAGAGGATATAAAAAAATACCTAGAGACAAATGACAATGAAAACACGATGATCCAAAACCTATGGGATGCAGCGAAAGCAGTTCTAAGAGGGAAGTTTATAGCAATACAAGCCTACCTCAAGAAACAAGAAAAATCTCAAATAAACAATCTAACCTTACACTTAAAGGAACTAAAGAAAGAAGAACAAACAAAACCCAAAGTTAGTAGAAGGAAAGAAATCATAAAGATCAGAGCAGAAATATATGAGCTAGAAACAAAGAAAACAATAGCAAAGATCAATAAAACTAAAAGCCGGTTCTTTGAGAAGATAAACAAAACTGATAAACCTTTAGTCAGACTCATCAAGAAAAAGAGGGAGAGGACTCAAATCAATGAAATTAGGAATGAAAAAGGAGAAGTTACAACAGACACTGCAGAAATACAAAGCAACATAAGAGACTACTACAAGCAACTCTATGTCAATAAAATGGACAACCTGGAAGAAATGGACAAATTCTTAGAAAGGTATAACCTTCCCAGACTGAATCAGGAAGAAAAAGAAAATATGAACACACCAATCACAAGTAGTAAAATTGAAACTGTGATTAAAAATCTTCCAACAAACAAAAGCCCAGGACCAGATGGCTTCACAGGTGAATTCTATCAAACATTTTGAGAAGAGCTAATGCCAATCCTTCTCAAACTCTTAACAAAAAACTGCAGTGGAAGGTACACTCCCAAACTCATTCTATGAGGCCACCATCACTCTGATATCAAAACCAGACAAAGATGCTACAAAAAAAGAAAATTACAGACCAATATCACTGATGAATATAGATGCAAACATCCTCGACAAAATACTAGCAAACAGAATCCAACAACACATTAAAAGGATCATACACCATGATCGAGTGGGATTTACCCCAAGGATGCAAGGATTCTTCAAGGGAACCTACCTCAACATAATAAAGGCCATATACGACAAACCCACAGCAAACATCATTCTCAATGGTGAAAACCTGAAAGCATTTCCTCTAAGATCAGGAACAAGACAAGGATGTCCACTCTCACCACTATTATTCAACATAGTTTTGGAAGTCCTAACCATGGCAATCAGAGAAGAAAAAGAAATAAAAGGAATATAAATTGGAAAAGAGGAAGTAAAACTGTCACTGTTTGCAGATGACATGATACTATACATAGAGAATCCTAAAGATGCCACCAGAAAACTACTAGAGCTAATCAATGAATTTGGTAAAGTTGTAGGATACAAAATTAATGCACAGAAATCTCTTGCATTCCTATACACTAATGATGAAAAATCTGAAAGAGAAATTAAGGGAACACTTCCATTTACCATTGCAACAAAAAGAATAAAATACCTAGGAATAAACCTACGAAGGGAGACAAAAGACCTGTATGCAGAAAACTATAAGACACTGATGAAAGAAACTAAAGATGATACAAACAGATGGAGAGATATACCATGTTCTTGGATTGGAAGAATCAATATTGTGAAAATGACTACACTACCCAAAGCAATCTACAGATTCAGTGCAATCCCTATCAAATTACCAATGGCATTTTTTACAGAACTAGAACAAAAAATCTTAAAATTTGTATGGAGACACAAAAGACCCCGAATAGCCAAAGCAGTCTTGAGGGAAAAAAACAGAGCTGGAGGAATCAGACTCCCTAACTTCAGACTATACTACAAAGCTACAGTAATCAAGACAATATGATTCTGGCACAAAAACAGAAATATAGATCAATGGAACAGGATAGAAAGCCCAGAGATAAACCCACGCATCTATGGTCAACTAATCTATGACAAAGGAGGCAAGGATATACAATGGAGAAAAGTCTCTTCAATAAGTGGTGCTGGGAAAATTGGACAGCTACATGTAAAAAAATGAAATGAGAACACTCCCTAACACCATACATAAAAATAAACTCAAAATGGATTAAAGACCTAAATGTAAGACTGGACACTATAAAACTCTTAGAGGAAAACATAGGAAGAACACTCTTTGACATAAATTACAGCAAGATCTTTTTTCACCCACCTCCTAGGGTAATGGAAATAGAAACAAAAATAAACAAATGGGACCTAATGAAACTTCTTTTGTGCAACGAAGGAAACTATAAACAAGATGAAAAAACAACCCTGAGAAATGGGAGAAAATATTTGCAAGTGAATCAGTGGACAAAGGATTAATCTCCAAAATATATAAACAGCTCATGCATCTCAATATTAAAAAAACAAACAACCCAATCCAAAAATGGTCAGAAGATCTAAATGTCTTCCAGAGAAGACATACAGATAGCCGAGAAGCACATGAAAAGCTGCTCAACATCACTAATTATTAGAGAAATGCAAATCAAAATTACCATGTGGTATCACCTCACATCAGTTAGAATGGGCATCATCAGAAAATCTACAAACAACAAATGCTGGAGAGGGTGTGGAGAAAAGGGAACCCTCTTGCATTGCTGGTGGGAATGTAAATTGATACAGCCACTATGGAGAACAGTATGGAGGTTCCTTAAAAAAACTAAAAATAGAATTACCATACGACCCAGCAATGCCACTACTGGGCATATACCCAGAGAAAACCATAATTCAAAAAGACACATGCACACCAATGTTCATTGCAGCACTATTTACAATAGCCAGGTCATGGAAGCAACCTAAATGCCCATCAACAGACGAATGGATAAAGAAGATGTGGTACATATATACAATGGAATATTACTCAACCATAAAAAGGAATGAAACTGCGTCATTTGTAGAGATGTGGTTGGATCTAGAGACTGACATACAGAGTGAAGTAAGTCAGAAAGAGAAAAACAAATATCGTATATTAACGCATATGTGTGGAACCTAGAAAAATGGTACAGATGAACCGGTTTGCAGAGCAGAAATAGAGACACAGATGTAGAGAACAAACGTATGGACACCAAGGAGGGGAACTGGCAGGGGTAGTGGTGGTGGTGGGATGAACTGGGAGAGTGGGATTGACATGTATACACTAATATGTATAAAATAGATAACTAATAAGAACCTGCTGTATAAAATAATAAATTACAAAAATTCAAAAAAAAAGACAAATTATAATGATGAAGTTAGGTAGAAGTTATATGATTTTAACAAAACTTTGATTTCTTCTTTTATACTGTGCCCGTGGTAAAAACAGCAAAATTCCTACCTAGATGGTAACACATACCATTTGTTCAATTTTAAGATCCCTGATTGCTCTTGGGAACAAGTATACTGCTGTGGCATGAAGTGGAAGGTATAATTTGGAGCCAGATGAGAGAAAGACGGCTCCTTTCAGAGGTAATATATTCATGTAAACGTAAAAGTTATCAAAAAAGACTTAATAATCTCACCAAGTAATCTAAAGCTAAATTTCATAGGCAAGTTCCTTGTAGAACTACCACAAACTTTGTAGAATTCAAGCCTTCCATGGTAAAAGGTTTTAAAACTTCTTGTAAAACAAATGCAATGGGTTTAATCTGTTTTGGTTTTATTTTATTTATTTATTTTTAATGCTTTTTTATAAACAGCTTTATTAGACTATAATTGCTTTACAATGGTGTGTTAGTTTCTGCTTTATAACAAAGTAAATCAGCTATACATATACATACATCCCCATATCTCTTCCCTCCTGTGTCTCCCACCCTCTCTATCCCACCCCTCTAGGTGGTCACAAAGCACCGAGCTGATCTCCCTGTGCTACGCAGCTGCTTCCCACTAGCTATCAGTTTTACATTTGGTAGTGTATATATGTACATGCAACTCTCTCACTTTGTCCCAGCTTACCCTTCCCCCTCCCCGTGTCCTCCAAAAAAAAAAAAAAAATACAAATGCAATGGGGATAGCAAGCCACAAAGTGTAGTGCAATGCTACTCATTATTGTTTGCTTTATCACCCACGGTAACTTGTTTTGCATCTAGCAAAGACCCAGAAAAATGTAAGAATGAATACTTATCATAATTCATGCAAAGACCCAGAAAAATGTAAGGATGAATACTTATCATAATTCATTCCCATGTGGACTTTTAGAATCCAGGAAGACAGCTTTCCTTTTTGCTTCAATAGTTAGACTCTGAAAGGAATCTGGAAAGTGCTGCACACAGGAGTGGCTCTCAGTCGAAACTGGGCTCATCTCCAGCTCTGCTTAAGAGAGTTCATTGCTGTCTATGTGTGATATTGAAGGGAATGAGGAAAACAAACTTCCTTAATTAGTGTATGGTGCCAATGACCTTATTCACTATGGAAGAAATAAACTGCATTTCTTCCTTAGCATATTCACAGTGAATCTCTGAGATACAGGGAGATATGGTTATTCAGTCAGAAATGAGCATTTATTTATTTAAGAGAAATAAGCAATTCATAGGAAAACTTTCAACTTAACAGAGGGAGGAATAAACTTTATAAAAAGGGTCAAGCCGGTAAACTTAAAGAAAGCAAAGGGAGTGAGGAAGAAACAACAATGAAGTATAATAGGTAATAAAAATAAAAAGAAATGGATAAAAATAAATATATCAATTACCATTAAAAATCTGAATGAGTTGCATTTCCCTTTCAAAAGACCAACTTTCAGATTGGGCTAAAAAAAAAACCAAAATTAAACTATGTGTCAGAAACTCACTTCAAATAAAGTGGCAAAGGAGGTTTGAAAATAAATGGTTGGGCAAATCCAAAAGCATGAATGGCAATATTAATAACAAATTCAAGGCCAAAGGCATTAAGTAGGAACAAGAGGATGGAATGATCAGAGGCACTATGGCAGAGATTGCTAGATGCTTTTGCCCATTCCTTGTCACCCTTGCTAACAAAACCTCATTTTAATTTGTTACAACAATCTGTCTTGATACCAATTATTTTTCCCATCCTCTTTTACAATTAAGGGTGGGCAATAAGTTGTAAGCAGAGGTTAATGGGTGGAGCCTGTTGAAGTCTAATTCAGCTGGAAGCTATTCCTTTCTGCCTTCTTCTTTTTCCTCCTTCCTGACTGGAATATGTACGTGACGGCTGGAGCTTCAGGAACCATCTTGCAACGATGACTTGGAGACGAACACCACTTACTAAAGGTGGCAGAGCAGAAAGACACACAGAGCTTGCATTCCAGATGACCACAAAGCCCTGCTACCAGCCCTGGACTTCTTTTTACCATCAGGTATCTTCCATGTTTGAGAAAAACACATTTCTATTTATTTAAGCCACTATTATTTGGGTATCATTTTATATGCAGCCAGCTTAATTTCCTGCAGTACAGCTATAAACATGAAAAATATATAATAGTTTCGGCTATAAAGAACTAAAAAAAGTACAAAACTAAAAAAAAATCAAAACTGCTAGAAAGACAAGCATTATT
Organism: Kogia breviceps; assembly: GCF_026419965.1. NCBI lineage: Eukaryota > Metazoa > Chordata > Mammalia > Artiodactyla > Physeteridae > Kogia > Kogia breviceps. Next base: position 21,619,125 of record NC_081318.1, read on the forward strand.
TGATGAGATGACAACCATAGTAGTAGATACCTCTTTCAAAATTTGATATAATATGAAGTCAAAAACAAGTGAGAATATAGAAGACTATAATCTATAAGTTTATCATACATGCATGTATATATGAGTATACGTGTGTGATTGGTATACAGTAAAAAACTATAAATTTTTACCTTACAAAAAGAGAATATGCAATCTTTTCATATGTGTATGGAACGCTTACAAAATCAATCATGTATTTAGCCATAAAAGGTGAAAGTATATTGTGGTTTGGGTGCAGAAGATGTTGGAACCAGACAGTCTGTCCTACAGCTTGCCAGAAGAGTGACCTTGGGCAAGATACTTAACCTTGCTGGGCTTTCTGTCTTTATCTATAGAGTAAGACTCTTAATAGCTAGAAATGTTATCTTCTATAATTATTATTATCCCTCCTGGCCTAGCATTTTCCAGGTTGATGTCCATTTACCTACATAAAGCTGCTAGTGCTGCTTATAACCAACTCTTGGTAGAGGTGCTAGGCCATCAGATGGCTGTCATTGGTCACAGTTTCCACTGGGAGGGTCAGGGCAGGATAGAAGGTTAACATTTCTCCATTAGGCCTCAACTGAACAGTGAACACAATGCTGTCTAGCACAGAATTCAAGAGCACCAAAAGAATGTTAAATGGATGAATTGTTACTTGCAGGAAAAGAAACAGGCACCATGTTTCCAATTAGTCTTCATTTCAGACAACAACTAGCTGTTTCCATTGGCTGGCACAGCAGCTGAATGGGGAACACTGTTGAGTAAACTCTACTGAAAAAGGATGAATGTGGTCCAGTGAATTTTTTTGACACAGTCCCAGCTTTATTTTTGCCTATTACTGGCAAGCTAATATGGAGGACATTAGGAAACAATCGACAAAAACTTCATAAATAAGGCTTAAAAGACAAGAATTATCTATGGCCCCCAATACGTAAACTTTTTGTACCAACAAGGATCATTTGTGACATAAGGCAGAATCTCTAAATTTAGCTACTAGATACAGAAAGAAAAAACACATATCAATCTTTGTTTTTAAACCCACCAAATAAAACATTTTTTAATCACAAAAGCAAAATATTGAAGTATTTATAATATTTTTAAATAGGTCAAGAAAAGATAGTATTTTCATGAGCAAGTACAGTAATATATGAAAATAAGAACACTATTATAAATACAACAGAGAAAATACTATTAATTATATATTATAATAATTATTTCATAGAAGTAAATTATAAACATATAGGCTATGTTATAAATGATAAGTATTGAATATGTTTATATATTTTTAATAAAATTAAATTTAATGAAAAATATTATATAAATAAGAAACTTCAAAGTTTTATCCCTGAACTTAGAGGGAAAGCAAAAATGAACTGAAGATAGTTTATTTTAGGTCTCAAACCATTGATAAACTGATGTCAACTGGGAATGAATGGGGTATTTGTTCCTTTGCTTTTGGGGACCTGTAATACCATCATCAGAGTGGTATTTATGTTTTTGCATATTTTCCATGTTTCATCTCAAATACGTTGATGTATAAGTAGATAAACTGAGGGTGGTTAATTTTTTTGGTCCAAAATCTTTCCTAACTCTCTGGCTGGTGCTAATTTCTCTCAGCATTATCTTAGTGTATCAATTCTTCACCAATCCCCACTCCTTCCTCTCTTTAAAAAAGGTTTTGTGTGATTACAAAATCAGCTCCCATTTTTCTGCTTAGAATGACCTTCTCGCCAACTCTCGCACTCACTCATAAATATGCTTTCTCCGCCTCTGCTTAAGCTGTTGTCATTCACAGAAGCTTCATCTTCTTTCCATGTGTAAGAGAACATCAAACTCAGGAAGCAATTTTTTCCACCTATGGGGTTTCAGACTTACTCAGATACAATTCAAACAATGCATTGCTTCCCAGATGAAGATACGTATAGGGTCCCCATCTATCAGGGAGGAAGACAGATTGGGGAGGAGAGACAGAGAGAAATCGAAACAGAGAGGAGAGAGGCAGAGAACAGACTTCCTCTGTCTGAATTGTACTAGAAGCTGAGATTCTGTACTCCTTCTGTAACCCTGTTGATTAGCACAATTCTATCAGGACTACATGAATTTTTAAAAATTCAACTTGGCAGATAGTAGTACATATTTACTGGATTAAATTGATAAAATCAATGTTAAGAACTACATCAAAATGATGAGATTTTTTTTCTAGTCTAGAAGATATTTTGTAAGGATTTTTTTTTAATTCCAAAAATTGTCTTCCTATAATTTGTATGAGTCTGTCTAATCATGAAAGGCACGGGATCATCTTGCATTTCTGCCTGCTCCCAACACACAGAGGTCAGATACCTTGTGCTGCCCTCATCCTCATGATGGGAAGAGATGCCACAAAGTAATTTTAAAGGATAAAGAAGGATTAAGGAAAAACAGAGAAGAGGTTCTGACGAAAATGCAAACAACATATGAAATCAGGAATCTTTCTTTCCACGGAATTTATAAAGCTTCTTTGGATCTTTCTTGTCCCCTGGTACTTGTTTTCCCTTCACCAGACAGGGAAACTCAAATTTGCCTATTAAGAATGCCATCTGTGGGCTTCCCTGGTGGCACAGTGGTTAAGAATCTGCCTGCCAATGCAAGGGACACGGGTTCGAGCCCTGGCCCAGGAAGATCCCACATGCCACGGAGCAACTAAGCCCGTGCGCCACAACTACTGAGCCTGAGCTCTAGAGCCTGCAAGCCACAACTACTGAGCCCACGTGCCACAACTACTGAAGCCTGTGTGCCTAGAGCCCACGCACCGCAACGAAGAGTAGCCCCCACTCACTGCAACTAGAGAAAGCCCGCGCGCAGCAACAAAGACCCAACACAGCCAAAAATAAATAAATAAATTTATTTTTTTTAAAAAAATGCCATCTGCCTCTCTAAAAAAGGACAGACTGAGTGGGGTGGAGATGGTGAGGGGAAAGATGGGGGATTAAAAGTCTTTAAAGTTTGAAGAAGGAGGAAAGTGAAAACTGAAAAAACTAAATTTAATTGTCAGTTTCTTCTTCAAACATCACTTCTAGTTACAAGATAATTTGCAGTAGATGAAGACCATGTTTTTACAAACCTAACTCACATCATCATTCTAGTCTCTGATATTTCTCTCTTCCATTTATTGGTCAATAAAGAAATTCATCTCACCCAGAATCCAATCATTTAAAATAAGTCACAATGCATGACTCAAGATTCAACTAGCAACAGTATTTTTCCTCATATTAGATTTAATGTTTTCTTAAAGATTGGCTTGTAGGTTAGTTTCTTCCCCACTCCCAGGTAGCTATAGATTTTTGTTACACTGTGTCTGTTGTATAAATATGTTTGTTTGTGTGTGTGTGTGTATGAATAAAATATAATGTGTACATATATAGTGTTTGAATAGTATTATAATTATAAACACATGTTTAGAGAAAATATTGATTTCTCCAACTCACCCAAGGAAAGGACAAACTAAATAAAACAAATACCATATTATAGAATACATCTGACTTTCATTTTAAAAATCAAGTAATTTTTACTCAAATTTTACAAATCTGACTCAGTCATTTCTCATATGCTAGGGATCAAAATCTCCCTCATACATTTGAATTATTCATCATAGATGTCAAACATTACACAAAGATTTATGGTGAAATTAATACTGTGGATCAAGTATAAGTGGCTGCTCCCCAGTTGCATTTGACAGCATTTCTATCTTTCAGTGGTTCCTGAAAAGTCTAACAACAGGTTTGTGGAAGTCAGAGCCTTTCTCACTACAGTTACTGTAGGAGACATTTTCATGGCCATTCATGGTGTGCAAAACAGGCAGACTTGAATTCATACTATCTAACTTTCTGGGTGATCAATTACGCTTACTGTTAAATTAATCCTTGTACAGCTATATTCATCAACCCCAAACCAAATCCTTCCAAGGTTCTTCATTGCTTCTGGTCAAAGGTGAAAGGCTTCATACTCCTAGGTCTTGCATTCATAGCCTTTCTCCACTTGCCTACTCTGTTCGCCAAACATACCCCGTACCTTTCCACCTTCAGGCATTAACTCAAGCTGTTCTTCTCATCTGGAATATCTTCTTCCTTTTGCTCTACAAACCCAAGACTACTCATTTGCTTTGTAAATTTTGTGCATTTTAATTAAACAAAATAATGCATGGCAACATTCTTTTTAGGAAAATATTCAAACAATATAGAAGTAGATGTACAGCAAAAACTGGAAGTCCCTATGAATTCTAGCCCTCCCCTCGCCTCCCCCATCACCTGCTGACCGCACTCCCACCTCCCAATTTGCTGGTATCTTTCCAACAATTTCTCTCTGCATTTAATACACATATAGTTTTTGTTTATTTCATTTTTAGGTAAGTGCAGTTAAACTACATACTCTGGTGGCTAGCTTCCTCCTTTTCAAGAACTATATTAAGTTTCTGCTCTCCCCTGGAGCCCCCCTCACTGCTTTAGCATCCTCCCCCATCCCTCATTACCCTGCTTTGAACTTTAACTCTTGGTATCCATGGTACTCTTCTGATCCATCTCTTTATGACACTGGGTTGTTGTGGGGGTTTTTTGCGGTACGCGGGCCTCTCACTGTTGTGGCCTCTCCCGTTGTGGAGCACAGGCTCTGGACGCGCAGGCTCAGCGGCCATGGCTCACGGGCCCAGCCACTCCACGGCATGTGGGATCCTCTCGGACCGGGGCACGAACCCGTGTCCCTTGCATCGGCAGGCGTACTGTCAACCACTGCACCACCAGGGAAGCCCTGACACTGGGTTTTTAAACTATATTTATTAAATGTGAGTCTTATCACTGGAATGTAAAGTCTTTGAGGGAAGGAACTTACCTTCATCTTTTGTGGTGTTTAGAACTGTATTATGTAGGTATTCAAAACTATTTTCTTGAGGTAAGTGAACTTTAGGTTCCCCATTTCCTGACCTAAGGTGGGAAAGCTCTGCTTAAGTGGAGAGAAAAATAAAAATGTACTATAATGAAGTACTTTAGAGTTTTCATGGTCTCTCTTAAGAATTCTCCCAATCTGTTCTACATGATGGGTTGGCAGGTTTCTACAAATCAACTGAGAAGCCCGGCAACTTTGTGAGAAGTCAGAGACCCCGGGCAAAATATTTCTTCTCTGATCTTTCAGACCAAGGACAGCTCCACCAGTAAAAAACCCTCAGAGATGAAAACATTCTTATGGTGAAGGAGCATTTTCAGCACAGGCTGATGGGGGAAAGAGTTGTAAGGGAAGCACAGACTATCCAAGGAAAACACACTCTCTCAGATTTTTAGATCTAAAATTTCAACTCTCACTGAACAACTTCTCCAATGGAATTAATCACTGGCATAACAGCCACAGCAATTCAAAAAAAAGCCTTTCACTCTTCCTTCTAACATAAAAGCTGTAAAGTCACACTTGACATTCCTTTTAAAAATGTTATTCTCTCAGATCACAGAGAATGCAAAATAACCAGTAAAACAGATCTTCTCTTTTATTTTCAACTACTGTTTCTTCAACAAGTTACTTAATACTTCTATGCCTCAGTTTCTTTATCTATAAAATGGATATAATAATAGTGCCTACTTTATTGGATACTGAGCATTAAAATGAGATAATCGAGTGCAGTATGCAGCAAAGTCTGGCTCATAGTAAGTCCTCAGAAATATTAGCGATGATGAGGATGATGATGTTATGGCTTCTCACATCTATGTCAGGAGCTGAAAGGGACTTCAGCCGAAGAAGGCAGACAAGAAAGAACACTGCTGAGATATTATTGTAATGGTGAACATTATGAGTGACATTTCTTGGAAAATTCTATTCAGTTCCTTCAATCTCATTACAACAAATTTGCTTAGAATCTTTATTAAACTGACTGTTGCTTGAAATAAATGGGTTATTAAATGGAAAATCTCTTTTTGTTAAAATTTCCTCTGAAATAGTATTAGTCATAACTGGATTTTATCTTCCTTTTGACATCTTACATGTCTTCTATTAATAGTCTCAATTCTTTAGTCCAAATAACCAATTGAAAACATCTAACTTAATATTTAATACCCAAAGATTTTATCTTATCAAAAAAAGTTGCTATTGGTCCCAAAAGAGAGCTTCTAAATCCTCCAATGGAGGCCATTAATCAAATCACGTAAAATTATTTTTGTTAACATGTAAATGCTTAGAATACTGCAGATATCCAAAATACTTCAAATGGATAATTTTAGGATCTCTAATAGTTACTGAGACACTGTGGACATACACAGAGAAAATCTAAAGCAATGAGCTGGTTAATTTAGACACAAAGATTCTCAACGTCAATTAATTGAGAGTTTCAGTTTGAATTACTCAATTATTCAAGTGCTTACTTCACCTGAGCAATGTGTATATAATAAATTAACTTAGGCTAGGGCAATGTGTATACAATAAATTAACTTAGGCTATCTTAATAATTAATGTGTGTTCATCGATGTACAGGCTAAGGCATAAGATATGAGGTCAGAAAGATGAGGGTTTAAATTTCAACTTGGTAACCTCCTAGATCAGTGAACTTGGGCAAATTGTTTAACCTAAGCCTCAGTTTTTTCATCCCTAAAATGTGAGAAACATTTATTTTGCTGATTTATAAGGATAAAATGAGGAAATACATATGAGGAATAAAATGAGGAAGGAGGCCTAATTGACACTTAGTAGGTTGACATATTATTTCTTTTTTCTTTTTTTAACCACTTCAGTTTCTAAGCTGTGATAATAAACAAGTAAATACATAATATATCGGATGGTGATAAACTCTGTATAGAAGAGCAAAATAGGAACCCTAGAGGTCTACCGATGGGGGGAGTGGTAGTTAAAAAAAGAAAAAATAGAAGGAGACATAGATCAGGTGTCTTAGCCTCACTCCATGCATATAAACATCAAGAAGCAAAGGGCAAGTTATGTTCTTTCCACCTTTGTTGTTTCATGACTGTGATCATCACAACCAGGAGGACACAGGCTAAAATTATGCAGGCAAGTGGAGAAGAGGAAGAAGTCAGGAGTGAGGAGGTGGGGGAGCTGAGAAGCACTGAGATTTGAGCTGAGAAGCTCAAATCCCTCTGATACCCGACAATGCAGTCGAGAGGATGAGTTGACTTGTTCCAGCTCAGTTTCTTTTGATCATTAAAAAAATGATTATTTAAAAAATAACATAACCACATTACAGAAAGGATATAACCTAAATACAGAAAATCTGAGATTTAGAAAAAAAAAAAAAGCCTATAATCCCATTAGCCTAATATATTTGATATCAGCACTTGCATTCATTTCCTCCTAGTCTTTTTCCATAAGCATTTTTTTTTTTTTTTTTTTTTTTTTGCGGTACGCGGGCCTCTCACTGTTGTGGCCTCTCCCATTGTGGAGCACAGGCTCCGAACGCGCAGGCTCAGCGGCCATGGCTCACGGGCCCAGCCGCTCCGCGGCATGTGGGATCTTCCCGGACCGGGGCACGAACCCGCGTCCCCTGCATCAGCAGGTGGGCTCTCAACCACTGTGCCACCAGGGAAGCCCTCATAAGCATATTTTTAATACATCTTTATTGAAGTATAATTGCTTCACATTGCTGTGTTAGTTTCTGTTGTACAACAGAGTGAATCAGCTATATGCATACATATATCCCCATATCCCCTCCCTCTTGAGCCTCCCTCCCACCCTCCCTATCCCACCCCTCTAGGTGGTGGCAAAGCACCGAGCTGATCTCCCTGTGCTATGCGTCTGCTTCCCACTAGCTATCTATTTTACATTTGGTAGTGTATGGTACTGATCAACCGAGTGGTAGGGCATCAATAAAAACAAAGACATAGAGAATGGATTTGAGGACACGGGGTGAGGTGGGGGAGGGGAAGCTGGGGCCAAGTGAGAGAGTAGCATTGACATACATACACTACCAAATGTAAAATTGTATGCATATTTAAAGATAACTGATCATACTGTATACAATTGTGGATCCTGTTCCTTTAAATATAACATTGTTTCATAAGCATTTTCCTTGTTGCTAACCAGCTTTTTATAACTATCTTTTTAACAGTGAATAATATATCATTTAGTAAGTGAACAGTAATTTACTTAATTTAACTATCTCCTTATATTGTTAGATGTTTAGAATCTTTCCAGTTTCTTGATGCTATAAATATTGTATCCATATACATTTTCCTGCCTATTTTCTTTTCCATATATTATCTTCTTAGAATTGATTTTCAGAATTTCCAAAACGTAAAATGTTCCAGGACATCACCATTTTATGACTCTTTATATTTATTGCCAAATCGCTTTTCAAAGGGATATCAATATGCAGTCCTAAAAATAGTGGGTGAGAGTACCAAACCTCACTGCACCCTTGAAAACATTGGATTGTTTCATTATTAGTTTGTTTTTACTGCTTCAGTTTCCAGGCTATGATAATAAACTAGTAAATACATAGTATGTCAGGTAGTGATAAGAGGGTTGGAGAACAGCAAAGTGGTGAGAGGGAAAGTGCCAAGGAGGGGAGAAGAGTTGGTGGGAACCCAACCCTATTTTTTAGGGTTTTATATAGGATGATCAGGAAAGGCCTTGCGGGTTCCTACTTCACTCTTCTACACAGGTATTTGAGTAAAAGCTGAAGAAGGTGAGGGAGTAAGGTATGAGAGTGGTCTGAGGAAAAGAGGGTTTCAGGCAGAGAAAACACCAAGAAAGGCCCTAAGGAGAATTCACACTGGATAGTCTTGGAGGAACAGCAAGAGGGCTAGTGTGGCTCCTGTGTATTGAGAAGAGGGGGCTGGGGAAGGAGATGAGATCAAAGGGAAAGTGGGCAGCCGGGACATGTACAGCTTTATCAGACATTGTGAGGATTTTCCTTTTATTTTAAGTAGGATGGGAAGGCATTGAAGGGTTTTGGAAAGAGGTGAGTCAGGAATTGATTTGTGTTTTGTATGATTAGCCGATTTGTTCGGAATGGATTAAATATGCTCAAAACCAAACAACATCTTTCCTAGCAAACCGCCTACATTCTCAGCATCTCCATCAATGCTCTCACCCATCAGTGCTCAAAACCGCAGTCATCTTTCGCATCTCAAAACCAGTCATGACCAACCCGTCAATTCTGTTTCCAAAATGTCTCTTGCACCTGCCTTCTCTATCCACTCCCATTACCTGAACCCCACCATGACAGTTTCTAACTCATCCCGCAGCCTTCTATTTTTCTGCTCACCACTCTTACTACCCACGCTGTCAGAGCAATCATCCTAGCAAAGCTGATCATTCATTAGTCTGCTCTTTATCTTTCTGCCCCTTCCTCCCCCCCCACCCCCCACCCCCCCCCTCTCCCCGCACCCAGCCCAAATAAGGTCCAGATTCTTCAGAATGGAATTCAGTCCTACCACAATCTGATTCTAATCTAGTGGTCAAAGATGATCTCCCATTATTATTCAGAATTAACTGTGCCTTCCCGTCTGACAAGTTTCCTGAACCAGCTCTGCACTTTCTTACCTACACCTTTGTTTACATTGTCTCCCCTTCCCTGCACCTTCTGTTTAAAGCACCCTTCCCTTCCAGCCCCCATCCAGAAATCCTAGCCGTACTTCCAGGACCACCCCAATCATCACCTTCTTCATCCCCAAACTGCTTGGCTAGAATTATGTTTATTCCTCTGTGCTCCCACAAATTCTACTCCATTTTCCACACATTCAGTATCATATAATACCATAGTTTTGTGAATATGCTTTCTTTCCTACTAGGTGGTAAGTTCCATGTCTTGTTTATCCTTGTAACTCCTACAGCGCTTATCACAATGCCTTGACCTTAGTAGGTGTTCACTCAATGTTTGTGGAACTTAAATACCTAAAAGCCTTGTTGTTGAAACAGAACTAGAATTCAGGTCATCTGATTCCCAGCTCCATATTCCTTTCCCAATACCTTTCTATCTTTCTGACTTCTGTGGTTCATTGTCATCCCATCTGAAGTACATTTGAAACCGCTAAGGAATTTTAAGGAAGGATGACTAAACAGAAAACAAATGCTGAAATTTATTTTCCATGTAGCTATTTGAGCCAAAGTGAATCTAATTTAGAGGCACTAAAGTTTTGACTCTGAATTAAAAAACAAAACAAAACATGGTGCATACAGATCTAGAGACTTCTTTAGCTTCTTAGGGTTTGTTTTTTGAGCTGCACTTAATCTTTTAGGAGTCAAGTTGCCCTGTTTCTCGGTATGCTGTACATTTGTAGTCTCGGTATGCTGTAAATTTGTAGTCTAGAAAAAAGTTTGTGTGATTTTGCTTAATGGCTAACAGCAACATTTCTAGCCCCTAAAAATATGAGAGGGTTTAAACATTTGGGACGAGACCCTGAGACGAAGCATAATTCCTAACTATCCCGATCCTTCCCTTGCCTTCCCATCTTGAAAAAATATCTTAAGGAACTAGTGTTCTAAACTGGGCTTCCCCTTTGGTATTTGAAATTAAGTAAGTGAATTATACTCATGATACATGTTATACACAAGTATATGTAAAATGAGGGTAAAATTAAGTTATAGTATTTACAATATAGCAATAGCTAGTATTAATATGCACACATGAAAATTATTTTTGAGTGATGAACACTGATGTCTTAGGAAAAGGAAGATTTGACTGAGTTAAAACGCATATGTCAGAGAATGGTTTAAGGTGGGGGCTGAGGGGAAGGAAATGGAGTGACTCTCTCCTAAACTAAGAAGGTGTTTTGCCACCTTCTCGTCATTGCAACTTAGAAGGAGGTAGCATTGCTATGAAGAATGTCCCATTGAGGTTTTCACAAATTCAAATGAAATGGGATAAAATTAAAGCCTTACATTTTACTGGAAAAAAAGGATGAAACTGAAGCACTAATTCATCTCCCTCTACTCCATCTCACTCGGAGCATTACAGCAGTGACTGACCTGTGAATCTGACATGAATTGTAATATAGGATCATAGAAATGAAAGTAACCTCTGAAGTAGTTTCATCTACCTTCTATTCTTGGCAAGTAAGCCCCAAACCGTTACAAACAAAGAACTAGTATTTCAGAAACTTTCCCATAGGCAATTTTCCCCAGCTACAACCTAAATTCTACCTTACAGGATGGCATGGACAATTTTTCTTGTGCTCCACAATGGAGATGTGAAAACAGCTTTTTGCCATAGCTAATGATCATAACCATTTCTGTATCACATGGGTTATATTTCTGGACTCTGGGGAGACAGCACAGAATAATGGGTAAGAATTCAGGCTTAGAGACAGATTAGTGCTTAAGCTACAGCTGTATCACAGGCAATTTACTTAAGTTCTCTAAGCCTCAATTTCCTCACCCATAATGTGGGGATGATAATACAGTCCAGCTGATCAAATTACTATAAAGAACAGTCTAGAACAAGTGGTATCCAGTAGAAATATAATGCAAGCTGCAAATGTGAGTCATATATGTAATTTTAAATTTTCTAGTCGCCCCATTAAGAAAAGTAAAAAGAAACAGGTGAAATTAATTTTAGTAATGTATTTTACTCAACATATTCAAAATATCATTTCAACATGTAAAAAATATTAGTGAGATATTTTATATTCCCTTCTTCGTACTAAGTCATCAAAATCCAATGTGTTTTTTAAAAAATTAATTAATTATTTATTTTTGGCTGTGTTGGGTTTTCGTTGTGGTGCCTGGGCTTCTCATTGCGGTGGCTTCTCTTGTTGCGGAGCATGGGCTCTAGGCACGCGGGCTTAGTAGTTGTGATGCATGGGCTTAGTTGCTCCGTGGCATGTGGGATCTTCCCGGACCTGGGCTCGAACCCGTGTCCCCTGCATTGGCAGGAGGATTCTTAACCACTGCACCACCAGGGAAGCCCACCAATGTGTATTTCACATGTACGGTTTGACTCAACTCAAACTAACCACATTTTAAGCACTTAATAGCCACCTGTGGCCAGTGGCTACCACAGTGGAAAGTTCAGGTCTAGAAAAAAGCTGTAAAGCATTTAGCATTATGCTAGGAATGTAGTGAATGCTAAAGTGTTGGGGCTTCCTTTATTATCCTTAATATTCTGAGATAATTTTGTAATCTTCCCAAAGCCTTTACTTCTCCAGGAGAGACTGGCCCTGGCTATGATGCTCTTAGGAGTACCTGGATGGACTAGGTTACTCAAGCTGAGCCTTTCAGTTACTTCAAAGACCACTTCCTTGTGGCCACCCCCAACTATTGTCCGGAGAGGGCCACAAAAAGTTGGATCTACATGGAGAATATATCCACTGAGTGCCAAAATGACCTTTAGATACTGATGCATTAAACCCCAAGAAATAGGCACCACCACTAATCTGCCACCTTCTCATATAAATGGGACAGGATAGGACATTTGCTAAAGCAACCACTTGCTCCTATAATTTTCCCCTTATAAGGATCGAGGTGCTATGCACTACACTGTGCTCAAAAGTTGGTTTGATAAATTAAACATACAGTTGGAATATGACCCAGCAATTCCACTGGTATACCCAAGAGAATTGCAAACATGTTGACACAAAACTTGTAAACAAATGTACACAGCAGCATTATTCATAACAGCCAAGAAGTGGAAACAACCCAAATGTCCATCAGCTGATGAATGGATAAACAAAATGTGACAAATCCATACAATGGAATATTATTTGGTAATAAAAAGGAATGAGGTACTAATTCAAGCTACAGCATGGATGAACCATGAAAACATGATGCTCAGTGAAAGCCAGACACAAAAGGCCACATATTGCATGATTCTATTTACATGAAACACCCATAATGGGCAAATCCATAGAGACAGAAAATAGATTAGTGGTTTCCAGGGGCTGGGGGGAGGGGAGAATTGAGAGTGACTGCTAACAGGTATGGAGTTTCTTTTGGGATGCTGGAAATATACTGGAATTGGATAATGGCAATGGTTGTACAGCACTGTGAATATACTAAAAACCACTGAATTGTTAAAAAAGGAAAGTTGATTTGTTGTCCTAGGGAAGCATGGTCAGATACACAAATACTGCCAAATCCCCAGAATAGAGAAGTATTTGTAAGACTTTAAAAATAGAAGAGCTCACCTGTGCCCAAAATATTATTTGATAGGCTATCATCTTTAACTACAGCACACATGATATAGTCCTTTCTTCTTCCTCTTAAATTAAAATTGTTTTACATTTTAACATGAAGCATATTAACTACTAAGAGAGCACAAACGTCAAGGACACATACACATGTACATAAATATAAATGCATGTACATATGTCAGAATTTTCTGAAAGAATGTACCTGTCACTCTTCTGTTCAAGGCTCTCCCATCACCCCCATCTCACCCTCAGGATGGCCCCACACGTCTCCAGTGCCACCTGCCTACCGTGTGGCAGGAGAGTGCAGCAGTTAAGACATGAGCCAGCCTGTGTAAAAGTCCAGGTCTCACTACTCACTAGCTTTATGACTTGGGCAACTTTCCGAACTCTTCTGTGGCTCAGTTCCCCTTGACAGTGAGGATGGTAAGAGTGCCTGGGCTTGTGGTGAAGATTAACAGAATTAACATATATAAAGTGCTCAGGAGAATGCCTGACCTGTGGTAGATACTTTATAAGTGTTTTATAAATAAAAGTAAATAAATATTTAAAACCCTGTCCCGACAGCATGCCAACCTTGCTATAGAGCATGCTTTCCCTCTGTCTGGAATATTCCACACGGTAGCTCCTTCCCTCTTTCCTTGTGCAAATATCACTCTATCCCTCTCCCTTGCTTGTTTCTGTTTGCAGCATTTATCACTTTCTAATATTCTATATGATAATTTCTTTTGTATCTTCTTCGTGGCCCATCAACTCCTACTAGAAGGCAGGGATCTTACCTGTCTGTTTGCTACTTGGCCCTAAGCATCCAGGACAGTGTCTGCTGCAGAGAAGGCACTCCACCATGTTTTCTGAATGAATGAATGGAGAGTGGTTACTTCTGGGCCGTGGCACTGGGGACGGGGATGGAAATGAGATATACTTTTCACTGAACATAAGCAAAAGGGTGCTTATGTTGTTGTCATAACAATGAAAAGTGTGAAATAAAATACTGAAAAATAAGGAGTATGTGGACCTGAGGAGAAGCTGGTAGCATAAAACAGGAACACTTCAGGTATCTGCGATCTGTGTAAGGATGCTCCTGCAAGCCACCTTTAGACCTTACCCCTTACCCCTGAGTAAAAAGTGGAATGACACCTCAGAAATGGCGCACAGCCCTAGGCTTGAAGCACAGCATACACACAGGTTAGGAAGAAGTCTTAATAAGATCTTCTGTATTGTGTAGTATGTACCCTGTACCTATGGGTACAGTGAGAAAATACTCCATGGCAAAAGGCCTGTTTCCAGGCACAGTAAACAGAAGAATTTGCTGAAGGCTGTTTGCCCTCTTCCCCTCCTGCAGCCTGGACAGGCAGGTGGCCATGGCGCGTGGGACTCCTCGGGCAGCGACAGACTGTCTCCACGGCCTGGGAACAGTGGTCTTCTCCACTCCCTAACAGACCCTCTGGAAACCTGATAAGGATTACAAGATCCCATAGAAGAGCTCTGGACTTCAAATGAACTGTTCTGTAAACTTATCCCAACTAGTTGGAGGTAAAACTCTGTCTTCAGGGTCTCCCACCTCTCTTTTCCATATCTCTTTTTCCTTCCCCGAGCTTTACTACCTCTATCTGCTCTCTCCTGTCAGGAGAAAAACAACCAATGAGTCACTAGCCCCTTGAATAATGTATTACCCCTTCTGTAGGATTTTACATTTAAAAAGTGGTCAATAGGAAAGAAATTATGATGATAATGTTAATAGTGATATTAATAATATTGATGATGGCAATGATAGCTGATGATAGCAGATATTGCTTATTGAATATTTACTGTGAGCCAGGTATTCTACTAAAAAGTGGATACAATTTATCTTATTTAATCCTCCAATAATACAATGAGGTACATATTGTCATACCCACATTATAGATAAGGAATGAAAAGTCACATAGTTATCCAGTGGCAGA
This sequence comes from Kogia breviceps, assembly GCF_026419965.1. NCBI lineage: Eukaryota > Metazoa > Chordata > Mammalia > Artiodactyla > Physeteridae > Kogia > Kogia breviceps. The sequence continues at coordinate 21,634,180 of NC_081318.1, forward strand.
CAAGGGGTTTAGGAGAACTGTCTCTAAAAATGTTTGCCCTAAGGAATTCCATCATGTTATTCAAACAAATGGATTTCTAAGATGGAAACTTTGACCCTATAAGGAGAGAGCTGGGGAGAGTCAGACAATCACAGCACCCCTTAGTAGCAATGAAATTGACCGCTGAGGCTTGAAACTGCAAACAATCTACTGTGTCTATGACTGCCTGGGTTCAAATCCTGACCCTGACACTCACGAGATTACCTGGGGCAAGTCGCATAACTTCTGCACTTGAGATAATTGTTAGAATTCAATGAAATAATGCCATTGAAGTGCTTGCAATAGTGTGTGTGTGTGTGTGTGTGTGTGTGTGTGTGTGTGTATAACATTCATATACTGTGTATGTTGATTGTTATAAATCCCTACAATTAGAATAATTTATTTCTAGCTTCTAAATAACAGAAGTTCTCTTTCACCTGATTTTATAATGTAGTCGTTGGTCTATATTCTATAGGTTTTTTTAATTGAAAAGGTAGTGTAACAGAATTTCAAAGGACAATACCTCAAATAACATTTCCCTAACACAACAATTATTTTAATTTTGCATGTTGCCTTCAAGTTTTGCTAATTCTGAGAAGCTACATGGAGAGGGCACTAGATTGAATCAGATTTGGATTTTTATCTTACTCTGTCACAAATCAGCTGTATAACCTCAGGGAAGTTACATAACTGCCCTTTGCCTTTTCCCAAAATATAAAGTGAAGTGGTTAGACCAGATCACCTTTAAGATCCTTCTAGCTCTAACAGTCTGTTTTTTTAATCTGTAATCTACTTTTTTTTTTTGCTTTCATGATTTATATGAAATTGTATACATAAGGTACATGTAAGTAATGTTTGCAAGTTACTTAACTTTCTAAACTCTATCAGGGAAATAAAACTTTACATATAATGAGTTCTGCAAAGGTAAGGTTATAACTAAAAACCCTAGAAATTTTTAAAGTAGCTACCAAATTACCAAAAAGCTATAAAAATTAATATTCAGTCATTTTATGTATGTTTGCAACTAAAGTATTACCAATTACACACGTTAATTTATAAGTAATACATTTAGTTTGATAAGGCCATTCTAATCTTTGTTGATATATAGTTACTAATTCATAACATAAATATGAAAATGTTACATTAGTGTAGTTTTTCCATGAGGTATTCTTTTCTATTTTAATAAATTTATTTATTTTATTTATTTATTTTTGGTGTGTTGGGTCTTCGTTGCTGCGTGCAGGCTTTCTCAAGTTGTGGTGAGCGGGGGCTACTCTTCATTGCAGTGCGTGGGCTTCTCACTGCAGTGGCTTCTCTCATTGTGGAGCACGTGCTCTAGGCACGTGGGCTTCAGTAGTTGTGGCACGTGGGCTCAGTGGCTGTGGCTCACGGGCTCTAGAGCACAGGTTCAGTAGTTGTGGCGCATGGGCTTAGTTGCTCCATGACATGTGGGATATTCCCGGACGAGGGATCAAACCCGTGTCCCCTGCACTGGCAGGCGGATTCTCAACCACTGCGCCACCAGGGAAGCCCCAACCATGAGGTATTCTTAATTTTTAAAGTTTCTCTACCAAAGAGGGAAAAACAAAGAAAAAACAGGAGTGACTCTACCTGACTTAGATCATACTGGCAGAAACATGTCAATGTGAATGTCTATAACTAACTATTCATGGGATGAAGCAGCCACTCTCCTGCACTGCTGCTTGGTGTGTAACCTGGTATAGCCTTTCTAGAGGCGACCGACAATACTAATCAAGAGCTTAAATATGTTCCTACCCTCTGGCCAGGTAATCCCACTTATAGGAATTTGTACTAAAGAAATAATAATATGTGCACAAATGCTTTGTTGCAGTATTATACATAACTATAAAGACCTAGCCTAGACCATCTTATTATACCAACTAGCAGAGGCACTATCAAAGACTCCTAGGGTCATGTCAAAAGAAGTCAGGAGCTAATCTAAAGATGCTGTCACAGGCCAAATAAAGGTGAATTTCAGCATTAATAAGAATAATAAATAAGATGTGTTGAAACAAATTAAATGTTTCAATTAATGAGTTTGAATGATAATTTAAAGACAAACAAACATAAAAAGCAAAATCACAAAACATCTATTTAGCCACCATTGGCACATACCAGAAAATCAGCTCAAGGAATAATAGGATTAAAAATATATGGGCTTCCCTGGTGGGAAGAGAGTGGTTGAGAGTCTGCCTGTCGATGCAGGGGACACAGGTTCATGCCCCGGTCCGGGAAGATCCCACATACCGTGGACCAGTTGGGCCCGTAAGCCATGGCTGCTGAGCCTGCGCGTCCAGAGCCTGTGCTCTGCAACGGGAGAGGCCGCAACAGTGAGAGGCCCGCATACCGCAAAAAAAAAAAAAAAAAAGAAAAATAGCCCTTTTGCAATCCTTAATAAACTAATGACTCCAGGTAACAACATAAAAGAAGAGATTATTACACATTATGCACCTCTTAATGGCAAAACACATTACCTATGAAGCAGTCTTGCCAAAAAAAATAAAGAAACCACAACTGAATCTGTTAAACTCTGTAGATAGTGGCAGGTAATATAGAGGACAGAGGAACATGTTAAACTATACCATGAAGATGCAATGAGAAAAATCTAGGCTGTAGGAAGTTCTACAGGACAAACAACTTGGTTTCTTCAACAACTAAAGTGGAAGGAAAAAAAATATTTGAGTGGAAACCCATTTATATTTCAAGAGATTTAACAGACATATCAACCTTTAACAGACATATCAACCAATCTCATCACGTGAACTTATTTGGATCCTGCTTCAAACCTATAAAAATAAATTATGGGGTTTCCCTGGTGGCGCAGTGTTTTAGAGTCCCCCTGCCAATTCGATCCCTTGCCCGGAAAGATCCCACATGCCGTGGAGCAACTAAGCCCAGTGCGCCACAACTACTGAGCCTGTGCTCTAGAGCCCACGAGCCACAACTACTGAGCCCGCGTGCTGCAACTACTGAAGCCCGCGCGCCTAGAGCCCATGCTCCGAGCAAGAGAAGCCACCACAATGAGAAGCCTGTGCACTGCAAGGAAGAGTAGCCACTGCTCACCGCAACTAGAGAAAGCCCGCATGCAGAAACGAAGACCCAACACAGCCAAAAATAAATAAATAAATAAAATAAATTTATTTTTAAAAAAATTATGACATTCATGAGACAATTGAAATTCTGAACAATGACTTATTTCATATTAGTAACATATCATTGTTAGTTAGTTTAGATGTGATAATGGTTGTTTTAAAAGGCTTTATCTTTTAAAGATCCAAATTGAAATATTTGTGGATGAGATGATACAATTTCTGGAATTTGCTTTAAAATAGAATAAGTGGGAAAGAAGAAGAGGGAATTGATGGGTTGGTTTGGTCATCATAGGTTGATAGGTACATAAGGTTCATTATGTTCTCTGTCTACTTTTGTTTATGTTTTAAATTTTCTATAATAAAACATTAATATACATTTACATATAATGGGTTTGTGTGTGTGTGTGTGTGTGAACACCCATTATAAGGGATACAGCAAAATATTGATGGTGATTATCTCTGGATGATAGAATTGTGGGTGATTTGGTGATTTTTATCTTTTTGTTTTTACTATACTGTATATTCTATATTTTTACACTGCACTTATATTCTATCTAATCAGGAAAAAATTATTTTAAAAGAAAATGTTTTAAATTGTTTAACAGTACCATTTTTACCATTCAACTAGAATTCACTTCTGATGTAATGAATAAAATAACTTTGTACTTTAAAAATATAATTGGCCAGGCAAATTACTTAATATTTAATTATATTTAGTTTTGAGAGGGTACAGGAAATAGTTCATGAAAATATAAGGCTAAAGTAAAGTGTGAGGTCTAGAAATTCTCTCATTTGGTATGATAGGGTAATCTTAAATTTATAGCTTAGGAGGAAACAGTTAATTTTTTTTCTCCTTCTTACATAACACGAAAACAACTGATCCAGTTTGGCACAAACTTTCTCCTCCAAAGTCACCTTTGTGCTGAAATTCAGCACCTCAGGTTTCAGTCAAACAACTTGCAGATGAGAAAAGGTTTCTTAACAAAATTTTCTTGTAATTTTACTATTGTGTTAGTTCCTGGCAACTTGGGAGAGTCCTATTTTCATAGTTAAGTGGGTCGGGGGAATGCTTCTTTCTCCTACTTTCTAATATGCAGAAGAGCAAGCAGTTTAAATCATTCCTTTTGTATCGCTTAAATAAATGTAAGTCCAAGACAGTAGTTGCAATTAAGAAAAAGATAGTTAATGGGTATTTTTAGCATATTAATAGTTAATACGAGGTACTGCAGGATTTGTCATTCAGTTATGAGAAAATTAGTCCTTAAGATCAGAAGAAAAATTTTAAAACTAACATAAATACAATTATATTTTGTAATTACATGTAGACTTACAATTATTATACCATGATCTGAATGTTCTATAATCAGATAACTGTCCCTTCTTCATTTATTTTGAAATAGACTTTTCATTTATCTAATTTTCCTTCTTCCTTTTGTTCACATGTAATTTTCTGCTACAGAAACCATAGTCAGCTCCTGTTATGAAATATATTAACAGATTATCACTTAAATAACATTTTGTTCTGAACGTAGGCTTTAAAGCAAAGTCATTGGTAGATGTAGTTTATTCATTTGGAAGTGAAATTTTCTGACTTAAAACTGGCTAGAGACAGATGATGTCAATTTGGGTTCATTTGTCCATTTGCGGTTCCACGGGTAGTTAATTATATGCTTCCCGTAAATTCAGCCTTCACTTGCAAGTATGTGCCAGGCTTTGCACTAAGTATTTTCATATATATAATCTCAATTATTTACTATAATAACACTGTGAAATAGTTATTTTGGAGAGAGGTTAAGTTGTTTGCTCCAGGTCAGACAGTAATCTAATTGATTGCAAATCTTATGTTACTACTTTTAAGTTATGAACATCGGTGATTGAGAGCATTTGTAGCAGTTTTTGGTGCCTAGTATGGAGCCTTGGACTAAAAAGTACGTCAAGTCAGTTCAAAAGCTGATGTTCACCTGTCTTATTGTAAAAACAGAGTTCTCTACCTCCCCCCGCACCCCGACCCACTCCGGAGGATGTGCAGGAGATGCAATGTGCTCCATACTGCTTCATGCATGGAGCCAGCTAAGATGGACCATGTCTCATGAAGAAGAGGCATCAAGAAGAAGGGAGAGGGCAAGCTGTTCACAGCAGCAAAGCAGTGCTAGCTTTCTGCCTTGATCTTATAACAAATTTAACAAGGTACAGACATTTTTAAGCCTGGGAATACACAATGTTTTGATTCATTGACCAACAAACTAAAGGTCAACCTGAGAAAGTTGATTCTTGACATATTTCCACCAAGGGTCACTTGTTTCCATCCCAACGGACTCAAAGTTAAGAATTAAAAACCTCAACGTTAGTAAATTATAGGTTTGGAATACTGAGACTTCTAATTAGACGTACATCCCCAGTGCCAGTAGAGCCCACTCTGTTCGTTTACTCATTACTCATAACCTCATGTAAAACTATTTGTTTGGGATGTGGTTTTTTTTAAAAGCCTTCAGGCTTACTTAAAGAATGGAATATGTGAGAAAAGAATTTTTCCAACTTTTGTTGACTCAGTGATGAAAAGGAAAAATATATTTATATGAATTTGGCTGCTTGGTAACTCAAAAAGAATTGATCTAAGAAACTTGAAATTTCACATGTTAAGTGCTAAATCCAATTATAAATTTCAAACACAATTTTCCAAAGCATATTCTTGTTCTAGCTTATTAATATTACAGAATCATTCTGATGGGTATCAAATTATTAACTGTTTTTATAAGAGCGTACTAGAAATTACTACTAGGAATATTTTATTTGTGGAAACATAAATACAGGTTATATAACACCTTGTAAGTGGACTTGAACTAAAGGATCTTAAAAATAAATAGGAACAACAAAAATAAAACATGACTAACTCTCCAGCCACCATCAAAACAAATGTTTCCAAGGACCTGAAGCCAAGAAAATAGAAATCTATAAACACAAAGGCTAAGATAAATCAGTTGCATCTCCTAGGTCTCCATACATGACAAAACAAAACACTGAAAACCAACGGAAACCAAAAAAACCCACTTGCTGTGAAGGAAAGAATGTTGAAGAACATTGACCTTTTCTGCCCTCTGCCTACCACAGAAATCCCCACCACTGCTGATTTTTATTTTTTATTTATTTTTGGCTGTGTTGGGTCTTTGTTGCTGCGCGCGGGCTTTCTCTAGTTGCGGCGAGCAGGGGCTACTCTTCGTTGTGGTCCTTGGGCTTCTCATTGCGGTGGCTTCTCTTCGTTGCGGAGCACAGGCTCTAGGCACACGGGCTTCAGCAGTTGTGGCACGTGGTCTCACTAGTTGTGGCTCGCGGGCTTAGAGCACAGGCTCAGTAGTGTGGCGCATGGGCTTAGTTGCTCCGCGGCATGTGGGATCTTCCTGGACCAGGGCTCGAACCCATGTCCCCTGAATTGGCGGGCAGATTCTTAACCACTGCGCCACCAGGGAAGCCCCACTGCTGATTTTTAAATTATTGAATCTCCAAAAATTACGGGAGATGGATGTCTTAAAAATGCAGTAGATTCAGTCACACAGGTCATATCCTTAGCTGAAGTAGTATTTACTGAGGGACGGCTAATCTACTTCATTCATTTTAATAACCAATTCTTTCTCAGATTTACTACAGAGCCAAATCAACCTAATTATTAAGGTACAATAATATTGTATTGAACTATTTTTCAATCCAAGAATTTTTATTATGGAGAGAAAACTTGGATAATTTAAGCAATTATGTACTTCATTTCTCCTTTTCTGTAACTCCATTCCTGCTTATATATAAGGTATTGAATTTAACTTGCTTCATTCTTGATGTTTCACATCTTGTCATCTTCTTTTAGAAAAATTTAAACTAAAGTTTAAAAGGCTACAGGGTAAGTGTTGGTGGCTAGTTCCTCTGCAGAACAAATCATAGTCCCTAGAGCCCAGACTGCTGCCCTGGAGAACAAGAGGCCAAATTCTGGCTGCCCTGAAAAACCCCGTATATACAACTAATGCATATTCTAGATTTTACCATACCTCTCCCAAAACACTTCCAGGGATGCCTGACCTACACAACCTCTCCTTGCAGCCAGGCACACACCATTTCTCTCATTTGGATGTAATATTGCTAAAGAGCGAGGTCACTTGAAAGAAAGCTGAACTTGCAATCAGAATCTAAGTGTGAGTTCCAGCTCTTCAGGGGACCAGTTACAGGTCATTTAGTGCACTGGGTAAGTGCGCGCCTGCTAAAGCCAGAATGGGTTGGTGCAAATCCTGGTTTTTCCACTTTCTAGCTAGGTGACTCTAGGCAAATTATTTAAATCTTGTGCCTCAGTTTTCTCATTTGTAAAGTGGTAATAATATTAATAATGACCTCGTAGAGTTGTGAAAATGAAACATCTTCATACGGCTTAGAACAGAACCTCAGGTAGCCTAATAACTCAATAAATGTCAGCAATTATTATTGCTAGCTGCACGACCTTGGAGAGCTTAGCTAACCTCTGTGACACTCTATTTGCTCTTATGTCCAAAAACGGATCATGACTTCACATGGTCTTTACGAAGACCAAATAAACTCATGCAACGTATGTGACAGTCATTTTGAAAACATAATCAAGTATTGGACAACTCCTTCAACCAAGCAGAATCAGTTCCTTTCCACTCTGTCCCTGTAATACTTAAAACATATGCATACACCTGCTAAGCACTTGTCACACTGTATCATAAGAACCTGCTTACCTGTCCATCTCCCCCACTAACAGTGCATCCTCTGATTCACCTCTGCACCCTCAGCACATTGGACATACCTGGCACAGGACAGGTACTCAATAAACATTTGTTTAAATGAATATTGTCCAAACAACTGAGCAGGAATTCACAAGGCCTCTGCCAGGAATGATGGATTATCACTTTTTGCCAAGTATCCTCAGTAGACCACCCAGAAATGTGCTTGTTTTTCTTCAGACACAATATATTGAGATTCTGTCATTTCTAATGCAGCTTGTGTGGTTGCATTCACTCATTCTTTTCCCTTAATAAATACGCTGGGCTCCATACAGTGTACCACAGGTGGCAACTGCCCAGGTTAAGTTAGCGCCACATACTATGCAGAAAGAACCTATTTAGTATAGAATCATTTACAAGTGGAGATAATAAGCTCCTCGGTTTGATTTCTTCATTAGAGTGGTAGAATCTCAGAGTGGGAAAGAATGTTTTTTTAGAAGTGGGAGTCCGGGCTTCCCTGGTGGCTCAGTGGTTGAGAGTCCGCCTGCTGATGCAGGGGACACGGGTTCGCGCCCCAGTCCGGGAAGATCCCACCCACCGCATAGCGGCTGGGCCTGTGAGCCATGGCCGCTGAGCCTGCGCATCCGGAGCCTGTGCTCTGCAACAGGAGAGGCCACAACAGTGAGAGGCCCACATACCGCATAAAAAAAAAAAAAAAAAGAAGTGGGAGTCCTTATAGAACAATAAGTTAAAGTTGGGGATCTGACTGCCTAATTTAAAATCCTTGCTCTGCTATGTACAAGGTGAAAGACCTTGGGCAAGTTACTTAACCCCTCTAAGCCTCAGTTTTCTCATCTCTAGGATGGAGCTAGTAAGATTGATACATTAAAAATAACCCAGGGACTTCCCTGGTGGCTCAGTGGTTGGGAATCCGCCTGCCAATGCAGGGGACATGGATGGGTTCGAGCCCTGGTCCGGGAGGATCCCACATGCTGCAAGCAACTAAGCCCGTGCGCCACAACTACAGCCTGTGCTCTAGAGCCCGCAAGCCACAACTACTGAAGCCCGTGCACCTAGAGCCTGTGCTCGGCAACAACAGAAGCCACCACAATGAGACGCCCACGCACCACAACAAAAGAGTTGCCCCCGCTCTCCGCAACTAGAGAAAGACTGTGCACAGCAACGAACACCCAACGCAGCCAAAAAATAACCCACATTAATCACTTTTTATGGTACCTACCATAGAGTAAGCACTTAGTATGTGTTTGCTATTGTGATTAACCCAATCCCTCACCCCAGTGTTTGAACTTCCATCCCAAGTGTATTCAGGACATGAGGCATGAGTGCCCAGCTTTTGCTTGCATACCACCAGGGTCAGGGAACTTACAACCTCCACCAGTTGTCCACTTGACTACTGGGCAAAACAGAATTGTTGATAAATTCTAACAGGTTGTAATATACATACTTACATCTTCTACTCAAGGGTCTTCCATCTGTCATTTGGGATTACCCAGACAAAATCTAATCTCTCCTTGCAGGACAGCCCCTTTAACTTTGGAAGGCAGCTACATGTGCTAGCTATCACCGTCCTCCTCACACACCCACACCGACTCTTAGATCCTTTAATCATTTCTGATATGACACTGACTACAAGATCCCATTTTACCCTTTTTACTCTTCTTGAATTACCTTTTATCAATGTCTTTCTTAAAGGCTGAAGATCAGAATTCATAAAACAGAGCATCTGTGACCTGATCTCCAGTGAGAACTAGAAAACTACTCCCCGACTTGAACACTATATTTCTATTAATACAACAAAAGATTGATTTTTGTTTTGTGGAAGTTACATCACACTGTGTTGACTCATCATCTACTCACAATCAACAAGGCTCTAAATCTTCCTACGTGAGCTATCGTAAGTCACCTTGTCCCCCAACCTGTACTTGTACAATTGAATTTGGAGATCTTTGAGTACTTTATATTTGTCCCTGGTAAACTTTATATTGTTAGATGTGATTCATTATTATATTTTTTCAGGATTTGATAAGGGGGAGGAGAATCCTGATTGCATTATCCAACTTATTTGTTTTCCTTTCTAGCTGTGCATCATCTGTAAATTCGTTCAGCACGCGGTCAGTGTTATCATCTTAGCCATCAATCAAAGTGTTAAGGGCAACAAAGCTGCAAACCAGATTTGCATTAGATCCCTAGAGTCCTGGGTGTGCATCAGCCTCTTAAATTTCTTTTTTAAAAGATACCATTCATTCAATCAACAATATCTATTGAGTGCTACCATGTACCAGTTATTGTTCCAAGTGCTGAGCATATAGTGGTGAACAAAAAAAAATCCCTGTCCTCATAAAGCTTACATTTAGTTAGGGGATAAGCAATAAACAAATATGAAGATAAATAAATAATAATAAGTTTTTTTAAAATGAAAAACTAAAGCAGGGAGGGGTTCACGAATGTTGACAGTGGAGGTGGAATGAGCAGTTACCCATATGCAGTGTGGCTAAAGCAGAGTTGTTTTTGAAGTTTGACTGCACTGCTCACGCCCTGCATTCTTACTGTGCATCTGGCCCAAAAGGTGTCCCAGAGTGGGAAGCAAGTCTTTCTGGTTTCTCAAAACTCACTTTTTTCTGTGTGGAATCATATTAGGAAAAAATCAATAGAATGATGATAAAGAATTTAGATAGCCATGAAATAGAAAAGAAAATATGAAAGGACATAATACCTCAAGAGACTTTGCAACATTTCTTCATAGGCATAGGATATTCAAACATTGTGAGACCAGCTAGACTAGCAGGGAAGCTGGTCATACCTCCTGATCAAGACTCCAGAGAGAGACTAAAAATTATTGCTCTACAAGTATAGTATATGGTTGAAAATGAAATAATAGAGGAAAAAACAGAAAAGCTAACACTTACCTTATTCCAATCCCCATGTTCTCAAGTATGGAGTGGGTTATGAATCCAAAAGTTTATGGGAAGTCAGGAGGATGGAATGATTGGGTGACCCCAAAACATGGCTCAGAGAGTCTGGATATTGAACTCTGGAAAAGAAGCCCATAAGGGATAGATTTGAAATCTACCTCTATTAACTACTCTCTGCTCATGATTCTAATGTTGATAAATTCTTCTGAATAGTTTTAGATAATCTTCAAATCCCTCTGATGTTAGAGGGACTTGATAAATCTTTGTTTTGTAAAATCCTAATTGCAACCTCTGATTGGAAATTTATTTTCTACTCTCACAGTGATACTTCTAATATTTATTTTCATTCACTGAGCGTCTATTTTGTACCAGATACTTTGTTGGTGCTACGAGTACAAAGGTGAATAGGATAAATATGGTTCCTGCTTACAGAAACCTTCCAGTAGAGCTTGCAGTAGAGGGCAAGGTAGAAACTGGAAAGGCAGCTCTGATAAAGCAGTGTGTTATGAAGAGAAGAGTACCAAGAGCTCTAGGAGGGACATCTAACCCGGAATTTGGGAGAATTGGAAGTTAGTGACTTCTACGTGGAGACTTACAAGGTATGAGGAGTTAGTCAAATAAAGAGGTGGGGCAGGGCTTCCCTGGTGGCGCAGTGGTTGAGAGTCCGCCTGCCGATGCAGGGGACACGGGTTCGTGCCCCTGTCTGGGAAGATCCCACATGCCGCAGAGAGGCTGGGCCCGTGAGCCATGGCCGCTGAGCCTGCGAATCCGGAGCCTGTGCTCCGCAACGGGAGAGGCCACAGCGGTAAGAGGCCTGCATACCACAAAAAAAAAAAAAGAATTGCCTGCTAAGGCAGGGGACAAGGGTTCGATCCCTGGTCCGGGAAGATCCCACATGCCACGGAGCGACGAAGCCCGTGAACCACAACTACTGAGCCCGTGAGCCACAACTACTGAAGCCTGCGTGCCTAGAGCCCGTGCTCTGCAACAAGAGAAGCTGCTGCAATGAGAAGCCTGCGTACTGCAATGAACAGTAGCCCCCCCTTCACCGCAACTAGAGAAAACCCGCGTGCAGCAACGAAGACCAAACGCTGCCGAAAAATAAATTAATTAATTTAAAAAAAATAAACATGGGCAGAGAAAGGATCCCTGAAAAAAAGTACAGCCAGAGGGACAGGAGGGAAACAAAAAGAGTGAGATATCATAGAGAACAAGGGAAAGGCACATTTCAACAAGTAGGTTATGGTCAGCAAAGGTAAATGCTGTCAAGAGATCAAGTAGGAAAAGCCTGAGAAGCATCTTTGGAGGGCGCACCAAGGAGGTATTTGACCAGCTCGGTGAGAGGCGGGTCAGCGGAGGCAGAAGGCAGGTCACAGCAAGCTGAGGAATAAATGGGACCTGAATGTAGACAACTGTTTCAAACAATTTGCTTTAAAAGTAGAAGATATAATCCCTAGATTATCTTCCCAAAGGTAGGGAAATGGTGCCACTACGTAGGAAGGCTCCCTCACCACTTTTCCATTAGCTCAGTTACCACATGGCGATGCTCTTGGTAGGCATGGCCTTTGTGTTGGGCTGTGGTCTTGCATCTGGTGCCGGAAGTGGCTAAAACTGTCCAGTAAACCTAATCTGCCTTTCGTGCTCTCCTCCTGACCCTTCTTCTGCACCTGCCCCTTCTCTAGGCCTCTAAACTTCACACAGGCTTCCTGGGCTCTGACCTCTCTGAGCAGCCCACCAATGAAATGACCTTCATGGGTATCGATAAAAACCTGATCAGACACAACTGTCACACCTATTGCTATAGCTCATGTATTGGGACCAGTCAGAGGGAGGAGAGAGGAGTCTGGTCACCTTGGAGCAGATAGCTGGCCCACAGCTGGCTAGGCAGGGGTCATCTCTGAGAGCAAAATCCAGAAGCCAAAAGCTCTGGATTTGGGTTGGGAGAAAACAGATGATCCCAAATACAGGCAGTGCTGAGGCTGGTCCTAGAGAGTGAAGGGGAGCCTAGATACAACGGGTGAACACTGTAAGGGGTTTGGATGAGAGACGAGGAGCAGGGAGCAGTCAGAGAACAGGGACCAGGAACTAGAAGTAGGCTCGAGCTTTTATGCACACAGAGGCCAGGCACAACTGTGCTGGCCAGGTGGCGCTATCACCACCAGCTCTGTTACCCTGAATCCTCCACTGCGTTGTTTCAGTTCTCACACCTTCTCAACAACGAAGTGACGTTTCTGACGTTCACGACGACTCCCCAAATCTTATACCCCCAACCCCTCTTAGTAACCTGTATTCCAAGGAGAAGATAGGGAAGCTCTGGCCTGGATGGTGCAAACAGGGAGCGCACAGAGGCAATGGCAGTAACTAACCCGAAAAGGTTGCAGTAATAGCTACCCCGAACCTAAGAACTAGCAGCTGAATTAGCCCTGAATCAATAGCAAAACTGCCTGCACGGCTTGATTAAATGAAACATTATTTCTCAATTGTGATCATCCCAGGATATCTATGTTCTCTAAAATGCACACTATGACTGAACTGAAAGGCTTAACTGTCTTCAGTTTGTGATTACAGCACAGAGAGGAGATAAAAAGCAGTGGTAAACATCAGATAAAGACAATATTTTTGTCTTGTGCACAGACTAGCTAAGCTGCACAAACTGACTTTTCAGCTGAAGATTTTTTTTTTTTCATTTTACTCGACTCAATAATCATTTACCCACTGGATATTGCTTAAGGGGCAGAGTTTTCATCTAATTCTCATTTAACAAGATTGAAAAGGAAAAACTAAATAATAATATCCCATTTGTGTATAGTGCTTGTCTTTCAAAGAAGACATCATAACCCATTTTATACTATCTAATGTACATTAACAACCCTTTTATAGTGTAAATACTAGTAAGGGCTATTATCATTTATTATTATCATGCATACAAAGTATGCATAGAAGAAACTGAGGCATGCAGGAATGAAATAACTTGTTCAATGTAACTTCCATTTTAAAGGTGTAATAGCTGGGTTTTTCTTTTTTTTGTTTTGTTTTATAATGAAGCCATGATTAGGTAAACATGCTTATTAAGGTGTACCTTGCCCTTAAGTTTTAAGATGAAAAATACCTTGCTTAAAAGAAATCACAAGGGGTTTCCCTGGTGGCGCAATGGTTAAGAATCCGCCTGCCAGGGCTTCCCTGGTGGCCAGTGGTTGAGAGTCCGCCTGCCGATGCAGGGGACGCCATGGGTTTGTGCCCCAGTCCGGGAAGATCCCACATGCCGCAGAGTGGCTGGGCCCGTGAGCCATGGCTGCTGAGCCTGCGCATCTGGAGCCTGTGCTCCTCAACGGGAGAGGCCACAACAGTGAGAGGCCCGTGTAATACCAAAAAAAAAAAAAAAAAAAAAAGAATCCGCCTGCCAATGCAAGGGACATGGGTTCGAGCTCTGGTCCGGGAAGATCCCACATGCTGCGGAGCAACTAGGCCCATGAGCCACAACTACTGAGCCTGCACTCTAGAGCCATGAGCCACGACTATTGAGCCCGCGCACTGCAACTACTGAAGCCCGCGCACCTAGAGCCCATGCTCTGCAACAAGAGAATCCACTGCAATGAGAAGCCCGCACACCACAAGGAGGAGTAGCCTCTGCTCACTGCAACTACAGAAAGCCCCCGCACAGCAACAAAGACCAACGCAGCCAAAAATAAAATAAATTAAAAAAAAAAAATCACAAGGGCCAAAATATTCATTCTGTTCCACAGATCAAATCTCTCTCCCAAATCTAGATGAAAACCAATCAATTCCTATCACCCAACTCATTTTAATCAGCACAGTTCTCACCACCTTGTGCCACACATGTTACGAGTCGCTTGTGTGTATCACTCTCCTCTTTACATGCATTATGCTACAGTAATCTTGTCATCTCAATTGGACTTGGAAAGTACCATTCCATGCACTAAGTCTGTGTATATGTAAAGTCATTGACACTTTCATGTTTGCATGAGCTTCCATCTGTGGGGTAACATTTTTCTAATCTTTTCATGTATTCATCCACTCACTCATTCATTTATTCATACTCTCAAGCACTCATGCATCCATTCAACAAACATGGATCATGTGTCCAAGATGTGCAAACACTACTCTAGATGTAAAAGATAGAAATAGGAAGACAAAATCACTGACTTCAGGAATCTCAGCCCAATGAGGGAGCCAGAAGGGTAAACAGCTGTAGTTAAGTGTGATTGGTGTAGAGATGGAGTGACACATGAAAATAGTCTGGGGAGCACAGAGAGGGGATTGATCTCTGTCTGAGAGGGTGAGGAAGGCCTCTTAGATCTGAGCATGCCAGGAAGAAGGGGATTTGGGTATCCCAGGTAGAGGGCACAGCACAAGCAAAGTCACGTATAAGACCATCCTGTGCATTTGGGGAACCACAGGAAACATGGTATAACAGGAGGTTCTTCAATATTCTATAACTGGTTCTATTCCATAATCCAGGCCCTAGATGTCAACATAATAATTCTATAAAGGGAAATATACGGTCCATGGGTTGTCTTCAGTCATGTAAGTAAAAACACATTCTACATGGGATCTGTATCAAAGTACTTTTTGAAACTCTCGACAATTTGAAAAATGTCACATAGGTAACAGCACAAAATCAAAGCTTGCGTCTGGTCTACCCAAAGTTTGTATTCTCCATATTTCATCTCTAGGAGGCAGCAGGTAAGAACAGCCTACCTATTCATCAAATATAGGTAGGTGAATACTTAATCCACCTCCATTATGATTTCAGTATAAAATTTTTATATAGAAATACTTCCAAATACCGCATTTCCAAATGCACTACATGTGTGAGTCAGATATTTCCTGTTTACCTCTTCTCAACCATTCAGCCTTGGTGCTGCCCAGCCTCCAAAAGCATGAGAGCCAGCCTTATAGACTTCTTATCAGCACCTCTACACACAGCAAGAGGTGTTGGAAATAGTCTCTGAAAATTCTACACCCAAGTGCCTGCAGGGACAGCTCTTCCCTGAAGCTTCTGAGAAGTCCTGCATGAAGGCTTTTGTGAACCAGGTCAGTAATAGGTAAAATGCAACCATTACAGAGAACTCACATAGAACCTTCCCTAGACTAACCCTACTGCCTTGGTAATCCTACTCTGAATTCCCTTGTCACTTAAGAAAAACTTTGCACCACCAAATTGCATCCTTGTTTCTATTTGGAAACTTTTCAGAGACTCTAAGAGTTCAAAATAACTAATCTATTTTGGTTCCTGACCAATTATAGAACCCTCTCTCTCTTTTTTTTTTTTTGTTTTAACTTGGCCACGCCACGCGGCTTGTAGGATCTTAGTTCCCTGACCAGGGATAGAGTCTGTGCTCCCTGCATTGGAAGCATGGTGTCTTAACCACTGGACCGCCAGGGAAGTCCCTCTAAGACATTATTTCTTCATTCATCTACTACTTCACCCATTCAAAGAACATCAGCTTCCTCATTTCGGACTCTCCTGAAGCCAATCCATTCAGCCTTTGTCCCCCATTCTTCTACTGCAAACACACCTGTGAAGGTGGCAGTGACCTCTTTGTTGTCAAATCCAGTGGTCAGTTGTCCATCCTCACCTTACTGCCCTCTCAGCAGCTACTTGGCACTAATGATCAGTCCCTTTTTGTTGAAACATTTTCTTCACTTTGCTTCCATCACACCACAATGGCTTTCCTTCTACCTCATTGTTTATTCCTTCTCAGTCTCTTTTGGTGGGTCCTTCCTGATTTCTGAATGCTGGGAGCCCCCTTGGGCTTGGTCCTCTGCAATTTCCCATCCAGTCCATTGCTTTATTTTATTTCTTAAATTTTTATCGGAGTATAGTTGATTTACAATGTTGTGTTAGTTTCAGGTGTACGGCAAATTGAATCAGTTATACGTATACATATATCCACTCTTTTTTAGATTCTTTTCCCATATAGGCCATTACAGCGTACTGAGTAGAGTTCCCTGGGCTATACAGTAGGTCCTTACTAGTTATCTATTTTATATATAGTAGTGTGTATATGTCAATCCCAATCTCCCAATTTATCCCCCCTGCCGCTTACCCCCTGAAAACCTTAAGTTTGTTTTCTACATCTGTAACTCTATTTCTGTTTTGTAGATAAGTTCATTTGTACCCTTTTTTTCAGATTCCACATATAAGCGATATCATATGATCCACTGCTTTAAGTATCATCTCTTTTGTCCTAATGTCTGACTTGGAAGCTGCAGAGGGGGTTTCTTTTCCTAGAGGCAGTGAAGTTTGGGTTGGGCACTGAAGGAGGAAATGAGTTGGCTGAGGAGAGAAGATACTTAGGGGAATAGGATGGGGAAAGGCACAAAAGTGTGAAAAGGCAAACTGTGTTCAGAGAAGAGAGGGAAGACTGGTGTGGGCTGAAAATAACTGGTAAGGTAGGATGTAGCCATATTGAGAAGAACCTTGATTTACAGCTAAGGAACTTGGACTTCACACTGAAGACAATAAGTATGAAAGGTATCAGAGGTTCCTAAATAGGGAAGGGATGTGATTATTCATATTAAAAATAAATACATAAAAATGTAGTAGCAAGATGACGGCTGAACTAGAGTAAGAGGAGACTGGACCCAAGAAAGCCAATTAGAAGGTCACTGTAATAGTCTAAGGAAAGGATTATGGTCTGAATCACCATAGCAGCAGCAGGATGAAAAGTAGTGACAAATCCAAGGGAGATTTAGAAGTAGCAGCGAGGACATAGTTATTGATTAGATAGGCATTTGGGAGTAGGGGAGAGAGGCCAAGGTTGAAGTGTAATGAGATTAACTAAGCTAAATAAGAGAAGGAGAGCAAGAGGGTGGGGGGAGGAGGATGAGTAGCATATTAAATTTGCAGTGATTATAGGATATCCAATGGCAAGTGAAAGACACATCTGCAGATCAGGAGAGAAGTTCGGACTGAATACATAGGTTCAGAAGTCAGTGTCCACTGGTAGTTAAGTCCTCAGAATGGATGGGATATCCTGAGGAGGGCGTACAGTGAGAA
Organism: Kogia breviceps; assembly: GCF_026419965.1. NCBI lineage: Eukaryota > Metazoa > Chordata > Mammalia > Artiodactyla > Physeteridae > Kogia > Kogia breviceps. Next base: position 21,651,986 of record NC_081318.1, read on the forward strand.
GAGTGCCAAGACCTTGAAAAAAAAAAGCATGCAGGCAGCTGACAGAGAAAGAGGAGCCAGGGGAGGAGACTGGGAATGAGCAGAGAGGTAGCATAAGAACGGGACAGAGGTCTGCAAGTAAAGGGAGAAGAGACCTTCAAAGGGGAAATGATCAACAGTTCTCTCTGGGGTAGGATGAGTGATAAGGTTTGGTAATTAGACCTGATGAGCACAGTTTCTACAGCGTTAGAAGGCAGACTGGAATGGATCAAGTGGACTCCTCTTGGAAGTTGGGCTGTAAGGGAAGCAGGTAATGGCTGGGAAGAAAATGGAGTTGGGCAAGGTATAGAAAATTTTTTTATGAGATGGAAGTCTTTAGTATAACAGACAGACAGCTAGTTTCTGCTTAAACAACTCTTGTGAGCTCACTACCCCACAAGACAACCTTGTTGCATTTTTAATTAGCAATTGATCATCCTGAACAGTTCAACATATATTTGTTGAGAGCCTGCTCTGTCTAAAGCATTGGGCTTGGCATTTCAGTGCCTGAAAAGATATTAACGACCCGGTCACTTACTGAGGTGGGTTTAAAATATACAAAACTCATGAAGAAGAAAATCAATTGTAAGTCCACTATTGAGATATTACCACTAACAATATTATTCTGTGTATCCATCCAGTCTTTTTTTCTGAGCAGATATATTTAAAAATAAATTACCAACATTTTCTGATATCATGACATCTTCCATAATCTTCTTTTTACTGGATGCATAGATTTTATCAAAGGAATATATTACAATTTATAGAATACTTCTTTTTGGACCCTTAGGTTATCTCCAAATGTTCAATACTATAAAGAAGGCATGCTCTACTAAATATTCTTCTACATTAAATTTTGTGAGTGTTTCTGGTTATTTTCTTAGGATAAAGTCTTTTTTTTTTTTTTTTTTGCGGTACGCGGGCCTCTCACTGTTGTGGCCTCTCCCGTTGCAGAGCACAGGCTCCGGACGCGCAGGCTCAGCGGCCATGGCTCACGGGCCCAGCCGCTCTGCGGCATGCGGGATCTTCCCGGACCGGGGCATGAACCCATGTCCCCTACATCGGCAGGCAGACTCTCAACCACTGCACCACCAGGGAAGCCCAGGATAAAGCCTTAAGAATGAAATTACTGTGTTAAATAGTTTGCACACATTAAAATATTTTTATACACAATGCCAAATTGCTCTCTAGAATGCTTGAACCAATTTACATGCCCCATATTGTATACGCGTGTTTATTTCCCTGAATCTTTATCCATGGAAGTTATCATTTTAAAGCTCTTCACAATTTGTTAGGTACAAAGACATCTGGTTTTACTTTATATTTCTACTTATGGAGTCTTCACTTGATCCATTCCAGCCTGCCTTTAATTACTACTAAGACTGGACCAATAGAATTCCTTTTTTTCTTTTTGCCTTTTCATGTCCTTTACCCACATGGCTTTCGTGTTCTTTACCCACACTTCTTTTGAAATGTTGTATTGTTCTTATAAATTTGTAAGAGCTCTTTATATATTAAGGACACTACCCTTTGTCACATATATTTAGTTGCAAAAGTTCTAGTCTCTCATTTATATTTTAATTTTGTTTGTGGTACTGTTTCATCTACATAAACTAAAAAGTTTTAAGTAGTCAAATCTATAAATGCTTTTCTTTTACAAATCATAAACCTTTATTTTTTTCACTCAGATTTTTACCACTCTAAGGTCAAGAAATGCTTACACCACTTTCATCTTTTCAAGACCTATCACTTCTCTTGTATGGGTCATTTTTCATGTTTAACTCTTTAATCCATTGGAAATTTATTCCATTCTTTCTTTTTTTTCCTTATAAATTTTATTTATTTATTTATTTATTTTTGGCTGCACTGGGTCTTTGTTGCTGCGTGCAGGCTTTCTCTAGTTGTGGAGAGCGGGGGCTACTCTTTGTTGCTGTGCGTGGGCTTTCTCTAGTTGCAGAGAGCAGGGGCTACTCTTTGTTGCTGTGCACAGGCTTCTTATTGCAGTGGCTTCTTTTTGTTGTGGAGCATGGGCTCTAGGCGTGCAGGCTTCAGCAGTTGTGGCACTCGGGCTCCGTAGTTGTGGCTTGCAGGCTGTAGAGCACAGGCTCAGTAGTTGTGGCACACAGGCTTAGTTGCTCCGTGATATGTGGGATTCTTCCGGACCAGGGCTTGAACCTGTGTCCCCTGCATTGGCAGGTGGATTCTTAACCACTGCACCACCAGGGAAGTGCCCCATTCCTTCTTTTTTTTTTTTTTTTTTTTTTTTTTTTTGCGATACGCGGGCCTCTCACTGCTGTGGCCTCTCCCGCTGTGGAGCACAGGCTCCCGGACTCGCAGGCCCAGCGGCCATGGCTCACGGGCCCAGCCGCCCCGCAGCATGTGGGATCCTCCCGGACCGGGGCACGAACCTGTGTCCCCTGCATCGGCAGGCGGACTCTCAACCACTGTGCCACCAGGGAAGCCCCCCCATTCCTTCTTAATCATGTTTGTTCTATCCTTTTTGAATCAGAGATGATGCTTTGGTTTCAAGAAAGAGAAATCTAACGCAAATTGGCTTAAACAAAATATTGAATTTATTGCCTCCTGTTAGTAAAAATGTTCAAAGGCTTCAGGGCCATGTATGGTTAGGTGGCTCACACAATGTGGAGAGGACCTGATGGTTCCCTCTTCATTTCTTTGCTTTAGACCCTGGTGACAGCTCCATTCTCCATAGACTCTCCCAAGAGACTCGCCCCTCCTGGTCCCTAGATGGTGTCCAAGAACTCCCAGGTTACATGCTTCTGCATTCATTTCTAGAGGAAAGTGTCTTTGTCTTAGCACAAAAATCCTGACATTCTCTTTGATTGGACTGACTTAGGTTACATGCCCATACATGAAGTGGTCACTGGGGCCAAGGGGATGAAATTCACTCATTGACTTAGTCTGGACCACATGCCCTATCTCCTGGAGATAAAGGCGGAGTCAGCTTTCTCAAAACTACATGGATGTCCTACAGAAAGGGCGGCTGAGAAAGAGGGATTCATGTGAGGAGACAGCTAAGGTAAGGACTACATCTTTAAGTATCAAGATCATTGCTTTTGATAGAAAATGACAAATCCTCTGCCATATGAAAACATTTGTTCTACCACCATTAACGCAGTAGAAACTAGAGTTAAAATCATGAAAGGACATGGTCCCTTCCTTAGGTGCTAAACCCCTTACATTCAAGTTGCATAGGGGCCACCTGGGCACATCACAGTTTCTAAAAGTCTAATCATATGTGACTGTAACAGTTTCCTCCATGGCCAACTAATCTATAGGTTCTCTGAATTCCTTCTTTTAAACAGGTTACATAGACTCAGTAGAAGAAATAAGACCATAGCTCCAATTCTCCCCTCAATTCATTCTGGCAAAGTCTCTGTCTCCTGGCTACTTTGTTTTCTGGTTACTTATTTGGACCATTCCTTTTTTTTTTTTTTTTTTTTTTTTTAATCTAGAAGTCTTATACCACTTTGCAATGTCTTTTCCTGGTTTGTGACCTGAGACCTATATCTTGACCTAAATATCTTCTTAGAGGAGCCCTCCAAGGGCTAACTATAGCTGACTAAGTTGGACTTTGGAGCACTGGGGCTTTATGTCGACTACAGCAGTGATTCAGAAGAGGCAGGACACAATAGTACCCATGTGCTGTGTGCCAGGCACAGTTCAAAATGTCCTGCCCAGGGCAAGCCATTATCTGACCCCATGAATGGGATTAGTGCCCTTATAAGGAGAGATGATCTCTCTCTCTATGTGTGGATACAGCAGAAAAGTGCTCATCTGCATCAGATACCAAATCTGCTGGCACCTTGAGCTTGGACTTACTAGCCTTCAGAACTGAGAAATAAATGTTTTTTGTACAAGTCACCCTGTCTATGGTATTGGTTATAGCAGCTCCAACTGACAAAGACATCATCCTCCCTGCCTCTGTGACATACCTGTACAGTGACTTGGCTTCTGTGGGCCCAGAGAAGTCTTTTACACTTTCTTAGAGGTTTTGACCACAGTTTTTCTCTCTTGTCTCAGTCCTGTCTCTAGTATTTGCTGCTCTTCTATTCTTCAACTCCTTGTATGATACACCATCACTTACTGTTTTTAGAGCCTTCCCCACAAAACACTACCACATTAAATACATCTATCAAAGACACTTTCTGATTTTAGAATTATTTAAAATGTGTGGGAAAAGCCTTGTACCTTAGCATCTAGTAAATGCTATAATTGAATGGTTTTGGTTTTTAGCTACCTATTAACATCAGACAGTCTGCCCCATTCAGTAGCTGGGTTGTGCTACCCCTTCTTTATTATTATTCTTACTATATCCATAAGCAAAAAGCAAACAAAAATTGTCTTCAGTACTTTTCCCAGAGTCTAGTTTTCTCGTGGACTTTAAGTCCTCTGGCATTATTTTCACAGGTCTGAGTCCTTCTTTAGAGTGAGGCCTCCCCCTCCTGCTATCTATTTTTGTACATGTCCTTTAAAAATACGAGTTAATCAGAACAGTTCTTGAGCAGCCACATTGATCTTTTTTAGATGTTCCCTTTTCTTTATTGAAATCACTGGCTTCATAAGAATTTAAATTTCAAGTCACTTTACTCCTGAGCTTTCTTTCCTAGTTCCTGGCCAGATAGAGCCTTATATCCATATATTCTCTTAACTTGCTCAAGTGTTCTTTGTATCTGGTTAGCAAGTGAAGAATTGCCCTCTCTGGCTACTACAAATTCAAGAATACTGTGGTCACTTACTTTAAGTTGTCTGTCACTTCCACTTCACCAACACATTCTTCTTAGCTGGTTAGAATTAAGCATAGAATAGTACCTTTTCAATAAGCAATTAGTTTAAATTTAAGTCATGCCAACTTTGACATTCACTTTTCAGCAGAATGATCTTGTCAGTAGATGTTGAAGTTCTCCATTACCCCTACATTGTGGCCCTGTGCTATTAATTATGTCATGTGTATTGGGAAAGCATTATTGATGTGGCCATAACAGGATCACAAAGCATGCTAGAACTAGCTGACAACACATGGCCAGTGGAGAGAGAGCATAAGCCCTGAAGGGAATGGAGAGCTCTCCCCAGGGCATGGGCTGTGAATACAGAAGCTGGCTTGGATTAGGGCAGCTGGGCTGTTCAAGACCTGATGTCTCTTACCAAGGTGAAGTTCAAGAAGCTATTAATACTAAGAAGTCCAGCATGAAGGGTAAGGCACGGGTGTATCATAGTTTAAGGAGATCACGGCAGGTGTGTGAACAGCAGAATACAGCCCTCTGGAAAGAGGACTGGTCAGAGATAAGCTTAAACAAGACATCAGAATCATGGTCAAAAAGACCAGGGTTCAAAGAGAGTGTCCCAAATCTACAGGAAGCCTGGATGCAAGGCAGGATAAGCAAAGACTTAAGGTGGAAGCCCAGAATTGGACAAACATGGAGTAGGAGGCAAAATAGGAGGGACCTACAGATATCCAAAGCTCACAGCTGACCTGGCTAGAAGGAAGCACCACGCTGGGGCTGATGACACACTTTCTCCCTAGTCAGAACTGGCATTTAAGTCTTGGGGAACTTGGAGAGCTAGACCTATAGGCAGAGCTCCTTAGACAACCCAGCAGCTGGTTCCTAGGGAAGGCAAAGGCAAGACAACTAGCCAGCTGCCTTACTGTAAGCTCCTGTGACAATGTCACTTCTGCTTTTATTTTCACCCAAATCTTCTCTACCAGGCATCAACCTTCAGGTTTGTGGGTTTTCATTTGTATGCATAAGTTCTTGACTCACAGGGCTACTCTACTTTGCCTTTGTGTGCTTCTTTTGAACAAATTACATACCTTCATATTGGTGTAATACAACAGCTATTGTTTACTGATTACCTATCATGTACAGATACCATGCTAGCCGATTTACATACACTATGTCTTATTTAATTCCCACAGCTCCTCCTTGGGAGGTGGGTATAATTATGCCCATTTTAAAAAGAGGAAATTGAAGCTTATATGATTTATGTAATCAGCTCAAGGTCACACATCAGGGAAACAAAAGAGCTTGGATTTAAATTTAGTTTTGTCTAACTACCTATCTGTGGCTTAAATGACTACATTTATACTGTAATACAGTCAAACAATTCTCACTGACACCAATCAGCCGCTAGATTTTTCATCTATCTATCTATCTATCTATCTATCTATCTATCTATCTATCTATCTTCTAACCTCTTTTATCTCTAACTCCCTAACACTCAGTACTGCACTATGTAAAAATGATTATTAATAAGTACTTACTGAGAGGTGGAGTCAAGATCGTGTACTAGGAGGACCTGGAATTCGCGTTTCCTCACAACTAGGGCACCTACCAGGCACCAGTGGGGGACCATGGACACCTAAGGGGACAGGAGGAGCCCCCAGAGATCGGGTAGGATGTGGGGTGTGGGGGGAGTGAAGGGGGAGAAGTGGAGGTGGGACGGGACTGGTGCCCCTGAGGGGCGGCTAGTGGAGGGGAAGGGATCCCATGCCTGAGGGGGGAAATTGGGGAACCACTGGGAGGGCAGAGGATCAAAAAGAGCATTGCCAGGTTTCCCCTGCCCACTTGGACCACCAGGAACCTGCTGAGATCCCTGGCCTGATCCTCTGTCCACCTAGACCCCCTCCAGCCACGTGGGTCCTAAGGGGAGTGGGAGGGAGAGAAGGGGGAGCAAAAGTAAAGGCTGGACCTCCGGGACGGGCACCCCTAAGGCGTGGCTGGGGGAGGGGAGGAGTTCCTGCACCCAGTGGGACCCACTCATGGTTAGGGGTCCAGCAGGGAAGGGGGAGACCCTGGGGGAGATGGTGGGGGGGCGCGAAGGAATGGAAGGGAATGGGGCCAGCACTTTCACTGTCCACTTAGGCACTGGGAAGCCTGTCGGACTCCAAGGCCTAATCCTCTGCCCTCAGAGCCTCCCTCCTGCAGCACAGAGCTCAAGACCTGCTCCTGCAAACCCACCCAGGGCCCCACCTCTACACTCGGAGATCCCCTCCAATGCACTGGGCCTAAACTCCACCCACAAACCCACACGCAGGGCCCTACCTCCAAACTCTGGAACTCCACACTCCAGAGGCCCTCCTTTCCACATGCTGCCTCTCCCCTTTGGGCCAGTCCTAAGCAGAGGCCCCGCCCCACGCTTCAATGTTGCCCTGCCTAGGCCCCGCCCCATGCTCAAACACCACCCCCCCAGGTCCTGCCCCATCCTAAACCCCGCCCCTGCCTAAGTTCCACCCCCCACCTAAACTCCACCCCCATAGCCAAGGCTTTTTTTTTTTTTCTTTTTCTTTTCGTTTTCCTCTATTAGATTAGGGTTCTGTTTTACCTTGTTGATTCATTGTTGTTGATTCTTTTATATTTTTGTTTTTCCTGATAAATCTTTTATTTTTCTAATTTTATTTTATTCTTTATACTTTGTTAGTGATCTCTCCTTTTGGCTGTTCCCCTCCCCCCCCCCTTTTTTTCTTTTTTCTGTTGTGGTTTTATTTTACCTTGTTGCAGTTGTTTCAATTATAGTTTTATTTTTCCTAATATATTTTTTAATCTTTCTAATTTTATTTAGTTTTTTATTCTTTGATATTATACTGCTCCTTTTTTTCTTTCTTTTTTCTTCTTCTTCTTTTTTTTAACTGCACCACAAAGCTTGTGGGATCTTGGTTCCCAGGCCAGAGGTTGGGCCCAAGCTCCTGTGGTGGGAGCTCCAAGTCCAAACCGCTAGACTAACAGAGAACCTCAGACCCCAGGGAATATCAATCAGAGTGAGGTTTCCTGGAGGTCCTCATCTCAGCACCAAGACCCAGGTCTATCCAACTGCCTGCAAACTCCAGTGCTGGAGGTCTTAGGCCAAACAACCAGTAAGACAGGAATACAGCACCACCCATCCAAAAAAAAAAAAAAAAAGAAAGAAACGACAAAAAAATATGTTACAAATCAAAACTACAATGAGATATCATCTCACATCGGTCAGATTGGCCATCATCAAAAACTCTAGAAACAATAAATTCTGGAGAGGGTGTGGAGAAAAGGGAACACTCTTGCACTGCTGGTGGGAATGTAAATTGATACAGCCACTATGGAGAACAGTATGGAGGTTCCTTAAAAAACTAAAAATAGAACTACCATATGACCCCACAATCCCACTACTAGGCATATACCCTGAGAAAACCATAATTCAAAAAGAGTCATGGGCTTCCCTGGTGGCGCAGTGGTTGAGAGTCTGCCTGCTGATGCAGGGGACGCGGGTTCGTGCCCCGGTCGGGGAAGATCCCACATGCCGCGGAGTGGCTGGGCCCGTGAGCCATGGCCGCTGAGCCTGTGCATCCGGAGCCTGTGCTCCGCAACGGGAGAGGCCACAACAGTGAGAGGCCCGTGTAACGCAAAAAAAAAAAAAAAAAAAAAAAAAAAAAAGAGTCATGTACCAAAATGTTTATGGCAGCTTTATTTATGATAGCCAGGACATGGAAGCAACCTAAATGTCCATCAACAGATGAATGGATAAAGAAGATGTGGCACATATATACAATGGAATATTACTCAGCCATAAAAAGAAATGAAACTGAGTTATTTGTAATGGGGTGGATAGACCTGGAGTCTGTCATACAGAGTGAAGTAAGTCAGAAGGAGAAAAACAAATAATACCATATGCTAACACATATATATGAAATCTAAGAAAAAAAATGTCATGAAGAGATTAGTGGTAGGACGGGAATAAAACACAGACCTACTAGAGCATGGACTTGAGGATATGGGGAGGGGGAAGGGTAAGTGGTGACGATGTGAGAGAGTGGCAGGGACATATACACACTACCAAATGTAAATTAGATAGCTAGTGGGAAGCTGCCACATAGCACAGGGAGTTCACCTCTGTGCTTTGTGACTACCTAGAGGGGTGGGATAGGGAGGGTGGGAGGGAAGGTGATGCAAGAGGGAAGAGATATGGGAACATATGTATATGTATAACTGATTCACTTTGTTGTAAAGGAGAAACTAACACACTATTGTAAAACAGTCATACTCAAATAAAGATGTTAAAAAAAAATATGTTACAGACGAAGGAACAAGGTAAAAAACTACAAGACCAAATAAATGAAGACGAAATAGGCAACCAACCTGAAAAAGAATTCAGAGTAATGAGAGTAAAGATGATCCAAAATCTCAGAAACAGAATGGAGAAAATACAAGAAACATTTAGCATGGATCTAGAAGCACTAAAGAGCAAACAGTGACGAACAACACAATTACTGAAATTAAAAATACTCTAGAGGGAATCAGTAACAGAATAACAGAGGAAGAAGAATGGATAAGTGAGCTGGAAGGTAAAATGGTGGAAATAACTTCCAGGGAGCAGAATAAAAAAAAAAAGAATGAAAACAGTCTCAGAAACCTCTGGGATAACATTAAACACACCAACATTCGAATTATAGGGGTCCCAGAAGAAGAAGAGAAAAAGAAAGGGTCTGAGAAAATATTTGAAGAGATTATAGTCGAAAACTTCCCTAACATGAGAAAGGAAATAGTCAATCAAGTCCAGGAAGCACAGAGAGACGCATACAGGATAAACCCAAAGAGAAACACGCCAAGACACATATTAATCAAACTATCAAAAATTAAATACAAAGAAAAAATATTAAAAGCAGCAAGGGAAAAGCAACAAATAACATACAAGGGAATCCCCATAAGGTTAACAGCTGATTTTTCAGCAGGAACTCTGCAAGCCAGAAGGGAGTGGCAGGACATATTTAAAGTGATGAAAGGGAAAAACCTACAACCAAGATTACTCTGCCCATCAAGGATCTCATTCAGATTCGAGGGAGAAATTAAAACCTTTACAGATAAGCAAAAGTTAAGAGAATTCAGCACCACCAAACCAGCTTTACAACAAATACTAAAGGAACTTCTCTAGGCGGGAAACACAAGACAAGGAAAAGACCAACAAAAAACAAACTCAAAACAATTAAGAAAATGGTAATAGGAACATACATATCAATAATTACCTTCAATGTAAATGGATTAAATGCTCCAACCAAAAGACATAGACTGGCTGAATGGATACAAAAACAAGACCCATATATATGCTGTCTACAAGAGAACCACTTCAGACCTAGGGACACATACAGATGGAAAGTGAGGGGATGGAAAAAGATATTCCATGCAAATGGAAATCAAAAGAAAGCTGGAGGAGCAATTCTCATATCAGACAAAATAGACTTTAAAATAAAGACTATTACAAGAGACAAAGAAGGACACTACATAATTATCAAGGGATCAATACAAGAAGAAGATATAACAACTGTAAATATTTATGCCCCCAACATAGGAACACCTCAATACATAAGGCAAATGCTAACATCCATAAAAGGGGAAATAGACAGTAACACAATAATAGTAGGGGACTTCAACACCCCACTTTCACCAATGGACAGATCATCCAAAATGAAAATAAATAAGGAAACACAAGCTTTAAATGACACATTAAACAAGATGGACTTAATTGATATTTATAGGACATTCCATCCAAAAACAACAGAATACACTTTCTTCTCAAGTGCTCAGGGAACATTCTCCAGGATAGATCATATCTTGGGTCCCAAATCAAGCCTTGGTAAGTTTAAGAAAATTGAAATCATATCAAGTATCTTTTCTGACCACAACGCTATCAGACTAGATATTAATTACAGGAAAAAAACTAAAAAATACAAACAAGTGGAGGCTAAACAGTACACTACTAAATAACCAAGAAATCACTGAAGAAATCAAAGAGGAAATCAAAAAATACCTAGAGACAAATGACAATGAAAACACGATGACCCAAAATTAGAGAAAGAAGAACAAAAAAAACCCCAAAGTTAGCAAAAGGAAAGAAATCATAAAGATCAGATAAGAAATAAATGAAAAAGAAAGGAAGGAAACAATAGCAAAGATCTATAAAAGTAAAAGCTGGTTCTTTGAGAAGATAAACAAAATTGATAAACCAGTAGCCACAATCATCAAGAAAAAAGGGAGAAAACTCAAATCAACAGAATGAAATGAAAAAGGAGTAACAACTGACACCGCAGAAGCACAAAGGATCATTAGAGATTACTACAAGCAACTATATGCCAATAAAATGGACAACTGGAAGAAATGGACAAATTCTTAGAAAAGCACAATGTTCTGAGACTGAACCAGGAAGGTATAGAAAATATAAACAGACCAATCACAGGCACTGAAATTGAAACTGTGATTAAAAATCTTCCAACAAACAAAAGCCCAGGACCAGATGGCTTCACAGGTGAATTCTATCAAACATTTAGAGAAGAGCTAATGCCTATCCTTCCCAAACTCTTCCAAAATACAGCAGAGGGAGGAACACTCCCAAACTCATTCTATGAGGCCACCGTCACCCTGATACCAAAATCAGACAAAGATGTCACAAAAAAAGGAAACTACAGGCCAATATCACTGATGAACATAGATGCAAAAGTCCTCAACAAAATACTAGCAAACAGAATCCAACAGCACATTAAAAGGATCATACACCATGACCAAGTGGGGTTTATCCCAGGAATGCAAGGATTCTTCAATACATGCAAATCAATCAATGTGATACACCATATTAACAAATTGAAGGAGAAAAACCGTATGATAATCTCAATAGATGCAGAAAAAGCTTTTGAAAAAATTCAGCACCCATTTATGATAAAAACTCTCCAGAAAGTGGGCATGGAGGGAACTTACCTCAACATAATAAAGGCCATATATGACAGACCCACAACCAACATTGTTCTCAATGGTGAAAAACTGAAGCCATTTCCACTAAGATCAGGAACAAGACAAGGCTGCCCACTCTCACCACTGTTATTCAACATAGTTTTAGAAGTTTTAGCCACAGCAATCAGAGAAGAAAAAGATATAAAAGGAATCCAAATCAGAAAAGAAGTAAAACTGTCACTGTTTGCAGATGACATGATACTATACATAGAGAATCCTAAACATGCTACCAGAAAACTACTAGAGCTAATCAATGAATTTGGTAAAGTAGAAGGATACAAAATTAATGCATAGAAATCTCTTGCATTCCTATACACTAATGATGAAAAATCTGAACGAGAAATTAAGGAAACACTCCCATTTACAATTGGAACAAAAAGAATAAAATACCTAGGAATAAACCTACCTAAGGAGACAAAAAACCTGTATGCAGAAAACTATAAGAGACTGATGAAAGAAATTAAAGATGATACAAACAGATGGAGAGATATACTGTGTCCTTGGATTGGAAAAACATTGTGAAAATGACTATACTACCCAAAGCAATCTACAGATTCAGTGAAATCCCTATCAAACTACCAATGGCATTTTTCACAGAACTAGAACAAAAAAATTTCACAATCTGTATGGAAACACAAAAGACCCCAAATAGCCAAAACAATCTTGAGAAAGAAAAATGGAGGTGGAGAAATCAGGCTCCCAGACTTCCAACTATACTACAAAGCTACAGTAATCCAGACAGTATTGTACTGGCACAAAAACAGAAATATAGATCACTGGAACAGGATGGAAAGCCCAGAGACAAACCCACGCACATATGGTCACTTTATCTTTGACAAAGGAGACAAGAACATACAATGGAGAAAAGACAGCCTTTTCAATAAGTGGTGCTGGGAAAACTGGACAGCTACGTGCAAAAGAATGAAATTAGAACACTCCCTAACACCATACACAAAAATATGGATTAAAGACCTAAATGTAAGGCCAGACACTATAAAACTCTTAGAGGAAAACATAGGCACAACACTGTTTAACATAAATCACAGCAAGATCCTTTTTGGTCCACCTCCTAGAGAAATGGAAATAAAAACAAAAATAAACAAATGGGACCTAATGAAACTTAAAAGCTTTTGCACAGCAAAGGAAACCATAAACAAGATGAAAAGACAGGGCTTCCCTAGTGGCGCAGTGGTTGAGAGTCGGCCTGCCCATGCAGGGGACACGGGTTCGTGCCCCGGTCCGGGAAGATCCCACATGCCATGGAGCGGCTGGGCCCATGAGCCATGGCCGCTGAGCCTATGCAGCCAGGGCCTGTGCTCTGCAATGGGAGAGGCCACAACAGAGAGAGGCCTACATACCGCAAAAAAAAAAAAAAAAAAAAAGATGAAAAGACAGCCCTCAGAATGGGAGAAAATATTTGCAAATGAAACAACTGACAAAGGATTAATCTCCAAAATATACAAGCAGCTCATGCAGCTCAATATGAAAAAAACAAACAACCCAATACAAAAATGGGCAGAAGACCTAAATAGACATTTCTCCAAAGAAGATATACAGATTGCCAACAAACACATGAAAAGATGCTCAACATCACTAATTATTAGAGAAATGCAAATCAAAACTACAATGAGGTATCACCTCACACTAGTCAGAATGGCCATCATCAAAAATTCTACACACTAAATGCTGGAGAGGGTATGGAGAAGAGGGAACCCTCTTGCACTATTGGTGGGAATGTAATTTGGTACAGTGACTATGGAGAACAGTATGGAGGTTCCTTAAATAACTAAAAATAGAACCAGCATACGACCCAGCAATCCCACTACTGGGCATATACCCTGAGAAAACCATAATTCAAAAAGAGTCACGTACCACAATATTCACTGCAGCACTGTTTACAATAGCCAGGACATGGAAGCAACCTAAGTGTCCATCGACAGATGAATGGATAAAGAAGTTGTGGCACATATATACAATGGAACATTAGTCATAAAAAGAAGCTTAATTGAGTTATTTGTAGTGAAGTGGATGGACCTAGAGTCTGTCATACAGAGTGAAGTAAGTCAGAAAGAGAAAAACAAATAACATATGCTAACACATATATATGGAATCTAAAAAAAAAAAAAGGTTCTGATGAACCTAGGGGCAGAACAGGAATACAGACACAGACGTTAGAGAATGGACTTGAGGACACGGGGAGGGGGAAGGGTAAGCTGGGACGAAGTGAGAGAGTGGCATGGACATATATACACTACCAAATGTAAAACAGATAGCTAGTGGGAAGCAGCTGCATAACACAGGGAGATCAGCTCGGTGCTTTGCGACCACCTAGAGGGATGGGAAAAGGAGGGTAGGAGGAAGACGTAAGAGAGAGGGGATATGGGGATATACGTACGCATATAGGTGATTCACTTTGTTATATAGCAGAAACTAACACAACACTGTAAAGCAATTATACTCCAATAAAGATGTTAAAAAAAAGTAAGTACTTACTGAATGAATTAATACAGTTAAAAAATGTGATTAGAATGACTTTATCCTCTCTTGGTTTTGGTATTTACATAGTCAAGCAGTAAGAATTCTTCACTTTGCTCTACAGAAACACTACATTCATGCACGTTGAATCATTACATGGATGAGAAGGGACCAAGTGTTAAATGAATACTGAACTGAGGAGACATACTTTATTCCCAACTAAGTCAGATGTAGGCAAATGTGTTTATATGTTCAAATAAATTTGAGAAGTTAAAGTAAAGGGTATATATGAAACAGATTATTTTCTTCAGAACTCTGAATCTGAAAATCTTTCTAATGACATGATCTTGTTTGTCTGAATCAGAGGTTGCCAAACTAGTGTCCATGGGCCAAATACAGCCCACCCCTGTTTTCACATGGCCTGTGAGCTAAAAATGGTTTTCATATTGTTAAGTAGCTGAAAATGATCAAAAGAAGAATGATACTTCATGACATGTGGAAATTATATGAAATGCACATCTCATTTTCTAGAAATAAAGTTTAATTGGAAATATAGCCAAGGTCATTCATTTACTTATTGTCTATGGCTGCTTTAGCACTACGATGGCAGAGCTGAGTAGTTGGGACAGAGACTGTGTGGCCCACAAAGCCTAAAATATTTCCTTTTACAGAAAAATTTGCTAGCCTCTGGTCTAACTAAATAATACAGGATGTCATAATATTTTAAATATTGTTTACACGACATCTATTATTTTGGTTTCTAAGTAAAGGACACTGGACTCAAAAGTCATGACATCTCTTTTGCTGTGTAGAAGGTTTCCATGTTCTCAGGACAAAGTCAAACCCTCTCCTCCTTTGGTATCCTCTATATTCTCTCCTGATAGCAGTAGCACCTTTCTGCAAAAACAGTAACAGACTGAGAAGCTGGTGGTTTTTCTAAGAGGTGATATGTCTCTTCCTGCCCAAAGTCATCTTTCTCTTTGATGGGAAACTGGGGCTGGGCATCCTTATGAGTGGTTACAGTGTATTACAGAACTGTAGTGGCACCGAAATGGATTCTCCAGACTCCATCAACTGCTTCAAGGTGGTATGATGGAGTCACATAGGTGAGGAAAAGCAAATTGCTCTTTTTGTCATCATCCAGGACCTAAATAAAGACAAAAATGACTCAGAATGATGAGACACTGGTGAATATTACTTATCAAAATGTTTTCAGGAGGCTCTTAACATCCCAGCAACGTGGGATTTTGAGAGCTTAATCAATGTGTTAGCTCAGGAGTAAAAGCAAGGGAGTAGAACTTCTTACTTTTCCTAAGATCAGGTTTGGTTTGCAGTACAGTTCAAGAGAATATGCCTTACTTATTTATTTTTTGAGACACAAAGACACATTCTGTTGTCTTTTTGTATCTCTTTCTGTCTTTCTCTGTATCTTTGTCTCTCTATCCAATTTAACAAAAATGTACTGATCATTGATTATATGTGTAAGGCAAGCCCTGAGGATACAAAAATAAATCAAATAATCCCAACTTTCAAGGAGTTTAGGGTTTATGAAAGAAAAAAGTTAAAACGATCTTCCTGGACTTTTTGGAAGCATTTAACATGAGTTGATCCTCCTTAATGTATTCCTCTCTTGGTTCCTTTGGCTCCATAGTCTCCTCGTTTTATTTTTCTGGTTTCTGATTCTTGGTCTACATTGCCAGCTCTTTTTTTTTTTTTTTTCTATCCAATCTCTAAATGATCAGAGTTTGCTCGTGGGCCTGCTTTTCTTTTGATTATATCTATCCTCCTTGGGCAATCTTCTCCCAAATTTATAAATCCAGTTCTATCAACTCTTCTGAGCTTCTAATCCATATCACAGATCTGCAGTAGGCATATCCCCTTAGACAGAACTTCTGATCTTCCCCTGCGTTTCTGATACTATCCCAGGATTCTCCATCTCAGTAATTGACATCTCTGCTCATGCATTGGATCTTGGAAGAAATATCAAGTCAATCATGATATTACCTCCTTCTCCATAACTCACCATTTCCACTGAACTGTCAAGTTCTTTAAAATAACTCTTGACTCTGATCATTTCTCTTCCTGAGCATGCTACCACCCTAGACCAGGAAACCATCATCTCTCACATGAATCACTGAAATACCTTCTCAGTTGGTCTCTCCACATCTATTCTTGTCCTGCTTTATCTTCTCACAGTTAATGTTTTTCAGGCAAAAAAACAAAAATGTAAATAGTCTTTAGAAAGAAACACAATGCTAGCAAAATCCACATGTTTTTCTTCATCCTAATCTTTTTTTTTACTTAGTAATTTATCATGAAGATCTTTTCACATCAGAACACCTAGAACTGCCTCACAAGTTTTAGCAGCTGACTACCATTCACTTGTATAACTGTACCATAATTTATTTAACCATTTTTCTATTGATGGATACGTAGGTTGTTTTCAGTCTTTATCTACCATAAATAATGCTTCAGTGATGATACTAGAAGAGTCATTCTTCAATATGGGTGAGTACATCTATTGGAGTTTCTAGGTCAAAGGCTTTGTATATTTAGAAATTTGATAAATACTGCCAGGTTGCCCTCCTCAGAAGCTGTATCAATTTTCAGGCTATTGACAATGTAAAAAAGTGCCTGCTCCCCAGCCTGGCAAACCAAGTATGCTAATTAAACTTTCTGATTTGTGTCAACCCGATATATAAAAAGTATATCTCATTGCAGCTGTAATTTGCATATCTCTTGTTATGAGAAAGGGTGGGTATTTTTGCATATTTTTAAGACCCATTTGTATTTCCTTAATTGCTATCTGTTTGTCATACCCTTTGCCCAATCTCCCAGAGTTTTTGATGTTTTTCTTATTGATTTATAGGAGTGCTTTGATTTCTTATTAAATAATCTAGTTACCAGATTCTTTCAGAATCCTAGTATTTTAAAAAGTCACAATTTTGCCAAATTTTCCCTAATAATAAGTAATCCTCAAATGTTAACTCCATTATAGTGGAGCCCACATGAAAAGCTCAATGTAGAGGTTATGAATCGATTTGCAGAAGTCCAGACTCCCTGAAAATAGACTGACAAAACTGCCTTATACCTATACCTATATTATTTCATTTAATTTTCCTAACAGCCCTGTGAGGCATGTATTATTATTAACTACAAAGTAAAGCTCAGAGAATGTGAATGTCCAGGGTCCCACAGCTAATAACTCTTCCACTTCTGGAACCTTGAAAGCCTAGTAATCCATCATCACTGACCATTCTTCAGCCATACCAGGCTCTGATCCTTGATACCTCTGATTTCTAAAAATCAGTTGCTCTTCTCTTTTGCCTTCTACAAACATCCAATGAACATTTTTAAGTGCCTACCATGTGCCAGGAATTCTCATGGGGTTTACATTTTAGAGGGGTTCACATTTATAAGCTATAAAAACAGTCATAAAGTTTTACTACTATGAAAAAAATATATAAGATTGGTAGGAAGGGGCAAGGAAGGATACTTTCAGCAGGGGGTGCAGGAAGGGCCTCTTTGAGGAGGTGACATTTAAAAAGAGATCAGAATAATCTGATCTTTTTCTCTTCCTTTTCCAGGAAAAGGAAATATCTAGAGTAAGTCCTTTAAAAACAAGAGCAAATCCAATGTGTTTCAGGAATAGAAAAAAGACCACTGCAACTGGAGCCAGGGGAGAGAGGTGGGAGACAAGATTAAAGAGGTGGTCTGGGATGCCACATAAGGTTTTCTGGCCAGCAAAGGAGTCTGGACTTTATTCCAAGTGGGATCAGAAGACATGGAAGGATTCTAAGATGGGAGCGATATGATCTGATTTATTTTTTATGATTTATGTCACTCTAGCTGTGCTGTGGAGAAAGGAGGCAAAAGTGGAAACAGGAAAACCAATTAAAATCTATTACAGGAGCCCAGAAGACGATGTTTGTATTAGGGTGATGTCACTGGACATAGAAAGAGACAGATTGTGGAAATGTTTTGAAGGTTAAAGTTGACCTAAATTCTTCATGGAGTAGACATGAGAACTGAGGAGAAGAGAAGAATCATGAACATCGACATGCTTTTTGGCTTGAGCAAATGGTAGGTGGTGATGCCGTTCAATTTGAAGAAGGCTAAAAGAATCCAGAACTTTGTATTACTATATTATTTCTTTTTTCCCCTATGCATCCTTAACCTCACAGATCATGATTTTCTCTTCCCAATACTTTCATTTTCCTTCCCTACTTGGACTTTAGTCCTTCTTATCCAAAAGAACTTCCTCTAGATACCTCCGCTACTCCTATCCACTCCTCAATCCACTGCAATCTGGTTACTATCCCCCTTATCCCAATAATCTCCTTCTTGCTAAACACAACATTGACCTTGCTGCTAAAACCAAGGAATTTCAGTCTATTTTTCTTGCCCTTTCTCTAGCATTTAATACTATTGACAATTCCTCCTTGGCTTCTCTGAAACTACTTGTTCCTAGTCCTACATCTGTGGATGTTCTTTCCTGTATCTTTGTTTCCTCACCCTTTAAATGTTTGCATTTTCATAAGGTTCCAGAGTAGGTTGTTTTCTCTCTTACTCTATACCTTTTCTCTTGGGGATTCCATCTACCTCCATGGACTGTCACTCACTCTTATGATTCCAGCATAAATCTTTCTCCTGAGCTCTAGACTCCCCTGTGCATTTACATAGTACAAAGCTTCATTTTGATATCCCTTGGACACTTCAAACTCAACATGTTTCAAATTAAACTAATTACCTTCCCTCCTCAACCTACATCTCCTCCTGAAGTCCCCATCCTAGTGAATGGTAACACCATCTTCCCATTTACCTGAGCCATAAATCTCCTCCTATTCCTTAATTCTGCAGATATAACCAATAATAAAATTCAGTTGGTTCAATGTCCCTATATTTCTTGAATCCTTCTCCTCTCTCCATTTCCATTCTTGTTGCCTTAGTTTAGACGTTCATCATTTCTTTCCCCATAATGCTGAAACAGCCTCCTAACTAGCCTCCCTGCTTACAGTGTTACTCACACTAATAAATTCTCCAAACTGGAGTGATCGTTATAAAATGGACATTTGATTGCTTCACCATGCTCCTTAAAATTCATCAGTAGTTCTCCACTGGCCTTAGGATAAGTTGAAACTTCTTAGGAAGACATAAAAGACTTTTCATAATACAAAACCTTGCCGATCTTTCTGGGTTCCACCATGCACTCATACAAGACAGAATCTACTACTTGCTGGGCACTGTCCTTCACCTTCAACTCTATGGGCACACTTTTTTACCCCCAGAACTTTACACATAGTACTTTCTTCGCCTGGACTACATTTCTCTTTAACTTTCTCACTTGTCTGGATTATTCTACTTATACTTCAGAACTCCTCTCTGAATTCATCTTCTATGGTTAGGGACCCTGACTATGCCCAGTCAAGGTTAAGTACCTTTCCAATGAGCTCCCCTGTTGCTAGCATCTCACTGTTGTGTGATCAACTATGTACTCATCTGTCTCCTCATTAAACCACAAGATCCTTCAGAGCAGACTGTCTTATTCATCTTTGTATTCCCAGTGCCTTGCTCAGTACCTGACACACAGCAAGCATTCAATAATGAATAAATAAAGTGGAAGAGTTGGGTTTCAAAGTCCGATCTTCTCTCTCTGGCACAAATCTCACATTTCTTTATCCTACTTCGTAACATCTTGAATCTGAAAATTTCAAGAATCCATGCTACGTTTTTGCCTATCACTAATTAAAATACAGGCAAATAGATTACTAACTCCATGAGGGTTCAGTTAACCATGTATTTCTTGAATAGCCCTTATTCACCATTCCACCGTTTTGCTCATCAAAGTACTTTGGGTTAACTATACCTAAAATGACTGAAAGATCTTTCAGTACACTTTTATATCCTTTCTACCTCTTATCCTGTTGTTTCCACAGCACCAAAAAGCAAGCAGAGAGTAAATACATTGGGAGTCGGGTCGATTTTATTTGTCTGGCAACTGACACTAAAAAGTGATATGTCACCAGCAAACCATTTCCCATTATCATTTCCTCCAAGGTCTCTATGGGAATTAAAGTTTCAGTGTGAAAAGTTAACATTACCAAATTCAGCTAAAATTGAAATTTTTATGTAGTGAGTTCAATATAATCACAGAGTTTTGTAAATGGAAGGAATCTTAGAGATCCTGTAGCCCAGCACTTTTGTTAAGCTTCCATGAGGTAACAGACATGAGAAGACCTGTAATAGCTCACCCAAGGTCATTCAGTCTATAGAATTCCCTAACTTTCAGTTGGCCGATCTTTCCTCAATGGCATAGATACTCTATTATTTTCCATCTAAACAAATTATCTGCATTGGAACCTATCTATTTACATAGTGCTTATCTTTATGATATTGCCTTTGTGATATCCTTGTTATAAAGAGGAAGGAACTGAAAAATAAGCAAGGCTGTCTTATCCAGAACATAAGAGAATTGGTAAAAGAGACAATTAGTACAAAGAAATGGGCTCTTATTTGTAGTGTAGCCTTGTAATCACACTTTGTTCTCTGAGTGCCCCGATGCTAAACCAAGCTTATTTGTGCTTCTGGGGCCTGGATTCTATTCAGTTCTATGCCTTATTTAGTCTAAATGATTTCCTCAGCTTCAATGTGTATTTTTTGAGCTTTATTTTATAAATATCAGACTTAACTCTCCTCTCAAATTGGGTTTGTTTTAGTTCTAATGCTGAGGAATCAAGATTCTGGGTAAGAGAAATAAAGATGATGGGTTTTTCTAGGCTTTACATTTCAAGAATGGTTTTCTCAAATGGCAACTGGCAGTCTACTTTATTCCTCAAATGATGACGTTTTCCATGGGAATTAGAATTTAATTGGGATAATTTGTTTTCACGGAAAGCACAGATTTCTTTCCAAGAGGATCAGTTTGATAATGTTTTACCAGCTAAAGCTACGAGACCAAATATAAACCAGTTCTGAGAAACAGGAAGTGAACCTGACTGGTCTAGTCTGCGTGTCCCTGGCAGTGACGCACATACAGAAATCAAATTAGGAAAACAAGATATGTGGGTGTGAGGCAATCGATAATAATCCAGGATGCTACAACAGAAGCGAGAACGCCTTTAACCAAATGCCATTCATTTTAATAACACCCTGAGAAGTTTGATTTCCACATAACATGCTACTGATTAGAGAGCAGGATGAGCTTGAGTTCCCTAGCAACAGCATGTGCTTTTGAGACAGTCATTAGCCTTTCAGTTAATCCCGCCAACCCCTTACTGCTAATGTATGACTGACATTAAAGAGAAAAAAAAAAAAAAAAAAAAAGCTGTTGCAGAAAGTGCTTTGAAATTTCCAGGAGCAAAATGGAAAAGAATAATAATTTTTTAAAAAGTTGTCCTGAGAATTGCACTCAGGTAAAAGAAGTAATGTTCCTATATGCCCAGCCTGTCCCCTTGTTCACTGCTTTCAGTTCTAGGTCTCTGAATCCCCTCCCGGTAAAGGGCAGCAGAGGTGAAATTGGGCAGTGGTGAAATTGTTCAGAGTTTAAGGCAGTCCCCTTGACCAACATAAATCACAGTCTGAAAGTGGAGTGAATAGTGGGGTGGGCAGTTTGTGTAGGACCGAGGCTGGGGGTGGGGGTGGGGCTGGGGGGCGGGGAGGGAACGTAAGGCACAGTTTTCTTTCTCCTTTAAACAGAGTAAATTACCCTGGTTGAAGCTGCTTGGGGAAGGAGGGTGGTGAAGGGAATAAAGCTATTTTTCCTATTGATTGTTTAATTGCACCAGAGGCTGTTTGTCCAAGGCCACTGGCCAAGAGCATTATGTTCGTGGCTAAAGTGAGATTGGGCAGGTTTCCATACCATTTCCTAGTGTTAAACAAGACAACCCATAAAGCTCAGGCAGGCTATAGGAATATGGTGCATGCTGACTTTTGCTAGTCAGCTGCACCCTAAAGCGCCACGGCTGATGGGATGATGGTTCTCTAACTCTGAATCATTGCCTCTAGCTCGGTCCTTGGTTCAGGATGCACAACTCCTCTGTGTAGCCTGGGTCAACTGCGGAGCGTTATTCGAACGGTAACTATTGCCGCGGGTCATCCTTATCGTGGCCTGGGTCCCTTTCAGCTGGACACTGGACTCTTTCAGTTTGGCCGGGGTGATTCCTAGTTCTCCCCGCCTCCCCACCTAACCCCCCTGCGCATTCCCTTCCCAAGACGACCACCTGCGCCGCCCCACTTACCATCTGCCCCGCGGGGAGGGCTCCCCGGAGTAGCGGAACCCTCCCTGCTCCCGGGCGGCTCTGGGGGAACTCGGTGTTTGCCTCCAGCCCTTCGCTGCTGGAGAGATCAGGTTCCTCCCCTCCTCCCCCTCCAGCTCCGGCCGCCGCCGCCGCCTCCTTCTTGCATGACACAGCAGAACCGCAGCTGCCGCAGCAAGTCCCAACCATCCGCCCAGGAAGCGCCGCAACCCGGACTCGGGAGGGGCGTAGAGGGAACCAGGCTGGGGCCACCGCCGAGGGGGATTCTTGCCCCCACTTTGCGCCACACACTCTTTTCCCAGCTCAGGGGCAAGGGAACAAAATCAGGCTAAAACCGACCAGGCCAAGCCCTTGAGGGAAGCTGGGGCTCGGCGTCAGCAGGGATGGGACCAGAGAGAAGGGTGTGGAGGAGACCCCAGTTGAGGCAGAACATTGCAGGTAAAGAAGGGGAAGAAGAGGCCGAGAAGTCGAGGGCCAGACTGTGAAGGAGAATAAAGGAGGTCAAAGAGAGGTAAGGAGGTAGAGTTGCTGAGAAGGGAGAGCGAGCAGGGAAGGGGAGGAGGGGACCTGCTGGGGAAGGAGGACTGGGAGGGAATATCTGGGGAGGCTTGAGCTAAGTATCCAGGCAGCACAGGGCTGAATTGGGAGGCAAAGGGGAAAGGGATAGAAGAATTAGGCTTTAGATAGGAAGGTAAATGTTGGGGGACATATTAAGGAATCAGAAAGGATGTAGTGGAGATCATGCATCATGGCTGATGAGGGAAACTGATGAGCTGGAAAGAGATACAGTCAAGGCAAAGCCAAAAAGAAAGAATGATCTTCCGTGCCATTCTTCAGTTTCCTATGAAGTTTTTCATAATTCTGCCAAACCAACAGGGAGTTTTCCTTATAAATGGAAAAGCATGAACTAAAACATAGAAAAAGCCATTTAGCTTAGATTTACAGGATAAAATCTCATGGCCCACCCAATTTTTAAGGCAGAGATTTAGGATTGGGGGTTGTGATTCAATAACACTGAAGGCACTCAAAGCTGATATTACAGTTTCCACATCACTGGACTTAAGTCTTTCAAAGTTTTTGTTAAATGCTTCAGTTAAATGCTAGAAATGATGACAAAATCATTGGTTCAAAAAATCATTAAAAGGCATACACTTTCCTTTTTCTCTATACACCACATATACATGTATATGTAAATCTATATGTAATTTCTAGTGTCTAGCATGTCTGCAATGATTAAGGGGAAAATGTGTTTTTCTGATTATTTGGGTTCCCACCAAACACACACTACGCATTTTACAGCAGATCAGCTGCTTCTCACCATTTGAAAGAATGTGGTCAGAAAAGTAATGCAAAAACTGCCACTTTGGTTTTGTCTGTACCTTCCAGGTCATATCGTCGTACCTCACTTCCTGACACAAACAAGTTTTTACTGTTGTCAGCAACAAAGCCCTAATATAGCTGCGGAAGAGAAAAACTGCATTGCATTTGCCTCCTGCAAGCATCATCAACACGGTTACCGGAGGAATGTAATTCCAGAAAAGCTTTAAAGCTGGTGTGATGGTAATTATGTATCAAATGCCTGATTCTATTTCTGTTATTATTTTGTCATTTCTGATCTACTCAAGAGCAGGCTGAACTCGCAGAGGGACAAATCCAGTTTTTCTTTTTCCCTTGGTAAAATTTAATCGGACCTGATACAAAACTCATTGCTCTTGGGGAAAATAAAGTAGGAGCCGCGAAATGTAATTTTAACAGAGCGTGGGTTTTGTGACTGTAGGAAAGGATTTAAGGACGCGCCTTCTGTTCGGTTTCCTATGTAATGAGCAAAGGCTACACGCACGCACAGACGCCACAGCTCCCGGATGCTGTGGCTCACTTATCTGGGCTTCTGCAGCGCCAGAAGCCCCTCCGGGATGCTGCGAGGGGCTCTCGGTGGGTGGTGGTACAAACGCTGCGGCCGCTGCCGCCAGTCCTGCCGCTGCTGTTGTTGCTGCTGCAGTCACGTGGGAGGCCCTTTAAGTTTCCATAGAGAGGCCTCTCCGGTGTCACATGATGGACATGATATAATGAAACAACATTGTGGAGAGGAAAGCATTAGGGGAGCCCACGGCTACAAAAACAAGTGAGTGAGAAGAGGTGGGAGGAAGAGAAACTACGCCACCTCCCCTGCAGCCGAGCCGCACGCAGCAGCAGCCCGCGGGAAGTGGGCGACGCCGGGGGGGAAGGGAGACCCGGTCCCCAGCCCCGTCCCGGGGACCCCGCTGCCCACCGCCAAGAGAACAACTTTTAGCCGGCAGCCTCGGCCAGCACTGCACCTGTCTCCGGAGCCTCCATCGCTCCTCGTGATGATCAAAGGGGCATTCTAGAAGAATATATTCTACAAATATACATGCGCATCATTTTCCCCCTTGCGTCTCGCTCCGGAGGAAGGAAAGAGAAAGGGATTTAAGTAGCAGCGTGTGTTCAGCCCCAAGGTAAGTTCTGGAGGGTGGGGAAAGCCGGCCCAGCTGGACTTTGGTATGGGAATTTTGTTCTCCGTTTGGACCTCTCGAGGTGAACGAGGCATCCTCTCTCTCGCTGCTGGCGAGGCGGAGGGTTCGATGGTCCAGCAGAAACATTTCCACTGTGGACTCTGTTATTTCCTTTTTCGCACGCCCGGCGGTCCCACCCTGGGACTCTCCGGGGTCCCTCGCCTCTCCCCGGAAGGGGCCGCAGGTCCCGGCCGGGATGTTGGCGAGCCGCGCGAGGGAAGGTAGGGGTTGTGGCGTTATCCGGGAATGCCGAGGCGATTTCGCCATGTTTGTGTTGCTAAGAGCACTTTTTTCCCCTTTGAGGTGGCTTGATGCCACATGGCTCCTCCGGAGCTGCTGCCGGTTTGAGAGTGTGTGTGTGTGTGTGTGTGTGTGTTTTCAATGTCCGCATTCCAGCTAATGTTGCGCAGATAAAATTCAAACTTGAGGTAAACAGAAGAGGAGGAGGAGGGGAGGGAGGGGGGAGACTGTTTCCATTTCGAGATCCCACCTCTTCACTCCGCGGAGACTAACATCCCGAACCTCGAGAGCACTCGCTCCTTTCTCCCACCTACCTACCTTTGCTGTCGTCCAGAAATAAGGCGGGGGCGGGGTGGGGGGAGTGCTCGTAGAGGACGCGATGCCTGGGTTCTAAAGGCAAAACCAGCCCCTGGCACCCAGGCCTTTGGCCACCTCCCTCGTTCCGCCGAGAGGGACGGAGGATGCAGTGTTGTGCTCTGGAGCTGGGGGACCAGAGGACCGCTCTCCCGGGCGGGGCCGGGGTGCCTGATTCCCCTCTCACTCCCTCTTACTTTAGGGAACCGGACGGCGTCGCTTCCAACACCCCCCCCGCCCCCTCGGCGCAGGTTCCAGAAGGCGGGCTGGGTGGGTCTCCAGGTTTCCAGAGAGCGAGTGGCGTAGCAGGTGTGTAGTGGGCATTTCTATTCTACAAGTCTTGCATTTGGTGGGACGACGTGGGGAGTCTGAAAGCGAGTGGATGGGCAGAGCTGCGTCTTTTTTTTTTTCCCGATTAGGGAGAAAAATCAAGACCACCCCCCCACCCCGTTTTAAATATCTGATTCAGCTCGAAGCTAGGCTGAAGGGTGAGTGGAGATGTGTAAGCGTGAGGGGTGAGCTTCGTCATGTGGAAAACTAGGCTTCTGACAGCTTGTGGCTACCCCCGCCCCCGGGGCGGAAGATGTGGGTTGGGGGTCCGAGAGGGGTGACGTCCCTCGGGGTGGGAACAGCTCTGAGTCCCGAAGTGCGCCAGGGTCCGTAGCCCAGTCGTGGGGGAGTGCCGGGGCCGGGAGGAGGCGGCCACGTGAGGAGGGTCTGCGGAAGCGCCTTAGCTGAGAGATGGGGGTGAAGTGCGTAGCAGAGTCGTGACCGGGGCTGACACGAAGCAGCGGTGGGCGGCGGGCCGAGGAGGAGCGGAGACTCGCGCGGGCCCGACCCCAGCGCCGTGGCGACGGTTTAATTCCGAGTCGCTGCTGGAGCCTCCCACGCAGGGCCGGCGTCCCGGCCGCGGGTGGGTGCGCACGTCAGGGCCTTTTCCCGGGAGACCGTTTCCGGGCGGGGTCCCGGGCCCGGAGCGACGGCTGTAAACAGGGTGGCGCCCTCTGCCCTCCCGCCCCCGGCCGGCCGGGGCGCGCGGCCGGCGGCGCCAGGGGCGGCGGAGGCGCGGTCGCGGCGCCGGGCAGTGGCGGCGGGGGCGCGCCCGCTCCCCGCGCGCCCCCGCTGCCCGGCCGGCCTGTCCTCTCTGTTTTTGTTTTGATGGAGCCCGCGTGCAGCTGGCGCGTGTCGAGTCACGTGCCGTGGGCGGGAGGGGGCTGGGGCGCGGGAGGCGAGGGCGCGGTGACGCACGCGTCTGGAGGGCCGGCAGCCCGCGGGGGGTTGTCGCCAAAGGGGCGAGGGGGCGTGTGCCCCAGACAGATCCGGACCACGCCGGGTGTCAAGGCCGCATCTGGTGGAGTTTGTGGGAGTTGATCCTCGGTGAGCAGTACGCGGACGTGGGTGTAAATCCTTTTGAGTTCGTCGTCACAGCATCTAGGCGATCCTGGTCCGTTCGGGCTGGGGGGCCGCCCTGCGCTGATTCAGTTAGAAATCGGATAGACTTTGCCGGCGTGTGTATCGGTGGGCATATAGAGACCTATATGTGATTCTCAATCCAGGCTGCACGTTATAAGCAAGTGGAGCGCTTTAGAAAGAACTCGGATTCCCGGCCCAATCGAAGCCAAATCCAAATAGGTCCTAAACATAGTGTATTGGAAAAAAAAAATCTCCCTAAGTATTTTTGACGCACGGTGAGGGATGAGAACTTATAGAGGTAACTAGCTTGCTGGAGGGTTGTGAAACCATCCTTCTTTAGGGATGAAATAGCTAACACGTATTGATCTGTCACTAGATAGGGCTAACTCTGCCGATGTGTGGGGACATACTTGATGAAACATTGTAACCTCTGTTTTACAGTTGGCGAAATGGAAGCTCAGGAGGTTAAGTAAGAGTTGGTCACTGACGACCCGTAACTAGTACCCACGGAGAGTGACTCCAGAACCCATTCTTTCAATCATTACATATGCTGCACTGGAAATCTCCCTTTACCTAAGGGCCACGTGTTCGTGCGAATAGGAATACTTTGTGTTTGCCTAAGAACCAGCCAGTTTATCTACATATATTTATATATGTATTTTTATCTTCAAAGTCTTGCTTGTACCAAAGGGAGGAGAATAGCTTGGTAAATTCGTTAAGGCCTCTACGCTGCTAACATTTTCTAGAAGTTTATTGTGAAGAGAGGAGAGAGGATCCCAGTAATTTGAAGAGAACTGATTCCATGGAAGTTTTTGGTTTTGTTTTGAGACTTGAACATACGTGTAAAGTGAAGGGGAGAGTCCAGAAGATGCAGATAATTTCCAAGGGTTTACATGAGCAGCCACAGAAGTCCTTTAGGTTGCTGGACACGATATAATTTTGTTGGTCATAGTCTGGTTGTAGCAGAAAGTGCAAGGCAGTATACAGAGTAGCAGAAGTTTTGCTATGAAAATTTGGGAGGAAAAAGCAACTACTCTGGTCTGGAGTACAGAAGTGTTGCTTCTGCATCCTCCTTTTATTTATTTCATTTGCTTCTCTGTCAATAAACTCATTGGGAATATTTAGATGCGGGGGTAATCCATCTGTTTTGAAAATGTGTTCATTGATATATGAATTTCTAAGGATATTCCACATAAAACTCACAGGCAACAGAGGTTTTCCCCTGAAAACAGAGTTCCAATTACAGTGTTTTTGTGACCAATATGTATTATTAAATGGTACTGTGTAACAAAGAGACATCTCTTTATTCCTACTAATGATTGCTGTCTAATATTGTTAGCTGTAGGGCAGACATAGGTAAATTACCTATCAAGTTTTTGAGATTGGTTTTCACGTTACTTGCAGTTTTGGTGAGGAAAGCTTATAGACCCACCAGGGCAAGCTTGACGTCACTGCGGGTGTCACATTCTGGCATGGAAATAGCTCTCTAACCCCATCGCCCTCCCTCCGTTGTCGTCTCCATCCCTCTTGACCACCAAAGATACTTTAATCCAGCATTGCTAAACCACTTGTGGTTCCGTTGCGCAGCTTTGTCTTCTGCTCCTAGGGTGCCTCCTTTAGAAAATTTCCCCTGATTGCTCCTCGGAAGACATTTTAAAATATCCTCCTGTGTCACCTTTATGCCTTGCACGTACTCGTCTCAGTGCACTTTTCACAATATATATTGTTTTTATTTATATGTTGGACATCTCTACTAAATTGACTTCATAAAAGGTTGAAAAGTGATTGTTTATCTCTGTATCACTGGCACACAGTAGGCACTCAAGTTTGTTGCGTCAGTCTAAATTGAATTTGAGTTGCATTATTTGGGTTGATCACCCATCTTCATTCTTAACTGTCCTCACATCCGCTAGCTACTACGTGTAAAAGCACACGTCCTTTGCACAGAGAATTCAGAGTACCACCAACACATTCTAGTAAAAGGAATAGGAAGGAAGGGGCTAAATGTAATCAGGTTTTCACTTGTTTCCCAATTTTATTCTCAATTCACCAATTGTTTACTCATGAACACTGGGAGAGATGTTCAACATTATCATTTTTCAGCTTATTTAGAAAGAAAGACGTGGCAATATATTACCGATGAACACGCTTTTTATGTGTAGTAGCAGAATACGGATGCATCGTCTCATTTCATTACACTGTAATTTTCAGATTTAGTATTGCAGAGGTATTTGTAGAGCAGCACTGTCCCATAGAGCTTCTGGGATGATAGAAAGGACTTATAGTGATATATTTATAATGACTTATAAGTGGTAGCCACTAAGCGTTTGAGGCTAGTGAGCCAGCCACTTTAAATGTGGCTAGTGTGCCATAAGGAACTGAACTTCTCATTGATTTAAACGCAAATAGCCACAAGTGGCTGGTGGCTACTGCATTGGACAGCACAGTTATAGAGGATTTGCTTAGGTTTAAGTCTAGTGTTTGATAGGTAAATATTAGCTTACAGTGTTCTGCCTTTAAAAGAAAAATTTTAATTCATTTTATAGGGCATAGCAACATGCTTCCCGTCCATAGATTATAAGGTGTTTCCAGGGTGATATTTTTGACCTTTGTAAGGCCTTCATATTGTAGAGCATTTGTCTTTGTGTTCTGTAGGCCCTTCATGTAGTTCATGTGGTCTCCCATTTTTAGGAGCAGAGTGGAATGATTATAAGTCATTATGATTTTGAGTAATTATTTAAAAAATCAGATGGAATTGAGCCCTTGGTGTATAAACGGATTGGAAGTCCCGTGAGCTTAATCAACACTTCCCCCCCAAAAAAACCTAACACTTCCCTAAGATGTTTTTTGAAGAGCAGGCGCTACTTTTGTCTTGCTGGCCATTATATTTCCAATGTCCTTGTATAGTACCTGACACATAGCAAGTGCTCAGAAATAGTTGTTGAATGAAGGAGCGTTCAAATAATTTAACCCCTCTAATTTAGCCTCAGAGGATGTGTTGTGGAGCTGAAGAGGAGGCCTAGAATCAATAAATACACTGTAATTTACAATTCTTCCGAGGAATGAATGCAGCCTCCCCAGGGGCAGTCTCCTTTAACTCAGTGACTTTGATTCCTCTTCTGTAAGTATATATGTAGCAGGAATTGTTACCCCTAATTAATGACAGAGAAAAATAAAGTCAGAAGAAGATTTGGGGCCCAGGTCACACAGAGGGGGTTGGAAGTGTAAATCAAATCGAAGTAGTTGTTTCTGTTGCTTTGGGTGCTTGTCCGTGATTCTTCCTCAAAGAAATAGTCATGCGTTGAGCCATGTTAGTTGGTTTGTGAAATCGAAGGTAATTATATATGTTAATAGAGTCTGAAAAGAGGACTGAAAATAGCTCTTGTATGGCATGACATTGAGAAAACAGCTTCTATATGAGAAACAGGAATGGAAACCTTTAAACCTCTAAATCTCAGTCTGGTAATCCTAACACCCAAGTGATAAACGTCTCAAAGAGGATATTTTAAAATGTAAATAGAAACAGATGTTTAGTTGTGCAGATAACCACTACCAGACTTTGAAATATTTATATAAAAAGGTATGAGATACATCAAACATCTGTTTAGAGCGAGAGCCCTAAAGCGGAAAATTGTAGATTTCATTTCACGTGGTAGATGCTATATTGGTGTGTGGATGACGCAGCCCCATATGTGGTCTGGTACTTGTAGAAGACGATACAGACTCTCAGTGCTGTGCGTCAGACTTACCTAGCTTATGGGGTTATGTGTGGCTGGATTATAGCCCTGTCAGCATTCCTAGGACACAGGCTAGCTTCCTATGATTCTGCCACTATGTGTTGCACATATGAAAACTAATTTTAAACTAGGGTAAGTAAAACATAATTGAAAATATAAATCTGTTGTCTAAAAAAATCCTATGATACATTCCAAGATAAAATGTAAAGTTTTTTGAGGGGGATCTTTTAGCAGTTTCTGGCCTCTTAGTCCTTTATGACTGCTTTCAAATGCCTTTGGTGTGTGAACCTCTTTGGTGGTGGTAATGGGGAGCCCCCAAACCAAAAACAATCAACCATGTGCCCCATAAATTCCTGCTGTTGCCCTCAAAACGGAACCAAACACAACCATAACAAGACAAAACCCACCACTGCTGTCAGCAACAAAAGTTAGCCCACCCAACCAAACGAACAAATAAGAAAGCCTATGAGATTTGAGCTGTTGCTTTTGTGGAGAGACCAATAACGTGAAGCCTTTATTTAGGTATTAAATGTGAATTACTCGTGACAAAAAAAAATTTATATCTGCCTGTCTAAGTATTTAGCAGTGATATAAGAATTCCTGCTTGTGGTAGATCAAGATGTAGTCAGCCTAGAAGATCCTGTGTGGCTACTTGGATTTAGGTGTATAGTTTAAGAATCGTTTTGAAGGTTTATTGAGAACTGTGTTTAGTGACCTCGGTCACTAACTTTGGTATAAGAATTGAAGGAAGCTGCTGGCTTCATTTCTTTCTCGTCAGTGGGGTGGTCGGATTGGGTCAGTGGTTCTCAAACTTCAGTATGTGTAGAATCACTGAGGGCTTGTTAAAACCGAGATCGCTGGAACCCACCCCAGAGTTTCTGACTCAGTAGGTCTAGGATGGGCCTAATGATCTGCGCTTATTACAAGTTCCCAGGTGACGCTGATGTTGCTGGTCAGAGGACTACATTTTGAGAACCATAGAATTTGATCATCTCTTCTAACGTTCTATGATTCTATGCCTGTGTTTTTTATACCTTTTCAAGTTGTAGCACCTACCCTTGGACTTCTGCAAAATTATTTCATTTAAAGATTGCTGTATGGCAAACTGAGGTTTAAAAGTTTAAAATGGATTAAATTAATTTTATTTTGAGAGTTTCTTCAGGATCCCATATATTTTGCAAAAACTCTTGAGTCTGTTAAAACTCACATTGCGATTCTTACCCAATAGTGGAAGTCTCCAGTTAAAACATATTGAAATATTACTGATGTTATTAAATGACAAAACTGTTTGCTGCTTCCTAAACCTAAATGTTTGGTATCAAATCTAAGCAAGTGCCTCTTAATATATAGCTATGGAGCATGATATATCACATTAGATAATTGTGAGCTTACTAAATAAATGGTTTTTATGAGATGCAGTTCTTTTCCTAGTTAAAGCTAGTCTGTGGGTCCATAGTGGGTCCTGATAGCGTTAACCTGGGCTTTGTCCTCTGAAGACAACTGCCTCGTAGAAGACTCCTGGTTGAAGGAATGAGATACGCATCAGGAGATGAAGAGTAAGCCAGGGCACGGCCCTTCCCTATTTTGAGGACTTTGGGGAACAGTGGAGGCTCTGCAGTTTCTCAGTGAAGGGGCTCTGGGGCTGGAATCTGGTAGGAAGGCAGTGGAGATGCCAGGAGATGTCTTAAAGAAGCCCTTGCAGAGCAAGCACACTGTTCTCACCCAGAGTATATGTTTATTTTGCTAGGCTGGGGTCAGGGTGGAGGGGGAAGAAAGGGAGGATTGAGGGGGGGACGACCTAGGGGAGGGGTTCATGGAGATGCCAAGGCATTCTAACAGGTGGTGCTCTGGAAGCATTCCAGATTAAACTAGACTCCCAGAGTCAGAATGATTCAAGGCTGAAGTGACTAGAAGTGAGGTTTGACATACATTTTAATATGAGTGAATTTATTGGAGAAGAAAGAAGAGTAAGATTTGGAGGAAAATATAATCTTATCTGAGAGCAAGGAAATAAAAAAGAAGAAATGGGTAAGGAGTAAGGAATGGGAGGGTGAAAATGAAAGGTTTTAAGTATTAAATGTTCTAAACCTTTTTGTGGGTATGTCAAGGCTAGGTAATAGCACAGGTTTCTTTTGTTAGAAAATAAATTAATGAGTTTTCCTTTTCATTTCCGGTGAATCCTTCAAATTATCACCAGATGCTATTACTTGACTTAAATGCCTTTCCAAAGTTATGCCCAGAATTCATGCAGTGCTTACATTTTTAGATTGCTTTATGATCGTTAACTAGTTTAAATCAAATTCCTGGAAGTCACACGTGGTGCTTATTATGGATGTGTTTTATGGGTTAGGAAACATCATTTCTGTAGCACAGGCCACAAAGCTGGGCTGAGGCCACAAAATCTCCCTGCTTTGCACATCTAGCAGTTTAATTTTTTCTTGAAATTCTTTATATTCTGACTTCTTTTATAAAATGGTTGCATATTAAATCTTAGAGTTGATTTAGCATCCATATAATTGATTTTAAACTATATTTCATGGGTGCAGCCTTAGATTTTGATCTACTGCTGATTTCTTTGAAAAGAACTGCGTGTGATTTGCTATTTAGATCTGCAGTCATTTCTTGACTCGAATATCTGTGGTATAATCTTCGTAACTAAATATGTGAAGCAGTTTTGGATTCTTTAGACTTGGCAGTTTGAGGCTGGGATTGGCGGTCTACACGACAAGAGTGCAGGGGAAGGCCCATGGGCCCGTTTTCACTGAGCAGCCAGAGGGAGGGAGGTGCAGCTGTGTGATCCCCACCCTCCATCTCTCTTCGTTGGTTCTCCACCCCCATCCCCACCCCCAGTACCTTTGAAAAACTTCCTGTGCTTTAGGGAGTTAAGACACAACACACCAGCACTTGGCAACATCTGTCTTTGTCTTCCCACATCTCTTGAGGTTCCTGACTTCCAGCTTCTGACATTTTTGTTTCTCTGACAGCCAGGTGCCTGGCCTCTAGTTGACCAAAGTCACCCATGGATGTCCTTTATGGTCCTACCTCTACGTGCTTCTTCCTTTTCCTTCTAGATCTGTGCTGTGGCTGATCTTATTTAGTTTGGTGGAAAGAGTTATTGAGGTTAGAATAGTGTTACTCTCTCTAATAATAATTAGTGTGTACCTGCCTCTTTGGATGCTGTGCTAGGGGCTCTATATTCTTTCCACTAGGGTGTAGTTCCCACTCACTACAGAACTTGGGAGAGTGTCCAAGTCTGTGCCACAGGCTGCTTGTCTATAAGATGAGGGCTTGGTGGAATGTGGAGTAAGGTGTTTCTGGTCCTAAAGTGCTGTGACTGAGTTTCTTCCCATTGTGGTAGGATGGTAAACCCTCACAGGAGTACTTTAGCTTTTGGAAAGATCCATGTTAATCAAGACTGGCCTCTGTGTAGGGGCGTTGCTTCTGAGTCCCAGGATCAGGAGATCAGGGACTCCTTGAAGTTAGGGGTGGGTCTCAAGGGCACCCTTCTCCATACTTGTAATGTCTACATCAGAACACCTGGAAATTAATTGAACCTGAACACTCCAGTTTGGAAGGGTTGTTGACCCCCAATTTGGAATATTCTTCTGCTTCTTTTCATCTCCATGATAGAGGCACTGGGTGATATTTAGACCACTAGGGGAGTTTCTGGGAACCTGCTTAATACTTCTCTTAATTCTTGTACAACTCATTAAAAAAATGCTACCCCAGGTCTTTATCTTGCAAAATTGTGCATGATCTGTGACCTTGAGTGCTTGTTTCCTATTTGCAGGGGAATTTTTGTTAGTACTGAATCTTTTCATAATGTTCACAGCCACACTTATCTGTTCATTGTCAAGGCCATTGACAACTGTTTCGCTTTCTGCTTTTATACTGATGTTATCACGCATTAATTGCACATATTGTCCATTTTCTAAAAGCCTACGATTATCTTTTTTTGTTTCTCTGTGTTTCCAGAGAGATTAATCATTGTTAGCTATGCTAAGAACACTTAACTTTGTCAGCTTTGGTCCTTAGTGTCACTAATATTTCGTCAGCTTTTTCTAATTTTTAGTTCTTCAAAATTGTGTAATACCTACTTTTTATAGGCCCTGCCCCAAAAGAATTTGTGAGGGCTCTTCAGTCTTTAGTGATTATTGCCTGAAAATGCAGGTACTTGACAGCAACAGGCAAAAAGTATTTTTAAATAAAATGCCATTCATAGCCTTTCTTTAGATTTCATCTTTGAAATCTGTTGTCTATTTTATGCCTTTTAGTTGTTGAAGTTCCTAAGCAGGCTTCTTCCTATTTTTATGGAAAAAGATACCAAAATCCTCCTTTGCTCCAACTTTTAAAGCGTGCAAAATTAAGATTCCTTCTGCTATTAATTTAATTCTTCTGAAAAGGAATAGAGGAGTTTGTTCTTTGCGTATGTATATCTTTTTTTTTTTTTTGCCTCTCACTGTTATGGCCTCTCCCGTTGCGGAGCACAGGCTCCGGACACATAGGCTCAGCGGCCACGGCTCACGGGCCCAGCCGCTCCGCGGCACGTGGGATCCTCCCGGACCGGGGCACGAACCCGCGTCCCCTGCATCGGCAGGTGGACTCTCAACCACTGCGCCACCAGGGAAGCCCCGTATGTATATCTTTGTTACTACCTAACTAGCAGTTTGGAACAAAGACTTCATTAGCTTTGTGACTCAATAATCTGTTTAGTCATTTCACGTCAACTGCAGAGTATTTTGAAGATACATATTTTTCGTAATAGAAGATCATTTGAGATCCTAAAAAAACCAAATATTTCCAACAACAGATTTGCTTTAAAAAGATTTTTAAAGTGATCATCTGTATATAAGAAACCATGCCTTATAATAGCTGCGTTTGCTTGTGTGTGGGGGGCATGATGGTGGCCTGATAGCCTAGGCTCCTTCTGTGTCTGAGGTCCCAGCCCTTTGATTGAGGAAGGGGCCCGTGTGGTTGAGGGCCGGCTGCAGTGGCGTCCAGAGGATATGACTGGAAATGCCCTCCTTCGGACTGTATTTCGTTGTTGTCTCCGGACAGCACCAGTTGTTTGAAAGCACTGAATTGCATTTGTATAAATATACATAGTACTTGGTAAAACATCTTTTTGGATCATTGTGCTCTTTCAGAGTTGAGATACAAGCTCTGGAAAAATGCCTCATCAGGAACATGTCAGGTCCTGGACATTCCTGGTAAACAGTGTAGTGTGTTTTGGATCACGGCTGCTTCTGTGTTACCGTTCATGCATTGGAGTCCTCCTAATCCTCGACGTGGAGACTAGGAGCGGGCGCAAGTAAACATGTCTTCTCTGGGCCAACCTTCTGTCCAGAGCTGAACAAAAGAAAACAAACGAACAAGAACACTTAAAGGTGTCTGCAGTCTGTCTGAAGGCTTGTGGATGCTGGCACCCCGTGTCCTTGGGGTACTGACAAGCCATTTTGGGCCATTCCTCTCCTTGTTTATCTCCTTTCTGTCTTCCCGTGTTCTTTACTCTCTTGATTTTCTTCCTTTTTTTTTTTTTTTTTCCTTCTTGGGTTCTTTTCTGTTTCTTTTGTTCTTCTTCCTTTCCCTTTTGTCTTTCCCATTCACCATATGAATAGCCAGTAGCAGCTGAGAGTTCCCACAGGCACTTTTTTAGCCTGACTAGATGGCAGCCCAGAGCCAAAGACAGGTTTTACTATGACAAGATGCTGGTGCGCGCTCTTTCTAAAGATTTGAGTGTGTTTATACAGCGGATGCCATGCTGAATGGAAAATATATGTGAAATGTATGACATCCCAAACTCTTTAGGATATTTAAATAGGCATTCAAATAGGATTTAGATTGAAGTTTACATTTTGTGCTAAAGGACATCCTGCCAAAATTCAGGTGATAGTAATCATATAATGAATTTCAGGATTCTTTGTATTTTTGAAATTTTTGGTAAACAAAGATGTGGTTTGGGTTACAATAATGTTTTTATGTTTTTTTTTTTTTTTTTTTTTGCGGTACGCGGGCCTCTCACCGCTGCGGCCTCTCCCGTTGCGGAGCACAGGCTCCGGACGCGCAGGCCCAGCGGCCATGGCTCACGGGCCCAGCCGCTCCGCGGCACGCGGGATCCCCCCGGACCAGGGCACGAACCCGTGTCCCCGGCATCGGCAGGCGGACTCTCAACCACTGCGCCACCAGGGAAGCCCAATAATGTTTTTAAATTGCTTAAGCTGTAACAAAGTTTGGTATAAAAAATGTGACTGCATCAAATTTGTGTTAAATACACAACTATTACTTATGCCACTGTCAAGGATCAGAGTATATTCTAGCTCTGTGGGGGCTTCAGAGCTAATTTAATTTAGTCTTCTTATTCAGTAGATGAGACAGTTTACTTAATTTTATACGCCTGGTTAGTGGCATAGCTGACCTCACTTAGGCCTTCCACTTCCCTATCCACTCTGGGTTTTTTTGACAGAAAGTTAAATTTATGAAATTTAGAGGTAAAATGGACAGAGAAGCCTGGGAAGAGTATATGGGTTCTAAACCTAGCTTGACTTTCATTTGCTAGCGATGGGGTGTTGGACTGGGTGTTTAACCTCTCTGGATCTCATTTTTTGGAGGGTTGAACTTAAAGATCTCTTCCAGGTCTGTGACTTGTACTCAGGTGAGAAAAACGAAATGGATTTAGAATCTTCCTATTTTACATTTGTAAAATTTCAATTTGTGCAATTTCAATTTGAGTCTTATTTCAAGAAGAAGCGCTCCTATTTTTTAGTAGGTATCATTTGTATGTTTTCCTATTATCAACGTTTCCAAAGTGTATTGTTGTTAGACACAGGTTATTGTCTTAGTCAACATGATAGCTGCCTCTGGCATCACCTTGATTAACTGAGGTAAATACACATTCAGAGGCTGGTCTCCCTTAGTTTTAAACTGGTGGGAGAGTAGCATGCAGGAATATTCCGTAGACAGATGACTGAGAGGTACTTTTTTTTTTTTTCTCCCAAATTGTTGACAGTTTATTACAGCGTTAGAGAGTAATGTCAAATAAATAAAACGTAAGAGAATTGGCTATTCTAACTTCTAGAGTTGCTTTATTTGGGATTGTGGAACAGGTTTTTCCATTCTCAGTAGGATAATCTGTCGTTGTGTCAGGGCGTAGACAGTTGTGGCAATCTTGAGGAAAGATGAGATGAGTTTTCATAACACATTGGAGAAAAAGCTGAGGAGACTGGAGAAGCTTTTCTAAGAAGACTGAGCTTTGAGACCTTTCCCTCATTGCTTAGTGGTGGTTCCCTTGTCCTTCTTTGTTTGGAGAAACCTATTCTTTCAATAAACACTTTTTGAGCTGGGTGCTGTGGGAATTACAAAAAGATTATTCATCCAGAGCTTCATCCTCTAGGTATTTACTCTCTTGCTGGGTTCCCAATGCTTAGGCCGAGAAAAGATGGAGTAAATGTCTGTGCCCCAAAGAGTGGCTAGACAAGGAGAGAGAGAGAAGGGAGAAGGCTTCAGGCAGTAGGGGAAGACCCCAAGGAGCCATGACATTTGAGCAGTTTGAGTTAAGAATAGCTAAAGAACTTGTTTTAATTTTCTTTTGGAAGAGAGTACGAGGGATGAGATTGGGTTAGGTTAGGACATAGGCCTGGGAGTTGGGAAAGGACAATTTTATGTTTTAAGGTAGCACATGAAGGGACCCTATGGAAGTACCAGAGCCTTTTTACTCCCTTTTTATTTTGAAGATGTCAAACCTTTAGGAAAACAGTACTATGAACACCTATTTACTCTTCTTCTACTTTAATCAGTTGTTAACATTTTGCCACACTTGCCTCATGTTCTATGTATGTATGTTTTTGAGTCAAATGTGGTATATACATTTGTTTTATTTTGCTTAACCACTTGAATATAAGCTGCAGATACTATGACATTTCACCTCTAAATACCTGCTAAAGAGGACATTCTTCTGTATAACTACAATACAGTGATCACACCCAACAAGTTTTGCATTGATATAACAACATGGTCTAGTATGTAGAAAATATTTACATTTGGGGGTGGAATGTGTATTTATTTATTTATTTAAAATCAGGTGGACTTGTCAGGCACAATGCATATTTAATGAATTTGTGGGACAAGAGAATAGGGCCACAGAAACTGGTTTCTACATATTTTAAAATTCCTGAATAGCCATTAAGATAGAAGGAGGAAGCTCATTGTATTCTGGTATGCTAGATCTTTGAAGATACAATCTTAGATAAGAACAAGGCATAGAAGAGCTAAAGAAGAATTTATAAACAGCTGTGAATGGATGGATGGATGGATGGATGGATAGATAGATAGAAAGAACATCTCTGGAAGGATAAAAAATGAACTATAACATTTCATGCCTTTAGGAAGAAAGTAGGTAGCTGGAGGACAGGGAGACTTTTCCCTGAATACTCTTTTTTACCTTTTGAACTTTGAACATATTATTTATTCAAAAATAAATAGTAAGTAAGCATAGACTTACATTGGTACTGTTATTAACCTTGTAGGGTGTAGGACGATACTTCTCTTTATGTCTTAAAGAAATTTGGCGAATGAGACCTGATGGAGGAAATTTTTTATCTTTTAAATTTTGAAGTTTGATGTTTGTGTCACTTAATGGAAAAAGATGTTCCTGGTGTAAGAATATATTTTTTTCAGGAACTGCTGGTGTGGAGAGGAGGGACTTGGTGGGGGTCCGGTATCCAGAAAGTCTGGGAATTCTGTAGAGGAAGCACAAAGGAATATGTAGAAGGAGTTTGTTTATTACTCTTGAATAATTTTTTCCTCCTCTAAGGATGGGAAACAAGAAGAGAATTTTGTAGTTTGTTTCAGCAGAAGAGTACAGAAGATGGCAAAGGGGACGCAGAATTTAAATTGCGTATATATTCATGCTGCCTTTGATGATGAAAGAAGATAAGTACATTTAAAAAGTTGCTAAGAGAAAATGAACATTTAGGAATAAGGGCTGGCTGTTTTCTTTATTTTTAAAAGAGATTCTTGGGTTTTACTGAAGATTATAT
This sequence comes from Kogia breviceps, assembly GCF_026419965.1. Lineage (NCBI taxonomy): Eukaryota > Metazoa > Chordata > Mammalia > Artiodactyla > Physeteridae > Kogia > Kogia breviceps. Next base: position 21,691,812 of record NC_081318.1, read on the forward strand.
GAAGATTAAAAGAAAGCCGTACTGAATAAGTACTAGAAATCTATGTTATTAGTAAATTATTTCCATTTGATAGTAATTTGATTATTTCATGTGATCGTTTTGATGTAGTTATGTGGTGAATTTGTGTGATATTTATGCTTAAAAATTACTCTTTCAAAGCGTTTTGAAATAAGTTGCATGAAAGTTTAAATTTAATTTGAGTTAACTCAGCCACAATTTTTTTTTCTATTTTTGAATGATTAACACAAAGGTATCGATGGGTACTCAGTGCTGTTTCTCTGGAAGGCCAATGTTTATTAATCAGTGAGTGTTGAATTGCTCCCAGTGTCCATTAGGCATCCTGTGGTTAATGGAGACAGATGGTCCACCCTTGATAGATGCTTCTGGAAAGTTAACATGTCAACAGTTGTAGTTACGTTCCTGTCAGGGAGGGAAGCCGCTGACTGCTCAGGCAGGCCTTCAAGAGGAGGGAAACTCTGCATGGTTTGTTTGGGTGTCTAGGGTGTGACCTTGCAGGTGAAGAATTTTGATTTTTATCAATTCATTCAGAGTCGATGAGGACTGTGAGACTGAAAGATGTGATAAGTCAGCTAAGCAAGCTTACAGGCTTACGGGAGATTGAATATCCCAGTGAGGTAACTTGCCAAGGGAGGTGTACTGTGATCAGTTGTAGACTGGTCGAAAGGATAAAATTTGGATCATAACTTTACTTGGGAAACATAGAAATAAGATGGGGAAGAATGGGATCTTTTCAACTGATATTTTCATCAAGTCGTGAGAATTTGATAGAGGACTTTTTTTCACTCCAGGGGCTGTTCTACCTTAAAAACTGGGCCTTAAAGTCAGAGCATCTTTACTGTGTGGTGCTGGATAAAAACGAATTCTTCTCTGGTGTTCCTTGTAATTAGTTACCAAAAGCCCCATTACCCTGTGGCAGATATGTTACAGTACAAAGGAGAAATAATAGTAATGATAATAATGAGGGCTTACCATGTGTTGGGCACTTTGCTAAAATGTGTTGTTGGTTTTTTTTCCTATTATTCCATTAATTGCACAATAGCCCTAGGAAATAGATAGTATCATCATTCCCACTTTATAGAAAATCAAAGCTTAGGAAAGCTCAGGGCTTGGAGCCCAAGTTCAGAGCCAGGTAGCCGGGCTCTAGAGAAGCTTATGATCTTAGCCACATGTGATAGAATTTCTTTTGCACGTTTCAGCTTCTTCCCAGTTGTGTTTTCCTTAGGATGTAGCATGGCCATTTTGAGACTCCTTATCTCTCAAGTGAACACTTAGGAAATACAGTTATTGTTAAAATATTTAAGCAGTAACTGTTGGCGTAGTTTCTTTTTGAAGATTGCTGGTCTTTATTTTATGGTAATTCTGAGTAGTAGTTTCATTTAGAGGATGAACCATTAAAAATGAAGAAGGTTGGAAAAACCCCAAGGACAGTGCAAAGAAAAACTATTTTTACTTAGATTCATTTACTGGTAACATTTCCCGCATTTACTTTATCATTTGTGTATATTTTCTTGCTGTGTATTTATGTATTATATATATATTTTTCTGAATCATTTGAGAATGTTACATATATCATGGCCCTTTACCTATATTTTAGTGTGTATTACCTAAGAACAGGAATTTTCACTTACACAACAGTAACTATTTTATACATTTGTGTTGTTAAAATATTTTTATCTGATCTGCTATCCATATCACAGTTTTGTCAGTTGACCTAATACTGTCCTTTATAACATTTTTTCCCCTGTGGTAAAAGATCCAGTCTAGGGTTATATATTACATTTACTTGTCGTATCTGTTTACTGTTCTTTCTTCTAGAATATTTCTACAGTTTGTCTTTTATCAGATGGACATTTTTTGAACAATATAGTGCCTTTTTTTTGGGAAATAGAAGAAAATTTCTCCTTTTGTGTTTGTCTGAAGTTTCCTCATCGTTAGATGCAGGTTATGCATTCTCAGCCAAATTTTCCTTTTCTTTCTTCTTATTAAGTTTATTCTTTTCCAAAATCAGGAAATTACCACTGATACAATAATATTATCTAAGTCTAGATCTTAGTCAGATTCCACCAGTTATTCCCCAAATGTCTTTATAGGAAGAAAATCCTGGGCCATACATTGCATCTGGTCGCCTTTCATCTGGAACAGTTTCTCAGTCTTTCTTTGTGTTTCATGGCATTGACAGTTTTGAAGAGTGCTAGCCAATTATTATTAGCATATCCTTCAGTTTTGGTTTGTTTGAAGTTTCGTCATGTTTAGATTCAGGTTTTGTTTGCATTTCTGGCAGAAATGCTGCGTGGGGGACATTGCGTTCTTCTCAGTTCCTCATATTCAGAGGCACACAATGTCTGTTTGTCCCACCTCTGGGCATGTTGACTTTGATTCTTTGGTTAAGGCCCAGCCTGCCAGGTTTGACCAGTGTTATTCTTTCCCCCTTTTCAGACGATAACTATCTTGTGGAGTGATGTCTTTCATTAACAACCTGTTACTCCTCAGATTTTTACTTGTAGGCTTTAGAATCCATGGATGATTCTTGCCTGACTCAATTAGCCTCATAATGTTTGCCCAATCGGATTTAAAATTTCATCATTCCCTCTTCATTTATTCATTGGCTTTCTTCCACAAAGAGTGTTCCCTTATCTCTCATTTATTTATTTTTTAAAAATATCAGTTTGGACTCATGAATTCTTCCTTTATCTTATGATCCTTAACTTATTTTGAAGCTCAAATTGTCCCAGCTTTGGCCAGTGGGAGCCTCTTCAAGCTGGCTCCTATGTCCTTTTGGCATACCCCCACCGTGCTTTGACACATCCTTACTTTCTGACACAGAATGATCCTCCTTGTCTGTTTTCTCTGCCTCAGCCCTGGAAGCAGCCGTTTCTCCAAGGAGCTCTGCGTGAGAGTGCCTAGTTCTCCACATCCTGGCCAAGGGTGACTTTTCACACTGTTTATTTTTTGCCAATCTGATAGGTCAGAAAACATGTCATTGTAGTTTTAATTTGTATTTCTTTTATAAGTGAAATTTAATATCTTTTCATATGTTCATACATGTGTGTATCTATAATGTGTATACATGTATACGTGTCTGTATATGTGTGTGTGTGTCTATTCATGTCCTTTGCCTATTTTTCTCTGTCAAGTTACTAGTCTTTTTATTTCCTCAATTTTAAGTGTTTTTTATTTATTGTGGATATCTGTGATATGATGCAAATATTTTCTCCTATTTTATCTATTGTCTTTGGTTAATGATTTTTCTTGCCATGCAGAAAAAAAATTGTTAAACATTTTTATGTAATCAAATTATCGGTCTTTTATTCTTCCTGATTTTGAGTCATAGTTAGCACGTCCTTCCTTATATCAAGGTTGGAGAAGAATTCACCATTTCCCCACCTCTGGTACTTGTATGACTTCATGGTTTTACATTTAGATCCCTCATTCATTTGGAGCCTATTCTTGTGTATGGTATGAAGAATGGATCTAATTTTATCTTTTTCCAAATGGCTAATCAACTGCTTTAACCATTTATTAAAAAGTCGGTTTTTGCCCCAGTGATTTTTAGACGCCCCCTTTATCATACACTGCTGAAGTTCTATCTGTACTTCAGCCTGTTTTTCAACTTTCCATGCTACTCCACTGATTTGTCTGTCTACTTGTGGGCTAGTAGCACACTTTTCACTGAGAGGCTTTATAGTATAATTTAATGTCTGGTAGGACTAGTCCTCCCCTCTCCCGTTTGGTGTTTTCCTGGCTGTTCTTGCACATGTATTTTTAATATGTGGTTCAGTATCAGTTTTCCAGCTTCAGTAGAAAGAATTATTGGTATATTTATGGGGATCGCATTACAATGATAAATTAATTTACAACGAACTGACATTTTTATGATGTTGGCTTGTTCTCTTCCAAAATAAGAAATGCCTTCCTATTTGTTAAAGTCTTCATTTGTGTCTTTTTTAGGAATGTTTTAAAGTTTTCCTCAGATGGATTTTATACATTTGTTGTCAAATTTATTCCTAAATATTTTATTTTCTTTGTGAAATTTGAAACTTGCTTTTTTTTCACTTATTGTATCATGGCAATTTGAACAGGTCAGTACATGTAGACATTTCATTTTTTGAAATGGATCTGTGGTAGTCTGTTGTACCCTAATTTAATTTTTTCTCTGTTGATGTATTTTATGTTGCTTCTGAGTTTTCCCTTTTATAAACAATGCTGTGGAAAATATCTTTGTACTTTTGTTTTTGCTTACTTGTATAATTATATCTGTAAAATAGATTCTTGGAAACGGACTTGCTTATCCATAAGCCATGTAGATTTTTTGGTAATATATTCTACCAAATTATCCTCTCCAACTATTTGACACTTTTTAAAGTTTAAACTTTATTGTATATGTCCTCTCTTAAAAGACATTCAAAACATTTTTTTTGAAGGAAGCATCATAAAAGGTAATTCTAAACAAAAAGTATATCTATGTATCCATTAATATGGGGAATATAAAGATAGCAAAGTCATGATTTCTCCCTTAAATAACTTATAGTTTTGGAAATCAGATATGTTTATTTATATGCATTAGAAAATAGAAAAATTTCTTTGGTAGGTGGACTTTGAACTGAGCCTAAAAGGAAAATGTTGAACTTAGATTAGTAGGCAGGGACTTCCCTGGTGACACAGAGGTTAAGAATCTGCCTGCCAGTGCAGGGGACACGGGTTTGAGCCCTGGTCCGGGAAGATCCCACATGCCGCGGAGCAGCTAAGCCTGTGCGGCACAACTACTGAGCCTGCGCTCTAGAGCCCACGAGCCACAACTGCTGAAGCCCACACACCTAGAGCCCACGGTCCATAACAAGAGACGCCACTGCGGTAAGAAGCCTGCGCACCACAACGAAGAGTAGCCGCCTCTCACCACAACTAGAGAAAGCGCGTGTGCAGCAATGAAGACCCAACGCAGCCAAAAATAAAGAAGCAAATTTATAGATTAGTAGGCAGAATCAAAGAAGGACGTTTCATGTGAGACTAGCATAGGCTAATGAAGCAGAATTTTACCATGTCATGTGAAGTCAGTGAAATAACTGGCCTTAGACTGATGCAGGTGTTTGTATTTAAAGATAAAGTCAGTTACTGGAAGACCTTGGGTGCCCAGAGAGTTTGGATTTGATCCACTCGGCAGCAGAAAGGCCTTTTGAATTAATCATCTATTGCCATGTAACAAATTACCCCCAAATTTAGTGACTTAAAACACCAACAAGCATTTACGATCTCTTAACAATTTCTGTGGGTCAGGGATTTGGGAGCAGTGAGCTCTCTTGCGACATTCTATTCCTTAGAAGCAAGCCAGTAAGTTCAGCACACATTCAAGGGGAGGGGCATTAGTTTCCACCTTTTAAGGAGAGGTGTGTCAAAGAGTCTGGGAGCATTTTTTAAAACCACCACACCATCTATCTTCTGAAGAAGAAGAATGGTGGTATGATTTTGAAAAGAAGAATACCATGGTATCTAGCAGAAGATTAATCTGGTAGCAGCGGCAAAGATGAATTGAAGGAAGGGAGAAATAGGAGGTAGACCCGAGTGCAATAATCCAGCAGTAGAGTACTGATGGAGTTAGTCAGGGAGATGAGAGAGGAGAAGGTAGGATGCACACGAGGGGTGCAGCAAAGTGAGAGAGAGGAAGATGTGAGTAAAAAAAATGCCTGCAGGGTGATCAGGCATGTAATAACTGGTAAGAGAAACCAATTTTGAGGAGATAAAGGTGCTCGTCTGGTTTTAGACGTTCAAGGGGAAATTCCTAAGCAGTTGAAACATGAACCAGGGCTCATGTTGAAATGTCTAGCCAAAGAGGGAAACTTCACATTTGTCATCCCAGAAGTGAGGGTTAAATTCTTCAAGGGATGCGTATGCAGGGAGGCAGGCCAGAGCACTGAGGACCAAGCCTCAGGGGGAAACCGTGGTTTGGAGTACAGTTCGGAAGAGGAGCTAGATCTACAGTGTTAGAGAAAGAGCCCGCTGTATTCCTGGCAGGAACAAAAAAGGTGGAGTGATCGAGAGCTTCATATATCGCAGAATCTGAAGAGAATGATGTTTGAAATGAATGCATTTGCCTGTAAGATTATTAGAGGTGACAGCAGTTTAAGTGGAGTAGAACAATTTTGGAAATTGGATTATAACATTTAATTCGATGATTAACTTTTTTTTAAAAAGCACCTGAAGTGGGAGGATGAATGGCTGGCGTGCCTTTCATCACTTAGATTTTGAGATCTCACATCCTTCTTGCCTCCTTTTAGCACCACCAAGCCTCCCTGGAAGGGAAACTAATGCTCAGTTCTTGGACTGAGGGATGGAGTATGATTTTTTTGTGTGTGTGTGGTACGCGGGCCTCTCACTGTTGTGGTCTCTCCCTTTGTGGGGCACAGGCTCCGGATGCACAGGCTCAGTGGCCATGGCTCACGGGCCCAGCCGCTCCACAGCATGTGGGATCTTCCCGGACCGGGGCACGAACCCGTGTCCCCTGCATCGGCAGGAGGATTCTCAACCACTGTGCCACCAGGGAAGCCCTGGAGTAGGATTTTACTTCAGGTGTTTTCAGGGACTCTTAACTGTGAGTGAAATCAACTTACTTCATAATTTTTTTTACTTCACACACTGTTTTTAACTATTCTTATCTGTGCTCTTCTCCCTCCTTCTTTCCTTTCCCTTCCCCCTGGTTAGTATGAACCAAGACAAGGGATCGTCTGTTTTCCCTCTTCCTTACCTCCCAACTTTAAGTGCAGTTCTATTATTCATAGGTTTTGTTAACTGAACTTGCAGGGATGATTAGTAAATATGATTAAGATATCTGCTGACAAATGTAAATATTAAATTGAAAGATGATTTTGTGTTCTTTTTTTTTTTTTTTTTTTTTGCGGTACGCGGGCCTCTCACTGTTGTGGCCTCTCCCGTTGTAGAGCACAGGCTCTGGACGCACAGGCTCAGCGGCCATGGCTCACGGGCCCAGCCGCTCCGCGGCATGTGGGATCTTCCCGGACCGGGGCACGAACCCGCGTCCCCTGCATCGGCAGGCGGACTCTCAACCACTGCGCCACCAGGGAAGCCCGATTTTGTGTTCTTTTATGTTACGTTTCTGTACATGTATTTAATCAGTTTTCAAATTAGTAAAATAATTGTCAACAAGATGGAACAAAAACGTGAAAATATTTTAAAAATTACTTTATGTGAGATAGTATATGTCAAGATTTCTATAAGAATTTGAGATCAGATGGACCAAGGAGTTATATAGTAAAACACCAGCATAGCCAGAAATGAAATCTGAGTTTTCTCTGCTATATGGTGTGATGATTATTATTTCCGTTTTTTTTCTGATAGGGCTATTTTTCCTTTAAGAATAACTTTGGGTCTTCTGAAGGCTTAAAGAAACGAAACCAGAATATCAATAGTAACTGTGGTTCTAAATTAAAGTGTAGACTTTATGCTATGAAAAAAAGTATCGATAAATTCTTTTCAGCACAAAAAGGTCTGACTGACATGGTAACGTCATATTTGAATAAATAGGGCAACATTAAATGATGTAGCCTAGTTCTGCATTGCGCATGCAAGGTGAGCACAGGAAGAGCTGAAAGGGTCAGGGAGGGGGGAGAAGGCCAGCAGGAGTGAGGGAAGTCTGAGAAACTTCGGCGTGGAGAGCACAGATAAGAAGTGACTGTTGAAGCGGGCATGAAAACATGGGCTGTAAACATGTCAATACTGCCATGCCCGGTCTTAACATATATTTTTCATTACATGTATTAAGTTTTTCTTGTGTCAGTGGGTATGAGAGAGAGGGACAGACAAAAAGGGAGTGAGAAAGAGTGTCCTAGGAGGTCGACAGTTTTATTGTTTGTTTTCACAATTAAATGTCTGGATATATTTGCGAGGACTGTCTTATGACTTTTACTACTTGTACTTGGGCAGCGGACAAAAAGTTAGTGTGGTTAATTGCTTTATTTTCCTTTTCCTGTCTCCCACCTGTCCTATCCCTTCCTCTTTCCCTAATGTTCTCTGAGACTCACTTTGGGCACCATCAGTCCCAGAAGCTTCATCCAGTGGCCTCTCTGATACCCAGGTCCCCCCACTTGCTGGGTTCATTGTCCTCCTCTGGGCCCCTCCACTCCAGAATATCCTGGGAATTACTCTATCACTGGGCTCCTCCAACATGTTATATAAATGTCTATTTATGTGTTTGTTTTCCCTACTAGAGCGTGAACTCCTTAGTGGAAGGTGTCAAGTCTTACTCGTCTGTGTATCCCCATGTCTAAAAAGGTGTTAGTGGAATGAACAAATGAATGATTTCCACACCTTGTAGTAGACACACTCACCATGGTACATGAGCATGGCAGTGGAGTCTCTGCGCTTTGATGGTCAGGAGATCCAGTGACTAGGGAGACAGATCACGTGAGCCATAGAGAATCGGGGGTGGACTGAAAAACGAGTGGGGTGTGGAGTTTCCTCATCCAGAGGTGCTCCACCAAGTAGGTTTCAGTGCTTGGGAGCAAGAGCCAAGTAAATGAGACGCCGTGTGTTAAGTGTTGCAGCAGAGGCCTCACAGACAGACTGGAAGCCTGTGATCAGTTCGGCCTGGGGAGGTTGGGAAGTGGATATGTAGCTGCTCACCAGGTACAGAAGAAGGAGGAGCATGTACCAGCCGTAGAGGTCCGAGGATCAGTTTTTGAGAAGTTGAGAAGGAGCTTGAGGCTCCTGGGAGTTGGGGAGTGGGCACGTGGTGGGAAACGAGATTGGAAGGAGCTGTGTTCGTAGTCCTAGTATCTGGTCTTTGCCCTGTTGACTGTGGGGAACCACTGGAGGTTTTAAAATCAGAGGAATGGCACAAATTCACATTTTAGAAGAATGCCGTGGCAGCAGTGTGAAAATTGGACTGGAAGGGAAAAAAGTGAAGACAATAGACTGGCCAGAAGACTGGCGCAGTGAGCAGCGGCCCAGATGAGCGAGATAAAGGGCCTGGATTAGGGCACTGACAGTGGAGGTGAGGAGGAGGAGACAGTGTGGGGTGTGCTTTGCTTTGGGAAGTAGAATTTGTGAGGCTTATTGACTGGAGCTCCATATAGCAGTTGTGAGAGAGATGGAAGAATAGCAAATGGCTGTAGATTTTTTTAATCCTCTAGCCATTGGGTGAGAGAGTAGAAAGGAAGCTTGGATTTGGTTTTGGACATCTGAGAAGGGGGCATCTAAATGGCAACAACTAGCAGACCGTTGGAAACGTGACTCCAAAGTTTAGGAGAGAAAGACGTGGAGGGTGGAGTCACGTGTGTGGATGGGCGAGATAACAAAAGGGGAGCTACCTGAGCAGAATGAGGGCGGGCCAAGCAGAGGGCCTCTGGACATTCCAGCATTTAAAGGGCAGGAAAAGCCCATCGAAGAACAGATTCAAAAGGGGAAGTAGTCAGTATCAGATTCCACTGTAAGAGGTCAAGTTGGGATGAGAAGTAGAATGAGGCCATTGGATTTGGTCAAGTCAGAGGCTCTCAGTGATAAAAATTGTAATCCTGGCATTAGAAACTTCATTCCAGTGGCTGAGTGCAGTGGGCGTTAATGAGTACAGACAGTGAGTATGTGTAGGCCATCTTAAAAAACAATTTGAAATAGGAGGTAGATTACGGAAAAAGGGTAGAGGGAGGGTCTTTATTTTGGCATCAGGTAATATAGGTATCCTTTGACGGTCTGAATGTCTACACATGCTTGGAACAGCAATTGTAGGAATCGAGAGATGGCTGACTAGGGACAGGTTGTGGAGTATTGCCCAGCAGTGAGGGCCTGGCTGAAGTGGAAAGCAAGTTCTTGCAGCAAATGGGAGAGGTACTTGAATTTTCTCCCATAGTGCTCTCCTTAGCCTGGGAGCTGGAACAAGTAAACTACAACATGACTATTTATTTAACTATAAGTAATTCTCATGTCAAAAGAACTTACTATAAGGTTCTTTTAAATAACAAGTACTTTTCAGTAGTCTCTGTGTGGTAAAATATATATAGAATTGATCACTTTAACCATTTTTAAGTGTATACTTTTGTGACATTAAGAACATGTAGATTATTTTGCAACTGTCACCACCATCCATCACCAGAACCTTTTCGTTTTCCCCACTGAAACCCATTAAACACCAACTCATTTCCCCCTGCCCCCAGCCCCGGGCAGCCACTGTTGTACTTACTACCTCTATGAGTTTAACTACTCTAGGGACCTGATATCAGAGGAATCATACAGTATTTGTCCTTTTGTGACTGGCTTATTCCACTTAGCATAATGTCTTCAAGCTTCATCCACGTGGTAGCATGTATCAACACTCCCATCAGTATTCTTAAAATATGATTTAAACACCTTTTTTTTTTTTTTAAGAACACAACTATTCCACGGCCATTCTAAGTTCTCAAGACCCGCCGCGTTGGTTTTACAGGGGGAGACGCAGGCAGAAGAACGGAATTCGGGCTTCCCTGGTGGCGCAGTGGTTGAGAATCCGCCTGCGGATGCAGGGGACACGGGTTCGTGCCCCGGTCCGGGAAGATCCCACGTGCCGCGGAGCGGCTGGCCCCGTGAGCCATGGCCGCTGGGCCTGTGCGTCCGGAGCCTGTGCTCCGCAACGGGAGAGGCCACAGCAGTGAGAGGCCTGCATACCGCAAAAACAAACAAACAAACAAAAAAACAACGCATTTACCGTGTGTCAGGTGCTGTACTGGTTGCAAATGCTTTGTCTGACTCAGTCTTCCCCACAGCTCTGGGAGGTGGATACTCCTGTTACTCTGCAGCTGAAGAAACTGAATTTCAGAGAGCTGAAGAAGCTTGGGCAAGGACACACAGCTGGCGTGTAACTGAGCCAGGATTCAAATCCTGGTCCTCCTGATGCCAGGCTCCATGCTCTTTTTAAAACCCTTCAGTCTCTCTGTAGTCCTGTCTCCACTTCTATTATTCTGAAGGAGTCAAATTTCTTTGCTTTGAACTGAATGAAGATGTGCTTTTTAAAGTGTTCCTCGTGTTCAGCAAATGTCCTTGGCTCCTTGTAACATTAAACTCTTGCTGTTGTGTATTTAAGCTTTTAAGAACAGAATCAAACATTTGCTCAAAGTGGAGAATTACTGGTATAATTAATATAAATAACAGTTATTTATTGATATTATCTGGTGTATTTGTTCAACTTAGAATTTATCTGAGGTAGTTTACAAAACTAAGTTGATAGATTTATAGTGTAGCTTTTTGAAGGAAAATACTTTTTTTGACTGAATTTATATTTCAATCCTAATCACAAGTAGGAAATGAGAAAATTTATATTTAAAAATGAAAAATGTATAACCATTCATTTTTAAGGATCTCACAAAACATTATTCAAGAAATCTGACTACAATATTTGATGCTGAAAGCCATAATCCGATACACGCCTTGCTGAAGATATTTTCTTTTAACCTATGAATGTTTCTCTGAATTCTTGAATCTCCTATGCTGTGCCAGTGAAAGACATTTTTTATTTTTATTATTATTATTATTATTATTATTTTAATTTATTTTTTTTCAGTACTTGGGCCTCTCACTGTTGTGGCCTCTCCCATTGTGGAGCACAGGCTCCAGATGCGCAGGCTCAGCGGCCATGGCTCACGGTCCCAGCCGCTCCGCGACACGTGGGATCTTCCCGGACCAGGGCACGAACCCGTGTCCCCTGCATCGGCAGGTAGATTCTCAACCACTGCGCCACCAGGGAAGCCCAAAAGACATTTTTTAAAAAGATCTAAGCACTGACGGTGACATACCAAGGTTGTTTGAGTGGATGATCCTGACAAAGTAAAAAAAGTCATTTACAGAACGGTAATTTCTAGAAGCTTCATGGAAGTAAGGGAGCTTCATGGAAGTAAGCTTCATGGAAGCTTCATGGAAGTAAGCCAGTGGGCTTCGGTGTCGTTTGAAGGCTGTGCTTATTTCTGCATCTTTGTTCATTGTTTTGCTTTGAAAACTTTGAGAGCACCACTGAGTTTTTGAGTTTAATCTGCATTCTGTGACCCATTGTTATAGAGACCCGAAGTCTGAAGTTTTGTTGACTTTAGAAAAGTCATTCTCTGAAGCCCATTTTTGGAGTGAGTTTAAAGAAAGAGGAGTACCAAAGCCAGGTTCAGTCTTATAGTGGATGCTTGGAAAAGGATAAGTGGTTCTCTGGGACTATTAGAGTGGATCAAATTACCTTCTAAAGTAATGATGACAACAAAGAATAAGTCAGAGGGACTATGAAACACTCTAAATTCTTCCTTCAGGCAAATGATACCAAATCATCAAGGATAGATCATTGTTTTCTCTCCATTTTATTTTTTATTTTTTTCTTGAAGATTGACAGAATTAGAAAGTTTACAACCCCCATCAGTGGTACATTTAAGTGTTTCAGTATCCAGGTGATGAAGAAGTACCTGATCTCTTCTGCTTTATTTCAAGGCTCTTCTCTTGTTCTGACTGATTACATTTAAAAGCAACTAATTAGTATCTGTAGCAAAAAATTTCTCATTGTAAAAGTCACGGATAAAGCAGGCACTTGCCTACCTAGAGTCAGAGACTTAAACTGTAATCAAATGTTCATGCCAAATGTTCATGCCTTATTGTTTTGTTCAGATGTAAAAGAAAGAACAATGCTCAAGATATAGCAAAATCTTTAAAGTATGCAAATTGTGTGACCCTTGCTGAGTCAGGTGAGTGGGTGATGCTGGGAGGAGAGAGTTGTAGAAAAACCAACTTGTAGCAAGGACCCAGGCTAAAGAGAACAGGAGTGGGGCTGAGAATATGCTCGAGGAGAAGGAATTCTTTGGAAGGGGGACGCCTGAGTGGTTAGGTGGTGGGTCCAGTGGCAGAGGAGAAAGCTTTTGAACTGAGAGGACTGGATCTGGGGCCCAGAGGGAAAAGGACTCGCTCTCTTTACCTCGGGACTTGAGAGGAGAGCTCAGCCTGCGTATGGAAGTGGAGGTAGAGTGGCCTAACAGAGAGTACTGACTCCAGGGAATTGCCGCCCAGACGGAAAGGAAATATCGTGGAAGGCCTAGGAGAGTCTTTTTAATGTTCTAAACCTACCATGAAATTGCATACTGTGAGACTATTGTGCTTAAAACTTAATCCAAATGGATAGCATTGGTATTCCCGAGATGCACACGTAGTAAATATTTTTGGTGTATTTGAACAAACTCTCAAGTCTGTTATTCACTACGGAGTACCAACTAGGGGATTCCTGTTAGCAGACAAGAGAGAGCAGGATATGATGTCTTCACAGGACAAAACTCCGATACATTTAATTCAGGTAAGGTGACAAAACCCAAATGTGAAATCTCAGGGAGGCAGAAAAGTACCCTTTTTTTGTATAGCATTTGATCCTTAAAAATTATTCTCTAATTATCATCTCTCAGAGCATGGCTGGATTTGGCCCACTTAAACTGCCATAGGTCCAGGAAGGGTAGAGATCTGGAGTTTATTCATTCATTTGGGAAGGAACCCCAGTAAGAAACATAGAATATAGAACCTGGAGATATGATAATATAACATGATTGTCCTTAGTGTAGGTGGAATCCTAAACACTGGGATAAGTTTGAGGTATAGAGGTTACGTGACTTTAGTTTATTATCCTCTGGTTTTTGTCTTGTCTGCACTGTTATGTTTTATGAAACTTAGTAGAGCATTCTCTAATTTGGAGCAGGAATTATTCTTTGATTTCAGGCAACACCTTAGCTAACTTCCTCAATCAGGATATGTTTAGTCAACAGATAACTCTTTTTTTTTAAAAAAATAAATTTTATTTATTTATGTATTTATTTGGGCTGCGTTGGGTCTTCGTTGCTGCGCGCGGGCTTTTTCTAGTTGTGGCGAGTGGGAGCTACTTTTCATTGCGGTGCACGGGCTTCTCATTGTGGTGGCTTCTCTTGTTGAGGAGCATGGGCTCTAAGCACATGGGCTTCAGTAGCTGTGGCACGTGGGCTCAGGAGTTGTGGCACACAGGCCCTGAGCACAGGCTCAGTAGTTGTGGTGCACGGGCTTAGTTGCTCCGTGGCATGTGGGATCTTCCTGGACCAGGGCTCGAACCCATGTCCCTGGCACTGGCAGGCGGATTCTTAACCATTGAGCCACCAGGGAAGCCCCAACAGATAACTCTTGACACATACTAAATACAAGTGCGTTGCCTGCTTTGGGTGGATACTACGATGAGATCAGAGGCAGACATTATTCTCAAGTTGATCTAGTGGGAAGGGAGGATGGACGGAGGGTTGGGAACTTGGGTTCTGCAGTCAGACCCAACCTGGGTTCAGATCCTGGTTTTGACATGTTCTAGATACATAACCTTGGAAAAAGCTGCTCAATTTCTCTAAGCCTTCCAAGGTTATACACCTAGTACATGTCAACACCAGGATCTGTGTAGTAGTACCTATTTCATAGGAGTGCTGGAGATAATAGTTTGTAAACTCAGGAATTTAGGAAATCCTCTGTAAACATTGGCAACACACACAGTTGAACAGAATGCTGCCCTATGGGTCTAGGGCATTATGACTTTGCTGGAAGTTCAGTGTTAGAGATAGGACTTGGGGAGTTATCTATATGGAAGCAATCATCCAGACTGTATGACTTTGAATGACATTGCCAGAGATAAGCACAAGAAATAACAGGACAGAACACAGGATCTTTTTTTTTTTTAATCCACAAAAGTGGACTAGCAATTATATTTATCTTCTTTGATGTTTTGTTTTATTACCTTGTGATCACTCAGATGCTATGGGAGGTGAATCAGACTGATACCAATATGAAGATGACATAACTCATCAACTCTTTTTAACACACAGTTATTGAGCCTGTTGTATACACTTGTCATGGTTCTAGCACTAGATCTACTTTTTCAGTTCTGAAAACAAATCAGACTAAGAAGCCATCTGGGTGGTTAGCTGTCAAACTCAGCAGTTTGGCTGACTATTAAAGATAGGTGGCTATAGATGTTGGAGAGTTTTCACGCACAATGAATGAAACTGCTAAATAATAATTTGGTAAATAATAAATAAGTGGTGGAGATGGATTTCTTAGCTCACTATTTTGTTCAGACATTGTGGTCTCAACTTATTTAAATATCTATAAATGTTTAATATCACTGATTGCCCTGTCATGTGCTTTATTCTTTTAAAAAAGTTACATAATATTTGATACATGCAAAAGGTTATATAAATCTATAAATTAGTAGAACATTATCAATACATTGAAGCTACAGTGTGAGGAGGAGCTTAACTCGTTTACTGCATTATTACAGCTTACTAAACATTATTGGTCAATAATTAAATATTTCCAGAACGCCACCCCTCTGTCTCCTGCCAAGCATCTGGTGTGGGCCTCGGGTCTTTGTTGGTCAGTCAGTTTAGTGTTTGGGAAAAACAGCTGGACACGGACCAGAGGGGTGTGAGGATGAGCTGGCATTGGTGTCTGTCACCACATCTAACCAAGAAGAGATAATCAGCTGCTGCCGCAGTTCCTCCTCCTCCTCCATCTGAAGTGAATTCCTCTTTTGGCCAACTCTGCCTGGAGCCATTTGTGGCCAGGGATTCTGGGAAATGTAATTCCACTTAAGTCGAGTTGATACAGTACAAACCAGCACATGTTCCTGTACTTGTTTGTTGTATTGTAAACAAGAGAGACATTCAGAATTATTTCTGCTTAGAAGATATCAGAAGAGTTATTTAAGATACCAGAAGAGTTTAAAAATAGAGTTTAACTTGATTATATCATTGTTTCCTTTTCCATTAAACTATATCTTTATTTTCAAAGCCATGAGATAACTTAAAACAGGAGTAATATAATCTTACCTTCTTCTGTTGAAAGAGTTCTTTTAATTTGGTAAGTAATTTGAACCTCGAGCTAAAAGAAACAAAACAAAACTTAAAAAAAAATTATTCAGTACAGTGCCATCTAGTGATAAATAATTTACTTTCTGGTTGAAGATAACTACTACATTTTACTTCTTGATAAATCAAGAACTCTTTTTTTTTGGCTGCGTCGGGTCTTCATTGTGGTGCACGGGCTTCTCATTTCTGTGGCTTCTCTTGTTGCAGAGCACAGGCTCTAGGCACGTGGGCTTCAGTAGTTGTAGCACGTGGGCTCAGTAGTTGTGGCTCTCGGGCTTCAGTAGTTGCAGTGCGTGGGCTCAGTAGTTGTGGCTTGCAGGCTCTAGAGTGCAGGCTCAGTAGTTGTGGTGCACCGGCTTAGTTGTTCCGTGGCATGTGGGATCTTCTGGACCAGGGATGGAACCTGTGTTGCCTGCATTGACAGGCAGATTCTTAACCACCGTACCACCAGGGAAGTCCCAAGAACTTCATTTTTAATCATGCCAAATAATTTACTTTCTGGTTGAAGATCGCTACTACATTTTACTTCTTGATAAATCAAGAACTTCATTTTTAATCATGCCTAACTCCTAAGACATATTAGGGGACTATTCCTAAATAGACCAAATATTTGCAAATAATTAAAAATAACCAGAAAAAAAAAGAGCTAGGAAAGTTCGGGTTTTTTTTTGCGGCACGCAGGCCTCTCACTGTTGCGACCTCTCCCGTTGCGGAGCACAGGCTCCGGACGTGCAGGCTCAGCGGCCATGGCTCACGGGCCCAGCCACTCTGCGGCATGTGGGATCTTCCCGGACCGGGGCACGAACCCGTGTCCCCTGCATCAGCAGGTGGACTCTCAACCACTGCACCACCAGCGAAGCCCTAGGAAAGTTCTTCTATCCTCAGATTTTATTCTACATCTACATCTGCATATGTAATGAGTCACAATTTGTCCATATACTGGATAACATTTGGAGGAGGAAAAATATTTTGTTTTTGAAAGAATAGGATTATTTTAGAAGCGTGATGTAGTGGAATGAACATGGGCTTCAAAATCAGGCAGGCAAAGGTTTGTCTTTTGGACCTTATATTTCTTATGATCTGTCAGGCAGTGTTCCAAGAACTTTATATGTACTGAATCATTAAATATTCACGAAAACCTGATGAGGCGTTTTGCAAGTAAGGAAACCAAGGCTCACAGAACAGTTAAGTGTTAGGGTGCTTATCTCATTGCTTTTGGGTTATTTGTGTGTTTGTTTCTCTAAAACAGAGTGACTCTGCAGGGAAGGTCTTATTAGTATTTGTTTTCCCAGCACCTAGTACAGGTTCATATGTCTGCAATTCAGCTGGTGAATATTTGATTTATTGATTTTTTTTTTTTGCTTCCATAAAATGAAGACACAATAGCCACAACAAGACAATATAAAATTAAATTGTTTAGTTAAAATATCAGTGTTTTCTCTGAGTGAAAAAAATACGTAATTTAAAAAAATATTACACAGTGAGAAATCCTAGGTTCTAGTCTCTAGATTTAATTTTAATCTCAGTTATACATGCACAGAATTCAAAGAGTCCAGGGGTTGTACAAGGCTTGTTACAAAACTCAGCAGTCTCCCAACTCTTACCCCCACCCCAGTCCCTGCTCTCTGAAGTTCAACTCTGAGACCTAATTGTTTTGTTGTTTACCTCCAAATCTCCAAATAACATGTTGCTCTTTTTCCAGTTTTAAATTTTTCAGTCTTAGGCATCACCTTTGACTTCTCATGATAGAGGAAGAGGATTTATCTTTCTTATGCACCCTCACTCTATGTGCAGAACCCTCCTGCCTGCTCGTTATAATTAAATTTTGAATAATAATCAGTGTTTACATTATTATGACCATGAAACCATTATTCACAGCTGAGGCATATAATCCATGGTTACTTTTTCTTTCCAGCACAGCTTTTTGTTTTCCCTGGTGTTAATATTGTCTTTTTTTTGAGAGAGGACGTTTGCTTACTTAGATTTTATGTATTTGTCACTTATTCCTCCCTAAACTCTTCCCCAGATGTCTAAATATAGTTAGGGTATGTGACCTTGACCCAGTTTTTTAACTCTTCAGCTAAAACATTTTGTCATTTTTGGTGTGAAAGGTCCAGACGACATGAAGACTTACGCTACTTGTATCTTTAAAACTTTATGGTTGCATGAAACAAATATCTGGATATTTTGTGCTGACCACATCCTTAGTGGACAGCACTGCCAGCCAGCACACAGCCCTCCTCTCTGACCTTGGTGGTCTTTTCTTGGGTAGCTGGAGCGCCTCTGCTCCAGGGCGGCATGGGACTCAAGGTCTGGCTGGAAGTGGAGCCCCACTTGTGTGTGACCAAGACTGCTAGTCAGCAAAAGCTGTGTCAAGCATGCATAATAAGCTAGCAATACCCTCAGTCCATCCAGAAGATCAGAGATTCTTTGATTAGGGAAATTTACTTGAGTCTTTTGACAGGTGGAAGCACTGGTTATCTTTTATAGTGAATAGTCATAGAAGGAGAGTGGATAAGTTGCCAGGGTGAAATAAAGAATAAATGGCATAGGGCTTCCTTGATGGCGCAGTGGTTAAGAGTCAGCCTGCTGATTCAGGGGACACGGGTTCGTGCCCCGGTCCGGGAAGATCCCACATGCTGCGGAGCGGCTAGGCCCGTGAGCTATGGCCACTGAGCCTGTGCGTTCGGAGCCTGTGCTCCGCAACGGGAGAGGCCACAACAGTGAGAGGCCTGCGTACCGGAAAAAAAAAAAAAGAATAAATGGAATAGAATATATGAGCAGACATTAATTAAAATTTTGTTTGAAATAAAACAGGAAAAACCCTTGGCAGTAGCTTCTCAGAGATTGTTGTAAGAAATAATGTTGGAGACCTAAGCATGAATGATCCAGTGACTCTAAGCTTTGTGGATGTTTTGTTTACCTCCGTCATAGACCTGGTATGCTTGTGAATAGTGTCTGAGATGTTATTTGGGGGCATGTCATAATTACTTTATCTATGTGTAGAAGAAAAACTAGAGGACAGAATGAGACTGTCCTGTTTTCATAGAGAATTTGCTACAGAAGCTGTCATTATCGACGGCCAGCACTAGGAGGCCACAGAGACCGTGATTCTGAAGGACTGAGGTTCATGCATCTTTCCTGTTAGAGTTGAAAAAGAAACCTAAGGTAAAAAGCCCAGTTGATGTGCTGTAAAAACTTAAAATTTAGGAACAGATAAACTAGATAGTCATCCTAGTTTTCATAATGCAGTGATAAATGAGTTGAAAATATGCAACGCTGATTCTTTATATGCTTGTGATGTTGTAAATAAAATAAGCAAAGTGTGTATTTTTAGGAATGCACTTTTAAAAATTGTACTTCTGGTTTTTAGTTCTTGAACCTCTGGATCCAGGCCCTGACTACCAGTAGCTTCTTTTTTTTTTTTTTTTTTTTTTTTTTTGTGGTACGCGGGCCTCTCACTGCTGTGGCCTCTCCCGTTGCGGAGCACAGGCTCCGGACGCGCAGGCTCAGTGGCCATGGCTCACGGGCCCAGCCGCTCCGCGGCACGTGCGATCCTCCCGGACCGGGGCACGAACCCGTGTCCCCTGCATTGGCAGGCAGATTCTCAACCACTGCGCCACCAGGGAAGCCCTCAGTAGCTTCTTAATTGATGACACTTTTGGTCTCATTTTCCTCCAGTCCATTCTATGTATTGAAAACTAGAGTTTTCATCAGAAATAGTTTTGGTCATGTGTGTGCTCTGACTAGAAACCTTTTTTTCAAACTCAGAAGACCCAGAGAAATGTTCATGGTTTGGAAGACTCATATTGTTAAGATGCCCATTTCTTCCCAACTTGATCTATACATTGAAGGCCATCCTAATCAAAATCCTAATATGCCTTTTCTAGAAATTGACAAGATCATGCTTAAATGCTTATATTTATGTCAAAATATATTGATCCTAGAAGAGCTAAAACAGTCTTGAAGAAGAAAAATAAAGTTAGATGAGTTACACCCACCTAATGTCAAGACAATATAAAGCCACAGTAAACAACATGGTGTTTATGTAAGGAGAAACATAGAGCAACATAACAGAAGAAAGAGTCCAGAAACAGAGCTATACATATGTAAGCTATTGATTTTTAACAAACTTTAAAGTAATTCAATGGCAAAGAGCTTTATATTTTTAATAAATGCTCCTGGAACAAGTAGACATCCTATACCAAAAACTAACAAAACAAACAAAAATCCTCCTCCTCATGCCAGACATAAAATTTAATTGAAATATACCATAGATCTAAACATGAGGGCAAAATCATAAAAATTCTAGAAGGAAACAGGAGAACATCCTTGTGGACTTTGAATAGGCACACTTTTTACAGAATACCCAAAACACTGAATATTAAGCCTAATTTATATTTTGGTCAGGATTAAGATCATCTGTTCTTCAAAAAGCTGTTAAGAGAATTAAAAGATAAGCCATGAACTAGGAGAAAATATTTGCAATATATTTATCTGATAAAAGAACTGTATCCAGAAATAACCTATATAATGCCTTAACTGTAACCTAAGGAGAAATAATTTTAAATAAATAATTAATTTTAAATGACGTGTTACAATGCATAACTGACATAGTAAGATGCTTACAATTAGAGAGAGAATTATTCTGAAGGGGACAGCTGGGAATTCAGAATACCAGGGAGAACGTTGCTGTCTATAACGTGAAGAATTGTAAGTCTCTGAACAAAACTATTTTATTTTCATGGTTTTTGAATATATATTAAAACTATGCAAAAATGTAAAAAACAGGGCTTCCCTGGTGGCGCAGTGGTTGAGAGTCCGCCTGCCGATGCAGGAGACACGGGTTCGTGCCCTGGTCCGGGAAGATCCCACATGCCGCGGAGCGGCTAGGCCCGTGAGCCATGGCCGCTGAGCCTGTGCGTCCGGAGCCTGTGCTCCGCAACGGGAGAGGCCACAACAGTGAGAGGCCCGCATACCGCAAAAAAAAAAAAAAAAAAAAAATGTAAAAAACAAAAATAAGGTGGTCTTTTTTCTCTGCATTTCCTGTTAGTGCTAAATATAATATTCTAAAAAGGGAACTATTACCTTAATGACTGTAGCACGTCTTACTGGCTGCTTTCCCTGTGACCTTTCACCACTCTCTTCTAACAGAATCTCTGTTTGGGGGTTTTCTCTGATTTGCAGACGGAGGCATTTGGCTAACTCCTCCCCCTTCAGGCTCAGTTTAGATTTTCCAGTCTCTCACAGCTCCGTGTACATCTCTTGTCATGGACTTGCTGTACTGTGCTGTGATGGATCATTGTTGGTATCACAATTGACCACAAGCTCTGTGAGAGCAGGAACTTACTCTTACTCACAGTTGTGTTCTTAGGAACTAACCTGGTGCCTGGTGACTGATACGTTTTTAATATCTGTATTTGTTCATATTACCCTGAAAGCAGACACAGGGTTCCTGAGGCAGCGATAGATTATTACTTACGTCAATAACCTAAGACAAGAGGCTCTGAGTTTATAACTCTGCAATGTCTCCATGACCCTGGTTTCATCATCCTTCTGAAATGTGAACACATACCTCAGGGAAGATCAATCTTTTACTATCTATTTAGTCATTTTTTAAGTTTTAAGGCTTGTCCTTTAACCCAGGTCCCAGTAAATTTTCGCAGAAATCTCTAACTGTGCAGAAGTACAAAAATACTCGCTTCATGACAGTGATAGAGTAGGTGCTCAATAAACTATTTATTAAGTGTTGAACAATTTAAAAGAATAAATTCAACCCAGTGATCTCAGCTGGGGCAGGGATTGGGGGCTTTAGTGGTGGGATGTGGGGAAAGTGTAGCAGAATCATGTGGGGGAATTTTTTCTCAACAATATACTTCCTACCCCCAGATTCTGACCTGCTCCTGTTAACTGTCATGTGCCTTTAGGCATTTGTTTTTTTGTGTGGCCAAAAAGGAGGTGAGAACCCGGACATAGCCTGCCCTGTGTTTGAATCCCTTCTGTGTAGCCTTTCCTATTAAAGTTAGTAATGGAACAATTTGTCTTGACACCTGATCCCAAGGTTGCTGTGTCAGTGTTTACATTTATTCCAAATGATTCTTCTATTTCATGTTTTTTACGTGGATTTGGTGGGATTTCTTAAAGGGTGTTTCTTTTTTTATTGATAGCTTGCCTTTCTTCAGAGAGAGTCTGAGGCAACCCTACAGCAAAAATACATAAAATGAAAAAGCATATAACAGAAAATCAGAAATAAGAAAAAGGTGAGAAACATGCTGATTGATTTAAATTCAGATTTGGTTCTGGTTTTTTTTTTTTTTTTTGAGGTATAATTGACAGACATTATATTAATTTCAGGTGTACAACATAATGATTTGATATTTGCATGTATGGGAAGTGATCACAACAGTAAGTATAGTTAGCATCTGTCACCATACAGATTTTTTTTTTTCTTGTGATGAGAACTTTTAAGATTTACTTTCGTAGCAACTTTCAAATATGCATGATGATATTATTAACTGTGGTTGTCATGCTGTATGTTATCAATACATCTTCAGTGCTTATTTATTTTATAACTCGAAGTTTGTACCTTTTGGCCCCCTTTACCCATTTTGCCCACCCGCTGCCCCTCACCTCTGGCAGCCACCAATCTGTTCTCCATATCTGTGACCTTAGTTTTTTTTTTTTTAGATTGCACATATATGTGAGGTCGTGCAGTATCTGTCTTTCTCTGTCTGACTTATTTCACTTGGCATAATGCCCTCGAGGTCCATCCATGTTGTCATAAAATTTCACTCTTTTTCATGGCTGAATAATATTACATTGTGTGTATATACTATTTATTTATTTTCTTTATCCATTTATTTGTCAGTGGTCACTTAGGTTGTTTCCATATCTTGGCTGCTGTAAATAATGCTGCAGTGAACCCAGGAGTACATCTATCTTTCTGAGCTGGTATTTTCATTTTCTTCAGATGGTACCCAATGGTTCTGTTTTTTTATTGTCTTCTGCTAGAAAATGGCAGATATCATCAGTTATGTTCATGGTTCTTAACATTTTAAGTCACAGACCCCTCTGATGAAATCTGTGGCTTCTCTTCTGAGAAGAGTGAACACACACATAAACTCAATTTTGCTATCATTTCAGGCCCATCCTTCCCCATGGAACCTTTTGTTATCAAAGAAGACAAGCTATACCCGTTCCTTAAAAAGGAAGAAAGTGTTCTTCATATTTATTAGGTTCTAAAAAATTTGTTTCTGTAATAACATATTTCAAACATACAGAAAAATAAATAGAAAATAAATTATCAAATATTATCAGTTATAATATTTGCTTTAGTTTTTTTAAGTAATAAAATATCACAGACAAAATAAAAACTTCCTGTTTAGCATTATTTATTTACTTATTTTTTTTGCGGTACACGGGCCTCTCACTGCTGTGGCCTCTCCCGTCGCGGAGCACAGGCCCCGGACACGCAGGCCCAGCGGCAACGGCCCACAGACCCAGCCGCTCCGTGGCACGAACCCGCATCCCCTGCATCGGCAGGCAGACTCTCAACCACTGTGCCACCAGGGAAGCCCCTGTTTAGCATTTTTGACCCTATTCTCCCCTCTTCCTCCTTAGTAGAAACCACTATATTGAATTTAGTGTTTAACATTTCCACACGTATTTTATACTTTTACTGCCTTTGTATACAACTGTATACATACATACATATAATATTATTTTATATGATTTCAAACATTTTTTCTTTATTGTGGTAAAAAGCACATAATATGAGATCTTCTTTCTTAACAGGTTTTTAAGTGTATGGTACATTATTGTTAACTCAGCGCAGTGTTGTCCAGCAGAGCTCTAGAACTTCTTCATCTTGCATGACTGAAACTCTATACCCACTGAACAGCAACTCCCATCTCACCCTCCCCTCCAGTCCCTGGCAATCACTGTTCTCCTTTCTACTTCTATGAGTTTGACTGCTTTAGCTACCTTATTATATAAGTGGAATCATGCACTATTTGTCCGTCTGTATCTGGCTTATTTCACTTAGCATAATGTCCTCACGGTTCATCCATGTCACATATGACAAGACTTCCTTCTTTTTATGGCTGAATAATATTCCATTGTATGTTTACACCCCATTTTCTTTATCCATTCACCTGTTGATGGACATTTAGGTTGTTTCCACCTCTTGGCTGTTGTGAATAATGTGGCAGTGAACATGGGAGTGCAGATATCTCTATGAGATGCCAATTTCAATTCTTTTGAATAAAGATCCACAGGTGGGATTGCTGGATCATATGGTAGTTCTATTTTTAATTTTTTTAAGGAGCAACGATTACTGTTTTCCACAGCAGCTGTACCATTTTACATTCCCACCCTGCACACAAGGATTCCAGTTTATACACATACTTGTCAGCACTTCTTAATTTCTGTTTTTTTAAAATAATGGCCATCCTAATGGGTGCGAGGTGATATTTCTTTGTGATTTTGATTTACATTTCCTTCATGATTAGTAGTGTTGAACATCTTTTCATATCCCTGTTGTCCATTTGTATGTCTTTAAGGAAAAGTCTATTTAAATAGGGTGTTACATGATTCTTTTTGCTATTGAGTTGTAGAAGATACTTATATAGTTGGAATTTTAACGCCTTATCAGATATATATATGCAAATATTTTCTCTTATTCTGTGGGTTGCCTTTTCAGTCTGTTGATTATTTCTTTGGCTGTGCAGAAGCTATCATTGTTTTTTTGGTAGCATTTATTTATCTTTGGTATTTGTAGCTGTCCTTGATTCTTTTAAATATATGTAGTATTTCGTTATAAGCCTATATCACCATATGTTTATCCATTCTCCTGTTAATTCATGTTTGAGTTGTTTCCAGTTTTTTGCTGTTACAAACAGTGCTAACAAATACTCTTACATATGCCTCCTCATGGACATGTGCCAGTTTTTCCTCTAGTGCACATATTCAGGAGTGGAATTGTTTGCTCATAGATATGAGCTTCTTTACCTTCATTATTTATTTATTTAAAAGAAGATGTTGGGGGTAGGAGTTTATTAATTAATTTATTTATTTTTGCTGTGTTGGGTCTTCGTTTCTGTGCGAGGGCTTTCTCCAGTTGTGGCAAGCGGGGGCCACTCTTCATCACGGTGCACGGGCCTCTCACTGTCGCGGCCTCGCTTGTTGCGGAGCACAGGCTCCAGACGTGCAGGCTCAGTAGTTGTGGCTCACGGGCCTAGTTGCTCTACAGCATGTGGGATCTTCCCAGACCAGGGCTTGAACCCATGTCCCCTGCGTTGGCAGGCAGACTCTCAACCACTGCGCCTGCCTTTATTTTTTTATTTTTTATTTAAATTTATTTTTATTTATTTATTTTTGGCTGTGTTGGGTCTTCGTTTCTGTGCAAGGGCTTTCTCTAGTTGCGGCGGGCAGGGGCCACTCTTCATCGCGGTGCGCAGGCCTCTCACTGTCGCGGCCTCTCTTGTTGCGGAGCTCAGGCTCCAGACGCGCAGGCTCAGTAGTTGTGGCTCACGGGCCCAGTTGCCCTGCGGCATGTGGAATCTTCCTGGACCAGGGCTTGAACCCGTGTCCCCTGCATTGGCAGGCGGATTCTTAACCACTGCGCCACCTGGGAAGCCCCTGCCTTTATTAAATATTGCGAAATTGCTCTCCAAAGTGGCTGAATATATTAAAATTTTTTTATTACTATATGATATTTTGCTAGTCTGGTATGATATTGTATCTCATTGTAGTGTTAAATTGCATTGTACTGACTATGGACATCTTGTGTTTATTTTCCACTTAGATTTCCTTTCCATTAGTTGGCTGCCCACAATTTTTCTCTATTTTATTAATTCAGTTGTTTATGTCTGCTTCTTGATTTTTAGGAGTTTTTCTTGTATTCTGTAAATTAACACTTTGTTGGTTATTAAGGGAAGCCCTGTATCTTATTTTTTAAAGCCCTCATTATAGCAAGGATGTTTTTTTTTTAGCTTTTTAATTTTTTATTTATTTTATTTTTGGCTGTGTTGGGTCTCCGTTTCTGTGCGAGGGCTTTCTCTAGTTGTGGTGAGCGGGGGCCACTCTTCATCGCAGTGTGCGGGCCTCTCACTATCGCGGCCTCTCTTGTGGAGCACAAGCTCCAGATGCACAGGCTCAGTAGTTGTGGCTCTCGGGCTTAGTTACTCCATGGCATGTGAGATCTTCCCAGACTAGGGCCCGAACCCATGTTCCTGCATTGGCAGGCAGATATTCTCAACCACTACGCCACCAGGGAAGCCCACAAGTTTTTTTTTCTAAAAGTTTTCAAAATTTTTTTCACATTTATGTCCTTAATTAGCCTGATAATGTTTCTCAATGGTGTGAAAGAGGGATTTAATTGTACTTCCTTACAGATGTGCTATGTCTTAGCACAACTGTTCAATAGTTCATCATTTCCCCACTGATTTACAGCACTACCTCTATTACATATCCAATTTCCAAGCATATATGTCTTTTTCTGGGTGTTCTGTTGCTTTCATTTGTCTGTACTGTGTTACCGTGGTTTAATACATCTTAACATTTTGGAGGGCATGTTGCCTGTGTTCTTCAAGTTTGTCAAGGCTATTCTTGGCTCTCTTTTTCTCAAGAAGGACCCTGTAGAGAGTTTTATTAGAATCAGATTGAAATCCCACTCCATTTAAGGATATTTATCAGGTCTTCCATCCACAAACATCGTTTGCTTTTTCATTTACTCAACTTTGTAATTTTCTCTGTAAAGTGCTTGAAACTTTCTTGTTAGATTTATTACTAGAAATTTATTATTAGCTTATAGCTTTTAATTGCCTTCTTTCTCTCTCCTTTTCTTTTTTCTCTTTCTTTTTTCTTTCTCTTTTTTATTGAAGCATAGTTGACATAACATTATATTTGTTTCAGGTGTACAATGATTTTCATTTTTTATCTATTGGAAAATGAGCACCACAATAAGTTGAGTTGACATCTGTCACCATACATAATTACACAATTCTTTTTCGTGATGACAACTTTCAAGATCCATTCTCTTACTTTCAAATATGCAACACGGTGTTATTAACTGTAGTCACCATGCTGTACATTACATCCCCATGACATTCATTTTATACCTGGAAATTTGTACTTTTTGATTACCTTCACCCGTTTTGCACCCTGCTCCCCCTGCCCCTGTACCACATGCAGCCACCAGGTCTGTTTGCTCTATCCATGAACTTAGGGTTTTTTTTTTAAGTTGCCATTTATTTATTTATTTTATACATATGTTTTATTTATTTGTTTATTTATGGCTGAGTTGGGTCTTCGTTGCTGCATGCGGGCTTTCTCTAGTTGCTCTGAGCAGGGGCTCCTCTTCATTGCTGTGCACGGGCTTCTCATTGCGGTGGCTTCTCTTGTTGTGGAGCATGGGCTCTAGGCGTGCAGGCTTCAGTAGTTGTGGCGCACGGGCTCAGTAGTTGTGGCTCATGAGTTTTAGAACACAGGGTCAGTAGCTGTGGTGCATGGGCTTAGCTGCTCTGCAGCATGTGGGATCTTCCCAGACCAGGGCTTGAACCCATGTCCCCTGTATTGGCAGGCGGATTCTTAACCACTGTGCCACCAGGGAAGTCCTGCCATTTTAAATGGTAGCTTTTCCTAATTAAATTACAAAGTGGTGTTTTTTGACTTCTAGGAATTACATTCATTTCTGTATATTGACCTTACATCCAGCAACATTGATGAACTTGTTTTTATATTACTTTTAATAGCTTGCCTTCATAATTCTCTTTATAAATAATTATCACTTGGAGAAATTTTGTCACTTCATTTAAAATTTTAAATCTCTTTTTTTTTTTTTTTTTTTTTTTTTTGTGGTATGTGGGCCTCTTATTGTTGTGGCCTCTCCCGTTGCGGAGCACAGGCTCCGGACGCGCAGGCTCAGCGGCCATGGCTCATGGGCCCAGCCGCTCTGCAGCATGTGGGATCTTCCTGGACCGGGGCACGAAACTGCGTCCCCTGCATCGGCAGGCGGACTCTCAACCACTGCGCCACCAGGGAAGCCCCTAAATCTCATTTTTATTTCTTTTATTACATTGACAACCTCTGTGCTGTTGAATAGAAGCGATAGTTGTAGTCTTTTTGGTCTAATTTCCTGGCTTCTAAAGGAAATACTTTAATCATTAAGTATGGTTTTGTTATAGGTTTTTGGTGAAACTAAGGAAGTTCTTTCTATTCTCGATATGCTAGGATGATTATTCTTTTAATCAGGAAGGTGGGTAAAGAATTAACCAAACCATTCTCATTCTCTAAGGACAAACCTGACCTTGTATGAACTTTCTACTTAATTTCTCTGAATCTCGATAAAGGGGAATGTCAGCCATGTTACTAGGCAACACTGCTTATGGAATAAATGATCTTTCTTTGGTAAATATATTTGGACTGGGAGGAACTATGCATGAACTCTAAATTCTTGGTTAGAAGCAGTAGCTTTGAGCTTCCCTGGGGCACTTTTCAGAGATGGGTATGAACTTCATAGGGACCCTGGAAGCTGTGACTGGGATCGTTATTTGAGGTGTTTGTTTCTATTTGGGACATAAGGCTTCTCAGCCAGTGTGACTCTGCACCTACCCTGTGATTCTCATTTCCTTGCACCTGAGCTGTCATCTGAATGCCCAAGAGAATAGCTCCTGGTTGGCCAGGTGGACTCTTCCCATGAGGAGGAATACCTGAAACTGCCTTGCTGGCATGCTGTGTTTTCTTCTTATGCTTTCTGAGTAGATGGCTGCTACGTGTGGCCTTTCCTTTGGTAAGTGGGTAGCTCAGAACGTGTAGAGAGAAGTCCCACATGGGCAGTACACAGTGCATCCAAGCGAAATATAGAAGTAAGTGTTTACTGGGGCTGATCTGAGTTTATTACTCTCACTTATAACCTTCAATTTCTAGTTTTCACCCATTGGAAAACTCATATTCATATTGAGTACAAATTAATATTATAAATTTGAACTTACAATAACAAATATATAGGATATACCATTTTAATTTTTTATGTATTAGGTTTGGTTTATGTTTGCCAACTCAGAAATGGTTCTGCTACTAAAAAAAGTTTGATAACTAATGTTTTAGACCTGTATGGTCCAATGGGTAGGTATTTGCCCTTCTAGTAAAGCTTTTAAAATTAAATAAAATTTTTTAAAATTAAAAGTGAATATAATTAAGAATTCAGTTCCTTGGTTGTACTAGTCTCATTCCAAGTGCTCAGTAGCCACATGTGGCTAGTGACTCACATACTGGACAGTATAGGTTTAGAATATTTTCATCATCACAGAAAGTTCTGTTAAGACAGCCTTTCTAGCTATTATTTTTTACCCATCCAGATTAATGAGAGCTTTATATTTTTACTGTATATGTCATTTGCTTTAAGAAACTGCTGGATGAACCAGTCAAGATATCTATCAGGGACAGTATTGAAGACCCCAGTGTATTACTGTATAATGATCTGCTAGAGACATCTTTCTCAGATTGCATACCAGGACAAATTCTGTTTCTCCCGAGACTTACCGTTGCCTCATGGCTAGTGTGAATTTTGTAATTGATTTGGCTTTCCCTTTTTGCTTTATCAACCAGATAGTGTAAGCCCAAATTTATGGCCTACATAATTGCATGCTTTTTTTCTCTTATTTGAATTTTTATATTTGTAAAATATTTTATTGTAATGTCTGCATCTTTATAGGTTGTAACAAATGCTTTGAGAAAAGAGGTAGAGTATAAAAATAGTAATAAATAAGTACCTTCAAGATTTCGATGGATACTTTTGTCACTTATTACTTTATTGACTTATTAGGAGCCACTTGTTACTGAACCTCAGTACTGACAAGACGTGAAGGAGCTAAAAACAGTTCTTGGCTGATGATGATTACAGTTTGTGCACATGTAATCTGGACTGCTTTACAGATGAGGTGACTTAGAATGTACACCTGTCACAAACCAAGTTTAATTCACTTTTCTAAAATGTTTTTATTTTTCAAAATAATGTTTGAAGAACTGTCTTACTAAAATACTTTGTAAAAATTTCAGACTTTTTAGTATTGCTAGGGAGGTTCAACCAAGAACCTATTTGAGTATTCAAACTGGTTAACCGGGCTTAAACAGAGACTAGAGAGGACTGTTTTGTTTCTTTGTGGAGTCTTCTGTATCTTTTAGATAACAGAGAATTTAATTCTGGGCGTTTGTGGCTTCTCAGTGTACTTTTCTCTTTTTTTAAAAATGTATTCTGGAACTTATAAGCAGGTCAACATTAGATATGTCTTTCCTGTTTTAAACATTTTGCAACTTTCCTTGCTTCTGCAAACACTTAAAGCAACTTACAAATTTCAGGCCAAAAATAAAGTAACTTGATATAAAAATAAAACCAATTTCACCTGAAAGAAGTTGAAGGATTAAGTATTCCCATCCGTCAATATTGAGAGATTTGGACAATATATTTGATTTCACATTTTTTAATTGCTCAAGGAAGAAAAAGAAACAGAATTCTGTCATTTTCATGTACTGACAACCGGAAACATACAAACATTTGCAGAAACCAAACATTTCCTGGAACTAAACTCGAGCAGAAATTTATCACGTGAATCATTGTTTAAAGAACCTTGTGAAAAATATCTTCAACCACAGTATGTGAAAGACCCAGGGGTGCAGCTCACATGGACTGGACTCTCGAGAGTCTGAGGAGGCTGCGGGAACCAGGGCTGGGAGGTGCGCGTGCCACAGGGCTGGGGGCGGTCGGTGGCTTTCGGTGGCTTTGGGAGCGCGGAATCCAGCACCTCTGCCGTGGGGAGACGCCACTAAGGAAGGGGCTTAAGAAATCTCGTCGTCAATAGCACCCTTCTGTTGTTTGTTTCTCTAAATATTTGGTGTTGTCAGCCTGGTTTTTGTATCAGTGCTAATTTTATCCTGTTCGTCAAGTTCTCAGATATATGCTTTCAGTGGAGATGTTTTATTCTGTAGATTAATGTGACGTGTTTTTTTTTTTTTTTTTTTTTTTTTTTCAGTACGTGGGCCTCTCACTGTTGTGGCCTCTCCCGTTGCGGAGCACAGGCTCCGGATGCGCAGGCTCAGCGACCGTGGCTCATGGGCCCAGCCGCTCCGCGGCACGTGGGATCTTCCCAGACCAGGGCACGAACCCGTGTCCCCTGCATCGGCAGGCGGACTCTTAACCACTGCGCCACCAGGGAAGCCCTGGGCTTGTATTTTTGACCATTCAGAAGTCTAGTTCACTGCAGAGTGAAGGTCAACAAGGGAATCTTTTTTTTTTTTTTTTTCCTCAAGGAGCAATTTCTCATTAATATAAGTTTTCATAACAGAGTAATTTGTGACTTCGCAACTTATGTGACATGGAAGAAACAGCTTTTGCCTGAAATATGTAAGGGCCAGATATAACAAACTGTTCATCTTTTCCATGAAAAACTTCAGTATCATCATCATAGTGCAATTTCTTTAAAGAATGCTTGTATCCCTTGTATCTGCTAGGGTGAATTAACTGAAAAAATTTTAAAGCACTTAAGCTTGTCCGGTAGGTTATAAGGTGACCTTTACATGTTTACCAGATACATTAGTTTTAATATAGATGTTGATTATTAGCTGCTCATTTTGGTAAAAACAGACCAATGCTTCTTTAAGATTGAGTCACAAGTGTCTGGCACGTAAGAAGGTGTGGTACTGGGCTTTAGGAAGGCGTCTTGGAGGGGGGTTTGAAGTCTGGTGATACATACCTATCATACAAGGCTATTATAAGGATTACATGTGATAATGTGGATTAAATGCCTGGTACATAGTAAGTACTTAATAAATGTTAGTTTATCATCCTCTCATGTTATTGATGATGGCCATACGTTAAAGTTCTTCCAGAATTTTTATGCTGGATCATAATAAATATACATTTTTAGGCATGTTGGGATCTATCCTGATTTTAGCAGTGTTGTTTTCTATTGATACTTAAGAAAAGCACTAATAACATATGTTGAAAATGTATAGTCTCTCATTAAATTATAGAATGATGATAATTTAAAAAAATAATGCAAATGGTTTTGAATTTCTTGGTGGAATGAGGCAAGGTTTAACAGTGTTCGAGAGTAGAATAATTGTATCAGAATTCAACTTGCTCCAGGCTTATCTGTGAAATATAATTTATCACATAAAGCTACTGCATTGATAAAATATTCTTACGTAGAGTCCAGTAAGAACCAAGAGGAGGTTGGAGTCTGGGGATTGGAAATGGAAGTGTATGCG
Source organism: Kogia breviceps (assembly GCF_026419965.1). NCBI lineage: Eukaryota > Metazoa > Chordata > Mammalia > Artiodactyla > Physeteridae > Kogia > Kogia breviceps. Next base: position 21,723,959 of record NC_081318.1, read on the forward strand.
GGCTGATACAGCCTGTAGGATTCATAGAACTCTTGGAAGACAGGCTTACTCATGAAAAGGACCTTGGCAACATTTGGCTATCGGCTGAGAAATGCCTTTGAGAGAGTTAGAGCAGTAATAGATATACCCCAGAAGTTGAAAGAAGAACTTTGTAAAAAGAAAGCAGCCAGAGCTGGGCTCTCAGTCACTGTTCTTCTTGCCATCCAATCTAAGCCCCCGCATGGCTATGATGAGGTCCCCCTACAGACGGTGCAGCAAATAACTTAACAGTGAGAGCTCCAGAGCAACTGGTCAAGACAGTGCTCACACAATGCAGAGCATTAGTAAGTAAGCATATACCTCCCCGGAGGAGGAAGCGGCTGGGTAGTTGCAGTGTAAGTTGAGGGAGCTGGTATTAATAGTTGAGACCCAGATGGCATATTTTAAGATGTTCTGCTTAACTTTTAAAGCTAGTAACATTCATATAATATAGGAAACTAAAATTTCAGTGGGAAATACAACATATCAATGATGAAATTATATTAAGACTTGGTGTGCTGGTTACTGTGCAAAATTTAATTGTAACTGCATGGTCCATGCTCTCCAAGAGCTTGCTGTTCAGGGCAGTAGAGTCTGGAGATTTAGTTAAATTGCCTATCCATGATATTGTTTTCACCCATTTTTTATTCAGTAAATATCTGTTGGAGACCTGTTAGGTGCCAGGCATTTTCATGCCACCGGAGGGATACAGTATGGAACAAAACAAAAAACTTTCCCCTTAAGAAGCTTAAATTCTACAGGTGGAAGAGAAAAAAAGAAAAATGATTTTTATTCTGATGAGAAGGGAAACAGTTGGTGGGTTTTGGGGAGTGGCATGATCTGATTTTTTAAAAAATTTATATATGACTCTGGCCTTTTGTTTTGAGAATAGTATGCAGTGAGGCAAGGAAAAAATCCACTGGGAGACTGTTGCAATACTCTAGATAGGGATGGTGGAGGCTTAGATGGCAGTAGTGGTGGTGGAAGTAGGGAGAAGTAGGCAGAATTTAGATATATTTTTAAGATAGAGCCAATGGGAGTCACTGATGGATTGGATACAGGGTGTTAGGGAAAGAGAAAAGTCAGGGATGACTTGGAGGGTTGAGTTGACATTTACTAACATGGGGGGATCCTGTAGGAGCATCAGCCTTAGGGGGGAACATCAGGAATTTGTCATGAGGTGATGTTAAGTGTGAGATGTCTGTTAGACATCTGGGAGTGATGTCAAGCAGGCAGCTGAAAATATGAGCCTTGAGTTCAGGGAAGAGGTTTAGGCTCTTGTAGGTGGTATTTAAAGTGATAAGACCCATTGGGATGACCAAGGGGAGGGAGTATAGATAGAAAAGAAGACAGAGAACTAAGAGCCCTGGGTCACTCTAACATCAAGAGGCTGAGATAATGAGAAGTCTAAGAAGGAATGGCCAGTGAAAGAGGAGGAGAGGCAGCAGTGTGGTGTCCTGTCCTGGAAACCAAACAAGAAAGTGTTTAAAAAAAGAGAGGATCCTCTCTTTGGGGATAGCAAATGGGACCTGCCTCAAAGGTGGCTGTGACGAACTGTTTAAATGGATGAGAGAATTCATTAAAGTGCCTGCCTCAGTACCTGGCTACTGGGTGGTTCAAGGTGGAAGTCATTGGTGACTTAACAAGAGCAGTTTCAGGGAAGCAGTGGGGATAAAATCCCGGTTGGAATGGGTTCAAATAAGAATGGGAGATAAGAATTGGAGACAGCAGATATAGTCAGCTCTTCTGAGTATTCCTATGAAATTGCATTAGAGAAATGGGGAATTTATTCATGGGAATGTGGGGTCAGGAGAAAGATGGGTGTGTGTCTGTCGTCTCTTTTCTTTTAGGTTGGGAGAAAGTACAGACTGTTAAATGCTGATGAGAATAATCCTGTATAGGGGGAGAGCTTGATGATGTAGTTGGATTTAAGATAATGAGTTGTTTGGATCATAGGTAACAGGTTGGTGGAAATAACTAGATTGTCCTTTGTCTCTTTAACTTCCCTTCTCAGTCTTTCATTCATTCATTTATCAAATATCTACTGAAGGTTCACAAGGTGCCAAGGATCAAGCCAGGGGCTGGGTAAAAAACAGTGATTAAGGGGTGAATCAAACAAACAATCTATACACTCTCTGGTGAAGTTTTTACTGTCTGGTGGAGATAAGCTTCCTAAAAACACACAAATAAATAAATACAGATTTCAATGACTGCTTCGTAGGAGAAGTATGGAGTACTTTTGAGAGAGAGAATGCCTCGGTGTACTTTAGATTGGGTGGCATTAGAAGGCCTCTCAGATAGGAAAGATGGTCCTAGAAGAAAAGATTGGACTGAAAAGAAAAGCATTCCAAGCAGAGGGAACAGAGCATGCAAAGACCTGGAGCAGGGGAGAACTTGGTGCTTTGGAGGATTTGAGAGGTCATCAGTATGGCCTCCTGAGAGGTAGGAAAGGACCAGGTTGTGCAGGACTTTGGAGGCCTTCTAAGATTTGGAATTATATCCTAATAGCAATGGGAAGCTGTTGAAAAGTTTTTAGGTGGGAAGTGACATGATAAGTTTGCACTGGTGGAAAAAACTACCTGTGCTGCAGTGTCACGGTGAATAGATTGGAGGCAGCAAGAGTGGGAAAAAAGAACTCCAATTTAGGCAAAAAGAGAGTATCTGTAAAATAGTGAGACTGAGATATTTACAGTTTTCTTATAAAAAATAGAATTGAGAATATCCTCTACTTAGCAGAACTGCTTTGAGCTTACCAGGTTTCTCAGCACCTGTGAAGAGATCATTTTCTTGTTAGAAATAATATCAACACAGAAGAGGCAGATGAAGATGTCAGTGATTTGAGATTGCTTAACATAAAATGAAACTTTAAAAAAGACTGTAGTAACTTGGTGAAAAATTTCAGATAATAAACTTTTTTTCCAAACTTTTTTTTCCGGAAAAAATACCAGTGACACAGCAGTATTAGAGACAGACTCTTTAAGAAAATGGATTAAAGTACTGAATATACACCAAGAATATTTAATCTACTTATGATATTTTAAGTGTCCATATAATATAAAGAAACCTTAATTTTTTTGCTTTAATTTAGCAGATGTACATTATTTTTATATTTTTTTTAGAAAAAAACCCTGTATAATGAAAACAGTTTATTGATCAATAAATAAATATTTCATAAGTTCCCCTTTTCACTTTCAAAAGTATCTTAGTTTTTTGATAAATTATGTGATTAGAGATAGAGGATCTCTCCAGTTGAAGGGTCAGACTGGTAAAAAAGCCATCAAGTTATAGTACAGGATGCATATTTTATTGCGCTAATTTAGACTTCCTCCCAAAGAGATTTCTTAAAACAGAAGGGCAGTTGTAATACCAAGTATCGCTATATCAGGTCACCCACAACTCCAGGGCCATGAATTAACTTGTTGTGAGCTCTCACTTTAAAAAAAAAAAAAGAAAAGAAGAAACAGAAGTTACTCCCTATCTAGACAAGCCACTCCTGAGAGTTCTTTCTTGGTTGTAACTGGAGTTTTCTTTCTCACACTGGCATTTTCTTTATGCTTTTCAGGGTGAAAAGAGCTGGGATATTTTATCAACTGGAGTTTCTCTGCCTCGCTGATGATCTAAGCTCAAACCTGCCAGTTTCTGGGAGATGATAGAAAACGCCCTCTAACATCTGAGTAAGTAGATGCTGTGGTGTGTTTTGATTTAACTGCTTTAAAAAAAAAAAGGAAAATTTTATAACTTTAAAGTTTTAAATTATCAGGTACTTTAATTGGGTTCTTTAAATTTTGTTGCTGAATAATGATGTCAATTATTACAATTCCAATAAGTGAATATTTTTAAATAATGGGATTCTGGAAGAAATTAATCCCCTGATGATAAAACAAAAAGTTAATGAAAACATTTTCCATGCGTAATAGTTTAGCTTTTAAGGAACATACTGAGGACCTAAATGTATATATTAAAAATGTAAGAGTACTCTCCTTAGTGCTTTATTTTACTTTTATATTATGAATGCAAAAATATTGGTAAGACAACTGTTATGAATTTTTTAAATGCAACTCTATATAAAAATTGTGTTTTAATACGGAATGTATTTTGGCTACCTTGAAATAAATACTGGTTTGTTTCTTGGAAGTAGAATTTTAAAAGTTCTTTCTATTTGAAAATAAAGATTTTTTTCCTCCTAATATAGATAAGATTACAAAATTGCTCTGGATTTTGACTTTGTTTCTTAACTAAAGAGACTGAGAAAGAAAGGTATTCATTCTTTCTAATTAAAACTTCTGAGTGAAGTTTAAAGAGTTGAGCCAGTCATTTTGATATAAACTGTTTTTCAGAATGAAAGCTACTAGTTCTCTTGTTATATCCATTGAGTCTGTTTTGACAAAACTAGGAAACTATGAGGCTGTACCAGGGCCTTTTTTGGAATGCTGAGGTGAATACAATTAATAAATACAGAAGATGCTTCCCACTACAATGGGGTTATTTAAATTTGGTCTGTATCTGAGCTGTGCAGTATAGTAGCCAATAGTAACTATTGACATTTGAAATGTGGCTGGTCCCAGTTGAGATGTGCTGTGCATAAAATACACACCACATTTTCAGGACTTAGAATGAAAAAAAGACTGAATATTTTATTAACAATTTTTGTATGAATCATGTTGAAATGATAATATTTTGGATATATTGAGTGAAACAAAAATATTATTACAATTAATTTCACTCATTTTCTTTTACTTTTGTTTTTTTAATGTGGCTGCTAGATAATTGTAAATTACTTGTGGCTTACATTATATTTCCAGTGGACAGAACTGGCCTGTTGTATATGATCAACATGCTTAGTCATCCATTACTCAACATTCTGTAAGCCTTGACCCTTCTGGGCTGTGTATGGATCAATTAATATAAATCTATGTTGTTTTAAGAATATGATTCTTTGATTCATCAAATATTTACTGAGTACCTCCTGTGTGCCAGACAGTCTTCTAGGTACTGGTGTTACAGTAGTGAACAAAATAAACAAAACTTCGTGCCTTCATGGAGTTAACATTCCATTAGTGAAACTAGACTAAAAACATAAATAAGTAAAATATATAATCTATTTGAAGGCAATAAGTGCTTTGGAGAAAATGCAAGGGAGGGGTTCAATTCTAAATAGATTGTTCAGGGAAGGCCTCACTGAATAGGTGTTATTTGAGCAAAGACTTGAAGAAGGTGAGAGAAAGAGCCCTATAGATATTTGGGGGAAGAGGGTTCTAGGCAGAGGGGATAGCAGGAGTGTGCCTGGCTTGTTTGAATTGTAGGAGGCGAGGTGATTGATTGGAGGGAAGTGAGTGATGGGGAGAGAAGATGAAAGGTAATGGATGGTAACATCGTGTGAGCACTGGTTATTGTCTATGCAGACACAGAGGTAAAACTTCTAGGGAACCAGGCCAGAAAACAGAAATAGGAATTTTAAAAACAAAGCAAAGGTATCAGAGGCTACACTTCATGGGGGGAAGACGGATTCTACAGTTTTAAGTTCAAGTTACTTACTAAAAGAACCATCAACCCTTAGAAAACTGAGATCTGTCAACTGATGACTGGATGAATAAAATGCAGTATATCCATGTAATGGAATACTATTGGCCAGTAAAAATGAATGAAGTACTGATGCATACTACAACATGCATGAACCTTGAAAACATGCTAAATGAAAGAAGACAGTCACAGAAGTTCACATATTGTATGATTCCATTTATATGAAATGCCAAGAATATACAAGTCCATTCATATAGCATCCAAAAAACCAAAATACTTTGGAATAAATTTAACAAGAGAACTGTAAGTCCTACATACTGAAAACTACAAAATTTTGTTGAGAGAAATTAAAGTATCCCTAATGGAAGATTCTGTATTGGTGATGTGGCAGTTTTCTCCAAATTGATCTGGAGGTTCAACAAAGTCATTGCCAAAGTCTCAGACAGGATTTTTGTAGAAATATATTTATAGAAATTGGCAAACAGATTCTAAAATCTATATGGAAATGCAGAAGATCTAGAATAGTCAAAGTAACTTCAAAAAAGAAGAAAGTTGGGAAAAAAAGAAGAAAGTTGGAGGACTTATATTACCTGTTTTCAGAACTTATCATAAAGCTATAATAATAAGAACAGTGTAGTATTTGCATATGGGTAAACATATAGATCAGTGGAACAAAATATCTAGAAATAGATACATATGTGGTCAGTTGCTTTTCAACAAAGGTACTAAGGTAATCCTATAGGGACAGCATAGTCCTTTCAATAAACAGCACTGCAACGATTGGATTTCCACGTGAAATAAAATGTACGTTGACATTTACCTTACAATATACACAAAAATAACTTAAAATGGATCATAGACCAGTATGGAAAGAAGCAAACATAGCAGAAAGTCCTGGGTTAGACAAAGATTTAGTCAATAGGATATAAAAAGCATGAAGTAGAAAAAAAATGATAAATTGGACTTCATCAGAATTAAAGTTTTACTTTTCAGAAGATACCATTCTTAAGAAAATGAAAAGTCAAGCCACATACTAGGAGAAAATATTTACAAAACATATGTCTGATAAAGGATTTGTATGTAGAAAAAAAATAGCTCTTAAAATTCAGTCATAGGACAGCAATACGATTTAAATATGTACAAAAGATTTGAAGAGTCATTTCACAAAAAAAGATATATGAATGGCAAATAAACACAAGAAAAGAGTTTCAACATCATTAGTCATTAGAGAAATGCAAATTAAAGCCATAATGATATATTGCTGCACACCCACTATAATGGCTAAAATTAAAAAGACTAACAATCCATGTGTTGGCAAGGATGTGGAGAAACCAGAATCCTCACCCATTGCTGATTGGAATATAAAATGGTACAGGTATGTTGGAAAGCAGTTTGGCAGTTTCTTAAAAAGTTCAACATACACTTAACAAATTATCTAGCAATTCCATTCCTACAAATATATTGTCAGGAGAAATTACAGCATATGTCCATACAAAGACTTGTATACAGTGTTCATAGAAGCTTTATTTGTGATTGCCAAAAACTGGAAATAAAGTAAGTATCCATCAGCAGATGAATATTATAAATCTATACACTGGAATGCTGTTCAACAATGAAAAGGATTGGACTATTCATATATACAATGGCATGGATGAATCTCAAAATAATTATGCTGTATGAAAAAAAGCCAGATTCCCCCTGCCCCCCAAGTGCCATACTGTCTGATTCCATTTAATTGAAATTCTAGAAAATGCAAACTAATCTATAGTGACAGAGAGCAGATCCATGGTTGCCTGAGGATGGCTTAGGAGAGGAGGGAGAGAAGGATTCCAAAGGAAGGGGCACAGTGAAACACTGGGGTGATGTATATATTCATTATCTTGATTATGCATAGTAGCTTCATGGGTATATACATACATCAGAATTCATCAAATTGTATACTTAAATATGTGCAGTTTATTGTATATCAATTATACCTCAATAAAGTTATAAAAAAATTATGTCCATTCAAAAACCAAGCACATACGTTCATAGCAGCTTATTCACAGTAGACAAAAACTGGAAACAATCCAAATCTATCAGCTGGTGAATGGATAAATAAAATGTGTGATATCCACACAATGGAATATTATTCAGTCACGAAAAAGAATGAACTCCTAATCCATGCTACGTAGTACAACATGGATGAACCTCAAAAACATTATGCCGGTTGAAAGAAGCCAGAAACAAAGGACTGTATGTTGTATAATGCTGTTTATATGAAATTTTAAGAAAAGGCAAAATCATAGATTAGATCAGTGGTTGCCTGGGGCCAGAGGTGGAAGCAGAGTTTGGCTGTAAACAGGTAGGAGGGAGCTGTTGGGATGATGGAAGTATTCTTATTGACAGTCGTGCAGCTGTTTATGTATAAACTTACTGAAACTCTTCTGATTGTACCATTAAAATGGATGACTTTCATGGCATATAAATTATACCTCAATAAAGCCATTAAAAATGGGTGGCCGCTCAAAATTTTAAATCCTCTTTAAGAGGACCATTCAAGAAATGGGACAGTATTGCTGATTTCATTGTACTCTATTGCTTCGGAATACTTCGGTGAGACCTATTGAATTAATTTCTATGTCAGATGTTCTTTGAATTTTAATTGTGAAACAGAAATCATTATTAGTTGTCTTTCCCAGAATTTAGTGACCAGTAACAGCTGCATTTCCCTTGCACGTGAACCTTGATTTAGAATGATTGGCTTTATGTTTAACAACTATTAACACCACCCCGGCCAGAAGAAATGGTAGTTTCTTAGATTGATGCTCTATTCGTGCACAGTAGTTCAAACGTGTAGGTTATCCTCCACCTCTCAGTTCTTCACGAAGGAAACTGATGACAGCTTAACACCTTTGCATTTTTAGATGCAGAGAAGCACACCCTTCTAGGTGCCCACCCACCTGTCCCCAACACCATAAATGTGGAGACAGCAAGTAATCTGGACATAAGGTCCTTGGGAATGGGAGGTAGAGTGCAACCGAGAGAGCTCTCCTGGAGCACTTTCCAGCTGGGTCTGGCCATGTTCTGCACCAGGGTACGAATCAAGATCTCTGGGGAGACTGAATTTTACTTCCTTAGATAAAATCAGAAAATGACCTAATTTTAATGAAAAAATTAACAACTCTAGAACATCTTGCCTGTGATTCTGCCTAAGTCTATTCAAATAGAAAAAATTTATTCTGGAAACAACCCAATTCTTTACCTGAAATTCATTCAGCTATTTTCCCAAATAAAGTACCACTTATTTAACCAAATTTTTCTTTTTCTTTTTTTCCCTCCCCCCCTCCAAAACAAATCCTTTATTCGACAAAGATTTATGGAACACTTATCTTTGTCAAGCACACCAAAGATAAGACATACCTACAAGGATAAAAGAAGCATGGAATTGAGGGTGGGGGCCTGATGATATGTAACCTGCCTCCTTGGAAGGAGGGGTGTTCAGAGAGAGGTTGGGGAAGCTTTGGAGCAGGGAATGTAGAAAGCTGAGATTTGGAGGATGAACAGGACTTGGCTGTTAGCCAGGTTGTTGGGTGTGTGTGTGTGTGGGGGAGTTGAGAGGACCTTAAAGCTGTGGCATTGGGTTTAAAGAAGAGAGAATAGGGTCAAGAGATGCAGTGAGTCTGAGTGACGTGACTTTGTGACTGGCAAAATTTGAAGAATGTAGGAGAAAAAGACAAGGATTAGTTCAACTTTGCCCTTGGCCATCTCAACAAGTGGTGATACCATTCACGCCAGGTGAGAATACAAGACACCCAGGAGGTTTATTTGTTTTGATTGTTGCTTTGGGAAACCAATAATTCACTCTAGAGGATTTATCGGAGGAGTGCAGCTATTTGCATACACCTGATTGAACTTTAAAGATGCCCCTCTGTGACCCATCATCCACTGGGGGAACACACATGGAGCATTAGGGAGGAAAGTGAAAACTGATGTGGTCTTGGGGGTATCTGTGTTTGTTCATTATCCCGGACTGTAGTGGATCTCATGTTTACAGGTAAAATCACTGTTGAAAACTTCAGGGAAGTTACAGAGTGGAGTAATTCTTGGACATGAAAACCTATCACATTTAAGAATTTAGTAATTCCTTTTTATTACTTTTATCTACTTGACCTCTTGTCTCCACATTTTTATCATATATAAAGTACATTCTTTATACTTCTTTGGTACAAAGAAGATTAAAAGGGTAAATTTTAGAGAGGACTGCTCCATCCTTTTTATGTATTAGCTCATTTAACTTTTAAAATAACCCTGTAAAGGAGGTACTTTTAATCCTATTAATTCTTGATAAAGATTAATAATAAAAGTATTTGGAAATCAACGGGTTTAAAATTTTTTGATATGCCCAAACACAAAGCATAAATTCTTCTTCATATCCATTGACATTAGCATGTAAATGAGGATGACAAATTATTATTTTGGAAATTCTAATCATTTCTATCTTGTCCTTTTGAAAGAAGTACACTGGTAACAAATAGATCCATGATACACAAAAGAATATACTTTTTGAGAATATTGAAAAATAATTTGGAAAATAACTCCTTTTCCTTCTGAAAGTTTTTGCCCACTCTGCACTTTCCTTTTTTAATGATCATGAATATATTACATTAAGCCAAAGATACTATGTAAACCGTTGCTTTGAAACTACATAAAACAGAAGTTAAAATTAGGTTTTACTTACTGCTTCCAACTTATCTTTTAATAATATGTGGTCAGATCCTGCTTTAAATGTACTCTTGGTTGAGGTACCTTGAGGAAGTAAGTTGCTTGACCTCAGTTAGGCTGTTTCCTTGTCTATAAAAACACAGGCAATGAGGTACATGCTCCAGTGCTGTGAAACTCAGAAATAACTTCTTGAGCATGAGTGCCAACGTAAGCAGGCAGTTTTCTTTTGTGCCACAAGAGGGCGTGCCTGTGTTGTTGCTAACCGGAGCTGACGCCTGCGTTCCTTTGCAAGATGTGGCTGCAAAGTTAGGGACAAGTAGATTGCTGGGAAAATGTGAAAGAAAATGATTTTTTTTTGACAGTGTCAAGGGAAAGAGGTACTCGAAACATAACGTGATGTAAAGGGAAGGATTGTGAATAAGATCCCTTTAAGATGTGAAAACTTTCACGACATAGATCATTACAGATTTCCATTGCCAGTCAACAACGCTTTTTTCTTTTGCCTATATCTGAGAAGTTTTATTTATTTATTTTGTTTTCCTCCTTCTTTGCAAATGTGTTTATAAATCGGTTATATCAAACAAATATAGAACCCAAAGTTTAGTTTCTTAGTAGTGGTCTTGAGTGATTAATGTTGGTTAAAGATACGTTGGATTGTTTGTTCTCAGTGCCTTGGATATGTACAAAATCCGCTTGCCCCAAATTAGGAAAATTTGAATGTTTTCATCCTGCCTCCGTCCATGCACTTTTTTCCCTTTGTTTGAGTTTCTGAGTTCTTTGATGTTTTGCTGTCGTACATAGCTCAGAAAGTTGGGTGGGGGACAAGGAAGAACATTGTTCTGTGAACCAACCCTAGGGATGTGGAACTAATTTTAATATACAGTGAAATCTTTACAGTTGACAAGATCAGAGCTATATGAATACAGTGACACTGGCAGTTGTGGAATTATTCTGATAAATTTAGGGAAATCGTTTCATCTCAGCTATGTGACTGTTTCATTTGGATGTGTTCTTTGATTTAAATTACCCAGGTAATCCCTTTATTTTGCTAGTATTTTTTATTATAAATACAAAAATCATGAGCATGTTGTGTTTTACATAACTGTAATTATACTTTTAACACTTTTTGTATTGGAAAATGTTCTGAATTTAGAAAGAATGATCCATAGGCATTTCCTTTTACTCTGAATCCTACTTTTCGAAGTTTTCTCTGGGGTTTGTTCCTGGTAATAAACACTATCCAAGTTCACAGTCAGACCGCCCAGGTTCAAATTATCACACTGCTGTGTTTGAAATGTGACAAAAGCCAAGTTAGCCTCTTTTAATTTCTCTCTCATTTGAATCTGATAGTTTCTTGAGCAGGAGAGGGAAGTGGAAATACTGTAGAAAATGATGCACTTTATCTGTGTGGCAGCCAATTTCAAAGGATCTTCCTGGGACACTCTAAGGAGTTAAAAACATGTTAAATACTTTGAGATTGTAACATTTTAAAGAGAAAGAATATAAAAGAAAAAAGAACTCTGTAGCTGTTTTCTTTGCTTTCACCATGAGATGTGATCTTGTTTCAAAATGTGGGAACACCCCATGATAAGCTCTTGTCCACATGAATGTCATCTGTCTTCTTTATTTTGGTAAAAAGAAGGTAGAGCATAGCTGATAGAGAGACAAGCTGTTCCTTTCAAGTTGCTTTTAAAAATTATGGAATATTTCAAGCATATAAAGAAAGCATAAGGAATAGTCTATAATTAAAGTGTTATGTAATTAGTAAAACATTATGTATGTTCTTCCTAAGCCTGTCTCCTTTTCTACCTTACAGAGGTAACTACCCTGAATTTGGTGTTTATCATTCTCTTGAATGTTTTTACGCTTCTATTACATATGGATGTATTCCTAAACGTAGATAGAATTGTGGTACCTGTTTTTTTTTTTTTTTACGCTCTTAACAAATTTCTTGTGTTCAGTACATTATTAACTGTAACTACTGTGTTGTCCAGCAGAGCTCTAGAACTTTTTCATCTTGCACAACTGAAACTATACGCACTAAAACAGCAACTCCCATTTCCCCTGACAACCATCATCCTACTTTGAACTTCTATGAGTTTGCATACCTGAGGTACTGCATACAAATGGAAATCATGCAGTATTTGTCTTTCTGTGACTGGCTGATTTCACTTAGCATAATGTCCTCAAGGTCCATCCATGTTTGTCCCATATGACAGGATTTCCTTCTTTTTTAGGGTTGATTAATATTTTATTACACGTTTTCTTTATCCCTTCATCCATCAATGGACATTTAGGTTGTTTCCACCTGTTAGCTGTAGTAAATATGGGAGTGCAAATATCTCTTTGAGATCCTGATTTCAGTTGTTTTGGATAAATATGCAGATGTAGAATTGCTGGATCATATGGTAGTTCTATTTTTAATATTTTAAGGAACCTCCATACTGTTTTCCATACCAGCTGCACCATTTTACATTCCCAGCAACAGTGCACGAGGGTTCCAATTTCTTCACATCCTTACCAACACTTGCTTTCGCGCGCGCGCGCGCGTGTGTGTGTGTGTGTGTGTGTGTGTGTTTAATAATAGCTATTCTGTCAGGTGTAAGGTGACATTTCATTGTGCATTTGCATTTCCCTGAAGAGTAATGATGTTGAGCATGTTTTCATGTACCTGTTAGCCATGTGTATGTCTTCTTTGGGGAAAAGCCTATTCAAGTCCTTTGCACATTTTTAATCATTTAACTTATTTATTTATCTATTTGTGTATCTATTTATTTACGCTGTCGAGTTGTAGCAGTGCTTACATATGGATATTAACCCTTTATCAGATATGTGGTCTGTAAATATTTTCCCTCATACTGTAGATACTCCTTTTCACTCTGTTAGATTGTTCACTGTGCAAAAGCTTTTTAGTTTAATGTACAGATATTTGTCTGGTTTTGGTTTTGTTGTAAGACCAGTGTCATGAAGCTTTTCCCCTATGTTTTCTTCTAGGAGTTTTACGGTTTTGGGTCTTAATGTTTAAGGCTAATCCATTTTGAGGCGACTTTTGTATATAGCATAAGATAAGGGTCCAATTTCATTCTTTTGCATGTGGGTATCCAGTTTTCCCAACATCATTTATTGAAGAGATTGTCTTTTCCCTTTTGTGTATTCTTAGCACCCTTATTGAAGATCTGCTGACCTATATGTGTGGATTTATTTCTGGGTTCTTTCTTCTATTCCATTGGTCAACGTGTCTGTCTTTATGCCAGTACCAGTTTGAGAAGAATTAGCTTTAATACTTCTTTAACTAATTGATAGAATTCACCAGTGACCATTGGTCCTGCGCTTTTCTTTGTTGGGAGGTTTTTAACTACTGATTCAGCCCCCTTAACACTATTCAGATTTGGTCTTCTTCATGATTTGGTCTTGGTGGGTTGTAGGTTTCTAGGAATTTTTGTGTTTCTTCTGTGTTATCCAGTTTGTTGATATATAATTATTCATTGCGGTCTCTTACAATCCTTTTTGTTTCTGCGGTATCAGTTATTATGTTTCCTCTTTCATTTCTGATTTTATTTATTTGAGTTTTCTTTTTTTCTTAGTCCAGCGAAATGTTTTGTCAGTTTTGCTGATTTTTTTCAAAAAGCCAACTCTTTTGTTAATTTTTTCCTATTGTTTTTCCACTCTCTATTTTGTTTATTTCTGCTCTAATCTTTATTATTTCCTTCCTTCTGCCAACTTTGGGCTTAGTTTGTTCTTGTTTTTCTAGTTCCCTGAGGTATAAGTTTAGATTGTTTATATGGGCTCTTTCTTCTTTTCTAATGTAGGTGTTTACTACTATAAACTTCCCTCTTAGTATTGATTTTATTATATCCCATAAATTTCAGTACGTTGTGTTTTCATTTTTGTTTGTCTCAAGATATTTCTAATTTCCCCTTTGATCTCTTCTGTGCCCGGTTGGTTGTTCAAGACTGTGTTAATTTCCACATACTTGTGGGTTTTCCAGTTTTTCTCCTGCTATTGATTTCTGGTTTTGTTCCATTGTGGTCAGAACAAATACTTGGTATGATTTCAGTCTTCTTAAATTTGTGTGGTACATGTTTTCGAACAAGATAGAAATTGTATCTGTTGAAAGGAGAGTTCCAAGGAAAGCAGACTCTGAGAAGGAGATTAACAGGCAGGAGGTTTATTAAGGAGATTTTAGGATTATAACCTGTGAGAGAGAAGGACGTGGGATTGGGCAGAGAGAGAGAAATTAGGCTGCAGTGCAGTCACAAGAAAGGCCTTAGCCGGTGCCAGAGGGAGCACTGGAGGTGGGACAGCCCTTTAGAATTGTCCTAAGTTGGGGCGAGGAGCCAAGCATTCGTAGCCTCACCGTGACCAGTTACCGGGTGCAGGCTGCCCCCGGAGAGGGGACCTGACTTTGACAAGGTGACTCTTTTCAGCTGAGGGCTGTCAGCCTGCAGCACTCCCAGTAGCTGGGGGAATAAGCCCTTCATCGATAAAGGGAGACCTAAGCAGCACATCTCAGCATCACTTAGTACATATCATGTGCGTCGTCATCAGAGCTTGCCTTTTTGGCCCAATATTATGTTTCTGAGATTTACTCACGCTAATATCTATAGCTGTAGTCACTCATTTAATTTGTTTTTATGGTACTCTGTTTTATAAATACGTCACCTTTTTAAAATACATTTTCCTGTCGACAGACATTTTAAGTTTTGCAATTTTTTCACCATTGAAAAATGTGACCGTAAGCATTTTTTTGGATCTCCTTAGTGCATGTACTTAGTTCATCTGGGGTATATAACCAGAAAATTCCTGGGTCTTAGAATGTGCACCACTTCAAACTGAGTAACTGTAATGAAACTGCTCTCTACAGTGCTTGTACCTTGCTCCTCCGTATCCTCACGAACACTTGGCATTGTCAGATTTTAATTTTGTCATTTGATGGGTATAAAGTGGTATCTCACGGTGGTTTTAATAAAAATTTTGTTGATTACTAGTGAGATTGAGAATGTAGCTACTTGAGTGTCTTCAGTGAAGTGTGTATGCCAGTCATGTGCCCCCTTTTCCTATTGGTTTCCTTTTCTTATTAATTTAAACAATCTTTATATATTTTTCTTACCCCTTCTTTGCTGTCTATATGTGTATAGTTATCTTCTCCTGGTTTTGGGCTTGATCATTCACTTAAAAAAATTTTTTTTAAACATCTTTATTTGAGTATAACTGTTTTACAATAGTGTGTTAGTTTCTCCTTTACAACAAAGTGAATCAGTTATACATATACATATGTCCCCATATCTCTTCCCTCTTGTGTCACCCTCTCTCCCACCCTCCCTATCCCACCCCTCTAGGTGGTCACAGAGCACAGAGGTGATCTCCCTGTGCTATGCGGCAGCTTCCCACTAGCTATCTAATTTACATTTGGTAGTGTATATATGTCCCTGCCACTCTCTCACTTCGTCACAGCCCACCCTTCCCCCTCCCCATATCCTCAAGTCCATGCTCTAGTAAGTCTGTGTTTTATTCCCGTCCTACCACTAATCTCTTCATGACATTTTTTTTTCTTAGAGTCCGTATATATGTGTTAGCATACGGTATTTGTTTTTCTCCTTCTGACTTACTTCACTCTGTATGACAGACTCCAGGTCTATCCACCCCATTACAAATAACTCAGTTTCATTTCTTTTTGTGGCTGAGTAATATTCCATTGTATATATGTGCCACATCTTCTTTATCCATTCATCTGTTGATGGACACTTAGGTTGCTTCCATGTCCTGGCTATCGTAAATAGAGCTGCCATGAACATTTTGGTACATGACTCTTTTTGAATTATGGTTTTCTCAGGGTATATGCCCAGTAGTGGGATTGCTGGGTCGTATGGTAGTTCTATTTTTAGTTTTTTAAGGAACCTCCATACTGTTCTCCATAGCGGCTGTATCAATTTACATTCCCACCAGCAGTGCAAGAGGGTTCCCTCTTCTCCACACCCTCTCCAGCATTTATTGTTTCTAGTGTTTTTGATGATGGCCAGTCTGACTGGTGTGAGATGATATCTCATTGTAGTTTTGATTTGCATTTCTCTAATGATTAATGATGTTGAGCATTCTTTCATGTGTTTGTTAGCAATCTGTATGTCTTCTTTAGAGAAATGTCTATTTAGTTCTTCTGCCCATTTTTGGATTGGGTTGTTTGTTTTTTTGTTATTGAGCTGCATGAGTTGCTTATAAATTTTGGAGATTAATCCTTTGTCAGTTGCTTCATTTGCAAATATTTTCTCCCATTCTGAGGGTTGTCTTTTGGTCTTGTTTATGGTATCCTTTGCTGTGCAAAAGCTTTTAAGTTTCATTAGGCCCCATTTGTTTATTTTTGTTTTTATTTCCATTTCTCTAGGAGATGGGTCAAAAAGAATCTTGCTGTGATTTATGTCATAGAGTGTTCTGCCTATGTTTTCCTCTAAGAGTTTGATAGTGTCTGGCCTTACATTTAGGTCTTTAACCCATTTTGAGTTTATTTTTGTGTGTGGTGTTAGGGAGTGTTCTAATTTCATACTTTTACATGTAGCTGTCCAGTTTTCCCAGCACCACTAATTGAAGAGGCTGTCTTTTCTCCACTGTATATCCTTCCCTCCTTTATCAAAGATAAGGTGACCATCACTTTTTAAATAATGTTTTTTTTTTTAATAGGAGTTTCCTTTTATGCAGTCAAATTTAATCAGTCCTTTTCGCATTGTTTCTTTGTTTCTTATTTGAAAGATTCTTCCTTAGGCTGAGGTCATGTAAAAATATTCTCCTCTGTTTTCTACTAAAAGTTTTAAAGTTTTGCTTTTCACAGGTTCACCTGCAATCCATCTAAAATGGAGTTGTGTGTATATTGTGAGGTGTAGTTACCTCATTTTATTTTCCCGTGGACAGCCAGTTTTCCTAGCAGCATATATCAGTGGTGCATCTTTTCTCTACTGACGTGCAGTGCCATCTTGTCACGTCAAGTTTCCATCTATATTTTTTGTTTTACTGGGTTTTTTTTCTTGCTTCAGTTCTACACTTTCTTTATGATATCTTGATTTCTTTATTGTATCTTATTGTCTGGTAGGGTAAAGCCTCCCTTCTCCTTGTTCTTCTTTAAAATTGTCCCTACTTTTTGCCTTTTGCCTGACATGCATTTTAGACTTCCGTTACCTGAAGTGGATTCCTTGGATTGAGTTCATGCATTGACTTTATAGATTAATTTGAGGAGTCTTGCCATCTTTGCAGAATAGATGTTTCCTGTCAATGTCCTCTTTAATATCTATATCTAGGTATTTGTACTGCACACATAATTTTTATACCTTACCTTTTTACTAAATACTGACATTTTGCATGTTAATAAATCCATTTCTTAATCAACGGTTTAAGGTCTATGTAACCATCCATTTATTTAATCATGCCCCTGTTGACAGTTAGATTAACACAGTTCACAATGATTATTCTTGAACTTACATCTTTCCCATCACTAAATTATGTATAAATATTCACCTGTGTTTTATTCTTGTAATGCCAGGCTGTTATATAATTAAACATTTATCTGGAATAGATTCAGACGTAAGATGTGAGAAAAACATCTAACTTACCCCATGGGGTTGGCCGTATTCACATACTTTGTCCTTTTGGTCTGACTTTGCCTTTTTTGTTTCACTGTCAAGGAACCATCAGCAGTGCCCATATCGCGATAGACGTTTGAGTAAATGAACCAATTTTTAATATTTGTTGTATTTTCGGGCACGTTACTCTTCCATGGGTCCGTCTGTTGATTCCAGATATATACCGCACTGTCTTAACTACAAGACCTGTTAGAACACCCTTCTTCATCAGCAGCAGCACTATTATTATTTTTCAGATTTGTCTGGGATATTTGTACATTATTTCTCTTTCAGATAAACTTTAAATAATTGGTCACTTTCCCTCTAGAACTGTTACGATTTTGATTGACAGTGTGTTAGTTTTCTGAAAAAAATTTAGTCATTTGTATTTTAATTTTCTGGCCTAACGAGTACTGCATATTCATCCAGCTTATGAATTCTGGAACTTTTCGGTTAGAGAAGATAAATCCCCAGATTTCTTTTTCGATTAAAATTCAAGGCCATGAAGGAAATCCATCGCAGCAAACGGAGTCATGCCACATGTTTATTCTGTAGACAAGTGTCTTTCTACATCGAGCAGCACTGCAGGGGCTTCACCCTCCCCCCTGTAGCACATGGCGCACACGGTACCATGTGCCCTGGCTGGACAGATTCTTGAAACTAGAGCTGTGTACTCCTTGGCCAGAAAAGGCTTTCAATGGTCTTCCCCCTACAAATCTTTAAAGGAATTCCGTGCCTCCCCTTCTCTGATTTACCTTTTTTATGGTAAGGAAATAGGACACAGAGCCTGTAGGGTATGGGAGGGAAGGCTGCATAACTCTTTTTCACACCTGCTTGGATTCTGGCAGTGGTACTTGCTAAGTGAAGGCTAGAGGCTGGTGTGTCGTGTGTTTTCACAGAGCACTGGTGGCTCCAGGCCAACCCATTTAGCCTTTGTCTTTTTTTCTTGCATAAAATTGCCTGTTTTTCACTTCAAATGGGGGTGTTAGGCACTCAGAGATGTCTGTTCCTGTTTCACATGCACACCATCTGTGGTCCCTGGCATTTTAGGTTCCCAAATTGGCCAAAGTCGGTCAGCATACAGAGTGGCCGGGGTCCTAGCCTGCGTTTGTCCCTGTTGGGGCGAGCCGGTGACCTGAAGCACCAGGCACTGGTGCCGTGGACGGAGTTTTTAAAAGTTTGAATAAACTATTTATTTAGAATACTTTTAGAGAAGTTGCAAAGATAGTACAGAGAGTTCCCATACGTCCTCCACCCAGTTACCCCAGTTGATAACTCTTACCTTATCATATTTGTCACAATTAAGGAACAAACATTGGTACATTAGTATTAACTAATTAAAATCCACATTTTATTCAGGTTTCACTAGTTTTTCCGTAACACCCTTTTACTGTTCCAGGATCCACCAGCATATCATATTACACCTTGTCATCATGTCTTCTTAAGTTCCCCTGGTCTGTGACAGTTTCTTAGATTTTCCTTGTTTTTGATGACATCAGTTTTGAGGAATACTGGTAAGATGTTCTGTAGAATGTTCCTCAGGTCAGATATCTCTCACGTTTTTCTGATTCTTCGCCTGGGGTTGTGGGGTTTTAAGAGGAAGACCCCAGAGGTGAAGTGCCATTCTTATCACGTTGTGTGCAGGCAACATGCCATCATCATGACTTCTCCCTGATGTTGCTGACCTGGGTCACCTGGCCAGGGTAGTGTTTGATCACCTGGTCAGGGTAGTGTTTGCAAGGTTCCTCCACTGTAAACGTATTCTCCCCGCCCCACCCCTTAGCATATTCTACTCTTTGGAAGCAAGTCAGTAAGCAGAGTGTACTCCCAATATAACAGACTTGTTAATTGTCCTATTTGTCTGGGCCCTGTTATATTTAAACCATGCCTGTTATTTTTTATATTTTGTGTTTAAAGCCTTAAGAATAAATAAAAACTGCCTAGGCCTAAAAAGGTCTTGACGTAGTTAGTAACTGTGTTTCTCCCAGTCTTTGTATATTTGCTTCATTGGTTTTATTTAAAAAGCTTCGTATCCTGTGTGCTACATCCTCATACCACGGTGGGCTACACTGTTCAAAACTTAGGAGTTCACATTACAGATTGCTTGTTGTGTTGTTTGTGGGGTGAAATTCTCAATTAATTTGATTTTTTTTTGTCTGATTAGTTTTTTGAACTCAACTCAAATGACTTTACATTTTCACTTCAAGTCCATTTCTAAAGAAGAATGAAAGAAGCAGAATATTTTATTGTTTTGGCATATAATAGGAATGTTCTTGAAATGATATATAAAAATTGTTTTTGTTCATCAAATCATCATTGTATGTGCTCTTAAGGAACCCACTATTTCAAGAAAACCCTGCAATAAGTTTGTGATGCCGAAAATGACCGACTTTGCAAATCCACGTTTGCAGACACTTCATTTCATCCATAGGTGTGCACGTTGCATTAAGGTGGACTGGTTAAAGTGTGTTTTCAGAACACTAGAACTTCATGTTCCTTCTTCTTACGATTGTGAACTTACTCGAGAAGTTGTTTTTAGTATGTCAGAGGATTTTAAGTCCATCTTAGAATCCAGTACTAGAAGGGAAAGTTCAAAAAGTACATTTCAAGGGGGCTTTTGTTCACTTCATGGTCAACTCAGTATGACAACTCAAAAACAGAATAATGTTTTTAATCAACGGCAGGGGAAGTCCTTTCCCTGGCCCCTGAATTCTACTTTCAGTCAGTCAAAAGAGTCTTAGATTCATGTGGGGAATTCCCACGTGTTCTATAATAAGTCACTTTAGAAGCTTTCATGTATGTGTAGAATGGAGGACAGTACTGCATACGTTTTCTATCTGTCGTGTGAGTGCTGTTCAGCATACTGGTACTGTGTTTTAATATTACTCATTCTCTTTTTCTAAGTACAGATGTGCAAGAATGAGAAAGGCTGAGCTTTATAAAATGAAATAGAAAAAATTAATTTGTTCTCAGGTCGGTTAAAGGCCCGTTAAATGTAAGATCTTTGGATATACTCTGGCTCTTTTTTCTGCAATAAGTAAAGAAAACCCTACAGAGCTTTGGAGGGCGGCCGTCTGCTGCCTTTCGCTGCGCGAACTGGCCCCACTCTGGTTAGCCGCAGGCTCTCCTGTCCTTCATGCTCAGAGTCAGGCAGATATTTACTGCTCAGATCTGGCAGGTATGTGTCCTGCAGTTACCGTCAGGTCAGATTCCTAAGGGCTAGAAGTGCTCTTCAAAAAGATATTAAATGTTGAGCCACTTTGGGGAAACTATACCAGGTTGAAGATCCATGACATACCACAGGTGACTGGTATACTCCGAAGAAGGCGGTCAGAGACCGTGTGTGTGTGTGGACCACCTGCGCTGTGCTGCACTTGCCCGAGCTGCGTGGGCGAAGCTGTGGCTTCTGGGGGGACGGGGTTATGTTTGCACTCCCGTTGACTCCATTACCTTGTCCCGCCAGGGACATGTGAGAACCCCAGCAGCAAACGGGAGGCGGCCGTCCCCTCCACCACTCTGCACGCGCACTTGCAAAAACAACTTAGTAACCGAATGGAAGTTGGCTTCGATGAGAGGCAATCTCATGATTGGTACACAGGAGGCAGGGTGCCTGGGCGTCCTCTGCCCCGTCCTCCATGCCATGCCCTGGCCTCGGTGCAGTTTGTTGTTGAAAGAGATATGGAGTATTGGGGGAGGTGGGCATGGAACAGAGGCTGTCTTTCCCTTAAGGCATTTACAAGTCCTCCCAGCCCCATCCAAAAGCCAACCAGCAGTAAAAAACAACAGCAACAGCAAAAGTTTCTCCTGAGTTTTCCTGGTGCTTCCGCAGGTCTTTACATCTCAAAACCCTACTTACCATATTTTCACGCAAAACTAAATTTTGGTGTTCCTATGCCAGGAAGATTCCATCTGTGAGGGTACCTTGAAACTGTTACCATCTTCTATTGCCCCCCTTTTTATTTTGCTTCTCCTCTAAGATGCCCTGTGGTTTTCCTCTGGTTGCAGAACTTCAGGGGATTGTGCCTTTGAACCACCTCCTGCTGAGCTGTCTGCGCTCTCCGGCGGACTTGGGACAGTCCTCACGGTCCTTGCGCCTGCTCTGAGCCGGTCTGCTGGAGAGCGCTGCATGGGCTGCCTTGTGGAGTCCAGCCCCCCTCAGTCCAGAACCACACTGCATCTCAGGGGTGGCTTTGAAAGCTGCACGGTGGATACCTCTTGCAGTAAAAATTTTTTTTCGGCTTCATCTCTCTCCTACATTCATTCATTCAACAAACATTTATTACGTGCTCATTTTGAACCAGGCTCTGTGATAAGGTGGGAGGTAACAGAAATAAAAAGGCCAAGCACTGTCTTCAGTAAGCTTCCAGTCTAGGGAGATAAATAGAGTGCAGTGTGGTAACAGCTCTGATACAGAAGTGCCTGGGAAGGCCTGCAGTCCAGACACTCATGGCAGATGGTTCTGGAGAAACGGATAGATGACCTAGGTTTGGGAGGCTGGAAGATGGGGGAGAAGATGGGAGTTATGGTAAAGGAAGGAGAGTGAGAGCCAGGTGATATGTAGGCTCTGGAGGTGCTCCTGGGGGAGGTTGCTGCCTATTCAAAGGCCTATACAGTCTAGAGACTGAGGAACATGCTGGAAACTGCAGGGTGTTAGGACCTGCTTGAGGTTAGTGTTTGTTAAAGAAAACTTCTCAGACAGTTGAGTTATGAGCACGTGCCAGTGTTTTATTACAGCTTTGCAGTGCCAGGGAAGAGGCCCATGGTAGGTGTATTCAGAGGGTCACTCTTGGTAGGAAGAATGATTAAATCATCATTGAAAAGAATGTCTGGTTATAAATCCTTAGACTCTGATAGTTGACAGTCAGCTGGGTGGGTGGTAGTGAGTTCCCTAGAACAAACCTGAATCTTCTTAAAGTTCACTAGAAAGTCGCATAGAAAAAAGCATTTTATCTGGAATGCTCTTGATGTCTTTTCCCTAGGATGTTGTGAATCTTAACAGTAGGCAATTTGGTTCTGTTCCAGACCAGGTATGGGGCAGTTTTTCTTTTGTAGGTTCAAGGTCACAGTGGAGTGCACGCGAGTTTTCGGGGATCTGCTGGTGAAGAGCTTTGTAACCTGAGTTGAGGAGAGTTTGGATTTTTATCCTGAGGGCAATAGGGAGTCACTGAGGGACTCTTCAACCCCATCCATCAGTGTGGGGAGGGGATTAGCTGCAGTTTGAGGCTGGAGCAGCAGGGCTGGAAGTGAGTAGAATATTTTAACTATCCAGGGGAAAAATGAGAGCTTTGAGTTCAGTCTGTCTCCTCCTTTGCCACCCTCCTTCCCCAGCCCCTCCACCTGGAGCAGCTCTGAGACAGAAGCATAGCTGCGGGGTGGAGGTGGGAATTAGCAGTTGCTTTTCCTCCAGAAGAGTCGGTTTTAACTTTTTAAGTTTAAATGAAAAAAATTTTCTTACCACGATAAAAGAAAAGATGATTATGTTAGGATGAAGGTGAAAAGATTTTAGAGAAGGAGCTCAGGGAGGAGAGCCGAGACCCTTCCAGTGGGCGGTGGGCCCCCTCTGCCTCCAGCCCTGGGCCTGGTCCCCCACCCTCTCCTTCCAGGCCTGGTCCATCTCTGTCCTGAGACACCAGAAGCAGTGTCAGAACCCAGGGTATCACCTGGACTTGGCCTCGGCCTTGAGGCTGTCCTCAGCGTTTCTGCCCTAATATGCTGTAATTACATAAGGTTCTGTCCTTCCTCAGAAATCTGCAGGGCGAACCTACTACTTCAGGCTGGTTCAGTGCATCTGCTGTGGTTAAAATAGAACCTGCAGAAGTTCCCTTGCCCCAGGTTGCATACCTGTTGGCATGTGACGATCTGTGCTGTGTTTTCTTGTCACTATTTAACGATGTCATGGTGTCATTCTGTGCGCAGGTGTCGCTAGGTTACAAGAATTCTCAGGGAACCTGAACTTGGGCTAGGTCTCAGTGGTTTGTGGGGTCGTACCCCTGTAACCGGATTCTTCTTTGGAAGGTGTCTCTGTGGTCTTACTGTTCCAGTGTTTTCTCTGTTCTCTCATTATAATGTTTAATCACTGTCTTGTTAACATACTGCCGTAAAAATAACCCTCCATAACTACCTGCTATAAATTGTACGGGCATATTTGAGAATACACACTTCTCTTCTAAACTTGATGTGAATAGGGACTTGCCCTTAACTTTTATTCCTGTTAGAAACATATATTCAAAATAAATAATTATTCTCCTTTTTTAAAATTGTCATCCAGGTTGCAAAAATATCTGCCTCTAAGAACTCAGGAGGACCTACTTTGTGGGAGCAAAGGTAGTGAGTCATACCCGCAAGCTTGGAAACGAGTGTTCACTTGCGCCTCTTCATCCAGTCGGGACGTTTCCTCGGCAACCATTTATGCAGCAATTAAAAGATGAGTTAAGAGGTAGGTACTTGGACATTTTAATCCTCAGAATGCAATCCCTGTCAGATTGAAAACCTCAGTTTTCATTTTTTTTCATTTAAAATAAGTAAATAAAAATGCTTAATACTTAATTATGGAAAAACACACCATTTAGGTATGTGTATGTTTTGTGCTGTCTTTTTTTTTTTTTAACATCTTTATTGGAGTATAATTGCTTTACAATGTTGTGTTAATTTCTGCTGTATAACAAAGTGAATCAGCTACATGTGTACATATATCCCCATATCCCCTCCCTCTTACATCTTCCTCCCACCCTCCCTATCCCACCCCTCTAGGTGGTCACAAAGCACCGAGCTTATCTCCCTGTGCTATGCGGCTGCTTCCCACTAGCTGTCTATTTTACATTTAATAGTGTATATACGTCAATTGTGCTGGATCTTCTTGATGCTCTTTCTCTGATGGGAGTGTTTGTATATATTAATGCTGGCTTATTTGGGAAAGCAGAATAGAAGGTTACTGCTTGAAGTGATTTCATTTAGCTGTGAAGTTATTTGGAAAAGCAGATAATCTTCTCACATGCCTGTATCTGAGTTTGTTATTATCAGAATATCAGCATGGGGACCAGGGGAGTCTATTAATCATTTGTTTCTTCTTTCAACGTTCACACTTAAATTTGTATCTCTCCTTATGTGTTAGTTGTTTCAGTCTCCCTTAGATGGTTGCTGAAGTGTAATGCTCTGTGGCTTGAGGGAAAATGTGGAAGGGAGTGAGGGACTCTTCTACCATGTAGACACAACCTTGGTTTGCTAAAGATTTTCCTCCAACTCTTCACTCTCATCCTTCTTAAATAGGTTTCTACTTGGATTTCCATGAGGATATGCTAAATATTTCTCTTCCTCTGTGAAACACTAATGCTCCCAGACTTTCTTTAACATGGACTTGCACTAATCAAAACTACAATGAGATATTATTATCTCACACCGGTCAGAATGGCCATCATCAAAAAATCTAGAAACAATAAATGCTGGAGAGGGTGTGGAGAAAAGGGAACCCTCCTGCACTGTTGGTGGGAATGTAAATTGATACAGCCACTATGGAGAGCAGTATGGAAGTTCCTTAAAAAACTAAAAATAGAACTACCATATGACCCAGCAATCCCACTACTGGGCATATACCCTGAGAAAACCATAATTCAAAAAGAGTCATGTACCAGAATGTTCATTGCAGCTCTGTTTACAATAGCCAGGACATGGAAGCAACCTAAGTGTCCATCAACAGATGAATGGATGAAGAAGATGTGGCACATATATGCAATGGTATATTACTCAGCCATAAAAAGCAATGATACTGAGTTATTTGTAGTGAGGTGGTTGGACCTAGAGACGGTCATACAGAGTGAAGTAAGTCAGAAAGAGAAAAACAAATACCGTATGCTAACACATATATATGGAATCTATTAAAAAAAAAAAAAAGAAAAGAAAATGGTCAGAAGAGCCTAGGGGCAAGACGGGAATAAAGATGCAGACCTACTAGAGAATGGACTTGAGGATACGGGGAGGGGGAAGGGTAAGCTGGGACAAAGTGAGAGAGTGACATGGACATATATACACTACCAAACGTAAAATAGCTAGTGGGAAGCAGCCACATAGCACAGGGAGATCAGCTCAGTGCTTTGTGACCACCTAGAGGGGTGGCATAGGGAGAGTGGGACGGAGGGAGATGCAAGATGGAGGAGATATGGGAATATACGTATATGTATAGCTGATTCACTTTGTTATAAAGCAGAAACTGACACACCATTGTAAAGCAATTATACTCTGATAAAGATGTTAAAATAAAAATTAAAAACAAAAACAAAAACGAAAGCAAAACATGGACTTGCACTAAATTCCATCTTAATGAATAAGTAGCTTCTTTTCATGTGCCCGTGAAAGAGGAAAGTCCTATTAGTTATATGACAGGCTTGTTGTCAGTAGTGTCAGAGATAATCTGAAGAGAACCATAATATTAAATCTTTAGTGGTACTAATTTTAAATAGGGCTATGCTGTGATCCTAGATCAGGTGTTCTGTAGAAGTGTTAAACCCAAAATGAAATCTAGCGATTGGCTGTTTTCTAACTGGAGATTGAGAGAAGCCACCTCCCCAGTCTGAGGGCCTGAGGGCTTCATGAACGTTTTCATCTTTTAGCCACAATAATTTGAATTTTCTTTTGGATACCTCAGTTGATTCCCTTCTGTCGCCAGCAACTTTGAGACTTTTACTGCAGAAATGTGACAGATTAGTAGGTGAACTTTGTTGTTATGGTTTTTTATCTCCTCCCTGGGTACCTAGATCTGTGGAAGAAATTATAACAAATCCCTGGTCTAGAGTCAAGCCTCTGGACTCTTTTTTTTTTCCTATAGTGAAAGTGAAAATTTACTAATTCTTAGAGTCAAAATGTATCTAAGCTACTTAATTCTTTTTCTCACTGCTGTGGCCCCTCCCGCTGTGGAGCACAGGCTCCGGACGTGCAGGCCCAGCGGCCATGGCTCATGGGCCCAGCCGCTCTGCGGCATGTGGGATCTTCCTAGACCGGGGCACGAACCCGTGTCCCCCGCATCGGCAGGCGGACTCTCAACCACTGCGCCACCAGGGAAGCCCGAAGCTACTTAATTCTTAAGTCCATTTTGACAATGACCTTTTAGTGGTACTGATGATACAATTCTACCCTTAATTTTAACTTCTTTCGTTTAATTACATATTTGAAATGTCAGGCTGTAGTTCACGAACTTCCTTAAGTTATTTTTACACTGGGGTTATAAATAAGATAATACCTTGGCTTATTATTTTTAATATCTGTGACTTTTTTTGTGAAATAAAAATTGATTTATCAATTGATTCATGCATTCATTCACTGAATGTCGCCTATTTGCCAGTCACTGTATTAGGTGCTGGAGATACAAAGATTAAGACCTAGTCTCTTACTTTAAAGATGGTAACAAGTACACAAGGAGAGACTCATAAATAAATACTGTTATAAGAATAGCAAACACTTCTGTAGTGCTTACTATATGCCAGGCACTGTTCTAAGTGCTTTCTAGGCATTAACTTTAACTCATGAATTGATTTTAAAAAAGCCCTATGATGTTCTTACTATTATTTTCTCTATTTTACATACAAACAAATTAGGGCCCGGAGAGGTTAAGCACTTGTCCAAGGTCATAAAGCTTGTTTTGGTTGACAGTCGAATGTAGTTAAGTGCAGAAACAGAGCTGCCTATGGAATGCTCTGGCAGAACAGAGGAACATCCAGCTGGGGAAATGGGGACTGGAGATGTGGTATCAGTGACATCTTCCCAAAGGAGACAATCCCTGAACAAGTGGGGTGGAAGAGCTAAATTTCTCTTTGAAATATTTATTAACATAAATACTGCATCATAAATGAGTTCATAGGTCAAATCGGTGACAAATACTGGAAGATGAGGAGTTAGTAAAAATATACCAGATCCCTGCGTCTTCAATTTAAATGACAAGGAAAAAGATTTCCAATTTTGAGGCAAACGCGTATTTTCAATTGGTAATAAAGTACGGTAAAAACTTGGCATTTAAAAAAATCTAATAGAAATGTTAACTTACTTATACTCTGTAAGCATGTGGGATAAATGTGTGATCCCTTTGAAAATTCTAAAATGAATGCCCAATCACTGAAGATTTTATCTTGGGAAACCTGTAGTAACTGAATAGTCTACTACTAGTATTTGTGTAAACGCAGGGGAAAGATTGGTTAACATCTTTCCGATTAAAAACTGGCAGAACTACCTGATTAGGTGAGTTAGTTTCGTCATTACAGAGATGAAAAACTATTCAGAAGGTGGGCTGCTGGCACCCATGCCTGGCCTGGCTGCGCTGGGTCTTCGCTTTTCCACCTTCCTGTCCCTCCCCTACATTTTGGACCATCCGCCGTGTGTTTAACCATCCTTTGGCCCCCCACCACCCTATAAGTCTTACTTGCTGACTTCCTCATTACTCCCACTCATCACTGACGACTGCCTCATTGTTCTCCACCCTGCCCCAGCTTCACGGGATGACCCACCTCTTTCCCTGGTGGGATGGGTTTTGGGGCTTGTCTTCACCAGTGATCTCCCCAACTCCCCTCAGTTCCCCACTTCCTAGACCTTGTCTACTCATGGCTCAGATCAGTAAGTCAGAAATTCCCTCCTTGACCACATCCTCTTGTCCATCCACCTTGTCCCCCAGAGGTACACCCTCTGCCTCTCCTTTGATCTCCCTGAGACCTCCCTAATTAGTGGACTCCTTTGCTCTGTACTTAGCCATTAGTTCCTTCCTGTCTTTATTTCCCTCCTTATCCACGTAGAATCCGTGGTGCAGGTTTTAAGTCACTCTCTTGCCAAACGCTTACACCTCCTGACCTTTTTGTCCTTCTGCTTGCATCCAGGCTGCTGAGCGGTGATGGAGCGCGAATCATACGAGGAGGTAGATTGGTACCTGTTTACATACATTGAGGGGTTGCCCAACACTGCACAGCACTTGCATGATTCTCGTTAACCGTCCTTCTCGTTCTTCATGGTGGCTGTTACTAAGCTAGTCCAATCCTCAAACTCCTCCCCACTTACTCTCGTCAGCTGAGAGTAAAAGCCGAGTTCCTGCAGTGGAACTCTCTGTCCCACCTGCCACGGAGCCTTCTCTGGTCCTGATGACCTCCTGGTTTTTCGTCCACCTTTTATACTGTCTCAGTCGTCTTTGTAGGTTTCATTTCCATCAAACTGACTTCTGTTATAAGACGAGTACAGACATCTGTCTTCTCTCCTAAGTGCAGTAAAACATTTTTGTGCTTTTGTCCTTTGCCTTCTGCTGGAAATTATCGGGGGGTGGCAGGCCCCTGGCTTTCTTGTGCTGTGTGTGTGTGAGCACTCATGTGGGCCACAGACCTTCATTCTGTGACCTTAGCCAGATGCGGTGCCAAGCCTTACACAGGAACCACCTCCCTCGGCTGCTGGATGGTTCTGTGCTCTGCAGAGGCGAGGGTTTATTCTGCATACATGCAGTAGAAAATTTGATTGGCATCTTTCAGATTAGAAACGGGCAGGAATTTTGTAGATAGATCAGTTTTATTATTACAGTGTTCTAAACGCGTGTCTTCAGCATGGCTCACCTCTGCAGATTATCGAGGTGCAGTGAGGTGAGAGATTTGGCCCCCACTTCTGCCAAGTCAGCCTCAGCTCTGTTCTCGTCTATGCCTCCGTGTGCTGATCCTCCGATCCGCTGTTGGAGGATTGCTGCCCACTCTCCTGCTGCTCCCCCGTGCTGCTGCTCCCCCGTGCTGCTACTCCTTGTCATGCTGCTGCTCCCCCGTGCTGCTGCTCCTTGTCATGCTGCTGCTCCCCCGTGCTGCTGCTCCTTGTCAATGCTGCTGCTCCCCCGTGCTGCTGCTCCTTGTCATGCTGCTGCTCCCCCGTGCTGCTGCTCCTTGTCATGCTGCTGCTCCCCCGTGCTGCTGCTCCTTGTCATGCTGCTGCTCCCCCGTGCTGCTGCTCCTTGTCATGCTGCTGCTCCCCCGTGCTGCTGCTCCTTGTCATGCTGCTGCTCCCCCGTGCTGCTGCTCCTTGTCATGCTGCTGCTCCCCCGTGCTGCTGCTCCTTGTCATGCTGCTGCTCCCCCGTGCTGCTGCTCCTTGTCAATGCTGCTGCTCCTTGTCATGCTGCTGCTCCTTGTTAATGCTGCTGCTCCTTGTCAATGCTGCTGCTCCCCCGTGCTGCTGCTCCTTGTCATGCTGCTGCTCCCCCGTGCTGCTGCTCCTTGTCATGCTGCTGCTCCCCCGTGCTGCTGCTCCTTGTCATGCTGCTGCTCCCCCGTGCTGCTGCTCCTTGTCATGCTGCTGCTCCCCCGTGCTGCTGCTCCTTGTCATGCTGCTGCTCCCCCGTGCTGCTGCTCCTTGTCAATGCTGCTGCTCCTTGTCATGCTGCTGCTCCTTGTTAATGCTGCTGCTCCTTGTCAATGCTGCTGCTCCCCCGTGCTGCTGCTCCTTGTCATGCTGCTGCTCCTTGTCAATGCTGCTGCTCCCCCGTGCTGCTGCTCCCCCGTGCTGCTGCTCCTTGTCAATGCTGCTGCTCCCCCGTGCTGCTGCTCCTTGTCATGCTGCTGCTCCTTGTCAATGCTGCTGCTCCCCCGTGCTGCTGCTCCTTGTCAATGCTGCTGCTCCTTGTCAATGCTGCTGCTCCCCCGTGCTGCTGCTCCTTGTCAATGCTGCTGCTCCCCCGTGCTGCTGCTCCCCCGTGCTGCTGCTCCTTGTCAATGCTGCTGCTCCTTGTCAATGCTGCTGCTCCCCCGTGCTGCTGCTCCTTGTCATGCTGCTGCTCCTTGTCATGCTGCTGCTCCTTGTCATGCTGCTGCTCCTTGTCAATGCTGCTGCTCCCCCGTGCTGCTGCTCCTCGGCTCCCCACTTCTCTCATTTTCTCCCCCTTCTCTTCTTTTGTCTCATCTCTTTGGTTGGCTTTCACATAAAAATGGGAACATTTAGTAGACATTATTCACTGATTTATTAATTATTTCATTCCAGAGCTGGGCATTCAGGGATGCAAAGATTATGAGCATGACATAGTACTGCCCTTGTGGTGATCATAGGGAGAAACATCTAAATGTGACATTCCAGTATATTATAATAAAGACTATTAAAGTCTGTGCTGAGCATTATATTTATGTAATTTCATACAGTCTTTAAAAAAATCCTGTTTTTTCATACCACCTTTATTCAGTTTATGGTGCATTTGTTATCACTGTGATTCTCATGCATAACGTATTCTCACCAAAACATTTTATTTGCCCCTCTGTTACCGTCTTAGGCCAACTTCAGACTTACGCCTTGACATACTTCACCACAAGCCTGATAGCTTCAGTGCCTATGTCTTAAAGAGAAAAGAGATAGGTTGTCTGTCGCAGAGGGTATATCAGAACCCCTTTTAGATGACTGAAGATGATAGTTCAGTCCAGTTTTATGTGTCACGGGCAGCTGGGAAGTAGCCCCTCTGCATCCTACTGAGGAGCCTGAGCTGCTTCTGTCCTGTGCACGGATGTGCCCTGGCCTTCACTTCTTTGCGGAGGGCTCCTGTGTGCCCACGTCATCATTCCTACCCGCTCTCCCAGCTCAACTCCTTTTGTTTTTATTATTTTACTCTAGAGAAGCAACTCACTGATTATTCTGAGAGACTGTTCTGTAGGAACTAGTTATTAATTTGTTCAGTAGACGTTTATTGAGCATTACTACCAGCCAGGTACCACTCTTGAGTGCTGGGGACTGATAAGGGCACAAAGTAGCACATCTGCCCACTTGGAGCTTTTGTTCTGCTGTGGGAGCCTCCCAGGAAGCCAATAAACATGCGTTGTGAAGCCAGATGGTGGTTGATCCTGGGAAGAAAGTAAAGCCGAGTAAAGGGGTGGGAGAAACGGGGGTGTGTGTGTGCTGCTGTATTCACTACATCCCAGGCCTCTCTGAGGAGCTGACAGTTAACCACGGACCCGAGTGTCTTGGTCAGTTTGGGCTGCTGTAACAAATACGACATAGACGGGTGGCTTAGCAACAGACGTTTATTTTTCACACTTCTGGAGGCTGGAAGTCTGAGATCAGGGGGCCAACACAGGCAGGTACTTGGTGAGGACTCTTCCTGGTTTCACACAGCTGCCTTCTTGCTGTATCCTCACAGGGCAGAGAGGAAGATCATTTCTCTTGTGTCTCTTCCCATAAGGGCCCTAATCCCAATCATGGGGGCTCCGCCCTCATGACCTAATCACCTCCCAGGGGCACCACCTCCAAATACCACCACAGTGGGGATTAGGGCTTCAACATATGAATTCTGGGGGATGCAAGCATTCAGTCCACAGCACTGAGTGAAGTGAGGAAGAGCATTCCAGGCACAGGGAATTGCAAGTTCGTAGGCCCTGGCATGAGACTGGGCTTGGCTTGTCAGAGCAGAACAGGCAGGAAAGGGAAAGCGCATTTGGAAATGAAGTCGAACAGGGATCGAGGTCCAGTCCACGTAAGGCTAATAGCTGTGGTGGGCAGTTTAGATTTGATTCCCAGGCATGAGGAGTCTTTCTGAACAGGGGAGAGACGTGTTAGGACTTAGAATTTTAAAAGGTCACTTTGGATGCTGTGGGGTTGAGGGTCAAAAGTAGAAGGCTGCGGTGGTTTAGGGGAGAACTGGTGTGCCTGAGATGGGCTGGTAGCAGCTCAGTCTGGATTGGGGAAGAGTTTCTTGGATTGGGCACATTGAAGGTAGAGCTGGTACATTTTGCTGATAGATCATTTGTGGGGTATGAATGAAAGAAGAGCCAAGGAGAACCCTGAGATTTTTATACTGAGCAACTAGGTGGAGGAAGGTGCCATTTACTGAGATGGGGAAAGTAAGGATTGATAGTGAAAGATGTTGGTGTGAAAAAGGATCTCATAGTCAAAAATGTTTTGGAAAAATGGTTCTAGAGCATGATCAGGAGAGCTGGAGCAGATATGACAGAACACAGGGAAGAGGCTAAAGAAAACCACTTTTCTTTATTTCCCTATTTTTTCCTCCTAACTATCCACATTCCCACCAACAGTTACTGAATGTTGGTGTGGTACCGAGAAAAAAAAAAAACAGTTAATTCAGTCCAACCATTTGTCAGTTTATTCAAACAACTGATTTGACATTTTAATTAACCACAAGCATAATGATTGCACTGATGGTTCAGATAGAGTCAACCGCTGTGTTTGGTTGAAGCCAGAGCAATCAAGAGCGCAGTCAAAGTTTCCTGAGGAATTTTCTTACCACTACAGAACAGGAAGATGGCTTTTGCCCTCAATGTTAGATTCTGGTAGAAGGCTGAGTGGGCGGTCCTTAGGGAATACGGGTAGGAAACAGCAGAACAAGATGAAAAAATACTAACAGGGAATAACGTGAGAGCAACAGATAGATCAGTGGCTGAGTTAGAATACAGAGTGTTGGAGAGGATGCGTTTAGACTCTCCAGCGTGGTTCGTTTCCTCATGGGCCTTCCCAGGGTTTAGGGCACATTCTGCAGTGTCAGTGAGCATGGGTAAAGGACAAAGCTTTGTTGGGGGAAGGGAGCGCTCACAAGGCTTGGTTGAGAACGGAAAGGAAGGGGGTCCACTGCTGCCCGTCGTCCCGCAGAGACGTGTGCGGGGCCAGTGCGCCCTCAGTGTAGTGTAGGTCTGTGTTTGAGTGATGGGGTGGTGCCCCCTTCCTCTGTTTTTAAAAATAGATTTTGGTTATTTTTTTGTTTGTTTTTCTAGATGAAGTTCATAACATAAGGTTAGTCATTTCAAAGTGAAAAGTGGCATTTAATACATTAACATTGTGCAGCTACCACCTCGGTCTAGTTCCAGAACATCTTCATCACCTCAAAAGAAACCTCTGTGTATCCGTTAAGCAGTCACTCCTTATTTCCCCCTCTTCCTAGCCCTGGCAAACATCTTCACATCTTCACCTTTTTTATGGGGCACAAGAAAGCACCTTTAATGGTGGGTGAGTACACAGGCTGCTTGGGACCAGGGAGCCGGGATTTGGGACACCTGCTGTTTACAGGCATTGTTTGGGAACACCAGCTGCCCCCCCACCCTGACCCCGTACCTGGAGGCCTTGGGACCTGTGGGAAGCTGCAGAAGTTCCCCAAAACTCAGAGAGGAGAAGGCGCTGGGCCTGTGGGAAGCTTGAGTTTGACTCTGTCCTCTCCCCTGCAAAAAGGTGCCTTCCCAGCAAATGATGTGGGAAACGCGAGTGTGCTGAGGTGACCCAGAGGGTTCAAGGCGGTTCTGCTCATTCTGGCGCAGCTAGGAACAAGCACGGTTAAAGGTAACATGTGAAGTGTGTCCTTTCCAGCTTAGCCTGTCATACATCTGGCACCGCCGTTCAGTTGTTGAGGGCGTGAAGAAATTACATAGAAAGATGAGAACATTGAATCATTAATGTGTTCTTTCAAACGGGAATTTGTAAGACCTTAAGCTCTTGAGACTGGCCACACTCTTCTCCGTTGAAAATGCCATTGTCTCAGCTGTTCAAGAACCAGGAGTTGGAAACCTAATAGGACAGATTCTAGGGCACCTGCTGAGCTAAGTGGATGGAGTAGAGAGATGCACAAAGTAGAAGGAATTTTTCATTCTTCCCTGTGTCCCTCTGTTACGGACTGTATGTTTGTGTGCCCCAGATTCATATATTGAAGGCCTAATAACCTCCAGTGTTGGGTATTCAGAGGCGGGGCCTTGGGGAGATGACAGGTTTAGAGAGTGGTGTCCCCATGAGGGATTAGTTAGCTTGTAAGAAGAGGACCACCAGAGCTTGCTCCCCCCACCCTCACTCCCCGCCGTGAGGACACAGTGAAAAGGGGGCCGTCCTGGAGCCAGGAAGAGAGCGCTCACCAGAGCCCGACCATCTGGCACCCTCACATTGGACCTAACAGCCTCCAGAACTGTAAGAAAAAATTTTCCGTTGTTGAAGCCACCCAGTCGGTGGAATTTGTTACGGAGGCCCGAGCTAATGAGACACCTTCCCTTCGTATTTATTCATTTGATGAGCTATACGTGCCAGTTGTACAAAACTAGATAATTAAATCCAAACACTACAGTGGTGTACAAAATTTAAGTAAAACTTTATCTTCTTCCCTCCGATCATAAGACCTTTTGAAGTAGCCTTTGAACTGTTTGAGGTTTATGCTTCTAGACCCAGGCCATCTAACAAAGTTGCCATTTGCCACCTGTGGCAATTTAAATTTCTCTTTTTAAAGACTTTTTTGATGTGGGCCATTTTTAAAGTTTTCATTGAATTTGTTAAAATATTGCTTCTGTTTTATGTTCCGGTTTTTTGGCCGCGAGGCATGTGGGATCTTAGCTCCCTGACCAGGCATTGAACCCACACCCCCTGCGTTGGAAGGCGAAGTCTTAACCACTAGACCACGAGGGAAGTGACTGTGGCTATTTACATTTAAATTAATTAAAATTAAATATAAGTAAACATCCAGTTCCTCAGTCGTACTGGCCATCTTTCAAGTGCTCAGTAGCTGTGTACAACTAGTTGCTACCATGTTGGACAGGGTAGGTAGAGAGCATTTCCATCATCACAGAATGTGCTGTTGAACAGCACTGTTTTAGATAAGTTCTAGTCATACATAAACGTATATATAAAAATATATATATGCATATATATATATGTGCAGTTGGCATAATATTGTACATATGCTTCTGCAATTTGTTTTTTCCACCTAACGGGGAAACTGTTAATTTAGTGTGATGCACGCGTAACATCATGCCAGGAAAATTATAAAACAGAGTGCATCATCAAACATAGAGTTTTAGTAAATTAAAACTCTTTCAATTTCAGATCTTAAAGGTAGTTGCATCATAGCTTTAAGGCTTATTCCAACTTTAACTAAAGAAATTATTTTTTGAAATAGTCCACTCAGCCTTGGGTATGTAAAGAAAGAAGATTCAGGAGATGTAGCTCGAGCTTAATCTACCATGCTTACCATACATATTCATACACACACGTTTCCTACTGTCCCTGTTTTATAACAGGGATTGTAGTCTTTTTCTGTTTATCCACTATTCAGTAGACCAGGACTGTCCAAAATGGTAGCCACTAGGCACATGTGGTTATTTAAACTAAATTAAACTAAAAATTCAGTTCCTCAGTTGTACTAGGCACTTAGCCACATGTGGCTGGTGGATATGGGTGTTAGGCAGCGTGGGTATAGAGTATTGCTAGTTTGCAGAATGTTCATATAGACAGTGTTGCACTAGAAGCTTTCTTCCGATACCTTTCTCCTCTAATTCAGTGAGTTTCCACAGGTGATGGATGGGGGACTCTGCCCAGGGGGACATGCAGAATTTCTGGGGGTGGGTGGAGAGCTTACACTTTCATGCCCTTCGCATTCAAGATTTTAATTCTTCCCTCTGAAGACGCATGTTCTTCCAGCTATTTAATCTGTTGAGAATTAGTGTTCCATAGAAGTTAATTGTGGGAAAGAAAATTGGTACCAGGAGCTTTCCAAGGTTAGACTATCACTTTGTGATTATTGGTGGTGCACACACACACTGTTAAATAGCACCTGTATATACAGTAAACGTCACTGTTCAGTTTAGAATAGAAAGTAAATTACAGTCAGTGCCGGCAAAAAAAATGTTTAAGCTTTTTAAAATGAGAAAAGAATAGAGTATTGGAAATGCAAAACAGAATGTGTTCATGTTGACATTTATGTTAGAAAATACATAATTTGGACAAATTTACAGGAAACAGTAAGAATAGTTCCCTTTGGGAAGGGAAATAGTGTAAGGGAAACAGAGATAGAACAGAGTGACTTTTTCACTGTATATTCTTGTCTTAATGTACCTTGTAACTATGTGCTTGTTAGTAAAAAAAAAAAATCAATAAAGTAATTAAGGAAAAAATAAAGCACATCCTTAAAATGTGCAGGATGGAGAACAGATTGTTTAGGAGGTGTAAGGGTCACTTAAGATAGAATTAAATAGTTGAATAAGAGCAGAGGGCTGGCCAGAGCTTTCACAGCACACCAGGACCAAGGGTTGGTGCGCCATTTCTTACAGGCTGGTTAGTTTACAGCAATTAAAGCTATTTTAAACTGTTTCTTATTACATTTAATTTAATACATTTTAGAAGGAAAAATATTCCTAATACTGAATGGTTTTTTTTTTTCCATGCAAGTTTTCTTGACACCTGTAGAACACAGCTTAGGATTTAAACTCTTGGAAATTATTATCCCAGAAAGATCTGGTCTGGGGTACTCTGCTTCAGCTCCAGTTTTTCAAGAAGATGAATTCTGGTGTTAACTGGGTTTAATTGGAATGGTGAATGGGGTACAGTTTATTCAGCACATGCTGCCCACATATGTCACATGTGCACTGAGTAGGGATTTAATAGTCGATACTGCTCCTTCTCCTTTTCATCCTTTGCTTACAACTACTATCAGTGACCAGGAGGTGATGAGGCCCAGCAGCGTGGGGGGCGTGGGCAGGCAGTGGGGATGGAGCTGCTTCCTTCCACCATCAAGTCTCTGTATTTCAGCCTTTAGGAGACTACGACGTCAAAAATGGAGTGCCCACCATACAAAAAATAAACTCAAAATGGACTAAAGACCTAAATGTAAGGCCAGACACTATCAAACTCTTAGAGGAAAACATAGGCAGAACACTCTATGACATAAATCACGGTGAGATCCTGTTTGACCCACCTCCTAGAGAAATGGAAATAAAAACAAAAACAAATGGGACCTAATGAAACTTAAAAGCCTTTGCACAGCAAAGGAAACCATAAACAAGACGAAAAGACAACCCTCAGAATGGGAGAAAATATTTGCAAATGAAGCAACTGACAAAGGATTAATCTCCAAAACATACAAACAGCTCAGGCAGCTCCATATCAAAAAAACAAACAACCCAATCCAAAAATGGGCAGAAGACCTAAATAGACATCTCTCCAAAGAAGATATACAGATTGCTAACAAACACATGAAAGAATGCTCAACATCATTAATCATTACAGAAATGCAAATCAAAACTACAGTGAGGGGGCTCCCCTCATGGCGCAGTGGTTGAGAGTCCGCCTGCCAATGCAGGGGACACGGGTTCATGCCCCAGTCTGGGAAGATCCCACGTGCCGCGGAGCGGCTGGGCCCGTGAGCCATGGCCGCTGGGCCTGCGCATCCAGAGCCTGTGCTCCACAGCGGGAGGGGCCGCAACGGTGAGAGGCCCGCGTGCCACACAAAAAAAAAAAAACCAAAAAAAACCCCCAAAACCAAAAATAAAACTACAGTGAGGTATCATCTCACACCGGTCAGAATGGCCATCATCAAAACATCTACAAACAATAAATGCTGGAGAGGGTGTGGAGAAAAGGGAACCCTCTTGCACTGTTGGTGGGAATGTAAATTGATACAGCCACTGTGGAGAATAGTATGGAGGTTCCTTACAAAACTAAAAATAGAACTACCATATGACCCAGCATTCCCACTACTGGGCATATACCCTGAGAAAACCATAATTCAAAATGAGTCATGTACCAGAATGCTCATTGCAGCTCTATTTACAATAGTCATGGAAGGACATGGAAGCAACCTAAGTGTCCATCAACAGATGAGTGAATAAAGAAGGTGTGGCACAAATATATACAATGGAATATTACTCAGCCATAAAAAGAAACGAAATTGAGTTATTTGTAGTGAGGTGGATGGATCTAGAGACTGTCATACAGAGTGAAGTAAGTCAGAAACAGAAAAACAAATACCGTATGCTAACACATATATATTGGATAAAAAAAAAAAATGGTCATGAAGAACCTAGGGGCAGGACGGGAATAAAGATGCAGGCCTACTAGAGAATGGACTTGAGGACACAGGGATGGGGAAGGGTAGTCTGGGAAGAAGTGAGAGAGTGGCATGGACATGTATACGCTACCAAATGTAAAACAGATAGCTAGTGGGAAGCAGCCGCATAACACAGGGAGATCAGCTCTGTGCTTTGTGACCACCTAGAGCGGTGGGAGGGAGGGAGACGCAAGACGGAAGAGATATGGGGATATACGTATATGTATAGCTGATTCACTTTGTTATAAAGCAGAAACTAACACACCATTGTAAAGCAATTCTACTCCAATAAACATGTTAAAAAAAACCAGAATCCTATCATTCAGCAAAATTGATCTTTTTCTATTAAAGCAAGTTGCTAGGATCTGTGCTTTTTCGAGAAAGAAAACTAAGGGGAAAATAACTAGTTAGGGGAAAATTATGTCCTAAACTGCATATGTTACAAAGGAAATCTTTGTTGTGGACTTTGAAGGCACAGCTTCCCAAAGGCAAGGGTAATTTTCAAAATAGTTAACAATCAGTACGGCATGGGAATCCAGACATTCAGAATGGATGCCAGTGTTAACTGGTGTGGCTGTACCCATGTGTACAGGCTGGATGTAACTCTTGCCGAAAGGTGAAGCCATTTGAGATGGGAGATGAGCTGTTCCTGGGTTTTGGGGCAGAGCCTGCTGGCTGTCCCCCAGTATCCACGACCCCCCTCTTTATAGAATCACTGGAGCCTACTTCACAACTGGAACGTTTGGCAGCTTTATGGCCATGAGATTAAATTCTGGTTAATTGGATGTGTGTTACTATGCGATCCTTTCCAGAACCTTCTTTAAGGGACAATATGTGCCCCTCTTGCCCTCTCTTTATTTATATCTTTCCCAGTCTGCTGTCTAGAATTTAGATGCCACCATCTTGGACCATAAAGTTAGGTCACACGTGGTAGAACAACAAAACAGATGGAGTGCCCCACTTGCCTTCCTGGACGTTCTCCTGAGAGAGAAAGAAACCTCTCTTGTTTAAGCTGCTGATACTTGGAGCTTCCTGTCATTCTCAGCCAAACCTAATTCTAAGTCACGTAGCAGGTCCGTAACCTGCTAGGAAGATTCAGTTTTATCTTACTTAAAACTCCTAATTAAAAACAAAAAACCAAAAACTCCTAATTATCCTGTGAGCTAGGTATTCTTGTTTTCATTTAATGGGTTAGGAGTCTTAAAAATTAAGTAACTTGCCCCAATACACCCAGCTAGAGCCAGCATTTGAATCCATGTCTGATCTTCCTGACATCAAACCACCAAAAGCTTAATCCTTGCTTTAGTAATTCATACGAAACATAGAGAAGGGCATGTGGTGTACGGTTTTGTAACATTCACGCTTTGGCACAGACCCAGTTTTGTGGATTTTTTAAATAGACTTTCGGTTTTTCAGAGAAATTCATTTGTGGCTTTTTGAATGTGACAAACATGTCAACAGTTTTTCAGTCAATAATACTTATTTTTTTTAAAGCTTTTTTTTTTTTTTTAAATTCAAAGAAACCTGTGTTGTTCCTCTAATTACCAGTATTTGCTTAATAGTAATTTGCTAATTGGGACATTTCTGTGAAAAGAGGATAGTTCAAAAAGAGATTTGTAGTTCGTTTTCTTTAGTTATGTCTATGTGGAAGAAAATTGGGGATTTTTTAGAATTCTTCTTACTCTGCAGCAACTCTAGACCATTCCCCCATGTTTTTTATGTGATGATGTAGAAATTAGGATGACGGTGGAATGAAGGCTGCGGGTTATCTGGATGATCACATGGAGGTAGCCTCTGCAGCCAGCATTTTCTGCTGTGTAGATACAGAACAGAGACCTGGGATGGCTGCATATGCCGAGCTGCTCCGGGCTGGGCTGGAGTGGGCAGGTTGGCAGCTGATGCCTGGAGGGCAGGTGGGGCCCAGCGGGTCTGGGGAGGCTGGTGAACTGGGTCCAGAGCAAACAACCACTTGGCAGCAGAGCCTGCAGTAGAGACAGGAATCTTGACCTTCTGCCCAGGCTCCTGTTGGTGCCCTGGGTGCCGCTCCAAGTTCATTCACTCATCGCACGGCAGACCTTTAATTGGTTCAGAACAGCAGTCTCTGAGTGTATTCCTGGGAACACTGGATCTGCAGGATCTGCTGTGTAGAAGAGGATTCTGTGGCAGATAAGTTTGGGAAAATGCTGTGTTCTGATAGCTCTCCTGGAAACTCACAGTGCACGTGCAGCATATCACAGTCTAAGACGTTGAGAAATCTATTTAACTTTACAGAGTTTCTGAAACTTACTTGAAAATAGAAATTGTATCTTAAAATTTTATGTCCTGTGGAACCTACTTCATGATTCTTTTAATAAGCAGTTAATAATGGTTTTGGAAGTTGCTGTTTGAGTGGGCTGAGTCCCTGAGAAAATGCAAGATTTGAATCTAACAACATGGGACTTTTCTTGGTGTCCTGTCTGCTCTTATCTGCCAGGCCATATTCCTTAAAGTTCAGTGCATCTCTGCTTGTGTATATTTCACAGAAGCAAAACTTTAATGCTTGAAAGGCCCTTTGAGGTCATCTAATTTGGCCTCTTCATTTGCTAGTTGAAGAAAGTAGGATTTAGAAAGATTAAGTCACTTGCCAAAGGCTAAACAGCTAATAAATCAGTGAGGATGCTGAGGCCAAGATCTCTTAATGCACCATTAGTCAGTTCCTAGTGGAAATTACTTGAGGTATGTAGTCCCTTACTTTCAAGACTTTTTAAATGATATCTTTGGATTAGGATGGGGGAAGACCAAAAGAGTGGATGTTTGCTTTCCTGTCAAGGCTTGGGAGAGGTGAAGTGAGCAAAAGAGGGGGAAGCCCATGGAGGCAGAGATGGAGCTCAGTAAAAGAAGTCCTGCAGAGGAAAGCAAGAACCCGGCTCAGGAGTGTTCTGAAAAATTATCCTATTTGTGTGGCTGAGAATGACTTAAAATAAGCTCTCTTTTTGAGTTACTTCCACGTGGCTCCTAAGCAATAAACAGATGAACGACTCAACAGACAGTATGGCCGCTATTGTCATAATTTATAGGGTGGCAGCTGCCTTGATCCCATCAGGAAATGCTCATCAGCTACCAGAGGTAACACTCGTCTGTTTTTCATGGAGTTAATTAAGGATTTGGAAAGAATGACTTTTGGAAATTTTTTTTTCTAACAAGGCCTAGGGTATTGACTTCATTAGGGTCCAAATTATTTTGCTTTGATTTAGATTTTCTTTCTTTCGTGGTGAAGTTAGTAGACCCTGAAATTGAATCCTTTATTGCTGTGCGAGGTTCTTTTTCTGTTTTATTTATTATCAGAATGTCACCTGTCATTAATTTTTGTGGAGTTCATCTTGAGTATTTTTCTTATGTTTTATGAAATGCTATCTCTAGTCATACAGTGAAACAACACTATCTTATCTGTTATAACCAAAGCTTTCTGTTTACATGTCCCCTTTTGAAGGTGCTACATTCAGAATAAAAGCTGCACATCTGACCTCCAACTGTAAGGATATTAAGTTTTCCTCCTGACAGCCCA
This sequence comes from Kogia breviceps, assembly GCF_026419965.1. Lineage (NCBI taxonomy): Eukaryota > Metazoa > Chordata > Mammalia > Artiodactyla > Physeteridae > Kogia > Kogia breviceps. The sequence continues at coordinate 21,766,124 of NC_081318.1, forward strand.
GGCAAAGAAAAAGAATCCTAAGACTGTGGCACTGCTGTGTTTCTGTTAAATAAGTCAGGAAAATGCCTATAATGCCAAACTCTGGGACACAATTTCTAAAGTCTCTAGTCCCTGTTGCAGCCTCTCCTCTCCTGTAAAGAGCTGAAAGAGAAGATTTGCCTCAGTAAAAAGAGGCAGTAGCAATCAATATTTAGTGAAACTCTGAGAATAAGTTTAAATTGAACCAAACATGAAGAAGAGAACAGAATAAGTCTTATTTCTAAAAGCATTAGTTTTCTTCCCATGGCTATAGATCTGATGGCTTTTAACAAGTAATAATGAACATTTATGATTATATATGTATAAATGAATTTATCTTAAAGCAGTTTTGGGAACCAAGATTTCCCATATACCCCATACATCCCCTCTCCCCAGGCACAGCTTCCCCCATTGTCATCCCCCCCCCCCCCAGAGCAGTACATTTGTTACAGTTGATGACCTACAGGGGCAGATCTTAATCACCTGAAGTCTTGACGCTGTACATTCTTTGGGTTTGGACCAATGCATAACGACGGGTAGCCCTCATTATAGGATCACATAAGAGTATTTTAACCCCCCTAAAAATTCTCTGTGCTCCACCTGCTATCCCCCCGCCCCTGCAGCTCTCGCAACCACTGATCTTTTAACTGAATCCATAGTTTTATGTCATATAGTTGGGATCATATGGTGTGTAGCCAGTAACTGTATTTCAAGTCAGACAGTTTTTCTCTTATTTATGCTTCAAGGATAATACATGAGGGCCCAGCATTTTAGAGGCTTTTTTGAAGCAGAAAACTTAGTCTGATTTTTTTTTTTGGTCAAGTGATTCTTTTGAGGATTTTACAATTTGGAGGAAAAAGTTATTCTTTTACACATGAGTATTAATTTTACATCTGTTGAACAGGAGCCTGGGCCTGATGAACGCACAGAGCTGCTTTTGCCTCTCCTTTTTCACAGGCTGGCCCTTCTACCTCGTGTGCTCTCTCTCTCACTCCTGGAATGCCTAGTCAACTCTCCTAGACATCTTTGAAAACCTTGTTCCAGCAATACCTGCTTGGGAAACCTTATTCGACCCCTTTCCGTCCAGACAGGACTTTGCTAGTGTCTTTGTTCACAGTTTAATTACCACACTTTTTGACTCTCATATAATTATTGACTTACATGTCTGTCTCCCTTTTCTAGACACTGAGTTTTCTGGAGACAGGGCCTGGGTCATCTTCATGTCCGGAACCTAGTAGGTCTTCAATAATTATTTCTGGAACTGAACTTCTCCGCATAATAAAATTGTGTTTTAGAATTTATTTTCATTATATCAAAGTGATTTTATCTTTTTGAATTAAGATGAACTCACTCACTATCCAAATTGAAAAAATTCATGATAGTATTCTTCTGAATTAGTTTTATGAGTCCAGTGGACTCTTTGGTCATCACAAAAACACCGCTGATATTTTATCTTAATATTATATAAATATCTCTAGATTGTATGTTGCTAATTCTATGATAAACCGAGACTCTGAAGTTTATTTATTTGTTGCAAGGAGACTTAAGAAGAAACTAAGACAAGACCCTTCCGTGTTTTGTAAATATGTCTCTTCAAGTCCTCGTGGTATGAGGTATTTTCTTAAATTGAGTTCCCCCCAGAGAGACATGGATGCCTGTGCCTGTATTTTATCTGCAAGGTGAGGGAAACGCCAGAAGCACCAGTAGTGTGTTACCAAGCCAGTCACCGCTGTGGGCAGCTGGAGCCCAGCTTTGCTGGGCCTCTGGGAGGCAGACTGAGGAACCTGCGTCACCGGATCCCACCTGAGGGTGGGGTCACCTGAGGGTGAAGAAGCTGGATCACTCACCCATCCACTCCGGTCGGCCCCGGTTTGAGGGCAGGAGGAGGGGTGTTGCCATTCATTTCTAGTATTCTTCCTGCCCTGCGGGCCCCCTGTCCATGCATGCGGCACAGCCCTCTGGTGGAGAGGTGCGGTGATGGGCCAGCAGTGGCAGGTGTAGCAGGGAGCCCGGAGAAGCCCATCTGGGGAGTGTGGATGGGGGCAAGTGGCGCCTGGTGCAGACAGAGCCGTGTGGCTGCTTGTTTGACAGTTCAGTCCTTTGCATCATGAAATATCCAGATGGAGAGAGAAAGATAATTAAGCACAGTATTTTCTCCTGTTTGAACTAGGATAATTCTTCCTATGGAAGGGAGATTTATGAAAAATCCTTTTGATTGAGTAGGCCTTACAACCCCTGCTTGAACTTTGGTACGTAACTGCTTCTTCTGTTTTTGGATTGCTCTAATTATTATATATAAAGCTCTTCTTTGGCCCGTGTTCCTGGTGTTGGAGCAAGGCACAAAGCCCCACTACATATGCTTGGTCTGTACATTCTCATTGAATCTTCCGAGAAAGCCTGGCAGGTGGGTATCACTTACCTCCCTTTTACAGATCAGGCGGCTGAGATTTAGCAACTGGAGCTCCTCAGTGTTTTTAGAAACGAAATGATTTGCCAGGGTCATGATGTAACAAGTAACGCTGACTGTCTGCAGTGGCCCTTCAGCGGGGGGAAGGGGGGAGCAGGATGACACTTGATAGAACAAGTTCCAGGATTCTCAGGGCTACACAGAAAACCTACTCTTCATCTCCCTTAATCCAACATATACCTTGAAATAGGGTGGGAGGTAGGGACAGGAAGATTGCCTTCTTATCATATGCATACCTGCTCCCTTCCTCCTCTTCTCTGAAAATATCACCGACTTCAGACCGGAGTTTCCTATGGCTGGTTAATTGTAATCTGTTAATTGAGACCTCTTGGTATAGAGCACTCATTGAGTCTATGTAAGGAAAGCAAATGATATTCAAACTGCACATACACATGTTGGGTCTCTGTGCATTGCACAGAGACTTAATAAATATTTGCTGACTTCTGAAGTAGCAAGCCGTGGTCTTTGAAACTGGGATATAGGGGGTCACTGTAGGAGCGCCTTTCACACACCATGCACTGGCTGTGTGGCGAAAGGGTCCTGAGGCTGGATTGGATGGAGACAGCATAGCTGGAGTAGTACCTAGTGATCGATGATCAAAAAGGGGAGGTAAAGTCATACAGTAAAAGCCAGGCCGAGTGTTAAGTATGAAGGACAAAACTATAAATGGGACAGGGGAGGTAAAGTCAGAGAACAACAGGAATTGGAATTAAGAGTAGATTCCAATGCAAGAAGCCATTCTGGACCAGAGACATAGACCAAGGCGTTATAGTAAGGTTAAATCTGGGCAAACCGCATATCTAGCCTTTCCACTTACAGGAATATACCCTAGAGAAACTTTGGAACATGTGTATAAAGAGACAAGTGCAGGAAGACACCACTGTTTAATTTTTGTGGATGCGGAAATAAGTGGTAAAAATATGAAGACATCCATGGATTGATAAACACTATGTTTAGAATAGTAGTTTGAGCTGAGCCCATTTTTTTCCTGCTAATATGTGATTTAATAGTCCTCAATTATCTTTAGAGGTGACACTGTCTAGGATCCTATTCTCAGGAATAGATATGGGTTTTGGGTTTTGAGTGTGTGCTTGTTTTCTTGGCTAATAGGGCTGATAGAAACTGGCAGGTGGGGCTGGAAGGACTAATCTTCCTTTGTCAACCGAGGTGACTGAGAGGCACGGATGGAAATCCAGGTTGCTGGTGGTGGGACTGGGAAGACGAATCAGGATTTTCTGACTGCTTGCTCCGTATTCCCTGCACCACACCGTGTGTCCTCCCGTAATGAAGGATCTTTTCTGTAGATTTATGTCACTGGTACCATGTCCTTACCCCTTTTTGGTATCCTCCATTAGAGCACTTCAGAGGACTCTGGTGCTTTAAGGTATCATTATTAAACACATGGCAGTTGCATAGATCATCAAACCTGAGTGCGTTTTTCTTCTGTTAAAATATATTAGGGTCAACCCACATTTATTTTTTTTCCCTCCGAGGCGTTTTATAAGTCGGCCTCAACATTATGTGGGTCATTCGTTCTGAAAAATCGTTGTAGGATAAATTCTTAAAAGTCGTCCAGTGGTTAAGACTCGCCTTCCAGTGCAGGGGGTGCGGGTTCAGTCCCTGGTTGGGGAGCTAAGATCCCACATGCCTCGAGGCCAAAAAACCAAAACATAAAACAGAAACAATATTGTAACAAATTCAATAAAGACTTTAAAATATGGTCCACATCAAAAAAAAATGTTTTAAAAAAACTCAATAAATAATTTCAATAGGAAAAATGTTTAGTGATCCTAAGCCCTCAAGCTGACATCCATTTATACTAACACAACACTACATTCAGTTAGAAACTGACATAACTGCTTCAAGGAGTAGCATAGTTACCGTAACACGAGGTAAACAGACATTATGTTCCCTGTAATATGGCTCTTTGTCCACTTTTCTTGAGCTTTTGTAGCCTCTGTACACAGAGTTTAAGACCAGAATCAAAAACAAAAATACCATGATTCGGTAACAAAATATCTTTTTAAAAAATAAATGTGTTTCTTTTTGGCTGCATTGGGTCTTTGTTTCTGTGCGCTAGTTGAGGCGAGCGGGGGCTACTCTTTGTTGCGGTGCGAGGGCTTCTCATTGTGGTGGCTTCTCTTGTTGTGGAGCACGGACTCTAGGCGTGCCGGCTTCAGTAGTTGTGGCATGCGGGCTCAGTAGTTGTGGCTCACGGCTCTAGCGCATAGGGTCAGTAGTTGTGGCACACGGGCTTAGTTGCTCCGCGGCATGTGGCGTCTTCCCGGACCAGGGCTCAAACCCGTGTCCCCTGCATTGGCAGGTGGTCTCCTAAGCACTGAGCCACCAGGGAAGTCCCCAGAATATCTCTCAAATTCTGTTTAATGCAAAACAATCAAATAGTATATAGACAAATCAATGGAAACCATGTATTTTTGAAGGTTAAATGCCTAAAGTTACCAGTGTAGTGAACTAACAAACCCCAAGTCTTGTGAAATGAGAACTTACAGACAACATGCTCCAGCTGTAAAACCACAGTGATGTCCACTGGGTACTTTCGTCCTTTGCTGTGTAGCTGGCCTTCAGATGCTCTATGTACAAATACACAGTAGTACTTCTTAAATGCTAAGAAATGCCACATACCGAAAATTGGGGTATTGAAAGAAACTGCCTGTCAAGCTGAAATGTCTTATTTCAGCTGGGAGTATGGGTGTATTTGAAATGGAAACAGGTAGAGGGTGTGTGTGTGTGTGCGCGCGCGCGCGCGCCCCTGTGTGTGTGGTGGCGGCCAAGTTAATTGAAAAAAGAAAAGAAAACCAGTTTGTTACAATTTCTTAAAGGTGTACTTGCAAGTAAACCCCTCTTTCCCTTTCTTCTTTCTCCTCGGCTCTGAGACTTATCATTTAGTTTTAATTTTATTCACAGCCACTGAGTTTTTACTTCTTATAATTTGTTACACCTTCTTGTAGCATAGAATGTGTAATTGATATATTGCTTAGCTAGCTTGTAATCAGTGGTGAATAATGTTCAACATCCTATTTGTAGAGAATGATCATCCTTTAGTATTCTGTAGTTTTCTGCTGTTAACAGGTGTGCTTAAAATTTAGATGACTGCTTCTAACCAAAGAAATCATCCCTTAGCTGACTCTGCCTGGAAAAGCTGGAATGTATCATTGGGATATTTCTAGTTCATTCAGTGTTAATACTCCTCTGATGCCTAAAATAGTTTCGGGTGTAATTCTGTCTGCACCCGAGGAATGGGGGTCTTTATAATTTGATTTAATAGTAACAGTAAATTTTTAGGACATGAACGTTACAAAAGTAAAAAAAAAAATTATTCCACATATTTTCATAGTAACATTTTCTGTTTCATGAGGATGACTGGAAAACTCATTTGACATTTTTTCAAACACACTAGTCAGGAAGTGGTGCTCTCAAATTTCTTTCCCTTTTTTTTCTCCCTTCTGTCAGCAGATGGCGTCTTACTGTTTCCTATCTCTTTTCTGCTTTCTTTTCCTTTTTATTCCTTTCCTTCCTCCCAGCCCCCCTTGGCAAACATTTGTCAGGAGAATGGATGCTGTTATTTAAAAAAGTCTGACTGTGACATGTTGGCTTTTCAAAAGGACAAGAAGGAAATGAAACAGGTTTTCATTGCTTAAGGCATAATACAACTGGTTAATTTTCTCTGCCAACATATCCTTTAGAAGCAGATGTTGCATTTAAGTTTGGCTTTGTAATTCTATTATGTTGCTTTGCATGTAGATGGCTCCTCTTTTCTCTTTTAGGTAGATGGGCACCCTTTGTTAATTTTTACCTTTTTTAAAATACTAGGCTACTTTCCAAAGAAAAATTCTTTGATGTACAGATAAATAGATTAAAATACATTTGCGCTTAGTTTTGGGAGTAAAACTGATAACAGTGATTTGGGCTAGTCATTGTGAATATGAAGTACCCATAAAGACTTATGATCGGGTAGAAAACATTTACAACTTAGTGAAAGATTGTTAATGACTGGAATAGGATTTAATTAATATGTATTATAAAACCAGACTGCATGTGGGACAGTGTGTCTGAGTTAATTAAATATTCTAAGGAATTCTACAAACCCCACACCCCTTGTCCCTTTTCCTGTCCTTTCTCCATCACTAAATAGTTATTAAATGTTTCCAGAATGAATATTACATAAAAAACAAGTATATGACATTGTCTTTGCTGTCAAGGATACAATCTTATTGAATGTAATCTGTTAGTCCACTTTCCTGCTTTAGGAAGAATATTAGGGTGAGCTCATTTAATCTTTGACATACTATTACCTCTCATCTCTGCTTGTCTAAATCCAAGTTTCAGGTCTGCCATATTCTTCATGATTATCTTAATTCTACTCCCACCCCTCTCCACTTACCTGCTCCACCTCCAAAAAAAAGTGGTCTCATACTCCTCTGAACATCTTTAGTATTTATGTAAAACCTTTTCTTGGCCTTGTTACTTACTACTTTGTAGTATAGTTACTTACAGTTGCTGAACTTAAAGCATCTTGATTCTCAGTAGTTCTCAGCACAATACCCTGCATAGAAATGCTTTTCATTAAGTGATTTACTGAATGCTTGTTGGATATTAACTTCATAAGTGCATGGGCTTTTAGAATCAGTGAGACCTGGGTTTGAAACTCAGGTCTGTGATTTGGGCGTAGCCTTAACCTCTCTGAATTTCAGTTTTCTCATCTGCAAGCTGGGGCTGATAAGGACTACTTGATAGAGATGTTGCTAAGATAAAAACCAATGGGGTAGGTAAAACACAGTGCCTGGGACATAGTAGCTGCTCAGTAAATCTTGGTGTGTGTCCATGTGTCCTCCCAGGACATACACACATATATACATACACGCATGGTGTATGTGCAAGATGCTGGGCACTAGAAGAAAGTCAGAACCATACAGGTCCTGTGCCCATGTTGCTTAAAGAGGAAATAAAGCCATGCGGGTAGAACACGATGGTGCTATTGGGACATTAGAGACAGAGTGCCGTGGGCGTTCACTCCTTTCTCCCTGAGAAGAATGGATATGGTTTATGGAAAGTTTCGATACAAAAGGTGGCAGTTGTGCAGAAAGTAAAAGAATGGGTAGGGCTTGAATGGGTGGAGCTGGAGTCTAGAGCGGTAGATAAATATTTTAAAAGGTGTGTCTTTTCAAAAACTGTTGTGCAGTGGAACTTTCTGGTCAAAGACTGAGATTGGAGATGGGTATCCCTACTGATCTGCAAATAGTTTTCTTAGAAACTTGCCAAGTGCCCATGTGTGTTCTCAGATGGCCTGTTCTTTTTGGTTCAAGTGTGGTAGTTGCTACCAGGAACGTTGGAAATGATAGAATAGCTTGGCAGCACCTTCACTAGTACTCTAGCTTTGGTATTTTATAGTGTTACATTGGGCATATTACCCGTGGATGTGGAGAAGGAGAAATTAACTTGGTGACTGTCCCTAAAGAGGTGTGTGGTTCACCCTTTTCCTCAACCCCCTGCTTAGCTCTGCTCTGCTGCTCCAAGGAGAACCTGCAGGAGCTGGAGGGGGTGCTGCACTGCCACTGGGGGTGCAAGAGAGGATGTTAACCCCATCTACTCTAGAGCTATACAATAGATGAGAAATTTCTGTGTAGAAATATGTTTAGCAGAAATTGCATTTGAGAACAGGCACTTCTTTGGAATTGGCAGGTGGCTGATGTATCTTATATAAAGTAACGAGGTTCCACTGACCTGTGGCCAGGAAGGGGCTGGTCTCTCCTGGCCAGTCACCTTTCTTTCCCCCACCTTCAAATGCTCTCCATTTCTTTTACTGTTTAAATAGGAAATCAAGGTGCTAGAATCCCCCAGTTTTGGAGAAATCATCCCCAATGGCTAACTCCCTTTTTCAAGCCCACAAGCCCACAACCTTCATACCCATAGCACTGGGGAATATTCCAGCACTTAATTCCTTTTGTCCCCACTTCAAGAACGCAAAGGTTTTCCAGGGTACTCTACCCCATATCTGGAGAATTCTCTTTTGTTCTAAAACTCCAGCCAAAAAAAAAATGTGTTTACAACTGCTAACATTTATTGTGTACTTACTTGGAGTCAGATGCTTTTCCAGAAGACCATTAAGTATCTTCATTTTAATATGCCTAACAACCCTGGAAGATATAATTCCCATTTTACTATCTAAGTAAATTGTGGCTTATGGGGTTTGACCAGGACGCCTGCAGCTAGTGAGTAGAACAATCTGAATGTGAACTTAGATCTTTGATTACGAAGCTGTGGAAGGTGGGTGCTGAGTTCTCACTTTGCCAATGACTGTTTCATCTTGGGTATGTTTCTTAAATGTGTTTCCTTATCTTAAGAAAAATCAGTGTAGTAGAGTAGTTACATTCCAAAGTATCCTTCTGTGTAAAAAAAAAATCTGTGACCTTACTGACTGCTGTTTTACTTCCAGTTTTTTCCAGCAAGAAAAATTATTTTGAAATTGTAAAGTGTACAGAACTGCAGCAGTGTCTTGCGAAGTGTAGCTCAGTGTGGAGGAGATAGCCAGTGATGACTGTTACACATTAGTGGTTCTCAAACTCTCTAGTTTGCTGAAGGAGCTTGCAAATGTCTCAAAAGACCTCAGTGTTTACTAAATGTTGACAAATCATACAGAATTTAAAAGGGGTTGAAGACAGGAGAAAAACAACCTTTTTCCAAATTTTAAATAAAGCAAGAGGTTCTAGAAGCTAAATGCATGCTCTGGCTATTGATCACCAACGAAACATAGAGTTAAATAGATGATTTGTGAACTTTTTGAAAAGTATATGGTATTAGTAGGTCCAGTATGAGTTCACTAAAGGACAAATAATATAAAACTAACTTTGTTTCCTTTTGTGAAAACGTTCACATATTAAGGGTATGTTGTTGACTTGTTTTGTCTTGATTTTACTGAAGCATTTGACCAATAATTCTATGAAGACAGTTATGTGTTGATTAGATCAGTGGTTTCCTTTTTATCCCCCCTCCCCCCTCCCGCCCTGCTTCCCCACCCCTTGCCATATTCTCACCTCACTTCATGCCTATTGGAAGGGAACTACTGAGAAAAGAGCCCAGGAAAAACTACATGGTAAAAAAGCTCATCCAGGTCTACTGCAGCTGCTCCCTAGACTGGGATTTGAGAAAAACTAACAGAAGTTTTCAAACTTTTGCGGGGGCAGGGAATCCTTTCATCAAATGAAACGAAACTCTACCATATAAAACAGATAAAGTGACATTTCCTAGTGCGATAAATTTTTTTGGAGTTTACATTTATAATGTTTACTGAAGAGTCAGCAAGAGCAATGAAGCTCTTAAGATATAAGGAAACACTTTAAAAAAGCTGGTGATAATAACTGTATAATAATAGCTGTATTCACATTATCAGCTGTGTTTTAATAAACATATACTTTGCTTTAAATGCATCATATATTTTTTAAAAAATCTGTCCTCATAGATAAATACTTGCAAATTATAACAAGAGTTGTTTTGTTTTTGTTTTGTTTTTAAATAACTTGCCTTGGGATCCCAGGGTGTTTTTCAATTCAACCAATCTAAGGTAGGGAATATTTGTTTCAAAATCGTAACCCTGTAACTAAACGTATGGAAACAATAGCTCACATTCCTTATCATAAATCTAAAGTCATACAGGAAACATCTAATTCTTAGAATAAATATTTACCCTCTCTCAAGTAGGGTATTATCACAAAGGACTTTCTACTGTGATGAAAGCAAGGCCGACCAGATGCCCCCTGTGCCTCGCCCCCGCGGGTTGTATTCATGTGCTTTACTTGAACAACCTCTTGAGAGCAGACTGTGCACACAGTATTTTTCACATGACCCGGTGGAGCTACAGCTTCCCTTCCCAGTGTCACACTTACAAGAAGTCCACATACGCACGTGGAGGTGGCAGGGGAGCCTACTACAGGGACCGCCTGGATCTCCCAGACAGGATCTTTGGTGGCACATGACACTGTGTGTCCACAGTGGGTGAGAAGCTTGCATATAAACCATTTCAGTGTCATTTAAAAAAAAATGACAGCTTTTAAAATATCTAAAATGTATTTGAACATTAGAAACAGATGGTGGTTTGGAGCACTTCCATAGGAGTCTTTTTAAAAACATTAGTCTGATACTGACTGGATGCTGATTATGTTAGGAAAAATGTTTGGTTCCCTGTGGAATACGGAGATAAAGTTGGGGACAGCCAGGTAGTGCAGATGAGAAAAATACAACAATTCAGGAAGTGCATTTATGTACACAAAAGAAAGAACAAAGGAACTTTGAGTACAAAGCGGTGGGGGGGGGGGATGACCTTTTCTGGCCAGGAACACAGGGAAGGGTTCCTGGAATAAAAGACATTTGTGGAGGCCCTTGAGGACATATAGGACTTGGGTATGAGAATATTAAGGAGAAGAGATGTTGTTCTAGGGCACCACGTCTTTTGGGAAAGTGTAATTGTAGAGGAAGATGATGTAGATATCATACCCTTTTAGATTACCTTCTTCATTAATAAATTAGCTCTATATACATTAAAAAATAGAATCCATTCTTAATTAAATTCAAAGAGAGATCCTTTTCATATATTTAAATGTGCCTGGGGTTTCTTTCATAGTCATTACTGTGAGACAGTGATTTACTTGTTCTTTAGACCTTTCCAGTGATACTTTGCCCAACCTGGCTGCCACTTTAAGACCTACCTGCATCATAAATGTGCCCTAAAACTGACCTCTGCAAGAATTATAGCCATTCATTTGTTCACCCACGCTGGTATATTGAACAGCTGTTAATGTGCCAGGTCCTGGAGAGTTCTAGGCACCCAGCAGTGAACAGGTCCAAACTGGACAGGTGAACTGGATGCCTGGAAACCACCTGAAGTTCTTATCATTAAACTTACCATTAAAAAGATAACAGTGCAACTTTCACTACAAACTGATAACAGCATAAAGAGTACACCTCCCAGAGCTTTTACATTTTAACAGGGATCAAAGCTTTGCTACGAACTGCTTCTAATCAGGCAGCGTGTAAGGGGAATTGTGGTTTGAACTCTGGGACTTTTCCAGCTTATATGGCTTTTTTGAGCAGCAGGGTTAAAGGTGGGGACTGGCTCTGATAATATTCCTTCCAGAGAAGTAGCTTAAAGAAAGCCCTACTGCACAGGGAAAATCAGTTAGATATCCCATAATGGAACAGAGCTCTTGTTATAATTTTGCCTTTTGGGGGTGCCAGAGAGCCGAACACAGAGAAAGGAGTATAGCATAGGGCAGGTGCACAGGGTGCCCTGCCGTTGGTAGCCGGGCAAGTCACTTACCCTCTGGATGCAGCTATAAATAGGGATAATAACGATAATAGTACCCACCTCAAAGAATCGAGGGTCAAATAAGTTAATATATACAGAGCATTTAGAATTGTGCTTGCCATAGAGTGTAAGCATTATATTAGCTATTATTTCTTTTAGCTATGTGTTTTGGCAGTTTGTTGGTTTTCTGAGAACATATAAGAGATACACAGTAAGAGTGGATAAGAAGATAGTTCAAGTGGATGGTTAATTCCTTCTTTCCCCTCCTCCTACTCCACAGACCCTAGAGTTATGTGTTTTGTGAGGTAGTAACATCATATTTGAATGTATGACCTTGAAAAATGATGATTAAGTAGTTCTGGGCAAAGTTCTAGTGGTTGGAAAATAAATCAGGCCTCCCACACATACCTGCTCAGCCAAGAATTTGTTTGCCCCAGGAACCGTGGGTGGGCGGGAATGGAAGCGAGCACACACCCGAGTTTACGTGAACTCTCTGCTTCTGGCTTGAGACCGTGCTGTCACCTTTTTTCCTCCGCTCACCAGTGCTTTCTGTTTTGGTTTTTTTTTTTTTTTGACGGTACGCAGGCCTCTCACTGCCGTGGCCTCTCCCGTTGCGGAGCGCAGGCTCAGCGGCCATGGCTCACGGGCCCAGCCGCTCCGCGGCACGTGGGATCTTCCCGGACCGGGGCACGAACCCGCGTCCCCCGCATCGGCAGGCGGACTCTCAAGCACTGCGCCACCAGGGAAGCCCCACCAGTGCTTTCTGGTCATTTCTCTTCATTCTCAATTCTAGAGAAACAAATATTTTTATTTTTTTAAAAATGCTTTTCTCTCTCTCCTTTCCCCGACTCCAGGGAACTTCCACCCCACCCCCACCCCCTTCTTGCTTGTTTGTTCGCTAAAGTTTGGGTCTTTATATTGTCCCTTGGTATTGCACTTGTGCAAATTTCTCCCAAGCCCAGGAAGGCAACATGCAGCGTAAGATGATGAACTGTAGGGCTCCCTGTATGGATCCCGAGTTTCAGGTCTGGGGCAAGGCCCTCTAGAAATGTCCTGGAATTTTCTGTTACTTCTTGTAACCAGGGATAGAGGCCGCCCTGCCTTGGCACTGGGGCATATCACAGGTGCACCTGCAGGCTGTCTCCTGTCTGTATCCTGGGGAGACTGGTGAGGGGTTTCCCGCACAGCACTGCAAAGAGGGGCTTGGTTCATGTTTTTATTGTTAGCCTATTTAGCCCTCAATCCCATTGTCCTAATTAAGTCCTGTCATTAGAGCAGGTGTGTTCTTTTTCTGAGTGTGAGAAGGGGCCTGTTTCGGGGCCTGCTGTGGAGGAGGCATCCTGGGAGAGGGTGGCAAGAGGCCTCTCAGGCCTCGGGAAATCTCCTTGGTGGGAGCTAAGCTTAGAAAGTTACTTAACCTCTCTGAGCCTTCATACTCAATACCTCCCGTCCATTTAAATCTACCCATGGATTATTCTAAAGGTGAACATGGGGACTTCCCTGGTGGTCCAGTGGAAAAGAATCTGCCTTCCAATGCAAGGGACTTGGGTTCGATCCCTGGTCAGGGAACTAAGATCCCACACGCTGCAGGGCAACTAAGCCTGCGTGCCACAACTGCTGAGCCTGCGCGCCTCAACTAGAGAGCCCACGTGCCACGAACTACAGAGCCCACGCACCCTCGAGCCTGCACACCACAACTAGAGAGAAGCCTGGGCGCCGCAACCAAAGATCCCACATGCTGCAGCTAAGACCCGACCCGACACAGCCATACATACATACGTACATACATAAACAAACAAACAGACAAACTTTTAATAAACAAATAAAAGGTGAACGTGAAACCGTGTGGGATGTAGCCAGCTCTCAGTGATGGCTCCTTTCCCTCCATTTCCTTGTTGTACTACGGAACTCAGGCTTATTGTCGGGATAGTAGGTATTGGGGCAGATTCTTCCTAATGACCTGACCAGGTGTCAGGATGGGGGATTGATATTTGGGGGGGCCTTTGCTCTTCAGTCAGGGTCCAAGGGGGTCTTCCTGAAAGAAGCATCCTTCTCCCTCGTGGCTGGCTGAGGAATTGGAGTGGGGTGGGGGGGCGGCCGCAAAAACCCACTTTGAATTTTGCCACTTTATTTCCCCTCTAGTTTGCTCAGATACAAGGAAGAACTGACAAAATTAAAAATAAAAAAGATTTTGTTTTGAAAATTCTACTCGATTGACAAACAGCCTCAAATCAAGAGCAACCACCAGACATCCTGTTCCTCAGCATGTTTGCTGGTCGCTCCTGGGGCAGCTGCCCTGCTCGGGGGTTGCTGTGCTCAGGGCTCTGCACGGGCATTTTTCACCTTGAAACATATCCGTGTCCTCTGTCACTCAGCCCAGGCCACCTCTTACTGCCACTGTAAAACCTGTAGGATCAAAAGAAATCAATATGATCTAAGCTGCATCTGGGGGCTTCCCTGGTGGCACAGTGGTTGAGAGTCCGCCTGCCAATGCAGGGGACACGGGTTCGTGCCCCGGTCCGGGAAGATCCCATATGCCGCAGAGCGGCTGGGCCCGTGAGCCATGGCCGCTGAGCCTGCGTGTCCGGAGCCTGTGCTCTGCAACGGGAGAGGCCACAGCAGTGAGAGGCCTGCGTACTGCAAAAAAAAAAAAAAAAAAAAGAAGCTGAATCTGGCCAGTCTGTTGCACCATCCTGCCCTTTTCCATTTTACAAATCGAGCATTTTTTTTGGTAAAAAGATATGCTAATATAAGTTTATTGATTGTATGACTTGATGTTAGGCCAGAAGACTTCTGCTGTCCTCTGAAATACATATATATCTCAAAGCTAATTTTTTAAGTCTCATGAAGTGCAATAAAGGCTTCATTCACTCCGAGGGACTTCCCTGGTGGTGCAGTGGTTAAGAATCCACTTGCCAATGCAGGGGACACAGATTTGATCCCTGGTCCGGGAAGATCCCACGTGCCATGGAGCAGCTAAGCCCATGTGCCACAACTACTGAGCCTATGCTCTAGAGCCTGTGAGCCACAACTACTGAGCCCATGTGCCGCAACTGCTGAAGCCCACATGCCTAGAGCCCGTGCTCTGCAACAAAAGCCACCTCAGTGAGATGCCCGCGCACCGCAACGAAAAGGAGCCCACGTTCGCTGCAACTAGAGAAAGCCTGTGCACTGCAACGAGGACCCGATGCAGCCATAAATAAATAAATAAATAAGTAAATAAATCAATAAATAGACTTCATTCACTCCTAGACTAATGTTCTCATGGAGACAGTTCACTGTGCCTCTCTCTATAAAAAGGAAACAGGGCAGCAGTTCATATGCAGATACCCCCACCACCCACTGCGAGGAGGTCAGCATCCTCCTCAGCCTTGCCCCACAGCCGCGGGAATTGGCCGGGTGGGTGCCCACAGAGCCCAGACCCATTCTGTTGCCACCCAGGGCAGCAGCACGGGAAAGAAGGTGGGACTTAAGGAAGCGGGCTGTGTGGGAGGCAATGGTGGCAGTGTGTTCATAATCGTCTGTGGGGGGAGGACGTTGGGGCTGATGCAGAGCCAGGCTCTGTCGGACAATTTTCTGGTCTCAGGTGTTGGTTCACCTGTCGTCATCTGTTCTTTGGGAAGGGTGCTGGTGTGGTTCATAGAAATCCTCCCAAAGAGTAATTATGGTCATAAGCAACGGTTCTGTAGTTCCCATATGTATTCACCTGCCTGTCTCTGCCCTGTTTCTCCCCTGAGGCCATCAGAAAGACCCTTTACATACTTGTCATGTTTTAAGAATTGCCACTGGTGGTGTACAGAGCAGATTAATTGGGTGTAGATGCTTAGGAAAATGAGAACTGTTGGTAAAGGCTTGCATGAATTAGGAAAAGTTTGGGGCTTCCCTGGTGGCGCAGTGGTTGAGAGTCCGCCTGCCAATGCAGGGGACACCTGGGTTTGTGCCCCGGTCTGGGAAGATCCCACATGCCGCGGAGCGGCTGCGCCCGTGAGCCATGGCCGCTGAGCCTGCGTGTCCGGAGCCTGTGCTCCGCAAAGGGAGAGGCCACAACAGTGAGAGGCCCACGTACCGCAAAAAAAGAAAAAAAAACAGAAAAAAAGAAAAGAAGAGTTTGAAGACAGAGTTCTGTTTCTGGTATGCAGAGTTTTAGCATAAAGCCTTACAAAGTATTGCCGGAGTCTTTTGCCAGTAGTGGCCTCGTACTTGCTTTAGTGATATACTTATTCCAAACTTGAGGGAAATGCCATGGACACATTTTCTGCAGGCTTCCCAATATCTATGAAAGATTTTTTTAAAAATATTTTTTAAACTTTTGGGAAAATTATTTGTATTATTAAATAGCATAGTAAATATGTGTATTTAAATACATAAATAAAAGCAAAATAGTGGGACTGTTTCTAAACAGCTATTGACAATAATTAGATCAAAACATACCTAAAATGATAAACCTTTAAAGCCACAGTAATTCATGTCTTTCTATGTAGAAAAGGTTCATTCAAATTAACTTCTCTCCCAATGTCAGAATTCCTTCTGCCATGTACATAAGATGTGTGATAATTTTGGCATCATCTTCCTTCTCTTCACTTCCCTCCTCTCCTCTTCCTTCCTTCACCTTCCAGCTGATGCGTGCTGTGTCCACGTCACTATGGCAGGCACTGCAGATACACAGGTAAGTACTCCTAATCCTTCCCTCAAAGGCCTCCCAGTCTAAAAGTATGTACAGCAGGATGAGGACGGATGTGCAGGGAAGAGGTGTGTGAAGTTACCTGGGTGAGGAGCAGGCTCTCAACCAGTTTGGAGGAAGAGAGACAGCATACGATTCACAGAGGTTATGTGGAAGCTGAGATTTCAAGCCTGAAGGGGTGGCCTAGAAATGACAAAGCATCCCAGGCATGGTACTTGTGTGAGAGTTGTGAAGCCATGTTTGGGGAATGGCATGCAGCCTGGCATAGCTGTGGTGCTTGATGCTGGGGAGGAGCAGGGGAGCAGGATGAGGCTGTCTCAGCAGTGATGGGAGCTCACTGCTTTGCAAAAAAAAAAAAAAAAAAAGAGAGAGAGAAAAATTGTTCTGTGGCTGAGAATTGTATTTTGTGCCAAGTCTGTCTCCTTTTCTGTTTTACCTTTGAGTTCAAGCCGCCGGAGCAGCACAGAATGAGCCTGCCTGCTCTTTGCCACCTGCCTTTGTGTGTAAGTGGTGTTTTGCTTATTTAAGTCTTGCCCCAGGCTGTGTATACCTTTGTCCTTCTTAATCGGTTTTGGTGAGCAGTTTGTTTCCTTCATATAACCCAATGATAATTCCAGCTGGTCCTTTTGGAATCTACAAACAATTGATTGTGATTGCCTGGATTGATCTCACAGATCTGCAAAGCAGCTGTTGCTGCTGTACCCTCTTGTCTATCGGCCTCGTTTCTGTCAGGTTCCTCCCTCTGTGGTTTTACAGGATCCCAGAGGGCAGGAAGCAATGAGAGGTGTTAGTCCAGCATCTCTTCCCGCTTCTTTCCCACCACACAGTTTCCTTTTGGTCATCTTATGGCTTTAGAGAAACAAAAAGTAGGCCTTTCTCACACATGTGCCGGGGATCCTTGTCCTAGAGGAACAGTGTTTTTTCTTTACAATCTTATAACGGTTATCTTTTACTTCAGAAGCAAACTAAGAAAGAAATAAGTACCTGTGAAATGTTAATAAAAATTAATTAGGATTGAACTAAAAAATAGCTTAGAAGTTAAGGGTTGAGAGAGGCATGTTAAAGCTCAGGCTACATTTTCACATGAATTATCTGTAGCTTGAAAATATCAGTTATGTTCTGAATGAGAGATTTGGCCATGTGTGTAATATGAGACCCCTCTGTCTGAAAGTGCAGGGTTTGGGTGGGTCCTAGAGAGAGATTCTCAAAGCCTGTTTGTTGATGGCAGCCGGTAATGTCGGTACCTGTAAGCAATCATTAGTCGACCACTCTTAACCCCTTGATAAAAATTCTGTACTTTCCGGGCTTCCTTGGTGGTGCAGTGGTTGAGGGTCCGCCTGCCGATGCAGGGGACACGGGTTCGTGCCCCGGTCCGGGAGGATCCCACATGCCGTGGAGCGGCTGGGCCCGTGAGCCATGGCCGCTGAGCCTGCGCGTCCGGAGCCTGTGCCCCGCAGTGGGAGAGGCCACAGCGGTGAGAGGCCCGCGTACTGCAAAAACAAACAAACAAACAAACAACCACAAAATTCTGTACTTTCCAAGCCAGTGACATGGTTGTCCATGGATTATCCTCTTTACAAAACAAGGCTGATATGGAAAAGGTTCAGTAATTTTGGTTCTTTCACACCGTTACCTAGTGCTGAAGCCGGGAGCTTACCCTATAGCTGTGATCCTTTGTGCAGACCATTCTTCCATCTGGGGAAAGGATGAGTGAAAAAAGGGAGAATAAAAAGAAAACCATATGTGGTTGCTCAAGTAGAAGTTTCAGATCTAATCAGTTAGCTAAGGATGCCCCAGAAGAGACTGTTTGCTTATTGCTGGGATTTAAGTATCCTACGCCGTGGAGGGCAAATTCTTCTTATTTTTTTTAAGATGTTGAGGGTAGGAGTTTATTAATTAATTTATTTATTTTTGCTATGTTGGGTCTTCGTTTCTGTGTGAGGGCTTTCTCTAGTTGTGGCAAGTGGGGGCCACTCCTCATCGCGGTGCGCAGGCCTCTCACCATCGTGGCCTCTCCTGTTGTGGAGCACAGGCTCCAGACACGCTGGCTCAGCAGTTGTGGCTCACGGGCCTATTTGCTTCGCGGCATGTGGGATCCTCCCAGACCAGGGCTCGAACCCGTGTCCCCTGCATTGGCAGGCAGATTCTCAACCGCTGCGCCACCAGGGAAGCCCCCAAATTCTTATTTTTAATGTAAGAGTAAGAAAACAATCAGTCTATAGTGCAGTAGTTTCAGTCTTCATCAGTGGTACTTATCAAGGGAATAGTAGGGAGAGGAGAAGGAGGGAGGATAAATATTCTACCACTGTGTACTCAAACTGTGGTCCGTAGACGGGCGGCAGCAGCATCACCAGAGAGCCTACTAGAAATGCAGAGTCTCAAGCCCCCACCCAGCGCTTCTGAATCAGAATCTGCATTTTAACAGACCCCCCTCGCAATTCCTGTGCACATTGAAGTTTGAGAAGGACTGCTCTAGTGGGTGATGACAGTACCTGATTCACCATGAGCGATTTACCTGTCTTAGCGCACTTTGAGAAAAGCTGAACAAATAAGACATATCCGCCAAAAGTATTAAATGTTGAGAATCAGAGTTTAATTTTGTTTGTCACGGTTGACTAAACAGCAAATCCTGTTTAGGGGAGGACAGGGTTCTGTTTACTGCACAGATGACGTGCCCCATGGCTTGGATAGCAAGTGAAGAGCTGCTTCCCTGCCCTAGAGTGGAATTGTTTCCATGACGACAGTTATGAGCTGTGATCTCCCCCTACCTCCCCCCCCACCCCATTAACCAACAGAGCAGAGAATAAAAAGAATAAAATTTTTTTTTTAGAATTCATCATGTCCATTTTTTACATCATGTTATCATCACGGGTTTCTCAGGGGAAAAGTCTGTGCAGAAAAGCGTAGCTTCCTCAGTGATGTGCAAACATTCCTTCTGGGCTGAGCTCAAACTGGCACAGCTGACAAAGGTCAGCGTTGGACCATGTTGGCCTAAGCCTGATTTTAAGAAGAATACTTGTGTTTGGTGTTTATCCTGCTGTACATCAACAGATCTTCAAGTGGAAAATCTTCATGTTAAATAGTCACTAACTCCCATGGCCACATGTATTCAATGATCTTTCTCCTCACTTAGAGGAGCCTTTTATTTTCAGAGTAAACGAAAAATGCTAATACATAGTGGTGACCAGTGTCACGAGTACTTGAATATTCAATTCTTTTGTAATGTAATGTGATGTAATGATGTTTTTGTCTGTTCGATCTTTTCCACTGTCTATGACGATCATATATTACTTCTTCATAGCTAAAAATCCACTAAGTTTTCTTTTATAAAAGTAATAATTGAAACCAAAAAAACCCCTTTAGTGATAAAAAGACGGACTGCTAAAATCAGCTATTAAATGAGTTAGAGCTAATCCTAGGGTATTTTCTTAAAGTTTCATGAAGAATCTGTCAGCTTTTTAGAAGCACTGCTGTGCGTCACTGCTGCACTCCAGTCCAAGCCCCTGTAATTTCTTGCCTGGGCTGTTTCAGAAGCCTAATAACTGGCCTTGCTCCTCCCTCCCTTGCTCTCGCTTCAGTCTGTTCTCAACACAGCAGCCAGATCCTGTTTGCCTCTGCCCCAAACACCTCTGTGGCATTGCAGGGCCCTTAAAATAAAAGCCAAAGACCTTTGGGTACCCTAACAAGGTCACTGTTTACCTCTCTGACCCCACATCCTACTGCTGCCTCCCATGCATGCCCCAGGTCAGACAGGCCACACTTCTGTCTCAGGGCCTTTGCACTTGATCCTCTGTCGAGAACTGTCTTTCCCAAGATGTCTACATGACTCTTTTCCAAAAGAGTCATGGTCTTTGTTCATATGTCAGTTTCTCAGTGAGGCGTTCCTTGACCATCCTATTTAAAATTTAACACCTCCCCCGACACATTTTACATTTTACAAGCATACCTCATTTGATTGCACTTTGCTTTATAACATTTTGCTTTATTGTGCTTTGCAAATATTGTCTTTTTACAAATTGAACGTTTCTGGCAACTCTGTGTGAGATGATGGTTAGCATTTTATTGCAATAAAGAATTTTTAAATTAAAGTATGTATGTTGTTTTTTTTTTAGACATAATGCTATTGCACACTTAATAGACTACAGTATAGTGTAAGCATAACTTCTGTATTCACTGGGAAACCAGAAAATGTGTGTGACTTGCTGTATTGAGGTCTGGAACCAGACCTGCAATGTCTCCAAGGTATACCTGTACTTAACATATGTTCACTGTTGGTCTCCTCCTAGAACGTTAGTTACCTCCTTGAGAAGCAGGGGTTTTGTCTTGTTCGTTACGTGTCCACAACACCTAGAACCATGCCTGGCTTATTCAGGTGCATGCTGTTTGTTGAATGAGTGAGCGAAGTTGGCCCTTTCTAGCCCCCGATGATTAGGTGTGAATGTAGAGCCAAGGGCATTGTGGAACTTCTTCCTGTCAGTTTTGTTCTCGTTCTCATTACATAAGAAGACTGAAATGTTAGAACATCTTTAAAGTGTAAACCACAGCTGTGAGCCATTTAAAACATTCTGTGCATCGAGTTAGGAAACACCGACTAGTTGTCGATTTGTAAGGCAAACAGGAGAATGACACAGTCAGTGCACACCAGGTCTCCTGTGTGCCAGGTGTGCAGACTCAGGCCCCAGGGACAGGAGGAGGTGCAGCGTACGGGGCCTCCTTCAGAGGGCTGCATACTTTGTTGCTGGCGGCCCCGCAGTCGTGGAGGCATCCCACGGCAAACTCAAAGCCTTTCATGCCCCCCTCCGAGGACCGCTGCTTTGGGTGCTTGTGCGCACGCGTGCGTGTATATTTATTTGTTTTCCAGTGTTGTCTCAGCAAGGGTTTCCTTTGGCCGCAGTTTATGTTTTCTTTTTTGTTTATAGTGTTTCTTAGTAGCCCACTGCTACGAGTCCTGTCTGCGGAGGTGCTACTCAAATGTATCTTGAACTTTGTGCCGTTTTTCTTTTAGTATCTTTTTTTTTTTTTTTTTTTTTTGTGGTACGCGGGCCTCTCACTGTTGTGGCCTCTCCCGTTGCGGAGCACAGGCTCCGGACGCGCAGGCTCAGCGGCCATGGCTCACGGGCCCAGCCGCTCCGCAGCATGTGGGATCTTCCCGGACCGGGGCACGAACCCGTGTTCCCTGCATTGGCAGGCGGATTCTCAACCGCTGCGCCACCAGGGAAGCCCTCTTTTAGTATCTTAAGGTTTATTTTGTCTGTGGAAGCCTAGGAAACAGTAGAGTTACGGAAGTGGGTTAGACAGTGCCCATCTAATTATTGACCCCACCAGGGGCAGGACACATCAGGGAGGATGGAGCCCATTCAGGAAAGCCATATGGTCTGCCTGGCAAAATGATCCCTGTTTTGGTGATGGGTGCAGCAGCTTCTAACGGCCCAAAGCCATCATTCATTCATTAAAATATCTCTTGAGTGTCCACTGTTGTGGAACGTGCTAATAAAATGAGCACAGTATTCACCTTTATGGACCATCTTACAGTCTAGTGAGAGAAATAAACGTAAATTAAATAATCACATAAATACGTAATTATAGATGGTAGTAAGTGCTACAATGGAGAAGATCGAGATGCTGTGGGAGCTTACGATAAGGGAATGTCCTAGTCTGGGGTCGTGTGACATACGAGCCAGGACCTGCGGACGACTAGGCACGTACGTGCTTTGTGGGGAAGGTGCAGAGTATGTGCATTCGTTTCCAGCCAGAGGAAAGGAGGTGTGCAAAATCTCTGAGGTGTTGAGGGATACGTGCGTTTAAGAGAGTAAAAGGAGACCAGTGTGGCTGAAGTGTGAGGGTGGCAGGAAGAGTGTGCACGGAGGAGGCTGGAGGGGGAGCTCGGCCAGACCAAGGCTTGAGAGTCAGCTCTCGGGTATTTATCATCACACCCATGCAGAGCATTAAAGGAGTCGAAGTAGAGCTGAGCCGTGACCTGTTTTCTATTTTTAAATGTTTACTCTGGACATTTGTGGGTAATGGATTGGAAGGAAGGAAGCAGAAGCTGGGAAACTAGCAAGAAGTGTTTTGTGTTTGTCCAGGAAAAGGGTGAGAGCAGCCTGGACTAGGATGGTGGTAGTGGAGGAGATAGGAGAACACTTGTCTGGAGAGAGAATATTGGAGGCCACTGGCATCTGGACTGTGATTGTTCTGACATGCTCACCCAACAATCTGCTGTTAATTTGGCTTGATCTGCCTGTATGGTACCCATACCTGGGATTTCAGGAAGTATTTCTTGACCAAAGAAATGTGAGTATGTTGGTCAAGCGGGATGGAGCAAGTGTCCGGGCTGTCTGATGACATATTATTCATTGGAAATGAATCCATAGGCTTTGTGGCTTATCTGTCAATCTTTTATGAGCTTTGTTTACATGAATCAGTACTGATAAACATCATTTTTGGAACCTGAGTGAGATAGACTTTTGGAGCCAGCAGAGGGAGGGACAGAACCTGGACAGTTGTGAGTTTCCCGAGGTACATGTCACCTGGTGGAGACATTTACTGAACTGCTATCTTTCCTAAGCAACACCCTCTTTTTTGATGAATGCTTTTCCATTATCATTTTAAAAATTTTAAATTAAATCTGTAATATCAGTAGCTATATTCACCAATTGTTTCTATCTTTAGAACAGAAATTATTTCACCCGGTGGGGAAGGGTGCTGCCACCTAAAAAAGAATTTCAGAGGGAACATAGTTTGAAAAGGCATATTAAATGTAGAAGGATTCAGAGTCAAGGAGACTCTTACTCTACATTGTTTCCCTATGCATCTATCTTTTTATTATTATGACATGTTGATTTCTTTTGAAATCATAAAATATTTGTTTTTCAAATCTCCTTTTATCGATACATGTAATGATATTGTCTTACTGGTTTTATTTAGGAACTCAGTAAAGGTAGGCAGTTGAAATAATTCACTAAAGTTTTATGAAGCCCCGCTGGTACTCTCAAGTCCAGAAGATATCAAACAATGATATAAAACATTATGTGTGGGCTTCCCTGGTGGCGCAGTGGTTGAGAATCCGCCTGCCGATGCAGGAGACACGGGTTCGTGCCCTGGTCCGGGAAGATCCCACATGCCGCGGAGCAACTAAGCCCGTGAGCCATGGCCGCTGGGCCTGTGCGTCCGGAGCCTGTGCTCCGCAACGGGAGAGGCCACAACAGTGAGAGGCCCGCATACCGCAAAAAAAAAAAAAAAAAAAAAAAAACCATTATGTGTGCATTTGTGACCACTCACTAACAATATTTTCCTCATCTTTTGCAGGAGAAAATGGAAGAAACGGAGGTAACTTTTAATGGAACAGAATAAACCACTGAACAGGTAACTACATTATCAGGGGTTGTGTACACATTAATTAGAGTTAATATTTGTGAAGTCCTTAGAAGGTTACTTGGCACGCAGTAAATACATAAGTGTTTGCTACTATTAAGTTCCTTTGGCTGTACCTGAGCCTAAAATAAACCAGTCATACATCCGAAAGCTACCCAACAAAAACAAACCATTTGCCCCTGAAGCAAGTGTGAACATAGCTGGTAAGTTCTGACGTGGGCTCTGTGTGACCTGTTACAGTGGCCTGAGCAACTGAATTTCTTCCTCTTTGAGCACTCTTAGTAGTTAGAGACCCATTCGCTTTTGGTTTTGAGCACTCAATTCATGATGACCTTGTGTCAGATCAGTTTCAGTTTTTTGAAACAGAACAAGCTTCTTTATAGTTCTTGAAGAGCTTATCATTCGTGGAGATGGCTTCGTTTACAGGTAGCCACTGAAATGGCTTGTGGACAGTTAGTAAAGAAAGAGAGGATGGCATTAAGAACAGAACTCACATTGTATGATGATGCCGAGATTGCGTGGAATAAGAAGTTTCAAACTATTGACCCTGCCCAGCCACTGCCTTCACATCACAAAACTGTGGGTGTTACTAAGACCTACTGACACATTCAACAGACATTGATAAGGGGCCTACTATGTGCCTAGTGCTGTGCTTGGCCTTGAGATCACAAAGTTGAACATGTCACCTTTCTCCTCACCCACCCCATCTCTCTGGATCTGTACCGGTTCCTGCCTTCTTTACCTCGCTGTGTGTGGGGGGGAGACTGGGGTCTCCTGGCCAGAGTGATGCTCTAGATCCCACCTTCCCTCTCACCTTCAGCTCTTCTGTCTCCCCCGGCTCCCCGCCCTCCACTCTTTATTCAGGGTGGGGAGAAAAACTCTGGGAGTGGAGGCCCCGCAGTCTGGTTTGGTAGTGTTAGACATTTCTCTAGAAGGCCTGCTTTCCCTGGGCTCCTGTGTCATAGTTCACATAGTTCATTTTAAATATTCCGTGGTTTTGCCATGCTCCCCCTCTGGCATTTGGGGATATTATTATCTTTGGAAGTTACTTTTCTATTCAGAAGTGTGACATTATTAACTTGAGGGAGGCGGGCACTAGTGGTGTGCTCCATGTGTCAGTGGTTCTCATACCTTTTTATTGGAACCCACAGGAAGAAATACATGTCACGTTAGGACCCAGTGCACGCGCTTGCACACGTGGATGTATGGTTTCCCAATACGTCTTCACTATATGTGAGTGTGATAGAATTTTCTAGTCTGCTGTATTCTCTATCACTTTTTCTTTTTTCTCTCCATTTTAACGTTCCTCATGACCTACCAAATGGGTTTCGTAACCTACTAGTCAGTAGTGCTTTGACAGACTTGCTGTATTTTTGTGCTGTGGTAGGGGCATCTGCTTTCTTGCCTTTCTGTCCACATTCTGTGGTAAGGTGTGTGTATCTTTTATCCCTAAAAGCCCCGCCCCCCAACTTGCCTTAACTTAGTTCTTTCTGTGGGAAACTCTCTCCCTCATTTGTAACTTAGCTTATGTTTCTGTTTTGTCACATACCATTCACTCCTCAACTTTCTTTCTGTTTGAACTTTGACATTCCTCTCCTAACCAATAGACAAGAATTACTATTTCAAATGAAATAGATACCTCTGTGCTATTCGATCTTGCATATTAAATACAATTTTAAAAAAGTAACACATGTATTTTTCATTAATTTCAGTGTTTACTAAACTTTCATTGTGTGCAGGAAAGCTTGTGTATTGGAATGCATTGAAGTTAACCACTTTAATCACTTAATCTCCTTAAGCATTTTTAGGGTTTCTGGCTCAGCGTCTAATAAACTGAAATGCGTTCATGCTATAACACTCAGTCAGGGAGCTGATATGTAATGAGGGAAAAGGATTTCATGGCAAAACTTGATTCCTTACCTTCATGTGTTCTTTCTTAATGGGACTATAAAATGATAGTTTAGTAAAGCATCCAGCAAGCCAGGATCTATTCAAAACTTTTGGAAATGATAATTCACTCTTCCAAGATAGTTAAGAACCTCATTTTAGATGTTGTAGGTTTGCAGCTTGATTTGTTAGATGAGAGATACATTTGGTTCTAGTTTTAAGGCTAGTGCTGGAAAAACAAGAAGCTAAAATCTATCACTTAATCTGTTTTGAACCCCTTATCACAATATCATGGTGACTTCTGTGCAGTGCTAGCAAAATTCTCACTGATTTCAGAGACAAGTTTATTTATAAAGGAATCATAATTATATACATCTAAATGGTTATAATGTGCAAAATGGTGCTTTTAACCTAAGATAAACCAGTATTCGCCTGTCTTTGAAGATTATTTCTAATGTTTATAGGCAGTAAATGAGACAGAATATCCCAGTTTGCTGAGTTAAAAAGATCTCATTTGAGTAGTCATAGAAGTTTCTAAATATTTTGTTAATTGAAGCCAAGCCAAAGTTCATTTGGTTCTTTGAGTATGTTCTAATTTCAGTCATGATTAATGAAGCCTTTCCATATAATTATAAATATAGCATATTTGCCAAAATTTAGCCAAATGTTAAAGTATTATATTGTCTTATTTTATATTATTATAATATTACTTAGCCAGGTATTATAGGTGAACACATTCCTATACTTTACAATGATTTTAAATGCCATATAGCACAATTTGGATTGCTTTGTTTTGCCCTATCTAGGGTTTGAAAGTATTGTGAGAAGAGAATAAAGCAGACTTTGACAGCTAGTAGATGTTAAAGTATATTTACCAAAATCCTTTGAAAAAAATCATTATCTAGGATTTCGTTTTGATTTCCCTTTTTTCTTTTCTTTCTTTCTTTTTTTTTTTTTTACTTTCTAGGGCAATTTTAAATGAATCATAAAGTATTTTTTTCCATTAAATAAATAGAGCACGCACAACAATAAAATTTTCTGATGTTTTCTTCTTAGTCTTAATTAATTAAGGGACACTAACTTCTTCCTGGACGACTGTTCCTCAGATATATTCTTCCTTCTTTTGCTCACTAATTTCTTTGAAGATTGATGAAATCGGTGCAGTATTCTACAGCCATGTGCATTTATATCATTTGGGCTAGGACACAATTAATGCATCATCTCTGCATGCAAGAGGACCTAGGAAGGTGCAGGTGATGCAGTGGTACCTTTCTGGCAGTCATATCGTCTCCAGGCAGTTGAAGGCCAGTCCTAGGAAGATGCCAGAGGGGCTGGACTGGTAGGTGATCGAGAGCCCTCTCTAAATTGAGGAAAAACAAAAGGCAATATGCATAGAGCTAATGGAAGATCCTGTCTCGGAAGAACTGAGTAAGCAGCTCGTATATAATAAACCATGAGGACAAATCCTTCCAGCCTCTCCCAAGATGGCAGTCAGCGCTCTGTAGTTCCCTCATCACACCCCCATCGCCACCGAGACTGCGCCAACCTCGGTCTTGTGTTGACCGTTACAGGGGGTTATTTTCATTCCTTTCCATTCTCTGTCCTCTTGCCTTTCGAGATACCTACTACATGTTCTCTTTCCTCTCCCATGATTTCTTCCAAGTAACCTTATAAGCGATCCTAAAACTTTGGTGTGAGCCCTGGGTCTTCCCTTTGTCCCGTTCCTGACCAGTGGGCTCACAGCATTAGCGCAGCATAGGCAGGGGCAGGTGCTAGAAGATAGTGAAGGAGAGAGTTCAGATAAACACTTCAAAACTACTTCACTTGAATTCCTACTTTTTGAAAAAAATTAAGAAACCATAAAAGGTCTTTAACTAGGAAAAAACTTTTTGTTAAGAGTGAATTCTAGTCTGTTTCCTAGCCTGCTCTTGTTTAGTCCTAGTGCACAGTACATGCCTGGAAATCAGTAGAAAAACACCGGAATGTGTATTTGTCAGTCCCGTTAACCAGCAGCTTTAAGAGTATACGGGAGCAGGAGTTGATCCTTGCCCCTGCCTAGCTCCGTTCGTAGGCATTTGTGCCGCCCCCGCCCCGCCCTGCACCCCCATTTCAGAAGGTAAACCACGTTACCGTCGGACAAGGCTGTACCGCCTTCAGAGGATGGCACAGCTGAAAAGGATATTATTGATGGTTCAAGGGGACAGATTATGGCAGAAATCTGAACAGTATTTGGGAACATAAACTGTCATGAGTTTAATAACCCCCAAACAAGAACAACATGTATTTTTAAAAGTATTTATTTCATACTTGTCCAGTTTTTCTCGCCGTTTTCCTTTATTCATTTTCTGTGAGGGGAGACTGAAGTGAAAATA
Source organism: Kogia breviceps (assembly GCF_026419965.1). Classification (NCBI taxonomy): domain Eukaryota; kingdom Metazoa; phylum Chordata; class Mammalia; order Artiodactyla; family Physeteridae; genus Kogia; species Kogia breviceps. The sequence continues at coordinate 21,794,239 of NC_081318.1, forward strand.
GAAACTATTTTTATCCCCTTTATTAAGGCACCTAGACTGATCATGAAAAGCATGAGAAGTCATGTCAGGTAGCCAAGCACTTCTTTTAAAAGCATGAATAAAAGAGAAAGAAGACAGTAAACAACAAGATATGACATAGTGTGTTATGGGTTGCTAGTTTTGAACTTCAGTCCTTCATAGCACTAGAGCCTAAGTATTTATGTTGTCAACAAATAAAGTAAGTGTGGACTTCCCTGGCGGTCCAGTGGTTCAGACGCTGTGCTCCCAGTGTAGGGGGCACGAGTTCAGTCCCTGGATGGGGAACTAAGATCCCGCATGCCATATGGTGTGGCCAAATAAAAAAATAACAACAATAACAAAAATAAAGTAAGTGAAATGCTTGGTTCATTCTAAGTGCTAAGGACGTGCAGCTGATATTGTTGACACATACAAAGATACTCAGTGGCGCTCTCAGGACATTAATTTTAGTCATGTTTCCTATAGTTCAGGATGGGTTTGTTTTGATCTATCCTATTTTTCTGTGATAATTTGTATGGCAAAGAAAACAGTGAGGTTAATAGCCTTTATTATTTCCTACGTGCTAAGCATTGGGTGATGAGTGTGAGGGGAGATACTGCCACCATCCCAGTTTTACAGAATGTGTTTGATAACAGAAGGTTCTAGTCAGTTCCCAGCAGAGACCATAGTCTCATCAGAACCAAATGGTAGTTGGCTTTAAGTAATGTTGCAGCAATATTTAAAGGCTTAAAAAGCTTCTTTACATTGTCGGTTAGCTGTGATAGCCACACAAGGAAAATACTCCCTATTAAAAGAGGGGGTTTTCACAGAGTAAAAAAGTAACTCAGATTTTCCTAAGTTTGTAGCATTACTTTCATATTCTTGAGGTTAAAGATTTTTAAGTAAATATTTGCAATTTACAATCTATTGTTTAGTCCTCAGGGATAGAGTAGTGTAATATGAGAAAATTGAAAGCAATATTCCCTTTTAAAACATATATAATCAACATGTTTCATGTATTTCCTGAATATTTGCTATTTTCAGTTGTACATGATACATCTTGTGATTTCAGTAGGAAATGGACCTTTTAGGCAGACAGATTCCAAAGGATTTCCATATTGGGGGTATGTTATGTCCACGTCAATAATTGGAAGAAAATAAATCCAATACCTCTGATTGAAGAGGCAAATAAGTATATATGTAAAATCAATTTTCAGTTTACCACCTTAATGGAAGGGGACATTAGCATGGCGAAGCAAAAGTTTTCAGCAGCCAACTCAGCCAGCAGATTTTGTGTAACAAGGAAATAAAGGCTTACTTCTCTTTAAAAAAAAAAAAAAAAAAAAAAGTTTTCTTTTCACAGTAACTTACCTTCTTGTTTAGTTTTGCTTTGGGTTCTTTGCTTTCTGGAATGCACAGCAGACAGCAGTGGATTTGTAAGTGACTCAACATACATTTGTAAAATAGAGGAATATCCCTAAAATCAGAAATAAGTTGTAAATATTGTGAAAAGTTTAAATTAATACACAATTAAATTCTGTATTTTATTACATTTCCATTGTAGATTGAAATTCATTTGACTTTTCTTAAAACTATAAATGTCCAGGGTAAAACAGGTTAATTAACACTTGAATCTATCTTAACAAGCCCTCCTGTCTCCCATCCCCCACCATTCCTATCTTTTTAAAGGTGAAATTAGTACAGAATGAAGATCAAAGATATTTGAAGGGGAGAATAAGTCACAGAATAATTTAAATTTAACCATTTGAATTTGGAATAGGAAGGAAGGCTAGAAGTCATTAACGTTAATCTTTTCAATTTACAGACAAGAAACTGAGTTTCTGAGAGCTGATAGGACTGCACAAAGCCACAGAGTTATTAAAGGGCAGAACTAATACTGACAGGTAGATAGCACTTCTTCAACTGGGACTTTTAATGATTTTTTTTTCAGCTTTATTGAGGTATAATTGACAGGTGATATTATAAAATGTTTAAAATGTATAACATGATTGATGAACATATACCTGGTGAAAGGATTCCCTTCACTTGAATAATTTTCAAAAATTAATAGTTAAACCGCAGTCTTTTTTGTCTTTGCTTTTTGTTTTTTAACACACTACTTGGAAAGTGTGTGTCTTAGGAAAAGGTAGTGGAAAGCAAAGCCCACTCATACCGTGGGTACTGTTTTTTCCACTCTGCTTGATTGGGGGCAGCCTGATGGGTACAGATAGGAAAGGAAGAGAGAGGCCCAATCGTCACTTCAATGACAATGAAGGTTTTATGGGATAATTTTGAAACCTGGAACCACCTGCTTTTCTAAAAAATAGTTGCTCCCTGAGAAGTTCCATGTCTTTCCCAGCTACTTGTGCCCCTGTCCAACCCAGAAAACACCACCCCCTAATTCCTGTATTCTAGGGAGGTCTCTGGCAGATCCCCTCCTGTTTAGAATATTATTACCTGTATGATTTTTTACTGGTAGAAAGGCAGTTTTAGTGTTGTCAATTAACTTACTGTGTTAGTGCGCTGAGCTTGCTGAGGCTACAGATTTATGTTGGACTTCTTTCCCCCTACCCCGTCCCAATTTAAAAAAGTCGAATTCTTAGAACCAGGTACTACTATCATTTGCATGGGACCAAATGAATGCTCTTGGTTCCAAGTACAGTTAATGAGACAGGGTAAATGGGGCAGGAAAATGAGCATCATCATCGCCCCCCCCAAAAAAAATCCCCATTTGTAATACCACTAGTCAAAAGTGTCATGTTTGTAGAGTACAGACCTTACCACTCTTTTATCCAAAAGTGTATCTTTCTTAGAAGCCGATTGACTAGATTGGTATATACTTGACTCATCCTTTTTTTTTAAGCTACAGCAAATGTACCCTCTAACCCATGTGAAAAGTATTGGTTTTAGACACAATACCTGGTAGAAGTAAACAGTTTAATCTGACCTGAAAAAGAAGTAACCTAAATATGCCTAAAATTAACCTAAAAATTGTGATAGTGGTAAATAGTAAAATCATATTTCCAGCTTCTAGTATTGTATTGACACCAGCATATACACAGTTATTATTCAGTTAGAAATTTTATTTTGACAGCACTCTACCTCATATGTATTTTTCAAAATGGTGTTAAACCACTGCCTTACTTTTGACAGACTCCTCAGAGAACGTCTATGTAGCAAAGTCTGGTAAATCATTGTCACAATACACTGAAGCCTCAGAGTTTGTCTTAGTTAGCTGAGCATTTCACTGCATTTTGAAAGAATCCTGAATTATTCTAATAATTTAATCCTCCACATCACAATGTACAGTGCTTCATTATGCATTCATTTTTTTATAACTGCTTTACGTTTGAAAGATAATGATGTTTGTTTTGTCACCAGATGCTTTCACGAGAGGTTTCAAATTGTGTGGCCAGGTGTAGTTGCCAGACAGAGACCTAAATGTTGTTTCACTTTTGTTCCAGAATGCATTTGCACTGGCTGTTTTAATTCAGATTAAATAAGAGGCGGAATAGTACTGCCTTCACCTTTCAATACGTGGAAGCATATAGTGTTTACTCAGTATTTAAACGGTGCTGTTTTGGGTTCTGAGGTAGCTGAGGAAGGGTAACCATGCTACCAGGAATGATGTTGATTTTTACTTATTTTATTATCTGTTTAGGCCCTACCTATAGGGCTTAGTATATAACCGGAAGACAAGGGTGGGTAGACGGGAGGAAGAGAAATCTTTAGTACATAATTCTTTCATATCTTTCTGAAACAGGATGGTTCATTTGCCACAGTGTATATTACACCTGCAATTTCTTTTTTTTTTTTTAATTTACATCCCAAATCTAATCGAACTACTTCCAAAATACCTATCTATCTATCTATCTATATATTTTAAGAAGATGTTGGGGGTAGGAGTTTATTAATTTTTAAATTTATTTTTGCTGTGTTGGATCTTCGTTTCTGTGCGAGGGCTTTCTCTAGTTGTGGCGAGTGGGGGCCACTCTTCATCGCGGTGCGTGGGCCTCTCACTATCGCGGCTTCTCTTGTTGCGGAGCACAGGTTCCAGACGCACAGGCTCAGTAGATGTGGCTCACGGGCCCAGTTGCTCCGCGGCATGTGGGATCCTCCCAGACCATGGCTCGAACCCGTGTCCCCTGCATTAGCAGGCAGACTCTCAACCACTGTGCCACCAGGGAAGCCCTACACCTGCAGTTTCTTTGGATCTTATTTGAAAACCAGTGAGGGGAGTAATACAAGTGGGTGCAAAGAAAGAGGTACCCCTAGGAGCTCTGTATCACCCAGACTGGCGGTGCTCACTGCAGCTACAGAATTCACTGGTTCGTGGAGATAAGACATGGAAGATATGTCAGAATGTTTGGCTAATAGAAAAGTTTAAGTGCCAGCACCTGAGAATGGATTCTTTTTAACTTTTAGATAAATGAGAGTTAGATTCATTACCGAAACGTAGGGACCTACTCAGTCGCCTTCTTACATGTTTTCTAGGGAAGGAAGAAAGGATGGAGTTTGAACTGATTTGCTGGGAATCATGTTCAGAATGCATCCAGGATATCGAAGTGTAAAAGGGGTGAGCTGCCTCTGGCCTAGACTGTGGCTTGTACTTTAATATAATAGCAGGAGAAATGAGGACAGTCAGCAAAGCCCAGGCAGTAGTGTTAGCAGTGTAAGTTTGCCTCTGGGCTCCCGTTTCCCCAGTGCTGCCACAGTCTGACTCTCAAGTATGGATGATTATGCTCTTAACTGTTAAGGATTCTGTACATTAAGAGTGAGGAGTCTGGATCCAGACTTCTTGGGTTCAGATACTGGCTTCGCCTCTTAGGCAACTGACTTAATTTCTCAGATTCTTCGTTTGTAAAACAGGGATAATATTAGTATTTACCTTTCTGGGGTTATTAAGAGGATCAGATGAGTCAATGATATGTAGAGTGCCTAGAACACTATCAGGCACACAGTAAGCGCTGAGTATGTGTTAGCTGTTATTATAATATGTGACCCTATTTAATTTTTAAAATTTCACCCTCTCTCCATAACCCTTATGTAGGGAGAATAGACGCTTAACTGGGCGAATGAGTGAATAACGACTTGCATGGTATCTTTAGAATTATTGATTGGTAATGTAAATGCATTTTGTAAACTAACTTGGTTCGTTTTCAACATAAGGCCGTGTAGGCACCGCACTGATGAGATTACATCCAAGCATGATTCTCCCACCTCATCTCAAACGTGGTGCTTTATCTTCTTTCTGATAAACCATTTTCTTTCCTGGAGCTCATGAAAAGGATTGTGTTTTACATCATGAAGAAATACACACAACACATGTAAATGAAGCAGTTAACTTTATGAAATAAGTTACACTAAGTTCAGTGAGCTCTTGTTTTCTGTTTTATTCTCTTGTTTCATTTTTGTAAAAGTGCTGCTTGCAATGCATTGAAATTATTTCACACCCACTAATGAATTACCCTACAGTTTGAAGAACACTGCATTATAAACCTCTTTGACTCTTGTCTAGAACCAAAGGGGGGATACCGTTGATTATAACCAATACTCCCTTTTCATTCTCTTCCCTAACTTCCCCTGAGAGTGGAGCTGGGATTCACCAGCTTTCAACACCCGCCTCCCCATATATTTAAATGCCACCAACCTATTTAGCAAGGGCAGTTTGCATTGTCATTTAAAAGGACTTTTAAGTGTTACTGTATCTCAGATTCACTTTCAGCACATTTGTAGTATTAAAAATACATATGGGCTTTCCTGGTGGCGCAGTGGTTGAGAGTCCGCCTGCCGATGCAGGGGACACGGGTTCGTGCCCCGGTCGGGGAAGATCCCACATGCCGTGGAGCGGCTGGGCCCGTGAGCCATGGCCACTGAGCCTGCGCGTCCGGAGCCTGTGCTCCGCAACAGGAGAGGCCACAACAGTGAGAGGCCCGCGTACCGCAAAAAAAAAAAAAAAAAAAAAAAAAAAAAAAATACATAAGAGTTCCTATCACTATAAGATAGGATCCAGTAATCATTTTCAGGAAGGCGTTTAAGGTTAGGTGTGACAAGGGTAACAGATTTTACAGATTGTGATGCCTGACTTCTCTGCCCCACTCCTCCCCGGTGAAAATAAGGCATTAAGAACATCATGCAGAAAAGTGACTTCATCGGTAGAACAAGAGCTCTTGAGAGCTGTTGGCGTCCTGAGCTGTCCATAGTCTCCGGTGTGTTCTGTCTTCGGCCAGCACCGTTTGTTGGACACTTACTGTTTAGAGCTGTTCATGCCCTGTGACCATGAAGCTGAACATACGCCACTGCCCCTGCTGAGCCCTGATTCTCTGTTCTCACCAACGGAGCCACCAGCCAGACCAAACAACTGTTGATACTTCTTTGAAAGATTGACAACCAGATTCTGACCAAGTTTACCACACAAGGCCTTACACATGACCAATTGCATGTTGCCTTTGGTCAGCCTCCCACACCCCTGCTCCACACAGCAGCCAAGCTGTCCTGGCTCAGGTGCTGTGTCTAATCCAGCACCTTTTCCGTCGAACTTGGTGAAAGTCTGAATATTACATTCTCTTCTTTTCCTGCCCATGCCCCCTTTAGGTCGTAGTTTTTGTTAAATCCATACATACTTCTTTAGATCATATTTCCCCCATATTTCAGGTGAATCTCTCTCTTAAGATTTTTTTCTTTCTTCCCTCTGTTTGATTTTGGAGAGCCCCCCCTGGTGCTAGTCATAGCTGATAAGTCAGGAGCAGGGATAGAATCATTATCAAGAGGAAAGAGCGTAGTATATTTGGAGGTAGAATAAAGCATACTAGTCAGTGTCATTAACTTTCAGATCTCTTAAGTGTCTTAGTCTGGTTCATCCTCTTCTGATTATACCTTCTTACACACTTGCATAGAGAAATAAACATCATTCTTAGTTTATTTTATTCCTCATATAATTGTTAGTATTGCAGCACAGTTGCAGTATGCATCTCATTTCAGGCGTGTGTGTGTGTGTGTGTGTGTGTGTATTTATATAGTATTGTATTACAGATACATTGAGTGAAATAAGTTTCTGTGGAATGACCTCTGGCTACTACCTTTCATTAGCAGCATCAATCCTAAGGGAAAAGCGGCACCAGTTCTAACCCACCAATGTGAGTACATTTTGGGTATGTAACCAGGTATTTGAGGACTACTTAATGTCTTTATTTCTCTTAGCCATGCTTCTGTTCATGGAAAAGGTTGACTCTCTTAAAATCACCTAAGTACTACTAGAGTAGCATGAGTAGGGTAACTTCCATAATTATTTTCAATAACAACTTAAAATGGAAATCATAGGAAAATTTAGAGTATTCTGAAAATAGGAATATGTTTAAGCATGGATTTTGAAATGGCAGATCACTTTTATCACTTCTGTGTAGGTAAATGTTTATGACACCCTCTTGTGCATAGAAGTCCACTACTTTCAGACACTACGTTTATTCTGAGGGACAGTTGAATGAGGAACATTGGGGCCTTTCCCCAGTTCAAGTTGGTGGTCCCAGGTGACTCAGGACAGCCCCTTCACTCTGGCCACTCTCTCACATGTACACTTGAAATGTGATGGCTCTGGCTGATGAAACACATTATCTTTTTGAAGACTTGGAAACAGCACTCAGAAAATGTTTAAAAAGAAAAGGCTATTACACTTTCTTATTAGTAGAATTTTAAAAGTTTTGGGTCTTCATGAAGGCATTTCAAGTCTTTGTTCTCTCTGCTGAGCTGGTATTACACCTTTTAGAATAATGGTTACCAAACAGCTCTTCAAATTCATTATTCATTTTTAATCTCAGGGTAATATTTTTCTTTTGCTTGAGTTTTCGTGTATAGTCTGAAACTTACTGTATTGTAGGTAGCAAGCTAAAGGCCACATGGTGAAAGTGAAATCATGGCAAGGGGTCTTGTACATCATGAATATGTTCTCATTCATTGAAGATGCATTATCTTGACACAATTTTGTGTTTACAAAATGACGTTGAACTTGCAGATACGCTAAGAGCATTGTTGACAAAGAGATACCAGTAGAGATTATAATCTTTCTGTTTGGGTCCACACAAGCCAAATATGCAACAGAATTCCTAAGCTTAATGTAGTAAATAAGCAGCATTTGGACTTAAGGCTTTTAACAATTTTTATATATGCCCAACTCTGAGACATAAAGGCATACATAGAATAAAATAATAAAGTATACATTTTTAAAAATCATCAAGGTCTGAGAAAAGATAAAACAGAGCCCTTGGGGTTTGGCAGCATTGCCTCGGTAGCCACGCTGAGGGGTGAGATGAGTCAGCAGGCCCAGATCAGGAGGGCTTTGCATCCTCTAGCCCACCACATCAACCGAGGATGCTCTGCTTTCATCTGGTGCCTGTATTGGGCTTTCACCTAAGATTTCATTTGGGGGAGGGCTTCCAGCGCTAACATACAGTTTGAGAACCGGTGCTCTGACAGATGCAAATTTTGCCTATTAGGCAAAATAGTTGGAACACCAAATACACTAGATCAACTCATAGTAAAATTAAAGATATGAAGTCGACTTCCTTATAGCCCTGTCTGTGTTAGGATGTCACAGTGTGTAGTCATCCTGAGACACAGCGGGGAGCACTTGGAAAAGCTTGTTCGTAAGCACACTGTTTTCTAAGTTGGGCTCCCCTCATCCAGAAAGTTTCCTTAGAAACTTTATGCATGTTGGAGGAACAGGTAAACCCTTTTTATTTAGTGAAACGTAATTTTTGTACTCGCTGGTGATGTTTAAATCACATTTCTCTATGCACGTTGTAATGACGGTGCTTCCCCACCGCCACCGCCACCGCCACCACCACCCTGCCGCCCGGCACTTTGGACTGAAGTGAACTGGCTGCTTAAAATGGAGCACAGCTGATGGAAAAGGACTGTGAGTTTTTTGCAAGTTCACACAGTCTTGCGGTGGATAAAGAAGGAACCAAGAACAAGAAATATGGAAAGACGGTATCATTTTAAGTGCATTTCTGACAATGTTACTCAGTTTCCTTTTTAAAAATCCTTTATGTTCAGAGGATAACGGGGGTGGAGGTGGGCATACAGGGCCAATGTGAAGTCTGACGTAGAGAATGCGTTGCCGGTGGGTCCCTGCCGTTGGACGTGGACTCTGTGTGTTCATACACTTGTGAAGCAGGGTTTTTTGTTTTTGTTTTTGTTTCGGTGAGACTTCTGTGGCAAAGAAAACTGTCTGTGACGTTCTTGATGTGGTGCCTGGAACATCGTGAGCAGTCAGTAAACGTTAGTGGCTTCTCTCCTTATTTTTCTCCTCTTGTTTTTAGCAGTGTGTTTTCTTCTGGTAACATCTTTTAATGTAATGTTCACATTGAACATCAAGTACTGTGTTTTTCAGCTCCCACAGCTTGAGCTTTTTTTTTTTTTTTTTTTTTTTTTTTTTTTGCGGTACGCGGGCCTCTCACTGTTGTGGCCTCTCCCGCTGCGGAGCACAGGCTCCGGACGCGCAGGCGCAGCGGCCATGGCTCACGGGCCCAGCCGCTCCGCGGCATGTGGGATCTTCCCGGACCGGGGCACGAACCCGTGTCCCCTGCATTGGCAGGCGAACTCTCAACCACTGCGCCACCAGGGAAGCCCCCGCAGCTTGAGCTTTTGTCTCTCAGGTAGAGAGGTGGTGGGGAGGAGAGGCCAGGTGAACCCAGGCAGGCTCTCCTCTCCCCTGGAGTTAAAGCCTCAGGACTGAGGTGGCTTTAGCGTCCTTATCACTTCTGATTTCAGCAGAAGTCGAAGACAAAATAACTGAATGAAAAGGAAGATGGCAGCAGCTGTAATCAACTGTTCAGTTCCACTGACAGGAAAAAATCATCTTCCAACTTTAAAGGATTTAAAAATAACCTGGAATGCTTCTTAACATGCAGACCCCTGGGCTCCACCCCAGAGTTCTGAGTCAACTTTAGGTCATTCTGATGCATGTGGTCCAAGAGCTGGGTGTTGAAAACCCCAAATTCTAAGATCAGTTACACCACTGCTCCATTATTCTTCGTTGATCATCAGTGTAGCTTAAAGACTAAATTTCTTTTGAGAATTTTTACCACTTCTTGGTAATTCTGAGCCCCAAAACCATGGCTCAGAATTCTTGGCTTAAAAGTACGTGGACCGTGCCTATACTTACGTGTAACTCTTAAGCAGCTGCATAACACAGAAAACTTTGGCAGTGGCATGAGATTTATTTTTAAATTGCAGCGTCGACATAATTCTTCCTTTCTTTTTTTTTTTTTTTCCTCGCGGTACGCGGGCCTCTCACCGTTGTGGCCTCTCCCGTTGCGGAGCGCAGGCTCCGGACACGCAGGCTCAGCGGCCATGGCTCACGGGCCCAGCCGCTGCGCGGCATGCGGGATCCTCCCGGACCGGGGCACGAACCCGTGTCCCCTGCATCGGCAGGCGGACTGTCAACCACTGCGCCACCAGGGAAGCCTGAGCCTCACATTTTTATTTTTATTTTTTTATTTATTATTTTTATTTTGTTTGTTTTTGTTTTTGTGGTACGCGGGCCTCTCACTGTTGTGGCCTCTCCCGTTGCGGAGCACAGGCTCCGGACGCGCAGGCTCAGCGGCCATGGCTCACGGGCCCAGCCGCTCCGCGGCACGTGGGATCTTCCCGGACCGGGGCACGAAACTGCGTCCCCTGCATCGGCAGGCGGGCTCTCAACCACTGCGCCACCAGGGAAGCCCCGACATAATTCTTTCTTCATCAACTTTGCCTGATGAGGGAGTCCTATCTCACTGTGGTTTGTTCTCCCGGTGGTTTCCGTAGGGTTAGGGAGAATGCTACAGAAAAAAACGAACCCTGTCTAGTTTTGACTCACTCAGACGTGGTGTGTCTTACGTCTTTCTGAGATGGGATATGAGAGGCATGCCCCAAAGGTGGCAAATCAGACTTCCACACACGCTGCCTTCACTTAGCCAATAGCTTGCTCAGAATGTGTATATTACGATGTGCAGTTTCACTCATCAGGCGGATTTCGGACTCCAGCAGGAAACAGCCTTGAGTCTTGGGTGACTTCTGGGCTTTGGGCTTGGCACTGACTCCTCCACAGAAGCAAAGGGTGCATCTGACTGTTAGAAGAATTAATGGGCATCCAGGTAAGGGTAGATAGGAGAAATCGTTCCTTGTTTTCCTTTGGGTGGATTTGAGATCTTAGAAAATTTAGTCCTCTGAGAAGAGCTCAGAACTATTTGTCTTAAGTTTTTCCCTCTGAGTTGCTTTTTAGGATTACCCTGTATGTCATCATCCCTTTGATGTGAAATCCACCCTCTTCAAAATGTAGTTTCATTTTAAAATCCTTTAAGCATAGGATTCCATTTCTCTTTCTGTGCATGAAAGTTGTAAATAATATTAAGTTAATATTTAAATTAAAATAAAATAACTCTGGTTGCTAAGATGCTAATTACACATAGGTTACTAGTTCATAACAAGTCTCATGCTTTTTTAGGAAGTATGCTTTAAAAGTTGGGTGGGGAAAATCGGTGTTTGCATATGATTTATGAAACAGTGATGTTACAAATGTGTCAGACTTTTCCCTATGTTAAAGGCCAAATTTTGAGGCATACTGCTTAATCTGTTCTGAGGAAGGAGCCGTGAGACCTCTCTCCCTGCCACTCCCCCACGTTTACTCCTGGTGGACCAGCTCCAATTCTCTCCTCAGGCAGGGGGTTCCGACTGTGGATATTCAGTGCAGTGGCATTTTTCTTGAAGAAGTGACTAAGCCTTCTTAGATGAATTCTCTCTTTGAGAGAGGTGGTAGAATTGCATCAGAAAGGCATTTACAGTAAATGGCTCCCTCCCCCCTTCCTGTAATGACCACATATGAAAGAATGCATTACTTCTTGTTTTGAGGAAATGAAAGTTATAGAGTTCTGTGGAAAACTCCCTGTACATCATTAATTAACTAGATTTGAAAGTTAAAAATTCTAAAGCCAGAATCACTTTGTGCTATCTAAATAAATATCACAGAGATAACAGCTTTTCATTCCATATTCTCTATGAAGTAACTAGTTATCTTGAATTCAAAAAGAGAAAATAATGTTGAATATGGCTATAGTTAATGGGCATAAACCTAAACTAATTTCTTCGTAGTCATTTTCCTTATTAATATTTTTCTTAGGTATGTTACTGATATTGTTCTTTAGGATTCGATTCTCTGTGGTAGAATATGAAGGCTGGAAGGAAAACTCCCATAGGTCATCAGCCAGGGGTTCTCATGGGAGCAGTGCTGCCCCCTAGAGGACATAGTAGACATTTGGTACGGTGTTTGGTTCTGCAGTGAAGGGCCTTGGATCAGAGATTTTAAATGTCCCACAGTGGAAAAGACAGAAAGAACTGCCCTGTATCCCACATGAGTTTCAAATATCCTGTCGGATATTCATGCAGTGAAAATTAGTTTATAATTATCCGAGCTTAGACCTAAATTCATTTTACATAAAAACAGAAGATAACCTTGGCATACTTTAAATACACACAGGATATACTCATTTTCATTCACCTGTTCCTCTCCTCTTTTGTTTTCCTGTACTTTTAATATGGAAAGCTTCTGATTTGACTTCTATTAATCCAAGTATTCTTTATAAGTAAGTGATAAGCATCTATTTCATTACATAGTTAATGGGACATGAAAGTTATGTACATATTGAAATATGTCATGTTTTTTATTATAAATTGTTTTGCTTTTAGGTTCTCCTTTACGTTACATTTAAGGTATTATATTGATGTTATAAAAATATGTGTATACCAGGTAATGTTTACCAATGAATTTCATTTCAGCAAATATAAATAGGGCATTACAGAATTTTTTGGTTATAAAAAGAAAGCTTTGGGACTAGTGGGGTCTTGAACCAGTGATTCAGTTCCTCTCTGTAGTTCCAGGAAGGACAGTATGCAAATCACCCAGATGGGAGGGGTGTTTATCTTCTATGTGAAGATCTCCAGGGAAGATTTCACATGTACCACATTAATATGTTTTAGTATCTTGAGGTCTTCACGCTAAGCTACTTCTTATTAATACTTTCCAGGAGTCTTTATTAAGTCACTCTAAAAACACCACCTTTGGTTTCTCCCTTCCTGTAGGAAAGGACAGACAGGTATGGAGAGAAGCTTACAGGTCATCTTGCAAACTAACAGAGGAGTTAAAAACAGACTCGGATTTTTTTGAACAAGGGGGCTTTGTGTCACTGTCTTCTCTCCGGGAACATGTTCTGCATGTGCCATTTTAGACTTCTGACTGTGTGCTGTAAATATAGTGCGTCTTAGGTAAGGGATTGTCTGTGACACAGGATTATATCATCAGCGTGTCACAGCTGTGAGGTCAGGGTACCCAGGTACATGCATGCAGTGCTCACTGATACTTGTTTGGGGCCACATTTTTTTTTTTTTTTTTTTTTTTTTTGGTGGTACGCGGGCCTCTCACTGTTGTGGCCTCTCCCGTAGCGGAGCACAGGCTTCGGACGCGCAGGCTCTGCGGCCATGGCTCACGGGCCCAGCTGCTCCGCGGCACGTGGGATCTTCCCGGACCGGGGCACGAACCCACGTCCCCTGCATCGGCAGGCGGACTCTCAACCACTGCGCCACCAGGGAAGCCCTGGGGCCACATTTTTAATCCTGTAGACCTTTTTCTTGGATTGCTATTTCTTGTGCATTTTTTGGTTGTTGTTATTCTTACGTGGATGTAGTTATCGCTTCTCAAATATTTTTTAGGGACACTAATAGAAGTTGTTTTGAGGGTTCTTGATGAAATATCTTCACTCTTTTGAATTTTCTGTTTCTTCCAGGGTCTTTTTGTTGTGTATCTTGGTTTTCCACTTTCACACGGCAGGCTTTCTTTAATTGTATATTTATGCTTAACTCTTCACTCATATAGAGATGAGGTGGCTTTAAGGCTGCCACGGCTTGTCATGTTGGGTGCATCTTGCGTCCCTCTGGTAGCACAGAGCCAGCCCTCGAGTGGAGAGTAGCTAAGTATCAGAGTGAAGAGGGCTTGACTTTGGGGTTTTTCAGAACCACACTAGCTGTTTAGTTCTCACCAGACATTGTGTTTAATTTCTTTAGAGAATCATTTCTCTTTTAAAATTTTTAGTTTTTGCCTGGGTGGGGGGCTATAAGGTTTGTTGTTTCTCATAAAGATAGGAATTGGGCACGGAAGTAACAGCTGTTGATACTTAGACTTTTTTGTCATCTCTGGCCCATACGGTCCTTGCTTTTTCTGAGTCTGGAGCCGCTTTGAGGTTTCTCTGGGTTATTGCCTTCCTCAGCAGCGGCCGTCTCAGGGAGCCTCTGGGGCTGTGAGCTGTCTCTGCTCAGCTTCATCCGTCAGGACTTCATCATTTTATGGCTTCCAGATGTTTGTTGAAATCTCTCAGGCCCGTGATAGTCTTTTAACTGTGGTGGGTATGTATACTTGTTTTAATAACTGTAATGGGATCTTTCATGTGCCCTGACCACCATTTTGAAACGGTATCTTAGTTCGGGCTTCTGTAACAAAGTACCATAGACTGGGTGGCTTATAAACAACGGAAATTTATTCCTCACAGTTCGGGAGGCTGGTTTATAGAAAGCTGTCTTCTCGCTGTGTCCTCACATAGTAGAAGGGGCAGGAGAGCTCTCTGGGGTCTCTTCTATAAGAGCACTAATCCCATTCATGAAGGCCCCACCTTCGTGACTTAATCACCTCACCAGAGCCCCACCTCCTAAAGGCATCATATTAAGATTTCAACATGTGAATTTGGGGGTGAAAACACACATTCAGTCCATAAACAAATGAGAAGTCCTTTCACTTGTGGATTTGTCAGAAGCACATCTGAAGAATTAAGTCAGATATGCATTTGAGCCAGGAAAACGTTTAAATGAGGGCATGATAACTGCAGTGGGTGTTGGGGTTTGGAAAAACTAACCCTCAGAATAACTTGGCGGGGAGGGATTAACTGGGAGATTGGGATCGACATATACACACTACTATATATAAAATAGATGACTAATAAGGACCTACAGTATAGCACAGGGCACTCTACTCAGTACTCTGTAATGACCTATATGGGAAAAGAATCTAAAAAAGAGTGGACATATTATATGTGCAACTGATTCACTTTGCTGTACAACGCAGAAACTAACGCAGCATTGCAAATCAACTGTACTCCAATAAAAACTAAAAAAAAATAATAATAATAACTTGGCTGGGAAGAAACAGTGAGCTGACATTATTATACAAAGACATGCTTTCCAGCTGTGGAGGCTATAGTCATTCATCATAGAACACCCCAAGACACTCCTCTAGCTTTGTTGCTAGAAGAAAAGATACATCTTGTGAAGCATGCAACTTAGTCATTAAAAAAAAAAAAAATCTATAGAAGTAGTAGTGGTAGTTGTTCCTGATCTTTAATACTAGTATAAATGTGCATATGCTTACTTTTAAATTTCTTGTCTGCCCTTAGACATAGGAATTTCTGAAAGAATCTCCTGTTCCTTCGTTTCTATAACTTTTATTCCTTAGCGGATAGACCCTCATACTTCTCCCTGTTCTTGTAAGAAGCATCTCATATTCTCCCTTTCCATTTCGCTTTGTGAAAAAAGGCTCCAGATTCTTATTGATCATCCCTTTCTCGTATTTGTCCCATAGTTCCTGAAAATGCATCGTAGATGCCATGAAGATGGGGCAGATCAGATGTTAACTAATTAGTCCTTTACATTCCCTCACACAAGGGGTATCCACTTGTACCTCAGAAGAAACTCTGAACTGACGTTTCCAGTCTTACCGTTCCCTCATTTTACTCGGAAAAAGCAGCTGTTTCCCTGTGACGAATCCCTGGAAATCTTCCCCAGAGGTCCCCACAGTTAGGGCCGGTTGCCTCCATGTGATCGAGCCTAACACAGAATCTTCTCCGTCTGTCCTGATCTCTAGTACAGTACTAGAAGCCCCAAATCTATCTTGAGAATTTGCGAACTAGTACTGTTGCGTATTAATTATCGTTTGTGTAATGGCTTAGACGGAATTGAGGGTAGTAAAGATCCTCTGGTATCTGACCTCTGTATTCTGTAAGTTGTTTACCAGTTTAGAGCCTCTAGACTGTTCTAGATCAAAGAGCAGGCCCTCTGAGGCCATGCCCTAGAAACAGATGTGGAGAGTGCTGAAATGTCCTGAGCTCTGAGGACGCAAGCTCCCAGAACATGCTTGTAATTTATTTCTGGTATTGGCCAGAGCAAATAGCATCAGCTTGTTCCACGTGCCCTTCTGTCCATATCCACTTGGAATTGTGTTGAGTGCGGCTTGTCAGTAGTCTACTGAAAAATGATGGGCCTAAAAAGGACACTATGACTGAGAATTCAGAGCACCGTCACACTGGTTCTGGGACCTGTCATATCAGTTGACTGCTACTGTTGGATGAGAGAAAAATCAGCAAGTTTTATCTTTTCCTCTGGAGGAAATACCTTGTATGGATGGTCCCAAAGAAATGCGACGACCGTGGTGCAATGCTGGTGTTGCTAAGTACACTCATGTAACCCAATGCTGGTTAACACGTAGAATATTTCTTCACCTAGGTTTTCTCATGCCCCATCCAATCAGCCTCCACCCCCATTGGCAAACACTTTCTGATTTATATCACTGTTTTTTCCTGCTCTTGAACTTCATCTGAATGGGATCACAGAGCATGCACTTTTTCGTGTCTGGCATCCTTCACACAACAGTTTCATGTTGTTGTGTGTACCCTAGTTCGTTCTTCCTTTATTGCTGAGTAGTGTTCTGTTGTGTGAATGGACCCAATTCTTTGATCCATTCTCCTGGTAATGGACATTTGGATTGTTTTCACCTTTTTGGCTGTTATGAACATTAAGCCACTATGAACAAGTCCTCTCTCTCTCAGTCTCATTCCTTTTTGGATTTAGGCTTAGTTGATGGACCAGACAGTAGATCTGTGTTTACCTTTATAAGAAACTTCCAAACAGTTTTCCAAATAATGGTACCATTTTATACTCCAACCAGCAGTGGATGAGAGTTCCAGATGCTCCAATTCCTTCTTAACAATTGTTTATTGTCGGTTTTTTCTAATTTTAGCCATTCTACTGGATGGCAAGTGGTATCTCTTTGTGATTTTTCATGTGCATTTCCTTGATGACTAACATGTTCTTATTGGCCACTTGTATACCTTCGTTCAGTCTTTTACCCATTTTTATTTTTCTTGTGTCTATTTTAAAATTGGATGATGGGGACTTCCCTGGTGGCACAGTGGATAAGAATCCGCCTGCCAATGCAGGGGACACGGGTTTGAGCCCTGGTCCGGGAAGATCCCACATGCCACGGAGCAGCTAAGCCCGTGCGCCACAACTACTGAGCCTGTGCTCTAGAGCCCACGTGCCACAACTACTGAAGCCCACGCGCCTAGAGCCCTTGCTCCACAGCAAGAGAAGCCACTGCAGTGAGAAGCCCGTGCACTGCAATGAAGCGTAGCCCACGCGCAGCAATGAAGACCCAACGCAGCCAATAAATAAATTTCTAAAAATTGGACGATGATGATGATGATGATTGTCTGCATGGCATGCGGGTTCTTAGTTCCCCAACTAGGGAATCAAACTTGTGCCCCCTGCAGTGGGAGCTCAGAATCTTAACCACTGGACTGCCAGGGAGGTCCCTATTATTATTGATAGGAAGGAGGTTTTTTTCCTATGTATACTCTGAATAAAATTCTTTTGTCAGAAACTTGTAATGCAAATATGTTCTCCCAGTCTGTATCATTTTCTTAAAAATGTCTTTTGATGAGCAGAAGGTTTTAATTTTGAAGTAACTTAATTAATCAAATTTCCTCATTTATTATCAGTACTTTTTGTTTCCTGAGTAATCTGCCTCTTCAAGATTGTAAAGATATCCTTCTGTGTCTTCTTTTAGAAGCCTTATAGTTTTAGCTTTTATACTCTGGTCTATGATCCATCTCAGATTAATTTTTGTGTATTGGGTAAGGTAGAGGTTAAGGTTCATTCTTTTGCATATGTTCAGTTGTTCCAGCGTGATTTGTTGACAAGACTTCCCTTTCCTCATTGAATTGCTTTGGCACCTGTATTGAAAATTGGTTATCCATATATGTGTGAGTCTATTTCAAAGGAACCCTAAAGAATGTTTGTGCAGACCACATATGGCATGCGCTTAAGTCTAGGAAATAACAGTTCACGCTGGTCAACCTTAATAAGCCTCAAGTGATTGGCAGTCTTGAACTTACATAGCATGGAACATTTGTGTCAAAGGTCACTAACAGAAACTTTGCAGGGGCCATTTTGGGGGCCATTTTTTGTTTTATAAAGCTAACCCAGCTGAGGCCTCTAGAAGTTCCAGCATTCCCACACTGAAGGTCAGGTTCTTATCTGCACAGAAGTATACCCTCAAATCTGTGCGATCCAACCTGAGCCCTGCAGGCAGCTTCAAAGAGGACAAAATATTTGAATTTCAGTTTTCTTATTTGAAAACTTGGATACGCCTGGATTCAAAATGACTGATTTTGGAACTCATTATAATTAAGTGTGGGTCAGACAAAAAAATACTACTCTTAAAATTTTTCGTAACGTAAAGAAACTTGTGACGAAAAAGTAGTTCTGCTGGTTTGTGCGTATTGTACGCAAAAATAGATCTGCTGACTTTAAATAAGTCTTCTCTACGAGTAGAATCTCTGCTTGGAAAGGTTTTTGTAAACAGTTTTATCTAGCGTTTTTACTTGAATATGGTTAAAAACCATTTTCTTTTCAGAGAGTCCTTGATTTGAAAACCGAAGGATGAATAGAGTCGGAAACAACACTGCATTATTCCATTAGAGGGGTAGAATAAATGCTGCTTATCTCTTTTTGACACCCCAAATTTTCGAGTATTAGAATTCGTGTTTTCATGGTATGGCAGCGCAGGAAAGTGGTTGAGCGCAGGACTCTGATGCCGGACAGCCTGGGTTGGAACACCAGCTCTGCGGGTCCCCGTCGGCGAAGGAGTCAGCCCCTCTGTGCTTCTCCCTAAAACCAGCAGAATCAGAGCGCCTTCCTCAAGTTCAAGGAAGGCAGGAGGCTCAGAGCTGTGCCTGAATCAGAGTGAACACCATGGGGACTGTTGGCCGGTAGTAATATTATATTACTTTTATAATAAAGGTGCACAAGAAAAGGAAATCTTTTTCGAAAGAAGAAACTAAAAAGCAAAAGTACATTACTCTCCTACGGTCCAGATGTCTCACTATTTGTAGCACACCCCCCAGTCATTGAACTGGTCAGGTTTTACTGTTAATTTCAGTTCTCCCCCACAAAGGATGCTGAATTAATTAAAGGTTTTTCTTTTGAGCTTCTTGGGAGGTGTATGCCTTGGAAATACAAGGGGTGCTTCATACTAATTACTAGAATTCCTTTTGTTGCTACAAAGAGACTTTACAGGGAAAGATAGATATTCTTTAAGTTCGCATCTTCCTCTCCTCCTCCTTTGCTCTGAGCTCAAGTAAAACACAACAGTTGCTCACTTGAAATACCACCTCCCCTAGCCTGTGTTTGGACTCGTACCTCTGTGCTCAGTTCCTGGCCCCTGTTTTTGCTTTCTCTAGCGATTTCCTGGCCAGAGCAAAAACTATAGCCGAGTCTGGGAGAAGCGACCGTGACAGGACTGTTTTCCCACCCGTGCTTCCCCGCACGACTCTGGAAGGAGGGGTGTGTACGACCCTCACTGTAATCCGTGTGCCCATTTAGCAGGGTTGGAGATGCCCGAAAGCAAAATCCAGCTCAGACCAAACACGAAGGTTGCTAATGCGCTGCTAATGGTGTTGAAATATGACGTTTTGGTTACACATACAAACCAAGTTTGACTATAGACTGAAGCCTGAGCTTTCCACACACTGTCACAGGAAGGCCATCATACGCCTTGGAAGCATCTGTCTCCATTGTACCGTACAGGGTTAAGGCCTAAGGAAGACTGATGTTATTACAGCTGACTTACCCGACCCTACTGTATTGCAAGGTGGACTTCTCACGAGGTCCACTCGGTGTCGTCTGGTTTTTGTTTATGTTCCCAGTGTTGTTTGGTGAATGCCGCAGAGGCGCAGAGCGGTGGCGTGTGGCTGTCATGATTTGACGTCCGGGAGGTCACTTTCTGCTGAGCGTGGCTGCCCCCTGCCGTCCCAGGCCCCTCTCATCTCTCGGCAGCCCTCTCCCTGGTGCTCGGTCTCTGTAGCTGTCCCAGCCTCCCGTGCACAGAGAAAACAGACACCGAAAGGTGAGCTCACTCTGGTTCTGGCTCCAGTCGACACCTCCTCTGCACCCGCCTTGCTTTCCTTGCCTCCTGCTCCAGTGGAAGAGGAGCCCTTCCCCGTGTCCACGTTCTGGACCTTATCCCCTCTCACCTGCTCAGAGACTTTCTCTCTCTGACCTTTACCTGCCAGCCACCACTGACTTTCTCCCAGGAGCGTGTAGACCTACTTAAGGCTTACCAATTGAAAACAAAACCACCGGCCTTCATATTGCCTTCCCTTTCGCTTACTTCTCCATTCACTTGCCCTGCCTGGGCCAAATTTCTTGGAAGAACTGTGTGAATTTGCTTCCTTCATTTCCCCACCCTTGCCCCCTCCCCGGGCTACTCCAGTCTGGCTTCTGCACCTGTGACCACGGTGATATTGCTCTGGCCAAAGCTGATCGTTGACTTCCTATCTGTCTCTGGCCACATTCGCCAGATACATTTAGCATTGTATCTTCCGTGACCTGTTTGATGTCCTCTCCTCTCTGGCCTGCCCTGCCCCTCTGCCTTTTTCTCCCCCTTGCCCTTTGCCCTTTGCAGGTTCCTTCTATCCACCTCTTGAGTGCCATGCTTTGTATTCAGATGCCAGCTGGACATTCCCACTTGGTATCTTGCTAGCGCCTCATAGCCAACAGATTCCAAACTGTTCCCCGTTACCCAAGCTTGAAACCTGGGATTTACGGCGCCTTTTCTTTCCTCATCTTCCAAATCCACAAAGGAACAAAATCTGGTCAAAATTCCACATCTCAGCCATTCTCAAATCCACCTACTCTGTCTCCAGTGTGTCCTTCTTGGTTTTACCATCACCTTGGACCTAAATTACTGCATTTTAGCATCCGTCTCCCGGCTTGCTGATGTTCTTTCCCGGTCTGTTCTCCCGGCTGCATTCAGAGTGACGCTTCTGAAAAGCAGCCTCATCGTGTCACTTCTCTGCTTAACTCTCACCCGATGCTGTGCTATCCTGTACCCAGCTTGATCAGGGCCCTAGAGAGTATGCGTCCTCGTAAACAAAGCAGCAAACACTAGGATTTGCAGGGGGACGCAGAAGAGAGTTACTTCCCCCTCCGCACAGCAGAACCTAATGAAAATGCCCACTGGACATCACCGCTGTCCTCCAGGGTTCCTGATTGTGGGCTTCGTGTTCCTCCCACCCTGCCCCGCTCACCTGGCCATGCCTCCCAGCCCCATCCACTCCTGTCTGTAGTACTCCTACTCCCTTTACCACCCCGGTATTCAGAGAGCTCAGCTCTTTGCTGAATGTTCTGATCCTTGAGTTTCATCCCTGTCTTATCTTACTTTGGGTTCCCCTCAGGGCAGATTCTGAGAACGATGCAGTCTGGTCTGACTCCACTCTGTAACAACTGGGTGACCTCTCTGTGCCTCAATTTTCTCATCTTAAAAATTCCACTTTACAAGATTTAATTTCCACCTTATAGTGAAAATTAAATTAATTTGTGCATGGAGAGTGCTTTTAAAAGTCTGTCTGAAGTGAGAGAGTGGCATGGATGTATATACACTACCAAATGTAAAACAGCTAGCTAGTGGGAAGCCAGCCGCATAGCACAGGGAGATCAGCTCCGTGCTTTGTGACCACCTAGAGGTGTGGGATAAGGAGGGTGGGAGGGAGACGCAAGAGGGAGGAGATATGGGGATATATGTATATGTATAGCTGATTCACTTTGTTATACAGCAGAAACCAACACACCATTGTAAAGCAATTATATTCCAATAAAGATGTTTTAGGGCTTCCCTGGTGGCGCAGTGGTTGAGAGTCCGCCTGCCGATGCAGGGGACACGGGTTCGTGCCCCGGTCCGGGAAGATCCCACATGCCGCGGAGCGGCTGGGCCCGTGAGCCATGGCCGCTGAGCCTGCGCTTCCGGAGCCTGTGCTCCGCAACGGGAGAGGCCACAACAGTGAGAGGCCCGCGTACCACACACACACACACACAAAAAAAAAGATGTTTTAAAAAATGTAAAAAAAAAAACCCCCAAAACTCTATCTGACCCATAATAGTAGTCAGTCAAGTTTGCAACAATGATAATAATGACTACTACTGTTCCTAAATATGTCACTTTATACAGGTTTCCATCCTCAACTTATCTAGACCAGATGGGAGCCCCCTCTTATGTGTACCAATAGCATCCTATGCCTCTTTTAAATCATAATTGCTAGCTTGGTGAAGGAAGGATGATGGCATCCTGTTCACCAGCGCTTAGCCCAGTGCCTGGTATTATAGTGTACGGTATGTACTGTGTGCTCAATAAATATTTTTTGAATGGAATTAGTCAAATGACTTGTAAAAAGAGTGTTCCAAATATTCTATACTTCTTACTTTAATAAGCTGCCTTTAAAATACAAAGCATGCCTGTTAAAAAATAAAACATGACAAACAAGACATAACTGTGCTCCAGGGGTTTGTCTTTAAATCCAGCATCACCGAGTGAGCCTGGGCAAGCTCTCTGCGTGTCGGTGTCTCCGGAGCGGTTCTGCCTGAGAGCCTTTGTCCAGTTCCAGAATTCTTCAATTCTCTGATAACAGGGCGCAGTAAGGATAGAGTATGTTTTTAGGACATTCAGGGTTTCCCTCATAGTTATGTTTTTTCCTGTTAGCTGGTGGGAAAATGTCATCTTGTTTCTTGGGCTTGCAGGTTCTTTCCTAGTCCTGGGGAATTTTTCAAGCTGGCTATAATGAGAGGGTCTCAAAGAACCACAGAGAGGTCTGCTGTGTTCTTTTCAAGTTAAACATAATGTCCCTTCTGATTTTCACTTCTGATTGTCTCCGTTTCTGAGCTGACTTCTATAATTGTATTTAAAGATGTATCAGAAATAAGGTCTTTTATTTTGATGCCT
Organism: Kogia breviceps; assembly: GCF_026419965.1. Classification (NCBI taxonomy): domain Eukaryota; kingdom Metazoa; phylum Chordata; class Mammalia; order Artiodactyla; family Physeteridae; genus Kogia; species Kogia breviceps. Next base: position 21,817,361 of record NC_081318.1, read on the forward strand.
GCACCCTTGATATCCTTTAAACTGTGTTTCCTGCCAAGTCAAAAGCCTTCTTCAGAACTACTAATTCTAATGATGTCTTTCTTTATTCTTTTCTCTCTTTCTTTTTTCCTTTCATGGTATGTGTACACACACACACACACACATTATTAAATTGTGGTAGAATACATACAATGTAAAATTTACGATCTTAACCATTTTTAAGTGTAATGGCATTAAGTACATTCACATTATTGAACAGCCATCACCATCCCCCATCTCCAGAACCCTATCATCTTGCAAAACAAACTACATTCCATTAAACACCAACTCACCATTCTTCCTTCTCCTCAGCCCCTGGCAAGCACAGTTCTTTCTGTCTCTGTGAATTAGACTACTCCAGGAACCTCTTATAAGTAGACTCAGACGGTATTTGTCTTTTTGGGGCTGACTTATTTCACTTAGCATGATATCCTCAAGGTTCAATCATGTTGTACCGCGTATCAGAACTTCCTTCCTTTTTAAGGCTGAGTAACATTCTGTTTTATGTATAGACCACATTTTTGTTGATCCATTCATTGGATATTTGGGTTGCTTCCACCTTCTGGCTATTGTGAATAATGCTGCTATGACCACAGGTGTACAAATAATTCTTTCAGACCCTTCTTTTAATTATTTTGGATCTAATGATTTCTTGAATCTTCTTTCTTGATGCTTCTGTTGTTTTCACGAACTCTTGCCTTCCTCTTTTTGGCCATTTACCACCCCTCGCCCATCAGTCTTCTTTGCCATTTTGCTAATAATGAACGTCCTACTGTCAAGATTCTCATGCTTCAGTGTGGCCCTCACAGAGCTGCTGCTATGTGGAGAAAACAGTTTGGCAACTAAGAAATATTATTCGTTCCCACCTCCCGGACACCCACCAATTCCTGCTATTTTCTGAAGACATACCAGTGGTTCCTAAATTTTTAAAGAAAGACACCTTAGTGACAGGGCAGATTTTTGTGGCTATTGACCTTCTGTATTTTGAAATTTAACTGTTAATGGTAGCATCTTCTTGATGTATCAGTCCTATAGTTGTGATATTGATATCTATCTTTTTCCTCATGAAAACAATATATGGCAATCATAGAAAATTTGTATAGAAAAAATGTTACACACGATAGCGCTATCAGAAAGCAGCCACTGTTAACACCTTGATGCTCTTGATATTCTTCTGGTCTTTTTAATGTGAATTTTTATCTATTTAAGATCATATTGTCTTGCACTTCTTTTTTGCACTTAAAGTGTAAGCATTCTCTTGTTAGGTCTTTGTAAATAGTTTAATTATTTTATATGACTGAGAGATATTTACAGGGTGTTCATTAGGTTAAATAACATTTTTCTAATTATAAAAATAATGCTTCTCATACGAAATGTAATATCTGTTTTGCAAAGAAGTAATGAAAATCTAAGTTCTCTGCCCACTCCTTCTTAAGCTTTTAAAATGTATCCTTTTCCAGCCTCTCTTTGAGATTAGCTTCTCTACACCCCCGCACCCTCCACTGTTTGTCTGTCCCTCTCTCCACTGATACTCATATTTATATACAATTTTATATCCAGCATTTTTACCTAACATTATATTTTGTGATTTCCAATGTCGTTAAGTGTTCTCCAAAAACCATGATTTAAACATATGAATTTGCTAATTTATTTAGTCACATGCTTTCCTCCAATTTCTGATATTTAGGTTGTTTCCCATTTTATGTTATTGTAAGTTATTGTATGTGTGTCCTTGTACAGTTATCTTCCTGTGTATCTGTGATTGTTTCTTCAGGAGATATTTATAGACATGTTATCAGTCAAAACAGTTTGAGGGTTTGTAAAAAGATACTGCTGATTTCCTGAAATGATTGTCTCACCTCACTTCACCTGCTTTGCTCTTTTTGTTGTGCATTTTTGTGAATCTGATTGATGAAAAATATCTTGGTGTTTGCTAGTGAAATCAATACTTTTTCGTGTTAATTTGACATTTTATATTTTGGGGTGAATTGTTTGTTAATATCTTTTACCTTTTACATTTATAATAATATAAAATATATTATCCTCTTGCAAGTATTTTACTTTTTGTTTACCTTGCAGTTTTGTCTGCTGGTTTTGAAGCTACAGATTTTAATATTTTAATGTCGTCAGATTGAGTTGATTACCTTGCCTTTTGTTGCTTTTTCTCCATTGCTTTTGTAAAGCTAAGACTTCTTTTCCTATCTCAAATTCAGAAATATATTCTTCTAATTGTTTCTTTTTCTCCCCTTTTACCTTTATCTCTTTAATCTCCACAAAATTAATTCTGATGAAGGTTATAAAGTGGGAGCTAATTTTATTTTTTCAAGAATATTATCTTGTTCTCATGTTTGTCCAAAGTCCCAGTAACATTGTGATGTGAACCAAAACAAGTGCTTTTTCTTATTTTAGTGCCTTGATTTTCCCACTGAGAAAAGTGAGGAGGCTGCGATACACCTGTGGACAGGGTCAGAAGCTTTACTTCTCAGCTCAGAACTTGCCATGTCTCTTTCCGGCTCAGGAAGTACGATGCTCCACACAGGTTGGTGGGGGACAGAGACAGCAGTGGTAATAAGGGATGGAGGCCCATGAGCTAGGGACTAAGTAGCCCAGAGTGAGCTTCTCGAAGTCTTGACCCCATTTCAGTTTTCCTCGACTAAGATAAGCTACCAGGGCTCGGTTCATTGGAGGCCTACTTGAACCTCAGGTTATAGCTGTAAGGCGGCAAGTGGTGAAAAAAGGGTCCTAGCATGGGGAAGTCAGAGAGCTTGGGTCCAGTTTCAGCTGTCAACTATCCGTGTAACATAGGAAAGTCTCTTAACTTCTCTAATTTCCTGATTTATAGAATAAATCTGAGATTTAGTCTCAATAAGTTACAGTCTCAGGAAGTGGCAGAGCTAGGTTTTGCTATGACTTTGTTGGGGAACATTTCTTGGTAACTAGTTCATCTTTCCTTATTCATCCAGTCAGCCAGTATGATACCAAGTTTAGGAAGAATATCACAGTATCAGTAATACTCCACCTTGGGGCGTTTCTGCTTCTTACCATTCCTGACCGTTCCTAGTCTATTTCAAGCTTCCCTTCTGAGAGTCTTCTGTCTTCCCTAATAACTTCTTCTCCAGCTATCTCTTGTGTTTAAGAATTTAAAAAGATGAGCTAGTAATCAGGAAACACTCAGAACTGATGTTTGTCACTGACCTTGCCCTGCCACTTGCCTGGGGTATAAATTTTTTTTTAAAGCTGAAATAAAGATATGAAAAGCATTTTGAAAAACGTGAAGCATTAGGTGATAAAAGTAATACTTATGAGGTACAAATACCTGCTCTCAACCACGTTAATTGTTTTTATTGGTATTAATAAATTATTATTTATTAACAAATTAATAACAGAAATTGCGTTGAGAAACAAAACAGTCACAGGCCAAACCTTTTGAATTTCAAATATGTTTATGTTAACATACTCTGTTTTAGACAACCAGCACAGAGACTATGGTCAAGTAGTTTTTATATGATGAAGTCATCTATCAGTCAATCCATTACACTTTTTAAGGTGTTTTAATGTTTATCTCCCACTTTTTTTTTTTTAAACAGGGAACAGGAGTATTTATTTATTTAGTTAGTTATTTTAAAATTTATGTATTTATTTTTATTTTTGGCTGTGTTGGGTCTTCATTTGTGTGCTAGGGCTTTCTCTAGTTGTGGCGAGCGGGGGCCACTCTTCATCGCCGTGTGCAGGCCTCTCACTATCGCGGCCTCTCTTGTTGTGGAGCACAGGCTCCAGACGTGCAGGCTCAGTAGTTGTGGCTCACGGGCCTAGTTGCCCTGTGGCATGTGGGATCTTCCCAGACCAGGGCTCGAACCCGTGTCCTTGCATTAGCAGGCAGATTCTCAACCACTGCGCCACCAGGGAAGCCCGTATCTCCCACTTTTTGGTTTCCAGAGTAAAATAACCTCAGACGAAAATTTCTATGGTGTTGACGTTTTCCTCTTGAGAATGTATTTATTTGCTGTAATAAAATACAGTAACCACTTGAAATCTATAAAACTTGTGTGAAGTCTGGATGAACCTAAACAGCTTTTCCTTTGTGCTCCAGGAGCACACAGCACTATATATTAAATAAAGCACAGATGTCTATACGTAGCTGCAACTGTGTTTCGTTTCATTACAATTATGTCTTGTCTGATCTTCAAATAACGTGAAAAATCATCTTTAAAATAAACCTTGAATGGTTATGATCTTCATAGAAACAGTTTCTTTATTAATTAAACTTCTGTTTTTCATAGTGCATTGCTTTGATCTCGTAATATTTTTTAAAACATCCTGAGGGTTTATTTTCAAGGCTTTCAAATGAATTTTTATTTCTTAAAAGCCGAAATGTATTCATGGGTCAGTGAATCCCAAAGACAGTATTTTTAAACTCCTGGTAAGTTTATTTTTCTTAGCATGCTAGTCTACTGCATAATTTTCTGTGCTCTATGGGTCACGTGATTCCTCCTGTCCATAACACACGCACTTAAAAATTTCACTTCCTGATTGAGCCGTCAAGATTATGTAAAAATGTAAATCAGTCTAAATACCTAAGAGCAGGAATTTTAAGGGAAAAATGCTGTTTTCTTTTTCTGTTTCATTATTGATGCCTAAAAAATCGGAGTGTGTGTTTGCCTATTTGTATTTGGAAACTAGAGACTGTTAGGGTGGTTTTTTGTTTTTGTTTTGGTTTTTTTCTTTTGTCCCTTCCCTTTCAGATTGCATCAGAGTTTGCTTTCATTATAAAAAGAAAGTACCAAGTAGATAGAACGTAGGAGTGGTGTAGTTGCAGGACTGAAATCAAAATGGTTCCGATTACTGAGAGAGCTGTTCATTTACTTATTATTTTCATGGTCTGAATCGAGAGTGCAGCATCTCTCAGAAGGTAACGATTTGATATTTCAGAGTTGTAAATGACCATTTAGCCTTTCTGCTGCCTGATATAAATGAAAGTAATTTCTAGCAGGCTGGATGACACTTGGTTTATCATGAATCTAAAAATCCCTCACATTTTCTCAAAGCAATTTTGAAGTTGTCATAGTAACGGCATGATATTTGGAGGGTCTTTTTAGTAGTTCTTTAGCTAGAGTTAATTAATTTTATTAACCCTGGACGTTTTTCTTTTTATTCTTCTCTGACAAACAAGGGCCATAATTGCTCAAGTATGTATTTGGTGTTTTTTATTTCTTGGTGGCTATAGTTTGAGGACTTGATGTTTTGCAGGTTGTTTCAGGAAAGGAACGAGAACGTTATCAATTGATTTCAGATAGTTTAAACTTGGGTTTTTTAATACTTCTATGTAAAATTGCACTACCGTTGTAGGACCAGAATTCAGTATTATTTAAAGAGATGGGTTATGGGAGATATTCGCTTAAATTTTATTGTGACTTACACAATTAAATTGTGTTTCAACTATCCTCTTTTTTTCTTTCTTTTAAAAAATTCTGCTAGATCCACAGTAAGAACTGAAGGACACAGAAGGGAAATGTCAGACTTAAAGGAGCAAATTATTTCTTTTAAAATGTAACAGTCAGGGCTTCCCTGGTGGTGCAGTGGTTGGGGGTCCGCCTGCCGATGCAGGGGGTGCGGGTTCGTGCCCCAGTCCGGGAGGATCCCACGTGCCGCGGAGCGGCTGGGCCCGTGAGCCATGGCCGCTGAGCCTGTGCATCCGGAGCCTGTGCTCCGCAGCGGGAGAGGCCACAGCAGTGAGGCCCGCATACCGCAAAAAAAAAAAAAAATGCAACAGTCAGATACAATACCAAAATCGTGTTCCACAAAAGAAAAATGGATAAATCTGACTTTATCAAAATTGAAAATGCAACAACAGCGCTCTTTGAAACTCTAAAATATGCTAAAATAAATTATCCTCTAGGAAGGTTTGTGGGAATTTTTTTATTGGGAGAAAGTAGGTCAGGATCTTCTGTTAGTAAAGCTCTATGGCAGAAATTCTTGCCAATATGGTGATCGGTGAGGAAAGAAGCCCCTCTCTTGGGCAAGGAGAGGGTCAGAAGAAAGAATGGTCTGTACTAGATCTGGATGCTGGGACTTGAAAAAGTATCAGATGTTGGATGCTTTTGTTTTCTTGTAAAAGTGATCAGAGAGATGTGACACTTACAAAAGATATCATGTGAGTTCTGTAGGCTTAATGCTAACACCAGTATCCCTACTGTCGTGTGGAGTATTTGTTCATCCAGAGGTGGTTCAAGACAGTCAGGGTAGCAGCATGTGCAGCCAACAGCAGTAAAGGTGCTAATACATGTCCAGTGATGTCAGGAGTTACGAGACAGCAGTTTCAAAACACTGCAGTAAACAAGGTCATAGTGTCCCGTTTTGCTGGAAGAAGGTTTGTTTTTATGAGCTGGACAGTACATGGATGAAGTAATTTTTCAAAACAAACATCAAATTTATATGTTGGGTTTTTCTTCCTACTTTTTGGATTAAAAAAAAATTAACCAGATGAGATTTAGTAAGGGTTACATTTTTAAGCAGAATTATACTTTTTTCCTGTTTTGTTTTGTTTTTTTAATTGATTCTCTGTAGTTTCCACAGAGGAAATGAAAATACTTCTGATCTAGGATTCTTAAATGCAGTTTTAGAGAGCAAGATATGACCCAGCACACGGCAAATCCCAATCACCATCACCAGTAAAACACTCCTCCTAATTTTGTACCTTCCGCACTTATTTAGACAGGCGTCGATGTACGAGAAAGTTAATGGCGCAGAATGCTGCTGACTGCATGGTTCTCCTCTTAATACATTTTCCAGCCTTGAACCTGAGAATGCCAGAGGCTCAAGTCTCTGAATGCTCGTCTGAGCCGTTATCTGCTGGTGGCCTGGTTCCTGAGCTAACAAGTGGGTGTCCCAGGCGTGCGTGTGGTAATAGCAGCAGTGGTGCCACGTGGCGCCCAGAGGTCGCCTTGGTCTGTCCTGGAGATTCCTGGTCCTCAGTGAAGCTTCTGAGTTGAACTGTGAACTTGGGGCATCCTGAGAAGCGCAGGCATTTTGGCGTTCCACAGCAAACCTGGATGTTAAGTGTAAACACAGCTTATAAAGTGAAAGCAGGGGCCTTGAGGAAGGGAATTACCCTCATCTCGTTCCCGACCTGCTTACTGTGCTGGAAAACAAAGTAAGTTTTGTTTGTTTTTAGTCAGTCTCTCCTACATGTTTTTCTTGCTAACATGATTAAACACTCAGTGTCTGGCAAATGCCAAGGTTTTTTTTTTCCTTTTCATTGGGAAGTAGGAGATGAAGTTTGTTAAATAGCTGATTGCTTCTTTTATCTTTTCTGTCTCTCTTCCCGTATCTAGCCTGCTGTCTGGCTTGTTAAGAGGTAGAAAGAGACTGAAATTTATCATCAATGAGAAAACAAAAAGTTCTCTTTTTTTTCTCTTTTTAAATGGTTCAAGAACTTTGCCATTAATTAAATGACGGTGACACAGACAAGGCTTTTTACCAGGTGCAGCCAGGAGCACATCTAGCAAAACAGCCCCAGTTCACTGCCCTTATTTCCATTGGGAAGCCAGAAGGGTGTGTGTACAAGGCAGGTATGAGGACGGGGGTATGAGGACGGGGGTGTCTGCAAGTGGGAACTGCAGACACTCGGTGGGAATGGCTCTTGGATAAAAGGCTGTAACTTTAAAGCCTGTCAGGAAATGGAAAGGACCTGAAGAATACAAATTATTTAATGATGTTGGGAAAAAAATTTAATATAAAAATGGGATAAAATGTGTAAAGTCCTAACCGAATTTTTCCTTCATGTTAGAAAGTTTCGTGCCTTGTAGATTTATAGAAAATGTTTAATAACTTTAAAAAATAATAAAGAGGCTTCCTCTCCTACACAGAAGATTCTGACATCAGCCTAATTCTGACACTTGGCCCCTCTCTTACATTTTTGTTTGTTTTTTATGCTGATCCTGTCTCCAAAGATGTTACATGGCTTGATAAATTTTTAATACAAAGTTCTGTGGTTTTGAAAATGCAAAACGAATAGAAATGCAGAGTGGTTTGTGATTTGTAATTTAAATTATCCTTCCCTATAAAGTGGGCTGCTTTTACCGGAGAATTTTCTTGACTTCTCTGAACTTAAAACAGTGACACTTTGAAGGTAGAAGGGGGCAGTATGTCTGTAGTGTGGCGTTGGAAAGCAGAAGTCAGGGGTCTTACTTCTAAATCTAGTGTGGAATACAGTGTGAATTTAAGTTCAGACTTCTGTGCCGTGGGAGTTCCCGTATTATCTCAAAGTGGTGATGGTAGGACTTGAGGTGTCTACCATTTGAAACACTCCAGGCTCCCTATATGAATGTCTGTGAATTATTAATTCAGCAAACATCTTTAAGTACCTTCTTTCTGTAGAGTGTTGTGTTCAGAGCTATAGTTTTTCACAATTAAATTTACAGAGATTTGGTTTATAAATCAAAGATTGAGAACAGTTTGAAACGAGGGCGAATGAGCAGAGCATTGCCATCGAAACGGTTTGTTAAAGATGGTGCCAAGTGAGCAGAGCTGTCCCCTTCTGAGCTGCCCCTCCTAATTAAAGGGGAAGGTGGCTGCCATCTGTCTTCTTTCATTCAAGGCAGTAGGGGGTCTGGGGTGGAAGGAAGCAACCCCCCCTCTTATTTTTCTCCCACTCTTTTTTATAGCCGGCTTTCTCCCTAGTCAGTGACCCAGAAGGTCATTGATGATCTGTCTATCTCAGAATGAATAGTAACATAAGCATGCAAGGCACTTGCAAAAAAAAAAAAAAAAGTTTATAACATGAATTTATCCATTTAGAATTCTGCTTGAATTATGTCTGAGTATTGTAATCCCGTTGTTGGTGTCATTGCCCCTTTTGTCGCTGAGGGCACTACTGGCCGAAAAAGTGGGGGGTTCTCCTTTTATTGATTTTGTTTTTTCATGAAAAATTGTTTACACTCCACCGGGCATAATGTAGAAGATGGCAGCATGTAGCTGTCCAGTGAGGATGTACAGGAATATTATTCTTATCAAAACCAAGGACACCTGTTAATTTTATATATATATATATATATATATATATATATATATATATATATATAATCTCAAGGGAAATTGTGGACAAAGAGGTTAACAGATCTCCAAGATACTCAGTGGTCTACTGCAGCTTTTTTGGTCCAGTCATTGAAATAACTTACATTGATTGTCCTTCAGTTAAGCAATAAGCCTTTAAACCTTTTCTCATGAGAATAGGTTATTGGAGAGTTTAGTTATAGTTTGGGGTCATGGCTTTAACTGCTTTTGAAACATAGAGTATTCTAACAAAATGATTGAGCTTTCTTGGCTCGGTTTCCACACCTTTAAATGGAAGAAATATGTGCTGCTTTTAAAAATATTTAAGAGAACATGAAATAATACTTTCTGTCTTTGATAGAAAATTTATTATAACTGAAAAATTCTAAAATCTTTGGTTATTTTTGTTTTCAGTTTTCATATACAAAAATTAGCAAAGTGCCAGCAGTTATCTAAAAAGATTTGGTCCTTAACACACTCTGTTAAGCCTCCCCAAGCAGTAGATAATGGACTTCTCAGAATATGCTGATTTTTAGAACTCTTTGTGATGTGGAAATGTGTTTCTTAAACCCATAGCAATATGTTTGGAAAGCCCAAATGTCAGAGTCATTGTCTGTAATTTTATTTAGAGTATTTTTTCAAATTTGTCATCAACCTGTAATGAGGTTTCTTGGAAACTAAGATGTGCTTATGTTGTTGAATGTTGGGAAGAGCAGTCTGTAGATTCTGGAGACCCTGACAGCAGTTTGTGTGATTGGATGATACCTGAAAAGTAGCTCATTTCCTAATCACTGAAGGGTACACGGTGCTGAGCGGGCGGGTCTTTTTGGCTTTTTCATTGGACATTGAAATAGATGCTTCCCTAACTATCTTTTTAAAGTTGTGATTTACACTAATTTGTTTTTACCCATCAGTATCTATTTCAGGGCAACGAAATAAACGAATTAAATGAAGCACATGTATAAGATGTGATTCTAAAGTAATGCAATTAATATTTTAACTCACAGAGCAAAAGACACATAGACATGCAAATGGATGCTGCCTCCTTTAAGTACTGTGTTCGCTGGGAAGAATTTAAACTTCTCCTACAGCGATGCCATCTTTGCCAAGGACACATTCAAAACTTTTTTCGCCATTGCCTTAAAAGCCTCCCATCCTTTTTTATTATCCATAGTGATGGGAATTCTCTGGCCCTGGAGGATAGGAAGGAGCCAGTAGTTAGGTCTGATGAAAAGGTTTATGATCCATTAACTGATTTGAGTCATTGATTCATGTAAACATTTACTGAGCCACCGACTACATTCCAGCAGTCAGTACTGCAGATTCAGAAACGGGTATGTCAGGGGCCTGCCTCCAGGAGGACAGTTGAGTGGGATAAATGACATATAAAGAGGTAACATCACAGATTGACAAGTATTATAACAGAGATACGCGGTGCATGGTGTTGCCAGAGCCAGGCGGGGTTGGAGGGGGGGAGTTAAAACTTGATGGAAAAATGAGGATTGTCGTGTACATGATTTATAAAGTGGCTTACATAAGAGAATTTTGGAAATGAAAGCCCTGAAAAACACCTTCTACTTTAAGGATAAGGAGATGGGAATTTTATTTCTGAAATTCTTTAATTCTCAGCTAGTTGAAAGCCTCATGAGAAAAGGTGTTCATTCTGTAATAGACATTTCTTTTAAAAAACAAAAGAAGTTGTGGCTATATAAAAGGTGAGGTCTGAAAAAGATTTGGGACATTGTTAGAATAACTCCGTGTTCTCCAAAGGAGACTATTTTTGAGGAATGATTCTTACTTACGTGTCAAAATTGAGTACTTTTGACACATTAAATATACCGAAGCATTACATGCCATATTGATTGCTGAGAGTAGCTGTCTAGCTTTCGGGAGACAGTGAACTTGAAGCTGGCCTGCATCCTAAGTATATGGTGGGAGAGAGAAGGCTTCCTCAGGTCTTCTTTCGTGTTTTATCCCGCGGGGACAGAATTTCTGTCCCACAGCCAGTGGGTGATCTCCCTGTGGATCAGTTCATTTAACAGTTACTTGTGGAGTGTTGCTCTATGCCAGGCACCGTTCTAGGAGCTGAGCAGAAGCTTGAGGATTGCAGCGCCCCGGGTGCTGGTTCATCCTCAGCAGGACCCCGTGGGTGTGCACATTCAGGTGCCGTTTCCCGGGTCCCTTTCCTGAGCATGACACTGTGGGCCCGGACGTCACGCTGCCTGCGGAGAACTTGGAGCTAAGGTTCTGTGCACAGGTAAACATAGAGAAGAGAGATAAAATGTATAAAAGAAAAGAGATAAATCAAACACACTACACATTTGTAGAAGAGGTTTTTCCTCAGGCTGGGCCATCAAGAAATGCATCATGGATCGAAGAGGCTTTGGCCGGACAAAGCAAGGTGTGGTGTTGGACTTGAGGACTGTGAGGGTCTGAGTCTGAGGACACATGAGCAGAGACATATAGAAAGGGATGGGAAATACTGGTGCACAGAGTGGGCGGTGACTAATGTGTTGTTGCTGGGCAACAGTGTGTGTATAAGTGACTGACGGGAACAGACGGCAGCAAAGGTCAGTTGAGGCTGACCCAGGAGGGCTGTGAAGGCTTATGACTAAACGATTTAGACTGGATACTAAGTCACGGGACCAGTTGAAGAATTTCGGTCAGGTGAATGACAATAGGATCTTCTGGAATCAGTGTGTGGGGTGGCCTGGACAGTGAGAAAACCCTAGCCAGGGAAGCCCAGCAGAGCTGCTGTGATGTCCAGGAGGGAGGTGTAGGGGGCCTAAGTGAGGGGGCATGACTGGAATGGGCCTGGATGAAAGGGGTTGCCTGGCGGGGAGGAGGATAGAAGCAGAATTAGTCCAGATTTTTTTTTTTTTTTTAATATTCATTGTTTATTTATTTTGGCTGCACTAGGTCTTCATTGTAGCATGAAGGTTCTTTAGTTGTGGCATGCATGTGGGATCTAGTTCCCTGACCAGGGAGGAAACCCAGGCCCTGTGCACTGGGAGTGCGAAGCCTTAACCACTGGACCACCAGGGAAGCCCCTACTCCAGATTTTTGAACTCAGGTGCCATTTGTTACTTGTGTCATTTGCCAGGCATTTCACATACATTATCTCATTCAATCTTAGACTAATCCTATGAGGTTGGTATTTTTGCCCTTATTTCAGAGATGAGGAAAACTAAGGCTAGGAGAAAGATTTGTCTAAAGCTGCCCAGCTAATAGGATATAGAGCAGCATATTCCAGGTATCCCTGATTTCCATACCTGTTCTCTTTCTACTGTACTAGGTTTTGAAGAGAGCAGATGTGAGAGAGAAGATGATCCCTACCCACTTGGTACCTGTTCAGTTTAGATACTGGTAAGACATCTGTCGGGCAACTGGAGTTGTGGAGCTGAATCTCGAGGGCAAAGTTAAGAGGACCGGAGACAGGGATTTAAGAATCAGCTGCGTGCTCCTTTATTCAGCACATACTTGTTGAGTTATGGACAAGCACTGCGTGGCAGTGCTGAACGAGAGAGCCATAGTCTTAACCCTACAGGACAGGCTGGCGAGGGAGACTCCATGCTGCGGGGTGACTAACGTAGTGGCAGGGGAGCGCAGATTTGCCACAGGAACACCGACCCGGGGGACCTAACCAAGTCTGGGGGCCAGGAAGTCTCTGAAGGAAGTTACAGTACTTGACATGACACTCGCATGATGAGTGCCAAGGTAAAAAAGGAAGAAAAAGGCATATCCGGGTAGGAGAACTAGAATGTACCAAGACCCCAGAGGCAAGAGAGAAGCATGATACATCTGAAGAACTGGAAATTATGTGGTGCTGAAACGGAGAAAACAGGAGATGAGGCGCGAGAGGTGGGCAGCAGCTAGATCAAGAAATGCCCCAGAAGCTGTATTAGGGGATCTGATCATCTCGTCAAGGACATGGGAAGTATTCATGGGTTTTAAGCACTGGGGTGATGTGATTAGACTCATGTTCTAGAAGGACCATTCTGTCTGCTGGAGAATAGATTTTAGGGAAATAAATACCCAAAGCAGGAAAACGGGTCACGAGTTCATTGGAGAGAGGATTCTAGATGAGAGGTGAGGGTGTTCCAGATAGAGAGACTCTGGTTGATGTTTAAGAATGGTAGACATATGGAATTTGCGGGGTGGTTGGATACGGGAGATGAGGGAGAGAGAAGGATAAAAGTTAACATGTAAGTTTCTAACTTGGCAGCTGGGTTGTTGCTGGTACTTTCCTAGGGGACACGGTGGAAGGATCAGATGTGGGGTTTAGGATTATTAGGTTTGGTTATCCTAAGTAACCAACTGGTATCCTAAATAATTAGTAAAGGGAGCTGAAGGAGAGGGGATCGTGGTCAGAGAGAGGGACATCAGCATGTACTAGTTCAGAAGTGAAGCAGTTCAAGTGATAGTTACGAGAGCAAGGTCGTTGGGGTGGACAGGTCCAGAGGAGGGGAGAGCTGGCCGTGGGGTATGAGGAGGTTAAGGAGCTAACAGACCCGTGCTGGATGGGTGTTCACGTGCAGGTTAAAGTCACTCAGGTTGCTGGCAGGACTTGGAGTGGAGATGGTCAGCGTGTGGGCCGGTCACTACCTGCTGCGTAGGTATGGAGGTTGGGCACTGAGGTGTGTGAGTTGAAAACGTGATTTCCACGGACTGCGTGCACAGCGTCAGAGAGAGAAGAGGAACAGGAGCACGAGGAGAGAATGAATGGGACCTGGGACTCACCTCGACAGGAGCTAAGGGCTGGGAGGAGACCACGGAGGAGCGCTCAGGGGGCAAAACGGGGAATTTCAGAGTCCTAGAAGGCCAGCGGACATTGGTGCTGGGGAGAGGAACTGTTGAGAGGTGTCCCACTAACGCAGGGGCAAGGAGGAGAGGACTGTGAGGGGCCTTCGGATTGCTGAGCCCAGAGTCCTGAGTGCCTTTAAGGGAGAGGTTCGTGGAGTGAGGGGGGCGGGGCCTGCAAGATGTGGAGGAGTGAGTGGGCAGCAAGCATCACCTACACTTGCAACAAATTTTAGGTTGAAAGAAAAGACAAAGAATCTTCTGGTTGCTGGAGGGGTAGAATCTGTTATAGCATCTAATAGTCCTGTTGTTTTATATCTTTTGACAGTCTTCTCGTATTCTCTGCTGTGTGTCTTTGGTCAGATTATTTACCCTTTCCCTGCTTCATCTGTAAAATGAGTACCTGCCTCTGGGCTTGTTGTGAGGATTAAATGAGTCGCAAAGTAGTGCCTTGCACATAGTGAGTGCCATATAAATGGTGGTGAATAAGAGCAAAGTAGGAAGCATGTATGTCAAGCATCACATTTTGGGCACTTTTCCCTGAGTGTTCACATTAATTCTGTAGTGTAAGTGGCAGTGACCTCATTCTACAAACAAAACAGAGGCCTGGAGAGTTTTAAGGAACTTACTCTAGGTCATGCTGCTAACAAGTGGTAGAATAGAGAGACGGGGCTCCTTTGACCCGACCGAAAGTCGATTGCCCTCCCACTGGATCGTGCTTGTGTGTGCCCTCGGGCTGTGGCAGAAAGCAGGTCGGACTTGGAGCCTTCCTCGGCCAGAAGCTGGGGAGCAGTTTTACGTGGGGTGTGCGCTGTGCACTCTGCGTGTCCCCCACCCGGTTCGTTTCACTCACTGTCTTATCTGTCTGGCCCTTATGGGTACTGGGTTTGCAGCCCTTGTTCTAAAAGGGCTTGTCCTCTCTGTGGACTGGAGTACATTCTGCTGACTCTTCCTACCCACTATTCAGATACCATCTTCTATGTCTGCTTTCAAGGTTTTTCTTCAGCCTTAGAATTCATCTCTAAAGAAATGGGTGCCTCATCTGAATTTCTTGCCTCTAATCTGGTCTCAGAAAGTGAAGTTGCTGTGCATTCTTAGAGTCTTTTCCTGCAGCAAAGAATCCTCTGAACACCATCTCTTCTGAAAGGATAGTGTGATGGTTAATTTTATGTGTCAACTTGGCTAGGTCACAGTACCCAGGTGTTTGTTGAAACACCAAGTCAAGAAGGTGTATAAAAATACCTGTTGAAGGTATTTTTAGCTGAGATCAACATTTAAATCAGAGGTGTTGAGTAAAGCAAATTATCCTCGGTAAGGTATGTGGGCCTCATTCACTCCATTGACAGCCTTAAGAGGAAAAGATCGTTGTCCCCCAGGGATGAAGGAATTCTGCCTCCAGACTGCCCGCCAGCTTGAGACCACAGCATCATCTCTTCCCTGGGCCACCAGCCTGCCCTGCAGATTTCGGATTTGTCAAACCCCACTGGAATTGGCCTAAGCAATTCCTTAAAATTCCATCTCTTGATCTCTGTCTCTTTCTTCCCCGCCCCCTCCACACCACATCCTATTGGCTCTCTTTCTCTGGAAAACTCTGACTGAGATAGACAGGAAGATACAGAAGTTCACACTGTTCAGCTGCTGTTGATATTAGCAAAAAACGGCAGCAGGCCTCTCTCTAGGCATTCCTGGTGGAGATGTATATTGCTTGTCGTGTAGATGAGGAGAGCGAATTACAGAAGGGATGTGGAGCACCCAGTGTGATGCAGAAAGAAGATGTGAGAGCCAAGGAGAGGACTCCCGACTCCTCGGGTGTGGTTCGGTTGCTCTCTTGCTGTTTGGCTCTCACATGCTTATTAGCAGCATAATAAAGTTACTGGGTTTGCCAGGCATAATTATTGCTAACTTAGGCTCCGGATGCGCAGGCCCAGCGGCCATGGCTCACGGGCCTAGCCGCTCCGCGGCACGCGGGATCCTCCCGGACCAGGGCACGAACCCGTGACCCCTGCATCGGCAGGCGGATTCTCAACCACTGCGCCACCAGGGAAGCCCTATTGCTAACATTTATAGACTGTTTTTCTAGGGCTCAGGTCTATCGTAATTGCTTCACAGATGTTAGTGATTTTAATTCCTACAACTACCCAGTGAGATAGGGACTGATATTAACCCCCTGTTACCGATTTTAAACACCAAACCCCAGTGAGCAGCGTGGTCGTTGCTGCACAGCAGGTGAGTGAGAGAGCCAGGCGTGGGGCCCGGGCAGCCTGACTCCGGAGGCTGTGCTCTTAGCCTTTCTGCTCTACTGCTTCTCAGTCTAAGATGTCCTGAATGTAGCCTCTCAGCTGTCCCTTTGGAGCCATCGTCTAGAAGCTTCATCATGGTTAGTGGTGTTTTGGTAGGGGGCTTGTTTTAAACGAGGAATGCTCTAAGTGATTTTTCAAGAGGCCTTCCAATGGTACTCCCTTGCCTACCTCCTTGAGAAACAGAAAACATTCCCATTACAGCAACAGTATGGGGTATATTTTTAGCGACTAGACTTTCCTGTCTAGCTCAGTGACACTGGTGGCTACCTGATTTGCCAAAAGTCATACAGAAATACGATCAGGTGGTGATGTGGCTTAGTTCCTTGTCCAACAATTTGAGGTATGTTCCGGGGAAGAAGGTGGCAAACTTCTTTGTGTGTGTCCTTCAGTTCTCTGAGGAAATAACCCTCGTAACTGTCATTTATGGGGCCTTTAAGTGCTTCACAAACATGATCTCGTGGAATCTTCTCAACATTATCATCCCGTTTTACATATAAAGAAAGCAATAGGGGCTTCCCTGGTGGCGCAGTGGTTGAGAGTCTGCCTGCCAATGCAGGGGACACGGGTTCGTGCCCCGGTCCGGGAAGATCCCACGTGCCGCGGAGCGGCTGGGCCCGTGAGCCATGGCCGCTGAGCCTGCGCGTCCGGAGCTTGTGCTCCTCAAAGGGAGAGGCCACAGCAGTGAGAGGCCCGCGTACCGCAAAAAAAAAAAAAAAAAAAAAAGAAAGCAATAATCAGGGAGTTCAACAGTGTTTCCAGGGAAGGATTTAAACCTCATCTAATGACCCCAGCCGTGTTCTCCGTCACTCGGCTGTACCTCTGCTGCCAGCTCCGTGGTGTCCATGAGGGCAGGAACTTTTTTTTCACTGAGTTCATCATCATATTTCTGCATCTACCACGTGCGGTGCCTGACACGTAGTAGGTTCTCACACATACATGTTGAGTGACTGACGGACTTACTCTGTTCTCTGAGATCACTCGCAAATAGCCATGGGGACGGGGAGAGTCGGTATTACTGACGCATGTGGATTTAGCCCTCAGGCAGCTATTTGAGGATGTTTTCTCCTCAAGATGAGCCTGTCAGCCTGGGCTTCAGTCAGTGCTGCATGGCTCTGTCAGTAACTCTCCTTCCCAAAAGAAATCTGCATGCTACTGGGTACATTCCTGTCATTAGCATTCAGGACCGACTTTTCATAGCTGGTATGCCACACTGGTCTAGGGCAACATCTGAGTAATTCTGGTGCTTTTAAGGAATCATCAATTATGGTTTTTTTGTTTGTTTGTTTGTTTGTTTTGCGGTACGCGGGCCTCTCACTGTTGTGGCCTCTCCCCTTGCGGAGCACAGGCTCCGGACGCGCAGGCTCAGCGGCCATGGCTCACGGGCCCAGCCGCTCCGCGGCATGTGGGATCTTCCTGGACCGGGGCATGAACCCGTGTCCCCTGCATCGGCAGGCGGACTCTCAACCACTGCGCCACCAGGGAAGCCCCCACCCCCCTTTTTTTTTTTTTTTTCAAAATTATGTATTTTTAAAACATTCCTTAAACTCTCTGTTTCTTTAATTATTCCAGGTTGCTCTTTGTCTCTCTTTCTGTCTGTGTCTTTCTCTCATGCATTCTTGGTCTTGCACACATGCACACACACACACCCCTTAGTTTGTCACCTACCTATCTCACAAACATATATATCTCCTTTCTTTATTAGTAAAATACGTGGTATACTTGGGAAACCACTTTGTAAAATGAAACTGTATGATTTGTATTTATATTTTGTCCCATTTTTTTTCTCAAAATTCCTTTCCTTTGCTTCTCATAAATGAAAACTAGATACTGTATTCAGTACCATTTATATAAGCTTATTTTTCCTCCTGGAAATAGTAAGTTATGATGATGTTGACTGAAAAATTACTGTTAATGTAAGAAGCCTTAGAATTTACATCCAAGACAAGGCCGTGCAAAAATGCAGATTCACTCAGTAAACACCCACTGACAGCCTGCTTTGTGCCAGACTTCACCTCCTCTTAGCTTTGGAAAGCTTCAAAGTGGGGCAGTTTATGTTTAGGAATGACCAGTTAAAATAGCAAGACAGATATAGGCAAGAATCTAACTTTCAGAAATTTAAATGGGGGACGGGGCGGGGGGTGGGGCGGAAGCATGCACCAAAACAGATCACAATCTTATCTTATTGGAGCTCCAAAATTAATAAGTACATTTGAAAGATGTACTCTGCCAACCTTCTTAACAGAATTTTTGCTGGCACTCCTCTTTTTGAATCTCTGTTCTGAATCGTTTATTCTTTTTTTTTAGTAAGGAGGAAGAAAATGTTCTCCTTAAGAATTCATTAGAAATTAACATTAACCTCAGCATTTAGTGTTCTTCAGAGTATGATGATAAAGACTGATTTGAAAGGGCAGTGCTTAGTTTGATCAGCCATGGAAACGGACGACAGGCCATGGTCCTGGCCAGCACATCTTCGCCATGGTGGAAAAATGGTGTTGCTTTAATTGTAATTCTTTCATTCCCTTCCTTGCCAAGCCTACTGGCTTCTGTTATAACATGTGGCGACTTCTCCCTTGGAGACTAACTCAGTCCAAGTTGCCATAATATTTAGGATCAGTTACAAAGACATTTCTTCCCGTAAACCCATGCCAAATCTAAATCAAACTGTCTTCTCCTCCCTGGCCATTCAGATAGATCCAGTTCCTATTTGAAAAGCACAAGAAATGCACAGGCCTCTTTTTGTTTCATTGCCTGTTGGAACAGATAAATAAACAAGGCACATCATGCCTAGTGCGGCTTTGAGCTTGGTCACTTCCTTCTAAAATAGACTCTGATGCTGTGTTCCTTTTAAGAACTGCAACTTAGATGCTCTAGAAAAAAGAAAGCATATACTTTAAGTCTGTCTACAATAAACTGCCGCTATCAGTGCTGATGGGGGAGATAAGAGTAACTCCAAAATCATGGGCCTTCACCAGGTGAGGTGCTGAGCTTCTCCTGGACAAGCCACGAGAGACCCAAGACCGGGCAGGACAGGGAGATGTTCTCATCCTTAGCGGCCTTAGATCGTCCACCTGCTAAACAGGGAACACTAAACAAGTAATATCAATCAATCCATTTTGTTTTTAAGAAAGAAAGCCTAGCGAAATAGAAAAAAGATCCCCGATAAATAAATTTGTTCTGACCTCTAAACCTAGTCATTTTTTTCCCTTGGCATTTGATCCATGTATTACATACGTGTTTTATTCATCCTTGTAAAAATAATTATATTCCATAACCCAACTTTATTAGTATACCTTAATTTCTTCATACTTTTAGCAAGATTTACTCTCCTTCACTGCTTAGTTTGTTTTAATGCATAACTTTCAACACAGTTCATTTTTATGGGTTGTATTTCTGTCTTTTTAATTTGTTGATTATTTGATATATACAAAAGATTATGCATAACATACAAGTAAGCTCTAAAGCACAGTTGTTAAAAATGTACTCCAGTGACCCACCACCTACTTTTAAGAGCTAGAATGTCACAGTTGCTTCTGGAGCCCTCTGTGAACTTCCTTCCCACTATTCTCCAGCTTCCTTACAATTCTGAAATTTGTGTTTTTAATTCTCTCAATTTATTTTAAACAAACATAAATTTTTATCACACAGATGTGCATTGCTAAAGGTATTTTGAGATACATAAAAAATGGTGTCACACCACGTGTAGTTTTTTGTAGCTTATGTTTTTCCCCCTTATTATGTTTATAAAAGTCACCCATGTTATTGGGAGTATAGCTGCAGTTCCTTTGTATACATTGCTGCAGTGTTCCAGAGGTGTGAATGTATCACAGTTTACCCATTATCTTGTTTATGGGGAGAGGGGAGAAAAAGGAGGAGTTCTGTTCTAGTCGTGTTGACTTTGAGATGCCTGTTGCAGTTCCAGTGGAGATGTTGAGTTGGCAAGTGGATATTCAAGTTTGTATTTCAGGGGAGAGGTCTCAGATGGAGGTACCAGCATGCAGATGGCCTCTAAAGCATTATTTCTCCAGCCGTTTCTGGAATGCTATTTAACCTATTGATTTGAGATTTTTATTTTTAAAAAAGCTTTTATCTTTCTTTTTGCTTCTGGTCTTTCCAGTCTGCCTGTCACTTTGCTGAAGTGTGACTTGTAAAAGAATAAATGAGGAGAATATGAGCCTCCAAGAAAACAGGGGAAAGTGTCTTGCAAACTCTAAAGGGGTGTAGAAGGTTAGGTATTTTATTATCACCTCTCTCACGGAGTTTCATTCATTCCAACTGGAACTCTGTATAAATCTGCTTTGGAAACTGAAAAAATATATACTTAATAAATTATTACATTTGATTTTAATACCTTGTTAACTTTCATCTAATAGCTAATGTTCACCTAGTGTTTACTTTACAAGAATTAGCGCATCTAATCCTCACAACATCCTGTGACAGGTAGATGGTATTTATTCATATCTTACAGACGAGAAAACTAAAGCTCGAAAATGGTAGACTCAGGATTCGAATCCACAGAGTTGGCTCCTAAAAGCTGTGCTCTTACCTAATATGTGGGACCTGCCCCTCTTTTCAAGGACAGGTTTCAACCAGTTCCTTCAGCTTCAAGCTTTCAAACGTTTTATGGTCACATTGCAGCGTGGCCACCTTGAGCCAGCTACAAAACAGCACTCAAGGCCCTGGGCCCTGGCAAAGGGCCTCGTCTGCACTGACTTAGTTGCGCCACTGGACCAGCCTCACACCTCACAGGGCACTGCCCACCTGCCAGGTGTCCACTCTGTGCCCGTTTAAAATGATGCACTTGATTTAAGTTCCCTGCCTGAAGCCACCCAGTGAATCAGTAGTGGGCCAGGGACTGTGATCCGGGTCTCCTGCCTTTCAGGCACCGCATTTGCTTTGTGTTAATGAACCGTATTTCTCCAGGGGATCTGGCAGAGATTTGAAAGTGCTTAATTTTACTGCAGTAAATACTGAGAATCCTTTTTAAAGCATAGAAACCAAGCCCCAGGCAGGGAAAACATAATTTGCTCTCAGGGCCTTTGACAAACTCTCCTTTTTGGCACTGGGATTAGATCATAGATCGCTGGCCTTGATTCCATCTCCCAGTGGAGCTGGCTGAAGGGGTCAGGACCTTTGCTGTGGCCACAAGGCGGCAGTTGGACCTGGAAATACTCCTGCAAATGAAGCTGGAACGCACCACGTCCTACCCACAGAATCAGCATGTCACAGCTGATTGCCGTCGGGGGTGTGATGGGCAAGGTTACATTCCTGGGGCATTGGTGATACAGGTCAGGACCCAGGTGAATTAGCCCAGCGGTCAGAACTGACACTTTCCTGCCTTTCTTGCTCTGTGCTGGGTGCCGTGCAGTTAACTTGCTCTGGTTGTGAACGTGCCATATTTTCTAAACCCTAGTCAGTCAGGAAGAAATGATAGGCATCCAGAAGGGAGGAGAAAAAAATCTGAATCATAAAGTACTTGAGTGCAGAGTGTACAGGGAACGATTTTTTTATTTTGTCATCAGAAGAATGCTAGATGTATTGTAGTCCCTCAACCGATAAATACTTGTGATAAATTGATAAGAGAAAAACTGAGAGAAAGGATGGAGCAAGAAGAAAGCTGACTTGCCAGGGTTGGTCTGGTTGTGTTCAGATGGGAGCTGGGGTTGAACGTAGTTTTCGCAGGAGACCCACAGCGTTAAGGTGCACAAGGGCATGCGTTATTTCTTTTCATTCTCGTAATTCCCACGGCAGCCACAGATGATGGGAGTCGAGGCTCACCTCTGCCCTGACAGAAGGGCTTCAGGCATTTGTGGCAGAAATGGACCTGATTAGGTCTGCGCTTGGCTCAGCAGGTTAACTTTCCTGTCGGTAACTGTTCCGAGGCAAGATGCTTCAAAACTATGATGATCGGTTTGGGCTTGTCTGTGTTCACACTTTCTCTGCGGTGCAGATGATTTTGTTTCCACTTCCTGCGGCCCTGCCGGTTCAGAGCCTGAGCAGTGAACAGCCTGGCGGCCAGATGAGGCAGCAGACGCAGCCTTTAAGACCTGGGGCTGCAGTCTGACTCTCTCTGTCAGTCACGGGCTGTGTAAACTCAGGCGAGTCCTCCGCGGTCCTGTGTTGATGACGGCGCCCCATCGTACCCTCATAGGATATGCTGCGTGAGGAAAGGACTCCTTGGATGCTCCCCCTGGAGCCAGGTGATGGGAGGGGTCACAAGCATCCTCGTAGTGACACTACCTGCCTTCCTAGCTGATGTTGTCCTCTGCCCCCAGTGACCCTGCTTATTATTGGTAAATGATTTCCTCATTGACAGGCATCCTTTACCAGAAGGTACATTTCTATGTAGGTGGTAAAAACGAGAGGAGTTGCTTGAGAACTCGTTCTGCCTTCACACAGATGCATCCAAAGTTAAAATGGGGCTTTGTGTTTCCAAGAGATGCTGAATGAATAAAAAGGGAAGAAATGCTGGACCTCGGTCACAGTTCTTAAACTGTTCACTTAAGAAACACAGCTCTGTATTTACACACAGGTAACCTGAAAAGTCAGTGAGCAGAACTACCTGCTGTAGTGGCTGTTGTACAGATAAAACATGAAAGGTCTAGGAGCTAAGCATTCCTTACTTTTGTGCCCCCGTGTCACATGCATAATAGTTTTAATTTCACGCTAAAAGATCACTTGGGGTGGGCTTCCCTGGTGGCGCAGTGGTTGAGAGTCCGCCTGCCGATGCAGGGGACGCGGGTTCGTGCCCCGGTCCGGGAGGATCCCACGTGCCGCGGAGCGGCTGGGCCCGTGAGCCATGGCCGCTGAGCCTGCGCGTCCGGAGCCTGTGCTCCGCAGCGGGAGAGGCCACAGCGGTGAGAGGCCCGCGTACCGCAAAAAAATAAAAATAAAAAAGATCGCTTGGGGTTATTGTGAGATTTGATGAGATAATAGTTATAAAGAATTTTATATTCTATAAATGAAAAATCTGATGAAACTGTAAGAGTACTCCTTGTCTTTGCTAAAACCAGTGAAGCTGCTGTTGCAACTGTTTTCTTCCTTTCCTTCCCTCCCTCCCTTCTTCCTCTTACTACTTCTTTCTTCTTCCCTCCCCACCCCTTCCCCACCCTCCTTCCATCCATCCCACGGTGTTTATGTAAGGATAACACAGACACTAATCCTGCCTTCGTGGAATTTACAGACTAGTGGAAGAAACAGGCAGTGTACAAATGCACAAAGGCAACTGCAGGTTATGATGTGCTATGAAGAAAAGAAGCATGTACAGTAAGAGTCTCAGTAAAACCTTGTGTTTGCCTCTCCGTGTACACATTAGAAATTAAGGAGAGTGACAGAGCTGTTCTGTTGTCACCTATTGGAGGGTAGATTTATAAGCATAAAGACTGGTTTTAGAGACTTCCCTGGCGGTCCAGTGGTTAAGACTCCCCGCTTCCACTGCAGGGGGCACAGGTTCCATCCCCAGTTGAGGAACTAAGAAGATCCCATATGCCACGAGGCATGGCCAAAAAAAAAGGGGGGGGGGTTGGGGAACTGGTTTTATAAAGCTACCTACTATGGAATCACTCTTGGAGGTTAGTATTATGAGTTTGTTTCCATATAGGTAAAGGATAGATAGATAGATAGATAGATAAAGTTAGTTTTTCCTAACAAGCACAAAAGACAATCTGTGAAAACCGATGTCTCACGTGTGCATTGTAGGGTTGGATGATGACTGTTGGTTGAGTTGTAATAGAGGAGAAGCTTTCATTTTATTTGTTACAAATAAGTTTAGAGCAAGGCTGTACATATTCTCTGCTGCTTTCAGAGGAATTTGGAAAGGGAGAGCTCATTTCTGTGGTGTTTACGATAGCTGTCTGTTCCTAAAGAAGATTGCATGGAAAATTCCCATCAGTGTCCTTACTTAGACTGAAATCAGGTATCGGGTCCGCTGTTCATGTAAGACTCAGTGGGCAAGAGAGCGTGGAAGGAAAGCCACCGCCCCTCTGAGGGTGGCCACCCTGGCCGGCAGGTCGGCCAGCTCAGGCTTAACTTCTGAACGTGGATACCTCTGCACATGTGCTGGGAGCTGCTGGAATCAGTGCACTTCGTACTTCCTGTCACCTGAAGAGAGGGCTCTGGAGCTCGGGTCCTTCCCAAGTCTCACCACTAAAGTGAGCAAAGACAGTGCCTTCAGTTCAGGTAACATGTCCAGGGTTTAAATTCTCACAATCCATCTTTGAGTCCCCTCGGGGCAGACCTTGTCTCTTCTTCTTTGGCCCTTCTGACTAAAAGCAGCCAGGATTTTTAAACCGACTAACCTTGAAAGATTTCCGAACAGAGGAGAAAATTCGAGCAGAAACCTATTAAAGCTGAAAGTTACCTTTAAAATTACCTTTTCTCATTAGGAGTAAGCACTAGATCATTGAAAGTTTGTTCATGTTTGTGACTGATTGTATATTTAAATAATTTAAAACTCGGTACCTCATTTTAATGTTGAGTTCACTTCATGTCCATATCACCACCATCATTTCCATGAGGTTCTAGGTCTTTTGTAAACATATTAAACACAGTACTTTCTTTACGACATGAATTAAATCTAGATCCCAATGATATTTGGCACCTTCTAAATACCCAGATGGGCACAGCTTTTGCCTTGAAGTGAAGACGTGCGTGGGGTTTTAATCACATCATGTTTTATTTTTTCTCCTTTAAATATCGCCTTTTCAATAGTTGCTTCTTAATGAATGACTGGTTGTTTACTGTGGTTTATAACCAAGAATTTGAACATTAAAAAATTCTAATCAAAATACAGATGGAAAAAATTTTCCCTTTCGGTCGCTCATCTTTTATATTAGAATAAAAATAATTTGTCTTCCTTTTGGAAACTTAATAGTTTAAGAAATCCCATCATTCTCTTCTTGAAAACTTAAGTTTAATAAATCAGTTCTGAGGAAATTTAATTATAGTTCTTAAACTATAAAAAGCTCTTATAAAATAAAAACAAGGATAAGGCTAGAATAAGTTTCACCTCTTGAGCATAACTGTCATTTGAAAGAAAATGCAGTTAAATAATTTTTGCTGTATCTTCTCCATTGTTTAATCACTGAAAATACTGGGATTTTTTTTTTTTTTTAAACAGCAGAAACAAGGCACGGAATTTGTTCTCTACCCAGGTAAAGATCATTTGAGTCCAAAGACCAGATTGCAAAACAGGCCTCAGATATCTACCTACAGAGGATGAGAGATGTTCAAGACAACCTGAAGGCAAGAAGGGGTGGGGTGGGTTCTGTTGTAGGGGGTCTTCAATGAGAATTTTGTATCAGAATTATACCCTCTTTTATCTTTGAAAGTGAGTATATCTTCATGGCAGATTATTCTCTTGAAATAAGACAGGCCCGATGACCACAGGGAAGTTATGCTTTGGGAATACTCATCAAATTAAGAAAAGAGGGACTTTCCCTGGTGGTCCAGTGGTTAAGATTCCATGCTCCCAGGGCAGAGGGCCCGGGTTCGATCCCTGGTCAGGGAACTAGATCCCACATGCTGCAACTAAGAGCATGCGTGCTGCAACGAAGACCCAGTGCAGCCAAATAAATAAATATTTTTTTAAAAATCAGGAAAAGAAAGAGCTTATAAAAGGGGCCAAGTAGCTCAGAGGTGTTGTTCCTTCTGCTGAACTTCTCTTCTAAATACGAGCACAGACTCGTAAGAGCAGGTGTTTTGATTGCCCTCTGTGTGTTGGGCCGCTACAACACACACACCTCAAAGACGTCCCATCAGCTCCTGGTTTTTGAGCCTCGGCTGTCCCAAAGGACGCTGAGCACAGCGGGTTTTAGGCTAGGGTTAGGGTTTGGTGAAAGTTGTTGTTGCTGCAAAGGCAGAGGGCTGAACTTGGGCAAACATGTGGCAACAGAAAGCTATTCTCTGTTCCATGAAAGAAGTGGCATGATGCTTTCAGATCCTGCTTGCAGATTGCCCGGTAGGTCTACAGTTCGCATTGCATTTATAATGGAAATAAGTGATCTGACACTCACATAGCTAAATATAATTTATAATTTTGATGTAAGGTTGAAAACATGAAAGATCATGCTTTTCAAACTGCTGTGATGACTTAGACAACTCATTTTAGATAATGGTGAATTAAGCCCGCCAGCCATCTGAACATTTTTCACCCGTTTGTTCAAACACCTTGCAGTTGAGTGCTAAACGTGCGTGTTTAATTGCTTGAACTTAAATTATAAAATCCCTAAAGGATGTTTATGTCGTAGAAAATAAGTCTTTTGCAAAAACTGTCTGCCCGCTCTCCTGAGCTCCTTGCCTCTCTCAGGACGTCTGTGGCAGTCCCTCTTAGAAGAGGTCTGCTTTGCAATACAGGAAGTTCAGCTCTTCGGGGAAAATGCAGAGGTCTGAACTGTGAGCACCGTTACTCCAGGCATTCCCCGGGGAGTCCACTTGGTCAGAAACAAGCTTAATGCAAGAGCTGTAGTTTATCCAGGTTTCTTGAAGGTGATGATTAACATGGTCAAAGGTCTGTTTCATCAGCCCAGAGGCCACCTCTGTTCTTAAGCTCCAGCCATTCACCTTTGCTCTTGCTGACTCCCTGCAGCCACAGAAGATACCAGAACGGGATGAAAATGGCCCTGCAACAGAGCAGGGCACTCTTGGCTTGAGCCTTTTTATTTGTCCCTCCAGCGGTCCTTAGCTGGTGTGACGTCAAGGCTGCCATTCAAAGCAGAGAAAAAGGAAACCGTGGCCTCTCTTCGCATCAGTAGCCTGGACAAGCCGTTGTTTCTCAGGCATCCACAACGCTCTCTGTCTGGCAGAGCTGTGCATTCCATGCCTGGGTGACCTGGTTAAATGGAGGAAACCACATGCTCTCCGTTGAATGCTCTCCAAAACAAGCATTCCACCCTGAGCTTCTGAAGCACAGGCTTCACTGCGTCCGAGGACTGTAAATGGAACTGCAGCATTGCTCTGCATTATCTGCTTGCATATTCAGCGTCTGTGTAGTCTTAAAAGAGAGCATATCATTAACAATGGCCTTCATTAACATACACTGCAACAACGACATTATGCTGCCTTTGGGGCCAGTGCTACAAAACCCTTTTTGGAAAACCAGCGCTGTGTTAAAAATCTTTCGGAATCACAGTCAGAAGTTCAGAACCGCTGAACTGCCACTGGCTCTTCCCGTCCCACTTCTGCTCGCCGTGTTCCCCAGTTTCAGATTTCTGAATTCTAGAAAGCTCTTGTATTTACCTACGTATTAATTTCTCATGGTGCATTTTTGTGCTTATATAGCCTCTGCATGTGTATGAAAAAGAATCTCTACTCTAAGGTGTAGATCACAGGCTTTGGATTTTTCCTTACGAAGAGTAACACCTCTTGCTTTTCAGAGAGAAGGAGCTATTTCAAAGTATCACAAAACCGCTCTCTGTTTAGTAACAAAAGCCAAGATCCCGACAGCAAACTACCATCTTGCAAGGCCAAAAGCTCACTAATAATGTTCTGATCGCTTACTTACATGCCTCAGAATTCACCGACTTAAGACTCAGTCTCCCGAGGGCGTGCCTTCTTGGGTTTCTCTGGCACCAGAGACAACATTATTTTATTAGATTCTTGGAGGCGGACATGACAGTTACGAGAAAAAGCACAGCAATCACATTTTGTAGTCCAGCGTTGTCTTGGTTAAGTCAATAATATGCTTTTGAGGTTTTATGTTACAAATCCCATTAAATCTTTCTCAAAACAACCCTTCTCTGAATGCTTCATTGAAGGATATTTGCAGAAACCAAAACCATTTATTTTTATACAGAGGTGTATATACGCGTGTCAGGCGGGATCTTGATATACGTTGAGGCCTTTATAACTTGAATTATCATAAGACAAAATTCTTCCAGATTATAAACTCTTGTCTTCTGGGGAAAAAAGTAGAGATCTTCAGGTAACTAGGTAAAGATAGAATAGGTAGAGTGAATCTTGTAAAGTTAGGATTTACACAGTTTACTAGACTTCGGTCTAGTTTTGCGTAGACAGTCAGACTTGCCCAGAGGCTAGCCGAATGCCGTATGAATGCTGTATCTATGCCACCATAGATACAGTGGTGGGACCAGGGCATGCAGCTGACGAGCCAGGTCTTCTTTATGGGTGCTTTGGGCTGGGTAAGCCTGAGAATCTTGCAATGAGAGGAAACCTAGGACATTACTTCCCATTTGTGGGCTGGAGAATTAGTTCTCTTATTGTTCACTACTATTTGCGTATCAGTAATTCTTTTATTCTTCCTTTTTCTATTATTTCCATTTCAAGAGGTCCTTGTGACCTGAAGATAACCGCCCCGAGAAAACTGTTACTTTTAGAGAATTGACTTAAAACTGAATCAGATATTTTAAACAAACAGCAAAATTTAAAAAAAGAGTCTATTGGGATTAAGTCTTGGAAAGTTAAAAAAAAGTTGAATCTCAGTTTGTTTTACATTATATAACAGAAATTTGGGCTATGATGCAACAATATGCTATTTCTTAGACCAGAGATTGTTCACTTCTGTGGCAGAATCATAAAGAGGGTGATTTTTGTTATAAGCATTTAATTTCCCCAAGGACCTCTCTTAATCTTTCGATACACAAACCATTCTCTTGAAGAGCCTACCTCTCCTATAATCATCTCTGTTGACTTTTGCTTCCTCAGTTGTTAACTGTTCAAACTCCCTTTGATCCTTATTTGTCAGTGACTGTGTGTGACTCATGGAGTTCCCCAGCATAACTTTTATCAGCAATGTTTGAAACTGCAGTTTCTGTTACAAGTGAACTACATTGTATTTGCATTTTTATTCTGTAGTACTGAGCAGCCAAGAAAGTGAGCAGGAATAGATGCCGATGTTAACGAGGACTAAACGCCAAGTGATCACTTTGTCATTGTTTTTTATATTCTGATGATCGGTACTTCTTTTTGCATCCTGGTAACCGCTGGGACTCGGAGAATGATCATTCAAGTAGTTAGGGACACCCCTCTCCTCGTAGTATGGTACGTTTAAAGCACTCAGTGTGGCTTAGTGGGCTTTATAATCAACCACATGTAGATTTGTATGCCATTCCTGGCACTTAATAGATTTTATAACCTTGGGTGAGCTATTCGCAGAACCTCAGAGTCTTGGTGTGTAATGTAGAGTCATAAAACCAACCTTGTGGAGTGGTCATGGGGATTAGAGCCCACATATGTAAAATTCCTGGGTGATGCATAGTGCGTGTAGCTCAAGAAATTATCCCCGTTAGGGCCACTGACGTTGTGCAGTTGTGCGGTGCCATACATTTTATGAGACTTTCACACTCAGTTCAGGTTGAGGAACTTAAACTTCAGCAAAGTCATTGAAAATTTTTAAGCTGTGCATTTACCTGAGGAAACTAAGTTTCAGAAGGTCATATCTGGTGACTGTGTCTGTCCCAGATTAGATCATATCATTTGATAGCCATTTTCTTCATGCTGTAGATGAGAACACCAAGTTCCAAGGAAACCGCATAACTTTCTCAGGACCACATGGTTTGCATCTGGCAGAGCCAAACCCAGAATCCAATCTTCCTACTCTTTACTGTGTTTTTCTGCCACCCAGTTGCTCGTTGGCAAGTGAACCAATTAAAAAGGCTGTCATAGTTGTCCAGGAACAAAGTGATAAAGGTCGGACATATTTTTTAGAATCAGGAATGGGCGGGAGAGGACAAAGGCAGCAGTCACTGGAAACAAGTGCTGATTAGACTTGGTGAACGATTGGCTCACCTCTGCTCCCTGAAGAAGGGTTAGGGTCTAAGTTCTCAAGCCTGGTCCTATGGCCATACAATTAATTAAGCTAAGATAAATAGACATTATTGGTTTTGTTGTTTCCTGATGAGTTTGAAAGGACCACCCTGTCCAGATGGAAGTATGTAGGATTGAAGGTCGGAGAAGACGCCTGTGTGAAGAAATAACTTTGAGATTCTAATGCCAGAGAAGGAGCATTGAAACCATTGTGCTGTGTAGAAGTATACACACCTCTGAGTGCGTGCGCGCACATGTGTGTGTTAAACTGGATTTTGTGACATATTCCCAATTCAGGACTAAGCCACATTATAACTTACGGCTCAGTTATAATTACAAACTGTTACACCTTCATCAGAAAGAAGAGCTATTCCCATAGATTCTTCTGTGTCTGTGTGTTTGTTTTGTTGGATGGATCCTGCTGTGGCATGGAGAAACAGACTTTGCTGGGCCCTGTTTTGTAAACAAATCTGCTCACACACACTTTCTTCTATCATTGTATGTGTACACTGGCTCTGCTTTTCCCACCAGACACACGGAAGCCTAGGAATTTAGAAGCTTGTTTTCTTTTAGAAATATGCAGCCATCAAAGAAAAATGTGGGCATGCATTTAAAATGTGCACATCTACCCTGTGTAAGTTTTTGACTCTTCACGATTCTAACTCTGGGCCATGAACTCCTCAAGTACATCGCAGCCCGATACACAGGCAGTACCCCTGGGAGGCATCCTAAAGCCACCTTAAAACTGTTGATGGAGCTCAGTAAATAAGAGAAAGCTTTTTACCCTCCAGGTTCATTCTGTGGGATTAGTCAGCCAAGATGATAAAGTATAGTACGAGTTTTCCCAAGAAAAGGTGGTTGGTCCCTTTCTTAGATTGGACTCTGAACTTAGCATAATATATATTTATACAGTCACTTCCTACCTGTAGTTTTTTGCATGTTTTATTTAATATTCCAGCCAAGTTCAAGTTTTTATGACAGGAAGTATGTAAATGGTTATGACAGGAGTAAATAACATTTGATTTTATGATCACAGTACAGGAAGTAACTTTTCATGCCAAATAAATCTTTGGGGGGAAAAGTGCCCGCTTATAAATTTAACGTACATAAATTTCCCAGAATCTTTGCTCTCATAAGGGGAAATAAAACCAGAATGTGGTCTTATTTCTTTCTCTTCTTAACTTTCTTGTCAACAGATGTCTGTTTTTTTTTTTTTTTTTTTTTTTTTTTTTTTTGTGGTACGCGGGCCTCTCACTGTTGTGGCCTCTCCCGTTGCAGAGCACAGGCTCCGGACGCGCAGGCCCAGCGGCCATGGCTCACGGGCCCAGCCGCTCCGCGGCATGTGGGATCTTCCCGGACCGGGGCACGAACCCGTATCCCCTGCATCGGCAGGCGGATTCTCAACCACTGCGCCACCAGGGAAGCCCCAGATGTCTGTTTTAAGATGAGGTATTTTCGAGTGTTTCGTTGTGACTCAATATGACACGGAACCATTAAAAAAAAAATTCTAAGTGAATATAATAAGGCCAAACGTTATAGAATAAATAGCATGAAAAGTTTGAATACCCTAAGTAGGAAATTACTTTTTCCTTCAAGAGTAAATGACTAAATTATCAATCACCATAGAAGCTGAGGAGGCCCCCAGCTTCCAATTCCTCTGGTTTCCACGTTCCATAAGCACATGGGAAGGATAGTTTGTTTAACATCAGGTCTGCATATGAGCAAGTTTAGAGAGAAAAGAAAATTGGCTAGAACTTCAGTTATGTTCATCATAGGAGAACTCTGATAGAGAGGCTCTGTGTTTCCCTGACTTTAAAAGGAAGAAAAAAAAAAAAAACAGGAAAAAAAGATATTTTTCCCCCTCATCTTTCTCTTTTCTTCTTAAAGCCTGAGGAGCTTGTAGTGAGAAGAAAATGTCTGACACGTTTCTGAGGACTGATGTTACACGTGCATGCGTCACGTGAGTGAATGAATGCCTGACAGATCAAAATACTAGTCAAGAAGCCCTTGCCAGTTCCGGGTGGCTGTGAGGCAGTGGTGCAGCGCCTTGTGATGGAGGAGCAAAGCTTGCCTCTGTGCCGGGGATCCTCACTCCACCACCCTGACTGAAGGGACCTCTAGATCCCTTCAGCCTCCAAAACTCAGCATCACAAATTCTGCAAAGAGATAGTTTGCAAATTATACGAAGCTGTTCTCAGAGAACAAACTGATGTGTTAGAGTTAGCAGTACTCAGTTGTCATTAGTTTTCTTTCAGTTCTGCGGGGAATATATTTGCATGTGACCGACGTGAGTAAAGATCTGCCTTGAGTAGTAGTTTTCAGGGCGGCTTCACGTAACACGCACCACAGCCCGGCGTGGCGGGCGGACGTGCTGATGGAAGGCTCCCTGGCTTTGAACCCGGACTCCACCACCTGCCGATGGTGTGACCGTGGTCAAACCCTTAAAGCCCCTGAGGCTCAGTGTCCTTATCTGTAGGGTGGGAATGATCAGACGAGCTGAGCTCGTAGGATCGAATGAGTAGATCCGTGGAGGTGCCTAAACCAGCCCTTGTAGTCAGGTTGCTGTCACCATGGACAGACTGGCTGAAAGAGGCTGGGTGATCTGGACCAGAGCAAAGCATCACTGGGGGAAGAGGCGGAACTCCAGCGCGAGGCCTCCCGACTTCCCGTGTTGGGTCTGGTGCCCTTCCTGTGTGAGGCCACACCCCAACGTTTCCATAAAAGGGCCACTAAAGAGTGCACTCCTTTCCGTTGTTTAAAAGGAAACTTGGAGTAAACGGTAGCTGTGAAGAACATCTGTGACAGGGTTTTGTTTTGTTGGGGGGCATGAGGGGTCAATGGGCCCAGAGGTCTGGAGAGCAAACACTGATTCTGTAAACTTGGGCTTGCAGGATGTCCACAGCGTAGCAAATTAGAGCAGGACCTGGATAGTCCCTGTGACTTTATCACATTCTGAATACCCACCCTTAGAAATAGTCCCCTCAGCCTTCCCGACTTACAGGAGTTCCTAGAGGGCAACAGCTTCTCGGCAGCGGCCACATGGGTTGGGTTCATATTCTCCGTACTGTCCCCGCGTGTATTTTTATGATCTTTATTCGGTTTTGTTCTACTTTTCCTTTCTCTTTTTTGAAACCTCTGCATTGGCCACCCAGGACTTAAGAGGAACTTTCCTAAGGTCTGAAACAGGAACAAACTGCAGAGAAGCTTTTGAGAACTTGGAGCGTGTGTATGAACGTGACACAGTGGGAGGGGAAATTAGATATTCTAACATTTGAGTAAGTGTCTGGCCTCTAATCATTCACCAAGCTCAGTGTCAATAGGAGTTTTTTAAGCTGTAGATATTTAAAACTGCACACTCCCTCTAGGGTTCCTGTTTAGACATCATACAGAGAGGTCCTCTTTACACTGAGCAAGTTCACGATGAGGTCTTGGGAGTGAGGACAGAGCGATGACTGTTGTGCAGTATTGTTGGTTTGAATCAGATCCTTCAGGACATTTGTTGGTGCTGTTCTTTTACTCATCCTCTGTTTGAAGGTTATATTCACACCCTGCATATGGTTTCCATACTCTTCTTTTTAAAATATCAGTTTTGGTAAAATTATAAAAGCATTTCACATTCGTGAAAATTTCCTTCCAGAGTATAAAACACAAGACGGTTTTATTAAAATTTCTCACGTATATTCTTTATGTTTATCTTGAGTGTTCAACAATGAGAAATACAGGAGCTGGGGTAGAAGGCGTCACCACGTTAGAAATTAAGGGCTGAGCGGTGCCGTGTAACAAATAACGTGAACACATTGGATCTGTTTGTTTTTATTCTTTAGTCCCACTAAGTGGAAGCTCGTGTTTTTCTCTTTCTGCCCGCATGTACTCCCTCCTCTGCCCCCGTACCCCACCATTCCCACCCAAGATAGAAGCACATAAACAGCCTGAAAATAAAGGACAGGTTTTTCTTTTAAGCTCCTCATTTAGCAAAATGTCTACAAGTCTCTTCAGAAAATGAGCTGTGTCACATTGATGCTCTCTAAGATGGGATAAAAGCAATTTTTCTTAGTTTGCCCAGTTATCAAGAAATTCTACTCTTCTCTAAGTGATCAGGTTTGGTTAAAGCCAAGAGAAATACAAAAGGTCACAGCTTAGCCCTTCGTGGTCGGTTTTCAAGGGGCGCTTTGGTGCGAAAATCACGTGGTCACTGTTAATGTGAGGGGGTGTTAGAAATAGGTGTTTTTCTGCCCCCATCACAGACAAATCTGAAAATGTTCCCCCTTCTCCCAAACCCCGGGGATGGAACTCAGAGGCTGTGTCTTCAGCGTCTCAGCACCCAGTGGGGAAGATGATTTCCATATTTGAAATTTAGGGACAAACGAAAATAGCTCTTTTTCCTTGAAGGGTTAATGTTCTAAACAGCTTCAGATTGGTTCACTTGAATCTTAAAATTACTTTTCTGGTCACGCGCACTGAAGGTCTAAGCATTTGTGAAATGTCTTTTTTTTTTTTTTTTTTTTTCTTTCTCCTGATGCTGTTCTCTCTTGGCTGTCTTAATTACACAGGGGTTGAAAAACCAAATTAAAATTAGGCGTGGCTGGTAAACAGCGATCACGTTGCATGCTTTTAGCTTTGAATGCTTGTTGGAGTTACTTCTCCTCCGTGTATTGCTTTCCTCCGCACTTTTTTCTTTCCAAAGGAAATATCATAAGCTCTTTTAGAAGTACTCACAGGAAGTGAGTGTCCATATGCTGGTTACTCGCCAGCAACTGAGCGTTGACAGGTGGAGAGTGCTGCTGCCCTCCTCCCAGATTTATTTGAACCTTTCTGCCAGAGCCCGGGAATATTCGGGGTGTACAGAGCAAAGGGTTTTTGTGTACTGAGGGAGTTACAAGAGGAAATTGGTCATCGCGCGTCATCTTGGTGGATGGTGATTTCAGGGAGCTGTGACGGGGGGTCAGCGAGGCACGTGGCTGCCGCCGTTTCTGAGGTTTCTGCTCACTTCTCAGAGGGCGGGCTGTCTTCTAAAAATTAGTGCTCCCTCCACCACCAACGACGATTCTTTTGCAATGAATCACTTCCAGAAATGAATAGCCACAGTTTTTTGGAATGAAGGTTGTGAAATCTCTCGTTTATAATGGCAGGTTTTCAGTTGGTGGTTTTATCAGAGAGAATTTCTCAAGATCAAAACGAAACTTCCTCTTTAAAAGGAAAGAAAGTACTCTCAATACAGAAAGCAAAAGTATTTCCAGTCTCCTCCTGACGCACTGTCACAGAAGATCTCTGTACTTGTATTTAGAGATACACGTCCATATATCTGCCTGAACGTGTGAGTCCTTGGAATTACGGATTCATTGCCGGTAGCTGGTGATCTCCTACGCAGAAGGTCGCTAACTACAAGAAATGTTACATGCGGTGAGTAGGTGGTAGATTCTGAAGATTATTGCTGACCCCGTGCCCATCCTCTTGAGTCGTGGATTCAGAGGACTGCTAGCAAGCTCTTAAATACTTCTGCCTTGTCTGATTTAATGGATGGAGCTGCAGGACTCATGGAAGCCTGTGAAAGGTTTTTCAGAGCATGGGTTAATTGCATAATCATTGAATCTTTTGAATATACTAGTCCTTTTGAGGAAGAAAAGATGTTTTACAGAAGGAAGCAGTTTGTGGGGGGCTTTTAGAGGTGCAGTTACTTCTCCTCTGTATTTATTTTAAGTATATCACTCCATCTTCTTGTGTGAAAGAAAGAAATGACTACACAGTTTCAACAGAGAAAAAGTTATGCCAACTCTCTTTTTTTTTTTTTTTTTTAATGCCAACTCTTTTTAAGTGAAGAAACTTCATCCACGTGTTACTGCTAACTGGAGTTTTGTCCTCCTGACTATTCGCAAGGGGAAACTACCCCATGAAAAAGGCTAACCTTCTGGCAGTATCTGCGATGTGTCTCACCCAGAACCCAGTGGGCTTTCCATAGATTATTGGCAGCACTTTTATCAAGGGGGCAAAGAGAGGGAATCCAGTTACTGGAAACAGTGAGTGCAGCTTCAGAAACTGTTCTCTCTCGTGAGTGGAGAAGTTGTTTGACCTACTGACTCATTTCATAGGAATTGGGGAAAACAACCTAGTGTGGTTTTCATTGTTAGTCCTGGAGGATTCCAAAGTCTGTGTGTCTGCAAATAAGATGAGCTGGGGAAAGGTAGTGTAGCCACTTGCTGTTTCTACTTGCTTGTTCTCCTAATGGAATTCAATCCCTTGCTTCCAGGACAAGTCTAGCCTGTG
Organism: Kogia breviceps; assembly: GCF_026419965.1. NCBI lineage: Eukaryota > Metazoa > Chordata > Mammalia > Artiodactyla > Physeteridae > Kogia > Kogia breviceps. The sequence goes on from NC_081318.1 coordinate 21,853,549, forward strand.
CTTGGGGATCCTTTGTGTGGCTGTTCAGTGGTGAGTACGGATGACAGCAGTTTCTGATTTTTACTAGATTTTGCTTCTCAGCTTCTGAAGGGCATTTCATCCAAGTAAACGCTTTAAAGAGCATTTTTTTCCTGGCACATTTATGCTACATTTTATGTTGACCTGTAGAAAATACACTAGGTGTGGTGACAGTTGTAAAAGATAGCATAACCCGTAGACAGCAATGAAAGTTAAGATTTAAGATATATCTTAATAGAATAGATTTTTGCAACTTCACGACATGAAGGCAGTTTCGATTTTGACATAATTCAGTGATTTTTTTTTTTTTGGTAATGTTATTTAAAACACAAGTATGGAAGGTAACAGTACATTCTAGCAAAAATAATATAATTACTGATAGTTCATGATAGGCATAGGTTTTTGGCTACTAACATAATATTTATGTGCAGAGAAACTTTTGATTCTGGATGTTTTGGTTTTAAAGTAAGTTTTATCGAAATAGCTAAAGGTATCAAAAGAGGACAAAGTAAGTATACCGTACTTGGATAAAAGTAGAAGCTGAGGGTGTTTGAAGTGATTGGTATTTAAAGTGTTAGATTATGGCCTGTGTATAATTTCATATATGATGGGTCCACCAAATCACACCCTCAAGTTCTGTTCTTCACTAATGCAGCAGATGCTTAGTGTATAATTATTACAGAGGTTCTCATTCTCGTCGGAGATGGACGAGGAGAAAGTTGATTCGGTCATGCTGGCTGGCGCTGTTTATCCAATTTACTGCTTTATCTCTGAATGCCTTAGGGTGGGGCTCTTACCCTTTCCAGGGTGTTGGACCCCTTTGAGACTGTGATGGAAGCCACGAATCCTCTTCCCACCCTCATACACAAACACTTGCCCGCATTTTTTTTTTCGGCGCTTTTGCAGCCACAGTGGGTCTCATCCGTGGGCCCCGCTTAAGGGCCCCGCCAAGAGCAAGACCTCAGCATGACTCTGCCATTCCCTAGCTCCCCAGCAAACACTAGAATTTAAAAGAGGAGGCATCCAAGTCGGAAAGAAGTCATTCTCTGTGGTCGCTGGGTGGGGATAGATATAAGGTAGTTTAGCTGAGTACACAAAAAAACGCCATTAGAAAGAGCATGTAGCCCTTATAGGCCGTCAACTAAATTTAAGTCAGTACTGTAATGCTGCTGTGGAAAAAAATAGACATGATTCTTGAGGGTATTAAAAGGAGTATGACATAAAAGGGTAAGAAAATAAGACTTGCATTAGTCAGACTCATTATTATGTCCAATCTGAGTCACATTTGAAAAAAGGTTTTGGGTAATTGTGAAGAGCTCCGATATACAAGCAACAGAAAGTTATATACCCTTCTAGCAAAAGAGAAAGTAACCAGAGGTTTTAGTCCCCAAAAGGCTAAAGGATTTCTTGCTAAAGGTTTTTAAGTAGTCACAGTCTGATTTATCTTTGTAACACACTGCCTGCTTTCAGCAAATTGCAGTACTTTTAAATGGCTGTCCTTGTAACACTTCTGCGATAGCTTCGGCAAGAGTAAATAAATTCAAATAAAACCAAAGAGATGTCGTCAGGACATAAAGTGTATAATAAATACACTTCTTTGTTGATTAACAGATAAGAACATCTCGATTGCCAAGATGATAACGTAAACGAGTGGCTGAGGAAGTTATGAAATCTCTGGGATCTCTTTCAAGATGAGAATAGGGAATTCTGTGTTAGACGGTGGAAACATTTATTAATTCCTTCTGCAAGCTCTGAGGGCCTCCTTTGCTAGATGCTCACGATCTGATAGAGGAGGCAGAGGTACAAAGACAGATGCACAGTGTATGATCTGGCAGCAAGAGAACAGCACATGCCGCAGGACCTCGTGACACTCAGCCACCATCCGTGAGGCTTCCCATCTGAGGTGGTGTCTGAATTCACCCTTCGAGGAGTTAGCTGGACCAGGGAGGCAGGCGTTGTGGTAAGGGCTTCAGGTAGGAGGAACAGTGTAGACACAGGCTCAGAGCACTAGGTGGTATGATGGGAGGGTGCGGGGAAAGGAACGATGAGGGAAGGTGAGGCAGGGGCACCACCGGTAGAGGGGTCCAATGCGCTGCTCCGTGTTTGCCTGAACGTGTCCACCCAGGAGGGTCACGAGGCCAGGTGTACTCAGAAAGATCACAGGGCTGCCCCGGAGGGAATGGCGTGTGTGTGTGTGTGTGTGTGTGTGTGTGTGTGTGTGTGTGTGTGTGTGTGTTGGGGGCGGAGGGGATGGGTCGGGCAAGGGGCGAGGAGACCAGATAGAAAGAAAGCTCTTGTCATCCAGTGAGGAAACGACGAGGACACCGATGGCTGTGGATTCCAGAGAGGTTAGCGAGCTGAAAATCGGGAAAAGGTGGAGTAAGGTTAATGGCTTAGGTTATTAGTTGGTATCGTTCACCACAGAATGAAATCCGAGAGGAAAAACAGTTTAGAGGGGAAGACAAGGCGACGTGGATGGGGCAGGCCAAGGTGTAGGAGCCCAAGGGAGCAGGAAGGCGGTTTTTATGGGTGTGGACCTTGAAATGTAGGTTAGCAGCAACAATTCGAAGTCGGGGGTGCTCTTGACTTGTGTGAAGACCTGTTGCTAAAGCAGCGGGTCACTCTTCCAAATTGTTTATATGGTATTAAAAATTTTTTCTGACTAACTTGTAATGAAACTTTAAAAAATATATAGAATAAGATGAAGATGAGATAAAAATTACCTCTGATTCCATCACCCAAAGCTCTGTTAATATTTATGTATATTTATTTCCTTCCAGTATTTTCCTGAATATGCACACGTGTGTGCAGACACACACACACAGTTGCTAGATCAACATCATTCTGTATAGGCATTTTTCTATCTCACATTAAATGCACATCTTCTCCACATGCTTTAAAATGCTTTAAAAACATTTTTAAATGTTTTAAAATAATGGTGCATTATTCTCTAATTTGGGAGTGTTCAGTTTGCTTCCATTTTTTTAAAAGCTATTTTTACATTACAATAATTATCCTTTTTTTAAAAAGTATACAACTTTTAATTATATTTTGGCTAGAATTTTCCTGAGAGGTTTTTTTAAAATTGATTTACAGTATTATATTAGTTTCAGGTGTAGAGCATAGTCATTCAACATTTTTATACATTATACTTCATTTAAAGTTATTACAAAATAATTTTATAAAAGGTAGTTTGTATCTCTTAATCCCATACCCCTGTTTTACCCCTCTCCCCCTTCCCTCTCCCCACTGGTACCCAGTAGTTTATTTTCTAAATCTGTGAGTCTGTTTCTTTTTTGTTATATACATTCATTTATTTTTTAAAAACTCATTATTTTATTTATTTATTTATTTATTTATTTTTGCAGTACGAGGGCCTCTCACTGCTGTGGCCTCTCCCTTCGTGGAGCACAGGCTCCGGACGTGCAGGCCCAGCAGCCATGGCTCACGGGCCCAGCCGCTCCGTGGCATGTGGGATCTTCCCAGACCAGGGCACGAACCCGCATCCCCTGCATTGGCAGGTGGACTTGCAACCACTGCGCCACCAGGGAAGCCCAAAACTCATTATTTTTAAAATTTATTTATTTATTTATTTATTTTGGCTGCTCCAGGTCTTAGTTGCGGCATGCGGGATCTTTCAGTTGTGGCATGCATGCAGGATCTAGTTCCCCAAGCAGAGATCAAACCCAGGCCCCCTGCATTGGGAGCTCAGATTCCTACCCACTGGACCACCAGGGAAGTCCCTACATTCGTTTATTTTGTTTTAGATCCCACTAACATACAGTATTTGTCTCTCTCTGTCTGACTTATCTCACTAAGCATAATACTTTCTAGGTCCATCCACGTTGTTACAAATGGCAGAATTCCACTCTTTTTCATGGCTGAGTAATATTCCATTTTGTGTGTTTGTGTCTGTGTATGTATACATATATATGTGTATGTATACACACACACACACACACACACACACCACATCTTCTTTATCCACTCATCTGTTGATGGACACGGGTTGCTTCCATATCTTGGCTTTTGTAAATAGTGCTGCTATGAACATTGGGGTGCACGTATCTTCTTCAGTTCGTTTTTATTTTTTATTTTTTTGGATATATACCCAAGAGTTGGGTATATATAATTGCTGGATCATATGGTAGTATTTTTAGTTTTTTTGTGGCACCTTCATACTGTTTTCCATAGCGGTTGCACCGATTTACATTTCCAGCAGTTTACAAAGGTTCCCTTTTCTCCACATCCTTGCCAAAATTTGCTATTTGTAGATTTTTTGATAATAGCTGTTCTGACAGGTGTGAGGTTATACCTAATTGTGGTTTTGATTTGCATTTCTCTAATAGTTAGTGTGTTGAATATCTTTTCATGTGCCTATGGCCATCTGTATGTCTTCTTTGGGAAAATGTCTATTCACGTCTTCTACCCATTTTTTAAACTGGATTGTTTGTCTTTTTGATGTTGAGTTATATGAGCTGTTTATATATTTTGGATATCAATCCATTATCAGTCATATCATTTTCAAATATTTTCTCCCATTCAGTAGATTGTCTTTTCGTTTTGTCCCATTCAGTAGGTTGTCTTTTCGTTTTGTAGAAGGTTTCCTTTGCTGTGACAGTAATTAACCTTTTAAATACATGCGTCTTGGACATATTTTTAATGATTTCCTTAGGATAGATTCCTTGCAGTGTACTTATTAAGTCAAAGGAGCTGATACCCGTTGCCTGTTTGTTTTCTAGAAAATTTATATCAAGTCACACACCTTCTAGCAATGGATGAAATGCCCGTTTTACCATAATCTCTTGAGTTTTACCTACTTTTAAATCTTTAGACAAAAACATTCCAGTATTTTTGGTTTTCCATTATTTATTCAATAGCTGATGAGTACCCACTCTGTGACAGGCATGTGGCATTTTTTAATGGCTATCAGTAAAGTTTAACTTCTTTATGTGTTTATTAGTCCATTGTTTCCTTTTGTAAATGTTCTGTTCATGTCCATTACCAACTTTTCTGTTGGGGTGTAATTATTCTATAACGTATTTGAACCGTTCTATAATTTATTTAGTCTTTTGTGTGTTTGTGTGCACGCGCGATATTTGCAGCAAATATTTTTCCCAGATTCTTTGATTTTTAATTTTGCTTATGATTTTTTGAGATATAGAACCTTTACATTTTATTTAGCTGAAAATGAAATTATTTTTGTCTATTTTTTTTTCCTTTGTGACTTCTGTTACCTTGGGCTTAGGAATTCCTTCCCACCCAGAAGTTGGAATATTCATCTAATTAAAAATTTAGAGAAACATTTTTAATGTAAAATCCACCAAATTAGAAGTGAAGTGTGAGAAAAAGATCCAAATGGGTTTTTTTTTTTTTTTTTTTTTCCACAAAGTAGATCCCTCAACATTGTGTGCTGAGTCATCTGCATTTACCCAGTTAATCTTTGGTGCTTCTTTTATATTTCGAGACCTGTACTGTTTTATCTAGCTGTAGGAGTCCATGAGTTTTGGTGGATATTAGCACCAGAGTGGAAATAAGAAAATACTTTTTTTCCAACATCTTATTATAAAAAATCTCAAGCACACAGCAAAGTTGAAAGAATTTTACAGTGAAGCCCCATATATACACCTACTAGATTCTGCAACTAATGTTTTAGCACTTTTTCTTTTATCATTTATCTATTCATGTGATACCTTTTAAACCTCCTGAATCATTTGAATTCAAAACTGGGCTCAAAGACATTTTCCTTCATTCATTTTTTTCCCTAACTTGTAGGCTTGATTTCCAGGAAACTTTTAGCAATTTACATTAATACAGTAAAATAGTGAACATCTTAATAGATACCGAAAGAAACTGCTTGGTTTCTCTTAATTTCATGGATATGGTTTGATTTGTCAGCGTTATGATGATGATTCACATACGATGGGTTTGTTTTTCAAACATCACTCTCTATTAAGGGCTCCATCCTCCACTGCAGTACAGTTGCTTTTTGTTCTTTTCGGATGCAACTGAAGAGGACATTGAAGAAAGGGATAGAAAGGCCACTCAGTAGACACCGAGATGCTTGTGTTAAGTCTGTGGTGGGTGGGCCTTGCCAGAGCTGGCAAGGGGGCTGGTTGGGCCGCAGTGGGCTTTGAGAGAAGGCTTTTGCCGGAGTCAGCCACGTTCCCGAGTGGCTGCCATCCGGCTCTGCCGCCAGAGCCCTCAGCATAAAGGCTGCTTTGCCCAGGGCAGCCTGTCCCAGACCTGCCCTGCTAACGTTTGGCTTTGAGTGTCCCTGGTTCACCGCGAGTGACCAGGATGAATAAACCTTAGGTCAAGGAGAGCTTAGTCACCTCTTTCCAGCCTAAATGATGAGCCCCCTAAATTCCCATGAGTTTTTGGTGCTTGAAAGCATCTCAGCTTAATGATGGGCTGGCAGCCATGTCTTAACAGCAGACTGACCTACTGTGTCTGCCTCTTGGTGCAGCATACAAGTAGATGATGGAAGAAGGCACAACCTGCGTTAAAAGGCTCACCCATGGTCACTGCTAGAAATTAACCATGGTTTAATTTTTGTACTTTTTTTTCCCCATCCAAGCCTCAATTTCCTATATGCAGAATAAATTGATTTCATTAGATTATATAGAAGATTTTTTTTCTTTATCCTAAATCTTTGATTTTTTTTTTTTCTCTATGCGGGCCTCTCACTGCTGTGGCCTCTCGCATTGCGGAGCACAGGCTCCGGACGTGCAGGCTCAGCGGCCATGGCTCAGGGGCCCAGCCGCTCCGCGGCCTGTGGGATCTTCCCAGACCGGGGCACGAACCTGCATCCCCTGCATCGGCAGGTGGACTCTCAACTACTGCACCACCAGGGAAGCCCTAAACCTTTGATTTTAATCTAGAGCATTAAATGTAGGTCAGTATTCACCCCTTTCTCAGAAATCTGGGAAAACAGTTTTTTGTTTGTTTGTTTGCTTTTTTCCAGTTTCTCTGAATAATACTTTCCAGGCTGTTAAGACCATCGATGAAGCTCACCAGACTCTGGATCTAGGGCTAGAATTGTAAAGCCGTTAGTTCCTTGTGAAAGGAATAAGAGGGCATTCCTGAGACGGCGCAGAGGGGGAAGCCTTACTCACAGGAAGCATATTAGCTGACTAGCTGCTTACAGAGCATGTTCCCTCCTCGACCTCCGGGAGACTCATCCTGTGGTCCAGTGTCACCTTTGTTCTAAATTTTCTGCTCGTAGCGGATGATGTGATAGTATTTGAGAATTCTAGCCAACCGGTGCTTTGAAATGGAAGGATAGCTATACTGAAAAAATTTAACATAATCTAAATTGATATTCTAGTGATATCAGTATTCAGAAGAGGCATCCTATTTGAGGGATTTTCAGGAAAAAGAAAAGTTCAGGAACGTGAGTTTTTCCCACGCCACTGTCCCCTCTCGCCTTTACCCTCCAGCAAGACTCAGCTTGTTGCTTCCCAAACCCGCCGGGCCATTTCCTCTTACCCTCCCTTTGAACACGCAGCGCCTCCAGCCTTACCTCTCTGCCCACCTCCCGAGCACCATCACGCCTCACCCAGCCCAGTGCTGCCTTTCACTCTACAGATTCACAAATACTAAAGTATGGAGTTTATTTGGCTTTCATTAATTTCCCAGAAGCAAGGGGAGGGTGGTTACAAAGCACTACTCGATGTGATTTTCCATGCTACTAGAATGTAAAGCAGACTGATGTAAGAACCGGCTCTCCCCACCAGCCATCACCACGCGGTGCATAGGGTTTATGAATCGTCTTCTAAATCCACAGCTAGTTTTAAAATCTAGCTTCCGGGCTAGGTCTGCAGGAAATACAACTGTGAGATCATAAATGCTATGGAGTGAGCATGAAGTTATCCACCAGGTCCTGTTACGTTAGCACTTGGGAATCGTACCAAAGCTGCTTTGTAAGCTGGGTTGTACCTGTTTGGAACCTAGTATCTCCAAAGGGGTTAACATGTCAAAAATATAAATGGCTTTAAAATGAGTTTAAATTAAATCATAAAGTTTTTAAACATAAAATAAGGTTTGGGGTAGATTCACGGGCAGTGGGATTATATAACAGCTTTGTAAGGAAAATAAGATATGTGAGGTACATCTGTAACTTTTAAGATAGATGTCTTGAGGAGAAAACTCTAACGAAATACCCTATGGTGTTACTCTCAGGGATTAAAAAAAACAACAACAGAGGGCACAGAAACAATGTTTTAGGTAGATGCGGGGGATATTTTCCAGTACGGAATCTTTCATGTACTGATTTAATTGAGTCCTCTCATTTGAAACTGCGGTATGAATATCATCACCACTGTGGTGATGACAGTGTCAGTTAGCTGTGACCTGATCTGTCCCATGACTAACCAAGGATTCCAGGTCACTTCGGTTGCATTTCCTGTGGCCTCACTGTTCCGGGGGCAGGATTAATAAGGAATAACTCACTTCTGTGTTCAGGCCTCTAATTTTTCATTCATATAAACAACAGGTGAGAATAGACCTGACCCAACACAGGTGCAAGAGATTAGTAATACTAAACAGTAGGTAGCATTTTTAGCTGTGTCAGGCACTGGGCCGAGTACTTTACTTGGTTGTCTGTTTTAATAAACAATCCTGTGTGGCAGGTGCTATTATCATACCCATTTTACAGCTAGGAGACTGAGGCACAGAGAAGTTAAGTTTTTTCTCCCAAGATTACACAGCTAGTAAGTGGAGGAGCCAGGATCAGATCACAGAAGTCTGGCTTCTAAACCCAAGCTCTTAATTTGTATCCTATTCAGTTTCCATAAATGACTCATATTTTGGAGGTATTTTTATCCTTTGGGGCCACTCAATTTCATTTAGTCAATTATCTTTTGTAGTGGTTTTAATGTATTAGGGAGGATGGATGCAGCCCCCAAAGCTGCACATTATCGTGCCTTACCTTGCTTTGGATCCTCACCTGGTTACAGCTTGTCATTAACGATGCACGTTACCACAACCTGCCCCCACGGCTCCAGCCAACGTGCTTTTGGTAATAAGAGTACTTAGTATGTCCAAAAAAGGTAATTAACAAAGCAACTATCCCAACTACCAAAAAAAGCGATGAGGTTGTGGCCCATGATGGAATCCCCTTTTTCTTTTATTACTGGAAATGAATAGAAACTCATTGTGCCTTCCAGTAAGTTCAGGCCCTATAATTTAAGCGCACTGTCAGGACCCAGAAATCTGTTATCTTGTGAGACTATTATTGCTTGGTAGACTGACTACATAATAACACAGTCAGGAAGAGTGGGTTTTCCAGTGATACGGCACAAAGGCCCTTCGTGCGTTGGTCTCATCTTTTGGCATTACGCCATCCTTACCCCTATTCCACGGTCTCTGGTCTAGCGAGATGAAGCTGGTCATGTTTGCCCGCCACGTGGAAGCTCTTTCCTTCCCTCTCTTCCACTACTGTTCCTTCAGATGAAACCTCCTCCAGGCAGCCTTCCCTGACTGCTCAGGACCAGGTCAAGTGCCCCACATGCTTCCACAGCACCCTCTGCTTACCCCTTTGTGCACACATCATACCAAGTTCTAACTTCCTGTTTCTTGTCTGTCTTCCCTGACTTGCGCTGGCCCTTTAAGAGCCAGGATTGGTATTGTTTACCTTTGGATAAACACACTGACACACAAGACAGTGCCTGACGCATGGCAGGTACTCAGCAAATGTTCAAATGAGAGAGAGGTAGAAATGACATACTTGGTGACAAGGGAAACTAATATATGAAATATCCAGTGTTGACAGTTCCTAAGGTACATTCATGATATTACCTGACTGAATTCTCACCACAACTCTGGGAAGTCAATTTCTTTAACCCCATTGCACTGACATGGAAACATAAGCTTACCCCCGGTGCATATACACAGTTTGTGTATATGCAGGTCTTATGTTCTGACATACCATGTGAATATTCCAAGGCTGGTCTCAGTTCAGGTATTAGACTCTGTAACAAAGCAGTGTGTCATTCTTGTCCTCACCAAGTAGATCCAGAGGGGAGAATCAACAGGTTTTAATTTCTCTCCCTTTTAATGTCTTCCTTGGCATCCTCCTACCCCCCATCCCCACCCACGTTTCCAGTGAAAGCCTTACAGTGACCTGTGATGGATCCTTTCCAAGTTTCTAGGTGTTGACGGTGAATCTTTTGTATGCAGACCAAGCTGGCTGCTGCTCTTATTTGGGGGAGGGGGGTAGTAGAGCTTTTGGGAAAAGGGAGAACTGAGGGGGTTCTGGTAAAGCTCTTGAGCGAATTGAGTAAGATCCTGGTGTATTAGGGAGTACGAAATGAGCAGGGTGGGAGGTGTGTGTGTCTGGGCACCGAGAAAGTGAGCAAGAGGATATGAGTCGGGGGCTGGTTCGGTTGACAAGTAAGAGGCTGTTGAGAGGTTGCTGGCTGTGTAATTGACCAGCTGAATAGATCTTAATATCAGACCGGGGTGTTCTCCACGGGCCTGCCGGCGGGGGTGGACCGGGGCGGGCGGCAGGGCAAGCTAGTGAGCTGGCAGCATCTTGGACACACAGAGCTAGGTATGACGGACTCACCTGGAATGCAGGGCCTGTTGTCATTTCCGTAAGCAGATAACCCGTGGAAAACAGAGTCAGACAGAGAGAGATTTGGGCAACGTTTCCTAAACTTTAAAAGTTCAGGATTTAATACTCAGCCCTGCTCTGTTCTAGATACTCCTGAGAATGCTGTCAAAGGGAGGAAGTTTTAATTTCATGAAGAAATTAATTTTGCCACCACGATAGAACATTAGACAAAGTTCATAAATTCCTCCAGCGGTGGTTTGGAGTGTCAGTTACGGACGTCTCCTTTTGTACCTGGTTATCCACAGTAAGAAGCCATCCCAGCATTTTTTTTCTGTGCCATGCGGACCTCTCACTGCTGTGGCCCCTCCCGTTGTGGAGCACAGGCTCCGGACGCGCAGGCTCAGTGGCCGTGGCTCACGGGCCCAGCCGCTCCGTGGCACGTGGGATCTTCCCGGACCGGGGCACGAACCCGCGTCCCCTGCATCGGCAGGCGGACTCTCAACCACTGCGCCACCAGGGAAGCCCCATCCCAGCATTTTATTATGGTTTAACTGGGGTGTGGGCAAGGTCAGGATGAGATGGCGATGCAGTTAGAAGTACCTTCTACAGGACATTCACAGAGTGACTCAGGGAGGTCAAGGCAGGCTGGCATCATTGTTCATTCAGTCAACAAAGATTTCTTGAGCAGCTGCTGTGTGCCAGGCACTGGTCAGCACTGAGAAGATGATGATAGTGATCTCTGTCACCGTGGAACTTGAGTAAGTGCCCAGAAAAGCAGTCTATTAAAACTCAGGGGCGGGCTTCCCTGGTGGCGCAGTGGTTGAGAGTCCGCCTGCCGATGCAGGGGACATGGGTTCGTGCCTCGGTCCGGGAAGATCCCGCGGGGCGGCTGGGCCCGTGAGCCATGGCCGCCGAGCCTGAGCATCCGGAGCCCGTGCTCCGCAACGGGAGAGGCCACAACAGTGAGAGGCCCGCGTACTGCAAAAAAAAGAAAAAAACAAGACGAGGGGAAAGGTGCTCTATGATGAAAGAGGGCCTTCCTTTCAAGTGGTTCTGTAAGGAGGTGACTTCCAAGGTTAGAGCTGCAGGATGGGAAGGAATGTGTGGGCAGAGGAGTTGGGGGGAAAGGTCCCAAGCACCCGAGAACAACACAACAGCACGTTTAAGAGGCTCTGGCGTGGGAAATGAGTCTGGCCTTTGAGGATCAGGAAGAAGGCAGGTGTGGCCCAGGTGAGGGAGGGGCAAGCAGGTGCGGCCCCTCAGAGGCCTTCAGCTTGGTCCCTCCCTGCTCTGGAAGGTGTCCATCCCAGAGGTCTCAGGGACATGCTCGATGATCCCTGGAAGCGTCCACTGCCCAGACACCCAGGCTCTTAGGAGAGCTCGTGTCCCCAGAAGGCTGCCTGCCACTTTCCTCTCCTGATACTGTCACTTGTCGAGGGGACTAAACAAGGATATACAGCAAAAGCAGATTTTAGGGAAACCAGTAGTCATAGCAGGTGCCCCAGAGTGTGAGAAATATGCCCACAGGCCTATACAGTGACTTTAAATGGAACTGGTTTTAAACCGATGATCTGCCCGCCGAACCGTGGGTCACACTTGCCAGTCTTGTGAGCGGGAACACAGCCAGGCCGGCGGGATTTAAACAAAAACCCTGGTCAGGGCTGCAAAGTGGAACCTGCGTTCTTGGCCCCTGAGGTTCTGGGGGTCCGCCGAGCCGGTGGAGCTGTTTCCACGGGCGGGGCAGGAGAGGCCCTTTCCTGACGTTAAACCTCCTCCAGTCTGGGCCGCCCCAGCGAGCAGCCTGGCGGCCTCCTGCTTGGCGAGTCCCTCCCGAGTCCCGAGTCCCGAGCCCCGTGTGGGACGGGAGTGCTCCCCTGCGCTGCCCATGAGGTCGGGGCAGGCCTCTGGCCACGCGTCCCTCCTCTTTCTCCGCGCACCCTCTCTCTTTGAATCACCTCGCCCCCATTTTAGAAGAAATGAACTTCGAAGCTGGGGGGTGGGGTGAGGCCAGGAGGAAGAGAGTGCTGGCACGTGTTGTGTAAACACCGGTCCTGATCCTTTTTGTCTTTTACTACCTGTAGGGGCCAGTGGACTCGGGAGAAGCCGCTGGCAGGAAGGGCTCATTGTTCTCAAGGTTATGGGTTATGCAATAGAGCAGAAGAGCTTTGAGGATGCAGGAGGTCAGAGCAGCTTGTCCACAAGGCATTTTACGCAGAAGTTTCCCTTCATATAACATCTTATTTGCTTGACTGTCATGAAGAACTCCTGTGCCAGCATTTAGCTGAATCTCTGGGGTGAGTCGTTACTGCCAGTCTGCAGTTAAAAGTAAGTGATTTCCTTTAAAGGACTCTACTTCCAAAGTTTTCCTGAGATGCCAGGCTGAAGCAGGTACCCTTGGCGCCTGTCTTTGAATAGAAGGTCATTATATCCTAGTCTGTAAATTTGTACTCAAGTCCGTGAGAAAGAAAAAAAGGAGAATATTCCGCCTTCTTTATCCAGTTACGACGTGCAGGTAGACGGTGATGTAATAGATTTCTGTGGACCAGGCTGTGCTGAGCTTGCGTCTGGGACAGTGACCAGACGGATGAGAGCAGAAGCAGAAGATATTTTTAGTCTGTCAGGGCTGCTCTGAGACACGGGTCCTTCCCCGACCACAATACTTCCCAGCGGGAGGTTCAGTGCCGGGCGCACTTGCTCTGGTTCACTTCACTTCTATATTATGCTTTCAAATATTCATGAGGCCTGGTGGGCTGCCGATTTGATGAAGCAGCTTTGAAACCCACACGGTTCAGCTCGAGTCTGTGACATAGTTTAGAGGACCTCTCAGAGGGCTCTGTGTCCCACCCAGGGACCAGTGCCTTCCCTCTGAGGTGTGGTTTTCTCTGGAAATCGGGGCCCGGGGACATAGTTCACTCTCTTTCTCTTTTCCTACATTGAGGTAATTCAGACATGCCTGGAAGTTCTGATGCTGACATGACCTCTACAAGTAGGTTCTTAAAATTTGGGGTGAGCCGATTTAAACTACTAGTAGCAATGGTAAATCAATTGAAAACTTCAGTGAAGTTATAAATCAAGTACAACTTGCTAAAAGTGATAAAAGGAAAGGGATCCTGTCTGGAACATACCAGCTGTCTCTAGAACCACTTTTGCAAGCTGGAGGGCTTCTGTCTGTAGTAGGAAAAGTGTAGGTCAATTTCCATACAAGGGTTTTTGCCTCTTTGGTAAACTTCTGCTTGGCTGGTCGTTGTTTTGATTGAAGGCTGGTCCATCTCTCTGAAGGCTGGTCCGTCTCTCTGGCCCTCTGAGCAAGTGGTGCCAGTAAGAGCGTAGAAAGCACCACGTCCTGTGTGGAGGAAGCACTGGGTGGGATTAGGAGGCCGGATCCCTGTCTCTTCCGTCCAATCCCCGCCCCCTCCCCAATATCCATGCCGGCCTGTGAGCACCAGTGACCCTGGGAGGTTCCCGGGATTCTCCCACTCCCTGTTGATAAGATGAGACAGGATATAACCTACAGGCCCTGAAGTCAGGCCACCTGGGTCCGCAACCCGCTTCTGCCGCTTGCTGGCTGTGTGACTCTGGGCACGTTAACGTTACTTAATGTCTTGGTGCCTCAGTTTCCTAGTCTGTCAAATGGGAGTAGTACCTACCTCCCAGGCTGCTGGGAGGCCTGAATGGGTTAAAGTGTATGGAGTGCCTGCAAGGTGGTTTGCCTTTCTTGGGAAGGATCGCAGATGCTGGTTCCAGTGATGGAGTCTCTGTTACTTTCTCCTACCTCTTCAGGCAAATAGACCTACGTGGTCACGAGAGCCAGTCAGAGCAAGTGGCAACCCAGGAAGCCCGAGGGGCCCTGGGTTGGGGTCTTGGGTGCCCTCTCTGTGCCTGCCTTCCTCCCTGGCTGCTTACACAGCAGCCCTTGCCACCCCAGGAAAGGCTCAGCCCCACGCAGAGCACAGGCCCCAGCAGCCCCCGCACATAACTGCGCAGGGGGACGCGGGGCCTCGGGTGGGCAGTGTTGCTGACCTGGGGACGGTGCCCCAGGGCCTGTCGAGGTCCCGGCAGCATGTGCCAGTTTCCTGCAGTTTCAAGGATCATTGTCAGACTGGGTCATGGGGCCAAGCTGTTTACTAGCTGGTTCTCCTTGGTGAAAACTTACTGAAAGCTTTTCCCTCTCAGTCTGCATTTTCAAAGGCCCAACACACTTCTCTGAGGGCTTGGCTGGCTACCCTTCAGATGTCCCCGTGAGAGACAAGACCACCAGTTGTCGTGCTGTTCACACCTCTCTACCCCCCAAATCACCTGATACTCCATGCTTTCTACAGAGCTTCTCAGCGGGAGAAAAGTTATGTTTATGGGGCAAGTTCAGAGGGCTTGGGTCTCCTTTCCAGAATTTACTTGGTGGCTTTGCCCTATGTGGTGGAGAACCCCGTTCTCTTAAGTTTGGGTGGTTCCGTCCAGCCTCCACCAGGAATTATATCTTTAAAGGCTGCCTGGGCAGGAGAGCCCCGGACTCCCTTGGGGAATGGCGAGGGGCATCTGTGAATCCAAGGGGGGAGCTGAAGAGGTGAGCAGTCGGGAAGAGAAAGCCAGGTCGAGGGCAGATGAAGCTGTGCTGATTGCCTTGTAAGTCACAAACCTGAAGTTTTGTCAGATCTCCGGGTAAGGAGAGAACCACCCTGCGTAGATGACAGTGTCTTAAATCGACTTTACAAGGAACTAAGCTGAGAATGGTAGATACTCTTCATCACTCAAAATTGTTAGTCCAAAAGGCCTAGAAAAGACCAGCCACTTGTGGGGGTTAAAAGCCAGTGCTCCCAGTTTTCTGCACAAAAACCTGGAAATTCTCTCCCTTCATCCTGGAGGGTCTGGCCATGGAATGGCTGTGTGAGGCTGCCCCCTTGTGGCCAGCATCAGCAGTTGCGTGTGTAACCTGTTGCTGGAGGCTCTCTGAAATAGTCATTTTAAAGGTCTTTTTCAAATATTTTTCTCAGTTACTCTGTCTCTCTACACGTGTGACTCCATATCCAGGGCTTAACCATTCTGCTTTGTTATCTTTCTAATCCGTACTTTGCCCTCTTTGGACTCCAAGGTCACTACTTTCCAATAAGCTCTTCCACTGGCCTCCCAGCTGATCTTTTTAAAATGTAAATCTGATTGTCTTTCTCTTACTCAAAGCCCTTTAATAGCTCCTCCTTTTCCAGGTTCCAGTGCCTCTCTCAGAAGATCCCTGAGGCCCGCTTCTCTGCCCTGGACCACGTCTTTACCTGTGTTCCTCCCTTTTCCTCGTCTGTTCATCTGCTGACACCTGTGCATTCTTAGGAGTCGTCTCAGGTATCACCTCCTCCAGGGAGCCCTCTGGAGTACATTAGATAATGTGATGTGATGTAATAAGGAGGGGGAAGGAGAAAACGTGAGCACACTGCGTTATAACCGAGTGGTTTTTTTCCCCTCCCACAAGACATAAGCTACCTGAAAGGGGAGACTTTTTTTCTCTGTGTCACAATGTCTGGCATATCACTGTTGCTCACCACTATAGAGGGAATAAAGGGAGACAGGATAAAAGCAGGCCAAGACCCAGATCACCGACTGATTCTTCCTGGGCATGATGGAGCTCAGGAAAGAACTAAGCTAAGCTCCAGGCCCAAGAGCAAAGGCACAGCCAGTCAGTGCGGGCGAAGAGAAGTCCATCACCTCGCGGAGCTGGCCAGCTAAGCTCTCCTTCCAGCCCGCCCTCCTGCTTCTCACTCAGAATGCTTCTGTGGAAGAGTCCAGGCTCCGTGGCAGGACCCACCCACCTATATTGCACACCTTTTTGATATGTGCCCTAAGTACCGTCCAGAGTCTAGGTCTCAAGAATTATTTGCTGATGGACTTAATAACTTATTTGACAGGCGGCAAGAGCACATCCTGAAGAGTCAATTAAGATCTGTGTTAAATCAACTGTACTTCAATTTTTAAAAAAAAGAACAAGGAAGGGAAAAAAATGGCGTGCGTTTCTGACCGTCTGTGGGTATGAGGCACTGCGCTGGCCTCTGTGGGCCAGCAGGGAGAAGGCATTGTTCTGTGCCTGCAAGGAACTGACCGTCTAGCAGTCTAGCTGGGGAGAAGACAGAGCACGCAGGCCACGTTAGGGAACGAGATAGCAGATGTGAACGTGTCACAGGCAGTGTGTGATTAATTGCCAAACGAAGAGCTCAAGAACGTGGTGGGGATTGAGCAAGATAATGTATGTCCAAGTGCCTCAGCCCTTCAGCGCCCCTGAGCCCAGCCAGCCCTGCCGTCCGCCTCTCTCACACACCCTGTTGATCCACCGCATACGATGTAGGTACCTGGCCAGTGCAAAGCCCCTCATGCCCAGGCCCCAGCCCACCTCCCAGCCCCGTGTGCCCCCCAACCCTTCAACCCAATGCTGCAGAGATACCGAAGAGAACTCGCCATCTTATTTCTGTAGCGCCCACCATCCTTCCTTGTCCAAACTTGTCCCTCCGTTAAAACCCTCCTTTTCCTTTAAAATTCAGCCTAGAGTTCCTCCGTAAAGCCTGCTGGGTCTGCAGGCAGAGCTCCTTCCACATGCTAGGCGGCGATGCTCGCGTGCTTCTGTCCTGCCGGGGATGTAAACTCCTGCCGCAGGGACAGTGTCTTTTCCCTTCATTCTCGGAGCACCTGACATGCTGTCTGACGTGGAGCACACGTCCCTTAAGTGTTTTTCGTTGACAGAAAGGACTTAACACATTGGAAGGACTGAGCAAACATCGGTTGGCTTTGCACGGTTAAGACGTAAGTGCTGTGACTGCAGGAGAGGGTGACATGCCTGAGTGGTCCAGGGAGGCTCCGTAGAGCGAGAAGGGAATAGAGAACTGAACCTTCGTGGTTTTGTACACCTAAAACAGGCAAGGAATGAGAAGGATCCTGGGTGGAGTAGCTCAGTGTCTGTGGCTGCTGGCAACCCAACCGGCCTCTCAAAAGAGAAAAACAGACCAGAGGGAGGGAGCCCCGCAGAGTGGGGCGGTGGAGGCATCCGATTTTAGTTGGAGCAGAGGGTTTACCTAAAGGAAGTCGAGAGAATGCCCTGGAGGAAGTTTGGACTTAGGTGGAGGAAAGACCTCAAAAGCAATGGGCTATCTTGCTGGCAGCAGACGCCCTTTGTTACTTTGGAAAACCATGGTGACTTGATCAAAGTGGTGTTGAAAGTGGGAGCTGCCCTGTGGCCCTGGCTTCCTTTTGTACTGCAGCCAGAGGCCCAGGTGGTGACCAAGATGCTTAGCCCCCAGGTGTGAAGCCCCTCTGCTACGCAGAGCCTCACCCGGAAAGGCTCTAGAAACAAAGGTTTTCCTTCTGACGCTGCCCTTGACCTGGCTCTGAGCTGTTGATTCTTTGGGTCCATTCAGCTCTGTCCTGTCCTTCTACCCTCGTGACTGGCAATGACCTGGAGAGTGGCAGCACCCCTGCAGCAGGTGGCCTCCAGAGCTGAGTCACCGCCCTGGGAACGGTGCCCTGGCAAACCGGGAGCTCTGCACTTCACCCGGCTCTGCAAGGCTCTCAGGGTACCGCCAGAGCTGCGGAGAAAGCTTCATGCATCTAGAGTGTCACCAAGCTGATAGGAAAGTGAAATAAAGGCAGTTGAAGACCAAAAAGGAAACTGTCCTAATGGTAGTTTCTAGCTGGTATGTTTGGCAAAGTACAAAGAGTTTTTCTCACAAGTATACTTAACGGGCTGTGGTGGTTTTATTTGAACATACCAAAATTATCCATTTACGGATATCTTTAAGAATGGAATGAAGAGGATTTTAAAACGATGGTTGGAGATTCTGTTAGACCTTGTAAATTAAGAGAGCTGAAGGAATGAAAGTGATATGAAGAGATATCTTAAGCTGTCACTATTCTCGGAAATGAGCAAATGAGGTTTAGGGGTTCTTTAAGTTTTCTTTATCAATCATAGATACTCTGATGGCTGTTGTTTTTAAAAAATTATGGTGCTTTTAGTTCATCCCAGAGAAGATAAAAATGTAGTGTTGTTCTTGAAAGGAGGGTTGGTTTGTTTTTGTTTTTGATGTTTTTTTTGTTGTGTTTAAGTCCGGCTTGTTTACTACACCAATGAATAGAGATGACCTCAGTCTAAAAAAACAAGTTAACCATAATCTCTCTCCTTGCCTGGCAAAATAATGGCAAAATAAGCCTTTTTCAAGTAGTAAAAGAATTGCAAGTCTGATCACCAAGTCATCATTTTAGCTGATTAGATTTTACAAAAGACAAAACAGAAGGCTCTCTACATGTTCACAACTGAAGAGCTCTTAGGAAACACTCCCAGCTTACTCAGTTCCTATAAGGCTGTAACAAGTCTGGTGACAATTAATCAGACAGTTGCCTGAATGCGAATGCTCTGTGTGATTAACTGCACTGTGGCCATTGTGAGCTTTCAGAATCCGAGAAAACGGCATCACGTCTCTTGCTTTTTGAGCATGCAATACCTTAACTTAAAAAAAAAAAAAAAAAAAGCTTCATTTTTTTAGACTTCACACCTCGTGTGCCCAGCTAGCTGTTCTCTACAGCTGAAGTGTCCCTGAAGGCAAAAACCCAGTCATTTTCTTGGGCAAATTGTCTTGAGCACTGGGTTTTTTCACATGCTCTGACCACCCTGGAGCAGTTTTCAGCGGCCGGGGAACTCTCGCTGCTTAGTTGCCAAAGATGCTGTGAGCTGCGACCAGGAAGTTGGGTTTTCTCTGTTATTAATCTTGTTTGCTTTCCGTGAGCCACACAAAACTATGGACGGTCCAAAGTGTTCCCAGTTTCTCGAAGGCAGGAAGAATTAATGCAGCTTCTACTAGCAACCAGAGCCATATCCTGATTCCTAAAACCTTTATGATCTCAGATCAATAAAGGCCAAATTGAAATGCATTTGGAAGTTAGAAGTCAGTTGGTTCTAGAATCCATTCCAGTCGAAAGAATCTCTAGACTCACTGGATTTGGGCGTGCAGTTTGGAGAGAAGATTTTAAAAAGAGGGCACCTTTATTCTTTGTTTTTTGACCTGTGTTGGGAGGGAGAACTAATCTGCTTTGGGGGTAGGAGTTGCAAAGAAGCCAGTCCCAGTGACCATACAGAAAGATGAATGCACGTTCGCCCCGGGCCCGGCACGCCCGCCTGTAAGGAAAGCCGGCAAACGGCACCAGCCTGACAGCGTGGAAGCATCAGAGCGTCAGAGGGCTCTTGAGAAGCACCCAGGCCCCGAGGAGTTAAAAGGCAGAGACAGCCAGTCAGTAGGTGCCCTCCTGGGCACAGATCTGTTCATCCCGCCCTTTGGAAGTCAGAGCCAACCAACGTTCTTCATGGTTTTGAGTGATGCAGGATGTCTCTCTCTTGGCAGGGCCACTTTCCACTCATGGGCTTACGCCTGAAGCCCCTTAGGTGCAGGCCAGAGTGGAGCCCAGCCTCACACTTCACGTCACATCTTAGAGTCATTTCAGAGCACAAGGGAAACTGTCACAGACAGCTGCTTGTTTCAGAGACGAGGAGACTGAACCCGGGGCCGTGGTCGGCCGGAGGTCACGGCGCGGGAAGCAGAGGCCGGTGGGAGCCGGGCCGCCCTCCTCTGACCACACAGCTCCTGCCCCAGCCTGGCGGGAGAAGCTGCTGCCCTTGGATGATGCTTAGAAAATGGCTTAGGTCAGAAAGGAGAACCTTATTTGTACAGAATGAGACAAATCAGTTCCTTACTTGTGTAGACAGCTTCAGCCCAACCTCCTTTGTCAGCCTGGTGAATTTATTAGCTCCTGGGCTTCCAAAAATAAGAATAATAGCATTTCTATCTATGTGCCGAAATGGGAGACTTGATAGACCCCTGTCTCTCTTTTTCTTTTTTTGGATGAGAATTAACTTATTTCACGCTACTTTTTTTTTTTTTTTTTTTTGCGGTTCACGGGCCTCTCCCGTTGCTCCAGACGCGCAGGCTCAGTGGCCATGGCCCACGGGCCCAGCCGCTCTGCGGCATGTGGGATCTTCCCGGACCGGGGCACGAACCCGTGTCTCTTGCATCGGCAGGCGGACTCTCAACCACTGTGCCACCAGGGAAGTGCCATGCTACTTCTTAATAAAACAAACGTCGACTCCTTCCCACGGGAGACAGAATTGAGCAACGTTCTGAGAGCACACTGTGCTCCTTGGGGCACTGAGTGAACGTGATGTTTAGAAGATGCTCTAGAAGCTTGCACGTGTCTCCTGGGAATAGAGTGAAGGGCAGTGGAGATGGGGCAGAGAAGCCGCCGCTGGAGGAGCAATGATTCACCCTTCCTGCAGGCCGGGCCTCCAGAAGCCCACGGGAAAGGACTTCGTTCCTCGTGAGCCCCGGCGTGAACCAGTGACCCCTGCTGGGCGCACGCGCCACCATGTCCTCCGACACTCCCCCCTCCACTTGCGTGTCCACAAGAGCTGCAGAGAAGGACCTGCCAGGTCCCTAGGTCTCTGCCAGTGGCTTCCCCGATCCCCTGGGAGGACGATGTCGCCTGTCTTTGTATAAGGACAACACCCTGAACCAAGAGATGGATAGAGTTACTCATCTGAGGAGGAAAACCCAGTCAAAGGAATTTTCCCACCCACGGCCTCGGTGGTGGGGGGCAGGGGGAAAGTGCTTACAGGGTCCTTCCAGATGGCACGGAGGCAGCTGTTAGGGATCGCTTTGTTGTGTTAACCGCAGGATGAGTGAGTTAACTAAACATGTCAGAAGTACCAGTGAAGCATGTCCGACAAGATACTTTCGTGGGAGGAGCTGTCCCGCAGCGCCAATAACAGTAAGTGCCACCTTCTGTCCTCCCAGCCCTGGGAGACGGGGCGGAGGGCATTCAGCTTGTGTTTAGCTTCTGAGCATGATTTCACGGGATGCATAACAACGTTTTCCTCCCCATCACCTATACTGTCTTCATTCTTAAGGTAGACAATTTATTTTAAAAAGAGGCGGCAAGAAGCGTTTGGCCGTGTCCCTGCCAGCTTTCCCGGGCATCGCGCACCAGGGCGCTGGGCTGTCCCTCCGTGTGCTGCACACAGAGCTGGCCCCAGGGAAGCCCTGGGCAGTGGTTTAACTTATGTCTGCCTCGGAGTTTTTAAATACTGGCTTTATTTGTATGGGCTTAAAAAATTATAATCTAGCAAATGTTTCCAATTTAAGCCGTGGGTAAAATTTTCCTAGCAGAAAATTACACGGTAAGCTGGAGAAATGGAATAGAAAGCCGCACGGGGTTCTCCTTAAGGTTTTTTGTATTCTCATGGGACTCGAAGGTGCCTCGGGCCTCCAGAGACGAAGGGACTGGGGCGGAGGGTGTGGAGCTGCCCCTCCCCGAGTGTCCTGCGCACCTGCAGAGGGCAGCATCTGAGCTGCGCAAGCGCTGCATCTCCAGCTGATGTAACCCAGCGCCCCAGATGGCCACATTCCCCACAGACAGGGGTACCCGTATACCCTATTCATCAAGGCATCCTGAAAAGGGGGCTCCCAGTCTCTCTGGGGAACCCCGAAGGAACCGACCACCCCAGTATATTCTTGCCGACCCCTCTGCGGACGTGGAGGAAGCTAGGAGGCCCTGGGAAAGCTTTTTATCCTGACCCCAAAATCTGGTGCCTCACTTGTGGGCCCCATAGCCCCTAGAGTTTCCCCTGTCCTGGAACCTAACCCACTGTCAAAAAAACTGCCTGCGTGTCTGGACCCCTGCTAGCCTGCTGAGGCCGTGAGGACTGGCGCCCTGTCTTGTTCACTTTGTGTCTCCAGCATAGTGCTTCCCATGTAAAATCCAACAAACATCTGTTTCTTCTGTTCTTCATAAATTTTGTGTGTTTTCTCACCTCCCGCCACCCCAGATCTCAGTTAACTTTCACTGTGTGAGTGTACACGCATGCGCGGAACACATACGTGAGCTCACACACACACACACACACACACACACACACACACCCCGACTGCAGTCCTGTGTTGCCTCAAATCCCTGGCAGTCTAATTTCCCAAAGGCCCCAAATGCAGTGGCATTCCCCCGTTCTCACTGATTTCACCTCCCTGCTACGTTTAACAATGCTAGCATCCCCTCCCGGAAACCCTCCCGTTCTTCCACCTGCCCACATCACACCTGTGGAGCCCAGCTCAGGCCCCGTTCCGCTTCGAAACCCCCAGCCAGCCCCACACTCACCCCGCCCTAAATTGCTGCTGTGCTCTCCTCTGCGTGCACCCTGCAGCAACTTACCTGTTCCTGTGTGTTAAGACGTCATTCCACGGTTAGATTGTAAGGTCGTGTGCAAGTGCATCCACCTCATCTCCTTACCTGGTTTTCCAGGGTCTAGCCCAGTGCCAGGCTCTTAGGAGGCAATCAGTGAGTGCCTGCTGATTGATTTTGAAGCATCTGTCTTTATCAGTAGTACTGAGAAGTGACTCGTGGCTCTGTAGCACTGCTGTTAATCCCTCAATGAAAGACATGACTGTCCCAACCCCTCCCTCGGACGTGGCCCTAAGTTGGCCCCCATACGAGCTGTTTTCCTTTGGAGCCCTTGTTACATCCTATCATCATCTGTTTATTTGTTTACTTACACTGGACTTACCTGCCTTGCTTGCTCTCCTGTCCTCTGAGCCTCATTCAGCTCCTGCTACGTTGTAATCTCGGTGAATCCGTGATGCGTGAATAGACGGTGCAGAATATCCTCATCCCAGTTTCAGATTGTATCTGTCTTGTCTTTTCTTGGACTCTCGACTCCTTGCTGCAACATCCCTTGGCTTATGTGCTACCCTTTCCCGCCAGAGAAGCCCCCAGCCCCACAGGTTCTGTGTACTGATGGCCAATATTATTTCAGTCTTTCACACCAACTTTAACATATTGATTATAATGCCTTAGGAACTGTTATCCAGAATCACTTGGGGGTGATGGGGTTAGTTGACATTTATTGAAGGTCTGTGTACCTACCTTGTGTCTTATTTGAGTTATACTTTCACAACTCTGAGAATTAACATTATTATTTTCGCTTTATAAATAAACTAAAGCTCAAAAGGGTTAAACAGTGTGTCCAAGCTGTGTAACAAGTGACAGAGGGAAAATCTGAATCCTGGTCTTCCTGATCTCAAAGCTTATACTGCTGTCTCTCTGTTCCCCGTTAAATGGGCCATTAAATGGGAGCTTGCTTAATAGTACTTGAGGGTAAAAAGGCAGCGCGCGTAAGTACTAACTCAAGATAAACTAATGCTCGTGAGGAAAATCAGAGATAAGGAAAAGATACTCATTGGTAGGTTGATTCTAAGCAGGGATTGACAGAGGTCAGCTTCTAACACCTTAAAAGTTCAAAAGGGTGACCGCTGAGCACCTAAGAAGACCACCTTTGGGGGCTCTGTGACGGGGCTGTTAGTGGAGAGTGTAGGTTGACCCCTGACCCCCCCACCCCGAGAAAGCAGCAGGAATCCCGTTAGTGAAGCATGCTCACTGACTCTCGTTCTCCCCTTTGGTGATGGGCTCAGTACAAGCCTCAGCACCATACTTAGATTACGGCAACTGTAGAAGGCAAAGACTTCCAGTGCTCACGGGAAGGGGAAGGGCAGAGAAGTTACGGGAAGCTGTGAAAATGCCTCTGTCGAGCTTATATCCTCATAGTTAAGAAACCTTAGCACCAACTCATACAGTTTTCTTGACCAAACCTTTTTGTGCTCTGGTCTCCCCAACTGCAGGTGATGTCTGTGCATCTAGGTCTTAAGAGGCTGCAGGCACAGGTCCCAAGTTCCTCAGAGAAGTGACAGCAAGGATGGAAGAAGCATAGTGCAGAATTAAGCTTTATCACGTGCTTTTACAAGAAAAGGTCAATTGAAGGAGGACTTCCCAGCAGCTTAAATGAACCATTCCAAATACTTTTCCAAAGACTGAAAAGCTCCCAGAAAACAGCAGACTGGCATTCCTTCCCCACAGTCTGCTGCACGTCTCAGCCACTGTCAAAAAGGGGAAGAGCTCCTCTCTGACTTGGGTCCTACCCTCATTTTTATGATCAGACAATTTTGGAAACACGCTATCATTTTATAACGTTGTTTAAATATTCCAGAATTGTGTGTGACTCCACGTCGGCTTGAATTGTGTGTGTTTACCCGGATAGATCTTCCTTCCCATGTGTACTTCTCCACTTGCTTGATTTTTTTTTTAGATTGATCTTTCTGTTGTAAGACAGTACTGCATATACCTGTTGCTTTTCTCAACCGTTTCTCTTACTGGTCAAGATCCTCTTGAATTTCAGTGCCAACTCTGAAGAATCTTCCTCACATAGTATGTCCCTGTTTTTTTTTTGTTTGTTTTTTGTTTTTTTTTTTGCGGTATGCGGGCCTCTCACTGTTGTGGCCTCTCCCGTTGCGGAGCACAGGCTCCGGACGCGCAGGCTCAGCGGCCATGGCTCATGGGCCCAGCTGCTCCGCGGCATGTGGGATCTTCCCGGACCGGGGCACGAACCCGTGTCTCCTGCATCGGCAGGCGGATTCTCAACCACTGCGCCACCAGGGAAGCCCAGTATGTCCCTGTTTTGACGGCATCTTGAAGCACCTGAGCAGAGTCCCGCTCAGTAGCACTCGGCTGAAAAGGTCACACCTGTGAGCCAGGTCTACTCAGACCTGTCCGCTGATGAGCAAGCCCGCTCCCTGGCCTTGGCTGTGTTTAAGTTCCTCCTCCAAAGGGTTGTAATCATTAACTTAGACATTTCAATAGGCAAGTCACTTGACAGGACAGACTTCTCCTGCACGGCACTGCTGAGTCACTCAACCTCTTGCTGGCTGAAACGTGAGCGTTTGAGGGCCAGGCCTCCCTGAGAAACCTTCCTTGGAGCTGCTCCGAAGCCCTCCCAGGAGCTGGGCAGGTCCCGTGTGCGGAAGACTCAGGCATTCCCTCGAGCAACCAGTTTTCAGGAACGAAGACCTCGACGACCTGGGCTCCCCGCTCCTGTGATGTGGTGAAAGGTGCTTTCCACCTTTAAAGTTAGACCACATAGGAGAGAGCGCCACCTTTAATAACTTAGACCACATAGGAGAGAGCGTCACCCCGATCCTGTTCTAGATTGTCCTCCGCCCGATTCCCAAGCAGGAAAAGGACAAATTTACAGACTCGTGCTGCCCTCTGCTGGCCCTCTGGAGTCTGTGCTGCTGCAGCGGGAGGTTGCAAAACCAGTTTTGGAAATGGAAGCCTCCTGTGCAGGCTGGTATAGGGTCCATACAGTGCTTTATTTCATAAGACATCTAGCTGAACACACCTTGAGGGGCTGTGAAATGCACGCAGCCACACCAGCTTCACACAGAGAGAACTCCAGCTTGAGGAGGTGTGTGTCGCTCGCTGGGCAGGAACTTTCCCAACCTGTGTGTCTTAAGCAGGAAAGAGAAGATGCTCCTTTTTCCTTCTTCTAAAAAATTCATCTCTCTATCACACTGGTGGAGTGATGAGAGAAAACAACGGACTTTGTTTCCTCTGTCAACTCTGGGATATTTCCTAAGGGCTCAGACTGTCTTTTAAATTCCAGGTGCTGATCTTCTGAACAAATGCCCGCTGAGGATTTCTGTGCCTGGAAAATACCTGTCTACAGATGTATTCTTTGTCACCCTACGTAAGTAGAGGCTTGTGCTCAAAAATCAGTCTCAAGGGAGCTTTGTTTTATTTTGTTCCTGGAGGATTCCCCCAGTAAGTTTTTTTTTTAGGTGGTCATCAGTGTTTGATCTCGGTTTTCTTTTATCTGAAACACTCAACTTCCAATTTACTGTCAGAAAAAGTCTATAACGTGAACTTCTGCTTAAAATCAAAGGTATGGATCCCATATTCAGGTCCCAGAATGGGAAGAGGAGAAGGCAGAAAACATTAAAACCACTCCCTTCGGTCAATTCAGTTGGAGATGCCCTTCGTAGATCCGAGGGCAGCTTTTCGGGGTTTGGTATTCGTCAGACTCCCCTGTGGTTAGCGACTGTGGAATGTGCCCCATACAGCTCAGGGTGTGGGCGCGGGATCCGGGAGCCCGTCCGTTTGGGAGCTGTGACAGATCTCTTAGGCACATCTCTGCTTATAACAGGCTGAAGGAAAACCGATTTCTTATTTTTATCATTGTAACCATCATTTATTGAATGTGTACCTGTGCTATTTCTAGTTCCACTTGCTTCTCCTTCTCTGTCTTAATTCTCACAACAATCTTACGTGGTAGGTCTTGTTATTACCCTGGTTTCACAGAGGAGGAGACCGAGGCACAGAGAGTCAGGTAACCTCCCCCAGTTTGTGCGGGGAGCGAGTTCCAGAACTTGACATTCCAGCCCCAGGAATCTGCGTTGGACCATCCCACCAAACTGCCCCATAGAAACGGGCAGCTTTGGAGGACGAGCTGGCAGGCTGTACTCGGAGACGGTGTTTTAGCACTGCCACAATCCCATGCGGGAGGGGGCTGCTGGACTTAAAAAGACTTGAGCTTGCTTAAGACTAGTAGGAGAACAAGGCTTTAGAGACGACGTGACTTGCTGAAGGTCACACGCTGCAAGTCAGAGTGTGGCGGACGGTCTGGGGCCAAATCCTACCGGTTTCCAAGTTTTCTCCTTCCTCTTGGTTGTCAGGTGCCGCTTCTGCTGTTCGGGACCAAAGCTGGTTTCAGTGATTTGCCCATGTGCTTATTGACGAAGCCCTGCACCTCAGAGCCCGTTTGTGTTCAGAGGTCCACATGGCCATGTGAAGATCGGCCGTTACAGCATCTACAAAGCACCAAGCAGCAAAGAATGGTGAGTAAGAGCCTGGGCCTGGAATCAGGCAGAGTGGAGTCTGAATCCTGGTCTTGCCATTCCTGAACTTTGTGACCAAGAGCAAGTGCTGTACCCTCGCCCTGTCTCTGTTCCTCCACCTGAAAAACGGAAATAACGCCACTAGCCTTGTAGGTGGTTGTGAACGATGAGAAAATGCATAGAAAGCACGTAGCACAGTGTTAGGCACAGAGTGAGTCTTCCAAAAACGGAAGCTGTTGTCACTTACCAGAGTACCTTTCCATCCACTTCGCAGTTCATGTTGGCCTTCACTCTGAAAAGGCACTGCAGCGTCCTGATCCATCTCATAAAACAATATTTGTGTGTAGTGCTTTTTAAAAAATTACAGTTGTTGCCATATACGGAATTCCATATGCCTCTAAGAACCACTGCAGGATAGGACTTTGTATCTCCATCCTCTAGATCGGCACGCTGAGGCTCGGCAAAATTAAATGATTGCCCAGGATCCCATAGCTAGTCAACAGCACAGCCAGAGCTTCAGCTCGGAGCCAGAGCTCCAGATCCTGCGCTACTTACTTATCTGCTTCCTGTAAGAAAGTATTCATTAGAGGCATGTAAGTCAACAGAGAACTACTTCCCACCGTACGATCCAGCACCTTCCGACCGACAACAGTCGCATCTTTAGTCTGGCCTGAATATTTGGGTTAGGACTCTTGTATCCTGAAGTCTGTAACGTTCTGAAGCTGCCTTCTTTAAAGAAGCGTCATAGTCAGATACTGTCTCCTTGTGAAATATCCTCTAGCCCCAGGGGATATTATCTTAATCCAGTTTGCTCGTGCAAGAACAGACTGGCATTTCACTTCAAGGAAGACAGCGTGTTTCCACTGTTCTGCTTTTGCCACACAGGAGTTACCGGTGTGGCTTTATTGATTCACATTTCAGGCTCTAGCTTTCCTGTCAGATCTGGAAGAAAAAAACGAAGAATGGCAGCTTGCTGCAAAACAGCATGAAGTAAGGAATCGCAGGTGGGATTTTGAAATAGAAACACATTCTTGTAGCCCCTGTGCCCAGAGACACCAAGGAGGGATTTTGTTCTTGAAAGGTGGTCACTTTAAAGGGGAGGTGGAGAGTTTAACAATGTGAAGTGTGTGTTCTGTGTTAAAAGAGGTGTTAAAAAATAACATTCCTTTCAAACGATGCAGTACCTTAAAACTGTCAATGGTTAAAATAGAGACACCCTGAGTTACAGAAGTTCAGCCCTGCCGTCTCCTGCCCTGAAAATACAGAACAATCAGGTTGATTGTTGGAGGATGGGGAGGAGTGGAAACATGCTGATGTTTACTGAGTAAAATCTTTCCTTGCAGTTGACTGTCACTGAAAGACTCAACAAAGTAAGCAGATACCACGTGCTGTCATCCTGTTTACCTATGTACATCCTGGAAAGAGAATGAACGAGCCCCTGTTAATTTATCAGCTGTTTTTTTTTTTTTTTCACTTCCCTACTAGTGAACAATGCGAGTTTTTTCTCAGTGTTAATTTGATAGCCAGTCTGCCCATGCAGACGCTTTGCGGGAAACCGACCTCTTGCTGGACGATTAAACACAAACAGAGGTCCAGCTCAAGATCTCTAATTCACTGTATTTTGTTTAAGTCATTT
Source organism: Kogia breviceps (assembly GCF_026419965.1). Classification (NCBI taxonomy): domain Eukaryota; kingdom Metazoa; phylum Chordata; class Mammalia; order Artiodactyla; family Physeteridae; genus Kogia; species Kogia breviceps. Next base: position 21,882,485 of record NC_081318.1, read on the forward strand.
CACAGTCACCAGCTAAATACCTCAGTTTCCCCCCAAGGGCTTACAGACTTCAGAGAAGTATACTACGTGACTGATCTCTGTGCTAGTAATTACTCTTTGTCTGCTGAAAATGCCTCCTCGTGTGAAGAGACATACATGGGAAAGAATATATCCACCTTCGTTCTTCTGCTGAATTTTTTGAGAAACATACTTAAAGGAAAATACAGAAAACTTACCATATCTCTTTGTTTCTGCTCAGGTAACAGAATGGTATGGTGTGTGTGTGTGTGTGTGTGTGTGTGTGTGTGTGTGTGTGTGTGTGTGTGTGTGTGCGCGCGCGCGCACATGCGCATATATGTGCATGTGTGAGTGTGACATATATTTGATGTATAAGATATGTATGATCTTATCAGTCATAAGTGAAAGGAAGAAATTCACTCTTCAGGGAAACAAGCAAAAAAAAAAAACCCAACAAAACAAAAAAACTTCTAAGTGGCAGTAAACAAAAGCTGTAACCAGTCATTTGTAAAAAGTAAGCAGACCTTTTTGTTCTGGATTTTGAATTTTTTAACTAATGAGAACAATCTGGCTGCATCTTGCATACTTCAGTCATTGTTATTATCGATTACAATAGCATATCCAGAAGGATACAGGGGACCCCTAAATTAATCACAAAATTCGTGAAATAGTTATTTGAGAGTGCCAGTGATTCTTGGCACTTTTTCAAGTTTAAATGCTTGACTTTATTATCCAGTTGAAATATTTAACTGCCTGTCACTTGACAAAATATGTGCATTTCTTTGCAGTTAGTGAGCTACTTTGATGAAGTTAGTGATTGCTACCCAGTTCTGCAGCCCATAGTATTCTATTTCCTTATTTAAAGGATGAAAAAACTGTCCTAGTAATGGTAGGCACGTGCAGTGATGCTTTTCCATTGTGAAGGGTGAGTCTGCATTGGGATCTCCTATTGAGGGGTAAGTGGCCAAGCCTGTCAGGGGTAAGAATGGGAATCAGACCTGAGCTGAAGCCCCTGTCCCTCCTGGCTTATTAACATCCTAATGAACCCACCTGAAATCCTCAACCACAGGCACATTGTAATTGGCTGTTCTTCCCACAGTCATTTGATGTATGAGGAAAGTTAAAAGGCAAAGCTAAGTTTCTGTTAATTTATTTAAGCAAAGAAAGCAGAATAAGCAGACGGTACAGCCAAGATTAGAACCATTCTCACAAGGTAGACGCTATCATGATAAAACCAAAAAAGGGTGGGGAAATGTTTCAGGTTAAAAGAAACCAAAGAGTCTTAATGAGTGAACCTCAACAGGATTTGGGGTTGAAAACAAGTCAACAAAACCACAAAAGAAGTTTTTTGGAGAAAGTGGGAAAAGTTGGATATAGGCTCCACATTAGATGATGCTAAGAAATTGTTAATTTTCTTAGGTATGAATAAGATATTTTAACTATATAGAAGAAGGGCCTTATTTTTTTAGGCCTGCTCAAGAAATTAGGAAAACAGTGTCAGGATGGTTCTTGATTTACTTTCAAATGATTCAGCAAAAAGTATACATATGTTGTACATGTAGATAACGTCACTAAAGCAAAAGTGGCAAAAATGAACAGTTACTGAATTTAGGTGGAAGAAATTTAGGAATACATTTATTGTCATTCAAAGTTTACGTGTGAAATTTTTCATAACCATTTTTAAAAAAGAATGCACATCTCATCAGTTAGGTGTCCCAGATACAGTAAGTATCTTCTTGAATCCCTAGAACCCTGAAGGGGGAACGGCAGTAGGCTTCCTAATAAAATGATATCAAGAACCATGATGGGAAGGAGAAAAGAACTGCAGCAAAAAATAATTTAAGGAGAACTGGGAGTGCAGTGAGTGGAGGGGAGCAGAATCTTAAGTAAAGCCAACAAAAATCCTTTACTCATAGGTGCAATCTAAGGAATTCCATTCTGGAAAAAACATTAGGATCTCATTAGCATCAATATATTACTTTGCCTCTGAGCTATTCCATTGTCCTCCTTAGACCCCCAAATCACAGTCATCCTTTGAATCAAACAAAATTATCTTCAAACGAAAGCACCAGGTTTAAGGAAGCGTTTTCTTGAACTCGTACCAGAGTGCCTGCTTAAGTAAGGTACCATTTACATGTATGTTGTAGCACTTTGACTTATCCTGCACCTGGGCACTCTGACCCCTGGATCAGCTCTGGCCGATCTTTTCCCCAAGGAAAGGATTTCCCTGGACCTCCCACCAGGAGTGAAGGAGTTGATGTGTGCCGTTGCCTCTAAATGATAAAACCGAATCTTTGGGCAGCTCAAGAATAAAGAGTCACAGGCACACACACACAGACACACACACACAGACACACACACACTCGCCCCGCATCAGATTTGGTGAGAGCAGCACGTGCACAGAGATTTGCTAAAGCTCGATTTAGACCACAAAGTAAATACATCACAGCGGAGCTTCGACGTTTTCCTTTCTAGGTTGTCTTATTTATTGTAAGAGAGCACTCTGAAGGAAGAACAGATCCTAAAGCTTCTTCAGGAAGCTGGTTTCACATGGTGGTTTAGATTTAAATAGTGATTGTCTAGCACCATTTGAAATCAGTGTTCTTGGGGGAGACCAGCTGCGCTGCCAGCGGCAAAAGGAACGAATGGGACCAGCCCTGAAGACTTTGAAAGCAAAGACCAGCCGGTGAGGAGAGCCCACCTGGCGCTGCTGCTGCAGCTGAGCCGTCCTCCCCGCCGCCCCCCACCGGTGAGCAGTGGTGTTACAAACAACAGGCTAATTATGCGACGTCTCACTGCTAGAACTTCACACTCGTGTGTACGATAAACCTTCTATAGTACTTTTCCTGTAATACAGACTCCGTCGTGCGTGGGTTAAAAGGCTGAGTGTATGGCAGATTTATTCATCTTTGGGCCCTTCCCAACCCTCGCATCCTCCTGTGACCCCTTAGAGGATGACTGATTTCTTTTGGTGTTCAGAGTCAATATAATTTTCTAGCACCATCTGAAATCGGTTATAATGATTGGGGAAGAGCACCGTGCCGCTGATTAAGAGGAGAAAACGTATTGGTGACCTTTAGGGCCGTGAAGAAGAAACAAGAAAACAAAAATACCAAGGTGGTTATTCTTCTTTCAGTTTTTGAGTTTCATTGCCTTGAATGACGTGTGTTTTTAATGCTAATAAATGGTTAATTATTAGCATATTGCTAATGGTTGTATTTTAGAGGAAGGCCACAGAATTTGTGGGGATATTTTTTTTTTTTTTTTTTTTTTTTTTTGCGGTACGCGGGCCTCTCACTGTTGTGGCGTCTCCCTTTGCAGAGCACAGGCTCTGGACGCGCAGGCTCAGCAGCCATGGTTCACGGGCCCAGCCGCTCCGCGGCATGTGGGATCTTCCCGGACCGGGGCACGAACCCGCGTCCCCTGCATCGTCAGGCGGACTCTCAACCACTGCGCCACCAGGGAAGCCCGGGATATTTGTTTTGATGCTGGATACCTAGGAAAAAGTGGGTGAAGTCGATGCCTTGGGTGAAGTCGATGCCTCGGGTCACTTGAATGGCGTAGAGCAGGAGTATATCCCGCCCCCAGTGAGGAGCTTGTAGACCTCACCTTCAGACGCTCCCCTGCCTCCGTGGAGTAGAGTGGATCCCGTGGTCCACCAGGCCCTTTTCTTACAGGCAGCGCCAGGCTCAGGTGGGCTGGAAGCTAAATCAAACAAGGCGCGGCAGGGAACACGGCACGGACGACTAGGTTTCTGTGTCCAGGACACGACAAAGTTAGCGTCTCCATTCGGTTTGGAAAGCAAGGTGAAGAAGGCCCCAGCTCACACTTGAACTACTTTCCTAAATTTTACCTTCTTGCTGTGGAAGGGAAGTTGTTAGACCGAAGACAGCGCCGGGTTTTCTAGGTCCGAGCAGGGGGCTGAAAAGGCGCGGGAGGCAGCTGCCTCAGCCGCCCACCTCCCAGGGCTCCTCGGCCGCTGCTTTCTGCCCCAGGTACTGATTTAGCCGAAGGTCAGCCTTCCACGCCACCAGCTGTCTCCACGTGCCATCCTGCTGCATGGAAAGGGCGCCTTTGGAAAGTCCAGGCCTTGTCCTTCCACTTTCCCTCCGGCCTGGAGCAGCTCCGCAGCCTGACGTCAGGTGACAGCTCGCCCTGCTTCCCAAAGCTCAGGCCTCCACCTCCCTACCCTTCCCACACCCGCCCTGCCTCTCCCCACTCCTACTTACAATTTGTCCGGGAAAGTCCTTTCACCTCAGGGCTAGGACTTGGAATTTCTGTCTGCCGTGCAAATCAAATGAGACCGTTTCGCTTCCTTTTCCGTCCTGTGGTTATTATTTCCCCAGAACTCTGTCTTTTGCTTTCTTACTTGCTCTGTTTTTCCTGAGTAACCTTACTTAACTCCCGTTTCCAGATACACCTGCTACGAGATGACTTTCCCCAACTAGAGCTCCAGCCACAGATATTTTTCACAACTCCTTGTTTCCATATTTCTAGTTTTTTCATACAAAAATCTTTAAGTTTTAAAAGAAAGGATCACTTGTTCATTCAGACAGCTTTACCAGACCTGGCCACCCAATAAGTCACACACGCACACGGGTATTTGGAAGGTAATTTGCATGACTCTTCAACTGGTCAAGTCAGGACCAAGCAGCCACTTTCCCTGCAACCTTCTTCCACAAAGGACGCCTTACTCAAAACAGGCTATGGGGCAGCTGTACTTGAACCTTGCCTCCAGAGGGTACTAGATAGCTCAACCTACTGTTCTAAACCTCTTTCAATGATAATGCCAAAGCTGTGCTCATTTTCATTGCCCCAAACCAGCTCTCGCCGTGCTTAAAGCTGACCGCCTCCCCTGCCGAGGCCTCACCCACACTCTCCAAGCCTTGCCTCTCTTCTGTCTTAACTTCTTCAAAATCCACTCCTTTCTCTGCACCCTCAGTAGCCTCCTAGGTGGCTTTCTTGCCCCACCTCTTAACCTTTAGTCCAGCTGTTGTGTTTAGTCCAGTTATTCTTCTACTGACACGTGACTTTGCTCCCTCTCCACCTTTCCTGGGTCTCACCCCTGCCTGGGTGGCCACCCTCTTCTCCAGACACCCACCACCCCCCCCCCCCGCCCCCGCAGTTAGGGCCTGGCTTCCGAGCTCACCCAGCTGCTTGCTGCTGCTGACCTGCAGGCACCGGCACATTTCCAAGCATGCGTGTAATATTCCCTCTGTGCCCAGATCTTTCCTCTCTTCCTCCTCCTCCTCAGCCTGAGAACTCCAGCAGTTCTTCAGCATCAGGCTCAAGTGACTCTAAATCAGATGAGAAACAACAACAATGATGACGATAGTAACAGCTAACACTGAGCTCTTATTTTGTGCTAGGCACTTGCTCAGCATTTTACATGAATTATCTCACTTAATCTAACTTTCAGAATAGTCCCAGGAAGTAGGTATTAATGCAAATTTCTGCACGTGAGAGAACAAACAGAAGAATTAAATAATTTGTCCAAGATCGTGTAACTGTAAGGTTTTCGCATAGGAGTACAAACCCCGATCGCCCTGATTCCAGGGCCTCTCTCTCCATCAGTGCTGTTCTCTTTATTGTGGATGTAATCATGGGGCTGCTTGTTCGGTAGATGGCCTCTCAGATGGCCCCCCACTGATCCCCACCTATGGGTATTCATGACCTGTGTGTAGTCCCCTCTCCTTGAGCGTGGGCTGGACCTAGTGACTTGCTTCTTCCAGGTAAAATGCAGCAGAAGTGGATGTCTCTTTCGAGATTAGGTTACAAATGGACTGTGATTCTTTCATGTTTTTGCATGTGCTGTCTGTCTGTCTCTCTCTCTAAGGAAAGACACCTGCCACGTTGGGATCTGCCCAGTGGAGAGGCACATCTGGCAAGGAATTGATGTCTTCAGACAGTAGCTCATGAGGACCCGAGGCCTTCCAAGAGCCACATGAGTGAACTTGAAAATGAATCCCCCTGCAACCAGCCTGGGTATGATTGCAGCTTCAGCCAAACCCTTGACTGTAGCCTATGAGAGACCCTGAGCCAGAGGACCCAGTTAAAATGTGCCCAGATTCCTGACCCACAGAAATTGGGACATAATACATGTTTGTTGTTTTAAGCCACTACATTTTGGGGTTATTTGTTATGCAGCAGTAGATAACTATACAACTCATAGTACTCATGTCTAGACTCAAACTTTCTGCTTACAGTATCTAACTTTTTAGATAAACTTTTTGTTGGAATAACTTTAAAGAAAAGGTGTACAAAGAAGTTTTCTATCTCTCACTCTCTGTTATATTGTATGTAATCATGGTACATTGTCAATACTAACAAACCAACATTGGTACCTTATTGTTAACTAAATTTCAGACTTGATTCACATCTCACTAGTTTTTCCACTGTCTTTTTTCTATTCCAGGATTGGGGTCATATTTGTAATAGCCTAATAGATATCACACCTGATAACTCTTGTTTGTGTTTGTGTATGTGTAGAGAAAGAGAGATGAAATATATATGTGTTTGCTAAAATTTGGGAGACCTACCCATAGATAAGAAAGGAATATTACCAAAGTCTTTAATCAGGGATCTTCTTTATAATTATTTGGAAAAATAACCATTACATTAACTTAACTGAAAACTATTATGTGAAGTTACTGAGGGGAGAAGTGGGAGTGGCTCCAAGTAATAAATGATAAGGCCCTAACAAGTCACAAATACTTTAAAAAAATAAAATACACTTTTCTAAAAAGCAGTAATTTTTTTTTTTTTTTTTTTTTTTTTTTTTGCGGTACGCGGGCCTCTCACTGTTGTGGCCTCTCCCGTTGCGGAGCACAGGCTCCGGACGCACAGTCTCAGCGGCCATGGCTCACGGGCCCAGCCGCTCCACGGCACATGGGATCTTCCCGGACCAGGGCACGAACCCGCGTCCCCTGCATCGGCGGGCGGACTCTCAACCACTGCGCCACCAGGGAAGCCCAGCAGTAATATTTTAATAAACTAAAACTTTTAAAGTTTTCATTTATTAATAAGCATGTCAAATACTACAAGATTCACAAATGGTTCTTTTGCCTTATGATGTTGGTATAAATTAATTTTTATTTATATAATATGCAAATACCTAATTTGCTTTTAACTATTTAAATGGCAACTATTCAACTAAAAGTACTAATCTGCATTTTCCTTCATTCCTGTGCAGTGTGATCCTGGCAAGTCACTTGGTCTTTCCAGGTTTTTCTTTGGAATGAATTTATATTACGAGAATTTTACCACAAATTAGTCATGCACCACAACCACTTAGTAGCTGTAAACATTTTGCAAACAAAACTGTGTGCAAAGTTTAATAAAACTAACCACTCTCTAATTGCTTAAACATTTAGCTGCATTATTTTGCAGCATTGTTCCAAGTGATTCTTAAAGAACAATCCACATAAAAGTAAAACTTTTAGGAAAGAATGAGTGATGTTGCTTAAAGGAGAAAAGACATCCCATTTTTACATACACTCTCGTGGTTGAGTTTAAAAATGACATCACGTGACTTAGGAGAAAATAACAAGCACAGCGAAGCTTTGGATAGATCCTAAAAAGCTATTAAGTGAGATAGGATTTTTCAGATCTTCTTGGCGACCTACCAAAAACCCAAATAAACAAACCACTAAAAAGTAACAACAGAAACAAATTTGAACTCTGAAAATAATGCACACATGAGACCCCAAGTCTTAGTGGCCAAGGTTTGCTTCTTGTCTCTTAAGGATCAAGCTCTTCTTTGTGGCCAGAATGACTTACCTGATTTTCAGTAATTGACTATTGAATAAAACAGACAATAGAAGATGTTGCAGAAGGATGGGATGCCAAAGAATGAGAAATAAATATGATTGGGGAAAAAAGGAGCAGAATACAGTGTAACCTCATTCACAAGCCGTCACTTCCCAGAACTCTGAATTCATTAAGTTTTCCACACTTCTCTACTCTGAAAGTGTCAGATGACAAGAAAGCAAGCTGTTAAGTTTACTGAAGAACTGCATGCATAAATATTTCTAATATTATATTTTGAGGTTAGTACATAATTCATTTCTGTCTAATGTGCCTAAAGTATAATCTTGGCTATGCAGGATGATGACTGATCCTCAGAAACCGTGGAAACCATAAATCATCGAAGGCTTCAATCATATTCATCATCCTATGCTTACTAAAGCCAGAAGAATGTAGAAATATGTTGTAGAGACTTTGTAAACAACTCTCATTTAGCCAAAAGTAAAATAAAATCTGTATACTCTATAGACAGAATCCAGTATTCTTTATATTTTATTACTGTTACAAGTCACCTAACATAAAGTTCACCATTTTAACCACTTAAAGTGTACAATTCAGTGGCTTTTTGTACATTCACGACGCTGTGCAGCCTTCACCACTATCTAGTTCAAGCACATTTTCATCACCCCCAAAAGAAACTCGGTAGCCATTAAGTAGGCATGCCTCAGTACCCCTCTGCCCCTGGTCTGCTTTCCGTGGATTTGCCTATTCTGGGCATTGATCCAAATGGATTCGCAAAATATGGACGCCTGGCTCCACTCAATTGGCATAATGTTTTCAAGGCTCTTCCATGTTGTAGCAGTGTCTGTACTTCATTGCTTTTGTGGCTGAATCACATTCCACTGTATGGGTAGACCACATTTTGTTTATTTGCCATCAGTTTGATGGGCATTTGGCTTGTTGTTCTTTACATTTACATTTTTATTTCTACCAATGGCATACATGTCCATAGACTATCAAGTCAGATGGTGCTAGTCCCACAATAACAATGAGCCATCCTCTGCCCTCCCACAAGCAACCACTTTCAGCCCATTTGTTTCTTTTGTTTTTAAAGAGTTACATTTTATTTATTTTTTATTTTTTGGCTGCATTGGGTCTTCATTGCTGTGCGCAGGCTTTCTCTAGCTGGGGCTACTCTTTGTTGCAGTGCGCCAGCTTCTCATTGCGGTGGCTTCTCTTGTTGCAGAGCACGGGCTCTAGGCGCCCGGGCTTCAGCAGTTACGGCACACGGGCTCATTAGTTGTGGCACATGGGCCCTAGAGCATGCGGGCTTCAGTAGTTGTGGCATGTGGGCTCAGTAGTTGTGGCTCATGGGCTCTAGAGCGCAGGCTCTGTAGTTGTGGCTCACAGGCTTAGTTGCTCCACAGCATGTGGGATCTTCCCGGACCAGGGCTGGAACCCGTGTCCCCTGCATTGGCAGGCAGACTCTTAACCACTGTGCCACTGGGGAAGTTCAGCCCATTTTGTTTCTTCTGATTATCTTCCTGCATTTAAATAGCCCAATCTAGGGCTTCCCTGGTGGTGCAGTGGTTGAGAGTCCGCCTGCCGATGCAGGGGACACGGGTCCGTGCCCTGGTCTAGGAGGATCCCGCATGCCGTGGAGCGGCTGGGCCCGTGGGCCATGGCGCGTCCGGAGCCTGTGCTGCGCAGTGGGAGAAGCCACAGCAGTGAGAAGCCCACGTACCACAAAAAAAAAAAAAAATAGCCCCAAATCTTCTGATTTTTCCCCTCCATTTAAAATGCTCCTATTGATACTTCTTCATTTTGGCTTTTTTTTTTTTTTTAACTTATTCTACTATGGGAAATGAGGATTTAGCTCTAACATCACCACTGAGGTATACTACTCCATTTACTGTCACAATTTAGTTACAGCACGATTTTTGGTTAAATCAAAAATTAGTGTTGATAAGTATATAAATACTGTTGACAGCATAGCCACATAGTTTTACATTTCCTTTTAAACTTTAATTCTGAAATTTCTGAAATAATAATTTCCTCATTTTAATTTGCTTAATTTTCTTTATCCTTAATTATTTACCAGTCTTTACTATAGAACCATAAGACCGTCTCAGCATTGTTTTCTCAGAGCTGTGTCTCCTCCTGCAGTGATCTGGACTGGCTGCTCTCTGGGCACGGTTCCCAGCCGTCATCCCAGGACTTCATTCCATTACCATCCTGGAAATTCTCTTATCTTTTCTCCTGGGTTGGATTCTCCACCCTGGATCACAGGATGTTTCTTGCTTTACTTTTAACTCTCATCCTCTCCCCCTTTTTTTTTTTTTTTGTGCCCATCCTTCAGTAGTTTCCTAAGAAAGGATGACCAGGAGGTAATATTTTGAGGCTTTTCATTTTACTCCTATTTTATTGATAATTTGACTGGAATTCCTGATGGGAAAACAGACGTTTGTTTTCTAGCCCCCCGTGTTGCTGAGTAGCCTGATACAATGCTGATTTCTGGCTCCTTTTCTCTGGAAGTTTTCAGAAGATTCTGTTTCTCCCTTGTGTTGTTTAAATTTCATCATATGTATGATAGAGGTTTTGTTCATTTATTTGACCACGTATTTATATCCCTTTCATTCTGGAGGTTTATTCTTTCAACTCTCAAAAATATTTCTGTTATTTCTTAGGTAATTTCCTTTATCCATTTTCACTATCCTTTCTAGAACTGTTATTTTTCCTATACTGGACCTCCTGGACTAACCCTGTGATTTTTTCCTATTTTCTCCTTTCCAGTTTCCTACCTTTTTGATCTTGTTCTACTTTCTGGGAAAATTCCCACCTGTATTTTCAAAACTTAATACAGAACTCTTATTTCTGCTAACGTGTTTAATATCTGAGAGTTTTTGTCTGTATTTTTTTTTTTTTTTTTTTTTTTTGCGATACGCGGGCCTCTCACTGTTGTGGCCTCTCCCGTTGCAGAGCGCAGGCGCCGGACGCGCAGGCTCAGCGGCCATGGCTCACGGGCCCAGCCGCTCCGCGGCACGTGGGATCTTCCCGGACTGGGGCACGAACCCGCGTCCCCTGCATCGGCAGGCAGACTCTCAACCACCGCGCCACCAGGGAAGCCCTTGTCTGTATTTTTTTAGCCTTTTGTTCCTATTTTCAGGATTCACAGAATGCCTCTGAAGATGTTAAATAGGTATCCCCCTTCCGCCTTTTTAAAGGTTTCTGCTCCCTGCATTGTCGGTGTTTATTCAGGTTCTTTGTGTTTTAATTTTTGGTTTTGTCTTTCATGTAAGAGGCTTGCTCAGATGTCTTGTGATCCTTGACTATCTGTTCATATTTAAGGATGGGGATCTTAAAACTGTTAGAAACTCACTATACATTGGCAGGACTTCCCCACTGGTGGGCTCATCTTAGGGTGGGTGGTAAGGCAGGATCATGACCTTCCAAAGATGTCCACATCCTAAACCCCAGAACCTGTGGAAATGTTACCTCACATGGCAAAAGGGACTTTGCAGATGAGATTCAGGTTAGGCCCTTGAGGTGGGGAGAGTAGCCTGCATTACCCAGGTGGGATCAATCTAATCACACGCGTTCTTAAAAGCAGAGAACCTTTCTCAGCTGTGGTCAGAGAGCCGCGGCTACGCAAGAAAGGTCAGAGAGTTGCCACGTTGCGAGTTTTGAAGGTGGAAGAAGGAAGCCGTGAGCCGGGAATACAGTCAGCCTCTAGAAGCTGGAAAAGGCGAGCAAAGAGGATCTCCGCTAGAGCTTCCAGAAGGGAACGCAGCCCCGCTGACACTGCTTTTACCCCAGTGAGACCTGTATCAGACTTCTGGCTTCCAGAATGGTATGGTCATAAATTCGTGTTGTTTTAAGCCCCTAAGTTTGTAATAATTTGTAACAGCAGCAGTAGAAAACTAATACAAGGTGATTGGAAGGACGGTCAGTCAGCTGCTTCACTGAGGATTCCCAGTGTCGTTATTTATAAAGTTTGGGGTGGTTTTTTTTTTTTTTTTTTTTTTTTTTTCCCTCTCTTGGTCTGGTCAATTTCCTCAGAAACGAACCCTTCGTTCTCCTGCTGGGGGTCTGTCAGTTAGACTGGGTCAAACTGCGTCACCGTAGGTTTCACTAGAATAAATTAAGGCATTAGGGCCTTCACAAATGTGGGAGGAGGCTGCTGAGGAAGGGAAGGGCTTGAAAGCCGCGGCTAGAGAATTAGTGACATTGTCACTGAAGACCTGAGCATGCAGCACTGGGGTGGGAGAAGCTGGAGGTACCAGGAAATTCCAAGAAGCCACAGCATCTACCAAAAGAGGCCGCGAAATGGAAACTTGTGGGGAGGGATCCATGAACCCGCCACAGCTGACCATTGGAATGATGGCGTTCTCTCCACTCAGCCGCCCAAACCTTACGCACGTACCTCTCGCGGCCAGATTGAGCCTGGAATCGTGCCGCGAAAGGGGTTCTGGGAAGCGTGGTTCCCAGCCTTAGACAGGCGTGGTGATGGCCGTGAGTTGACTGACAGTAGTAGACAACCCAGCCGGAGGTATATTGTAAGCCTGGCTGCCAGGTTCTGGAAGCTGAACAATGAGGAAAGCTCACTGTTCACAAGGTGGACTTAAATCTAACCCTCTTTGTAGTAAGGCACCTGATTCTCCCTTGGCTGTGCCTGAGATTCCTAAGTCCAGAGCTTCTCCAGAGAACGGAATTTATGTTGGGGAGGACTGGAGAGAAGACTGGAGTTTAACTGAGCCCTTACCCAGACTCCCAGTGAGACCGGTTTTCGGTCCCTGTCTTCAGAGGTGGCTGGCTGCACCTCCGACTTTCCCCCCGATCTGCACAGGAATCAGACTGCTTCTTGCGGGCTTTCTTCTCCGGGGTCTTAGGTTTCGGCCTAAGTTTCCTTACCACAAATCTGTCCCTTCTGTAAGATTTTGTTGACAGCCTCACGGGCTGCTGTCTACTCTCACATCCTCTTTGTCCTTGTTTCTTCATACTTATTTTACCCTTTATCATCGTATTAGTGGGATTTCAGAAGGAAGTCAACAAGCCCATGAGTTCACTGTGTTTAACTCGAACGTCTATAAGTTTTTTAAGGAAAAGTGTATAATATCGTGCAAAGAGCTCAAAGCCAAGTGGCCTAGGTCTACTTCCAGCTATCTTACCATTTTAAGGAACCACATTTTCTCATCTCTAAAACAAGGTGGTCCCAGGACTTCCTTGGTGGCGCAGTGGTTAAGAATCCGCCTGCCAATGCAGGGGACATGGGTTTGATCCCTGGTCCGGGAAGATCCCACATGCCACGGAGCAGCTAAGCCCGTGCGCCACAACTACTGAGCCTGCACTCTAGAGCCTGCGAGCCGTAACTACTGAAGCCCATGTGCCTAGAGCCCATGCTCCGCAACAAGAGAAGTCACTGCAATGAGAAGACCGTGCACCGCAACGAAGAGTAACCCCCTCTCACCGCAACTAGAGAAAGCCTGCGCGCAGCAACAAAGACCCCATGCAGCCAAAAATAAATAAATTTATTTAATAATTTTAAAAGGTGGTCCCATCGAGGTCCTTTTTTAAGGCTCTAACGACAGCTGTGGCCCCTCTCCCTTAGAAGAAAAATAGTACACATGCACAAACACACAAAACTGAGTATATTTTAGAAGGGTCACAGGTCTCTGAGGGCCTTCCAAGAAGCCTCCAAGGATATTAACCCCCAAGTTTAGAACCCCTGGCTCAGATCACCTCTGAGGTCACCCAACATTGATTTTTTCAAAGCTGTAAGGCTTAAATGTAGTATATTTCAAAGGTGACATTTCAAGACCTTTTCAAGAGTTAATGAAATAGTTTTCAATGCACTATTATCACGAAACCAAAAAATCTGGAGTCCAAGCATTAGTCTGAATTCAGTTCAGAGAGGTCAGGGGGCTTTATTTGCAGCAACATGGATGGACCTAGAGATTATCACACTAAGTGAAGAAAGAGAAAGACATATATATGTGAAGTCTAAAATACAACACAAATAAACACACCTATGAAACAAAAACAAATACAGAGAACAGATTTGTGGTTGCCAAAGCGGGGAGTGGGGGAAGGATTGGGAGTGTGGGATTAGCAGATGCAAACTATTGGTTTGGCCAAAAAGTTTGTTTGGGGTTTTCCGTAAGGTGTTATGAAAAACACAAACAAACTTTTTGGCCAACCCAATATATAGGATGGATAAACAAAAACATCCTGTATAGCACAGGGAACTATATTCAATATCCTGTGATAAACCATAATGGAAAAATATGAAAAAATATATGTATAACTGAGTCACTTTGCTGTACAGCAGAAATTAAACAACATTGTAAATCAATTATACACCAATAAAAATTTTTTTAAAGTAAATTAAAAAGGGAGCTTAGAGTTTAAGTGGCTTGTGGACTTCTAGATGGTTAGTCACCATGGCTGGTGGAAGAGGAGGTCCAGAAGTCTCTCACTTGCTCATCATGAAAAACACCATGGAATCATGGTGAGAAATCTCAGCAGAGGCTTTGCCAGCAGCCATTGGGGGTAGTCCAGGTTACGTTAGCAATGGCCTCTCTGACCGTGCACTCTTATGGCACACAGGTTTTTTTTTGTTTGTTTGTTTTGTTTTGTTTTTGGTTTTTTTTTGCGGTACGCGGGCCTCTCACTGTTGTGGCCTCTCCCGTTGCGGAGCGCAGGCTCCGGACGCGCAGGCTCAGCGGCCATGGCTCACGGGCCCAGTCGCTCCGCGGCATGTGAGATCTTCCCGGACCGGGGCACGAACCCGCGTCCCCTGCATCGGCAGGCGGACCCTCAACCACTGCGCACACAGTTTTTAATAACGATGTCAGGAAAACAGGCTCAACTGAACTACAGACTAGGTAAAACTACAGATGGTAGGTAATAGCATCACTATGTACCCAAATGACTCTATATTAGTTTTAATCTTTATTTCCAGCTCTTTAGGACCTGAAGGGCAGCTATAGCTGGGATTCTGTGCATGTTATGCTCTGTGTGGAAAGGAGTAAGATGACTTGTTTGGTGCTGCATGTAAGTGGCCGACAGAACTGCTTTTCTGTATTTCTGAGAAAGATGACAGGAGTGAGGGCAGTTTTTGCCTAGGTCAGGAGGAATTGTGAAGGGAAGGATATCTACTAACTGTCCTCCAAGAAATCAGAGCAACATTGCAGTTACAGTTATTTATCTCTGGACCCCGACACGAGCTTAGATCAGCCCTGCAAGGCTTAATGTCTTCAATTGTTATCTGGTTGAGGCTCCTTGGAAAGCCAGGTGTACGGCCACAGTAGGATTATTACTGAGTGGATGGATGCCATACGCCTGGAACCTTGGTGCCATCTTCCTTTGCCTTAGTAGTTTTGTTCACCCTCTTTCTTGTGCATGCTATAAGTTTTAGAAAGTTGAGTCTGCTGAATACAAGTTACGTTTTATCGTTTCATACAGCATACAGTTAAAGCAGTAGCTCCACTAGCCAATCATTCCTTTTGTAAAAAAGACTTTGAAATGAGTTTTAACAGTATTTGCCCCATTCTACAGCTGGTAAAACAGAGGTGTGCAAAGGGAGAACCGTTGTCTCAGTACCCACACAGTGGGTCAGTGAGGAATGGGAAGGGGCACTAGCGTCCCCTTTGTTCTACCCTATCTAGGCACAATGGCCACCCATGGCCATGAGTTTCGATTCTCCTGAGACTGGAGCTTAGAACCCCACTGAAACTGTTTTAAGTTGATGAAAGGATCTTTTGGCGTTGATTTTTAATTCCCATGACCTGATTCTAGAGAAGTTCTGATCTCCACGCCCCTCATTCACTCTTTCTCCAGGCCAAGGAACAAACCGTAGCCAACTGCTTTGGACCCACCCTGCTTTGAAAAGTTTCGTTCCACCCAGCTGGCCTTAGTACCCAATGGCCAACCCTGCCCACTGGGTGGCAACAATAGATAATTGCCTTAGCTGGCACTGCCCTGGTATGTGGGTGCGGTTGCGAAGCCTCGTGGCCAAACTGTGCAGATTTGCTGTCTCACGATTAGCACTTTCTAAAGCTAGAGAAGAGGTGAGTGGCGGTAGACACATAATTCTTCCTTCTGGGAGATAAGAGGGTCTGTAGGTGGACAGGGAGCTTGTTCATCAAAAGTCCTAGGAGGAAGTCAAAGAGGAGGAGGAAGGAAGGGCGATGGTACATCTACTGCTTTTACAAATCCCGTCTCCAGGGTTTGTAAAAACAAAAATCCACAGAAGTGTGGCACTGTACCAGTCTGTATCAACCGTGAACAGTTGGATACCACCCGCCATGGTTTGGGCAGAGATGGTACAGGCCTGGCAGAGGTTGGGTAGCCAGTCCTGTGCCAAAGGCTTGATGTGGCAGGAGGTGACAGAACAAAGGTACCGGAGGGTGCCAGTTGGGCGCCAGCCTTCTTAGCTGTCAGAACTGGTCTCGGAAAAAAGCACAGCCCTTGGGTATACTTTTGTAAGAGGCATTTTTACTCTATGAAAACAGCTGCCCCTCCCTTCAGGCTTCCTTCCTGTGACTGAACAGGCCAGAGGGGAAGGTCAAGGGGTAGGCAGGAGGTCAAGGGGCAGGCAGGAGAACAAGGGCAAAGGAATAAGGTGTGGATTGTATATGGAGCCTTTTTCTCGTCCTACCTCACTGACTGACTTCCTGCAAAACATAGAGTTGGGTAGGGAAAAGGCTGGGAGAAATATAAATGAGCAGAGATTCAACAACAAAACAATGAACAGTTACGAGATTCGTGGGAGGACCCCACCCGTGAATGACTTTGAAATGACCTTGGAAAATGTCCTGTTTCCACACTGATGGACTGAAAGAAACCACTAGCCCCATTTTTTCCTATCTAGAAGGTAAGGTCAATAGCAATACCTCACTGAGATATCCTGAAAATGAAAGTGGCAGTGGCCATAAAGAGAAAAAGAGGGATTGTGGACATGTATGTTGGCCTTTTTTATCTGACGATGATGTGGTCGGCTGAGATGGGCCAGGTTCCAGGTCCTTGGTGAGCTTTTCCTGAATTCATGCCTCTTGTCCCGGCAGCAAGAGTTCTCCTCGGTGCTGTAGAATGTGCGGATTATGGTCTGCTGGGTGGTGGGAGTGTCCCAAAGGTCCAGAACACAGGACTACTTCCTGTTTGCCTTCTGGAACACAGCACTGACCCTGGGAAGCAGCGGTCCCCCCATTCCATGCTGTTCCCCCAGCATGTCACAACTTTCTCTCTGAAGTACTTTTTTAAGGCCTGAGAAAGAGACCCAAAGAAGGGCGACAGGAAAACCTGCTGTTTAATCAGGTGAAAGACACTGTAATCCTGTCGCTGACCAGGCTCCTCCCAAATCAGCGGAGGAGAGTCTGATTGTGTGGTTTATCCTTGCTGAACAGATTCCTGTATGACCCTTTGTTTACACCACCTCTGCACGCTAATCTCTGCCTTGTCTGTTTGCAGAGAGCTGGTGGAGATGGAGCTGTAGTTTGTGCCCATGGAGCAGCTTAAACACTATCTGCCCCAACCCGCCTGAGACTATCCGCTCCCCAGTTGGCAGTACTTAAAGGAAAAAAGGCAATCCACCCAAGCTCCCAGCGAGCGGGAGTCCCAAGAGTCATGACCAGGATCTCGTAGCAAAGTGGAATTCATCTCTAACAGGAAATTGATAGCTGCCCGGACTTCGTCAATTCGGATACGTCTGCCCCTGGCCTGGAATGGAGGGTAAGTGGAAGGTCAGGACCAGAGCTCAGGACTCTGGAGAACTCTCCGCTTAGGCTTTACATCAGGAAGGATCACTGTCCTGTCACAATTCTTCTAACACATGGTGTCTCAGTTAATCACATAGTACCTTCAGCCTTCCGTTAGCATCACTCACATGCATGTTTTTCTCACCTAACAGACTGTAAGCTTCTTGATGTCAGGGTCCACACTTCCCAGCACACGTTTAGCACAGTGTAGGCACTCGGTATTGAACTGAATTGGCATGAAAAGTGCTATTTCCCACAGATTCTGTCTTTAGAGGATTAACCTACGATAGAGCTTTACATAAACAAAAATTTGCTGGATGTCAGCAAGCCAGCACCACAACTGAAGCTGGGAACCCCCACGCTGAGAAGCAGAAGTCTCTCTGTGGTCATTATCTTAGGAACTATGGCATAGCTATTGTTATTCCATTAGAAATTGAGGGGGAAATACTGTACTTGACCTGCATTCCATTTATTTTGGCACTGGTTGGTTTTCTATTTAAAAGCTTTATTTCTACTCATGGGACTTCCCTGGTGGTCAGTGGTTAAGAATCCTTCTGCCAGTGTAGGGGACACGGGTTCAATCCCTGGTCCTGGAAGATCCCACATGCCACGGAGCAGCTAAGCCCGTGCGCCACAACTACTGAGCCTGTGCTCTAGAGCCCACAGGCCACAACTGCTGAGCCCACATGCCACAACTACTGAAGCCTGCACGCCTAGAGCCCGTGCTCTGCAATAAAAGCCACTGCAATGAGAAGCCCGTGCACTGCAACTAAGAGTAGCCCCCGTTCACCACAACTAGAGAAAGCCTGCATGCAGCAACGAAGACCCAATGCAGCCAAAAATAAATAAACAAACAAACAAAACCTTCTACTCATATTCAGATGGAGTTCAGGAACTGGGAGCATCCTACTCTGTAAATTTTAACCAGAGATTCTCTCCAAATCTTATATTACTTAAAAGGAGCTCAAGGCAGCAGACGAACTCTATAGCTTAAATACATGGCTTTAGGAGGGGCACATGCTTCCTTATACCACTTTTAATGCATCCCATAGCTGTTGAGAGCGTGAATCTACTACCATTGTAGGAATTGAATTTTCAAGATCAGAGGATTCAGCACCATGGTCAGAGCCAAAGAGATAACAAATTTGGGCATGAAGTAAATCCTCTCTGTAGGAGGAAAACAAAGAGAATCTTTACCCGAAGAATTCTTCTAAACAACGATGAGATACCACTATACACCTATTAGAATGGCCAAAATTCAGAACGCTGACAAAACCAAACGCCAGCAAGAATGTGATGCAACAAGAATTTTCATTCATCGCTGGCGGGAATGCAAACTGGTACATACAGCCACTCTGGAAGATAGTTTGGCGATGTCTTACAAAACTAAACATACTATACAATCCAGCAATTGTGCCCCTTGTATTTACTCAAAGGAGTCAAAAACTTATGTCCATATAAAAACTTGTGCATGGGTGTTTACAACAACTTTATTCATAATTGCCAAAACTTGGAGACAACCAACATGTCCTTCAGTAGGTGAATGGATGGTACATCCAGATGATGGAATATTATTCAGTGCTAAAAAATGAGCTATCAAACTTTGAAAAGGAGACTTAAGTGCGTATTAGGAAGTGAAAGAAGCCAATCCCAAAAGGCTACATACTGTATGATTCTAACTGTGTGACTTTCTGGAAAAGGCAAAACTCTAGAGACAAGAAAAAGATCAGTGGTCACCAGAGATTAGGTGGGAGGGAGGGATAAATAGGCAGAGGACAGGGGATTTTCAGGACAGTGAAAATCCTCTGTGTGATACTGTAGTGGTGGACACATGCCATTATAGATGTGTCCACACTGAGAGAATGTACACCATCAACAGTGAACCCTAATGTAAACTAAGGACTTTAGGTGATAACAGTGTGTCACTGTAGATTCATCAGTTGTAACAAATGTACACGCCTGTGGGGGATATTGTAATGGGAGAGGCTGTGCATGTGTGGGGATGGCTTACATGGGAAACCTCTGAATCTTCCTATCAACTTGCTATAATCCTAAAACAGATCTAAAAAAAATAGTCTTTTTTTTTTTTTAAAGAAAAGAATTCACCTTCTTCCCGGACTCTAATGGCCGGTCAAGCCAATGCTCAGGTCAGCAAGAGAAAAGACACTTAGAGCCCCAGTGCCGTGCTCTGATGGGCACCACTCGGTCCTCAGGTGTGGCCTGGACAGTGACCTGCACCCACAGGTCTCCATCTGAATGTACCCCATTCAGTGTCTTTCTGACTCTGGAGGTAGCTGCTTTCCCCCCCGTTGATTTTCGGCGTCTGCTAATCTGTGAAACGGAAAGAGCCATTGTTTCTCTTAGCTACGGTAATCCAGATGTCTGAGAGGTCCTCCAAAACAGCAGGTAGGAGCTGACCTCAAGGGGCCCCCCCAAGGGCCTCCCCAGTGATTCTGGGGAGGAAGACCTCTCCCCGGAACCATTCCTTTGCCCCTCCTAATGGCTCTTCGAAGGGAAAAGCTACACCTATGCAAGTACAGACAAACTTAGAATGCGGGAGACCCTGGAGGACAGAGGGGGACAGGAACTAACACCTACTCATCATCCCCTGTGTGCCAGGTGTGAAATGGAAACTACCTCCACCCTCCCAGCAGCCTGATGCAGGTGCGAGTCTCAAACTTCCTTTCACAGGAACCTGCGCACAAGCGTGGGTGCCACACACAGCCGTGGTGGAGGGAACCATTCTTGTTAATAACCTGTGTGCCTCGCATTATGTGATATATGTGCTTCTAAAGAGGCATGAGTTCAGCTTCACATACGCATTGTGTGTCTTAGATCAGAGAGCAGCACATCGTTCAAGTTATTATTTTTTTCTTATTTCAGAAGGTTTTAAATCCAGAGCTAGAATTGAAATCCTTCCAGTGGGAATATAAAATGTTAAATGAAACACTTGGTAGTAGATGACTAATTGCTTCTCTGATCTATTCTAGAACGTATAAAATTGAACAATGTAGAATATATAAAATTGAGACCTCAGTAAATGGATATTACAAGGTAACATGGACACACAGGCACACCCACCCTCTTTAGGTCCTAAATGGTGATACACTGCAGGTACCATCTCAATAACAGGTGTCCTGGTTATCCATTTTAAATATAACCTACAAGAACCTACTGTCTAGCACAGGGAACTCTGCTCGATGTTATGTAACAACCTAAATGGGAAAATGTATAACTGAATCACTTTGGTGTACACCTGAAACTATCACAACGTTGTTAATCAACTATACTCCAATATAAAATAAAAAGTTTGGGGGCTTCCCTGGTGGCGCAGTGGTTGAGAGTCCACCTGCCGATGCAGGGGACACGGGTTCGTGCCCCAGTCCGGGAAGATCCCACGTGCCGCGGAGCGGCTGGGCCCGTGAGCCATGGCCGCTGAGCCTGCGCGTCCGAAGCCTGTGCTCCGCAATGAGAGAGGCTACAACAGTGAGAGGCCCGCGTACCGCAAAAAAAAGTTAAAAAAAAAAAACATAATAGGTGTCCTGGGAAGTGAAGCAATGATTACGTTCCACAGCTCAGCCTTTCTTCACAGGACTTGGTAGTTAATGACTGTTAGCTGAGTGCCTAGATGCTTTCTTCAAGATCTCCTTCAAATTCTCACTTTTTATTCTTTTTGCAAGTTCTAAACAGATGCTTCTTTTATGCAAAAGTCTAATTGCTGTGGAATCTAATGTATTTCCTCCTTTCATATCCAAATATCCTCCTTCCTGTTTAATTTACAGCCCTCCCATGACTCACCTTTTGGTAATGGTCTATAAGGAACCACACCTTTTTTGGTCCTGCGTACACATAATGCTAAGAGTCTTCAACTTTGGGAAAAAGCATTCCTGAGTTACATTAATAATATGAGACTTGTCTACAAACACAAAACAATAATGACAAATCAGATTTTTTAGGCCCCCTGTGCTTCTTTCTCATACCCCACAATCTATACTTATAAAATTTCTGCACTTTTATGACATGAGGCATGCCTGGAAAACTCATCATAAGATAGCATGTGCCTGGTTAAATATTAAATTATTTTTGAATTAGTGAAAAGAGACAAAGGGAAGTGAAACCTAGATATTTAATGGGCTGTGTAAAATGAACAAAACAGTGATGAATAAGGCAGTGAAAACTGTGTGTTCTGTTTTTTTGGAGAGTAGAAATTTCTGAACAAGTTCCCAGCATTTACCCAATTTGATGATACTAGGAAAAAATAATGCATATAAAATCCACATTCAAATAACTTGTGACATGCACCACCCTTCTTTTCCCATCCTAACAGAATGCCAGTTTTGTTCAGAGGATGAGACATAATGTATCCCCCACTAAAAATACTTGCCTACCACATGAGATGGTACTGTTACAGTTCTGGTCAATGATACTAACAAAAATCCTCTGGGTATTTCTGTGAAAGCCCTTGTTTTCCTGAACTGGGCACAGTTCCTTCCTCCTGCCTTGAGTGCTGATGTGAAGCCAGGTACTGCAACAGCTGTCTTGCAACCATAAAGTGATGAGTGTGAGAATAAGGGGCCACGGGCTAAGGATGGCAGAGAAATATGGTGGGAATCTGAGTCCAGGATGGCCTATTGCCTCCGTTACCAGCCCTGAATTTTCTTATTGCTTGAAATAAATATTTGCTACACTTGTTTAAGCCACTGTTAACGTGGTTCTTCGCTGCTTGCAGCCAAATGCAATAGTAACCAGTACAGCCTCGCACACACATCTTAGCTTCTCTTTCTAAATCTCCAAATTGAAGTTTTACATTTTTTAAAAATTCATAGAGAAGCCAAGTAGCCACATTCCCTAGTTTTGAGCTTTGAAGTCTACAATAACCTATTGTATTTATTATCATCACTAGAGATAAATGCCAGAGTTAAGTGTATCAAAAAAATAGGAAACGATAAATATATAAGTAATTACATATAAATAGGTGCTGGATCTCAGGATGAAGGACAACTATGTATGAAATCATTGGAATTTTACTTTTAGGCTGTCATTGAAAAGTCTACAAATAATAAATGCTGGAGAGGGTGTGGAGAAAAGGGAACCCTCCTACACTGTTGGAGGGAATGTTAGTTGGTGCAGCCACTAAGGAAAACAGTATGGAGGTTCCTCAGAAAACTAACAATAGAACTACCATATGATCCAGCAGTCCCACTCCTGGGCATATATCCAAACAAAACTCTAATTCAAACAGATACATGAGGGCTTCCCTAGTGGTGCAGTGGTTAAGAATCCGCCTGCCAGTGCAGGGGACATGGGTTCAAGCCCTAGTCTGGGAAGATCCCACATGCCGCAGAGCAGCTGAGCCCGTGCACCACAACTACTGAGCCTGCGCTCTAGAGCCTGCAAGCCACAACTACAGAGCCCACGTGTCACAACTACTGAAGCCCAGGTGCCTAGAGCCTGTGCTCCTCAACAAGAGAAGCCACTGCAATGAGTAGCCCGCGCACTGCAACGAAGAGTAGCCCCCCTCTCGCTGCAACTAGAGAAAGCTGTGCACAGCAACGAAGAACCAAAAACAGGGAAAAATAAATAAATTTATATATATATATAACCCGTATGTTCATAGCAGCACTATTCACAATAGCCAAGACATGGAAACAACCTAAATGTCCATCGACAGATGTATGGATAAAGAAGATGTGGCACATGTATACAATGGAAGCCATAAAAAAGAACGAAATAATGCCATTTGCAGCAACATGGGTGCAGCTAGAGATTGTCATACTAAGTGAAGTAAGTCAGAAAGAGACAAATACCATGTGATATCACTTATATGTGGAATGTAAAATACGACACAAATGAACCCATCTACGAAGCAGAAACAGAATCATGGATGTAGGGAACAAACTGGTGGCTGCCGAGGGGGTTGGGGGAGGGATGGAGTGGGAGGTTGGGGTGAGCGGATGTAAGCTATTACATACAGGATGGATAAACAACAAGGTCCTACTGTAGAGCACAGGGAACTATAGTCAATCTCCTATGATAAACCATAATGGAAAAGAATATGAAAAAAGAATGTATATACGTATAACTGAATCACTTTGCCATAGAGCAGAAATTAACACAACACTGTAAATCAACTATACTTCAAAAATATATGGAAATCAATGGAATTTTACCCTTTAGAATGGCAAAATCACCATCTGACAACACCAGTGTCAGCAAGGTTGTGGGGAAATGGGATCTCATCACCAGGGAGTGGGTGAACTGGTGCAGCTACTAAGGGGAGCAGTTTTCCACGTCTAGTCAAACTGACGATGAACATACCTGGTGACCCAGAAAATCTTGCACATGTGCACAAGAGAGATGTAGAAGGGTGCTTGCTGTGGTGCTGCTTTATAACAATGAAAACCTGGAGACAATCTAGGTGTCTGTCAGCAAGTGAATGGATAGAAACATCATGACACAGTCTTACAATATTAAAATGAAGAACAAAAGCCCAGCCCAGATCTACACATGGATATGGAAAATTTAGTGGAATGCTGCAGCCGGGTCTCAAGAGCTGATTGTTAAAATTTCAGGAATTTTGCGAGCTGGTTGATATTACATCTGTACTTTGAGATCAGCCATGTTAGGAGTATTTACAGCATTGAAATTTAAAAAGCTACAAATCACACCCCCTTTCCCCCCACAGAAGAGCTGGTAGTTAAATATTTACCAGCACATCACTAGATAGACGTCAAAACCAGCATTTATTTTAAAAGGCAAGTTGCAGAATATGTGGTGGCATATATTTAGAGCTCAAAAACATATAGAAATGTTATATATTTATAATATTTATCAATGGTAGTAAAATGTAATCTAGAAGGATAAATGCCAAATTTGTGGTAACAATTGTCTCTGGAGAGGGGGGTCATGCAATAGGTGTGGTGAAGGGGAAAGGGAGGGTTTGAACTCTTTATCTGTTACGTTCTATTTATTTTTTTAAAATATCTAAAGTCAAAAAGTGAACAGAAAGTTAATTTTTGTCAATTATGGGTGCTAAGTATAAAAATGCTTATTATTCTACGTGCTTATCACTGTTATTTAGATTTTAAGATAAAAGCAAAAAATGAGAGTCCAAAGAAAATTTGCATATCATATTTCATTGACTCCATGACACTGACTAAAAGATACACTATTATTTTATACACCACTAAGAAAGAATTTTGAAATTTGCCATTTAAACCGTGTTGGTGAGGGCATGCAGAATCATACATTGCTGGTATGAATGTAAAATGGTGCAGCCACTGTAAGAAAACAGCTCGACAGTTCTTCAGAAATTTACACAGAATTACATATGACCCAATAATTCCACTGCTAGGTATATACCCAAGAGAACTGAGAATGTATGTCCAAGCAAAAACATGTACACAAACGTTCATAGCAGCATTATTCCTAATAGATAAAAGGTACAAACACTGCTGGTACATTGCTGGTGGGAATGTAAAATGGTACAACCACTTTTGTAAAATAGTTTGGCAGTCCCTCAAAAAGTTAAAAATAAAGTGACCATATGACCCAGATATTCCACTTGCCAGTATTATAGTCAAGAAAGCGAGAACACACATCCTCAAAAAAGACTACACCAACATTCATAGCAGCATCATTCATATAGCCAGAAAGTGGGAACAACCGAAACATGCATACCTGAGGAAAGGATAAACAAAATGTGGTACAGCCAAACAATGGAATATCAGCCATAAAAAGAAATGAAGAACTGATATGTACTACAACATGCATCAACCTTGACATTATGCTAAGCAAAATAAGCAAGACCCCAAAGGCCACATGTTGTATGATTCCATTTATATGAAATGTCCAGACTAGGCAAATCCACAGGGCCAGAAAGCAGGTGAGTGGTTGCCAGAGACTGGGAGGGAGGGGAGATGGGGAGTGATACTTAACAGGTACAGGGTTTCCTGTCCTGGAACCAGATGTGGTGGTGGCACAGCATTGTGAATGTACTAAAAACAGCTGAACTGTACACTTTATTTTTAAATTTTTTTGTGGGGGGTGGGGTGGGCGCTGTACCACACAGCTTGTGAGATCTTAGTTCCCCAACCAGGGATTGAACCCATGCCCCCTGCCCTGGAAGTGCAGAGTCCTAACCACTGGACAGCCAGGGCATTCCTTGAATTCCCTGAACTGTACACTTTAAAATGGTGACTTTTATGTTATGTGAATTTCACCTGAAAAAAAGTCATTTAAACTGTCTTTCGTTTTAAGATGATAGTGATTTGAAACACTGCATTGTAGAAACAAAAGCAAATATGTCTTAGAGTTGATGAAATGTGATATGTAGAAATTTGCAGGCTCTATACGAATAGCGTTGTATCAGTTAGGATATGTTTTGTGCCTAACAGCATAATAACAGCGCTTAAACAGGTTAGAAGCTTATTTTAGTTTCACATAGATGAAGTCGTGATGTGGACAGCCCAGGGCCCATAAACTATCTCCATGGTTTGTTCAGACACCCAGATTTCCTCTATGTCATCCTGTATTCAATATTTGGCTTCGATTTTCAAAGTTACAGCAGTCCAAGATGGCTGCTGGAGTGCCAGCCATTATTTCACATTTCTAGGTGTACAGCTGGAAGAGGGAGAGGGCAAAATGCCTTCCTCCCAACTCAGCTCTCTTTGAGCAGAGGAAAGGTGTGCTTAAGTACATGTTCATATGTCCATAAAATGGGAAAGTCTCTATGAATGCAAGACTCCTGTCTATTTTACCAGTGCATCCCCAGCACCTAGCACAAGGCAGAGCACGTTGAAGGCGCTAAAAAACATGTGAAAAGAACGGATACATGCATGGAAATGGATAAATGCATCATAACCATTTAAATATTTTCATAAGTAAGAAACAGGGAAATGTTAATTACAATATAATATGTGAAAACAGACTATAGTGTAATCCTAATTTTACTGAAAATGTATAGTGTGCCTAGAAAAAAGAAATATACTAACCTATTGACAGATCTTCTAAATATATGGTGAAATTTTTCTGATTTTTAATAATTTTTTCATACTTTCATAAATTTTCTAAATGCATGCAATAAGCCAGAATATTTTTCTAATTAGAAAATAAATCAATAAGCTTAAAAATCAACCAATCAGTCAATCAAGAAGAAGACCACTTCAGGCTAAGTGTTAAAACCAGAAAGTGAGTTTATAAACCAAAGAAAGTAACCAACAGCCACATATGCTGCGGAGAGTCCAACAATCCTGCTTCTCTCATCCAACAGCTTTGTTTTACAATTGGGGGAAGGAGATGTTGACATCTGCAGATGATACCCATGTTGGAACCATGCCTATCCTACATTTTGGGGTAGCCAATTGATTCCCTGTCCCATATCTCAGTTTTTCAATCTAACAGTTAGCATGTAAACACTCATTTTTTAAACAGGAAGACCATTTTAAAGCTCACCACAGGGAAGTTATCCATCCATCAAAGTAAACTGATTATCTGCTTCCAGGTCCACCCCGATCACTTGCAAATGATTAAATCGAACTCAGCACTTCTCAGCACAATGGTAAGTCATCACCACCCATGAATTTTCTTGTGTTTTCCCACAATTATGGGCTAAATTGCCCCTCCCCTCCCCAGATTTCATGTGTTGGGAGTCCTAAATCCCAATACCCCAGAATGTGACTATTTGGAGATAGTCTTTATTTTTTATTATTTTTTAAGGTTTTTTTTTTTTGATGTGGACCATTTTTTTTTAAAGTCTTTATTGAATTTGTTACAACATTGCTTCTGTTTTATGGTGTTTTGGCCACGAGGCATGTGGGATCCTAGCTCCCTGACCAGGGATTGAACCCACACCCTCTGCATTGGAAGGTGAAGTCTTAACCACTGGACCACCAGGGTTAAGACTACCTCCCTGGAGGTAGTCTTTAAAGAAGTAGTTACATCAAAGTGAGGTCACAGGTTGAACCCTAATCCAATATGACTGGTGTCCTTAGAAGAAGAGGAAATTAGGACACAGACCTGTACAAAGGGAAGACAATGGTAAGACACAGAAAGAAGACAGTCATCTACAAGTCAAGGTGAGAGACCTCAGAAGAAACCAACCCTGCTGACACCTTGACCTCAAACTTCTAGCCTCCAGAATTGTAAGAAAATACATTTCTGTTGTGTAAGCCACCCAGTCTGTAGTACTTGTTATGGCAACTCTAGCAAATACACCCACTCATCATGTTAATTACATGTTTGGTGACTTCGATGGTTAAGTTTATGTGGCAGCTTGGCTAGGCTATGGTAGCTAGTTGATCAGATATCAGTCTACATGTTGCTGTGAAGGTACTTTTTAGATGTGATGGACACTTAAGTCAGTAGACCTAGACTCTCCATAATATGGGTTGGCTTCATGCTATCAGTTGAACGTCTTAAATAGGAAGACTGAGATTCCCCAAAGAGGCCCCAAAGAGGAAGGAGTTCTGACTCCAGGCTGTCTTTGGACTCAAGATTGCAGCATGAACTCTGGCCAGAAGTTCCAATCTGCCTTCCCTGCGTATACCAGACTTGCCAGCCCCACAATTACATGAGCCTATTTAAAAAATACACTCCCACCACCCACACACATACATCTACACACATCCTATTTATTGGTTCTGATTCTCTGGAGAACCCTGACTAATAACAGCGGATAAGGACTGATATTCCATGTACTTAGCTCCATGCTCTTGCACTTGTTTTATGCAAAATATCTATTTATTTCCAAATTTGTGACTGGAAGAGCTAGTCAAACACTTGCAAATTAATTCATCGGTGCGCTGTTCTTTCTTTTAAAAGATGACATTGAGCTTTGCTAGAGGATGTCATCAGAGAGCCAGAAGGAATGAAGGACGATCACTCATCAAAATGCCTAACAATTTACACCCACAGTGTGCTGACAGCCAGTAAATTCCAATAGGATGAACAATTATGGTTATAATTTTAAAACTGTCTTTGTTATGAGCATCCTGCTCTTGCCTTTTGATCCTGCCTAATCTTGTTCTACCCTGTACATTTGCAACCTCACTTCTTTTTTCAGAAATGACAAGTTTTCTTTCTGCTCTGTTAAGTACATAAACTGAGCTGCTTATCCAGAGAGAAATCGGATAAGATAAATTGGATAAACGCGGAGGGTTTGGCCAGGGAAGAAACAAAGACGTGAGACAAGGAAGTCTGAGGAACGTCAGGGAGCAAGAAGTGCCTGGAGGGCAGGGCACCTGGGGGAGAGGGGATGGTGCGCAATGAGCCCATGCTCACCAGTAGCCAGGAATGCTTATTTGTGACACCAGCCAACAGAAGATAGCTGGGTGACCAGGCGGATCAAGAGCTAAATAAAGCCAACAGAACTCCATAGGTTGCACTCATGAGACTGGCATTCTTGTCGCCTTGCTCTAAAAAGTAATTGCCCAAAAGTTTCCTTCCCTAATACACCTGTGAATTAAATTGGAAGAGGCTTTCTGTGGAGGTGGGGGAATGCAGAAACAAACAAGAGGCACCTTGGCCCTCATGAAGAGTGATATGTGTGGGGTAGAGTCAATTAGAGGCTGGGCTTTGAGAGATCTGAGACAGCCCGCAAGGAAAACAGCAAAACCATTTGGGAAATCTTGCTCACCAGGGCACTAAGAAGCAGCCCTGTCCAGTAGGACTTTCTGCAGTGATGGAAGTCTTTTACATCTGCACTATCCGATGGGGTGGCTACAGAGCACTGGAAATGTTGCTGATGAGACTAAGCAAGTGAATTTTATGTTTTATGTAATTAAAATGTAAATAGCCACATGTGGCTAGTGACTACCATAGTGGATAACACAGCCATGTGGTCCTCACAACACGCTGATGGACGTGTCTCCCAACACATCAACAGTTTGGGAAAGGATTGTTCCAAACAAATGAACTCAGTGATCCTCTTGCTACTGAGTGCTCCATATTTAAATTACTAGCAATCTGAAGAGTTGGAGGGGGGAGGCAAAGAGAATGATGGCACCTCCTAAAGACCCTAAACCACTGGTTAGTCACCAGGCAGGATCTAATCTGGTAAACAGTGAATTAGAGCATCTTCTGCAGGAAACACTAGTATTTATGTTTGCCAAATGTGTACAGGATAAGCCCCGGCCTAGTAGTCACTTATAACTAAAGAAACAGAGCTAGAATTTCCCACCTTTGGTTTCCTTCCAAAGGTGGGATTTATCTTTAAATTTACTTCAATTTGGGGGAGATTTGGAAGAAAAATCCTTCCAGCTATTAGGGAACTTTCTAAATAGGAGAAATAACATTTGTCAAGCTTGTCTTCGGAGAGTTTTTGTTCAAGTGATTAGAAATGAAATGAACTTGGAATGTTGAAATTTCTCATGTTTGACAGGATGGCAGAAGAATATTGAGCAAGAAAATAATTTGGCATTTGGTCCCCAGTATGAGTTCATACACGCAAGTCCATTTAATCATATTAGGAAGGAAATGTGCTTTACTGGGAAATGTGCTGGGCTAAACCAGAGACTCCAAAGTTCTTGGGCAACTGCGTGACTTCCCCTCCTTAATGACTGGGGGACACTCAGCCTTGATGGGCCTTTTCTCCTTCATCTACAAGGATGGGGAAAAATGCTTTCTCAGGGTTTCTTCAAGGAAGAAACCTAGAACCATAAATCATTTTAACAAATGCAAAGTACCCCTCAATACAAATTATTTACAGAGATGTTATTTATTTGATTTCCTTTGCGGGGGAAATGAAGCATTAGTTGAGCATAATATGGAAGTGGTTCAATAGCATCATTACGAGTGAGTTTTTTAAAGAGTAGGGGACTTCACAAAATGATCTCAAGGTATGAAAAGTACTGTTTGGTTTCATATGCAAGTTTTTAAAAGAATTATTACAGATTGAGAGGGAAGTAAGCGGCTGCAGTATACACTGTGACCAACTTTCAAATAATGATTGTGACTTGAGTCATTTCTCAGAAATAAGTAAACAAACTCTTTTACTTTGATGCTGAATGATATTGATCAAGTCCATCTGCTTGTACCCATTAGAAGGCACCCTCTCACATTATTTTGGAAATGGTCATCCTGAGTCAGACTGAGTAGTCATAGTTAATACATTTGATTTCCATCTCATTTGTTTTTTGCTCCATCCTCTGTATCTACCCAAATTTAGTCTTCTTCCCTCAGAGCCACTTGACCACGTGAGTATCATCCTTAATCCTAAAGAGCAAGAAAGGAATTTCCATGTTAGTAGAGGAACTCAACTAAGAATAGAATGCTGCATAATTTATTGTCCAAACTGAGATGTTAGAGAACAAAGGGAGGCCTTTTAATAATTATGCTGGAACAACAAACATAAACCAATCACCCTAATTAAATAAATAAGCAGAAAACATATGTAAAGGTCAGCCTCATTTGTATCAGAGCAAAAATAAAATGAGACCATCGTAGACCCACCAGATTGACAAAAATGAAAAAGTTCAACAATCCTAAATGTTGGTAAAGACATGGAACAACTGGAACTCATAGTTCCAGTTGGGAGTACATTTTACAATACTTTTGAAAACAATTTGACATTATCTAGTAAAAATGAACATGTATGTATCCTATAATTTGGCAAATCCACTCCCACAAAATATGTACTAGAGGGGGACTGGCCAAGATGGTGGAGGAGGAAGACCCTGAGCTCACCTCCAAATTTAGACACACCAGACACACCAAAATTACAGCTATGTACAGATCAACAAGCAATGAGAATGACCTGAAGACTAGCAGAAAAGATCTTCTACAACTAAAGATATAAAGAAGGACCCACAACAAGATGGATAGTAGAGCCAGAGATGCAGTATAGTCAACACCCATACCCCTGGGGAGGCAACCCACAAATTGGAGGATAATTACTATTGCAGAGGTTCTCCATAAGGAGCAAGGGGTCCAAACCCCACATCGGGTTCCCCAGCATGAGGGTCCTGCTCCCAGAAGATGAACCACCAGAACATTTGTCTTTGAAGGCCCCTGGGGCTTACTTTCAGGAGAGGCAGAGGGCTGTGGGAAATAAAGGCTCCATTTTTAAAAGGCACACACAAAATCTCACACACCCAAGACCCAGAGTATAAGCAGTAATTTGAAAGAAGCCTGGGTGAGACCCACTTGCTAATCTTAGAGAGCCTCCCAGAGAAGCAGGAGGCAACTGGGAATCACCTTGGAGACAGATGCTGGCAGCTGCCATTTTTGGGAGCTCATCCTACCATGAGGAGGCTAGTGTTGAAAGCGCCATTTTGGGATCCTCCCTCTAGTTTATTAATGCTGGGACCCAGCCTGTCCACCAGCCAGTCAGCATCAGTCCTGGGACACCCCCAGGTCAAGCAGCTGTCCAGGCAGGGACACAGCCCCACCTACAAGCAGGTTGGCTGCCACAGGACCCCTGAACAACAAGCTGCCCCAGGACATGGCCCCACCCACCAGTGGGCCAGCACTAACCTAGGACACCCAGGGCCCTGAGCCAGTCCTCAGGACCTGACCCTGCCTACCAGCAGGCTGACACCAGCCGCAGAATCCCCTGGGCCCAGGCCCCACCCACCAGCAGCTGGCAGCATTCACACTAGGTAAGGCCTGACAACCAACCTGACCAGGGGCTATCCACACCTACCAGCACACCCACAATAGTCAGCCCACTACAACAGAAGGGCACATGCAGCACACATAGAGGGCACCCCCAGAGCATATAGCTCTGGTGGCCAGAGGGGAGTATCCTCCTGGGGCCTATAGGACATCTCTTACATAAAGCCACATCTTCAAGATCAGGAAATATAACCAACCTACCAAATGCAGAGAAATATAAATAGAGAATTAGGCAAAATGAGGAGACAGAAAAATATGTTCTAAGCAAAGGAACAAGATAAAACTCTAGAAGAAGAATTAAGTGGAGATAGGCAATCTACCCAATAAAGAATTCAAGGTATAATTGTAAAGATGGTCAGAAGAACTCAGAAGAATGGATGAACACAATGAGAAGATACAAGTTTCTAACAAAGAGAAAATATAAAGAGGAACCAAACAGCTGAGGAATACAATAACTAAAGTGAAAAATACACTAGTAGATTAGAAGATAAGAGAAACAGATTAGCAATCTGGAAGACAGAGCAGTAGAAATCACTGAAGCTGAACAGAAGAACATAGAAGAATTTGAAAAAATGAGGACAGTTTAAGAGACCTCTGAAACAACATCAGGAATATGAACATTTACATTATAGGGGTCCCAGAATAAGAGAGAAAGGGGCAGAGAACATATTTCAGACATAATAGCTGAAAACTTTCCTAACTTGGGAAAGGAAACAGACATCCAGGTCCAGGAAGCACAGAGAGTCCCAAACAAGATGAACTCAAAGACAACCACACCAAGACACATTGCATTTAAAATGACAAAAAAATTAAAGATAAAGAGAGAATATTAAAAGCAACAAGGGAAAAGCAACTAGTTACAAAGAAGGGAACGCTGATAAGACTATCAGGCTAGAAGGGAGTGGTACAATATATTTAAAGTGATAAAAGGAAAAAACCTACAACCAAGAATACTCTACCTGGCAAGGCTATCATTCAGATTTGAAGGAGAAATAGTTTTACAGATAAGCAAAAGCTAAAAGACTTCAGCACCATGAAACCACCTTTAAAAGCAATGTTAAAGGGACTTCTCTTAGTGTGAAGGAAAAGGCCACAACTAAAAATATGAAAAGTACAAAAGGAAAAATCTCATTGGTAAAGACATATACAGCAAAGGTAGTATATCAACAACCTATAAAGCTAGTAGGAAGGTTAAAAGACAAGAGTAGTAAAAATCATCTATATCCACACTAAGTAGTTAAGGGATACACAAAACAAAAAAATGTAAAATGTAACATGGAAAACATTAAATGTGTGTGTGAGAGGCAGTAAAAATGCAAGGTTCTTAGAATGTGTTCAAACTTAAGAGATCATCAACTAAAATAATCACATATATAGTTAATATGAGCCTCATGGTAACCACAAACCAAAAATCTACAATAGATACACAGAAAAGAGAAATGAATGCAACCTTAACACTAAAGATAGTTATCAAATCACAAGCGAAGAGAACAAAAGAAGAAAAGAATGCACAAGAGAACTATAAAAACAACCCCCAAACTATGAACAAAATGGCAGTGAACATATGTACCAATAATTAGTTTAAATGTAAATGGACTAAATGGTCTAATCAACAGATATAGAGTGGCTGAATGGATACAAAAACAGTATCCATACATATGTTGCCTACAAGGGACTCACTTCAGATCCAGAGACAACACAGACTGAAAGTGAGAGGATGGATAAAGGTATTCCATGAAAATGGAAATGAAAAGAAAACTGGGGTAGCAATACTTAGACAAAATAGACTTTAAAACAAAGACTGTCACAAGAGACAAAAATGAACACTACATAATGATAAAGGGTTCAATCCAAGAAGAAGATATAACAATTGTAAACATACATGCACCCAACATAGGAGCACCTAAATACATAAAACAAATATTAATAGACATAAAGGGAGAAATTGACAGTAACACAATAATAGTAGGGGGCTTTAACACCCAACTTACATCAATGGACAGATCATCCAGACAGAAAATCAATAAGGAAATGCTGCCTTAAATGACACATTAGACCAAATAGAATATATATATAAACATTGCATCCAAAGGCAGCAGAATACACATTCTTTTCAAGTGCACATAGAACATTCTCTAGGATAGATCACATGATCATATGCTAATAAGCCATCAAACAAGTATCAGTAAATTTAAGAAAATTGAAATCATATCTAGCATCTTTTCTTGCCACAGTGCTATGAGACTAGAAATACACCACAAGAAAAAAAAACTGCAAAAAATGCAAACACATGGAGGCTAAACAACATGCTACTAAACAATCAATGGATCACTGAAGAAACAAAAGAAGAAATAAATAGATACCTGGAGACAAATGAAAATGAAAACAATAATCCAAAATCTATGGACATCAGTAAAAGCAGTTCTAAGAGAGAAGTTTATAGCAATACAAGCCTGCCTCAGGAAATAAGAAATATCTCTAACAACCTAATTTCACATTTAAAGGAACTAGATAAAGAAGAACAAACAAAACCTGATATTAGTACATGGAAAGAAATCATAAAGATCAGAGCAGAAACAAATGAAATGGAGACTTTTAAAAAATAGAAAAGATCAGTAAAACTAAGAGCTGGTTTGTTGAAAAAAGATAAACAAAATTGATAAACCTTTAGCCAGACTCATCAAGAAAAAAAGAGATAGGGCCCAAATAAATAAAATCAGAAATGAAAGAGAAGTTACAACTGACACCACAGAAATACAAAGGCTCATAGGTATTACTATGAACAATTATATACCAATAAAATTGACAACCTAGAAGAAATGAACAAATTCCTAGATATGTACAATCTCCCAAGACTGAATCAGGAAGAAATAGAAAATATGAATAGACCAGTTACCAGTAATGAAATTGAATCAGTAATAGAGAAACTCCCAACAAACAAAAGTCCAGGACTAGATGGCTTCACAGGTGAATTCTACCAAACATTTAGAGAAGAATTAACATCTATCCTCTCAAACTATTCCAAAAATTGAAGAGGAAAGAATGCTTCCAAACTAATTCTACAAGGCCAGCATCACCCTGTTACCCAAAACAGACAAAGATAGCATACAAAAAAGAAAATTACAAGCCAATATCACTGATGAACATAGATGCAAAAATCCTCAATAAAATATTAGCAAACCAAATTCAACAATACATTAATAGGATCATACACTATGATCAAGTGGGCTGTATCCCAGGAATCCAAGGGTGGTTCGATATCTGCAAATCAATCAGTGTGATACACCACATTGACAAACTGAAGAATAAAAATCATATGATCATCTAAACAGATGCTGAAAAAGCTTTTGACAAAACATCCATCTATGATAAAAACTCAACAAAGGGGTAGAGAGGGAACATATCTCAACATAATAAAGGCCATATATGACAAGCCCACAGGTAACAGCATACTCAGCAGTGAAAAATGGAAAGCATTTCCTTTAAGATCAGGAACAAGACAAGGATGGTCACTCTCACCACTTTTATTCAGGATAGTATTGGAAGTCCTTGCCACAGCAATCAGACAAGAAAAAGAAATAAAAGGAATCCAGATTGGAAGAAAGTAAAGCTGTCACTATTTACAGATGACATGATACTATACATAGAATATTCTAAAGATGCCACCAAAAAATTACTAGAACTCATCAATGAATTCACAATGAATTCAGTAGAATTACAGGATACAAAATTAATATATAGAAATCTGTTACATTGCTATACACTAACAATGAACTATTAGAAGAGAAATTAAGAAAACAATCCCATTTACAATCACATCTAAAGAATGAAGTACCTAGGAATAAATCTAACTAAGGGTGTAAAAGACCTATACTCAGAAAACTATAAGACACTGATAAAAGAAACTGAAGATGACACAAACAATTGGAAAGATATACCATATACGTAGACTGGAAAAATTAATATTGTTAAGATGACTATATTCCCCAAGGCAATCTACAGAGTAAATACAATCCATATAAAAATACCAATGGCATTTTTCACACAACTAGAATAAGTAATTCTAAAATGTGTATGGAAACACAAAAGATCACAAATAGCCAAAACAATCCTCAGAAAGAAGAACAAATCTGGAGGTATCATGTGTCCTGATTTCACACTATACTACAAAGCTACAGTAATCAAAACAGTATGGTAATGGCACAAAGACAGACACAAATCAATGGAACAGAATAAAGAGTCCAGAAATAAACCCATGCACTTATGGTCGATTAATCTATGACAGAGGAGGCAAGAATATACAATGGGAAATACAACCTCTTCAATAAATGAAGGTGGGAAAGCTGGACAGCTACATGCAAAAGAATCAAGCTGGACTATTTTCTCACACCATATAAAAAATAAACTTAATATGGATTAAAGACTTAAATGTAAAAGCTGAAACCATAAAATTCTAAAAAACAGGCAGTATGCTCTTGACATCTGACTTAGAAATATTTTGTATATGTCTCCTCAGGCAAGGGCAACAAAAGCAAAAATAAACAAATGGGACTACATCAAAGTAAAAAACTTTCGGACAGTGAAGGAAACTGTCAATGAAAAGGCCTCCTACTGGGAGAAGATATTTGCAAACCATATATTTGATAAGGGGTTTATATCCAAAATATACAAAGAACTAATGAAATTCAACATTAAAAAAAGGTTAAAAAATGGGCAGAGTCAAAACTACAAGATATCACCTCACACCTGTCAGAATGGCTATTATCAGAAAGTCCACAAATAAATACTGGATAGGATGGGAAGAAAGGGACCCCTTGTACATAGTTAGTGGTAATGTAAATTGATACAACCACTATGAAAAACAATATGGAGGTTCCTCAAAAAACTAAAAACAGAACTACCATATGATCCTGCAATCCCACTCCTGGGTATTTATCTGAAGAAAATAAGAACTCTAATTTGAAAAGATATATTCACCCCCTATGTTCACTGCAGCGTTATTTAAAATAGCCAAGATATGGAAGCAACCTAAATGCCCATTAATAGATGAATGGATAAAGAAGATGTGATATATGTACACACACACACATAATGGAATATTACTCAGCCACAAAAGAATGAAACCTTGTCATTTGTGACAACTTGGATGGACCTAGAGGGTATTATGATAAGTGAAATTAGTCAGAGAAAAACAAATACTTCATTATTTCACTTATACGGGGAATCTAAAAAACAAAACAAATGAACAAACATAACAAAACAAACATAGTCATAGATACAGAGAACAAACAGGTGTTTGCCAGAGGAAAGGGGGGTGGGTGGAGGAAAGAAATAGGTGAGGGGGATTAAGAGGTAGAAAATTCCAGTTACACAATAAATGAGTTATGGGTATGAAATGTACAGTGAGGGGAATACAGTCAATAATTATGTAATATCTTTGTATGGTGACAGATGGTAACTGGACTTATTGTGGTGATCATATTGAAATGTATACAGGGACTTTCCTGGTGATCCAGTGGTTAAGACTCCATGTTTCCACTGCAGGGGGCAGGGGTTCAATCCCCTGGTCGGGGAACCGAGATCCCGCATACCACATGGTACAGCCAAAACAAATAAATAAAAATAAAAATTTTTTTTTAAGTTAAATTTTTTTAAATGTATAGAAATATCAAATCTCTATGTTGTGTACCGGGAACTAACACAGTGTTATAGGTCAATTATACTTCAAAACCAAATAAACAAGCTCAGAAAAAGAGATCAGATTTGTGGTTACCAGAGGTAGGGGATGAGTATTGAATAAAGGCAGTCAAAAGGTACAAACTTCCAGTTTTAAGACAAATAAGTGCTAGGGATGTAATGTACAACATTATATATATATATATATTATATGTGTGTATGTATGTATATGTGTGTGTGTATATATATATATAATTAATACTACTGTGTGTTGTATATGAAAGTTATTAAGAGAGTAAATCCTAAGAGTTCTTATCACAAGGGAAATTTTTTTTTCAGTTTCTTTAATTGTTTTATGAAGTGTAGTTGATTTACAACATTGTGTTAATTTCAGGTGTACAGCTAAGTGATTCAGTTATATATATATTTTTTTTCAGATTCTTTTCCATTATAGGTTATTGAATATAGTTCCCTATGCTACACAGTCCTTTTGTTTATCTATTTTATATATAGTAGTGTGTATTGCTAATCCCAAACCCCTAATTTATCCCTCCCCCCCACTTTCCCCTTTAATTTTGTATCTATATGAGATGACAGATAAGTTCACTAAACTTATCATGGTAGTCATTTCATGATGTATGTAAGTCAAATTATTATGCTGTTTACCTTAAGGTTATACAGTGCTGTATGTCAATTATATCTCAATAAAACAGGAAAAAATAAAGATATGGACTAGAATATTCATAGAAACATTGTTTATAAAAACCTAAAGGTAGAAAAAACAAATATGCCTAAACATAAAAATGGATACATTGGACTTCCCTGGTGGCACAGTGGTTAAGAATCTGCCTGCCAATGCAGGGGACACAGGTTCGAGCCCTGGTCCGGGAAGATCCCACATGCTGTGGAGCAACTAAGCCCATGCGCCACAACTACTCAGCCCGTGTCCCACAAATACTGAAGCCGCACGCCTAGAGCCCATACTCCGCAACAAGAGAAGCCACCGCAATGAGAAGCCTGCGCATGGCAACAAAGAGTAGCCCCCGCTCACCGCAACTAGAGAAAGCCCGTGCGCAGCAACGAAGACCCAACACAGCCAAAAATAAATAAATAAATAATTTAAAAAATGGATACATTTAAATAATAACTACATTCATCAATATAGATTAACTTTACAAATGTTATGTTTATTGAAAGAAACAACTCTAATTATATATGGCCACTTATATAAGTCCCAAATAGCCAAAACTAAGCAAGGATACATGCTTATATAGTAAAACTATAAATAAAAGCATGGATATTATTAACCCAAAGGTTAGGATGGAAGAACACATTAAGGAGGGGTGTCTAAGGTCTTGGAATTATTTATTTCTTAACCTGGGTGATAGATACACAGAGATTTATTTTATCTCTCACACTTTACATTATGTAATGTTCATTCTTTTTTGTTGACATATAACTGACATATAACGTTATGTAAGTTTAAGGTGTACAACATGTTGATTTGATCCATTTATATATTGCAGTAAGATTGCTACCATAGCATTAGCTAACACTCTGTTATGTTATGTAATTGTCATTTATTTTTTGTGGTGAGAACAATTAATATCTAGTCTTTTAACAACTTTGAAGTTTATAATACAGTATTGTTGAGTATAATCACTATGCTGTACATTAGCTCTCCAGGACTTATTTATCTACTAATTCCCAGTTTATACCCTTGAGCAACATATCCCCACTTCTCCACCCCCCAACCTCTGGTAAACACCACTCCACTCCATTTTTTTACAAGTTTGTCTTTTTTAGATTCCACATATAAGAGAGATCATACAGTATTTGTCTTTCTCTGACTTGTTTCACTTAGCACAATGCCCTTGAGGTCCATCCATGTTGTTGCAAATGGCAAGATTCCATTCTTTTCATAGCTGAGTAATATTCCAGTGTGTTTGTGTGTGTGTGTGTGTGTGTGTGTGTGTGTGTATAACATCTTATACATTGAGTTGGCCAAAATGTTCATTTGAAACCCAAACGAACATTTTGGCCACCGCCCCAAAAAAATATGTATATATCTCACAATTTCTTTTTTTTTTTTTTTTTTTTTGGTATGCGGGCCTCTCACTGTTGTGGCCTCTCCCGTTGCGGAGCACAGGCTCCGGACGCGCAGGCCTAGCGGCCATGGCTCACTGGCTTAGTTGCTCCGCGGCATGTGGGATCTTCCCGGACCAGGGCACGAACCCGTGTCTCCTGCATCGGCAGGCGGATTCTCAACCACTGTGCCACCAGGGAAGCCCGTCTCACAATTTCTTTATCCACTTATCCACTGATGGACACTTAGATTGTTTCCATATTTTGGCTATTGTAAATAATGCTGTAATGAACATGATCTTTTTGAATTAATGTTTTCATTTTCTTCAGATAAATCCCAGAAGTGGAAATGCTGGATCATATGGTAGTTCTATTCTTAGTTTTTTGAGGCACCGCCATACTGTTTTTCATAGTGGCTGCACCAGTTTACATTCCCACCAATGGTGCGCAAGGGTTCCCTTTTCTCCACATCCTTGCCAATAGCTGTTGTTTCTAGTCTTTTTGATGATAGCCATTCTAACAGGTGTGAGGGGATATCTCACTGTGGTTTTGATTTGCATTTCTCTAATAATTAGTGATGTTGAGCATCTTTTCATGTGCCTGTTAGCCATCTGTATGTCTTCTTTGGGAAAATGTCCGTTCAGATCTTCTGCCTGTTTTTAATTGAATTGTTTATATTTCTGCTATTGAGTTGTATGAGTTCTTTACATATTTTGTATATGAACCCATTATCAGGTGTATGATTTGCAAATATTTTCTCCCATTCGGTAGGCTGCCTTTTTATTTTGTTGGTGGTTTCCTTTACTGTGCAGCTTTTTTGTTTGATCTAGTCCCACTTGTTTATTTTTGCTTTTCATGCTTTTGCTTTTGGTGTCAGATTTTAAAATTTATCACCGTGACCTCTGTCAAGGAGTTACCACCTATGTTTTCTCCTAGGAATTTTATGGTTTCAGGTCTTACAATCAAGTGTTTAATTCATTTTGAGTTAATTTTTGTGTACAGTGTAAGATAGTCTGATTTTATTTTTTCATGTGGCTGTCCAGTTTTCCCAACACCGTTTATTGAAGAGACTGTCCTTTCTCCGTTGTATATTCTTGGCTCCTTTGTTGTAAATTAATTGACCATATATGTGTAGGTTTACTTCTGGGCTCTATTCTGTTCCATTGGTCTATGTGTTTATTTTTATGCCAGTACCATACTGTTTCAGGAATTGTGATACCTCCGACTTTGTTCTTCTTTCTCAAGATTGCTTTGACTATTCAGGGTCTTCTGTGGTTCCATACAAACTTTTGGATTTTTTCCTATTTCTGTGAAAAATGCCATTGGAATCTTGATAGGGATTGCATTGAATCTATAGATGACTTTGGGTAGTATAAACATTTTAACAATATTAATTGTTCCAATTCATGAACACGAGATATCTTTCCATTTGTGTCTTCTTCAGTTTCTTTTATTAATGTCTTATAGTTTTCATTGTATAGGTCTTTCATCTCCTTGGTTAATTTGTTTCAAGTATTTTATTGTTTTTGATGCTACTGAATCATAATGATTGTTTACTTCTTTTTCAGACGTTTTGTTGTTAGTGTATAGAAATAATTGATTTTTGTATGCTGATTTTATATCCTGCAACTTTACTGAATTTGTTGATTAGTTCCAACAAACAGTGTTTTGGTTGAGTCTTTAGGATTTTCTATATATAGGATCATTCCATCTGCAAATAGTGACAGTTTTACTTTTTGCTTCCTGATTTGGATGACTTTCATTTCTTTGTCTTGCCTAGTTGCTCCTAAGTAGGACTTCCAGTACCATATTGAATAAGAGTGGTGAGAGTGGGCACCCTTGTCTTATTCCTGATCTTAGAGGAAAAGCTTTCAATTTTTCACTGATGAGTACAGTGTAAGCTGTGGGTTGATCATATTTGCCTTTATGATGCTGAGGTATGGTCTTCCTATTCCAAATTTGTTGAGGGTTCTAATGATGAAAGGATGTATTTTGTCAAAAGCCTTTTCTGCATCTATTGAGATTATCATATGATTTTTATCTTTCATTCTTTTAATATGGTATATCACATTTGCATATGTTGAACCATCCTTGCATCCCAGAGATAAACCCCTCTTGGTCATGATGTATAACACTTTTAAATTTTTTTTGGCATATGGAAATTTATTACTATCATGCTTTCATCATCAAAACTTATGATATTGGTCTCTCCTTCCTGCCTTTGTATAAGGCCAAAAGAGAGACATTGGCTACTTTGACAACCGTAAAGCGGACTCCAGGAATGTCACCAACAGCATGACCTTTGAGACCAAATCCAGCAACCAGAACTTCATCATTTTCCTCAGTAAAATTCAAACGACCATAGGGTACAAAGGCTGTAATTTTTTTTGCCATTCTTTTTTTTTTTTTTTTTTTTTTTTTAGGCCTCTCACTTGCTGTGGCCTTTCCCGTTGTGGACACGCAGGCTCAGCGGCCATGGCTCACAGGCCCAGCTGCTCTGCGGCATGTGGGATCTTCCCGGACCGGGGCACGAACCCGTGTCCCCTGCATCGGCAGGCGGACTCTCAACCACTGCACCACCAGGGAAGCCCTGCCATTCTTGATGAGCTGAATCCTGACACCCTTCCTGATGGCAGAATTTGGCTGTTTGGCTTCAACCCTACTTTTTCAAGCACAGTTCCCTTGGCATTAGAAGTGCCTCCAAAAGGGTTGGCCTTCAGGGCTGTGCCCAAAT
The DNA here is from genome assembly GCF_026419965.1 of Kogia breviceps. Taxonomy (NCBI): domain Eukaryota; kingdom Metazoa; phylum Chordata; class Mammalia; order Artiodactyla; family Physeteridae; genus Kogia; species Kogia breviceps. Next base: position 21,925,091 of record NC_081318.1, read on the forward strand.
GGGCTTTCTTGTACTGTTTATCATGCCACTTCTGGTCTCATCGGTGGCTACAGAGCTTCCTCGCAGTATGAAGACAGTGACACTTGGCCATTCTGCTGGTGCCACGGGCCTGAATGAAAGAGTATAACCCTTTTAATGTGTTTCTGCTCTAGGTTTTTGCTTTGTGGTTACCATGAGGCTTACACAAGACATCTAACAGGTAACACAGTGCATTTTAATTTGATAGCAGCTTGACTTCAGTCATCTATGAAAATTTCACCCTTTTACTTCTCTGTTTTTATATTTTCAATGTTGCATTTTTATATTGCATATTCATTAACACATTGTGGTAGCTATTGTTACTTTTAATACTCTTTTCCTTTCACCTTTATACTAAAATTATGTGGTTAACAAACTATCCTATTACAGATTTAGTTTCTAGGTCTGATTGTATATTTACCTTTACCAGTGTGTTATATACTTCTGTATTTTTTGTCACTGATTAGCTTCTTTTCATTTCAGTTCAAAGAACTCCTTTCAGCATTTCTTGCAAGGCAGGTCTAATGGTGATGAACTCTCTCAGCTTTTGTCTAGAAAAGCCTTTATTTCTTCATATTTGAAGGATAACTTTGCTAGATAGACCACTCATGGCTAGCAAGCTTTTTCTTTCAACCCTTTGAATATACCATTCCACACCCCTGGCCTGTAGGGTTTCTGCCGAAAAACCCATTGATAGCCTAATGGGTGTTCCTTTGTAGGTTACAATTCTTTTTTCCCTAGCTGCTTTTAGAATTCTTTCTATATCTTGAGAAATATCAAAAATATAAAAAGGGAGAAGTAAAAGGGTGAAACTTTTGTAGATGATTGAAGTCAAGCTGCTATCAAATTAAAATGTACCGTGTTACCTGTTAGATGTCTTGTGTAAGCCTCATGGTAGCCACAAAGCAAAAACCTATTAAAAGGGTTATACATCATGACCAATAGGATGATCTATTAGCATGTATTTGGGCGCCCAATTATCTCCTCAGGTTTAGGAAGTTCACAGCTATTATTTCTTTAAATAAATTGTCTGCTCCCATCTCCCTCTCTCTCTTTTTGGAACCCCAGTCATTATATTTGTCCTTTTGATGGAATACCATAGGCCACCACATAGATTTTTTTTCACTCTTTTTCATACTTGTTTTGTTTAGTTTATTTGCCTCTAATTGGGTTATTTCCAAATTCCTAATCTCTAACGTTCTTGTTCTGTCTTCCATTTGCTCTGCTCTACTGCAGATTCTACTGCATTTTTCATTTCATATATGGAGTTCTTCAGCTCCAGAATCTCTGTTTGGTTCATTTCTATGATTTCTATCTCTTTGGGGAAATTTTCATTTTGATCTTGTTTTTTTTTTTTTTTTTTTTTTTTTTGAGATTTCATCAAACTGTCTTTGAGTTTTCTTGCAGCTTTCTTCAAAACAGCTGTTTTGAATTCTTTTTTGGCTAGATCACAAAATTCTGTACCTTTGAGCTTTGTTATTGGAGAATCATTATTTTCTTTTTGTAATGGTATGTTTCCTTGATCTTAAATGTTCCTTGTGGTTTTGCATTACTGCTTTCACATTTGAAATTAAGGAGGTGCCACCTTAAACCTTTGTTAGTTGGTTCTGATGGAGTATCCTGTTCAATGGTGTCGTTATTACCTGGGGTTTTATCTGTCTTTGTATTGGTACTCTTACTCCACTTTTCTTGCTCCCTCGTGTAGCAGGATTCTTAAGCTTTTAGGTCTTCTCTGATGCTTACAAGTCACCAGGCAGGCTTCTGGAAACCTTTCTTTTGTTTTCCAGAAGGTGGTGCTATAGCTTCAGTTTGTGGTTTCTCCCTTGTCCACACGATGTGGCCTGTTTCTGAGTGTGCTTTCTAGCCATAGGAGCTTGCTTTCACTACTGCAGTAGGAAGCGTGCACATGGAGATGCCACAGACTAGGGTGAGGTGTGGGTTTATCACTGGCCCATGGATCTAGTAGGGAGATCCTCAGGTGCGGTACTCCCAGGGGTTTGTGGGTGGACTTCCTGCTGAGTGCAATCAGCAGGAAAGGCATCCCTCCTCTGCCTCTTACCCCAACTCCAGTCATGAAAGACCAACCTCAGTACTCTGGGCGCTATTGGAGAGAAACAGGTTTGTCCCACACAACTGAGGTAGCTGGGTACTCACCCCAAACTATCCTCCCCTAACCCCTAACGAGAGAGAGGGTGCTGCCACTGGATACATCAGCCTGGTGCGGTGTTTCCTTGGGGGAGGGGACCCTGGGAAAATTCCTCTTACCACCCCCTCTGCTGTGACCAAACTTGTTTTGTTGTTGTTTCTAGAATGGTGTGCTGGAATCTCCCCTCAGGAAGGCTGGACTTCTGCAAATTCCCTCTCATGCATGAGTATCTGCCCAGGTCAGCACTCTCCAGTTTCGTTTTTTTTTTTTTTTTTTCCAATCATAGCAAGAGGGGGTTCTGGGCAGGTTCACTGGCTCCCCTGATTCTGCAGCCTATACGGAAATCCATCTGCCTATTACTGGATGCACAGGTAGGTGAGACTCCTGGATCCCACAGCTCCCACAAAGGTGCTTTTGTTTGTGGATGCATGTCTATTTTGTTGCTTTAAAAAGGGGACGAAAAAGAGAAATGTTTTATGCCGCCATGATGCTGACGTCACTAATGTTCATTCCTTATGACATATTTCATAACTGGAAAAATATTATGTAAACAACATGATATGATAAGGAGTTGAAGCTATTAGAGCCGCCACCTCTTGGGTACACAGTGGGATTGTCCTCGGGCTCTTTGTGGTTGGGCAAGGGCTAAAGCATGTAAAAATTGTAGACTACGGGGCAGAGTTTGGACTTTAGTACAAGGCAGCCACTGGTGGTTTTAGGAGAATGATGTGATATGGATCACATTTGAAAGGGATAATTCTTGCTGCTGCATGAGGGATGTATTGTTGGGGGCAAGTGTGGAAACACAGAGCCCAGTTAGAGAACTAGTAATGGTGAGATGATGGTGACTTGAATTTCACTGATTACAGGCAAAATAGAAGTGGAATTTTTTTGAATGCATTTTGCAGGTGTATCTGAAAGGACTTACAAAAAAGTGGGGAATAGGAGTTGAAGGAAAGAGGGGGATTGCAGATGATCACTGTTTTGGGTTGAACAACTGAATATATTGTAGTAAATGGTAGGGCCATTTACCATAATGGGAGCAAATGAAGGATTAACAGGTATGAAGAGAGGGAATGGAGCTTATTTTTTCTCTGTATTAGCTTTAGACAGCTGTGTGCACATGTTCAATAAACCACTAGAGAGAGACAACCCCATCCCTCAAGGGAACACCCAGAGCCAAAGATGTATATATTTGGAAGTCAATAGTATACAAATGATATTTAATTCAGAGGACTAGATTAGGTCATCCAGAGAGAATATACATAGAATAAAAGATGTGAAGACCGGAGAAAAACCAGATTAGTATGCAGTCACAGAAGCCAAAAGAAGAAAGCGTGTTTTGAATGCTGTTGAGAGACTGAGTGAGATATTAAGCAATGATAGTTTTTGACAAATGGAGCTAATTGGCAGCTTTGACAAGGGAACTTTCGACTGAGTTCTGTGTGGTGGTGGGGAATGGGGGAGGCAGATGGAGAGGGTTGAGGAGAAAGTGGAAGAAAATGAAGAAAGAGAATGAAGGGAATTGGGGTAAGTTTCCCTCTGAAGGGGAGCCAAACTGGGCTTGGAGGAGATATGTGGTGAAGGCAGATTTTCTTTTTTTAGGATGGGGGATACTAGAGTGTGCTTGTTTGCTGATGGTGATGCAGGAGTGAGGAAGAAGCTAGTGATGCAGGAGACGAAGAGGTTAATACACCGGGGAAGAGAGGGTTCTGATCCAGGGCAAAATGGAGAGGCTGTCCTTTCACTAGAAGAGAGATTCTCCATCCAAGGATGGAAAGGCAGGTAGTTGTTGGTTTTAATGATGAAACTACGAGGGAGGGAGTGCTCCTTGATTGTGGCTCTTTTCATTGACTTATGAACAAAATAAGTGGAATAATATTTGATGGAACTGAATAAAGACCCCACTGCACATCAAAAAGATTTCCATCAAACAATAAATTAATGAAAATCAATCAACCCCTATACATTTCTTGGTTAATCTTAAGATTTAAGGGTAAAGAATGAATTCTATAGGCATGTACGTGGAAAATAAAATTACAAACAAAGCAAAAAGGCAGGTTGTACTTCTGGTCCAGCCATGATGGAATAGCTAATATCAGATGAATTCTCCTGCTGAAAACAACTATAAAAGATGTACAATGTACCTTTTAAAACTGTTTAAAATATTTAGAGAATATGTAACTCAGGCAGGATTTGAGGGGCTACAATATGCGAAACAAAGGAAACATAGTGAGGTGGACTTCATATTTCCCCTGGCTTTTCCCTTGAAGGCCTTTGCTATTTCACAGTAAAGCAGGGGAAAAGAATCCTAGTAGAAAGCAGCAGATAGCATGTTTAATTCAGAGATGACACAATCATATATACAGAAAATTCAAAAGAATCATTTATCATAATTAATAAATGAATTAACAAGGTCACTAGATACAAGATGGATATTAAAAAATCAATTTTCTTTCTATATACCAGCAACAAAAAATTAGGCAATGGAATTTCTGAAGATGTGCTGGCTTTGACTCACAGATATAGAGAACAAACCAGGGGCTACCAGTGGTGAGAGGGAAAGGGGGAGGGGCACTTTAGGAGTGAGGGGGGAAGGGGTTATTATGGGATTATATGAAATCGTATGTGAAGCTTCTCAAAATTGTAAAGCACTGTAGAATTTAAAGAATCTTTCATTTAATTTAAAAAATGGGCTGACTTCATATTATGACCAATATGTGATGTCAGAAAATAAAACATTGTCTAACAAGTTTTGAGGGGAAATGTTATTTGTTTATTTATTTTTGGCTGCATTTTGGGTCTTCGTTGCTGCGCGCGGGCTTTCTCTAGTTGCGGCGAGCAGGGGCTACTCCTCGTTGCAGTGCACAGGCTTCTCATTGCGGTGGCTTCTCTTGTTGTGGAGCATGGGCTCTAGGCACACGGGTTTCAGTAGTTGTGGCACGTAGGCTCAGTAGTTGTGGCTCGCGGGCTCTAGAGCGCAGGCTCAGTAGTTGTAGTGCACGGGCTTAGTTGCTCCGCGGCATGTGGGATCTTCCCGGACCAGGGCTCGAACCTGTGTCCCCCGCATTGGCAGGCGGATTCTTAACCACTGCGCCACCAGGGAAGCCCGAGGGGAAATGTTTGTGATGTGCCAAATTTTATTTTTCTTTGAAGCAACAGAAAGACAATCTTAAATATGCAAGGCTGTACTAGTTTTAATGGTGAAACTATGAAGGAGTGCTATTTTCCACTAAAAATTATTTGATTTTGTACTTCAGCTGCAAGGTGAGTTAAGACAGAGAATTCATGAATGCTGAAGACATAGTTTGAAAAAAACTGGCAGTGAGCATCAAATGATCTAAAAACAAATAACTTTAAGATGCCATTAAGTGTATTCATAAAATATACCTTTTAGGCATATATGCAAGGTATAATTTTTAGAGTAACAACTGGACAAAAATAGTAGGTAGGTTATAACAAAAGTGGAAGATAGAAGATAATTTTCTCAAACATACTACCATTTCATTATTGACATTAGTCTTTAGAGAATTATAGACTTAAGTATATTTTTAGCTTTTTATTGAAGTGTAATATGCATATATAAATATGTACATATCATAAGTATACAGCTCACTGAATTTTCTCTAGGTGAACACACCTTGCAACTGTCCCAGATATCAAGAAATAAAACCTTGTTAGAACCTCAGGAAGTTAAGCATATTTTTTAAAATAACTAGTAATAACTGGTAGCACAAAATGAAAGACACCAACCTACCCTCCAAAAAGTGTAATTATTAAAGGAACTGCAATTTTCTAAATAAACAGAAGAGGGCATGCGTGAACTGTGAATTACAGTAAGCTGTCTGAAATCCTTATCCTTGCCTGTAATTGCTAGTCCAAGAAAAAACAGAACATTTCCAAATGAATGGCAAATGGAAGATAACATACAAACCAAGCCAACATATAAAGGTAACATAATATAAAAATCATAACATTTCAGCCAATTAAAAAATCCCTCCCCAAAATGAAGCAGAAGGAAACATGCACAATCACCAAACTGAATTAAACATTGTTAAACATTTGCAGATATGAAAAACACCTAGTCACAAATTCAAAAACTCGCCCCGCCCCAAAACAAAACAAAACCCAAGAGAACATAAAATGAGAGTCTTGCAATAATGGTGGAAGAGTTTGTTTGGGTCAATCCTCCTACAAATAACAGCCATGAAATTCCTATCAAAATATAAAAACAACTACTTGAAGGCACTAGAGAACAACCAAAAGGAAGGAGAAACAAGAGAGGGGGTTGACACTGGGAAAAGAGACCAGATTGGGTAAGTTTTCCCTTTTGATGGCTTTTAGACTAAGGGAAGCTCATAGTCCTCCTCCAAGGAAGCTACTAAAACTTAGATTGCGGTCCAGCGGTTAAGAGTCAGCGGTTGAGACTCCACGCTTCCACTGCAGGGACCGCGGGCTCAGTCCCTGCTCAGGGAACTGAGATCCCACATGCCATGCCATGTGGCCAAAAAACAAACAAACAAAACTTAGATGGACTCTCACAGTCTTAATAGCTTGAAGAATCAAAGGACAGAGTTTGAGGCACCACAGCAGATATTAAGATGGGAGCTGTTATTGTTGAGTTGTGTCTCCCCCAAATTCAAATGTTGAAGTCCTAATCCACAGTATCTCGGAATGCGACCTTACTTGGAAATGGGGTCATTGCAGGTACATTTAGTTAAAATGAAGTCATACTGGAGAAGGGTGGGCCCCAATTTAATAGGACTGGTATCCATACAAAAGGGTGAAACTTGGACACAAACACACACAGGCAGAGTGACACATGAACATTGGAAGGTAACTGCAAGAACAAATTTTCAAATTTTTCTGAACATCAAAAAAATTTTAAAGAGAAAAGGAAACATACTACACAGAGAAAGGAACATATTAAATAAAACAAAATGCACAGTAACTATAACATTAAAATAGATATTAAATCAAATCTGTTGCTCATTTCAATGCGTGTAAATGGAAACTTACCTATTAAAAAGATTTTCAGATTGATTCACAAAGCACAACCCTACTCTGCTCAGGAGATACAACTAAATCAAAGTGATTCAAAATGGCTAGAACGAGGGAGATGTGTAAAGGTATAGCAGGCAAATAAGATAATAAGAAAGCAGAGACTGTGATCATGATATCAGAAAATGTTGAATCTGGACAAAAAGCATTAAATGAGACAGCAGAATACTTGATAATGCCAAGAGCTTAATTCACAATGATAATGCATCAGTTGTGAATATATGTAACACAAATAGCACAGAAACTACCTTTATAAATCAGAAAGTTAAGGATATACATACATAAAACCACAGCAAAACTAGGAGATATCATTTTTGGTCCAACACAGGACACAGGTCAAATGGACAAAAAATAAGAGTATAGAAAATCTAACCAGCATAATCAATATATAGAATACATATATCATGCTAACAGGGTCCCACCTCAAGGGCATGCCAGGCGTTTCTGCTTTTCTGCCTCCGAGCCTTCTGAAAGGCACTGAAATCTGCTGATATGGACTGAATGCTTGTATATTCCCCCAAATCCATAGGCTGAAGCCCTAACCCTCAGTTTCATGGTATTTGGAGGTGGGGCCTCTGGAGGTAATTAGGTTTGGATGAGGTCATGAAGGTGGGGTCCTCATTGATGGGATTAGTGACTTTATAAGGGAGAAACCAGAGAGCTTGCGCCCTCCCTCCCTCTCTCTCTCTCTACTGTGAGATGACGCAGTGAGAAGTTGGCTCCCTGCAAGTCAGCAAGACAGTCTCCACCAGAACCTGACCATGCTGGCACTCTATTCTCAGACTTCCAGCCTCTAGAACCTGAGAAAGTACTTTTCTATTGTTTAAGCCACCTAGTCTATGGTATTTTGTTATTGAGTTGACTAATATACCTGCTCAGCACATGAGTTAGCCTAGAAGAATGGAGAGGAGAATTAATGCCCCAGTGCCTTTCATCAACCATGGTGGATGACAGCTGGTGGATAAAAGTGAGAGTTACAGAGTTGCAGAGGCTAAATTCCTGGGGAGTATGGCTGAGAGATCAGGGCACCCTTCCTCCACCCAGCCCAGGCTCATAGTACAGAGGCTCTACCACAAGCACAGCCGGTAAAGAATATCGGGGCCCCAAGTGCCCTTGCTTCAGCTTGCTCATAGGGCGGACTCTCCATGCCAAGGAGGCAAGCCACCTACCCAGCTCCCTGTACCTAAAGCAGGGTGTCTCTCCAAAAGAAGCCAGTTCCAGAGATTTTGCCAAGAGGGAAAGACAGTCTACAGGATTAGAGAGCATCCAAGCTCTCCCCAAAAGAATTGACTTTATTTGAAATAGTGTGAGAACATTCAAGCCTAAGGACACTCTCAAAAACAATGGAGATTTTGTTGGTGAGCAACTAAGAGGAGGCTGGTAGCTTCATTAGAGCAACATACTAAATTGTGGGCCAGCTAGCCTAACCATAACAAATCAGGGAAAGAGACAGCTACAAAAAACACTTCTGAAGTCAGAACAAACCTCAAAGACCTGCCTCAAAAACAACCCCTGTAAAGTGGCCTGATTTAATCAGGTCAGAATGAGAGTAATGTATACCCCAGGGCATTGAAAGCACTAGACCAATCAGATGGCAGTTAGTGAGCCTAACAGCTGGGGAGAAAGAGACAGTCCAAGGGAGTCCTGCAAAAGCCATGGTCAGACCAGGATGACCATGCACATGCCCAAGGCTGCACCCACTGAGAAGCAACATCAGAGGCTTCACACTGTGGGAATAATAGACTTCACCAAAATTTTGCAGCCAGTCACTAAACAAATGAGCAGACAACAAGTCCTACCATGGGAGGAAATCAGTATCCAGAGTTGCTACAAAATATTCCAAAATGTACAACTTTCAACAAATAATTAGTACACTTTCAACAAATAATTATGCAGAGAGACAGGAAAGACCATACACAGGAAAGAAGCAGGCAACAGACTGCCTATGAAAGGGCCCAACTGTTGAATTTAACAGATAAAGATTTCACAGCAATCGTTAGAACTATGCTTAAAGAGGTAACGGAAACAGGTCTTAAAGAAGTAAAGGTAGAAAGCAATTATGCTCCAATAAAGATGTTAAAAAAAAAGAAGTAAAGGAAGGAATGATGACAGTGTCTCATAAAATAGAAAATATCGGGCTTCCCTGGTGGTGCAGTGGTTGAGAATCCGCCTGCCGATGCAGGAGACACGGGTTCGTGCCCCAGTACGGGAAGATCCCACATGCCGCGGAGCAACTAAGCCCGTGAGCCACGGCCGCTGAGCCTGCGCGTCCGGAGCCTGTGCTCTGCAACGGGAGAGGCCACAACGGTGAGAGGCCCGCATACCGAAAAAAAAAAAAAAAAAAAAAAAATTAAAAAAAAATAGAAAATATCAATATAATAAAGAGATAGAAACTACAAAAAAGAACCATATGGAAATTCTGGAGTCAAAAAGTATAACAGAAATCAAAAATTCACTAGAGGGTTCAATATTACACTTGAGCAGGCAAAAGATAGAGTCGACAATTTAAAAAATACATTTATAGAGATTATGTAATCTGAAGAACGGAGGAAAAAATGAAAAGTGAAGGGAATCTCAAAGAAACGTAGGACACCATCAAGCACATCAATATACACATAATGGGAAGGAGAGGAGAGAGAGAAAGGAGGAGAAATAATGGCTGAAAACTCAAGAAGCTCAACAAACTCTCAGCAAAATAAACACAATTGCTGAAAGTCAAAGATAAAGAGAAAAATTTGAAAGCAGCAAGAAAAAAGTGACTCATCATTTACAAAAGGACCCCAATAAGATTAACACCTGACTTTCCATTAGAAACAGCAGAGGCAGTGGGGTGGCATATTACAAAGTACAGAAAGAAAGAAAAATTGAAGGGACAGATACACAATTCAACAATAATATCTGGAGACTTAAACACCTCGTTTTCAATAATGGATAGAATATATATACAACATTTTCTCCTATCATAGGACCCAGCAATCCCTTTCCTAAGTACATTCCCAAGAGAATTGACAATCTTCACAAAACAACTTATACACAAATATATGTAGCAGTTTTATTCATAATATCCCAAACCTGAAAATACCCACATGTTTAACAGGAGAATGGACACATGGTGATACAGCCTCACAATGGAAAACTACTCAGCAATAAAAAGGAAGAGATTACTTTCCTAGGCAACAGCATGTGTGAATCTCAGAAACATATGCTTAAGGAAGCAGTCAAACACAAAGGAATATATATGTACTTCATTATTTCACTTATATGAAGTTCAAAAATAGCAAACATCTCTGGTGATAAAAATCAGAATACCAGTTGCCTCTAGTGGGGGAGTATTTACTGGAAAGTGACACAAGGGAATTTGGGAGCGTTATGAAAGTGTTTCATATCTTCATTTGGGTGTTATTTTCATGGGTGCCTACTGAGTTAGAGAAAGCTACAGATCTCCTCCTGTGTAGGGAGAAACCCAGTCTTTCCCTTTTGAGTTTCTCCTGTGTGTCTGCTCTACTCTCACACTACTACCACATTCACACAGAACACCACTTCTTATACTTCTGGTCACCAAATGTGTGGGAGTTTTTCCTACGCCAAGCAGTTCTCTGTGACACTGGCTGTCCTACAATTTAACTCAGTTCTGACCCAATCTACCTGGAGATAGTGTCAGAACCCACACGTTAAGACTGCTCCCACACCACTTCAAATGCCAATTGCAAGAAGTAGGTTCCCAGGTTCCCCACAACTTCTGTCCGACGTGGCTATACATCGGGGGGCCCCATGACCCCCTCCTCAGTGTGATTAATTTGCTAGAGTAGCTCACAGAACTTCGGGAAACATTTATTTACATTTACCAGTTTATTAAAGTATATGATAAAGGATGCAGATGAACAGCCAGCTGAAGAGATACACAGGACAAGGTCTGGCAGGGTCCTGAGTGCAGGAGCTTCTGTCCCTGTGGAGGTGGGGTGTGTCACCCTCCCAGTGTGGATGTGTTTGAACCTGGAAGTTCTCTGAACCCTGTGCTATTGAAATTTTTATGGAGACGTCCTTACATAGGCATGATCAATTATTGACTGGGGCTAAAATTCCAAGCTTCTAAGCATGTCTTGGTCTTTCTGGTAACCAGCTCCTACCAGAAGCCATCCAGGAGCCCACCCATAGTCAGTCACTTCGATAGAACAAAACAAGGGTTTTAGAGCTCTGTGCCAGGAACTGGGGGCAGAGACCAATATATATATTTTCTACTATCTCATACATACATTTGTCAAGTGTATGTATAATTAAGATCTCTGTAGATATAGTATATGTAAACTGTATCTCAATAAAACTGAGTAAAAAAGGAAATTCATAGAACTAAAACTGAAATTCAGAACTAAAATCTCTGATTATTAAATAAGCCCAACATTTAAATCTATTTTTTTTCTGCCATCCTTCTGCTCTAGTTTCAGAGAGAACATCTCTAACCAGGGGCCGATGTGGCTCTTGTGGGGCCTGAAATGTATGTAATTTTGGAGGTCTGTTGTGAGAAAGAGAACACAAATGTACAAATATAAAATTAGGCAGGAATGAGAATGTTCATTTAAGGTGATAAAACAGTCATAGCAAATTTAAAAATTGTAAACATATGACAAATAGCACAAACATCATAAATTGAATTCAATGTTTTTATCGACTTATTGCCTGACAAACCTCTATGATATGTTTTGTACATATTTTGGCTGCATACTCTTTGATCACCTGTTTATATGAGAGTGACTTTATAATATTTTCTATAGAAAGAAGAGAAAGATATTTTTTCCTCTAGTATGGTTTTATATATATATTTTATTATATATAGTACATATACTTATTGCATATAAATGTGTCTTTTATGATTGCTTGTAGGGATTCATAAAAGGTGTAACTTCATCCATAGAAGTTACTGTTTGTGGTTGTAGGCTCATGCCCTGGAAATATTCTTTTGTGTGATTTGCCTAAAAATGTTTGGTGTATTTATAATTGGATATGCTGCATTATCAAATATATTCCTGATAAGAGTACTTCTGTTTTGACCAGGCATCTATGAGAACCAAATCCTGTGCTTATAATTTTACATGTTTAATGACTGTAAGAATTCTCTGTGGACTAGCTTCTGTGTCCATACATTCTAAATCTTGTTCTTCCACCACAACTGACATAATTTGGGGTTTTTTTGTTTTGTTTTGCTTTTTTATTGTAGTATAATTGCTTTACAATGTTGTGTTAGTTTCTGCTGTACAGTGAAGTGAATCAGCTATATGTACACCTATATCCCCTCCCTCTTGGACCTCCCTCCCACCCACCCCCCATCCCAGCCATCTAGGTCGTAACAGAGCACCGAGCTGAACTTCCTGTAAGCACAGGAAGCATGTTCACACTAGCTATCTGTTTTACACATGGCAGTGTATATATGTCAATCCTGAGCTCCCAATTCGTCCCACCCTCCCCTTCCACCCCTGTGTCCACATATCCATTGTCTATGTCTACGTCTCTATTCCTGCCCTGCAAATAGGTTCATTTGTACTATTTTTCTAGATTCCACATATATGCGTTAATATACGATATTTGTTTTTCTCTTTCTGGCTTACACTCTGTATGACCGACTCTAGGTCCATCCACAGCTCTACAAATGACCCAATTTCGTTCCTTTTCATGGCTGAATGATATTCCGTCATATATATGTACCACATCTTCTTTATCCATTCATCTGTCATTGAACATTTAGGTTGTTTCCATAACCTGGCTATTGTAAATAGTGCTGCAATGAACTTTGGGTACATGTATCCTTTTGAATTATGGTTTTCTCAGGGTATATGCCCAGTAGTGGGATTGCTGGGTCATATGATAGTTCTATTTTTAGTTTTTTAAGGAACCTCCACATGGTTCTCCACAGTGGCTGTATCAATTTACATTCCCACCAACACGACTGACATAATTTTGGTGCTGGGCACACATTCCAATTCCTATAGGACCACTGGCCCCCACTTTCACATCATGATAATTGGGTAAGTTGGCTCTGTGGGTGATAGCAGTGCTCTTAGAAGCCATGCCAACACCAGGGCACCTTGCAGTAACTCAACTCTACAGAAATAACTGCAAATCCCACAAAAATATTCTATTAACCCCAAACTGAATGCATCCCCAGCTCCACTTGGCCTTAGCCTGGTCCAAGTCATGCTGAGGCCACTCAGAAGGACTGGATCTAGGGAGGCATGTGACCAAGAGAAAGTTGAGGAAGGAATAGCAACCTTACCTAACTGTGGTTAAAATAAATACTACATTTTGCAAATTTTACAGAAACATATGACTGAACACAACGCTAGACCTCTTCCTGGGACCTTGGAGAGGGCTGTGCAGGTGGGGGGGTCCTGAAGCTTAGTTTTCATTAACTGTGTTAATAAATCTGTTTCTGTCTCTAATTCTTTGCTAGATGGACACTTGTTGAGGGCACTCTCCTCTCATTCTAATTATGCAGAAACCTCAGCTGTTTCCTTTTCCTCCAAGAAAATCAGGTTTTTGTGTTTGATTTGTGTTTGAGTTGTCCAGTTGCTACAAAAGTTGATCCCAAATTTATACTGCAATTCATCATTCAGAGGAAGCAAAAGGAGGAAAGCCAAGTGGGAACTCATTAGGGAAGCACTAACCAGAACCACAGTGCCCCCTTGGGGAACTAAAGATCTTTCTCCAGACAAGGTGGTTGGTGAGGAAACCATTTTGGTGGAATTGGATCTCAAAGGTTTTGTTCATTATCTCCCATTATGGTGAGAGCTAAAAGGGGAAATAACTAGAGGGAAATTTCAAAAGGTATAGAAAGAAAGATGCAGGGACAGAATCTAGAAAAATTCAGTCGGACTTTCTGTGAAAGACTTGCATAGAAAACTGAGTCAGTTATTTTCTACATGAGAAAGATGAGTTAGTAATATACTCATGGAAAGAGAGTTTAGACCGACTGGCCACTTGAAATTACTTATGGACCAAAGATATAATGGATATGTACATAAATTAATGAATAGTACATAAATAAAAATCTGAAACCCTCCCTTGATCTACTCATCTCTGCTTTACCCTGAGAGGTAGTGTAGTAAAATGGAAAGTGCACCCAGTGTCAAACATACCCAGATTCTAGTCTCTGTTCTGTCACTCACTACCTTTGTAACTGAGCTTCAGTTTCTCATCTGTAAAATATTAATAACAGTACCTACCTTATCAGGTTCTTGTGATGATTAAATGAGATAATCCATGGAAAGCAGGTGGAATAATGCCTGACACTAAATACTCAATATATGTTAACTATTGTGGTGGTGGTTATCACATGGTTTAGAATCCTTGCTCTGCCACTTACTAGCCATGAAATCTTGGGCGAATTATGTAACCTTTCCAAGCCTCTGTTTCCTCATCAATAATATGCAATTCTACTTCACAGGATTTCTATTAGGACTGGAGATAATGTATCTACAGTTAATATAGTGGCGATTCTGAAAAGTGGAAACTGTTATACTTGAGAGCAGACAGATCAGTACGAAATAATGTTCTGTTAGAAAATGATTTCCAAATCATATCACCTTTGCTCAAGTAGGACATCATTTAGGATAGAAAATGAGCTGTGAAATATATCTGGGACTAGCCAATGAAAGTACACATAAGTACACAGACGTCAGTTTTGGTACATTAGCAGCTGAATCCAGTTGAGGGTATTTGACATAGGAGAAGATGTCAGGTGTAATAGGACACACATTTTTGAAGATGTATGTGGTAGCCAGCCTCTAAGAGAGTCCCAAATGCTCCCTGCCTCCTGGTATTCACATGCTTGTGTCCCTTCCCACACTGTATCATGGTTGGTCTCTGTGACCAATATATTCTATGAAGTATGTCACTTTTTATAATGAGATATAATTTACACATATAAAAGCCATCCTTTTAAAGTATGATTTGGTGATTTTTAGTATATTCACCAAGTTGTGCAACTATCACCACTATCTAATTCCAGAATATCCCCCAAAGAAGCCCTGTACCCTGTTCCCACTTGCTGGTCTCCCCCAGTCACTGGCACATACTTTCCATCCATTGTATAGATAACCACATTTTGTTTATCCATTCATGAGTTGATAGACATATGGGCTATTTCTACCTTTTGGCTAAATAGTGCTACTATGAACTTTATTTTATTTTATTTTATTTATTTATTTATTTATTGCGGTACGCGGGCCTCTCACTGTTGTGGCCTCTCCCGTTGCGGAGCACAGGCTCCGGACGCGCAGGCCCAGCGGCCATGGCTCACGGGCCCAGCCGCTCCGCGGCACGTGGGATCCTCCCGGACCGGGGCACGAACCCGTGTCCCCTGCATCGGCAGGCGGACTCTCAACCACTGCGCCACCAGGGAGGCCCGATAAATCATTTTTCTACCTTAAGAGTAAACACTTATCTGCAATTTTCTAACTATTCCCTCATTTGTTAAGTGTTAGTTTTGCATCCAATGGATTCAATGCCATCAGTTGTTTTTTGACCCAAAACTTTTCCATTCACCATTTGATTCACAGAAGTTCAACTTCTAATACTTTGTTCGAGAAATACACCAGGAAACCGTATTTGAAAATATCTGCCTTCGAACTTGGATAAAAATTTGGTAAAAATATTCACCACTTTTTTCACTAAGAATACTGAATATTGCCAGGTAGAAGTATGAGGCCAAACTGATTCTCCTTTAAAAGTGTCTTATTTTCGGGCTTCCCTGGTGGCACAGTGGTTGAGAATCCGCCTGCCGATGCAGGAGACACGGGTTCGTGCCCTGGTCCGGGAAGATCCCACATGCCGCGGAGCAACTAAGCCCGTGAGCCATGGCCACTAGGCCTGCGCGTCCGGAGCCTGTGCTCCGCAACGGGAGAGGCCACAACAGTGAAAGTGTCTTATTTTTTTTGCCTGATGCCCAGCAGATTCATTACACATGTTTAACTTTATATTATATAGAATATGTTAACCAGAATATGTCTTGTGTGTATTAGCATATGTAGTATTTTAAGATATAGTGTGTACTCTCAATCTGTAGATTCATGTCTATTTTAAGACCTAGTCCTTAATATCATCTTTGAATGCTTTTTTTCTTGTTCTTATGTTCTTTTCTTTTTTCTATGGTCACTAATTTTGAGTATGTTAACTCAGCTCTCTCTTTTCAAAGCTATCATCTTCTATCCAATCCATTTGCATTCTTTGTTCATTTCCACTTAATAGTATTCCGTTTTTTAAAGATTTTATCCCATGACCCCAGGTGTTTATATTCAGCAGTATATATTCTCCTCATTGCTGATTTAACAGTGATTTAATTTTCATGATCATTTTAATTTTTCTCCTCTTTTGCTTTCTAGATCTCTGCTAACTTATTTTTATTTTCCTGTACTGTCCTATCATTTCTTTCTTGAGCTTCTATATATCTTATTTGAACTTACTTTTCATGGAGATCATTTCCTCATTAAATTATTTGATTTCATAAAGAATTCTTTGATCGCAGTTTTTACTGGATCATGAGGTAATTTTTCTAGTGTGTGTATTTTTTTCTGTCTTTTATTTATCATGGCTCTTTTCTCTTTTTCTCATGCATTTTTACATAGATTCCATTGTGGGTTTTTGTTTTGTTTTGTTTTATTGTTCTTGTTTGTTTGGTTGGTTTTTGGGGAGTTGTTACCCATCTTGAAGTGAAGGGCATTATTATTGGTCCAGCTATTTGGAGAAGGATAGTATAGAGGCAGGTCCAGGGGCAAGAATTGGAATACGCATGAGCTTGAGTGTTTGTTTGTTTTTGTAAGTATACAATTCAATTTTTTTTTTTAGTAAATTTATTGATATATTAATTTAAATATCACCTTATTTATAATATTTCCATCAGCCTCCAAATTCACTTATGCCTCTTTGAAGTAAATCCTTTCTGTCTCTACAGATTTGCCCTTTCTGGACATTTTACATAGATGGAATAATAATTCTGTGATATTTTATGTCTATTTTTTCACTTAGCATAATATTTTTGAGATTTTGGGGTTACCCATGTTGTAGCATTTATCAATAGTGCATTCCCTTTTATTGATGAGTAATATACAAATATGTACACTTGTTTATCCATTTACCAGTTGATTAACATTTGGATTGTTTCCAGTTTTTGTCTATTTCAAATTATACTGCTATGAACATTCACTTAAAATCTTTGAGTAGATATATATTTACATTTATGGTAGACAGATATGTAGGAGTACAATTGCTTGATTGTATGGTAAGTTTACACCTAATTTTTTTTTTTAATAAATTTTATTTATTTATTTATTTATTTATTTATTTATGGCTGCGTTGGGTCTTCGTTGCAGTGCGCGGGCTTCTCATTGCAGTGGCTTCTCTTGTTGCAGAGCACAGGCTCTAGGCGCATGGGCTTCAGTGAGGATTCTTAACCGCTGCGCCACCAGGGAAGTCCTACACCTAACTTTTTAAGAAACTGCCAAAACATTTTCCAAAGTGGCTATACCATTTTACATTCCCACTAGCAATGTATGAGGTTACTGTTTATCCACATCCTCACCAACACTTGGTATTGTTTTATTTTTAATTATAGCGTTCCAATAGGTATGTAATAGTGTCTCATAGTAGTCTTAATTTACATTTCCCTAAGGTGTTGGGCATCTCTTCATTTGCTTATTAGCTATTCATATTTTTTTTGGTGAAATGGGTATTCAAATCTATTGCCTATTTAATTGTATTGTTTGTCTTATTGAGTTAAAGGAGCTCTTTATATATTCATTCTGGATATAAGTCCTTTATCAGATATGTGATTTGCAAATATTTTTACCAGTTTGTGGTTTGACTTTTAATTTACTTAATGTTATCTTTTGAAGAACAACAGTCTTAAATTCTGATGAAGTCTGTTTGATCAGTTTGTTCTGTAATGGATCATGGTTTGGGTATCATATCATATTAAGCAAAGAAATCTTTGCTGAATCCAAGGTCACAAAGATTTTCTTTCAATGTGTTCTTCTAGAATTTTATAGTTTTAGTTCTTGTATTTAGCTCTGTCATCTCATTTTAAGTTGAATTCTGTGTGCTGTGGGTTAAGGGTGTTTTTCTCTTTTCCCTCGGGACCACTTGTTGTTGAAAAAACTATTCTTTCCCCTATTCTGTTGCCTGGGCACCTTTGTTGAAAATCAGTTAACCATAATATAAGGATTTATTTCTTAATTCTGACTCTCAACCCTGCTTCATTGATATCTATATCCTTACACTAAAACCACCCAAGCTGTACCTTTATAGTAAGTTTTAAAATCAAGTACATAAAATCGTGTTCTTACTTTACAAAATCATTTTGGCTATTTCAGGCTCTTTGCATTCCATATACATTTTGGGAACAGTTTGCCAATTTCTATTAGAATGCTTGCTAGGATTTGGATAGGGATTGCATTGAACCTATAGATCATTTTGGGGACAATTACCACCTGTTAATTCTGAGTCTTCCAAGCCATGAACATAAAATGTCTCTCCACTTGTGTAGCTCTTCTTTATCTTATCTTAGCACTGCTTTCTAATTTTCAGTGTACTTGTCTTTTATTAAATTTGTTCCTATGCATTTTATTCATTTCAATACTACTGTGAAAAGAATTGTTTAATTTTGGTTTTGGATTATTTGTTGCTGACATATAGAAATACAATTGATTTTTGTCTTGATCTTGTATTCTGCATACATGCTAAACTTACTTATTAGTTCTAGCAAATATGTTTGTGGACCCTTTAGGATTTTCTCCATATAGGATTATGTCATCTGGGAATAAAGACTCTAACATCTTCCTTTCAACCTGTATGCCTTTAAATTTATTTTTCTGGCATTATTCCATTTCTCCAATACAATGTTGAATAGGGGTGGCGAGAGCAGATGTTCTTGCCTTATCTCTTATATTAGAGAGAAAGCATTCATTCTTTCATCATTAAAAATATTGCTAGCTGTAGCTTTTTTGTAGATGCCTGGTTTATAAGGCTGAGGAAGTTCCCTTCTATTCCTGTTTTGTTGAGAGTTTTTATCATAAATAGTTATTGGCTGTTGTTAAATGCTTTTTTTGTTTCTATTTAAGTGATTATGTGGGTTTTGTTCTCTATTCTATTAGTATGGTGTATTATTACATAACTTGATTTTTGGATGTTAGATCAACCTTGAATTCCTGGAATAAATCACACCTGGTCAGGGTGTATAATACTTTTTTAGGTTTTTGGATTTGATTTGCTAAGGAATTTTATGTCTGTTTTAATTAAGGATATTGTTCTGTGGTTTTCTTTTCTTATCATGTCTCTTTCTGGCTTTGTTATTAAGGTAATACTAGACTCAGAATGTATTGGAAAGTGTTTCCTCCTCCTCTGTCTGCTGAAAGAGTTTGTGTGAGACTGACATTATTTCATCTTTAGATATTTGATAGAATCCACCAGTGAAGCCATCTGGGCCTAAGCTTTGTTTGTAGGAAGATTTTTAATTACAAATTTAGTATCTTTGTTATAGGTCTGTTCAGCCTTTCTGTTTATCTGTTAGTCAATTTTGATAGTTTGTGTCCTTCTAGAAATTTACCATCTCATGAAATTAAGTTATCTAATTGTTGGTACAAAGTTTTCCAGAACATTCCCTTATAATCCTTGTTATTTTTGTAGGGTTGACATTGATGATCCTTTTTTTAAACTCCTGATTTTGGTAATCTTGGTCTTTTTTTTTTCTTAGTCTAGCTAACGTTTATCAATTTTGTTGAGCTTTTCAAAGAAACACTTTTGTATCTACTGATTTTTTTTTTTTTTTTCTGTTTTCTGTTTTACTGATCTCCACTCAAATCTTTATTATATCCTTATGCTTGCTTTAGGTTGACTTTACTTGTCTTTTTCTAGTTTACTAAAATTGAAGCTTAGATTATTGATTTGAGACCTTCCTTTTTAATATAGGTGTTTAAAGTTACCAGTTGCCTCCAGATATTAATATAGCTAGCTATTCCAGCTTTCTTATGATTCCTATTTGCATAGTATATATTTTTCTATTATATTTCTTTCAAGCCATTTGTGTCTTTGAATCTGAAGTGTGATTTTATAGTCAGAACATAGTTACATCTTGCTAATTTATCCATTCTGACAATACCTGCCTTTTGACTGGAGTATTTAGTTCATTCACATTTAATGTAATTATTGATATGGTTGGATTTACACCTGGTATTTTTCTATTTGTTATCTGCATGTCTAAACCTTTTTTGTTACTCTGTTCTTCCTTATTGTCTTCTTTTATGTTAAGTAAAAATCTTAGCGCACCCTCTTAATTGTTCTGTTGAGTTAACTATTCATTTTGAATTATCTTCTTAGTGGTTTCTGTAGGGATTACAGTATGCATTTTAATTGATCACAGTCTACTTCAGATTAATATTTAGGTTATTCTGGTAAAACAGAAACTTTGCTACACTATAGCTCCATTTCCTTCTCCCTCCTTACATTTGTACATCTATAGATGCTGTTTATATATTTAATATATTTATATTTTATGTATTTATATAGTTTATAACACATATAGATATAGCATATAAATATGCTATTACATCTATATATGTTATAAACCCAGAAACACAATGTTAATTATTGCTTTAAACAATCTTATGTTGCTTAAATAAAGAGAAAAAAGAAAAAGAAAAATTTATACAATTATTTACATTTACCCACAGATTTATCACTTTTTGTGGTCTTCATTCCTTCCTTTGCATTTGAATTTCTGTCTGGCATCATTTCTTTTCAGCTTGAAGGACTTCCTTAGTATTAGTATAAGGCAGTTCTAATATCAATTCTCTCAGGCTGTGTTTATCTGGGAATCACTTTATTTCATTTTCAGTTGTGAAGGACACTATGGTGATTAATTTTATGTGTCAACTTGACTGTGCCATGAAATGCCCAGATTAAACATTATTTCTGAGTCTGTCTGTGAGGGTGTTTCCAGGTGAAATTAGCATTTGAATGGGTGGGCTCACTAAAGTAGATTGCCTTCCCCAATGTGGGTGGGTATCATTTAATCCACTGAACGCCCAAACAGAACAAAAGGTAGAGAAAGGAAGAACTCACCCCTCTTTCTTCCTGCCTGCCTGCTGAGCTGGGACATTGGTCTTCTCCTGCCCTTTGACTGGGATTTTCACCATTGGCTCTCCAGGTTCTCACTCAGACTGGAATTATACCATCAGCTTTCCTGGGCCTCCAGCTTGCTTTTGGTATATAATGGGATTTCTCAGCCTCCGTTACTGAGTGAGCCAATTCCTCATAATAAATATCTCTGGATATATAGATATAAATATAGATATAGAGAGCTCTGTGTCTCTCTAGCTCTCTCTCTGTGGCACTTATAATGTACCACTTCAATGAGTTCCTTTCATACCTGGTACTCAGATGAAGCAGGCATGCTTACCAGAATCTACCCACACTAATTAAAACAAGTGCATGACTTAAAAGAAAAAAAAAGATCTTGTAGGGTTTCCCTGGTGGTGCAGTGGTTGAGAGTCCGCCTGCTGATGCAGGGGACACGGCTTTGTGCCCCGGTCCGGGAAGATCCTGCATGCCGCGAAGCGGCTAGGCCAGTGAGCCCTGGCTGCTGAGCCTGTGCATCCAGAGCCTGCGCTCCGCAATGGGAGAGGCCACAACAGTGAGAGGCCTGCGTACCGCAAAAAAAAAAAAAAAAAAAAAAAAAAAAAAGATCTTGTAGTTCCAATGGATATCATGGCAGGTGAGTTCTTCCATCAGACAGACCCATGCAGGCCCTTTCAAAAAGGCATCTCTATCTTGACATTGTCAGCTGAAATGTGTAATGAAGATAAGTTCTCCTTGACCACAGAACTGAAAAATTATTGAAGAGTTAGCCTGGCACTGATTGTAACAGAAACCACAGTGTCCTCAGATTTACAGATATATTATTTAGAATTTACGTAAAAGAGCTGCAGAATGCTTTCTTTTAATAAGAAGATTCCAAAGACCTGTTGCATGCATATTATTATTATTATTATTTTTAGTACTGACACCAGCACAGTGCAATACTAGCGTACTTTAAGGGTTAAAAACGTCATGTAAACATTTCTCAATATCAGAGCTAGGTGATATAGATTAGACAGCAACAAAGTGCCTGCATTCAGATCATGCCAATTCAAACTCAACTTTGAATTTGGCTCTATGTATTTCATAAACTT
This sequence comes from Kogia breviceps, assembly GCF_026419965.1. Taxonomy (NCBI): domain Eukaryota; kingdom Metazoa; phylum Chordata; class Mammalia; order Artiodactyla; family Physeteridae; genus Kogia; species Kogia breviceps. The sequence continues at coordinate 21,947,528 of NC_081318.1, forward strand.
GCCTTGCCTGAATATAAACAGAGTACCAGGCAGCAGTGAAATTTCCACACCATTTCCCCTCGTTTTGTTCCATTTACATCAAGAAGCATTTATTTTTCCCTGCAGGCACATATGTATGTGTTCTGCTCAGCAGGGGAAGCTCACACTACCAGAGTGAGTTTATTTTAAACATGCAAATGATGCTTTTATATGTATAGAAAGGGAACTAGCTAATAATCACATCAAGGAGGAGAAGTGGGGTAGATACTGACTGAGCGTAGTGGCTGCATTGAAAGCATGAGGGCTCCAACTAGGTGAAGAGAAACTCTCGTAACCTCAAGTCAAGTTGTAGGGGAAGGAACTTGAGAGAGTATTGTTTCCAGTTAAAAATGCCTTAGTTACCTTCCCTGGAGTAATATTAGTGCTGAATTTGCTCCCCTACCTGGCTCACCTGCGTGCCACTGTTGTGCTTACAATACGAGCCTTCAACTTTAGGACTGCCTTTCTATCCGCCAATGACCACCATAAGTCGTTCAGGACGGGATGACAATTTAAAGCTATATATATATATACGATTTATAATATTATATTAGTTTCAAGTGTACAACACAGTGATTCAAAATTTTTATAGATTATACTTCATTTAAAGTTATTATCAAATATTGGCTATATTCCCTGTGCTATACAATAATATATCCTTGTAGCTTAACTATTTTATACATAGTAGTTTGTACCTCTTAATCCCATACCCCTACCTTTCCCCTCCCCTTTCCCCCTCCACATTGATAACCACTAGTTTGTTATCTATATCTGTGAGTCCTTTTCTGTTATATTCATTCATTTTATTTTTTATATAACATACAGTATTTGCCGTTCTCTGTCTGACTTATTTCACTAAGCATAATATTCTCTAGGTCCATCCATGTTGTTGCAAATGGCAAATTTTCATTCTTTTTTATGGCTGAGTAGTATTCTATGGTATGTATATACCACTTCTTCTTTATCCATTCATCTGTTGATGGACACTTAGATTGCTTCCATATCTTGGTTACTGTAGATAGTGTTGCTATGAACATCGGGGTGCAAGTATCTTTCTGAATTCGAGTTTTTGTTTTCTTTGGATATATACGCAAGGAGTGGGATTGCTGGATCATATGGTAGTTCTATTTTTAGTTTTCTTAGGAAACTCCATACTGTTTTTCACAGGGGCTGCACCAATTTACCAACAGTGTACACGGGTTCACTTTTCTCCACATCCTTGCCAACATTTTTATTTGTGGTCTTATTGATTATAGCCATTCTGACGGATGTGAGGTGATATCTCATTGTGGTTTTGATTTGCATTTCTCTGATGATTAGCAATGTTGAGCATCTTTTCATGTGCCTATTGGCCATCTGTATGTCTTCTTTGGGAAAATGTCTTTTCAGTCCTTTTCCCCATTTGTTAGGGGTTGTTGGTCTTTTTGATATTGAGTTGTATGAGCTGTTTATATATTTTGGATATTAACCCCTTTTCAGTCATATCATTTGCAAATATTTTCTCTTATTCAGTAGGCTTTTTGTTTTGTCAATGGTTTCCTTTGCTGTGCAAAAGCCTTTAAGTTTAATTTGTTCCCATTTGTTTATTTTTGCTTTTGTTTCCTTTGGCTTAGGAGACAGATCTAAAAAAAATATTGCTATGACTTATGTCAAAGAGTGTTGAAATCAATATTTTTAAAGTAACTCAAATAAATCTAGTCTTAATGTATGTTGGCTGGGCCATGGGCCCAGATGTAGCAACTTAATCCATCTTCCCAGATGGGAGTCAGGATGATCTGAAGCAGTTTGAGAACCTGATTACCTTCCTAGTATACTCTGGTTGTGAGCTGACTTTGAATGTGAAAACTCCTAAAGGGTTTATGATTTAGTTAAAATTTATGAGCTTTTTCTTTGTCTTAGTTTTCTCTCTTAAGTTTCCTAATATATTCAATAATGACTATAACGTGGGGTTAAACTCAGTTATTTTGGTATGGTATATTCTATTCTCAATGAAAAGAAGCCTCTAGATTTATGGGTATCTTGCTTTCACACAAGTCCATCTAGTGTTACAACAACATAGCTACTATTTTCTTTGAAATACTGTGTTTTTCCTTAGCTCCCCCGGCACTTTGAGGAGAGTAAGGAAGTACAAAAGTTATTAGGCACTAAAATGTATTTATTTGATTTATTCCCTGACAATGGAAACAGACCATCTCCAATAAGGAATTAAATCATTCAAATATGTCTTTGTAACTGCAGATGAATTAGCTCTTTTTTTTTGTGTGTGTGTGTGTGTGTGTGTGTGTGTGTGGTACGCGGGCCTCTCACTGCTGTGGCCTCTCCCACTGCGGAGCACAGGCTCCGGACGCGCAGGCTCAGCGGCCACGGCTCACGGGCCCAGCCGCTCCGCGGCATGTGGGATCTTCCCGGACCGGGGCACGAACCTGTGTCCCCTGCGTCGGCAGGCGGATTCTCAACCACTGCGCCACCAGGGAAGCCCGAATTAGCTCTTTTATAATAAGTTGCATCTATATATCTGGAAAATATATAGTCACTACTTTGGGAAACTGAAAGAAAACCCATGAGGAAGTTTAGGAAAGGACACAGCTGTCTTCCCAGAATTCTTTACACTGTGAACATAAAATAAGGCATGGCAGGTAAAAGTCTTGAGAAAGGTGCTTAATACTTAGGGCAAAACAAATGTTTTCTAGCTGATTTATTATCTCCCCTTCTCTCACAAGCAGCAAAAAGCACCAATATAAACTGTAAAATGGAGAATAATCTGAAGGGCCACCAGACAACTGTCTGTTATATGATCCAGATTATTTACTGCAGTGGTTCTCAAAGTGTGTCCCTGGACCAGCATCAGCATCACCTGGAAACATGTCAGTAATGCAGATCCTCAGGCCCTACCTCAGACCTACTTCTGGTGTGTTTTCCAATACCACCAAACAGTCCTCCAATTCTAAGGGACACAGACTGTGTGTCCTATAAATTTACCGCAATTCTGACACCATCTACCTAGAGACACTGTCAGACTCCACAGGTTAAGGGTTTAGTCCAGACTTCAGACACCGATTACAGACACCAATTACAAGTCCAGGTTGTCACCTGTGCTTCTGACCAACTGGCTATAAATCTGAGTTCCTGCAACCCCCTCCTTGGGTTTGATAATTGGCTCGAATGGCTCACAAAGCCCAGGGAAACATTTTCTTACATTTACCGGTTTATTATAAAGGATATTATACAGGATGCAGATGACCATCCAGATGAAGAGGTACACAGGCGAGGTCTGAGAGGGTCCCTAATGCAGAGCTTCTGTCCCATGGAGTTGGGGTGCACCTCCCTCCTAGCATGTGGATGGGTCCACCAGTCTGGAAGCTCATCAAATCTTCTTGTTCAAGAGTTTGTATGCAGCTTAATCTCTAGCTCCTCCCCCCACCCGCACTTCCCAGAGGTCAGTGGATGGGGCTGTAAGTTCCAGCCCTCTAATTGCTTGGTCTTTCTGGTGACCAGCCCCATCCTGAGGCTACGTAGGGGCCCCATCCTATCCCCTCACTAGCATAAATGCTGGTGTGCTCAACAGGGGCTCCTTACAAACAACGAAAGACACTCCTACCGCTCAGGAAACTCCAAGGGTTTTAGGAGCTCTGTGCCAGGAACTAGGGACAAAGACCAAATATGTCTCTTATTATGCCACATACTGAATCAGAAACTCTGGGGATGGGCCCAGCAGTCCTTGTCCTAACAAATTCTCTAGATGACCCCATTGCTCACTAAAGTTTGGGTACCACTGCTCTACGATATATTTTTTTTCTAATTCTGGGGCCTGCTTTTGTAAATTTGCCACATCTCAAAAAGACAAAAAGACTTCAGTGGGAACATCAGTTTTAATAGAAAAACCATTTCAAACAGAGGAAATAACAGAATAAAGACTGAAGGCCATTGCCCTGGCTGCAGAATAAGCTAATGCATTTATTTTTAGACCTCATCAGTTTTATTTTATTTATTTCCTTTCAATCCCAATATCTTGGAATTAGGTTTTATTGTACCCAAAAGGGCTAATATTCCCCCAGAATGTACTAGAACAACACACAAGTCAGCGTCTGGTATGACTGGCTGCTGCTCATACCATACAAGGCTTTAAATAAATCTCTTCAAAAGGCACATGGTAGAAAACACAAACACATGGAATAACTGTTCTTAGAACTACATTCGCAATTAACAGAAACACACGGAATAACTGTTCTTAGAACTACATTCGCAAGTAATAGAAAATACAAACGAAAGAACATAATATGAATGTATCAGGGCAGGATCTCGGCAGAAAGAAGAATTTACGCCAGATGGTTCAAATGAAGAGACCGGAGTGAGGGGGAGATTTTAGAGGGGTGGGCAGGGTTACGGGAACAAATGAAACAAAGCCAGGGCCCCAGAGACTAGCAGCAGCGTGGAGCCACTAGAATCCCTTGGAAGGAAGGGACAAAGGGAGAAAACAATGTCACTGGGGAAGAAGTTCATCCAGTGGGAAATGTTTTCATGGAAGGATCCACTTACTGCCCAAGATGTGACTCCAAAGCAAGGAAGGAAGGGGGAAGAAGTATCCAGACTTATCCCTCCTGCCCCACAATCTTTTGCCTCCCATTTGCCAAACTCAACCAGAAGCTGATGCAGAGGACCTTGGTGATGCAATCACAGAGTCTAGCTCTCAGGTCATGGTGCAAAGCAGAGAAGAAAGAGAATAAATGGGTGCAGTGAGGTAATAGAGAATAATGAGAAAAACCGACCAATTAGGACTCTGAGACTTTGACTCTCATTTAACTCTATTTTTATGGGAATCAGTACATTATTTCTGTTTTAGGACAGGTACCTTTAATGTTGAACTCCCATTTTTATAAGGTCTTTAAATAAGTATTTACTGTCTCAATGTTGCATTAACTCTAAAGGCATCAGCAACTATCACCAAATTAATAACCAGAATTATCACGGATTTTTAGAACTTTTGATCCAGAAATGTCATTGGAACAATTTGTGTAGGTAAACAGCTTTAAAACACTGTTGATATTCCACAAGAACTACTCAAAAGACATTAGCATATTTTAAATAACATGTTTTAGTAGCAAAATTATATTTTAATTACATTTTGTTATCTTCCTAATAACTTTGCCAGTAATTTTCAGACACATTTGAAACCCTGCCAGAATGTTTTATTTGATATAAAACAACCAAAGAATTTCACAACATTTATGGGAAGTATTGATTAACACCCAAATTTCTAAACCACGTCAAGCTCCAGTTTTGCATTCTGTGGTGAATGTGTAATCAGTGGAGGGGGAGGGACACAGAGTCACCTTATTATAGTTGTCTTTGCCTTATGGATGAGGACAAACCAGACTCCTGAGTTAGGGCAGACTCAGTGGTAGGCTGTGGCTGGATGATACTTGCCCAAGACGGTCACTGCTCTGCATCTCTTATCAACTCGGTGCAGTGACTTCACATTGATAGTTCGAAACCTGCCATGATGGGAGTATCTATGGAGATATCAAAGAAATCGACGACAAGTACAAATAAGGCCTTCCTTCCTCCCTCCCTCCCTCCCTCCCTTCCTTCCTTCCTCCTCCATTTATTCATTCATTCATTCATCCATCCATTTATTTATTTAAGCACAGAGGCCCACCAGGTTCAGCTTCTGGCTAGGACCCGGTTGAGGCCTCTAATTTATTTTTGCTGTATGGGATTTGCTGGGGATAGCCCCTGCCTATATAATTCCCATTTGAAATAGTTTATTCAATATTAAAATCTTTGTTTGGGGTGATAATACTGGAAGTTTCCACCTAGTATACCAGTTAGTACCTGCATTGCGATGGGGGAGACACCTCCCTCTGGGGTCTTCAGTGTCACTCTACTCTAGGCCTTTAAACTCTCCAGCTCCGGGAGAGGAAGTCTCTTTGAGGACACTGGCTCCCCTCCAGTCTGCCTAGGAGGAGAGCTGAGCCAACTCCTAGCGACTTTCCCCTGAGCCAGCATCCCCCTCCTCCACTTGGGATCTGCCTCTGTCTCACCAACCTTCTTCTACTTCCTGTTTCTTTCCGTGTCCCCTGCAGCATGCCTAGGCCCCTCCAGGGACCTGGTAATTGAGGTCCTGATTTTGCTCATTTTAATAATATGCACTTTTTCTTTGATTAGTAGCATCCCTTTCCCTTCTCCTCACACACTCCTTTTACTAAAGGAAGGAGGTGGAGCGAAATTCAGCTCACCCCTCCCCCACTCTCAGTTCAGAAGCTATATAAGTCGTGGCCACCAGCCAAGATCCCAAATCAACCTAAACCATAATTTTTCTCCTAATACTTGAACGCTTGGCAAGTTCTGGGCATAATGCCAGATGCTTTCTATCCCAGGCTATGAAGACCATCACTACCTAAATAAAATTGTGCCTGAAATAGAAAAGTCAGCTAAGTCAGCTCTTTAACCCTTTAGTGACATTTTCTTTAAGCCTTTAGAATTTACTATCCTTGGGAGCTCTGGAGCACCCTCATAACAATGAAGTTTCTATTCAACACTTTCTTATTTGTATTTAACCCAAATATTACATGGTTTTACCAGACTCACATAACAGGCAAATAGAAGGTTAAAGAATAAATTACTTTCTGTACTCTTGACCAAGAGAAGGTCTATGTCTGGGTGAATATGAGCAACGGCCCACCTCTGCAAGTTAGTTTCTCCATTTGCAAAATGGGAACCACAATGGTGCCCACCCAGTGAGGCTCAGGTAAGACCTAAAATAAAACTTGCACAGAGCAAGCATCCAAACATATTCATCATCTTCTTCATTATTACTGTTAGTGTGAAAGTCCATGTATCTCCTTCCATCTAAATTTTAACTTACTTTGAGTACATAGAATCTTTCTGAGTTTAAAAATAAAACTCTGGGAATTCCCTGGCTGTCCAGTGATTAGGACTCCATGCTCTCACTGCTAAGGGCCTGGGTTCGATTCCTGGTCGGGGAACTAGGATCCCACAAGCTGCGTGGCCAAAAAAAAAAAAAAAAAAAACCAAACCCTCAAAATAGAACTCAATTACTCAAATTTTTCAAAAACTCAATGTTTTTAAATTTTTCTATCTAGAATAGTTTGGGGGTTTTGTTGTTATTTAGTTTTCTTCTGTGGAGAGAAATAATATAAAGGGGCAACACGATTAATTAAAAGTAATTTTCTTATTACTGTCTGGTAAAGGCCTATAGTGCATATAAAAGTTGTTTTGGGACATTATCCAGTCTGCTTTTCTAGGTAGAGTTCCAAACACCTTGAAGAAATTGCCACCTGAGAAACAAGGAGAAGAGTCATGAGTTTAATGTGGGGTAGAGAGAAACATAGCCATGGAAAGGATTTTATAATGAGACAAAATGTATCACTCTTGATTCTGGTTTTGTCCTCCCTCTGTAGAATTCTCTCTTTTTCTCATAGCAAAATAACATAAATGGTTTGGTGTAATCAGAGAGAGCTTTCAAAGCAGAATATGCAGAGGGGGGAGGAAGGGATGTTTCTCTAACTGAGGAATGAACTTTATTGGTAGTGCTTCATCTAGTATCCATTTTATTATTCTGCAAAATCTAGTGTATTATGTTATAAACATTTAAAATTCCTCGAAGTATTTATGCACTTAACAAAAAATAAAAAACAAATAAATATGAAAATAAGAGTTCCACAGATACTTAAATGTTGATTACAACTTACAATTTTCAACATCTAATATATCAGATTCTTGTAAATGCTTTAACACCCTTTAAGAATAGGTATAGAGCAACACAATAATTACAAAACAGACGCATTCATGTACACTCTCACTGGTTATACAAGTGTTAATATTGTCTTTATCTTTTTACTCCAATAGGGAGATCTGTATCATAAAAGCCTGGAATGTTACTCACCTGAACTCATCTTCTCAAATCTAAAACCTTGGCATCCATCCAATTTTACTTGCTGGATTAGGATTCTTAATCATTTAAGACCTTTTTGTGTTTTAAAGCTGAAATGAGGATTACTAGTTCATCTCTATCTTTGTTATAAGTAATGCATTTAGTTACAGAATAATCGAAGGTTTGCGACTCCTAAGCCTTTCAGATAGAAGCAGATTTGCCTGAATTTAATAATCTAGTAAGGAGAATTATCCTTTAGAATTATCCTGGATAAAGAAATACCAATTAGCCAAGTAAAAACTGCTGGTGTGACTGTGCCAGTGTCTCATACTCAGGGCTCTTAGTCCCTCTGTTTTCTTAATCTTTCTTCCCCCCAAATCAAGCTCTACTAAGAGTATAATTCTTGACTATAAGCGAGATTAGAATATAAAGGTATAGGATGTGCTTTGGAACAACTTCTTCCCTTCACCATAAAGACAGATGGCACCCTCAACATGCTACAATTCCTGTCCCTCTTTGGAGATCTGGGCCTATATGTACCTATCCTCAGCCTATAAAGATCATCTTGCCAAACTCCTGATGAAATGGCCTGTTTGAAGCAGAGGGAGCTATTACCCAGGATGCAAATGAACCAGGTGTGCTTTTCAGGAACTACCAGAACAACCAGAAACTAAAGTGACCAGGATCACAGGGTCTGGATAGATGCTGGTGCAGGGCAACTCTCTCTGGCAGGTGGACCCAAACAGAGCTTTTAACTGCTGACCATGAGTGGGTGGGGACCCACTCCTCACCCACGCTGCCAGCTGTTGCAGAATCCAGACTGTACTCGAACATGCAAATGTGTATATCATCTGGGGTTATTTACAAGAGCAAAAGAAGGCCCTCCTTTGGTGAGAGGATTCCAAAGAGTTATTAAACACATCACCATTAGTAATGAAAGAACAGTGTGCTTTAAGGGTGAAGAACCCATAAACACATGTTTGGCTATCAATGCAGATGTGAAGACTTTTTGCTTTTAGATAAAAACTACTGGCATGGAAATTTTCAGGACAAAATGGAATAGCGGGCAAGGATCACCAACTTTGAGGAAAATATGCAACCTGGAAGGAAAAGACCTGAATTAACAGGGAAAAAGTCCCCAGAAGAAACAAATAATAAAGTGAAAAATCTAGAACTGGAAAAGAACATCTGGCATTTCAGAGAGATTGAGGGGATATTTAATCCATGAAACAAAAAGAGGATCCCATAAAAAAGAGATATCAGAGAACATGAAAGAACATTCAGTAAATAAAAATGTGATTGTCAAAAAAAAGAGTGGATATATGTATAACTGATTCACTTTGCCGTACACTTGAAACTAACACAACATTGTAAATCAACTATGCTCCAATAAAATTTTTTTTAAAAAATGTGATTGTTGGGCTTCCCTGGTGGTGCAGTGGTTGAGAGTCCGCCTGCCGATGCAGGAGATGCGGGTTCGTGCCCCAGTCTGGGAAGATCCCACATGCCGCGGACCGGCTGAGCCCGTGAGCCATGGCCGCTGAGCCTGCGAGTCTGGAGCCTGTGCTCCGCAACAGGAGAGGCCACAACGGTGAGAGGACCGCGTACCGCAAAAAAAAAAAAAAAAAAAAATGTGATTGTCAAAATGGAAGAAAAAAATCAGTGTAAAACATGAAAAGTGCAGTCTAGGAATTCTAAGCAAAAGTAAAACAAAAAGTCAATAAAATGGAACATGTGAAAAGAAAACCAGTAAAAAGCATCAAAATGAGTTAGGGAGGCCCACATTTGACAAACAATATTCTAATAAGAGAGAGCAGAGAAAGGGAAGGAAGGAGAGCCTTAAAAACCACAAAGCAAATAACAAAGGAAACAGTTTCCCCAGACAGAAGGATATTGGGCTTCATGCTGGAAGGACTCACCAAGTGTGCTTAACCAAAAAGCACCCAGGCTAAGACTGATCTCAGGTCATTAGTCCAAACTGGCATTCTGTGTCCTCCCTCTCCAGACTGCAAGGCCTCTCTAGGTTTTCAAAATAGAATCCCACCACGCACAGAAAAACTAACAATAAGAAACTATTTTAAAACTATATATATATAAAATATAATATATATATGCTATATATATATAGTTTATGTATGTAACATATATATATACATACATAAAATTCTAAAGTGCCTTGAAAAGATGTACGGAGTACAGTGGGAAGAGAATTGAGGGCATGTGTGGCTGAAATTCAGATACACCTTTCCTGAATGAACCATGGCATGGGAAGCACCATGGAAAACCAATCATTTACCAACAGACCAATTACTGTAATACAGGCTCGAGAACTAGGTATTTCTGAAATAAAGCCTATGGCTGCTTTTACACTTTGATACCAGAAAGCATACTCTCATAACAGCTCCACGATGTTCTCAAAAGTTTCCATTATTAAGACTCATCATCCCCGTTTCATACCATGTAGCTGTTATCACTCTGACATTTCCTTATTTACTGCTTGTTTCTTTGTGTGTTGCAGGTTCCACAAAAGCTGGGCCTTTGCATGTCTGGTCCATCTCTCTATTCCCACTGCCTAAAACTGTGCCCGGCACATTGTAGGTGCAATCTTAATGTTGAATGAATGAATGAACAAAACTTCCTGGGATGCAGTTTTCTCTGTGCCTCAGGAGACTCTTACAGTCCAGCCTGTCATAGTTGGTGTTGATAATGAAGGTTCTCCTCAATGCTCATCCTGGGTCCCAATTCAAGGACTTCTCTAAAGAGAGCTTCTTTCAAAAAATGTCTTTCCTGGGACTTCCCTGGTGGCACAGTGGTTGAGAATCTGTCTGCCAATGCAGGGGACATGGGTTTGATCCCTGGTCCGGGAAGATCCCACATGCCGCGGAGCGGCTGGGCCCGTGTGCCACAACTACTGAGCCTGTGCTCTAGAGTCTACAAGCCACAACTACTGAGCCCGCATGCCTAGGTCTGTGCTCCGCAATAAGAGAAGCCACCGCAATGAGAAGCCCACGCACCGCAACAAAGAGTAGCCCCCGCTTACCACAACTAGAGGAAGCCCGTGCGCAGCAATGAAGACCCAATGCAGCCAAAAATAAAATAAATAAATTTATTTTTAAAAATTGTACTGTCTTTCTCCATTTTAGTCATTTGCATCAATGTGCTGATCCTTCCCTAACTGCTGGTGGTATTATAAATTGGTATAGCCACTTGGAGGGACAATTTGGCATTGCATATTGAAATATAAGATGGGCTTATCTTACAACTCAGTAATTACACTCCTCTGTTTCTATCCTAGATAAACAACTGCATATGTGCATGAGGAGGCAAATATTAGGATAGTCACTGCAGTGGAGTCTAAAATAGTGGATGAATGAAAATAATTTAAAAGTCCATCAGTAGGGGGGCGGTTAAATATACTAAGATGTATTTGTACTATGAAGTTATATTCAGCATTTAAACAGAGTTAGATATATGTATTAACATGGGTGGATCTCCAAGACATATTGTTGAGTGGAGGAAATTAAAATTTTTATCAAAAAAATCAAAGAATGGGTGTGACCATAAAGAGCAGCACCAGGAATCTTTGTGGTGATGGAACAGTTCTGTATCTTGACTGTGATACAATTACATAGAGCTATACACACACAACTGAGTGCATGTAAAACTGGTGAAATCTGGGTAAGTTCTATGGATTGCACCAATGTCAATGTCCTGGTTTTGATAGTGTACTATAGTTATGTAAGATGTTACTTTTGGGGGAGGCTGGGTGAAGGGTATACAGGGTCTTTTGTACTATATTTGCAACTTCCCATGAATCTATAATTATTTAACAAAAAAGTTAAAAAAGAATAAAACATAAATATTGATGTATTAGAAGACTCAATTTGATGATATCAGTTCTCCATAAATTGGCTAGAGTCAATGCAATCTCAAAACTTTTTAAAAGTAACTTGACAAACTAGTTCCAAAATTTATAAGGAAATGCAAAGAACCAAGAATCACAAAAACATTCTTGAAGAACAAAGGAAGAGAATTTGCTCTATCAGACATGAAGATTTATGGTAAAACTATGGTAATAAGGAAGTATGGTATTGCTAAAAAGATAAGCAATTTGATCAGTGGAACAGAATAGAGCATCTGGATATGGGGATAGGGAACCATGTATGTAAGAATACTTGATTAATAGTGACTAAGCTGGCACTCTAAAATAAAGAGAAAGGATGTACTTTTCAATGAAAAAGTGCTGGGAAATCTGGGTATTTGTACATAAAAAATAAAATTAGATCCTTTCTTCATACCTAACACAAAAATCAACTGAGACATCATATAACTGCTTCAATGAGAAATTAATGCAAATGAAAAAAGATTCAGAAAACATATATAAAGAAGAATTGAATGGCAGTTTTATGACAGAAAAATGCAATAACCTAACTTTTAAAACTCAACAGATGGTCTTAATAGCAGAATGAAGAGGACAGAGGAAAGAATCAGTGAACTTGAAACAGAATTCTACCAGTTGTTTAAAGAGGAGTTAATACTATGCTCTTCCAGAAAATAAAAGAGGAGGAAATACTTCTCAACTCAAATTTTGAGGCCAGTATTGCCCTGATGTCAAAACCTGAAAGAGACAGCATGCACGCACGCATGCACACACACATACACAGATAGAGAAAACTACAAATGAATATCCTTCATGAGCATAGATGCAAATTTTAAAACAAAATATCAGCAAATGGTATTCAATAAGATATAAAAAGACATACATCATGACCAAGTAGGGTTTATTCCAAGGATGCAGGGCCAGTTCAATAATTAAAAATCAATGTATTCCACCATATTAATAGGCTAAAAAATAAAATTCACATAATCATATCAATTGATTCAGAAAAAATATCTGACAAAACTCAACACCCACTCATGGTAAAAACTGTAAGAAAGCTTGAAATAGAGGAAAATTTCCTCGACTTGATGAAGATCATATTTAATAGTGACAGACTGAACACCTTCTCACTAAGGTTGAGAATAAGGCAGGAAGCCCACTCTCATCACTATGACTCAACATAGTACTGGAAGTCCTAGACAGTGCAATGAAGACAGAAAAGGAAATAAATGACAGATGAACTTTATATGTGTGTATATATATATATATATATATATATATATATATATACACACACACATACACATACACCCCAAAACAGTGAACAGAGGAATATACATTCTTTTTAGGTGCATGGGGAACATTCTCCAGGAAAGATCACATGCCAGGCCACAAAAGAAGTCTGAATAAATTTAAGAAAACTGGAGTCATAGTCATATCAAGGATCTTTCCTGACCACAATGGTTTGAGACTAGAAATTGACTACAAGGAAAAAAACAAAACAAAACAGCAGAAAACACAAACACATGGAGGCTAAACAATATGTTACTAAACAACCAATGGATCATTGAATAAGTCAAAGAGAAAATTAAAAAATACCTGGAGACAAATTAAAATGAAAACAACAATCCAAAACTCTATGAGATTTAGCAAAAGCAGTTCTAAGAGGGAAGTTTATAGCAAAACAATCCTACCTCAGGAAACAAGAAATATGTCAAACAACCTAACCTTCTATATAAAGGAGATAGAAAAAGAAGAACAAACATACCCAAAGTTAATAGAAGGAAAGAAATAATAAAGATCAGGGCAGAAATAAATAGAAACTAAAAAAAAAAAAAAAAATCAATGAAACTAAGAGCTGGTTCTTTGAAAAGATAAACAAAATTGATAAACCTTTTAGCAAGATTGATCAAGGAAAAGGGAGGACCCAAATAAATTAAAAATGAAAGAGGAAAAGTTACAACTGACACCACGAAATACAAAGGATCGTAAGAGATTACTATGAACAATTATATGCTAATAAAATGGACAATCTAGAAGAAATGAACAAATTCCTAGAAATGTACAATCTCCTAAGACTGAATCAGGAAGAAATAGAAAATATGAACAGACCAATTACCAGTAATAAAATTGAATCAGTAATTTAAAAAACTTACAACAAATATAAGTCCCGGACCAGATGGTTTCACAGGTGAATTCTACTAAACATTTAGAGAAGAGTTAACGCCTATCCTTCTCAAACTATTCCAGATAATTGAAGAGGATGGAATGCTTCTGAACTAATTCTACAAGGCCAGCATCACCCTGATACCAAAATCAGACAAAGATATCACAGAAAAAAGGAAATTACAGGTCAATATCACTGACGAACATAGGTGCAAAAATCCTCAACAAAATATTAGCAAATTTAATTCAACAATACATTAAAAGGATCATACAGGGCTTCCCTGGTGGTGCAGCGGTTGAGAGTCCGCCTGCCGATGCAGGGGACGTGGGTTCATGCCCCGGTCCGGGAGGATCCCACATGCCGCAGAGCGGCTGGGCCCGTGAGCCATGGCCGCTGGGCCTGCGCGTCCGGAGCCTGTGCTCCGCAAAGGGAGAGGCCACAACAGTGAGAGGCCCGCGTACTGCAAAAAAAAAAAAAAAAAAAAAAAGGATCATACAGGGAATTCCCTGGCTGTTCAGCGGGTTAGGGCTCTGCACTTCCACTGCAGGGGGAATGGGTTCAATACCTGGTTGGGGAACTAAGATTCCGCATGCCACGTGGCGTGACCAGGAAAAAAAAAACTCATACACCTTCATCAACTGGGATTTATCCCAGTGAGGCAAGGATGGTTCAATATTCACAAATCAATCATATGATACACTACATTCACAAAATAAAGGATAAAAATCATGTGATCATCTCAATAGATGCAGAAAAAGCTTCTGACAAAATTCTGCATCTATTTGTGATTAAAAATCCTCAACAAAGAGGGTATAGAGGAAGCATAGCTTAACATAATAAAGGCCATATGTAACAAGCCCACAGCTAACATCACACTCAATTGTGAAAAGCTGAAAGCATTTCTTCTAAAATCAGTAACAAGACAAGGAAGACAACTCTCACCACTTTTATCAAGCACAGTAATGGAAGTCATAGCCACAGCAATCAGATAATAAAAGGAATCCAAATTGGAAAGGAAGAAGTAAAACTGTCACTGTTTCCAGATGACATGATACTATACATAGAAAATCCTAAAGACACCACCAAACACTACTAGATCTCATCAATGAATTCAGTATAGGTGCAGGATACAAAAATGCAGATGTGGAAATCTGTTGCATTTCAATACACTAACAATGAACTATCAGAAAGAGAAATTAAGAAAATAATCCCATTTTTAATTGCATCAGAAAGAATAATATACCTAGACAGAAATCTAAGTAAGGAGGTAAAAGACCTGTACCCAGAAAGCTATAAGATATTGAAGAAAGAAACTGAAGACAACACAAACAGAAAGATATACTATGCTCATGAATTAGGATAATTAATAGTTAAAATGACCATACTCCCCAAGGCAATCCACAGATTCAATGCATTCCCTACCAAAATGCCAACAGAGTTATTCATAGAACTACAGCAAATAATTCTAAAATTTGTATGGAAACACAAAAGTCCCCGAACAGCCAAAACAATCTTGAGAATGAACACATATATGGTCAATTCATCTATGACAAAGGAGGCAAGATTATACAATGGGGAAAGGACAGCCTCTTCAATAATTGGTGTTGGGAAAACAGCTATTTACAAAAGAATCAAACCTGACTACTTTCTTACATCATAAACAAAAATAAACTCAAAATGGAATACAGACTTAAATGTAACACCTGAAACCATAAAACTCCTAGAAGAAAACATAGGCAGTATGTTCTTTGACATTGGTCTTAGCAATATTTTTTTGATATATTTCCTCAGGCAAGGGCAACAAAAGCAAAAATAAACAAATGGGACTACATCAAACTAAAAATGTTTTGTACAGTGAAGGAAACTACCAACAAAACAAAAATGCAGACTACTGAATGGGAGATATCTGCAAATGATATATCCAATAAGGGGTTACTACCCAAAATATACAAAGAAGTCATGTAAGTCAACATCAAAAAAAACAAGCAACCTGATTAAAAAATGGGCAGAGGACCTGAATAGACATTTTTCCAAGGAAGATATACAGATGGCCAACAGACACATGAAAAGATGCTCAACATCACTAATAATTAGGGAAATGCAAATCAAAATCACAATGAGCTATCACTTCACACCTGTCAGAATGGCTAGTAGCAAAAAGAGAACAGGTAACAAGTGTAGGCAAGGATGTAGATAAAAGGGAACCCTCGTGCACTGTTGGTAGGAATATAAATTGGAACAGCCACTATGGAAAACAGTATGAAGGTTCCTCAAAAAATTAAAAATAGAACTACCATATGATCCAGTAATTCCACTTCTGGGTATTTATCTGAAGAAAATAAAAACACTAACTTGAAAAGATATATTCACCCCCTATATTCACTGCAGCATTATTTACAATAACCAAGATATGGAAGCAACCTAAGTGTCCATTGATAGATGAATGGATTAAAAAAGTGGTATAAAAAAGAATGAAATCTTGCCATTTATGACAACATGGATTGACCTAGAGGGTATTATGCTAAGTGAAATAAGTCAGACAGAGAAAGACAAATACCATGTGATTTCACTTATATGTGGAAGCTAAAAAACAAAACAAATGAACAAACATAACAAAACAGAAACAGATGCAGAGAACAAATAGGTGGTTTCCAGAGGGGAAGGGATGGGGGAGGGGGATGAGTGAAATAGGTGAGGGAGATTAAGAGGTATAAACTTCCAATTACAAAATAAATGAGTCACGGGGATAAAATGTACAGCATGGGGAATATAGTCAACAATATTGTAATAACTTTGTATGGTGACAGATGGTAACTAGACTTGTGGTTATTTTGTAATATCAAGTTACTGTGTTGTGCACCTAGAACTAACATAGTGTTGTGTGAGTCAATTATACTTCTATTTAAAAAAATGAATAAAGTAAAAAGCCAGAGCGTCCCCATATGATTGAATATAGTTATGGATGTTCCTCTCAATGTAATAAGAAACATGAAAGAAGATTAGTTATTGGGAAGGTGGTAGCAAAAATGGTCATTATTTCAGGTGTTGTGACTGTCCGTATGGAAACTCAAAGCAATCAGCTAAAAAAAAAAAAAAAGATTAAAATTCAGACATCAGTAAGGTTACAAATATTTAAAAATCAGCTGCATTCTATGCCTACACCCATAATAATTACTTAGAAAAATAATGAGTTGAGAAAGATCTAAATGCTAATGCAGTTATTTAGAGGTTAATGCAACCTCTCAATAATTAAAGGTTTAGAAATAAACCTTTAAATTGAGAAGCTAGACCCTAATGATGAAAATTATAACATTTAATTGAGGGAACATAAAAGAAAATCCAAACAGATGGAGAGATTTACAATATTTCTGGATCTAATATTTCTAAACTCAATATGATAAAGCTATAAACTCTCCCCAAATAAATCTCTATATTTCCCACAATCTAAATACCGGTGGGATTTTAAAAAACTGAACATAATTATTCTAAAGAACATCTGAAAAAATAAAAGTGGGAAAATAACCAATATTATTTTGAAAGAGTAATAATGTTGCATTAGTATATATAGTAAGAAAAATTTCAAAATATATTAACTTGTTTATGGCAGATTGCAAATGGCAATTACATTTACAATGTGGCAGATTACAAAATGTTATGAGTATAGTCTGTTAAAAAAATAAATTATGCATAAAAAGGGGAGTGGAGTAGAGATGGCAAAATATTGTAAGTGGTTGTCTTTGGGTGATGGAATAATGTGTAATTCTTTTCTTTTTTTTTACCTCATCTGCATTTCCTAAATTTTCTACAACAAACATATATAGGTACTCTAAAGAGTAAAATGTAGCATTTATTTCATCAAATCTCGGATCACATCTTTACTCCTTCAGGAAGTCTTCTCTTATTTTTTTTTTTTTTTTTTTCTTTTTCTTTTTTCTTTTTTTTTTTTTCGGTACGCGGGCCTCTCACTGTTGTGGCCTCTCCCATTGTGGGGCACAGGCTCCGGACGCGCAGGCTCAGCGGCCATGGCTCACGGGCCCAGCCGCTCCGTGGCATGTGGGATCTTCCCGGACCGGGGCACGAACCCGTGTCCCCTGCATCGGCAGGCGGACTCTCAACCACTGCGCCACCAGGGAAGCCCAAGTCTTCTCTTATTTAACCCCATCCCTCGTCATCTGGGCTAGGTAGTTTCACATTGTTATTTTTATTTGTAGAAATAGTGTATCATAATTCTTTGTCTTTCTCTCTTCTAGCCTTGTAAGCTTTTGAGAAATGCAACTGTGTCTTTCATCTGTTTATCCATAATACAGAACCTAATATATAGCAGGTCCTCATTAAATATTTGTTTACTGAATGAATAAATAAGGAAAAAAAGAGAAATATACAATAAAGAAAATTTGCAACTCCTCCTAGCACCACTAGAGGGAACTATGTCCCCACCAAGATTATTCTTGGAGCTAATGGATTTTTTTTCTTTTTCTTTTTTTTTTCTTCTTTTTTTTTTTTTTTAATAAACAAGGCTATTCAAATCTGAGAAACCTTCCAGACCACATTATCGAGCCCACCCAAGGGGACTGAATTTAAACCATTCTTAAGAGTGAAATATGTCTTCTGTGATTAGATAGTCCCAAGATATCCCATCTTATCCAAACTCACTGTACTTCATATCTGCTCCATGCAGTCTGACACTGATCAAAAGCAGTTTTATTGGTTATCAAAGCATATCCTGTGTCTGTGTCTTGTCTCCACAACAAGCGAGTAAGCTCATGTTTAAGCTTATTTCTCTCTAATTAGCCAGCTCATTTCTAATCACTAAAGGTGTGCAAAAATATTTTTTAATTGAATGAAAAGGTTAACATTCTCCCTTGAATCATGTGCTACTCTAAGAAGATCTACTATGCGAAATTCCAAATGTATAAAACACAAAAATTATGTGCTTATAAGAACATTCTCAGATTTATAGAAGAGTTTGACACCAAGTTACAATAGAAAGCCTCTCCTGATGTACTTAAAATATGATCTTGTTTTTAGAATTAAAGTGGCAGCCACTTTTACAAGGGACAATTATGATTTAAATAGTGACAGGCTTTTGCTGATGAGACTTGAGGGGTAGACAAGCCCACTGAAGATAGGCAGAGAGGTGCTTCCAGAGGAAGGCGTGACTGGAATGCGTTTGATGTTTAAAAAAAAGAAAGAAAAAACAACAATGGTGAAGGATCTACTTAGTTGCAGAGCTGCTGTGTCATAGAGGCTATGATACATACGAGTCGAAAGAAAGGCAGCAGTGGGCAATAGTATCTCAGCCTCCAGCAGTGCCCATGAGAGGCATGGTGGCTGCTAGAACTCAAATCCCAGCTCCACCACTTGCTAACTGTGTGACGTTGAATAAGTTACTCAACCTCTCAATGCCTCTGTTGCTCTATATGCAAAACGGGGATGATAATTAGAACCACCTGCTCAGATTCTTATGAAGATTAAATGATACCGTATATGAAATAGTACCTGGTACACGGAAAAGCACAAACTAGTCACTGTTACTCATAAGCTCGTTCAACAAATTACACAGAAAATTGTCAACAAATTGCACCTAGCACAGAGTAGATACTGGGTAAGTGCAGAGGCTGTTATCATATGAGAGCAGGACACCCAATAGCCCATAAGTGTTTTGATCTTCATGGAAGGTGTGTTCCCATCACATGTAGGTGGTCAAGAGACTACACTATAGCTTGATAGCACCAGCTGTAACGATTACGCTGGTACCTCTATTCTGATTCATTTCAATAAGTAACTTTTTGATAGTAAGATAGAGTTCTATGTAAACATTTTGCTAAGGAGAAAATGTACCGATGAGCTGGCGCTAATATAACTAATATGCCATATGTTATCAGTTTAGGATACAAAATAAGGGTATATTTCCTTTAATGTTCAATTTTGGACTCTAAGTCCCTTCGTGACCAAATTAACAGGAATTAAGACTTTCCAGGGATCTTTCCCTATAAATATTGTTAAGGAAACAGGGTTCATTCAATTCAATCAACAAGTATTAAGCACCTGCTGTGTGGTAGGCACTACTGAACACTGTAGTTAAAGCAGTAAATAAAACAGCCCTTCAGAATCCCTGCTTTCATTAGGCTCACATTCTAATGGAGGAGACAAGTGAGAATTAAGGAGGGAATTAAATAACATCATAGCTGGATATTGATAAGTACCAAGGAGAAAAAGAAAGCAAACAAGAGGGATTTATGGGGAAGGTAGAGGTGGAGGTGATGTAATTTTAGGTAGAGAAGCAGGGAAGTCAGGACCTGAAGGAGCTGAGGGTGGCATCCATTGGTCTAAGAGCCAGTTAGCCTTGTAACTCATCCACTGTGAATTCTAGGGACTCAAATGTCCCCCAGTCTGGGTCTCCACAACTGCTCACCCCAGGCCATCTCTCCTGCTGAACTCACAGGCATCAGGGATACAACACCACTGCCAGGACCACTTCTCCCGCATGCAGATTCATTCTCTTCATCCTAGAAGTCCTCGCACCCTGTATCCCCTGCTACTGTTGCCTGTGACAAAGATGATGAAAGCCAGTGGACCCAAGTGCCACATCCTCCACAGGGCAGGAGTGGCTCATCCTCCACCCCACACCTCTCTGGCCTCCTCATACCTCTCAGTTGGGTCCAGGGACCACAGAACATCCCTCCCTCTCTTGCTTTCAACCACAGAATTAGCCACCTCCTAAGATTGCAGGCAGAAAGGTCTTCATGGCCCAAAGAGATAATCCCCAAATAGAATACTTCAACAGTGATCTGAAGCCTAGGGTCTGAGGCAGTCCATCTCAGCCACAGGCACCTCCTTATAAGAGGATTCTGATCCTGAAGTCAGCCAGCTTTTTCTGTAAAGGGCCAGGTAGTAAATGAAGTATTTCAGGTTTGTGAGCTACATAGATTTCTGTCCCATATTCTTATTTTTGTTTTACAATCCATTAAAAAAAACTTTTTTAAGGTTTCCAGCTCATGGACTGTATGTACACAAACAGACCACAGGTCATAGTTTGGCAATTCCTGTTCCGATCGCTTTGTTGGTTACCAACATTAAAATTAATAGATTTTCCCACTTGCTTTATCAGTCTTTTGTTGATTTATTTTTGTTGGTTCATTTAACGGGATACAGTTATCTGCTGCATCAGGTAATGTATCATTTGTAAGACCTGATATATAGTAGGCATTCACTTTGTTGCAGGATGAAAAGAAAAATGTATTATTTGAACAGCAGGTATCTGAGTTCCTGGTGAGGAGGCAATGGTCTTCTTTGAGAGGACCTCGATAGATCGCCTTGGATGTGGACGGTGACACTCCATGGCCATGGCTGGGAGGGAGACTGTGATACAGAGTTACACTGCTCTGTAGGAGGCATCAGTGAGCAAGTGAATGTTGGGGAGAAAAGTATAATAGATGGGAGGAAAGGGGGAGGGAGAAAACGGAGGCTGGACAACATGTGAAGTAACTGAAGCCCATGAGGAAATGTGGACAGAGGCACAGTCCTGTGACCGAGTGGCCAAAAGACTGTTTTTTTCAATCAGCAAGGCTGAATAATAGCTCATCTTAAGTTATCTGTATTGCTGTAATATAAACTCCTTCCAGATTCCAGACCTCCAGTTTATGTTTTTTCTTTTTTCTTCACAAGCAGGAATGTGGCTAACTTCAAAACAGGATTTATTGGACGATCTAGAACAGATCAAAGATCTGGGCTTGGCAAGCAGTACTGGTGATCTGACCACTCTTGAGGTCGGCAGCAGCTGCTCCACTCCAGATTCAAAGTTCAGGGAGCCAACTTCTGACTGGCCTGGCTTGGTAGGACACTACAGAGCCCCTGTATCTGTTTCCACTAGGGGAGGGGTAACTCCCCACAGCAGATCAGGGTACTATGACCAGGAAGATGGGGACTGTTGGACAGGTAAAAACAACAGATGTCTGCTGTACCCGCATCTCCTGTGAGTGGTATTTGAGGAATGAGGGAAGAGAGCAGAGACCCACGTTCTGGTCATGTGCAGTATGAGGAAGGGAACAGCAGCAGCAGAAGACGAGAGCTCAGGGGAGACAGGAGCTCACAACCAAAGGTGTCCCTGAGAACATAAATCCCAGGGAGGTCATTGGGACTTCCCCAGGATGTCGAAGGGGCTTGGGCCAATTTTATGAAAAAATCTAGATTGCGTATTATTTCCCTCACACCGTACCTTAATTTGTGGCTCTAATGAGCCCGGGAGATTAAGGGTCAGGCTTGATATATGGGACAGGGACAGGGACAGCACCTCCAAGATCATTCCCTGAGCAGCCAACCAGCTTCTCCCATTTAAATGTTAAAAAGGGTCCATTATTTAACAACCCTTGTATCAGAAAGTCCTTCAATACGTGAATCCTAGGATTCTGGAATTAAGAAAGGGTCTGTTGAGATCTTCCATTCACTCACTTTATTTACCTGCTTATTGGGGTTCTAAGCCAGAGGTTCTCCAGCGTGGTTCCCAGACCAGCGGCATCAGTACCAACCTGGGAACTTGTTAAAAATGCTAATTCTAAGGCCCATCCCTGATCTACTGAGTCAGAAATTCTGGGGGAGGGGAAGCAATCAGTATTTTAACAAGCCTTCCAGGCGCTTCTGATGCAGGCTTAACTTTGAAAACCAGCAGTCTACGGGATTTGCCACTAACTGTTACAGACAGTTAGTGAAAGAGTCGAGAGATTTCCAGTCCATGTATCTTTTATGTCTCATTCAAATCTCTCTACTGAAATTCGGTCATTTCCTTGCTTTATGCACTAAGTAGTAATATTTCGTTCCAATTAACCCTGCATTTGTGCCCCAGAGTAGCAGACTTCGACACTCTGCCCCTAGAATTTTGTCACTGTTGGAAAGATTTCTTTTTCCTTGTTTCCACAAAGTCACCCCTGACTCATTTCCTCTGAGGTTATGAGGGGGGACTTCAGTCAGGGTCCAGTTGTTTTCCCCAACCACTCTCTTGCCAGTAACTTTGACTCCCCTGTCCCTACTGGCATGAGTTCCAGGACACCTCTTTAATATCAGTGCTTCAAGGTCATTCGGAGAAGGACCTAGGGACACTTTCTGGCCTCATGAAGCTGCCCAGCATCATGGAAGAGGCAATGTATCACCTCATGCTTAGCCCAAAGGAGTGCATGCTGACCTAGGTTTAGCTCAATCAAGTCATTTCTTCCATTGCAATATCTTCTCAGTTTTCTCCGAGTTTATTCCCTTCCCAGCACCGTGACAACCCAATCCCCACAAGAAGCAATTAGGATGTTACAGGAGAGACAGAATGAATAAGCCTTCCAACCGGACCTCCAGGACGAATGCAGATATTTGTCCTCAGAGGAATCCACAGTCATCTTGTTCTTCTTGTTGGATTTGGCCACCTTGTGACATACAGCACTTTCCTATGATCACTTAAATGCTTCTAGGTCAATCTGGTCCCTCCTAATATCTTGGCACCCCTCAGGGGATATCCTACAACATTCATAATGGAGCCAAATACCAAAATCACACAAATCATAGGGAAAGTGTGACGGCTCACTGTGGTAGATACCAGTCTCAGGAAAAGTGATTCCAAGCTATCACCAGGCACTCCTCTTAAAGGAACCAAGAAATCCAGGCTGCTAGAAAGCTGAGAAACAAAGGGAAGAGAGATATCAGCCAGAGCTGGTTTAAAGATCGAGCTGTCCAACCCTCAGGCAGAATACGCAGTATTATGTCCTTGCGTGTGGTCAAGTGTCCTGTTTTAGGACTGCTTCACAGCCTGTTTGTCCTTCCTCCACACCACATCTGCAAGGGACAGCCCTGACACTGTGATCCTGCCAGTCCTTTTCCTCCTCTTTATAAAAGTTTACAACAATTTGAGCTCATACAGTATTTACAGAATATGTTCTTCCCCTCCCAATTTGTCTATAACATATTTCATGTCACTGTATATTTATTATTGCCCACGTAGAGTTTCACTGTAAATAAATAGGTACCATAATGTAACCAACCAATTCTCTATTTGGAGACAATTTACATTCTTGACTGTATTGCCTTTGTAGTGCATTCTATCATTTATCAGTATAAAATTAATTATATTTATTCCATTTAATATTCTGGTCCTGAATCCTATTTTGTATGATTTTAAGCTTAGCACATATGACTGTGTTCCCTTTGGTTGCATTTGTCTCTGATATTTCTGCCCATCCCATTACTTCTCAACTTTCTCTGTCATTTTCACTTTGTGTTTATTCATTTATTTATATTTATTATATGATATCTATCAGATATATTCATTTTATAAACAGCTTATGGCCAAATTTCTTTTTGTTCCCCACTTAATCTGAGAGTCTTTTGTCTTTTGATGGAGATCTTAAAGCCATTCATATCTATCATGACAACAGTTTTACCTGGTCTTTGTTCTGTCAATTTATTTTATGACTTTTACTTTTAATGTTTCCCGGTTCTTTTTTTTTTTCACGCTATAGTAGACAAGTTTACCTTCATTTCCCACTGATGATTTGGAAACTACATACCTTTGTGTTTTCTACTTGGGCTTATTGAATTTAAAATGTATAGATATATTTGAATTATACCTCTTTGTTTCATTAATTTTAAAAAACCTATACAAGTAAAACATAGATACATTTGCATTTTAAAAGTTCAAATAAGACCAGAGAATGTAAAGTGAAAAGCGAGTTCCCCCAATCTCATTGCTTTCCCCATAGAGAACCACTACCCCGACTCTGTTGTGTATTTCTCCAGACCTTTCTCTGTGCGTGCGTGTGTGTTTATGTGTACAGAATTGTAGATTTAAAAAAAAAATACAGATAGGAACACTATACATTCATTACTACTTGCTTTTTTCAGTTAATAATGCATTCCTTTGTAAATAAATATACAGTGCTATATCAGTACTCACATATGTGTCATTTGTCATAACAGTCCGTTATATCGATTAACCTCGTTATTTAACCACTCCTCTGCCCACAGACGTTCATATTGGTTCCTATTTTTCACTACTACAAACAAGGCTCTGATAAAAAGTTCTTTCATATACATCCTTGTTCACCTGTGGAAGTACTGCTATAGTATTAATACCTAGAAGTGACATTACTGAGTTTAAAAATATGCATATTTAAGTTTTTGATAGCTATGACCAAATTATCCTTCACAATGTACCGTTATATGCTCTTAAAAACTCCACAGGAGTATGTGTAGCCTCACATCCTTACTAATGCTGGGTTTTAACAATCTTTAAAAGATCTGCTTATCTGATGGCTGAAAATGCTATTATAGTATTGCTTTAATTCACAGCTCACTGAGTGACAGTGAGGTGTGAATCTTTTCATGTTTATTGACCATTTGGTTCTTTCTGTGAGCTCCCTGTACTTTACCCTGTACTTCATGTACTTTGCCCATTTGTCTTTTATAATATTTATCTTTCTTCATATTAATTTGTAGGTATTAATCCTTGGTCTGTTATGTATGTTGAAAATATGTATTCTCTAAGTCTGTGGCGTGATTTTTAAATTTATGATGATGTTTGTCCTTTAAAAGTTTAATATTTTGTAGTAATCATATCTGTGAGTCTTTTCCTTCAAAGCTTCCTTCCCTATTACACAACAGTTTTAATAAATTCAAACAGCCAAGTAACCACCACCACAAAAAAGATATGGAACAGTTCTATAAATTGCCAAATTCAATTATTCCCTTCTTCCCACACTCAACCCATGGCAACTATGGATCTGTTTTCAAGGATTTCTCATACAAATGGAATCATAAAGTCCATAGCCTCTTACCTGACTTCTTTCACTTAGCATAATGCATATGGAA
Source organism: Kogia breviceps (assembly GCF_026419965.1). Classification (NCBI taxonomy): domain Eukaryota; kingdom Metazoa; phylum Chordata; class Mammalia; order Artiodactyla; family Physeteridae; genus Kogia; species Kogia breviceps. The sequence continues at coordinate 21,973,331 of NC_081318.1, forward strand.
TACATCCATGTTGTGTGTATTAGCTGTTTATTTCATTTATTGCTGAATAGTACTCTATTGTATGGAAGTACATTCATCCCTCAGTAACAGCGGGGGATTGGTTCCAGGACAGCCCAATAACCAAAATCCAGGGATGCTCAAGAACCTTATATAAAATGGTGTAGTATGTGCATATAACCTACGCACACCCTCTCCTATGCTTTAAATAATTTCTAGATTACTCATAATACCTAGTACAATGTAAGTGCTATGTAAATAGTTGCCAGTACATGTCAATTCAAGTTTTGTTTTTTGAAATTTTCTGGAATTTTTTTTCTTGAATATTTTTGATCCTTGGTTGAATCCGCAGATGCAGAGCCTATGGCTACACAAGGCCAACTGTACCACAGTTTGTTGACCCATTCACCAGTCAAAGGACATCTGGGTTGTTTCTGGGTTTTGGCTATTATGAATAAAAATATTATGAACATTCACATGAAGGTTTGGGGGTAAATATAAGTTTTCATCTCTCTTGACTAAATACCAGGAGAGGGATTACTGGATCATGTGGTAAGTGTATGCTTAACTTTATAAGCTATCAAACTGTCTTCCAAAGTGACTAAACTATTTTGCATTCCCACCTGCAATATACGAGAGTTCCAGTTGCTCTGCACTTAGTATTGTCAGGTTTCTAAATAACATTCAAGTAAGTGAATAGTTGTACCTCATTTCGGTTTTAATTTGCATTTCCCTAACAATTATGTTGCGTATCTTTTGGTATATTTGCCATCCATATGTCTTCTTTGGTGAAGTGTCTCCTTAAATCATTTGTCTATTTTAAAAACTATTTTTTTTTAGTATTGAATTTTAAAAGTTCTTTATATTTTTTCAATACAAGTCCTTTGTCAGATATGTAATATGCAAATATTTCTCCCAGTCTGTGTCTTGTTTTCTCATTCTTTTCCTAGTGTCTTCTGCAGAGAAATTTTTAATTTTGATGAAGTCCAATTTACAATTTTTTTTCTCATGGCTATGCTTTTGGTATTGTATCTAAGAAATCTTTGCCTAACCGAAGTTCACAAAGATTTTGTTTTTCTAGAAATCTTATGGTTTGGGATTTTACATTTAGGTCCATGATCCATTTTTAGTTAATTCTGTATAAGGTGAAAGGTCTGGATTGAGATTGTTTTTGCATATGGACTTTGAATTGTTTGAGCACCAACTGTTGGAAATGCTATTCTTTCTCCATTGAATTGTGTTTACACCACTGACAAACACCCAATTGGCCAATTTAATCTATTTCTTGAATCTCTCTTCTGTTCCATTAATCCTGTGTCTATCTTCTCACCAGCACCACACTCTCCCAATCACTGTAGTTTTATAATAAGTCTTGAAATCAGATAATATGTGTCCTCCTACTTTGTTCTTCTTTACCAAAACTGTCTTGGTTATTTTAGTTTCTTTGTCTTTCTATATGTTTTTGTTCTTTTTTTTTTTTTTTTTTTTTTTTTGCCGCACTGTGCTGCATGCAGGATCTTAATTCCCCAACCAGGGATCAAACCCGTGCCCTCTGCATTGGGAACGTGGAGTCTCAACGACTGGACTGCCAGGGAAGTCCCTCCTATCAGTTTTAGATATGATATCTAAGAAAAATAATAATCCTACTGGGATTTTGATTAGGGTTGCATTGAATCTATACATCAGTTTTTGGAGAATTAATATCTTCCCAATATTAAGACCCCCAATCCATGGAGAGAGTATGTCTCTCTATTTATTTAGGTATTTGCTGTCTCTCATCAGCATTTTATAGTTTTAAAGAAAATGCATATTTTGTTACGTGTATACTAAATATTTCATTTGGGGAGTACTAAAATGGTAATATTTTGGTGATAAAAAGTAAATTTAAAAATATTTCATTTTTATTTGTTCATTGTTAATATATAGAAATACTATTGATTTTTTATATCTTACAATCTTATTAAAATGACTCATTAGCTCTGGTAACTTTTTGGTAGAGTCCTTGGAATTTTCTAAATAGACAATCATGTCTGAAAATAGCTTTATTTCTTCCTTTCCAAGCTGTATGGCTTTCCTTGCCTTACTGTGCTAACTAAATCCTCCAGTATAATGCTGAATAGAAGTGAGAGAGTGAAAATCCTTGGCTTGTTTCCAATCTCAGGAAAATCATTTGGTCTTTCATCATTAAGTACAATGTAGGGTTTTTTGTAGATGCCCTTTTCAAATTAAGGATATTCTTTTCTATTGCTAGTTTTCTAAGAGTTTTTAATCACCAACAGATTTTGAATTTTGTCAAGAACGTATTCTACCTCTATTGAGATTATTATCCCAGTAATTTTAATTTTATTTTTATGCTTAGATCTCTAATCCACCTAGAATGTATTCTTTATATTGTATGTGGAAGTGACTGAACTTTATTTTGCCCTAAATGATTAACTAATTGTTGAAACCCTTTAATAAATTGTCTATCATTTCCCCACTCATTTGAAATGTCACATTTTCATACATGGAGCTCTCATAAATAGCTCTGTTTCTGGACCATCTCTTTTGTTCCATCAATTTATTGGTCTACTCCTATGCCAATCTACACTGAATCAATTACTAAACTTGATGATATGTTTTAATACCTGCTAGAAAAATGTTATTCCTGTCATTTTACTCTTCCAGATTCGAATCAGCTTGCCAAATTCCATACACAAACCTGTTGATATATTGTCTGGGATAGCATTAAATTTATAAATTTGGGGGAATAATTACCTTATAGCACTGAGCCTTTCTGATAAGAAACAAATGTATTTCTCCATTTATCCAGGCCTTGATTTATGAACTTCATTCTCTTGTGTACTTTCCTTTTCATGAAGATCTTTATATATTCACCTTACCAATATCTTACTAGTTCTAAAGTTTCTTACACTTTTCTTTGATTTTTCCAGATAGATGGAAATATTTGCCAAAAGTGACATTTTGTATCTTCCTTTCCAACATTTATATATCTTATTCTTGTCCCCCTCCCTTTTTTTTCGTTATTGCATTGAACCAGGACATCAAGTTCAATGCTAAATGGTAGTGGTAGGGGCTACACCTGGATTGTTCCTCATTTTAATGGGAGTGCTTCTAGTATTTCATGAATTAAACATTACGTTTGTTGTAGATTTTTGGTAGAGACACCTTTTCAAATGTAGGATGCTTTCTTCAATAACCTGTTTACAAAGATCTCCTTTTTAAACTAGGAATATTTTTTGCATTTTACCAACTACTCTTTTTTTTTTTTTGGCACCTGTTGAGATAATCATCTTTTTTTCTCTTCAGTGAATACAATGAATTCTATTAATGTAGTTTTTGCTTTCCAACTACTCTTCCTCCCCTGGGATAAGCGCAATCTGGACAAGATTCAGTATTCTTTTAATACCCTGCTAGATTTCAAATACTAACAGTTTATTTAGAAATGTTGTATTTATGTTCATAAGTGAGATCAACTTCTTCTCTTAGTCCTGTGTTCATCTGATTTCAGAACTAGAGTAATATCTACCTCTTAAATGAACTGGAAAGCTTCCAATCTGTTTTATGGGCTAGAACCATATAAATATAACATGAGAAATATCTGCTCCTTCATTTTGGTAGCTCTAGATTGCAAAACTACTTGGGTCTGATGCTTTTTTGGCGGGGGAGAGGGTAAATTTAAAATTATTTTTCCATTTATTTTAGGTGATGGTCCATAGTTTTTCTCCTTCTTATTGAACCAACTTTGGTGATTTGTACTTTTATGGATCAAACATTTCATCTTAATTTTAAATTGCATTTATATAAAGTTGTACATAACAATCATTCCATTTTTTCCACATTTCTTGTTCCTTACATTATTTATATCTTATTTTTTTCCTTAATCCAATTGACCAAGAATTTATCTACTTGATTGGTCTTCTCAAAAAGTAGTAATGGGCTTTAATAACGAAGCCCAATTATTTAAAATTTTCATTAATTTCTAGTTTTAGTCTTATTCTCTTTCATTTTATTTCTTTGGGTTTATTTTTCCTGTTCTTTTTCTAGCTCTTCAGTCAAATGCTTAGTTTGTTTATTTTCACAATTTCTTTTTCTACAAGGACTTGAAGCTGTAAACCTTTCCACTTGGACCACTTTGGCAGCACTCACAGATCTTGAAATGTAATGTGCTCATGTGCTCATTTCCAAGTAGTTTGTAATTTCAATTTTAATTCCTCTTTAATCCAAGTTAATTAGAAGTGTGCTTTCTCATTTTCAAGAGGATAGTTTTTGTCTGTTTGTCATTTTTACTATTTTTGTTGTTGCTGTTTAATCATTTTATGCATGTGGTCAGTGAATGTAGGTTTGAATGATTTCTACTTTTTTTGAATCTATTGAAATTTTCTTTGTAAATATTCCATGTAAGTTTAAAAGATATGTATATCTCCCCATTATTTCTTGAGTATAAAGCTTCTTAACAATTGAATCTCCCATATCCTTATTTATTTTTCCTACTTGAAATGTTAAGTTGGTTATCTTTGTTCTGTCTGTTCTATTAGTTAATTCTAAATTACTGGGTCATTTTGTTTTAGGTATTTTAGGTAGCCAGCATATAGCTCTTTAGGGCTTGGGATCTTTTCTTTCTTTCTTTCTTTTCCAATCTGTGGGACTCTGTCTTTTCATACAGTTACTAAATCCATTCACATTGTGATTACTGACACTTCTGGACTAATTTTTGCATCTTGTGTATTCTGTTTACAATACTTTGTTATTGTTTCTCCTTTTTTCTCATTTTCCCTTTTGTTGAAAGGATGCTGTTTTCCTATTTAATTTTTTTTTCTTTTAATGGCTAGGAAGTTAGATATCCTATTTCAATTTTTCCAGTGTTTATTTCTTAAGCATGTACTTAAACTTGTTTTATAAAATCAATATATTCAATTACTGAATAAAACTAGTTTCTCTCCAAACAAGTCAAGAACCTCTTCTTGCTTTTATTTTTCTCCTTTGCCCCTGCTACCTCCCAAGTAAAGATCATTAGGGATTTTAATTCCAGATTGCTTGCTTGCTCTCTCTCTCTCTCTCTCTCTCTCTTTCTTCACTCTCCTCAATCAATAATGATTTTAAATTTTGCCACAAGTTTTGCTGCATTTTGTCACCAGATTTTGTGTTCCTCACACCTTCCTCTTTGATTCATTTTTCATTTTCCTGAAATACATTGTTTAGTTATTCTTCCAGAGAGGGTGCTTGAGTGGTATATTTTCTGAACCCTTACATTTCTGGAAGTGTTTTTATTTTGCTCTCACACTTGAATGATGGGTTCACCTGGGTATAGAATTCTAGGTTCAAAATCACTTTCCCTCAGAACCTTGAAAGCTTTGCTCTACTGTCTCCCTAAATCCACTGTTGCTGAAGAGAAGCTTTCCCTCCTAATGGCCACGTACCCCACTGCTCTCCTCCTCAGGGACTAGAAAGCAGAATAAAAGGGGAGTCCAACTGGATGTTCCCTGAGCTGCTTCCCCAACCCATGCCACTTCTTAATCACTCATTCACTCAGTAAGTGTTTCTTGTGCATGTAATGTTCCAGGCTCTGTACTGGGATTTTTTAAATAAAATACTTCATGCACATAGAAAAGTATAGAGAATATATAACACAGCAAACAGCAGCGTACGTACCACCCATATTGACAAATCTTACTATTTTGCCTTATTTGATTCAGATTTAAAATAAATAAATGAAACACTAAAGAAATCTGTTGAAATCTCATTCCCTTTCCTCCCTCAACAGAGATAGCTACTGCCTAAAATTTGTTGTTTATCCCACCCATTAATGGATTTTATTTTTAATATATGGATATATATGATGGATAATATATGGGTAAACAAAAATTAATAACTAATATTGTGCTTACTACCTGCCTATGGACGGTCTGATCACCTTACATATATTAACTGGTTATCATTACAACCCAATGAAGTGTAGGTATTATTATTATCTCCTTTTTATAAATGAGAAGTAACTTAATAAAGGTCACATAGCTGGTGACCAGCTAAATGACGGCACCAGAACCTGGCAGCCTGGCTGCAGAGTTTGTGCTATTAACAACTGTAACATGTTAATTTAGAAGTAATTTCCACGTACTTAACCTTCATGTACAGGCTATCATGCCTTGCATTTTTATGAATATTTAGATTGCTTCAAAAATTTGCAGCAAATGTTGCACTGAACATATTTGTAGCTGTCTCCTAGGGCTAAGGACAAGAGTTTCTCTAAGGTATATGCCAAGGCATGAAATTTCTAAGTCACAGGGTACGTACATCGTCATCTTCACAAATTTTTATCAAATTGCTGCACCAACTTATATTCCTCTTTGTGAAAGGGAAGGGTCCTATGTCTTGTGCTGGGATTTGAATCTGACTTGTTAGACTCCACACATCCTGCTGAACTATTGGGTCATTATACTATAGAACCTTCTATCACCTACTTTTTTCTGTCTTAATATAGACACCTCAGTCAAGCCTTTGCTCTCAGTCTTATTATGTAAAAATATTTACTGATTATTTACTATGTGCTAATTCTTCCTGTCACTGGTTATTTTTTAAAGCTCACAACAGTACAGGCACTGAAAAGTATTTGAAATTAGTCAAATAAAGGCTCACCTGTTTTTCATAAGGTCAGGTATACTTTGCTTAGGCTTGTAAATTAACATGAGCCCGAATGTAACATGAAAGAAGTTCAGCTGGAACTAAAATCTAAAAGAAACTGACAGCTAAGAACACAGGGGTTTTATTAAGAATTGAAATTGAATCTAAAACATTACATTTAAATTATTAGATTATATCAAATAGAAAGCATTCGATGTTTATAATTTAATATAAACTATTAGTTTAAAAATACTTTGATAATGACTTATTATCATTATACTAAAAATACTAAATAAAATAATTATATATGGCATTTGAGAAACTACCAAGAGTTGGAATTCCTGTCCTCCAGGAATATACATATAAAAATATATAACACTTAAAAAAAAATCCTTTTATCTTGTTTCTCAGCCAGGAATGCAGACCAAACTGCAAACTGCAAAAGCATCAGACTCATAGATCCAAATGCCTATTCAGCATCTCTGTCATGTCTACGAGGCACCTAAAAGTCTCCAAATACAAACCCCCACTTTCCACCTCCTATATCCTGCTTCTTCTCAAGTCTTCCTCATCTCAAAATACAAAGAATATTCTTCCAGTTGTTGGGCTGAAATCTTAGAGTCATTAGTGAGTCCTCACCATCTCTCCTACCCTATGTCCAACACATCAGCAAGCAGACATCCCTCACTCTAATGCAAAAGGCATCCAGACTTGGACCACATCTCACCACCTTCACTGCCACCACTCTGGTCTAAAGCACCACCATCTTTTGCTTGGATTTCTGCGGTGGCTAACTAACCTGTCACCTGCTTCCAGTATTGCCCACACTCTAGTCTATTCTCCACACAGCAATCAGGGTGAACCTCTAAAAAGGAAGTCAGATCATATCACTGCTCAAAATCCTCCCTAAAACTTACCATATCATTTTTTTTATACTGGTTTTCAAGGTCCTACATGACCTGCCTCCCACTCACCCAGACCTCAGAACTCATTTAACTCTTACCATGCTCTTACCATCTCTTCCTCTTCACTTACTCTGCATCAGCCTTGTGTTGGCAGAATAATGGCTCCCCAAAGATGTCCAAATACCCAGAACCCATGAATGCGTTACGCTATTACAGTAGTTAGACCAAAAGACGATGGTGGTTTGGATTAGGACACTGGCAGGGAAAATAGACAATTGAATGGTCAAGGTACATTTTGAAGGTAGAATTAACCAAACATTAGGATGAGTTAGATGTGGGGGCTGATGGAGAGGGAGGTGTCAAGAATGACACCTGGTTTCCTGGCTTGAGGAACAGGATGTATGAAAGTACTATTTGCTGAGACAGAGAAAAATACAGGAAGATTAGATTTGGGGGTAATAACCAATAAGTCAGCTTTGGAATATATTAAGTTTGAGACATCTGTGAGACATCTCAGGAGGCCTGGGTACTTGTCAAGTAGTCATAGGGATATAAAACTACCTGACATCTCTGGAAAATATATCTGGTGTAAAGAGTATAATTTCATAAATTGTTGGTATATAGGTGTACCTAAGTCATGGAAAATGTTAAAAGTGGGTAGAGAGAATGGGTAGAATTGAGAGAAGAGGGCGTTGTACAGAATTCTGCAGAACTTTAAATTTTAAAGGTTAGGTAAAGGAAGATAAATGAACAGTTAAGACTGAAAAGGAACAGTTAGAAAGACAGAAGAAAGCCCCAAAGAGTGTAGTGCCACAGAAGCCAAAAAAAAGTGTCTCAAGGATGACTCAACTGCTCTGAAAGATCTATTATTCTGAAGATTCGATTTAGCAACATGGGCCAATGTTGATCTTCTTTTTTTTCTTTTTGAGAAAAGAGATTTTTTACTGTGATAAAATATGCGTAACAAAATTTACCATTTTTAGGTATACAGTTCAGTGGCATTAAGTACATTCACATCGTTGTGAATCAATATTGATATTAACAAAAAGAATTTCTGTAGCAAAGTAAGGGCTAAATATTGGAGTGATTTTAATAATACATGAGTGTATGGAAATGGTGACAGAGGACAGGTAAGATATCCATCTCTTGGGAAATTTGGCTTTAAAGGGGAATATGGCTATGTGACAGTAGCTAGAGGAGATGGAGAGTCAAGGGGGGAGTTTTTTTAAATTGGAGATATTAGTCCATTATTGAATGTTGATTGAAATTATTCTGTAGAGAAGGAAAGACAGAAGATGGTGGAGAGAGAAGAGATATGTTATCGCTTGTGGACCTTGAGAAACAAGAAGTAATGGGGTTATAACTCATGAGAATGGACTGGCCTTTGCCAAAAGAGGGGAAGGACACTGGTGCAAATGCAATAGGTTTGCAATCTTTCTGGGAATGTTGAATGTCTATTTGAGATTGGTAATCATGAATAAATAGTGATACTAATCTGTCAGTTTATATATTCCTATTCATTTATTCCATATATATTTATAGAATGCCTACTATGTGCCTCCTTTGAACCACTTGTGACCAAAGGGGTAGACAGGTCATCCTTTCTAGTCTTTCAGGAACATCTCTTTGATGTTGCTCCTGGAAGTTTCTGAATAAGCTTGGGAGAGATATCATTTCTTTAACATTTACTTCAAGCTGCAGTAAACACTACATTGAGGAATTACCCTTATTCTACTTTCCATTTCAAATAATCCTCCATTACTTCCAGAGCAAATTCCTAAGAGGTTACACAATATGCACTGGTTACAGATCAGCTCAAGTGATAGAACACCACCTATATAGAGACCCCAAAGTCTTCTCATCAACTTAAACAACTGACGCTCTGTCCATTATCCAGCGAATTCCTCAACCCCAAGAAACAAGAAAACTCCCCTCCCTATCCAGAGAAACTACCTATGTATAAGGCATCTCTTCCCTGCCACTTCCTCCAACTATGCTTCTTTTCATGTAGAGGAATCTCTTGGGAGGCCCTTTCCAGCGGTTGAAGACTGTGTGTCTTCCACTGGAACTGGAAGCGCTCCTTCAGCAACCTCCAAATCAGTATTAGCGCCCCAACCCCAAGCCCCTCATTTGCATTGCTTTTCCAAATTTCAAGAGGATCATCTAGACAATTTGCAGTGTAAGCGCCACATCCACAAATTAAGAAAAACATAAGCAAACACTTATCTTAAACACAGAGGCACCTCCTTTTTTTCAGAAAGAGCTTCCCTTGGGTGATCACCTACACAAAAGTAAATGTTATTTTTTCTGTACTGTTGGTAGGAAAGATCCTGTCATCTATGGAAAGCTCCCTTCTGAAAATTTAGTGTCTAAGAAGTCACAACGGAATTATGATGTAGGACTGAATGACAATGGAAGCACTATTTTGAAACCTGTGGAATAGAGATAAAGCTTGGGAAATTTCTCTTCAAGGGGAATTTATAGCCCTAAGTTATATTTTTAAAAAATAAGAAAAGGACTTCCCTTGTGGCGCAGTGGTTAAGAATCTGCCTGCCAGTGGAGGGGACATGGGTTCGAGCCCTGGACCTGGAAGATTCCCATATGCTGTGGAGCAACTAAGCCCGTGCGCCACAACTACTGAAGCCCATGAGCCTAAGCCTGTGAGCCACAACCACTGAGCCCACGTGCCACAACTACTGAAGCCTGCGCGCCTAGAGCCTGTGCTCCATAACAAAGAGAAGCCATCGCAATGAGAAGCCCGCACACCGCAACGAAGAGTAGCCCCCACTCGCCGCAGCTAGGGAAATCCGGCGCACAGCAACGAAGACCCAACGCAGCCATAAATAAATAAATTTATTCAAAAAGAAAAAATAAGAAAGATTGGAAATTAATGTCTTAGGCATTTAAGTTGAAAAACTTTTTTAAAAAAGGTGTAACATGCTAAACTAGACAAAAGTGTGAGAGATTAAGAAAAATAAATATAGAAATTAAATATATTTTAAAAGAAACGGATATGATCAGCAAAAGCTGACTATTTGAAAAGATTATAGACAAACTTCTATAGGTTTGTCTTAAAGTGTAGACAAACCTCTGTTGTCTACATTTTAAGACAAACCTGTTAAGACAAAAAAAACCCAAGAGAATTCACAAGTATGTAATATCAGGAATGAAAAGGAGGATATAACTACAGATACTGTAGAGAATTTTTAAATAATGAGGGAATGCTGTGAACCACATACCAAAATTTTAGAGGCTTAAATGTAATACCTAATTTTTAAAGAAAAAATTTGAATTAACAAAGTTGACTCAAGAAGAAATAGAAAATCCAAATAAACTAATAATCATGAGAGAAACTGAACTGAATTTTCAAAATATGATGGTTTCACAGATGAGACTTACCAAACATTCAAGGAACAAATAATACCTATCTCATACAAATCGCTACAGAAAATAGAAAAAGGGAAACCTCTAAATGCATTTTATGAGAGTGGTATTAAACATAGACAAAGGTAGCACAAGAAACGAAGATCATAAGCCAATATCATTTAGGAACATAGATCCTAAAATAAAAAGCACTTGCAAATTGCATGAAGTAATGTATTAAAAAAATAATAGTACATTATGGCAAAACAAGGTTTATGTCAAAGAATGCAAGGATAAATCTACGTTAGAAAAATCTATCAAAGTGACCCGTTACTTTAACATATTAAAGACAAAACCGATAATCATCTCAAAAGTTTTAGAAAAAGCACTTAACAAAATTCAATGTTCATTTCATGGTTTTAAAATATTCCTACTTCAAACTCAACTGGGATAGAAGGGGACTCCCTAACCTTATAAAGGGTTTCTACCAAAAACTTATAGCAACTACCATAAATAATGATGACACATTAGAAACATTCTCAATGAGATAGAAATAGGAAAACAATGTTTGCTCTCATTCTTGCTATTTGATGTTATATTGGAGGTCCCAGCCCATCCAATGACATAAGAAAAGGAGACAGTATTAAGAGTATTATTTAAGGATAATATTATTACATAAAAATACAAGAGAATTTGCAAATAAACTTAAACAGTAAGAAAGTTCAGCATATTTGCTAAAACAGGATTATTCCATGAGAATTCCCTGGCGGTCCAGTGGTTAGGACTCTGCGCTGTCACTGCCAAGGGCCCAGGTTCAATCCCTGGTTGGGGAACTAAGATCCCACAAGCTGCGTGGCACAGCCAAAAAACCCAGGATTATTCCAAAATCAGTAACATTTCCAAACAGCAGCACTAACCAATTTAAAAATTTTTTAAGGGACCCACTTGAAAAAGCAACAAAAACTGTAAGGTACTGGGGAATAAATCTAACAAAGAGGTACAAGAGTTTTATATGCAAAGTAAAAAATGTTATGGAGGGATATGAGGAAATCAGAATAATATTAATGTATTGGATGACTCAATTTTATAAAGATGTCATATCTCCCAAAATTTAACCTACAAATTTAACTCAGCAAAATACCGAGAAGATTTTTCAATGGAAGTTGACAAACTGATACTAAAGTTAGTATGGAAGAGCAGAAGTCCAAAAAATAGCTGGTACAGTTTTTTTAATGAACAAATGGAGGAAATGCCCTTCTACAGGTGAAGACTTATTATAAAGCCATAATAATTAAAACTTTGTAGTACTGGCTCAGAATTGGTTTGATCAGTAGAAAAGGACAAAGTAGGAATATATCCATGGATGTATGGAAATTTAATTTATAATCACAGTGGCATTACACATTAATGGGAGGAATGAAAGACTGTTTAGTAAATCAGGTCATGACAACAGGTTTTCCATGTGGGGGGAGGGAGAATAAAATTAAATTCCTACTTCACACCATTCAAAAAAATAAGTCCTGGATGGATCAGTTTTACAAGTGTGGAAAGCAAAACTTTAAAACGTTAAGGGAATAAACATAGGAGGCTATCTGTGTGGCATCACATGTGGAGAGTTGTCTTTAATATGACATAAATGACACAAACTATAAAGAAGATCAGTGAATATGACTACATTTTAAATTTTCTATAGTTCAAAAGTTATTGGAAGTTAAAAGAGAAGTCACAGAATGAGACAATATAATGTTAATATATGTGAACTCCTACAAATCAAGAGGGAAAAAGATGAAAACATACACAGCCCACTGGATAAACGGATGAAGACTATGAAAAAACAAACCACAGACTCAGAAACCTTAATAGCCAGTAAATATATGCTCAACCTCGTTGGCAGTGAGGGAAATTCAAATAAAGCAATGAGATACTGAGCTTTTAAAAAAAAATCAAATTGTCAGAAATAAGAAAATCTGAATCTAGAAAGTAATGGAAGGTCATGTGAGGGAAACAAGAACTCTCATACACCGCTGATGGGTGTATAAATTGGAGAACCATTTGGCAGTCTCTAGTAAACTGAAAATGTGTGTGTAACCTAGCAATTCCCCATATAGGTAGATAGAGAAATTCTATCTACCTACAGAAGACACATGTACACATATATTCATATTAGCATTGCCCTTAATACCAAAATATTGGCAACAGCTTAAATATTCATCAATAGGGGAATGAATAAACCCAGCACATTCACATGCATGGATCTACATATAGCAATTAAAATGAATGAACTGTATTTATATTTATCAACATGGAGAGAAAGAATGAAAACATACCATGAAGGAAAAAAAAGTCACAGAATATGCATAGTCCAACACCACACCGGTGCATTTAAAAAATCAAAACAGTACTCTGTATTTGTATGGGTTCATATGTAGTAAAAGTATAAAACCTATATTTAAAAGTTACATACCAAATTCGTGATAATGTTTGCCTTTGGAGAAAAGGGTGGAGAATGGTTTTGGGGAGGAGTGCAAAGGGACTTCAATTTTATCAGAAATGTTGAATACTTCAATTAAAAAAAAAAAACAGACCTGAAGCAGATATGGCAAAATGCTAACATTTACCAATTACATGAGATAGGTGCATGGGTGCCTGTAATACTCTCTCTGCATTTTAAAATAGTTTTTCTAAATAATAATATTTTTTAAAAACAGCTAGCAAAGAATTCTATCTGATAGAATTTTAATATGTGTAGATTAAGAGTTAATTGTCTAAAATTTTGAAGCAAGTAGCTTTATAATAATTATCTGTTTTAGAATAGAATCTCCATAAAGATAACAAAGCTGACAAGATCATAAAACTACTGAAATGAATAAAGCAGATTCTATAAGTGTCAACATGGATAGTTCTCAAAATCATACTGAGGGGAAAAAGTAAGTTGCAAAATGATATGTACGCTACTGTACCATTTATAAAGAAAATTTAAAATATATAAGCATGGACATATATATTTACATATAAATATATATAGGTAATTAGGTAATAAAGAATAATAACAATGCTGGAAGAATACACACTTCATGATACTGATTACCTAGGCAAGTAAGGAGAGAGAAAGGTGAATGAAACTAAGGAGGGAAATAAGGTGACATTCAACTCTATCTGGAATTTTTAATAAAAATAAAAAACCTGAAGCAAATGTGACAAATATTTCACCTTTGATTACCCTAAGAAGTAAATACATGAATGTTTGTTATTCTTGAGATATATGTATTTTTAATGTTCAAAAGAAAAAGAAAAGTACTGAAGAATTGCAAATAAACTGCACATAATTCAAAAATATGTAAGTAAAGCTTGTATACATAAAAAACGATGCTATGACTATTTTTAGAAATTATTCTGTTTGCTTTTCTGTGTGTTTTTAATTTTTTAAAATTCAAAAGAAGAAAAAAATGAAAGCAGTGAAGAAATGTAAACGTATACATACATATATCTGATTATATAAAGAGAAAAACCTCCACAATCACAAAACACCATATGAGCAATTCTATATAAATTGCTGCATTTTCTTATTTTTAATTTTTGTCAAGAGAAAAATAAAAGATGTTGCCTAATTGGAAACGTGACTTTCTATTATTAAAATTGTGGGAATCTATTTTAATGTGTTTATCTCGCTGCTAGTCTATAATTTATATTACAGCGTGGAAATTTGTTTGTATGCCTGTGACAGGTTAAAGCAGTTTAAACATGCATTTTTCTTTCGTTGGTTGAATAGTTAAATCGTTACTCAAAGGATTTTAAGTTTCAATTTCAACCATGAGGGGATTCTTTGCTTTTTTTCAAGGTTAAAAATGTTTCTGGTTCAAAATGTTATTAATTAATGGCTACGTAGTGGCTCTATTTAGGGAATTGGTACCGACCCTGGGTTAACAGTGGAACTGTTAGATGAGAAAACTTTTTTTGATGAAGACTCGGGGATATTTTAAATTCGATCTGACAGCGGTAACAGAAGTGAAATGTAATTCCAGCCCGCTTAACTAACAATCGTAATTATGAATCGAAAGACATGTCAGGTATAAGCATTTTTTTTCCCTTAAAAAAAAAGTTTCTCGGACTCCGCCGGACACCCAGCTGGCGGAGGACCAGCGGGCGAAGGGGGGGGCGAAGCCGGCAGGCTGCCCAGAAGTTACGATCGGGGAGTTTCTCTTTATTAAAATTACCTGGCTCACCAGCAGAGGCAAGAACGCGAAGACAAGATAATTTCTTAGGCTGTTAAAAATGACTTAGCCCGGTGGGCCGCGCGTTCCGAGGGGGTGTCCTGCGGCCGGGGCGGGTCCTGCCGCCCCCGCGGGCTCCGGTGCGTCAGGGGCGCGTCAGGCGGGGCGGGCTTCGCGCGGGCGGCGGCGGCGGCGGCGGCGGCGGCGGGTGGCGGGCGGCGGGCGGCGCGCACCGGGCCTCCTGCTTCTCGCTCCGAGGCTGCGGGACGGACGCTCCCGAGAACTCTCTCGCCCGCGGCCGGCCGCGCTCGGACGGCGCGCGCCGGCGGCCCGGCGGTGCCAGCATGTCGGCTGCCGTGGCGTGCCTGGACTACTTCGCCGCCGAGTGCTTGGTGTCCATGTCCTCGGGTGCCGTGGTTCACCGCCGCCTGCCGGACCCCGAGGGCGCGGGCGGAGCGGCAAGCTCGGAGGTGGGTGCGGCGCCGCCGGAGTCCGCTCTGCCGGGTCCGGGGCCACCGGGGCCCGTGTCGGTCCCCCCGTTCCCCCAGGTCCCCGCCCCCAGCCCCGGCGCGGGCGGCGCCGCGCCCCACCTGCTGGCTGCAAGCGTCTTGGCTGACTTGCGCGGCGGCTCTGGGGGGTGCTTTGGAGAGTACTCGGGGGAAGCTCTGCGCGCCTCGTCCGGTTCCTCCGACCCAACCCCGTGCTCCGGCCCGACCCTGTGCTCCAAGCCGACCCCGGCCACCAGCGCGGCCGAGGTCTCCGGACCCGTGCACTCCTCCGGCGCGCTCGCGGTCTCTGGCGCGCCAGCCACCCCGGGAGTGCCTGCCCACCCTGGCGCGGTCTCCGGCGTGGCCCCTGGGGCGGGCCCCGCCCCCGCCACGGGTCCAGGCCCCCGTCGGAGGCCTGTCACACCTGCTGCCAAGCGCCATCGTTGCCCCTTCCCGGGCTGCAACAAAGCTTATTACAAGTCATCGCATCTGAAGTCCCACCAGCGCACCCACACGGGTGAGCGCCCTTTCTCCTGCGACTGGCTCGACTGCGACAAGAAGTTCACGCGCTCCGACGAGCTGGCCCGCCACTACAGGACGCACACGGGCGAGAAGCGCTTCTCCTGCCCCCTCTGCCCCAAGCAGTTCTCCCGGAGCGACCACCTGACCAAGCACGCCCGCCGCCACCCAGCCTATCATCCCGACATGATCGAGTACCGGGGGCGCCGTCGCACTCCCCGCGTCGACTCGCAACCCGCCAACCTGGTGGACAGCTCCGGCTCGGTCCCCGGGCAGGTGCCCAGCTTCACCACCTGCTTGTCTGACAGTCATTGCTGTTAGTTGTCCCCTCAAGGACGATCCCCCAGGCCATTGTCCTTGCTTTCTCTCTGCCCATCCCTCTTTCCCAGAGTGATTAGACCAAGGCACAGACTGGCTTCTCCGCTCTGAGGGTGGGTCCAGGCAGGCACGTTGGACTCTGGGGAGGGACTGGGGGCCCGAAAATAACAGGAATCCTTACAACACGTATATCATCCAAAAAAGGGGAGGTTGCCTCAAGACAGCCCCCAGGAACTGATAAGAAGGGATGAACCCCGGTACTCTCCAGAGTCCTGAAGAGTCTCCCTTCCATGGGAACCAGAGATGTGAAACTGGAATTCTCAGGTGCCTGAGGAGCTCTCAGTCTCAAAGGACTCTAGTGTCTTACCCACCCACCAGGGCGGACCTTGGAGAGGGTGTCAGGGGTGGCAGTCTTGGAAATGTCCAGGACTGGGATGGTGAGAGGCCTTTGGAAACAGAAATGATTTCTATTTCTGTAAACAGCAATGTTTACTAATGTATTTTTAGTGTATTTTAAACAGGGATCCCAGGTTGATAGGAGGTTGATATCCCCCACTCCCCAACTGCCCCAGCTACCTCTGCTAGGAGAGGCCATGTAAGAGTCCATGTGGATGTATAGCTGGGAGATGCTTCTTGGTGTCTGCGGGGTGGTGTGAGCCTGTTTGCAGGTCCTGTTGCAAGGGTTGGAACCCTGCACTTGTGTCGTAGCTTTTCTTCTAATTTGAAGTGCTACTTGGGGAAGTAACTTCCTGGCTCACTCGCAATGAGATTGGTTTAAAAATTTGGAAACAATCATAAATGCACCAGAAATAAAAGGGTGATCCAGGCTAGTTCCCACTTCACCACGAGGGCAAACCCAAGCGACGGTGGGTGAGATAGGTCCAAACCAAGACCTTTCAGAACCATTGTTAACGTTCAGGGAAATAGGGGTTTTTGGTCCCAGCTGGCCACACTCCCAAGTAACCTCAGGTGTGGTAGATTCTGTTCATTTCTCAGTGGCTAGCTAGGGGGTTGTTTCCCTTGGGGTCTGTGCATTTTTGTTTCTGCAACAGTTGAGTTGGTGGTTTGGGGAGCGGAAGGTGGGAGTGGCTTCTTTCAAACAGCTAGCTGTTCTGGATTTGGGGAAGGGACAGCAAGGTGAAAGTTACTGTCAAATAGGAGGACCCTTCTCCCCTGACCTTGGAGGCCTTCCAAGTTACATCCTCAGGACCCCTCTCCCCCAGTGCAGGAATTGAGCATCACCAGTATTTATTTTTCTCTGTAAGTGTTTCTGCTGCTATGGATGAAATTGTCGGCCACTCTGCTTATGTATGTGTGAATGTGTATACATGTGACCCTTTCATTAGAGATGGGGCTGAAAGGCATTTCCTGCTCTGGTAAAGTCCTCTTTAGCCCCCTCTTGAATATCTTGTCATAGTCCATCAATCACATTTGTGGAGGATGCCATACTCTCAAAGGACCATAATAGGCATCTAGTTAAACAAACCTCTTTCCCCTGTTTTGCAGATGACTGTACTGAAGGCTAGGTAAGCTCCAAGTCACATGCTGAGTTGCTGGCAAAAGCCATGACTAGAACTTAGTTATCTGGCCTTCTGAGTGACTCTTTCCCTCATGCTTAGTTACCCCATCTGGGCCCTTAGTCAAAGGGCACCACTCTCCTTTATTGCCACCAGGATCCCCTCCTTCCCTATTCCCTATCATTTCTACATTCATTCATCTGTCTAGTCCCCGCTGAACCCTTTGCCTGTTGTGTTTAACCCAAAAGCCCTTTTCTTAGCAGGTTGAGTCCATTCCCTCCTTCCACACCATGTGGACGTAAAGTGGGAATGCCTCTTTAGCATCTTGGGAGAGACTTTATCTTTTGATCTGGTAGATTAATTTTCAATGCCAATTTCTAGTCCTGGGCACTCTAGCTTCCTTGAGAGAGTAAGTGATATGAACACTGGGACTCTACTAAGTGCTCCTACACTAAGTGAAGGAAGGGTATTTAGGAAGGACCCAAAGGGTATGAAGAGGTTCAGTGTTTCCTTATGAGGACTAAGCAGGGTAGGTGGAGCTTTCCTTGAGTTACGTGTGGGAATAGGAGGCCTGCAGTTGTGAAGGTGGGTTTTGGTGGTGGAAAGAGTCCTCCCTTTGCCCGGTTTGTCTCCTCAGCTGGGACTTGATAGTGAAGGGCACTCTGGGGCCCCCTTGAGGAGTGATTTCCCTTTTGTCCCCTTCAGTAGAAGATCTACCATTGGGTAGGTGGACCAATGAAGCTAACAGGAGAGACTCCCACTTACCATTTTGGAATTGGGCTTGAGAAAGCGTGACTTTTCCAATCACTGTCTGATAAATAACTTTTGATTTTCAATCTCCCAAGTAGTGTCCTTATTTGAGTTCTTGTACCTTGGGGACTTTTGTCTGGGAAAGGCCTCTGACAAGCTAAATGTAGCATGTCTTTCAGTGACTTCTCCAAGGACTTGGGGTGGTGGGAAGGGAGACAGACAATGGGGGTAATATCAGTAGGCTGATCGTTCTTAGCTTTGGTTATTGTTGTTACCCTTTTCATTCCAGTGGCCAGACAGCTCTTGAGGACCTGTTATTAGTGAAATACCTTGAAAGGGTCTTCCTAGTTTTATTAGTGTTTCTTTTGCTTCTTTTTGTTAATCAGATGGAGCTCAGCAAGTGAGTATGTCTGGGGTTTGGTTGTGGTCAATCTGAACCTCTGGGCTCTTTCCCGACTCCCACCATCCTGAGTTCTGATGTAGGAATGACCTAGTAACAGAATCTTTTAATAGAACTCTTCCTGAAATCTGGGTTGGGAGCTGGGATTGAATTCCAGGTCAAACCTTGGGCATGAGAGAATTGGATCTCCTGCCCCTGCTGGGACGGGATGAAGAGTACAGGCCTTGCCCCACCCACAGGGACAAGAATCTGTCATTTGTCCCTATTTCCCTATTCTCCTCCAAGTAGGAAACTGTATTGGAATATCACTCTTGGCCTCTGTCTCTACCTCTTACTTAATCTTCAAAGGAAGATTGTGTTCTCTGATGGAGACATACAGAAGAGGGTCATCACACACACACACACACACACACACACACACACACACTCTCTCTCTCTCTCTCTCTCTCTCTCTCTCTCTCTCTCTCTCTCTCTCAGCTCTCTTCTCTCTTTTGTACCTCTGCCTGCAATATGTACCCACTCCACTCGGATCCAGCTTTCATATGGTAAGCACACCTCCTGAGGCCCAGGCCTGCCTTCCAGAGGCAGATCTGAAGAGCACTTCTCTGTGTCTCCACTTTTGGAACAGCCACTCCCCCTTGCAGCTTCCCAGGTAAGTGTTTTCTTTCTATATTCTTTGGGTGAGTAATACCAATAGAGGAATTGGGAAGGGTGGGAAAGGCAGTGGAGGGTTGGTATTAGAAAGCCCAATTTTGGCTATAGGTACAGCCTCATCAACAAAATACTGATATTTTGATCCTCATTGGTCTGATTCTTGTATCTATTACCTAGTTGATTGAGAACTTAGAAAGGAAATGGATATGATTAATTTTCCCCCTTAAGCCCCAACACATGCAAATATGCATTGGCTATTAAGTCTTGAGAAATAGGCACTCTGACTGGAATTAGGGGACCAAAATAAGATGTGTAGAGATGGAACATCTGGTTTGCAAGGGCACAGGTTTAGTGCTGTAGTGATCTTGGGCCTTTTAGTTCTTTGGCCTTTTCAAGTTCTAGCAGCTTATGGTAGCTAATGTTCATAGGCAAGTCTTTATT
The DNA here is from genome assembly GCF_026419965.1 of Kogia breviceps. Lineage (NCBI taxonomy): Eukaryota > Metazoa > Chordata > Mammalia > Artiodactyla > Physeteridae > Kogia > Kogia breviceps. The sequence continues at coordinate 21,993,515 of NC_081318.1, forward strand.
TTTTTAGAGGTACTGGACATAGGGCTTTGCAAAAGTACAGGTCACTGTGGCTGATCTTGATTCACATGGTTATAGTTGAGACAGGCTTGCTGCAGAAGGGAAAGACACTATTGAATGGAAAAATTTGTGCCGCCATTTATTCTCAGCCAGAATTGCAGACGAGGACTTTAAAGGAACTTAATGGCATAAGTTCCATGTGTACTTGCAACAAACTTGGGAGAGTCTAGCCCTTAAATTGTGCTGGAGATTAGCAGGTGGCATTAGGTTAGTTTCACCCAATTTGGGCTAATCTTGATGGAAGGGGCCAACTTCTTTAATTCACATGGGTATTCAGAGTCACCTTCCATTTATGTCCCAAATGCCTGATGTGTTGACTATATGAGCCCTGACAGGAATTTCAAGAACTCAAGTTGTGTGTTCAATCACAGAGGAATGGTGGATTTTAATCGTAATCATAAAAAGAGAAATGCAAGTGTTTGTTATATGGGGGTTTGGGGTAGAGAGAAGCAATGCTATTGTAATTCCAAAGGCTAGGAAGAGTATTAAAAAGAGTTGTGCCTGGATTCTTCTCTTCCTAGGAAGCAGGTCTATTCAGGAAATCAAGTAGGAATTGTATTTGTTTCAAATATATGTTCAGGCCTTGAAGTCAAAATAGAAGCAGTGGGAGGGTGAAAAGTGAAGGAAGACAGGCCAATTGATATGGAGGAAGAAAAGGATTTCTTTAGAAGAAAGGTTGTGTTCTTAAAGGACACAGAAAATTGACAATACAAATGGGAAAATGAAAATGACGCAGAACCAAGTGATCTTACGATGGGACTAAAGAAGAGGGTGGTAGTTTAGTCATTACTAAATTAGAGGAGGTAATTAGAACCCAAAGAAATATAACAGAAGAATGGAAGCAAGCTCTCAGAGAGAAAACAGAAATGCCCACTTCCACCAGGGATCTCAGATCCAGGGAAATATTGAGAGGTACCTACCTGAATCTGTAGAGAAAGCAATGGGAAATCATCCCATCAACCCTAAGATGGGTACATTAGAAGGTTAAAGAAAATGTAGATGTATTACTTCCAACATTTTTAGCTTAGTCTCAGTGATATTATCATTGTAAATGGGAACACAAATATGCCTTGGAGAATGTACAGAATTAGGCCTCTAAGGGAAAGCATAGGGTAGATGAGACACATGAAATATATTAAAGTAATTAATCAAATTAATAGAAATTAGGAAGAAAAAAGCACGATCATCTCAATTGGTTCCAAAATAAGTAATTGTTAAAACTCAACACCAATTTGTGATTTAATTTAAAAACACCTTAGCATGCTGTACAGCAGTAATTAACACAACATTGTAAATCAACTATACTTCAATAAAAAAATAATTAAAAATAAAAAGTAAAAACACCTTAGCAAACTGGTAACAAAAATAATTCTTAAATTGATAAAAAGTGTCTACCTGGGCTTCCCTGGTGGCGCAGTGGTTGAGAGCCCGCCTGCCGATGCAGGGGACGCGGGTTCGTGCCCCGGTCCGGGAAGATCCCACATGCCGCGGAGCAGCTGGGCCCGTGAGCCATGGCCGCTGAGCCTGCGCATCTGGAGCCTGTGCTCCGCAAAGGGAGAGGCCACAACAGTGAGAGGCCCGCGTACCGCAAAAACAAAAAAAAACAAAAAGTGTCTACCAAAAGCCTACAGAAAACATCAAACTTTGAAAGATTGCAAGAATTTCAGTTGACCATATGGTAAGATAGAAAGTTTCAACAAACTCCAGGTAGGCAGTCACATAAAAATACAATAAAAATCTTACCCAAAAATCCATGTATGGGGAAATATAAAAGCAAGCCTCTACATAACTCAGATAAAAGTGGCCATTACAAAAATTTAGAACTGAATGAAAACCAAAAATACAAAACAGCAAAACTTCTGTGATGCAGGCAAACAGCACTGGGGGAGAAAGTACAGTTTATAGCCTTAAATTTTTTACTTAAAAAAAAATTGAAAGTGAATGAACTAAGCTTTCAACTCCAGAAGAAAAGGAAAATAAATAAACCCAAAGAAAGTAGAAACAGACATAACCATGGGCAATGCATTCTCAATAGAAAATATATTGCCCCCAAGGGAGCGAAAATCGGTTCTTGAGGGCTGAAAAAAATGTTAGCTATTACAACGGTTGTGGCTCTTCAACAGACCATACTACATAAACAGATACATACTATCTGTGTGGTTTAAGGTTGCTGGCTGAAGGGGGAAGAAAGTAGTGATTAAGGGAAAAAAGGTCTAAAAACTTTCCTGGAAGGGTAATAATGAAAAAAGTTTGAAAAAACACTGCCATGGATAAAGGCAGAAGTTAGTGAAACAGAAAAAGAAAGTGAGTAGAGTTGTCTGAAACACTTTTTAAGAGCCTACTAAAAATAGATTTCTTTGGCAAATATGATTAAGAAAAAGGAGAGAAGACACAAAAATTTATCAGGTATTAAAAAGGACATAAAATCATAATGCATGAGCAGATTTTTCTAATTATAAGAGAATAATACAAACAACTTTATATCAATAGAGTTGAAAAATGTATGGCTAATTTTATAGGAAAATATAAAATTTCAAAGTAGTCTAAGAAGATATAGAAAAACTGAAACTGAAACAGTAGTAAAAGATCTATCCCCAAAACAGGCAGTAGGTCTAGGTAGTTATATAGGCAAGTTCTCTAAACCTTCAAGAAACAGGTAACTTACATATTTTATAAATTGCTTTAAATCATGGAAAGAGAAAGTTATCCAATTTATTTCATGTTATATAGTTAAGCTAACCTTAATACCAAAACAAGATATATAAAACATAAGAAAATAATACACCACTTTTTATTTATAAAGATGGATGCAAAAATCCCAAGTACAATAAAATACTAGAAATTGTATTTCAGCAGCAAATGAAAATAATAATGCAACATGATAATGTTAAATTTATTTCAGAAATGCAAGATTAATTCAATAATGGAGCTCTATTGATATAATTCACTACATTAATTGAAGAAAGGAGAAAATTAATGACTTTCCTATATGGCAGCAATCATCAATCAGAAAATGTAATAGAATAAGTGATTCCATCAATATACAGTAGCAATGAATAACATAAAGAACCTTTATAGACAAGACTATAGAATTTTGCTGAATGATGTAAAAGAAAATATGACTAGATGGGGATAAATAATGTTCCTGTAGATGGTAAAACTCAATGTTATAAAGATGTCCATCCTTGGGACTTGCCTGGTGGTGCAGTGGTTAAGAATCTGCCTGCCGATGCAGGGGACACGGGTTTGATCCCTCGTCCAGGAAGATGCCACCTGCCATGGAGCAACTAAGCCCATGCACCACAACTACTAAGCCTGCACTCTAGAGCCTGCAAGCCACAGCTACTGAGCCTGTGTGCCACAATTACTGAAGCCCGTGCTCTGCAGCAAGACAAGCCACTGCAATGAGAAGCCCACACACCGCAACGTAGAGTAGCCCAGGCTCACTGCAACTAGAGAAAGCCCACACACAACAATGAAGACCCAACACAGCCCCCCCAAAAATTAGTGAATTAATTAATTTTTAAAAAGATGTCCATCCTTTTCTCAAATTTATGTATTTAATGAAATTCCAATCAAAACTGCAAAAAGATTTTTCATGAAACTTTTTCAAGGAAATATTACAGAAGATCATGGGAGGTGGGGGGGAGAGATAGGGAGGGAGAGTTGATCTACCAGATATCAAAATACTACAAAGCTATGGTCATTAAAACAGTGTGGTAATGTGTAGGAATAGACAAATAAGTGGATTGAATAAAGAACCCAGAAATAGACTTGTGACTATAGAAGCTGACATATAAGAGATAAGGCACTTCACATCAGTGTGGAAAAGACAAACTAGTCAGTAAATTTTATTGAGACAGTTGGCTTTTCAGTTAAATAAAACAACAAAATAAAACACAGGATTACATTCTATCCCAAATCTTTCAGAAAAATAAATCCCAGATGGTAAAGACCTAAACATTTTTAAGCTATAAAAGCTTATAAAAGAGCTGGAAGATATAATCATTGGATAAAGATCTTCTTGTTTAGGACACAAAAATTTTAAAAACAAAAATTTAAAGAAGGAAAAGACATTTGACTGCATCCAAATTCTAAAATGTATTACATCTTAAAACCTAATCAAAGTTAAATATCAAGCTACACTCTGGAAAAAAAAATTAACAGGCACAGGATTAATATCCAGAATATATAAAGAATCAACAATTTAAGATATAAGGACAAAAAAAAAGTGGTCAAAGGATAGTAACAGGCAGCTTAAAGAAAGAACCAGGGTTGAGAGACAGCAGATCTTTAGCCTTGTATATATAATGCTTTTTCTCTTTTAAAGTGAGCATATCTCCATGTATTGCTTGCATACATTAAAAAATTGAAAGATATTTTAAAGGGGGGGAAAATACTATTGATTAAAAAACAAAAGCAGATGGTAGGGTAGGAAAGGATATACCAAGCAAATGTTAATTAAAGCAAGCAGGTATGACAAGATTAATATCAGAGTCAAAATAAAAATCAAAGTATAATACATTAGTGGGACAAATATAGATTATTTTATATTGAGATAAAGTATAGTACCCTAAGAATCTAAAGTAATTAAAACCCTTTTTGCCCAACTATAAGAGATGTCAGCTCAGGAGCTCTAATGCCTATTCCAGGATTTGGACAGGAATTTCTTCTCTCATCCCTCTCTAGAAATTCAGAGACCCATTCCCATTTTCTAAGCTCATTGCAGGAGTGGGAGGGTGGGGGTGTGGTGCCAACAAAAGTTAAATCACATAGGAACTGAGCCCAATCTAAATTCCCTCAGGAAGGTCTCTCCACCTCCCCAGGTCTTCCTTCCTTTCTCCTCTTCCAGAATACTATTTGTTCCTCCCATTTTTTTACAAAAAGCTCTTGATGATTCAGAGCTTGATCCAGAATGCTAGTTCCCCTTTCAAAATATTTAGTAAAGGGGAAGAAAAGAAAACCAGTCAAAAACGTGCAAACATTTACAGAATGGAAGCATCCTGTATTATCTATAGCTAATTGTATCTTACTAGCAAGCTCCCACTCCTGTTCATGACAGAGGAGAAATTTTAGCTTGTCAAACTCTCTCTCAGGTCTGCCTCCTTCCAAGGGTCTCTCCGATCCTTCCCACCATGGTTTCTGAATGCCAGGAACCCATGGCAGAAGGGGAAACAGTCTCAGTGCTGTGTGCAGTGCAGTTCTCTGGGTCCTCACTCATTTTCCATGCTGTGTGGCTATTCTAGGGATCTCTGGGCATACAGTGCTTATGCCCAATGAGTTAACAACAGGTCCTGTCTGGTTCTTTGGCTGCCTTTCTCATTTCTCTGCTGGAGACAATGGTCCTGCTATAACCTCTAGTTCTGAGGTCTCTGTTGAATGCAACTTTCTCTTCCCAAATGCAGACTTCTTCTGGACCTTGGGTTCTCTCAGCATTTTGTCACCCTCTTGCCAAGACATAAAATATATTCTGGTCCCTCTCCATATCACACCAAGGCCATAAGACACTGGGTAACAGACACAGGTCCATCTGCCTAGGTATCTCTCAGCCATTTCAGAATTACTTCTTGATGGCACCGTGTTGCCCTAGCACCATGCTGAACTTGCAGTGGAAGTGGAGGGTGAGCCCAGAAGTTCCAGATTCTAATTCAACTTATTTGGGTTCCTGATGTCATGTCCATCTTCCCCTTTCTGGGCCAAGACCCAAGGAATGAGGGGGCTGATGGGTTCCTTCTCAGGGATACAAGCACCAGGCAAGTCTTGTCTCAACCCCACTGACCTTCCCCTATCCTAGGCTCTTCCAGCTGGAAGAACACTTCACTTCCTCTCTCAGTAGGTGACAACTTCCCACTGTCATACTCTAAGTTTGCTTTGCCTATGATTATAGTGAAACTTTTTGTCCAGGCTTCATGCTTTGCTCTTAGTATTTAAGAGTGTTTGAAATTTGGAGCTTCTGTTACTTTCCCAGCAAAGCTTTCAAGATTACTATTTAGTTATAGGCTTCAAGAGCTGAAATAGAGTCATTGATTACCTTTGCATTCCTGCTATAACTATCATGATTTTTTGAGGCAAATGGGTGCCTTTGGTTTAAAAGGTAATGGTCGCATGGAAGAAAATAAGACAAAAAATCACATTAATATTTTTCAAAGCATATCTCCCTCTCACCAATTTTTAGTCTGGTTAAAGATTAAGTTATTAGTTCTTGGGAATTCCCTGGCAGTCCAGTGGTTAGGACTCCATGCTTTCACTTCTGAGGGTCTGGGTTCAATCCCTGGTTGGGGAACTAAGATCCCAGAAGCTGTGTGGTACATCCAAAAAAAGAAAAAAAAAAGATTAAGTTATTAGTTCTGAGGGTGTACCTAAGAGCAATCGCTCCCATCCCCGACTAATGGGGTCCTTACAAAAGAACAAACTTATTAAATAGAAGTAAAACAAAGGGAAGCTAAAGTCTATCTTCTGCAGACCCCTGGAATCAGGAAAAGTCCAAGGAAAAGGAAGGATTATAGTTATTACTGCTCCAAGCAGGATGTGTTTATGGCACAAATAGATGGCAGAGAGGGTATCAGCAGCTTCACCCAAAGAGTTTTGAGTCCATTTGTGCAGTCAAGGGTGGGACAGCAACTTGGTCAGTGGGTTCCAGCAGGGGTCAGCAATGGATTGGACTGGAATGCATCTAGCAGCCCCAGAGGCAATGCTAGAGGCTTTCCTTCTGGGGCTGTGTGTATTCATGGCTTTTACCTAAAAGAATGAGGCTTTCATGGACCAAGACATACATTTCAACAAATATTTATTGAGCACTTAGAATGTGTCAGGCACTGTTATAGGCACTTAGGATACATAGCGAATAAAACAAAGATCCCTGCCCTTATGATCTCATATTTTAGCAGGGATATAGAAAATAAACAATAAGTATATAGTATGTTAAGTAATAAAAGATATGGCTTTAACAAAAAGTAGAGCAGGCTAAGTAGGATCAGGAGTGCTGGGTGGGAGTAGGGGTTAAACTGAGATAATAAACAGGGTGATCTGGATAGGCTTCATTGTACAAACAAGATATGGACAAAGACTTGAAGGAGGTGAGAAAGTTAGTCGGGAGCTATCTGAAGGGAAATTGTCCAGACAGAGGGAACAGCTAAAGAAGCAACCCTAGAGGATGAGATCAAGAAACAGAAAGGAGAACAGGATGGCTGGAGCAGAATTTTGATCAGAAGGAAGTGGGGATGCCAGATCATACGGGTATTATAGCCTACAACTCTGGCTTTTTCTCTGGGTGAAATGGAGAGTCATTGAGGACTTTGAGCAGAAGCATGATATGATCTGCCTTATGTTTAAAAGGATCATTCTGACTGTTATGGTAAAGGGGCTCAAACAAGGTGATATATTAGGAGGCAGTTTCATTAATCTAGATGATGGTGGCTTGGACCAGAGTGATGGTAGAGGAGATGGTGAGAAGTGGCCAGATTCTAATACATTTTACAGGAAAAGCCAATAGACTTTCCTAAAAGGTTGGCTATGGGGAGTGAGAATATGAGAAGAGTCAGAGTGATTCAAAATGCTTTGGCCTGAGCAGCTAGGAGGATGGAGTTGCCATAAACTGAGTTGAGGAAGTCTAGATATGTGGGCAGGTTTGTAGGGGGAAGAACAAGTGTTTAGTTTTGGACATGTTGAGTTTGAGATGTATGTTAGACAACCCAGTGGAAATTTTGAATAGGCAATGAAATAAGTCTGGAGTTTGGGAGAAAGGTCTTGGACGAGAGATTAAAAAGATGGGAGTTAACTGCATATTTAAAGCTCATAGTCTGAATCAGATCAACAAGAGAATGAGTGTAGAGGGAGAAGAGAAGGAAGGCTAAGACTGATCCTTGGGACAATCTTAAAGTGAAGAACCGAGGGAATTGAGGAGGAACCAGAAAAGGAACTGAGAAGGCGTGACCAGTGAGGTAGGAAGAAAGCCAACAGCGTGATGTCCTAGAAGCCTAATAAAGTATCCAGAAAAGGAGTGGTCCACTTTGTCAGACGATCATGCTAAGTCAAGTACGATGAAGGCTGGGGAGCTGGCCATAGGCACCCGCCACTTGGCAGTCTTTGGCGACCTTGATAAGAGCAGTCGTGTTAGAGTGGTAGAGGTCAATGCCAGATTGCAGTGGATTTAGGAAAGAACAGGAGGAAAGAACCTGGAGACCATGAGTACAGGGAACTATTTGAGACATTTTTTTCTGTAAATGGGAGCAAAGAGGTGGAGTGGAAATTGGTGGGGGAAAATGGGGTCAAGAGAACTGATTGCTTTTTTTTTTAGATGGAAAAACAAACAACCCAGCCTGTTTATATGCTAATGAAAATGATCCAAGAGGGAGTAAAAAGTTGCCAATGCAAGTCAGAGATGGGGGAGAATTTCAGGAGTGATATCCTTGAGGAGGCGAGGGCAATGGGATCTAGTTCACAAGTGGAGGGATTGATCTTAGGAACATGAATATGTAATCTGTGAAGCAGTTGGATATTCAGATCGCTTCCCTAGTAAGGCCTGCTCCACATTATAGTGACCGTTTAATTACTTAATTACCAGCACAAAATCTATGATGGGACATTTGCTTCCCTGATGAATTTTCAGGTTGCACGGTGAAAAGAAAGTGTCCACCTAGAGTTTTGAGGAGTTAAATTCTTAGTTTCAAATCATACATACCTTTTTCCTTAGATTGCTAATATCACATCATTTCTCGTCTCAGAAAACTGTTTTTAAGGCTGAGTGGGACATTTTGATCTCCTTTATAACTGGAATGACTGAGACAGATGGGGTCTTCTAGTCCTTTTTGGTGACATGTGGGCGATTAGCTATATTAACATCTTTGCAACAGGCACTCTTGCCTTATTACCCTGAACACGTATTCAGTCATACTCAGAGGACCACTATGATTGTGCTCAGAGTCTGGACTATCCTGATGTAGTTCCTAGCAACTATGGTATAGAGGTTGTTCTTGTACAATATGTACATCCAGAGGTTCAGAGACTGTTGTGTTTTTTTTTTTTTTTAAAGACTCCACATTCCGCTAGAGTTCTTGGAGGCCCATCATCTAACAAGGAAGCCTCAAGGGAAAGTAACAGAGTCACTCCTGTCAGAGCAATGGAAACCTCAAGGCCAGAATGACAGTCCCCTCCTGTGTACTGACTTGGGTCCCTCCTGCTTCTTTGGCTTCCCACTCAAGGGAGCTCCGAGGTAGAAGACTGATAGGTGACTGACTGTGTATATAAACTGGGATAAGATGCAGGTCACTAGACAAGTTGACAAGGCACTGAATCTCCTTCTTGGAAAAAGACACCTTCAGGGGAAAATCTATTTGACAACAGACATTTAATGCTCAGAAGTCAGGTACTGACATTCTGGAGCTTGAATATGTGCAAATACCTCTGAATGGGCTCTAGATAAGGACATCATTGATACAGTCCTGCAAGAAAATTCTTAGGGAGACGGGAACACCAAGGAAAAGGTCTTGCCACACCACAGAGTAGTACAAGTCAGGATAATTAATGCAAGCATAGTTAAGTAGGATGAGAGTGTGTCACTGAGCATCACAGGTGAAAGGAGGGCTGCTGGCTGGAGTGGACAGAGATCTAAAGGAAAGCATGGGCCATATCAGTGGCAGCAAACAATTGTGGTAGATGTTATATCTGAGCCAAGCTAAAGACCCACACAACAATCTCTATGAGTCATCTGTGGCCAATCTTTTTAAGAGGACATATGAGAGAATCAAAGAGATGAGTGGTAGGAAAATGACCTCTACTGAAGGCTATCAGGCATAGTTGATGAATTTTCCTTTAAAGCCACAAGGCACCAGATATTGCCATGTCATTTGGGGTCCCAGCAAGAAACATCTGGCACATTCAGTTGGGTCAACAGAGGGAAGTTTAATAAAGGCACTGTCTTCAAAGGTGTGAGTAGAAGTGAAGCAAGTATCCTGCAACTAGTAACTTGAGGTACCATTACCATTCCTAGAATTGAAGGAGCAAGGGCAGGGGCTTAGCAGCAGGTTACCACACCTGAAGAAAGAGAAAGAGAGAGCTGTGTAGAGAGGGTTACCTGGCAGGTGCAATGTTCTTCAGTTAAGGGGTGAAGCCAGCTTGTACAAGCCTGCCAGGAGGGAACCAAGAAAAAATTACCCAGCTCTCACTCACCTCCTTCCCATGGATCTGTTCTTACTTGCTCACCATTGGCCAAACCCAGCTGGAAGCCAGACAACAAGACAGTATTTTCACTGGCTCAGACTTCTGAGGATAAAGAAGAGCAGAGAAAGGTAGAGAGTGGATATGGAGGGATATCAAAAGATATTCAGCAAAATATCAATAATTTTAAAGGGCTAGAGGAATGCCAGTAGTTCTTTTTTCTTTTTAACTTGTTTAGATGACAGAACAAAATATCTATTCACTCAAAACAGGAGATCTAGACTACACATTATGGAACTCTATGTCTACGTCACATTCCTCAAGAAGAGCAGTAACTATCATGTGGTTAGCATAGCCAATAAGATCAACTTTGAAAAACATTACCTTTTACCAATTTATGATTTTAATGCTCTTTTACCCTTATTACAGAGCAAGAGCAATACATTTCCATTGTAGAACATTTAGAAACATAGATAAACTGAAAAGAGAAAACAAAATTTCCTGTAATCCCACATTTTAGCAGTACTATATTATGGGATATGTTTCTTAAGTTTCTTAATCAGACCTTACATATGTATTTGTATACTTTTTAACTTTTTATTTTGACATAATTCTAGACAGAGAAGTTTTGTGTAACAGTACGCAAAATTGCCATATACCCTTCACAATGATCGTCCAAATGTTAACCTTTTACCGCATTTGCTTTATTCATCTTTCTCTCTGTGTGTATGTACACGTGTGCACATATATACATACACAACTATAACTTATACACACATAAACATTTTTTTCTGAGTCATTTGATAGTAATCAAATTTAAAATCTAACAGAAGCAAGTTATGCCAATAACTTCTAAACCATCAGTATCCCCAAGTGTACTGGGAAATCCTCAAAATTAAGGGAATAATAATGATAACAGAATGCTTATCAAGGAATTGATCAGATCAGATCAGAACAGAGTTATCCAGTAATTGAACACCCTCAGACATTTGTAAATACCCTGCCATTATATTGCAATCCTGAGACAGGCTGTAAAGGGTCCTGTGTGACAGATACCCAACCAAGTTCCTATTTATGGGGATGAGACTCTTTAAACTGGGTTAACCCAAGAGAAATATTAGAGGGCTCAGAGAGAGACCTCAAGAATTCACCTTTGAGCCAGATCATGGACAGCCAGGTAACTGATACTCCATTCCAAAGATTTTGTTGCTGGCATCCCATCTCATTTAGAGTGTATCATTGTGGAGAAGTCAGTTCCGGGTGTCCAACTGTAAATGCTTGCTATAGAAGATAGAGAAATTAGTCATTTCTGCCAGGACATAAGCAACCTTCCCAACTGTGGAACCACTAGGGAAAGAAGAGAAATTACCTTCTGTTTCCTGTCGGGTCCTGATTTAAGGATAATATGTTGGGACTTTGTTAAATAATTTTTTTTCCGGCATAGCACATCACCTTGAGAATTGGCATAAAACAGAGCCAGATGCTAAAATGCCTTCCTGGATAGTTTTCTAGAGTTGGGCCTGTTCCCCTGAGGTGTACAGTTGAAGATATCAGATGGTCCAGCCTTCTAAAAGCCAAACAGCAAGAGGCTTAGCAACAGGGTGAAAGCACAGAATGGCAGAACAGCATTGAGTTGGATGTCAGTTGACAGGAGCCAAGAGAGTCCAACTCAGGCTTATCAAGGAGCAGCACTTGCCTATCTGATCCCAGACTTGGCCCTATTTTAGAAGAAAAAATGCATTATTTTCCTTATAAACTGACACAGGTTTTAGTTAATTTAGGAGACTGTCTCTTGACCAAAAAGAAAAAGACTATTTTAACATAGTAATTCCTTGCAGAGTGATTTTCCTGAGGATACCTACCAGTGTCCTATAAAGGAGGCTGGCAATTGGTAGTACAGGTGAATGTCTTCTTAGCCAAAGGACCGCCAAGGGACCTACCCTGTTCTTTGAGATCAGGAGGGAAAAATGGAGGAAAGATGGTATAGGAGGGCTAACAAGGAAAAGAGAAATCAGGGCCACTCCCTCACCAAGTTCTCAGTTCCTGGAAGGAACTGCACATGAATCCCTCATATGCCTGTGGGCCCAAGAGTTAGCTGCAGAGGGTGGATGAGATTGGGGGCTACAGTCTTCAGTGGGACTAAGATGCACACATATAAAAAGAATGTGATGGGAGGACCCCAGTTGGAAGGTAGCCAAGGGGAGAGCTTGAGAACAAATCTTCTCTCAGTGGAGCCTGTTGAAACTACAGCCTTGTCCACACTATGCCCATAGACAGTGAGCCAAAGAGAGACATAAACAATCTCTTTGTGGACAACCCAAAAGGTTCTACCTTTGCTATCCTTCCTCCCCACTCCATAGTCAGAGGGACATGCGCCAGGTAGAGAGGGGTGAGAGTCAGACTGCTCTGAATAAGGGGTTTAGGGGAGACCTTAAAATCACATAGAAGATTTAAGTAGTGAAATGAACAGCAAGAAGTCATAAGAACTGGAAATGACTGTTCTAATAGATGAATCGCCAGGAATTGATAGGAAAGGATGTTTCAGAAGAGTAGATTATGGCAGCCGCTAGGGGGAAAATTAATTTTATACCCAACAGTTGAGATTCTTCTCCAAGACATTAAATTTAACATCTAGACACTTATACCCTCCCTCTCCTAAGACCCCTAGATTCCACCATACTCCTCCTCCATTTCTGCCCACTTATTATAGCAGCAACATTATCAAGGATCAAATGTACACTAACCAACATCATAACCTCTCTTTTAATCTGTTTTCCCAGTGTCATGAGAAGCCCCAAATGGTCAAGAGGTAGCCTCAGCTTCTAATTCAATGGGACCATTGTGGGACTTTTAGTATTAAGAGCTTTAAACAAGCAAAGCCCAAAGCAGTGGAGAAGGGAAATAAGAACTTTGTAAGTGATGTGAGAATCCCACTCCTCCAACATTTAGCCTGATCCATGTATTCTGGCTTTGGGAGAAACAGCCCCATATATAGTCCTGGTTCAGAACATATGCCCTGACAAGCATCCCTATCTTATAAGTGCTCTCAATCATATAAGGTCTCCCTGCTGACACTGAAAATGAATCTTCAAAAACCTTTCTACCCAGTGACTTCTGATGATGGTAAAACCAGGAGATCCCATGGGCATAATCAACCTTTTGCTCTATTACTTTGATGACATGTGAATTTCTTGGTCCAAAATAAAGTTTTACAAAATATTGCGTTAGTGAATCAACGCTAAGTCCAAAAATGATGCTAATAGGAGAGAAAGGGCAGGCATGGAAAACAAATTCATATCCAGAATAAGTGTTTATTTCAGTATGGGGAAAGAGAAGTCCCTTCCATGACTGAAGGGATTCTGTGTAACTCATTTACCACCACTCACCTGAGTGTGAAGGTTCAGAGGTCATTACTGCTCACAGTTTGATAACCTGGAAAGAAAGAAAAAAATCATGTTATTGGGCCTATGTATAAACTTGAAATCTGCCACTATTATTTCACTTTGTTTATGAGCCCATTAAACAAGCTCTCAGTGCTGGGAAAGAAACCAACTGATATCTACAGGAGAGGTCATTTTATCTACCTGATAATTCAGCCTTCTCTGCAGTAGGAGCCTTTTGTTGAGCAGCCACAGGGGACATGGATATTCTTACACTCTGGGTTCATTCTGAGCTGTTCATTCATTCATTCTCTATCACTCAGGGTCCCAGCAGAAACAAATGGTACATGCAAATTAAGGTATTTCAAAGAGGTAACAAGGGTTATTTACAAAGGCATAGGCAGCATGCAGCACAAAGGACAGTATAGTACCCTAGCGCTGTTTCCACACCTAGACCCAAAAGCAGAGGGAAAAAAGAAAACCCAGAAAGATAAAGTCATATAGAGAGGACTACCTGGAGGAAAGCTGTGACATTCATTTGCGATAACGCAATGGGGACAGAGTCAAGGGACTATATCATTTGACTTAAATGTCCTTCTTCCCTCTCATCTCTTCCTAGGGTTCCTATTTACCAAACCCAACCAGCAGCCAGAGGACAAAGGATGCAGACCAAACAGGTCAGCCTCCCAGGGCAGAGAATAAGAAATGGGCAGAGAGGTGGAAAAGAGTGAAGAGTGGATCTAGAAAGGCACACAGGAGATATCCAGCACACATTAATTCAAAAATTATTTATCAAGTTTACCTACGATGTGCCAAACACTACTCCAGACGTTGGGAACAGAACAGCCAAAAAACAGACAAAAACTCTTAACCTCATGGAGCTCATAAAATATATAGTATATAAAATATGTGCAAGTATCAATAATAATGAGAAAATAAAGCAGGAATGGGATATAGGAAATATTGGCTGGGGAGAATTATCACAATCTTAAATAAGATGACAAATAGGGCTTCAGTTGAAACCTGAAGGAGGTCAGGAATTCATATCTGTAGATATCTTGAAAAGCAGACTATGCATAGGGAATAGCAAGTGGAAAGGCTCTTGTGAGTACACGTGGCATATCTGAGGAACAAAGAGAAGGCTAGTGGGTGAGTTGGACTGAGCAAGAGGGATATAGTATTAAGAGATAATAGCAGAGAGGTGAAGGAGTAGTGGAGGCAAGGTGGAGACCATACCATGTATGTAAGGCTGTGTAGGACATTGACAGAATCTTGGCTTTACTCTGAGTGAGATGGGAAACCATTGCAGGGTTTTAAACAGAGGAGCAGCATGATCAGACATGTGCTTACATCATTATTCTGACTGCTATGTTGAGATAGACTGATGTGGAGAGGGGGGATCCAGGTTAAATAAAGGAGGCCAGTTAGGATAGGAGGATATTGCAATAATTCAGTCATGGGACAATGATGCCTTAGGCCATGATGGTAACAGGGACAGTGGATGGTAAAGGTGACAGGATTTGCTGAAGTATTGGATATGGATGTGAGAGAGAGCGAGGAGGTTGACTCCAAGTTTTCCTGGTTACTGGGAAAAAAATAATTGCTGTTTACTGAGATAGAGATTGCAAGAAATTTGAGTTTGGTGTATTTTGCTCTGGGTGGATTTTAGGAGCTCAGTTTTGGACATGTTGTTTGACATCCCAGTGGAAATATGAAGATGGATATATGAGTATGGATTTTAGGAGAGAAGGGGAGATTTAAACATGCATGGATATTTGTGTGCAGTGTGTGTGGTGCCCTGGAAACCAAGGAGAGGTAATCAGCTATGACAAATGCTGCTGATAGTTTAAATAAGATTTGAACCTAAAATTACCATTGGAAGAAGCAATGCAGGTGACATTCATAAGAGCAGTTTTAGTAAAGTATGAGGATGTAAGGTGGTTTGAAGTGGGATCAAGAAAAATGGGAAGACAGGGAGCTATACTCAATATCCTATGATACGGCTTCCCCGGTGGCGCAGTGGTTAAGAATCCGCCTGCCAATGCAGGGGACATGGGTTCGAGCCCTGGTCTGGGAAGATCCCACATGCTGCGGAGCAACTAAGCCCGTGCACCACAACTACTGAGCCTGCACTCTAGAGCCCGCGAGCCACAACTACTGAGCCCGCGTGCCTAGAGCCTGTGCTCCACAGCAAGAGAAGCCACCTCAATGAGAAGACCGTGCACCACAATGAAGAGTAGCCCCCGCTCACAGCAACTAGAGAAAGCCCGCGCACAGCAACAAAGACCCAATGCAGCCAAAAATAAAAATAAAATAAATTTATATTTTAAAAATCCTGTGATAAACCATAATGGAAAAGAATATAAAAAAAGAATGTCTACATGTGTACAACTGAGTCACTTTGCTGTACAGCAGAGATTGGCACAGCATTGTAAATCAACTATACTTCAATTAAAAAAGTTTTAAAAAAAGAAAAATGGTAGGAGAAATATTGGAGATAGTACATATAGACAAACCTTTCAAGGAATTTTGCTGAAAGGGAAGGAGAGGAAAGTGGGGTCAATATAAAGTCTTCTGTCTCAGTAAAGACAGAAGAAATTAAAAGTCTCTTTTTCAAACCTCATTGTCACCAATTCTCCAATCTTGGTCAATTAAAATTTATCTCAGGGACTTTCCTGGTGGTCCATTGGTTAAGACTCCACACTCCCAGTGCAGGGGGCACGAGTTTGATCCCTTATCAGGGAACTAAGATCCCGTATGCTGCACAGTGCGGCCAAAAAAAAAAAAAAGAAAAAGAAAAAAAAACCTCAGAAATTACGGTATGAGTCTATATAAGAAAAGCTGTCAACAAAATTTACAACATCAACCTTATACCACTAGTCACCAAAAACATTTGATTTTTGATAAACACCTATCTATGATGAAAAAACCCTTATGAAAACTAGGAATAGAAATAGAAGGAAATACTTCACCTTGATAAAGTTTATATGTCAAAAACCAACAGCAAACATAATTAATGGAAAAACTTTAGACCCGAAGCATGATTAAGATGACCCCATCTCTGCTATTATTTATACTCAAGGTCCTGGCCAACTTTATAAGGAAAAAAAAAAGAGGTACGTAGCTGAAAAACTGCCATTATCTGCAGATGATAGAATCATTGATCTAGAAGAACCAACAGAATCAAAAAACTGTTAGAACTAATTTCTCTAAATCAATAATAACCAACTAGAAAATGTAATAAAAATAAAACACTATTCACAGTAGCAACAAAAACTGTGAAGTAACTAGGATTAAATTTAATCCAGTATGCTTAAGACTTCTATGAAGTAAACTTTAAAACTCTAGTAAAGGATATAAAGAAAATCTAAGTAAACAGTTTTATCCTCCTAAATGGTACAACTCCGTAGAATAATAACTTATTTTGGAAAAAACTAATAGACAATATAAAGAAGATCTAAATAGATAAAATTTCATGCTTTTGGATGGTACAACTTTATATTATAACAATGTTTCTCTATATTCATCTATAATTTTAAGTAATCCAACTCAAATTTCCAGTTGGACATTCTGAAGAAGATGATAACTTGACTCTTAAATATGAATAAAAATCAACTTAAAAAATACGGGTATCAGGGGATTCCCTGGTGGCGCAGTGGTTGAGAATCTGCCTGCTAATGCAGGGAACACGGGTTCGAGCCCTGGTCTGGGAGGATCCCACATGCCACGGAGCAACTGGACCCGTAAGCCACAGCTACTGAGCCTGCGCGTCTGGAGCCTGTGCTCCGCAACGGGAGAGGCCGCGATAGTGAGAAGCCCACGCACCGCGATGAAGAGTGGCCCCCACTTGCCACAACTAGAGAAAGCCCTCGCACAGAAACGAAGACCCAATGCAGCCAAAACTAAAAAATAAAAAAAAAGTTAAAAAAAAAAACAACGAGCATTGGGAATTCCCTGGCGGTCCAGTGGCTAGGACTCCGTGCTTCCACTGCAGGGGGCAAGGGTTAGATCCCTGGTTGGGGAAGTAAGATCCTGCATGCCGTGAAGTGCTGCCAGAACAAAAAAAAACAAGCAAAAAATATGAGTATAGAGGTAGAATCCATATCTGATATGAACAGAATTTTGGTGCTTAATACTTGATGAATAAATTTTTGGCTCAAGAACAAACAGACCAGTGGAATAGAATAAAGAATTTAGAAACAAAAATTTATCAGAATCAAAGGTATACTAAAGAAGCCTCCAAAACTTCATTGAGAAATGAAGATTGCTTGCTTGCTTGATTGATCAATTGATTTGTAGATGATGTTGAGGAAACTGGCTCACTCTGTGGAACCATATAAACTGAATTATTACCTAACACTGTCACTATATTGAGAAATACAAACTGGATCCTTACCTAACATCAAATACAAAGGGGTATTTTAGATGGGTTAAAGACTTAAATGTATGGGTAGGGGGAAAGTCACAGAAGAAAAATTCAGAGAATATATTTATGTCCTAGAAGCAGGGACAGACTTTTAAACAAAATTTAGAAAACACAAACCATGAGGCAAAATGTTGATGAATTTGATTACATCAAAATTAAAGCTTTCCAAAACTCCGATGAGGTACCACTTCACACTCACTAGAATGGCTACAATGTAAAAAAAAAAAGTGGAAAATAGTGAGCAAAGAGGTGGAGAAATTGAAACCATTGTACATTGCTAGTGGGAATGTAAAATGGTTCAGCCATTGTGGAAAATAGTTTAGTGGTTCTTCAAAAAGTTAAACATAGAATTACCATATGACCCCACAATTTCACTCTTAGCTATATATTCCAAAGAATTAAAAACAAGTGCTAAAACAAGTTACATTGACATGCATATTCATAGCAGCCTTCTTCATAATAGCCAAAAGGTGGAAATAGCAAAAATGTCCATCAATGGAAGAATGAATAAACAGTGTGGTCTACCCATAAAATGGAGTATAACTCAGCTGTTAAAAAAATGAAGTAGTAGTGTATGCTATAACATGGATGAACCTCCAAAACATACTAAACGAAAGAAGTTAGATACAAAACCACGTATTGCATTATATGACCTATCCAGAATAGAAACATTCATAGCGATCAAACAGATTGGTGGTTGCCAGGGCTGTAGGGGAGGCAGCATGGGGAGAAACTGCTTAATGCAGAAGGGTTTTACTTTGGGCTGATGTTTGGAACTAAACAGAAGTAGTAGTTGCATGACATTTGGAATGAACATGTCAGTGAATCGCTCACTTTAGAATGGTTAATAGGGACTTCCCTGTTGGTCCGGTGGGTAAGACTGTGTGCTCTCAATGCAGGGGATCTGGGTTTGATCCCTGGTCGGGGAACTAGATACGGCGTGCATACCACAACTGAGTCCACATGCCGCAACTAAAAGAGAAAAGATCCCACATGCCGCAACAAAGACCCCGCGTAGCCAAAATAAATAAATAAATATTTTTAAAAATAATAGAAAAACCAAAATGGTTAATAAAAGTCTTGGTGGAAGTATTTTTAAAAAAGCTTTCTATCCAGAGGAAAAAAATAATAGACAAATAATAGAATTAAAGAATATTACTTGTACTCAGAAAAACTCACAATGGATTGATATCTAGAATATACCAAAAAAATTTGCAAATGAACAAGAAAAAGAGAGCAATCACAATAAAACAATGGGCAGAAGAAACCAAAAGTTGATAAAGATGTGAAGAAATGTTCACACTCATTAATAATCAGTGAAATGCAAATTAAAACAGCAATGAGATATTAATTTACACCTATTAGATAGGAAGAAAATTAGCAAGTTGAATGTGTACTAAGTATGTGTATGGGGGGATACATCTTAGATCATGCTCCACAGGAGCAGACGTTGAGATATGGACTTACTTGTCAGTGATGTAAACACTAAGGAAGTCTTCCCAGGATGAACTAGTAAGGGAGTGGGGGATACAGGACAGAAAAAAGAAACTGATGCAGACAAAAATGAATAAATAAATAAATATTTTAAAAAAGAAAGAAAGAAATGGGACCTAATTAAAAGCTTTTGCACAGCTAAGGAAACCACCAACAAAATGAAAAGACAACTTATTAAATGGGAGAAAATATTTTCAAATGATATGACCACTAAGGAGTTAATATCCAAAATATATAAATAGTCCATGTAATTCAATAACAGCAAACAAACAAACATCCCAATCAAAAAATAGGCAGAAGACCTGAATAGACATTTTTCCAAAGAAGACATACAGATGACTAACAAGCATAAGAAAGATGCTCAAAATCTTTAGGTTGTTTCCATGTCCTGGCTATTGTAAATAGTGCTGCAGTGAACATTGGGGTACATGTGTTCTTTTGAATTGTGGTTTTCTCAGGGTATATGCCCAGTAGTGGGATTGCTGGGTCATATGGTAGTTCTATTTTCAGTTTTTTAAGGAACCTCCATACTGTTCACTCCACAATTGATATTGGCTGTATCAGTTTACATTCCCTCCAACAGTACAAGAGGGCTCCCTTTTCTCCACACCCTCTCCAGCATTTAGAACCTGTCATGCAGAGTGAAGTAAGCCAGAAAGAGAGAAATAACATATATTAACGCATATATGTGGAATCTAGACAAATGGTATAGATAAATCTGTTTGCAGGGCAGGAATAGAGACGTAGATGTAGAGAAGGGACATGTAGACACAGGGGGGAAGGGGAGGGTGGGACGAATTGGGAGATTAGGATTGACATATATACACTATGTGCGTAAAATAGATAGCTAGTGGGAACATGCTATAAAGCACAGGAAGCTCAGCTCAGTGCTATGTGATGACCTAGATGGGTGGGATGGGGGTAGGGTGGAAGGGGGGTCCAAGAGGGAGGGGATATATGTGTACATATAGCTGATTCACTTTGTTGTACAGCAGAAACTAACACAACATTGTAAAGAAATTATACTCCAATAAAAAAAAAGAAAGGCTATCATCAAAAATTCTACAAATAACAAATGTTGGAGAGGATGTGGAGAAAAGATAATCCTTGTACAACTGTTGGTGGGAATGTAAATTGGTGCAGCCACTATGGAGAACAGTATGGAGGTTCATCAAAAAACTAAAAATAGATTTGCCGTATGATCCAGCAATTCCACTCCTGGGTATATATCCAGAGAAAAGGAAAACACTAATTCGAAAAGATACATGCACCCCAGTGTTCATAGCAGCACTATTTACAATAGCCAAGATATGGAAACAACCCAAGTGTCCATCAACAGATGAAAGTATAAAGAAGTTGTGGCTTATATATACAATGAAATACTACTCAGCTATAAAAAAGAGTGAAATTCTGCCATTTGCAGCAATGTAGATGGACCTAGTGGATATTATGCTTAGTGAAATAAGTTAGACAGAGAAAGATAAATATTATATGATATCACTTATATGTGGAATCTAAAAAATAATACAAATGAATGTATACGCAAAACAGAAACAGACTCATGGATATAGAAAACAAACTAGTGGTTACCAAATAGGAGAGGGGAGAGGGGAGGGGCAAATTAGGGGTATGGGATTAAGAAATACAAACTACTACATATAAAATTGATAAGCTACAAGGATATATTGTATAGCATAGGGAATTATAACCATTATCTTGTAATAACTTTTTTTTTTGGCTGCGCCATGTGCAGTTTGTGGGATCTTAGTTCCCCAACCAGAGATTGAACCTGGGCCCTCAGCAGTGAAAGCACCAAGTCCTAACCACTGGACCACCAGGGAATTCCCAACTTTTAATGAAATATAATCTGTAAAAATACTGAATCACTAAGTGGTATACCTGCAACTAATATAATATTGTAAATGAACTATACTTCAATTAAACAAATAAAATAAACCATTATTAATAAATTATAGCACCTTAAAATAATAAAACACATTTTTTAAGTAGTATTGAATTTTGTAGAATGAATATAAATTTTTCTTAGATAAATAAGGATGGAAAATATTTTTATTGAGTGCTATAGTTCTATAAAATTCATATTTGAAAGCAAGGAAACATTCATAATATTAACAAGCAAGATATTCTGTGGGATATATCTGCATATTCTTCTAGTAATTACCCTTAAAATTTCAATGTGCAGTTTTTACAAATTTAAGAAATATACTCCTGAACAGATGGAGTTAAAAAGGAAAACTGTTTACTTCTGAACTCTTCCCTGCCACATTTCGTGCTATCAACCAGTATTTTGGTTACATCTTGTCTTTTTGGTAACTATTCATTTTGATAGAATTTAAAATTTAGAGAAAAGTTGTAAGAATGGTATTTACCCTTAACCCAGACTAAACAGTTGTGTACATTTTTCCCCCTTTGCTTTATCACAGGTTTTCAGAAATTTGGGCATAATGTTTTTCAGTCCCATTTTCTTTTTGTTTATAATGCTTTGGGTTTGTTGAGCTTCTTGAATCGGTTGATTGATATTTTTCTTCAAATCTGGAAACTTTTCGGCCATTATCTCTTAAAATATCTTCCCTTCCCCACTTACCAGGGCCTCCAATTACACATAGGTTAGATCATTTGATATTGTCCTACAGGTCATTAGGCCTTGTTTATTTTTCTTCTGTATTTCATATGTTCTCTATATGCTTCAGTTTAGATAGTTTCTTTTGTTATGTTGTCAGATTTACTGAGATTTTCTTCCTTAGTGTCGAATTTGCTATTAAGCCCTTTAGTGTAATTAGATGTTGTATTTTTTTCCTCTGGAACCTGTTAGACTCACGACATTCAGTGATAAAAGCCATACAAGCATTTTTACTATGCCAAATATTCAAAAATTAGTGTTATTAAATGTTTTAATTGTGTGAACTGAAGTATCTGACCAAACAGTTTTTGAACAGGGTAATGTGTTTCTCTTCCATGTGTGGATATTTTCCCCTGTATTAATTGAGGTTTTGATTGGGTTAGGTTTTAATCTCATATAGTGTATGCCTATATGTTTTTTCTTTTTAAATTGAGTTACGAAACTTCCCAGAAGAACTTCCAGAAGTGCTCATGGACCAACATAGAATCTCATACATCCCCTATAGGTTATCTGTGGGCCAACTCTAGCACCCCGTCAACTGGTGTCTCTCTCCTAAAGTCAAAGTCTCAGATAAAAGTTAAAGTCTGTACGTGTTGAGGAGCTGCCTAAGACTATGCAGTAAGAAAGAAGAAGGAAGACTGTTCTCTATTCTGATCTCCAGCATACTGGTAACCACTCAAAGATGTCTGGACCTGTAAGGGGTAGAGGCCAGGCACTGGGGAAATTGATTGGATTCCTTGCAGATCCAATCACGTAAAGTGTAAATGTTGTTTTAGTCACTACTTAGAGGCTATTTTCACATCTCAAATTATGAATTTGAGCACCCGAAATGCATGTAATAATGTAATAACTATTAATTTGATCAGCTTTCCAATAACTGTTTAGCTATATTGGCTTCCTCAAATCCAAATCAATATCTTTTCCCCTTAGCTTATATTTACACTGGCCCTAAAACTCGAACTTTCTCTGTATCTGCTTATGGATTCCTGAATCATCCCTTCCCCAAAGTTTTTATTCCCAGGGATCATCAAAGTCCCCCAGTTGTTCTCATTAAGGACTTCCTATTTGTTACCATCGGAGGGCGACTTTCAATAATTTCCTGGATCCAGGCTCCCTCTTGGGGTATAATTCTAAATTGTTCCCTAATATCATTCCTTTCCTCTTCCATTAAATCTCTCTAGGACACAGTCATTTTCCCAGACCTACTACCATCAAAAACATCTCCCCAACCTTTCCCTAGTCTAGTCCCAAGTGTAAAAGCAGTTAGATCCATATAAAATCAGAGAGATAGTCTTTTCTTTTTGTATAAGACTAGTTTTGACATTTCAGATCTCATGTCTTCCCCTGAGTATCAATCTCTCTTCATTCATCTACTGATATGCCACTAGTTTGCCTTCTATCATTTCTAAAACTAACATTTTCAACCCATAGTTCTCTCTTCATTTGAAACACCCAGTAGGTTGGCCCTGCCTGCTGATCAGGGCATTCCCACTGTTTCTGGACCAGCCTAACTCCATAAGTAAAGGCATACCAGATGCAGGCTCCCTATAGTGAATTTTCAGCCTTTCCAATGGTATTGTTTCATTCTTCTTGTAAGAATAGACCTCTTCCTCTTCATCTAGTCATGGCTATACTGCTATGGTATTCACAAATGTGATTGGCTCAAAACTAATAGACATATCAGAGCCAAACTGAGAGCACAGAGCAGAGGTGGACAGGGAGGGAAATGCCTCAAGGAGGCTGTTGATAAGCCACATAAAACCCTTGATTCTGGTTCCACGCTGATTTTTCCTCACACCTACTTCTTCTTTAAGAACAAGATAAAAAGGAGGAACTTTGGGGATGGCTATTTAGTACCACCAACAATGCGTAGCAATAATAAATCAAGCCCCCAAACCCACATAGTCTACTTGGAATTTTTCAGCGGGGTTTTCAGTTACTCATTCAATCAACAAATATTTGCCGAGTGTCCACTGTGTATCAAGTAGTACTCTTCCAAGCACTGGGGAGATAGTAGTGAAGCAAGCATGCAAAATCCTTGCCACATTACAGCGTACATTCTTCTAAAGGAGATGGATAATAAATTTAAAACTATATAAATTCAGGTAAATCTAAGGGCTTTGAAGAATAATAAAGCATAATAAAGAGATAGAATTTCATTGGGAGAGAGTACCTATTTGGAGTAGCTAAGGAAATCCTGTCTTATAAGTTGACACTTGCCCAGAAAAATGAATGGAGTGAGGGTGTAAGTCATTGGAAGTTCTTGGTGAAGAGTGTTCCAGAGACTAGAATTAACAAAAGCCCTGAAATGACCTTAGCGTGTTCAAGGAATAGCAAGAAATCCAAGATGGCAAGAGGTGTTGCCGTGATGGAGAGCCTAGAAGGAGATGAAGTTAGGGAGAAGGGTGATCTTGTATAATATAGTAAAGTTTGGGTTTTATTTTAAATGCGATAGGAAGTATTGACAGGGTTTGTGCAGGAAAATTCTGTAATTTTTTAATTTTTACATTTAAAAAAGATCTATCTATAGAAATATATTTGCTTCTTTCCTTCCCCTTCTCCTGTGTGTTTAACACTGTCTCTGGGTTTAACTAAGTGTTCATGAGGACATAAGGGAAACAGGCCCACCATGCAAACTCAGGGAAATGGAATATTTGGACCATAGTTCATAGACTCTTTCTAAAAGCCTGAGAAAGATCACTTAGAATTCTTTCTTATCAAATGTCTTTGATTTCTTAAGGGAAATAGAGCTGATAAGAACTGCCAACAGGCATCTAATCTCTGCCTGACATATTGTTCACTCCCTAACATTACTTCCCCTTTTCCTCATCTCCTGCAAAGGAGATTCATCACAAAGAAAGGTGCAATTGTGTTTAGGCAGCCCATAGTGAAAGGAAGCTTTGGCTTGGACCAGGGTGGTTGAAAGGCAGTCAGATTTGGAACACATTTGGATGATGGAATCAATAGGTCTTGACGATGAATAGGTTGGATGTGTAGTTGAGGGAATAAGAGGAATCAGGACAACTCCAAAGTTTTCTGCCTGAACAATAGAATAAATGGCAATGCCACCTCTTGAGATGGGAAAGACTGAGGGAGGAATGATGGGGAGGGAGAATCAAGAATTATTTTGAACTTGTCAAGTCTGAGATATCCGTTAGCATCCAAGAGCAGATGTAAATTGCAATTGCATCTGGTCCCCAACCAGAATGTAAGCTCCAAGAGGATAGAGATTTTTGTCTGTTTTGTTTACTACTGTATTCTTGGCGCCTAGACGAGGCCCTGGCACATAGCAGGTTTTTTTGTTTTTGTTTTAAAAATAAATAAATAAATTTAATTTATTTTTGGCCACGTTGGGTCTTCATTGCTGCATGTGGGCTTTCTCTTGTTGCAGCAAGTGGGGGCTTCTCATTGCGGTGGCTTCTCTTTGTGGAGCATGGGCTCTAGGCGTGCGGGCTTCAGTAGTTGTGGCATGTGGGCTCAGTAGTTGTGGCTCACGGGCTCTAGAGCACAGGCTCAGTAGTTGTGGTGCACAGGCTTAGTTGCTCCATGGCATGTGGGATCTTCCTGGACCAGGGCTCGAACCCGTGTCCCCTGCATTGGCAGGTGGCTTCTTAACAACTGTGCCACCAGGGAAGTCCCACAGCAGGTGTTTGATAAATATTTAGTATTTGCTGAATGAATGAACAAGTAAATGAATAAATGTGAGTCTGAAGCTTTCATAGTTTGAAGTCCTGGCCTGTAGCCATTACTGAGCAGAATGATAAAAAGCAAACGGTGGCAACAAATACCATATATTAATACCTAAAATAGTGAGAGAAAGCCGTGTCTGAGGGGCCTCTTCCCTCTATCAGAACTCAAATTCAAATTTCTGGATTGGCCTGCCACATGGAGAAAAGGGAGACATGGCGAATAGAGGGCCAGAGCCTGAACAGAGGAATGAGTGAAACCATTTAAGTGAACTTTTAATGTATAAGATCTCTCCAAATACAAAGGAAGCCCCAACAGTGATATGAATTTGCTTCTTGAGGGAAAACAAAGAGGAAAAGTGAGAAATAAGAGGCTTCCTAAAGAGATCCAACCCCCCTCACCCTAAGTCTACAATACAAAATATTGAAGTTTTAAAAGTTTTTTGCCAGTATTGAAATTCAATATATGGTTTGGTGTGAAAATGTAACATACAGGAAGACATATAGTTTGGTATGATTATGTATTATCCTACATCACTGTTGCTGGCTATCACACTATGAAAAGTCTAATGTTATTTGAAAGAACTGGAAGGATCAAGAAAATAAAAAAGAAGGTGGGAGAAAGCTTGTTTGTTTCAGCCTACTGAGATGCCGATAAATCAGTGCTAATTGCCCAGAGTCTACCTTCTGTGGGTGAACTCAATCTTGACAATCAATTGTGACACTGTGTCTCCCATATCAGGGTAGAATTCTGTCATACTGACAAATATTTTTCTCTCTTGGCGAGACAGGCCTCTTTATTGATCACATCTATTTCCTGAACCATTCTGTCTTACAGTTGGGTCTTTGATGCTTGGACTTACAAGCTAAGAATCTGCAACCTTGTTCTGTGGTGCCATTGAGCTAGATCAGGAGAAAGGCTCTAAAGATACAAGAGAATGAAATGTGTCAGTGGGGCTGGGAAGGTGCCATGAATGGGAAAACACATCTTCTGCTCCTCCAAATAGCATCCCATCACAACACTTAGAACCTTGCCATGGTGAGCGGCTTCAGTCCCAGGGTTTTCCCTGAGACCACCTTCTATCCATTACTGTCCATCTTGTATATTTTTTAAAACCCATTTTCTTCCCTTTTGTTTCCCCTTTGGCCCCCACATTTCTTACACTCCCATGCTAAATTGAATGAAAGCTCTGTGTAGAGAGACAGCTTCCACTCTCTCTTGTGAGTAGATCTCCCCATATTTTAAATAGACAGATCTACAAACAAATCTCATGGCCTTGAATTTCCCAGGTTCCCAATCTCCTGATCTTTTTCGTATGTCTCTATTTCTGGTAGTCTTTCTTAGCTCCATATTTATTCCACAGTGGCTATTGCTGCGGCTACATTTTCCTCGTCATAGAATTCATTAAGTCTGAAAGTCATTTTCCATTCATTCATCTCTGAATAATGCTAGTTCTGTTCAGATTTGGTATTGTTCAACAGATGAGATGAATGAATGTTTAAACCCTGGTCCCACTCTGCCCGCAGATGGAAGGCAGGTTGCTAGGTAAAGCTTTCTGCCCAGGCTCCAGTTTCTAGCAGTCTTTCATTTTTGCTTTGCCATGGAGATAATTTCCTGAAACCCCTATTTCTTTGTTTGCTGGTATCTGAACCAATGTAGAACATTCACACTACAGCCGCAGCATTCACTGCAGCCAGGATGTTGAAGTATTTGACGTACCAAATATACCTCCTCCCCCTACAGGTTCCGAAGCAATTTTTTTTAAAAAGGCAAAAATCAAATAATTTCAAAGTTCTGTTTTTGCTAGAGGCTAGTTTGGAGTCTGTGGCTGGGACCTGAATATAAATTTGGCTTTTTAATACATTCCCCTAGCCCCCAGGTAACTTACCACATGTTGCTGGCAGGTTGTTTGGGAAAGCAAGAACCAAAATTGGGATTACCTACCCTTGCTCAGCACTATATGCCATAGTTTTTCTTTTCAGAGAAGAAGGGAGGATGCTACCATACCAATACTTTTAAAAGGAGAGAAGTTTCTGTTTTATTATCAGTTAGAAATAGGAGGAGAGGAAGAAAATGGTTCCACAAAGAGTCCTTCCTGCCTTCTGCCCTCACCTAATACTCCCACAATGCACTATGCCACCCCAAGCACCCCATCCTTACTACCCAGTGTTTACCTGGGCTGTGAGGTCTCCATCTAGACATAGAAAGTTGTGGAGATGAAGGGATGAGGAGGAATGATTCTTAGGTCCCATCATAGATCAACACCTAAGGGGTAGTAGAAAGGGATGACCAACCTGAGTTTTGGTGGATGCAGCTCCTGTGTTTGGAAAGAAGACATTCAGGGGAGAATGTATGACACATTCACATTATCTTCTCTCAGATGGTCTCAGTTCAAGCAAGTCTTGGCTTTGCCATGAACTCAAGACTAGCAGGGTTTTTTGATCTGATTTATCTGCCTTATAATTGGTAGCATGGGCTTGTTTATTAAGCTTTGATACTTTTTGTGAGTTTTTAATCGTTTTCTGTACCTTCGAAAGTTGCAGTTTAGATGCTTTAAGGTAGAGGCTCTCCTCTCTTTTCTCATCTCTTCCCGTGATTTCTGGGGCTCCTTTCTCCTGGTTCTCCAACCTCTGGCCACTCCTTTTTGGCAT
This sequence comes from Kogia breviceps, assembly GCF_026419965.1. NCBI lineage: Eukaryota > Metazoa > Chordata > Mammalia > Artiodactyla > Physeteridae > Kogia > Kogia breviceps. The sequence goes on from NC_081318.1 coordinate 22,022,006, forward strand.
TCTTTACACCATCCACTCATGATGTTTTTCTTTTAGTGTTTGCTTTTTTAGGCTCTGTCCTGTGCCTTAGTGTCTTTTCAGCCCACTGTTTCTCCAGCTTAAGCTCATTGACTCCAATAGTTTCAACTAGCATGTGTACTTGATGCTGATTCCCAAATGTGTAATTCTTTCCCAAAAGCATATTTTAAGCCATTTACTCGACACTGTCCCCACCTGCATCTCATACTCAGTGGACCAAAACCAAAATTCATCAACTGACTCCATCTTCTTTATGCTACATTTTAGTAAATTGCACCCACATTCACTCAGGTAACCGAGCTAGAAATGTGACTATAATATTCATGAGCCCATGGATCCAACTTGTTACCAAGTCTTATTAATCTCACCTTTCTAACATCTTTCATATCGCCTTCTTTTATCCTTCTTCATTGCCACTACCTTATTTTAGACCTTATATCAGTTCAGGCTTTTTTTGGTTGCAAAAAACAGAAACAAACTAATTTAAGCAAAAAAGGGGTATTAGAAAAGACATTGGGAGAGCTCACAGAATTGGAGGGAAAACTGAATAACCATGCTTCAAGGAAGACTGTATCTGAGGCGTTTCTGGGGACCTTAGCAGGTGGAGCTCAAACTTTCTGTCTGGGACACTGGGTAAGGTAACTCAGCTACAATCATCTTTCATCTCTCTGTCTTTATCAAACTTTCAAATTCCTAGTAGAGAGAATCTGGTTGGCCATCTTTGAATAAGTCATCCAGGGCTAGGAAACGGGTGAGTGGCAAAAATTGCCATAGACCCTCTCAACCCTTCCTCAGTACTAACTAGCTTTCTCAAATGCCTCTGCATCTTTCCAATCTATAGTTCACATGGCCACCATTTTTGTATTTTAAAATATATATACTGTTCAAAGTATCCCCACTTAACCTCCCTCCGTAGTGCTTCATTATTCCTAGAATAACCTACAAGCTTCTTCTAGGGACTTCACTCTAGGATTTAGACCCTGGCTTCCTCTCTAGTCTCATCCCTTGCTACCGTTTCATTAAATCTTTTTTAAAAGATTAATTAATTAATTAATTTTGGCTGCGTTGAGTCTTCGTTGCTGCGCGGACTTTCTCTAGTTGCGGCGAGTGGGGGTTACTCTTGGTTGCGTTGCACGGGCTTCTCTTGTTGCAGAGCATGGGCTCCAGGCACGTGGGCTTCAGTAGCTGTGGCACACAGGCTCAGTTTGTGGCTCACAGACTCTAGGGCGCAGGCTCAGTAGTTGTGGCTCTCGGGCTTTGTTGCTCCGCGACATGTGGGATCTTCCTGGGCTCGAACCCGTGTTCCCTGCATTGGCAGGCGGATTCTTAACCACTGTGCCACCAGGGAAGTCCCTTCATTAAATCTTATGTTCCAGGCATACTGTGGTTACTGGCAATGCTCCTAGACAAGACATGCTTTATTCTATTCTCATGTTTTTGCTTGTGTTGCTCCCTCTTTCTCAAATGCCCATTTCCTCTTCTTTTCACCTGGTTGACTCTTACTCATCTTTCCAGGCTCACTTTAGGGATTAGTTCCAAACCTCTCCCTGTCTCTTCTCATCCAGGTTAAATACTCTTCCTCTCTACTCCACTAGCATCCTGAACTTCTCTCTAACATGCCCATTGCAACGTGTTGCATTCCACTCTTTCCTGGTCTGTCTTCTAGGTTAAACTGTGAGCTCCTTGAGGTCGAAGACTACATTTAATTTATATTTGGTTCCCATTAGCTACAACAGTGCCTAACATGTCATAGATGTTTGGCAAATATATTGAAATAAACAAATATTGATTTTGAATGCCTAATGTATAAAGCACTGTGGGTGGAACAAACATAATACATATATAATTCATATTTCACTTTCAAGGAGCTTACTGCCTAGGGAGCAAACAACCTGCATATAAGAAAAGTATATGTAGTATAACAATTTACTATATAATTGCATGCACAAAAAAACAGTACCTGCAGGCTAGAATTTGGGATTAGATTGATGTGCAAAGTCTTCTCTGAAGAAGAAAGGCCTAAGTAGTAACATAAGTAAAGAAAAGACTCAAATGGTTTGAAGAGGTTGGGGAGAGAGTTTTAAGTTTGGAGAATAAGAGAAATAAATGTTCATTATGTCTGAGGAACAGGGTAAAAACATTGGCTAAGGCAGAGGTTGATTAAGATACAGTGAAAATATATCCTTACTGTATAACACAGGGAACTATATTCAATATCCTGTGATAAACCATAATAGAAACGAATATGAAAAAGAATGTATATATATATGTAAACGGAATCACTTTGCTGTACCGCAGAAATTAACACAACATTGTGAATCAATTATACTTCAATAAATTTTTTTTCAAAGAGATACAGTGAAAGGGTCAGTGTGTGTATATGTTGGGGAGTCATAGGTTAGAAAAACAAACTGGAGCAGATTGTAGCAGATTTTTTTTTTTTTTTTTTTTTTTGCGGTATACGGGCCTCTCATTGTAGTGGCCTCTCCCGTTGCGGAGCACAGGCTCCGCGGCCATGGCTCACGGGCCCAGCCGCTCCGCGGCATGTGGGATCTTCCCGGACCGGGGCACAAACCCGTGTCCCCTACATCGGCAGGCGGACTCTCAACCACTGCGCCACCAGGGAAGCCGCTGTAGCAGATTTTGTTTAAAATCTTTGGACTTTTCATTCTCTGACTCCAACATAGAACACCTCAGCATTCTAGATTGCCTTTTCATCACAAATTCCCTGTGTCTCCTCTAGAATATTTTCAAAATGGACAGTTTCCATGTCAAGGAATTTCCCCTTCTTCCCTGAACTAAGCTTTCCTAATGTCCTTCAAGGTATTGTGCACTCCATCTTTCTATTCTTATTTTAGTTGTAGTTTTTGTGTTTGTGTGATGTTTTTCCCCACCCTGGGTTGCAGACAAGCAGCACAAGCCTTATATCCCCCAATTTGTTGGCTCCTACTTATTTGAGTTTCAATATACACGTGAGCTGGACTCACAATTCCAGAAAAACTAAAGGTGAGAAAAGGGTGAAAAGCTTATTAGTCTATTTCCCTTGAAGGGAAGTTTCAGAGGTTAACTCAGTCTAGTGATAAACTCTAGATAGTCATATTTAGGCTTTGTGTCTAGACAATCAAACTAGACATAAACCCTGAGCAATCACCTATCAAAACTATTAACATTATTATAGATCTTTCCTCCAAACCCATAGGCTTTATAGGAGCTTGGGCTAATAGGCCTTATCAAAGCTCTACTTAATTGTCAGGGCCCCCGTAATTTGATCTCATCCTACCTTCCCACTTTTATGTCTTACCACTTCAAAAAACAACAGCAAAAAAACAAAAACAAAATAACCGTCCAGTCAGGACTAATATCTGGAAAAGTATGATTACATTGAGAGGGGAGGTATATATTAAAGGATGGCTACTCCTCCAAATTTCTCCCACAACTGACATGTGAATTAATTTTATTTCAGGTCTTTATATAGGTAAATCTCACCACTGTCATGGAATTAGGATGTCACCTTTAAATCATTTGGTTAACTCTATTTTTACAGATGAGGAAATTGAGGCCGCAAGAAATGAATTGACTTACCTAATATGTTAGCATGTATTTGTCATTATTGTTTCACATTTAACAATCACTTTCTCTTCCCTCCCCACATTTACCAACTAAACTTAAGTTCTTGAGGGCAAGGATCATCATGTCTTGTGCATTTTCTGCCTTCACAACAGCATCAATAAGTCTCCTCTCGTTTCCCACACAGGATCAAGAATGGGGCTGAGCACACAGAATGTGCTGAGAAAAGAATGTTTGGATTGAACTGAACCCCTGCAGAACGTGGACTATTTAGAGGCACTGAGTTTGGCCTCTGGGTGAATATTTGCCTTGGGTTGGCCCACTTAGCAGTGAACAGTAATGGACCAAAGGAGACAGGCCAAGTGTGTAGTCTTGTTTGCCCAACTAAGTTATGAATACCTTCTTATACAGACTCATTTTGTAGTGCATATCACTTTGAACAGTGCTAGTCACAGAGTAGACATTCATTAAAAACATTTTAATTGACTTACTGTCCTTGGGTCAAATATCAGATCTTGATCTGTGCTTCATACAACAACTAGAGTAGCTTTACCAAAAGAAGAACGCCAGGCTGTCAAATATGGACACTGCTGGGCTGAAGAAGCATTTTTCATGCAGTTCTATGCCTTAAATTGGCCTTGAACAAGAGTATCTGGGATCCTGTGCTGCCTCTTAGATACCAAAGAATCATTTTGAAAAGTGCTACAATAAAGCCTATAATATAGTGTTAATTATTTGATAACTTAAGGTAATAGGACACATCAAAAGGGCACCAACTCTACGATGTTAAGTGGGGATGAATTTATTTTGGTCTATCCAAAATGTGTCACCCTCTCTCCTGGGGACTGTTTTTAAGACCTCTGGCCTGAGTTAATGATGCAGCTGGTGGCCAGCAATAGATGGAAGTGAGCCATCCTTGGATGGGATTTGATCCTGGATTTGGGATTATTTGTACCATGTTATAGCCCGTTGACCTATCAACTACATAGCTTGGCTATTTCTACTTTTCTTATTTTGGTCTTTACTCTGCCACCCTCATTTTTAAAGGAGAGAGGTTTAGTTGAGGAAGTTCCAGGATCCTACTTAATTTAAGCTAGTTTAACCTCCAAAGAGAAAGCAGGCTATTTAAGTAACCCAATCTTACTGATGAGCATCTTTCACTATGTTAGGGCAGTAAATGGGTTTAGTAAGAATTGGTCAAGGAATCCAAAATACTTTGTTACTAAATATTGCAACTTTTGCCCTTTTTCCCCAAAGGGAATTGGTATCTGGAGGAGAGGGAGATGGGGAAGTAAATGAAAGTTTAGATTATGAGAATATTTGCACTGATTATTGTTTTTATTACCTTAATTCTAGGTAGGGAAACTTAGATGTGGTTAGGTACATGAGGGAGCCAGTAATCCAAGCATGGTCATTAAGAACAGGAAATTTAGTTGTGAAGTTCCACTAACGGTATCCCTTCTCATGGAATCATTGGCTAATTACTGGCAAGGGCAGAGCTGTTTCCATGTGGAGAAGAGTATGCAGGTAGACATTCAAAACAGTAGGTGGTCTTTAAGGGTATTATGATTGTCCAGTTGCCCAAAAGAATTTGCTTAAGCAGTCTACTAGACCAGTTCCTTGAGTGTTCTAAAACCCCTATTTTTTTAAATTGAGGTATAGTTGATGTACAATATTATATAAGTTTCAGGTGTATAACATGGTGATTCATAATTTTTAAATGTTATATTCCATTTAAAGTTATTATAGAATATTAGTTATATTCCCTGTGTTGTACAATATATCCTTGTAGCTTATTTATCTATAGTAGTTTGTACCTCTTAATCCCATACTCCTATCTTGCCCCTCCCCCCTTCCCACTCCCCACTGGTGACCACTGTTTTTTGTTCACTATATCTGTGAGTCTGTTTCTTTTTTTTACATTTCCTAGTTTGTTTTATTTTTTAGATTCCACATGTAAGTGATATCATATAATATTTGTCTTTCTCTGCCTGACTTACTTCCCTTAGCATAATACTCTCCAACCCAATACATGTTGTCACAAATGGCAAAATTTCATTCTTTTTATGGCTGAGTAGTATTCCATTGTACATACATACCACATCTTCTTTATCCATTCATCTGTTGATGGACCCTTAGGTTGCTTCCATATCTTGTCAATTGTAAATAATGCTGCTATGAATATTAGGGTACACGTATCTTTTTGAATTAGTATCTTCAGGGTTTTTTTTGATATATACCCAGGAGTGGAATTGCTGGGTCTCATGGTAGTTCCATTTTTAGTTTTTTTTAGGAACCTCCATACTGTTTTCCATAGTGGCTGCACCAATTTACATCCCCACAGTATATGAGGGCTCCCTTTTTTCCACATCCTCTGCAACAATTGTTATTTGTGTTCTTTTTGATAATAGCCATTCTGACAGGTGTGAGGCAATAGCTTATTGTGGTTTTAATTTGCATTTCTTAAAACCCCTATTTTAGAAGAAATCAACTTATCAGTTGTCACCATATCTTCAAGAGATCCCACTTAATTAACTCTTCAAACCAAGAGCCCAGTGTGCAGGCTGAATAATGAGTCCTGTTCTTTACTATCCATACACATGCAATTAGTGATCACCCAAACTGGGCTCTTCTAAGTCATGTCCCCAAACTTCATTGAGGGAAGTTGAGAACATGTAGAAGACCAAGACTCTGAGTAAGAGAAAAATAATTCGATTTTCTGCCTCTTTTTCAGGTTTCAGTACGGCAAATCAAAGACTTCAAGAACTGGCCCAGTTAAATTTGAGAAAGAAACAATTGTTGATAGTGATGAGGTAAGAAAGAGCATTAGCAATGTTCACTTATAATCTTTCTTTGGAATTGCTTAGACTACTTTATAAGCTGGGTCTCACAAACTTCCTGTTGAAAAGCAAAAAGGGGTCAAGATTTATATAGAAAGCAATGTTAATTTTTCTAATTTTATGAGAGAAACAGAGACATAGAAAAGGGAAGAGACAGGGACATATCAGCAAATAATCAGGGCTCAAAACCCAGGGACCAGAAATCTATTTTAGGGGATGAGCAAGTGTTAAACCCTGACTTAAACTTGATTTTGTGGTCACTTCTTGCAATAAAACTTCTTTGGATAGCTTGGTTGCTTCCCAAGGTTTATCATATTCAAGTGAATTTTCCAGGTCAACTTTTATTTCATCAACCAGAGATAGTGCAATTCAACATAAAACTAAAAACATACTCCAATTTGGACATTCTTATGGATTTAGTCAACTACTGGAGACTAATTTGGAAACGAGATGCGATACCTTAGAAAAATTGGGGAGTAAAAACATTTTTCCCAGAGACTCTCTCCAAAAAATTAATTAAAAAAAACAACTATAAAGGAAAAGTCTTCACATCTTCTCCCAAATAAATTTTTCCAAGACGTCTGTGATTCTAAATATATATGTCATGTCTGTGGAGCCGATTTTGCAAATGTATTTTTGTTTTGAACAAAGGGACTTCAGTTTTACAGAAGGTAACACAAATTAAATCATTGCATCTTTGGATTTGTCCCCTATTTCATCCCACCATTCCTAAAAGAATGTATGGCATATCTCTGCTAGTCCTCCCAGTCCACCTCCAAGCCCTGGAAATTGCCAACTCCTGGCATTTTCCTCCCTTCATCACACAGTTCTGTCCCACTCTTACTATCTCCCTCTTCTCCATTCACCTTCTTGCTGTATTCACCTGTTCAGTGTGAGTTCCCTTTCTTCTGAATCCCAGCTTACTGTATCACCTCCTTGGGGGCATGGCAATCTTTAGAAATGCGCATCCACATACAGGATTGTGCTCTTTATCTGATTCCTGATTAGGCCAAGCCCGAAGGAGGTAACTCAGAGCTTGTATCTCCTTGTGTTCTTGTCCCTTTGATTTATCCTCGGATAACCTAGGGCTAAGCTAGAGGCCAGGCAACAGCCCGGGGGTCAGCAGAAGGAGATGGAGGAGGCCCAGCAACTCTACCACCAGACATGGCACTCAAGCAATCCACCAATCACCAGCACCACCACTAGCAGAAAAATACAAAGTGGTAGACAGAAGGGTTATCAAAATGCAATTATGTTTTGCCATATTTCTGGAAGAATCATATAGCACAGAAATATTCAAAAATGCAGACTGCACCATTGTTTCTCCCTTCCTGTGTGCCGCCCCCAGCCCCGAAAGCAGTTATCCGCCTGGCTTCCTTTCACTGACAACCCTTAAGTTATTGCCCTCCTGTAAGTTGTTTTTAAAGTTTGTTTTGTTTTGTTTTTCACCTGATTTTGCATGTTTTGTTTTGTTTTTCATCTGATTTCCCTTCTATAGAGATGGAAAAGGCAGAAGAAAGAGGTGTGAGCTCTAGGGGTGATTTGTCCCGGTCTAAACTTTGATGCTGCCCTTTGTCTATTTCACCCCTTCACTTCCTAACAGCTCCTAACATTTCACAAAGCCGGTCCACATTTCCATGTACAAGCTACCCTGTCAGGATGCCTTAGAATCTAGCTCTCCATGCTATGGCTCTCATTCCAGAAACCCAGGGTGCAGAGCATGGAGATCTTCTCACTTAATTTAAGTTAGAGACCAGATTTTAGCCAGACTAAGGTGAGGTAAGGAATGGAATATTGTTTAGAATAGGTACAACTTGAAATACTAATTTTGATTATTGTCTTTAGATTTTTGATGCAGTCGGGCAATCAAAATTTGTTCTAGAGAACCTTCACCATTACACAGTCCATCCAAATTTGGTAGGTGATAAAAGCATTCCCCCAAGACCTCCAAGAGCAAGTTTCAGCTGCGGTGCCGAGGCACTGCAGTGTATCCCAAGTGCCTCCAAGTGCCACCAGCTTCTGTGACTGTGCATCCTCTTAGGACAGGGAAGCAGAGCTGTCTCAGGACACTGTTGGGAATGGTGGTGAGGGAGGAGGGAGGGGCTGGGAAGAAGGTGGTCCCTGCAGCTGATTTTTTTTTTAATTGAGAAAACATATTTCGAATCAGGAAGTATTCTGTTCTCTCCCTCTCCCTTCCTCCCTCTCTAATCCTCTGCCTTTCCTTGTACTGATGGGAAAGCAAGTTTAGTGGGCATGCCCCTTCCCCCACTACATCTTAAGTGACATGCTGTCTTTTGTGACTGCTTTTCCTTTTTTTAACTTTGTGCTTATTCTGCATATTAATGTGGTTGTGCCTGTGGAGAAACGCTGGTGGGTGGGAAGATGCAGATAAGGACTGTGTTGGCCCCCTCAGGGCTCTCTGAACTAGGAGATTTGGTTCCTGGAAGTTTCTCCCCTCTGCCTCAGAGTGAGTTGTAGAGAAGGCCGTTTAGGTTGAACATAGAAACTTCTGCTTGCCCTATTTTGTTGGGCACAACTTTTTCACAAGAATTTAGTCATCTCGCTCCTTTTAATGTGGAAAGTTTTCCATCTCATTTCCCCAGCCCCTTGGTCTGTTTGCAGGGAAAAGCTCTGAGAGAAGAAAGGGACAGAGAGCTTCAGACATTTTCTATTAAACCCAGCCCCTGTCCAGCTTCTGTCCCTGCCCCATAGAGGCAAAAGATTAGCCTCTATGATTTGTTAATCTGCTCTTGATCTAATCCCTTTGTCTCTCTGGAAATCTTTCTGTCTACTCAGGCCCAGTACTATGAGCCTTTGAAGCCCACTGCACTGCAAAAATTCCTGGCTCGAAACAGGAAAATTCAAAGCTTCACATTGAAAGTAACAGAGTATGATCAGGATAAGACCTTACTGATTATGACCAACAACCCACTTCCCTGCTCCATCGACCATCAGGGAAAGGACATGACATCAAAATACTTTTCCAGAGAGTTACTGCTCAAGGTAATGGCACCTGGGGAAGTTTCCTAGCAGCCTGAGTAAGGATCCTGAAGAATTAGGAGTTAGCTTGAAGAAGGGAGCTAACCTAACATGGAGGATGGTACTCAGGACCCAACCTCTTCCTTCTTATTCTTTGCCATATGCTTCACCAAATAGAATCTGAGAGCCTGGGAAATACTCAGAATTAGAGTTGTACAAACTTTGGTCATGAAACTTCATTACACAGAGAAAAGAGGGTCTTAATTCAAAATTGTTCCTCCTTGGTCAAAGATATTTAGTTTGTAAATAACAAAGGGTAAACTAGCCACTGGCTTTCTAGTTGAGTATAAAGTAGCAACAGATAAAACAGGAAATGACGAACAAGGAACAGAAACGAATATCAAATTGGGAAAGGGATAAAAGGTTATGCTCTATACCCACTGCTCTTGGGTGTCAGAAGGGGAGAACAGAAAATTTATTATCACAACAGCCAGATGTTTGGGAGTTTGTTATACACTAGAGAAGTTCAAATTCAATTCAATAAACAATTGCTGGACATACACTAAGCTAAGAACTAAAATATAAAGATGATTCCAGGACAGTTTCTATCTTGAAGGAACTTGGAGTCTAACAGGAGAGACAGGTCAATAAATGAAGTATAAAAAGTAATTATTGGGGCTTCCCTGGTTGTGCAGTGGTTGAGAGTCCGCCTGCTGATGCAGGGGACACGGGTTCGTGCCCCGGTCCGGGAAGATCCCACATGCCGCAGAGTGGCTGGGCCCGTGAGCCATGGCCGCTGAGCCTGTGCGTCCGGAACCTGTGCTCCACAACTGGAGAGGCCACAACAGTGAGAGGTCCGTGTACCGCAAAAAAAAAAAAAAAAAAAGTAATTATATACCAGGATATATGAATAATAAAAGAATATACAAGCTACACTAATATACAGTAGAGAACAGTATCTTTGTTGGAGGAAAGGAAGTAATCACGGAGGTTTTACAGAAGAGGTGACCTCTGTCCAAAAAAAAAAGGAGAATATTCCAATCAGTGGGAAGGGCAAAGGCATAGTAGAAACATGAGAAAGTGGGGTGCATTTAGGGGGGTGCAAGAGAGTAAATGGCAGGAGATAAAAGGTGAAATCAAATTTGCATTTTAGAAGACCTTTTTTGGAAGTTGAGAGAAAGGTATATTAGTTGTGGAATAGAAAAGAATCAGTAAGATTAGTTATATTGTTACTACAATTGTCAAAGAGAGATGCTGAAGAACTGAATAAATCAATAACAGAGGAAATGAAGAAAATTGGTTAAGAGATATTTAAGCATATGATCTAAAAAAGATCTTGACAGCCTTAAGAGTGGGCCTAATATAACAAGAAGAAATTAAATAAGTGAAAGTGTAAATTAAAAAAAAAATCTAATTATTACAGAAATTTGATGCTGGGAGTGGAATTATCCGAGACAGACTGTTATAATAAAATGTGGTCAATATGGAATTAGTATTTCCTTAGCAGCTAGATGGATGGCAGTGAGAGATTTCTTTCCAAACGGATGATAAAATGCTAACATCCAATGGTATATGCTGACAAGGAGTTAATTAATTCATTGCCTGTGGTTTCTTGGGTCTCAGAATTTGTGCCATTTGAACATAACCTCAGTGGTTGTTTCTCATGGTAGTGGATAATATACACTGAGAGGAACAAATGTCAAGCCAGGGTTGCCTTGCTCAAGGTAGAGAAGGAAATACAAGACTATCATGTAACCTTGGTGCAAGAAGAGCTTTCTTCCAACAGCTGGCACTTAGTGAGCCTTCCAGGTCACATGAGGGACCTGATCATATTCATGAGTAAATTGTGGTACCAGCCAAATTGTATTAATAGACAGTATTAAGGCTCTGATTGTCAAAGACTGGCAGCATGGTAATTTTATGGGGCTATCTGGAAGAAGTCCAAGAAGATGGAAATGCCCAATATCTAGAATGCCTCTTTAATATTCATGCTGCATCCCTTCCTCTTACTATAAATATGTGACAATCTTTTCTGAGCCTAAGATTACGCACCAAAGAAGCATTCTTGGGCTTCCCTGGTGGCGCAGTGGTTGAGAGTCTGCCTGCAGATGCAGGGGACACGGGTTCGTGCCCCGGTCCGGGAAGATCCCACATGCCGCGGAGCGGCTGGGCCCGTGAACCATGGCTGCTAGGCCTGCGCATCTGGAGCCTGTGCTCCGCAACGGGAGGGGCCACAACAGTGAGAGGCCCGCGTACCGCAAAAAAAAAAAAAAAAAAGCTGGAGTAGCAATTCTCGTATCAGACAAAATAGACTTTAAAGTAAAGATTATTACAAGAGACAAAGACGGACACTACATAATGATCAAGAGATCAATCCAAGAAAGAGATATAACAGTTGTACATATTTATGCACCCAACATAGGAACACCTCAATACATAAGGCAAATGCTAACAGCCATAAAAGGGGAAATCAACATTAACACAATAATAGGGGACTTTAAAACCCCACATTCACCAATGGACAGATCATCCAAAATGAAAATAAATAAGGAAACACAAGCTTTAAATGATACATTAAACAAGATAGACTTAATTGATATTTATAGGACATTCCATCCAAAAACAACAGAATACACGTTCTTCTCAAGTCCTCATGGAACATTCTCTAGGAAAGATCATATTTTGGGTCACAAATCAAGCCTTGGTAAATTTAGGAAAAATGAAACCGTATCAAGTATCTTTTCCAACCACAATGTTATGAGACTAGATATCAATTACAGGAAAATAAATCCGTAAACAAATACAAACACATGGAGGCTAAACAATACACTACTAAATAACCAAGGGATAACTGAAGAAACCAAAGAGGAAATCAAAAAATACCTACAAACAAATGACAATGAAAACACGATGACCCAAAACCTATGGAATGCAGAAAAAGCAGTTCTAAGAGGGAAATTTATAGCAATACAATCCTACCTCAAGAAACAACAAACACCTCAAATAAAGAACCTAACCTTACACCTAAAGCAATGAGAGAAAGAAGAACAAAAATACCCCCAAAGTTAGCAGAAGGAAAGAAATCATAAAGATCAGATCAGAAATAAATGAAAAAGAAAAGAAGGAAACGATAGCAAAGATCAATAAAACTAGAAGCTGGTTCTTTGAGAAGATAAACAAAATTGATAAACCGTTAGCCAGACTCATCAAGAAAAAAAGGGGGCTTCCCTGGTGGCGCATTGGTTGACAGTCCGCCTGCTGATGCAGGGGACATGGGTTTGTGCCCCAGTCTGGGAAGATCCCACATGCCGAGGAGCGGCTTGGCCTGTGAGCCATGGCCACTGAGCCTGCATGTCTGGAGCCTGTGCTCCGCAATGGGTGAGGCCACAGCAGTGAGAGGCCCGCGTACTGCAAAAAAAAAAAAAAAAAAAAAGCATTCTGTTGCTATACCCGGACATGTGTATAAGAAGAGTGTGGGTACCAGCAATCAAGTTGAAGAATGGACCAGACATGTCTATCACAGTGATTGTTATACTCACAGCCCCTTCTAAGTGATGTAGCCCTACCACAGTTTGTGAAGAATAGGATGCCCCAAAAGGTCCTATTTTGAATAACTAGACTCAATTCTCTATGCCTACTTAGGACCAGAGAAGGCCACCTGATCCAGTGAAGCAAAATTCATAGGCTGGTTAGTGACCTGTGGTGTAGCTCGGTACCCCCAAATCAAACCAAAAACCAAAAACCAAACCAAAACCCAAACCAACTAACTGATGCCAAAATGTTGGCCTCTGTACCACCAGCACTGAATTAAATCTCGGAGACAGAGTTTTGGATGAAGTGGAAAAGAATAGCTTTATTGCTTTGCCAGGCAAAGGGAGACACAGTGGGCTCCTGCCCTGAAAAACTATGTTCCAACCTGGGAGGATCTGATGAGGAGTTTTACAGTAATGGTTCAAAGGTTACTGATAAGATTAGGGTGTGTGTGTGCAGGGCCTGCACTTCTTTAATCTCGTCTCAGGTGGTCTTGATGAGCTTCTCCGGTCCCTTTAATCTTGCCTCAGGTGGTTTCTTGGCTGCTCCTCCCTTGATTAGCGACTGTTCGAATCTTCCCTTTGGAACTCAAGGAAGGTCATGGAGGCTGGAGTCTGGAGTCTGTTCCCTATGAACAAGAGATGGGGGACAGAAAGGCTTCTGTGCCCAGGAGCCCCACAGGGTCCTGCTCGGTTTTGTAACTTATCAACAAGCAAAATCCCTGAGCTAATCATATTCTTGCTTCCAGGCATCTGAATTGGGAAAGGAAAAGATTGAGGCTGTGGGAATAAAACCTGAAAGCGCATGTAGAGGAAGGCCATAAAAAAGTCAAACCATGAGGAAGAAGGTAGGGGTAGCTTGAAGTAGAAATGAATAAGCAGGAGCTGTGGGCAGAAAGAAAGATATGCAGGGTAAAGGTAAGGAATGAACACTAGAGACAGAAGGAAGCAGACAGGAAGAAAGTAGGAAGCGTGTTAATGACAGGAGGCTAAAAGATATGAGACAAGATAGACAAGCTCATGCAGTAGTGGTCCTAGATAGTCCTGCCTTGGATTCCAGATAAGTTTTTTATTTTTGTTTTTCTGCTCTAAGGTCTAGCTCTGCTAAGGTTTCTGCTCTTTTGTGGCCAGATTATTAGCTGTGTGTTAGGTCCTAGGCACACATGCTGCTACCATAAAACCCCTATTAATTGAGGTAACTTAAATGAATTCCTGTTCCTCAAAACTGAAAGACTTTAAAGAGAATGAGTACAGAATTGAAAAGACTTGGTTCAGCAGCAAGCATTTTTATTTTTTTAAATTTTTTTAATTATGTAAAATTTTTTTTTAGCAAGCATTTTTTAAAAAGAGGTTTGAAAATTCTGAGCAAAAATGTTCAGTACGGGTCAGTTAATTAGTTTGGTTATTCATTCATTAATTGTCATTCTTTTATTCATTCAACAAATATTTATTGAGCACTTACTATGTACCAGGCAACGTTATGGGGTAGTAAGGATCTATCAGCGACTAAGTCAAAGTTTAATTCCAGTGAGGTAGAAGACCATAAGAAAGCCAACAATCGCACGGATAATGTATAATGTGATAAGTGCCCCAAAAGCAGGATAAGGCAATGGAGGGTGATGGGTGTGGGTGGTGATTTTAGATAGTGTAGTTAGGGAAGGCTCTCAGAAGCAGCAATGACATTTGAATAGAGACTTTAATAGGATGTGTCCTGCAGTTGCTACACCTAGCATATTGTTTTCATTTCAGATTGACATACATTATATAAATATAATTATAATTATAAACATAATGTGTAAATGTAAGTTGTAACTTTCTCAAATGAATGAAAATGAGAGAAATCAGGAGAAAAGTGAACCCAAAGCCATGTGATATGAAAAAAAAAAGTTCAAAATGTTGGCAATGTTGAGCCTGGAAGAGAGAGGGCGCTCAGGAGGAACGTGATAGATTTCTTCAAATTCTTTAGGGAATCTGTGGAAGAGACACTAGATTTATTCCGTTTGGACTGTAGGGTAGAAGTTACAGGGGATAGCAATCAGCTGATCAAAGATTAAGTAGGCTGGGTTTTTAGATATAGGAAGATTGACCACTTGATAGTGTTACTATGGAGGGAATAAGAGTGTCAGATGAATGGTTAGACTTGATGGCCTTTAAGATCCTTTCTGAAAGTCTTTGATTCTATGACTTTAATAATGATGAAATTATTACCTCACAAAACATCCCATTCTGTGGCCTTTTCATGCAGACAGAGAATGGGATGTGAATGAGACAGCCATCTCCAAGAAAGGTGGGTAGAATCCCATGGATCTTATTCCCAGTTTATTACCAAATGTTTAGTTTCCTAAGCAATTCACTAATTGAATCCTTCTCAAAACCTGGGAAATTTTTCTTCCATTTAGTACAAAGCGCTAGTGGGCAAGCTTAATTGATTACTTAGGAAACTGACCTAACTTTGGACAAATCGTCTGGCTGTGAAAGGAACAGGTATTAGCCCACTCAGGGAACTGTTTTCTCTTCTTTGGGTTTCTGCATCTCTACTTCCCCCTTTGGCAGGTTTTGCTGCATGATTTTAGGGGAACTGGAGCTTAGTCCAGGGACTCAGCTAACTCCCCCACTTACTCTTCTTCTCTTTGCTGCAGGAAAGTCATCAGCACAAGCCCAGTGAGAACTTCTTCCTACCTCTGATGTATCAGAGAAAAAAGTTCAGATCTGGGCTGAAGCCAATCTTCCCTGTGACACTGTTGGAGGACCCTAAATCCAAGAGAGAACAATGGTTTAGGTGAAGTCCTGGCTCTTTCTTACCTTTTCCTTATTCGTGTCACTATCTCTTTTCAATATGATTTAACAAACATTTTTCGGTTGTACGGAATGTAGACAACTGTATAATAATAGGACAGCTTCCCTACATGATTCCCAACCACAGTTCTACCTTAGCAACAGAGAAACAGTAATGCAAAACTAAGGTTTTTCCACAAGAATGATTTTCAAGAGTGAAGAGAAGTATTCAAAGGTCTATGCTTTGAGGAAGCAAAAAAAAAAATTTCCCTCAGTGCCTGTTAAGGGTTGTGATATAGGAACAATTTGCTATGTATGCGATTTGATTTGAAACTGGTTATAGGAGCAGCTTATATCTTGTTTGGAGAGGAGAGAGGAGATTCTGGAGTGCCTTCATAGGTTTACAATACTAGGTTCTAGAAGCATCCCTTCCACTGCACAATACTCCCGCTCTGTACCAATGAAGACCCTCAAATCCTACTGTCCTTTCTTCTCCCCCAGAATCTGAGAATGCAGTGAGTGGTTCCGTTAATTCCTCACCCTAGGATCTACTAAATGAACTTTCTTTCTTAAGGTTTTCCACGGACAAGGATTTCAAGAGTGAAGGGAAGTATTCAAAGGTCTATGCTTTGACAAAACAGAAAAAAATGTACCCTCAGCTCAACTTTGCTCCAGTCTGTAAAAGAGATCTGAGGAGTGATGGTAAGGTCCTCTCTATCAAAACAATGGTTTATGGGATGGAGATGTGAGCAGGAGGGACAAACTATGGGGACGAGAGATAAGGGAAAATCTCTCTTGAAGGTTCTGGAGACTAGTTTTCCTTTTAGCATGGAAGC
The DNA here is from genome assembly GCF_026419965.1 of Kogia breviceps. Classification (NCBI taxonomy): domain Eukaryota; kingdom Metazoa; phylum Chordata; class Mammalia; order Artiodactyla; family Physeteridae; genus Kogia; species Kogia breviceps. The sequence goes on from NC_081318.1 coordinate 22,038,551, forward strand.
CAAGAACTGATAGAGGCCCAAGTGGCACTAGGCTTTCCACCCTGTTTAAATCCTCACATTTCAAGAAAGCTCTAGCATAGTGTTTTCCAAACTACATCACCTACCCCTTTACTCGTTTTGGTCAATCTGTTATTTGCTCTGTTATTTACTTAATGTTTTTCTTTCAAATTATTTTTTTGTCCTAATTAATACTATATCATTGACATCATGGGTTTGATATACTAATCACATGGGGTTTTTTTCTCTTATACATTTCTCTCAAACATTTAATCAAATTCATAATAATTACATTTTAAAAATTAATTTATTTTGGCTGTGTAGGGTCTTCGTTGCTGAGTGTGGGCTTTCACTAGTTGCAGCGAGTGGGGGCTACTCTTTGTTGCAGCGTAAGGGCTTCTCCTTGCGGTGGTTTCTCTTGTCGCGGAGCACGGGCTCTAGGTGCGCGGGCTTCAGTAGTTGCAGCACGCGGGCTCAGTAGTTGTGGCTTGCGGGCTCTAGAGCACAGGCTCAGTAGTCGTGGCACATGGGCTTAGTTGCTCTGCGGCATGTGGGATCTTCCCAGACCAGGGATCAAACCCATGTCCCCTGCATTGGCAGGCAGATTCTCAACCATTGCTCCACCAGGGAAGCCTCATAATAATTAAAATTTAAAATGTTTATCTATGTTTCACCTAAAACTACCCAGTGGTATGCGTATCACACTTCAAGGAAAACAGTTCCAGAAGGGCCAAAGGATAAGCTATGAGTCTCAGAGGTCCATGAGTCTCTTTGGGGTTGAAGCAGGACATGGCGTGGAAGAGGTTTGGGATAAGGTTGTAAGGAAGGGGTACAACAAAAATGCTCCTCACAAATTGTTATTCATTTAGCAACATTTATGGGGCACTTACTAGTATTGGATATTTATCAAGCACCAATAATAATAGCACTTTCCATATGTAAGACAGATGGATGGGTCAGGTCATGAAGGGCTTTGTATATTTGTATAAATAAGGGCTTAGGTTTTATCCAGCAGGCGGTTGGTACCCACTGAAAAATTTCAGAGCACTGAACACACATTTGTGTATTAGAAGTATAATCAATGGCTCCCCAGACTTCACCAGCCTATGGCTCCAAGATAAGGTTCATTTCTCCTACGGGACTGCTCTCCTCGAGCAGTTTCTGGAACTGCCTAAGGTATGCTTTCCTGTTCTACAAGGCCATCCTAGTGATTGCCAGCCATCCTCAGCTCAAACAGTCACAGTTCCAGAGGTATGAGGTCATATTGTACCATCCCTTACCTGGTTTCTTCAAGTGTCTCTGCTCCTTCTGTACCTATCTGCCACACCACCTGACATCCCTCTTGCCTCTCTTAACTCCCCATATACAGCTAAAACCAAGCTGTGATATTAAATAACACTTCATAGATGTAAAGAAAAATTAAAGAATGGCAGAGAGTCATTTATCTTGCTTTAAAAGGGGACACTCTTAGGCTCAGCCTCAATGCCCCCTCAGTCCCTTCATACTTCCCAACAGGCCCCCAGCACATTATCCATTCTTGGGAGTCTCTTGGCTTACCAGCACTGTCTCTGCCTAGGCTCCCAATACCCTTGGCCCAAGGAAGGGGAAAAGGTAGCTCCTTCCCCTAAGCCTGTTTATTTCAGCCCCCAGAATATGTAAGTAGGAACATCTATTTCCTTCAAGGGAAACTCCACATGGAAAGCAAGCTTTGAGCTTTATAAGCCAGATAAGGCAAACATAATAGTACATTTAGTATACATAATAGTAAATTTAGTACATTTAGTCAAAGTTAAATCTTAAATGATACCATATGCAGGATATCAGCAGTTCACCTTAAATCTATATTGGAAGGAAGAATTTCTCCAGTCTAGAATCTAATCTGGATTAGAATTTCTCTGATTTTTCAAGGGCATGATTCTGTTAAGGTATCCCAGTTTACATTTCTAAACAGAACACTTAACATCTCAGTCTGCAGCATTTATTAGAATTATGGTGACTTTACAGTTTCCCTCAAGAAAAATGAGTAGATATTTACTGATGTATCTGAAAGGCCCATTATTGTGCTTTTCCTAAACAAAGACAATCTACTTTGAAGTTGAAACAGTGTCTCTACTTCAAGTAAAATAACCTAGCAACTCCGCCTTCCATCAATAATTTTCCATGTTTACCAGGCATCCAAATAAAGAAAGATTACATAGAGAATTGCTTGGATGGGGGCCATGAAGGCTGGTTAGGAGGCTGTCCAAGAAACAAACAGATAGGACCTGAATTAAGGTGACAGCAATAGGAATAATAAAACAAATTAAGGGATATTTACAAGGCATAATGCTTCAAAATGTGGGGGGAAGGGATGGGAGCAAGAAGAGCCCACAACGGAGGCGTCCAAGAAGGGCGGAAGTTGAAAGAGAATCTGGAAAAAGTGATGACAGTGAAGCCAAAGGTAGAAACAGTTTCTTAGTTACACTCTCAGAGAGGAGAACTGAAGCTAAGAGGAATATGAATATACAAGTGAAAGTACCCTCACTTAGTTAAGCATTACGTAAGCGTCAAAATGGCCACAGATGGAATCGTTTGAAAGGGGTGGGATTAAATAGGGAAGACCCTAAACTGGTGGGTGTTGATGAAGGGAAGACTTATAAAGAAGGTTGGAATGGTAGTCCGTGGTCCAAAACCGATCTTGCTCAGAGTAAAGACCAGCTTTCTCGGCCCTCCGAGCGGGTCTCTTTTTACGTCTCACATTACGTGTCCTAAACCCTCTGGAAATCCATTCACGAAGGTGCCCTGTGCTTTGTTGCAGTCTCCAAGAAGTCAGGGAGCGACCTGCCAACTTCCCAGATGATTTGGGAACCATTAACCCTTTCATCACTCCTGGAAGAGAAGCCCACCAGAACCGCGCGTTCCGCAACGGAAGGGCCCAGCAGTGGATTATAAAAAACGCCACTGTCATTAAATGCAAACAAGCCCTACATGCCTCTCGCCTCATCTTCAAAGACTGAGCGGCCTGGAGAAGTCGCTATTTTGGGCAACCAATTAAAATCTCATTCTGCCCTCTCCGGGCGTGGGCTGCCGGGTCGCTCGCAGGGTGCGCCGTGGTGAGCCTCCTGCTGCGACCTGTCACCGTAGGGGCGGGGACGCGGCCCCGGGGAGCCCACCCTTGGCCCCGCCTCCGCCCGGCGTGGGGAGGAGGAGAGGGCGTGGCCACGTCCCCTGGGGTTGAGAGCGGCCGGCGACTGACGGGGAGGGCGGGCCTTCTCTCCGAGTGACGGGACCGCGGCCCAACCGGCGCCAGAGCACGGGGCCGGCCTTCCTGCAGGTTCTTCCGCTTGCTGGCCGCAGCGCCTGGGACGGTGGCGGTGGGTCTGGGCGCTGGGAAGTCGTCCAAGATGATTAAAAAATTCGACAAGAAGGACGAGGAGTCTGGTACGCGTGGGGCGTCTGACGCCCACCCTCAGCCGCGGGGTCCCCTTCCCCTGCCCGCCGCCACCTGCTCTCGGGGACTGCGGAACTGTGGGCGTGGGCGCCGGTGTGCTGTAGGGCAGGAGTTGGAGCCCAGCCCCTCCTCCGACCCACTCCGCTCCAGCCGGGGGCCTGCCCCTGGCCCCTCCCCCGGGCGCCGGAGCCTCCCCTCAAGTCGCGCGCGAGCGCCCGGGCGCTCGCGCGCAGCCTCGTTCTGCTAGGCGGCCCCGCCCCCGGCCCCCTCCTCCGGCGCAGCTCCTCGGAGCCACCTGCTCCAGTTCGCCAGGGGTGGGCTGCCCACCAGAGTCCGGCCCATGGCAGGTGGCGGAGGTAGTGAGTGTGAGCTTGCGAGAGGCGGGGTGGGGTGGGGTGCTGGTAGTGAAAGGCCCACGGTGGGGCTGGGATTGACGGGACTGAGTGTTTGTGAACTTTGTGGTGTCTGTACCTTGCAGTCTCCCTGGGGACCTCTGCTTTGTCCGCTTCCGTGCGGGCAAGCCTGCTCCGTGGTACCTAGCTCGTTTAATACTCAAGCATCCAAAAGTGAGTTCATATTGTTACCCGTCTTTGGTCCAGAGTAAATGAGGAAGATGCCAAGTCACCTCAAAAAACAAAAGCAAACCAAAAAACCCCCCAAAACCGTCAGTTATTGATAGCTGCTCTCACAAAGTGTGGTCGAGGGTTGGGTTAGTAAACCTCTAGGGCCCCTTCCAGCTTGACGTGTATCTAATTCTCTGATAAACTCCTCACAGTAAATGTTAGAAACACATAAAATAGTGCTTTCCCTTAGGGAAATCCGAAGAACCCTACCACAGTCTCATTAATTTTAGTTGTATGGACATGACATATTTCTAACATTCATATAAAAAGAAGTCAGGGAAAGAATACACTCATTTCAGGCAGGATTTCTGCAAAAGAGAAGTACAGGATCTTACAGGATAGCAGACAGAGGTAGTGTCAGAATCAGAAGGATTTTAATCAGTTTGTATGCATATTAGTAATGATTGTCATTGTGAAATCCAAGTGGTCACCTCACTTGGATGAGATTTTCCAAGTATTCAATACCCTTCTGTAGAAAGTAAGTTTTTGTAGGACAGCTATTAAAGACATTTTTTTTTCCCCCATAACATAGGTAGTGGCTCCAATCCTTTTCGGCATCTGGAGAAGAGTGCTGTCTTACAGGAGGTATGGCTTGGAAGTATAGTGTGTTTTTTTCTTTTCTATTCCATTTTAGAATGGGGGACAGAGAACCCCGGAATGCTCTGATCCAGAATAAGAATAAAGAAATGTAACTGAGTTCAAAGAATATATACTTGAGGGAAAAAGAGGAGGGGTTACTTGTCATAGGAGAGTCTAGAGCTTACAGAAATGCAAAAATGTGTAGACTCTGTCACATGTTGAGAATTTTAAATAAAACACCAAAGGAGGTGTTTAGTGCAAGGTTATTGAAGGAAGTTATAGATATTAAGCCTATTGTATTCAAATGATGTAGATAAATATTGTGATTCTTACTTAATAGATAAAGCCCACAAGTTGAAGTAGCAGACCTAAGGGAGTGAGTATAGAATGGAACACCTAGGCCACATCTAATAATTTATTATATACCATAATAAGTTGAAAACTGTAAGCAACATTATTTGGACACTGTGATTAAAATGTATAATAGTCTTTAAGTTGATTTTCTGTAATCTGTGATAGCAAAGATAGAAAATACATATAGTAGTGTTTTTTGTTTCCACAGGCTCGTATATTCAATGAAACGCCCATCAATCCAAAAAGATGTTTGCATATTCTTACAAAGATTCTTTACTTACTGAACCAGGTAAATTATTTTGATTTTCCTCAGATTTGTGTCCGGGAATAGAAATACATAACATGCAGTGAAGTACTTTCTGGCAAGTGTAATTATTTATTTTTTAAAAATTCACTTAATTTTAAAATTTAGTGTCGATTAACATAATAATATGTAAAATTTCTTGAGGACGAGGAGTATGACAGACACTTCTTTTTTATTCATGAGATACCAAATCAGCTAATCACATAGTAGGATCTCAACGTTGATTTGAATTTAACAAGTATTAGTTAGTATTAAAACATGTTGTTTAGATATGTTCAGAAAATAAAAATATATTGCAAAATCTTAGACAAATTCCAGATAGATATTTTATCCTTTTGGGGGGAGTATATTATATTAATATTTTAAAGCTTTGATTTTAATATTCAAATTTTATTCAGGCATACCTCATTTTATTATACTTTATTGCATTTTTTTTTTTTTTTACAAATTGAAGGTTTGTGGCAACCCTGCATTGTTAGATAATGGTTAGCATTTTTTTAGCAGTAGAGTATTTTTAAATTAAGGTATGTACATTGGTTTTTTTTTGACGTAATGCTGTTGCACAGAATAGACTACCGTATAGTGTAAACATAACTTTTATACGCACTGGGAAACCAAAAAATTCCTGTGACGTGCTTTATTGCAGTATTCACTTTATTGCTGTGGTCTGGAACTGAACCCACAGTATCTGCAAGGTATGCCTGTATTTATTTTCCCTACTCCACCACTAGCAGTATGATTCTGTGCTTAACTGTTTTGTGCCTTAATGTCTTTTTCTGTAAATGGGGATTATGATAATACCTGTTTTATAAAGTTATAATGATTAAATGATACAATAAATGTGAAGCACTGAGAATAGTCCTGGACACATAGTAAACATTCAGGAATAGTTTTCATTCAGTCATTCAGCATATATATTTATTACATACCTGCTGCGTTCTATGCACTGTTTTAGGCACTGGGGACGTAGCAGACAAAACCAACAAAAATATTTGCACTCATGAAACATAGATCCCACTTGTGCTTTCTTTTTTCATTTTAAATTAATTAATTTTTTCTTGTCTGCATTGGGTCTTCGTTGCTGTGCACAGGCTTTCTCTAGTTGCAGCGAGTGAGGGCTACTCTTTGTTGTGGTGCATGGGCTTCTCATTGTCGTGGCTTCTCTTGTTGAGGAACACAGGCTCCAGGTGTGCAGGCTTCAGTAGTTGTGGCGCACCGACTCAGTAGTTGTGGTGTGCGGGCTCAAGAGCGCAGGCTCAGTAGTTGTGGCGCTTAGTTGCTCCATGGCATGTGGGATCTTCCCGGACCAGGGATCGAACCCATGTCCCCTCTATTGGCAGGTGGATTCTTAACCATTGCACCACCAGGGAAGTCCCCCACTTGCTCTTATCGTTATTTATTTAATTTTTTTCTTGTGTGTGGTTTTATTTATTTATTTTTTTGTTTGTTTCTTGTGTGTTTCTTTGGTTTTTTTTTTGGCTTTTTTTGCTTCAGACTAAAAAATCTCATGACTTTTAGTTTAGGGCCTTAGAAAATGTGAGTCTGTTTCTTAGATTCACACACACTCACACACACACACACACACACACACACACACACACACACACACACACACACACACACACCTCAGGTGGTTTACATATGGTGCTAAGAAGACTGTGGTTTCCAATTTGAATTCCATGAGAATATTTTTACTTTACTATGCTTCATGACTGAAGACCTCATCCAGAGACATGAAGTTTTGTAGCTTGCAAATGGAGGCAGAGCAACAAGAACATGCTTTTAAATAAAATATATCTATTCACAAACATATATCCTCGTGTGGTATTATATTAGAAACATTTAATGCAAAGTCAGTTTGATTTAACTTTTCATATCATACATTGTGTCCAAGTTGGGGAACTCCAGTCTATAAGAAGAATTTTGAGTAGTTAAAGTTGGTTCAGAGTAGTATATATTTTTATATTGACCAATACTGCTTTGATGGGCAACTCATGTTGAAACATATAATTATCTTGATAAGAAAGTTACCCACACAGTCTGATAAACACAGTCAACTAGGTGAACAGATTTGGGAACTTTAGCTTTATCTTTTGCCTAGTTCTTGGTAGTACTTTATGGAAAAATACTTCTAAGTTTCTACTAGAGTTGACATATCCGTATATTCTCTGAGTTTCAAGTCAAAAAGTAGGGACTTAGGATTTACTGTACTAGTATGACTGACACGTAGATGGACATCTGTATATTCTCTAAATATGAAAGAAAATAAGGGAAAGCTCTTGCTGATGAGCAAGCTGGGTACTCTGACTTAAGTAATTGTAAACTCTTATACTTTGTCTTTCATCCTAAACTTTCAGGATTTTTCATCAAAATTTGTTTATTCTTACACCTATAACAAATAGATTGACTAGTTATATTTTTTATGAGAGCTGAAGCCCTGAAAAGTGATTGAGCCTAACATATTATATAGGATTGCTTTTAATGAAGAAGTTAAATATTGAAATAGTAATGTTTCAGGTGGTCTGTGGTCTGCAGTGTTTTGACTATTAATAAAATATTGGGTTGGCCAAAAAGTTTGTTTGGGTTTTTCTGTTAAATCTTACAGAAAAACCCGAATGATCTTTTTGGCCAACCCAATAGGTTAACTAACACCTCGCTACTCAAAAATATGTGGTTCCCAGATCATCAGCATTCACATCACTGGGGGCCAATTAGAAATGGAAAATTTTAGGGTTCACACCAGAGCCACTGAATCAGAATGTGCATTTTGGGAAGATCCTCCGATGATTTATTAAGCATGTTGAAGTTCTGATCCATGTTTTTAGGGGCTTGAGCCAGTCAGTGTCTTGAGATGTATTAGCAGCCCTATAAGCCTTACTTTTATATAACTAATCTGATTCCTGCCCTTTTGGTTGATCCCTTTTTACCATGTTTTCTGGGTTTCCTAATAGATAGTTCTTTACAGTTTAATATTTATTATGCTCCTATGATATGTCAGGCATTGGATTATAGAAATGTAGAAGATATGATCTCTGCTCTTAGGCAGTGTAACAGTAACATCCTGTTCTGATAAGGAAGTCAACTTACTATCATTTTCTATCTCCTTGTAAATCACAATTCTTCAGGGAATTTAAAATAGTTCCTGCTAAAAAGTTAGATATCACTGTTCTAGAACTTTCATAAAAGCATGGTGTATGATAATGGATTGTTTTAAGTAAGGAATGGATAAATGGCTATGTAGGTTTATAAATTAAAAGCCAGAAAAATAGCAAAGAGGCACAATGTTTATACAGAGAGTTTTTCCTGAGTTCTAAAAGATCTTTGCAGGAATAAATGGAAAATCTTTAATTTTTTTTGAGTTTAAGAACTTGTTTTAATTTAAACTTAATTTAAATTACTTAGGGTGAACACTTTGGAACTACGGAAGCCACAGAAGCCTTCTTTGCAATGACTCGATTGTTTCAATCTAATGATGTAAGTCTTTTTTTTTTTTTTTTTTTTTTTTAATTCTTTTAGGCTAAAAAAAGCTCCTTTTATCTGTTTTCCTTGGGGGAACTTAGAGTGCTCCAAATTAGGGAAAGTTGCTTGAAATGTTTAAAATTACTTAAAAATTTTCTCTTCATAAAATTTATAAATGTTCATTAAAGGACATATGAAAATGAAAGAATGAAAGTATATAGTTTAAAGCTGTTCACTCACGGATCTACCGTGCGGTCATATAAACTGCTAATATCCTGCTTCTGGCATGACACTGTGAAGGTGGACTGGTATAGAAGTCAGAGGACATAGCTATCACATCTCTAAGTTCTTAGTCAAGTTTCTGGTGGGCCTGGGGTTGCTGTTGGCAGATGAGAAGAAGAGCTGGATGCAGAGTGGGGAAGAGGACATGGAGTAGGGAAAAAGAAGAGTGAGGACAAACTAAAGCTGCCAGCACCTCTGCATCTGTCTCTCATTACCTTCGACCACCCTGACTTTCAAGCATAATGTCTGCTTCACTTCTGTCTTCCAAATGTGGCACATATTTTTGCCCAGCTCTGACTCAGAACCATCAGAGAAGGGGATTGTGGGATCTGTATTTCCCAGCTTTCTGTTAACATAAATTGGCCAAAGTGTGCAGTTCTTTTTATATGATATGCAGTATGTATTGCATATCATCACAGGCCACGTTTTGTGCCTGACCCCGAGGACTTTATAGGATTTTAGTCTGGTTATGTGTCTAGATAGTGAGCAGTTCCTGAGGATTAGGTCCTCAGGAACATCGGCGTCCCATGTAAGGCAACTATCTCAGGGAAAGTCAGTGCACATTCTTCAGGCAAATGGAGCCTAATTTCCTCAGACAAGGTATGAAGGACTGCTTCTGCCTGCCCAGGAGGCTTGGAGGAATTTAGAGGTTCAAGGTACTTCGCTTCATCAGAATCTGCCCATATGTCCCCATTCCAATTTTCAGGGCCCCACTCCTTGCCAGTCATGGTCGTAACTTTAACATAAAATGGCTCACAAGGGGGTAAATTGAATTTGCATTGTAATTCAGTCACCTGCAGGATATACTTTTCAGAAATCTCAGCCCTGTGTCCACAGGGCATGAGGCTTTCTATTAAGGCATTATGGACGTTTTCTAGTCCCTGACATAGACCTTAAGCTGTGAATTCAAAACTCCGAGCTTAGCATTTTCTTTTACTTAGTTTGCCAGTGTACTTAGAAGGAACTAGCCCATTATACAACTCATTTTTACAAAAATGTTCTATGGCAGCAACTAGTTGATTACCCAAACTTTTGTCTTTTATAGTCCTTGATTATACTTGTCTGCAGGTGATGATTTAAGTATTTTGCCATGGCATGCCATGGATGCCTAGTGTCCCCTTTACCACTGGAGACAGGGTCATTAATTCCTTTTATCAAGTCAGAAAAGCAATTTCAGATTACTATCCTTAAGGTCCTATTTCCCTTTAATCACTTCCTGTACCAAAATTTGGGGTTCAATCAGGGAAGCAGAATTACTGTGTTTATTATTGAATTATTTATTAGAGGAATTAAACTAGAAAACAAGGCATTTCAAGCTGCTGGAGAGTGGGGTCATGGAGGGGGACTATCATAAAAGCTGTGGAAGGCTGCTTCATGTGTCTTGTGGTAGGCCGGAGGCTGTCGCTGCTCACAGGGCTGGCAGTTGGGAAGAAGAGCCGGACATGGAGCAGGGAAGAGGATGCAGAGCAGGGAAGAAGTAGCGTGAGGACAAACTCGAAGCCTCTAGCACAGAGGTTGTATTAAGAGAAGAAGACATGAAGTGGTTTTCTAGGAAATGGATTGGGGAAATGTGGGATTGTTGGACAGGACACATGGCCCCTCCCTTCAAGTTCGTGGTCATGAATTTAAAGTATTCCCAGGTAGCATGGTGAATGTTTTTCTCCAGCTACAGGCTTCAGGTTAAGGCATGGAACAGTTAAAAATGGAATTTAATCAAGATTGGGGTTTTGCCATGTTAATAAGCAGAGGGAAGAACAAGGAAATTGAGTGATTGCAATATTGACTATGGAGTCTGTGGTTAGGAGGCAAGTAAGAACGGGAGCTGATTGGGACAGTAAAGAGTTGATGGAATCAGTGTCTTGTAGGTCATGATGGAGCGAAAGAGTTGAGTCAGGAGTGGTGGTTGGAGAGCGAATACTTGGAAATGAAATACAAAAGGGGTACTGTTGTTTATATAGACTGTGACAATGGAAGCGGGTAATGCAATAGGAAGGAGGACAGGATCGTTGGAGAAGAGGTCAATTCCATGGAGTATTCAGAGTTTTAGAAATTCTGTCTGTATGGATATTAAAATCACCAACAATTATTACTGGGATTTTATTGGAAATAGTGATAGTAAACAAAGTACTAATTTTTTTTTTTTAAATAAGGGAAGTAACCTGGGGTCTATATATGCAACCAGCAGTGGTGGCAAGTGATGCAGTCTAATGGCATAAGCTTTTTTTTTTTTTTTTTAATGGCATAAGCTTTAAAGCCAGAGTTTTTTAGGGATGAAAGAGGTACAGTGAAAGAAGTCAGTGCAGTGATTTTGCAGAGGCAATGGGGATCAACTTGGACAGCTTCCCTACCTCTTGGTCTGTTGGCAAGAGGGAGAAATGGCCACCATTTGAGAGGGCTGCAGGCGAATCCTCAGGGGAGAGCCAGGTCTCAGAGAAAAGATGGGAATGTTTAGAGCAGAGTTTAAGGATATAAGGGGTTTTGCTATTGAAAGTGCTAGAGAACCTGATTGAAGGGGTTTGGAATTTGTGGAGGGATGGAAGATGCAGTCAGATTAGGTGCTCATCCAGTGTCTAGGAGATGAGTAATGACCAGGATATTTTATTTTCTTTTGTAGTGACTGAGGTTTAGTAACCATGTACAGCATGATGTGATTTGTTTTGATGGTCCTTAGGCAGAATATGGAATTGAGGGTATGATTTTTTTGCGGGGAAGATGAGGGGGTTTTGCCAGCGGCATGTGGAGCCCCTTCCTTTCCCAGCCTTCCTTTACCCGAGGGTAATAATTATTTTGAGATTGGTATCCTCCTTTGTTTATATATTATATCTGTTTGTATCCATAATCTATACTTAGTATTTTTGTGTTTTAAAATATAATCTGAATGATGTCATCTTCATATTATTTTGCAATTTAAAAAATGAATATATTTTTGAGATCTGCCCACTTGCTACAAGTACTTTTACTTTATTCTATTTTACTGCTGTATGGAATCCCAGTGTGTGAATATATAGTATTCTTATTTATATATCCATTCTCCCATTGGTAGATCTGTAAGTTGCTTCTACTTTTTTGCTATTACAAATGACATTACACATAATGTTTATGTACATGTCTTCTTGTGGACATGGATAATTTTTCTGGGGTAGATACCTCTAAGTGGAATTTCTAGGTAATGCTATTTATACGATCTTAAAGGGTTGTACTAATTTACACTGATTTGCTTCCAAACCCTTACCTGCTCCAAATAATAATTTCTTATTATCTGATCTAAATATTTGCCATTCACAAGAAGGTGATATGGCGTCTCTTTGTGGTTTTAATTTGTATTGCCATATCACTGCTGAAATTGAAACTCTTTTCATATAGTTAACGGCCATTTTACTTTCCTCCTCTGTGAATTGTCTGTTTATATTCTTTCCTTCTTTATATTCCTTCTATTGATTTATAGGTTTAAAACTTTATTTTAGCCTTTAAAAATCTGCTTTGTTTTTATAATTTTAAAAATCAGCTTAAATATACAATAAAATTCACCAATTAAGTGTACAATTGTGTTTGACCAGTGTATAGAGTCATGGAACAATGACCACAGTCATGATATAGAAACTTTTCATCACCCCAGAATGTGCCCCCATATTTCTTAGTTGTCTATCTCCTCCTTCAACCCCTAGCACCTGGCAATCACTGATTCACTTCCTGACAACATAGTTTTGCATTTTCTAGAATTTCATTTAGATTTAATCATACAGTATATAGTCATTTATGACTTTTATGTCTTGTTTCTTTCCCTTAGCTTTTGAGATTGATCCAAGTTTTTGTATGTATCAGTAGTTTGTTCATTTTTATTGCTGAGCAGTATTCCACTGTATGGAGGTAGTCTTTATTTATCCATTCACAAGTTAATGGATATTTGGGTTGTTTCCAGTTTATAGATATTATAAACAAAGCTGCTAAAAATATTCAAGTATGAGTCTGTGTGTGGACCTGTGTTTTCATTTTCTTTGGTTAGTATCTGTAAGTGGCATTCGTAGGTTTGCATTTCCTGAATGATGAATGTATTAAGCATGTATTAAACAAATATATGCTTATTTGCCATCCGTTTATCTTCTTTGGTGAAGTGTCTGTTGAAATCTTTTGCCTTTTTTTAAAAAAAATCAGGTTGTTTATCTTCTGCTTATTGAGTTGTAGGTGCTCTTTTTATTTTCTGAATACAAGACCTTCATCAGATAGGTGTTTTGTAAATATTTTCTCCTTCCCAGATCCCAGTCTGTGGCTTGCCTTTTCATTCACTCACCACTGCATTTTTTTCTTTTTTTTTTTACAGTATAATATACAAATGGTAAAATTCACCCTTTTTAGGGTATAGTTTTATGAGTTTTGACAAATGCATGCAGTAGTATTATCACCACTGCAGTCAAGATGTAGAACATTTCCATCACTCCAAAATTCCCTACTATATGATCTATTCCTTGCATCCTCAGGCCCAGGAAACTAGTAATCTCTTCTTTCCTTATGGTTTTGCCTTTCCAGGAAGTCATAATAATGATATCATACTATATGAAGCCTTTTGAGTCTTCTTTTCAGGCACTTAGCATAATTCATTTGAGATTTGTCCGTGTTATTTTTTGTCAGTTTACTCCTTTTTATTTCATTGTAGTAATTTGTTGTATGGATATACTTCAGTTTATTTGTTCATTAGCTGAAGAGCTTTTGGTTTGTTACCATTTTTTGTGGTTATGAATAATGTTGCTATAAACATTCATGTATATGTTTTTAAACGTAAGTTTTTATTTCTCTTGGGTAAATACCTAGGAGTGGAACTGCGGGTCATATGATAGGTGTATATATGTTTAACTTTGTAAGAAACTGCCAACCCATTTTCCAAAGTGACAGTACCATTCCCCCCATTACTGTATGAAGCTTCTAGTGGCTCTGCATTCTGACCGGCATTTGGTATTATATGTTTTTTGTTTGTTTGTTTGTTTTTTAATTTTAATCATTCTAATACGTGTGTAGTGGTATCTCTCTCTCTAGTTTTAATTTGCATTTTCCTAGTGACTAATTATCTCAAAATCTTTTTATGTGCTTTTGTTGCCTTCTGTATATCTTCCATGATGAAGGATCTGTTCATATCTTTTGCCCATTTCTAATAATTTGGTTGTATATTTCCTTATTATTGAGTTTTGAAGGTCTTAATGTATTCTGGATAGAAGTTGTTTATCAGATGTTTCCCAAATATTTTCTCCTAGTCTGTGTCTTGTTTTTTCACTTTCTTAGTCTTTAAAAGAGCAGTTGTTTTTAATTTTGATGAAGTCCAGTTTATCAGGGTTTTTTTTCCTGTTATAGATTGTGCTTTTGATATGTATTATAGAAATCTTTGCCTAACCCAAGGTCACAGAGATTTTCTCCTATGCTTTTTCCCTAGGTATTTTGTAGTTTTTGTGTCTTAAATTGCTTTATGATCATTTTGAGTTAATTTTTGTACATGATATAAAGTGAGGGTTGAATTTCTTTTCATCTCCTTCCTCTTCCTCCACCACCTCCTCCTTTTCCTCCTCCTTTCTTTTCTCATCAAATTCTGCTGGAATAATTGCATACCAATATGGAGGGAGGAGGAGGAGGAAGAAATAATGATGATGGTGTTACAATGGCACATCAGAACATTCTATTTTTTTTTCATTGATATATATATCTATTCTTATTCCAGTATCACACTGTCTTGATTACTGTAGCTTTATAGTAAGTTTTAAATCAGGTAGTGCATGTTTTCCTATTTTATTATTATTTTTTTCTTTTTCAAAATTGTTTTGGCTCTTCTAAGTTCTTTGCATTCCTCTATGCATTTTAGAATCAAACTGTCCATTTCTATTAAAAAAGGCCTGCTGGAATGTTGATGGTGATTGCATTGACTCTAAAGATCAATATGTTCAACAAGAAAAATTTTTTAAAAAGATCAATTAGGAGAATTGACATTATAACATTATTGAGTTTTCTACTCCATAGACATGGTATATATTTGCCTTTATTCAGGTCTCTAATTTCTGTCAGCAGTATTGTAGCTTTCAGCATACAAGTCTTATACATATTTTGTGAACTTTAACCCTGAAGCAGTTAACATTTTTTATACTATTGCATTTGTATTGTTTGTAGGTAGTCTATAGAGATTAAATTGATTTTTGTATATTGACATGTTTCCTGTGATCTTGTTAAATTAATTTATTACTTCTATGAGTATTTTGGGAGATTCCTTAGGATTTGCTTTTTTCAGTCTGTATGCTTTTTATTTGTTTATCTTACCTTTTTGTCTTCTTGCACTATTGTATAGTGTGAATAGAAGTGATGGTAGAGGACATCCTTGCTTTCTTCCTGATCTTAGAGGGAAGGTATTTAATCTTTCACCATTAAATGTGATGCTGGCTCCAAGTTTTTCATAAGTGACCTTTATCAGGTTGAGGAATTTCCTTTCTATTCCTAGTTTGCTGGGAGATTTTTTTTTCCATAAATGGGTATTGAATTTGGTCAAATGTCTTTTCTATATCCATTTAATTATTGTGTATATTAATATGGTGAGATGCATTTATTTTCCTGGAAAATATAAAATCTTTGTTTTCTGTTCATTAAAATTTGTTGTGGATTTTGAGTCTGTGGTCATGAAATATATTTAAGTATAGTTTTTTCTTGGGTTTTATGTTTGGGTAATGCTGGCTTCATAAAATGAATTGAGAAGTGTTTCTTTCTCTTCTGCTCTCTGGAAGAGATTTTGTAGAATCATTATTAATTTTTCCTGAAATGTTTGATGGAGTTCACTATTGAAACCATCTTCATTGTAGGAAGGTTTTTGATAATTAACTACTTTAAAAGGAAATAGATATGCTGCTATTCAGATTATTTGTCTTCTTGAGTGATCTCTGGTAGTTTGTGTCTTTCAAGGAATTTGTCCATTTCATTTAAATTGTTGAACTTCATTGGCATAAAACTGTTTGTAATATCTCCTTATTCTTTTAATGTTTGAGGATCTGTAGTGATACCTCTTTTTTCACTTTGATGTTGGTAAATTGTATCTTCTGTCTTTATTCCTGCGAAGTTTGGCTAGAGGCTTATAAATATTATTGATCTCTTCACAGAACCAGCTTTTTATTTCATTGACTTTTCTCTATTTTTCTCTTCCAAACTGTGCAAACTGTGCAAAACAAACAAACAAAAACCACAACACACACACACACACACACACACACACACACACACACACACACGCTAAAAAATCAAGCCAGAAGAAGGAAAAGAAAAGAAAGATAGATCAAGCAGGACAAACATAAATTATATAATAAGATGGTAGATATAGACCCAAATACATCATTGTCGCATTAAATGTAAATGAACAACATAAAGAACATTTATAGAAATTGCCTATATACTGAGCCATAAAACAAGACGCATCAAATTTCAAATGAATGAAATTGTGTATCTTATGTTCTCTAATTACATTGGATTAATGTTGGAAATCAATAATAAAAGAGTAACTAGATAATTCACCATATTTTTTGATATTAAGAACACATTTATGGGAATGCCTCAGCAGTTCAGTGGTTAGGACTCCATGCTTTCACTGCTGAGGGCACAGGTTCAATGCCTGGTCAGGGAACAAAGATCCTGCAAGCCATAAGGCCAAAAAAACAAAAGAACTCATTTCTGTCTGTTTCCAGCCATGATGAAGTAAAGGGGCTAGATTTACCCTGCTATCATAAATACCTAGAAAATAAATAAATAAATAAATAAATAAATAAATATATATATATATTACACAGTAGTTTTTCAGAAATTAGATTAACAAGCATTCCACAATTATGATCTGAAGAAAGAGAAAAACCTAGGGTTGTGCTAGTTCATTTCCTAGGGGCAGATTACAGTTCTCAGGTTAGGGAGGGCATACTGAAAAGGAGCCTACCTATCTCTCTCAGCCGAGAAAACAGATGGAGTTTGGGGAAGCCAAGAAATCTTAAACTTGTAGGGCAGAGTACTAGAGAGGAAGGAGGTGTGGGGAGAGGGAAGGAGGGAAGAAAGAAAGAAAGGAAAGAGATAGTTCCAGCAATCTGCTGAGGGTCTCCCCTTGAATCTTTAGATAAGAACTGGTCTGTGCATACGTAAAAGGAAAGCTACCTAAGGCCAAAGAAAGAATCACCAGGACACAGTGCTGAGAATAATTCATATTCCTACCAGTGAGAGTGGGAAGACCTTGTCATCTTGTATAGTTCTCAGATAGGTACACCCTAGTAATGGGAATATATTAGCCTTAGAGTAAGGCTTTAAATAGCTTATATACAAGCCTCAAAAGTGAAAAACTGATTCCAGGTAACTTAACCTCATGACAGAGTAAAGTGCAACACTATGTAAAAGAATTCAACAAAATCCAGCTCCTAACAACATAAGCTTCATAATGTACAGGATTCAATAAAAAATTATCAGGTATGCAGAGAAGCAGGAAAATATTATCCAGACCAGGAGAAAAATGGATCAACAGGCATAAGCCCAGAAATGAGAAAGATGATGGAATTAGCAGACAATGACATTAAAACAGCTCTGATAAATCCATCATAATTTGTTCTAATAAACCCATTGTAAGTTGAAAATATCATAAGTCAAAAGTACATTTAATACACCTAACCTACCGAACATCATAGCTTAGCGTAACCTACCTTAAACGTGTTCAGAACACTTACATTAGCCTATAATTGGGCAAAATCATCTAATACAAAGCCGAATTTATAATAACGTGTTGAATATCTTATATAATTTATTGAATACTGAAAGTGAAAAACAGAATGGTTGTATGGGTACAGAATGGTTGTAAGTGTATCAGTTGTTTACCTTTGTGATTGCATAGCTGACTGGAAGCTGCAGCTAAGTGCTGCTGCCCAGCATCACGAGACAGCATATTGCTAGATGGGGAAAAGATCAAAATTCAAAATTCGACGTATGGTTTCTACTGAATACTTACCACTTTTGCACCATCGTAAAGTCGAAAAATCATTAGTTGAACCATTGAAGTTGGGGACCATCTGTAATCTGCATGTGTATATGTGTATATATATATATATATATATATATATATATACACACACATACATACATACACATGCACAAACATTTACATATACATATATATATATTTATATATCATACATTATTTTTGTGGGATTTTTGTTGTTATTGAGATTTACCCATGTCTTTACCATTTTTTAAAAAAGACTGTTTTTATTCGAGAAGTTTTAGGTTCATAGCAAAATTAAGAGAAAGGTACAGAGAGTTTACCCACAGATGCATAGACTCCCCTGTTATCAACATCTCCACCAGGGTGGTACGTTTGTTACAACTGATGAACCTACATTGACACATCATTATAACCCAGAGTCCATAGTTTACATTCACTCTTGGTGTTGTACATTCTGTGAGTTTGGACAAATGTATAATGACATGTATCCATCATTAAAGTATCATACAGAGTATTTTCACTGCCCTAAAAATCCTCTGTACTCTGCCTGTTTATCCCTAACTCCCTCCCTCCCCCAACCCCTGTCAACCACAGATCTTTTTACTGTCTCCACAGTTTTGTCTTTTCCAGAGTGTCATATAGTTGGAATCATACAGCATGTAGCATTTTCATATTGACTCCTTTCAGTTAGTAATATGCATTTAAGTTTCCTCCATGTTTTTTCATGGCTTGATAGCTCATTTCCTGTTAGCACTGAATAATATTCTGTTGTCTGGATGTACCATAGTTTATCTATTCCCCTACTAAAGGACATCTTTGTTGCTTCCAAGTTTGGCAATTATGAGTAGAGCTGGTATAAACAGCTGTGTGCAGGTTTTTGTGTGGACATAAGTTTTCAACTCCTTTGGATAAATATCACAGGGCACAGTTTCTGGATTGCATGTTCAGAGTATGTTTGGTTTTGTAAGAAATGGCCAAACTATCTTCTAAGGAGGCTGTACCATTTTTATTTGCCACCAACAGTGAATGAGAGTTCCTGTTGCTCCACATCCTCAACAGCAGCATTTGGTGTTATTAGTGTTCCTGATTTTGACCATTCTATCAGGAGTGTAATGGTATCTTGCTGTTTTAATTTGCCTTTCCCTGATGAAATATAATGAGGAGCATCTTCTCATATACTTATTTGCCTTCTGTTTTTCTTCTTAAGTGAGGTATCTGTTAAGGTCTTTGGCCCATTTTAAAATTAGGTTGTTTTTCTTATTTTTGACTTTTAAGAGGGTTTTTTTTGTTTTGGGGGGGGGGGTTGGGTGTATTTTGGATAACAGTCCTTTCTCAGTTATGTGTTCTGTAAATATTTTTCCCAGTCTGTGTTTTCTTCTCATCCTCTTGACATTGTCTTTTGCAGAGCAGAAGTTTTTAATTGTAATAAAAGCTGACTTATCAATTATTTCTTTCATGGATCATGCATTTGGTGTTGTATCTAAAAAGTCATCACCATACTCAACATGCATCTAGGTTTTCTCCTAGGAAATTTATAGTTTTGCATTTTACATTTAGGTCTGTGGTCGATTTTGAGTTAATTTTTTGTGAAGACTGTAAGGTCTGCATCTAGATTCTTCTTTTTGGTATGCGGATATCCAGTTGTTCTGGAGACTATCTTTACTCCATTGTATTGCCTTTGCTCCTTTGTCAAAGATCAGTTTACTCTATTTATGTGGGTATATTTCTGGGTTGTCTTTTTCTTCCATTGATAAATTTGTCCATTCTTATGCCAGTACCACTCTGTCTTGTTACTGTTTACCGCTTTCTTTTTTTTTTTTTACTCTTCATTCCTACTGTATTTCTGAGTTATTATGTAGAATAATTTTCCCTGTGCCTGAAGAATATACCTTTTAGAATCCCATCTTTTGTAGACAGATACTTTATCCTATGCAAGACCCTGGGCTTGTACTTCTGTGGCTATGAGTTGTGTGTTTTTCCATTTTTGGCACCTGTGAATTTTCCTTCATTTTCCCTTGGCTATGTATTAAAATTTTTTTGTTCCTGTTTTATTCAGCATTTCTGCATATTTGTTTAGGCAGTATAGTTGTTAAAAACACATCTTTGTCAACACTACATTGTCACTCTTTTTAATTTTAGCCAATTTGGTGGGTATGAGGTGGTATATGAAATGTGGTTTTAATTTGTATTTCCCCAGTGACTAACAGTGTTGAGCCTCCATTTTTTGTGCTTTAGCTAAATTTTTTTGGATCTCCAGTTTTTTTTTTTTTTTTTTTTTTTTTTTAATTATTTATTTACTTATTTTTGCTGTGTTGGGTCTTCGTTTCTTTGCGAGGGCTTTCTCTAGTTGTGGCATGCGGGGGCCACTCTTCATCGCGGTGCGCGGGCCTCTCACTATCGCGGCCTCTCTTGTTACGGAACACAAGCTCCAGATGCGCAGGCTCAGTAATTGTGGCTCACGGGCTTAGTTGCTCCGCGGCATGTGGGATCCTCCCAGACCAGGGCTCGAACCCCTGTCCCCTGCATTAGCAGGCAGACTCTCAACCACTGCGCCACCAGGGAAGCCCCCATGGATCTCCAGTTTTATTCTGCTTCATGGTAGATTTTTATTTGGGGGGGGGAGTGTAAATTTTCTTCTGCTCTGAAGTTTTTTTATTTTTTAACATCTTTATTGGAGTATAATTGCTTTACAATGGTGTGTTAGTTTCTGCTTTACAACAAAGTGAATCAGTTACATATATACATATGTTCCCATATCTCTTCCCTCTTGCGTCTGCCTCCCTCCCACCCTCCCTCTCCCCCCCATCTAGGTGGTCACAAACCACCTAGCTGATCTCCCTGTGCCATGCTGCTGCTTCCCACTAGCTATCCACCCTGCGTTTGGTAGTGTATATATGTCTATGCAAGTCTCTCACTTCAACACAGCTTACCCTTCCCCCTCCCCATATCCTCAAGACCATGCTCTAGTAGATTTGTGTTTTATTCCCGTCCTACCCCTAGACTCTTCATGACATTTATTTTTCTTAGATTCCATATATATGTGTTCGCATATGGTATTTATTTTTCTTCTTCTGACTTACGTCACTCTGTATAACAGACTCCAGGTCCATCCACCTCACTACAAATAACTCAGTTTCGTTTCGTTTTATGGCTGAGTAGTATTCCATTGTATATATGCGCCACATCTTCTTTATCCATTCATCTGTTGATGGACACTTAGGTTGCTTCCATGTCCTGGCTATTGTAAATAGAGCTGCAGTGAACATTTTGGTACATGACTCTTTTTGAATTACGGTTTTCTCAGGGTATATGCCCAGTAGTGGGATTGCTGGGTCGTATGGTAGTTCTATTTGTAGTTTTTTAAGGAACCTCTATACTGTTCTCCATAGTGGCTGTATCAATTTACATTCACGCCAGCAGTGCAAGAGTGTTCCCTTTTCTCCACACCCTCTCCAGCATTTATTGTTTCTAGATTTTTGGATGATGGCCATTCTGACCGGTGTGAGATGATATCTCATTGTAGTTTTGATTTGCATTTCTCTAATGATTAATGATGTTGAGCATTCTTTCATGTGTTTGTTGGCAATCTGTATATCTTCTTTGGAGAAATGTCTATTTAGGTCTTCTGCCCATGTTTGGATTGGTTGTTTGTTTTTTTTAATATTGAGCTACATGAGCTGTTTATATATTTTGAAGATTAATCCATTGTCTATTCGTTTGCAAATATCTCCTCCCATTCTGAGGGTTGTCTTTTGGTCCTGTTTATGGTATCCTTTGCTGTGCAAAAACTTTTAAGTTTCATTAGGCCCCATTTGTTTTTGTTTTTATTTCCATTTTTCTAGCAGGTGGGTCAAAAAGGATCTTGCTGTGATTTATGTCATAGAGTGTTCTGCCTGTGTTTTCCTCTAAGAGTTGGATAGTGTCTGGCCTTACATTTAGGTCTTTAACCCATTTTGAGTTTATTTTTGTGTATGGTGTTAGGGAGTGTTCTAATTTCATACTTTTACACGTACCTGTCCAGTTTTCCCAGCACCACTTACTGAAGAGGCTATCTTTTCTCCACTGTATATTCTTGCCTCCTTTATCAAAGATAAGGTGACCATATGTGTGTGGGTTTATCTCTGGGCTTTCTATCCTGTTCCATTGACCTGTATTTCTGTTTTTGTGCCAGTACCATACCGTCTTGATTACTGTAGATTTGTAGTATAGTCTGAAGTCAGGGAGCCTGATTCCTCCAGCTCCATTTTTCGTTCTCAAGATTGCTTTGGCTATTCGGGGTCTTTTGTGTTTCCATACGAATTGTGAAAGTTTTTGTTCTAGTTCTGGAAAAAATGCCAGTGGTAGTTTGATAGGGATTGCACTGAATCTGTAGATTGCTTTGGGTAGTAGAGTCATTTTCACAATGTTGATTCTTCCAATCCAAGAACATGGTATATCTCTCCATCTATTTGTATCATCTTTAATTTCTTTCATCAGTGTCTTATACTTTCCTGCATACAAGTCTTTTGTCTCATTAAGTAGGTTTATTCCTAGATATTTTATTCTTTTTGTTGCAATGGTAAATGGGAGGTTTTTTGTTTGTTTGTTTTCTTTTTTTCTTTTTTTTTTTTTTACGGTATGTGGGCCTCTCACTGTTGTGGCCTCTCCCATTGTGGAGCACAGGCTCCAGACGCGCAGGCTCAGCGGCCATGGCTCACGGGTCCAGCTGCTCTGTGGTATGTGGGATCCTCCCGGACCGGGGCATGCACCCGTGTCCCCTGCATTGACAGGCAGACTCTCAACCACTGGGCCACCAGGGAAGGCCTGGGAGTGTTTTTAATTTCACTTTCAGATTTTTCATCATTAGTGCATAAGAATGCCAGAGATTTCTGTGCATTGATTTTGTATCCTGCTACTTTACCAAAATCATTGATTAGCTTTAGTAGTTTTCTGGTAGCATCTTTAGGATTCTCTATGTGTAGTATCATGTCATCTGCAAACAGTGACAGCTTTACTTCTTTTCTGATTTGGATTCATTTAATTTCTTTTTCTTCTCTGATTGCTGTGGCTAGAACTTCCAAAACTATGTTGAATCGTAGTGGTGAGAGTGGGCAACCTTGTCTTGTTCCTGATCTTAGTGGAAATGGTTTCAGTTTTTCACTATTGAGTATGATGTTGGCTGTGGGTTTGTCATATATGGCCTTTATTATGTTGAGGGAAGTTCCCTCTATGCCTTCTTTCTGCAGGGTTTTTATCACAAATGGATGTTGAATTTTGTCAAATGCTTTCTTTGCATCTATTGAGATGATCATATGGTTTTTCTCCTTCAGTTTGTTGATATGGTGTATCACGTTGATTGATTTGCGTATATTGAAGAATCCTTGCATTACTGGAATAAATCCCACTTGATCTTGGTGTATGATCCTTTTAATGTGTTGTTGGATTCTGTTTGCTAGTATTTTGTTGAGGATTTTTGCATCTATGTTCATCAGTGATATTGGCCTGTAGTTTTCTTTCTTTGTGACATCTTTGTGTCTGGTTTTGGTATCAGGGTGATGGTGGCCTCATAGGATGAATTTGGGAGTGTTCCTTCCTCTGCTATCTTTTGGAAGAGTTTGAGAAGGATAGGTATTAGCTCTTCCCTAAATGTTTGATAGAATTCGCCTGTGAAGCCATCTGGTCCTGGGCTTTTGTTTGTTGGAAGATTTTTAATCACAGTTTCAATTTCAGTGCTTGTGATTGGTCTGTTCATATATTCTATTTCTTCTTGGTTCAGTCTCGGCAGGATGTGCATTTCTAAGAATTTGTCCATTTCTTCCAGGTTGTCCATTTTATTGGCATACAGTTGCTTGTAATAATGTCTCATAATCTTTTGTATTTCTGCAGTGTGTGTTGTTACTTCTCCTTTTTCATTTCTCATTCTATTGATTTGAGTCTTCTCCCTTTTTTTCTTGATGAGTCTGGCTAATGGTTTATCAATATTGTTTATCTTCTCATAGAACCAGCTTTTAGTTTTATTGATCTTTGCTATCGTTTCCTTCATTTCTTTTTCATTTATTTCTGATCTGATCTTTATGATTTCTTTCCATCTGCTAAATTTGGGGGTTTTTTGTTCTTCTTTCTCTAGTAGCTTTAGGTGCAAGTTTAGGTTGTTTATTCAAGATGTTTCCTGTTTCTTAAGGTAGGATTGTATTGCTATAAACTTCCCTCTTAGAACGGCTTTTGCTGCATCCCATAGGTTTTGGGTCATCGTGTCTCCATTGTCATTTGTTTCTAAGTATTTTTTTGATTTCCTCTTTGATTTCTTCAGTGATCACTTCGTTATTAAGTAGTGTATTGTTTAGCCTCCATGTGTTTGTAGTTTTTACAGATCTTTCCTTGTAATTGATGTCTAGTCTCATAGCGTTGTGGTCAGAAAAGATACTTGATACGATTTCAGTTTTCTTAAATTTACCAAGGATAGATTTGTGACCCAAGATATGATCTATCCTGGAGAATGTTCCATGAGCACTTGAGAAAAATGTGTATTCTGTTGTTTTTGGATGGAATGTCCTATAAATATCAATTAAGTCTATCTTGTTTAATGTATCATTTAAAGCTTGTGTTTCCTTACTTATTTTCATTTTGGATGATCTTTCCATTGGTGAAAGTGGGGTGTTAAAGTCCCCTACTATGATTGTGTTAATGTTGATTTCCCCTTTTATGGCTGTTAGCATTTGCCTTATGTATTGAGGTGCTCCTATGTTGGGTGCATAAATATTTACAATTGTTATATCTTCTTCATGGATCGATCCCTTGATCATTATGTAGTATCCTTCTTTGTCTCTTGTAATGGTTTTTATTTTAAAGTCTATTTTGTCTGATATGAGAATTGTTACTCCAGCTTTCTTCTTATTTCCATTTGCATGGAATATCTTTTTCCATCCCCTCACTTTCAGTCTGTATGTGTCTCTAGGTCTGAAGTGGGTCTCTTGTAGACAGGATATATATGGGTCTTGTTTTTGTATCCATTCAGCCAGTCTGTGTCTTTTGGTGGAGCATTTAAAATCCATGTACATTTAAGGTAATTATCACTATGTATGTTCCCATTACCATTTACTTAATTGTTTCAGTTTGTTCTTGTGAGTCTTTCCCTTCTCTTGTGTTGCTTGTCTAGAGAAGTTCCTTTAGCATTTGTTGTAAAGCTGGTTTGGTGGTGCTGAACTCTCTCAGCTTTTGCTTGTCTGTAAAGGTTTTAATTTCTCCATCAAATCTGAATGAGATCCTTGCTGGGTAGAGTAATCTTGGTTGTGGGTTTTTCTCCTTCATCACTTTAAATATGTCCTGCCACTCCCTTCTGGCTTGCAAAGTTTCTGCTGAAAGATCAGCTGTTAACCTTATGGGCATTCCCTTATGTGTTATTTATTGTTTTTCCCTTGCTGCTTTTAATATTTGTTCTTTGTATTTAATTTTTGATAGTTTGATTAATATGTGTCATGGCGTGTTTCTCCTTGGATTTATCCTGTATGGGACTCTCTGTGCTTCCTGGACTTGATTAACTATTTCCTTTCCCATATTAGGGAAGTTTTCAACTAAAGCTCTTCAAATATTTTCTCAGTCCCTTTCTTTTTCTCTTCTTCTTATGGGACCCCTATAATTCAAATGTTGGTGCGTTTATTGTTGTCCCAGAGGTCTCTGAGACTGTCCTCAGTTCTTTTCATTCTTTTTTCTTTATTCTGCTCTGCAGTAGTTATTTCCACTATTTTAACTTCCAGGTCACTTATCCATTCTTCTGCCTCAGTTATTCTGCTGTTGATCCCATCTAGAGTATTTTTAATTTCATTTATTGTGTGGTTCACCATTGCTTGCTTCCTCTTTAGTTCTTCTAGGTCCTTGTTAAATGTTTCTTGCATTTTGTCTATTCTATTTCTAAAATTTTGGATCATCTTTACTATCATTATTCTGAATTCTTTTTCATGTAGACTGCCTATTTCCTCTTCATTTGTTAGGTCTGGTTGGTTTTTACCTTGCTCCTTCATCTGCTGTGTGTTTTTCTGTCTTTTCATTTTGCTTATCTTACTGTGTTTGGGGTCTCCTTTTCGCAGGCTGCAGGTTCGTAGTTCCCATTGTTTTTGGTGTCTGTCCCCAGTGGCTAAGGTTGGTTCAGTGGGTTGAGTAGGTTTCCTGGTTGAGGGGACTAGTGCCTGTGTTCTGGTGGATGAGGCTGGATCTTGTCTTTCTGGTGGGCAGGTCCACGTCTGGTGGTGTGTTTTGGGGTGTCTGTAGCCTTATTATGATTTTAGGCAGCCTCTCTGCTAATGGATGGGGCTGTGTTCCTGTCTTGCTAGCTGTTGGGCATAGGGTGTTTAGCACTGTAGCTTGCTGGTCGTTGAGTGAAGCTGGGTCTTGGTGTTGAGATATGGATATCTCTGGGTGATTTTTGCCATTTGATATTACGTGGAGCTGGGAGATCTCTTGTGGACCAGTGTCCTGAAGTTGGTTCTCCCACCTCAGAGACACAGCCCTGACGCCTGGCTGGAGCACCAAAGCCTTTAATCCACACGGCTCAGAATAAAAGGGAGAAAAAAATAGATAGATAGAAAGAAAGAAAGAAGGAAGGAGGGAAGGTTGGAAAGAAAGAAAGAAAGAAAGAAAGAGGATAAAATAAAGTAGTATAAAATAAAATAATTAAAATAATAAAAAATTATTAAGAAGAAAAATTTTAAAAAGTAAAAAAACAACAAAAAAAAACGGGATGGTCAGAACCCTAGGACAAATGGTGAAAGCAAAGCTATACAGACAAAATCTCACACAGAAGCACACACATATACACTCACAGAAAGAGAAAAAGGGGAAAAATAATATATCTTGCTCCCAAAGTCCATCTTCTCAATTTGGGTTGATTCCTTGTCTATTCAGATGTTCCACAGATGCAGGGTATATCAAGTTGATTGTGGAGCTTTAATCCGCTGCTCCTGAGGCTGCTGGGAGGGATTTCCCTTTCTTTTCTTTGTTCGAACAGCTCCGGGGCCTCAGCTTTGGATTTGGCCCCGCCTCTGCGTGTAGGTCGCCTGAGGGCGTCTGCTCTTTGCTCAGACAGGACGGGGCTAAAGGAGAAGCTGATTTGGGGATTCTGGCTCACTCAGGCCGGGGGGGAGGGAGGGGCACGGATGCGGGGCGAGCCTGCGGCGGCAGAGGCCGGCATGACCTTGCACCAGCCTGAGGCGCGCCGTGTGTTCTGCCGCAGAAGTTGTCCCTGAATCCCGGGACCCTGGCAGTGGCGGGCTGTACAGGCTTCCAGGAGGGGAGGTGTGGAGAGTGACCTGTGCTCGCACCCAGGCTTCTTGGTGGAGGCAGCAGCGGCCTTAGCGTCTCATGCCCGTCTCTGGTGTCCGCGCTGATAGCCGCGGCTCGCGCCTGTTTCTGGAATTCCTTTGAGTGGCGCGCTTAACCCCCTCTCCTCTCGCACCAGGAAACAGAGGTAAGAAAAAGTCTCTTGCCTCTTTGGCAGCTCCAGACTTTTTCTCGGACTCCCTCCTGGCTAGCCGTGGCGCACTAACCCCTTCAGGCTGTGTTCACGCCGCCAACCCCAGTCCTCTCCCGGCTTCCGACCGAAGCCCGAGCCTCAGCTCCCAGCCCCCTCCCGCCCCGGCGGGTGAGCAGACAAGCCTCTCGGGCTGGTGAGTGCTGGTTGGCACCGATCCTCCGTGCAGGAATCTCTCCGCTTTGCCCTCCGCACCCTGTTACTGTGCTCTCCTCCGTGGCTCTGAAGCTTCCCCCCTCTGCCACCCACAGTCTCTGCCCGCGAAGGGGCTTCCTAGTGTGTGGAAACCTTTCCTCCTTCACAGCTCCCTCCCACCAGTGCAGGTCCCGTCCCTATTCTTTTGTTTCTGTTTATTCTTTTTTCTTTTGCCCTACCCAGGTACGTGGGGAGTTTCTTGCCTTTTGGAAGGTCTGAGGTCTTCTGCCAGCGTTCAGTGGGTGTTCTATTGGAGGAGTTCCACGTGTAGATGTATTTCTGATGTATCTGTGGGGAGGAAGGTGATCTCCGCGTCTTAATCTTCCGCCATCTTCTGCTGACACCTGCTCTGAAGTTTTGATTGTCTTTTTTTTTTTGCTTTCTTCTCATTGTAGCTTCATATGTATGTGATATGCCTCATTATCTGCCCCATGCTGCCTTTCTCATTCTGGGGTGATTTTTTTCTGTGTTTAATCACCATGAGAATCCTCACTCTGTTCTGCCTGTTCCTTAATGGGCTCAGTAGTTTCCAACAGATCCTTTGTACAGCTTGGACTCTGGAGCTGGGTGTGATGTATTTGAGTTTCACTACTTATAAGAAATTTGAAGTTACTTGGTAGAGAATGAGGCTAGACAGGCTAGAGGAACCAAGGCTTTGAGCATTGAGTATGAGTGTTTATGAATAAAATCGGAGATCCAGGTGAGGAGAAAGTGTGGGTGAAAGTTTATTTAACACTTCTTTTGGATCCAGGTATCCATCTAGAAATCTTGATAATTGAAAATAGTAGTTGTACAACCACAAATACCTTAAGGAAAAATATGCTGAACTGAGGAAAACACAGAGTCTGCTTGTCTCTCTGTATATATTTTTAAAGAATTTTTAAAATAACATTTTCTAGGACAAGACTTTAGCACTTTGAAAAACCTGTCTTTGGATTCACATTGTCAGAGTCACAGTTTGGGTCTTTCTGTATAAAGACCCATGTAATTAACTGAATTTTTGAATTTTCATCTAGGTGTTTTCTACCCTTAGTGCATCAATTACTTGTGTTTAGGAAATACTAGAATTTTGAATATTTTCTCATCCAGGCCTTTTTTTTCTTTATTTTTTTTTTGGCCATGCCTTGCAGCATGCAGGATCGTAGTTCCCTGACCAGGGATTAAACCCAGGCCCCTGCATTGGGAGTGAGGAGTCTTAACTGCTGGACCTCCAAGGAAGTCCCCTCATCCAGGCACTTTTAAAAGGACTTTTTGGGTAGATGAGAATCATTTTAAGAATAGCTTTCTAAATATATTTACTTGGGGTCCTCACTTCAAACGGTTTAAAAAACCATTTCCTTATGAATAACCTGTTGCCTTTTATAAATAATTTTTCAGCAAACATTGAGAAGAATGTGCTACCTTACTATCAAAGAAATGGCTACCATCTCTGAGGATGTCATAATTGTCACAAGCAGGTATGTGAATAGTTAAAACCTAGGATGTGATACTTACATATTTAGTGCAGTATTTGGTGTTCTTTTTCTGTTAATTTTACTTATTGACTGTAAGAAAGCCAGTAGGAATTTAAAAGAACATAATGTCTTAAAGTATTCTTTTCTAAAATGTGGTTGTCATGTGAAAACCATCTCTGTCTAATAAAGCTGAGAAAGAAGTCACAAAGGATAATACTAATAGATTTGATTACATTTTAAAATGTCATAAAAATATATAAACAAAACTAAAAAGTAAATGATACATTGAAATAAAATATTTTAAAAATTTTATTTTATATTAGAGTATAGTTGATTTATGAAAAAAATATAACAAGCACATCAAAAGGCTAACATCTGTAATATATAAAGAACTCTTATACTTCATAAAAATCCAAGTGATACTTCATAAAATAATCAATATAAAGAATCTAAATATCTTTAGTCATTCTCACTAGTAACCAAAAAATGTAATTAAAAATTCAAGAATGAGTTACAATATTATGTTGTTTTTTTTTGTGCTTTTTAAATTCAATTTTCAAACTAAAAAAAACAACAACCCCATAACAACTCCCCCATTTCTCCCACTCCCCCCCAGTCCCTGCCTCTGGGAAACCACTAATCTGATCTCTGTATCTATGTACCTATGAGCCTGGTTTTATGTATGTATTTATTTATTTAGATTCCACATATAAGAGAGATCATATGGTATTTGTCTCTCTCTGTCCGACTTATTACACTTAGCATAATGCTCTCAAGGTCCATACATGTTGTCACAAATGTCAAGATTTCATTCTTTTTTAATGGCCGAATAATATTCCAGTGCATATATGTACCACAATTTCTTTATCCATTCATCTGTTGATGGACACTTAGGTTATTTCCATATCTTGGCTAATGTAAATAATGCTGCAGTGAACATGGGAGTGCATATATCTTTTTGAATTAATGTTTTCTTCAGATAAATACCCAGAAATGGAATTGCTGAATCACATGGTAGTTCTATTTTAATATTTTGAAGAACCTCCATACTGTTTTCCATAGTGGCTGTACCTGTTTACATTCCCACCAGCAGTGCAGAGGGTTCTTTTCTTCATGTCCTAAACAACACTTGCTGTTTCTATGGTTTTTTTGTGTGTGTGTGGTACACGAGCCTCTCACTATTGTGGCCTCTCCTGTTGCGGAGCACAGGCTCCGGACGCGCAGGCCCAGTGTCCATGGCTCACGGGCCCAGCTGCTCTGTGGCACGTGGGATCTTCCCAGACCGGGGCACGAACCCGTGTCGCCTGCATCGGCAGGTGGACTCTCAACCACTGCGCCACCAGGGAAGCCCCTGTTTCTATCTTTTTGATAGTAGCCATTCTAACAGGTGTGAGGTGATAGCTCATTGTGGTTTTGATTTACATTTTCCTGATGATTAATGATGTAGAGCATCTTCTCATGTACTTGTTGGCCATCTGTATGTCTTCTTTGGAAAAATGTCTGTTCACATCTGCCCATTTTAAATCAGATTGTTTTATTGCTTTGAGTTTATGAGTTCTTTATAAATTTTGAAAAATTATAATATTTTGCCAATCAAATTGGCAAAAAAGAAAAAAGGCAGTCAATACTTGTAAGAGATATTGATATTCTTGTATACAGGAGGTAGAATAATAAATTGATTCAGTTCTTTTAGAAAGCAGTGTGGCAGCATTTGTTGAATGTTTGCAAGGGTTTTTCCCTTTGATGCAGTAATTCCACATCTATGGAATTATCCACAGAAAACAAAAAGAGATAGCACAGAACTACTTATATACAATGATGCTTATTGCAACACTGTTTACACTAGCAAAAAGGAATAAACAACTTGAATGTCTGACATTGTTAAAAATGATCTAATTAATCATGTTATAGTCATATTATGAAATATTTTAATTTTTTGAATATATTTTTGAGACACCTTTAATGATATGGAAAAGTCTTCAATAAAGTGCTAAATGAAAGTTGGATTCAAGTCTGTGTATTCCCTGTAGGCTCTTTTAAAAATATTCTAAGTATGTATATAAAAATATATGATTGGATATACACTGATATATTACCAGTAAGTTATCTCTCAGTGTTTGGAATTGTGGCTATTTATTTTCTTTAAACTTCTGATAATTTCCAAATGTCCTAGAATGAGTATGTATAATTCAGAGTTCTAAGATATATAACAAATGTTATTTAGAAAATAGTCATTAACAGTTATTAATATATAGTTGTAGTTAATAGTTACTAATGATAACTCATTCAAGTGAATCTGGTATTTGTACAAGAAAATAAATTTTGGAGGAGGGTACTTAACGTTTAACCAGCAATTGCGTTGAATGTAGTTTCATAATATTAGTAAAGCTTTCAGCTGAAAATAATACAAAGCCAGAATTAAATAGTAACAAACAAAATAAGCACAGAGTAGCTGGTGTTGGTTCAGTAGTTCAGTAGTGTCAGGGCTGGTGTCTCTTAAATTCTTTGGGACATCCTTACATTATTGCAAAATAAGATGCCTGAATTACTGGCAGTGCACCATTCAAGGTGGGAGGGGTACCGGGAAGGGGGCCAGAGAGAGCCAGCACTGTCTGCCCCGTTTATCAGGTATGCAAAAGCTTTTCCCAAGGCAATTTTTAGATTTTATTTGGCACAGCTGCGTTATGACTAACCTTAGGAGGCCAGGAAAGTGAGTATATAGCTTTTATAGCCCAAGGGGCAGGCTTGGGAGAAGGGAGGGTATTAAAAATGGGTACTGGATTAGTCAGCTAACAGTGTGTGGCACAAATACAAAACAAAAAAATCTTCACTTAGATTGCTAGATTCACTAAATATTGGAAAAATTAAAAATAGATTAATCAACTGTTGATTGAGGGTTTTTCGTTCCTTTGTTTAGCTGTTAATACTTCCATCTGAGTCCTCTTAGGCCGCTTTGAATTATGGTTTGCTTCTTGTTCGTTTTAAGTGATTAGTAGATGTAGTAGGCAGAATAATGCCCCCTCCACCCCCGAGATAACCCTGTCCTAATTCCTAGGACCTGTGAATATATTACATTACATGGCAAAGGGGAATTAAAGTTGCTAATCAGCAGATAGGGAGAGTATCCTGGATTATCCAGGTGGGCCCAATATAAGGATAAGAGTCCTTAAAAGAAGAGGGAGGCAGAAGAAAAGGGTCAGTAAAGAGATGTGATGATGGAAGCCGGCTCAGAAGGATGCACTGTTGTTGCTGGATTTGGAGGTGGTGGAAGGGGGGGGCTATAAGCCAAGGAACATGGGTGATGTGTAGAAGCTGGAAAAGGCAAGGAAATGGATTTACTCCTACAGCCTCCAAAGAGGAATGCCATGCTGCTGACACCTTGATTTTAGCCCATTGAGACCTGTGTTGGACCTCACCTTACAGAACTGTAAGGTAAAGAAATGAATGTTGTCTTAAGCCTCTAAGTTTGTGGTAATTTGTTACAGCAGAAGTAGAAAACTAACAGATTTTTGCAGTATTTAAGTATATCAAATCAATACATTGTATACCATAAAGTTACACAATGTTATATGTCACATATCTCAAAACTAGAAAAAAAAAAAACTAATAGAGACTTTGGTACCTGGAAGTGGGGTGCTGCTGTAACAAATACCTAAAAATGTGGAAGTGGCTTTGTGATTGGGCAGTGAGCAGGTGCTGGAAGAGTTTTGGGGAACATGATAGAAAAAGCCTACACTGCCTTGAACAAACTGGTAGAAATATGGGCGTTAATGACTCTGATAGACTCAGAAGGAAGTGAGCAGGATAGAGAAAACATTTATCATACAGCGTTGTGAACAGACTGTTGATAGAAATATGGCCGTTAAAGGTGTTGCTGGTGAAGGCTTAGAAGAAAATGAAGAAGGTATTAGAAACTGGAGGGAAGGGGATCCTTGTTATATTGTGGCAGAAAGCTTAGTGGCATTGTATTCTGCAGTTAGGTGGAAAGCAGGGCTTGTAAGCAATGAATTTGGATATTTGTTTTTCTTTGTTTTTTTTTTTTTTTTTTTTGCGGGGGGTGTAGGCGGGCCTCTCACTGTTGTGGCCTCTCCCGTCACGGAGCACAGGCTCCAGACACGCAGGCTCAGCGGCCATGGCTCACGGGCCCAGCCGCTCCGCGGCACGAACCCGTGTCCCCTGCATCGGCAGGCGGACTCTCAACAGCTGCGCCACCAGGGAAGCCCTGAATTTGGATATTTAACTGAGATTTCCAAGCAGAATGTTGAGGTGTGGCTTGGTTTCTTTTTGCCACTTGTAGAAAAATTTGAGAGTAGGGTAATAAATTGAGGAGAGACCTGTTAAACATGAACCAGGAGATCTTGATAAATACCAAATCATTATGTCGCACACCTGAAACTAATATAATGTATGTCAATTACATCTCAAAAAACAAAAATAAACCAGGAGTTGTTGATTTTGGAAATTGTCAGCCTACCAAAATGGCAAAGGATGCTAAAATCAAGAGATGTGTGTTGGGAAAGCCTTCTCTAGAGAAAAAATCAGAATTACTCTACAGCCTTTTCCTGAAACCTCAGGAAGATTAAAAGGTCAGTGTATTCACTCACTCAGAACACTGAGAGATGGAGGGTGTGACTCATAGATTCCCTCAGCATCTAAGCAGAAGCCAAAAATAGAGATGGGATTATCTAGGCAAAATCTGTGGAGGAGCCTCTTGTCTAGTGGAGTGAATCTCTGTACGTATATGGTAGTCCCGCGAGGCTCTTGAGAATCTTATACCAGCAGAAACACTGCCAGCTTGGACTGAAAGGAACAGAGAGGTGAAGTGAAAGAAGGCTATCAGAGCCCCAAAATTCTACAGGCAGGAGACAGGCTGATAAGACTCCTCAGCTTTAAACACAAGCTGCCCTTTTTAAAAAGGAAGGATGGCTCAGAGGGTGGAGGCCCATAAGGTAGAGCTGAGAACCATAGTGAATTCTGCCATGACTTGAAACCTCTTCCAGTTTGCCTGGCTGGATTTCATAATTGCTTGGGACCAGTAACTCTTTTTTATCCTTCCATTTTCTCTTTTTGAACAGGAATGTCTATATGTGTTATCTTTGTGTTTCAGAGCAGGGAACTTGTTTTTTAGTTTCACATGTCCATGCATGGAGAGGAATTTTGCCTCAGGATAAATTATACCCAAACTCACCCATCCCTGATTTAGATGATTTTTGATGATAAGATTGGGACTTTTGAGTTGGGTGAGATTTTGGACTTTTTTTTTTTTTTTTGACTGCACCACACGGCATGTGGGATCTTAGCTCCCCAGCCAGGGAT
Organism: Kogia breviceps; assembly: GCF_026419965.1. Taxonomy (NCBI): domain Eukaryota; kingdom Metazoa; phylum Chordata; class Mammalia; order Artiodactyla; family Physeteridae; genus Kogia; species Kogia breviceps. Next base: position 22,073,029 of record NC_081318.1, read on the forward strand.
TGAACCTGCGCATTGGAAGATGGAGTCTTAACCACTGGACTGCCAGGGAAGTCCTGAGATTTTGGACTTTGAGTTGATGCTATAATGTGTTGATTTTGGGGGGATCTTGGGATGGGGTGAATATATTTTGCCTATGAGATGGATGCAGCCCTGCTGACATGATGATTTTAGCCCAGTGAGACCTAAGTTGGAATTCTAACCCATAGAACTAACTGTAAGATAATAAATACATTTTTGTTGTTTTAAGCCACTAATTGTGGTCATTTGTTATAGCAGGAATAGAAAACATATATTAGATGACCATTCTACATACATAGACAATTGTGTTAGCATGGTAAGAAATCATGGATATTGAGAAAACCTGAAGGCAGACACTTCACAAAAGAGTATATACAGATAGCCAATAAGCACATGGAAATGTTCTCAATATTATTAGTCATCAAGGAAATGAAGATTGAAACCTCAGTGAAATACCTTTTCATACTCACTAAAATGGTTAAAATAGAAAAGCCTGACAGTACCAAAATCAACAAGACTGCTCCAATACCAAGTATGGAACGTGGTGTATGGAACAGTCGAAGCTCTCCTACATTGTAGGTGGGAATGTAGAATGAATGATACAACCACCACAGAAAAAGTTTGGTAGTTTCTTATAAAGTTAAACATATACCTACCCTGTGACCAGTAATTCCACTGCTAAGTATTTACCCAAGAAAATGAAAATCTTTGGCCACAATAAAGACTGTATAAGAATTTCATCGCAGCTTTGTGATAGCCCTAAACCAGAAACAACCCAAAAGTTCATCAACAGGAGAATGGTTAAACCAACTGTGTTATATTAATACAGAGGATCACTACTCAGCAATAACAAGGAACAAATTGCTATTTCAAGCAACAACACAGATACATTCCTAAAATAATACGTTGGAACAAAAGAAAACACACAGAAGAATACATGCTGGATGATTCTATTTATATAAATTCTAAGACCAGTCAAAACTCAGTTGTGACAGAAACCAGAAGTCTGGTACGTTGGAGGAAACTGACTGGAAGTGGGCATGAGAGAACTTTCTGAGGTGATGGAAGTGTTCAGTATTTTATTTTGGGTAAAGGTTATATGAGTGATCACAGTTGCCATCTAACTGAACACTTAAGCTGGCATTTTTATTGTATATAAATTTACAACTCAGTTAACAAAAAGAAAAACATGAAGAGATTTAGTTAGTGGCTTAAGGATGGTCAAGTATATTGACAATCTGGTTATACTGTTCTACCCCCGTCTGATGAGACTCATCAGTGAAAAGCTGCATCTGAAGATTGCTTAGAATTCTGGAAATGAGTCCTGAGGAAAGACCCATCACTCACATGGGGAGTAGCATGGGGGAATGGGTTTCAATATGTGATTAGTTACATCCCTAGTCTCAGAAAATCAAATGAACGGTTCATAGGCCATGGTTTAGGAAGAAATAAAGAGGCTGTAGAAACGGCTGTCTGGCAGGCAGTTTTGATATCAGTTGTGGCAATAACGTGAGGATTTGGGCAGGGGGAGGATAATACTTAGCTTCCTGAGGGAACCAAGAAGCTAAGACCATCCACAGACTTGGTAAGAAATATTCAAGCCTGAAACAACTTTTCTGTTTGAATGGTGCTGCTGTCCCTGACATTATGTCTGCCAGGACTTGGTGTAGAGCAAGAAAGGAAATGAGATACTGTTCTAATCTGACTTAGCCACCACTGTAGTGAAACTTCTCTCTCAGAAGTTTCCAGTAATCTCTTAATTACAAAATCCCAAAGCTGATTTTTCAGTCTGTATTTTAATTGACCTCTCTCTTAGTTTCAATATGGTTAAACACTCCCTGAAGTTCTACCGTCTTTGGCTTTCAGAACCATAGTCCTGAATTTCCTCCCATCTCTGATTATTCCATTTTATTCTTCCACAGAAGTGGCTGTTTTATTCTGCCTGTCACCCTAAATATTGGCGTTCCCTGGGGTTCACATCAATGCTTTTGCCATTTCCCAAACTCATCATGCTATTTGATACCCTGTATCACTGTACATGTTTCTCCCTGTGCCTGCATTTATCCTATTTCCTTTTCCACAAAGCTGAAACAGCATTTTACGTATTGATTTTCCTGTTCTTGACAGATTAGTCATTGTCTCTTCTGCTGTTGTTATAACACTTTGTTTTAACCTCTATTCTAGTGTTTAGTACATTGTGCTGTAATGATTTGTTTACATGTTTTTCTACCCTCTGTACTGTTAGTTCCTTGAGAGCAAAAATTATATCATATATGACTTTGTATCATTAATTCTTAGAAAAGTGCCTTGCATGTATTAGACACACATTAAAAGTTTGTTTCATGAATTAAGCACAGGATAATCCATTTTCTCACTTCAGTTAAGGGGGCTGAAATCATAAGGATTATTTGTCTTTCTCTATCTCAAGGCAGCACTCACACATATGAAGAAGTGGAGAAATATGGGTGTATCAGTTGGGTTTCTCCAGACAACAGAACTAATAGGATATATATAGATATATAGAAAGAGATTTACTATGAAGGATTGGCTCACGCAGTTATGGAGGCTAAGCCCCATAATCTGCTCTCTGTAAACTGGAGGCCCAGCAAAGCCAGTGGTGTAGTTCCAGACCAGACCTGAAGGCCTGGGAACCAGGAGTCCTAATTTCCCAGGGCAGGAGAAGATGGATGTCCCAGCCCAAGCAGAGAGCAAATGCTCCCTTCCTCTGCCTTTTTATTCTATTCAGGCTCCTAACGGATTACACGATGCCCATTCATATTGGTGAGGGTGATCTTTACTCAGCTTAATGATTCAAATGCCAGTCTTCTGGAAGCACACTCATAGACACACCCAGAAATAATGTTTTACCGGTTATCTGGGCATCCCTTAACTTGGTGAAGTTGACACAGAAAATTAACCATCACTGTGGGTTTAATGGGAGTTGAAAAACCTTTCTGTATCCTGCCTCTTTCCTGCCCATTTGATAAGCAGACTGCCCTGATTTACTTGGATTCATACTTATTCTCTTTTAAAATGAAATTGTGGAAAACTTTTGAGAGAAAATCATGAAAAGGATGCCAAGTCATAAAACTCCTTTCTCCAAAGCCTAATGAAATGAACACCAATGAGTAAAAGGGAAAGTCAGCGGACTTTTGATTCTAGCCAAGATGGAGTAAGGCCACAGCAGGCCATGTCTCCCAATGATCACAACAAAAACCTGTGGACAAAAGTACAGGAAGTGACTACCTGAGGCCTTTGAAAACTGAATAATAACAGTGAATTTGAGGAGAGGAAACAGTAATTAATGAATAACCAGTGTGGTAACAGTGAGTTTCATGTTTATTTTTCCTCTTTATACCCCATGTTTGACCCAAGAGCAGGATAATTGGAGAACTGTACAGTGGGAGGAGTCAACAAAGGCAGAAGCCCATCTCTCTAGCCTGAGCACAAGTTAAAGAAAAGACCCCTGAAAGCTGGAGAGCATGGGGGAGAATCCTTGTTTGCTTGTTATTGTTTTTTTGTTTACTTTCTGGTCCTGCCTTGAGACCAGCCCTAGTTGTGGAACACTACTATGACATGACAGCAGTATTTCAGACACCTGAAACCCTGAGATAAGACCTGTCTCTGAGAAAACGGGCCCCTGGGATGTGAAGAGTGGGGGGAAATCCACGTTACAGTTGACCCTTGCAACAGGAGTTTTGAGCTCTGCAGGTCCACTTACACACGGATCCTGAGGAACCACGTATAGGGAGAGCTGAATATAAGTTATATTCAGATTTTCGACGTGTGTGGAGGGTTGGCACCCCTAACCCCTGCATTGTTCACAGGTCAGCTGTATTTTTTTTTCCTTCCTTCTTTTATCTCTTTGTCTTGAGGTCTTGCTTCCAAAGAATTGTGCAGTAGCATAGGGAGCTAAAACTCTGAGAGAATCTCATATTTCTGGTGAGAAGAACTGGGAAAAGGAGTCCTTGAGAGCCAGAGAGTGTGAGAGAAATGACATGCACAGAAGGCCACGCAGAACTTGAGATCTGAAACTGCCTTGAGTGCTTGGTAAAACAAAAGTCAGCATTCCTCCAAGGCTTTTAACAGGACTCAGAGTCTCATGACATAATATTCAGAATCTCCAGATACAATCCAAAATGAGTTAACCAGGAAAGTCTGACCAGTTCTCAAGGGAAAAGATAATCAATAGATGCCAGCCCTGTTATTACCTAGATGTTGGGATTATTAAAGACTTGAAAGCAGCTAATACAACCATGCTCCATAAAGGTGAACACTCTTGAAATGAATAGAAGAGTAGAAATTCTCAGAGAACTATATATATAAAAAAGAACCAACTGAAAATTTTAGAAATGACAAAGTACAACATGCAAAATAAAATTCATTGGCTGGGCTCAATAGTAGAATAGAGATGTCAGATGAAAGCATTAGTGAACTTGAAAGTAATTCAGTAGAAATAATTCCAACTAAGAATAAAGAAAAAAGATGGAAACCAAAAATAAACAGCCCCACTGACCCATGGGACTGTATCAAAGGTTCTTACATTCATGTCATTGCAGTCCCTGAAGAAGAGGAAAGAGGGATTGGTGCTGAAAATTTTTGAAGAAATTATAGCTGAAAACTTCCAAATTTGGGGAAAGACATAACTTTACAGATTCAAGAAGCTCAGTGAAGCATATGCAATATAAAGTCAAAGGAACCCACACCCAGATCGTAACGAAACTGCTGAAAACCAAAGATAAAGGAAAACTCTTGAAAGCAGTTTGAGAAAAATGACTCATTACATATAAGGAAACTTCAGTTTAAAATACTGTGGGAGGACTTCCCTGGTGGCACAGTGGATAAGACTCCACGCTTCCAACGCAGGGGGCCTGGGTTTGATCCCTGGTCGGGGAACTAGATCCCACACGCATGCTGCAGCTGAGTTTGCATGCCACAACTAAGGAGCCTGTGTGCTGCAACTAAAGAGCTGGGTAGCTGCAACTAAGGAGCTCTCCTGCTGCAACTAAGGAGCCGGTGAGCCTCAACTGAAGGAGCCCTGGAGCCCCAGTGAAGGACCCCACATGCTGCAACTAAGGAGTCCACCTGCCGCAACTAAGACCTGGTGCAACCAAATAAATAAATATTTTGAAAAAATACTGTGGATTTCTCATCAGAAAACACAGATGTCGGAAGATGGTGGAACACCGTTGTTTAAGTACTGAAACAAAAGGAAATGACAACCCAGTAGTCTGTATCCACAAAAAATATCTTTCAGGAGTGAAAGTGAAATAAAGACTTCCTCAGATGAAGGTAAATCAAGAGTATTTGTCACCAGCAGACCTACTCTGAAGGAAATATTAAATGAAGTGTTTTAGGCTGAAGGGAAATGATACTACATCTTTGTAGTACTGAAAGAAAACAAAAAGCATAATTGTTAACCCAGAATTCTGTGTTCAGCAAAAGTAGCTTTCAAAAACAGTTGGCATAAAAGCAATTTCAGACATGAAAAAGCTGAAAGATTTAATCTGTAGCTTTTTGTTTTTCTTCTAAGGTCTATGGACCTAAATATAAAACCTAAAGCTAGAAAACCTCTAAAAGAAAACATATGGAAAAATCCTTGTGACCTTGAATTAAGCAAAGATTTTTGAGATATAACGTCAAAAGCTTGATCCATAAAGAAAACAAAAAGACAAACCACAGACTGGAAGAAAATACTTACAAATTATATATAATAAAGGACTGGTATCTAGGGCATATAAAGAGCTTTCAAAATTAAATAATGAGAAAACAATACAATAAAAAAGTGTAAAATCTGTGAACAGACACCACTAAAGAAGATATATACATGGCAAATAAAGCAAATGAAAAGATGTTCAACCTTGTTAGTCATTAGGGAAATTCAATTTAAAACCACAATGAGATACCACTATACATCTTTCAATTGACTAAAAATTAAATAGACTGACTTTAGCAAATATTGCTAAGGATGAGGAGGAATTGGATCTCTGGTAGGAATGTAAAGTGGTGAAATCATGTTAGAAAACATTTTGCAGTTTCTTAAAAAGTTAAACATGAACCTACCATAAGATCCAGTTCGTTCACTTCTAGATATTAACCCAGGTGAAATGAAGCAAAAGTTAAATGGAGGCTTTTGGGGTATAGAGATTTGGAAAGAGCATTATGTCCAATGTTTCCTTGAAAAGGGGGCTAAACAAATTGCAAGTTCAGCAATTTATCTGAATCCTTTAGAGTGCTGACTCTGATATCTCAGAGTAACCAGCTGGCTCAAAACCTAAAGAGCCCAGAGCTTACAGGGTTAGATGAGATGTGAGCCCTGGTTTACTGGACAAGATATGGCTGATACCAGTAAGAAGAGTTCAGCTGGGCTGATTGCTGAATTGGTGGAGACCGAGTATACACTATCTAGAGAGAGTGAAGCCCCTCGGTGCCACAAATACAGGGCGGTCTGAACCTTTATAGGCTTGTTGGTTCTTCTCCATGGACCCAACCGAGCCCTTATAGAGCATTTGGGAGAGTCCTGAGGGAGACTCTTCCCTCAGGGTAAAGAACTGGGAGCAGGGAATAACAGCTACCCTGGCAGGGATATTGACCTGCCAATGTATCCTTTTCCTCCCTTTCCCCTCTGAAAGAAAAACCTTAAGCTATAGGAGGAATGGCAACACACACTCATCTTTAGATATTGGTGAAAATTCATTGCAGTTGTGGGAAGGGAACGGGGAAAAACTTTCTACCTCTGGGGGAGTGATAAGGATATGCACTGAGTCTACTGCAGTTCTAGAAGGGGCAGAAGTGAAGGCCACAACCCTAAGATCCAGGAACAGGGTGCCTGCCTAAGACAGCCTTAATTAGAACAACAAAGAACAGCCTCCCATCCCTACCTGCCCACTGCACTGAGGGATAAGTAAGTAACCTGCAAGAGACCAATCCTCTCTGAGGGGCTGGGGGAAGAAAATACCAAAAGCTGAGGGTAATCATTGAAAAAAAAAATACTCTGTCACACCAGCCCTCAACCTAAACATAGGGTATCACTAGAGGAATTTGAAGCCAAGCTTGGGGAGCACTGAGTGTTACAAGAGCAACAAGAAACCAAACCCAGTCCAACTCCCAAAGAGATTAATTCAAACCCCTGAGCTAATGGCTTAGCAGGAGGAAACGTGTCCGCACTTCAAGGCATGTAAAACATTTACTTCATCCCTGCTGTTGTTCAGATGTTTGGCTTTCAACAACAAATTAGGAAGCCTAAGAAAAAAAAGAAAAAAAGAATACTCTCAAGAGACAAAGCAGTCAGCAGAACCACAGTCACCACTATTCAACATTGTACTAGAGGTATTAAGCAATGCAGTTAGACAAGAGAAACCAATTCGACACATAAGAGTAAATTAACGAAGAAATAAACTCTCTGTTTTTAGATGATGTGGTAGAATACCTGGAAACCCTAGACAATGATGAATTCAAACAATATAATTCAGTGGGGTAGCAGGATATAAAATTAACACACAGAAATCAGTAGCCTTTATGTAATCAAACAACACGCATAGAACCCCATTGCAACAACAACAAAGATTAAATACTTAGGAATAATTTTGACAAAAAATGCACAAAACTTATAAGAGGAAGAAAAAACTTGAAGCCCTGAAATGCTCAAAGTATACTTGAACAGATATAAAGGTATCCCGTTTTGAATAGGTCAGTTCAACGTTATAAAGATTTTAATCCTCCCTAAATTAATTTATAAATTCATTTCAATCCCAGTAAAAAATCCAACAGGTTATATTATAGAGTTAGAAAAGTTGATACTAAAGTTCATGTGGAAAAACAAACATGTAAGAATAGCCAGGAAATAACTGAAAAAGGGAAAACCGTGAGCAAGGACTAGCTCTACCAGTCAGTGAAATACTAAGGCCTGTACAGTTAGAACAGTGTGGTACTGACACGTGAATAGACAAGGAGATCAGTGGAGTAAAATTGTGTGATGACTACGTAAAGTGTCAACTCGGCCGTGCTGATCTACATTTTTCAGAATTCTCTGATACAAATGGAAAGTACAGAATTAGACCCAAAGACACATGGAAACTTAGTATATGACAAAGGTGGCATCTCTAATCACTGGGGTAAGCATGTACTTTTTAATGCATGTTTCTGGGACAACTGAGTAGCCACTTAGAAAAAGATAAACTTAGATCTGTGTTTCACATCATATACATGAGTAAACTCTAAAAAGATAAGGAGTATAAATTTTAAAAATTGAAACCATACAAGTACTAGAAGAAAACATGAGTATATTCTTCTTTAACCTTGGTGTAGGGAAAAGTTTTGTACTTATGACTAAAATCCAGAGGCAATAAAAGGATTGATAAATTTGACTACATAATTTTTTTTAATTGCATGACCCAAACACCATAAAATATAGATAGAATAAATCAGGGGTTTGCAGTAGGGCCAAGTTGTGGTATAAACAGTTATTCTTAATTTATTGTCATGGTATCCTACGTGACATTGCCATTCATTTTATGGCAAAAGCGGAGTGATAGTGGGCTCGTGACTAGGAGGGAGATGAGTAGTTTTATTATACTGTTCTTCCCCTAGGAGCAGACAGCCTGATGCTATAATGAGATGGCCTATTGAATGCTCAGCTGAGGTAGCAGGTTGGAGGAAGACTGTGAGGTTGGAGAATTCTCCAAGATGCCGTGTATCCATTGAATCGATTGCCAGTGTATGGTACTGTCACCAAGAAATAGAATAGGCAGGTCCAGAAATCAAGAGGTGGAAGTAGGACTGGCTCCTCTAACCCTCACTCCCAGTGACCCACTTGTAGAATTTATGCTTCCCATTCTCACCCCGAATGGGGATTAGAGGTCCCGGTTCCCAGGGGACAATGTTTTCAAGGGGTGAAAAGGGGGAAGCATTTAACCCATTGACTCCTGGTTCCCGTGGGTTGTGGATTGTCTCCAGCACAGAAACATCCCACACTTCTGGATTCTACATGTCTGAGTAACACGTTGGCAACCTAAGGCATCCCACACTGCAGAGTCAGAGCGACCGTGGGGCAGGAAGTGAGCCAGTTTGCACACTTGAAATGATGACTCCTATTGGGTCACTTTATGTTCTTCATGTTAGTGGACCAGCAGGTAATGAAAGGAGCTGCTATACTCGTAGAGGTAACTGACCTTGATCCCTATCAGGATCTAGGGTTGTTTCTATATAAAGGTGACAGAGAGGACTGTATCTAGAATTCAAGGTATTCACTTGAGTATATTTTTGTGTGTTCACGTATGGGAAAATGTTGACTAGGGACTAGGGAACAACCAACGGTCCAACCAGGGTAAATCCAACAAAGGCTCAGATCCCTTGGGATAAAGGTTTGAGTCACCTACTAGACACGTAACCAAGATGAGATGAAGGGCTGGCCAAGAGTGAGGGAAATAAAGAATGGGTGGTTATAGGAAGGAGATGATGAATATCAGTTATGGCTTTGAAATGTGTTGTAGCACTGTGGGTTGTACCATGTTCTTCTTATCTTCCAGTCTCTTGTATAAATAGTGGATGGTTACCATCTTGAAGACTCAGTGATAGATTAGATTCAATGGAAGACATGTTCAAAAGTGAGGGGTACAAAGGATGGGCTGTATTGGGTGCCACTTTTGAGCAACCTCCCGTTTCCTCAGCCTCATCTTTGGTTCCAGCTGTGGCTGTGGTCAACATTGCCATGTAGGGTCCAGCTCACTAGCATCAATAGTGCCTCACTTCAAGCATGTCCTGTGCGTTTTGCTTCCTGCCCTGCAATTTCTTGCACACTCACTGAACTCACATGTGTGAGTTAACATGTGAATGTTAAGAGAATGGGGAGTTAACACTCTGGGGTTAAATCTCTATCAGGGGCTAAGAGCTAGTGGATAAATTCTTTCCTTTACATCCCTTGAATGGTTTCTGAGATGTATTTCATTAGGCTCCTCAGAAGACTGGTCATTAAATAACCAGTTGCTTGTGGCATTGACACACTAGAGAAAACTTCTTTGGGTTGACTTTCCCTCCTCCTTTGTTTACTTCCTTATCTTTTACTTCTCCCTCAGAACACACTCCCAAATAAACTATCTGTATGTAATCCTTTGCTGTCAGGGCAGCCCAAGCTAAACAGAAGTACAGAGCAGGGGTTGGCAAACTATGGCCTGTGGGCAAAACTGTTGCTTCATTTTGTAAATAAAGTTTTATTGGAATGTAGCCGTGCCTTTTTGTTTATGCATTACTATGGCTACTTCCGTGCCATCAGCAAGCCAAGGAGAGAGGACTCAGGAACCAAACCTGCCAAGCCTCAGTTTTTTAATCTAATTGGAAAAATGCAAATATTTGTGAAAAAGACTGGTTGATAAATTATTTATCCCCAAACAATGGAAATCTGTGCTACCATTAAAAAGATATTTTAGATATACTATTTAGATATTTTAATATATATAAATATCTACAATTTTAAACCATCTGCCTATAAGGAAAGATTTTCAAGTTATATTACTAAGTAAGATTGAAGGTACCAGAAGAGTGGCGATCCATTGGCATGCATTTTAAAAAGTCTCTGTGGTTGCATGTATTTTAAGAACTTTCTTAAGAAAACTTAAGCAACTGTTCACAATGACTGTCTCCAGTTGAGTGGCAGGCACTACAGGGTAGGGTGGGTGAGGAGAGACTTAGACTTTATATTTTATACCTTTCTGAATACTTTGAAAATGGATTGTTATATGAGTGAAATACTCTACCTAATAATTGAAAAATGAACAAAATTGAAGGACTGTCAGTTATTCACAACTTTCTCCTCTTGGTGCCCTAATGGAGTGAGTTGGAGTTGGAGGCCATTTTGGATTATGTGAGGGAAGCTGAGTGAGGGAGGAGGTGGATAGTCAGTTTGAGGGTCGTATAAAGGCACAGAGGACAAGAGAAGGAAGGGTAAAAGAGTGACTAATCTAAAGGTTAAAAACCTTTTAAAATTACGGCCATGAAATTTTGTAGCTCAGTCCACACTCCTCTGCCTGTTTTTGCAGTTCCACAGAAAGGTCTGAAACCATTGACAATTATTTTAGAAAGCCATTCCTGAGAGAGTGAGACCTCATGAAGTAATCGTTTTAGTCAGTTTCTTTTAAAGAGTTATTTTTAAGTCTGAGGAGTTTTTGAGATTTTGGGGGATTTCAGCCTGAGGCTCTCTATATCATTGTCTGTTTTTTTATGCCAGTAATCAGTATCTAAAATTATTTATATATTTAGTTTATGTGAGTTTATGTGATTAATATCTCTTTTCCCACTGGAATGTAAGCTCCATGAAGGCAGACTTTGTTTTACTCACTGCCGTATTCACTGCCGTATTCTTTTTTTTTTTTACATCTTTATTGGAGTATAATTGCTTTACAATGTTGTGTTAGTTTCTGCTGTGTAACAAAGTGAATCATCTATATGTATACATATATCCCCATATCTGCCTCCCTTCCACCCTCCCTATCCCACCCCTCTAGGTGGTTACAAAGCACCGAGCTGATCTCCCTGTGCTATGCGGCTGCTTCCAACTAGCTATCTATTTTACATTTGGTAGTGTATATATCTCCATACCACTCTCTCACTTCATCCCAGCTTACTCTTCCCCCACCCCATGTCCTCAAGTCCATTCTCTATGTCTGCATCTTTATTCCTATCCTGCCACTAAGATCATCAGTACCAACTTTTTTTTTTTAGATTCCATATATATGCGATAGCATACTGTATTTGTTTTTCTGACTTGCTTCACTCTGTATGACAGACTCTAGGTCCATCCACTTCACCATAAATAACTCAATTTCGTTTCTTTTTATGGCTGAGTAATATTCCAGTGTATATATGTGCCACACCTTCTTTGTCCATTCATCTGTCTGTGGACCCTTAGGTTGCTTCCATGTCCTGGCTATTGTAAATAGTGCTGCAATGAACATTGTGGTACATGTCTCTTTTTGAATTGTTGTTTTCTCAGGGCATATGCCCAGTAGTGGCATTCGTGGGTCATATGGTAGTTCTATTTTTAGTTTTTTAAGGAACCTCCATACTGTTCTCCATAGTGGCTGTATCAATTTACATTCCCACCAACTCACTGCTGTATTCTTAAGATTTAAAATAGTCTTCTACCCAGTAGTTTTTATATTTATCCAAGGAAGACACTCAGTAAATACTCGTTTAATCAATAGTTGTATTAAGATAATTATGGGGACAAGTGGAATTAGCGAGGGGTGGACTCCACAAAAGAGAAAACTTTAATCTTATGGTAACCAATTTGATTTTTCTCAGTCTGACTAAGGACATGACTGGAAAGGAAGATGTGTACCGAGGCCCAGCCATCAGGGCTCTCTGCAGAATCACAGATGTAAGTTCTTTGTTTTACGGAGGTGTCAAAGGGGACGACCTATGTTTATCTGCAGGTGGCCATGTAAATTTAGTAGGATTCCCTGTCTGACTTTGTGAATCATCAGCAGAAGAGAAACATGACCACCAGAAAGGCTTTTGTGGCTCCAGGTTTTTTTTTTTTCTTTTAGATTGTTTTTTCCTTTTGTTTATTTAGATTATTCTATTTCTCTCTATGTTTACCCTCATGGACTTTTGTCATAGGGCACGTTGCTTGCAGGAGACAAAAACCCGTTTGAATTTAGCTTAAAAAAAAAAAAAAAAAAGCTTTGTTACAAAATACAAATCTCTCAGAATTTGAGGTAAAGTTTACAATCAGAACAGGAAGTAGGGCAGCTCTAAGGAACTCAGCAGCAGGATTCTCAGATATTTACTATTATGATCCATCATTTATCAGGCTCAAGCCCTCTCATTTAAGTATTTAAGAGAAACAGTCTGATTAGCCATCAGCCAGCCAGTGGCTTGTTATCTACCTGGGTCCAAATCAGGTGTTTAACCTTGACTTAGTCTGTTGTATTGGGAGGGATGAGGTTATAGAGTATGTTAGGCTGTCCCTTTCTTGGAACTCTGAGAAGGAAAGGTTAAAATGAAGGACAGGCTGGGCATTGCCAAGCAAATTGAATAATATTTCAGCCATATTCATGATTGGGTGTATTTTATGTATATGTTTGCAATCTTCTCAAATTTCAAAGGTTGAACAGGATTAAATGGTAAATGTGGGTCCTAGGAGGAGTAATAGAAATGGTTTAGTATTTTTCAATGCTCATTTACTTTATTGTGGTTGCTTTTGTTTTTAGCATTAAATTGATACCATAAGACTTGACCATTCCAGGGCTAGCTAAGACTCTCCATCTAAGTATTGATCTTGGTGTATTTACACATCCTTACTTACCTGCCACCACCTTCCCAGTGCTAAGCTTTCTTCCAGATAAATTAAAAAGAACTTTATTTTCAGAGGATTTCCTATTGAGGACTCAATATAGTAACATATTGCACATTTAATTTCTTATGAATCTAAAATAATCAGAGATTACAGTTGATTTATAGGACTCTCTGGGATCCATATAAAATACATGCCCTACACATAGGGGTATCTTCAGGACTTTAAAAGCATCCCCATTTAGGAATTTCTTTTATAATATCCCTGATGGGTTCAGCCTCTACTTGTGTATTTCTTCCGAACTGGAATTCTTCACTTTGAGATCGTTTATTTCATTGTGGAACAGTTATTCCTCTTCCTTACAAATGTTCCTTCTTGAAGCTACCACTTTGGGTTGTCTGAGTTTTGCCCTCTGGGATCTGATTATTATATGATAAGCCTTTTAATACATTCTAAATATTTGCACAGAGACAAATATGTGACTTGTTTTTGTAAATTATTTTGAAGTGGTAGTTTTGGATGAAAATGTTTTGCTTCAACCGCTTTTTCTTTATGAATGTTCTCAGGGAACAATGTTGCAGGCCATTGAAAGATACATGAAACAGGCCATTGTGGATAAAGTCTCCAGTGTATCGAGTTCAGCGTTGGTATCTTCCTTAGTAAGTGAACAAGTAACTGGTTCTCAGGCATGGTACAGTTTCTAGTTGCAAAAACAAAGTATCACTATGAGTCTCTTAAAAATGAAACATTTTAAAATATGTATACATTTCTGTTACTTTATACAGTAATGCTTTATCTGAAAGGGGAACATTGAGCAATTAAAATGGGCAGTTAAAAACATGAAATTTTCATGTTTGAAAGGTTTTGGTAATCAAAAAGCTATGTTGTACATATAATACAGATGGTGGGTTAGGGTGGGATGGGGATCAGGGAAGAAACTGAGCTAATCTCTTTCTTTAAATCTTCCTTTATGACCTGCCTTTCTTCCTCTTGTATCTTTGTCCTCTGCTTTTGTTGGTGCCCTGTGTCTGCAGTGTCCTTCAGTCCAAAGTCTACTTTCCTATTACTAAATTTCCTCCCAGGAAGTGCTGTTTGTTTTAGTAATATCTTTTCTTTCTCTTTTTTTTATCAAAACAAAATTTATTCATGACAGCCTATCACATTGTATTTGATTAAAATTGGTTACTAATGTGTGAATGGATTAGATCATCTGAATCACGAGAGTTGCTGGTTCTGGAATATAATTGGTCAAGTTTTACAGCAGGTACTCTACTTTTTTATGGTACTCTGTTTTTCCTTCCAGGTGAGTTTCCTGGAAGTAAAACCTATAATGTTAACATTATTTAAGTACCATCCTATTAATTATCCATTCCCTCCCTGTCCTTCCCCTCTCATTACTTCCCTTTATACACCTTTCCCAGCCCACAAACATATGCTCACCTTTGCAAAGGGGTCTTGGAGAAAGTATTTCAGGTTTATTTGTTGTCTCAGAGACTTGAAATAGACTTATAAAGCTATAACATTGTTTCTTTTTTTTCTGGAAATGTCTGTTAGTAATTTTCCAGGAAAATGAACTCATGTTTCTAAACTTTTAGTGACTATGCATGATCTGTTCTCAATTTTTTCTGTATTTAGCACATGATGAAGATAAGCTATGATGTGGTTAAGCGCTGGGTCAATGAAGCCCAAGAAGCTGCTTCAAGTGATAATATTATGGTCCAGGTACTGTCATTGAATCACCTTAGCTTATGTCTCCAGATCATCTTTCTTTAGCCCTACATTTTAGGGGCAGTTTATTGATTCCCCAGACGAGTATTAGCTAAAGGCTAATATTAAGCAGCATAATATTAAGTACGTATTAGTGCATATTCCCAAGTGAGTATCCCACTAATTATGATTACCACTGTAGGCCCTGCTATAGTGTTTAGTAGAAACTGTAGGAATGTTTGAGAAGATTCTTATATTCAGTGGTAGTTTGAGATGCTCATTCCAAAGGTCATAATTCATTTCAGTCCTTTGTTTGAAAAATAATTTGTGAAGATGGATGTTCAATTCCAAGCTTTTCAGGCCTTGGTTATACAAGACATTAGAAAAACAGTAAAGAGTAATTATCACTTTGTGAAGCTTTAAAACTTTTGTTGGAAAGATCTCCTTTTGATATTCATTACGCTATTCTTAATTAAAGGGAACAAGATTAAATTCTTAACTGGCAATTTTATGTAAAGTACTCCATTTATATTTGAGAGGGTACTTATTTATCCTCTTTTAATGTTTACTTCTCATGTTAGCATATTCCCTTATGAGGAAGTAGAGTAGTAATTTTTCCCTTGGGAAACATTCTCACCTTCCTAACTCTGATCATTGTGTTTTTACACAAAGTGCCATGATAATTACATGCCATAAGCCTACTTCAGGAGATTAATCCTTTAACCACTAACATAACCACAGATGATTTAAATCCACTAAGCAAGACCTGTAACACTGGTTAAAGCCTTGGACCTGAGAGCCTTTGTACTAACGATGGATGGGGCAACGCTGAACCTGCTAGAGCCATCTTCAGATTGTATGTCACCCCCTTAATACTTACCTAATCTGTATTAACAACTTCTGAGGGTAAATTAGAAACTCTTATCCTTTCAATCATGCCTGTGTTTGATTCAGTATGAAAAAGATATTCTATTTGTATACATTAAACTTGGGTATCTTTTTATTAAAAACGTATTTCCTTATGATTCTATATTTATGTAAGTTTTATCCTCTTCCTACTCAGCCTTCTCTCTATATCATATTCTTTTTCTTGTTCTTTAGTACCATGCGTTGGGGGTTTTGTATCACCTTAAAAAGAGTGATCGCCTTGCTGTTTCTAAGATGTTGAATAAATTTACTAAATCTGGTCTCAAATCACAGTTTGCCTACTGCATGTTGATCCGAATTGCCAGTCGCTTACTAAAAGAAAATGAAGAGGGGTAAGTGTTTTCAGCTAAATCTAAGTAATTTTCCATTTGCTGGTGAACATACCTCAGAGTTTATTTCCTTTATGAATATTTTTTGGGCAATGCCGATTTTACAGATGGATTTGGTGTTTTCCAAATTAAGAAAAAAATTATGGGATTCCAAGAATCACAACTTTTATTTTTAATGTATGCTCCAGCATATATACTTATTAACAGATTATGATTGCTAATAATACAATAAATAACAAACTGATATTGAACAAAAAATATTTATCATAGGTTATATAGTAACTAAATGTGAAAGCTGGAAGTGACATTAAGAATCATCTTGTTTATCTTTTTTATTTTTACAAAAGAGAATGTTGAAGTACTGCATTTAATAATTTATTTAAAACACATGAGGGAAGCTAGTAGAATTATACATTCATAAGGTTCTTATACTGTTCATGAAGTGTATAGTGTTTTAGTATCTGATGGTAGACTGTGATAATATAAGGATGAATACTGTAACCTCTTGAGTAATCACTAAAAAAACTAGGAGATATAAATGTCAACAGAGAAGAAAAAATGGAATATTAAAAAAAAAATTCAGGGCTTCCCTGGTAGTGCAGTGGTTAAGAATCCACCTGCCAATGCAGGGGAGACGGGTTTGAGCCCTGGTCTGGCAAGATCCCACATGCTGCGGAGCAACTAAGCCCGTGCACCACAACTACTGAGCCTGCATTGTAGAGCCCATGAGCCACAACTACCGAGCCCATGTGCTGCAGCTAGTGAAGCCCATGCGCTTAGAGCCTGTGCTCCGCAACAAGAGAAGCCACTGCAATGAGAAGCCCACGCTACAATGAAGAGTAGCCCCCGCTCACTGCAACTAGAGAAAGCCCACGTGTGGCAACAAAGACCCAACACAGCCAAAAAAAAAAAAAAATTTCAGCTGAGCTTCCTGCTTTCTGTAATGGTAGAGTAGCTTGGTTATATTGGCCCTCCTGCAAATAATGATTATATCATTAGTCCAAAACTGTGCTTCCCTGACACAAAAAACCCCACACTATTAGAAAGTACTGGTGAGTGGTGAAAAGCAGGCAAAGACTGGAGGGAAATTAATGCCTGGAAGACAGAAACTATACTGGGTGAGATTTGTGTATATATCTGGCTGGTCTCTGAGGACACTCCACAATTTTGGGGTGTGGGATCATAGAAAGCCATAGTATTTACTGGGCAGTGGGGACAGAACACAATTTGAAATTAGAAGAATGATGAAAATTTATGGTGGAAATCCTGGGAAAGAGGGAGCCACAGATACAGTGAGCCTCAAAATCAATTTTAAACTGCAAAAATCTTTGGCTGACTACTCAACTATGCTTATTATACAGAGGAAGACTGTAGTAAACCTGGCAAAAAGCAGTAGCTGTCAGCTGAAAGAACTGAATGGAGAGTTCACTTGCAACTCACCATGGAGAAGATAACGTTTGGAATTTGATCCCAGCTAAGTTAACTGCCTGCTACAGGAACATCTTAGATTCTAGAGGCTTTGCATTATATCATTCACAATGTCTATATACAGTAATAAATTTTTAAAAAAATTGCTAGAAGTGCAAAGAATTTGGAAAATGTAACCAGTAGTCACATTTTACTATAAGCAGCAAGAGGAAACCAGGTCATACCTTCACCACTTTCCTTGGAAATTCCCTCAAGTAAATATCCAAGTTCGTTTACAAATTCTGCTTTCCACATAACTGTAGGACACAGTTTCACTGAGCTCTGTGCCAGTACATAACAAGGATCCACCTTACTCTATTTTACAATAACAAGTTTCTGACTTCCTTCTGATCCTCCAAGACCAGCTTTCTACAAGCAGTCTATGAGGCCCTCACTGCCTCTCCTTCGAGACCAAATTTATAATAACAGTCCGTCAAGGCATTTTAGATTTTCTTCATTATGCTCTCTAGAATTCTTCCAGCCTCTACCCATTGTCTGGTTCCAAAAGCAGTTCCACAATTTTAGGTATTATAGTAGCACCTCACTTCCAGGTACCAAAATCTGTATTAGTGTTTTATTGCTGCCATAACAGATTGCCACAAATGTAATCACAACATCCATGATCTCACAGTTCTGTAGGTTAGACATTGGTCTCACGGGGTAAAGTTAAGATGTTGGCAGTGTGCTGTTGCTTACTGGAGGCTTTGGGAAAAAATCCACTGCAATCTCATTAAGGTTGTTGGCCAAATTCATTTCTTTGTGGTCATAGGTTATAAGTCCCTATTTCCTTGCTGGCTGTCAGCCAGGGGTTGGTCTGTGCTGTTTAAGGTAACATATTCACAGGTTCCATGGAGAAAAGCATGGACATCTTTGGGAAGCCATTTTGCCTGCTACAAGTACAATAACTAAAATGGATTATTTGCTGGATGGGCCTAACGCCAAACTAGAGATGGCTGAGGAGAGTGAAAGTGTTAGTGAATTTGAAGGTAGTGCTATAGAAAGTAACTAATTTGAAGAACAGAGAGAACAGATTAAGGAAAAATAGAGCTTCAGAGAACTGTGGCATAATATCAGGTGGCCTACCACTTGATATATAATTGGAATCCAGAGGGAGATGTGAGAGAATGGAGCAAAAAAGGTATATGAAGAAATAATGAACAAATATTTCCCAGTATGCATTTATTCTAGAACTGCAAGGTTGACCTAACAGTCAAAAATCAACATAATATTTCTCATCTAAAGAATAAAGGAGATACATCTTAACATCTTGATGCTAAAAAGCAATTGATAAAATTCAATGGCAATTTGTAATTAAAAATATCTTCTCAAAGCAAATAATAGGGGCTTCCCTGGTGGTGCAGTGGTTGAGAATCTGCCTGCTAATGCAGGGGACACGGGTTTGAGCCCTGGTCTGGGAGGATCCCACATGCCGCAGAGCAACTAGGCCCATGAGCCACAACTACTGAGCCTGCGCGTCTGGAGCCCGTGCTCCACAACGAGAGGTCGTGATAGTGAGAGGCCCGCGCACTGCGATGAAGAGTGGCCCCCGCTTGCCACAACTAGAGAAAGCCCTTGCACAGAAACGAAGACCCAACACAGCAAAAATAAATAAATAAATAAATAAAACAAAGGACTAGTCTTTGCCAAAGAATGATTGAAGTTAAAAAAAAAAAAAAGCAAATAATAGAAGGGAACATAATTATTCTACTAAGAGTACCAAAAAATCTACAATAAACTTTATACATATTGGTGAACAATTAAAGGCTTTCCCTTTAAGATTGTGAATGAGACAAGGATGCTTGCTAATCCTGTTTTTAAAGTAACATTCTACTGGAAGGCCCTACTTGGTGCAGTAAGTTAAGAAAAAATAAAATATCTAAAGATTTGAAAGATGACATGAAAGTGTCTTTGCAGATAACATGATTGCGTATATAGAAAGTACAAAATAATCTATATATTACCTATTAGAATTGATACGTGAATTTACCAAAGTTACTGGATAGGCTAATATCCAGAATCAATTTTATTTCTACATACCAGCAACTGATCAATAAGATACAATTTTGAAAAGATGGTACTATTTTAATTAAAATCAAATCATTAGGAATAAATCTACCAAAAATTGTGTACATCTCTACACAGAAAATTATCAAATGTTATTTAAAGTAAGACTTGAGTAAATGGAGGGATATATCATGTTTTTAGATTAGAATATTCAGTACTGTAAAGGTAGCACATCATCTTATTTTGATTCATGAATTCATTGAACCCTCAATCAGAATTTCAGTTGGCTTCTTTTAAGTACCAAACAGAAATGCATACGTTTGTGTGTCGAAAGACATACCAAGGATACCTTTAGTACTGTTTTTCATAATAGCCCTGAAATGGAAGCAGGGCAAAGGTCCATCACTGGTAGAATCAAAAAATAAATTGTGGTATATTCATATAGTCAACAGTATGCAACAGTGGAAATGAACATATTACCACTGTCAAATGTAACCACATGGATAAATCTCAAAGAAATCACATACAAACAAATACATTCTTTATAGTTTTGTATAAATTAATTTCAGACTTAACTGGCACAACTAATCTATAGTATTAAAAGTTAGGATAGTGTTTATCTTTAGGGCACCAGCATGGTAGTGCTTGGCATGTAGGGGGCTTCCGAAGTGCTTGAAATATTTTCTTTATCATAGTAGGTTTGTTATAATTCACTTATGATTTGCCCATACAAGTTTGTAATAATTCACCTATGATTTAATTATCTATTGTATAACAAATTACTACAAAACTTAACCAGATTAAAAGGATAATAAACACTTATTTTCCCACACAATTTCTGTAGGCCGGGGATTTGGGCGTATCTTAGCTGCATGGTTTCTGCTTGAGGTCTTTTGTGAGGTTGCAGTTAAAATGTTGGCCAGGGTTGCAAGTCATCTGAAGGTTGGATGGAAGCTGGAAAATCTGCTTCCAGGTAGCTTACTCACATGACTGGTGCCTTAATGCAGGCAGTTAGCAGGACACCTCAGTTCCTTATTGTGTTGACCTCTCCATGTTGCTGCTTGAATGTCCTCATAATACTGTAGCTCACTTCACCCAGAGCAAGTGATACAAGAGAGTACAAAGTGAAAGTCACAGTCATTTTTCTGACCTAGTCTTTGAAAACACATCCCAACATTTCTGCAGTCTTTTGTTGGATTAAAAAAAGGTCAGCTCTGTTCAGTGTGAATGAATACCAGGAAATAGTCACGGGGGCATCTTCGAGGTTAGCTACTGTATTAGTTTTCTAGGGCTGCCATAACAAAATACCACAGACTGGGTGACTTACACAACAAATTTATTCTTTCACAGTTCTGGAGGCTAGGAAATCAAGGATCAGAGTGCCAGTAGAGCTGGTGTCTGGTGAGAGCTTTCCCTTGGATTGCAGATGGCTGCCTTCTCATTGTGTGCTCACATGATATTCCTTTGGTGCATGTGCAGAGAGAGAGCACAAGCAAGCGAGCTCTTTTTTTTTTTTTTTTTTGGTGTGTGTGTGTGTGGTATGCGGGCCTCTCACTGTCGTGGCCTCTCCCGTTGCGGAGCACAGGCTCTGGACACGCAGGCTCAGCGGCCATGGCTCACGGGCCCAGCCACTCTGCGGCATGTGGGATCTTCCCGGACCGGGGCACGAACCCGTGACCCCTGCATTGGCAGGCGGATTCTCAACCTCTGCGCCACCAGGGAAGCCCCAAGCGAGCTCTTTGTTGTCTCTTCAAGGACCTTAATCCTAACAGATCAGGACCCCACCCTATGACCTCATTTAACCTTAATTGCTTCGTTGGAGGCCCCATCTCCAAATAGGGTCACACTGTGGGTTAGGGCTTCAATATATGAATTGATGGGGGGGGGATGGGGGAATACAAATATTCAATCCATTTAACAGTTACCTCATGTATTTTTCTATATTTTTGTTATAATTTAATACAAAGTTAACTTTTTTAAATGGCTGATAATTTCTCAGGCATGTACAAAGAAAGATATCTTTACAGTAAAAAAACAAAACCAAAAAAAAGCACCAAATGCTGAGTAGAATGAAGGACAAAGATAAGCAAGCACATTCTAACAGTGAATTTTTTTAAAATATCAAGAATAAAGAAAAAATTCTAAATTTTATGTAAAGTAAAGATCATTTGACCCATAGTTTTTCTTCAGGTTTCTCTCAGCAGCATTGCTCGAAAGGCAGCAATGGAGCATTGTCTTCATAGGACTGTAGGAAAATAACTGTCAACCTGGCATTCTGTACCCAGCCAAACTGTCATTCATCAGTGAGGGTGAAAGAAAGGTAGTTTCAAACGTAAGGGTTTACCATAAATAGTTAACCCATTGCTTTGTAAGAATTATTCATAGATTTATTCCAGCACAAACAAATAGAAGGCAATAGTGGGATTTAAGAAGTAATAGTGAGCAATGGAATTCTCACTGATTAGGTAATTCTAAATCAATGTTGTAAGTTTAAAATTTAATAACAAGCTCAAAAATTCCAGGAGGACAGCACCGTGATAATTTTTTTTTTAAGGGAGCTTTTTTATTATTTTTGGCTTCATTGGGTCTTCGTTGCTGCGTGGGCTTTCTTTAGTTGTGGTAAGCGGGGGCTACACTGCTTCTCATTGCAGTGGCTTCTCTTGTTGTGGAGTACAGGCTCTAGGCACGCAGGCTTCAGTAGTTGTGGCACGCGGGCTCTAAAGCACAGGCTCAGTAGTTGTGGTGCACAGGCTTAGTTGCTTTGTGGCATGTGGGGTCTGTCTGGACCAGGGCTCCAACCCATGTCCCCTGCATTGGCAGGCAGATTCTTAACCACTGCGCCACCAGGGAAGCCCACCATGATAAATACTGATGTTAGATGGAAGTAAAAGCATGTTAAGGTTTTTGTGGTTTTTGTTTTTGTTTGGGAGGAAGATATTGTTAGTGATGTTAAACTTTGTCAGAAAAATATATGAGTTAGTAACTAAGAATATAAATGGAATATAAAGCTTTAATAATGTTGAAATAAAAATGGAACAAAGAAAAGTTGATTGAAGGTTGGTAAGGAAAAAATAATAAAGACAAAGTATATAAATAGAAAAAAGAAAATAATTTGGATAGAATTAAGTGTAAATGTGTTAGTTATCTCTTGCTGTGTGACAGATAAGCCCCAAACATAGCCACTTATAGCAGACATTTATTATCTCACAGTTTCTGGGGTTAGGAATCTGGAAGTAGCTTAGCTGTCTGGTTTTGGTTCAGGGTTCTTCATGAAGTTACAATCAAGTTGTCAGAGCTGTAGTCATCTGAATCTGGAAGATTCACTTCCAGTTTCAGTCATGCAGTAGTTGATAGGCCCCAGTTTCTCCCTGGCTATTGGCCAGGTGCTTCATTTCTCACTTTAAGAGCCTTTCTGTAGGCTGCCTGAATGTCCTCACAGCCTGGCAGCTGGCTTCTCCAGAGTGAACTGAGGGAGAGAGCCTAAGATGGAAGCTGCAGTGTTTTATAACCTAATCTTGAAAGTGACATGCCATCACCTCTGATGCTTTCTGTTGGGCACACAGACCAACCCTCGTATAATGTGGGAGGGGACTACACAAGAATGTAAATATTCAAAAGTGGAGATTTGGGAGGACCATCTTGGAGGCTGGCTAGCAAACAAGATATTTCAATTATAATAATAAATGTAAATGGGTTTACTTACATTATTAAAGGATTACTTATTAAAAGAGTCTCCGGGGCTTCCCTGGTGGCGCAGTGGTTGAGAATCCACCTCTCGATGCAGGGGACACGGGTTCGTGCCCCGGTCCAGGAAGATCCCACATGCCGCGGAGCGACTGGACCCGTGAGCCATGGCCTCTGAGCCTGTGCGTCCAGAGCCTGTGCTCCACAATGGGAGAGGCCACAGCAGTGAGAGGCCCACGTACCACAAAAAAAAAAAAAAAAAAGAGTCTCCGATTGGGTAAACAAAATAACGATTTACTATATAGCCTTTTACTTAAGACACTTCCAAACAAAATGACGAGGAAACATTTCAAGTAAATATGTCAAGAATATATGCTAGATATATACTAACACAAAAAAATGTAGTTTAGCATTATTAGTATAAGCCCCAATAGGAATCAAGTTTTAAAGTATTAAAAATGACAGTGGGGGCTTCCCTGGTGGCGCAGTGGTTGAGAGTCCACCTGCCAACACGGGACACGGGTTCGTGCCCCGGTCTGGGAGAATCCCACATGCCACGGAGCGGCTGGGCCCGTGAGCCATGGCTGCTGAGCCTGCTCGTCCGGAGCCTGTGCTCTGCAACAGGAGAGGCCACAACAGTGAGAGGCCCAAGTACCGCAAAAAAAAAAAAAAAAAAAAAAAAGATGACAGTGGAATTTTGTATTTTGACAAAAGTAATGGTCTTAAAAATGGTATAACAGGAGCGATCATACATATACTTAATAGCATTGTTTCAAAATATGTAAAGCAAAATGTTAAATATAAGAAATTAAGGTCTTGGGAGACTTTACTTTTGGATTTTGAATTTTTTTATACAGCAGGTTCTTATTAGTTATCCATTTTATACATATTAGTGTATATATGTCAATCCCAATCTCAAGGTCTTGGGAGACTTTAAACACTTCTCTTAGATGGCCAGTCAAGCATAAAAACTTCAGACTGTAGTTGACCTGTATATCACTGATAACAAAATTGACCTTGGATTTATAACCCTGTGTCCAAGAGAGAATACATAATATTCTTCGAAATTTTTAAATTGAGAAACATAATGTACATATAGAAAAATGCATAAAAGTTGTAGTTGTATACATTATGTCCACTTCCTGTGAGACACTCTTTTTTTTTTTTTTGTGATATGCGGGCCTCTCACTGTTGTGGCCTCTCCCGTTGCGAAGCACAGGCTCCGGACGCGCAGGCTCAGCGGCCATGGCTCACGGGCCCACCCGCTCCGCGGCATGTGGGATCTTCCCGGACCAGGGCACGAACCCGTGTCTCCTGCATCGGCAGGCGGATTCTCAACCACTGCGCCACCAGGGAAGCCCTGTGAGACACTCTTATAATGATCATATACATTAGGTGGTAATACATTTCTGGTATTTCAGAAATGTTTTATATATCCTTCTTGGTCATAACTACCCCCAGTAGAAACCACTTTTTGACTTTTATGGTAGTTATTTCTTTGCTTTTATTTAGATTTTTACCCCCCTGTGCATGTATCCCTAAACAGTAAAGTTTAGTTTTGCCTTGTTTTGAACATTCTGTCTATAGAATCATGCAGTATTTTGGGTCTTCTTTTTTTTTTTCCACTCAGTATTCTGGTGTAAGATTCACCCTTGCTTTTGGTGTAGCTCTAGTTTATTTTAATTATATTTTATATTTCCTTGATTGAATATTTCCTAGTTTATTTATATTCATTCTTCTATTAATGGGCATTTGGATTATTTTCTGTTTCGAGCACTTATTAATAATACAATGGCTATAAACAGTATCCCTGTACCTCATACCACACTGCCTCATTACCATAGCTTTATGTCTTTGTATGTAAGCATGCATTTCTATAGGGTATATATCTAGGAATAGAATTGCTAGATCATTGGGTATACACCTCTTTACTAGGTAACGTTAGACTTTTTTTCAAAGTGATTGTACCAATTTACACTCCAGCCAGCAGTGTGGGATTTCCTGAGGCTTAATATTGTCAAACTTTAAAAATTTTACTAATCTAAGGGGTATATTATATATTTTTTATTGAGCTATAACTCACGTATCATAAAATTCACCTTTGTAAAATGTATAATTCAGTGGTCTTTAGTATATTCACAAAGTTGTATAACCACTACTACTAACTCCAGAACATTTTTACCACCCTAAAAAGAAACCCTCAACCCAGTAACAGTCCTACTCCCTATTCTACCTTCCTCTCAACCCCTGGAAAACATTAATCTGCTTCCTGTCTCTATGGATTTGCCTGTTCTGGAGATTTCATATAAGTGGAATCATACAATATGTGGTCTTTAGTTTTTGGTTTCACTTACAATAATCTTTTCAGGGTTCATCTATATTGTAGAAGTATCAGTACCTCATTCTTTTTATGGGTGAATAATATTCCACTGGATGGCTATACCATATTTTATTTATTCATTCGTCTGTTGATGGACATTTGGGTTGTTCCCACTCTTTGGCTATTATGAATAATGCTGCTTTTGGCAGTCATGCATAATTTTTTATGTGGACATGTTTTCAATTCTCTTGGACATTTACCTGTGAGTAGAATCCCCAGGTCATCATGTAACTATGTTTAACTTTTCGAGGAGTGCCAAACTGTTTGATAAAGTGGTTGTAACCATTTTACATTCTTGCCAGCAGTGTGTGAAGTTCTGATTTCTCCACATCCTCACCAACACTCACTATTGTCTGTCTTTTTTTATTATACACACCATAGTATAGGTGTGAAGAGGTATATCAATGTGGGATTTTTTTCCCCACTGGAAAAGTTTTATTGAAAAAAAATTATACAGATAGGTTCTTGGTTTGACAGCAAGAAAGGTTTTAGGTCCCTAACAAGTTTCAGCATCTTTTCATATGCTTATTGGGCATTTGTATATCTTTTAAAAATCCTTTGCTCATTTAAAAAAAATGGGGTTATTTGTCTTTTATTGTTGTTTGAAATAGTTGTTAAATATATTTTGGATACTAGACCTTTATTAGGTATATAATTTGCAAGTATTTCCTCCCATTCTGTGGCCTTCCTTTTCACTTTCTTGATAGTGTCCTTTGAAGTACAGAAGTTTTAAATTTTGATGAAGTCTAATTTATCTTCTTTTCTTTGGTTGCTTGTGCCTTTGTTATTATATCTAGGAAACCATTATCTAATCCAAGGTCACAAAGATTTACACCTGTGCTTCCTTCTTCTAAGGTTTTATTTTTTACATTTTGGTCTTTGGTCCATTTTGAGATATTTTTGTATATGGTGTGAAGCAGGGGTCCATTTTCATTCTTTTGCATGTGGATATGCAGTTGCAATATGAGTTTGCAGTTGTCTCTGCACCATTTGTTGAGAGACTGGTCCTTTTTCCTTGAATTGTCTTGGCATCATTGTCAAATCATTGTGGTTTTAATTTGTAATTTTCTAATTACTAATGAGTTTGAGAACCTTTTTCTATATTTATGAGCCATTTGGATATTCTTTTTATTTAAATACCTATTGGAGTTTTGCCCTTTTTTGGGGGGGTAGTTATCCGCTTTACCCTTATTGATTTCTAGTTCTTCTGTATTCTAGATGTGAGTCCTTTGTTGGTTGTATAAGTTGCAAATAGCTTTTCCCACTCAAGTTTGTCTGTTCCCTTTCTTGATATCTTAATGAACAGAACATTCTTTACCTTTATGTCATTCTCTTACTTTCAGAATAGCATTTTTGGTGTCTTGATCAAGAAATGTTTTCTACCCCAAGTTCTCAAATGTATGTTCTTTACTATTTTCTACAAGTGTTATAGTTTTAACTTTCATGTTTTAGGTCTGTAATCTACCTGGAATTGTTTTTTGGATATGGTATGAGGTAGCAGTCTTTTTTTCCCATATGGATATCCAGTAGTCCCAGCACCATTTGTTGAAATACCTGTCTATACCCATTGCTATGCAATATCAGCTTCGCCATGAAACAGGCATCCTTATATGCATTGGTCTATTTCTGGGCTCCTGTTCTCCACTGCTCTATATTTTTCTCCCTGTACCAGAAAAACATTGCCGTATCATCACAGCTTTATAATCGTGTAGATGTATGGTAGAACAAATCCTCCTCTCATTCATTTGCAGTAGTGTTTCTCAGTTCTTGTTTTGTATCCTTATTTCTCTTCTCTCTCTGTGTGTATATAATTTTATCAGGGATTGTTTATCTTTCCCCTCAGTTGAGTTTGCCTCTCTCTGGGACACTCCCACCAAGAACATTAATAAAAACCAAGAAGTTCTAACCTGGGTAATCTTATCCCCCAGATTTTTCATTCATTGGGACTTTAGGGATATTTTCCACAGGCAGCTAATGAGACCAACCATCCCAATGACTGGCCATGCTGCCAAAATGAGTCTCTTTTAGTTATGCTGCCAAATGACCTCTCATTCTTTGATCCACTTCCAGAAAGCTACAGTAGAAACCTGGCTTGATGCCCACCCTGCTATAACAATTTTTATGCAGATAAGTACAAATATCCAAGCAAAACTCATACCTAACCTACTGGAGTAACATTCATTGGGCGAAACGCATAGACTGGTGCAGTACTAGTTGCACTGGGCTCCACATTGCATTTTCATCTTAGGACAGTGTACAGAGGTCTATCAGGACCATTTTTCTCACCCTGAGAAAGGGATTATGACCCTTGGGTTTTGAGATTTTTAAACTACTGTGAACAATTATATGCCAACAAAGTGGATAACCTAGAACCAATTTTGATGGCTTAACATAAACTTTGAGGGAAGCAGCCCTTCCCTGGCATAATCAAGGGCTGGGATCCAAACCTTGCCAGATGTATGACATGGCATACTAGTAGTAGAAATCTCTATGTCCACCTTTACTGTTGGGGAAGTACCAGCCCCTCCTTTGGCATGATAGGAAGGAGCTTGAGTCCAAGCTTTGTGGGTGACCAGAATCGATTACACATTTAGCTGAGTCCAGTTGTTATGGAGGGTCATAGGAATCCAGCTTCTTTTCTGAGTGGCCAGAGATCAGTTTTGGACAAAATGACCATACTCCTCACTTGTTAAACTCATTTATTAATTTTCAGAATTTCTCTGGCAATTATTTTTGATTTTGTATGTCCATTATTATAGTTGGCCTTTTAAAAAAAATTACAGTTTTTGCTATGAACTTCCCTCTTAGTACTGCTTTTACTGCATCCCATAAGTTTTGATATGCTGTGTTTTTGTTTGTATGAAGGTGTTTTCGAATTTCCCTTTTGATTTCTTCTTTGACCCATTGGTTGTTCAAGAGTGTGTTGTTTAATTTTCATATGTTTGTGAATTTTCCAGTTTTCCTTTTGTTATTTCTAATTTCATCTCATTGTGGTTGAAAAAGATATTGGTATGATTTTAATCTTCTTGAATTTGTTAAGACTTGTTTTGTTACCTAATGTGATCTGTTCTGGAGAACATTCCCTGTGCACTTGAGAAGAATGTGTAGTCTGCTGCTGTTGGGCAAAAAGTTCTGTATATGTCTGTTAGGTCAATGTAGTTCCAGCCCACTGCTTCCTTATTGATTTTCTATCTGGATGTTCTATCCATTATTGAAAGCGGGGTATTGAAGTCTTCTATTATTATTGAATTGCTCTCTTCTCCCTTCAGATCTGTCAGTGTTTGCTATATTTAGTTTTTTGAAAATTGTTTTGACTATTCTGGGTCCTTTATATTTCCATATAATTTTAGGATCAGCTTTGAATTTCTACAACAAAAAGCCTGCTGGCATTTTGATAGGGATTGCATTGAATAGAATAGATCTATTTTGGATAAATCAATTTGGGAGAATTGCCATCTTGACAATATCTAGTCTTCTAGTCCATGAACAGAAATTGTTTCTCCATTTATTTAGATTTCTCAGCAGGGTTTTGTAGTTTTCAGTGTAAAAGTCTTGCATTGCTTTTATTACATTTATTTCTAAGTATTTTACTCTTTATGATGCTGCTATGAATGGAATTGTTCTGTTAATTTTGTTTTAGATTAATTGTTGCCAATATATAGAAATCAGCAGTTGATTGTTGATTTTTGATTTTCATGTGTTGATCTTGTATCCTGTAACCTTGATATGGTCATTTATTTGTTCCGTGTGTGTGTGTGTGTGTGTGTGTGTTATATTCCTTGGGATTTTCATGTACAGGATCGTGTCATCTGAGAACAAATACAGTTTTTCTTCTTCCATTCCAAACTAGATGTCTTTAATTTCTTTTTTTCCTAATTGTACCATCTTGAACCTTCAGTACAATGTTGAGTAGAAGTGGTGAAAGTAGATATCTTTGCCTTGTCCCTGATCTTAAGGGGAAAGCGTTAAGCATGACGTTAACCATGGATTTTATGAAGATGCCCTTTATCAGGTTGAGGGTATTCCCTTCATTCTCTAGCTTTTTTGAGAGTATTTATCATAAATGGATGTTAGATTTTGTTGACGGCTTTTTCTGTATCTGTTAAGATGATCATGTGGTTTCTGTCCTTTTTATTATTAATTTGGTATGCAACACAGTGATTTTCTTTTTTCTTTTTCCTCTTTAAAAAATTGAGGTAGAGTTGATTTACAATATTATATAAGTTTCAGGTGTACAACACAATTTTTAAAGGTTATACTCCATTTCTAGTCATTATCAAATCTAGCCTGTATTAACTGTGCTGTACAATATATCCTTGTAGCTTATGTATTTTGAATAGTAGTTTGTATCTCTTACTCTCCTACCCCTATATTGCTGCTCCCCCTTCCCTCTCCCTACTGGTAACCACTAGTTTGTTCTCTATATCTGTGAGTCTTTTTCTTTTTTGTTATATTTACTAGTTTTATTTTTTAGATTCCACATGTAAATGATATCATACAGTGTTTGTCTTTCTCTGTCTGACTTATTTCACTTAGCATAATTTCCTCCAAGTTCATCCATGTTGTTGCAAACAGTAAAATTTCATTTATTTTCATGGCTGAGTAGTATTCCATTGTGTATATATACGACATATTCTTTATCCATTCATCTGTTGATGGACACTTAGGTTGCTTCTGTATTTTGGCTGTTGTAAATAATGCTGCTGTGAACACTGGGGTGCATATATCTTTTTGAATTAATGTTTTCCTTTTTTTTGAATATATTGCCAGGAGTGGAATTGCTGGATCATATGGTAGTTCTGTTTTTAGTTTTCTGAGGAGTCTCCATATTGTTTTCCATAGTGGCTGCACCAATTTATATTCCCACCAGTAGTGTAGGAGGGTTCCCTTTTTGCCACACCCTCTCCAGCATTTCTTATTTGTGGACTGTTTATGATGTCTGTTCTGACAAGTATGTGGTAATATCTCATTGTGGTTTTGATTTGCATTTCTCTAATAACTAGTGATGTTGAGCATCTTTACATGTGGCTGTTGGCTATCTGTATGTCTTTTTTGGAATAATGACTGTTCTGTACTTCTGCCCATTTTTAAATCAGGTTGTTTTTTTTTTGTTTGTTTTGTTTTTGTTTTTCTTAACATCTTGATTGGAATATAATTGCTTTACAATGGTATGTTAGTTTCTGCTTGCTGTATAACAAACTGAATCAGCTATACATATACATATATCCCCATATCTTCTCCCTCTTGCGTCTCCTTCCCACCGTCCCTATCCCACCCCTCTAGGTGGACACAAAGCATGGAGCTGATCTCCCTGTGCTATGTGGCTGCTTCCCACTAGCTATCTGTTTTACATTTGGTAGTGTATACATGTCCATGCCACTCTCTCACTTCTTCCCAGCTTACCCTTCCCCTCTCCCCGTGTCCTCAGGTCCATTCTCTACATCTGCATCTTTATTCCTGTCCTTCCCCTAGGTTCTTCAGAACCTTTTTTTTTTTTTAGATTGCACATATATGTGTTAGCATACGATATTTGTTTTTTCTCTTTCTAACTTACTTCACTCTGTATGACAGATGATAGGTCTATCCACCTCACTACAAATAACTCAATTTCGTTTCTTTTTATGGCTGAGTAATATTCCATTGTATATAAGTGCTACATCTTCCTTATCCATTCATCGGTCAATGGACGTTTAAGTTGCTTCCATGTCCTGGCTATTGTAAATAGAGCTGCAGTGAACATTGTGGTACATGACTCTTCTTGAATTATGGTTTTCTCAGGGTATATGCCCAGTAGTGGGATGGCTGAGTCATATGGTAGTTCTAGTTTTAGTTTTTTTAAGGAACCTCCATACTGTTCTCCATAGCGGCTGTATCAATTTACATTCCCCCCAACAGTGCAAGAGGGTTCCCTTTTCTCCATACCCTCTCCAGCATTTATTGTTTCTAGATTTTTGGATGATGGCCATTCTGATTGGTGTGAGGTGATAGCTCATTGTGGTTTTGATTTGCATTTCTCTGACGAGTAGTGATGTTGAGCATCCTTTCATGTGTTTGTTGTCAATCTGTATATCTCCTTTGGAGAAATGTCTGTTTAGATCTTCTGCCCATTTTTGGTTTAGGTTGTTTTTGATATTGAGCTGCATGAGCTGCTTGTATATTTTGGAGATTAATCCTTTGTCAGTTGCTTCGTTTGCAACTATTTTCTTCCATTCTGAGGGTTGTCTTATGTTTTTCTTTGCTGTACAAAAGCTTTTAACTTTCATTAGGTCCCATTTATTTATTTTTCTTTTTATTTACCTTTCTCTAGGAGGTGGATCAAAAAGGATCTTGCTGTGATTTATGTCATAGAGTGCTCTGCCTGTGTTTTCCTCTAAGAGTTTTATAGTGTCTGGCCTTATATTTAGGTCTTTAATCCATTTTGAGTTTTTTTTGTGTGTGTATGGTGTTAGAGAGTGTTCTAATTTCATTCTTTTCCATTTAGCCGTCCAGTTTTCCAAGCACCACTTATTGAAGAGGTTGCCTTTTCTCCATTGTATATTCATGCCTCCTTTATCAAAGATAAGGTGACCATATGTGCATGGGTTTGTCTCTGGGCTTTCTATCCTGTTCCATTGATCTATATTTCTGTTTTTGTACCAGTACCATATTGTTTTGATTATTGTAGCTTTCTAGTATAGTCGGAAGTGTGGGAACCTGATTCTTCCAGCTCCATTTTTCTTTCTCAAGGTTCATTTGGGTATTCGAAGTCTTTGGTGTTTCCATAGAGACTGTGAAATTTTTTTGTTCTAGTTCTGTGAATAATGCCATTGGTAGTTTGGTAGGGATTGCATTGAATCTGTAGATTGATTTAGGATAGTATAGTCATTTTCACAATGTTGATTCCTTCCATCCAAGAACATGGTATATCTCTCCATCTATTTGTATCATCTTTAATTTCTTTCATCAGTGTCTTTTAGTTTTCTACATACAGGTCTTTTGTCTCCAGGTAGATTTATTCCTAGGTATTTTATTCTCTGTTGAAGTGGTAAATGGGAGTGTTTCCTTAATTTCTCTTTCAGATTTTTCATCGTTCGTGTATAGGAATGCAAGAGATTTCTGTGCATTCATTTTGTATCCTGCTACTTTACCAGATTCATTGATTAGCTCTAGTAGTTTTCTGGTGGCATCTTTAGGATTCTCTATGTATAGTATCATGTCATCTGCAAACAATGACAGTTTACTTCTTTTCCAATTTGGATTCCTTTTATTTCTTTTTCTTCTCTGATTGCTGTGGCTAAAACTTCCAAAACTATGTTGAATAAGAGTGGTGAGAGTGGGCAACCTTGTCTTGTTTCTGATCTTAGTAGAAATGGTTTCAGTTTTTCACCATTGAGAACGGTGTTGGCTGTGGGTTTGTCATATATGGCCTTTATTATATTGAGGTAAGTACCCTCTCTGCCCACTTTCTGGAGAGTTTTTTATCATAAACAGGTGTTGAATTTTGTCAAAAGCTTTTTCTGCATCTGCTGAAATGATCATGTGGTTTTTCTTCTTTAATTTGTTAATATGGGGTATCGCATTGATTGATTTGCGTATATTGAAGAATCCTTGCATTCCTGGCATAGACCCAACTTGATCATGGTGTATGATCCTTTTAATGTGCTGTTGGATTCTGTTTGCTTGTATTTTGTTGAGGATTTTTGTATCTATGTTCATCAGTGATACTGGCCTGTAGTTTTCTTTTTTGTGACATCTTTGTCTGGTTTTGGTATCAGGGTGATGGTGGCCTCGTAGAATGAGTTGGGGAGTGTTTCCTCCCTCTGCTATATTTTGGAAGAGTTTGAGAAGGATAGGTGTTAGCTCTTCTCTAAATGTTTGATAGAATTCACCTGTGAAGCCATCTGGTCCTGGGCTTTTGTTTGTTGGAAGAGATTTTTTTTCTAATTGGAGTATAATTGCTTTACAGTGGTGTGTTAGTTTCTGCTTAACAACAAAGTGAATCAGTTATACATATACATATGTTCCCATATCTCTTCCCTCTTGCATCTCCCTCCCTCCCACCCTCCCTATCCCACCCCTCTAGGTGGTCAAAAACCACCTAGCTGATTTCCCTGTGCCATGTGGCTGCTTCCCACTAGCTGTCCACCCTACATTTGGTAGTGTATATATGTCCATGCCACTCTGTCACTTAGTCACAGCTTACCCTTCTCCCTCCCCATACCCTCATGTCTGTGCTCTAGTAGGTCTGTGTTTTATTCCCATCCTACCTCTAGTCTCTTCATGACATTTTTTTTCTTAGATTCCATATATATGTGTTAGCATATGGTATTTGTTTTTCTCCTTCTGACTTACTTCACTCCCTATGACAGACTCCAGGTCCATCTACCTCACTATAAATAACTCAGTTTCATTTCTTTTTATGGCTGGGTAATATTCCATTGTATATATGTGCCATATCTTCTTTATCCATTCATCTGTTGATGGACAATTAGGTTGCTTCCATGTCCTGGCTATTGTAAATAGAGCTGCAATGAACATTTTGGTACATGAGTCTTTTTGAATTATGGTTTTCTCAGGGTATATGCCCAGTAGTGGGATTGCTGGGTCATATGGTAGTTCTATTTGTAGTTTTTTAAGGAATCTCCATACTGTTCTCCATAGTGGCTGTATCAATTTACATTCCCACCAGCAGCGCAAGAGTGTTCCCTTTTCTCTACACCCTCTCCAGCATTTATTGTTTCTAGATTTTTTGATGATGGCCATTCTGACTGGTGTGAGATGATATCTCATTGTAGTTTTGATTTGCATTTCTCTAATGATTAATGATGTTGAGCATTCTTTCATGTGTTTGTTGGCAATCTGTATATCTTCTTTGGAGAAATGTCTATTTAGGTCTTCTGCCCATTTTTGGATTGGGTTGTTTGTTTTTTTGATTTTGAGCTGCATGAGTTGCTTGTATGCTTTGGATAATCTTTTGTCAGTTGCTTCATTTGCAACTATTTTCTCCCATTCTGAGGGTTGTCTTTTGGTCTTGTTTATGGTATCCTTTGCTGTGCAAAAGCTTTTAAGTTTCATTCGGTCCCATTTGTTTATTTTTGTTTTTATTTCCATTTCTCTAGGAGGTGGGTCAGAAAGGATCTTGCTGTGATTTATGTCATAGAGTGTTCTGCCTATGCTTTCCTCCAAGAGTTGGATAGTGTCTGGCCTTACATTTAGGTCTTTAACCCATTTTGAGTTTATTTTTGTGCATGGTGTTTGGGAATGTTCTAATTTCATACTTTTACATGTACCTGTCCAGTTTTCCCAGAACCACGTATTGAAGAGGCTGTCTTTTCTCCACTGTATATTCTTGCCTCCTTTTTCAAAGATAAGGTGACCATATGTGTGTGGGTTTATCTCTGGGCTCTCTATCCTGTTCCATTGATCTATATTTCTGTTTTTGTGCCAGTACCATACTGTCTTGATCACTGCAGCTTTGTAGTATAGTCTGAAGTCAGGGAGCCTGATTCCTCCAGCTCCATTTTTCATTCTCAAGATTGCTTTGGCTATTCGGGATCTTTTATGTTTCCATACAAATTGTGAAATTTTTTG
The DNA here is from genome assembly GCF_026419965.1 of Kogia breviceps. Taxonomy (NCBI): domain Eukaryota; kingdom Metazoa; phylum Chordata; class Mammalia; order Artiodactyla; family Physeteridae; genus Kogia; species Kogia breviceps. The sequence goes on from NC_081318.1 coordinate 22,108,406, forward strand.
TTCTGGTTCTGAAAAATGCCAGTGGTAGTTGGATAGGGATTGCATTGAATCTGTAGATTGTTTTGGGTAGTATAGTCATTTTTACAATGTTGATTCTTCCCATCCAAGAACATGGTATATCTCTTCATCTATTTGTTTCATCTTTAATTTCTTTCAACAGTGTCTTATAATTTTCTGCATGCAGGTCTTTTGTCTCCTTAGGTAGGTTTATTCCTAGATATTTTATTCTTTTTGTTGCAGTGGTAAATGGCAGTGTTTTCTTAATTTCACTCTCAGATTTTTCATCATTAGTGTATAAGAATGCGAGATTTCTGTGCATTCATTTTGTATCCTGCTACTTTACCAATTGCATTGATTAGCTCTAGTAGTTTTCTGGTAGCATCCTTAGGATTCTCTATGTATGGTATCATATCATCTGCAGACAGTGACAGCTTTACTTCTTCTTTTCCGATTTGGATTCCTATTATTTCTTTTTCTTCTCTGATTGCTGTATCTAGAACTTCCAAAACTATGTTGAATAAGAGTGGTGAGAGTGGGCAACCTTGTCTTGTTCCTGATCTTAGTGGAAATAGTTTCAGTTTTCCACCATTGAGGACGATGTTGGCTGTGGTTTTGTCATATATGGCCTTTATTATGTTGAGGGAAGTTCCCTCTATGCCTGCTTTCTGCAGGGTTTTTTTTATCATAAATGGGTGTTGAATTTTGTCAAAAGCTTTCTCTGCATCTATTGAGATGATCATATGGTTTTTCTGCTTTAATTTGTTAATATGGTGTATCACGTTGATTGATTTGTGTATATTGAAGAATCCTTGCATTACTGGAATAAACCCCACTTGATCATGGTGTATGATCTTTTTAATGTGTTGTTGGATTCTGTTTGTTAGTATTTTGTTGAGGATTTTTGCATCTCTGTTCATCAGTGACATTGGCCTGTAGTTTTCTTTCTTTGTGACATCTTTGTGTCTGGTTTTGGTATCAGGGTGATGGTGGCCTCATAGGATGAATTTGGGAGTGTTCCTTCCTCTGCTATCTTTTGGAAGAGTTTGAGAAGGATAGGTATTAGCTCTTCCCTAAATGTTTGATAGAATTCGCCTGTGAAGCCATCTGGTCCTGGGCTTTTGTTTGTTGGAAGTATTTTAATCATAGTTTCAATTTCAGTGCTTGTGATTGGTCTGTTCATATATTCTATTTCTTCCTGGTTGAGTCTCGGCAGGTTGTGCATTTCTAAGAATTTGTCCATTTCTTCCAGGTTGTCCATTTTATTGGCATACAGTTGCTTGTAGTAATCTCTCATAATCTTTTGTATTTCTGCAGTGTCTGTTGTTACTTCTCCTTTTTCATTTCTAATTCTATTGATTTGAGTCTTCTCCCTTTTTTTCTTGATGAGTCTGGCTAATGGTTTTTCAATTCTGTTCATCTTCTCAAAGAACAGCTTTTAGTTTTATTGATCTTTGCTATCGTTTCCTTCCTTTCTTTTTCATATATTTCTGATCTGATCTTTATTATTTCTTTCCTTCTGCTAAATTTGGGTTTTTTTTGTTCTTCTTTCTCTAATTGCTTTAGGTGCAAGTTTAGGTTGTTTATTCGAGGTGTTTCCTGTTTCTTAAGGTAGGATTGTATTGCTATAAACTTCCCTCTTAGAACTGCTTTTGCTGCATCCCATAGGTTTTGGGTCATCGTGTCTCCATTGTCATTTGTTTCTAAGTATTTTTTTGATTTCCTCTTTGATTTCTTCACTGATCACTTCGTTATTAAGTAGTGTATTGTTTAGCCTCCATGTGTTTGTAGTTTTTACAGATCTTTCCTTGTAATTGATGTCTAGTCTCATAGCGTTGTGGTCAGAAAAGATACTTGATACGATTTCAGTTTTCTTAAATTTACCAAAGATAGATTTGTGACCCAAGATATGATCTATCCTGGAGAATGTTCCATGAGCACTTGAGAAAAATGTGTATTCTGTTGTTTTTGGATGGAATGTCCTATAAATATCAGTTAAGTCTATCGTGTTTAATGTATCATTTAAAGCTTGTGTTTCCTTATTTATTTTCATTTTGGATGATCTTTCCATTGGTGAAAGTGGGGTGTTAAAGTCCCTTACTATGATTATGTTACTGTCGATTTCCCCTTTTATGGCTGTTAGTATTTGCCTTATGTATTGAGGTGCTCCTATGTTGGGTGCATAAATATTTACAATTGTTATATCTTCTTCATGGATCGATCCCTTGATCATTATGTAGTATCCTTCTTTGTCTCTTGTAATAGTCTTTATTTTAAAGTCTGTTTTGTCTGATATGAGAATTGCTACTCCAGCTTTCTTCTGATTTCCATTTGCATGGAATATCTTTTTCCATCCCCTTACTTTCAGTCTGTATGTGTCCCTAGGTCTGAAGTGGGTCTCTTGTAGACAGCATATATATGGGTCTTGTTTTTGTATCCATTCAGCCAGTCTGTGTCTTTTGGTGGGCGCATTTAAAAACCATTTACATTTAAGGTAATTATCAATATGTATGTTCCTATTACCATTTACTTAACTGTTTTGAGTTTGTTCTTGTAGGTCTTTTCCTTCTCTTGTGTTTCTTGCCTAGAGAAGTTCCTTTAGCATTTGTTCTAAAGCTGCTTTGGTGGTGCTGAACTCTCTCAGCTTTTGTTTGTCTGTGAAGGTTTTAATATCTCCATCAAATCTGAATGAGATCCTTGTTGGGTAGAGTAATCTTGGTTGTAGGTTTTTCTCCTTCATTACTTTAAATATGTCCTGCCACTCCCTTCTGGCTTGCAAAGTTTATGCTGAAAGATCAGATTTAACCTTATGTGGATTCCCCTGTGTGTTATTTGTTGTTTTTCCCTTGCTGCTTTTAATATGTTTTCTTTTTATTCAGTTTTTGATAGTTTGATTAATACGTGTCTTGGTGTGTTTCTCCTTGGATTTATCCTGTATGGGACTCTCTGTGCTTCCTGGACTTGATTGACTGTTTCTTTTCCCATATTAGGGAAGTTTTCAACTATAATCTCTTCAAATATATTCTCAGTCCCTTTCTTTTTCTCTTCTTCTTTTGGGACCCCTATAATTCGAATGTTGGTGTGTTTAATGTTGTCCCAGAGGTCTCTGAGACTGTCCTCAGTTCTTTTCATTCTTTTTTCTTTATTCTGCTCTGCAGTAGTTATTTCCACTATTTTAACTTCCAGGTCACTTATCCGTTCTTCTGCCTCAGTTATTCTGCTATTGATCCCATCTAGAGTATTTTTAATTTCATTTATTGTGTGGTTCATCATTGCTTGCTTCCTCTTTAGTTCTTCTAGGTCTTTGTTAAATGTTTCTTGCATTTTGTCTCTTCTATTTCCAAGATTTTGGATCATCTTTACTATCATTATTCTGAATTCTTTTTCATGTAGACTGCCTATTTCCTCTTCATTTGTTAGGTCTGGTTGGTTTTTACCTTGCTCCTTTATCTGCTGTGTGTTTTTCTGTCTTTTTATTTTGCTTATCTTACTGTGTTTGGGGTCTCCTTTTTGCAGGCTACAGGTTCGTAGGTCCCATTGTTTTTGGTGTCTGTCCCCAATGGCTAAGGTTGGTTCAGTGGGTTGAGTAGGTTTCCTGGTTGAGGGGACCTAGTGCCTGTGTTCTGGTGGATGAGGCTGGATCTTGTCTTTCTGGTGGGCAGTTCCACATCTGGTGGTGTGTTTTGGGGTGTCTGTAGCCTTATTATGATTTTAGGCAGCCTCTCTGCTAATGGATGGGGCTGTGTTCCTGTCTTGCTAGTTGTTGGGCATAGGGTGTTTAGCACTGTAGCTTGCTGGTCGTTGAGTGAAGCTGGGTCTTGGTGTTGAGATATGGATATCTCTGGGAGATTTCTGCCGTTTGATATTACATTGAGCTGGGAGGTATCTTGTGGACCACTATCCTGAAGTTGGTTCTCCCACCTCAGAGACACAGCCCTGGTGCCTGGAGGACCGAAGGCTGGAGCACCAAAGCCTTTAATCCACACGGCTCAGAGTAAAAGGGAGAAAAAATACAAAGGAAAGAAAGAAAGAAAGGAAGGAGGGAAGAAAGGAAGGAAGGAAGAAAGGAAAGAAATATACAAAGGAAGAAAGGAAAGAAAAAGAAAGAACAGAAGAAAGAAGATAAAGTTATTAAAATAAAAAATAATTATTAAGAAGAAAAATTTTGAAAAGAAAAAAAACAAAACAAAACAGGACAGTTAGACTCTAGGACAAATGATGAAAGCAAAGCTATACAGAGAAGATCTCACACAGAAGCACACACATACACATTCACAAAAAGAGAAAAAGGGGAAAAAAATAATACATCTTGCTCCCAAAGTCCACCTCCTCAACTTGGGATGATTCACTGTCTATTCAGGTATTCCACAGATGCAGGACACTTCATGTTGATGGTGGAACTTTAATCCCCTGTTTCTGAGGCTGCTGGGAGAGACCTCCCCCTCTCCTCTTTGTTCGCACAGCTTCTGGGGTTCAGTTTTGGACTTGGCCCTGCCTCTGCGTGTAGGTCGCCGAGGCGTCTGCTCTTTGCTCAGACAGGACGGGGTTAAGAGAGCAGCTGATTCGGGGGCTCTGGCTCACTCAGGCCGGTGTGAGGGAGGGGTATGGATGTGGGGTGAGCCTGCGGTGGCAGAGGCCGGCGTGACGTTGCACCAGCCTGAGGCACACCGTGCGTTCTCCCGGGAGAGGTGTCCCTGAATCCCGGGACCTGTGTAGTGGCGGGCTGCACAGACTCCCGGGATGGGAGGTGTGGAGAGTGACCTGTGCTCGCACACAGGCTTCTTGGTGGTGGCAGCAGCCGCAGCCTTAGCGTGTCATGCCCATCTCTGGTAGGCAAGAAAAAGTCTCATCTCTTCAGGAACTCCGAGCTTATCTCTGGAGCTCCTTTAAGCGGCACACTTAATCCCCTCTCCTTGTGCCCCAGGAAGCAAAGAGGGAAGAAAAGGTCTCTTGCCTCTTCAGCAGCTCCAGACTTCTCCCGAACTCCCTCCTGGCTAGCCGTGGTGCACTAACTCCTTCAGACTGTGTTCATGCAGCCAACCCCAGTCAGCTCCCAGCCCCCGCCCGTCTCTGCGGGTGAGCAAGCAGTCCTCTCTGGCTGGTGAGTGCTGGTCGGCACCAATCCTCTGCGGGAATCTCTCCGCTTTGCCCTCCACACCCTGTTACTGCGCTCTCCTCCGTGGCTTTGAAGCTTCCCCCTCTACCACCTGCAGTCTCTGCCTGTGAAGGGGCTTCTAGTTTGTGGAAACCTTTCCTCCTTCACAGCTCCCTCCCACTGGTGCAGGTTCTGTCCCTATTCTTTTGTCTCTGTTTTTTTTTTTTTTTATTTTGCCCTACCCAGATACGTGGGGAGTTTCTTGCCTTTTGGAAGGTCTGAGGTCTTCTGCCAGTGTCCAGTGGGTGTTCTATAGTAGCAGTTCCATGTGTAGATGTATTTCTGATGTATCTGTTGGAAGGTGATCTCCGCATCTTAACTCTTCCGCCATCTTCTCTTTCCTTGGAAAAGGTCTGGAAGAAATTTTTAATCACAGTTTCAATTTCAGTGCTTGTGACTGATCTGTTTATATTTGCTGTTTCTTCCTGGTTCAGTCTCAGAAGGTTGTGATTTTCCAAGAATTTGTCCATTTCTTCTAGGTTTTCCATTTTATTGGCATATTGTTGCTTGTAGTAATCTCTCATGATCCTTTGTATTTCCACTTTGTCAGTTGTTACTTCTCCTTTTTCATTTCTAATTCTATTGATTTGAGTCTTCTCCCTTTTTTTTTCTTTGTGGTATGCGGGCCTCTCACCATTGTGGCCTCTCCCGTTGCGGAGCACAGGCTCCAGACATGCAGGCTCAGTGGCCATGGCTCACAGGCCTAGCTGCTCCTCGGCATGTGGGATCTTCCCAGACTGGGGCACAAACCCATGTCCCCTGCATCAGCAGGTGGACTGTCAACCAATGCGCCACCAGGGAAGCCCCCTTTTTATCTTGATGAGTCTGGCTAACGGTTTATCAATTTTGTTTATCTTCTCAAAGAACCAACTTCTAGTTTTATTGATCTTTGCTATCGTTTCCTTCTTTTCTTTTTCATTTATTTCTGATCTGATCTTTATGATTTCTTTCCTTCTGCTAACTTTGGGGGTATTTTTGTTCTTCTTTCTCTCATTGCTTTAGGTGTAAGGTTAGGTTCTTTATTTGAGGTGTTTGTTGTTTCTTGAGGTAGGATTGTATTGCTATAAATTTCCCTCTTAGAACTGCTTTTTCTGCATCCCATAGGTTTTGGGTCATCGTGTTTTCATTGTCATTTGTTTGTAGGTATTTTTTGATTTCCTCTTTGGTTTCTTCAGTTATCCCTTGGTTATTTAGTAGTGTATTGTTTAGCCTCCATGTGTTTGTATTTGTTTACGGATTTATTTTCCTGTAATTGATATCTAGTCTCATAGCATTGTGGTTGGAAAAGATACTTGATACGGTTTCATTTTTCCTAAATTTACCAAGGCTTGATTTGTGACCCAAAATATGATCTCTCCTAGAGAATGTTCCATGAGGACTTGAGAAGAACGTGTATTCTGTTGTTTTTGGATGGAATGTCCTATAAATATCAATTAAGTCTATCTTGTTTAATGTATCATTTAAAGCTTGTGTTTCCTTATTTATTTTCATTTTGGATGATCTGTCCAAAGTCTATTTTGTCTGATACGAGAATTGCTACTCCAGCTTTTTTTTGTTTTTTTTTTTTGGCGGTACGCGGGCCTCTCACTGTTGTGGCCTCTCCCATTGCGGAGCACAGGCTCCAGACGCGCAGGCCCAGCGGCCATGGTTCACAGGCCCCGCCGCTCTGCAGCATGTGGGATCTTCCCAGACCAGGGCATGAACCCGCGTCCCCTGCATTGGCAGGTGGACTCACAACCAGTGCGCCACCAGAGAAGCCCCAGCTTTCTTTTGATTTCCATTTGCATGGAATATCTTTTTCTATCCCCTCACTTTCAGTTTGTATGTGTCCTTAGGTCTGAAGTGGGTATCTTGCAGACAGCAAATATACAGGTCTTGGTTTTGGATACATTCAGCCAGTCTATGTCTTTTGGTTGGAGCATTTAATCCATTTACTTGTAAGGTAATTGTCGATATGTATGTTGCTATTACCATTTTCTTAATTGTTTTGAGTTTGTTATTGTAGTTCTTTTCCTTGTTTTGTGTTTCCTGCCTAGAGAAGTTCCTTTAGCATTTGTTGTAAAGCTGGTTTGGTGGTTCTGAATTCTCTCAGCTTTTGCTTGTCTGTAAAGGTTTTAATTTCTTCATCGAATCTGAATGAGATCCTTGCTTGGTAGAGTAATCTTGGTTGTAGGTTTTTCCTTTTCATCACTTAAAGTATGACCTACCACACCCTTCTGGCTTGCAGAGTTTCTGCTGAGAAATCAGCTGTTAACCTTATGGGGATTCCCTTGTTTGTTATTTGTTGGTTGTCTCTTGCTGCTTTTAATATTTTTTCTTTGTGTTTAATTTTTGATAGTTTGATTTTAATATGGGTCTTGGCGTGTTTCTCCTTGGATTTATTCTGTATGGGACTCTTTGTGCTTCTTGGACTTGTTTGACTATTTCCTTTCACATATTAGGGAAGTTTTCAACTATAATCTCTTCAAATATCTTCCCACTCTGTTTCTTCTTCTGGGACCTCTATAATTTGAATGTTGGTATGTTTATTGTTGTCCCAGAGGTCCCTGCTACTGTCACTAGTTATTTTTGTTCTTGTTTCTTTATTTCTGCTCTGTGGTAGTAATTACCACTATTTTATATTCCAGGTCACTTATGCATTCTTCTGCCTCAGTTATTCTGCTGTTGATTCCTTCTAGAGAATCTTAAATATCATTTATTGTGTTGTTCATCATTGTTTGTTTGCTCTTTAGTTCTTCTAGGTCGTTGTTAAACCTTTCTTGTATTTTCTCCATTCTATTTCCAAGATTTTGGATCATTTTACTGTCATTACTTTGAATTATTTTTCAGGTAGACTGCCTGTTTCCTCTTCATTTGTTTGTCTGGTATGTTTTTACCTTACCCCTTCATTTGTTGTGTATTTGTCTGTCTTCTCATTTTGCTTAACTTATTGGAAAAGTCTCCTTTTCCCAGGCTGCAGATTCGTTGTTCCTGTTGTTTTCAGTGTCTGCGCCCACTGGGTAAGGTTGGTACAGTGTGTTGTGTAGGCTTCCTGGTGGAGGGAACTGGTGCCTGTGTGTGGTGGATGAGGCTGGATCTCGTCTTTCTGGTGTGCATTATCGCATCTGGTGGTGTGTTTTGGGGTGTCTGTGAACTTTTTATGATTTTAGGCAGCCTCTCTGCTAATGGGTGGGGTTGTGTTCCTGTCTTGCTAGTTGTTTGGTATGGGGTGTCCAGACCTGTAACTTGCTGGTCTTTGAGTGGAGCTGGGTCTTAGCGTTGAGATCCAGATCTCTGGGAGAGCTTTCGCTGTTGGATATTACATGGGGTTAGGAGGTCTCTGATGGTCCAGTGTCCTGAACTTGGCTCTCCCCCCTAAAAGGCTCATGCCTAACACCCGGCCAGAGCACCAAGACCCTGTCAGCCACACAGCTCAGAAGAAAAGGAAGAAATAAAAAGAAATAAAAAATAAAATAAAATAATTAAAATAAAAAATAAAAAAATTATTAAAAATATAAAAGTAATTTAAAAAGGGAGAGAGCAACCAAACCAATAAACAAATCCACCTATGATAACAAGCAGTAAAAACTATGCTGAAGAAAAAAAGTGGACAGACAGAACCCTAGGACAAATGGTAAAAGCAAAGGTATACAGACAAAATCACACAAAGAAGCATACACATACACGCAAAGAAAAAGGAAAAAAAAATATATATAAAATGAAGAGAGCAACCAAATCAGTAAGCAAATCTACCAATGATAATAAGCTCTAAATACTGTACTAAGATAAACATAAAAACAGAAACAAATTAGATGCTGAAAGCAAACCCCAGTCTACAGTTGCTCCCAAAGTCCACCATCTCAATTTTGGGATAATTCGTTGTCTGTTCAGGTTTTCCACAGATGCAGGGTACATCAAGTTTATTGTGGAGATTTAATCCTCTGCTCCCAAGGCTGCTTGGAGAAATTTCCACTTCTCTTCTTTGTTCATACAGCTCCTGGGGTTCAGCTTTGGATTTGGCCCTGCCTCTGCGTTTAGGTCGCCTGAGGGCTTCTGTTCCCTTTTGGAAAGTCTGAGGTCTTCTGCCAGTGCTCAGTAGGTGTTCTGTAGGAGTTGTTACACATGTAGATGTATTTTTGATGTATTTGTGGGGAGGAAGGTGATCTCCATGTCTTACTCCTCTGCCATCTTGAAGGTCCGTAGGATTTTCTGATGTTAAATCAATTCTGTTTGCGTTCTTGGGAAAAATGGTACTTGATTATGATATATAATTCTTTTTATGTATTGATGGATTCAGTTTGCTGATATTTTGTTAAGGAGTTCATATGTCTATGTCAGGAGGGATATTGGTCTGTTGTTTTCTGAGAATTTGTCAGGCTTTGTTATCCAGGTAATAATGGCATCACATTATTAGCTGGGAGGTACTGTACCCTCATTTATGTTATAAAAGAGTTTGTGAAGGATTGGTATTATTTCTTTAAATATTTGATAGAATTAACTAATGAAGCTGTTGTGACCTTTGCTTTTTCTGAGGGAGGATTTTAAGTAACTAACTCATAGGTCTGTTTAGATTCTATATTTCTTTGTAAGTCAGGTTTGGTAGTTTGGTATTTCTAGGGATTTTGCCATTTCATTTAAGTTATCTAATTTGTTGGCATATAGTTGTTCATAATATTCTTGTATAATCATTTAAGTTCCTTTAGGGTCAGTAGTGTTCTTTACTTCATTCCTGATTTTGGTAATTTGTATAATTTAATATAATTTTAAATTTTAATTTAATATTTTTTTCCTCATTTAGTCTAGCTAAAGGTTTGTCAGTTTTGTTGAATTTTTTCAAAGAACTAGCTTTGTGTTTCGTTCATTTTTTTTATTGCTATTTTTCTGCATTCTAGTCCATTGATCTTTTCTCCGATCTTTATTTACTTTCTTCTTGCTGTCGACTTGCTTTACTCTTATTTTTCTAATTTCTTTATTGTGGATACTTAGGTTACTGATTTGAGACCTTTCTTATATAAATTTCCCTCCAAGCATTGTTTTGGCTACATCTCATAAATTTTGATTTACTGTGTTTTTGTTGTCATTCTGTTTCAGATTTTTTCTTGTTTTCCATTTGATTTATTCTGGATACGTGGGTTACTTAGAAATAAGTTGTTTAATTTCCAAATATTGGGGATTTCCTTTATTTTCTGTTGCTAATTTACTTCAGTCGTGGTTGGGGAATATGCTTTGATGATTTCTGTCCTTTTAAATGTATTAAGACTTGTTTTATGACTGGCATTTAATCTGTCTTTGAGAACTGTCCATATGCACTTGAAAAGAATGTATTTTATAGTCACCGGGTTGAATGTTCTAGGTTGAGTTGAGGAATTAAATTGTTCAGGTCCTCTATATCCTTGATGATTTTGTCTAGTTGTTCTATCAGCTTTTGAGTAGGTATAGACATCTCCAGCTATTATTGTTAAAAGATCTATTTCTCCTTTAGTGTTAAGTTTTGCTTCATATATTTTGAGGCTCTGTTGTTAAGTGTGTATATGTTTATCATTGTTATATCATCCTTATGCATTGAGCAGCTTCTCATTATGTCTCTTTTTGTCTCTTGTAATATTTTGTCTTAAATTCTCTGTCTGATATTAATATAGCCACTCCTGATCTCTTATGATTAGTTTGCATGGCATATCTTTTCCATCATTTTACTTTCATCTCATTTGTATCTTTGAATCTAATGTGTATCTCTTATAGACGGCACATAGTTTGATCTTGCTTTTTTATCCTGTCTGGCAATCTTTATCTTTTGGTTGGGGTGTTTAGACCTTTCACATTTAATATAATTATTGACATGGTTGTATTTACCTTCGCCTTTTTGCTGTTTTTTCTATCAAAGTGTCCTGTCTTTTTTGTTCCTCTCTTCCTCTTTGACTGCCTTCTTTTGTGTTCAATAAAATTTGCATTGAATCATTTTAATTTCTCTGTCAATATTTTTACTGTTAAAAAAGTTGTTTCTCTGGGAATTAGAGTGTGCATTTTAATTTACCACGATCTACTGCAGATTAAGACTAATTTAATTTTAGTAAAATATAGAATCTTTGCTCCAGTATAGTTCTGTTCTCTCCCTGCTCCTGTTTGCTATTATTGTCATGTATATTACATGTATGTGCATTATCCAATAATGCAGTGTTATAATTATTTTTATACAATTTTATGCCCTTTAGTTAAGAAGAGAAATGAAAAAAATTATTTATAGAGTCATTTATATTAGCTCACATAGTTACCATTTCTGGTGCTCTTTATTTCTCATTGATTATTCATGTCACTGGAGTCAGTCTTTCAGTTTAACAGACCTCGTTTAGTATTTTTTATAAATCAGGTATGTTAGCAATACATTTTCTCAGTTACTGCTTATCTGGGAATGTCCTTTTATTAGCCTTCATTTTTGGAACATAGTTCTGCTGGATAGAGAATTTTTATTTTTTTATTTCAACACTTTGAATATGGCATTCTCTATTTCATTGTTTCAGGTGAAAAGTCATTAATTGTTGTTGCTCCCTTGTACAATGTGATGAGTAGGTTTTATCTTGTTTCTGTCAAGATTTTCTCTTGGTCTCATGCTTTCAGCACTTTTGACTATGGTGTGTCTATATGTGGATCTCTGTATTTTTCCAACTTGGGATTTGTTGAGCTTCTCAAGTGTGTAGATTAATATTTTTAACAAATTTTGGAAGTTTTTGGTCATTATTTCTCAGGATATTCCTTTTGTCCCTTTGTCTCTCTCCTTTCCTTCTGGGACTCCTATCATGAAAATGTTGGTACACTTGGTCGTATTCCATAGGTCTCCAAGGGTCTGTTTTTTTTTTTTTTTTTTCTTCATTCTTTATTTTCCTCAGCTAGATTATCTCAGTTTAACCTATCCTCAAGTTTACTGGCTTTTTCTACTGTCAGTGCAAATCAGCCATTGAATTGCAGATTTGAATTTTTTCAAAGTTGTTTCTGAACTCTCACTTTTAAAAAAATTGAAGTATAGTTGATTTACACTACTGTGTTTCAGGTGTACAGCAAAGTGGTTCATTCTTTTTTATGGCTGAGTAATAGCCCGTGTGTGTGTATTATATACATATATATATATGTATATATACATATTACCTCTTCTTTATCCATTCATCTGTTGATGGATGCTTTGGTTGCTTTCATGTCTTGGCTGTTGTAAATAGTGCTGCTGTGAACATTAGGGTGCATGTATCTTTTCGAATTAGAGTTTTTGTCTTTTCTGGTTATATGCCCAAGAATAGGATTGCTGGATCATTTGGTAGCTCTATTTTTAGTTTTTAAAGGAACGTCCATACTGTTTTCTCTACTTACTTGTTGCACCATTTTGCATTCCCACCAACAGTGTAGGAGGGTTCCCTTTTTTCCACACCCTCTCCAGCATTTATTATTTATAGACTTTTTGATGATAGCTATTCTGACTGGTGTAAAGCGATACCTCCTTGTGGTTTTGATTTGCATTTAATTAGTGATATTGACCATCTTTTCAAATGTAAGTTGGCCATCTGTATATCTTCTTTGGAAAAATGTCTATTTATGTCATCTGCCCATTTTCTGATTGGGTCGTTTTGGTTTTTTTTTGATATTGAGTTTTATGAGCTGTTTGTATATTTTGGAAATTAACCCCTTGTCAGTCACATTGTTTGCAAATATTTTCTCACATTCTGTAGGTTGTATTTTCATTTTGTTGATGGTTTCCTTTGCTGTGCAGGAGCTTTTAAGTTTGATTAGGTCCCATTTGTTTATTTTTGGTTTTTTTTCTTTTGCCTTGGGAGACTGGTCTAAGAAAATATTGCTACTATTTATGTCAGAGAATGTTTTGCCTATCTTCTCTTCTAGGAGATTTACAGTGTCACATCCTATATGTGTCTTTAAAGCATTTTGAGCTTATTTTTGTATATGATGTGAGAGAGTGTTTTAATTTCATTGATTTACAAATAGCTGTCCAGCTTTCCCAACACCATTTGCTGAAGGCACTGTGTTTTCTCCATCGTATATTCTTGCCTCCTCCTTTGCTGAAGCTTAGTTGTATGGGTTTGTTTCTGGGCTCTCTATTCTGTTCCATTGATCTATATGTCTGCTTTTGTGCCAGTACCACAGTGTTTTGATTAGTGTAGCTTTGTAGTATTGTTTGAAGTCTGGGAGAGTTATACCTCCAGCATTGTTCTTTTTCCTCAGAATTGCTTTGCCAAATTCTGTTATTCCATATAAATTTTAGGATTATTTGTTCTAGTTCTGTGAAAAATGTCATGGGTAATTTGATAGATATAGCATTAAATCTGTAGATAGCTTTCAGTAGTATGGCCATTTTAATAATATTAATTCTTCCAATCCAAGAGCAATCCAGTTCATTTCTGTGAATCATCCTCAGTTTCCTTTATCAGTGTTTTAGAGTTCTCAGCATATAGGTTTTTCACCTTCTTGGTTAGGTTTATTCCCGCGCGCACGCGCGTGTATGTGTGTGTGTTTAGTGTGATTTTAAACAGTTTTTACTTTCTGCTATTTCATTGTTACTGTAAAGAAATGCAACAGATTTCTGTATATTAATCTTGTACCCTGCTACCTTGCTAAATTCATTTATTAGTTCTAATAGTTTTTGTGTGGAGTCTTTAGGGTTTTCTGTATAGAGTATTGTGTCATCTGCATTTAATGACAATTTTACCTCTTCCCTTGCAATTGGATACCTTTTATTTCTTTTTCTTGTCTGGTTGCTGAGGCTAGGACTTCCAATAATACGTTGAATAGCAGTGGTGAGAGTGGGCACCCTTGCTTTGTTCCAGAATTTAGTGGGAAGGCTTTCAGCTTTTCACTGTTGAGTATTGTGTTGGCTCTGGGTTTGTCATAAATGGTTTTTATTATGTTGAGATGTATTACCCCATACCCGCTTCAATGAGAGTTTTCATCATGAATGGATGTTGAATTTCATCACATGCTTTTTCTACATCTATTAAGATGATCATGTGGTTTTTGTCTTTTCTTTTGTTGTTGTGGTATATCACATTGATTGATTTGCATATGTTGAACCATCTTTGTGACCCTGGTAAGAATCCAATTTGATCATGGTGTATGATCCTTTATATGTGTTGTTGGAGTTGGCTTGCTTAAATTTTGTTGAGGATTTTTGCCTCTCTATTTGTCAAAGATATTGGCCAGTAATTTTCTTTTTTTTGTAGTGTCTTTGTTTTTGGTATCAGGGTGATGGTGGCTGCATAAACTGACTTTGGGAGTGTTTCTTCCTCTTAAATCTTTTGGAATAATTTGAGAAGGATAGGTATACATTCCTCTTTGTATGTTTGGTTGAATTCCCCAGTTAAGCCATCTGGTCCTGGATTTTGTTTGTGGGGAGTTTTTTGGGTTTTCTTGTTTGTTTTTTATTACAGATTCTATTCCACTTCTAGTGATTGGTCTGTTCAAATGATGTTTCTTCTTGATTAAATTATGGCTGACTGTATATTTCTAAAACCTTTTCTGTTTCTTCTCGGTTGTTCAGTTTGTTGGTTTATAACTGTTCATAGTATTTTCTTATGATTTTTTATATTTCTGCAGTATTGGTTGTTATTTCTCATTTCTTATTTTGTTTATTTGGGTCTTCTCTCTTTTCTTCTTGGTAGCCTGGCTAGAGTTTTGTCGATTTTGTTTGTCCTTTCAGAAAACCAGCTCCTGGTTTTATTGAACTTTTCTGTTGTTGTTTTGATCTCTATTTTATTTATTTCCTCTCTGATCTTTATTATTTCCTTCCTTCTAATGACTTTGGCTTTTGTTTATTCTTTTTTTTTCTAATTCTTTTAGGTGGTAGGTTAGGTTATTTGCTTGAGATTTTACTTGTTCCTCAAGAAAGGCCTGTATCGCTCTGTATTTCCCTCTTTGAACTACTTTTGCTGCATCCCATAGATTTTGTAAGGTTGTGTTTTCATTGTCATTTGTCTCGAGGTATTTTCTGATTTCCTCTGATTTCATTGTTGACTCATTGGTTTTTTAGTAGGATGTTGTTTAGTCTCCATGTGATTGTTTTTTCCCATTTTTCTTTCTGTGGTTGATTTCTAGTTTCATACTGTTGTGGTCAGAAAAGATGTTTGAAATAATTTCTGTCTTCTTAAATTCATTGAGACTTGTTTTGTGTCCTCATGTGTGGTCTATCCTAGAGAATGTTCCATGAGCACTTGAAAAGAATGCGTATTTTGTTTGTTTTTTGTTTGTGTTTTTTTTTGGATAAAGTGTCCTGTAGATTAAGTACATCCGTTCTTTTGTGTCATTTAGGATCTCTCTTGCCTTATTGATTTTCTGTCTGAAAGATCTGTCCATTGATGTCAGTGGGGTGTTAAAGTCTCCTACTATTATTGTATTCCTGTCAGTTTCTCACTTTATGTCTGTTAGTATTTATTTTGTATATTTAGGTGTTCCTACATTGGGTGCATATATATGTTAACAAGTGTAATGTCCTATTTTTGTATTAATCCCTTTATCATTATATAGTGTCCTTCTTTGTCTTTCCTTTTGGACTTTGTTTTAAAGTCTGTTTTGTCTGATATGAATATCGCTACCCCTGCTTTCTTATTGTTTCTATTTGCATGAAATACCTTTTTCTATCCCCTCACTTTCAATCTATGTGTGACTTTTGCCCTAAAGTGAGTCTCTTGTAGGCAGCATATTGTAGGTACTTGTTTTTTTATCTGAGCAGATTTGAAATTTTTATTCTAGTTATGTACTTTCCAAATCCAGAGTTTCTATTTGGTTCCTTTAAAAAAAAAACAACTCATTTTTTCCTCTTTATTGATACTCTCTGTTGGGTGAGGCATGATTGTCATGCCTTTAACCTTTTAATTCCCTTCAGTTCTTTAGATATGGTTTCTTTTGCTTCCTTGAACATATTTATATTAGTTGACTTAAAGGCTTTGCCTAGTAAATCCAACATCTGGGCTCCCTCAAGAATAATTTCTGTTGACTGCCATATCTCACTATTTCTTTGTGTGTCATAGCTTTTTGTCAAAAACTGGATATTAAATATACTGTGCTAACTGACAATCTTATTTCCCCCTTTTCCATCCTCAGAGTTTGTTTTTGTTGCTGTTTGTTGTTGTTGTTTGTTTAGTGACTTTCCTGGACTAATTCTGCAGTCCTTATTCTTTGTCATGTGTGGCTACTGAAGTCTGCTTGGTTAGCTGAGTCTTCGGATAATGATTTGACAGATTTTCTTAAATGCTTTTGACCAACATGTCTCCCATCTTTTTTTCAGTGGGCATTTTGTGTGTTGGGGTATGCATAACTGTGCCTTGGTCTTGCCTTCCTAATTGTGCAGAAACTCAAAGTCAAGCATGGGTGAGAGGCTGGAGCTCTGTAAGATCTTTCCTGGGTATTTGCACAGCCTTCTAGATCCCCAGGAATATGTCAGAAATTAAAGCCCCTATGGGCATCTCATTTCTTAGATTTTCTTTTTAAGTTTTTTTCGCCAGACTCTTGTTTGTGCCAACTAGAATCAATACCTGTGGCAACTGCAGTGTTAAGCAATTGCTGCTGTTTTGGGGGAGACAAACCTCCTGGGGATAGGGCTTTCCTCACTGAATGTCCTCAGAGTCAGATGAAATAAAAATTAGCTTCAGGGAATTCCCTGGTGGTCCAGTGGTTTGGACTCCACACTTCTACTGCAGAGTGCATGGGCTTGACCCCTGGTTGGGGAGCTGAGATCCCACATGCTGTGTAGTACGGCCAAAAAATTAGCTTCATGAGTGGGGCTCTTTTAAGGAGCATCATTCAGGTCAAGTAGTGACAATGCTCTGGGAACAGGGCTTTTGATGGTGCTCCAAATTCATCTGCCTCCATCAGTGGCTACTAGGCTGCTGGCTTTCATAGCTAGTGTGGTTCTGAGGCCCTGGTTTCCAAGGCTACCATGAAGCTGGGAAGAGGGTGTGAAATAGAGTAAGTTAAAATACCAAAAAGCTTACTGTTCCTATGAAGATTCAGCTGTTCCTCTTGAATAAATGTTCCTAGGATTGTTGCGATCCTTTAGCTAACTTCTAGAGTGCTGAAAAAGTTGATTTTGAAAATTTACACCAGTATTCTCATTGCTTTTAGGGAGGAGTGTATTTTCAGAGGTCCTTCATTCATAATTCCAAAAGTGCTTCCCATTCTGTCTGTGCTTTTTATTTTTAAAAAAATATTTATTTATTATTTGGTCACACCGGGTCTTAGTTGCGGCTCGCGGGCTTGTTAGTTGCAGCTTGTGGGCTTGTTAGTTGCAGCTCACTGGCTCCTTAGTTGTAGCATATGAACTCTCAGTTGCAGCATGCGTGTGAGATCTAATTCCCTGACCAGGGATTGAACCCGGGCCCCCTGCATTGGGAGCATGGAGTCAACCACAGTGTCACCAGGGAAGTCCCCCTGTCTGTGCTTTTAGCCACTATGCACATTGCCTCTGTTCTTTATGATATCTAATTATGGCCTATGTATATTTGTCAGCCATGAAAGTCCAGTCTTTGATTTCATTGAGAGTTGCTTGCGAAATAAACATGAAATGGTTATTTATGAAGCTGCTTCAGCTATCATCCATCTTCCTAACTGTACTGCAAGGGAGTTGGCACCTGCTGTTTCAGGTTAGTTGTATATTTGATAACTGGCTTTTGTTTATTTTCTTATGTTTTTGTTTTAAGTTCCATAGGTCTACAGAATAGGTATTTTTGAACCTTAGCTCTGTATATATAGGCTTTACATTTTGATACGTACATGGTTTATTTTAGCTGTTTTTTAGTTACAGTTGTACCTCCATATCCTTGGGTTCCACATCCCACCAATTCAACCCAATTGATTCACGGTTGGTTGAATCCTCAGATGTGGAACCTGCAGATACCAAGGGCTGATTGTGCTACACCATTTTATATAAGGGTTTAGCATCCCCAGATTTTGGTATATGCCAGGGGTCCTGGAAGGTCCAGGGTTCAGTCCCCTGCAGATATGGAGGGGTGACTGTATTTCTTTTTCTGAAGTTATCATTTCCCCATATTAAAAAATTAAAGTTTTCAGTTCTCCATGTTTAAAAAACCCATTTACTCTTACAACCATAAATATTCCTACTCTTTAAATTCAGATATTAATGGGTATATTAACTTTTTTAGGAAAAAAAATAAACTTTGTTTCCTGTATTTAAAGTCTTTATAGCTTAACGAAAACTACTTTTTCTATTTTTGATGATGTATTTTTCATGTGAATTTTTGAGGCTATGATCTAATTTCCTTATGTGTATTTTGAATGTGATTCTTCATGTACTGTATTTTCAGAAAGTTGCTATATGTTGAAATGAGCTATGCTCACAGTGACCTTTTTTCTTTCCTAGTTCTTCAGCTTTTCTGTAGTTCTCCTAAGCCAGCTTTGAGATATGCAGCTGTGAGGACCTTGAACAAGGTAGGTGTTCCTTTGCTAATTATTGACTTGTATCAGTGTTCAATTGAGAAATATTAAATACGAAGCATTTGGCTTTCTGTCCAAGGTCAATAGATATGATTTATGGGCTTCACTTCTGTAGCACCTCACTTGTGTTTGCAGCCTTAGATATGGCCATTTATACTATTATTCATGTGCTCAATAGCCATATGTACTTAGTGACTATCATATTAGACACTGTAGATATAGAATATTTTTATCATTGCAGGAAGTTCTCTTGGACAGTGCTGGTCTGTAGCAACACTATCCAATAGAAACAGTATGTGAGTCACATAAGCAATTTTAAATTTTATTGAAACCACATTAAATTCTTTTATGATGGGATTAATTTTAAACTATATTTTATTTACCCTAACATTTATAAAATTTATCAACATGATCAGTATAAAATTATTAGAGATCTATTTTACTTTCTGTTTTTTCATACTAAGTCTTTGATATCCGGTGTATATTTTGTATTTACAGAATACTTCTATTTGGAATAACCACATTTCAAAGGCTTAGTAGTCACATATGGTTTTGGCTACCATATTGGACAGCATAAATCTAGAGGATACAGTGCAGAAACACAGAATGAATTAAATAACTATAAAAATTTTATTTTTTAAAATATGTGGTTGTGCTGGGTCTTAGTTGTGGCAGGCAGGCTCCTTAGTTGTGGCTCACCAGCTCCTTAGTTGTGGCTTGCTGGCTCCTTAGTTGTGGCATGTGAACTCTTAGCTGTGGCATGCATGTGGGATCTAGTTCCCTGACCAGGGATCGAACCTAGGCCCCCTGAATTGGGAGTGCAAAGTCCCAACCACTGTGCCACCAGGGAAGTCCCTAAAAATTTTAAATGGAAGTTTAATGTTGTAGAATACTGGTTTAATGTATTATGTGGTCGACTATCAACTAATTGTATTAACAATTGGAGGAGAGAGTAATTTAGAGCAGCCATGGAAGGAGGCTTTATAGAATAATATGAATTATATTTTGAAGAGTTGATATCGGTCCACATTCCTTCATCTATAATCCTGGGACCAGATGTATATCAGAAATCAGTATTTTGAGAATTTTAGAGAGGTAATATGTTGCCATCTCTTATATTAATACTAACCCCTTTGGGCCTAGAACAGTTAGACACATTAGACATGTTAATATTTGTGTTCATACATATGACTATCCTCACTACATGGAATAAGTTAAGACTTAGTTTTACATTAGTTTGGGTCATTTTTTGCTGTTAAGTGAATTTTGATGGCAATACTTTGCTGAGTTTTCAAAATTTTAGCATTATGGGTAAAGGATTCTATACCAGTATTGGATTAGGCAGAGAGGCAAACATCATCAACAAAAGCAAAAAAGCAGGACAATGACAGACATGTTTTAGTGACCGTGAGCAATGCAGTTTAGTTGGAGTTTGCTTGCTTAAATACAGAAGTGTTTTGTAAGTGGTAAGATATTACATTTAAGTGTCTTCGAGTAGTGTTTATCATTCTAGGTCCTACTCTCAGAGATTCTAAAATCTAGTAGAATAGATAACCATGAATACATGTACTATAAGGAGGAACAGGCCAACTGTAATAAAAGAGAGACTATGATATTGTTATAAAGGTTATAGAAACCTAGGAAGATAAAGCGCTGTGCTATACGGTACCTAGCAGTTAATCATTTATCAAATGACATATCATATCTTATTCATTAGAAACATTTATCTTGAAACAATTGCTTTTTAACGTCTGTTGTCCCATTTAGATTACAAAAAGCCATTTACCTTAATTAAAATTTCTGACCAGTCCCTCCCATAAAGGCTTTTAGATAGCCTCATCCACCAGAGGGCAGACAGCAGAAGCAAGAAGAACAACAATCCTGCAGCCTGTGGAACAAAAACCACATTCACAGAAAGATAGACAAGATGAAAAGGCAGAAGGCTATGTACCAGATGAAGGAACAAGATAAAACCCCAGAAAAACAACTAAATGAAGTGGAGATAGGCAACCTTCGAGAAAAAGAGCTCAGAATAATGATAGTGAAGATGATCCAGGACCTTGGAAAAACAATGGAGGCAAAGATTGAGAAGATGCAAGAAATGTTTAACAAAGGCCTAGAAGAATTAAAGAACAAACAAACAGAGATGAACACTACAATAACTGAAATGAAAACTACACTAGAAGGAGTCAAAAGCAGAATAACTGAGGCAGAAGAACAGATAAGTGACCTGGAAGACAGAATGGTGGAATTCACTGCTGCGGAACAGAATAAACAAAAAAGAATGAAAAGAAATGAAGACAGCCTAAGAGACCTCTGGGAAAACATTAAATGCAACAACATTCGCATTATAGGGGTCCCAGAAGGAGAAGAGAGAAAGGACCAGAGAAAATATTGGAAGAGATAATAGTTGAAAACTTCCCTAACATGGGAAAGGAAATAGCCACCCAAGTCCAGGAAGCACAGAGAGTCCCATATAGGATAAACCCAAGGAGAATCACGCCGAGACACACAGTAATCAAATTGGCAAAAATTTAAGACAAAGAAAAATTACTGAAAGCAGCAAGGGAAAAACAACAAATAACATACAAGGGAAGTCCCATAAGGTTAACAGCTGATTTCTCAGCAGAAACTCTACAAGACAGAAGGGAGCGGCATGATATACTTAAAGTGATGAAAGGGAAGGACCTACAACCAAGATTACTCTACCCGGCAAGGATCTCATTCAGATTTGATGGAGAAATTAAAACGTTCACAGAAAAGCAAAAGCTGAGAGAATTCAGCACCACCAAACCAGCTCTACAACAAATGCTAAAGGAACTTCTCTAAGTGGGAAACACAAGAGGAGAAAAGGACCTACAAAAACAAACTCAAAACAATTAAGAAAATGGTCATAGGAACATACATATCAATAATTACCTTAAATGTGAATGGATTAAATGCTACAACCAAAAGACACAGGCTTGCTGAATGGATACAAAACAAGACCCATATATATGCTGTCTACAAGAGACCCACTTCAGACCTAGGGACACATACAGACTGAAAGTGAGGGGATGGAAAAAGATATTCCATGCAAATGGAAATCAAAAGAAAGCTGGAGTAGCAATACTCATATCAGATAAAATAGACTTTAAAATAAAAATGTCACAAGAGACAAGGAAGGCCACTACATAATGATCAAGGGATCAATCCAAGAAGAAGATAATAACAATTATAAATATATGTGTACCCAACATAGGAGCACCTCAAAACATAAGGCAACTGCTAACAGCTATAAAAGAGGAAATCGACAGTAACACAATAATAGTGAGGGACTTTAACACCTCACTTACACCAATGGACAGATCATCCAAAATGAAAATAAATAAGGAAACAGAAGCTTTAAGTGACACAATAGACCAGATAGATTTAATTGATATTTATAGGACCTTCCATCCAAAAACAGAAGCTTACACTTTCTTCTCAAGTGCACACGGAACATTCTCCAGGATAGATCACATCTTGGGTCACAAATCAAGCCTCGCTAAATTTATAAGAATATTGAAATCGTATCAAGCACCTTTTCTGACCACAACGCTATGAGATTAGAAATAAATTACAGGGGAAAAAAACGTACAAAACACAAACACATAGACGCTAAACAATATGTTACTAAATAATCAAGAGATCACTGAAGAAATCAGAGGAAATCAAAAAATACCTAGAGACAAATGACAATGAAAACACGACAGTCCAAAACCTATGGGATGCAGCAGAAGCAGTTCTAAGAGGTAAGTTTATAGCTATACAAGCCGACCTCAAGAAACAAGAAAAAATCTCAAAAAAGCAATCTACCCTTACACCTAAGGAACTAGAGAAAGAAGAATAAACAAAACCCAAAGTTAGTGGAAGGAAAGAAATCATAAAGATCAGAGCAGAAATAAATGAAGTAGAAACAAAGAAAACAATAGCAAAGATCAGTAAAACTAAAAGCTGGTTCTTTGAGAAGATAAACAAAATTGATAAACCATTAGCCAGACTCATCAAGAAAAAGAGGGAGAGGGGCTTCCTTGGTGGTGCAGTGGTTAAGAGTCCTCCTGCCGATGCAGGGGACGCGGGTTCGTGCCCCGGTCCGGGAAGATCCCACATGCCGCGGAGCGGCTGGGCCCGTGAGCCATGGCCGCTGAGCCTGCATGTCCGGAGCCTGTGCTCCGCAACGGGAGAGGCCACAACAGTGAGAGGCCCACGTCCCACAAAAAAAAAAAAAAAAAAAAAGAGGGAGAGGACTCTAAATGAATAAAATTAGAAATGAAAAAGGAGAAGTTACAACAGACACCACAGAAATACAAAGCATACTAAGAGACTACTACAAGTAACTCTATGCCAATAAAATGGACAACCTGGAAGGAATGGACAAATTCTTAGAAAGGTATAACCTTCCAAGACTGAACCAGGAAGAAACAGAAAATATGAACAGAGCAATCACAAGTAATGAAATTGAAACTGTGATTAAAAATCTTCCAACAAAAGTCCTGGACCACATGGCTTCACAGGTGAATTCTGTCAAACATTTAGAGAAGAGCTAACACCCATCCTTCTCAGACTCTTCCAAAAAATTGCAGAGGAAGGAACACTCCCAAATTCATTCTGTGAGGCCACCATCACCCTGATACCAAAACCAGACAAAGATACTACAAAAAAAGAGAAAATTACAGACCAATATCACTGATGAATATAGATGCAAAAATCCTCAACAACTTACTAGCAAACAGAATCCAACAGCACATTAAAAGGATCATACACCATGATCAAGTGGGATTTATCCCAGGGATGCAAGGATTCTTCAATATATGCAAATAAATCAATGTGATACACCATATTAACAAATAGAAGAATAAAAACCATATGATCATCTCAATAGATGCAGAAAAGCTTTTGACAAAATTCAACACCCATTTATGATAAAAACTCTCCAGAAAGGGCATAGAGGGAACCTACCTCAACATCATAAAGGCCATATATGACAAACCCACAGCAAACATCATTCTCAATGGTGAAAAACTGAAAGCATTTCCTCTAAGATCAGGAACAAGACAAGGATGTCCACTCTCACCACTATGATTCAACATAGCTTTGGAGTCCTAGCCACAGCAGTCAGAGAAGAAAAAGAAATAAAAGGAATACAAATTGGAAAAGAAGAAGTGAAACGGTCACTGTTTGCAGATGACATATACTATACATAGAGAATCCTAAAAATGCCACCAGAAAACTACTAGAGCTAATCAATGAATCTGGTAAAGTAGCAGGATACAAAATTAATGCACAGAAATCTCTTGCATTCCTATACACTAATGATGAAAAATCTGAAAGAGAAATTAAGGAAACACTCCCATTTACCACTGCAACAAAAAGAATAAAATACCTAGGAGTAAACCTACCTAGGGAGACAGAAGACCTGTATGAAGAAAACTATAAGACACTGATGAAAGAAATTAAAGGTGATACCAACAGATGGAGAGATATACCATGTTCTTGGATTGGAAGAATCAATATTGTGAAAATGACTATACTACCCAAACCGATCTACAGATTCAATGCAATCCCTATCAAATTACCACTGGCATTTTTTACGTAAGTAGAACAAAAAAAATCTTAAAATTTGTATGGAGACACAAAAGACCCCGAGTAGCCAAAGCAGTCTTGAGGGAAAAAAACAGAGCTGGAGGAATCATACTCCCTGACTTCAGACTATACTACAAAGCTCCAGTAATCAAGACAATATGGTACTGGCACAAAAAAAGAAACACAGATCAATGGAACAAGACAGAAAGCCCAGAGATAAACCCACGCACCTGTGGTCAACTAACCTGTGACAAAGGAGGCAAAGATATACAATGGAGAAAAGACAGTCTCTTCAATAAGTGGTGCTGGGAAAACTGGACAGCCACATGTAAAAGAATGAAATTAGAACACTCCCTAACACCATACACAAAAATAAACTCAAAATGGATTTGAGACCTAAATGTAAGACCGGACACTATAAAACTCTTTAGAGGAAAACATAGGAAGAACACTCTGTGACATAAATCACAGCAAGATCTTTTTTGATCCCCCTCCTAGAGTAACGGAAATAAAAACAAAAATAAACAAAATGGGACCTAATGAAACGTCAAAGCTTCTGCACAGCAAACAAAACCATTAACAAGACGAAAAGACAACCCTCAGAATGGGAGAAAATATGTGAAAACGAAGCAACGGACAAAGGATTAATCTCCAAAATATATAAACAGCGCATGCAGCTCAATATTAAAGAAACAAACAACCAAATCCAAAAATGGGCCGAAGACCTAAATAGACCTTTCTCCAAAAAAGACATACAGATGGCCAAGAAGCTCGTGAAAAGCTGCTCATCGCTAATTATTAGAGGAATGCAAATCAAAACCACAATGAGGTATCACCTCACACCAGTTAGAACGTGCAACATCAGAAAATCTACAAACAACAAATGCTGGAGAGGGTGTGGAGAAAAGGGAACCCTCTTGCACTGTTGGTGGGAATGTAAATTGATACAGCCACTATGGAGAACAGTATGGAGGTTCTCTAAAAAACTAAAACTAGAATTACCATATGATCCTGCAGTACCACTACTGGGCATATACCCAGAGAAAACCATAATTCAAGAAGACACATGCACCCCAGTGTTCATTGCAGCACTATTTACAATAGCCTGGTCATGGAAGCAACCTAAATGCCCATCTGCAGAGGAATGGATAAAGAAGATGTGGTACATATATGCAATGGAATATTACTCAGCCATAAAAAGGAACAAAATTGGGTCATTTGTTGAGACGTGGATGGATGTAGAGACTGTCATACAGAGTGAAGTAAGTCAGAAAGAGAAAAACAAATATTGTATATTAACGCATATATGTGGAACCTAGAAAAATGGTACAGATGAACCGGTTTGCAGGGCAGAAGTTGAGACACAGATGTAGAGAACAAACGTATAGACATCAAGGGGGGAAAACCGCAGTGGGTTAGGGATGGTGGTGTGCTGAATTGGGCGATCAGGATTGGCATGTATACAGTGATGTGTATAAAATTGCTGACTAATAAGAACCTGCAGTATAAGGAAACAAACAAAAAAACAAGTAATACTAAACTTTCTTTGGGTTATTTGTATGGAAATATGTTAATATAAATGTTTCAGACATTACATGAAATTTCTAAAAATCTTATATGTTCTGGTATAATGTTATAAGTCATAATTCTAGTTATTACTTTAAAATGTGTATCTCAGAAATAACTAAATTTCCTTGCCAGTTGCAGTATTATGAACTTTCATCAAATCTTTAACTGTGGCCATTTTTTTTTAAAGATCCCTTTTTTTTTTTAATGATAGTTACTTTTTATTTTATGTATTTATTTATTTACTTTTTGGCTGTGTTGGGTCTTCATTTCTGTGCGAGGGCTTTCTCTAGTTGTAGCAAGTGTGTGGCCACTCTTCATTGCAGTGTGTGGGACTCTCACTATCGTGGCCTCTATTGTTGTGGAGCACAGGCTCAGTAGTTGTGGCTCACTAGCCCAGTTGCTCCGTGGCATGTGGGATCTTCCCAGACCAGGACTCAAACCCTTGTCCCCTGCTTTAGCAGGCAGATTCTCAACCCCTGCGCCACCAGGGAAGCCCTAACAGTGGTCATTTTTAAGTCTTTTGTCATTTACAGACAGTTCTGGGTGTACTCTGATGCTTTCACAAAAATATTCCTCTAAAAGGGTTTCATTTTCAAGGAATTCATGGAAAAGACTGTGATAAATACAGGTTTCTGGTAACTGACTATACTGCTGAACTGAATGAATAAGCATTTTCAGAACTCTAATGGAAAACTTATGAATTTATAATAGTGCTAACAGAAGATCAAGATGAAAAAAAATTAATTACCTGGGACTGAGTGAACTGATGAGGATGATTATAATTTTTGTCACTGTCTGTTTGGATAAAAAAAAAATCCCACAAGGATTCAGAGGCAAAAAGTATACAAATCAATTTTCACTGCAAAATAAAGGAGCTGTTACAGTGGAGGATTACTGGACTGAATGTCAATATTATGACATAGTATGAGTGTGTAGTGTTTGGTAATTGCAGTCATTGTTGCTTTTGTTGTGGTCATCCATTTACAATGCTTGGTGTCAGTTTATTTATCTCTTGTAAAAATAAAATACAGTGTATGTGTGTGAGTTGTGAAAAATAAAGGAAACTTTTAAATTCCTGGTTCTGGTTTTCCACAACTGTAAAATTAATGGTGATCATATTATAAGGGGAGGCTCAAATAGTAATTACAAATAAAGGAAATAAAATTCCATTTTTTAAAGTAAAAAAAAATTTTTATTTTCGTCTTCTTTTATTTTTTAAAGTTGTGGTCTTTATCAGTAGCAATTTGCTTAATTTTTTTCTTGCCCTTTGACAAGGTGGCAATGAAGCACCCCTCTGCTGTTACTGCCTGCAATCTGGACTTAGAAAACTTGATCACAGACTCGAACAGAAGCATTGCTACCCTGGCCATTACTACACTCCTCAAAACTGGAAGTGAGAGCAGTGTGGACAGGCTCATGAAGCAGATATCATCCTTTGTGTCTGAAATCTCAGATGAGTTCAAGGTAAGAGTTTAAATATGAGCATGTTTTCTCCCAGTCTCTGGCTTACCTATTTCATTTCATTTTATTTTATTTCAATAAATTTTAATTACTTTTTAAAAATAATTCTTATTAAAAATAGAGATGTACATGACATATATATGAAGAATATAAATAAATCATCTAAAAAACAGCTACAAATTACCCACAATCTCAATACCCCAGAACAACTTTATGATATTTGTTAAACATGATTCCAAATATAGCTCTGTATATGTGTAGTTGGGTAATGAATAGCTAGATATATTCAGAAAAAAATTAATAGAAATATAATCATACTATGCATACTATTTTAAAGTTAACAATATAAAAATATATTTTGAACTTTAAAAAGGAAAATATTTAAAACTGAAGTTAATTGTGAACTTCAAATAAGTATTTCTTTATGCAAGACAATTTTTTTTTTAATTTTAAACATTTTATCAAGAAGGTACTTTTTTTTAATACAGCAGGTTTTTATTAGTCATCAATTTTATACACATCAGTGTATATATGTCAATCCCAATCGCCCAATATATCACACACCCCCCACCCCCCCACGGCTTTCCCCCTTTGGTGTCCATACATTTGTTCTCTACATCTGTGTCTCAATTTCTGTGCTGCAAACTGGTTCATCTGTACCATTTTCTAGGTTCACATATATGCGTTAATAAACGATATTTGTTTTTCTTTTTCTGACTTACTTCACTCTGTATGACAGTCTCTACATCCATCCACGTCTCAACAAATGACCCAATTTTGTTCCTTTTTATGGCTGAGTAATATTCCATTGCATATATGTACCACATCTTCTTTATCCATTCCTCTGCAGATGGGCATTTAGGTTGCTTCCATGACCAGGCTATTGTAAATAGTGCTGCAATGAACACTGGGGTGCATGTGTCTTCTTGAATTATGGTTTTCTCTGGGTATATGCCCAGTAGTGGGATTGCTGGATCATATGGGTAATTCTAGTTTTAGTTTTTTAGGGAACCTCCATACTGTTCTCCATAGTGGCTGTATCAATTTACATTCCCACCAACAGTGCAAGAGGGTTCCCTTTTCTCCACACCCTCTCCAGCATTTGTTGTTTGTAGATTTTCTGATGTTGCACGTTCTAACTGGTGTGAGGTGATACCTCATTGTGGTTTTGATTTGCATTCCTCTAATAATTAGCGATGAGCAGCTTTTCATGAGCTTCTTGGCCATCTGTATGTCTTTTTTGGAGAAAGGTCTATTTAGGTCTTCGGCCCATTTTTGGATTTGGTTGTTTGTTTCTTTAATATTGAGCTGCATGCGCTGTTTATATATTTTGGAGATTAATCCTTTGTCCGTTGCTTCGTTTTCACATATTTTCTCCCATTCTGAGGGTTGTCTTTTCGTCTTGTTAATGGTTTTGTTTGCTGTGCAGAAGCTTTGACGTTTCATTAGGTCCCATTTTGTTTATTTTTGTTTTTATTTCCGTTACTCTAGGAGGGGGATCAAAAAAGATCTTGCTGTGATTTATGTCACAGAGTGTTCTTCCTATGTTTTCCTCTAAAGAGTTTTATAGTGTCCGGTCTTACATTTAGGTCTCAAATCCATTTTGAGTTTATTTTTGTGTATGGTGTTAGGGAGTGTTCTAATTTCATTCTTTTACATGTGGCTGTCCAGTTTTCCCAGCACCACTTATTGAAGAGACTGTCTTTTCTCCATTGTATATCTTTGCCTCCTTTGTCACAGGTTAGTTGACCACAGGTGCGTGGGTTTATCTCTGGGCTTTCTGTCTTGTTCCATTGATCTGTGTTTCTTTTTTTGTGCCAGTACCATATTGTCTTGATTACTGGAGCTTTGTAGTATAGTCTGAAGTCAGGGAGTATGATTCCTCCAGCTCTGTTTTTTTCCCTCAAGACTGCTTTGGCTACTCGGGGTCTTTTGTGTCTCCATACAAATTTTAAGATTTTTTTTGTTCTACTTACGTAAAAAATGCCAGTGGTAATTTGATAGGGATTGCATTGAATCTGTAGATCGGTTTGGGTAGTATAGTCATTTTCACAATATTGATTCTTCCAATCCAAGAACATGGTATATCTCTCCATCTGTTGGTATCACCTTTAATTTCTTTCATCAGTGTCTTATAGTTTTCTTCATACAGGTCTTCTGTCTCCCTAGGTAGGTTTACTCCTAGGTATTTTATTCTTTTTGTTGCAGTGGTAAATGGGAGTGTTTCCTTAATTTCTCTTTCAGATTTTTCATCATTAGTGTATAGGAATGCAAGAGATTTCTGTGCATTAATTTTGTATCCTGCTACTTTACCAGATTCATTGATTAGCTCTAGTAGTTTTCTGGTGGCATTTTTAGGATTCTCTATGTATAGTATATGTCATCTGCAAACAGTGACCGTTTCACTTCTTCTTTTCCAATTTGTATTCCTTTTATTTCTTTTTCTTCTCTGACTGCTGTGGCTAGGACTCCAAAGCTATGTTGAATCATAGTGGTGAGAGTGGACATCCTTGTCTTGTTCCTGATCTTAGAGGAAATGCTTTCAGTTTTTCACCATTGAGAATGATGTTTGCTGTGGGTTTGTCATATATGGCCTTTATGATGTTGAGGTAGGTTCCCTCTATGCCCTTTCTGGAGAGTTTTTATCATAAATGGGTGTTGAATTTTGTCAAAAGCTTTTCTGCATCTATTGAGATGATCATATGGTTTTTATTCTTCTATTTGTTAATATGGTGTATCACATTGATTTATTTGCATATATTGAAGAATCCTTGCATCCCTGGGATAAATCCCACTTGATCATGGTGTATGATCCTTTTAATGTGCTGTTGGATTCTGTTTGCTAGTAAGTTGTTGAGGATTTTTGCATCTATATTCATCAGTGATATTGGTCTGTAATTTTCTCTTTTTTTGTAGTATCTTTGTCTGGTTTTGGTATCAGGGTGATGGTGGCCTCACAGAATGAATTTGGGAGTGTTCCTTCCTCTGCAATTTTTTGGAAGAGTCTGAGAAGGATGGGTGTTAGCTCTTCTCTAAATGTTTGACAGAATTCACCTGTGAAGCCATGTGGTCCAGGACTTTTGTTGGAAGATTTTTAATCACAGTTTCAATTTCATTACTTGTGATTGCTCTGTTCATATTTTCTGTTTCTTCCTGGTTCAGTCTTGGAAGGTTATACCTTTCTAAGAATTTGTCCATTCCTTCCAGGTTGTCCATTTTATTGGCATAGAGTTACTTGTAGTAGTCTCTTAGTATGCTTTGTATTTCTGTGGTGTCTGTTGTAACTTCTCCTTTTTCATTTCTAATTTTATTCATTTAGAGTCCTCTCCCTCTTTTTTTTTTTTTTTTTTTTTTGTGGGACGTGGGCCTCTCACTGTTGTGGCCTCTCCCGTTGCGGAGCACAGGCTCCGGACATGCAGGCTCAGCGGCCATGGCTCACGGGCCCAGCCGCTCCGCGGCATGTGGGATCTTCCCGGACCGGGGCACGAACCCGCGTCCCCTGCATCGGCAGGAGGACTCTTAACCACTGCACCACCAAGGAAGCCCCTCTCCCTCTTTTTCTTGATGAGTCTGGCTAATGGTTTATCAATTTTGTTTATCTTCTCAAAGAACCAGCTTTTAGTTTTACTGATCTTTGCTATTGTTTTCTTTGTTTCTACTTCATTTATTTCTGCTCTGATCTTTATGATTTCTTTCCTTCCACTAACTTTGGGTTTTGTTTATTCTTCTTTCTCTAGTTCCTTAGGTGTAAGGGTAGATTGCTTTTTTGAGATTTTTTCTTGTTTCTTGAGGTCGGCTTGTATAGCTATAAACTTACCTCTTAGAACTGCTTCTGCTGCATCCCATAGGTTTTGGACTGTCGTGTTTTCATTGTCATTTGTCTCTAGGTATTTTTTGATTTCCTCTGATTTCTTCAGTGATCTCTTGATTATTTAGTAACATATTGTTTAGCGTCTATGTGTTTGTGTTTTGTACGTTTTTTTCCCCTGTAATTTATTTCTAATCTCATAGCGTTGTGGTCAGAAAAGGTGCTTGATACGATTTCAATATTCTTATAAATTTAGCGAGGCTTGATTTGTGACCCAAGATGTGATCTATCCTGGAGAATGTTCCGTGTGCACTTGAGAAGAAAGTGTAAGCTTCTGTTTTTGGATGGAAGGTCCTATAAATATCAATTAAATCTATCTGGTCTATTGTGTCACTTAAAGCTTCTGTTTCCTTATTTATTTTCATTTTGGATGATCTGTCCATTGGTGTAAGTGAGGTGTTAAAGTCCCTCACTATTATTGTGTTACTGTCGATTTCCTCTTTTATAGCTGTTAGCAGTTGCCTTATGTTTTGAGGTGCTCCTATGTTGGGTACACATATATTTATAATTGTTATTATCTTCTTCTTGGATTGATCCCTTGATCATTATGTAGTGGCCTTCCTTGTCTCTTGTGACATTTTTATTTTAAAGTCTATTTTATCTGATATGAGTATTGCTACTCCAGCTTTCTTTTGATTTCCATTTGCATGGAATATCTTTTTCCATCCCCTCACTTTCAGTCTGTATGTGTCCCTAGGTCTGAAGTGGGTCTCTTGTAGACAGCATATATATGGGTCTTGTTTTGTATCCATTCAGCAAGCCTGTGTCTTTTGGTTGTAGCATTTAATCCATTCACATTTAAGGTAATTATTGATATGTATGTTCCTATGACCATTTTCTTAATTGTTTTGAGTTTGTTTTTGTAGGTCCTTTTCTCCTCTTGTGTTTCCCACTTAGAGAAGTTCCTTTAGCATTTGTTGTAGAGCTGGTTTGGTGGTGCTGAATTCTCTCAGCTTTTGCTTTTCTGTGAACGTTTTAATTTCTCCATCAAATCTGAATGAGATCCTTGCCGGGTAGAGTAATCTTGGTTGTAGGTCCTTCCCTTTCATCACTTTAAGTATATCATGCCGCTCCCTTCTGTCTTGTAGAGTTTCTGCTGAGAAATCAGCTGTTAACCTTATGGGACTTCCCTTGTATGTTATTTGTTGTTTTTCCCTTGCTGCTTTCAGTAATTTTTCTTTGTCTTAAATTTTTGCCAATTTGATTACTGTGTGTCTCGGCGTGATTCTCCTTGGGTTTATCCTATATGGGACTCTCTGTGCTTCCTGGACTTGGGTGGCTATTTCCTTTCCCATGTTAGGGAAGTTTTCAACTATTATCTCTTCCAATATTTTCTCTGGTCCTTTCTCTCTTCTCCTTCTGGGACCCCTATAATGCGAATGTTGTTGCATTTAATGTTTTCCCAGAGGTCTCTTAGGCTGTCTTCATTTCTTTTCATTCTTTTTTGTTTATTCTGTTCCGCAGCAGTGAATTCCACCATTCTGTCTTCCAGGTCACTTATCCGTTCTTCTGCCTCAGTTATTCTGCTTTTGACTCCTTCTAGTGTAGTTTTCATTTCAGTTATTGTAGTGTTCATCTCTGTTTGTTTGTTCTTTAATTCTTCTAGGCCTTTGTTAAACATTTCTTGCATCTTCTCAATCTTTGCCTCCATTGTTTTTCCAAGGTCCTGGATCATCTTCACTATCATTATTCTGAGCTCTTTTTCTCGAAGGTTGCCTATCTCCACTTCATTTAGTTGTTTTTCTGGGGTTTTATCTTGTTCCTTCATCTGGTACATAGCCTTCTGCCTTTTCATCTTGTCTATCTTTCTGTGAATGTGGTTTTTGTTCCACAGGCTGCAGGATTGTTGTTCTTCTTGCTTCTGCTGTCTGCCCTCTGGTAGATGAGGCTATCTAAGAGGCTTGTAGTAGTTTCCTGATGGGAGGACTGGTGGTGAGTAGAGCTGACTGTTTCTCTGGTGGGAAGAGCTCTGTAAAACTTTAATCTGCTTGACTGCTGATGGGTGGGGCTGGGTTCCCTCCCTGTTGTTTGTTTGACCTGAAGCAACTCAACACTGGAGCCTACCTGTGCTCCTTGGTGGGGCTAATGGCAGACTCTGGGAGGGCTCATGCCAAGGAGTACTCCCAGAACTTCTGCTGCCAGGGTCCTTGTCCCCATGGTGAGCCACAGCACCCCTGTCCTCTGCAGGAGACCCTCCAACACTAGCAGGTAGGTCTGGTCAGTCTTCCCTGGGGTCACTGCTCCTTCCCCTGGGTCCTGATGCACACACTACTTTGTGTGTGCACTCCAAGAGTGGAGTCTCTGTTTCCCCCAGTCCTGTCGAAGTCCTGCAGTCAAATCCCACTAGCTTTCACAGTCTGATTCTCTAGGAATTCCTCTTCCTGTTGCCAGACCCCCAGGTTGGGAAGCCTGATGTGGGGCTCAGAACCTTTACTCCAGTTGGTGGACTTCTGTGGTTTAAGTGTTCTCCAGTCTGTGAGTCACCCACCCACCCAGCAGTTATGGGATTTGACTTTACTGTGATTGCACCCCTCCCTACCATCTCACTGTGGCTTCTCCTTTGTCTTTGGATGTGGGTTATCTTTTTTGGTGAGTTCCAGTGTCTTCCTGTTGATGATTGTCCATCATCTAGTTGTGATTCTGGTGTTCTCACAAGAGGCAGTGAGAGCATGTCCTTCTACTCCACCATCTTGTTTCAGTTCCCTATTTTGTTTCTTAAGAATGTCTTTTGATGAGCAGAAGTTTTAAATTTTTATGAAGTCTAATTTATTAATTTTTTTCCTTCACAGTTATTGCTTTCTGTGTCCTAAAAATCTTTTGTCTATTTCCAAGTCTTAAAGATATTTTCCTATGTTTTATTTTAAATGTTTTACAGCTTTAGCTTTTTACATTTTGGTCTATGATACAACTTGAATTAATATTTGTGTGTGATAATTTCAGTTTTTTTCCGTTCTGATTTCCAGTCATTCTAGCATAATTTGTTTAAAACACTTCTCTTTCCCCATTGGAGTGCCTTGGCATCTTTGTCTAAAAATCAGATAACTCTATAATTGTAGGTGTATTTCTGGGATCCGTATCACATTCTATCGAACTATTTGTCAATCCTGTGCCAGTACCTCACTGTATCGATTAATGTAGCTTTATGGTACGTCTTAAATATGTGGTCTTCCAACTTTGTCCTTCTTATTTTTAATATTCTAGTTCCTATTTCCATATACAATTTAGAACCAGCTTATAATTTCTGTAAAACAAAGCCTTCTAGGATTGTGATTGGGGTTGTGTTGAATCTATAATCAATTTGAGGAGAATTGATAGCTTAATATTATTTATTCTTCCAGTTCATGAATATGGTATACCTCTTCCTTTATTTAGGTTTTCTTTGTTTTCTCTGAGCAGTGTTTTATAGCATTTATTCTAGAGTTCTTGCATGTCTTTTGTTAAATTTATATATAAATATTTTATGCTTTTTAAATTCCATTTTATTACCATTTCTATTTCATTGTTTGCTACTAGTATATTAAAAATGCTTTTTTCTTTTTTAACTCTCCCATAACTCGGTATCCTTGCTGAGTCCCCTTATTGGTTCTAGTAGTTGTTATATGCATTCCTTAGGATTGTCTGTATAAATAATCATGTTATCTATGAATGGAGACATTTTTACTTCATTTCCAATCCAAATACCTTTCCTTTCTTTTTCTTGCCTTATTAAAATGGCTGGGACTTCCAGTACTGTGTTGAAGAGAACTGGTGAGAATGTGTCAGAGATAATCAAAATAGCAATAAATTTCAGTTAGAAGAATTAAAGTAAAAAGATATTATTCCTTCATTTTTATTTAATTCTCAGTCAAGAAGTATAGCTGACTTTATTTACTCTCTTCTTCTTGTATTTATCTACTTTTAAAAAACAAACGTAACCTGTATATTCAAGTAGAATCTTTGGGACACCTTGGGAGGTTATGAAGGTCATTTTGTAATATAGTTTATTGAATGAATCTCCTATGCTTGGACGTTTAGATAGTCTGCAGTATTTTGTGATTACAAATAATGCTGCAGTGGATAGCTTTCTGCATGTGTTTTCTTGAAATTGTGGAGGTGTGTCCTCAGGGTAAATTCCTAGAAGTTCATATACTCGGATTGAAAGGTAAATAAATATGTAGTTTTGTAGAGAATGTTAAATTCTACCAGCAGTGTGAAAGAGTGCCAGTTTCCCCATTGCCTTACCAATAGAGTACATATATTGTATTTTGAAGTTTTTCCAATCAGTTGGGTGAGAAAGGGTATCTCAGTGTAGTTTTAATTTGAATTTCTCTAATGATGAGGGAAGGTAAACATTTTTTCATATTTTTAAAGATCATTTAATATCTCTTTTTTAATATTGTCTGCTCATGTCTTTTTTCCCATTTTCTATAAGATTTTTGGTCGTTTTCCTCAGTTAAAGTTTTTTGTATATTAGGGATATTTATTCTTTATCTGTGAAATGTGTTATGATATTTTCTCCCAGTTTTTCATTTGTCTTTTGACTTTCCTTAAGGTGTCTGTCATGCACAAGTTTTTAATTTTTATGTAGTCAAATTTGTTGATCTTTTTTTTTAACATCTTTATTGGAGTATAATTGCTTTACAGTGTTGTGTTAGTTTCTGCTTTATAACAAAGTGAATCAGCTATACATATACATATATCCCCATATCTCTTCCCTCTTGTGTCTCCCTCCCTCCCACCCTCCCTATCCCACCCCTCTAGGTGGTCACAAAGCACCAAGTTGATCTCCCTGTGCTATGTGGCTGCTTCCCACTAGCTATCAGTTTTATATTTGATAGTATATATATGTCCATGCCACTCTCTCACTTTGTCCCAGCTTACCCTTCCCCACTCCCTGTGTCCTCAAGTCCATTCTCTAGTAGGTCTGCATCTTTATTCCTGTCCTGCCTCTAGGTTCATGTCCACTTTTTTTTTTTTTTTTTAGATTCCATATATATGTGTTAGCATACAGTATTTGTTTTTCTCTTTCTGACTTACTTCACTCTGTATGACAGACTCTAGGTCCATCCACCTCACTACAAATAACTCGATTTCATTTCTTTTTATGGCTGAGTAATATTCCATTGTATATATTTGCCACATCTTCTTTTGTTGATCTTTTCTTTTATTATATTGGGCTTTTGAGTAATAGTTAGAAAGCCTTTCCCTTCAGACTACAGAATCTGAATGGGTGAATAAGAATTCACCCATGTTTTCTTCTAGTATTTGTATAGTTTCATGTTTAACATTTAAATCTCTGATCCATTGGATTTTATTATTGTATGTAGAATGAGAAGTGGATCTAATCTTATCCTTTTCCAATGACTATCCAGTTGCCCCCTAAAATTTTGTTTAAAAGTCTGTCTTTGCCTGGTATTTGAGGTATTACCTTTATCATATACTAAAGTTCCATATGTACTTGGGTCTCTTTGGGGGCTTTCTATTCTATTCTTTTGTTCTCTTTACCTATTCATGCATCAGTACTACACACTATTTTAAATATAGAAGCTTTGTAAGGATGTTTTAATATCTGTTAGTCTCCTCTCATAGCTCTTTATTTTCATTGTTTCCCTAGCTGTTCTTACATGTTTATATATCCTTACAAATTTTAGTATTAACTTGTCTAGCTTCATTTAAAAAAAATCTCGGGACTTCCCTGGCAGTCCAGTAGTTAAGACTCTGTGCTTCTACTGCAGGGGGCACGGGTTTGATCCCTGGTCGGGGAAGTAAGATCCCACATGCTGCATGGTGAGGCAAAAAACCCAAAACAAACAAACAAAACTCATTGGCATTTTTATTGGGATCACATTAAATTTATAAGTTTTTTTAGGGGAGAACAAATATCTTAATGATGTTGAGATATCCTAATGAAGGAAATGGATATTTCTTAATTTGTTCAAGTCTATTTTTGTGCCTTTCATGAATATTTTATAGTATTTTTTATATTAGATTTGAATGTTTTAAAAATTCTTTTATGTACTTTATTGTTGCTGTTATAAATCTTTTTTTACTCATTGTGTCTTCTAACTTATTATTTGTGTATATGAATAGTATTATTTTTGCATTTTAACTTTACAGCCTGCTATCTTGCTGAATTATTTTATTGAGTTAGTTTTATTATCAATTCTCTAGGGTTTCCATGTTATACTGTTATATCATCTGTAAATAAAGATAGTTTTGTCTTTTATTTTCTAATTCTTATTCCTCTAATTGTTTTCTCCTGTCTAACTGCATTGGCTAATAGTGCTGGAATAATGTCAAATAACAGTCGAGATAGTAACATCCTTGTTTTGTTTCTGACCTTAAAGTAGATGACCCTTGGGGTTCCCTATTAAGTAATATGCTGGCAGTACGATTGAAGGGTGTGTGTGTGTGTGTGTGTATAAAATGGAAGTGTCTGTCCATTCCTGTTTTATTTTTTTAAGAATTTTTATTAGGAATGACTGTTGAATTTTATCAAAGGCTTTTCAGCATCTATGGATATAGTCATGATTTTTCTCCTCAGACTCATTAATATTGATGAATTATATTAAGTTTCTAATGTTGAATCATTCTTGCATTCTTAGTTATAAATTCCATTTCATCATGGCATATTCTTTTCTTACTGTATGTAGTGTTAGAGTCTGTTAGCTAATGCATCACTTAGAATTTTTGCATCAATGTTCATAAATGATTTCCATCTGTAATTTTTCTTTTTGTGTGTATACCATCTTTATTAGGTTTATATATCAGTGCTTCATAAAAGATTGTGGATGTTTTCCTTCATTTTCTATGCTCTGAAACAACATATATAGATTTGGGACTATCTGGTTGCTGGCAGACAGGTCTCCAGTCTTCCATAAATTTCTTGCATTTCTGCACACCCTGCAAATTAGGCCCCAACTGCCCTTTGTTTCCTACTATACCAGTTTTGTTCCCTTTGTGTAGTGCAAGATCTCTTCCAGTCTCAAAAGATAAAAGCATCTCCCTAAAAGTAGTAAATGGCCTGTTTCCATACAGCCCTAGAAGATACAGCTAGTCCTGCCTCTAGAGCAAAAAGCAAACATGCTCATTGCCCAGTATAGTAAAGGTAATGTTTCCCTTCTGAACAGAGGACTGGCATGCTTACTGCCCACTGTAAAATATTCAAGTTCCATATCTCAAAATCTCCTGTAATGCAGCCTACTGTGGGGCTCAAGTATTATCTGGCCCTTTCTGCATTGTCCTATGGTAATTGGGGCTTAGGAAACTGACCCCCAAATGCTGATATCCTGGCTATTGCTTTTGCTGTGATTAAATAACTGTCTTTCATCTCTGATCCAGGATTCTTGTGTATTCTTCTAGCATCCATGAAATTGTAGCAGTCTAACTTGTTAGCTTGCAAGTAGGGTAAAATTTCACACTCTTTTCACTTCTTGACACTGGTCTTTAAAGTTGTGGTAAAAATTTCCTAGAAACCATTTTGTGAAATAGTTCCTTGGTAACTTTCTCTATTTCTTCTATGGAAATCAGTCTTTAAGCTTTTTATCTTTACTGTTCACTTTAAAATTTGTATGTGAAAATTTTAAATGTAAAATTTTAAAATACGCTCAAAGCTTATTTGCTTGGAGCAAAGGGGTGGGGTCTTTAAAAAAATTTTTATTTATTTTATTTATTTATTTTTGGCTGCACTGGGTCTTCATTGCTGCTCACGGTCTTTCTCTGGTTGCAGCACGCGGGGGCTACTCTTCGTTGTGGTGTGCGGGCCTCTCATCGCGGTGGCCTCTCTTGTTGTGGAGCACGGGCTTTAGGCACGCGGGCTTCCGTAGTTGTGGCATGTGGGCTCAGTAGTTGTGGCTCGCAGGCTCCAGAGCGCAAGCTCAGTAGCTGTGGCGCATGGGCCCAACTGCTCTGTGGCATGTGGGATCTTCCCGGACCAGGGCTTGAATCCACGTCCCCTGCATTGGCAGGCAGATTCTTAACCACTGCGCCACCAGGGAAGCCCTGGGGTCTCTTGAATACACTTCATTTTTACATTGCTTTTTATTTTCCTCTGAGGTCTCCTTTGCTTATCTTTCATGAAGAACCATTATTGTTATTTTAGTTAACTATAGTGCCTTCTTAGCTTGCAGTAAATAAGTAGCTAACGTTATAAAGGTGAACGTCCTTTCTGTGTTTTCCTCTAGGTGGTAGTTGTACAGTCATTATAAAGGTGCATGTCCTTTTTGTTTGTTTTTCTACAGGTGGTGGTTGTACAGGCAATTAGTGCTCTCTGTCAGAAATACCCTCGAAAGCACAGCGTCATGATGACTTTCCTCTCCAACATGCTCCGAGATGATGTAGGTGTACTACTTTTTAATCGTGCAAAGTTGCTCTCTTTAAATTCTTATGCCATAGTATTTAAAGCAGCTTTCTTTATCATCTCAGTATGCATCTCAAATAGTGTGCTTAATTCTGGTTTCTGTCTTATTACTATACATGCTATTGCTTTGGCTTTCCCACTTGGAGGAAAAAAACGCTTTTGTTTCTTTCATAAGGGAAGGGAAATGAAATCTGAATATTACAGCATGAGCCTTGGAGTATAAGCATTTCTCCAAAAAGTGTCCTCAGAATGAATGGCAGTTTTCTCTTTTGCCAGGGAGGCTTTGAATATAAGCGAGCCATTGTGGACTGCATAATCAGCATTGTGGAAGAGAACCCTGAGAGTAAAGAGGCAGGTCTAGCCCACCTTTGTGAATTCATCGAGGACTGCGAACACACTGTTCTGGCTACTAAGATTCTACATTTGTTGGGCAAAGAGGGCCCCAGAACGCCTGTCCCCTCCAAGTATATCCGCTTTATTTTTAATAGGGTGGTACTGGAGAATGAGGCTGTCAGAGCTGGTGAGTCATTGGAACACTAATAATGGTGTAACTGCTGATCTTGTGAAATGCTTATTAACTCAAGGGGGTGGTAATGAAATTGGAAAATGAAGTTGCAACATCTGTTTGATGGTGGGATCTTGGAGCACACTTAAGCCCCAGATGTACAGCTCTTCCTTTGTATTCCAATTTCCATCCTGATTTCTGCCTGTATCAGAGACAAATAACCCTTGACTTTCGGTATGACAGAAGACTATGATGGCGTCATCCATTTTTTCCAAGTTACGGCCATAAGGATGAATGTCTGTGAAATTTGTGTGTCTTTCTGCCTCTGTAGTTTTTAAGTGACTTTTTAAACAGGTCTTAGGGGTTTTTTTTTTTACTTCCTCCTCCCCTTAGCATATGAACTGGTCCAAATCTCCCCTGTTAAAACTATATGCCTTCCTTTGATCCATTGTCTCTCACTAGCTACTGACCATATTTCCCGTTATGTAACCTTGTAGGAGCTATTACTAGCTGCCCCTATGAACTTATTCTCCATTTTCTCTTCAACTCACTATAATCTTGCTCTCTCCCTTAAAAATCTTCTGAAGCTGTTTTTTTTGGAAATTACTTATCAGCTAGTTGGAAAATCAAGTTAGACACTTTAATGTTCTTACCCTTGTTCACCTCAGTCAATTTGATATACTGTTACCTAAACACTTCATGAAGCTCTCTTCCCTTGGTTTCCACAATAGCCTGCATCTTTCCATCACTCCTCAGTCTAATTTATAGAGCTTCTCTTCCGTTCCTTAAAACGTTAGTTTTCCTTAGGGGTTTGTCTACTCAACATAAACATTGATTCTGGTAATCACTTCCAGAGTTCTGCTGATATGCTGTGGCATTGCAGTCATGTCTCTTTCGTGAACTTGTATGTCTGGCTATCTAAGGCACTTTAAATTCAGCTTGAAATTCAAACTATCCCAAACAGAAATCCTCACCTATATCATCCACTCAGTTGCAATGCTAGAACCTTACTCCATTGTTTTATAACCCCCATCTATCCTTTGGCAAAGTTCTTTCCATTCTGTCTCCTCAAAATGCATTTCTTCGTTGTCTTTTTTTCGTAGATTTCCTGAGGGCTCCATTAGGCTCCCATCCATTTCAGATGCCCAACTAGTCCGACTGCTTGGAGTTTCGCCCATATCCAGTATATTCTCCACACTCTGCTACCAAAATGGTCGTTGGACACAAAATCTCACAAATTTAGAGTAGTACACTCTGCTACAAATACACATCCTGTATTTAACACTCGTTAATAATAGCCTTGAGGTTAAACCATAACCTATTTTTGTTTTGTCTCTAGTCTCTCACTTTTCTCCTCCTGCTCTCCAGCACAGGTCTAGTGCTTCAGCCTTGCTCAGCTGTGTCCAGTCCCAGGATCTTGCCACACTTTCTTGTCTGTCCTGAGGGCCTTGGTACTTTTTACTCTCTCCCCCTAGAATGCTCTTTTCCTGCCTTTTCCCTCTGGCTAACTCTGTTTGTTCTTCAAACTTTAGCTCAAGTAATAAGTGTCAACTCCTTGTCTGTCTCCTCCTCCTCCAATTCTGACTTATGTTCCTTTCTCTACTCACATAGTACCCTGCATATAGTCCTACCATGGACTTTCTGTGCTATGTTGTAACTACCTCTTTACTTACCGTCTTTCCCACTGGAGTACAACTCCTTGATGTCTTTTGTCTTTCTGCCTCCAGCACCTAGCACAACTCCTGACAAAGGTTAAGTAAGCAGTAAACCTTTGTTGATACAGTGAATTTTAATAATAGAGTTTTGGGTTTTTGTTTTTGATTTTTAATGTGTGGGGCTGGTTGTTTGAGATAAGAGCTTAATTAATCAGTGTGGTATATAAGGAGCTGGACTGGAGGATAGCTCATATAAGGAATATATATCCTTTTTCCTCAATGCATGGTGGGTTTTCTTACTCAGAGCTCTCTTGGGCCTGCTGATTTCTATTTATGCTTAAATGGATCAAGGAAATAAGATCAAGAAACTCACAATAAAACAATAAGAGTTTATTCCAACTGAACATGGGGAAACTCCTCTAATTTTTTTTTTTTTTAATGATTACTGCTTGACTCTGAGAAGCCAATATTCATGTTGTTTCGTTTTATGCTCCATTACAGCTGCTGTGAGTGCTTTGGCTAAATTTGGGGCTCAGAATGAGAATCTTCTCCCAAGTATCCTAGTACTTTTACAAAGGTAATTAAAAGAACATCTTTTTCTTTTCTTTTCTTTTCTTTTTAAAATAAGAATGCCATGTGGCTGAATAGAGAATTCCTTATTGTACCATATCAAAATGCACTGCAGGACCTAAGAGTAGAGCTAATGGAGTCAGGGAAAATGGCATTTTTCTTATTCTTCTGGTAATTTTGCATGTGCTAAGTACATGTAAAATCTGACTTCTAATTTCTCTTGCATGATTTTGAGAAAGTGACTTAAATACATGTGCCTTGATTTGTATAACAGGGGCCAACTTCAAAGAGATTCACTATGTAGAGTTGAAAATACCAGCTTTTCATGGTCTCCTTGACTCCCTATTTGATGAGGAAAAGACTTGCTTTAGCAAACACTCTGTGATTACATCTTGTAATTGAAGCAGAAAAATTACAAGCCAAAGGCTGGCTGGTTTAAATCAAATAAATTGCCATTTGAGTGATATCAGTGCCTGGATGCGGAATGCTTTTTAGTATCCTTGGAAAGTATAATATTACCATTTTAAAATTATATTAGAAGTCTCAGTCTTTTTCAGGGTCATGTGGTTACAAATCCAAGAATAGACTCCAAACTGCTATCTTATGTTATTGTGTCCTTCCTAATTATTTTAATGCCTACTTATGTAGTGCTTCTGATTCATAATGACACCATTTCTTTACCAATTGAGAACAGTACCCAATATTTGTGGAGATTTTAGGATCCACTGTTGGCTGTTGTTGAGCTCTTTTATAAAGGCAGTATCAGATGACCTGGATCGTGTCCTTTAGGTATAGTGGTAAAGCTATTGGAAATCGTTACGGTGCTGTGACATGCATCTTCTGTATCCCTGGAAAGGTGTATGATGGATACTGACGATGAGGTACGGGATAGAGCTACCTTCTATCTGAATGTGCTGCAGCAGAGGCAGATGGCGCTGAATGCTACATATATCTTCAATGGTCAGTGAGAGCCAAGAATGGAGACAAGTACACTTTTGTTCCACAAATGGTGTCTGAGAAGCATATCCATGATGATTTGCATATGAGCTGGTTTCATTAGGCAAAATGCTTGGTTTCTGTCTTTGAATGCACTTCCATTTCTAGGGAGACCTAAAGTATGTAAAAGCCCAAAGAATATTGCTTTTTCCTGGTCCTCCTTGAGCTCCCTATTTGATGGGTTTACCTTTTTTTCCTTATGCTGTCATCGTTTCCATGTGTCTCTGTTGCTTTGTTTTCTAGAAGATACTTCTATTTTGTTGAAAATTCGTATGCTCTGCTCCTGTGCTTCCTTGGATGAAATTATAAGAGCCTTTATTTTTTATTATTTAGGTTATAAAATCTGTGGTTATAGTTTTCTTTAGAAAGCTTAGATAAATATGACAAATCCGGGCCTATCTGGGTCCTAGGACTGGCAAGAAGTTATAGTGCTGAGAGTTTTCTGTTTCATAGGTCTGACAGTCTCTGTACCAGGGATGGAGAAAGCCTTACACCAGTACACACTGGAGCCTTCAGAAAAGCCCTTTGATATGAAATCTATTCCTCTTGCTATGGCTGCTGTCTTTGAACAGAAAGCAGGTAAGGGGAACACTGTTAGTTTTTCTATGTTTAAGTAGTTTTACACCAATAAAATACACTGTTAGCATATTTTCTTTAATATTTCTTTTAATGGTCACTGCTTCTTATAGAACTAAGATGGATGATACTTTTTAAATTAGGGTTTTAAAATTTTTTTCCTTGTTTTCTCATGAAAGCAAGAATATGAAATGTGACTCAGATTGAAAGTTTTGGTTTTTTTTAATGCTAAGTGTTACAGCGTTTGAAGTTAGTTGTCACCGTGTGTTTCAGAGCAGTAATTGTGCTGTCACC
This sequence comes from Kogia breviceps, assembly GCF_026419965.1. NCBI lineage: Eukaryota > Metazoa > Chordata > Mammalia > Artiodactyla > Physeteridae > Kogia > Kogia breviceps. Next base: position 22,152,410 of record NC_081318.1, read on the forward strand.
TCTTAGTTTTATTTTCCGATGCTAGTTAACTTCTTAATTAATTTTTCTGTTGGAGGCTTAAAAAAATAAAGGAACAAAGTGTGTAGTGGTTAGAACCGAAAATGAAAGAGCTTATGCTTTCAACATTTTCAGGTTTTTTTGTTGGTACTATATAAGTAGTTTTTCCTATTTGAATCACGAGATTTGTTTTATAAACTGTTCCTCTCTTTAAGAGTAATTAAAAAAAATTCCAGTCCATTAAAGCAAATGTTGTATTTTTAGAACTTACTTTATTATTTCATAAAATATGTTCAATAGATACATTTTGAGTGTCCCTCCAAAAAAGATGACAGAGAACCTACCGGTATGATTCAGCAATAGCTCCTTATGTTTATCTGCTTGACATTTCTGTCCTCATCTCCTGTCTGCATGTTTGGCTTGATAGTAGGAGGGAAGCTCACTTGATTGCTCATATTTGTCTTTATAGAAATCACACTGGTGGCTACTAAGCCCGAGAAGTTGGCTCCTTCCAGGCAAGACATTTTCCAAGGTATGATGATCTGATGTGTAGAAGCAGTAGCCTAGCACCCGAGGCATTGTAAGTATAATGAAGGCCACTACTTTTGTCCAATTTGATTAATTCTCAGTACGGGAGATCGTCGTATGGCCGAATATTGATTGTCCTAGCTTACAGTTTTGGGCGCTACCTGGAGTCTGTGCGACTTTCCAATTTCCACTTGCCAGCTTACGGAGAATGCTGTTCTTACTCTATATCAGGGAACTCAAATTCTATGAAATTAGGAATTAAGTTTGTTTGTTTGTTGCTTTTAGTAATTGAGTGTATAAACTCTTACTTAAAAGATTATTTCACTAAAACTTGGGGACACATTAGTTGAGTGTTCAACTATTAGTAAGACTATGGAAACTTAAAACATTTTCGACACCCAGAGTAATATCTTCCCCATCTTCTTACTTTCCTCCTCCTCTTTCCTTTTTTCTTGATAGAACAACTGGCTGTCATTCCTGAGTTTATGAATCTAGGACCCTTGTTCAAGTCTTCTGAGCCTGTTCAACTTACAGAAGCAGAGACAGAATATTTTGTTCGTTGTATCAAGCACATGTTCACCAATCATATTGTATTCCAGGTGAGATAAGCACCAGAACTGGCTCCAGTAAGGGGTTTAGTATTAATCCCCTTTTAGTTTATGATTCTCGTTCCTTTTATAGAGAAGCAAATTTAGCAGCATATCTGGTTTTCTTTCCTAACTCCATAGCTGTTGAGATGTGATGGGTAGCTTTTGATGATTTAAATTTAAAAAGACATAAAGCTGAAATGTCTGAGGAAGTTGGACAGCATAAAGTATAACCTGTGGAAAAAATTATCATCATTTAATATCAGGGTAAAATAAGTGTGTCGTTCCAAGAACTTGGATTTTAGTTTGGTTCTCAGACAGCTATCAGACTTCTACCATCTTGTTTGGTAGAACTCAATCTCAGGAAGGAGGAAAAAACTGGTTAATATAAACAGAAAAGACCTCAAGAATAAGGTTATCCTTGTTGCCTCAGGAAAAATCTTAGGGGGAGACATGTGTGGTGTTTAGAAAGTATAGAGGGTTCCAGAACTCAGTTGTGGGTTACGGGTGGGAAGGAACAACTTGCTTGAAAACAGTTCTTCTCCTTCATAACTTTCCTATTTGCTGACTTTTCAGTTTGACTGTACCAATACTCTCAATGACCAGCTACTGGAGAAAGTGACAGTGCACGTGGAACCATCAGATTCCTATGAAGTGCTGTGTTGTATCCCAGTCCCCAGCCTACCTTATAATCAACCAGGAATATGCTACACTCTTGTTCGTTTGCCTGATGATGACTCTACAGCAGGTACTAACTAACACACAGAATGGAAGAGATATGATTAAGAGTGCATTACCACTTGAGCTCTTAAATGTCTGGACAGATGTTTGGGGTTCAAGAATTTGTTTCTTTTCCAGAATTAAATGATGGTATATTTATATTTATAAAATGAGTTACTGCTTACAGAAATACTAATTTTATAACCAAGTTTCTGAGTAAAATATGCTGGACATTTAATTGTAAAACAGAAACTGGATGTATACAGTGGTAGCCCAAAAAGGAACTCAGACTTTCTGTTGGAACAGTGTCACCACTAGTGAGGGTTCATATACCTGATGTCTCCTATGAAGGATCATGGCCTACTTCTCCCTGATGTTTCTTTCCAGGGCATGCTAAGGACTTTTTATTTAGTAGATCCATGGCATCATAAAATATATTGTTTTTAAGGGTCCTATAACACAAGGCAAGTGTCTAAGAGTATGTCTCAGCCTAATGAGTGGCTTAGCCAACATCTGTGTGTCCACATTTGAGACGGGCTTTGTAGTCTGCTTGACCTGTATTTAGTCTTGGGGGTGGGGTGGAGTGGGGGAGGCCTGTGAAGGAGAGCCAATTGCTAGTGCCAGTGGTATTTACAAATTGGGGGTTTGAGATCTTCTAACCTATGAATGTCAAGTATTTCTTGTACTTGATTTCTTTTCCCCATTTTCCCACCTGAGTTCTTTTCTTCCCATATTCACTGCAGTTTTCACAACTGTTAACCAGTTTTCACTGAAATAAGCACACACATCGCACTTACATTTTGAACAATTTTTATTACTAGTACAGGAAAAAACAATTTTTACTACTAATACAGGAAAAAACAATTTTTACTACTAATACAGGAAAAATCAGATAGAAGTTAACAAATATTGGGAAAGTTACAGAGTTACAAGAAATCGTAAAAGCACTAGTAAATAGTTATCCCTGGTCATCATTCATTACATTTGGGGCTTAACCTGTCTTCCCTTAGCCCCCCTCCCAACTCCCTTTTTAGATGTTGGTTCTGGGAGCCCCTGCCCAATCTTACCTGTGTTGGATGATAGACCAGGCTACTCAACTCTAGCACGAGGTAGATTCAAGTTGGCACCATTGCTGGGTCTGAACCCCAGGTTGTTCCCTCTGGCCCTGGGTGGACCTGCAGTTGCAGCCACCCTGGATCCATAAGCCCCTGGGTAGGAAGGCACTTTCCTATCTGGCCTCCACTAGTTCTCCTTCGAGCATTAGGCCATTCAACTTTAACCTTTAATTACCTCCTTTATCCCTTTATGAGGTTTCTCTTATTCCATTCCCTTTTAGCTTCACTTTCTTTCCTGGTCTGTTTCCCTCTGGTTAGATTTGGCTTATGTCCACCAGCCAGTAATTAAGCTGGCTGTACTCTTATGTAAATAAAGCTAGTTTTATTTACCCTTATTCTAAACCAGTATCTGGGCCCAGTCTTAATGTAGCCCTATGGCTTCTGCCATCATCCTGGGATATACCATACTTTCTCAGTTTTTTCCAGTAGCCACCTCTCCATATTTCAAAATTCTAACCCCATTTTACTTCCCACTAAGTTTCTGTTTTTTAAGGGATGCTATTACTTTGCCACTTAATTTTGGAAGCAAAATGCTGAACTCATTGGTTAAAGAATCAAGCTCTCCCCAATTGAGAATACTAGCTCCTCCCATTTCCCCAGGTTCACTTGGATAACTGATAACTCAGGTGCCTCACACCCCAGGGAGTGGTTCTAACAGAATACAATAAATACAATTTTACAATATCAAAATACATAAAACAACAATATTGAAATTACAGAAGTTACATATAGTATAGGAGAAAACAACAACAACAGAAAACATTTCTACTAAGACAGAAAGCATAGGGAGGTTTTCTTACCCCTCCTTACTACGGAGTTAATTTCTTTTTAAAACATAGATCTTACAAATTAGCCCAGAGGTTTCAACCTTTGGTCTGCTGGCTATGGACTCTTTTGCTTGATGGTTGTCAGTATTTTGTCTATAAAAATTTGTCATTTGGATAATATACTTTCTTTTCTGTTAAATTCAAAGGGTTTGCTGATTGGTGTTAAAACTTAGTTATAAACTCTTGTGATTGCATCTTGGAGAAAAGAAATGGAATTCTTCCAATGGAAGTCTCAACACTTGGACTTTTAAAACTTTGTTAGTAGTCGATTTACATTTTACCTATCATTTACCTGCTTTAAAAAAAAACTCCTTTCTATTCTTTAGTCTTTGTTAGAAACTCTAAAATTTTTAATCCATGGCCAATCCAAAGTCTTTGCTGTGCAATGAATAGAAGTGAAATACCAGGGCATAGGTGGTAATAAGAGTCTTTTCCACATGCCTTCCTTTCAGCATTTTCCCATTGCAGATATTCTGAATTTTACCAATCACCAGAAGATCTATACATCAATCACCTCTGCTTGTCTCATCTCAGAAGATATAGTTTCCATATAGTCACAGAAAAAAATAGAAATTCTATAGATTGTGATTTCCTTCAACTTGAATACTGTATAGAATAGAAAGTAATGTAGGTTTTGGAGATAGATAAATTCGATTTGAATTCTGACTCTGTTACACACTGAGTGTGTAATCATAGACAAGTTATTTGATCTCTGTAAACCTTCTAGGATTGTTGTAAGGATAAAATGAAATTAAGTAATGTGATTAGCATGGTGCCAGACACATAGTAAATACTTAATAGATAGAGGCTATTATTGTTTCAATTCTGAAACTATCCACTTTCTCCTTTTATCCTCTTTAACAATCAATACTTCCACAGTTCAAAAGACACACACCCACCCATCTCCTCAGAAAGTTATTCCATCAACTGTTCTTACCTTTTCTGTATCTTTAAACTTTCCCACTCCTCCTTACTTTATAAGTATACAAAAAAATCTATGCCATATGAAAAAATTTACTTTAACTCAACATCAAGATATTACCATAACTCCTTCCCTGAAATCTTGGGCAAATTGTGGAAAGAGTAAATCAACATCATAAGTCTCAATTTAGTTAGTCCTACTTATCTTCCATCCTCCAACTACTACTCTTTACTCAAAAATTTCTAGAAAAGCCTTCGAGGCAGCATGCTTTCTTAGTATTTAGTCCTTTCTCACCCAGCAACATTCCTTCCTCTGAATGTTTATTACACCAGTAACAACATATATATTCAACATTCTACAAATTTTTCCCTACTTTGGACCTCTGTAATGACTCTACCTTTTTGCTTTATTACTTACTCAGAACCATTCTAATCCCTATATCGCTTTTATTATTGAACTCGCGGTCCTCATTGCATCATTATTTCTCATTTCAGCAAATTTAGATAACTCATTTAAATAGCCTTCAATAGAAAATATCCATACTAAGATCAAGTTTAACAGGACATGTATGTGAGTTTCTCTTTCTGTTTTTCATTAGGGATGCTGCCTTCCATTTAACAATTCATAACTCTTTCTTATTATACATACATACTGCAGTTCTTGCAGTTCTACACTTCCTTAAACCTTTATCTTAATGAGCTACCACAGGATCCTGATGGACTCCAATCTCTTCGCTGAGTCTGTTGTCTCCATTCCATTATTTGCTATTCAGTATTAGCCATATTAACTCCTGACATTCTGAATTAAATCCACAGCTTCAGTTAAGTAAAATGTATCTGTTTTCTACTTTGACTCACCTCCAACCATTCACTGGGATCCATATTAATGACGCTTGGTGAAACTTTGCATTCTTCCAAGCTAAGCACATAATCTGAGTTTTTACTCAAATGCTAAGAAAGCAGGATAGGTTGAACATTACTATTTAGCCACCATTTCTCCCCTACCTTTATCACTAGAATTTGTATCAGCCTAGCCGTAGAATCTATATTCCTCCAAATCTGACCCGTTAATGAGACTGGCCAGATTCCAGTTTGAGACCTCATTCACCTGTTCATTCATCTTGCAACCAACCTCCCTTTCCTCAAACACACTGAAATTTCTAACATTTCCTCTGTGTTGACTTTGAACCTGTTTTCCTATCCAATTTCATGTTCCCGTTTCACACCATCATCCATAGCTGTCATCTTTATTGCTGCCTTTCTTAAATGATAACATCTCTCCAGAATGCAATGTAAACATGGCATATCCACTCATTTCCTTTTTCCCCATCTTGTAGCCTTAGAAAAAACCTCTGCTTGTTGGTACCACCCAGGCTTGGTTCACAGTCTGGCCTTTAAATGGATTCAGCATGTGAAAATGTGTGAAATTACGCCTTGACCTAGTCTTATTCAAAACAGCCCCATTCTGTGGCCCGCACTTTCATCTTAGGCCGTCAGGAGCACTAATGTTACGAGGACTGCTGCTGACACTCTCCCTTCAGATCTCATTTTATGAATTTATCTCTATGTGGCCATTTATTCACTTGAATCTACCCACTTTGACATAATTGTCTGATAGATTTTTCAGGCAGCCACCCACCAATTTCCCTGTGGTAGTTTCTTTTTATATATTTCCCCCATTTCCCTTTATTCCATTAATTGTGATCAAGTTGAACAGGTCGCACTATGCATCCTAACCATTATAACGTTCCTTGATAATTCCAAGAATGATTTGTATGTATGCTGTTGACTTAGTTCCAATTTTATTTTAACCACTTCTTTTCTCTTTCTTCCTCTGCTCATTTTCATTGGAAAAACAATAAACGTATAAACACTATATCGGCATCTGTAGGAGGCATATTTTACCAGTGCTAAATACAATTCTTTCAAAATCCAGTTGATTGCACTATACACCTTTGCTTTGTACTTGGCTATGCTGTATTCTCTCCCTCTATAAACATTCTACATTGTCTATCTTCCCATAAAACAGTGCTTTCCCACAGATATAACAGATAGCACCTGTACTTTCTTTTATTCAGTAGTGTACACCTGCGTCTGGCCTCAATACCACCCCTCCTGCCCCTGAGATCTGCTGATGTCCACAGATTGGGAGCTCTTGAAGCTGCCTTCCCCTTTTCTGTAGAGCCCCCTTTAACTTCCCTGAGCCCTTCACACATTCAGGAGGTTCTTCCCCTCATCCATGCTGCCTGTCCCTTTCTTTGCCCATTGACTCCCCTGACACATCTCAATACTGGCCTACCACCTTCATGGACACTCGAGAATCCAAGGATCTCTCTCTTTGCAGGCTGGGTGTGGACTGAACCTTGCTCAGCCCATCCTCTGCCTTTTCTCCCATTCTTGTCTTCGAGAGCCTCTCTGCTTTATCTTCAACATCCCATCCTACTTCCCCTACCACCTGCCAGTCATGCCACAGATGCAGTGGTCTCTTCCTTGACATCTGCTCCCTTCTTGACCTGCCCTTATGCTCCCCAGTCACCAGCTTCTTGGTCTGCAGTGTGCTGTAGTGACTCCATGCTGTCCCATTCATCCCTAAGCACCGTGTCTTTTCAGGTCCCTCAGGCTTCTGTCTGACCTTCCGTCGTTTCATGTCGTCATGCCCTGCACTGACAGGCTCGTCTCCGACATTTTCCACAGACCACTACCTTTACCAGCTCATCCTCTTCTCACCTCGTCCACCTCCCCCATGTTCCAACCTGGCCTTGCCCGTGCTGTCCTCTCCCTCCTGCATGGGCTTCCCCACACCCTTGGCCCACTCATGGGTGCACAGCTCCTGGACCGTCGACATCCAACTCCATCCTTTTGGCTCTTTGCTATCACACTTTGTGCAGTGTGTTCCCTGATCCTCTCAACAAGCCTCTCCTGCCCTGCTTGCTGGGTGCCATTGCCTCACCTTCCTCACTCTGCTTAGCCATTGGACCTCCTCTTCTCTACCACCCGTTTCAGAATGCTCACCTGATCTCGCCTACATACCACCTTCATCATCTCTCCTTATTTCCTTCTCTACTGCATGTATAGCAAAGGAACTGTCCTACCTGAGCCATGTGACATTCTTTAAAGAAGCTACTGTCTGTGCCCCTTCCAGCTGGATTCGGTTGTCTCCTCCGCTCTGTGCTCCCTTCTCCGTCCCCCATGCACTGCTCAACCCAGTTGAGCCGCCTCTGCTTCAGGCACTGTGTTGACTCCTCACGCTCCGCCCACCAACCCACGCTCATGAGCCAGGCTGAGCTTGCCTCCCGGGCCGCACGACCCCACGACGTCACTCCCTGTAACCTTGCACGCTTCCATCCAGACCCCTTCCTTGTCACGTACTCTTCTGACACAGCTCTCAGGGAGGCTCCGGCCTCTGATACTCCGACCTTTTTCTTTCACCGCAGCACTCTCACCTTCTTCCCACCCTCTTGCCCCCGCACCTGCCGAACCCACTCCGGACACCACCGCCCTCAGTCCGGACCTGCACAGAGCCCTGAGTCCTGCTGTCCGCCCTCCCTCCCCCCTCTGAGCAGTCATCTCTCTCCCAGACGCTCTCCTGCACTGTCCTCTCCCGTCCCACCTGCCCCTTCCTTCTGCGTGGACACCCCCCTCCGGTGCTCTCTGCTCACATACACACAACCCAGCTTCCTTTCGGTCACCGCTTCCGACTCCCTCAGCCTTACTCCTCCAGAGTCCGAAGCTCAGGGACACCATGCTTGCAATCCACTCCCAACTGACTGACAGTAACCCCCCTCCCCCTCCCCCTCCCCCCATCGTTCCAGGTGCCTTGCTGGCTACATTCATTTACTCGCTGTCTCGCTGGTCCTGGGTCCTCTTCCTCCGCGTCTGACACTCTTGACTCTGATGCCTCCACCTGCCCGGCTCAGGGCCCATCAGCTCATGCCGCCCAGCTCTCTGCCCAGCTGCCCACCCTGCCCCTTCCACCCGGTGATTCTCACCCGAGGATGCGTGACCCCCAAGGCAAGCCTGTCAGCATCATCGTTCAGGAATGCTTTTGTGTTTTCTTTTTTGATTTTTTTGGTTTTGTTTTTGCTTTGAGCAGAGCACTGCTCACCCTCAGATGTTCTGACAGGCCTCCCTTGGGGTCCATGCCCACAGCCCCCCTTGGGTGAAATCTACCCACCCCCCACCCCGGGGAAGAATCACTGCCGTGGAGCCCAGCGTGCCTCCCTGGGCTGCGCTCTCCCCTTGCCCGCCTCTGGGCTCCCATCCGTTGCCACTGACCCTTGTTCCTCACGGATCCCAGCCCTGCCCCCACTCTGACGCTGGCCCGGCACTGTCCTCCTGGAACCACCACATGCCCTTCCATATTAACTCACTGACACCTGACGTGCCCCAAAGCCCGGTCTGCATTAAAACACTATTCTTTTCACACACCCCTACATACCCCTCCTGCCCCCCATCCTTTATGACCCTCAGGCATTGGGACAATATCATTGGTCCAAATCTGGTCCTTCTTGGCACTTGCCATCGTTCTTTTCTCTACTTTACCTCTCCTCATTTCAGACCCACGACACCGTCCCCCTGCAGAGCCTTGTCGCCATGGTCCTCCTGTCCCTCTGTGATTCCTGCCAAGCAGACCTTTCCCTCCCTTCCTTTGTCCTCTCTGGGTGGCTTCCCTGGTCTTCCCAGTCCTCTCCTCAAGCCGAAGTCATCACCCCAACACTGGACTTGAAATCAGTCCAGAAGTGCAGTTAAAGTAGATGATTTTCTCAGTGTCTGCAGTTGGATCTCCCTCCCCACCCCACCTCCACTCCCAGCAATCCCAACCCTGTCCTCCCATACAACCCTGCCAAACCCGACCTGCACCCCGACCCCAACGCCATCCCCACCCCCACTCATTCCCCGAGCTCCTCCCTCGCCGCCCCCAGCTCCCTTCCTGCCCCCAGCGGATCCGTAGTAAAGAGCCTGGCGGAAGAGTTGCACCCTTGCCACAACATTCGAGGCTGTAGCAGCGGCCACTGCTCCCCACCCCCTGCCTGCCACCCTCCACTCCTCCCTCCCCAAGCCTCTGCTCCCACTGGCTGGCCCTGTAACTCTGAGGTTCCTTCTGCTTGGCACCTCTGAGATCTGCCTGGGTTCCTACCTGCCCACCTCCCTCTTCCCGTTGCTCCCCCGCTGGTGTCCAGCCTGTGTCCCTTCCTCTGCTCTCCATTCTCCATCCTCCCGTGGGTGCCTCCCATCACCTGGTCTGTCTCTGGTGGGTGACCCTCCTGTCTGCCACATCAAGACCCCATTTGGACATTCCTTCCTGTGACCTTTCCTCACGTGGTCCGTTCCTTCCCTTTCCCTCCCTGGCCCAGGGAAAGCGTCTGCCTCTTCTCTAGGGCCCACGATCTCATCTCAGCGCTCCCTGGTGCCCGTCATCGAGTTGCACTGGGTCATCCCTTCTCCGTAGGGGGTGCTCCCTCCTGTGGCCTGCTCTCACAGCTCACGCTCTTTCCACCCCCTGCCCTGCCACGTTCTCTCCTGAAATCATGGGCTGTCACTGGTCTGGTCCTTCCACTGGCCCAGGCCACCATTTCCCTTTAGGCTCCCTTTTCCGTAGTCATGTTCTGTCTCACCTTCCTTCCTCTTCTCTCTTCCCTTTTTTTTTTTTTTTTTTTTTTTTTTTTTTTTTGCGTTACGCGGGCCTCTCACTGTTGCGCAGGCTCAGCGGCCATGGCTCACGGGCCCAGCCGCTCCGCGGCATGTGGAATCTTCCCAGACCAGGGCACGAACCCGTGTCCCCTGCATCAGCAGGCGGACTCTTAACCACTGCGCCACCAGGGAAGCCCCTCTTCCCTTTTAATCAAGCCATTGCCCACGGATCTTTACACCAGGCCCCCACTTCCCTATCTTCTCCTTCCCTCACCTCCACTGCTTTCATCTCTCCTCCTTTGGACCCTGGGGTACACCCCTGCCCATTGCCTTGCTCTCCCACTCCGTGATGACGTGGTCCAGATCTCTCCTTTGCCCTCTTTCCCTCTTGGCCATATTTTAAGACTCTCTTCTGGTTGTCCCTCCCATTCTGTCTGCCCCCTCTGTTGCTCCCCAGATCCAGTCTCCTGATCATGAGACTCCACCTCCAACTCTCCACCATTCTGCCCCTTGCTCTCTCTCCCTGTGCCTCTTTGCTGCCCCCGTTCTCTTCTCTGACTACACATATGGTTTGAAGGCCCCTGGTTTTCCCTGGTTCCCTGTGTGGACTCTCTCTGCCACATCCTAGAACTCCACCCTTTATAGTTCCCTTGTAATCGCAGAAGCACTGTTGATACCACCTGAATTCCTGGCCACTTCTCTGCCAATTCTAAGCATATTTGCTACCAACACACTGGACTCCATCCACTTGAGTCCATCCTGAAGTCCCTGAGGTTACCTGCCGGTCGTTTCTGTGCAGGATGTATCTAATGTGCAATGCTGCCCTGTTTCCTCCAAGTCACCACAGTCATTGTGGCTCCTGTGCCCAGTTGCTCCCAAGAGCCCTGGGTCTTTAAACGCCCAGGCTTTGGCATCTCAGCTGGGACCTGCTCTGCTCCTACCACTGGGCCTCAGTGCTGTACAGGCCACTCCTTTTGAGCCGTGAGATCAGCGGATGTCCCCACATTCATGAGGCTCTCTCCCCTCTTCTGTGCCTACTGTCCCTTACTTGTCCCATTGACTACCTGACCCAACCTGCCCCTTCCTTCTCATAGCTGCCCAAGATGCCTCTGTCTCTTGCTATCCAGAGTGGGTGGGGATTGGACGTTACTTGGCCCATACTCTGCCTTTTCTTCCGCTCTCTGAGAAACGCTCTACTTCATCTGCAGCATCCATCCTATTTCCCTGCCACCTGAGTCACACGAGGTCTTCGCTGCCTGTTCCTCAACATCTGCTCCCTTCTTGCGACACACGCTCGTGCTCCTGACTGCCAACTCCTGGTCCACAAAGTGCTGTCCGTGGCCTCTGAAAACAGCCATAAGGACCCTACATTTCAGGTCTGCCATTTTGGAAAAGGTGGTTGTTTCTGGGTCCTCTCTTGATGTTTCTTTTTCTCACCGTGCCCCGTCTCCAGCATTTTCAATGGGCCTCTACCCCTACCAGCCCCTGCTCCTCTGGCCTCGTCCCATCTCTCCCAGCTCCTCGCTTGCCTTACCTGCACTGTGCTCTTCCCCCACCCTTGGCCCACTTTTGGGGGCAGATTCTCCACACCCACCTTCTCCTTCTAACTCTCTGCCATCCTCTTGGCACAGTGTGTTCCCTGATCCTCGCAGCAAGCCTCTCCTGCCCTGGCTGCCGGGCGCCGTCACCTGACCTCCCTCACTCCTGTGGCCCGTCGGAGCCCGCGCCTCTACCACACTCTCAGTTGCTGGAGGCAGCTCACCTGACCTCCTAATCCTGGGCCCAGTTTCTAGGTCCCTGCTGCTTTGCTTTGCTGTGGCACACACAGCAACACTTTGAGCTACTGTCTGCGCCCCTTCCAGCTGGATTCGGTTGTCTCCTCCGCTCTGTGCTCCCTTCTCCGTCCCCCATGCACTGCTCAACCCAGTTGAGCCGCCTCTGCTTCAGGCACTGCGTTGACTCCTCACGCTCCGCCCACCAACCCACGCTCATGAGCCAGGCTGAGCTTGCCTCCCAGGCCGCACGACCCAACGACGTCACTCCCTGTAACCTTGCACGCTTCCATCCAGACCCCTTCCTTGTCACGTACTCTTCTGACACAGCTCTCAGGGAGGCTCCGGCCTCTGATTCTCCGACCTTTTTCTTTCACCGCAGCACTCTCACCTTCTTCCCACCCTCTTGCCCCCGCACCTGCCGAACCCCTTCGAGCAGTCATCTCTCTCCCAGACGCTCTCCTGCACTGTCCTCTCCCGTCTCTTTTCATGCCCACAGCCCCACACACCCCTTGTATCCGCTGTGCTTCATGACGCTCGGGCATGTGACTATCTTTGGTCTAATTCTCCTCTTTCTCAGCGCTTATCATTTGTCCCTTTGAATAGTTTATCCCTCCTCATTTCAGATCCATGACACCCCCTGCCCTTACGGTCATAATGTCCATCTGTCTTTCCTGCCAGCCACATGTCTCCCTTCTGCCTTCCTGCAGCTCCTCTCCTTCGTCCTCTCTGGGTGGCTTCAGTGTTCTCACCCTCCGTCTTCTCAGTGTAGTCATCTCCCCCAGCACCGGACTTGTAATCAGTCCACAAGCTCAGTTAAAGTAGATGACTTTCTCAGTGCCTGGAGCTTGACTCACGTGTCCCGACTCCAACCCCCGTCCCCCCATCCCCGCTGATCCCAACCCTGCCCTCCCATCCAACCCAGTCAACCCCTACCTGCACCCCAATCCTGATCCCTGTCCCGAAGTCCACCCCCCAAGCTCTCACCCCATCCCTGCCAGATCCATAGTAAAGAGCCTGGCTGAAAAGTTCCACCCTTGCTACAACATCTGAGGCTGTAAGAGCAGTCCCTGCTCCCCACCCACTGCTAGCCACCCCTTTTCCACTCCTCCTTCCCCATGTCTCTGCTCTCACGGACTGGTCTGAATACTCTGCACTTTCTTCCAGTTAGAGCCTCTGACATCTACCTGGTTTCCTACCTGCCACCTCCCTCTTCTTCTTGCTTCTCTTAGTGGTAACCAGCCTGTCTCCTTCCACCTCTCTCCTCTCTCCATCCTCCCCTGTGCACCTTCCATCACCTGGTCTGTCTCTGGCAGGTGACTCTCCCTTGATGCTACATCGAGGCCCCCATTTGGACATTCCTTCCTGTGACCTTTCCTCACGTGATCCATTCCTTCCCTTTCCCTCCCTGGCCCAGGGAAAGCGTCTGCCTCTTCTCTAGGGCCCATGATCTCATCTCAGCGCTCCCTGGTGCCCGTCATTGAGTTGCACTGGGTCATCCCTTCTCCGTAGGGGGTGCTCCCTCCTGTGGCCTGCTCTCACAGCTCACGCTCTTTTCATCCCCTGCCCTGCCACGTGCTCTCCTGAAAGCATGGGCTGTCACTGGTCTGGTCCTTCCACTGGCTTGGGCCACCATTTCCCTTTAGGCTCCCTTTTCCTTAGTCTTGCTCTGTCTCACTTTCCTTCCTCTTCTCTCTTCCCTTTTAATCAAGCCATTGCCCATGGGACTTTACACCAGGCCCCTACTTCCCTGTCTTCTCCTTCCCTCACTTCCACTGCTTCCATCTCTCTTCCTTTGGACCGAGGATGCACCCCTGCCCATCGCCTTGGTCTCCCACTCCCCAATAACACGTCCAGACCCCCCTCTTTCCCTCTAGGCCACGATCCCCTCGCAGCACCCACGTGCAGATCTTAAGACCCTCCAGCGGCCCCCCGTCCCATTCGGCCTTACTCCCTCTGTTGTTTGGGTCCAGCCTCCCAAGCAAGAGTCCCTCACCCTCCAACCATCTAGCCTCCCACCTACTGCTCTCTCCCCTTGTGGCCCTTTCCTGCCCACATTATCTTCTCAGACTAGACCTCTGATACCCCACTGGCTTCACAGGTCCCAGCTGTTCCCCTGATTCCCTGTGCAGAGTCTTGCTGCCACTTGCTGACCTCCGTTCTTCAGCACCTGATGAATAGCAGAAGCGTGGATTTGGTGACTGATGACAAATGCTGTTACCGCCTTAGTCCCCCCCATTCCTGCGCCATTTCTAAGCAGGCTTGCCCCCTGCACACTGGATTCCACCTGGTCCTTCCCAGTGTCCCTGAGGATACCTGCTAGTAGTTGGTGTGCAGGCTCTATCTGATGGTACAGCACTGCCCTGTCCTCTGTGTCACCAGTCGTTGTGGCCCTTTCCCCCTCGCCCTGAGGGCGGCCCCGGCAGTGGTGTCTCAGCTCTGCTTTGCTCCTACCATCTGGCATCAGTACCGCACAAAAACCTTCTTGCCTCCTGAGATCTCCCGAAGTCCCAGACTGGGAGCCCTTCAGGCCGCCCTGCTCTTCTCTGCAGCGCCCCCTCCCTTTACCTGTTCTGAGCCCCGAGCATGTTCATGACGTTCTTTCCCCTCTTCACTGCCACCTGTTCCTTTCTTTTCCCATCAACTTCCCTGACCCAACTCGTATCCCGCAGACACCTCTCATGGCTGCCAAGACTCCAATGTCTCCCTCTTTCCCAGCTGCCAGTGAGCTGGCTCGGCCCCTCATCCACCTTTTCTCCTGCTCTTGTCTTCAGGAGCCCCTCTGCTTCCTCTTCAACATCTCATCCTACTTCCTCTACCAGCTGCCAGTCATGTGACACATTCCCTAATCTTTCCCTTCTTTGACCTGCCTTTATGTTCCCCCATTGCCAGCTTCTTGGTCCGCAGCATGCTGTAGTGAACCCAGGCTGTCTGAAATCACACCAAAGCATGCTGCTTTGGGGGCCTACCGTTTTGGAGAAAATCATTGCTTCTAGGTGCTCTCCGACCTTTCATCATCTCACCATGCGCTACGCTGACAGGGCTGTCTCCAAATTTCCAAAGAGCCACCGCCTCTACCGTCTCAGCCTCCTCGGGCCTCACCCGCCTCTCCCTGTTCCTCGCTTGCCTTACCCTCGCGGTGCTCTTCCTCCTGCAGGGGCTTCCTCAGGCCCGCAACCCACTTTTGAGAGCACAGTTCCTAGATTCTCCACATCCACTGTCTCCTTCTAGCCCTTTGTCATCCATCTCTCGATGCAGTGTGTTCCCAGATCCTCTCAACAAGCCTCTCCTGCCCTGGCTGCCGGGCGCCGTCGCCTGCAGTTTCTTACTCATCTGGCCCGTTGGATCCCCTCTTCTCTCCATACCCTCCCACCTGTCAGAGACTGCTCACCTCTCCTCCTGGTTTCAAGGTCTCTCCTGCTTTGCTTCTCTACTGCAATACAGTAAAAAAAAAAAACTGTCCTACCTGAGCATGTGACATTCTTTCAGCTACCACTGTGAACCTTCCAAGTGGATTCAGTTGTCTCCTCGGCTGAGTGCTCCCTCCTTGATCCTCACCTGCTGCTCCACCCAGTTCAACCCTCTTTGCCTCAGACACACAGTAGTGAATCCACAGACTCTGCCCACCAACCCATACTCAGGCCTGTGGAGCTACGCTGTTCTTTCCTCTGGGACCTCGTAAAGGTCGCTCCCTGTAACCGTTCATGCTTCCATCCAGACCCCTTGTTGCATACTCTTCTGACAGCTCTCGGGGAGCCTCCGCCTCTGACTTTCCTCCCCTCTTCCTTTCACTCCAGTACTTCCGACTTCTGCCTCCCTCCTGCCTGACATCAGAGCCCTGGGTCCTGCTGTCTGCCCTCCCGCTCTCCTGCTCCCTCTCCAGCAGTCCTCTCTCTCAGATGCACTGCTCCATGTTGTGTCCCGTCGTCTGCCCTTTCTTCACTGTGGGCCTCTCTCCCAAAGCTCTCTGCTCAGATCCGCACAACCCACCTTCCTTTTGGTCACCATTCCCATCTCTCTCAGCCCTACTCCTCAGGTGTCCTCAGCTCAGGGACCACCACCTTGTCGCCCACCCTCTCTACCGTGGATGGTGAATCCTAACCTGCCCCCTCTCATTCCAGGTGCCTTGCTGGCTACATCCATTTACTCGCTGTCTCCCTGGTCCTGGGTCCTTTCCCTCTACGTCTGACACTCTTGACTCTGATGCCTCCACCTGCCCGGCTCAGGGGCTCATCTGCTCATGCTGCACCTCTCTGCCCAGCTGTCCACCCTGCCCCTTCCACCCAGTGATTCTCACCCGAGGATGCGTGACCCCCCACGGCTGCCTATCAGCCTCATTATCCCGGTGTGTTCTTGTGCTTTCCTTTGGGGATTTTTGTGATTTCTCTTTGTATTGAGCAGAGTACTTACTACTCACTGTTCAGATGTTTTCATGGAACTCTCTTGGGGCCACTGCCCACAGCTTCTCCTTGGGTGAAGTCCACACCCTTGTCCCCATGATGATCCCTGCTGGGGAAGCCCAATGTGACCTCCTGGGCTGCACTCTCCCTTGCCCACCTCTAGCCTCCCCTTGGTTGCTATTGATACTTCTTCAGAATCCCCAAATGGCCCCACTCTGACACTGGTCAGTACTCTCAGAACCACCACATTCCTTTCTGCAGTTACTCACTGACACCCGACAGGACACAAACCTCAGTCTGCATCGGAGTATTGTTCTTTTCACACACACACCCCACATGTCTTCTACCCATCCTCAGTGACTCTCAGGCATTGCGACAATATCACTGGTCCAAATCTGGTCCTTCTTGGCACCTACCACTGTTTTTTCGCCTACTTTACCCTTCCTCATAGCAGGCCGACACCGGCCCCCTGCAGAGCCTTGTCCCCATGGTCCTCCTGTCCTTCTGTGATCCCTTCCAAGCAGACCTTTCCCTCCCTCCCTTCCTGCAGCTACTCTCCTTTGTCCTCTCTGGGTGGCTTCCCTGGTCTTCTCAGTCCTCTCCTCAGCCTGAAGTCATCACCCCAACACTGGACGTGTCATCGGTCCAGAAGCGCAATTAAAGTAGGTGATATTCTCAGTGCCTAGAGATTGGCTTATGTCCCACCACCCACCCCATTAATCCCAGCCCTGCCCTCCCATCCAACCCAGTCAAACCCAACCCACACCCCACCCTAACCCTGTCCCCCTGCCCCAACCCCAACTCCCACCCCCATCCCCTCACCCTTCCCACACACCCACTGACCCCATCCCCATCTCCCTCCCCACCCCCATCTCCCTCCCCACTCCCAGCTCCCTCCCCACCCCCAGCTCCCTTCCTGCCCCCAGCGGATCCGTAGTAAAGAGCCTGGCGGAAGAGTTGCACCCTTGCCACAACATTCGAGGCTGTAGCAGCGGCCACTGCTCCCCACCCCCTGCCTGCCACCCTCCACTCCTCCCTCCCCAAGCCTCTGCTCCCACTGGCTGGCCCTGTAACTCTGAGGTTCCTTCTGCTTGGCACCTCTGAGATCTGCCTGGATTCCTACCTGCCCACCTCCCTCTTCCCGTTGCTCCCCCGTTGGTGTCCAGCCTGTGTCCCTTCCTCTGCACTCCATTCTCCATCCTCCCATGGGTGCCTCCCATCACCTGGTCTGTCTCTGGTGGGTGACCCTCCTGTCTGCCACATCAAGACCCCATTTGGACATTCCTTCCCGTGACCTTTCCTCACGTGGTCCGTTCCTTCCCTTTCCCTCCCTGGCCCAGGGAAAGCGTCTGCCTCTTCTCTAGGGCCCATGATCTCATCTCAGTGCTCCCTGGTGCCCGTCATCGAGTTGCACTGGGTCATCCCTTCTCCGTAGGGGGTGCTCCCTCCTGTGGCCTGCTCTCACAGCTCACGCTCTTTCCACCCCCTGCCCTGCCACGTTCTCTCCTGAAAGCATGGGCTGTCACTGGTCTGGCCTTTCCACTGGCCCAGGCCACCATTTCCCTTTAGGCTTCCCTTTCCTTAGCCTTCCCCTGTCTCACCTTTCTTCCTCTCCTCTCTTCCCTTTTAGTTAAGCCACTGCCCACAGTTCTTTATACCAAGCTGGCACTTCCTCCTCTTCTTCCTTCCCTGGCCTCCACTGCTTCCATTTCTTCTCCACCAACCCCCCTGATGCACCCCTGCCAGATGTCCTTGACCTCACACTCCCCCTTGACAGAGTCCGGATCCCCTCTTTGCTCTCTTTTCTCTACTTCATCTTCAGCTTCCCCTTCCATCTGCCAGTTCCTGGGTGGTTTCAGTGGTCTTTTCCTTGACGTCTGCTCCCTTCTGCCACGAAGCTCCACCTGTTGCCAGCTTCTTCCTCTTTAACGTGCGGCTGTGAATCTTTCTGCTCTCCCCCTACTCTTTCTAGTCTACCCTTTTGGAGAAGGTTGACACTTGTGTGAGCTTCTCCCTGACCTCTCACATCTCCGCAGGCCCTGCACTGACAGGCTTGTCTCCAGCGTTTTCAGTGGGCCAGCACCTCTGTCTACCAGCTCATTCTCCTCCGGCCTCCTCCCACCACTCCCGTTTTCCTTGCTGGCCTTACCTGCTCTTTGCTCTGCCTCCTGCATGCCCTTGGCCCATTCCTAGGGGCAAAAGTTCCTGGATTCTCCATGTCCACTGCCACCTACAGGTTCTATTCCACCCCACTCTCGGTGCAGTGCTTTCCTGACCTTTTCAACAAGCCTCTCCTGCCCTAACCCCAAGGCTCCATGGCCAGCCCTTTCTCGCTCTTCCTGCTCTGTGGACTACCTGTCTCTACCACATTCTCCCACCCTTCGGAGCCTGCTCCCCTCACCTCCCACCTCCTGGGCCCAGTTTCTAGGTCTCTGCCGCTTTGCAGTTACTGCATACATAGCAAAGGAACTGTCCTAGCTGAGCCATGTGACTTTCTTTCAGCTACCATCGTGAACCCTCTGGCTGGATTCGGTTGTCTTCTCTGCTGTATGCTCCCTTCTTGATCCACCACCTGCCGCTCAACCGAATTCAGTCATCTTTGTCCCAGAAGCAGCGTACTGAATCCGCACGCTCCATCCACCAACCCATACTCACTCCCTCTGGACATAGTCTGTGGTTTCCTCCTGGGCCCCCAAAATGTCGCTCTCTGTAACCTTTCATATTTCAATTCAGACTCCTCTGTGGCTTATTTTTCTGACACAGCTCTTGGGGAGCCTCTTCCTCTGCTTCTCTTTTTTCCTTTCACAGTGGCACTTCTGCCCTTCTCTTAGCTTTGCACCTGCCACCCCACGTGCTACACCATGGTTCTCAGGTTCTCAGTCTCGTCCTGCAGTGATGTGTGCTGCCTTCCGTGCCTCCTTGTCTGCTTCTCCCCCCTCCCTAGCAGTCATCTCTCTCCCAGACACTCTCCTGCACTGTCCTCTCCCGTCCCACCTGCCCCTTCCTTCTGCGTGGACACCCCCCTCCGGTGCTCTCTGCTCACATACACACAACCCAGCTTCCTTTCGGTCACCACTTCCGACTCCCTCAGCCTTACTCCTCCAGAGTCCGAAGCTCAGGGACACCATGCTTGCAATCCACTCCCAACTGACTGACAGTAACCCCCCTCCCCCTCCCCCTCCCCCCATCGTTCCAGGTGCCTTGCTGGCTACATTCATTTACTCGCTGTCTCGCTGGTCCTGGGTCCTCTTCCTCCGCGTCTGACACTCTTGACTCTGATGCCTCCACCTGCCCGGCTCAGGGCCCATCTGCTCATGCCGCCCAGCTCTCTGCCCAGCCGCCCACCCTGCCCCTTCCACCCGCTGATTCTCACCCGAGGATGCGTGACCCCCAAGGCAAGCCTGTCAGCATCATCGTTCAGGAATGTTTTTGTGTTTTCTTTTTTGATTTTTTTGGTTTTGTTTCTGCTTTGAGCAGAGCACTGCTCACCCTCAGATGTTCTGACAGGCCTCCCTTGGGGTCCATGCCCACAGCCCCCCTTGGGTGAAATCTACCCACCCCCCACCCCGGGGAAGAATCACTGCCCTGGAGCCCAGCGTGCCTCCCTGGGCTGCGCTCTCCCCTTGCCCGCCTCTGGGCTCCCATCCGTTGCCACTGACCCTTGTTCCTCACGGATCCCAGCCCTGCCCCCACTCTGACTCTGGCCCGGCACTGTCCTCCTGGAACCACCACAGGCCCTTCCATATTAACTCACTGACACCTGACGTGCCCCAAAGCCCGGTCTGCATTAAAACACTATTCTTTTCACACACCCCTACATACCCCTCCTGCCCCCCATCCTTTATGACCCTCAGGCATTGGGACAATATCATTGGTCCAAATCTGGTCCTTCTTGGCACTTGCCATCGTTCTTTTCTCTACTTTACCTCTCCTCATTTCAGACCCACGACACCGTCCCCCTGCAGAGCCTTGTCCCCATGGTCCTCCTGTCCCTCTGTGATTCCTGCCAAGCAGACCTTTCCCTCCCTCCCTTCCTGCAGCTACTCTCCTTTGTCCTCTCTGGGTGGCTTCCCTGGTCTTCCCAGTCCTCTCCTCAAGCCGAAGTCATCACCCCAACACTGGACTTGAAATCAGTCCAGAAGTGCAGTTAAAGTAGATGATTTTCTCAGTGTCTGCAGTTGGATCTCCCTCCCCACCCCACATCCACTCCTAGCAATCCCAACCCTGTCCTCCCATACAACCCTGCCAAACCCAACCAGCACCCCGACCCCAACGCCATCCCCACCCCCACTCATTCCCCGAGCTCCTCCCTCGCCGCCCCCAGCTCCCTTCCTGCCCCCAGCGGATCCGTAGTAAAGAGCCTGGCGGAAGAGTTGCACCTTTGCCACAACATTCGAGGCTGTAGCAGCGGCCACTGCTCCCCACCCCCTGCCTGCCACCCTCCACTCCTCCCTCCCCAAGCCTCTGCTCCCTCTGGCTGGCC
The DNA here is from genome assembly GCF_026419965.1 of Kogia breviceps. Classification (NCBI taxonomy): domain Eukaryota; kingdom Metazoa; phylum Chordata; class Mammalia; order Artiodactyla; family Physeteridae; genus Kogia; species Kogia breviceps. The sequence goes on from NC_081318.1 coordinate 22,173,391, forward strand.
CTGTAACTCTGAGGTTCCTTCTGCTTGGCACCTCTGAGATCTGCCTGGATTCCTACCTGCCCACCTCCCTCTTCCCGTTGCTCCCCCGCTGGTGTCCAGCCTGTGTCCCTTCCGCTGCTCTCCATTCTCCATCCTCCCGTGGGTGCCTCCCATCACCTGGTCTGTCTCTGGTAGGTGACCCTCCTGTCGTGCCACATCAAGACCCCATTTGGACATTCCTTCCCGTGACCTTTCCTCACGTGGTCCGTTCCTTCCCTTTCCCTCCCTGGCCCAGGGAAAGCGTCTGCCTCTTCTCTAGGGCCCATGATCTCATCTCAGTGCTCCCTGGTGCCCGTCATCGAGTTGCACTGGGTCATCCCTTCTCCGTAGGGGGTGCTCCCTCCTGTGGCCTGCTCTCACAGCTCACGCTCTTTCCACCCCCTGCCCTGCCACGTTCTCTCCTGAAATCATGGGCTGTCACTGGTCTGGCCCTTCCACTGGCCCAGGCCACCATTTCCCTTTAGGCTTCCCTTTCCTTAGCCTTCCCCTGTCTCACCTGCCTTCCACTTCTCTCTTCCCTTTTAGTTAAGCCATTGCCCACAGTTCTTTACATCAAGCTGGCACTTCCTCCTCTTCTTCCTTCCCTGGCCTGCACTGCTTCCATTTCTTCTCCACCAACCCCCGTGATGCACCCCTGCCAGATGTCCTTGACCTCACACTCCCCCTTGACAGAGTCCGGATCCCCTCTTTGCTCTCTTTCCCTCTTGGCCACATTCCACTCACCATGCCTATGTGCAGATTTTTGAGACCCTCCTCTCACCCTCCATCTGTTCTGCCTTGTTGCCTCTGTTGTCCACTGGATCCAGCCTCCCAAACAAGAGACCCCTTTTTCCCCAAGGCCCCACACTCCCACTGTTTGCTGTCTCCCTCTGCCCTTTTGCCACCCACGTTATCTTCTCAGACTAGATCTCTGACACCCCACAGGTTTTGATGGTCGCCCCTCTCTCCCAACTTCGTTGGGTGGAGTCTCTGCACCACATGTTAGACCCCCACCCTTTCCGGCCCCCCTGGAGTAGCAGATGCATGAGTTCAGCAATCATTATGAAATGTCACCTCCACCTTGGTTCCTGCTCACTCCTCCATTTCTGAGCAAATCTGCTACCTGCACACTGGACTCCATCCACATGTGTCCATACCAAAGTCCTTGAGAATACCTGCCAGTGCTTTCTGTGCAGGGTCCATCTTAACGTGCAACAACTGCCCTGTTTCCTCAGTTCCACCCCTGTCACTAGGTCCCCTTTCCCTGCTTGCTTCTGAGGCCCCAGGTATTCAAGCACCCGGGCTATGGGGTCTCAGCTCTGCTCTGCTTCTGCCTTCTTGCCCCAATACCACACATGCCAGTCCTCTTGCCCCCAAGATCTGCCAACATCCCCAGATTGGGACCTCTTCACATGGCCTCCCCCTTTTCCATGGTGTCCCCTTTACTATACCTGAGCCCCTAGCACCTTCATGAGCTTTTCTCCCCTCAGCTGTCCCTTTCTCCTCCTGTTGACGCCCCTGATACAACTCGCTCTCAGGGTCCACTGTTCCCTTTTCCCACGCTGAGTGTGGAGGGACCCTTACTTGGCCCAGCCTCTGCCTCTTCTTTCACTGTTGTCTTCGAGAACCTCTCTGCTTTACCTTCAACATCCTGTCCTGCTTCTCCTACCACCTGCCAGTCATGCCACAGTGTCAGTGGTCTTTTCTTGACATCTGCTCCCTTCTTGACCTGCCCTCATGCTCCGTCCATCGCCATTCTCTCCATCTCCAGTGTGGTGTCCTGAATCCATGTGCTGTCCCAATTCACCCCTAAGCACTCTTCCTTTCCGGGTCCACCATTTTGGAGATGGTCATTGCTTCTCTAGGCTTCTCTCTGACCCTCCATCGTCCTGTCACACATCTCCCAGGTTCCCTGCTGGCCACGCCCACACTGTGCTCTTCCTTCTACGTGGGGTTTGTCACACCCTTGGCCCACTTTTGGAGGCAGAATATCTGATTCTCCACATCTACTTCTTCAGGTTCTTTGTAAGCCCTCTCTTGAGGTAGCACATTCCCTGATCCTCTCAGCAAGCCTCTCATTCCTTAGCTGCGAGGGTACCATCACCTGCCCATCCTCCCATTGGACCCCCTCTCCTCTACCACACTTGCTCAGCGGTTCCAGACTGCTCACCTGACCTACATCCTGGGCCCAGTTTCAAGGTCTGCCTTGCTTCGCTGTGGCACGCACAGCAACACTTTCAGCTACGGTCTGAACCTTCCAGCTGGATTCCGTTGTCTCCTCCGCTGTGCGCTCACTTCTCCGTCCCCCATGCCCTGCTCAACCCAGTTCCATCACCTTTGCCTCAGAACCACTGTACTGGACCCTCACGCTCTGCCCACCAACCCATGCTCCTGTCCTGTGAACCCAGACTACCCTGTCCTCCTAGGCCCCCGCAATGTAACCTTTCATGTTTCCATTCAGACTGTTCCATACTGACACAGGTCATGGGGAACCCTTCCCCTGACCCTCTGACCTTTACCCCGTCACCACAGCACTTTTGCATTTTGCCTTCCCTCTTGCCTCCACACCAACCAACCCCAGTCTCCCCCTGCACAGAGCTCTGGGTCCTGCTGTCTGCCCTCCCTCCCCGCTCCGAGCAGTCATCTCTCTCCCAGACACTCTCCTGCACTGTCCTCTCCCGTCCCACCTGCCCCTTCCTTCTGCGTGGACACCCCCCTCCGGTGCTCTCTGCTCACATACACACAACCCAGCTTCCTTTCGGTCACCACTTCCGACTCCCTCAGCCTTACTCCTCCAGAGTCCGAAGCTCAGGGACACCATGCTTGCAATCCACTCCCAACTGACCGACAGTAACCCCCCCTCCCCCTCCCCCTCCCCCCATCGTTCCAGGTGCCTTGCTGGCTACATTCATTTACTCGCTGTCTCGCTGGTCCTGGGTCCTCTTCCTGCGCGTCTGACACTCTTGACTCTGATGCCTCCACCTGCCCGGCTCAGGGCCCATCTGCTCATGCCGCCCAGCTCTCTGCCCAGCTGCCCACCCTGCCCCTTCCACCCGGTGATTCTCACCCGAGGATGCGTGACCCCCAAGGCAAGCCTGTCAGCATCATCGTTCAGGAATGTTTTTGTGTTTTCTTTTTTGATTTTTTTGGTTTTGTTTTTGCTTTGAGCAGAGCACTGCTCACCCTCAGATGTTCTGACAGGCCTCCCTTGGGGTCCATGCCCACAGCCCCCCTTGGGTGAAATCTACCCACCCCCCACCCCGGCTAAGAATCACTGCCCTGGAGCCCAGCGTGCCTCCCTGGGCTGCGCTCTCCCCTTGCCCGCCTCTGGGCTCCCATCCGTTGCCACTGACCCTTGTTCCTCACGGATCCCAGCCCTGCCCCCACTCTGACTCTGGCCCGGCACTGTCCTCCTGGAACCACCACAGGCCCTTCCATATTAACTCACTGACACCTGACGTGCCCCAAAGCCCGGTCTGCATTAAAACACTATTCTTTTCACACACCCCTATATACCCCTCCTGCCCCCCATCCTTTATGACCCTCAGGCATTGGGACAATATCATTGGTCCAAATCTGGTCCTTCTTGGCACTTGCCATCGTTCTTTTCTCTACTTTACCTCTCCTCATTTCAGACCCACGACACCGTCCCCCTACAGAGCCTTGTCCCCATGGTCCTCCTGTCCCTCTGTGATTCCTGCCAAGCAGACCTTTCCCTCCCTCCCTTCCTGCAGCTACTCTCCTTTGTCCTCTCTGGGTGGCTTCACTGGTCTTCCCAGTCCTCTCAGCCTGAAGTCATCACCCCAACACTGGACGTGTAAGTACCAGAAGCGCAGTTGAAGTAGGTGATATTCTCAGTGCCTGGAGCTTGCCTTGTGACCCTCCCCCAACTCCCCACCCCCGACCCCATTAATCCCAACCCTGCCCTCCCATCCAACCCCATCAAAGCCAACCCACACCCTAACCCAGTCCCTCCCCGCCCCCAGCGGATCCGTAGTAAAGAGCCTGGCGGAAGAGTTGTACCCTTGTCACAACATTCGAGGCTGTAGCAGCGGCCACTGCTCCCCACCCCCTGCCTGCCACCCTCCACTCCTCCCTCCCCAAGCCTCTGCTCCCACTGGCTGGCCCTGTAACTCTGAGGTTCCTTCTGCTTGGCACCTCTGAGATCTGCCTGGATTCCTACCTGCCCACCTCCTTCCCGTTGCTCCCCCGCTGGTGTCCTGTGTCCCTTCCTCTGCGCTCCATTCTCCATCCTCCCGTGGGTGCCTCCCATCACCTGGTCTGTCTCTGGTAGGTGACCCTCCTGTCGTGCCACATCAAGACCCCACTTGGACATTCCTTCCTGTGACCTTTCCTCACGTGATCCGTTCCTTCCCTTTCCCTCCCTGGCCCAGGGAAAGCGTCTGCCTCTTCTCTAGGGCCCATGATCTCATCTCAGTGCTCCCTGGTGCCCGTCATCGAGTTGCACTGGGTCATCCCTTCTCCGTAGGGGGTGCTCCCTCCTGTGACCTGCTCTCACAGCTCACGCTCTTTCCACCCCCTGCCCTGCCACGTTCTTTCCAGTACCATCTGCTGTCTCTCATCAGGTCCTTCCACTGGGTTTAGTACTGCCTTCCCTTTAGGCTTCCTTATACTCCTCCTCACCTCATCTCACCTTCCTTCCTCTTCTCTGTTCCCTTTTAATAGAGCCACTGCCCACAGTTCTTTACACCAGGCCCCACTCCCCCCTTCTTCTCCTTCCATCACCTCCACTGCTTCCGTCTCTCCTCCCACAGGCCCCAGAATGCACCCCTGCCCATCACCTTGCTCTCCCACTCCCTGATGACATGGTCTGGATCCACTCTTTGCCCTCTTTCCCTCTAGGCCACGATCCCCTCATGTACAGATTTTAAGATCCTCCTCTCTCTCTCCATCCCATTCTGCATTGCCCCCTGTTGTTTCCTGGATTAAGTCTCCCAAACAAGAGTCCCTTACCCCTCAAGCCTCTACCATCCCACCCACTGCTCGCTCCCCCTGTGCCCCTTTTCTGCTCACTGTCTTCTCAGACTAGACCTCTGACACCCCACTCCTTTTGAAGGTCCTTGTCCTTCCATGTGTACAGTCTCTCCACCACATGCTAGGCCTGCACCCCCCTTTCCAGTGCCCCTGGATTAGCAAAAGCTCAGAATCGGTGATGGTTGGGAAATGTCAACACAGCCTTGGTTCTCCCTCACTCCCCTGCCATTTTAAGCATATTTGCTACCCACACTCTGAACTCCAACCACTAAGTCCATCCGAAATCTCTGAGGTTACCTACTAGTGGTTTCTCTGTAGAGTCCTTCTTAATGGGCAACGATGCCCAATTTCCCCAGTTTTACCACAGTCGTATCAGGAGATGGACCCCATTTGTTCCTGAGGGCCCCAGGTCTTCAAATGCCCAGGCTGTTAGGTCTCACCTCTGCACTGCACCTACCTTCTGGTCCCAATACCACATATACTACCCCCCTTAACCCTGAGATCTGCCAAAGTCTCCAAATTAATAGCTCTTCAGGCTGCCTTCCCCTTTCCACCCTGAGCCCCTCACATACTCATAAGGTTCTCTCCCTTCTCCTGTGATGCTTGTCCCTCTTTCTCTTCCCTGCCACCCCCTGAGCAACTCCCCTACCACTGTCAGTCATGAGAAGGATTCAGTACTCTTTTCCTTGACTAGCCCTCATGCTCCCAGGATGGCCAGTTTCTTTGTCCCCAGTGTGCTAATACTAAGTCCATGTGCCATCCAAATTCACCCCTAAACACCCTACCTTTTTGGGTCCACGACATTGAATGAAGAAGGTCATTGCTTCTGCGTGCTTCTCTGTGACCTTTCTTCTCACCGTGCCCCGTCTCCAGCATTTTCAATGGGCCTCTACCCCTACCAGCCCCTGCTCCTCTGGCCTCGTCCCATCTCTCCCAGCTCCTCGCTTGCCTTACCTGCGCTGTGCTCTTCCCCCACCCTTGGCCCACTTTTGGGGACAGATCCTCCACACCCACCCTCTCCTTCTAACTCTCTGCCATCCTCTCGGCACAGCGTGTTCCCTGATCCTCGCAGCAAGCCTCTCCTGCCCTGGCTGCCGGGCGCCGTCACCTGACCTCCCTCACTCCTGTGGCCGTCGGAGCCCGCGCCTCTACCACACTCTCAGTTGCTGGAGGCAGCTCACCTGACCTCCTAATCCTGGGCCCAGTTTCTAGGTCCCTGCTGCTTTGCTTCGCTGTGGCACACACAGCAACACTTTGAGCTACTGTCTGCGCCCCTTCCAGCTGGATTCGGTTGTCTCCTCCGCTCTGTGCTCCCTTCTCCGTCCCCCATGCACTGCTCAACCCAGTTGGGCCGTCTCTGCTTCAGGCACTGTGTTGACTCCTCACGCTCCGCCCACCAACCCACGCTCATGAGCCAGGCTTAGCTTGCCTCCCGGGCCGCACGACCCAACGACGTCACTCCCTGTAACCTTGCACGCTTCCATCCAGACCCCTTCCTTGTCACGTACTCTTCTGACACAGCTCTCAGGGAGGCTCCGGCCTCTGATTCTCCGACCTTTTTCTTTCACCGCAGCACTCTCACCTTCTTCCCACCCTCTTGCCCCCGCACCTGCCAAACCCACTCTGGACACTACTGCCCTCAGTCTCCCCGTGAACAGAGCCCTGAGTCCTGCTGTCCGCCCTCCCTCCCCCCTCCGAGCAGTCATCTCTCTCCCAGACGCTCTCCTGCACTGTCCTCTCCCGTCCCACCTGCCCCTTCCTTCTGCGTGGACACCCCCCTCCGGTGCTCTCTGCTCACATACACACAACCCAGCTTCCTTTCGGTCACCACTTCCGACTCCCTCAGCCTTACTCCTCCAGAGTCCGAAGCTCAGGGACACCATGCTTGCAATCCACTCCCAACTGACTGACAGTAACCCCCCTCCCCCTCCCCCTCCCCCCATCGTTCCAGGTGCCTTGCTGGCTACATTCATTTACTCGCTGTCTCGCTGGTCCTGGGTCCTCTTCCTCCGCGTCTGACACTCTTGACTCTGATGCCTCCACCTGCCCGGCTCAGGGCCCATCTGCTCATGCCGCCCAGCTCTCTGCCCAGCTGCCCACCCTGCCCCTTCCACCCGCTGATTCTCACCCGAGGATGCGTGACCCCCAAGGCAAGCCTGTCAGCATCATCTTTCAGGAATGTTTTTGTGTTTTCTTCTTTGATTTTTTTGGTTTTGTTTCTGCTTTGAGCAGAGCACTGCTCACCCTCAGATGTTCTGACAGGCCTCCCTTGGGGTCCATGCCCACAGCCCCCCTTGGGTGAAATCTACCCACCCCCCACCCCGGGGAAGAATCACTGCCGTGGAGCCCAGCGTGCCTCCCTGGGCTGCGCTCTCCCCTTGCCCGCCTCTGGGCTCCCATCCGTTGCCACTGACCCTTGTTCCTCACGGATCCCAGCCCTGCCCCCACTCTGACACTGAACCAGCCATCCCTTCTTGGGACCAACACATTCCCTTCCATCTGACACGCCCCAAACTCCCACCTACTTTACATAGTTATACTTTTCATTTTCTTAGGTCTCTCTTCCCTCTTAGTCAAGAATCATTGTTGAATGTGACTTTAATTCTTTTTACTTAAACTTCCTAAACCATCCCACATTCATTCCATTGTTTAATTTTACTTGTTTTCAAAGTGCTTAGTGTTCCCTGTGTTAGAATAGAACCCTGGAAATCTACTCATTGCAGCCCTCATCCTTTTCTATATTTAATATTTTGCAGGACATGCTCTAACCTTTTCCTCTCATCCCTCATTCCTCTACTCCACTCTTATTTCCAGACCCTTTTAATTTCTCTCTCTTCTAGATCTTGTTGAAAACTTGAACCTTCCTTGAACTCAGTTATTAAAAGGTACATATATAGCCTTAACCCCCTCTTCTCAACCTGATTTCACTCTCATTCCCATTTAATATTTTCTCCTCTTTCATAAATACTTTGTATGTTTTAAGTTTATACACTGTAACAAGTTTGGCAAGATTCTCTGTTCTACCACCTTATTTTACCCACTCTGCTATTATCCCCATCATGTGTTGGTTTTACTAGACTCTAGTTTTGTCATTGTCTTTCTGTAATCCATGCAGTTTTCCTCTCCTTTGTTCCTCTATTTCCATTACTACTGAACAAGGTCATTTTCGTCTCATTTTTGTTTCTTCTCACGGAATCCTTTAGTCCTATGTGTAACTCTAGTTTTGCATATCTATTTTGTTCCTCTTTCTCTTCTCTGCCATATTTTAACCCCTTAGTTAACCCGTCCCTGTTCCGTAATTCGTCCAATACCATCTTACAAAGTTATAAATCCTTTCTAGATGTGGATGTGCAGTTTTCAATTCCATTCCATGACACCCTTTCCCCCTGTCAGCTGAATTCCTCTTTATCCGTGTCTTAACTTCTTTTTCCACTTTGCCTTTTTCTAATATTCCACTCTACTGCATGTAGTTGCCTTCTGACTTGTTTCCATCTGCCTTCACTTTCTTCAGTACTTTTCGCCTGTCTTTAATCCTGTGTCCATTCCTGCCCTCAATAAAGATCTCCTTATTGTGAAACTGTTTTACCCTATATTTTATCTAGTTACTCTGAAATGTTTTCTTATCCATACAGTGCTCTTTTTACTTGGTTTCTATACCTATATTCTTCCTTATTCCATTAGATACAATTATAGTGCCAAACCTTGTTTTTCAGTATGTCATTCCTCACATGATCTTTCCCATCTAAAGTTAAATTTTGCTTTTCCACCCATTTTCTTCTTCTTTTTTCCCTATTCTACCTTTTATTAACCATCCATGTACTGAGTATGTACCGTTCTCATACACTTACTAATACTACTCCCTCTTTGGTTCCTCTTTTTGTTCTACATTCATTGCTCGATCCATTTCCGTATTTCTTCTTTTTACATATTTTGCTGAATTGCTTAGGTTTTCCATTTATTCCTTGGTAGGACCGCTGCAACTTGTGTTGTTTTAGGTCCACTTTACTGAATTTACCTCTGACCTTTCTGCCGACTACACTTCTTTATACAAACGTACTTTCCCACATCCTGTCCTTATGTCTCATTTTCAGTTATCACTTTATCTCCCCCTTTTCTTCCTTTAAGAAATGCCTCACCACACAGTTCTCTTCCTGGCTCAACTGCTTTATAAGTACAAGCAATTTTCATTATCCTTTCTTTAAAATATGCTGAATAGCAGTTTTTCTTAGTAAATGGTTATATTGCAATATCTTAAATTTGAAAAGGCCCATAACCATTTTCCTTTAAAAAAATCCAACCTATCTTCTCAACCATCACAAAAATGCTATTATAAAAACATTTAAGTATTTCTTATAATATAAACCATTTTAAAGAACAACTACATAACTATTTAACATAAAATGCATTCACTAGTGTACATGTTTGTAGTACAAAATGATCCCATATATAAGACTATAATTGCATTCTCCTTTTACAGTGCATGGAATAATGAAAGGTTCTCAAGAGAAATAACAAATGCATATACATTTGCAAAATGAATTGTATAAATAAACTCTTGGGAAACATTTACTTACCAACTGGAGAATTGCTGGAGTTGTTCCACACATATTATAGGGAAGATGATAGGAATAAGGCACAACACATTTAAAAACTTTGAGCGTAGGAAGTAAACCTATAGATAAAAGAACTGTGTCTGCAGCAAACATACACTATCCCAAACAGACTGTACAAACGCTAAGTTTTTGCTAGCGCAAGAATGCTAACTCACTGTACCAAGTTTCCCAAGCACATGGTGATATGTAGGTTAAAAACTTTTCATATTAACAAGTATTTTGGTAATGTGAGTAGATAGCTGGTGGTGATACCTGCATTCCTCATTCTGGTCTCAGTAATATTTGCCATTTTGCGCCTTGCATATTACAAACCCAGCCTAATTTATACATCCATTCTCCAACCAGCATCTTCTCTCCTTTGCTCTGTCCTCTTCCTTTTATACGAGTCTTTGCAGTTACTTCTTTCACTTTCAGCCAGTCCTAACGTGACTCCTTAACTTTTCAGCAAACTAACATCACACTTACAGGCAGGTCTTCCATAACTCCTTTTGACTATTTGCCCTACCAGATCTTGAACATTCCCTTATCTTTCACCCACAGATTCTATAATATATCAATAAATGGAGCATTATTCTCTTGAGATTGCCTCATCATGATCGGCAACCACTCCTCAACCAATAGCATTCATTTGCTCCACTAGAAAAAGTATCCAATCCACACCTTCTAAAAAGTCAATCAGTGGTGGTGTCTTTAAGGTTTCCACCAATGCCTTCTTGTCAAGGTTTATGTTAATCCATCTCTTTCTAACCTTTCTTAACAAGAAATCACTTCAGTCATAAATCTCCCATGAGACTTCAAGAGCCAGCCTACCCAAGTCCGGTTCTTTTCAGGGCCCGTATCCTCTTTCATTCTATATACGCAGTTTGGGGACCTGACGGTTCTGTGTTTATTTCATTCACACCTGATCTGTCTTGTTGCCATTCCAGCTACTCAGAACTACTCTCTAATTCACACAATGCCCCTTTACTTACTTGCCATCCTCTCCTATTTTCTTTTTATTCTGTCATGACCTTTGGCCTTAGTATGGAGCAAAAGCCATTTCTCCCATCTGTATGACTATTCAAATAATGTCTTTCCATCTTCAAGGAACTTGAACATTGCTCTTCTATCCGTTTTCTCCTTTTCCCCTTTCTCCTTTTGCTGCAAACTCCCTACATTTCCTCCAACATTCCTTCTTCTTTCAGCTATATCATCCAGTGAATCTAATCATCATTTCTGGATATGTACACTTTTAATATTCAACACTCATAATTCAACCTTCATCCATCTTCCTTATTTCCTGCACTCTGTACTGAAATCTGTTTCCACCCTCCATTGAGTCTGGATTTTCCCAGGATTTCTGCTCTGGCCCATTTTAAGTCCAATCACATTTAATTGCTCTCTAACCTCTCATTCTATTGACTACACTGATTGCTTCAAATCTTTTTCCAACAAAACTTTCTGGGCAGCAACACATCATACTCCAGTTCTTATTTGGCGGTATTCTCACCTCTTTCCTTAGCTGGTTGATATCTGGCTTACCGTACAATCCTTCACTGAACTTTTAATTCTGATCTCTCTGTGCTCCTCATCCTGGCCCTCTTTAATGCCCTTCCTTGTTTAACATTTTGCTAAACTGCATGCTCTGCACCACAGCCTATATCCTACACTCCCTCTCCTTACTTAGATTTCAGCCTCAATTTTTTTTCTCTCTCTCTTTTTAAAAATACATCTCAGCAGTTTCTCTCACAGCCAGTCCTAACATGATACTTTAATTTCTGAGCACTTTAACATCATACCTCAACAAGCTCTTCCTGAGTTCCTTTGATTATTTGCTCTGTCACATACACGAACATCTATAATATTTTTGGCTTCCATCTGTAATCATAGGGACACATTAGTCTTCTCTTGAGGCGCACTTACACTCACTTCTTACCATGTACATTTCATCCTCTCACCAGATAAACGACCCACCTGTACTCTCTAGTTGGTCAAACTAGCATCTTTCAGGTTGCTATGGATGACTTTTCATCAAGGTTCATTCTAACTTCCCCCTCTAACCATTCTTATCAACCAAGCCCTTTAATTAAAATGTTCTGTTCCCCCAAAATTCATATACCTACTACCCCACTTCTTTATATCTTAACTTTATGCTATATTTGATTGAGATTTTTTTAAAGAAATAGAACAGTGTACATATAATTGAGACTTCCTTTGTACCACTTTAGAATCATATACCTCTTTCCCTTCTAAGAGAAAATCACTAAATACTTATCCTCATATATATTTAATACTTTTCATAAATATACTTTTCATAAATATTCATATATCCCTAAATAATATGTATATATTAATAATAATAGTTAATAATGTATATATATATCTCTTTGAGGGATATATATATATATTCATTCTTAAAAAAAAATTTTTTCCCATCAAGACTGAGTGCTAGTCTACTTTCTAACTATTCATTCATACGCAGGCCTTTACTTCTCTCTAGTTATTATACACCACTCATTGTCATCTTTAACTGACACCAAACATTTTTAACCAGTTAGACCCCTTCTGAGATCTGACAGATTTCTCCATTCCAAGTCTCTTCAATTCACATCTTATTTGCTTTTTTGCTACTCTGACTACTGAGGACCCTACTCTAATGCATGCAATGCTCCCATTATTTAGATTAAAACCTCCTCTTCTTTCTTATTCTGTTATGCTCTACCATATCTTAACTATCCATTTCAGCTACTATCCTATATCATAGCAAAGGGTACAGTAGTTTTCTAGTGAGGTTTACCTCCCTAACGATTCCCAACTACTCCTCAAGAAATACAAATAGTCTTCTCTACAGACAAACCACTGGCCCATGCTCCCTAACTGGTCAATCCTGATGTGTTTTAAGATTACTAACAATGTCTTTTTAGGAGAATTCATCTTAATAAAACTGCCTTAAACTTTATTATTAACCAAGCTTTTAATTAAAAAATTTTACCCACAGCATTAAGAGCTAGTCTACTCTATAATTGCCATTTTTATCCAGGTCCTTGAAACTCTGTTAGATACACCACTCATTACCATTGGGCCTTCCCATCCAATTTGAACATTTAAGGAAATCTCCATTCTGAGTCTCTTTATTACACACCTGATCTGTATTGCTGCTATTCCATTACTCTTGTCTTCTATAGTTCATACAATAGTCCTTTATTCAGTTAACAAACTCTCTTTTCCTTTTCATTCCATCACAATCTTGGTCTAAATATGGTACCATAACTACCACCAGTCAATACATACCATTCTTAAATCATCCCTTCACATCTGTGGGAAGCTTCACTTTGCTCTTCCATTGCTTTCCTCCTGATCCTTATTTTGCCCTAGAGAAACATGCTGCCTTGTCTTCTGTGTCCCTCCTTTCAGCTTCAACCTACATTCACATCATTCTTACAGATTCAGCTGTCCCTTTGGGCTAGATACTCCCCTCATGTTGGACACTCACTGCTCAAGCCCTGCTGTCTTCCCTTTGTGTCCTACACTCTTTACTGCATTTGTTTGTATTCTCGGTTTAGCATAAGCTTCATAGGATTCCTGCCACTGGCCTGCCTTTTATGTCCATCCCACTTGGCCTGTTTCTGACCTTTCACTCTATTGACCACACCCATTGCTTCTAGTATTTTTCCAAAAAAGCATCCTGGACAGCCAAACTTTATACTCCAATTCTTACTTTGCTACATTTTAACCTCACTTTCTCTCATTCATATACAACTCTGACAAAATTCCAATTCCCTAATGTTCCCATTCAGACCTCTTCAGTGTCCTTCCATATTTATTTTTCTACTCTGCATGTTCTGCACGCTAGCCTAATTCACACACACTTTCTGCTTATTTAGTTTCCAATCTCCATCTTTTGCTCTTTCCATCTTTGCTATTTTTTCACATAAGTCTCCTCAGGTGCTTCTCTCACTTACTGCAAATTCTAATGTTTCCTTAACTTCTGAGTATATCTTTAATGTCCCTCTTACGGGACATTCTTTCCAATTTCCCTTTAGAGAATTCCCCCCTATATCTTAACCTTTCATAGTGATGAACGCATATTCTTTTTGAGGTTTCCTCCTCTCCTGATCCCCACTCTGTGCCTCACTCAAAACCAATTTTCTACTCTTTAGATAAGCCTTTCCCTTAGAGAGCTTCTAACCTGTCTTCTTCCTTTCCATTGTGCTCTTTGGCCCAGCTATGGTGCCTGTGCCCCCAGGTGGTATCAGTGACAATTTCTATGTCAATATTAAGTGATACCTTCTCATCTGGCTGGCAGCAATTTTAACTTTGCTGTTTTACTCCTTTTCCTTTATTTTGCCTTATTAAAAACTGTACCTTATATTCAGCATCCCTCTTTCATTCAGAGACTGTGTATGTACATATCATTCCCATAGATTCAGTAATCTCTTCTAGATAAACAAACACCTCATATTCAGCAGTCACTGTTCAGACTCTGGACTGGATTATATAGTTCCAGCCCATGCAGCCTCTCTCTTCCACAGAGCTTCCTGAACGGTTCCCCCTCATAACCTCAATTCTTATTTAGCCACATTCCCTCCTTCCTCTCTCTTCTTGAGTGGCTGCAATCTAGATTAACATAAAATCACTCTATTAAAGTTCCTCCTCTCCCATGTGCCAGGATTTCTCACTCTAGCACTCTTTAATGCCCTTACCCATTGGCCATGTTACTCTCCTGCAAGTTCCCCACCCAAGTCTAATTCACATGGCCCTTTTCCCTTTTTTAGTCGCCATTCTCTCCTTGTCTACTATCCTTTCTTACAAGTCTCCTCAGTTGCTTCTCTAATTTTCAGCTAATCCTAATATGACAGCTTGCTAGCAAAGATTTTTTTTAATCGGGATTACTCTTAATCTGCCTTTGTCTAAAGCAGTGGCTCTCAGACTGCAGTCTGTTAAAATACAAACTGCTGAGCCCCACCCCAAATTTCTGATTCAGTAGGTCTAGTAGGGCGAAGAATTACATATTCCTAGGCAATGCTGATAGAACACATCTTAAGAAGCACTGCTCTAAACTTTCCCCCAACCAAGCCCTTTAATTAAAAATTCCCCACGAACGCATGACGAGCAGGTCTACTCCTGACTATCACTCCTTTTCGGGCCTCTATTTCTCTCCCATTATATAGACTAGTCATTGCAGTCTGGCTTATACCCAACATACCACTCAGGCCCATCCTCACACTATAGCCTTCCCCATCCTGGGAATCGTTACGGTCCTGTGGTTTTCCTTATTCCCACCCAGGACCTACTCAGAATCGTCCTCTAGTCTATACAGTGCTCCTCTTAGCTTTACCCCCGCCCCTCCTTCTGTGTCTTTTGGCTCAAGTATGGGATCCTCTCCCTCCAGTCAATACCTATTATTCTTCAAATGGCATTCTTTTAATCTGGGGGCACCTGTAATGTTATTCTCCCAGTCCTTTTCCCTTGCTACCTATCTTGCCCTAAAAAAATATGCTGCCTTATCTTCAGCTTCTCTTCTTTTTTTAGCTGCCATCTCTGTTTCATTCAAGCGGATTCAGTCTCCTCCCAAACAGCACTCCCTAGCCAGGTTCTCTCCCCAGGAGCTGTCTCTCCACTTCCAGAAAATCTTCACAGGACAGAGTAAATTCTAAGGATAACTTTAATGTGGCATTTGCAAGATATTCATTTGTACCTCCCTTTGGTGGTCTGCCCTCCCACGTCTTAATTACATATAGCGTAATGTCATCTACCATCTGTACATGAGAATAACAAATGAGAAGTTTTACGTTTGAGTGGGGCATGATCGCCAGCCACTCAGCTCTCAGTACTGGTCATCCACGCTGTAGACCAGTGCTCAGAGATTTATCCTCGTGTCTTTAAGGTTGCTGGCCTGTCTTTTTATCAGAGTTCATCTTAGTCCACCTCCTTCTAGTCCTCCTAGCTAGAACTTCCCACCAAAACTTCCCAATTACTTTTCGGGCCCTGTTCTCCCATTGCATATACTGCTTTTCAAAGTCTGGCATTAAGACCCATCATTTGACCAGATAGACCCATTATAAGATCTTACAAGAGTTCTCACTCTGGAAAACTGTTCCTCGTCTTATCTGCCCGTGCCACTCCACCTGTTCTCAACTACTCTTCATATAGTTCTTCCCTTATGTAGTTTCCAGTCTCTCTCTTCTTTCTTATTTAATCGTGATCTTTGGTACAAGTATGGTACCATATCCCTCCTGTCAGTACCTGCCAATCTTCAAATGACCCCATCTCTTCTGCAGCTCTTCCACTCTTGTCCTTGACTGACCCTAAGAGAAACACCTGTATTACCTACAGTCACTTGTTTTTTCAGCTACCATCTTTATATCATTTCTCATGGACTGAGAAGTCTCTTCTTTCATCTCGTTTCCTGCGCACTGTTCTGAACACATTTGCATTCTCAGTTCAGTATGGATCTTCATAGTATTCTTGCCGCTGGCCATGGCTTGGATCCATCCCATTTAGACTCTTTAGTATGTCACTCTATTGGTCATACTTGTTGCTTCAAATATCATTTGAGAGAAGATTCCCAGATTCTGTTAGTGAGGCACTCCCTCATTAACACCAGCTCTTATTAGCCACTTCCTCTCCACATCCTCTCTCTTCTTTGGCTGTAATCTAGCTTAGCTCCCATCTCTCTACTTAATACGCAGCTCTGCCCTTTTCCAGTGTTCCTCCTTCTGGCCCTGTTGAATGCCCTTCCCTACTCACACCTTATATTCGGCACCCCAGCTTAAACCCTCCATCTTCTGTTTTTATGCTTCTAGCCTCCGTCTTCTCCCCTCTCTCCATGATATTTTCAATACAAATCTCCCTAGGAAATGCCTGTCACTTTTAGCCATGGTAGGGTAACTTCTAAGAGCAACCAGTTTTAATGGCGCACTGCAATAATCTACGATATCTTAGCTATGCATCACCCTTTCATTTACCATCTGTCTACAGAAGGAATGGAGGCAAAGTACTTCTCTTGAGGTGTATTTCCCTCAGAATCTTCACCCATTCTCCAACAATAATCTGTCTTCTGGCCAAACTACCTATTCACGCCCTCTATTAAGTCAAACCTACTCTCTCTAAAGTTGGCAGCAATGGGTTTTTATCCGCATTCATTGTAAGCAGCTTCCTTATAAACTTTCCTGTCACCCAAGTCCTTTAACAGTTTCCCTCCAAACTGGCGCTTCAGGAGCTAATCTACTCCTGCCTCCTACTCAAGTCTGCCTCCTCACACTTTCTGTATCTCTCATTGCTCTACGGTCTTTACATCCAAAATGTGTCCGGTTAGACCATTTTGAGCTCTGACAGGATTCCCCACTTGAGGTCGTTATTACACACCTGCTCTGCCTTCTGTGCTCACCACTATACAGTATTTCCATTTCTCTGCCTCCAGCCTGTCTTTTCTTTCTTTATTCCATCATGACTTCTGGCCCAGGAATGCTGACTTATCCTTCCAGTTGATGTCTGTCATTCCTTAGCGTCTCCTTTCTGTCTGAGGGCAACTTTAATCTTGCTTTTCTGTACCTTTCTTCCTTTTCCCCCATATTTGTCCTAGAGAAAAACCTTATCTTCAGCACCCCTTCTCCCACATGGGTAGCATTTTCCTGGTAGGCACGTTCTGCTCATTTTTGGCACCCACTGCTCAACTTGCTCTCTTTCACCTGCCTCGATTCCCTGCACACTCTACGCATCCCTTCCTTCTCAGTTTGGTCCAGACCTGTGGGGGTTGCTGCGGGTAGCCTGTGTTTCAGGCCCCTCCCTCCTGCCCTCTTATCTTTCACCCCACTGACCACATCATTTCCTGTAACTATTATTCCGACAAAGCTTTCTGGAATCTCCCCCTAACCCCACTTATTTAGCCACAGTCTTCCCTCTAGTGGCTGAGGCCCGACAGCTCCCACCAGATCTCCCACCGCCGTCTGCCACACTGCGTGTTCCGCGTGCCGGCCTAATTCATGCGGCTCGCTCCTTTCTTAGCTTCCGGCATCCATCTCTTCTCTAATTCTGTGTTTTGGTATTTCTTCTTCCTACAAGTTTCCTCGGTAGTTACCTCCCATTTTCAGTCAGTTCTCAGACAAGCCTCATTTCTGGGAACAGTCTTAATGTAGACCTTCAGGGCATCCCTCTCTCGTCCCCTTGGTTATCTGCCTTGCTTCATTCAGGAAGCTCTCATCTTGGTTACGGCAGTGGACTCAGTACTGCTCTCTTGTCGTGGAAAGGCTCTCTCGCCCGCTTCTCCTCATCACCCAGCGTTACTCATCCTCTCTCATAACACTCAGCAACTGCTACCAGTGGCTTTTAATGGAGTTCACCTTAGATTCCGTGTAACCTCTCACTGTATTAACCAAACCATTTAATTGAAAATTTGCCACAAAAGTTTCAGAAACATCATCTCTATTAATACCATTCCTATTTGCTTCCTTAATCCATTTTTCCTTATCACTTACTTATATATAAAGTGTCTACATAAAATTCAACCAGTTAGCCTAGTCTGTGATCTACCATTATTCCTGTCTCTCCTTATTCCTCTTCCTCATTTGCCAGTAGCCTCCATGAACCAACCTGGGGTTCATATAATCTTCTGTTACTCAACATCTATCCTGCCTCTCCATTTTTATTTGATCATGACCTTTGTTCATACTGTAATCCCATTCTCTCCTTTCAATTTTTCTTTTTTTAAATACCTCA
The DNA here is from genome assembly GCF_026419965.1 of Kogia breviceps. Taxonomy (NCBI): domain Eukaryota; kingdom Metazoa; phylum Chordata; class Mammalia; order Artiodactyla; family Physeteridae; genus Kogia; species Kogia breviceps. Next base: position 22,191,714 of record NC_081318.1, read on the forward strand.
ACTGACGCATTCTAGGTTTGTGTTAATTTCCACTTCTTTCTTTCTTCTTCTTCCCCCTTCCTCCTGCAGAAAATCCTACCTTAATTTAAACATGATCCTTCTTTCATCAACCCCCTACTGCACTGAAATACATTCTGTAGTTTTGATAGGTACACTCTTGCCTATATGGGGCAGTCCATTCCCATCATCTGTTTTCAGTATGCTAGAGTGAATTCATTTGCTCTCTGAATTCAGGCCTATTCATAGGATTCCTACCAGTGGCTTTAATTACCTCTAACATTTCAATCTCTTGACTGCCTCAGCTCACTAGAGCCTGCTGGAAAATATCTAGTCTCCTTCCTTTGAAATATAAGGTATGTCAAATTTGTTCCTAAACAGATTCTCTTCTCAGCACCTATGTATCAGCCTCTCTCTTACTGCTTCCAATTACACCACGGCCTTTCTAGCCTCTTTCCTTTAGCTTGTGTACCTTCCTCTGCTTGCCAAAGCTCTTTTGCATCTTTTGAGATCCAATTAAACTGTACATCCTTTCAAATTTTTCATGATTTTCCCAGGCTGTTAATCCTGCACTCCCACACAGCACTCTATTAAAACTTACATTAATAAGAACCTATGGTACTAAATTGTAATGTCACAGGTATATATAGGTAGATCTCTCACACACACTGTTATTCAACTCCTAGACAATCAGCTGTGGGGAAAAAGGTCATGTCTTAGTCATCTTTTTACCTAAGGATCTGGCATATTCATTTACACCTTTACATTATAAATGTATTGACATTTTCTACATTTTGGGATGGAGGGAGTTTAAAGTTAAGACTGAACAAGTGAAAGTCTCACTACCCAACCTGTCATATACAGTCTTTATATCTGAGTCTATTCTTTCCTGTCCTAACTTTCTAACTCCACAGTTTCATATATATATATATATATATACACACACACACACACACACACACACATGAAATTTTTTAAACCTATAAGCCTTTTCCAGACCATGGACTAGACCCTTATGTGCCTTTTCGTCATCCATGATTAATAAATCCCCTCCTTCAGACAGTTCAGAAAATCCTATCTCTTCATGAAGACTTCATTTTCCTTCATTTCTTCCACTGATTATCTCAAAACATGTAATTGCCCACTTCCTTTTCCACTGTATGACACTGACTTCACCAGTATTAGAACTTGATTCCTGACCTACTCACTAAAGGCTGAGAGTGGCATAAAGCAAGTTCATTCTGGTGACCTCTGAACCCACTTTGGGTCCACAATCTACAGATATAATATCTGTAAAGATATCGAGACTGTGATATACTTAGTATTAATTTAATGATCTGTGTGCTTTTTTACCATCCATATTTTATGCTTTGTTTGTCAGCTCCTGAAGCAGTGGTTCTTAACGTGTTGACAGGCATGGCAAAAAGCCCCTTAAAAAGGGTCTCCCCTGCTGCTTTCCTGATCTGTAGTCAGATGCTCTACCACTGAGCTATACCCCCTGCTTTCCTTATCTGAATATAAAAACAGTTTTGCCCATGCTGTCTTTTCTGGACTATTCTAACTCTTAGCAGGGAATAGATTTTAAAGTCCAGCCTACCGGCTTCTTTTGAGAACTACGACCCTAGAAAACAGCCTACATACGTCTACATATGTGTCACTGATAATTCAGAACACAGAGCCAAGGGCAGATGGTGCTTCCTAAGTTACTGATGGAAACCGTGTGCTTGCGCCGCCCACTGACACAGGCTCGCCTGCTCTCTCTCCTCCAGCTGCAGGTACCTTCAGCTGCACCATGAAATTTACCGTCCGGGACTGCGACCCTGACACGGGGGTTCCAGCTGAGGAGGGGTATGATGATGAGTACGTGGTGAGTCTCCCCTGCAGAGAGACTCACTGTGACCCCTTTGCACCACTGAGTGGCTTCTGTCTAGAGGGAACATTTTCATCTGACATGAACTTATGGGATTGTATTCTCAAACACATCACAGCCGAGGAGGACCTGGGCTCATCCTCCTCTGTCGTGGGAGTGCATCGTGCCAAAGAGTATTGGGATTTACCACTTCATTACTGATGAAAGCAAAACTCACCCTTTTTAATGTTTCTATAATAGGGATAATTAAGAGATGAAAATAATTACATGATTTTCATCGAGATCAGTTTTATTTAAAGTATTGGGGGTAGGGGTTTTTTGTTATTGTTCAGCAGCTTTTACTTTGCTTATAATGTAGCCACATCATGGACTGAAAAGCCTTCACAGAATGCAGGGAAAAGTTTTAGAAATATCTACCTGTTGGTGAATGCAAAGCTCAGAAGGCCCTGTACGGCTTGCACTCTGCAGTTACGTGTGGCAATGCGACTGCTTTGTACCTATGCCAGGGCTACAGACGTTGATCTGAATATGGCTCTTGCCAGATGACCTGTTTTCTTGCTTTCCTTTGCTAGGGCTTACCTTGTTAGACTTATCCAGACTACAGAACTTCAAACTAGCTTGGTAGTAGAGTTTTTCCTAGGCTCCTGCAAAGGCTATAACACAGGATGATAAAACCAAATGAACTAGTCTCTTCTACCTTTGTACTGAACTGAAAGGACTCATTTTCTGACCCCTGTTTGTTAACCCACTAGCTAGAAGATCTTGAAGTGACTGTGTCTGACCACATTCAGAAGGTAATGAAGCCTAACTTTGCTGCTGCCTGGGAAGAGGTAGGCGACACCTTTGAGAAAGAGGAGACCTTTGCCCTCAGTTCTACCAAAACTCTCGAAGGTGAGAACAATTTTGCTATCGGTATATTGCCTGATAGCAGTCTAACACCTAATAGGCATATTTGTTATTCCAAAAGGACTCCCTTTTCTATAAAAACTCCATAAACTATTTCACTTTAAAAGGCCGTCTTCATCATCTAACAGTCAGCCCATTTCCAGTCCAGTAGCCTCAATCCACACACCACCACCAACCCCGTGCACCCCCAACTCCCAGCACAAACTAGTGCAGAGGCAGATCCCTCCACTGACCTTTTCTCATATGGTTGCATCAATCGTCTCAACACAGAAGCTGTCAACAACATCATCACATTTCTGGGCATGCAGCCATGTGAGAGGTCAGACAAAGTACCTGAGAACAAGAATTCCCATTCCCTCTATCTGGCAGGTAAGAAACTTTCACCAGATTTCTCCTTTATTTTGTTGCAAAATTTGATAGGAAGGGATGTGCATGGGCATCTCATGCCCTGCTACTGTCCCATTATCCCATTATATGAGTTACAGCTTGAAGCCCCATCAAAATAATTTGTTTTAGCTGTTTAATTTGCATGCTCTTCTTAGACAGTTCTTTTAAGATGTATATTTGGCCCAAGACACTTAAATCTCTTCTACAGATACCAGTGCTCCCCGCTTAAGTACTCCATATCAATATTATTGAATACCTTCTATGTACCTGGTATTATGGGAATATAAAAGATTATTTATAATTTGTATGTAGGATTCAATTCCCACAGTAACTAAGCACAAATCTCTAGAAAAGCTAAACTAAAATAATAGAAAGGAAATGCAGGCAGAGCATGATAAATTTCATTATTCAGAGCTTGGTTTGAGTTCTTAACATGGTTTTCCTCACTTTTTTCCTCTCAGGTGTATACAGAGGTGGCTATGATTTATTGGTGAGGTCCAGGCTGGCCTTAGCAGACGGGGTGACCATGCAGGTGACTGTCAGAAGCAAAGAGGGAACACCTGTAGATGTTATCTTGGCTTCTGTTGGATAAGTTTTTACTGGGTGAGATGAAGTTGATGTACCCTTCACTGTCAGTGGGCTTTCAGGCTATTGGCATGAATTTCCCAGAATCATACTTTCAAAAATGAATTACTTCAGAAAAGCAAATTAAATGTTTGGCCCTGAGCCAGCAGATCAAGCAGATGTCTGTCCTTGTGCATGTCTTTTTGTTGTTGTTCCTTTTCTTTTTATAACACTTGGTCAGCTTTGGTATGGTAGTACAGCTTTGGGTGATCTTGAAAATCAAATACTATCCTATGCCCCAGCTGCTTAACTTCATTAAATTCTTTAATTCACTGTGTATCTGAAAGCTCCTGGCAATGTTGGAAAGCTTTTATCCCAGAGGGGTGGTGGGGGAGTGGGAGCCAGAGTCCACTTTTGTCAAAATTCATTTTTATTAATAGAAAATAAACACTTATTCCAGTTGTTATACTTGAAGTTGCTAATAAAAAAAAAAGAATTTAAAATCACCACTTAATAATCCTGTTGTAACTAAGACAATGAAACTGTGGCTTAAAAAAATATTCAGCACCATTTGCTCATAGAACTTTCAGACTTTGTTATTAAAGTTTCTGGAACTTTCCCGTCTGTAAAGTACAGGAATTGCTGAGCTACATGAGGAACCCTCTCTGGGACAACCAACGAGAAGTTAAGCAGTCAGTATATATTCAGCCTGGTAACTTGGACTGTACAACGATCCCCTCCTCTCCACTCTGGCTCAGGAGGGACATGCTTCTAAGCACTGAGGTATGACGAGTCTGACTGTTATTAGCTGGAAAGCCCAGTTCTAACAGCAAATAACAGTAAATCTCTGGCACAGAGACTACTGTCCTTAATGTTCTGTGATTTTAGGAAATTCTGTAAATAGCTCGGCTTTAGTTCAATTTACTCAGAAATGAAACATGTTTAATAAGGTTAAACTACTCTGCTAGAGTTAAGTGTCTGGTTTAGTGTCCTTATAAAATACATACATAATACGTGTAGGTAAATCATAGTCTTAAAGTATACTTAGAATACTGCATTATTGAAACCAAAGTCTAACAAAATGACTACAGTTAGAAGCAGCTAATGAAACTAAATCCAAAGCTATGACAAGGGAGACTCATTCTCGAAGCTGTGTCACTTAGAGAATTAAAGCCATTCAAGGCGAGGTGAAGGTGGCACCTTTAGATAATTCCAGTCGGGGCCAGAAGTTACCATTTCTAAATATTTCAGAAAAGTCCACAGAAGTGTTTTATGCAAAAGAATGTCTGTCTGTCTTTCTGCATCAGTGAGTAGTAGTGCCCATCAGAATTTCCTAATAACACAAAGACAAAAGCAGGTCCATACACTTGATCAGATGTCAAAGGAATGGGAGGTGGACTAACTATTAGGTCACCCTTAGAGCTTCTGCTGGCGTTTTACTATATGCTGTTCACCAGTGTGAGTCAGGTGGACTTTTGTGAGAGAATAGTGTTTGGTGGCCAGGACCTCTTTTGGGCGTTTCTTGCTAAGTGGAATACACAACAGATAAGGGAATAGGGGAGGTAATACAGGGAAGCTACTCTTTCCAGCTCAGAAGGAGTTGATGAAGCCCATATATGCATTCAAGAAGCCCATGGGATCCTCTAGCTGTGGATAGTGGCTAATGTGGTCATCCAGAATCGACACTGTGGACCGCGGCAGCGTTTTCCTAGTGGAAGAGAACAGCATGTAGGTGAACTTGAGGCTGGAGGGAGGGGGAGGGATGTAAGCCAGTGGGCAGCCCTAGTAAACGCCCCTGTGGACATACCACACTGGAAGGAACCAACAAAGAGCTTATTCACCTTCTACTTTGGAATTGTATCTATCTTAGGCAGGTAAACTTGCCAATTCCATTTATGATGTATACAGACTAGTTTTTAAATGCTCATATTCCAGCAGACAACAACGTGAAAATATAACACATATACAACACATGTCAGAGCAGGATGACTTCCAGCTCCTTGGAGAAGTGGACCATTCAGCAATTCACTGTCCAAGTAAAGATAACAAAAGACCTTGCTTAACCTGAGGAGATGAGAGAGGGTATTTTTGTTTAAAATTAAATGTAAGCTATCTAGTACTGGGTTGTTTCTACTAGGCCATGTGAAGGTATGGAACATTTTTATGTGACATAATCAAGCTCTCATATTCCGACACCTTCCAAATAAATACCTAGAGAGAAGAACCACCTGCGAAGGCACTTTCCCACAGTTCATTCTCCCCATGCAGTCTCTCCGCAGCTGAGGCCAATGAGTTGGCTTTACAATCAGACTAAAGCAAACGTTTCTTAAAATATATCCACTTCCGTTCCTTGGTTCACGTGAGAGCTGTTTCTTACCTGTACATCTCGGAACACGTAGTAACCACGATAGTGAAAACAGACTGTATAAACCAAGAGAATGTATAACTGAATTTCTTGATCTTTACATTATGTGAGAGTAAGATTCCCCATTTCATCCTCTATTATGTGTTTCCTAGATGAACAGCCAGTGAGGTCAGAGACGGAGGCTAGACTGCCTCAACAGACAATCCTGTTCACCACTGTCAGGATGAGGTACTAAGAAAACAAGACCCCTGAGGGAGACTCACCTGTACAGCTCCAAAAACTCTGGATAGGGATTCACTGGATCCAGTGGCCCATAGATAAAATGAACTAGGAAAGGGAAGAGGAATGAATTATTAACACCTCTCACATCCATTTTCCTATTCCCACTGTAAAATTAACTACCCCTCAAAAAAAACCTAGCTTCTTTCAATAAGTAGGTTACAAGGAACATATGGGAATAAGCCTAAAAATCAGTTCAGGGGCTTCCCTGGTGGCGCAGTGGTTGAGAATCCGCCTGCCGATGCAGGGGACACAGGTTCGTGCCCCGGTCCGGGAAGATCCCACAGGCCGCGGAGCGGCTGGGCCCATGAGCCATGGCCGCTGAGCCTGCGCGTCCGGAGCCTGTGCTCCGCAACGGGAGAGGCCACAACAGTGAGAGGCCCGCGTACCGCAAAAAAAAAAAAAATCAGTTCATTTGAGACCTTTTCTCCTGTAAACAACCATTCAGTCCCTTCATCTCTTCTGTGCCCTGGACCAAAAGGAATAAGCCCCACTTCCAACATTCCAAACCACAACTACTGAGCCCTTGTGCCACAACTACTGAAGCCCGCATGCCTAGAGCCCGTGCTCTGCAACAAGAGAAGCCACCGCAATGAGAAGCCCGTGCGCTGCAACTAAGATCCAATGCAGCCCAAGATAAATTTTATTTTTAAAAAAGAAAAAAGAGGTAATATAGAAATACTCACTGGGAATAGATACAGAGGCAAGAGCTCCCACCCAGCGTCTTCTAAACTTCTTCCTTTGATTGATGTACTGCAAGAGACTACAGGACAGATAAGTCAGCAAGAGTAAAACAAGAACCTCTTTTTTGTTATGGGGATGCAAAGGCCTGACAGGAACCACAAGGAACACAACCTACTGAACACGATCAATATGTTTTCTTAATCCAGAAGCAACTTGGCATTCCTGGAAATGGCCCACTTAATTTACCCGTTTCTGTTAACCTCTAGAGTTAACCACCATGTAGCTATGGCAGTGATCATGCCTACTATCGATGTTAGAATTAATGGTTCTTTGTGTTTATTAAGCAGGGAATGAAATCTAGGAAGGCTGGAAGTTACTTTGGATTACATGTGACTAAAGTCTGGGTCTAGAGTTCTGATTTTGGCTGCACCACTAACAAGCTCTGTGACTCAAAAGTTGTTGGTAACACGCACATCTTTCCTCATCTTTAAGAGACTGAGCTATATGATCTCTAAATTGACATCTACTTCTAAAATTCTCAGTGTAGAAGTTCATGAGCACAAAACTTCAGCCTCTGCATTTCATCTGACCACAGATAAAATGGAGGCAGAGTCCTCATCCTACAGTGTAAGATGTCATAGCTACATTTTAGAACTCAAACTCATGTATTCCAATTATTCTGCCTGCCAACTCCAGGACAGTTATTTTTGTGAACTTCAAATATCACCTCTTAGAAATGGTATTTAGTTTCTTGAAAGCACAAGGGAATTTTACAAGAGGGCTTTGTTTTCCAGTTTTTTATATTAAAATGAATCTTCAAGGGTCCCATGCAGGTTAGGGAGGAATGGCTCCCTCGACCTCACAGTTCCCAGCACAGCCACCAGTTAACACACTGGAAGCTACACTGAATCAGCTGGCAAAGAGACAGGGCCTCACCCCAAGTAGTTCTGGATACACTATCTCTAGGTCCCTCTGTGAAAGTGGCTACATTCTCGTTTGATCCAAGGCATGGGGATTCTTTGTACAAGACAGAGAAACCTCCCTCCTCAGTCTCTGTTGCTATAGAAAAGATATGAAAAAAGGAAACAATCTGTACTTTGAGAGAGGCATTAGGCACCTTTCAGAATTATGATTAGACATTTTGAAACATTTACTATTGACAAAAAGTCCAAAGACGATTTGCCAGTCAGTCAGTTACAGACTAAATTAGCATTAGAATTTGCAGCTGTTTATCCAAACTTATGGTGCCAAATGGCTTAGACTCAGAGCTCACTCTATTCTCAATTTCTTTCTTCTTAGAAAGTGCAGAGCATGACTTTTTGGTTTGCCTCATAGGTCATAACCACTCTTCTTGTGGTTATGAAAGCAAGGAACAGAACACACAATCCCACATCTTTCCCCGCTTCCCCAAAAGAGTGTCTCTGGAAACCAAAGCAAAGGGTTATTTCTTACCTGTCAATAACCAAGTTCCCGTCATTGTTGCGTATCCCTGCCCACATGTCCCACAGTTCACTCTCAGAGGGTCGGGTATATGGCCCAAAGACCGGGGTGAGACTGAACGAGTCCAAAAAAGGAGAAAGGTAAGTGTGAGAAGAACTCAGTACATCAAGTATGACTGGAACCTCAGGTCATGTATGTCTGACCCTTGACTGGTTTATGAATTCCTTCTACTACTTGCCTGGCAAGTGGTCAACACCTTTACTTTAAAGGGTCAAACCCTAAGATTTGGCCCAGAACTTTAATGCCGGCAACTTTTCACTACATTGTTCCCATGCTGAAGTGAATCAATCTTTGACAATGACTTACCCTCGAGAGAATACGAAGAAGTTCATCAGTCGCGTGAGGATGGGTGACAGCATGCCTCCGTCTTTGAGAAGCTATAGGTGTAAAAGTAAAAATCAAGAGTCCAAAGAAAGAAAACAACTATCCAGGATAAAAGGTTTTATACTAGGAACTAAAAAAGGACTTTAGCCAAATCTACTGGCTTTTAATTTTATTTATTTATGGCTGTGTTGGGTCTTCATTTCTGTGCGAGGGCTTTCTCTAGTTGCGGCAAGTGGGGCCTACTCTTCCATCGCGGTCTGCGGGCCTCTCACTCTCACGGCCTCTCGTTGCGGAGCACAGGCTCCAGACGCGCAGGCTCAGTAATTGTGGCTCACCGGCCTAGATGCTCCGCGGTATGTGGGATCTTCCCAGACCAGGGCTCGAACCTGTGTCCCCTGCATTGGCAGGCAGATTCTCAACCACTGTGCCACCAGGGAAGCCCTCTACTGGCTTTTAGTTTCTTGTTTTGCTTACCCACATTCTTCTCCCATAGAAAACAAACCTATTTCTAATTCCCTTTAAGATTACATTCTACACTTCCCTAAATCCCGAAGACTTTTAACTGATATATTCAACTGTAGACTAGGATCCCAGTTTGTTCAAACATCATGCTAATGACACAACTCTTCAGACAGCTGTACTTCTCCAAATATCTGTTGCTCTCATTCTCAGAAATAAGCCTTTATTTATCTAGGGGTCACTTCTACTGCTTTATTTTTCTTTTATTAAGGAAAAAATCAACTTCATTAACATGAGTTCATGATGAAACAGATTTTAACTACAGCCCATGAGAGCAGGTATGGCCGTTATAAAGATACCAGCATTATTTATATCGTATAAACCTTAAAAACTAAAGATCTAGTCAGCGGAGTAACCAACCTTTTGGAGAAGGAGAGGACGGTGAGTCTCAGGAAATATACCTGTAGGAGAAGAGACTTAGGGTAGTTTTTTACCAACAATCTTTTAGGCCCATTACTGGAGACAATTCATCCTATTAGTCACCTTGAGGGCTTTTACTGCCAAAAACCAAACTACAAATAAAAACTTAGTACTGTCATTTATTATCTCTCCAGGGAATTCTGTGTTTACCAGGTCAAATTCTATCCCACTGGGATCACTTTCCCCACTGTAGAGAGAAGGGAAAAATATGTCATGGCCACCCACACTGCTGACGACTAGACTCTGGCTCCCCTTAGCGTTTCCACCCGTTCCTCAGAATACATAACATTGTTAACTCTTCGGGCTGCAAAGGAAACCAGAGATTTTTCAGAAGTGTAGATCCTTCAAAAAACCTAGAGCTTTTCCATTTCCATTTTTTTCCAGAGTCAGTGGGAGAAAGCCATAAGCATAACTGATAAAGGGACAAACAGACTCCTCTCCCAATGTGCCCTTAAGGTATTCAGGGGACACCTGGATATTCATGGATTTACAAGCCAGGCTCAATGGCAGGCAAAGAACAAGAAACATCTCCAAAAGGTCTAATCAAGGGCTCACTAATTTACAACTGAAACTTGGCACTGCTGTGAATTGAGAGTTTATGACACAAACCACAGTAGTATTAGAAGCACCTGTGGCTTCATCTCAAATATCTGCAGAACCCACTGCAGTTGTTGCAGAGATTGCAAAATGTCATCTGCACTCCCCACTACTTCTAATCACAGTTATTACCAGACACACCACAAGATCTTGCTGGAAAATGCATTAAATACATTTTTAAAAGCACACCTTACTATAACACAGCTTTTTATTAACTTATGTCAAGATAATCAGTTTCCTTTGTAATCTTACTTTATTTTCTATATTTAAAAACATTATTCTGAGAAAGTGTCAGTAAATCTCATCAGACCACAAAGCGGTTCATGGCACGAAAGAGGTAAAAATCCATACTTTGCTTGGGTCTGTTTGCAGTACCATCAGATTACCATTTAGACGTCACTGCCGTATCTAAATGTGGCCCTCTAGGCTACACCTCACTTTCCACCCGCCTCCAAGGCAGTTACCTCCATTCGACAGACAGAGACTCTTGATGGTAAGCCGACCAGATCGATTCTGCTTGAACCTAGAGACAGGGAGGGAAACACATAGCTTACTGAGCAGCTGAAGACAAACTCCCAAGAGGGAAAAGAGCCAGAAAGAACCCAGAACAATGTACTTCTCTCATCTTAAACGAGTGAAACCTGTGAATTGTACACAAGTCATGGCTTCACTGACCTATAGAGCAGCTCCTGAGCAACGATATCCCCATAGTCGTGAGACAACAGGTTGATCCTACGGTTCTGGAGCCCCAGATGCCGCAAAAGAGCCTCCACGATGCTGGCCTGCTCGAATATGGAATAGTGATGTGGTCTCTAGGGAAAGGAGAGCCCAGATACACAAGATGAAGTCAAGGGTGCAGGTGTGTCTGCCAGCCTGACCCCTCCATCCTTGCCTACCCCCATCCCACAACACTGCCCCATCTAGATGCTGCTTACCGGTTTGTCACTGAAGCCAAAGCCTAGGAAATCAAGGGCAATCACTCGATGAAACCTGAGGGTCAGACCTTCCCAAATCTACAAGAAGGAAAGGGATGGTTTGGTCTTTCTAATCCTGTTCTTCCTCTTCTCCAACCTACAGCAGCAAGGGAGTTTCATCCCTATCTCAGCTTAATAAACAGACTTAGATAAAGGGAAAATCTCATGAAACCACCACAGGCCCACAAATGATCCTCCTGTTAAGTGCTTTATTCCTTATAATTAATTTCCATTGAGGGAGGAACTCCAGCACTTTTTTTTTTTTTTTTTTTTTTTTTGCGGTACACGGGCCTCTCACTGTTGTGGCCTCTCCCGTTGCGGAGCACAGGCTCCGGGTGCGCAGGCTCAGCGGCCATGGCTCACGGGCCCAGCCGCTCCGCGGCATGTGGGACCTTCCCGGACCGGGACACGAACCCATGTCCCCTGCATCGGCAGGTGGACTCTCAACCACTGTGCCACCAGGAAAGTCGTCCAGCACTTTTTAACTTGGCAATGATCCCTCCCAGATTGCCAAAGACTTTTTTACTCCCTTACAGTAAATGAGCAACATTTCTACATTTAATCCTATTAAGCAACTCAAATATGCAAGTCTTCCAGTGCTGACAACAAAATCCTCGATTTTGGATTTTTAAAGGCATAGTAGGACCCAGAAGTCTGATTTCCTTACCTTGTACCAGTCATAGCTGGACGTTGGAAAGCCGTGTAAAAGCACAACTATCTCTGGACTTCCAACCACACCCACAGAGTCTGGGAAGAGGAGAGAGATCAGTTAGGCCAACACTCTAAGAAAATAACCTTGAAGAATATGAAAAACCTAAATAATCTGGTATAAAGGACAAGAAACCCTGACCAAATTAATGAAATTAAAATAATAGATTTCTTTTAAAATGCAAGCTTATTGTTTTACGTAAGAATAGGCATTTGATATGTTTTCTTTTATTCTGTATATTTAAAAATTGTAAATATAGGGCTTCCCTGGTGGCGCAGTGGTTGAGAGTCCGCCTGCCGATGCAGGGGACACGGGTTCACGCCCCGGTCCGGGAAGATCCCACATGCCGCAGAGCAGCTGGGCCCATGAGCCATGGCCACTGGGCCTGCGCGTCCGGAGCCTGTGCTCCGCAACGGGAGAGGCCACAGCAGTGAGAGGCCCACGTACCGCAAAAAAATAAATAAATAAATAAAAAATTTAAAAAATTGTAAATATAGCCAATATTTTATAATAACTTTAAATGGAGTATAATCTATTAAAATATTGAATCACTAATGTTCTATACCTGAACTAATATAATATTGTAAATCAACTATACTTCAATTTTTTAAAAACATAAATAGCTCACTTTATATGAAAATACTTCACGACAGACTGCTTACTTTCACCTAGATTTTTAAGAAGTATTTCCTCATTTCTCCCTTTATTCTGTATCATTAATATGTAAATTGCTTTTCCACAGTAAAAAGTAAAGCTTCACAGTTAAAAGTATACAGTCACAACTTAGTAACTACAAGTTCTTTGTACCTTATTATTAATGGCCTCACAAAAATTCCCTTCCTCAACCCAGTGAGTACCTCAGTTTATGCCATTTGTCCAACAATTTTATTTCCTGCAGAGGAGACTCAACTGAATATTAAGAGCATAATGCTCAACTATTACAAAATTCTAGCAACTAAAAAAAAGGCTAATCAACATAAACATGAACATTTTTTAATGTATAAACATCTTTTAAATTAGCCAAATATTTAAACAGTAAGTAGCCTTGCTAATAAAAAATAGTATTAGATTAAAACTGATAGATTCATATACTGCCACTGGCATAAGAATCTGATAATAAGGTTTACAAAAATAATTTAGTTAGAAGCAATGAAAAATTTTATATACTTTAGCCTAGGAGTCTTATTCTTGAGAATCCATGCAAGTAAATCATTTCATTTACACGTAGTACTATTTGAAAAAATACGGAAAAAATTAACACATACATGGAGATTTCTCTTTAACATTATTTAAAACATTGGAAAACTAGAAACAACCTAACTGACCAACATAAAGAAAATTATATACGTACTTTTAGTTGAATATAGCAAATGAGAGGAGGTCAGGAGCAATAATGAAAAACGGTTTATGACAAACATTTTTCGTTATTGCTCTTGACCCCCGCCCAAAAGAAATCTTTTCCAATCTCGTTTCTCATTCCCTTTACCTATAAAATGCGGTGAACAGCACCTACCTCCAAGTACTGTTGTAAAGATTAAATGAAAATATGAAGGTTGAAAACATAATTCAATGCCTAGCATAAGGTAATTAATTGGTAAGTAGCAGTCATAATTATTAGCAAATTAACTTAGACAAAGGTATAAGACTTAAATCACAGTTATACATATAACAAATAATCTTTATAGAAACAATCAAATGAAATCAGGGATGGGGGGAACAGAACCAATGGCAGCTGTATCTATGGATGCTGTTTATATTATCTGGCACTAGGGGCGCTCACAAAAGAAAGCCAGTACTATCTATCACTGCAAATCAGGCTACAAAGTAAATTATACTGGTCACATATACACTACCAAACGTAAAATAGACAGCTAGTGGGAAGCAGCCGCATAGCACAGGGAGATCAGCTCGGTGCTTTGTGACCACCTAGAGGGGTGGGATAGAGACCCAAGAGGGAGGAGATATGGGGATGTACGTATATGTACAGCTGATTCACTTGTTATAAAGCAGAAACTAACACACCACTGTAAAGCAATTATACTCCAATAAAGATGTTTTTAAAAAAAGTCAAAATCAGAGAAAATAAATAAATTATACTAACAAGTCAGTCTATGGACATTGGAATCTCCATTCCACCACCCTCACCCTCCCAGCAATTTTCTTTGAGTTTCCCCGCTATCAAGTTAATGAGGGGAATTAGTCCATTCCTTCAAATGGACACTACACAGAAAAAGAGGGTTTTCCCCTCCATCACTGAGGGGCAACAGAGACCAATGGACGCAAAATAAGTACCTCAGAGGGACCCATGGGACCTCTACATGCAGAGTGTTTCAAGAGCCCTGTTCTTACCTTGGTAGAAGATACGCAGTCCCTTATAGGTAAAAAATTTGCCTGATGACTTCCATGAGTGAAGAGCAGGGGAAAGCTGGGGGGGCGGGATGTGCAGATAGGCCGCAAGCAGGGGCACAGCCAACAGCCCCACCTGGACCCACCACTCCCTCATCCTGTAGGAAAATCAGAAACCCGGGGTAAGCAGTTGGGTGACATTGTACACGATTCTAACACAGCCCCAAACTGGTAAAACAGGGTGGGGAATTTGTGTACCATGTGGGGACTACCTTGTCCTCCATGTCAATCAGGGCAGAAAATTTACCAAGAATGTATGTACTCTGCCTGCTATGGCAATCACCATATTTGCTCATCATTCTAATTTTAAGGAAAAAATATACTATTTTCATATGTAATCTTCCCCCTCAACTTCATCCCACTTTAACCCCACAGCCCCTCCCCTTGTGCTCTTCCCAAGACCTGCTGTAGAGGTTTTATATAAAGTAAAAGGAAGATAAATTACTTAAGTAACTTCATTGTCTTTTATCAAGGCTTTCTGGGGGGAGGGAGGGTTCCCTTCATATTTACTTTAAAAGCTCTACCATCTACCCACCAGCCCCGCACTAGTAAAATGTTTTACATATGTGTGTGTATATATATATATATTTTAAACTAATGTTTGTCTTAAAAAAAAATACATAGGAACATCACATGTCCTAAAGCAGAGAGCTGCTCTTGATTTTCTAATATTTATCAACCCTCTGACTCCAGTGAAGCCCAGTTTGCTACTACTATCTGGATTTGTGCTGAGAAACTGCTCAGGGTAAAGAGTCTGTGAAAGTAAGAAGATAGGTGCCCTGTATATTCCAACGTAAGCAGCTTTGTCATGACCCTGAATATCTAATCTCTTGAGAGGTCAGGGCAGCAGATTATATTTCTGCTTTTCTTAGCAGACTCTTGAGGAAGCTCCCCCATTTATTTAATTTCTTAGGATGCCCCTTCTTTCCCATCCCCCCCCCCAAAAAAAGGGGGCAGAGCATCTGAGAATTGATTTTGTTTGGGAGAGGGAAGCACTGATTTGCACACCCAACTTTCCTGTGCCCAGGACTTCGAAGGTCCAGATCAATTCATCCACGATGACAAGAAGTGCTAAGCAGGAGTTAGAAACAGTTCCCTCTGTTTCTAGCTTATGACTCCTGATGGCCACCAGGGAAAGAACCATCAGTAGAATGGAAATTCTCTTAAAAATAGCCAGAATGGAAATACTTTCTAAAACTAAAATAAGAATTGCCAAGAACACAGAACTATAAATAAGGGGAATTCATTGTGAAAGCCCTGGTGGAAATGTCTTTGTGTCTGTACCCTTCTACCATATTACCTGTAATCTGGCCACAATCTCTAACAAACTAATCCAACTCTCAAGATATTTATTTTAGAGTTTTTTCCAAAAAATAAGAGCCTGTAGTTTCACATCCACAGAGAATCTCGGCTCCTTTGCCTATTTTTAAGGTGTCACCAGGGCTGTCTTTTTTTTTCTTCCCCCCTCTGAAGTGCATATCCATAAAACAGACCCAGTGATTTGGTTCTACCTTCCAAGGTAGAAAGATTAAGAAATGATTAGAAAAAGTGCCCGGAACATGACCATTATATCACAATATCCACCCCCACAGCAGTAGTAGGCTACATCCCATTATCTCCTGAAAAGGTGAGATGACACAAAGTATCAGGTTTAGATGATCATTTCTAAGCACAACCTGTCCTGGACTTAAGGTTATACATTTTCACCTGCGCATTTCATCACTCCTGATCTCCATACTTCTCATCTCATTCATTGACGGGTTCCAGCAGCCGAGTATCTGCAGTGACTCAGCAGAGAGCCGGGGAGGGGATACGAAAGGAGCCGAGCAGGAGAGGCTCCCCCGCCCCGCCGCCGCCCACCGTGCGGGGCGGTGAGGGGAAGGACAGACACTCTCCGCTCAGGACACCCTCACCCCGCACCTCTTCCTTCTCTTCTACGCTAAGAAAGCGAAGAGGCAACCCCTCAGGAAGCCGCTTGCTGTCTTAATTACTTCAGTAAAAATACCCCCAACAACATTTTAGGATTTTTAGTACATAAGCAATCAGGCAGTCAGTAGGCAAAATAGATTAAACATTTTTTGACCCAAATCTCCATTCTTTGATGAGCCAAGAATCAAGAGTACAAATTCAGCAAACCCCACTAACAAACCTTCCAGAAATTAATGAACCTTTCCGAGCCTTTATTTCTTCATCTTGTAAATAGGAAAAATACACACATTTAATACCGCCAAACCTGCCCACTTCACAGCATCGCGGTGAGACTATGAACTATTTTGTAAACCAATCCAAATAATTCATGTGTAATATTATGAGTTTGGTCGCATCATTTTCACTTGGCTTCCTGTTACTGAAATCTCAAAAATACTTACGCCTCTGTGATAAGACACTGCCAGTTCTAGTCACACCTATGCGGTAACTCACGCCACGGAGACACCAGGGTCTTCAAATCCTAAATCACCGCAGGGCAATACCGGGGTCTCGAAATTCTAAATCGCGCCAGGGCGATGCAGGGATCTAGAAACCCTAAATCATGTCAGGGTGATATTCGGATGTTAAAATCCTAATTCACGCCAAGGCAAAACCCAGATCTAGAAACTCTAAACCGCGCCAAGGCAATGCTGGGGTATAAAAACCCTAATCGCGCCAAAGCGTTACTGGGGTCTAAAAATCTTAAGTAGCGTCAAAGTGAAACCCGGGTCTAGAAACACTAATTCACACCTAGGGGGTACTGGGATCTAAAAATCCTCAATCGCGCAAGGGTGACACCAGGATCTAAAAACCGTCAATCACACCAAGGCGATGCCGGGGTCTAAAAATCCTCAATCATGCCAGGGTGATGCCGAGGTCTAAAAATTGTAAACCATATCAGAGTAAAACCAGGGTCTAAAAATCCTAAGTCACTCCAGGGCGCTACCAGGGTCTAGAAATTCTAAACCGCACAGGGTGACGCTAGGGTCTAGAAATTCTAAATTGCATCACAGAGATACCAGGGTCTAGAAATCCTAAGTCAGGGATATCAAGCGTTCTGAACATTGCACTGTGTACAGGCGAGACATCCCCTCCCAAGCAGGTAGAACGGGCTCAGAGGACAGGAATGCATGCCCCCCCACCCTCCGGAGATTTTCCCTCCACTGCGGGAGTCGCGCTCTGGCAGCCCCAGCTCGGACGGGCAAAGTCCCACCCGCTAGCCCGCACCCCATTTGGGGACGACGGCTCCAAGCCAGTCACACACAGCCCCCCCCGCGCCCACCACGCACCCACCTGCGGAGGCGATCTCGACGCACCATGGTGGCGTCTTATCCCATGCCGCCTGCACACCAGCCCTGAGCAAAGGGCGCGCCGCAGCGCCCGCGGCGGTGCAGGGTCAGCCGGCAGCCGGGCGCAGCCCACAGCCCGCGAGGGTGGCGCGGCTGCGGCAAGCAGCGAGCGGCCACCGGGGCGTGCGCTGCGGCAATGCGCAAGGCGCGGTTGCCGCAGAGGAGGCGCCGCCCGCCGTGATGCGCCGGGATGTGCTGGTGGCCGTGGCAGCGCAGAGTGAGTGGGCACCGACTTTTAGAGCCCACCCGCGCCCCGCCCCTGGCCCGCCCACCGCGCCGCAGTGCCCCTCCCGCCGAAGCCACCCCTTTCCCCGCAGCCCCGCTGAGGGCGCAAGAATGGAGCGCCCCTCCTACAGCAGCTGCTTCGGAGGGCACCTTCAGGGGTATTGACCCCCACCAGCACCCCGCTGCTCCCTCACGGCCCCCTACCCTGAACCACAGGTTCTATAGCAAAAATCCTCCTCTGGCGAGTTAACACTGCAGGAAGAGACGATAGACTTCCTGAGACTCCATCACCTCCCCCGAGACCACCCATAGCCGCCCCCGCCCCCAGTCCCAGAGGTGGCCGCTCAACCTCAGATGCAGTGGGCCCAGGGCTTCCGCTGTGGCGCCAGCTCACATCCCGCTTGCGATCCACGCTGAGGCGGGGGCTCTGAACCGCTCGAGTGCCCGGGCCAAAGCAGCGGTCCCTGAGCACATCCTAGGTCCCTAACCACAAGGTACCCACCAAGGGCACAACCAAGTGGCTAGGGAACGACAAGCTCGGCTGGGCTACCGCAGAGCTAATCGGTTGATTCAAGGGACGGATGCTCGAGAGCAAAAAAAGGGGCAAAACTCGCGGCAAGTCTGGGCTCTCTCGGTCAGCCACCGCCGCGGCACCAGGCACGTTTCCTCTCTAGCAGCGCGACGTGGTCGGCGTGCCGGAGGCCTGCCGCAGCCCCCTCACGGCACCCACTCCCGGCACTAGCCCGTCCTGTGCCGGAAAAAATGATCGGCCGAATTATGAGACTAAAGCTCCCTTTGTTTATGCATTTATTTAAGACTGAATCACAATGCGAGGGCCCCAGTGGTACGGAAAAGAGGGAAGGATTTTTTTCCTCATCCACAATCCTTTAAAAGGCATCTATCATGCCTTTGAAGAGAAAAGTGTAGAGAATCAGTGTCTGTTCATTTTCTGGCTGTAAATTGAATTCCTGACGAACGCGTGGGCTGTGAGCAAGCCAGGAGGCCCGAGCAGTGCCGGCTCCCTCCAGCGGGGGCGCTGCAGGCCTCTCTTCCACTCGCGCCCGCCCAGGCCGCCCCGCCACTCCGCGGCCCCGAGCGCGGGCGAGCAAGATTCCGAACATCTGGGCGAAAGGTCGGGCCAGCCGAGCCCACCCGGCACCTCATAGTGTGCCAGGGGGCTGAGGGCCACCAGTCAGACATAGGAGAAACCGCCATCTATGAGCGTGTCAACAAAACGTGTGGCGCAGTCCAGGGTACACCTCTAACTGGTGTCGATTCCGAGGTTCATGAAACCAGTGCTAATTTAGCACCTCCAGAGCGCTAAGAGCCAGGGGTGCAAAGACGAAGGAGGAAGGCCCCTGCCCCCAAAGCGAGCTGCTGTCCATCCGGTGAGGATGACACACAAAAACTGACGCTGCTTAAATTTTCCCTTTAATTTCCTATCAGCGTTTTGTGACAGGGTGGCCCCCTCCCCCTAACATGCAAGCCCCTCAAAGCCCGAGCCCAAGTATTATTCACCTTTTGTATCCCCAGAGCCTGCCACGGCGCGGCCACAAAGCAGACTCCTAATAAATACTGCATGAATAAGTACAAGAATTTGAGGGCGCACAGGGGAGGAAGTAATTAAGGGGAGGGGGGAAAGGGTTGTCTTGAATGATGAATAGACATTTACCAGAGACAAAGAGCATTCCAAGCAGAGGGGACGGCATTCGCAAAGCACCGGAGGCGCGTAGGACCGCACAACCTTTGGGGAAAACTCCAAGTCCTTTGGGCCGTGGCGCTGGTAGACAAAAAATTAGGCTAGAAAGAGTATTTCATCCTAAGGAGTTTACAATTTGTCCTGAAGAAAATGAGGAGCCACCGATGGATTTAAACCCTCTGTGGCCTTAAATGGTTACTTAATGAAATTTAAATTACTCCCCTTAGCAAGTGGAAGATTACCTATCTGAACGAACCACCACCTTTTAAGGACTGAATTAACTCAGCAAAATTTAAATCGGTCCTTTCAACAGAATAAAGACTTTCCTATTTTAACTAAGACAACAATATATAACAAACTTGGCATTATAGTTTTTCATATTTATCGTCAATGGAACCTATGAGTCCTACAAACAATTCCGCACTTTCATTCTCACCATACCAGAAGCACCAGCATCCAAGATGAAGGCAATTTTGTATTTAATGGACTGAGTGCTCACAAAGGATCTTATTCTGAAAGCCATGGAACATGTCCACCCACATGGAACAAGTAGGTAGATAGGAGGGGAGACTGCTGGGGTTGGGGGGGGGCGGCAGAGGGGACCAAGGGAAGCACTTGAAGACAACGGGAATTCTAAGTCTGATGCTCACGACAAACCCTCCCGCACAGAGTGCTAGGAAAAACCTCCTTGGAAAAGGAGGGATTAAGGTTGAGAAGGCCTTCAAACCCATAACTCTTAGGCGAAGGAAGCATTCCTGCTTGGAAGAACCTCCCAGCACAGAGGCAAGGAGTCTGGAAAACGCAGAGGATACTAACAGAGATCAGCTCGGCTAAAGCCGGGAGAAAATGCTAGAGAATGCCCCAGAAGCCAAACAGTTAATGAGTTTTCTAACTGTGCCTGACTTACAGAGAGAAGCTTCCTCCACCAGGGGAGAATCTGGCCCAAGGTATAAAACATTTAGAGTGCCTGAGAAAACATGTAACCGTACATAAATCCAAAGCCTGCCTCTGGCTGGTTCTCAGTGCACCCTTTCAGTTCTTGGATACAAACACCACACTTGACCGACATCACAGGCAGCAGCATTCCCTCAACCCATAGCTTATCATACATTCCTGTCACATTCCAATTCTCAGACAGTCCCACATAAAAAGACCTCAGATTTGTGCAAAGATGAGGGTAGAAAGCTCAGCATTTATTAGCTTGCTGATGTGCAACAGTGGTGAGATCAGCAGGGCTGGTACTGTGGGTTCAATAATCATTTTTTTTGAACCCCAGTTTGAGACCCATAATATGACAACAAGGATATTTATGGAGACAACAGGACAGAACTGGGACTGCCACTTGCAAGAGCCATAATTATGGATTCGAATAAGCTAAAGAAGTTCAAGATGGGGGAAACGTGATTGACCAGCAGCACATAAAGCGAGTCAGGATTTTAGTTGTCAGTGAGTCGATGTGATATGGCTCCAAAAAAACCATTGTAGACTGTAGACTGTAATTAGAGAAGCACCCGAATAAGCTAATCCTGCTCTATTCTGCTAGTGAGAAAGTGTTTTATTTTGTTCTGCAGAGCAGATATTAAGAGACACATAAACAGGAATTTGTTCAGAGAAGACCGACTAAAATGCATTGCAAATTATGTCACTGAAGGTGTAACAGCTGTCATATTTTAAGCTCCTACTATAGCATGGATCTTCACCCAATTTATCCCTAATTCTCATAATAACTCGCTAGATGAGTACTTTCATCCATATTTTTCAGAGAAAGATACAGCAGCTCAGAGCACTGTTAGTATGTGAAGGGACTGGGAACTGAGCGCAGATGCGTCTGGCTCCAAAGCTGGCGTTCTTTCCACTACCCCACACTGCCTCCCTGTTTAAAATAACCGGGCATGTTTAGTTGGAAGAAAAGAAGCCTTGTGGAGTGAGTGGAAGAAGGGAAATGTGTTAGCAGTCCTCAAATATTTGTGGAAGCAGCAGTAGACATTTTATTCTGTATGGCTCCAATGAGTGCAAATTGCAGAGAAACAGATGTCGATTCAACATAAAGAATTTTCCAGCAGGGTTGTCTAGAGACTGGGTAGCTCAGCCATTTGGGGACGTGACAAGTTCGCTGTCTCTAGGGGTTGGGTAGCCCTGCGGCAGGTATGCAAGGTCTGGATAAATGCATGAATGACCTTTAAGGTCTTTTCCCATCTGACAGAAACTAAGGCTCAGAGAGGCATTGGAACTTGGCCAGGGTGACCCCTCCCTGAAAGGTCAGATCCACAACAAGATCTTTCCTGGGTGTCCCTCAGCCCAGAGCTCTTTGTACAACTGCTATTTCATGCTGAGGGCAAGACAAATTGAAGAAATTATGCATACAATCACATCAACCTCCGTCTCAATCAAATTTAACCCATATATCCAAAAGCGACTGGTGTCTTCCTTCCTCTTCAGGCTCGTTTTTGGGTAAAAATCTTTGGCTGAAAAAAGTTCAGAAGATAAGTGGGAGAGGAGAGAAGCAAGAGAGCTGAATAACCCATTAACCAGATAGGATAAACCTAAGAGACTGTTTCTACAGATTACAGTATTACTGAGCACCCCTAAAGTATCTTTACACACCCTTTGCATTACTGGGCACATCCCAAAATCCCAAGTCTGGTACTATTCTGCTGTTCCACACCTGGAATACATCTTATACACTCACACATAAATAGGTTGAAGGATTTGAAATAAAATCATATCTTGCATTTTTATAACTCTTTACCCTTTCATGTATATTATTTCATCTGATGCTCATCATAGTCCTCTAAGGAAAACAGCTTTCTTTCGGACGGACAAGCAATTTCCTAGCTGCCTGGGGAAGAAAGGGCTACGGCACACAATTCACTATTTTTTTTAAACTACATTCCACATTAAATTGTTCCCCCAGCCTGGATGAGTCAACCCAGAAGCAGGTGTTTTGCTCTTCCTCGATTGCTATCAACACGGCGCACCTTCAGCTGTCCTCCCCCACCGTGCCCTCACCCCCGCTACTACCGCAGCGCTTGGTCACCAGCCGGTTACTAAGCACTCGCTCTGCACAGCCCCGCACTCGCTGCTCCAACTCCCAGCGAAAACCACACCCCCGCCCCCCCAACCCCGGCGCCGTGCGGCCGCGTCCCCGTGCCCCCAACATTCGCCCAGGCCCGTGTGGCTGCGACCTTCCCAATATCACCAATGTGGTCCCGAAGCGGGAAGGCGCAGCCTCCCGGGAACTCGAGACCCGATTTCCTGGACGGAGGGTCAAGCCTACTGAGTGACTAAACGCTCTGTGGGGAGTCAAGCCTCGGACGAGGGTTAGGGGACTTCTGTGTTCTCGTCCGACCGCGAGGTTCTGGGAGACGATGACCGAGGACCTCGCCCGCGTGGCCCTCGAGTGGTGCGCACACCTCGTGCGGCCACCCACCAACCTCAGCGTAGTCCGGCACACCCCAGCCGGTCCTCACGGCCTCCCGGGCCACCATCACTCAAAGTTTGGCCCCAGGATTGGTGTAGTCCACACACACTAGCCACATACCCCGAGTGTGCCCATGCCCAGTCATCCGCTGGGCTAGGAGGCTAAAGGTGGAGGATCACTCTTACCCCGCCTGTCTCCTACCTGATTCAGGTAAGACCTGGGCTACAAGACTCCATGTTTGGGGACCCGGTTGCGCATGCGCTTCCCGCGGCCAGAGCTTCTCCGCCTGACCCCAGTCCCAGGGAAGACCCAGCCAAGCCACCGAATACCCGGCTCTGGGCTAGAGCGTCGCCACCTCCGCGCACCGGACCATCGCCCCCGAGCCCAACCTATGCTGCCTCCTTCTCCCTGCCGGGCGTCAGCGCCACCTATTGCGAAGGGTATGAAACGGCAGGCTGTGCACTGAATAAGAGGCTGAATAAACGAATAAACTTTTCTAGGGCCCAATCTGAGTACATTTACATGGTAAAACTGAAGGCCAAAGATAGTTATTAACTATGTCGAGATCTTTGGCGAGGATTCCGTATCTCAACCATTTCCCTAACTTCATAGTTACCCTAAAGACTCCCAAATCTATATCTCCAGCCCTTCCCTCTACTCCAAACTCTAGATCCATATATTTGACTGCCTTCTGTTCCTCTTCACCTGAATGGCCTACACACGTCTTATACTCCACAAGGGCTAAGTTAAATTCATTACCCTTCTTCCACTACAAACTAACCACGCCCCTTCCCCAGAACCTGTGCTACTTTCTTTATTGTCTGTTGTGGTTAATGGCATCATTAGCCACTCCAGTCTACTACACTCAATTACCAATACCTGTGGCCTAATGGAATGAAGCTAAAAAGCCAAGCAGCCTTGGGTACAAATCCCAGCAAGTTCTCTCCTTCCCCCTCCTCTTCATCTTACTTCCCAAGTATCTTGGATTCATCTTGCTTCCCTCCATTCCCAACCGTTTCCCCTTGTTCAGGCCTCATTATCTCTCACTTGGACTACTGCCTCCTAACTGGTTTCCAGGTCTCCATGGTCACACCTTTCTAATTCATCATTCACACACCTGCCCAGAGTGATTTTTCTAAAATGCAAATTAGATCGCATCTCTGTCTTCAAACTCTGTACTAACTCCTATTCCCAATGCTAAATTCAAGCTCTTTAGGTGGTCATGCAAAACACTTCCAAATCTGGACCTTCCCTTCCTCTAGAATCTTCTCTCTTACCACCCGCACCTCTCCCAAACTTCATAATCTGACTTAATGTTGCTAATTGTAGTTCCTCCCAAAACACTGTGTGGTTTCCATTCTCCATGCCTTTATACATCTTCTTTCCCCTGCCATATACATTCGTCCCCACTTAGGCTACCTAAAAACTTCATTACTCAAAATTCACCTTAGTTGTCACATGCTCTTGCAAGCCTTCCCTGCAACCTTCCTACAGAAATCTCACTCCCTCTGTGCTGTCTCTGTCCCTTGTTGATCACTATGTGCCAGACACTGTGCTAAACTCCTTATGTACATTATATCATTTAATTCTGATGATAATGCTATAAAAGAACTACTATTATCCTAATTTTACGGATGAGAAAGCTGAGGCTTTGAAAGATGAAGGAACTTGCCCAAGGATGCAGAGGTGGTAAGTTGTGGAGCCAGGATCTGAACGCAGATATGTCTGCTCATGTTTATCTATTCACCAAAAAGGTTTGTAGAATTAAATGATATATGAAAAATCACAGATCATCTTTTAAAAGAATTACAGTTTATTTTGTAAAGGAAAAACACACAGCTGTTCTACTCTAGTAGATGGAAATAGAGTGTTCTACTTTAAACTAATGGTATCGAAGGCCAAATAAATAGCCTTGATGTCAAGCTAAATAAGGAAACAATCCTGCTATTATTCTGTATAATTTTTTCTTATGATATGAATGTTATGAATTTTTTTGCTAAGGGACTGATGTATTGTAAACCATTAATAAGTAGATTTTTTTAAAAAAAATCTCCTTCTGGATAAGTGGGGGAAGAGAGATCTATTGATAAATTGAAAGAGTCACCATAGAATGTTCAAAAACTTGCCAAAGATGGGGATACCAAGATATCATGAGGGATGTATGGAGTCTAAATGAGTTAATATGTGTAAAGAGAAGAGTTTCTGGCACAGAGAAAGCACCATACCATTGCTATTGCTATTACTGTTGCTGTTATTAAGAACTTCAGTAGCTCCCAATTCAGTGGTAAAGACAAACACATAAGCTGATGAGTGAATAATACAGCTATGAACAAAGGTCTGTTGGAAGTTCCCAGAGGAGGGGGTGGTGAGGATCTTCCAGGGAATAGGAAGAGGGGCAGGGAACAAGATGGCACCCAGAGGCCATATGCCTGAGAAAGGAGCAAGTTGCTGGAACCAGAGCAACACCACCTAACTTCTGCAGAAACATTTTATTTGTTGGCAGATCTTTTACTACTGTAAGCTCTGTTTCTTAGAAACTCTAATGTTTAAAGTTTCCTTACTATTCCAAGCATTCTTTTGCTTCTGGCCCAGCAATGGGACCTTAGCCACTGGGCAAAAGAGCAAGACTTTTACCCAGATGACATGAAAGTATGGAGGAGGGGAGAATAGGTGACTGAAGCTTATGATGGGGTGACCAAGTACTCAAGGGAAGTTCCAGCCGCAGCCAGAAATCCAGCTGGGATAATCAGGACTCCAGAAGGGGAAAACACATTCCCATCCCCCAGGCTCCAGCCCCTCCCTAGCAGAGGAGAAACAGATGGGCACAGACTTAGTGATGTGTGCCTTGAGCAGGAGGGAAGGGCAGAGGCCATCATCCAAATTGGCAGGCACTGCCCAAGAAGGCCCACCTTTTTCCTCCAAACCCATGCCAGGTGTGTAGCACACTAACTCAGTGTTTCCCAAGCCAAACGACATGGAAGGCTGCTTAAAAGTCTACATTCTTTACCACAGGCCATTAACTTTATATGTAGGCAAAACATATTTATGTTCCTCCCGTTCTTCAATAAACAGAGTAAAGAAACTTTCTGTGGGTAGTTCACTCCAGACCAGTGAAATGAGGCCAGCTATTCTGATAGGAATAACTAATGAGACACATACAGAAAAGAAGTTAAACATTAAACAGAGGAACACTGTTGGTAGAATTGAATAGATACAACTTTTTTGGAGGGCATTTTGGCAATAGCTATTAAAATTGATCCGGCAATTCCACTTTGCCAATTTTATTCTGTGTGTCTACTCCCTGACACGTGTCCAAGGATGAACAATGCTGCATTATTTGGAAAAAGAATCTTTTTAACTGAAAACAAGCTAAATATCCATCTATAAGGTGCTGGTTATGAGGCTGTCTAACATGTAAAGCTTCTCAATGTACATGAAAAAGCAAGGTTCAAAAGAGTGTGTATATTATAATCCTACTTGTATAAACATATGTACGTACCATATAACCAAATATGTTGATATTTGCAATATTAATATATTTACATATGTATTATAAATCCCAGGAAACATCCAGATGTGGCAGAGTGGCAGCTTAGGGGCAAATCTGGTCTACGGGGAGGTTCGTTTATTGGGCTTTTTTGTTTTAAATTTAAATGTGAATGCCCGTAGAAAGGGCCCTTTACTCTCTTAGTCTCACACCCTTCAGTTCCCCCAGCTGTTACTTGGCCTGGTCCCTAAATGCAAGTGAGGATAGACGCAGGCACTTGTGGGGGTAGCTGGAGGCATGCTTTTAGTATTTACTTTCCACTTCTGATCTGTAAGCAAACACGACATTTATGACTTAAGGGAGGGTAGAGTGGGGACTGACGTCTTTCCATGTCGGAGAGAAGAAGGACTAGAGGAAAATAAGGCTCCTGAGAGATGAGACACTGATTTGGAAGTTACTGCTACAGGCAAGATAAGGAGCAAGCGGAGGCTGAGCCAGCCACTAAGAGCAAGGATGAATTGTGAAGCCCAGATGTGAAACTTCTTTTAAAATCCCTTATCAGCCACTGCAGTTAAAGGAATGTACAGGCTTCTCTTTCTTCTTCTTTCTTTCCTGTCATGAAAAATCGCAGCCTGTGGTTTATCACATGGGCAGCTGGGCAGGACTCTGTTGTGCTCTGTGGGAACCCAGCTCTGCTCATAGCACTCCTGGAGAGTCTCATTCTCCTGTGCCTGTGAGTTAATTTCTTTCCCTTCACCGTGTTGGCACCAGCTGTACAGAAAGCAGGAGTCTTCAGCACCAAAGATACAGCAGAAATCAAACTTGAATGTGCCTGTACAGAGTCTACCAGATAGTACTGTCCTGGCCTTTGTCTACCTGTAGGATCAGTGGCTTCCACAGTTAACTTCAAGATAATATTAGAAACCCTAATAGTCTGTAAATAGGAGTAAAGCTTCACCTTAAAATAAAACAAGGAAAACTGCCAAATGAAACATTCCCTTGTTTTCGGCAGCAGTTAACAGACAGCAGCTGGTGTGAGAGTCCTGGATGCCATACTATGCTCTTTCATCTGCTGGAAATTTTTCAGTTGAATGTAATTATTCATTTGAAAAGTTTTCATTGAATTTAGCCTGGTATTTCAGGGACTTTCTCTTCTGTAGTCTGAACAGTGGGGAATGCATCATGGTGCTAAACTGGGGAGATTGGGTCGTGAATATAGTCCAATCCATGAATTACTCTTTTTTGGGGGGGTGGTTCATCGAGGGAGAGAGAGAGCAAGAGAGAGGAATCAGAGATTTTATAAGTATAGGAGGAATTACGTCCCATCTATTACTCACTCTACCCCCATTCCCCTTATCTCTGCCCACAATATTATGCCTGTCATAGACATTCAGGTGCTTCAATGCAAATCCACTAAGTTCACACAAGTATCCCAAATGGCCATCAGCTGATGGATACATAAAATGTGGTATATGCATACAATGGAGTATCATTTGGCAACAAAAAGGGCTGAAGTGCAGATACATGATACACCATGGATGACCCTTGAAAACATTATGCTAAGTAAAAGAAGTCAGACACGAAAGACCACATATTATATGATTCTATTTCTACAAAATTCCAAAACAGGCAAATCTATAGAGGCCACATATTATATGATTCTATTTCTACAAAATTCCAGAATAGGCAAATCTATAGAGACCAAAAGTAGATTAGTGGTTGCCTAGGGCTGGGGTAGGAGGGGGGAAGGAGAGTGAATGCTAATAGGTATAGGGATTTGGGGGGTGGAGGTGGTGCATCTAAAATTAATAGTGGGACTTCCCTGGTGGTGCAGTGGTTAAGAATCCACCTGCCAATGCAGGGGACACAGGTTCGAGCCCTGGTCTGGGAAGATCCTACATGCCATGGGGCAACTAAGCCTGTGCACCACAACTACTGAGCCTACACTCTAAAGCCTACGAGCCACAACTACTGAGCCCACCTGCCACAACTACTGAAGCCCGTGCGCCTAGAGCCCGTGCTCCAAACAAGAGAAGCCACCGCAATGAGAAGCCCTCGCACCACAACGAAGAGTAGCCCCCACTCGCCACAACTAGAGAAAGCCTACGTGCAGCGACGAAGACCCAACGCAGCCAAAAATAAATAAATAAATATATTTTTTAAAAAATTAATAGTGGTAATAATTACACAATTCTGTGAGTATAATAAAAACCACTGTAAATTTTAAATAGGTGAATTATATGTTGCATAAAGTGTATCTCAATAAAGTCATTACTGAAAAGATAAAAGGAAGGAAGGATGTATACCAAGAAAACATTAGTTTAAAAAGCTTAGTGACTTATAATATTTTTAAAAAAGATTTTGGAACAAGGAATATTACCATGGATAAAGAAGGATTTCACAGTGAAAAAGGAATTAATTCATCAAAAAAAAATCCTATATGCATATGCATATGGTAATAGAGCTTCAAAATAACTTAAGCAAAAACTGATGGAATTAGAGGAGAAATAGTCAAACCCACAATTATAACTAGGGGTTTTTATACTCCTCTCTCAAAAATTTATAGAGGAAATAGTAAATCAGAATATACAACACTTGAACAATACTATCAATCAACTAGAACTGTCATTTAAAGAAAACTCCACACAACAAAAGTAGAACACACAGTCTTTTCAACCAAACATGGAATACTCATCAAGATAGATCATACTCAAGATAGATCATATTCTGTACCATATTGGATAGGTCTCAATAAATGCAAAAGGACTGAATTCATTTGAACATATTCTCTAACCACATGGAATTAAATTATAAATCAATAACAGAAAAATATATGGAAATCCTCAAGTATTTGGAAATTAAACAATAGACTTCTAAATAATCCATGGGTCCAATACAAATCACAAGTGAAATATTAAAAATTTGAATTGAATGGAAATAAAAACACAATACATCAAAATTTGTGGGATACAGCTAAAACTGTGCTAAGAAGGAAATTTATAGCAATGAATACAATCATCCTTCGGTACCTGTTGGGGGACTGGTTCTAAGACCACCCCCCATACAAAAATCCAAGGATGCTCAAGTCCCTTTTATAACATGGCTGTAGTACAGCTGGCCCTCCTTATCCCTGGGTTCCTCATCCTTGCATTCAACCAACTGCCCATCCCACAGATAAGGGGAGCTGACTGTATTTAACAAGAACAGTCTCAGATCAAAAATCTAATCTTCCACCTTAAGAAACTGTAAAAAGAAGAGCAAAGTAAACCCAAGTAAGTAGAAGGAAGGAAATAATAAAGAGCAGAATCGATGAAACTGAAAACAGAAAAACAGTAGAGAAAAATCAATGAAAATAAAAGCTAATTCTTTGAAAAGATCAATAAAATTAATAAAAGTCAGATGAATGGCAGAAAAGAAAAAGAAGACAAAACTTACCAGTGTCAGGAATAAAAGAGAAGAGAATAAAGATCCTCAGACATTAAAAGGATGAAAAGGCAATATTATGGAGAACTTTATGCCAATAAATTCAACAACTTCAATGAAAGACAAATTCCTTAAAAAATAAAAACTACCAAAGATCATTCAAGAAGAAAGAAATGAACACAATGTCCCTATATCTACCAAATAAATTGGACTCATGGTTAAAAACCTCCTCACAAAGAAAACTCCAGGCATAGATGACTTCACTGGTGAATGCCACCAAACATTTCAGGAAGGAATAATCCCCATTTTACACAGTCTTCTAGAAACAGAAGAGGAAGGGACACTTCCCAAATCATTTTATAAGGCCAGCATTTTTCTGTTCCCAAAACCAGACAAAGGCATTACAAGAAGAGAAAACTACAGACCAATATCCTCATGAACATAGATGCAGAAATCCTTAACAAATGTTTTGCAAATTAAATCTAACAACATATAAAATGAATGACACATCATGACTAAATGGGGCTTATCCAAGGGATGTAAAATTGTTTCAGTATTCAAAAATCAGTGTAATTCACCACATTAACAAACTAAAAAAGAAAAACCATCTGAATAAATGCAAAAAGCATTTGACAAAAGTCAAATCCACTTTTAATGAAAATTCTTGGCAAATTAGGAATAACGAAACTTCCTCAACACAATTAAGGACATCTATGAAAAACCTACAGCTGACATTATTCTTAATGCCTTCCCTCCTAACTTAGGGAACAATGCAATGATTTCTACTTACCACATTTCTGTTCAGCATTGTCCTGGAGGCCCTAGACAGTGGAATAATGCAAGAAAAAGAAATAAAAGTCATACATATTGAAAAAGAATAAGTAAAACAAAATCTATTTATATACAACAAGATTGTATATGTTGAAAATCCTAAAGAATCTACAGAAAAGTTACCACAACCAAGAAGTGAGTTTAGTAAGATTATAGAATACAAGGTTAATATACAAAATCAATTGTGTGTCTACTTACTAGCAATGAACAATTATAAAATGAATTTTTAAATAATACCATTTACAGTAACATCCAAAAATATGAACTACTTGGGGATAAATTAAATAAAACATTACAATATTTGTACACTGTAAACATCACTGAGAAAAGTTAAGGAAGATCTAAATAAGTGAAGAGTTATATCATGTTCATAGGTTAGAAGGCCCAATATTGTTAAAATAGCAATTCTCTCCAAACTGAGCAACAGATTTGACACAATCACAATAAAAAGCCAAGCAGACTTTTGTGTAGAAAGTAACAACTGATTGTAAAGTTTATGTGGAAATGCAAAAAGTGTAGAATAGCCAAAACGGTTTTTAAAATAGAGAACAAAGTTAGAGGACTTACACTACCTTATTTCAAGACTTACTATAAAACTATAGTAATCAAGACAAGGTGATGTAAGTGTAAAAACAGACATGTAGAGCAATGTAACAGAATAGAGAGTCCATAAATAGACCCACATATGCATGGTAATTTGATTTTCAACAAAGGTGCCAAGGCAATTCAGTAGTGAAAAGATAATATTTTCAGAAAATAATACTGGAACAAGTGGATATCCATATGCAGCACACACATATATACATACACACAAATGGGGTGGTGAACCTGGAATCTTACCTCACTCCATTTACAAAATTTAATTCAAAATGAATTATAGCCTACATTTAAAAAATGTATTCAAAATGGATTACAGATCTAAACATGAGAACTATAACCATAATAGTTCTAGAAGAAAACATGAGAGGAAAGTCTTAGTGGGCTTTGGTTAGGCAAATATTTCTCAACTAGGACATAAAAATATAAAACATAAGAGGAAAAATGATAAATTGGACTTCATCAAAATTAAGACCTTTTGTTCTCAAAAGACATTGTGATAAAAATGAAAAGGAAAGGAACACACTGAAAGTATTCACAATACATATAACTTATAAAGGACTTGTATACAACATAAATAAGAATCCTGCAACTCAGTAAGAAGACAAACAACCCAATTTTTAAATGAGCAAACGATTCCAACAGACACTTCACCAGAGAAGACATATGAATGGCAAATAAGCACATAAAAAAATGCTTAACATCATTCACCATTAGGGAAATGCAAACTAAAATCACAGTGAAATTCTACTTCAGACCCAGTAAAGTGACTAAAATTAAAAAGAGTAACAATCCAAGTGTTGACAAGGATGTGGAACAATTGAAACTCATACATTGCTGATGAGAATATGAAATTATATAACCTCTTTGGAAAACAGTCTGTTTCTTATAAAGCATACTTACTATATGGACACAATTACTCTGATACTGGGTATTACCCAAGAGAAATGAAAATGTATGCTCACATAAAGACTTGTTGAATGTTCAGAGCAGTTTTATTTATAACAGTCAAATCTAGAAAAACCCAATGTCCTTCAACTTGTAAATGGATAAATTATACAATATCCACTCAATTGAATGATACTCGGCAATAAAAGGAAACAAATTATTGATACATTCAGCAATGTGGGTGTTTCTTAAAAGCATTCTAAGTGAAAGAAGCCAGACACAAAAGACTACAAACTACATGATTTCATTTACATAAAATCCCCAAACTTTTGGGGGGGGGTGGAGACATTCTTTGTATCATGATTACGAATGTGGTGAAATGGCTAATATATACAATATACGGTTGACTCTTGAACAACACGGGAGTTAGAGGCACTGATCCTCTACTCAGTTAGAAGTCCAAGCATAATTTACAGCCAGCCCTCCACATCCTTGATTCAACCAACCCCAGATCATGTAGTACTGTAGTACAAATTTAGTGAAAAAAATCTGCATGTAAGTGGACCCATGCAGTTCAAACCCATGTTTTTCAAGGGTCAACTGTACACTTAAACTTAGTAAATTTTATTGTATGTGAATTATACTTCAATAAAGCTGATTTTTAAGGTGATGTAAAAATATTTAGTATAAGTTTAGAAAAAGGCTGGAAGAATGCACATTAAATTCTTAACAATGGAGAAGAGATTACAAAAGACTTTCAACTTCTATTTCACTTTGTTATATACTCTATAATGTTTTATCTTTTTCCAAAGAGACTTCTATATTAGTCGAGATTCTTATGATTGCTAGTGACAGAAACATAACTCAAACTAATTTAAGAAAAGGCAAAATTTATTGGTTTATTGTGTCACTAGTTCATTTATTTATTGTGTCATCTGGGGGCAGATTCAGACATAGCTGGATCTAGGTGCTCCAGTGAAGTTTTTGAGAATGAAGCTTTCCTCATCTATTGGTTCTTCCTTCCCCTGTGTTGGCTTCATTCTCAGACTGTCTCTCTCCATGTGATGATGACACAGCAGCCTAATAGCTTAGCAACCCCA
Organism: Kogia breviceps; assembly: GCF_026419965.1. Classification (NCBI taxonomy): domain Eukaryota; kingdom Metazoa; phylum Chordata; class Mammalia; order Artiodactyla; family Physeteridae; genus Kogia; species Kogia breviceps. The sequence goes on from NC_081318.1 coordinate 22,225,203, forward strand.
GAGGAAAAGTCACACCAGGAAAAGTCCTGAGCCAACTCTTAATGACACAGCTGGGACACATTTCCTTCCCTGAGCCCTGGAACCCTGATGGCCAGGCATGGGTCATGGGACCATGCATGGAGCTGAGCAAGGGCAGGATGGTCTCAGCCCCATACTGAAGAGTGGTTCCCAAAAGGAGGGAAAAAAAAAAAAAAAAAGAGGGTCTGATATCAGAATAAAGGCAGCTTAGCAGGCATAAACAGATGACTACTATAATGTACTCCTTTTGGAATTAAGAAAAAAGTTATTTTGCTTTTAATCTTTAGAATAACAGAGCCCAAGGAAATATCTTCTGGTGCTTTTCTAACAGAGCATAGCGTAAAGCCCACTGTTATGAACTGAATGTGTGTGTCCCCCCAAAATTCATATGTTGAAACCCTAACCCCCCATGTGATGATATTAGGAGGTAGAGTCTTTGAGAGGTAGCTAGGTTTAGATGAGGTTATGAGGGTGGAGGCTCCATGATGGAATTAATTTCTTTCTAAGAAGAGAAGGAGACTAGAACACTCTCTCTCCACCATGTGAGGATACAGTGAGGAGGTGGCCATCTATAAGCCAAGAAGCAGGCCCTCACAGGACGCTGAATCTGCCAGCACCTTGATCTTGAACTTCCCAGCCTCCAGAACTGTAAGAAATAAATCTTCATTGTGTAAGTCATCCGTTCTATGGTAATTGTTATAGCGGCCCAAGCGGACTACATGACTCACATATCAGCCTTCTCTGATGGATTAGGGAGGAGTTAAGGAAGATGCCATCCAAGGGGAACACCTTCCTTGCTAAAACAGAGGGTAATTTGTAGAATGGAGTAGAGGTAAGAGAGGGCTTGGAGAGGATCTGTGTAATCCCTTGAGGGAAACAACATAGGTGGTTGACTAGAGATGATAAAAAGGACTTCCAAGTAAAGCCGAGGGTGGCCATGTGACACACCATGTGGCCATTCTGGGATAGGGGGATGGCTGAAACGATTGTGGTGCTGCTTCCATGTGCTACCTGGAATCAAGCTCCCGGATAACGATACTGCACTTCTGAAGTGTCAGGCCACTTGTGCTTGATGGTAAATAATTTTAAATACTTTTATATTAACACAAATACAAATGCATTATAAAGTAGAATGCAAAAATTGCATGTGATTTTTAAGATAAAATACAAATTCCTTGCTTGCAATAACCCCTTCAGGCTGCGTCTCACTCTCTCCTTCATGTGAATTCAGGCTCCTCTGCCATTAGAAATTCTTTGATGGAAAATTTTGAGAAGTATTTCTTTAAGGAATAAGGGCTGAGGATAAAGGATGTTCTTGGGGTTTTTTTTACAGTGTCCAGACACTTTGCCAGAAGAAACCAGGCAAGGATTCAGAAAGATTTGGGATTTTGAGGACAGGGCTAACATCTGGACGGATTGGCAGAACCGATGCTAGTATATGCATAAGGGACTGAAGTTCAGGGCTGCTCACGTAAATCCTAAGAGCAGCTGCATTCCTGGGTAACATCTCATGTGGAAAGCATGGGATCCTGCCCTGGCTTAGGGTCTGGATTAGCATCTCTTTGAGGAGTAGGAATCTAATGTTCTTGCAGAGGCACATCCATTTCTGGGGTCAGGGGAAGTTCATCTCCGAACAACAAGCTGTGGTGAGCAGCTTTTTGCCTCAGAATTGGTGGAGAAGAGAGAAGCAGCCCAGAAGGTTTAGAGTTCACAGGTTTAATAAGATATGGGAGATCCACAAAGGGTCATAAAAATAAAAGGACATTTTAACACCACAAAAGTAAAAAGGACAACATGGAAATGATAGCCCTTCCCCAGAAAAGGACCATTAGCTGGCACCTGGTCTTTTTTTTTCTTTTCCTTTCATCACAAGGCAGAAGAAAAATTGTATCACAGCATTCTGAGGAACTGAGAATACTGCAGTGAAGGACAGGATAGGTCCTTCCTTTTATGCACTCTGGGATGACTGAAAATTACCCCCAGCAGGACTTTATTTAAAAACAGAGGAATTAGCTAACACTACTGTAGTCATCATATTGCAATATTTAAGTGTATCAAACCTACACTTCATACATCTTAAATTTAAACATTGTGTAATGTTATATCTTAATTATATCTCAGGAAAAAAAAAAAAGACAGGGAGAAAGACAAGCTCATGGCAATTAGCAGGACATCTACAACCTGACCACAGGATAGCAAAGGACACTCCTGCTTCTGTCTCTCCTGGGTGGGGACCCTCGAAATCTTAATAAGCCTTGGCCATTATGGTGAATTTTAGAGAGCAAGGAACAAGGGGAGGTGGAGCGGAATGAGAGACTTAAATTGGAAATATAGATTCTTGAACTGAGGTGGATGAAGAAATTAAATAATTATAAACCCAAAGGCCAAAAAAAGAAAAAAAACAATCAACCTGCACCTGGAGCATTAGGTTCTGGAAATCCAATTTGCACATAGAGAGTGGGGGGGCCTTCACTGAGGGGGGTGTGCCAGGAGCTGAGGCCTCGCTGGTGAGCAAAGGACCGTTGCCCTGGAGACAGTCTTAGCTTAGAAATGGCAAACAGGAAAATAACAGGGGCTTAAGGGAGAAAGAAGAAAAAAGGCACTGCCTAGGATGGTTGATATCTTAGAAACCAGACTATACTGCATGAAACAAATGTACTTAAAAGGATAAATGCAGATTTAACTGCTTTGAGTAATGAAGATAGGAAGAAGGAAGATATTTTAGTTGTTTCTGGGTTTGGATGGGTGATCAGACACCCGAGAGATTTAACAGAAGAAAAAAGAGAAATGTGTTAGAGCAGAAACTGAGATACACTTGACTATCTCCTAGCCTCTATCCCAGAATGTGCTTTCAGAGAGCTATTGATAGAGAAATAATAATAAAAATAAATCCAGGGAGCTTCCTTCTTGGTGCCCATGATAATAACTTGAGATGGCAGATTTAAGAGGGAGAAGTCCAGAGCTATTTAGCATAAAATTCAGAGGTAATAATTAGCTAGTTTCAAGGCAAGGCAATGATTGAGGGGAAATGGCTTGGGCATCCATGGCCAGGAGATTTGGGGGTTAAGACTTGGTCAAAGTAGGTCTGGACACCCTCTCCAAAGTGGCTAAGGGTTTTGATACTGAAATAGGAACCCCGAGAGACTGGAGCTAGAGAAGGGGCTTCCCGGAGCAGAAAAAGCCAGGAAGATCGGTCAAAGGGCTTGGAGTAAGGGACAACGGCGAGAACCGCTCCTGGGACGTGCACAGAGAACAGATTTGAAGCTAAAAACGATAGCCAATAACAAAGGAAAAAGGAATAGGGACAGGTGGATAATATAGCGCCTTGCACAATTGCTGAGAATGGACTACAGCAGTGGTTCTCAACGCGTAGTCCCCTGACCAGCAGCAGCAGCATCTGGAATTTGGTAAAATGCAAATGGTCCGTCCCCCTGAATCAGCAACCCTGGGGATAGGCTCAGCAATCTGTGTTTCAATAAATGCTCGAAGTGAAAGCAATGCACTTTAAAGTTTGAGAACAACCCGACTGAAGCATCCCTGGCTTGCCTTTAATGGCTGCTAAGACCAACAAGCCAGGGAGCAGGGCTCCCTTAAACCTCTGGGTTGGCCTAGATGGGTGAATAAATGGTGAGACTCACTGAAGGGGAGCCACAAGAAGCCATGTCTGGGTTTGACACTGGTGTTGGACTGATGGGAGAAGTTTTAAGCAAAACTACACAGCTCATAGAAGAGAGGTAGACAGGGCTAGCCTAAGTAATAGGACTTTAGGAAGAATCAGAATTCACTGATAGTTTCTCTTATCACAGAACTAGCTCTGGAAAACTACAGGTGTGTAATAGAATTAGTGAACCCAATAACAGAAAACAAACAAAGGTGACCCTATGATCTGAATATTGAACAGGTATACAGGTTAGAAGGTCCCCAGGAAATGGAAGAAGTACATTTTCAGCTCGGGGAGATCAGGTAGTAAAGCAACAAGAAGCTTTAGACATCAGGAACCAAAAACATGCAGACATAACTGGATGGGGTCAGGGCACTAATGGAGAAGACTGTAAATGACTGTAATTTTCAGAGCTGTGAAGCCATAAATTGCTCTGGGAGGACTGCCTGCTATTAGTGTAGCACTCTCTGCTCTCAAGATGAAGCAGCTGGAGGCTGTGAAATTGGTTAAAATGATTCCCAGAAAAAGAAGGAAAATTGAATATGAAGGAAAAGAGGTCTTCTGCCACCCTCTCAAAAGAGATGGGGCCCAAAGCCCTGGATGTAGGGGACTGGACCATCTTCAGAGGTGAAACTGTCTTCAAGTTTCTGCAATCCAAGGAAGGAGTTTTAAGGCTAAAAACTCAAGGGCACTAGAAAGTAAACTGACTGCAATTCTTGCTACCATTAAACTTTTAGTTTTATAGAGAGGCAATGGAAGGGCCTCAGCCTATGGGGGCAGAGACTACATACAGGATGTATAGAGGGAACAAAAACCGTTGCTTTGGAAATGGTGTTAGCGTTGAAAATGACAGACAGCAAACTAGGGATATAACAGGGGCTTAAGGGAAAGAGTGAAAAGACCCAGTACCATCCCCAAGTTCTAACCCCATAAACTGCTGATGCCACAATGGGAAATAAAAGCTAAGATACAGAATCAAAATGAGGGAGGATCAAGGTACTAGGAAACCCAAGAATGAGAACTAGGCAAGTGGGTGAGCCAGAGATGGATGACTGCTAGAGACCAAGTCCATTTAAAAGCTTTCCTCAGCCCTCTCTCTTTTTTGGGGGGTGAATTTTTAATAATTTTATTGATATATAACTGATATACAACAAATCACAAATATTTAAAATTCATGAATTTTGACATATGTATACAGCCCTGAAATCATCACCATAATCCAGTTAGTGATTATGAACATTATCTGTCACCCCCAAAGTTTCCTCCTGATGTTTTGTGATGCATTTATTTTCCTTCCCTCACCTCCTATATACCACCCCCAGCCCCTGTCACTATCGGTAATTAGACTTTTCTAGAATTTTATATAAATAAAATTGTGAGTATGTACTCTTTTTTGGATGACTTCTTTCACTCAACATAATGATTTTGAGATCTATCCATGTTGTTGTATTGTTACTTTGTTCCTTTTCAATGCTGAATAGTATTCCATAGTTATGTGGAATCAACTATATAGCCATCAACTGTCTATTCATTTACTCATTTATCTAGTCATCTGTACATGGACATTTGAGTTGTTTCCATTTTGAGGTATTACAAATTAAGCTATTATGAACATTCACATACAAAGCTTTGTGTGGACATATTCCTCTTAAGTAAATGCAAATGATGTTTTATTTGATTGGGGTTTGATTTGCTAAACTTTTGTGAAAATTTTTGTGACTATATTCATGAAAGATATTGATATCTAGTTTTCTTTTCTTATAATGTCTTTGCCAGGTAACACTGGCCTAATAAGATGCATTAGGAAATGTCTTCCTCTTCCATTTTTGAAAAACTTTGTATAGAATTAGTATTTTTCTCCCTTAAATAGTTGGTAGAATTCATCAATGAGGCTATTTGGCCTGGAAGGTTTTTGTTGGTCAGTTAGTTTGTTTTGGGGGGAAGGAAGACTTTTAAATCTACAAATTCTATTTCTTTAATAGATACAGGACTATTCAGGTTACCAATTTCTTCTTGAGAAAGATTTGGTAGTTTGAATCATTGTCAGATTTATTGGCATACATTTTTTCATAAATGTTATTATCTTTTTAACGTCTGTTAGAGCTGTAGTGATATCCCTTCATTTATTCATGATATTAGTAATTTTTGTTCTCTCTTTTCTTTCTAATCAGTATGGCTACAGATTTATTTACTTTAAAATATTCCCAAAGAGCCAGCTTTTAACTACCTCAAAGAAGGAGCTCTTAAGCAAGTTTCTAGGACCTTGAACCATTAATTAATCCCTTATCACAAAAGATTCTAGACCCACGTTTAAAGGCACCCACTTACTGATGCAACTAGAGTAACTCAGGTTGTCAAGGAATTATGCTAGAACATAAATTCACCATTCATCTCAGTACAGAGGTCCCCAGCAGGATCAATAGCACTAGCCCTCCTGATACCAAGAAATTCAATTTTTCATTGAGAGTCAAAAATCTACAGGTGTTCTTAGACCAGTGCTTGAGTTCACTGCATACTGCTTTTCTAGGCATGTTGTTGCTCTCTGATGTCCCCTACTCCCCAGTAAGAACCAAATATTAGCACAGCTAACCAAGAAAAAAGAGAGAAGATAAAAATTACCAATATTAGGAATAAAAGAAGAGAGACCCCTCTGATATTAAAAAGATAATTAGGCAATGTTAAAAAACAACTCTATGTCTCAAAATTCAAAAGGTTTGGTAAAGTGGACCAACTCCTTGAAAGACACACATTGCCAAAACTCGCCACAGAAGGAATAGATAAGGATAGTTCTGATAACCTTATATCTATTAAAGAAAATACATTTGTAGTTTAAAACTTGCCCCCAAATAAACCCTATAAAAGACAGTTTCAATGTGACTTCTACTAAATATTTAAAGAAGAAATAACACTATAACTATGCATACTATCTTACACAAAATACAAAAGGAAGGAACATTTCCCAACTTATTTTATGAGACCAGCATTATCCTAAATACAAAACTCAGACAAAGACTGATTTCAAGAAAAGAAAACTATAAACTAATATCTCTCATGAGTTAGATACAAAATGTTAGCACACTGAACCCACCAATAGATAAAAAGGAAAATACATATGACTAAGTGGGGTTCATATTAGGAACATAAGACTGGATCAACACTTAAAAGTCATCAGTATAATAGTAGCTATAATTATTAATACTGTATTATATACTTGAAAGTAGATCTTAAATGTTATCACCACACACACACAAACAATTATGATTATTTATGATGGGAGAGAGATATTAACTAACCTTATTGTGATAATCATTTTGTAATATATACATGTATCTAATCATCACACTGTACACCTTAAATTTACATATTTTATATGTAAATAATATCTCAATACAGCTGGGAAGAAAATAAATCAATATAATTCACCATATTAATAGACTAAATGATAAAAATAGTATGACCATATCAGTAGATGCAGAAAAAGCTTTTGACAAAATTCAACATTGATTCATGATAAAAGTTCTCAGGAAACTAGAAATGGAAGGGAACTTCTTTAACCTAATAAATGGTACCTGCAAAAACTTATACAGGTAACACTATACTTAATGACAAGAGACTGAATGCTTTCCTTCATAAGATTTGGAACAAGGCAAAGATGTCCTCTTTACCTCTCCTGTTCAACATTGTACGTGAGTTCCTAGCTAGTGCAATAAGGTAAGAAAAAGAAATGTATACAGATTTGAGAGGAATAAACAAACTAGTCATAGGCAACATGATTATATATCCAGAAAATCCCACAGAATCTACAAAAACAACTCCTAGAACTAAAAATTGAGTTTAGCAACGTTGCAAGATACAAGCTTAGCATACAGAAGCCAGTTGTATTCCTATGTACAAGCAATGAACAATTGGAACCTGAAATTAAAACAAAACAATGCTATTGACAATAGTACCACCCTCAAAAAGGACTTAGGTATAAATTTAACAAAATATGTACAAGATTTGTATGTGGAAAACTAAAAAACATTTATGAAAGAAATAAAGAGGATCTAAATAAATGGAAAGATATACCATGCTCATGAACTGGAAGACTCAATATTGCTAAGATGTTAATTACATCAAATATGGTCTACAGATTCACTGCAGTCCCAAACAAAATCCCACTCAACTTTTTTGTAGATTTTTATAAGCTTATTCTAAAATTCACATGGAAAGGCAAAGACATTAGAATAGCCAAACAATTTGGGGGGAAAAAAAACATGTTACCTTATTTTAAGACTTACTATTACTATAATACTAGAGTAATCATAATAGTAATTATAGATTAACTGGGATGTTGAGGGAATCCCAGGATGGAATGTAAACTGTGACAAATAAGTTTAACTGTATTACAAATGTATGCCATAACCACACTTAAGGGTGTAGTGAGAAAAGGAGCTGACCTTAAGTAACTTTGGAAACTGCATTTCGACTAGAAGCTTTAAGGCTAAAGACAAAAGAAACTATGCATAAAAACTGAATTATACCTGGTAAATTTGTTTCTCATTGGAGTACAGTTTCACAATTCTAAAATTGCTTTACATGTATATCGAAGATGAACAACTAAGTAAATGGATGGTATATGGTGGGAATCAGGCTCCTCACTATGACAAGGGAAGTGACAGAGAAGAAAGGAAAGTTAAAATGAACCTTACAGTGCTGGTTTTGAAGGCAGAGGCATCAATATGAGCTCATGTATGTATTATACATATGAACTCATCTGTGCTTTCATATATGTATGTATGTATATATATACACATATATACACATGCAGAAACAATTATAGATATACTTGTATTTATTAGTTAGTATACATAAATATATTATGCAGCTCTGTCTGCTGAGAGGGCCTAAAAGCATCCCAGTAGTAATGAATAAACCCAGTGCCCAGATTTTAGTTTCCATGTACCATTTTTGAAGTAAAATCAAACAAAACAGGCATCTTTGAGAAATGATTGATTTCTAGGATTGGGGTGAAGAAAATACAAGAAAGGAGTATCTTGAAGTAACAGAAAGTAAGAAAATTCTCAAAAAATAAAATGATGGGGGGCCTAACAAAGGGACATAGGAATCAACCTGAAAGTATTCCCAACTGCCAAAATCTGAAACAATTTGAGCAACAAAATAATAACAGTATTGGATTATAACTCAAGGCAAATATACATGAGTCCATACTGATATAAATAAAATATTGAATGAATGAAACAAAATGAAAGTGACAAGACACTTCCAAATACATTTATTAATTGCCTATGCCACTCCAGCAGGTGAAATTTAATTTCTTCCTTTCTTGACTTTCCAACTCACTTCAAAGAATAAAGTATGGAAAGGGAGAAATATTAACTATATCATGAAGAAACTTGGCAAATACCACCTTAACCAAGAGATCAAGGCTAACACCACCAGTAATAACATGTGGACATCGTGTACCTCCTGAGAAGATGGGAAGAGAAGGGCACTTCACTTCTGTGGTCTTCCTTCAAAAACCCACAACTTCAGTCTAACTATGAAAAAAAAAAAAAAACAACCTCCAAATCATAGAACATTGAATAAAATACCTGACTAGTACCCTTCAAACCTGTCAAGGTCATTTTAACTTTCCTTTCTTCTCTGTCACTTCCCTTGTCATAGTGAGGAGCCTGATTCCCACCATCTACCATCCATTTACTTAGTTGTTCATCTTCGATATACATGTAAAGCAATTTTAGAATTGTGAAACTGTACTCCAATGAGAAACAAATTTACCAGGTATAATTCAGTTTTTATGCATAGTTTCTTTTGTCTTTAGCCTTAAAGCTTCTAGTTGAAATGCAGTTTCCAAAGTTACTTAAGGTCAGCTCCTTTCCTCACTACACCCTTAAGTGTGGTTATGGCATACGTTTGTGACAAACACAAAGCTGAAATAATTTGTCTCCAACACTACTATACTACAAGAAATGTTAATGAAGTTTCTCAATCTGAAGGAAAATAATACCTGAAGGAAAATGATTTCTTCTTGAAGGAGGAAACCTCATATCTACACACACACACACACACACACACACACACACACACACACACACACACACAGAGGAATCAGAAATGGCAAGTATGTGGGTTAAAAAAAAATAAATTTTCTCACTTCTTAAATTTCTTTAAAGCATATTTGACTGTTTAAACTAAAATATTACCAACGTATTATGGGATTTATATATGTAGAAGTGAAATATATGACAAGAGTGCAAATGAGTATGTAGAAGTATATCGTTTCATACTTAATATTAAATATAATACTATTTGAAGGTGCAGTGTAACAAGTTAAAGACAGATATTATAACACATAGGACAATCACAGAAAACAAAAAAACAAAGAGGCATAACCAGTAATACATTAGAGGAAATAAAATGAAACACTAAAACATAAGCAATTAGGGCAAAAGAAGGCAGAAAAAGAGAACAAAAATCAGATGAAAGAAATAGAAAAGTAGTAGCAAGATGGTAGACATAAGCCAGACAATATATGTAATTAAATTCAATGTAAATACTCAATTATAAGGCAGAGCTTGTCAGAGTGAATAACAGAGCAAGGCCTAACTATCTGATAACTACAAGAAATGACTTGATATACAAAGAAATAGTTAGACTAAAATAAAAAGATGGAGAAATATAACATGCAAACACTAATCTTAAGAAATCTGGAGTATCTATATAAATGTCAGAGAAAGTAGACTTTAGAATAAGGAATATTGCTAAGAGATAAAGAAGGACCATACTGGTTTCCTGTTGCTGCATAACAAATTACCACAAGCCTGGCAGCTTAAAACAATACCCATGTATTAGTTCACATTCTGTACACTAGAAGCCAAGCATGGCTTGGCTGGCTTCTCTAATATCACAAGGCTCAAATTGGCCAGGTTGAGTTTTCATCTGGAAGCTCTGGGGGAAAAAAAAATCTGCTTTTAAGTTCACTCTTGTAGCTGGGAGAATTGAGTTCCTTATGGTTGTATAAAAAAAAAGTTCCCCGTTTCTTTGCTGTCAGCCAGGGGTCTCACTCAGCTCCTAGAGGATACCCTCATTCCTTGATATGTGGTACCCTCCATCTTCAAGCCAGCAAAGGGCACTGAATCCTTCTCATGCTGCAAATTTCAGACTCCTCTTCTGTGACCAGCTGGAGAAGACTTTCTGTTTTTTGTGTTATTAGGTCAGTCTTACCCAGATAATCTCCCCAGTCACAGGTCAATAGTGCCAATAAAACATAACCTAATCCACGGAGTAAAACCCATCACATCAACAGCACTGGAGATTATTCAGGTTATATATACCAGGGGGGAAGGAAATTTTGTGGGTCATCTTAGACTTCTTCCTGTCATAAGGACATTTCATAATGATAAAATAATCAAGTCACCTGGACATAGTAAGACTAAATATGTTTGCATCTAGTAACAGAGCTTTAAGATATATGAGAGAAAAACTAATGGAACTAAAAAAAGTATACAAATTCACAATTGTGGTTATGAATTTCAGCCTTCCTTTCTCAGTGATTAATAGAGCAAAAGGACAGAAAATTAGTTGATACAGAAGACTTGCACAACACTATTAACTAAGTTGACCTAATTGACATTTGTAGAGCACTACTTCCAATGGTTTTAGAAAAGCTATTCTTTTCAAGTTCATGTGGTATAGTCACCACAATAAACTATATGTTGGGCCATAGAATAAGTTTCACCAAATGTAAAAGGATGGAAATTATAGAGTGTATTCTCTGGCTGTAAAGGCATTAAATTAGAAGTCAATAAAACCCCTATTAGAGCAACTCCACCACAACATGGAGACACTCCAACTTGATGTTTGGATGTCAATATGACAGTGATCCTTTGGTATGGTCAAAGAAATATTAATTACTCACACAGTGTAGAAGTCCCGAGGTGAGTGGTGGGGAGGATTGCTCTCTCTGAGTGAAAATCTAGAACAGAGAAAGAATGGATAGTGAGTGTGCAATATTTTATAAAGTGAAATACCTGCTAGTGTAAAGTTTGAAAGAGGTTCCACCCAGCATGAAAAGAGGCAAAAAGGCAGCAAGAGGTCACATGTGCTTGGGGGCCTTGGGCGTGGGTAAGCTTTATCAGGATGCTACAGGAGGCAACAAACACAGGCAAGCAATAAGGTTTAAAGATGGCTAACATTAAATCAAATGTCAATTGGAGTTTGTTTCTTTCATACGGTTATCACCACCCCAAAGAGAAGGAAATTAAACAACAAACGTAAATGATTTTTGGATTAAAGATGCAATCACAGGGAAAATGAGTAAATATTTTGAACTGAATGATAATGAAAATGCAACATATTACTAAGGCAGTGCTTATAGGAAAACTTTTACCTTATCAAAAAAAGAAAGATCTGAAATCAATGACCTAAGCTTCCACTTTAAGAAACTGGAACGAGAAGAGCAAAGCAAGCCCCTGACCATAAAATAAAAGAAATAATAAAGATAAGAGCAGAAATTAACAAATGAGAAAAGAGATATATAATGGGAAAATTAACAAAGTAAAACGTGCTTCTTGGAAAGGATAAATAAAACTGAGAAGCCCTTAGCTAAACTGATCCAGGAATAAAGAACACAAATCACCAATACCAGGAATGAAAAGGTGTTATCACCACAGATCTAAAGACATTAAAAGGCTAATAATATTTTGAATAATTTTATGCCAATAAATTTGACAACCAAGATGAAATGAGGAAAAACCTTGAAAAATACTATTTATAATAATAATTGATACCCCCAAAGGCAAATATTCACAACACATATATCAGACAAAGGACTTGTATCCAGTATATATTTATAGATCTCTTACAACTTATTAGTAAGAAGACAAACTATCCAATTTAAAAATGGGCAAAGGGGGGCTTCCCTGGTGGCGCAGTGGTTGAGAATCCGCCTGCCGATGCAGGAGACACGGGTTCGTGCCCTGGTCCGGGAAGATCCCACATGCCGCGGAGCAACTAAGTCCGTGAGCCATGGCCGCTAGGCCTGCGCGTCCGGAGCCTGTGCTCCGCAACGGGAGAGGCCACAACAGTGAGAGGCCCGCATACTGCAAAAAAAAAAAAAAAAAAAAAAAAAAAATGGGCAAAGGGACTTCACTGGTGGTGCAGTCGTTGAGAGTCCGCCTGCCGATGCGGGGGACACGGGTTCGTGCCCTGGTCCGGGAAGATCCCACATGCCGCGGAGCGGCTGGGCCCGTGAGCCATGGCCGCTGAGCTTGCGCGTCCAGAGCCTGTGCTCTACAACGGGAGAGGCCCCAACAGTGAGAGGCCTGCATACCGCAAAAAAAAAAAAAAAAAAAAAAAAAAAAAGGCAAAGGATTTGAAGGGATCTTTACAAAATAAGATAATTAGTCAATAAGCACATGAAAAGATATACAAAAAGTCATCAGGGAAATGCAAACTAAAACTACAATAATTTACAACTACACACTCAGTAGAATGATTAAACATTTTTAAAGTGACAATTCTAAGTGTTGGAGAAGTTGTGGAGAAACTGGAACTCATATATTGTGGGTGACAAGGTAGAATGGTAAAACCATTTTGGAAAACAGTTTGGCAATTCCTTATAAAGTTAAACACACGCTTACCATACAAGCCAGCAATTCTACGCCTGTTTACCGAAGAGAAGACTTATACATGAATACTGATAGCAGTTTTATTCATAATAAAGCCAGATATTTGCCCCAGACAAGGAGAATTCCTGTCTGATGCTCTTCTCCTCCAAGAATTTAAGAAGCTACTGAAACATGCTGCCTGCTCTCAAACCAGAGGCATCCAAAATCACCACAGCCAGATTTTGCATTTAACAGCCACCCTAAATCCCAGAAACCTGCTCTCACTAATCTCTAGGCAACAAGACTCAGCTTCTGTTCTTCCAAACCTGATTACTTACCTAAGTTCCTATAGCCAACGTGAATCTCTTTCCCTGCACTTTCAAAGAAGCTTCAGCAAAGCCCCAACACCAAGAAGACCATGATAGCAGGATTTCCTTCACCAGATAACTCAGCACCGCAAATGCCAACTCAAGAGCCCATGTGGCTATTCTAATCAGTAGTAAATGGGAAATGCCTGCAAGAGTCTGGAGATGGGCCCAAACTACCCTGTTAGCCAAAGCAGTTGGGAGAAGCATCTAATGATTGCCTTGTAGTAACTCAGAAGGAATCAGTTTGAATCAAGAACTCACCCAAGATGGCGCTCCAAGAAATACTTGAGAAACTGTGGTGGAAACCTCTGTGAATTTGTTGGAGAGTCATGCTCAGGACTTTCAACTGTTCATCCCCAGGTCCTTTCTTGGTATTAGACTGGCACCCCATATGTTCTCTTCTTGCAGCAGTTCCTGAGTCATCTGCTGGCTTCCTCACCTCCTGCTGCTGTCAATAACTAGAGTGGCCATAAAGTTTATCATCCAAACTGGGACACCTGAGAATGTAACGTGGGTGTTATTAATTATTACAATTTGACAACAGGTTTAAACTGGGACTATCCCAGGAAAACCAGGACATACGGTTACTCTAATGATGACTCCTCTGCTCCAAGGAGTTCTCTCTCAAAATTAACTGGAGAGTCACAGTCACCACACCATTCTCTTTGCTGCCCCCACAAAAATGCAAGTAGACTTTTCATTTTAAAGGTTTTATTTCTAGTCATTAGAGGTAAATTGACAATGATAACTAATAAGAGAAAATTAAAAGAATATAAAGTACCTAATTTATGGTCCCTAAATCGCCAAATACACTGAGATGGCAACTAAAATTTCATGAACTTTAGTTTTAGATCTTATTTCTTTTTCTTTATGTAAATGACCACCTATTATTGCAGACACATCACATGTGTATTGTGAAAAATAAGAAAATGTTGACGAACCAAAACTACAAAATAAAACACCTTCACCTAGAAATTACTACTACTGAGTGATGTTGGCAAAAATAGTGGGCTAAGAACCTCAAAATTCTCTCCTCCACAAAAACAATGAAAAACTAGCAAAAATAATCAGAATCAACTTTTTCAGAACTCTGGAAAATAAACAAAGGGTTACAGTAATCCAAAAAGTATTTATTTTTTTTAAAAAAGCTGAATCTCAGTAAGAACTGAGATTTGTATGATAATTTGTATAATAATTTAATTTGCCATATTCCCATGCATTTCTTCTCAGCTCCATAGTTGTCTTGGAAACCAATAGCCCACAATTACAGTGAAAACCAGCAGCCTGGCAGTTATCAGAGGGGCAGAATGGAGTTGGAGCTCCTTCAAAGCTCATTCATAAAGAACTGTCATTATTTGACCTATCTGGTGGTTCCTGGGAGATCCCACTTGCAAGGTTGTCTTTATTTGACTGACTCAGGGTTCATCCAATGCAAAAAACCTTTTCCCCAAGACAACTGTCAAAAACAATTAGAGGTAATTGTTTAACTTCACAGCTGCCTCACTCATTGGATAATGGTTGGGGCAAATAATAGACTAACCAAAAAACTTAAAAGGAAAATTTGACAACGACACCGTAGGGACTGTAAAAATACCTGCACATTCCTGGGAACCTAGAAGGCCACATGCATATATGGAGCTGTGCTCATGCTCAGGGCTGTACACATAATCAGTAAAGACCTTAAGAGTTCATTTTTACTTGAGACCTTGAGTCTCTGTGCAAGCAGGAAGTAAAGGCAAAGGAAGAATTTTCATCTGCCTAGCTGAGTGTTGAAGGCATGTCCCAACATACACAGTGAGCTCCTCTGCAAAGACTGGAAGACTTATTGGTTCCTAGAAATTTCTGTCCTATTATTAGCTGACCACTAAGCTAAGAAATCAGAGATTTCAATATACAGAAAAGAATACAGACTTTACAGAATTTGTTAAGAAAAGTCACTAAACAAGCAATAACAAACAGGAACAGCAATGACAAACCTTGGGGAGGGGAGAGAATCTGATTTACAGATTACATTCCAGATTGCCAATCTGAATTCCAGATTACCATATTATATTATTTTAAATGTCCAGTTTCAGTAAAAAATTTTGAGAAATGAAAATAAGTAGGAACATATGGTCAATACATAGGGGGAAAAAAGCAATCAATAGAAACTCCCTGAAAAAGCCCAGCTGTTGGACTGAGAGGACAAAGATTTAAATCAGCTATTATAAATGTTTAAAAGAATGAACTGAAACCATGTCTAAAAAACTAATGGAAAGTATGAGAACAATATCTCATAAAATAAAAATATCAATAGAGGTAGACATTATATTTGAAAAAACGACCCAAATGAAAATTCTGTGGTTTAAAAGTACTATGATGGAAATGAAAAATTCACTAGAAGGGCTCTAGAACAGATTTGAGCAGGCAGAAGAAAAAAATGTTCAAACTTGAAAATAGTTCAGTTGAGCTTATCCAGTCTGAGGAATAGAAAGAAAAAAGAATGAAGAAATATTTAAAGAATCTTAGAGACCTCTGGGACACCATCAGCAATTCAACAAAAGTTGGAAACTTCAATAACCTACTTTCAATAATGGGTAAAATAATAAGACAGATTAGTACGGAAACAGAAGAGTTAACACTATAAACCAACTAGATCTAATAGATATTTATAGAACACTCCACTCAACAACACTAGAATACACATCATTCTCAAATGCACATGGAACATTCTCCAGCATAGACCATATGTTAGAACATAAAACAAGTCTTAATAAGTTTAAAAGGATAGAAATCATACAAGGTATTTTTCCTGACCAAAAGAGACTAAAATTAGAAATCACGAATGGAAGGAAATTTGGGGAATTCACAAATACTTGGAAATTAAACAACACACCCTTAAGTAACCACCAGGTCAAGGAAGTAACACAAGGGAAATTAGAAAATACAGCTGACCCCTGAACAACACAAGGGTTAGGGGCACTGATCCTCCATGCAGTCAAAGCTCCATGTATAACTTTACAGTCAGCCCTACATATCCTCAGTTCTGCATCCCTATGTTCAACAAACTGCAGATTGTAGAGTACTATACTACATATTTATTGAAAAAAATCCATATATAAGTGGACCTGTGCAGTTTAAACCTGTGTTGTTCAGAGTTAACTGCACTTTGATATAAATGAAAATGAAAGCACAACACACTAAACCTTTTGCAATGCAGTGAAAGCAGTGCTTATATGCAAATGTATAGTTGTGAATTGTTATATTTAAAAAGAAGAAAGTTTTCATGTCAACAACCTAACCTCCCATATTAAGAAACTAGCAAAGGAGAGCAATCTAAACCCACAGCAAACAGAAAGATAGAAATAATAGAGATTAGACCTGAAATAAATGAAATAGAGAATAGAAAAACAATAGAGATAATCAATAAAACCAAAAATTGATTCTTTGAAAAGATCAACAAAATTGAAAAAATATTAGCTAGATTGACCAAGTAAATAAAGATAGAACACTCAAATTACTAAAATCAAGAATTAAAGGCTGACAATATTAGTGACCTCCTAGAAATAAAAATGATTATAAAAAATTCTATGAATAATTGTATGCCAACAAATTAGGTAAGCCTAGATAAGATGCACAAATTCCTAGAGAGACACAAACTATCAAAACTGACTCAAGAATAAATAGAAATTTTGAATAGACCTATAACAAGTAAAGAGATTGAATTAATAATCAAAAACTTCCTACAAAGAAAAGCCCAGAACCACATGGCTTCACCAGTTAATTCTACCCAATGTTTAAAGAGGAATTAACACCAATTCTTCACAAATTGTTGTAAAAAATATAAGAGGAAGGCACACTTCCCAACTCATTCTATGAGGTCATTATTACTCTAATACCAAAACCAGACAAAGATATTCAAAAAAAGAAGACTATTCAGACTATATTACAAAGTTACAGTAATCAAGACACTATGGTACTGGCACAAAAACAGAAATATAGATCAATGAAACAGGATAGAAGGCCCAGAGATAAACCCACACACATATGGTCATCTTATCTTTGATAAAGGAGGAAAGAATGTACAATGGAGAAAAGACAGCTTCTTCAATAAGTGGTGCTGGGAAAACTGGACAGCTACATGTAAAAGAATGAAATTAGAACACTTCCTAACACCATACACAAAAATAAACTCAAAATGGATTAAAGACCTAAATGTAAGGCCAGACACTATCAAACTCTTAGAGGAAAACATAGGAAGAACACTCTATGACATAAATCACAGCAAGGTCCTTTTCGACTCACCTCTTAGAGAAATGAAAATAAAAACAAAAATAAACAAATGGGACCTAATGAAACTTAAAAGCTTTTGCACAGCAAAGGAAAACATAAACAAGACGAAAAGACAACCCTCAGGATGGGAGAAAATATTTGCAAATGAATCAATGGACAAAGGATTAATCTCCAAAATATACAAGCAGCTCATGCAGCTCAATACCAAAAAAACAAACAACCCAATCCAAAAATGAGCAAGAAGACCTAAATAGACATTTCTCCAAAGAAGATATACAGATTGCCAACAAACACATGAAAGGATGCTCAACATCACTAATCATTAGACAAATGCAAATCAAAACCTCAGTGAGGGGAGACAGAGAAGATGGCTGAAGAGTAAGACGCGGAGATCACCTTCCTCCCCACAGATACATCAGAAATACATCTACATGTGGAACTGCTCCTATAGAATACCCACGGAACGCTGGCAGAAGACCTCAGACCTTCCAAAAGGCAAGAAACTCCCCACGTACCTGGGCAGGGCAAAAGAAAAAAGAACAAACAGAAACAAAAGAATAGGGACGGAACCTGCATCAGTGGGAGGGAGCTGTGTAGGAGGAAAGGTTTCCACACACTAGAAGCACCTTCACGGGAGGAGACTGCAGGTGGCAGAGGGGGAAGCTTTGGAGCCACGGAGGAGAGCTTAGTAACAGGATGCGGAGGGCAAAGCAGAGAGATTCCCGCACGGAGGATCAGTGCCGACCAGCACTCACCAGCCCGAGAGGCTTGTCTGCTCACCCGCCGGGACGGGCGTGGGCTGGGAGCTGAGGCTCGGGCTTCGGTTGGATCGCAGGGAGACGTCTGGCGGCGCGACCATAGCCTGAAGGGGTTAGTGCACCACGGCTAGCCGGGAGGGATTCTGGGAGAAGTCTGGAGCTGCCGAAGAAGCCAGAGACCTTTTCTTCCCTCTTTGCTTCCTGGGGCGCGAGGAGAGGGGATTAAACGCACCGCTTAAAGGAGCTCCAGAGACGGGCGCGGAGCTGCCAAACAGACAAGAAACTTTTTCTTACCTCTGTTTTCTGGTGCAAGAGGAGAGGGGATTAAGAGCGCCGCGAAAAGGAACTCCAGAAACGGGCACGAGCCGCGTCTGTCGGCGCGGACACCAGAGACGGGCGTAGGATGCTAAGGCTGCTGCTGACGCCTCCAAGAAGCCTGTGTGTGAGCACAGGTCACTCTTCACACCTCCCCTCCCGGGAGCCTGTGCAACCCGCCTCTGCCGGGGTCCTGGGATCCAGAGACAGCTTCCCCGGGAGAACGCGCGGCGCGCCTCGGGCTAGTGGAGCGTCACGTCGGCCTCTGCCGCTGCGGGTTGGCCCCGCATCCATGCCCCTCCCTCCCCCCCAGCCTGAGTGAGCCAGAGCTCCCGAATCAGCTGCTCCTTTAACCCCGTCCTGTCTGAGCAAAGAGCAGACGCCCTCGGATGACCTATGCGCAGAGGCGGGGCCAAATCCAAAGCTGAACACCAGGAGCTGTTCGAACAAAGAGGAGAGGGGGCGGTCTCTCCCAGCAGCCTCAGAAGCACCGGATTAAAGCTCCACAATCAGCTTGAAGGGCCCTGCATCTGCGGAATACCTGAATAGACAGCAAATCAACCCAAATTGAGGAGGTGGACTTTGGGAGCAAGATATATTATTATTTCCCCCTTTTTCGCTTTTTGTGAGTGTGTATGTGTGTGCTGCTGTGTGAGATTTTGTCTGTATAGCTTTGCTTTCACCATTTGTCCTAGGGTTCTGACCGTCCCGGTTTTTTTTAAATAAAATTTTTCTTCTTAATAATTATTTTTTATTTTAATAACTTTATTTTATCTTCTTTCTTTCTTCCTTCCTTTCTTTCTTCTTTCTTTCTTTCTTCCCTCCTTTCTTCCTTCCTTTCTTTCTCCCTACCTCCCTTCCTCCCTCCCTTAATTCCTTCCTTCCTTTCTTCCTCCCTTCCTTCCTCCCTTTCTTCCTCTCTTCCTTCCATCCTTCCTTCATTTCTTCCTTCCTTCCTTCCTTTCTTCCTTTCTTCCTTCCTTCCTTCCTTTCTTCCTTCCTTCCTTTCCTTTCTATTTTTTCTCCCTTTTATTCCGAGCTGTGTGGAATAAAGGCTCTTGGTGCCCCAGCCAGGCGTCAGGGCTGTGTCTCTCAGATGGGAGAACCAACTTCAGGACACTGGTCCACAAGAGATCTCCCAGCTCCACGTAATATTAAAAGGCGAAAATCTCCCAGAGATCTCCATCTCAACACCAAGACCCAGCTTCACTCAACGACCAGCAAGCTACAGTGCTGGACACCCTATGCCCAACAACTAGCAAGACAGGAACACAGCCCCATCCATTAGCAGAGAGGCTGCCTAAAATCATAATAAGGCTACCGACATCCCAAAACACGCCACCAGACGTGGAACTGCCCACCAGAAAGACAAGATCCAGCCTCATCCACCAGAACACAGGCACTAGTCCCCTCAACCAGGAAACCTACTCAACCCACTGAACCAACCTTAGCCACTGAGGACAGACACCAAAAACAACGGGAACTATGAACCTGCAGCCTGCGAAAAGGAGACCCCAAACACAGTAAGATAAGCAAAATGAAAAGACAGAAAAACACACAGCAGATGAAGGAGCAAGGTAAAAACCAACCAGACCTAACAAATGAAGAGGAAATAGGCAGTCGACCTGAAAAAGAATTCAGAATAATGATAGTAAAGATGATCCAAAATATTGGAACTAGAATAGACAAAATGCAAGAAACATTTAACAAGGACCTAGAAGAAATAAAGATGAAGCAAGCAACAATGAGCAACACAATAAATGAAATTTAAAATACTCTAGATGGGATCAATAGCAGAATAACTGAGGCAGAAGAACGGATAAGTGACCTGGAAGATAAAATAGTGGAAATAACTACAACAGAGCAGAATAAGGAAAAAAGAATGAAAAGAACTGAGGACAGTCTCAGAGACCTCTGGGACAACATTAAACGCACCACCAGGGCTTCCCTGGTGGCACAGTGGTTGAGAATCCGCCTGCCAATGCAGGGGACATGGGTTCGAGCCCTGGTCCGGGAAGATCCCACATGCCACAGAGCAACTAAGCCCGTGCACCACAACTACTGAGCCTGCGCGTCTGGAGCCTGTGCTCTGCAATGGGAGAGGCCACGACAGTGAGAGGCCCGTGCACCGCGATGAAGAGTGGCCCCCACTCGCCACAACTAGAGAAAGCCTGCGCACAGCAACGAAGACCCAATGCAGCCAAAGATAAATCGATAAATAAATAAATTAATTTTTTAAAAAATGCACCACCATTCAAATTATAGGGGTCCCAGAAGAAGAGGAGAAAGAGAAAGGGACTGAGAAAATATTTGAAGAAATTGAAAACTTCCCTAATATAGGAAAGGAAATGGTCAATCAAGTCCAGGAAGCACAGAGAGTCCCATAAGGATAAATCCAAGGAGAAACACGCCAAGACACCTATTAATCAAACTATCAAAAATTAAATACAAAGAAAACATGTTAAAAGCAGCAAGGGAAAAACAACAAATAACACAAAAGGGAATCCCCATAAGGTTAACAGCTGATCTTTCAGCAGAAACTCTGCAAGCCAGAAGGGAGTGGCAGGACATATTTAAAGTGATGAAGGAGAAAAACCTACAACCAAGATTACTCTACGCAGCAAGGATCTCATTCAGATTTGATGGAGAAATTAAAACCTTTACAGACAAGCAAAAGCTGAGTTCAGCACCACCAAAGCAGCTTTACAACAAATGCTAAAGGAACTTCTCTAGGCAAGAAACACAAGAGAAGGAAAAGACCTACAACAACAAACCCGAAACAAGTAAATGATAGTAGGAACATACATATTGATAATTACCTTAAATGTAAATGGATTAAATGCTCCCACCAAAAGACACAGACTGGCTGAATGGATACAAAAACAAGACCCATATATATCCTGTCTACAAGAGACCCACTTCAGACCTAGAGACACATACAGACTGAAAGTGAGGGGATGGAAAAAGATATTCCATGCAAATGGAAATAAGAAGAAAGCTGGAGTAACAATTCTCATATCAGACAAAATAGACTTTAAAATAAAAACCATTACAAGAGACAAAGACGGACACTACATAATGATCAAGGGATCGATCCATGAAGAAGATATAACAATTGTAAATATTTATGCACCCAACATAGGAGCACCTCAATACATAAGGCAAATGCTAACAGCCATAAAAGGGCAAATCGACAGTAACACAATCATAGTAGGGGACTTTAACACCCCACATTCACCAATGGACAGATCATCCAAAATGAAAATAAATAAGGAAACACAAGCTTTAAATGATACATTAAATAAGATGGACTTAATTGATATTTATAGGACATTCCATCCAAAAACAACAGAATACACATTTTTCTCAAGTGCTCATGGAACATTCTCCAGGATAGATCATATCTTGGGTCACAAATCTAGCCTTGGTAAATTTAAGAAAATTGAAATCGTATCAAGTATATTTTCTGACCACAACGCTATGAGACTAGATATCAATTACAGGAAAAGATCTGTAAAAAATACAAACACATGGAGGCTAAACAATACACTACTTAATAACGAAGTGATCACTGAAGAAATCAAAGAGGAAATTTAAAAATACCTAGAAACAAATGACAATGGAGACACGACGACCCAAAACCTATGGGATGCAGCAAAAGCAATTCTAAGAGGGTAGTTTATAGCAATACAATCCTACCTTAAGAAACAGGAAACATCTCTAATAAACAACCTAACTTTGCACCTAAAGCAATTAGAGAAAGAAGAACAAAAAAACCCCAAATTTACCAGACGGAAAGAAATCATAAAGATCAGATCAGAAATAAATGAAAAAGAAAGGAAGGAAACGATAGCAAAGATCAATAAAACTAAAAGCTGTTTCTTTGAGAAGATAAACAAAATTGATAAACCATTAGCCAGACTCATCAAGAAAAAAAGGGAGAAGACTCAAATCCACAGAATTAGAAATGAAAAAGGAGAATTAACAACAAGCACTGCAGAAATACAAAAGATTATGAGAGATTACTACAAGCAACTCTATGCCAATAAAATGGACAACCTGGAAGAAATGGACAAATTCTTAGAAATGCACAACCTGCCAAGACTCAACCAGGAAGAAATAGAAAATATGAACAGACCAATCACAAGCACTGAAATTGAAACTGTGATTAAAAATCTTCCAACAAACAAAAGCCCAGGACCAGATGGCTTCACAGGCGAATTCTATCAAACATTTAGAGAAGAGCTAACACCTATCCTTCTCAAACTCTTCCAAAAGTTAGCAGAGGGTGGAACACTCCCAAACTCATTCTATGAGGCTACCATCACCCTGATACCAAAACCAGACAAAGACGTCACAAAGAAAGAAAACTACAGGCCAATATCACTGATGAACATAGATGCAAAAATCCTCAACAAAATACTAGCAAACAGAATCCAACAGCACATTAAAAGGATCATACACCATGATCAAGTGGAGTTTATCCCAGGAATGCAAGGATTCTTCAATATACGCAAATCAATCAATGTGGTACACCATATCAACAAACTGAAGGAGAAAATCCATATGATCATCTCAATAGATGCAGAGAAAGCTTTTGGCAAAATTCAACACTCATTTATGATAAAAACACTGCAGAAAGTAGGCATAGAGGGAACTTTCTTCAACATAATAAAGGCCATATATGACAAACCCACAGCCAATATTGTTCTCAATGGTGAAAAACTGAAACTATTTCCACTAAGATCAGGAACAAGACAAGGTTGCCCACTCTCACCACTCTTATTCAACATAGTTTTGGAAGTTCTAGCCACAGCAATCAGAGAGGAAAAAGAAATAAAAGGAATCCAAGTTGGAAAAGAAGAAGTAAAGCTGTCACTGTTTGCAGATGACATGATACTATACATAGAAAATCCTAAGGATGCTACCAGAAAACTACTAGAGCTAATCAATGAATTTGGTAAAGTAGCAGGATACAAAATTAATGCACAGAAATCTCTGGCATTCTTGTACACTAATGATGAAAAATCTGAGAGTGAAATTAAGAAAACACTCCCATTTACCACTGCAACAAAAAGAATAAAATATCTAGGAAAAAACCTACCTAAGGAGACAAAAGACCTGTATGCAGAAAATTATAAGACACTGATGAAAGAAATTAAAGATGATACAAATAGATGGAGAGATATACCATGTTCTTGGATTGGAAGGATCAACATTGTGAAAATGACTCTACTACCCAAAGCAATCTACAGAGTCAGTGCAATCCCTATCAAACTACCACTGGCATTTTTTACAGAACTAGAAGGAAAAATTTCACAATTTGTATGGAAACACAAAAGACCCCGAATAGCCAAAGCAATCTTGAGAAAGAAAAATGGAGCTGGAGGAATCAGGTCCCTGACTTCCGACTATACTACAGAGCTACAGTAATCAAGACAGTATGGTACTGGCACAAAAACAGAAATATAGGTCAATGGAACAGGATAGAAAGCCCAGAGATAAACCCACACACATATGGTCACTTTATATTTGATAAAGGAGGAAAGAATATACAGTGGAGAAAAGACAGCCTCTTCAATAAGTGGTGCTGGGAAAACTGGACAGGTACATTAAAAAATATGAAATTAGAACATTCCCTAACACCATACACAAAAATAAACTCAAAATGGGTTAAAGACCTGAATGTAAGGCCAGACACTATCAAACTCTTAGAGGAAAACATAGGCAGAACACTGTATGACATAAATCACAGCAAGATCCTTTTTGACCTACCTCCTAGTGAAATGGAAATAAAAACAAAAATAAACAAATGGGACCTAATGAAACTTAAAAGCTTTTGCACAGCAAAGGATACTGTAAACAAGACCAAAAGACAACCCTCAGAATGGGAGAAAATAGTTGCAAATGAAGCAACTGACAAAAGATTAATCTCCAAAATTTATAAGCAACTCATGCAGCTCAATAACAAAAAAACAAACAACCCAGTCCAAAAATGGGCAGAAGAACTAAATAGACATTTCTCCAAAGAAGATATACAGATTGCCAACAAACACATGAAAGAATGCTCAACATCATTAATCATTAGAGAAATGCAAATCAAAACTACAATGAGATATCATCTCACACCGGTCAGAATAGCCATCATCAAAAACTCTAGAAACAATAAATGCTGGAGAGGGTGTGGAGAAAAGGGAACCCTCTTGCACTGTTGATGGGAATGTAAATTGATACAGCCACTATGGAGAACAGTATGGAGGTTCCTTAAAAAACTACAAATAGGGGCTTCCCTGGTGGCATGGTGGTTGAGAGTCCACCTGCCGATGCAGGGGACACTGGTTCATGCCCCGGTCTGGGAATATCCCACATTCCGTGGAGCAGCTAGGCCCATGAGCCATGGCTGCTGAGCCTGTGTGTCCGGAGCCTGTGCTCCATAATGGGAGAGGCCACAACAGTGAGAGGCCCACGTACCTGAAAAAAAAAAAAAACACAAAAAAAACTACAAATAGAACTACCATATGACCCAGCAATTTCGGTACTGGGCATATACCCTGAGAAAACCATAATTCAAAAAGAGTCATGTACCAAAATGTTCATTGCACCTCTATTTACAATAGTCAGGACATGGAAGCAACCTTAGTGTCCATCAACAGATGAATGGATAAAGAAGATGTGGCACATATATAAAATGGAATATTACTCAGCCATAAAAAGAAATGAAACTGAATTATTTGTAGTGAGGTGGATGGACCTGGAGTCTGTCATACAGAGTGAAGTAAGTCAGAAGGATAAAAACAAATACCATATGCTAACACATATATATGGAATCTAAGAAAAAAAAATGTCATGAAGAGATTAGTGGGGGGATGGGAATAAAACACAGACCTACTAGACCATAGACTTGAGGATATGGGGAGGGGGAAGGGTAAGCGGTGACGATGTGAGAGAGTGGCAGGGACATATACACACTACCAAATGTAAATTAGATAGCTAGTGGGAAGCTGCCGCATAGCACAGGGAGTTCACCTCTGTGCTTTGTGACCACCTAGAGGGGTGGGATAGGGAGGGTGGGATGGAGGGAGACGCAAGTGGGAAGAGATATAGGAACATGTGTATATGTATAACTGATTCACTTTGTTATAAAGTAGAAACTAACACACCATTGTAAAACAGTTATACTCCAATAAAGATGTTTTTTTAAAAAAAGATGTGGCACATATATACTATGGAATATTACTCAGCCATAAAAAGAAGTGAAACTGAGCTATTTGTAGTGAGGTGGATGGACCTGGAGTCTGTCATACAGAGTGAAGTAAGCCAGAATGAGAAAAACAAATACCGTATGCTAACACATATATATGGAATCTAAGAAAAAAAAAAATGTCATGAAGAGCCTAGGGGTAGGACAGGAATAAAACACAGACCTACTAGAGCATGGCCTTGAGGATATGGGGAGGGGGAAGGGTAAGCTGTGATAAAGAGAGAGAGTGGCATGGACATACATACACTACCAAACGTAGGGTGGATAGCTAGTGGGAAGCAGCTGCATGGCACAAGGAGATCAGCTAGGTGGTTTGTGACCACCTAGTGGGTTGGGATAGGGAGGGTGGGAAGGAGGGAGATGCAAGGGGGAAGAGATATGGGAACATATGTATATGTATAACTGATTCACTTTGTTGTAAAGCAGAAACTAACACACCATTGTAAAACAATTATACTCCGATAAAGATGTTAAAAAAAAAAAAAAAAACTACAGTGAGGTATCACCTCACACCAGTTAGAATGGCCATCATCAAAAAACCTACAAACAGTAAATGCTGGAGAGGGTGTGGAGAAAAGGGAATCCTCTTGCACTGTTGGGGGGAATGTAAATTGATACAGCCACTATGGAGAACAGTATGGAGGTTCCTTAAAAAACTAAAAATAGAACTACCATATGACCCAGCAATCCCACTACTGGGCATATATCCTGAGAAAACCATAATTCAAAACGAGTCATGTACCACAATATTCATTGCACCTCTATTTACAATAGTCAGGACATGGAAACAACCTAAGTGTCCATCAACAGACAAATGGATAGAGAAGATGTGGCACATATATACAATGGAATATTACTCAGCCATAAACAGAAATGAAATTGAGTTATTTGTAGTGAGGTGGATGCGCCTAGAATCTGTCATACAGAGTGAAGTAAGTCAGAAAGAGAAAAACAAATCCGTATGTTAACACATATATATGGAATATTTTAAAAATGGTTCTGATGAACCTAGGGGCAGGACAGGAATAAAGACGTAGACGTAAAGAATGGACTTGAGGACATGGGGAGTGGGGAGGGTAAGCTGGAAATGAAGTGAGAGAGTATCAGTGACATATATACACTACCAAATGTAAAATAGATAGCTAGTGGGAAGAAGCCGCATAGCACAGGGAGATCAGCTCTGTGCTTTGTGACCACCTAGAGGGGTGGGGTAGGGACGGTGGGAGGGACATGCAAGGAGAGGGGATATGGGGATACATGTATATGTATAACTGATCCACTTTGTTATACAGCAGAAACTAACACAATATGGTAAAGCAATTATACTCCAATAAAGATGTTAAAAAATAAAGAAAAGGAAACTAAAGATCAATATCCCTTAAGAACTTAGACACAAAAGTTCTCAATAAATACCAGAACACTGAATTTTGTAAGATATAAGAAAGCTTATACACTATGACAGAATATAAGTTTGGTTCAACATATGAAAACAAATGTAATACATTATATTAATAGAATGAAGCACAATACCATATGATCATCTCAATAGACATCAAAACAAGCATTTGACAAATGTCAACACCCTTTTATGATTTAATAAACCCCAAAAAGTATAAATAGAACTCCCTCAATCTGATAAAGGGCATGTACAAAAACTCCACAACAGATATCATACTTAATGGTGAAAGACTGAAAGCTTTTCTCCCTAAGATCAGGAACAAGACAAGTGTGTCTGCTCTTTACACTTCTAATCAACATGGTACTGGAGGTTCTAGCCAGGGCAATGAAGCAAAAACAAACAAAAAAAACCTTTGTGCTTCAAAGCATGCCGTTAAGAAAGTTAAAGAAACCACCCACAGAATGGAAGAAAACCTTGCCCGTCATATGTATGATCAGGGTCTGGTATCCAGGATATTTATCCAGTCAAAGAACTCTTACAATTCATCAATAAAAAGACAAATAACCTAATTTTTAAATTGCCAAAAGAACATGAATAGACATTTCTACAAAGAAGATACACAAATGGCCAATAAACATATGAAAAGATGCTCAACATCATTAGCCATCAGGGAAATGAAAATCAAATGACATACCACTTCATACACAGTAAGATGGCTCTGATAAAAAAAAATATGGACAATAACAAGTATTGGCAAGGATATGGAGAAATTGGAACCCTCATACATTGCTGGTGGGACTGTAAAATGGTACAGCCCCTTTAGAAAACAGTTCGGCATTTCCTCAAAAAGTTAAAGTTACCATACGACCAACAATTCTGCTCCTAGGGATATATCCAAAAGAACTGAAAACATATGTTTACACAAAAACTTGTACACAAATGTTCATATCAGCATTATTCATAATAACCAAAAGGTTAAAACAACCCAAGTGTCCATCAACTGATGAATGGATAAACACAATGTGGTATATCCATACAGTGGAATATTTTTTCAGCCATAAAAAGGAATGAAGTACTAATACATGCTACAATATGGATGAGCTTTGAAAACATGCTAAGTGAATGAAGCCATACACAAAAGGCTACATATTGTATGATTCCATGTATATGCAATATTCATAAGTAAATTCATAGAGACAAAGTAGATTATTGTTTGCCAGAGGTGAAGAAAGGGGGATATATGGAGAGATTACTAATGGGTATGGGGCTTCTTTTGGGGGTAATGAAAATGTTTTGGAACTATATAGTGATGATAGAGACACAAGCTTGTGACTGTAGTAAAATCTTCTGAACTGTATACTCTAAAAGGATGAATTTTACAGTATACAAATTTTATCTCAATAAAAAAGATATGCTACTGCTAATACCCACATTAGTATCTTTTTGAATCTTTCTCTATGCTTATATGTAATATGTAATGTTTTAACCAAAATGACATATTACTAGATATACTCTTTGAAACCTTCTTTTTCAGTCACCTTGCCCTTTCTGTAAGTTTCATTTCATCTACTACTCAATCCGTATTCCAATTTCCCCATTTGTTTAAAAAACGTTCTTTACCGTTGGTTTGCCCAAATCAGTAACCAATCCAGGACCATATATTACATCTTGTTTGATGTCCCTTAAGTCTCTTTGAACATAGCACAGTTCCTTTTCCATGGCACTGACTGTTTAAGAGGCCAGGTCAGTTGTCTTGCAGAGTATCCTACTGTCAGGATTTGTCTGGTTGCTTCCTCATGGTATTTTTCCACTTGTTCCTCCATCTCCTGTTTTTCATATAAAATAAAACTTATATCTAAACTATTTATTCAAGTTAAATATATTTGGATAGAACGTGTCATAGGTTATATTGTATACTCTATATGGAGTCACATCATAGGACACATAACATCTGGTTGACTGTCTATTAGGAACGCTGAGACTGATCTCAGGATATAAGAGTGATGACAGCCTGACCCCTTTGCTATACGGTTTTTCCACCTTGCTGTCTGTGGTGTGTTGCTTTGGTGCTATCAGCTCCCCAAACTCATTCACCAAACAGTCTTTTAAAACTAACTGAAGCACCTTGCCTGAATCAATATTTTCATTAGAGCTTCCCAACTATTGCTTTCATTATTGTATAATTCCTTCTACATTGATTTGCTGGCATTCTTCTGGTAGCACTTTCCCTCATCTGCTAGGGCTACTTGCTTACCTTGAAATACAGTTCCAACTGGAAAGGGAGGATAAATGCTTAATTCCTCCTATTTAATTAAAAAATTTTAGGGTTTTTTCCCTTAGTGTTCACCAACCCCACCTTCCTTTCCTCTACTTTCTATAGAGCTTTCCTTCTGCCTGAATATGTATTCAAGGCCTCTCTGCAGCCCAGCATTGATCCATTTGGCATTTCCTCTCAGAAGCCCCATTAACTTAGCCCATAACTTTTCCTAGAACTCAAAAAACCCCACAGAATACCCATAGGACTACCAAATTCATTAGTTGAGGCCCTAGACCTACAGAAATTGTCCAAGCATCCATTTCAACAAGACTAACTCAACCAGGTTGTCTCCTTTTCCATCTTCAATGCTAATGCCTGAGTCCTTGACAGGGTAAGCCCTGGCCAGACTCACATCAACTCTAACTATGTTCTCTGAAAGTATTTTGCCTAATCTCTGGCCTTTGGAAATGATTACTAAGATAAATAAACACATTGGCAAGGAATCGTGGTATGGGAAGATGAGAACTGTATCATCAGCAGAGGCCAGATTTTTGAAGAGGAGAGAAAGTCCTGACAATAGACCCTGAGTATCAGTATGGACTGTGGGTCCAAAAGCACTTTTCTTCTATGAGGAAGGTGTAAGTCTGAAGCAAGATGGACTCAAACCTGGAGGAGCTATGGCTGACTTGTGATACTTTGTCCTCAGCTCATGCTGAGTGAGGGTGCAAACAAAGGGGAACAGGACCTTGCTGGCAGTCTCAGCAAAAGCTGGGATAATGAGCACCTCTGCAGCCCCCAGGGGCTATGAATGGACTGATCTATAAACCAGAACACCAATGCATTTATATACAAAGAGGATGCTCCTTGCCAAAGAGACCAGATGTTCATGCTGACTGGTCATCGCATTCTCTCCTGTTGGAAAATCTATATGGAAAGCCAAATTATAATCAAGAGGTTGTTTGTGAGCATGAAATCAGAACAAAAGCAGGGAATTGGATGAGCTCTGTGGCATCAATAGGGATATAGGGTGGACTGCATATTTGTGTCAAATGGTCAAAAAACAACTCTTTCCCTTGACAGGGCTGGAGACATAATGACAAATGTTTGTTCCTTGGCTTCACTTTTCAGCACTCCCTACAGACCACCCCCCGTCTGCTCACATATTCTTTCTTCAGCTGTTAAGGCCATTGATTAGGTTACAGCTTTGCTCCACATTCCATCATGCCTTGATTAAATTTCCAGGCACTGCTACATCCTGTTTCTTAGGATGACATTTGCAGACATTTATTCACATTCATTGTGTGTGGATTTCACTAGTTTAACAATCAAAGGCTGATATTATTTACCAGTTTAGAGGACACTTTAGAACTGTGCCCTATGTACTGATATACTAGACAGCAGAAAAAAAGGTTGAAAATGCTCAGTGTGATAAAGGGGGAGCCTTCCTCTGGTTTGGTCTCCCATGTATCTTCATGAGCACTGTCACAGAATTTCATTAATTTGACAAATATTTATTGCTTGCCACCATATGCCAGAACCATCCCAGGCACTAGGACTATAAAGAATGAGACATGCTATCCCTGCATTCAAGGAGCTGATAAGGTAGTGAAGGAGGCAGGCAAAGAAATCACCCATCACAGCACAGCATGATAGACACAGGGTTCCATGGAACCATTTTGAAAAAGCACCTCCTGAAGTCTGGGATGAGGGTAGGAGTTAGTCAGGGAAGGCTGCCAGAAAGAGGTGATTTCCTTCTTTATCCCAAAGGGATAGTGAAGAGTGAAAAAAGGATTTTTCAAACAGAAAGAATAGCAAGCACAAAGACTCATGGCATACTTGAAGCCATTCTGTATGGTAAGAGATTGGGCTGAAATGGTAAGCAAAAAACAGAATTTCAAAGGTCTTGTGTGTCACTCTAAAAGAGTGGATATATGTATATGTATAACTGGTTCACTTTGCTGTACAGCAGAAACTAACACAGCATTGTAAATCAACTACAGTCCAATAAAAATGAATTTAAAAAATTTTAAAAAATAAAATAAAGAATATAGACTTGATCATAAGACTATGGAAAATCACTGAAGGGTTCTAAAGTCTACTTTGTCTAAAATTAACATAGCCAGTCCAGCTGTTGTTTTGTTTTTATTGTGGCAAAATATATATAAAAGAAAGCTTACCATTTTAGACATTTTAAAGTACGTGTATACCATATTTTGTTTATCCATTCATCATTTGATGGGCACTTGGGTTGTTTCTACCTTTTGACTAGTGTGAATAATGCCAGTATGAACATTGGTATACAAGTATCTGTTTGGGTTCCTGTTTTCAATTATTTTGGGTAAATACCCAGGAGTGGAATTGCTGAGTCTTATGGTAATTCTATGTCTAAGTTTTTGAAGAACCATCGACTATTTTTGCATAGCAGCTGAACCATTTTACCTTCCCACTTGCAATGCACAAGCATTCCAATCCACATCCTCACCAACACCTGTTTTCCATTTCTTTTAAAAAAATAGCCATCCTGGGCTTCCCTGGTGGCGCAGTGGTTGAGAATCCGCCTGCCGATGCAGGGGACACGGGTTCGTGCCCCGGTCCGGGAAGATCCCACGTGCCGCGGAGTGGCTGGGCCCGTGAGCCATGGCCGCTGAGCCTGCGCGTCTGGAGCCTGTGCTTCGCAACGGGAGAGGCCACAACAGTGAGAGGCCCGCATATCACAAAAAAAAAAAAAAAAAAAAAAAAAAAAAAAAAAAAATAGCCATCCTGCTGGTTACAAAGTGGTACCTCATTGTAGTTTTGATTTGCTTTTCTCTAATAACTAATGATGTTGAACATCTTTTCATGTGCTTATTGGCTATTTGTATATCTTCTTTGCAGAAATGTCTTTTCAAGTCTTTGCCCTTTTTTAATTGGGTTGTTTCTTTTGTTGTTGCTGTTGTTGAGTTTTAGGAGTTCTTTATATATTCTGGATATTAATCCCTTATCAGAAGTATGATTTGCAAATATTTTCTTCCTTTCTCTTTACAGTAGTATCCTTCAAAGCACAAATGTTTTAATTTTGTCAAAGATCAATTATTTTTTTTGTTGCCTGAGCTCTTGGTGTCATATTTAAGAAAGCATTGCCAAGTCCAATGAAAATATTTGCCTTTTAATTGGGATGTTTATAGAAGGGGTTGGCTATAAATGTTTTCTGTAAAGGGCCAGATAGTAAGTATTTCAGGTTTCCAAGTCATCCAGTCTCTGTTATAAATGCTTGACTCTGCCATTGTAATGAGAAAGGAGCCATAGGTAATGCATAAATTAATGGGTATGACTGTGGTCCAATGAAACTTATTTTACAAAAACAGGCAGCAGGCTAAATTTGAGCTGAGGGCCATAGTTTACTGACTCCTGATATAGACTATTTATATTTGTTTTAACTATTGGTATGGTTGGATTTAAACCTAACATCTTACTATTCATATCCTATTTGTCCCATTTATTCTTTATTCTTTTTTTCTGGCTTCTTTGGAGTAGCAGTATTTTTATTCATCCATTTTAACTCCATTATTGTCTTGTTATTCATGACTTTTTAAGTGGTTGCTCTAAGGTTTATAATATACATCCTAAGCTCATTATACTCTACCTTGAAATAAGATACCAATTCATGTTTAGTTTAAGATCCTTGCAACAGTACACCTCAATTTCCTCTCCTAACCTTTGTGCTGTTGTTGTCATCTTTTTTTAATAAATTTATTTTATTTATTTATTTATTTTTGGCTGCATTGGGTCTTTGTTGCTGTGCGTGGGCTTTCTCTAGTTGCGGAGAGTGGGGGCTACTCTTCATTGTGGTGTGCAGGCTTCTCATTGCCGAACATGGGCTCTAGGCACGCAGGCGTCAGTAGTTGTGGGACTCGGGCTCCGTAGTTGTGCTTGCGGGCTCTAGAGTGCAGGCTCAGTAGTTGTGGTGCACGGGCTTCGTTGCTCCCTGTGTGTCTGGGACTCTGTGCTAGTCAGGGTTCTCCAGAGAAACAGAACCAGTATAAATACATACAGATACAAATGTATATCTATATCTATCTGTCTATACATCTAAGAGAGAGAAAGATTTATTTTAAGGAATTGGCTGTCACAATTATGGAGGCTGGCAAGTCCAAAATCTGCAGGGTAAGCTGGCAGACTAGAGCCCCAGAGAAGAGCTGATGTTATAACTCAGGTCTAAAGGCTGTCTGCTGGCAGAATTCCCTCTTCCTCGGGGGACCTCAGTCTTATTCTTTTAAGATCTTCATCTGATTGAATAAGTCCCACCCACATGATGGAGGGCAATCTGCTTTATTCAATGCCTACTGATTTAAATGTTACTCTCATTAAAAAACAAAACAAAACAGGGACTTCCCTGGCAGTCCAGTGGTTAAGACTCCATACTTCCACTGCAGGGGATGCAGCTTCGATCCCTGGTCTGGGAACTAAGATCCCATAAGCCGCACAATGCAGCCACAAAAACAACAAAACAAAACCTTTTCAGAAACATCCAGAATAGTGTTTGACCAAATATCTGGATACCGTGCCTAGTGAAGTTGACACATAAAATTAAACAACACAGGCTCCCAGTTATTCTAAACTGATCTGCTAGTCGAAACTCAGCATTTAGGAATTAGTGAAAATTATAGCTGATTTCTTCTTACCCACTTCTATGGCCGTCACTTTTTCTTCAGTGATCTGCTAAACATGAAACAGTTTGCATGTCTCTTCTCTCTGCAGTAGAGCTTGTCATTTCTTGGAATTTGGTTATTTGGTTGCCTTGTGATCTCAGCTCTCTGAAGGATTCCAGAAAACATGATTCTGTAGATTATTCATTTTTTCTTATTGTTAGGATGTGAATGATGTCCTTTGCTGCTTTCTACATCCTAAGTGGAAGCAGAACTTCCACTAGTTTGTTTTTACAATGGGTATGATCTTGATTATTTAAAAACTGTGAAGGACACGAACTATATTTGCAGAGTGTAGTACAGGGGTTGCAAATTAGTAGCCTCTAGACTTCACATGAAAACCCAGGTTTCTAGATTATTTTGAGAAATGTGACCATATGACACACTTGAACCACTTTTACCGGCCTTTTTATGGGGCACAAGCTCTCCAACTGACCATTGTGTCCAGAGTGACACAGGTACCTACCAACACTGATTCCTCCTCTATCCCCTTGGGATGGACCATCCCGGGACCTACGTTGGATCCTCAGAGTTCCTCGGAGCTAGTTCTGTGGCAAAGCATTGTTTATGCAAATCCCAAGCCAGAAGCAGAACTCAGCATATGACAACCAAATGCCCTAGGCTCACAAGTGGTAAAGAAGCTTTTAGATCTCCCTGGGAGGAGACATTATACATCCTTTCTACCACAGGTAAGAGTCTTATGTGGCTCTCAGAAGTGGCCACAGAACTGTACATGTGGGAATGCCAATCCCATCAGGTATGCAACCAGCATGCCAATTTCTTTGTTTCACCAGCAAGCAGTGTAGCCTGTAACGGTCCCAAAGGTATCCTGGGAGGTAGGTATTACTCCCCTGGGAGGGGTTGCAAGTATGGTTGAGGTCTTTGGGCCCAGGCCAAGTACTTCAACTCTGTCCTAAGCTGGAAGAGGGCAAGGGTCAGCCCTCCACTCAGAGGCTAACGTGCTCCTTCCCTGGCACATTCCACTGCCAGGTAGAACAACATCAAATTGTTATCAGAACTGCAGAGAATTATCACTGCATGGGGCCTGTGGATCTGTGGGTTCACTGCCTCAGGAGCAGTTCCATTTCTGGGGGCTCAGGGAAGACACCCAGGACTGGACTGGATTGGGCAGAATTATTTCCTTAAACATCTGGAAGTGCATGTCATTTAGGGAATGAAGGTAAATGAAGCCGAGGAAGAGAGCCAAGGCCCAAATCCCAGAAGCAATGTCATGAGACAGGTCTGAGGGGAGGGTGCTGGGCTCTGAGCAGGAAACCAGGCTGAGAGCTGAGGGTGAGGGGATGAAGAGCTAATTGGTGTGAGACTGAAGGAGAGGATGGATTCAGCATGAAGGTGGGGAGGCAGGGTCCAGAGGGTTTTAGCTCAGAGAGGGCCAGGCTGCTTAATACCCAAATACCCATCTAATTGCCGGGGAAGGGAGGCTGGGGGCAGGGGACTGACCAAGCACAGGGGCACCTAAGACACTAACTAGCCCTAAGCCAGCCACACTTAACTATCTGGGACTCCCACTGACTCTGTAGGGACTAAAAGATTTTTAGAACACATACAGGGTTAAAAATAAGACATCCAACAAATGGAAGTTCACAAGAGCACTCCTAACTTCATGAAAAATAAGATTAATCAGTGGAAGTAGGAACTTTTAAAGAAAAGAATCAGAATTTCTTCTCTTACAAACAAAGCTTGAACCTCTTAGCAATCAGAGCTCTGATTGCAAGGATCTTACTCAAGTGCCTGGAGAGTCTTTTATTGCCAAGAATGGGAGAGCTATAGCACTTCAGAGGGCAGAATTACACAGAATTCAGCTCAGCTCTAAATCGGCCCAGACAAAGACCAGAGACAATTTTCAGGCTGAAGGCAGAATCAGGTTTTTTGTTTCTTAGGGGGAGAATTTTTTTTTATTAAGATATAAAATCAATTCATAGTCCCTGAAGCAAGTTTGCAAAATGTACAAAGTGTAAAGAATAAAACAAATATCTCCATTCCATAATCCAGAGATGGTTTACATTTTAAATATTTTTTGGTCCATTTTTTTGTGTGTGTGGATACCTATGTTTTTCTCCACACAAATCAGGATTCTGTTAAATAAAAAATTCTTTCCAGCTCTTCCCTTTGCTCCATCAGGAACAGTTAGTTCTCCATTACCTTAATTATTCCTTGAAACATATTTTTTAATGGTTCCATAAAATGACTCATTATGAATATGCCATCATTTCTTTTAATCATTTTAAACTAATGATCAATTAGATTGTTTCAATTTTTCATCATTTAAAATAAGATTCCAATAAATACCTGTGTGTGTAATCTTTGTGCATCTCCCTTATTAGGAAGAATCCTCAGCATATTAAAATTTGAGGGCCCACTCTTGCATTACTTTTCATTTCTTTTCACACTACCAATGTATAAGCATGCTTGTTTCATGAATCATTAGCCAACACTTAGCATTATCATTAAAAAAAGAGAGAAAACAAAAAACCTTTTTCTATTCATTAGTTGAAAAATGGGATCTAGTTGTTTCATTTTGTGTTTCTTTCCTTATTAGTCAGACATTTCTTCATAAGTTTATCACACGCTTTTCTTCTACGAATTATCATTTTGTGTCATTTACGTACTTTTCATATTGGCGATAAGAACCTTGCTTTAATTTTGATGCAGTTTTGCTATAGCAAGACCCAAAAGGAATCCTGAAGAGAAACTCACGATGTTGAAAGCCTTTTGACTTATAGCTTTAAGCTTTCCAAGGATTCCACTGAGGCAAAATATGAAGGAAATGGGAGGCTCTTCTAGTCTCTCAAGGTGTAGCCCTTGGATCCTATGCATCAGAATCAAGGGTGGCAGCTGGGGAAGATGCATTTAAATTACAGATTCCTGAATTCCCACCCCAGACACAAAGAGTCAGCATCTCTGACAATTGGACCCAAGAAGCCACATTCCTATAATATCTCTGATTGCTTTATATGCAGCCCAAATTTGACAATCACAATGACTACTGAGGCAAAGAAACCTGATATTCCCATAGGCTCTGGAACAAAAGGGAGCCAACCATAGAGAGAAGTGACTCCAAACATTGATAAATGGAAGTTGAGCTTCCAGCTCTTTGGGCTGTTGGGTCTTGTATTTTCTGTTCTTTTGATTTCTTGACCTCCATTGTACTTTAAGTTGATTAATGCATTATCACTCATCTATTCAGTCCCCGAGTTAGAAAAATTATAACCATCCTTGGCATCTTCCTATTCCTTGCACTCCTTATCTCTTCTCATATATATAACAACTGTTCATTTTACCTCCAAATGTCTTTAAATCTCTTTACCTGTTTCTCACCACCCCTTAGTTTCATACCTATTATCTCCCTCTCT
This sequence comes from Kogia breviceps, assembly GCF_026419965.1. NCBI lineage: Eukaryota > Metazoa > Chordata > Mammalia > Artiodactyla > Physeteridae > Kogia > Kogia breviceps. The sequence goes on from NC_081318.1 coordinate 22,263,182, forward strand.
GCTCTCCTTTCTCCTGTTTATTCTACCCATAATCTGTATCATCACCCGACCCCGACTCTGCACCAGGTAAGCATACATTCTAAGTTGTAATGTGTCTAGAAGCCGTGGTTGCTATGCAAAACCTTCTAAATATCCGCCACCCCCTTCTAATTTTCTGCAGTCTCTAAACGCTTCCTTATTCTAGTGGAGGGGAGAGGAACTGGGAATTTCAGAGAGTTGAAGGATTGGAGAACACAGGGAAGTTAAAACAAAACTCAGGAGGCATGAACTTGCCAAGAGACAGCTGTGATCCTTGAGGTCAAGCGGCTCTGACTGACAACACGATTCAAGATTTGACCTGAAGGGTGGGTTTCTGAGGAGTCTGAGAGGACAAGGGCATGTCAGGCCATGTTGTTGAATGGGTCATCTGCACAGACCCTGAAGCAGCTCAGATGTATGCTATTATTCATAAGCAGAGAGCCAGCCACTATGAACAGCTCAGGGTAACCTTTCTCCATTCCTGGAAAAAAAACTTAGAGCAAAGGGCAAAGGGTTACTGTATTGTTCCCCCCATGTAAAAGGAAATAATAATTTTGATGGATTTGGCGGGACATTTTGGAGCCAAGTCAAACTGTGTGTGTGATTGTTTTGTAAAGGTGCTAGGACTTAATTTTCAGATCTGGAATAAGAACAGGTGGTGGGTGATGGCAGGAGTCACGATGGTTTCCATGACAACGGGACTGGGTCTTAGTCATCCTCCCATCCTCCACAAAACCTACTGCAGCTTTTCTCATAAGGTGCTTATTAAATATTTGTTAAATGAATGATGAATCACAGAATGATGTGTGTGCTTTGCAATTAAGGCTGCCGTTCTGTTGCTAGCTAAAAGCTTTTACAGCAACAATAATTACTGTATTTCCACATGATATTTTGCATAATTTGCATATTAACCTGAAAATAATAAACTACAGATTCTCATCCCTGCTGAACAACAATGTCCCATATCTATCCCTGTTGTGGAAGAAGTATCCAGATGTTTGGCTAAAACGGCCTTAAAGGGGGATGGCCGTGCGCGGTATTCGTGCTTCCACATTAGCTAGAAACACTTGTTTTTTTCCACATTTTCCAGCCCCTCCCCCCTCGAGCTCTCCGCAGCCGCCCACGCGCAGTCGGCAGCCTGCCCCTCCCCCCGCCGCGCCCCTCTTCCCGCGCTGAAGCTGGCGTCCGCGGGCCCAGCGGAGAGCCCAAAGGACCTCGGCAGCCCGCGTCCCGCGTTGCCCTTGGCAACCATTGAGTGGCGTCTCACTCTCCCTTGACCCCGCAATGAGAGTAAACAGGGCATCCATTGGCTGTCAGGGGAAGGCAGGCCAATCGGAGAAGAGGTTGTAGGGAGGCGGCTGAGCTGGGTTGTGGGAGTAGGAAGCTAGGGTTAGAGGCTACCGGTGAGGCTAGAACCACGAGCGTGGTCGGTTGGAGCAAATATGTCTGTCCGGAGGCACATTGGGAATCCTGAGGTGAGGGCCAGGTCCGGATCGGAGAATCGGAGGGGGCGGGCGCACCGGAAAAGGCTCCACGTGGGCAGGGAACAGTAGCCTTCGACTTCCGCCCTCCGGAAGGCGGGAAGCGGCGGCGTGAGGAGGGGTCTGGATGGGGGAGGAATGAGGGGCGGGTCTGGGGGACTCCGAGCCTGGGCAGCCTGGCCACCGTCCCGCACAGGCGTACTGTATTTGTCGCTCAGGGGAGCAAAGTGCATGAAGACACAAGTTCCTTCCCTCAAAGGGCTTACAGTCTAGGCGTGGCAGTTACAAAATATAAGTAACATGTGGATGAAGCCCAAAACGCTAAAGGAACAAAATCAAAGGACCCATCATTTCTGTTTATTAGGGTACAGAAAGAGGAGGAATAAGCAGACCAAGCCATTTGGAAAGGACGCAAAATATGACATTAGTTTTACCCTCTGCTGGATTAAGACGTTTTACTTTTTTGTCTATTTCACCTCCAGTGCCCTGCTGCATATGTGGTCATTTCATCTCAACAAATGTTTACTGGATTTCTAAGGTGCAGGGAGTGCTAGAAATACAAAGAGATAAGACAAGTGCTTTTAGTCCTTTAATAAGTTCAGTCTAGTGAGGAAGACTTATAAACAAAATTTGAGTTCAATGTGGTTGGGAAACAGGATGTTAGGGGAGCACAGAAGAAAGCTAGGACTCAACCGAGGGAGTGGGAGAAGTTTCCTGGAGATGTTCTGAAATCCCAAGTTACTAACCAGGTGAAGAAGCATCCCAGGTAGAGAGAACATCTTGAGCCAAGTTTAGGAGGTGAGAACCATGAAAGTGGACAGTTCCTTGTAGAGAGGCAGGAGTCAAGTCTGGAAGGGCCTTCTTTGCCTTGCCAGCGTTCTTAGCCTTTATAGTGAACAGGAGTTGCAACGTGTCTCATCTCAGGATGGATGCCTGTGAGCTTTGCTGAGAAAGTTGTGAGGCTGAGTTTAGGCTCTGTAGGGGAGTGCCACGATGGATTATAATGTCTACCGTGGATGTCGGGGAGGTATGTGTGGAGAATAGTGGTTTGACCACTGTGTATTTATTTTGTCTGCTGGTCAGAATTTGAGAAGCTTTGGAGTTTTAAGTAGCCGAGTTTGCATGGTCAGATGTGCATTTTAGGTAGTGCTTGTAGCCACATTGTGGCGAATGGATTTGAGGAGTCCAGAACTGGGGACAGGGAGATTGGTTAGGTGGTTATTATGATATGGACTTAAAGTAAGGCCATGGAACTAGGGACAGAGAGAAATACTTAGGGGATAAAATCATCATGACTTAATAATGAGCTTTGAGAAATGAGAGTGTGATGGATGACTTAGGTTTCCAGCTTGGGCTACGCATTGGTGCTGATGCCGTTAATGAGATCAGAAATATGGGAGAGAAAGGAGAAATAGTCTTAGGAGTGTAGGAGTAGAAGAGCTGGGTTGCCCTGTGCGGTTGTCCATTTGTGCTCTGGATAAAGATGTTCAGCTCACTCTCTTGTTTTCATGGGGCACAATTACCAGTAGTTTCTTGAGAAAGAGTGCATAAGAAATAAATATTTTAAATTTATGTCTACGACATTAGGCATGTCTAAAAATGTTATTATTCTACCTTCATATTTATTTGCCTGAGAGTTTGGTTAAGTATAGAATTCTTGGTTGGAAATCATCAGCATATTGAAAACATTGCATTGTGTCTTCTACTATTCAGTTTTTGTTGTGGAGAAGTTCAAAGCCATTGTGTTCCATTGTATGCGACTTGATTGTTCCTTTCTGGAAGCTTGTAGAATTTTCTGTGTCACCAGTGTTATTATGTTTCACAAAAAATTCCTTGTTATGTGTCTATTTTCACTTAACTTTGTGGGCGCCAGAAATTCATGTCCTTTCTATTCCGCAAAATTTTTAAAAATTGTTTGTTGTTGACTTTCTTCCTCAATTTTCTCCATCCTCTCTTTCTTGAATTCATTATTCTGATGTTGCTTCTATATGACTGGTTCCCTAATTTTCTTAAATTTTATCTCCTGTTTTCCAGATCTTTGTCTTTTTGTTGTCTTTGAGAGATTTAACTTTATCTTCCAATCCCTCTATTGAGTTTTTAATTTCTGCCATCATGTTTTTAATTCTTAAGAACTGTGTTTTGGACTCTGACGTCCTTTTAAAAAAACTTTATTTTGAAATAAATATAAATTCACAGGAAGTTGCAAAAATAGTACAAAGTGGCCCCATGTACCCTTCACCCAATGACTATATTTTATGTAAATATAGTACAATATAAAAACCAGGAATCTGACATTTGTACAATGTGTGTATAGTTTGAGGCTATTTTATCACGTGTAAATTTGATATAATCAAGATTTGCAAGTGTGTCAATTTACAATCAAGATAGAGAACTATTCCTTCACCACAGATATCTCCCTCAGGCTCCCCCTTACTAGTCACATCCACTTTCCTCCCCCTCACCATCCTAACCCGTGGCAACCATTAATGTGTCCTCTTATTTCTGTAATTTTGTCATTTTGAAAATGTTACATAAATGGAATCATACAGTATGTGACCTTCTGAGACTGGCTTTTTTCACTCCAATAATGTCCTTAAGATGCATCCGGGCTTCCCTGGTGGCGCAGTGGTTGAGAATCCGCCTGCCGATGCAGGAGACACGGGTTCGTGCCCGGGTCCGGGAAGATCCCACATGCCGCGGAGCGGCTGGGCCCGTGAGCCATGGCCGCTGAGCATGCGCGTCTGGAGCCTGTGCTCCGCAACGGGAGAGGCCACAACAATGAGAGGCCCGCGTACCACAAAAAAAAAAAAAAAAAAAGATGCATCCAAGTTGTTGCCTGTAGCAATAGTTCATTCCTTTTTATTGCTGATTAGTATTCTGTGGTATGGATGTAAAACAGTTTGTTTAACCATTCAACTATTGTAGGATATTTTGGGTGTTTTCTGTTTGGGGCATTACAAATAGAGATTTGAACTTTGGGGTACAGTTCTTTGTATGGACATTAGTTTTCATTTCTCTGGGATAGATGCCCAGGAGTGCAGTTGCTGTGTTGTATGGTAAGCTTATATTTAGTTTTTTAAGAAACTGTCAAACCATTTTCCAGAATGGCTATACCATTTTACATTCCCAGCACCAGTGTATGAGAGATCCAGTGTTTGCACATTCTTGGCAACATTTAATACTGTAAATAATTTTTATTTTAGTTGTTTTAATAGGTGTGTAGTGACATCTCATCATGGTCTTAATTTACATTTTCCTAGTTGATACTGAGGTTGAACATCTTACATCTTCTCATGTGCTTATTTACCCTCCATATATCCTCTTTGGTAAAATATGTCATTATGTCTTTTGCCTAATTTCTTATTGGATTTTTTTTTCCACAGTTGAGTTTTTCCTATGACTGTAAATATTGATTACTGCCAGAGCAGTGATCAGTAGGGTTACATTTTCTTTCTTATTGCTTGTTGTTTTTCCTGGAGTTTCTATCTTTATTTTTATTCTCTACTATTTATAAATTTTTATAAATAATGTCTATATCATTATTTATCATTTTTTGCATAGTTATCTTTTCCAAAACTTTCTCTATGCATTTGCATATGTGTGTGTGTAGAGAGAGAGAGAGAGTTGTATTTTGGGATTTTGTTTTACACAAATGTTATAACATTGTTCATATGGTTCTTTAACTTGCTTTTTTCACTTAATATGTCTTGGACATCTTTCTGTGTCAGAAAAATATACCTCAACTTAATTATTTTCTTTTAACTCTTACCTAAGTACTTGGTATAATTGTAGAGCAAAAATTTTTTATATCTTTTTGCTTGTTTTATATACGTATTTATTTATTTTTGATAATGGCATGACAGAAATAATTCACATAGCATAAATCCACCTGTTTAAAGTGTGCAATTCAGTGGTTTTAGTATATTCACAGAGTTGTGCAGTCATCACTAAAATCAATTTTAGAACATTTTCATCAGCCCCAAAAGAAATCTTGTAGCCTGTAGCCATCACTCCCCTGTCCTCTCATGTCTCTCCCATTCCCCCACCCCTCAGTCTTGGCAACCATTGATAATACTTTTTGTCTCTGTGGATTTGCCTGTTCTCTACAATTCATGTAAATTGAATTATGCAAAATCTGGTCTTATGTGACTAGCATCTTTCATAATGTTTTAAAGGTTCATGCATGTTGTATTATGCTTCAGTATTTCACTCCCTTTTATTATTGAATAATATTCCTTTGCATGGATATACCACATTTTATTCATGCATTCTTTTATTGATGGACATTTGGGTTATTTCCACTTTGGGGCTATTATGAAAGATGCTACTATGAATATTCATACAGGCATACCTAGTTTTATTGCATTTTGCAGATACTACATTTCACAGATACTGCATTTTTCACAAATTGAAGGTTTGTGCAACTCTATCAAGCAAGTCTGTTGGCGCCATTTTCCCAATAGCATCTGCTCACTTTGTGTCTCTGTGTCACATTTTGGTAATTACCACAATATTTCAAACTGTTCAATTATTATTATATTTGTTATGATGATCAGTGACCTTTGATGTTACTACTATGACTTGCTGAAAGCTCAGATGGTGGTTAGCATATTTTAGTAAGAAAGTTTTTTTTTTTTTTTTTGCGGTATGCGGGCCTCTCACTGCTGTGGCCTCTCCCGTTGCGGAGCACAGGCTCCGGACGCGCAGGCCTAGCGGCCATGGCTCACGGGCTTACTTGCTCCGCGGCATGTGGGATCTTCCCGGACCAGGGCACGAACCCGTGTCCCCTGCATCAGCAGGCGGATTCTTAACCACTGCGCCACCAGGGAAGCCCAGAAAGTATTTTTTAATTAAGATACATATATTGTTTTTAGACATAATAGACTACGGTTTAGTATAAACATAACTTTTTTTTTTTTTTGTGGTACGCGGGCCTCTCACTGTTATGGCCTCTCCCGCTGCGGAGCACAGGCTCCAGATGCGCAGACCCAGTGGCCATGGGCCACGCGCCTAGCCGCTCTGCGGCATGTGGGATCCTCCCAGACTGGGGCACGAACCCGTGCCCCCTACATCGGCAGGCGGACTCTTAACCACTGCGCCACCAGGGAAGCCCTAAACATAACTTTTATATGCACTGGGAAACCAAAAGATTTGTGTGACTCAGTTTATCACAAAAATCACTTTATTGGGGTGGTCTGGAACAGAACCCATGATATCTCTGAGATATGCCTGTATAAGTTTTTGTGTGGATATGTTTTCTAATGATAATTTTTTAAAATATGTTTTCTCCCTACATAGTCTCAGTTTCCTCCATATTGCTATTTTTCTTTTTGTTTTGTTGGTGATGTTTTTATTTGTCAGCTTGGACTGCCATTACAAAATACCACAGAATGGGTGACTTAAACTACAGAAATTCATTTCTCATAGTTTTGGAAGCTGGGAAGTCCAAGATCAAGGTGCTGGCTGATTTGGTTTCTGGTGAAAACTCTCTCCTGGCTTGTGGATGGCCACTTTCATGCTATGTGTTTGGATGACCTCTTCTTTCAGTGTGCAATTGAGGGAAGAGAATGAGCTCTTTGGTGTCTATTTTAATAGGGACACTAATCCTATGGGATTTGGGCCACACCCTTATGACATCATTTAACCTTAATTACCTCCCAAAGAGGTGCAGTCCTATCTCAATACAGTCACATTGAGAGTTAGAGCTTCAACATACAAATTTGGAGGGGACATAATTCAGTCCATACATAGAAATGTTCTCAAACTTCTTTTAATCTTAAATTGTTAATCATTGTTTTTGAGTAGGAGACTTAAAAAGGTGATTGAGATCTCTGTATATTTGGGAGGAGTTTGCTGATGTGAGCTTAATTACCAGAAGATCTCAGTGGGCCATGATTTGGGGACTCCCTTTCCCAAATCTGTATCTTCAGCTCTTTCCTCTCAGGCTGGTCATTTTCTCCAGAGAACTCCTCCCCTCTCCTGAGAGAAAAGACCTAGTTGAATTCCTGGAAGAATTAAGGTTAGGGGCTAAATTTCAACATTAGTATGCATCATTCACCTAATACCCCTGTTTTGTTTTCAGTAATGATATCCTTTCCCTGTGTCTAGAGACACCCCCCAGTCCAGAAACCCTTTCCAGGGATAAATCTATAGATACCTGCTATGGTGGGGGAAGGGCAATCACCTAGTGGCACAGAGGGAGAAGGTTTTGGAGATCCAGTAGCTTCTCATTCAGCCTTCAACCAATATTGCTTATTTCAGTCACTCCTTTTACTCCCACTTCTGGAGGTTCCTGGGGCTGCCAATTCCTGAGCGTTTTAGGAATTTTTCTTGTCTTTCCCTTCGATTTTCTTGAGTCCATCAAGTCATTTTCACTTGTTGATGTGCTTTCTAGACTTCAGAAATCACTTGTTATCACTTCTCCCACTCTTTCTTTCTTTTTGGACTTTGTGTCTGTAAAATAGTATCCTTTTAATGAGGTTTTACTGAGGTTTTGGAAGGAAATGAAATTAGATGCATTTGTTCAATATGCTGTCTTCACCCAGTAGGCCATGACCTGTAATTATTTTATTTGCTTGTTTATTTTTGGCATACTTAGAGGAAGATAAGATAGGACCTTGTCTGTACTGTGCCACTTCCTGGCACACAATAATTGTTCCTTAAATATTTGTTAAATGAGTAAATGAATATATCTGAGCTGGGAGAAGTCAAGGCTAGAGTTCACTATTTGGAAATTAGAAGCATGTAAATGGAATTAAACCTAAATGGCCGACAGAGAACCTATAGATTAAGAAGATGGAATCCTGGGGAACACAGTGTTTAAGTGGCTGACAGAAGAATTGTCCATGTGTGATTGGAGCATTAGGAGAGAGAGCTGTTAGTGAAGCCAAGTGAAAGCTGAAGGTGGGACTATATAACAGTGTACAGAAAGGTCAGGTAAGTTAGAGACTGAAAAGCAGCCATTATATTTAGCAATTAGGGGATCTCTGACATTGCCTAGCTCCTACAGGAGCCACAGTAGAATGATGGGGACAGTAGCCGCATTGCAATGGATGGAGGAGTAAGTTGCAGTTACTCAGTGTAGTTTTTGTTTTTTTGTTTTCTCCCAAGGAGCTTAGCTAGAGGGAACTCCCTGGTGGTCCAGTGGTTAAGACTCCACGCTCCCACTGCAGGGGGCATGGGTTCGATCCCTAGTGGGGGATCTAAGATCCCATGTGTCGTGCGGTGCGGCAAAAAAAAAAAAAAAAAAAAACGAGCTTAGTTAAGAAGTAAAAAAGGTGGGTTGGCATTCCAATTATATATTGGTTTCTCATGAGTCTCCCCCATATTTAGTGGCTTAAAACAACAATAGTCATTTATTTATTATCACTTACAGTTCTGGAGGTTGACTAGGCTCAGCTAGGCAATTACTTGGGCTCTCTCATGTGGTTTTGCAGACAGAAACTGGGTCTAGAGTTATCTTGAAAGTTTCTTCATTCACATTAGGCTGCTGATATAGTCTGTTGGCTGGGAACTCAGCTGGTGCTGTCAGCCGTATCACCTACAAATGGCCTTTTCCATGTGACTTGGCCTTCCTTGTAGCTTGAGCTGGGTTCCAAGAACAAGTGTCCCGAAAGAACCAGGTGGAAGCCATATTGTCTTTTATGATCTAGACTCAGAAGTCGTATGGCATCACTTCCATCAGTCACAGGCCCGTCCAGATTCAAGGGGAGGGAACATAGGCCCCCACCCCTCATTGGGAGGAGTGTCAACATCACAGTGTGAGTGGTTGGGAAGTTCTGTTGTGGCCATCTTGAAAACTACAGTCAGCCCCAGGTGGTAGCTGCTGGCAGAGTAGGGGCTGCTGCACACGCAAACATGGGTCAAGGTTGGTGTCTGAGATCGGTAGGACTGGTCCAGATTAAAACTCCCATAAAAAAAATATCTTTTAAAGTTGACACCTAGTCCCTTCATTTTATTGACATCCTCTTTATACAAATGAGAGAAGTAGAGAAATTTTGAACAAAATATATAATGGAATTTTGTTTAAGTCCTTAAATGTAAATCTTACTACACACGTTGCAATTTCAATGTGAACCACCTTGTGAGTTCCATTTTAAAAGAAGTGGGAAGTCAGAAAAGCTCATTCATTTTTGAATGACTTGTGCTTCAGACAATCTCCCTCATTTTCTTAGTGATTTTCCTTCAGAAAAATCCCACTGTTGACTTCTCATTCTTCTCCCTTTCCTGCAACATCCATGTATTCACAAAGCCCGGTCTCACTTTGCATATATTAGTAATCTACCAAAATACTCCTTTGATTGTGTGGCTCATATCTCAGTGTTTCTGATATCTTCCATTGTCTTCAGGGCCTAGTCCAGACCCTCAGCCTAAATTCAGGGATCTCCACCTGGTGCCTATGTATCCATGTCCAACCTTACAGCACAGGATTCCATACACCCACCGTTCTTAACGTTTTGGGGTTATAGAGCCCTTTGAAAATTTGGTGAAAGTCAAGGACCCTTTCCCTAGAAAAATGTACATATACTCAAAGTTTTCCATACAGTTTCATGGGACTCATGGACCCCCTAAAGCCCATCAGTGGACCCCATGTTCAGAACCCCTGCCTGAATGAGGCTGCACATTAAAGTGTTTAAGAGTTCAATCTTGGGCTTCCCTGGTGGCGCAGTGGTTGAGAGTCCGCCTGCCGATGCAGGGGATGCGGGTTCGTGCCCCGGTCCGGGAAGATCCCACATGCCGCGGAGCGGCTGGGCCCGTGAGCCATGGCCGCTGCGCCTGCGCGTCCGGAGCCTGTGCTCCGCAACGGGAGAGGCCACAACAGTGAGAGGCCCGCGTACAGCAAAAAAAAAAAAAAAAAAAAGTTCAATCTCTAGAGCCAGACTGCCCAGTTTAATTCCAGGTTCTACCACTCTTACCAGCTAACCTCAGGAAATCACTCCACCTGTCTACGTCTGCTTCCTAGTATACAGAATGAGGATGGCCTTGCTATTATAATTTCCTCCACTTAGAATACTTTCTCCATCCCTTTTCCCCATCATTTTATCCACAGAAGCTCAACCCTTAAAACACAGCTGCAGCACCATTTCTTCCACGCAGTCTCTCTTACCACCCACAGTGTGAGAGCTACCTTTTTGTTTCAGGTTCCTCGAGCCCTCGATGTCTGTGCTGCCCACTGGGCACTAGCACGCACAATGCGTGTTGCTCAGCTCTCAAAACCGTTTCCATCCATTTGGTGTACTTATTGTTCTCACACTGGTGCAAGGCCTTGTAGCAGGTACAGAGGTAGAGCCTCTGTCCCAAGTGCAGGCAGTGAGGAGTGTTAATGGTACAAAGTGCTGTGACGGTCCAGGCAGGGCAGAGATTTCTATCTGACTGGGCCCCCCAGAGGAGGAATCTTCCTGGAAGATGTGTTTGTGCTGGGTCTTAAAAGCCAACTAGAGGTTAAAGAGCAGGGATGGGGTGGGTAGACAGGGAGGGCATTATCTTTTGACCCTCCCTAGAGATGTAAGCCCCCAAAGGGCTTCTGTCGTTTGGGGTTGCTTTCAGAGAGCCTGTACGAGTACCACAAACATGAACTTTCTCAACTTTCTCCCTTCTCCTGTTGAACATCATCATGACCACCTATCTTATTTCATTATCTTAAATATACGTCCAAAGCTGCACCTTCCACCTGGGCTCTGGGCCTCATCCTTTCCCGCTCCCTTGTTTTCATACCTGCCTGCCTCATTTCCAACCTCTTATCCAGCCCATTAGCTTATAAACATCCTCAAATCTCTCCTTTCTTCAAACAACAAAAACTATTCCTTAGCAACTCTGAAGGGACAAAAAAGACCATCTGGCTACTCTGCCCCCTCCTCATAACACTCAGCCTGCTGTTTTTGCTTCTGCTCCTGTCAGTTTACTGAAACTGCATCCAGCGGGGTCATCGGCAGCGTCCTGGTGCATTCAATCCAAATTCACTTTTCTGTTTTCTCTTCCCTGACCTGCATTCTTGTTCGCTGGTTCATATTTGACCTCTTGTTCTCTGACTTGACAGCATTGATCACTGTTGACCATTTTCTTCTTCCTGAAACTCTTCTTCTTTAATTCTCATGACCCACTTTCTTCTGGCCTCTTGCAAGTTTCACCCACAGTGCTTTTCTCCACCTGACGGTAAATGTTGGATTTCTTTTTTTCTCAGTCTATACACTCTCCAATGGTGATTGTGTCCATTCCCATGGCTTCCCCCAAATCTTGTTTTTTCTAGTCCAGAAATCTCTCCTGATCTCCAGACCCCCCAGATAGCCAGCGTACCACTTCCGTTTTGGATAACCCACAGATGCCTTATATTCAAAATGCCCCAAACAGAACACATCATGTTTTTCAATATATGCTTCCTCCATAAGTCCCTTTTTTTGGGGAATGGTACCACTGTCCTTCCCCTGTTACACTAGTCAGTTTTAAAGATTTTATATCTTAAAGACTTCTTAAAACTGTCTCCCTCTCCTCATCTCTACTGCTGCTTTCTTAGGACCACAGATCCTCTGAGCACAACCTCTTACCTGATCTTTGTGCCTCCATTCTTGACTGTGATCCTGTTAGTGCTCCAGAGTGCTGCCAGAGTGATCTTTCTAAAATGGAAATAGAATCCCATCCCTTCTCCCTAACCACCTTCAGTGACTCCCATCACCTACACCAGGCTTCCTCAACTTCAGCACCATTGACATTTGGGGAGAGCTAATTCTTTTTTTGGGAGTTGGGGGCCTTCCTGACATTGTAGAATGTTTAGCAGCATCCCTGGCCTCTACTTACTTGATGTCAGTAGCACGCCCACCATCCAGTTCTGATGACCTAAAACGTCTCCAGACATTGACAGGTGTCCCCATGAGTTGGGAGAGCAAAATTGCCCATTGGATCTACAGGATCTACAGTGATCTACAGGATAAAATCTAGGTTTCTTAGCATGGATACAAGGCCCTTTGTGTTCTGCCCCTGCCTGCCCCTTCAGCCTCATTTGACCCTATATTGCCCACTATCCCCCAGGTCTGTCAGTTACCAGGAACCCTGTAGCTTCCACCCACCACTCCTTTAACTTGACTAACTTTCTCAGCCCTCGGATTTCAGCTCGGAAGTCACCCCTCAGGAAATAGTTCCTGACTCTTTTAGTCTGGATTGGGTGCCAATCTCACATGCTCCTGTTGCACCCCCTGATTCCCTCTGCTTGTTCATCATGCAGTGTGACGTCTGTTCACTTGTCTCCCTTCCCAGCATCAGCGAGAGCTGGATGGGAAGGACTGTGTTTTGTTACCTCGGTGTCCTTAGCACGGTGGCTTATTCCTAGCAGGCATCCAGTAAATGTCGACTGAATGAATTGTTGGTGCTCAATAAGGCTTTGTTGAATGAATGAATAGTCCTCCTTGAAACAGCTGCTTTTCTCAGCTCTTTCACTTTCCACCATTCCATCCTGTTTATGTAATTGAAAAAAAGCGAGTTGGTCAGTAGGTCAAGAAACAGTCACCCCCGAAGCAAGGATTTTAAGGATAAAGTCTGGCAGTTCCATAAACTCTGTGGGGCACTGCGTAGAGTGGAGCACAAATAGTTTTACGTTATGGTTGGTACCAGGAAGTCAGGAACGGGAATTTGGACCAAAATGGGAAAATGGGAAAGAAACACTACATTTTTGTACTGTAGCATATGGATTTCTCATTAGTCTACGTAAGGGAAAACCGGGGGTGGGAAGGGCTCAGCGACTGCAGCTGTCCACACTCTCTCCCCCCATCGTTCTGCTGCCACCACACCTGGTCCCCAGAGACACCCTCACTTCTTAGCTATGTTGGCTGAGGTATGGACAAATCCCCTTGGTTCAGCAGAGACTAGCCTGGAATCTTTCAAAGGAGCTTTGCTAGGAAACTAGTGGGAAAAACAAAACAAAAGTAAAAACAGGAAACAGCATATAGAAATTATAAAAATACAGAGAGGAGTTATAAAAATAAAGAGGAAGGAAGGAAAATTAAAGACAGAGAAAAAAGAAAATCCCTTAGCTTAAGATAACTAAATTCTAGTTTTAGCTTTCCTAAATTTACCAGGCAAATGTTTTCTCCTGGGTTTTTTGTTTGTCTTTTTGTTTTTGTTTTGTTTTGCCACAATATTGCCTCCCTCTGAAGAACTCATCCTACAGTCCCCCTTTTCAGTCTTTGAGTATTTTCCTTTTCTCACTTAAGAATCCTCTCTTTCTTCATCTACGAGGGAGTTGGAATTGGCATTGGTCACTTTCTCTTACCGATGGCGGGTTACTGATCAGAAGGAGAAAGGAGCTTTGAAGCCTTTCTCTGAGGATAAAGTAGCTCAGGGGTTCTGCTTCTGAGGACCAATGCTAAGCGTCCATGACAAAGGTTTTACTTGCCTGGGGTGAAATGAAAAACACAGACAATATCAATGAGTTCTTTAGTAGCACTAAAGGACTGACCTTTTTATTCTGGGATATTTTTTTTCTTTCTTACTTTTTAAGTATTAAAATAGCAGATGGTAGTTGTGAGGTTTTGCTTTGTTTTTGATGTCCTTGTCAAAATTAAATGTTGATAATTCTCTGTAGGTACCCCAGTTTTTAAAAATTCTTCCTGGTCTCTGAAATCCAGAACTCTGACCAGTAGATATTCTGTAAGACATTGAAGTGTACCCTATTTTTTTAATGCTTTGTGGGTGCTTTGAAAAGGTATTTTAATATGTAAATTTATTTTTCAATCCTCCAACAGGACGTGCTGTAGTTAACTATGTTTTCAAGGGCAAGTGATACAGGTTTTAAAGTTTGATGTTCTGTTCTAAGGAACTATGTAGTTGCTGTAATATAATCCTCATTCTAGATATTCATTTATTGGTTGAATATCACTAAATATGCCCACCATGTGCTAGGTACTGGGTGAAAACAAATTTGAGTAAGTTATTGTCCCTGCCTTCAAGGAAATTCTAGACTAGGGAAGAAGGTCAAGGTGTGAACAATAGTACAAGGTATCAGTACTCTAGGAACCAGAGAGAAAGTACCTAATTCCACCTTGGACAGCTTTATAGGGGAAGTGAAGTGTTGCCCATGGACAAGTTGAGGAAAGACATTCTGGGCAGACATTTGCTAAGACTGGAACCTGAGTGAGTGTGGCATATTTGGGGAACATTGGGGCAGCTTCAACTTGGGAACATGTGGGAGAGTGGCAGAAGATGAAGCTGGAAGGGTATTGCCCAGTTTTAATTTCCTTTTTTTCCACGGCTGCCTGTTACTGAACATATGCTTTTCATACTTGTCATCCAGAAAAAAGTCTGAGCAAGAAAACTGTCTTTTGTAATGTTTTTATTCATTAGCCTTCCCTCACTCAATGCCTTTTGAAAATTCCACTAAAACTTAATATGGGTAAATGCCTCGTACTTGGGTTCGGAGTTTACTCCCAGAGCGTAGGACAGGGGAGACCTGACACAGCAGTTTGCTGACCATAAACTTTCCTTGAGCCCATGATACGCCCCAGCTGCCCCGAGAGCAGATGCCATCGTGGTGACATCTGTGGAGCATCAGACTCAAGGCAAGCAGCGGGTCCTGGCCTGGCAACATCTGGGCACTATTCTCAGATCTGCGTGCCACTTGTTAGGGCACATGTGGATAAAGTCTAGAGGGTATCCGAGAAGATGGCCTACAAACCATCATATAAAGAGTAAAATTAGAAAGAACAAGAGAGCTGCCTTTAGTTATTTTAATGGATTGCTTGAGGCAGGATGGAATGGCTTATTCTGGGTTGTACCAGTGGACTGGATGGAAATTAGATCAATTTTGACTCAGTGTTGGAAATAATTTTTAAGAGCTTTTTTTCCTAATTACATAGCGCTATGAGATTATTTTGACAAAATATGGAAATGTTTTGACAGAAACATGGTAGCCATCTTCACCCGTGGAGACACTGTAGTGTGAAATGTCCTATTTGAAGGAACGGTTGGACCTCTAGAGCTCCTTCCATCTTTAAATCCAATGAAATTTTAGCATTTGTTCTAATTTTTAAAGTATCTTATCTCTTTCCCAACTTTGCCCCCCTTACCCTTACATTAACCCAATTATTTGTGAATTTTTTTATTTTTTAGTATCTGACCAAAAGGATACCACAAAACCCAAGGTATCAGCATGTCAAGTCAAGACTAGACACTGGTAAGTAAAGACTAGAAAATAAAAACTTTTAAAAAATCTAATAGCCAATCATTGACAAAAAACAATGTGTCATGCCTGGTATAAATCATAGCTAAAAGTTTCTTATTGTCTTGGCTGATGTTTTTCTGAGCTCAGGACTTATCTTTGAAAGCTATTTTTCAGATTATCATTAAAAATCTCCATTCACATAACTGAGCTTACTATAAATTGAGAAACTGATAAAAACAGTGTTTAATAAGTTCCAGGACTGAGGCTAATAAATATCAGGACGTCAACCTCTATTTTGGAACACCTTAAGTATCTTCCTTAAAACTGGGATCAATAGATTATACTTGTGCATGTTTGTTCAATTCCATATTTGCAGAGTACAACTACATGCAAAGTTATGGGCTACAGGACATGTAAAGATGAGTGTGAATTGTGATTTTTGTAATCAAAGAGCTTAGATTCAAGTGGAGTCAGACAGACTTGAATGAGTAACTAAAATACCAGGCAAAATTAAATTAGTGCTGCAATTCAGGTAAAATGAAATTTAAGATTGCATTACTGCTTATTTCCATGCTGTTGACATTTTTCAATGTCATGATGAAAACTATTCCCCAGATCCCTGGTGGATTTTCAGTCTTGTGAGATTTTGGGTGGTTGTTTAGTTTTTTTCAACATCTTAAAGTCTGCTGTGGAAAATCCATCCTATTAAGATGGTTTTGCTAGTGGATAGGGGTACCACATGCCTTTAGCAATACTGAATTTTCTACCAGTAACCTCAAGACAACTGAGAAAATAAACTGGGATGTTGACTTTGTTTAAATCTCATTCATTTTGTCTTTCTCTTTCTCCAGTCTCCTTCAAAATTATTGTCTTCTGTTATGCATGTTTCCCCAAATAAAATAGACTTAAATTAATGTTTTAAATGAACCACATTTGCAGATACTATTTCTTGGGACCTTTCTTTCAAACATTTTTGTGATGTATAAATATTTCTCCTTGCAAATATCCTGTTTGATGGGAGGTAAAAAATGTTATCTCTGTCTTTGAGGAGGAGGAAATTTTAGTCCAGAGATTATGTGATTTACCTGGAGTTCAATAAAGGAGATAGAACTAGGATTTGTGTGCAGGATGAGGAAGTCAATGTTGGAGACCTGGTGTGAAGTCCTGGGTACTGTCACTTCGGCCACACTGTCCCAGTGCTTCCTCCAGCCTCATTTCTTCTATCACAAATGCCTTCAGCTCCTGCCTCTCTGCCTGTCTCCCTTTATTTGCAACTGTGACCCACCTTTCTGGAATAAGTTATTCTGAGAGGGAAGTACTTTGATTTAAAATACCATATTTTCTCTGAGCAGTACGGACAACGTTTTAAAGACTGCTTAATGCATTTATTTTGGAACCTTCTTAAAATTAAAATTTGTAAGCGCTGAAGTCTTTTTCAGATATATAGATTTGTCTATATATAGCTTCATATTTTTTTTTTCTCCTGGAAGTTGAATTGAGTTTTGTGAATGAAAATTGATTTCCTTCCCTTCAATTCCTCAGTTCATAACCAAAGTTTGACTCAATAATGGTACCTGAAATTAATTTCAATTTTTTGGAAATTGAGATATTTCTGTCTGCTTTTTATAATACAAAGTAATTGGGCTTCCCTGGTGGTGCAGTGGTTGAGAATCCGCCTGCCGATGCAGGGGATGCGGGTTCGTGCCCTGGTCCGGGAAGATCCCACATGCCGCGGAGAGGCTGGGCTCGTGAGCCATGGCCGCTGAGCCTGCGCGTCCGGAGCCTGTGCTGCGCAATGGGAGAGGCCACAACAGTGAGAGGCCCGTGTACCACAAAAAAAAAAAAAAAAAAGTAATTGCCTATCTCCTTTTATATTTTGAGGTTTGTAATCTAGTATTTTTGCTAATTAAACTTTTTATTTTGAGGTAATTGTAGATTCACATGGAATTGTAAGAAATAAAACAGAGATTCCTTGTACCCTTTACCCAGTTTCCAATAGTAACATCTTGCAAAACTGTGCTGTGCTATCCCAACCATGATATTGACATTGATAAATACAGTCTGGCTACAGAACATTTCCATGACCGCAGGGATCCCTCATATCCACTTTCCACTCTCACCTGTGCCTTAACCCGTGGCTACCACTAATCTGTTCTCCATTTCTATAGTTTTGTCTTTCACAAATGCTATATAAATGGAATCACGCAATATATAAGTTCTTGAATTGGATTTTTCCGTCAGCAAGTTCTCTGGAGATTCTTCCAGGTTGTTGCACATATTAGTAGTTCATTCCTTTTTATTCCTGAGTAGTATTCCATGGTGTATTCCATACATGCACCACAGTTTAACCATTTTCCTGTTGAAGGACATTTGAATTGTTTCCCCTTTTTGATTATCACAAGTAAAGGTACTATAAACATTTGTGTACAGATTTTAGTGTGAAAATAAGTCTTCATTTCTCTGGGATTAGTGCCTAGAAGTGCAATTTCTAGATTGTATGGCAGTTGCATTTGTAGTTTTTTAAGAAACTGCCAAACTGTTTTCCAGAGTGGTTGGACCATTTTACATTCCCACCAGCAGTGTATGAGTGATCCAGTTTCTCCACATCCTCACCAGCATTTGGTGGTGTTGCCATTTTAAATTTCAGCCATTCCGGTAGGTGTGTAGTAGCATATTATTGCCTTTGTGATTTGCACTTCCCTAATGACTTATGATGTTGAATATCTCTTCCTGTGCTTGTTTGCCATTGGTGTATCTGTATACCTTCTTCAGTGAAATGTCTGTTCATGTTTTTTGCCTGTGTTCTAATTTGTTTGCTTTTTAATTGTTGAATTTTGAGTGTTCTTTATATATCCTAGCTACTAGTCCTTTGTTGGATACATGGTTTGCAAATAGTTTCTGCCAGTCTGTAGCCTGTCTTTTCATCCTCCTAACAGGGTCTTTCAAAGAGCAAAAGTTTTCAGTTTGGGTGAAGTCCAGTGTATCAGTGTTTCCTTTTATGGATCATGCTTTTGTTGTCAAGTCTAAGAACTCTTTGCCTAGCCTAGGTATCAAAGATTTTCTATATGCTTTTTTCTAAAAGTTTTATATTTTAGGTTTTACATTTAAGTCCATGATTCATTTTGGTTTAGGTTTTACATTTAAGTCCATGATACATTTCTGTATAAGATGTGCAACTTAGATTGAGATTAATTTTTTGATTGTGGATATCCAGTTGCTCTAGCACCATTTATTAAAAAGGTTACCTTTCCTCCATTGAATTGGTGTGTTCACCTTTGTCAGAAACAAGTTGGGCATACTTACGTGCATCTATTTCTGGGTTCTGTATTCTGTTCCATTGATTTATGTGTCTATCCCTCTGCCAATACCACGGTCTTGATTACTGTAGCTATATAATAAATTGGATACTTAAAATTGGTTAGACTGATTAGTCCCACTTTATTTTTCTTTACAAAATTATTTTAGCTACTCTAATTCCTTTGCCTTTCCATGTAAATTTTAGAAAAATCTTGTTTACATTTACAAAGAAATATTGCTGTACCTTTTTTTTGGTATTTATTTTATTTATCTCTTTTTTTTGGCTGCATTGTGTCTTTGTTGCTGTGCACAGGCTTTCTCTAGTTGTTTCTTTCATCAGCATTGTATAGTTTTCAGCATATAAATCCTATACATGTTTTGTTAGATTTACACATAAGTATTTACTTTTTTTGAGCAATTTTAAATGGTACTGTATTTTTAATTTTGGCGTCCATGTGTTCATTGCTAGCGTATAGAAATATAGCTTATTTTTAATATTTATCTTGTATCCTGAGACCTTGCTAACTCACTTATTAGGTAAAGGAGAAATTTTTTTCATAGATTCCTTGGGCTTTTCTATGTAGACAATCATGTCATCTAAAAAAAGGCAGTTTTATTTCTTCCTTTCCAGTCTGTATGTGTTTATTTCCTTTTATTGCCTTACTGTACTGGCTAGAACCTCCAGAACTATGTTAAATAAGAGTGCTTAGAGCGAACATCCTTGTCTTTACCCCAAACTTAGTGGGAAAGTATTCAGTTTTTCATGATTAAGGATAATGTTAGTTGTATCAGGTTGAGGAAGTTTCCTCCTGTTCCTATTTTTCTGGGAGTTTCTATCCTGAATGACTATTGAATTTTATTGATTGCTTTTACCACATCAGTTGATATAATCATATGTTTTTTTTCTTTAGCTTGATAATATAGATTACTTTGATTGATTTTTAAATATTGTACTAGTTTTGTATCTATAGAGTAAAACTCACTCATGGTGTATAATTCTTATTATATGTTGCTGAATTCAATTTATTATTTAATTACAGATTTTTGTGTTTATATTCATGAGGGACATTGGTTTGTAGTTTGGGGTTTGTTTTTTGGATTGTCTTTGCCTGGTTTTAGTATCATTATAATATTGGTCTCATAAAATGAGTTGGGAAATGTTCCCTCCTGTTTTCTGGAAGAGATTGTATATTATTGGTGTTAATTCTTTCTTAAACATTTGGTAGAATTGTCCAGTAAAACCATTGAGCCTGGAGATTTCTTTTTTGAGAGTTTTTAAATTTTGAATTTAATTTTTTGATAGTTATGGGGCTATTCAAATTGTTTGTTTCATATTGGATGAGTTGTGGGTTTGTGTTTTTAGAGGAAGTAGTACATTTCATCCAAGTTTTCAAATTTATGTGTGTAGAGTTGTTTGTAGTGTTCCCTTATTATCCTTCTAAAGTCTGTAATATCTGAAGTGATAGCCCATGTTTCATTCCTGATGTTGGTAATTTGTGTCTTTTCTCTTTTTTTTCTTCACTACAGGTTTGTCCTTTTTATTGATCCTTTCAAAGAACCAGCTTTTGGTTTCATCAATTTTCTCTTTGTTTTTCTGTTTTAAATTTTACTGATTTTGCTTTTATCTTTATTTCCTTCTTTCTCCTTATTTTGCTCTTGTTTCTAGATTCGTGAGGTAGGAGTTTAGATGATTGATTTAAGAGTTTTTCTCTTTTTTAATGCTTATAGTTGGTGCTGTAGATTTCTCTCAGCACTGATTTAGCTGTGTCTCACAAATTTTGATATGTTGAATTTTCATTTTCATTTAGTTCAGTGTATCTTTTTATCTCCCTTAAGACTTCCTCTTTGATCCATGGATTATTTAGACATGTGTTGTTGTTGTTTTATACATTTATTTATTTATTTATTTTTGGCTGTGTTAGGTCTTCGTTGCTGCTCACTGGCTCTTCTCTAGTTGCAGTGAGCGGGGGCTACTCTTTGCTGCAGTGTGCAGGCTTCTCATCGTGGTGGTTTCTCTCGTTGTAGAGCATAGGCTCTAGGCATGTGGGCTTCAGTAGTTGTGGCTCACGGGCTCTAGAGCTCAGGCTCAGTAGTTGTGGTGCATGGGCTTAGTTGCTCTGTGGCATGTGGGATCTTCCCGGACCAGGACTCGAACCTGTGTCCCCTGCATTGGTAGGTGGATTCTTAACCATTGTGCCACCAGGGAAGTCCCGTATGTTGTTTAGTTACAAGTGTTTGGAGATTTTCCTGTCATCTTTCTGTTATTGACTTCCAGTTTGATTCCATTGTGGTTGGAGAATGTACTCTGTATATTTTAACTTTTTAAAATGTATTGATGTTCATTTTATTGCCCAGGATATGGTCTATCTTGGTATATGTTCCATGGGCACTTAAAAAGAAGCATAGTTTTGCTTAGTGTGTTCTTTGTTTTGTCCTGATAGTCCGAGACTCCTTTTATCTTTTCCTTTCTAATTAGAGAACTTCCTTTAGCCATTCTTTAGGATAGGTCTGCTGGTGACAAATTCTCTTAGTTTTCATTCATCTGAGACTGTCTTGATTTCCTTTCATTCCTGAAGAGTATCTTCTCTAGGTATAGGATTCCGGGTTGGCAGTTCTTTTCTTTCAGCACTTGAAAAATATTGTGCTACTTTCTTCTGGCCACCTGATTTCTGATGAGAAATCTCCTGTTATTCAAACTGTTTTTCCCATATGAGTAAGGTGTCATTTATCTCTTGCTGCTTTCAAGATTTTTTTTTCTTTAGTTTTCAGAAGTTTAACTATGATATATCTTGGTGTGGATTTCTTTGGTTCTGTCCTGTTTGGAGTTTACTCAGCTTCTATATAAATCTGAAGTTCATGTCACTTGCCAAATTTGAAAAGTTTTCAGCAATTATATTTTGAGTACATTTTCAGCCCCAGCTTCTTTCTCCTCTTTCTGGTACTTTGATGGCCTCTCATCACAGTCCAACAAAGATGGAAATCAAGGCTCCCCATCTGGCCTTTGCTGGCAGTTAAGGGTAGGACATAGCTTTTCTGTGGAATGTGGCTGGAAAAAGGCAGTTATTACCTAATAGTTTTCTGTCTTGCTGTCCTTTGGCTGGAGACAGCAGGCTTTTGTTAGGGACATTTTTGGTCTATTCGTTGGTATTTCTGGGTTTCTGGCTTCTTCAGCTCCAAGTCTAGTGTATATGAGGCAAAAAACAAACAAAACAGAAAACACCCAGGTAACTCAACCATTATGTCATTCCTCAGGTCCTGAGGTCCCTAACCAGTCTGCCTTCCTCTCTCTACCTATTAGAGTCTTCTTATGTTTGTTTTATGTCTAATGTACAGGATTTTAAAAAATTGAAGTATAGTTGGTTTATAATGTTGTGTTAGTTTCTGGTATACAGCAAAGTGACTTTTTTATATATATACTATATATTCTTTTTCAGATTCTTTTCCATTATAGGTTATTACAAGATATTGAATATAGTTCCCTGTGCAATACAGTAGGACCTTGTTGTTTATCTATTTTATATATAGTGGTGTGTATCTGATAATACCAAACTCTTAATTTATCCCATCTAGGATTGTTTTTTCATTCAATCTTTTTTTATAATTGGTGTGTTTTCTTAAATTGAGATAAAATTTACATATCATAAAATTCAACCTTTAAAAATATACAATTCAGACATTTTTAGTACATTCACAAGGTTGTGAAACCGTCACCACTATCTAATTGCAGAATTTTTTTGTCATCCCATAAAGAAATCCCATACCCAAAGTAAACATTTCCCATTCCTTACTTTTACCAGTTCCTGGTAATCACTAATCTATTTTTTGTATCTATGAGTTTGCCTCTTCTGAACATTTCATATAAATGGAATCATACAATATCTGACCTTTTGTGTCTGGCTTCTTTCACTTAGCATAATGTTTTCAAGGCTCATCATTGTTGTAGCATGTATCAATACTTTATTCCATTTTATTGCCAAACAATATTCTTTTATATAGCTATTTCACATTTTGTTTATCTACTTATCATTTGATAGATGTTTGGTTTGTTTACACTTTTTGGCCATAATGCTGTTAAAACATTAGTGTACAAGTTTTTGTGTGAACATACATTTTCAGTTCTCTTGGTTGATGTACCTAGGAGTTGAACTGTTGGTCAGACGTTAACTCTGTGTTTAATTTTTTGAGGAACTGCCAAACTGTGTTCCAAAGGAGCTGCACTTTACATTCCCACCAGCAGTGTAGGAGGGCTCTTTTTTTCTCCACATCCTCAACAACGCTTGTTATTGTCCATCATTTTGATTATAGTCATCTTCGTGGGTGTGAAGTGGTATCTCATTGTGGTTTTCATTTGCATTTCCCTAATGAGTAATGATGTTGAGTACCTTTTAATGTGCTTATTGGCTTTTATATATCTCCTGTGGAGAAATGGCTATTCGTATCATTGGTTTTTTAGTTGGGTTATTTGTCTTTTTATTATTGAGTTATACGAGTTCTTTTATATACTCTGGATAGTAGACACTTATCAGGAGTATAATTTGCAAATATTTTCTCCCATTTAGCGGGTTGTCCAGGGATTTTGTTGTACTTAGCTGGAGGAGTAGAGAAAAGTACATCTACCTCATATTCCTGGAAGCAGAAGTCTCCCAAACTAGTTTTATAATGCCTTTGGAAGGGCCAGAGTATTCTTCATTGCTTAAAACAACATATTTTAAAGTCAGTGTGTGAGAAATCTAATTCTAGTGTTCGGTTTTTTGTTTGTTTCAGATTTAGAAATTATTTTAAAGTCAGTTTAAGGGAAAGATTTTAATTTTTTTTCTATTTATTTTGTGACTTACCTCCCTGTGTATTCAGTACAGTGACCTGTGGGTTATGAGCCAGGATACAGATCCCTTTAACCCTCTGGAGAGCCATCAGGGCTTGAGACAGCCCAAACCTCAGCATTTTGTCCAAATATTATCACTTATATATGTCTGCCATGAGGTGAAAAGTGTGAGGAGTCCTGGTTATGGAAACACCAGAGTGACTTTAAAGGTCAAGTAAAAGTAAGAAACTCCTGTCTGTGGTATGATTTTAAGCTCTGCAGTCAGAGCAGTGGAAATAGGCATGGCAATGAGTGAGCATTTCTCATTTCTAGGCTAAATAGATGGGTCTTTAATCTTTTCTTACCAAACAGTGAGCAATTCAGAGTTAATTACAAGAAATCAAGAATTTCGTGGCATATCTTGTCTTCACCCAAATCACCTTCTACTGAGCTCTTTAAAGACTGGTATCTTCTTCCTGGGTAAAGATAATGTCTTATTTCTATCCTTCTGATGCTGCTTCTCTTATAAACTCAAACACCAGGGTATAGCCATGGCCAGAAATATCAGAATTATTTTGAACTTCAAATATTTCTTTTGTTCCATAGGTGCCTGAGTGTATCTTACCAGCTCCCCAGCATTGCCAGACTGTGCCATGAATGGATTATGCTTCCGATGAAATCCCTGATGGCGTTTTGTTCAGTCTCCACTGCAGGGTTCTTGTGTATTCTCAAGCACCCTCTCTGGGTTTCTGCTCTGTAGCAATGCAGGCTGATTTACGGGACACTTTCCAAACCACAGTGCTCTCCCTTTGTTAGTCTCCTACACTCTTTCATTGCTGGCATTATTCTCTCATTTCAATCTATATTCAATCTAATTTCAAATTTCTTTAGCTTTCTAAAATTCTGTAGACTATCTCCATTCAGTCTTTTCTAGCCTTTTTCTATTTTTTAGAAATTCACCTTAGTTTTCTTATCTCCATACAAACTAGTCATTTCCTTTTTTCTTCTTAGTCTTTACTTTTCCTGAATATCTGCTAATAGCCTTGATCTTAAGCACTCAAAGTCATTATAGACTAGGTACTCTTCATTTTTATTTGGTATTTAATTCTGTTTCTTATGTCAAAGGAAGAAATGTATGTGAAAGCCTTTTACAAACCAGAAAGCACTATGCACTCGTATAACTTATTGAGATTAACAAAGGACCACTGTGCCTCTTTTCAGGCTTTCTGCTCCTGAGCCAAAAGAACTTCTCCATAGAGGAGGAAAATATTGAAGAAAAATAAAGCAATGGAATTGTCTCTTAGCAACTGAGTTCGTGCCTTATAAATCTTACCCACTTTCGATTACTGCTGCTCAAAATCCCTTGCTTTTCTTACTGGCTTAGTTCAAATAATGCTATTAAATTATAGGAAAACAAAGGAAAAAATCTAATGAATGAGTCACTCAGTTCGTGGATTGTGCTCTATCTTTGCTTAGCACTATTGATATAGTTGAGTTGTCTCTTTCTCTTGATTCCAGTTGTAAAACTTTTTTATATATCTTTTGTTGCAGCTTAAATTATAAACTAAGTAGAAGCTAAATACCATCTTATACATTTCTAGGTTACCTGAGTCCTGAAACAATATAGGTCATTTAAGTAGTATATAACATATATATACTATATATAACAGGTTGGGCATAGCTTAGAGAAACTCAGGTATCCAAAAACTCAAACCAAATTGGGGTGTGATTATTTACATTATAATATAATTCATTATAAGGATTCTTCAGCTAGTAGATCTTCATAGTATTTTTCATTTAGCAAATATTTTTGAGTGCCTCCTACGCCAGACAATGTAAAGGATAAAGATATTCTCTCTGTGTGTGTGTGTGTGTGTGTGTAAATAGTTGTTTTGGGCTGTCAGTATAATAAGATAGATAAGACTTGCACACAAATAAGGCAGTACAATGATAAATGCCTTGTGAGTGGTAAGCCGAGTGCTGTAGAAGTTCAGAGGAGGGAAATGTCACTTCCAGCTGGGTGAGCTATTATGATTACATGGGCAAGGTGACATGTTACAGAACCAAAGACTAACAGAGTTTGTCAAGTTTAGTAATTAAGGCAAGATTGAAGAGGTAGGTAAGATGTTGGTGCCTTCACGAGTAGAGCAAGGAGTTTAAACTTCAGTCAGTAAGTGATGAGGAGCCACTGACTTTTTTTAATCAAACTATTGTCTAGGAAAATTTATCTGGCAGTAATGTGTAATTTTAATTTTAAAAAATTAGTCTGTTGATAGTCTTTTAGTTGCCTTTTGTGTAAAACGAAAATATGTTTATAAATAAGTCAATTATAGAATTGATTCATTTGTATTCTTTTTAAAAGATAGTCAAAAAACTATTTTCAGATGAAATTAGATCCAGTAAGATGAGCTGCTTAGTTAAGATATAAGCAGTATATGAAGTGGGATAAAATACTACTTTTCATACTTTCTAAACTCATTTTTAGAGATTTTTTTGTGTCAATTAGTCACTTCTCCAATTGAAGCAATGCAGAAGTCCTCCATATTCTTTCTCCGCCCCCCCCCAACTTGGATAGAATGAATGGCTGTAATGAAAAGAGCTTCTTATCAATAGTCCTCTTAGATTTATTCTTAATTTAGCCAAGTATTTGTACACCTCTGCAAAAGATTTTGTTTTTCTGCCTTCTCCTTTAGTGGGAAAAATAATCAGTAGGAATGGCAACCTACCTCACAGAGTCATCGTGAGGCTCTGCTGGTATGAAGATGAAGTGTTGTATAAATACTCCGAAAATGTTGATAACTGACTGAGAAATGGATTTTAGACACGTTGTTAGTGGAAACTGCTATAGACTGGAAATGCAATGTTTTAATAATAAAGACTATAAATAAGGTTGGCTCTTGTATTCCGTGCGTAGTATGCCTCAGGGAATTTAGAGCATAAAATGGTTCCCACTCGATACTATAAAGGAAGTAACACTTCCTACATGTTGACCTCACAGTGAAATCATGTTTTTACAACAGCACAGCCAGAGAATGATATGTTTTTGTGAGCCATATTAGAAACCAGGAGGTTGGGAGTACTAATCTTGACTTAGTTACTAACTTGCTGTGTCACTGGACAAGTCAGTGATCCTTTTTGTACCTCAGTTTTTTGACGATTCTGGAAGGAGGCCTAAAGCTTCTCCAGCCAAAAGAAACTAACTGCCACATCAACAGCCTGGCACTGTAAGGGACTCAGGAACATATAACCAGAAGCTCCTATGTAAAATACTTTAAGAATAAGACTGTAGGATGCTGAACAGCATGCCATTTGCCCTGTCTTCTAACCCCAGTACTGACCAGTCGAGTTCCCGCTCAAGTGCAGAGTTGCAGGGAAGAGGATGTGAGTCTGGGAAGGATTCATGGTTTCCACTGTGGAGATCTGGTCACATCTCAGGTCCATTATAGCCTGAAGAACCTAGAAAAGATCATATTTTGTTCTTATCTTGGTCTTTGGTGCTATTTGGACTTCTTCTGAGATGTTCTCAGTGTCTGTCTTGAGGAGCCTCAGCTTCTGAGCAGCCCTGACTACTGTCATGTCTCTCTGAGCTTTTGGAAGGATAAGGTCTGGGTCCAGGACTACACTGAGTCCTGCTTTTTGGTTCTGATCTGGGGACTGTGTGTCTTCAGACGAAAAAAAATTTTAACTCAGTAGAATTGTATTCTGTAATGAATTCATGACAAGAACTTAATAATAACAAATGATATAAGTTGTTTTTTGAAAATGTACTTTGGGTTTCAGAGCAAGGATTTTCTTTCTCTGCTTCTGACCTAAACATGAAGAAAAGTTCAGAACAGTGCTTGAAAACATCAGTTCATGCCATTAACTGGAAGCATTTCTTTTACCTGAAGTTGTGACTGAAACTGACTAGCTCCTCTCAAGGCTTAAAAGTTAGCACAATTTTAGAAATGAGAAATTATTTTGAATGTTTTCCTCTTTTGCTATATCTTTCAGGTGCCAGATAGAGCTTGCTGTGCTGAATTGAATCAAATTGAAGCATGCCTTCTAAAAAATAATAGCCCCTGGCTTGAGAACCAGACTTTAGTTCATTCGGAAACCAGAAGGATCCTGGCCCAGTTTTAATGCATGAAAACTCTCCAAACCACCTTGGCTAGAGCCTAGTGTTGTAGAACCAGGCCATAAAACATGAGGGTTGAGGACTCTTCACAGTGGTGGGAATCTGCTGTTATTTCTCAGCAAATCAAATCCACAGTGAATACTGGTGTACAGACTGTGTGGTCTAGTTCAGGCTGCAACATCAGCATGAATAGTGGAAGACCAAGTTCAGGAAAGAGAAGGAAACCACAAAGATTAAGTGAAGATGAAAGGGTTGCTTGGGTAGGCACAACAGCACATTTTAGACATTCAGAGGTCATTGCTTCTTTCTCTTCCTCTGCATATCTTCCCCACAAAAAGCTTATGGGGGTGATAAATGGAAGAGGAAAGGCTTAACTCAGAAAGAAAAAAAATGACATGAAGTGATCATTCATACTGCCTGGTGGGACTTAATGTTTATTGGGTGTGCACCTCAGCTTAACACATTTGACCAGAACATTTCCCTGGGTTCCTTACCTTTTAATAATGCTGTATAATCCAAAAGACTATTTACTATGTCTGATCCATTTGTCTACTGTAATTCTGTAAAAGCAGAATGGGAAGGCTTAGGGAATACTTGCACTCCATTCTGTTTTCACAGTGTTACTCATTTTCTTCCATGAGAAGCATAGCTAAAATCCTCCTTCTCTTTTTAGGTAACAGTATGACTAAATACATTGAGAAGCTAGAAGAGATCAAAAAAAGTGAGTAACACTACTGATGGTTTGGGATAATGGAACCCTGTAGTTGCTCTACAAGTTGGTTATTAACGAGCCTAACCACACTCTACAGCTGACACACACACAGAGCTATGGGAGTCAGGTGAGTGTGGCAGGTGCCTAGAAGGATGTGGGAAACACTGTGTGCCATTCTGGTCAGCTGCTACGATTGTGGTCTTTGCGTCTGAGTTCTACCTGACTTAGATCCCATAGGAGATATTAATGTTGGAATGCGAAATAACCTCTAGTGAAGCACTGAGAACCCAAATTTCTAGTTTCATTGTACTGCAGTCTTTATGACCTTTATTCAAGGTACTTAATCTTTCCGATATTATTATTTTCTCTATACCTGAGATAGGAGTAATAATAACTTATATATCAAAACATTCTTTTGAGTATAAATTTGACAGTATTCATGAAAGACTTAGTGGTGTAAGAAAGAAAGAGCTTATTCTTAAAGTGGTGTTATACATTATAAATTCATTGCAGTTGGCTTCCTTTTAATTAAAAATCATATTTCATGCACATCCTTTTAAAAAACTAATCTTTGGCAAAGATATGCTTCTAGTCATTGAGTGCACTGCCCTCGCACAAAATCATAATTTTTCAATGTGTCCAAAACAAATGTAAAATGTACACATCATGTCTAGAATTAGAGAAGTAGGAACATCTATTTTCTAAGATGGATTTGTTCATAGCTTCAGTAGGAGAACCCAGTGCTAGGGCAGTACTGAGCTAATGGCAGTGAAGAGGTACTCTGATTGATAGCAGTTCAGCACTTGGCTCTGGTAATATACATCTTCTGGGAAGAGAATATTACAAATCCAAAATTCACCAGAACTTTTGTTTTTACACAGCAGGATTTTTAATTTAAATGATAATGTTCCTGTTCCTTTTGAATTGCTGCAGTATTGAGAAACCCCAGACAATAGATCTGGACTCAGGAGCAGCTTCTTGCTGACTCTGTTACTTGCCACGTTCAACTACAAGGACTGATGCTATAGACATTTGTTTTTTAATGTGTGATGTCGCAGTATCCTTTTCTTCTTATATATTTTATATTTTAAACATTTTATGCTATATATTTAAAATGTTATATATCTAAAATATTCCACTTTAAGTATATATATTTTAAGTGTATATTAAAATTTTAAACTATGGAAAAAAATCTTGTTTACTCACCTAAACTTCATTGTTGTCCTTAATTCATCCATGGCAAGCAAAATTCAACTGGCCTGCTTCTGCCTCGGTTTGTAGCCTCTTTCACCTCCTAAGCATTTGTAGCTGAGTGTAAGCTCACCTGTCCACACCAAAGTTTGTCCCATAAAAATTGTCCCATTCCACACAGATTGCTGAAACCCTGTTTAAAACAGTTCTTAAAAGCACAATGTGGTTTCTTTAATATCTAAACTTTAAATGGAGCTTATCTCCCAAAAGAAATACCTGTGGATTAGAGTCCTTGAAAATGCTTACTTCACCTTCCTTCTTTAGAAGTTGTGGGCTTCTTTTTAGTAAGACAGCAGATTCCTCTCACCTTTTACACGCTTTGTGCTGACTCCCTGACTAGAATTACTTCAGATTCTGGTTTGGGATCTATATTTTGGAAGATATTTCCTTCTCTTTTCCCATCTTCTGTTGTAGGTGCTCTTTTGGGTCAGAAGGGAGGAGAATATTGCCTTGTTTGATGACACCCTAAACCCGTCACTTTTCTCGGATTACCTTAGATGCCATGTCTTTCTGTGAAATCACAAACCTTGTGCTGTTACTTCCTTTGATTTGTCTTCCTCTGTGAGCCCAACTTCCCTTTGCTAATAATGTGTTTTAACAGAACCCTGAAAACGCAGAATTCCTTTGTAATCTGAATATTCTTTCAACTCTGCTGGGGAAAATAGACACACTGTGTCTATTGACCATTCACAAAGCCCATTCTTGGCTTCTAGTGGTTAGATGACACTAGTTGGGCCCAGTGTGAAACATCCTAGATAGTTAGGTCTCTGTCCTTCCAGTAACTCGAGAGAGACACACTTAGATTCCAGACTTACCAGAGAAGCAAAACTTGATAACATATCTGAAACTAGGATTTTTTGTCTCCATCACAGAGTTTGGGAGAAGCTATAGTAGCAGAAGCTCCATTCTTAAAGCTCTGTTCGCCCTT
This sequence comes from Kogia breviceps, assembly GCF_026419965.1. Taxonomy (NCBI): domain Eukaryota; kingdom Metazoa; phylum Chordata; class Mammalia; order Artiodactyla; family Physeteridae; genus Kogia; species Kogia breviceps. Next base: position 22,293,933 of record NC_081318.1, read on the forward strand.
GCAAGGACAGACTGTCAGAGCTTTCCAAGTTATCCTTTTTATAAAATTTAAAACTTACTGTAAAACGTCTAGCTTGATCTTTTATCTCTGAGTAATAATGTCAGAAAGTCCTAATGATGGCTGTCCTTCTAAACCAGAACCAGGTATGTAGAGTTTAGGCTCAAATGTGCATTGGGATTTCTAGTGCTTATGAGAGGATGCTAGAAACTATGATCATTAGAAAATAGCAGCGCCTGTTTTCTCGTTTAAGGTGATTTCTATTTAAAGGGGATTTTAATGTGTACCTTTTATACTTAGAATGTGAAGAACTGGAGAAGTATTTCAAACTATGTTACTATACCAAAAGAATATCAGTGGATAAATGCCACAGTGCAAACTACTCTGAAAGCTGTTGACTGTTTTCATTGGCTGATTTATTGCCATTTTGCTTTAGGTAAATGGCTTTTGGTGGGCAAGTTAGTGGCAATTGAGAGAAATACTGTAGTCGTTCACTTGAACTTTTTAAAGCTTCTGCTCAGCTTATTTGGGTCTGCATCCTGGTGGGTTTTAGAAGCTCCTTTGTATCTTGTATCTAGAAGAAGCTGTTTTATGAATTTTCTGGAAGAAAGGTCAATTTTTAGCCAAATTGCTATCTTTAGGACATTTTGGAACAGAGAAGCTTTAATTCCCATAAGAAAGAGTCTTGATATATTTACAGAAGGCCTGTTTTTAAGGTAAAATCATTTCCCGACTCTGAGTCTCAAGCTATTTGGTAAACCAAGCTAACATTATCCTCCAAAGTAACTATTTGGTCTGTGCTGGTTTTTTGGAAAATTCATGGAAATGATTAGTATCACCAGGTAAATAATCTTAAGTACCTTTAATCCTTTCCTTTGTTGCTAGGAGTCTTGGTTTATGAGACAGTGAAGGCCATAGTAATTATCCAGCTAACCTTTAGTAATTCTGAAATAATGAGGCAGTATTTAAGGAGTCAAGGACGCCAATAAATAAACCTAGACGAGGCGTGAAGGGAAAGGGTAGGCAGGAGTTCAACGCTGAAAACTCTTCAGAACTGGCAAGTCATCTTCAGAAAAGTTTAGGGAAGCCAACTTTTAATATGCCTCTATGGGACAAATAATAAAGTGAGATTGGCTAAATTTTTTAGAACTGTTTAATATGATATGAAGAATTATTAACACAAACAAATGCAAAAGTACCCCCACTGAGTTATGTCTCAGAATTGTAAAGATAGCACTGAGTAAATATTGATGTTTTCAGTTGATTTTTCTTTTTTTAAATCGTGGTAAAAAAAAAAACCCACATAACAAAATTTACCGTCATAACCTTTTTCAGTGTACAGTTCAGTAGTGTTAAGTATATTTACTTTGTTGTACAATAGATCTCCAGAACTTTTTCATATTCAAAACTGAGTAGGTTGATTTTTTATTGAAGTGGAGTTGAGGGAAAATTGATATAAGAGATTATGAGGACCAATTACAAGTTTGTGCCCAGCATTGTACTCTAGGAAAAAAAAAAAAAAAGGGTTGGCCTGTGTCTCTAGCATAGTCTGTAACCTCAGGAATAGAATTGTACTCTTTTCAGGGCAGAGATAGAATAGTAAATGTCTTACCAGCTCTTGACCTAGGGCAACTCAGCTTCTCTGGGTCTCTGTCCTCATTTGTAAAATGCAGATGTTTATTCCCTGCTTATTCTGAAAAGGATTTAAAGGGCTTACAAAAATGCATGCAATACAATATGGTCAAAGTAGAGACAGCATAGTAAGGAATATGTACACCAATAAAGGGGAGGGGTAAAATCATTAGACCCAAAAAGGTGGCTTATAAGTTCAGCTTGAGGCTTCTTACTGGACAAAGCAAAGGAATAAATGAAAAGGTGATATAAAACCTGCCATGCTTAATTCTGAGGATATCATGAGGATCAAATGAGATAAAACATGTAAATAACTTGAAAAATATACCATATAACTTGATGACTAGAAAGAATTAATATCTCTAAGAAAGCAAAATAAGCCTGGAAAAATATTTGTCCTATTCTGCTTTTCAGATTATAGATACAAAAAAGATGAGCTTTTTAAGAGACTAAAAGTTACAACTTTTGCCCAGCTGGTAAGTTTAATGATCTTCCATTGGAGTAAAGACTTTCTAATTTGTGCTGCTTTATGTGAGTATTTCTAAATTCAACTCTAGGTAATGTTTGCAGAGGGTTTTCTTCTGATTCTTTATGTTTCACCTATGAGAGGACTAATTAGTATGAAATTTTCTTTTTTCTTTGATAAGAATTTTATAAAGTAAAATGTACATTCTCCTTTTTAATCATCAAATTTGTAGTTTAGGTTTTATTTTTCCTTGCCCATTTATCTTAATATTGAGAATCTAGAATTCTGGATTCTTTATTGCTTGGACATTTTTCTCTGTGGAAAGCAGGTGATCTCCCATCTATGACTGGGTTCGTTTTCCAAGTCTTTCTGCCATGGTCTATTTTGTTACTTTAGGAAAGTCGCTTTTTTCTTTCATTTGAAAATTATGGACAAAGTGTCTTTCTGACCCCCAAACAAGGATTCCAGTGATGTAACTTAAGGTGGATATTGTGTCTTATGAGCTAAGTCGTGAAAAGTGATTTATTATTTTTTTAATTTGAATTCTACCAAACATTAAAAAAATTTTTTATTGGAGTATAGTTGATTTACAATGTTGTGTTAGTTTCAGGTGTACAGCACAGTGAAGCAGTTTTATATATATATATATATATATATATATATATATATATATATATATCCATTCTTTTTCAGATTCTTTTCCTATTATAGGTTATTACAGAGTATTGGTTAGAGTTCTCTGTGCTATACAGTAGGTCCTTGTTAGTTATCTATTTTATATATAGTGGTATGTATATGTTACTCCCAATCTCCTAATTTCTCACTTCCTCCCAGGCAAAAAAGTGCTTTAAAAACTGTATGTTGGGTATACAACATTGTAATCAATATATTCATAATTACATTTATTTCTTCATTGCATGAAGAATTTCTGATACAATGCTGTTATTTTAAGTATTGCATTTTCAAGAAATAGCATGTTATGTTGGGACTAGAATAAGTATGAATGCAGTTTTAAACTCTTACTTATGTTTCGTGTCCAAAATTATCCTTTTGGTCTTTTAAGTTTATTGTGTAGTGTTTTAAAGAAATCTTTTCTTCTGGAATGATCATCTGCAGTGTAATTACCACCCCCAAAGTAAGAAGACCTGAGATTTAGTCTCCAGATGGGGACACTGACAGTTTCTTAAAACAGGAGATCTTTGATGTTTGATATTTGCTCATCTTTTGTTAAAAACAGAATTGCCTCTGTTTAAAGGCAAACAAACATACACACTTCTACACATTTCATTCTTTTTTCTATCAGGTCATCCAAGTTGCTTCCCTATCTGATCAAACACTGGAAGTGACAGCTGAGGAGATTAAAAGGCTAGAAGGTAATGAGAAGTGAGGATATGGGGAAAATAACAAATTGACCATTTGACTGTGCTATTGTGTTCACAGGGACTTTGATGGATCTATTTGTAATTAGATTGTTACTCTCTGAGAAATGCTATCTGGTGCTTTGCTAATTCTTATTTCTTTAAAAGAGCCATCTGGTTTTCTCCATGTAACATTTGTAGTCTTAAATGTTTTAAACGTGTTTAATATACTAATTACTTTTTTTCAACAAATATTTTTAGTGCCTTCTATATAAGTACAGGTCACAGAATTAGGTGCTGTGAGACTACAAAGATGAATAAAACACAGCTCTGCTTACATGGAGTTTGTAGCCACGAGTGTGCACTGCACATATGTATGTGTATTGGGTGAGGAAAATGATAACAGAAACACAGAATTACTAATATGACAGAAATTCATGGAGGACTAGAAGGAAACCATCGTTTGATGAATATATATTGCTAGGTACTTCACATGAGTTTTCTTATTTAATCTTCTCAAAAACTCTAGAAGGAAGGTACACTGTACAGATGAGAAGCCCAAGCCTCAGAGGTTAAACTTCTTGCTCAAAGTGAACAGCCAATAAAGAATGGACATAAGATACAAATCTGCATGTCTCTGGTAGCAGCCAGTGTCTTCTCACTGCCTTTATTGCATCCTTATGGGGTCTTGGAATGTGCCTTTTCGAGAGATGCAGGGTGCTGTGAGAGCTCTGTATTTTCCAGCTAGGAAACTGAGGTAGGTTTCTTCCTACCTCAAAAGCCAGTTCAGATAGGCTTTTGAACTGGGCCTCTGCCCCCTTTAGGGGTAGAATCTCAACAGGTTCAAGTTAAGGGTGAGGCTGTCTCAGGCTGAGGAGCAGCCTGAACAAAGGCACAGAGAAGTCCAAGTGTGTTTGGGGCATCTCATAACCCAGTCTGGCTGTGGTCTGAGGGAGGGGTAGGTGCGGGGGTAGGAGATAAGGCTAGAAAGATAGATAGGCGCCAGATTTACTTTCTTAAATACCAAGTTGAAAAGAAAACCTCTTAGGTGTTCTGTCATGAAAAGAATTCACAGAGTGAAGGTCTTTATTTTATCCTGAAGTCCTCAGCTGTCAATGTGTGGCTGTTTATTGAAGGGGAATGTGTTTTGTTAAGGTTGATGTAGGCCAGGAATTTGACTTCTGATTTCAAGACAAGTTTCTCAGGAAGTCTGAACACTGGGTTTGTACAACTCGACTGTCATTTCCCTGGGCTTGTTTTTGTTAGGGAGGATAAAAAGAATCTGTAAAAGACTGGAATTTATCTATGACAGATGCCTCTAACACAGCAGAGAAATAAGGGCTCTTTGTAATAGAGATAATTGAGTCTCCTCATACAAGTACTCCCAATTTTAACCTGGTTATATAAGTACCTGGATTTTGTCCTTTAATTCATTGTTGAGATTGCAACACCAGAACATATGGGCACATGCAATTTTCTCTTCTGAGATAAATTTACAGGCTTTTGTAAAGTAGGACACCATAATGTGTGAGTAATATTAGTGTTTCTCTAGTGCTCTATACAGAATAATAACTCAGGAATGCCTGTAGAACAGATTGTATCTGTATGCGTATTGGCCAACTTTGAAGGAAAAAAAACTCCTTTTATAATGTTTATTGTTTTTTCCTGACTTAAAAGTATATTTCTAGAAAATTAGAAAACTGTAAAAAACATATAAAGAAGAAAACTAAAATAACTAATAAACCCTATTAACATTTTAGTCTGTTTTCCCCACCCACATCCATACTCTTTGTATATAGTTTTGTATTATGCTGTTTTCAATTAACATTTTATCATGCACACTTTCCTATGTCATTAAATAGACTTCAAAAGCTTAATTTTAAAGGTTGTATTGTCATATAATGTCTATCCTTTGTATATGCCACATATTTAATTATTCTCCTATTGTTGGCTATTAACGTTTTTCTAATTTTTCATTTTTATAAGATAATGCTACAGTGTAAACCCATAAATGTTTGTATGGTTCTGATTTATTTCCTGAAGATAAATTGCTGCAGATTGTCAAAGGGTGGAACCATTTTAAGATGCTCTGTGCTGATTCCACATTATCTCCAGAAAGGTTCTACTTGTTTGCATTCCCACCGAGCAAATGAGAAGACCCATTTCTCCCCATCCTAGCCAATGATGAATAATTCTCATTTTTGTAAATGTTTGCCAATTTGATGGATGAAAAATGGTATCTAATACTTTTATTTTGAATTTCTCTGATAGCGTGATTGAGCTTTGCGTATGTCTGTGTTTGTTGGTCATACGTATTTCTTCTTTTGAGGACATTATATGTCCTTTCCCATTTTTTTTCTAATGGAATGTTCATCTTTTACTTATTGATTTGTAAAATCTTTATATAATTATGATATCTTTATTCATTGGAAACCAATATAGCCTTGAAAATAAATGAGAAAAATCTTTATTTGATGATTTGGAGCAATGCCCAAGCTGTATTATTAAGTAAAAAATAAATAAATGAATAACAAAATAAACAACAAATCAAAGTGTAGAGCAGTATGAATAGCATCCTCCTAGATATGTAAAAAGGAGAGGAAATAAAATATATACAAAATATGTAGTTGTTTCATTTCTGGAAGGAGACAAATATTTGAAGGTAGTTCCCTTGGGGGTGGAGGCCTGAGGGCCTGCAGGTCTGGAGTGAAAAGAAGACTTCCTTTCCATATTGGCAATTTTATCTTTGCATTTTTACCTTGTGCACATGATCTTTTTTCTATTAACGAACTAGTTTTAAAACTCCTAATAAAGTGTATTAACCTTTTCTTACTTATATATGTCACGAATACTTTTCCTAATTTGTTATTGACCTTTTAATTGTCTTTGTGTTGTTTTTTGACGTATATGAGATTTGCGTTTTTACATGATTAAATCTATTAGCCTTTCATATTGTGTTTTCGTTTAGTGCTTTAGATTCATAAAATCCAAAATAAGATATTCACCTATATTTTCATCTATTAGCTTGCTTGGTTGCTTTGGGTTTTTTCCAACATCAATCCATCTGTTATATATTTTGGTATATGATATGAAGGGGTTATCTAAATTTGATTTTTTTGGATAGTTGACAAATTATCCCAGCACCATTTATTTAATAGTTCTCCCTTTACCCACTGATTTTTGATGTTACCTTTAACATACATTAGATTTTTGTATATATTCTAGGATTTGTTTCTGAGTTCTTTGTTATTTTCCATTGTTCTGGTGCATTGTTTTGATCATTTACCTTTTCAGTATATGTTATTATTTGAAAAGGCAGGTTCTCCAAATTACTTTTCTCTCTCTCTCTCTCTCTCTCTCTCTCTCTCTCTCTCTCTCTCTATATATATATATATATATATATATATATATATATATATATATATACACACATACATATATCTTTTTTCTTCTCTTCTCATCTTTAAAATTCTTTTAAGCTTTTTTTAAGCCCATCGGGATTTGTATTAAGGCTAAAAATTTGGAAATTTGGAAGGGATTAACATCATTTCACTTTTAGTCACCAAGTCAGGAATATGCAAGGTATGTCACTCTCTCTTCATTCAGGTCTTCTTTAATGTCCCTAAGTAAAATTTTTATAAGACCTATAAAGGACTTATAAGTTTTTATACAGCCTTTACATTTCTTAATAGGTTTATTTTCTAGGAGAGTATATTTTGTATCTGCAGTTGTTACTGTAAATGAGAGGGTCTTCATATTATTTTCTAATTAGTATATAGGCAAAATATTTTGATTGTTCGTATTTTCTTTAATCTAACTTATTTATTTTATAAATAGGTTATTTTTATAATTAACCTTAAAACCTAGATTATTTTTATAATCTAATATATTTATTTCCCTTATCTCATAGGATTCTCTTAAAGTTTCTAGGTGTATTATATCGTATGCAAATTAAAACTTAATATGCTCATTAACAACTAGGCCTCTTATTTCTATGTCTTCTCTCATTACATTGGTTAGAACAGCAAATTCGCAAACCTTTTGGTATCAGTCTCCCTCCACACTTAATTTTTGAGGACCTCAAAGAGTTTTGGTTTTTGTGAATTATATCTATTAATAGTTAGGGTATTAAAATTTTAAACCAAGAATTTTTAAAATACTTGCTATTTACCTTAAGAAACAATACTAAACCCATTACAAACATAAACAACATATTTTTATGCAAAACATCTATGTTACCAAAACAAAAATATATATGGAGAATGACATTGTTTTATACTTTTTTGTAAGTCTTGTTAATGTCTGATTTAATAGAAGACAGATGATTCTCATACCTTCTGCATTCAGTCTGTTGCAGTTTGCTCTTTGGGCTAAAGTACATGAAGAAAATCTGGCCTCACACAGATCTGTAATTGAAAAAAGGAAGAATATTTTAATAGCCCTTTCAGATAATTGTGGGTATTTTTCTTTGACACTACATCAGAACTTGATAGCTGGTACCTTCTTAAAGGTTAGTTGTAGTGTGGAATCTGAAACCAAATCAATGAGCTTTTCATACCCTGTTACATTAAACCCATTGGTCTCTTTTGTACTCTGAATGTATCTTTTACTCATACATGATTTTATAACATCATTCATTGGTCATTTGGAAAATACTAGTTCACTGATTCACTTATCAGAAAAGTCATTAAGATGGTAAAGAAGTCAAGCTCTTGATGGCAAATAGTTTCCAAAATTCTGATTTTTGTTCAAAATTTAATCACTGCAACAAATACCATCAGTTGTTTTCCTTGAAATGTGAAATTCACTTAATTTTTGAGAAAATACCTGCCAAATGCACAAGTCTAAATAACCATAGTTTTCCTGTCAGTTTTTCTTCCAAGTAAAAGTGGTGTTCAAGGCAAAAGCAGCACAAATCACACACATACTTTTCCTTGAGACAACAATGGGACATTGGTATGTAGCAAACTTGCTGTATGTGGATTCCCCCATTTCATCACACAGAATATTTTAAAAGTGTGTACTTAAGGGTGAGATTTAATAAAATTATTATTACTGCTTCATCAGGACTTTTAAAAATGTGACTGCCATATTTATTAACTGTGTATGCGTGTTGATGAAAAATACAATGACTACTAATAAAGCTCTGTACCTCGGCCCTGATTCTTGCTAGGTGGCCAGTAGTTTTATCCACCACTTCTTTTGCACCATCAGTGCAAATATCAACATGGTAAAAAAGATAAATAACATCTTAGTATTATGAAAATAGTTTTCGCCTTTCAGATCCCCTGAAAGGGTCTTGGGGGCTCCTGGGGTCCACAGACTACAGTTTGAGAGCCTATATGTTAGAACTCTTAGAACAATTTAATAATGGTAATATGAGTTCCTTTTCTTGACCTAATTTCAGTGGAACTGCCTAACAAGTAAATACAAATTCTGAGGTTAAATTTTTTTTATTTATTCACTTGCAAATTTTAGACAATGATTCTGCAACCTCAGACCCTGATGCTGAAATCACTGCCAAGACCAACGGGAAAGGGAGCCCTGGGGAGCAGTCGCCAAGCCCCGTCCAGTTCATAAACAGTGAGGGAGCCGGGGACTCCAGCCGCTCGACCCTTCAGAGGTGCTCTCATCAGATTCATGTTTTCACTGCATTTTACCTTCATTAATCTAGATACCAATGTCAGCGATTTAATGACCTTAGAAACAGGTTGGCGTAGTGAAGTCCCACATTTTCATCTCAGCCATTCTATTTTCTCTTTATATCAATGCCACCTCCTGGATCTTGTCACAGCATTCTTAGTTAATGTAAGAATATATTGATAGGAGAGCATTAATTTTCACTCCTCAACCCCATTCTTCTCAGTCTTCCTATATGCAAGTTTGCTATTAGGACTAAGCTTTACAACCACTATCTTTTGACTCAGGCAGTATGATTTCCCCCCCTCTCCTTTTCTGTCTGCTGCAGCTTATAATTATCCTGTCTAGAATCAGAAGAAAAATAGAGTGCCACACATAGTGCTCTGATATTAAATAGGCTCAAAGGAGAGTGAAAGCAGCCTTGGTGTCAACTCTCAAATGCACATGGCAGTTTCATGATACAGCGCTTCCTCACAGATATTCACTGTTGATTATAAGACGGTGCTGATTTTCTGCACATATCCATCCCTTCTACTGGTAAAACAGTTCTACTAGAGAAGCTAGTTCTACTAGAGAAAGAATTGCTATTGTCGATTGCACTATTATTTTTACAACTACTTCTGTGCAAGGACTCTAAAATTGCATTCAAAACAAGATAGACCAACAAGGCTCCCACTGAGCACGTAATTTCACATGGAATAGAGTTTCTTCTCCTTTGGTTCAAGAAAATATGCACTATAGGGCATATAGTTGTAGTGATCATTGGATTTAAAGGCAGAATTTGACTTGCTGTGATGGGAGAGGAACTATGGCTAGGCTAATCTGTGGTTTGGCATGCGTGTCTTCATATTTGCCTGGAAGAGTGATCACCTTCTTATCTCAATACAGATATTTCACTACTCGCCACTTTGATCATAACACCTATCCTTTTTTCTCTGATTCATGTTTTTGCCACATTTTGCCTATATTAACCTGGCGACCAATTTCAGTGATTTTATGACCTCAGAAAGAGGTCCGAAACAGACCTCCCTCATTTTAATCCTAGCTTTTCCACTGTTTCATTATATGAATGCTGCCAAATCTAAAAGCCTCTTCAGCCTCAACACTGTACCCTATAAAATGGAAGTGACTACAGATAACTATTGAAAACATTAAGGTTCAAAATCCATACTGGATGAGTCACTGTATAAGTATATGAAATATATGAAAACACTGTTGTTACTTTATGTTACATATGATATACATAGAAATGCCTTCAGTTTTCCTGCCCTGTCAACCATATTCTTTCCTCTTTTGCTCCGCTTTCTCACACTCATCAAAATTCCACTGGAGTAACTGTTTGCCTCTTTCTTTCTCTGAATGCTGTACTTGCTTCTGGAGGCAGCTTGTGCCTACAGTTTCTGCCCCTCTGCGTGCTAATGACCTAACGTGCATTCTCTGAAGGTTAGTATAGACAGTGGATCCCTCCTTTGGGTCCAGGGTGAGAGAACAGGAATCCATCCGTAGGATCTTGCATTCAGAGGCAGAACTGAGACACCACATCCATTTTCCTTTTTCTTTGAAGTGTATTTTGAAGAGACATTGAGCACCCTCTCGCCATTCTGAAGAAACGCATTTGACCTTTAAGCCACCAATCCCTGACTAGTGTCTACTGACCTACTTTTTCACTTGCAGCGTCATCAGTGGCGTTGGGGAACTGGATCTAGACAAAGGGCTTGTGAAGAAAGAGCCCAGTACCAAAGACAAACCTTATCCCGACTGCCCCTTCCTGCTGCTAGATGTGAGAGATAGAGATTCTTACCAGCAGTGCCACATTGTTGGAGGTAAGAGAGAGAAGGCCTTACAGTGTCTCACTCCTGAGAACACAGCCCGGTAATGAGCCCAGGCAGGCTCAGACCACAGCCTGTGGTCAGCAGTTGGGGAAACCCTGTGTTAGCCAGATGTGTTCTGGGAACCTGTAAGTTGGCTCTACCACATGCTCTGAGAGAGGCTAGTAACTCTCTCAGGGGGCTCAAGGGCCCAGTGCTAAATGTCAGAAACAGTGAAGTGACACTTCCTATTTGTTCATGGTGTCCTGTTCCTTTTCTTTCACAAAAGTTTATAGCTAGTTAATTTTGAAAATATGTTTCTTTTAACTCTTAGACTTTAAACCAGCTGAGAATTGGGGCCAAGTTGTACCAAGAGCTACAAACTTCCTAAGCTTTTTCTTCTCTTTGCAGCTTACAGTTACCCAATTGCAACTCTGTCTAGAACAATGAACCCTTATTCAAATGATATTCTTGAATATGTATCCTTTGTTGCATTTTAAGGAGTTGGATGGTATAAAGACTAAAGACTCAAACTTATCATGAATTATGCTCCTAGTAAGAAAACCCTATGAAGGACCTTTGATATTAATTAGTTTACTTAGCATATTTTAGAATTTCAATCCTTAGTTTTTGCTGAGAATGCTTCCAAGCCATCCTGCAGTAGGACAAAAAACATTAGGTTAAAGGTTATGATCCGTTGAGAGTCAGTCCTAAGACTGTTTTCCCCAGAAAGTTTTCCCAAGTAAAATGTAAGGAGTGAATTTTTTTCCTTCTATTTTAATTTTTTTTTGCTTCTTGAAATTTTAATTTTTTTGCTCATAAAAATCATACAAATAGAGAATAATTTAAATACTGAAAAATATAAAAAAGAAAATTGAAATCTCCAATAACCACACAATTGAACAACAAACGCTTACTACATTTTTTGTGTATTTTATTCCAGACTGTCTTCTTTGTCTTTTCAACAAAGTAAAAATTATACTGTATATATAATTTAGTACGTTGCTTTTCCGCACTTCATATTACAGTGTATTTCCCCACACTAACACAAGCTCTTTATAAACTCTATTTGTGATGCAGTATAAGATCTCATCTTTAGATTTACTGTAATTTACTAAATCATTCCTCTTTGAAGGAATGGACTTTTAGGTGGTTCCCATTTTTTTACTATTATAAATAAGACTGCAGTGGACACGTTGGGCATAAAATTTTTCTGTTTCCTCATCTGTAAAATGGAGGTTGTAATACTTACTCTCCAGGATTGTACAGATGAAAGAGCCAAAGAGTGTACAGTGTGTAACTAGTGCCGTCTTGGACATGGTGATACTAGTTCATAGAAGAAAAGGATACCAGCTTGTGTGGTTTCCACGACAGGAAAAAGTCCTGTACCCCCTGAAGAGGGGTCATCCGATGCTCCTTGAACTCAGAGAGGTAAACCTTGACAGCTCTTCTTCCTCAGGGGTTTCTGTATAGTCTAGGAGCATTAGCTCAGTGTGGTCGAACCTTAACTCATCTGCTTCTTAGAAAAATGCCCATGGCAAGATCATCATTCTGTATGACGACGATGAGAGGCTGGCCAGCCAGGCAGCTACCACCATGTGCGAGCGGGGATTTGAGAACCTCTTCATGCTTTCCGGAGGTGAGGGGCTGTGTTCTGCTTAGGACTTAAAAGGCGAATACTTGGGCTCACACTCCTTCAACTCTACCCCTATCACCTTTTCCCTCCCAGAGCTCAGAACTTAGTATTCTGGAAACAGAGACAACCATGCTGGCAGAAAGGAGTCAGTATACGTGAAACTTCCGTTAGCTCCATCAGCACATGTTTTTAATTCCTGAAATAATGATGTTACTTTATGGCTCTGTAAGAAAGCCTTAATGCTGAAGACTTGAGCTAAATGATTTCTGGTGGAATTCTCAGAATCCCACATAACAACTGACATTTTCTGGTGTAATTTACTTAATGGTGAAGCAGTTAAGAAAGATTTCCTGTCCTTGTGTTGAGGAGACATGCGGACTCCTTTCCAGGTTTCCTTAGCCTCATCGTGCTAACTCGGCTTTTTCTGATGATCTTCCACACCTAGGTCTAAAAGTCTTAGCTCAGAAATTCCCAGAAGGACTGATTACGGGTTCCCTGCCAGCATCTTGCCAGCAGAACCTTCCGCCTGCTTCTGCCCGGAAACGATCCGGCCCGAAAGTGCCACCCCCAGCAGCCGAGAATAAATGGAGATTTACCCCAGAAGACCTAAAGAAGATAGAATATTACCTGGAAGAGGACCAGGGTCCTGCAGACAGCACTAGTAAGATATTTTGACCTTTAGAAATAATGTTTTCTGTAGAACTTGAGATTTGCAGCTGTGAACATCAACCTCATCATATGAGAAGCTTGATCTCTTATATTCAGATTCTTGCAGATATTTGCAGGAGAAGGGGAAGGTGCAGGTGCTATGTGAGGAGAGGGGAGGTGAGTGGAGGTGATCCCAGATTATGGTAAGAATTAGGCATTGCACACAGACATAGAAAGAGAAGAGAGGGTATCAGTCAAATAAAGTGTGCATCTCAGGCAGAGCTGAGAGGCTAAGCTAAGGCTTTCAGATTCCTTCTCGGAAAGCTCTGCTTCCTTCTGCCGCCTCTGGGCACCTTTAAACTACTTCTGGCCTTTCCTTTGGCACACTGCTTTCTCTTTTTCCTCTCACCATTCCTGTACCCTTCTCTACTGAGAAGGAATGAAGGAGAGACCAGGTTGATTGGGATAATGGAGAGGAAGGAAAGAAAAGCTATCTGGGTTTCCCTTCCTCCCTGCCCCCTTCCCCACCTTCTAATTGATCTCAAGGATGAAGAGTGAGTTTTAGCCTAAAGTAGATGCTGAATAGGACTTCATTAGCTTAAAAGTGGTTGGTAGCATAAGACTTCATTAGTTTAAAAGTGTACTTGGCAGGTTGTCCCTGGAATCATTTTTGCAGCTCTGCTCCCTGCTTTCTTGCTCCCTTCAGGCCGGCTGAGCCAAGGTAATGCTTCTGGAAGAGACTCCAAGGTTCCAGGCGCCCGCAGCGGTCAGAACCTGCCTGCCGGGGGCCCTGCCGGCCACCAGAACCCCCGCTCACTGGGCAGTGGCCACCTGCAAGGCAAACCCTGGAAGTAAAGACTTTGTCTGTCTTAGTCAAATAAATGTTTTCTCTCCTTTCGGAACCCCTGAGCAGTTCCCAAGTTGGTCATTTTAAGAAGCTGCTGCAGAGGAAAGACCTCAACGTGTGTCAGGCCCTCTTCCCGCTTCCTGTCTCCAGCTCCTCTCCCACATCCAACCCGGGAAGGATTTTTACAAAAACCAGAGGCATGACAGGCTCTAGTGTCCTCCCTGTTGTTTACAGAATATTTAAGTCTCTGAAACTGAGTAGGAAAAAAGTCTAATTTTTTTAGGCTTTCATTTTTTTTTAAAATAAGGTCCAGTTTGTTTTGGTCTGTATCCTGCGTTGTTTTGTAAATACTTGAGGCGCATCTGGTGTGTCCTTCCCAGCCAGTTCTTTCTCACTCACTCTTCTTGGTTTCATCTTCATGAAACCAAAGCCTCTCTCGGTAGGCTTTGCAGCCTAAGCTGTCCCTGGGGGCGCAGACGATTCGTAGCTTTCAGCCCCCACCAGCTGTGGACCCGCTGGCTGAGGAGCTCTTTGCCCAGCACCCGATGCAGGCTCCGTCCTCAGTTTGGAAGCCAGTACCTGTGAGCATCACTCAGTTAAGATTTAGTAGTAGCTCTCACATGTGCTCAGCGCTCCTCCTCACTAGATGTTTTCCTGGAACCAGCACAGGTGATGATGTGTGCTCAGCTGCCTTCACGGGCAAGTCCTGCCCACTGTTCAGGGCCGGGGTGGGAGCCACTGAAGCCCCCTGGAGCCGTCCCTCATTTGCGGTTAGTTTATTAGTTGTAAGCTCCCATTACCCAGCTCTGGCCCATCGATCTTAGATGGGTAGAAATTATGGCCACTTGAAAACATTGGCTTTGGTTGGGCCACTGCCGGCACACAAGGTGAGGACAACTCCACAGTCCTTTGTCAGAGCTGACAACCCTTTAAACCCTTGCTTAAAAATACAGTATTAGTCTAATTGAGTAATTAGTGCAATTCCCTGCTTCTCATTCTCATGACTGAGCTGTGATTAGGAGGTTTTGATTATAGATTCTTGTTTGGGCCAGAATTTTGAATCAGCATTAATTGAATTGCTAGATGACTGACATTCATTCCATTTAATTGGGGGAACAAAAGACCTCAGGTAAGGATGAGGCACTCTGAAATCATCAGGAAAAGGAAAAAGAGCCTTGTTAATTTTTATGGTCTGTGATCTGTAGCTGTGATAAGGGACTAAGGAATAAATTGTGCTCTTTGTCATGGCAACCAGCTTCTGAAAAGCCAGCTGAAAATTGCCTATCCTTAGGTGGTTATTGCTGCTGGGTAAAATTCGTCTTAACAGGACTATTTTTCTCACCACCAAAAAAAAAAAAAAAAAAAAAAGCATCACAGTATTTCCAGCATGGGGGGCTGTGTTTGTAGGAGAAATAAAGGTAATAAATATCTTATAGAGACATATGGAAAAATAACTTTCACATTCAGCCCAGTTCTGTTTTAGTGTGTTTATTCTTCTCTACTTGATTTCCAAAGTGCAACATTTTCCGATGCTTTAGAAATCAAACAAACCAGGGACATTGTTCAGATGTCAAGCTGTGCCCAATTTTCCACAAGATTCAAGAATCTTGTATAAAATTCAGCCAACGTACACATAGCTTTAAAGAGGAGCCTGTCATGTTTCCCCATAAATTTAT
Source organism: Kogia breviceps (assembly GCF_026419965.1). Classification (NCBI taxonomy): domain Eukaryota; kingdom Metazoa; phylum Chordata; class Mammalia; order Artiodactyla; family Physeteridae; genus Kogia; species Kogia breviceps. The sequence goes on from NC_081318.1 coordinate 22,309,641, forward strand.
TGCCTGAGAACTAAGCTCAGCCTTTTGCTAATGCCAAAATGCTCTGGCTTTTTATTTTCTTTACAGCATAGATTTTTTAAAATGCAAATTTTTCCACACTCAACTTTCCCCTAGCATGGACAAGATTTTCAGCCATTTTGGACACATATGCATTTTTAAGAAAAAAAATTTTTTTTCTCTGTGACAAAGTTCTGGTTATGCCATTTTCAAGTCGACTAGTCAGGAGTTTAGATTTCCCCACTCGATTCTGTTTTGAAAGTAAATGGTAGTCCCCCTTTTTTCCTATTCTGCATTCCCATCACCACACAACACTAGAGTGTTAGAAACTACTATGTATATGTGCAAAGTCGGTATAGCTGAACCTATTAGAATTGTAGTGCATTTAGTTGAGAGATCTGGCAGGTTGACTATATTTATGTGTTTCTCCATAGTGCTTTGCCTGTAGGTAAGGATTTTAAATAACTACTCCTCAAAGACCTGTTCTGGTTCTTCACTTTGTGTGTTAAATGTCACTTGCAGTTTTTACATGCCCAAGGTATTGCTTTGAAAGTTCTACTTTACTAGTTTCTTCGTTAGATTAACTGACATGTATTATCTAAGCGATCTGTGATACTTTGTGCAATTATGAATGTTGAAGATTAAAGTACATAGTTCTTAATTTGTTGTTTGCTGTTAATATGCTGAGATCTGCCAACTTCTCTCTTCCTCTCTGTTGAGATGATTTGTGGGGAGTCACATGAGACTGGGGTGATCTGAAAGAGTACTTCTTTTTGCTCTGTCTCCCAGTAATGCATATTTTCTTTGTATAAATGAATCAGGAAATCATACCAATTAGGGCAGGGGACCTTAGCTCTCTAGTCAGAAGGGTTTCTCCTCATGCGCAGCAGGGACTGATTGCCACCTTAAACTCATTACAGCGGGACTTTCTTGTCAGTGTTGGGGGTTGATGAGTTTCCCTTGCCTGGGAACTTATGACCCCCTAGATGGAAAATGCTTTATCAATGCACAGCTGCTGCTCCATCTGAGCAATGGTGATGGCCAAAGTCTAAATAATAAGTTCAGTACTTTATCTACTGTATTTAAGAAAGAAAAGAGGGAAGAAAGGAGAGAAGCAAGGAAACAAGAAATGTGGAGGGAGGAAGGGGAAGGCAACATTACTCATTTGAGTACAAAAAGAACATCTCGGGCTGTTACAATGTCAGGTTTAATCTATTGAAAGGCATAGAATGGGGACCTCCCTGGCAGTCCAGTGGTTAAGACTTTGCCTTCCAATGCAGGGGGTGTGGGTTCAATCCCTGGTTGGGGAGCTAAGAATCCCACATGCCTCGTATCCAAACAAACAAAAAAACCCCATAATACAGAAGCAATATTGTAACAAATTCAATAAAGACTTTAAAAACGGTCCACATCAAAAAAAAAACTTTATAAAAAAAGTAAAAAGAAAGGCATAGAATGAATCAAATGACCTAAAAGTAATTTTACTTTTTACCTTTAGCAGAAAACCAGAACTAGCACAATCATATTGGACTTGGGGTGTAAATCAGAATTAAAAGAGAACAGATAGTGTTCATTAGTTGCTGAGAGATTTTTCCTGTGATGCTATTGAGATTATACAAAAATTCATAAGACTTTAGGCTACTCACCAAGAACACAGAACAAAATAAAACCTTCTTTTCTCTAATTCCCTTGTGGAATATAAGTGAAATCAGAGTCCTAGGCTAGGAAGAAATATGTAGGCAATTTTTCTTGTGTTGGTTTTGGTTTCTGTCATGTTATAAATTGGTCGTAGATTCTGTCTTTTATGTTATCCGACTTTTTTAGGGGGGATAATTAATTTCTGTCTACCTGGATTTAAAGCCATGACTCCCTTCCTGCTCTACTCTGAAGATAATCATTAAGAACCTTTCTTTCCCCAGTTCCAAAATATTCCCAGTGTCTATAATGTGCGTTTATTTTTTCACAATTCTTTCAAAGTTTTAACTCCCATAATACTTTCCTTTTTCTTTTTTCAAGAAACATCAGAAATGTGGATATTATATCAGTTTGTGTGAGCATGATGATATGCTTATCTACTGTTCAATTAATTTTTTGATTAAAATATATTTTTCCTATAAAAAACAATAAATAGGACACATTGTGCTTCCAAAGTGTTCAGAAGACATTTGGGTAGTAATACTTTCCTAAAGTTGCGGTAATTATTGAAATTGCTATTGCCACGTCCTTAAATTGGCACACAGGTCAGTTATAGCATAAAATATGTAACGGTAGCAATTTGTCAGCATTGAATTCTGACAGGACAGAATTCAGTGCATGATTTTATGTGCTTACAAAACTATATTGCCCCCTTCCCCGCCCCACCCCATTTCCTTATGGTCTCACTCTCTGATGCTTATCCTCTTTGTTCCAAATGCAGACGCAGATTCTCTTCACCTGCATAACATCCTGAGGCACCTGGTGAAATGTGTGGCAAACAGAGGTCACTTATTAAATACTATTGACTGATGGACTACATTTTTAAAAAATTATTTAAAATTATTTTTGACTATAACCTCCCAGAGGGTGAAAATCACCAACTACATGACAGTGGCCCCTAATAAGGGTGTGTGAATAAATGAACTGAACCTGTCAAGACTGAAGTCTGGGATGTAAAGCCCATTGTGGTGGCCACTCAGCGCTGGTCTGCCATTCTGGAGACCCGGAAAGTTTGTTATCCCTTGTCCTCCTGTACATCCTACTTTTGTATGTGAGACATTCATCACTCTAGGATTTTTAGATTACCCTCTGCAGGAGGTACCCAGGAAGCTGTTAGGGCCTTTATTATTAGCCTGGCTGTCTGCAGTCTGCCTGTTTCCATGGTCCCCTCAAGCTCAAAGTAGCCTTCAGAATTCAACTGCACCATCCCCATCTGAGAGTGGGTTTAATTTTCTCTTTTGTTTCAAATCTTGTAGATTTCCAGGTAATAATGTTAGCAAACATTTATGGAGAGCTTACTATGTGTTAGGCAGTATTCCTAGATTCTTCATTTTACATTTTGACTCATTTGACTATCAGAACATCCCTACAAGGTAGGCACCCCCATTTTCAGGTGAGGAGACTGAGGGTCAAATGGAAATTAAGCAACTTGCCCTGTGTCACTGAGCTGGAAGGTTGAGAAACCATTCTGCTCTGTGCTTGTCCACTCTGGGTGGGTACAGCCACTCTCTCCCTGGCTACACCTCCAATTCACTAACAAAAATTTAACTTTCCCTTGGCTGTTGGCTTCCCTTTCTTCCTCGTCACCTGAGATTCCACTGAAAGCTTTCCTCCTCTGCCTGCACAAAAGGTGAGGAATTCAGGGATTGAAACATCTGCTCCTGGGACCATTCCACTGTCTGTGTCTGATGACCTATCTCGAAGACAGGTGCTCCAGGGTTTCTGAGATTTGTTTCTTAATGAGGTATCACTTAAGGAATGGGAGTTACAAACTTTTCATTAGATTGTAGAGAAAAAGTAGGCTGTTTTCCTGGTGGTTGAACTATCCAATAAAACCATATTGATATGATTTGTGTCTGAATTTCTCTTTCCTTTGCGGTGATGTTTCTGATTTAGGCTGAAACATAAATTGTGTGAATTGGCTCATGGCCGCAGGCCTGGGCTTCATGGGAGGAAGCAGCAGCAAACCTCTGTGCCTCAGTCCATGTTAGCAGAGCTCTCATTCCACCGCAATCTTCCAAAAATGTAGCCGAACACACCACTGTAGTTAAGCAGAAGACTTTTAATTTTCTTCTTTTAGTTTGGCAGTAAACATTTGGCAGTCTTCACCTCTGGGGTCGTTAGATGATGCTCACAGTTTGAGTTGCCAAATTAACGTGGATCCTGAAAGCTTTGGGGAGAATTCATTACCCTTTGACAGTTTTTCAGATTTGACGGGTGCTCTGTGCTGCTTTCTCAGAGCTCTTCCTTCATCTGGCCAATTTGAATGTTTTGGTTGGTCATATCAGTTTCCTGTAAGGAGCATCTGGGTCGTAGTGTGTTCACAGAATGATGTTTCTGTCCTTAGAGCCCTTAGAGCAAGAATCTGTCTGCATCTTCAAATCCACCTAGTCCCACTTGCCCTTGCAAAACAATTGCTGAGATGATGAATAGCCCTGTACTGGATGAGGGACCAGTGAGGTCATATCTGGATTGTATTCAATGACATTTCAATTTTAACTTCAGGCCAAAGCCAGAAAGCTAGACATGCATATCTTAGTGTTAATTCAAAAGACCACCCAAAGGATTCTTATGGACCACGAATGGCCCACGGGCCACACTGAGAACCATAGATAATGCTCTAAGAACAAAGTAAAATGAGTTCATTTAAAAATAAAGATTTTTGAAAAGTCCTAGAGAATAGGCATTAGCATAATCAATTCCCCAGATTGCTGCGGGAACTGAATGTGAGCAGCAAGGGCTCTTGGGAGTTGTCATCTGAGCTACCACAGAGTGCTTAGGTAAGGGCCCCCAACCAGGAGACATTACTAACCTGCCCTTGGTAGAAACACTTGCTTCCAGCTCTATCTGGAGTATAAACTTTTCCAAAAATAAGACCTTGTTCTGCGCAACAGCAGAAGAAATGAGTTTAGACAAATTATGAAAAAGAATCTGGGCACAAATTAAGATGGCCACTTAGATGTTTGATTTTGATAATAAATTGATCTTAGATAACTTTACCCACAGGTAATCTGGCGTGTTTGAAATAGCTTTTTTTAACCCCCCTGATTATACAAACTCATTGTAAGAAATTCATAAAAGTATAAAGAGGAAAACCACCACCGCTGCCTAGGGTAACCACAATTATTATTATTGGGAAATATCTACTTCCAGGCATAGTGGGTGTGCGTTTTTCAAACAAAAATGAGATTCATACTCAATATACGATGTTGTAGCCTGCTTTTGTTTTTAAACAACTGTATGGAAATATAAATTACATGCCATAAAATTCACCCATTTTAAGGATACAATTCAGTGATTTTTAGTAAATTTACAGGGTTGAGAAAGCATCACCACAATCCTGTTTTAGAATATTTCCATCATGTGACCAGCTTCTTTTGCCCAGTATATTGTGACCATTTTTCCATATCAACACAGACTACAATGGCTTCCCGATATTCCATTGTGTAAATGGGTAATAGCCATATCAATACTGGTATCTATCTAGGTTCATTTCCTTTTAATTTAACTTTTTATTATTACAACCTTGTACATATGTTTATTTGAACTTCTCAAAATATTTTTATAAAATAAATTCCTCCAAGTGGACTTACTGGGTCAAAGTGTCAATACGTTGAAATTTTTTATTTATATTGCCAAATTCCCCTCCAGGAAGGTGGTGTAAATTTATCCTCCCACCAGCAGTATATGACAGGTCTCATTTCTTCAGACTCTTGATAATACTGAGCTGTCAGTCTTCTTATTCTTTGTCAATCTGCTGGGAGAAAAATAATATATTTTTCTTTAATGTACAAAAAAAACTCACTCAGAGAATCAGTATCTTTCATTTATTGGCTGTTTGTGTTTTTTCTTTTGGGAATTGCCTATTTTTCTTTTGAAATGTTAGTCTTTTTTTTAAACCCCTTTTACTTATAAGAGCTTTTTTCCCCTCAAGGTTATTAATACTTTTTCATATATACCACATTATTTTCTAAAATTTTTGTTTCTTTTAGCTTTATGATTTTATTTATAAAATAAAACTTTTTTACCCATAGATTTGTAAAAATATGTATCTGCAAACTGGAAAGTTCTTCCTGTAGTTGAAAATAGAAAAAGAAATGTTAATGACTTCCATGTTTCCATTGAACAAGCATTTATTAAGTGCCTACTATGTGTCATGTACTTGGCCACCAGTAGAAATTGAGTGTTGAGCAAAACAGCACAATCCCTGCCCTCATGGAATTTTCATTCTGGTGCTTTACTCCTGTCTTTTCAGCTTTCTTAAGACTCTTACTTGTTCAGAGCCTTACTTTCTAAACTACAACTCAGGGAAATTCAAAATGACTTGCAAGCCTACAAAATAAAGATTATAAAATGTATAAGTTCTCTAGTATATGTGGAGAACATTCAATCAGCAAATATTTATTGGGTATCTGTATGTCAAGTACTGTTGATGGTTTTGGAGATTGAATGCCAAATCAAGTGGTCTCTGCTATCAGGGAGTACAGTTTATTTTAAATTAAGCAATTCTACCCTTGAAGCCTAAGTAATCCAATTTTTTAAAATGATATATTGTCTTGCTAACTTAATATTTTTTCACTTATCAGTCTTTATTAAACAGTAAGATCAGTTTCATTTTTTTTTACTTGCCCAAACTGAGCCATCACAGTGGGTTTCAGTTTATCTACATATATTGAAGGGAAATGGTTCCCAAAAGATAACTTGAAGGAAGTGTCATAAAATCTTTAGATCATCCTTCTGTAAAGACTGAAATACCATTTAACCTTGCCTCATAAACTTATATATGTATAACTTTATGTGTACTATATGTATAGTCAGCCTCATTCTTTTTGTTTTCTAGAATGTTTGGTAGCAAAAAAAAATTAAAATAAAAAATGGAGTATAATGTATAAAAATTTTGAATCACTATGTTGTATACGTGAAACTAATATATACTGTAAATCAACTATACCTCAATTTTAGAAAATTAAAAATTATTAAAAACCTCCAAGATTAAAATTCCCCAATGGGCCCTTAAAAAAAAAAAAAAAGAAAGAAAAAATCGTTTGATCTTCAGGCTATTTTATGTGAAAAAGACACAGATTTTAAGTCAGTGGAGATGGATGCATTGTGATACTTCATCTGGCTGATACAGGGAGAGGCTGCCATCCTTACCCCAGCCCCCCTATATTTGGGAAGCTACCAAGCCACCCCCCATCCACTTCCCAGCAATTTCAGTGGGAGGAACCCCCTGCTTGACAGTCACACCTTAAGAAATTTGGAAGAAACGGAATGTAGATTCTTGCTTTGAAAAAAAGTTGAGATATATGCTATGTGCTGTGGTGCTAGCCACTAAGTGTGATATCACAGCCACCAGAATCACCAAGCCAAGGGAGGGAAGCCAAATTCTAGGAGCTGTGGAGGGTATGGGGAAGGAGAGGAGAGCCTTATGTTTGAGAAATTTTGCTAACGATAATGAGTGGTGGTGAGTGGAAGAGGAGACAATGTAGCAGGAGATGCTAGAAAGGATGGGGCAGTGAGAAGTAAACTACTTCTGTCTCTAAAGGCAAAGTCTTCCTGATACACTTCAATTAATAAAATGCCCTGGGATTGGTGTTTGTTCTTTATCTTCAGTAAATGATTCCATTTAACCCAATTGTTTTCTTCCAATTTAATTAGGAGTGGGAGGCCATACTTTGCTCTATAGAAATTTGCTTTGCCTGGCTGCAACATTGATTTGGGACAACACTGGCCACCAGGATTATTCTAGTTTGTACTCAGGGTTATTGCTTTTGTAGATGAATGGATCCAACCAGCTACACTATTGTACAAGCTGAATTCCTCACCACCGCAGGGTGCCGGGCATTTGGTTAGCAGCTGTGGCTGCTGCTTGCTCCTAAGGTATGAACAAATCACCCCACTGACGAGCTGAGCTCAGGGTGGTCTAATTAAAACAGACGCCACTTGGATACAACTTCACAGGACTTTGGAATGCAGGGGAGTTTAAGGGTCATCTAGTCCAACTACCCACACGTTTCCAGTGTGACCTGCAGGAACTAAATCACTTCTGCCATAGCTTGAAAAGGCAGACATGCCACATGCATTCCCACACATGAGCCCCATTCCGGTCCATGTACACTCAAACTTTATTTGGCTGCCTGGGTGGGGACGGAGAGGAGGAGGAAGACAGTGCTGAAGGGCCGGGTCAGTAGGGGTGATTCAGCGTGTGCTCCATGATGGTCAGAAGCGCCAGCCATGTCTCCTGGGCCGTGGGGATGATCTGGGAGGCCGGCAGCAGGAAGCCATAGCGCCCGGTGTCCCGGAGCTCGAAGGTGAAGGAGTACTTGATGCCCTGGTTGTAGGTCCAGTCAATGGTACTTCCACTGGCTTGGTCTGGGGCAGGAGCAGACCAGCAGAACAAAGGTCACTCACTTGAAAACATTTGCATGGGCTGGGCTAATGGTCCAAAGCCCAGAGCCTCGTGCAGTGTTGACTGGAGTCAGCATCTGCTAAGTGCCTACTGTTGACCAAGCAGGCTGGCTTCCTCCCAAGAAGGTCCCCTGAAGGGTCTTAGTCCAAGAGGCCCAGAGAGGCGGGCCAGCAATGGTTCTCCTCTCGCTGGGTCATGTAAGGAAGCTCCCACGATTTTGAAAGCTGCCTCCATCTAACAGCCACTTGGGTCAAGCCCCCAAATATACCAGAGTTGCCCACTTGGGTAACCAGGACTGTCCCCCGGATGCTGGTCTGCAGGGGGAAAGTGCAAGGGTCAGAGTCAAAGCAAAAGCCCCTCGTCTGTCTTTTGTAGACAGATTTGCAGTAGGTATCAAAGCAGCTGCAGAATTGGGCAGGGGAGAGGGAGGTGGCTGCATATCAGAATTTAACTCCACGGTATTGAACAAAGCAAAAACCTTTTGATTCAGGGTTAAAACAGTTTCCAAAGAAGGCCTGGAGTCCAAAAGTAAGGCCAGCCTCAGGTGAGACTGTGACTCACTCACCCCCCAGAACTGGGCACTCGTGGCAGGAAGTCTGAGGTGTGTCCCTGTCCCCTGCTTCTTCAGTACTCTCACCTCTTGTCAGCCACAAGCTTGCTGTGCCTCCTCAGGGCTCAATGGGATCTGAACACCGCAACCTCAACCCCCGCTGCCATCCCCGCCACCTGTCTCTGCTGCAGCCACTGGGTCTCTGTGCTCTTCCTGCCGTTCCCACACACGCCAGGTCAGGGCACACAGGAGGACCTTTGTTCTAGAAGATTCCTCTGCCTGGAAGGCTCTTCCTCAAATAGCCTCTTAGCTCCATCGCTCCTTTCCTTCAGTACTTGCCCAAATTTCACTCTCTCAACGAGGCCTATGCTTCAGTCCACCTGCCCTGCTTCCATCCCCAGTACTCCTGAGTCCCCTCACCCTGTCCTAGTAGTTCTTTTTCTCCCAGCACTTATCACCTAACACATGGTATCATTTCCTTATTCATGTTTATTGTCATGGCTGGCTAGAATGAAGGTTTCCTGGTCTTTGCTTATTTTTATTCCCAACTGTATCCCAAGCACACAAAACAAGGCCTGGTGTATCATAGGTGTTCAATAAACATTTGTTGACTTAATTCCTTGTTGATGTAGCAGTCCTCCTCTGAGGGGCACTGCATGGATAAGTAAGCTGGGAAAAGATAGGATATGTTCTCTAACTGAAGGGCATTGGAGGAAGAGAATTTTTTAAGTTGAATTTCTTAGGGATCTACAATACAAAGGCCAGCAGAACTCTCTACCCCCTCTATTCATGAAGCTGAACTTAACCCCAAGATAAGAGTTCTCAGAGGAACTGAAGGGTTTGTCTGAAGGTATCGAGGAAGGCAGAGTTCACATGAGGAAAGGGCCCCCCTACCCACCAAGCCAGCAGTAGTCAGACATGGCCAGGGCTGTTCTCCTCACCCACGATCCCAGGTTGGGGAACCCTTGGCTACCTCCTCCAGGAGGGACACTCCCTCCGGTGGGGAAAGCCAGCTGAGCTTCCTCCCAGACCACCCACAGAGACAATGCACCTACTTACAAATTGTTGTGATGATGCTGCCATACTTGAACTTGGTCCCATACAGAGAGGTCAGGGCCTCAACAGCAGACTTAGCCACCTGATCCTGGAGAAAACACCAAGCAAGACTGCTTGTCACGGCCAGCAATGCCAGACCCCCAGAACCGCAGGGCCGGGGTATCCTGGGGTCTGGCAGGATGACCCAGGAGCACATACTCTGCAGAAGCCAGCCCCCAGCAGAGAGCATGGAACCTGTTGGGCCCTGCAGGGTCAGCCCTGGGAACTCAGCAGGATGTGACCTTGTGGTATGTCTGGCTGCTACTTCACTGCCCTTTGGTCACCCTGCAGCTCCAAGTTTAAACCTGTGGTACAAGCTCAAAGTCCACCCCTACCCCTTCCTCTGTCATGTGACAGAAGTGACTCAACCACTCTGTGCCTCAGCTTTCCAGACAGAAAGGCTAGCCTGCCCTGCTGGTCTTCTCAAGCCATCAGGGATCCATGGGAGAAAGGAGTGCTAGGCACAGTGTAGGGCCTCGTGCCTTAAGCAGGTTTGATGGATAAACCCAGGCCTTCCCAAAGCTGCCTTTGGGATAAGAGGGCAAGCAGGGATCAGCACATACCAGCTCATCCTTGTCTGCAGGTGCTTCTGTTTTGTAGCCAAAGGGATACAAGAGGAGCTGGGAGTAGCTGTGGATGGAGATGAAGGCTTTGATGTTCCTGTGGTCTTTCACAAAGTCCACGATGGACTTGACCTCCACTTCGGAATTGGCAAACTTGCCACGGTAAGTGTCCGAACAGGGGTTGCTGCTGGATCCCGCCTCTGTGGAAGGGGAGAGTTGGCCTTCTTTACACCCAAGCAGTGTGGCTTCCATGGCTTCTGGTCTTTGCATGAGTTGCGATGCAGGAGGGCTCACCCCCACCCCGGATAAGGAAAGGGCAGAAGCCTTTTATAAGCTGGGGGTCCTGCCTCCCTCCCTAGCCAAACCTGGACAAAGCTGATGGACATGCCCAGAGAGATAAGAAGGGCTACTCAAGCAACACCAGTTCCTGCAGTGAAGTGACCACAGAGGGAAGAAGCTGAAGTTACGCTAGACAACCCATAGATTGGTTTCAGACCTCAGTTCCATTGGGAAGGACTTTACAGGCAAGGAGCAAGCAGATTTCAGAGGGCCACCTTGCTCACTGTGCACGTTGGAGGAGAGACCAACATTACCCACATGCCCCCACTGCTGGGGCAGGAGAGGGTTGGGTGGTGACAGGACAAAGGACAGTAAGAAGCCATTCTGGGGTGTCCCATCCCTCCTCCCCAAACCACACTGGGCCTTACTCCCAAAGCCAGCATCCCAGTTCCTGTTGGGGTCCACCCCAATGCAGTTGGAGCCCGACGTCAGGGATCGAGTCTTGCGCCACATTCGATTCTGAGAAAGGAAAAGTAACCAGCCACCAAACAGAGGCCACAATCAACACAGAGCCCCAATCCGGAGCCTGGGTGTGGACACGGTATGGAATCAGAAACCACTTTCAACTGGTTGTCAGGGAGGAAGGTTTGCAAAGGGGGCTCTTGGCTGAAGGAAAATAGAGGAGACAATGGATGGCATTTGGCCAGAGAGTTCTACTGGCAGAAAGAGGAAGGCATGTGGCAACACCCCCCCACCGCCACGCCAGGCCCTTACAAAATTGATTGGTAGCATGCTGTCCCATAGACATAAAATAGAACCAGGGAAGAGGGTCTGGGCAGTGTGTCTCCACTGGGGAAAATTCTGTCCCCCACAACCTGGACATTTGGCAATATCTGAAGATGTTTTCAGTTGTCTCATCTGGGGGCTTGAGTCGGTCAGGATGCTGCTTGCGCAGGACAGCCCCCGACACACAAAGAATTATCTGTCCCAAATGTCAAGAATGCCAAGGTCAAGAACCCCTAGTCTAGGAGGACAGGTCTATTTGTCCCTCTCTCAACTTCTGGGAGTTGAGATTAGGGGTGAGTAGCTTGTGGGGCTCAGAGGACAGAGGTCCACCCTGCTTTCCCCAAGAAGAGGAGAAGGCCTATACCTTGCTGTGGGTGAAGGCAAAACCATCAGGGTTGGTGACGATCTCCAAGAATATGTCCATGTTGTCCAGAATGGCAGTGAAAGCTGGGTCCTGGCCATAGTCTTGTGTGATCTGGTGGAGGTTAGGAAGCAGAGGGGCAGAGCGGGCGAGGCCAGGAATCTGCCATGCTAGAGCAATGGATGCCTGCCCTCGACCTCCCTCTGTGGTCATTGCCTCTGGATGGAAGCAGAGGCCAGGGCTTCTAAGGGCCTTGGATACCAATGCCCTACCAGGCGAGAGCACCCTCACCTCCATAGGCTTACCTTCTTTGCAAACCAGACCCCACTGGCCTGGGTGACCCACTCCCGAGAATGGATGCCCGTGTCAATCCAGATGGCTGGACGGTTGTTCCCCCCAGTGCTGAACTGGATGAGAAGAGCAGGAAATAGTTCAGCTGGGGCCCTGTCTCACCTCCTAGAAGGGGAGTGCACCCCAACCCAGAGGCTGTCTGCTCTCTGGGATCTCAGGTTGAGGCTCTGTTTGTGGGACCATCACTCAGGTGGAATATGGGAGTGGGTCTGGACCGGGATCCTGCAGAGCTTTGCCTCCTGCCCTCAGCTCAAGCTTGGCGCAAATATGACTCAGCCAGTCTTTCGGGCCCCACCATGTTCCCATGCCCATACATAGTTCTCTGTCGGAGGTCACAAACAAAACATTTTATCTGGACTACCAGACTCTGGGATACTTTCCACAATGTGACACTTGATTGGAAACACTTGCGTCACCTAAAAGTTTAAATTGTGTGTGTACTGCTATGCACACACCTATGCTACACAGGGAGTCCATATAACAGTGTGTTCTCTGTAACCCTGGGCTCACCCATGGGTGCCTACACACAGAGGTGGGTGCCCAGTCTTGCAGATGTGCTCTCATACATCCACTTGCAGGTGCCCATTACCTTCAGCACGTAGATGGGACGGCCTTCGTAGCTGCTACCGATCTGGAGCTTGCTGACAAGCTGTGGGTGCTCGGCCACCAGCATGTCCATGAAGTCATAGATCTGAGGAGGCAGAGGAGGGAAGGCTGCCTTCATGGCTTCCGGGCACCTGGATGCCTCCCTTAGCAGCTCTGTTGGCGAGCCTGCTGTGAGCCCTGAATGCAGAGGAGCCATGACCCAGAGCCTCGAGGTCACACGGTGACAGAGCAGGTGTCACGCACACCCAGGCTGGCCCTGGCGCGTTCTACCAGTCTGACGAAGAGCTTGGTGCTTGTGGAGGGTGGCCCCCGGGGTCCCTCACCTCCTCCAGGGTGTGGTAGGTGGCATAGTTAAAGGTGTTAGTGCTGCGGGCCCAGCTCTGGGAGGCGAACATCTGCTCCTGCTCCTCATCCAGCAGAGACTGCACGTCCTCTATCATAACTGCATATCTGATGCCACGGGTCTCCAGGAAGATTTTGACAGCCTGGATGCTGGGGAAGGGCACTCGGACGTCGATGGGGGAGCCTGGCTGGGCAGGGCCCCTCCAAAAGTCCAGCTGGGGAGGACAAGAGCCAGTGTCACAGCGGGATGGGAAAGGGCCTGTCTGGGAGGGGGTGTTGGCACCAGAACTTCCCATATAACTGGGGATGGGGCACAGCTGTTAGGGGAAGAGGATGAAGGGAATCCCTGGGTGCTGGACAAAGTCCAGTTTGGTCAGGGAAATGGCCCAGGAAGCAGAGTGGAGAGGCTTTGAGGCAGCAAGGGAGAGAGAAGAACTAGAAGTTGGGGCAGTGTGGGGGGCTCGTTTGCTCAGATGCTCAAAGGCAGCAAGATTCTGGCACTGGGAGGTTTAAGTCCCTTCCTAACAGGGATCAGTCCCATGGCTCCCTCCTGGGTGACTGGGGATAGAGAGCCCAGGCCCCATTTGGGCCCAGGTGGGCGGGGGTCTGAGGCAAGCCCACCTGCCCTGAGACGTACCCTGGGGCCTCAGGGCAGCTCCCACATCCTCTAACCTGTAGGTGCTCCAGGTCCTCCAGCTCCTTCACCATCTCTACCTGGGCTTCATCGGCCACAGAGATTCGGAGCACCTGGTGCCTGGGCAGAGCAGGAGGGGAGACTGAGGGCCTGAGCAGCTCCTACTGGCCATGCATGCTCCCCAGGTGGGAGGAGGGTGGCTGGGCCTCGGTCCTCTGGACTGAGCAGGGGAAGCACAAGGGATCCTAGCAACGGGAGGCCTGGGCTCCTCGGAACCTTCTGGACACTGCTGCTGTCCCCATCCCAGCTTAGACTCTTTCTCTCTAAAGCTAGCTAGGCCTCCTCCTGTCTCCTCTTCTGAAAAGTCCTCCTCAGAGCTCAGATGTTCTTCAGGGCTCAAGAGGCTATCCTAAGAGACCTGACCCCTTCTCAGTCCTGGTCCCCGGTCAGCCTGCCTTCCAGGATGTGCTAGTCTGCTCCTCTCTGACCATCTTCCCATGTGTCTGTCTGTCCATCTCCTCCAGATGCTGGCTGGGGGTTGAGTCCTCCCTATCTCCCCTCTGAGCACCCCCTCCTCTCCATGCTCTTACCCCACAAAGTCCTCTTTACCAAGGACAGCCCCCAGCAGCACACTCAAAATCAGCAGCCCCTGCATGCTGCAGCCAGTTGGGAAGGTCAACTGAGGCGGAGAAGGTCCTGGGGCCTTTTAAACTCTCCCAGGACAGAGGTCTCCTGGCTGTGCCCAAGAGTTGTCCTTCCACTTGCACCTGGGCTCTATCCCACGGGGAGGGAGAGGTGGGAGTTCCGAGCTCTGACACCTACCCACCCTCCCTGATAAAGTGGCAGGGAACAGGACAGCTGGAGAGATAAGCCAGGCCTCAACCCCTGGCCATGAGGGGCCATCCTGGGCCTGAGGGTCAGCTAGGGCTTGAGGCCTCCCAGCTGGAACCCTGATTGCCCAGAGCTCTGCAGCCCACAGACCCTATGGTCCTGTTTACTGACCCAGCAATGGAGGAGGAGCCAGGACTCTGGAGCGGCCACACCAGCTGCAGTCTCATGTGAGGTGTCCTCTTCTCCCACGTCCCTGAGCACCAGCTCTTTTGTTCCTATGAGAGAGCAAGATGGGACCCTGTGGGACCCCAGCCAGCTCCCAGATTTGCTGGTTCCTCACCACACGGGCTTTGTCCAGGGCCGCCTGACCTTTAGGGTACAACCCCGTGAAGGAAACTTCCCAGCCCCACTCTTACCAGTCTCGGTGGCCTTGTGGGAATCAGGCCACAGCACAGAAGCAGAAGTTTCCCTCCACCCCCACTGCTCTAGGGCTCTGGGATCAAGGGTTGCCCTTGATGGGAACTGTAACCAGATGTCCTCTGAGTAGAAAGTGCGGTTGTGGGAACCAGGGCCAGAACCCTGTTGGGACTGCACATTGTATAGGAGAAACTGGAATTCACAAAGGGGAATTTGCTCTGGCTCTGGATGCTGACCTCATTGCAGAGACATCTAACACAAATCCGCCCTAATCCACAGGGGCCCCAGCGGTTCCCCAGCAGCATCTGGGGGCCTTGCTCTGTGTCAGGGCCTCAGGCTTGGGCACTGCCAACAACCAAGGCGGCTCTTTCTGGTTTCCACCTGTTCCCTCTGCCTCCCCAGCCCACCTCCTACGGGCCAAGATCCCTATGCCAAGGCAGAGTGACCCCATTACATTTACCCACAACTCTCTACTGAGCATAGCTCTGGGAAGATGATAAAACACTGAATCCATCCTTAACAGATATTGAACTTCCATGAAGACTGTTCCTTTCCACTCTGGCAGCCTTTCCTGCCCTCCAGACCCCAGGCAAGGCTTACCACCTCCCTGAGGCTTCCTCTGGCTTCTTTCTCTCTCACCTACCTGCCCCTTCTCTGAATGTTCATCTCTTTTCTCATTCATCCTCTGGGCCAGGTCCTGTGCTCCACCCTGAGATGATGCCCGAAGCAGACGGGTGGGTCCCTGATCTCACAGAACTCAGTCTAACGGAGAAGACAGAAGTAACCAACTAACTTGTGTTCTCTCAGGTTTTCCAAGAAGCTGTGGGTCAACAAGACAGGATTAAGCATGCAAGAGATTCATGGGGAGACACATCCATGAAGGATAAAGGAGAGAGAGAAGAGCCTTTACCTCGTTGCAGGTCTGACACCTGGGAGAGGATTGGGCAGGAGGAACTCAGGCAGCAGTGCAGTTCTGAATCTTGGAGCCAACAATGCAGTTCAGGGAGCCCTATGTCCTATAGGAATGCTGGTACTACTGCTGCACTGTGCTCAATCACTAGCTGGGAACAGCCCGTGGGAAGTGTGGCCACATCATACCACGGTGATACTCCCCACTGACTTGTCAGGGAGCTGAGAGAGCTCACAGTCTAGTGGCAAAGACAGAAATAACCAATCAACATGCTGGTTCTCCAACAAGTCTCCAAGAAGCTGTCACCAAGACAGGATTAAACATACAAGACACTCACTGGGCTGCTCTCCTTCCTGTAGGAGACCTGAGCAGTGCATTTCCTGTGATGTGAAGTGAAAAGTACCAGTAGGAGTATGGACTTAGAACTATGGGCCCATCCAAGAGTGTCCAGGGAAGACTTTACCAAGAAAGTGAAACTTTATCTGGGTCTTAATGACTGGATTTTGCCAGGGATGGAAGGGAAGTGGTGTTTATCACACTGCTTGGTTCTTGAGCACAAACTGATATTTATTTCTCCTTAATTGTTCCTAGAGTGTTATTTCTGTCTCCCCAATGAGGCTAGACATTTCCCGAGACCAGGAACCAAGTCTTACACATTTCTCAGTCCCCCTCATCTCTTAGTGCCCTGCAGTGCTCTCGAGTTTGTTTGTTTGTTTGTTGATTGATTGATTGCTGTGTTGGGTCTTCATTGCTCCGCACAGGTTTTCTCTAGTTGTGGGGATCAGGGGCTACTCTTTGTTGTGGTGTGCGAGCTCTTCATTGCGGTGGCTTTTCTTTTTGTGGAGTATGGGCTCTAGGCGCACGGGCTTCAGTAGTTGTGACTCATGGGCTCTAGAGCGCAGGCTCAGTAGTTGTGGCACCCGGGCCTAGCTGCTCCACGGCATGTGGGATCTTCCCAGACCAGGGCTCGAACCCGTGTCTCCTGCATTGGCAGGCAGACTCTTAACCACTGCGCCACCAAGGAAGCCCCTCGAGCTGCTCTAATCTGTTCCCCACTAAGAAAGAAAGTTTTGTAGAGTCTTTCTTTAGTTTGCATTATGAAAACATTTTTTTCTATTTCTAAATCAAAAGCGGTCCTATAATTTTTAATGTTTCACGCACACTACACATGTTGAAGGGCACGTTGGCTAACTCTTGGCCTTTTGTGAATTTCTTCCAGAAAAGACAAGACCATTGGAAAAGGGGTGGGGGGAAGGCACTGCCTCGTCAAGAGACCTCTTGCTGCCTCCAGCCAGCAATCTAAGTTGTCCAAGAGTCATATAGTCTATTTTCTTGCAAGGTTGGAAAAGATTAATTCATTGCTGCAAGTTGAAATTAGGCCCAGCACTGGCAGGAAGCTGAAAGTACAGTGGCAGAGGAATGTGGGCCTCAGGTGGAAATTAAGCCTAATTCCTGGGGTCCCTCCAAATCACCTCAGTAAGCTGAAAATTGCCTTTTGGTAAAGACCAATTTGCTAGACTGGAACCTGGGGCAGAGGGCCACAACTCTGCCTCTCTACCCATGGGCATGTTTCACATTGGTCCAGAGCAAGGGCAAAGGATGAGGGTCATTGGGCTGAAAACTGGGGGAACAGGCAGAGCACCAAGACCTATCAGCATGAGAAAGAAACCACCAGGCCTGCATCTAGATTCAAGGACAAGTCACTGGGTAAGTGCCTGAGTACAAATAGACAGAGACCTGCTGTTTCCATACGGACAAGCATTCAGCGTCCCTTCCTCCTTCCTGCTGGCTGAGCAAACCCAGATTGTATGCAGGTGTCACCCCTCAGGAAAGTCACCCCATTCCCAGCTTAGGGATAAATTCTAAGATTGGTCTAAGACAATCTTCAAGGAATCTCATTCTCTTTTGCAAGTGATTGGTTTAGAGGTGGGCACGTGACACAGTTTTGTCAATGAGATGTGAGGGGAGGCCAGGGAGGAAGCTTCTAGAAAATGTTTCCCCACTCTTGAGAAGGAGGTACTTTCTCGAATATTGTCAAGTCTGTTGCCCCACCTTCGGACTATATAATATGAAAGAATATTCATTTTCTTTTCATTAATTGGGATTTCTGTTGTTACTGTAAAAAGCATTCTAACTGATGGACTTACTAAGCTTTTAAAGTACTTGTATTGTCAGAAGACAATAAATTTTAGCCCAGGGGAGCCTTTATGTGAAATGGAGAAAGGCACTCTACCTCCCACTCTGGACAGACATCATCCATTGTCCTCAGCAGAATACCTTTGTCCAGTGCACAAACTGGGCAACTATCCATGGCAGCCCTGTTGCCAGAGAATGTCCAAGCATGGTCAACAGAAGCTCTAAGACAATGCTTAGAGACCCCCAAACCAAATCCTAGAAAATGGGTTGTTAGAGTGACAAAGGAGAAGCAGTCCCCTATGTCCATATTAGAGATCAAAGGGGGACAGTGGGCAAGGGAGATCTTTGAAGAGAGCACAAACAGGTGCAGTCAGAATGGCTGGATGAAGCAGATGGATGACTACAGCTATCCCCCCTTGGTAAGTGTGTTTAAGGCTGTATGTGGTAAAGTGTGCATGTGGGAAAAGAAGTCTATATGGGAATTTGAGGCAGCCAAGTGGTGGGCTGTAAAGGACATCTCTCATTTGCCCCACCGAGTATCCTCCTCCTTCTGATAACAGCATCTCCTTTTTTCCTGAGGGTCCACCCTCCCCAACTCTGAGGCCATGTGATTCAGGTGGACCTAGCCACCCACCCCCACCCCAGCTCTAGGGATGAGCCAACAAATTCTATTCTCTTTTTTTTCCTCAAGCTTTTTCAAGCAGGTTTTCTGTCACATGTGATTGAAAAAGGTACCCAGCTATAAAACAGATAACTGGTAAGAACCTACTGTATCATACAGGGAACTCTACCCAATACTCTGTAATAGCCTATATGGGAAAAGAATCTAAAAAAGAGTGGAGATATGTATATGTATAACTGATTCACTTTGTTATGCACCTGATACTAACACAACATTGTAAATCAACTATACTCCAATAAAAAATTTTTTTAAAAAGAAAAAGAAAGAAAAAAGTACCCAGCTCACACAGACATTGTCTAAGTTCAGAAGAGAGAAAAATGGGAGAGGAATGCCTTGTAAAAGTAGACTGCCACAAACCCAGCATATGATTTGGGGCAGGTCCCTATACATCCCTGGACCTCAGTTTCCTCATCTGTGAAGGGAGGGAGTTGGTCAGAATGATCTCCATGGTCCCTTCCAGCTGTGACACTTTATGATTCTGGGACATTTGTATTTTTACCCCCAAACAAATCTCAGCCATGGTGACAGGACTGGGCAGGGTGGAGAAAGGCTTGCCAGGTTTGTGGGAAGATAAGAATAGAGCCACAGGGGCCCTGGGGTTTGCAGTGGGTAAGTGTTCCCAGGGCAGTGTAGGTTGAGAGGGACCACATCCTGCTGAAGCTGCAGCAGGGGTTTGTGGGGTGGGGGTGGGGGTGACGTGGAAGACGAGGAAGTGGAGGCCCATCAGAAGCCTCCTTGAGTTCTGCTTTCGTAACTGAGTGTTCAGCAGAGCCTATTTGTTTGCTTTGAAGCTGTGGAACTATCGCTTTAAAGTAGCTAGCAGTGTTTGTCCCCAGAATGGAGGCAGAATTTTTCTTTGGAGGAAGAGTCACCTGGAGGAAGCAGCACTTCAGTGGATCTTTAGGAAAAGTCAAGTCAGAGCCCAAATCTCAGAACAGAGATGCAGAAGAGAGAGGGGCTAAGCAGGAATGTCCCATGTGTAGAAGGAAAAACAGGGAAGGGGAGGTTTGCTTCTGCCTGAGCCTGGGAGAGGAGCTGGGGAGCACTTGAGGGTGCATTGCTACACTTTGGGGGTAGGATGGGCTGCCCCAGCAATGTGGGAGCAGGCAGAGGGTCAAGGAGATTGAAGGCTGTAGGGGTTACCTCACGAAGGAACATGAACCAACCCCAATGCCAGCAATCTCCAGCATCCAATTTAAGTGCTTTATTTTCTACATTGCATTTCCCTTCTGTATTCCCAAGTAAAATTTTGTGAGATGTTATCCTGTAGTCTTGGCTATGCTTTGGGGAATTGAGGGAGGTGGGCTGATGGGTAGGTGGATGAGAGTCACAGGAGTTGGTAAAGCTGGTTAGGAGAGAGCAAGAGGCCGAATGCAGACCCCGGGGAGAGGTTAGTGAGGGACAAGCCGAATGAATAGATTTATATCATCATGCCCAAGGATGGTCCCAAATCCTGGGGGTAAGGAGACTCTGAAGGCGAACAGGCTGGAGTTGTCCTTCAGGACACACACATACCCCACCACCCACAAGAGAAACATGTCCTCACCAGTTTGTCAAGCACTGACAGGCCCTATGTTCACTGGTTTTTCCCTCAGTTTGTACTAAGTGGCTGCCTGGGCCTTCTTATTTTTCTAAAGAAGCTTTTTAATTTTTAATTTTATTTTTCAGTAAAGCCATTTTCTCTCTGGCCCTGTATGGGGTGGTCAGAGGGGAGATGGAGGAGGACAGGGGAAATGGACAGCACCTCATGGGACTCCCAGGACCCCAGCCATTAGCACATCACCCTTGGCCTCTGCCGCCTGCCCTGCCCTCACACAGGACTCTTTCACATTCCAAACTCCCTGCCTAGTTTGTTTTTTTAAGAAAGCAATAACCACAGCACATTCACTGTGGTTCTTTATAGCTTTCCATATGTATAATCGCTCTTTCTCTCTTCAGTTTTTCCAATGTTTTTTTCTTTTAAATAAATGCTCATAAATTTTACTGGTGAAAAGGATGAAAAAACATACCAAAAAAGGATAGCTTGTTGGGAGGAAAAAAAAAAAAAAAAAAAAAGCAGAATGCAAAAAAAAAATTCTTGTTTTACATTATATACCTAAGAAATTGGTGGGGGGGAGTTCAAGTTTTATGAAAAAGAGATTATTCTGTAATATCTTCAAACCTTGCACGTGTAAGTCTTGAGCTTTTACTTGATAAGCTTAAACCCCCAGCCATCACCCCCTGGGCTTGCTGAGGAGACCCCTCAGTCCTAGAAGGACGATCCCCAGCTTCTCTCAACCATTAGGTTCATGTGGGGCCTTGAGTAAGTTAGATGATCCTGAGGCCCCCAGTCTTTATAACTGCAAAGGGTTGGATTAGAATCTTTCAAAGGACCCTTTCATCTGGAAAGTTCTATGGATTTATGATAAAGTCAGTCACTTGATGCGCTAGAGCAAAGAAATGGATTCAAAGGCCCCTTCAAATCCTCTCTCCCATCAGAGAAGCTGCAACAGACGCTGGCTGCCTTCCCAATATCCATCCTCCCCTTCCTCCTTACCAGCAGAACTCCAATTTTTGGGGGGGTCAGTAATGTGTCCAGCTATAAAGAAACTTCCCAGCCTCTCTTGCAGCTGGGTGTGGCCACCTGACACAGTCCCAGCCAATAAGATGTAAGTTTATGCCCATGGATGGCCAACTCAGCTGGTTCACATTTTTTTGCCCCTAACCCTTACCCTTTTTTTGCCTGGAATTCAGTCATATGATGGCAACAGACTAGGGGTCAAAATGGTAGCAGAGTGGCAAAACAGAACAGGCCAGAGGGGTCTGAGTCCCCAGTGCATCAAGGAGTCACTGAACTAGCCCTGCACTGCCCACCACAGACAACTTATTCTGTAAGAGAAACAAAACCTTGATCTGGTTAAGCCACAGTAAGGTGGGTTTCTGTCACATACACTAAACCTAGTCGTAATTTGCACTAGGCTGAGGAGAAGAAACACCCCCCTTCAACGAATATGGAGCACCTACTGTGTGCCTGACAGGAACTGAGAGTGAATAACCCAGACATGGTCATTCCCCTCATAGGGTCTCAAACTAGCAGTGGAGACAATGACAGATAAAGAAGTCAATTAATTATTATCACTGCTATCAAAGAAAGAAATAAGGCTCAGGAAAAGAAAATAATAGATCTATTTCCAGTGGGTGGTCCTAGAAGGACTCGTGAAGCAGTGAAATTGAAGGGGAAATTTTAAGGAGTGGACCACATGAAGGAAGAGTAAGAGGAAACAATATTCCAGGCAAGGAGGAGCAGCACATACAAAGGCCTCTAGTTGGGAAGGAGCTGAAGGAACTGAGAAAAAGCTGGTGAGGTTGGGGCTGGTGAACGAGGCGCTGAAACAAGGTGAGAGAGGGCTGGCCACCTTGTAGGGCCTATAGCAGGGCCAGCCATGCAGCGCCTTGGGCGGGTTTTATTTTAAGTCACTGAAGGATTTTAAGGAAAAAATTGCCTTTTAAGAAGACCCCCATCTGGAAAGCAGTTTCAGCCCCAACTTCTGTGGGTCTGTTGCCTGCACAGAGTTCTTTGCAACAAGTTCCTGGCCCTGGTCCTGAAGGGCTTTGGGCATGACTCAGGGTCACCTGCAGGCCAGTCCCAGGCCTGCCATTCAGCAGCTACATGCCTTTTAAAAGACACTGTCCTCTCTGAGCCTGAGCTTCCTCATCTGAAAGTAAGGACAGTAATAGTCCTACCTCGGGACTTCCCTGGTGGCGCAGTGGTTGAGAATCCGCCTGCCGATGCAGGGGACACGGGTTCGTGCCCCGGTCCAGGAAGATCCCACATGCCGCGGAGCGGGTGGGCCCGTGAGCCATGGCCGCTGAGCCTGCGCGTCCGGAGCCTGTGCTTCGCAACGGGAGAGGCCACAACAGTGAGAGGCCCCCGTATAACAAAAAAAAAAAAAAAAAAAAAAAAGAATCTGCCTGCCAATGGAAGGGACACGGGTTCGAGTCCTGATGCAGGAAGATCCCACGCGCCACGGAGCAACTAAGCCTGTGCGCCACAACTACTGAAACCTGTGCACCTAGAGCCCGTGCTCTGCAACAAGAGAAGCCACTGCAATAAGAAGCCCGCACACTGTAACAAAGAGTGGCCCCCACTCACCGCAGTTAGAGAAAGCCTGCGCACAGCAACAAAGACCCAACACAGCCAAAAATTAAAAATAAATAAGTAAACTTATTTTTTTAAAAATAGTCCTACCGGGCTTCCCTGGTGGCGCAGTGGTGGAGAGTCCGCCTGCCGATGCAGGGGACACGGGTTCGTGCCCTGGTCCGGGAAGATACCATGTGCCACGGAGCGGCTGGGCCCGGAAGCCATGGCCGCTGAGCCTGCGCATCTGGAGCCTGTGCTCCACAACGGGAGAGGCCACAACAGTGAGAGGTCTGCGTACCGCAAAAAAAAAAAAAAAAAAAAAATAGTCCTACCTCTTAGAGCTGTGAGGAGGCAATGTGTTGAATCCTTGGAACCATGCCTGCTGCACACTATGTACCAGAAAAGAGTTTATTATTTTCACTGTTACTGGGAAGCCCATCAGCGTCCAGATACTCCTGCCTCTAAGGCAATACTTCTCCAACTAGGTATTAGCATCACCTGGGTCCCATCCTCAGAGACTCTGATTCAGTAGGGCTGTGGTGGCATGAGAATTTGCATTTCCAAAAAGCTCCCAGGTCATGCTGATGCCTGTGGTCTGCAGACCACACTGCATTTGGCTAGGGTCAAGGCAGCCCCTTGGGAATATTTTGGGGAAGGATGACTGGCTTCCCATTGCTGTAGTCACCTTCAGCCCTAATAGACAATGGCAGAGGGTAGGAGGCCCAAAGCCCCACTCCCCCTAGAAGACTTGAACTTGTTCCTTCTGGGAAGCAAGAAAGCAGGAATCAGAAATTCTCAGCCTTTAAGGGACCTAGGAATTTCTGGGGAAGACGGTAAAAAAACAGATTTGGGGGTCCACCCCAGAGATTCTGTTTCATTCTGGGGGTGGAACCCAAACATCTTTATGTTAAATGACTCCCTATAGATTCTGCCACAGGCCACGCTTGGACAAATGGTGACATGGTGGTTTTGGAGTTAGACAAACCCAAGTTCAAATCTCCCTCAACTTTCAATCTATGCAGCCTTTTGTGGCCTTTAAAACCTCTCCAAATCACGCTCTCCTTATCTGAGCTTATTAATGAGCTTATTAATACCAGTAATATCCTCCCCCGAGGATTGAAATAAAAATATTTGTGCAAAGGGCATAAAAGTTATAATCACAGACTCCAGTGTGCAAAAATGACTTGCTTTATTTATTTAACTTAGCCCATGACCTCGGGTTTCTGTTAATAGCAGAAAACTTCAGCTTGGAAATTCTAGACCACTTCCAGCTCTAAAAAAAAACTCATCTTTTTTGGGAAACTCTAACCCGAGTCAGGATTCTTTCATCCTCTGTCACTGACCCTTCCCCTGGAAGTGATCTAGGTTCTTCAGGGGTTCATTTCCCTGATTTCTCAGGCCTCCCACACGGAACAGCTGGTCCTGGGCACAGGCATGCCCAGTTGATGCCCACCGTGCCATCATGGCTGCTGGCTGCATGGCCCTTCGGCTCAGCGTACTTGCTTCTACCCTAAGCCTTCTTACCCGCCAACCCTCTCATTTCTTTGCTAAGAGTTCTCAACAGCTGCATTACTGATGTGTCCCCAGCCATATGGCTGCTTCTAATCACCTGTCCAGAGCCCTTGATCAACCACTGTTAATGTGAGGCTCAGGCGCCATATTGGACATGGCCCATACCCAGAGTCTTGATCACCACTGATCCCCTCTTTCCGTTAACTGGTCCAACTTCTGTCTTCTTTTACAGGTTGGGTGGAAAGGGGGACTTGTTCCTATTTTCCCCCGCTTTCTTCCCTGTCTGTAAAACCCTGCACTCTGTGTCCTGCAGGGGCCAGTTCATGGGTATCCACAATCCCTTCCTTTAGCAACAACAATTACTAAAGTCTGGCTTTTGCAAATGAAAGTCTTGCCTCCTGCCTCAGACTTACACAAGCCCATTCAGCTCTCCAGTTGACTTCTTGTTCTCGGGGGTACTTGCCTTCCCCTGAAGGCAGGGCAAACAGACCCACCCACTATCCTGGCTCCCCAGTGATGGGGGAAGGCAAAAGGTACAAGGAAGCCTGAGGATGGGGGAAGGGACCTCATTTGTATCTCAGAATCTCTCCCTGAGATAAAGTAAATGGCCTTGCCTACACTAACTTCTCAGTGCATGACAACCACGATGATTATTGTGAGGAGGAAAAAGAGGACTTATCTCTGGATGTGCGGTGCTTTGCTGTGCTGGCTCTGACTGGCTGCGACTCTGCTCCCAAGACCAAGGGAGCCTGTGAGGGTGCCCAGGAAGAGCAGGTCACAAACCAGTAACTTGTTCACTTTCGTTAACAGGGTGAGAGGGATCTTCTGAATGGAGGACTCTGAAATGTGCATCTACTCCCTACCCAGCATGGGAAATGAAGCAGGAAGAGGAGGAGGCTGCCTATCTGTACCCATCCCTCGCTCAAGGTGCCAGAAACACCACCACTGGAGATCCACTCCTTCAGATCAAATACTGTCCCCTCCAGGTTCATCTTAAAATGTAAATACCAAAGGGACAGTGTGTATATTAGTATATTAGTATATTAGACAGTGTGTATATTAGTAGCTCCAGGGGGTGTGCTATCTGTTCTGGACCCCGAGAACATTTCAAGAGGAGAAAAGGGAAGGGCTGCTAGTCCCCCTGTCCGCCTGGATACCTGAGGAATGAAGAGGCATTTCCAAGGCCCCTGTCCCCTCCTCAATGCTGAGCCCAAAGGGGTGGCAGTCAGTGCCAGAAGCCACCAAGCCTCTTCAAACTTGTTTTTATTTCCTAAGGAGTCAGGGCAGGGGTGGAGAAGGGATCCATAACTTGGGTTTCAGGAGGAGCCCAGGCCTTGGGGAAGAAGACAAACCCTCTGGCTCTGCCCTCAGCAGTATTGTCAGTAGGGGTGATTCAGAGTGTGCTCCATGATGGTCCGAATGGCCATCCACGTCTCCTGGGCTGTGGGGATAATCTGTGTGGCTGGCAGCAGGAAGCCATAGTGCCCCGTGTCACGCAGCTCGAAGGTGAAGGAGTACTTGATGCCACTGTCATAGGCCCAGTCGACAATGATCCCACTGGCCACATCTGGATACAAAAGGGCAAAGAAATGTCCCCAAAAGGAAGAACAGAGTGTGGTCACAAGGTACAGAGGCATCCTGAGAGGACTGTGGGCCCTGAGAGTTTGGGGGCCAAACTCCCACCCATTCCAGACCACACCAAGCTTCCTGGCCCAGGCCTCAACCTGGACCATACGCTGCTCACCCAGCGCAATCTCTGCCCTGGCAAAAGGAAAGCTTCTTGAGGCCACCAGACTTGGGATATTTACCCTCAAAGAACATTGCAGTAACCCAGGCATTGGGAGATAGGCATTAATTAATGCTGCAAAGAAACAGTGCCTGTGTCTGGGTACCACCATTCACCCTTCTATTTAAATGTGGAAATCAGCTCTGGCCCAGCCCAGCTAGATCTATGGCACAACCCTGTGGCCAACCAGGCCTGCCAGTCAGCAGAGCTTGCACCTGCCCGACCCTAGGTGGATGTGGTGCCTGAAGCAGCAACAGACAAGGGAAGGCTCACTCACAGAGGGTGGTGCTGATGCTGCCATAAATGTACTCGATCCCATGAACCTCACACAGGGCCTGCACTGCATCCTTGGCAAGACTGTACTGCAAGATTAAAGACAGAGAGTGAGATGCTGGAGCTCCCCACACTCCCACACCCTCACCAGATGCTGAGAAGCAGGGACTTCAGAGTCTTGGAAGTTGAACGTGTAGATGGCTCTTGTGAGAAGGAAGCACAGCACCTCCAGTTTTGAACTTGATCACATGTGAGAACAAATCCTCCCACCCCCCCCTCCCTACCATGGGGCCTGTTGGGAGTCTGCTGGATGCCTCCCCCAAGCCCTAAGCAGCCAATCTCACCAACTCGTCCTGGTTTGAAACAGGCTCCAGAGAGTGGCCATAGGGGTACATGAGCATCTGAGAGTAGCTGTGGATGGAGATCAGAGCCTTGATGTTTCCGTGGGACGTGATGAAGTCCACAATGGCAGCCACTTCTGGCTCTGACTGAGGGGAGGGCCCATGATAAGTCTCTGAGCAGGGGTTGTTGTCAGAACCATTTCCTAGAAGTAGAATCAAAGCACCCAAAGTGTTCAAATTCCCAGGCTTGGGAAAGACACTTAGTGCTCACAAAATATACTGTACTCCTCTACATTTCCTAGCCTCTTTTGCAGTTTGGTTGAGGTCATGTGACTACTTTTGACCAATGAGAATGTGAGCAGTAATGATGTGTCACTTCTAGTTGGAGGCTAAGAGCAAGTGCGACACTCTCGACACTCTCTTCTGTCTGTGTGCTTGAAGGAAAAAACTCTAAATGGAGAAGTGCCCTGGATCTCTCTGTCACCAGTGGAAGAAAGCTGTCAAGGAGGGTCACCTACCCACATTGGACTTTGTATGCATGAAAAATAAATTTTTATTGTGTAAAGCCACTGAGATTTGGAGGGATATTTGTTACTGCTTCATACTCTAGTCTAGTACATCAGAGGAGTGTTGCCACACCATGACTCAGCAGCTCTGTGGCCCTGTAGGGAGCTCCCTTGGCTTGTACTTTGCTTAAGTCCTGACTGTGGTTCCATTAGAAAGGCAGGCCTGCCTCAGCAGTTGCCAGTAGGTCTTAAACTTGGCCTCCCCTATGAGCAGTGACCCCTTTGAGCTGATCCTTCTCTGCTGACCCTCCACTGCCATGGGAAAGGCTTGGGTCAGTTGAGTGCTCAGGATTATTGTCTGCTCAAGATTTGCCACAGCCATGGCCCAAGAACAACATGAACTTGGAGGAAAAGAGAGACTAGATCACCATAGTTGCCCAAGGCTGGTCTGGGAACCACAGATGCAAAGACTGAAAATTCTTCTTGGGGACCTAAGTTGGAGAGAGGGCAAAGAGCAGCTGTGCTTCTATTTTGTTCACAAATTTAATTTTTTCCCATCTCCTACTAGACTCTTTGCTCCCCATCTCTTTTCTTCCTCTTCTGTTTTCCTCCCCTCCCCAAGGGCCATGTCATGGAGGGCTAGGTTGGGCTGGTCAAGATTTGTGGGTTAGGAACACAACTGGAAAGAGCATCCCAGGTCCTGCTTTCACTCCTCCTCCCTGAAATGACTGCACAGAAGCACAGTCAGAGGCCAGGGATTGCCCCAACTTCTGAAGCCTCCTGAGGATGCCAGAGCACCCCTCAGGGCAGTGAGTTGGCCAGAGAGCTGGGAGGCTTGCTCACCAGTTCGGATGCTGCTCTAAGACTGCAGCAAACAGGTCCCCTCCCCAAGGGTGCAGGTGAGGGCGGCGCAGTGGGAGGGATGATCTACAGATTACTCTTTATGCAGCAATTAAATTAAGGCAATAATAAAACCATAAACAAAATCTTCCCCCCTGAGTCACTAACCAGACACTTGCTATTTCTGGCCAGAGGCAGGCCCAGAGGCAATTCTGTCACCTGGGAGGCATCTCTTCTTGGTCTTCGGGTCCTCGCCTAGGGCGAGGACTGACCCTGGTTAGAAGGGGATGTGCCTGCAGGAAACGAGGGGGTAGGAGCAGCCTCACAGGCTGGAGCTGGCCCAGCTAACAGTGGCCCTGTTTGTTGTGTCTGCTGGGAGCCTCTGCACCTGCTACACTTGATGAATGACAAATAGCAACAGATGAGCAGAGCAAGAGAGGCTGCAAGCTTTGTCTGCGTTTGCAGCCCACGCATGGAAAGTGGTTCCCCTGCCAACGACCAGGTGGCTTTGCCCAAATATGGAGAAACACTTCAGCCCCTTAGTTCTGCTTTGAGCTAAGCAGAATAAACTAATCTTCCCCTGACCAAATGGGAATTAGCTGTCTGCCTCTGCCGTTCACAGTCAAAGTCCTCTGAGCCTTCCTGTTTCACAAGTACCTGCTAATGGAGTCATTAGCTATTTATTTTTCCTTCTCTAAAAATGTGATTTGTAGCAAGGGGAACTCGCTGGAAGGACATGGTAAATTATTAAAAGCAGTAATCTTTGGGTAGCGGGATTATGGGAGCTTTTTGTCCCCTCTGGGCTTTTTTTCCCACATATTTTCTTTTACATTGTATATATATGTGTGTGTGTGTGTGTGTGTGTGTGTGTGTGTGTATATATATATATATATGTATACACTGATGATTTTTTTTCCTGTGGTGAAACTCAAAAAAGTTATTCTCTTTAAGAGGTAATTTGTCTTTCTTCTAGCCAGTCTGTCTCAGGGTACGTGGGCACTCCCTTCAGCCAGTTCTGAGGGGCTCATGTGGATGCCCTCTTGGGGGCAAATGTCTGGTTATTTGGAGGTGGAAACACCTAATTTTATGTGGCTGTGTTCCCTTACATAAGCAGCTAAAACACAGCCCCAGACTCTCAGGCAACCCCTACACTGTGGGCTGGTGGCCTTGCTCTGTATGCTTCAGAGCTGTCCTTATTTTTCAATGAGAACAGACTCAAATCAGATTTTCAAAGCAATGGGCATCCAGATCTAGAATGTTCTATCTCGTTGGCTTGACCTCCCATCTGCAGATCTGCTTTTCAACAGCATGGCGAGGGGGTAGGAGCAGCCAACAGAATGGCATCGTCTCCTGTGGAGCCAAACCCTGATCCCCCAGTATAGTGTGGGAGCAATATCTGGGGGCCGAGGGCTGTACCCATACAACCTTCTGTTTTGGAGACTTTCCTGGTTAGACCCAGAACCCCAACCATCAAATTGCTGCATTCCCAGGGACCACATACTCATCTCTGGGCTTTCTGGAAGCCTCAGTTTCCCCATCTAGTCCCTAAGCCCCTCACGTGGCAAGAGAGATAATCAGGAAGAACACCAAGGGCACTCAGGAGGAAGATGCCTACCCTTCCCTTGAACCATACAACCCTGCAGGTAAACAACAGTCCAACATCCCAGGGTCACAAAGTAATTGGGCCAAAAATAAAAGCCAGGCTCAAGTCAGTGTTAATGATAAGGGACTAACTTATTCTATGTTTGAACCTTTGTTCTGGCCTCCCTAGAGGGCAAAATTTGGGTCACAGGTCTCAGGGAATGAATTTGGAGGCATTTTCTTGTGGCATGCTCTATTCAAGGAAGGGCTAGATATTTGGGTGGAGCACCACAAATTCTGGGGTTTTTTTGTGTGTGTGGTACGCAGGCCTCTCACTGTTGTGGCCTCTCCCGTTGCAGAGCACAGGCTCCGGACGTGCAGGCTCAGCGGCCATGGCTCACGGGCCCAGCCGCTCCGCGGCATGTGGGATCTTCCTGGACCGGGGCACGAACCCGTGTCCCCTGCATCGGCAGGTGGACTCTCAACCACTGTGCCACCAGGGAAGCCCAAATTCTGGGTTTTGAACAATGAGCAAGACCTCCTCAAGCCTTTCTCTGCCATATTTAGGATCTGACCCTTGCAGTTAGTCCCCATGCAAGGAGCTGTTTCCCATGAAGGCTTAGCATATGTATACATTTAACAGACATATGCAACCTCTCCCCATACCTCACGGACAATCCTAGGCATGTGCCTGCCTGTCCCTAGCCATGACTCACTTGCATTAGCTAACTGCTTTGCCTCCCCAGTTATGAGTCAACATAATCTGACTGTGTGGGAGACGTGCCAGGAACCAAGTCCTCTCCAGCTCTGCCCCCGGGTGCAGCAGACTGCAGTACCTCCAAAGCCTGACTTCCAGTTCCTGTTAAGATCCACACCAATGCAGAAGATTCCGGGTCTGCTGGACTTGTTCTTCCGCCACAAGCGGTTCTGAAAAAGCGCAGGGCAGGTGACCTCATTCACTGGGCCCATTCCTGGGTGGGAGCCTCTGACATCCTGGTCTAGGAAGCGGGGTCCGGTGGGCCAGGGAGGGGCAAAAGGAAGAAATCTCTAGGGCAGGATGGGGCTGGCATGGGGCTGGGCCAAGGCTGCAGATCAGATGCTTTGTGGTTAAACCTGGGGTATTATGAGGTTAAACATGGGTATGGAGAGAGGTCCAAGCACAGCCAATCAACAGTGGCCTTCCTTGGGCAGCAAGAGGGAGGCTGAAGGGCAAGAGCTGCAGCTACAGTACCTGAGAAGCCCGCCTGCCTCAGTGAGACTCTGCAAGGAGCCCCCGAGGGGCCTGCCCCTAGGGAACCTCAGCCAAGCATCCCAAAGCCACAGTGACCTTTCCTCCATTCCCCCAGATCTGACCCCTTATCCTTGACCCCCTCCCTCTCAGGTAATCTCACCATGCTGTGGGTATAAGCAAACCCATCAGGGTTGGAGACAATCTCCATAAAGATGTCCATGGCGTTCAGTACGTCTGTCACAATGCGGTCTTTGCCATATTCATTGACAATCTGTAAGAAAGGGCAGGGTGGGGACAGGGTGAGGGACAGGAGGCCCTGCCAGGCTCTCCTCCAAAGCAGAGCAGGACATCTGTACAGCCAGTGGCTGCAGGAAGGGGTGGCATCAGTCATCAGGTTCAGCCTTGTGCAAAACCAAAGGCTTGAATTTTAAACAACTAGAAGGCAGAGGACAGCTGGGGGCTCTGTGCTGCAAAAGGCCAGAGCGCATGGCCGCTGTTCCATAGGGCAGGAGCATAGACAGCGCCCCGGGTTAGGAGAACCACGAATAAGTTTTCAACTGGAGGTGCCCTTAAATAGTTGAGCAGCCCCCATCCACCCCAGCCCAGCCCCCATGGTTCGTGCTGACCTTCCTGGCAGTCCAAATGCCGATGGCATGGGTGATCCACTCCCGGGAGTGGATTCCAGTGTTGATCCAGATGGCTGGGCGCTGAGAACCTCCAGTGCTGAACTGGGGAAAAGCACCGGGCCCCATACAAGTTTGAACGAAAACAGCTAGAGGGCTGTCCCTAGGCTGCCTGGAAGGAGGCCCCAGACATATCCTCACTGCCTGGAGTGGCCCCATGTTCCTGAGAGGGGGGCTGTAGGTGGAGGTACCTGTGCATGAGCCCATAGAAAGTGCACACGTGTGTGGGTGCCCTGGAGACACAGTGATGCTCTTGGAGAGCAAAGTGATCCAGCCAGAGGCACAGAATTTCCCAAGTTTGAAAGTATTTTAGACTAGTGCTTCTCAAACTTTGAAGGGCACATGAATCCTCCGGGGAGCTCAGTAAAATGCAGATTCTGATTCAGGAGAACTGGAAACAGGTGTGTGGCTGGGAGTTTCTAACAAGCTCCCAGGAATGCTGCTACTGCTGGTCCAAGGACCGCACTGAGTAGCAAGGTTTTAGACAGCATTAAAGGGGGAACACAGACAGCCCTTAAGGAAAATCAAAGCAGGCACAGGCGAAGTCAAGTCCTGATGAGACCACTTGACCCTACAGAAGAGTCCCCCAGGGCATTGTTGAGGACTGCAGTGCCTGTCTTCTCAATGCCCTGTGTGGTCCATGCTCCTGAGTGCCCGTTAGGGCACACACAAAGAATCATTTTCCCGTAGGCTCCACACTCTCACCCATTCTGCCTCCTTCATGGCCAAGGGCACTGCTGCTGCCAAGTTTACTAGAGCTCTGTTTCCAGTGGCCCCTGTGAAGGGCTGAAAGGTGTCCTCATAGACTCAGGCCTATCTGTGGGGCTGCCTGAGCCAGATGACCTCAGTTGTTATAAATGAAGCCTCTGGGTACTGCTCTTCCCATTGAACAGATGAAGCAACTGAGGTAACAGGAAGAATGCTGACTCACTCACACTCACATCCCAAGTCCAAGGTGATGACTGCCACTCTGCAGTTCTATCTCCTTAGCAACCCTCCCACCAGATTCCTGACCCAGACGTGCCAGATCACTGCACTACCACCTGTCCACACCTACAAGGGTGGGTCCCTGAACACCGCCATCCCAAAGCTTGTGGGTCACCTCGGGACAAGAGTGTACACATCTCTCTCCCTAAAACTCCAACCCAGCCACAACCCCAAATGAGCTCAACTTATGCCAGAGGCACTCACTGTAGTCTAGTGGTCAACACTGCTAGCTTTTACCTTCAGAACAAGAATGGACCGATTTTCAAAGCTGTGGCCAATCTGAATTTTTGAGACAATATCTGAATGCTCAGTTACAAAGTTGTCGATCCAGGTATATATCTGAAAGGAATGAAGTTTCTCAGATGGGCAGTTAAGCAGGGAGGGGGCAAACCCCAGGATCTCTCTGAGTATTCTCCTTGCCCCATCCCACCCTCTTTAATGCTTTCCCACCTCCCTTGAGGATCTAAAAGTATCACAAAAATCAAAGACTACCGTGGGTCTAAGGCAGGAGCTGTGGTTAGCCTGGATTCCCGGGCTCTTCCTAAGCCTTGCCTGGAAGAGCAGCATGTGCTGAGCCTACTCAGTCCCCAGGGTCAGCCTGCAAGGCTCTCTCTGGCTGGAAGTTTCTCTTGCTTCCACTTTATTGGCCCGTTCAATCCATTTGACAGATCTCATAGTCCCTGCAGTGTTGTTTTTAGTCATCCTGACCCTTTTAGATTCTAAGCCTCCTGAAGGCAGGATTATTTATCTCTGACATAAATAAATACTGATGGAATATACTAATTCATTCTCTTTTTCTTCCAATATATAATTAAATTAACAAATATATGAAAGAAAATGGATCCTCTATTAACGGACTTTGTGAAACGGGGAGAGTGATAATGATAATAATAGATGGACAATATCAATAATGTTATCCTTTACATGGAAATAGGACGTATGCCTAGAGTTTCTTTCTCAACTGGGCATCTCTATGCTTTTCTTGCATATTCTACCTTTATAAACAAGTCACAATCAGTCATGCCTGCCCTCGATGGCTATAACTGTAATCATAAATTTTCTCCAGATGAAGGCAACTCTTTAATTCTACAGAATGGCTCTCTAACATGCCTAGCTTCCTGTCCCTCTATGCTCTAGTACTCACAGCTGGGGTCACTTAACACAGGAATGGTCGTGCAGAGGTTAAGACCCCTGGATCCCTAGCCAGAATGTCAGATAGGAAGGTGCCTCTACCTGCTCTGTTCTGGCCAGTGCTGGATCCCTGCTCTAGTGTTCCACCTCGCAGACCCATTACTCCGGTACCACGCCTGCTGTGGACCGCACTGTTGAACCACAGTCCACTCTGTCTGAATCCTGGCTTTTGGACCTCCTTGAGCTGTCTACCTCTTGTCTCCCAGTGTGTGCTCTGCACTCCCCAAGCGTCAGCTCACAGTCTCCTGTAGACCCCAGAGTCCTGCGGCTGGAGACCCTGAGGGCTCAAGAGGACAACAGAGTCCAGAGCCTGACCCGGCAGACCCACCTCCTCCAGCGTGTGATACGAGGAGTAACTGAAGCTACTGGTGCTGCGCTCCAGCCGGCGGGATTTCGCCATGGTTTCTCTCTCCTCGTCCAGCAGCACCTAGGAAGGAAGAGGAGGCTTGGCCAGGCAGGTCTCTTCTGAGCCCTGCCTCAGCTGGCTGCACAAAGACAGCATCGACATGGGAGAATGAGCCGCTGTGAGTGTGAACTGCGCAAAAGGAGGAGATGCCAGGTTGCTGGGTGATTCTTCCGCTTGGCAAGCTGGCATTCATGCCGCCATTTCCCAGATGAGCACAGGACAAGGAGTCTGGAGAACCTGGTTCTAAGTGTGCCATTGCCATTAACTTGCTGTGGAACCTTGATCTTGGTTTCCTCAGCTTGAAAATTGGGACTTGCCTTGCCCATCTCAAAAGGATAAAATGTAATAAAAGATATAAAATTGTCTTGGAAAAGACGCTCATGGGCTACTGCCAACATTGCTTTTGTCCTCTGTGAACACTCTGTTGAGCCAAAGCCCAAGTTGAACTATGTACACTGACCCCTGGGGGAGCAGAGAGCTCCCCTGACCCACAGCATGCACTCTGCCCCAGGAAGTAGTCCAGACAGTTGATGTCCAAGCCATTCGAAAAGCCAGTCCAAATCATTATAATTAATGTGCCAACAGTCTGTCACTCACCATCTTAACTGCCTCTTAAACACAAGTACAGGTGAGCCAAAGCAATGTCCTTCCTTGAGTGGCAATTTGGAGCTGGCACACAATCCTCATGTGGTACTTCCCACAGAGAGGGCAGTGCAGTGCCTGGGTTGAATTGACCTCCCACATCATCCTGGGGCATTCTTCCCAGCTCGGGACTCAGTGAGGTGGGCAGGTGCCCTTCACCCTAAGCTCATACCCTTACATTGACACCCAGGGACTGAAGCACCCCAGGACTCAGCCCTGCCTGTGCAGCATGGGAGGCGCCTGGGCCCCTTTGCCACAGGGGTGCTGGGAAAGCAGAGGCTGTCAACCCAGAGTCACTCAGGTTTGCAGCTCTGGGTCGCAAGTAAATCCTGATAGTGCCTTACTTCAGGCCAGAGTCTTTTAGTTTAACCAAGCATCTGTATACTCATCATCTCGGGTGATCTGGTCAGATGACCTGATGACAGGACAAGAATTAACTATTCATGTTTTAGAGAAAAAGCAAATTAGAGAGGTAAAGAGACTTAATAGCAAAGCTAACTAGGGGCAGAGGTGAGATAAAAACCCAGGTATCCTAGTTTCTAACATTATGTTCCTTAAGGCCAGCTAGCTATCAAAACTGAAAGCTAATAAGAATCTCACACACACACACACACACACACACGTACACGTCTATATGTGTGTGTGTGTGTGTGTGTGTGTACATAGAGAGAGAGAGAGAAAGAGTAAGCACACGTATAAAATATGAACAACAGGTGAAAAGTCCATCATACTATTCTTGTAATTTAAAAGTGCTTTAAAATAATGAAAAGGCAATACCCCAAGCATAGGAAAATAACAGAGTAAAATGTCAAAAAAAAAAAAACCCAAAATGCTAACATGCCTGTTAGGAGAGAAAGATTATGATTTCAAGCAATTTTTCCTTTTCTCTATTTTTGCATTTTGGCAACATGCTCACACTACTTCAATAAGGAAAATCTTCTAAGTGAATA
This sequence comes from Kogia breviceps, assembly GCF_026419965.1. Classification (NCBI taxonomy): domain Eukaryota; kingdom Metazoa; phylum Chordata; class Mammalia; order Artiodactyla; family Physeteridae; genus Kogia; species Kogia breviceps. The sequence goes on from NC_081318.1 coordinate 22,345,334, forward strand.
AATAATACTAAAACAAAGACAAAACACCCAAATGGCTAAAAATAAAGCAGCAGCCATGGCGCCTTCAGTCCCAGGGCTGGAAGAGACACCCCCGCCCCGCCCCGCTGCAGCCGAGGCCACTACCAGATGACACACTTACCCCACCACCCCTGTCAGCTTGCTCACAACCTTCAAGTTCACAGATTTTTTAATGGGAGTGGAAGTCAATGTTTGGGGCTCATTTCATTCTCTTTTTGAGCACCAACTACACGCTAGGCATTTGTGACTGCAATGTTCTCTAGCTGAACTGGCTGGGCTGGGGACGTTCCCACTTGGACAAAGCTGGGATTGCTGGTTTAGTTAAGAGATGGCTGGAGGAGCCTTGATCCTCACTGGCACAAGCACCAGCCTGGGAAGCTCTAACAAAGGAAATTTGTCTTCTTCCCAGAAAAACAACGGAAATCTCAGCAGCCTCCATGACCAATGCGTGTACCTCACTGTGGGCCGGGCATTACCAGCTGCAGTGAGCAGCTGCAGGGCAGAGAGCAGGTCAGGCCAACACACCCGGAGTCAGGGCCCCAACGCCATAAAGTTAAAGGGCCCATACATCTAACTTCCTAGGGATGGAGGTGGTGAGTGAAGGTGGAGGAGAGGGAAGAAAAATTGGGAAGATAGGACCGGAGGACCCAGTTCTTTCCCCACAGCTCAGGGACACCCACAGGAAGAGACTTCCCATAAGGCTGTCCTTTGTTCCACACGACAGCTTGGAGGCAAATGGGAAGTCGGCACTAAACTGCAAATAACTTTCCAAACACGCTCACAGCCTTGTGAATGGATATGACACCCGCTTACAAATTGGGAATGCTCAGCCCTCACAGCTGGGCCCTCGATTCCAGGAACATTAATCTACCCTGGCCTGAAAAATACACAGATGTTTGCTCCCTTCACAGGGCTGAGGGAATGCAGACTTGCCGCAGGCTTGCCTAATTACAGCCCTGTCAGGCTTCTCAGAGAAAACAAAGACTCAGAAGTAAGCCATTTGCCTCCCTGGAAGCCATAAGCTGACAGGGAAAGTAATACCTCGGTGTAAATTAATTTATGACAGGAGCAAGGAAGGATGGGGACATTAAGAACAGCACCTCCAAGGTGGGGGGCTGGAGGACCGTGGGCCCCAAAGGTGAAGATGACGCCTGAGGGGAATCTGCGTTCACAGCTCACTCCAACCACAGACGTAAAGTGGAAGAAGTTCACAGAAACAGTGGTGGCGGGCAGGAGATGGGCTCTAATGCCTGCTCTGTGAGGAGGGCAGTCACCTCTCCTCATGCATCCCTGGCCTCCTCTTCCAGGCCTAACGTTTGCAATAGCAGCTGCATGGCTGGTGGCAGTTACAGTCCATGCCTACGTTTGGATGGAGGGTGAGGGGGTACAGATCTGGGGCTGTTAGGATGGACCCCTCAGAATTCAAGACCGAACCAGGGCTTCCCTGCCCAAAAGGCAAAGCTAAAACACCATACGAACAACAATGACACCGCTTGAGAAGGCAGACGGCACAAGAGTAAAGAGTCCAGGGCCTGGAGCCAGGCTGTCTCAGATTAAATCCTGACGTTGTCACTAACTTGGGCAAATTATGAAGTTCTCTGTGCCTCAGTCTCCTAAATTAGGAAATTCTCTGCACCTTCATAAAATGGGGGTCATGTTACCATGTACTTTCACACATACTTGAAGTGTTCTTGTGAGGATTAGAAGGGTGAATACATGTAAAATGCTTAGAAGCTTGCCTAGCATGCAGTAAATGCCAGCTATGATGATGATGACAATGACAGGACAACAACAGTAACTCGTGGGTGACTCTAGGACTCTGTGGTGGAATAATCATTACAGGGCATGACCAGGAAATCTGGGTTCCTCCAGGGAGAAGTGGTGTCTGCAGGACTTGGACAGCAGGGGACCCCCATTAGTGGTCACTTGGGTGAGTCAGGCAGCCCCTGCCCCTCCCTGGGACTAAGAGAGGGGCCTAGTCCTTCTTCTGTTCCTGTCTCCCAACCCCTACCCCCAACCCTCCTCAGCCCCCTACCCCCATGCAGCCAGACTCTGGCTCCCCCTCAGGGCCTTACACATGATTCCTTCCTTTCCTCGCCTATTCCTGTCTTCCTCTCCTCTTTAGAGCTGCCACCCACCCCCACCCCAGCCAACACCTTTTTAATCTCTTCTACTCAGCAGATCAGTGTTTGTGAAGAACACACAGATATGGCAGCCAACAAAACAAAATTGCCTGCCCTCATGGAGCCTACAGTCTGGTAGGGGAGACAGACAATAAACAAGACAAATAAGTATATCATATAGAATATTAGAAGGCTGTACGTGCCAAGGAGAAAAGTGAGGGCAGGAACTGGGGGAGTGTGGGAGGAGAAGGGGACAACTTAAAATAGGGTGAAAAGTTGATATGTGAATCAAGTGTTGAGAGTAGTGTGGGAATAAGCCATGCCGATATCTGTAGAAGCAGCATTCCAGCTACAAGGACCAGCAAGTGCAAAGGCCCCGAGGTATGATCCGAATCAAGGGCACTGAAGCAGGAATAGGTCAGGCAAGCTGGAGGAACATCAAGCAGGTTCCAGTGCCTGGAGCAGAGTGAGCAAGGGGAGAATGGCCAGTGACGTGGGGTGGGGCTTGCATCGTGTAGAGCCTTACAGCAGTCTTAAGGACTTTGGGTTTTACTCTGAATGAGGTGGGGAGACACTGAGGGTTTTAAGCAGAGGAGTGACATAATAGGACTTGCACATTTTTAAAGGTCACTTCTGCTGTTTTGAGGCTAGGCAATAAGGTGGCAAGGGTGGAATCAGGGAGAACCGTTAGGAAACTACCAGAATAATCCAGGTGAAGGTTGATGGGGTGTCGACCCGTGGTTATAGTATAGGATGTGATAAGATATATTTTGAAGGGAGAGCTGATAGGATTTGCTAATGGACCACCTGTGGGATGTGAGAAAAGAGTCAAGGATGACTCCAGGCTTCTTGTCTGAGTGACGGGAGGATGGCACTGCCATTTCCTGAATTGGCTATGGAGGAGCAGGCCAGGGGAAGGCTATGGAGGAGGAGGCCAGGGAGTGGCCAGCGGAGCTAGGTTTTTACCTGTGAAGTTTGCTATGCCCATTAGACACCTAGGTGGAAATGCGAAGTAGATGGTCAGATATGTCAGTCTGGAGTTCAGGGTCAGATATATAAGTCTGGCTGGAGCTATAAATATGGGAGTATTCAGGAGGTTGAAGGTATTCAATGCCATGTTCCTGGATGAGGGGATAGAGGAGAGGTCGAAGGACAGAGCTGGGAAACAGGGAAACAACATGCAAAGGAGCAGCCAGTAAGATGGGACAACCAGGAGAGTGTAGTGTCGCGGAAGCCAGAAGGAGAGACGTGTTCCAGAGAGGAGAGAGTGACCAGTCAGGCTGAAAGATGAAAGAACAGGACACTGCACACTCAGAGCTGACTGCTGAGTTGGACCTAGGAGCTGTGTGTGACATTGTCACAGGCAGCTGAGGTGAAGCAAGGGATGGACAGTCCACCCGAGGAGAGGGATGGAGATGGTAAGTACAGTCAATATTTCCAGGAGTTCTGCTCTATGAGGAAGAGGAGAAATGGGGTGATAGCTAGAGGTGGGGGAAAGGATCAAGAGAGGACCTTTTTAAGATGAGAGAAATAACTCTATATTTGTATGCTAATGGGAATGATCCAGGAGAGAGGGGAAAATTGGTGAAGCAGTATTTACACTAAACTGTATTTTGCTCTAGAGCGTGCTTGGAGCATGGGTGATTTTTGTTTTCTCCTTTGTGCTTTCCCCTATTTTCCAAATTATCTACCATGAATATTTATTAATTTTGTAATCAGAAAAAAGCCATTAAAATCCACAGAGCTGATTGCTCAAGTGAAGCTTTTCCATGGTGACTCATCCCAGGGAAAAAAAAAAACAAAACAAAAACAAAGGGCTGAAAAGAATGAGGAGGTGAAGAAAAATTAAATGCAAATACAGCTCACTTGGAATCAGATAATTTCTTCCCTGGCCCACTGCAATTTCCTCACCACCCTCCTGTCTGTCAGTCTCTCCCTGTTCCTGTCCCCAACTCAACATTGTCAACATTGTCACTGTCAGAGGGATTGTTCTTAAAATGCAAATCTGATGTCAGAGCCCTCCGATGGCTCCCCCACGGTTTTCAGGATTTTATCTTGACTTGTTCACCTGGTAGAGGATGCCCTTTGTGCTCTGGTCTGGCCTCAGTGCCAATCATAGGCCCCTTCCCCTCCCCAACCCCCCCTCTCCTGCTCTTCAGCCACACCGTAATTACCGCCTCCTCAGAGCCTCAGAGCGACATGCAGTGCCTCTTGTACTCGCTCCCATAGCAACGTGCTCCACTCCATCATCGCATCATCCACTCCATTGTAATCACTGATTTACTCCCCTCAACTCCCCCATCCCCACAGCACTCAAGCGCCCCTGGATCCAGTGACTAGATTTTTTTATCTTTGTTTTTCCAGTGCCTTGCCAAATACCCAGCACACAGTAGGTATCTCTGTATCTGGGGGTGGAATGAATAAGCTCATCTCAAGCATCCCTCTGATCACAAGGCAGGAGTGGCAGGGGGGCACTTCCCTTCTTCAAAAATCTCCAGTGCCTCTGGCCAAAGTAAAAGCTGGCACCAAGGTTTTTCACACTTTCTCTCAGCCTGGTACTAACAAGCAAGCGTACTCTCTCCTCTTCCCTCTCCTTCCCATGTCCATTAAGTCAACTGACATTTACTAAACCCCGCCTAAGTGGCAGGCCCTATGGTAGGTGCTGGGATATAAAGATAGATAAGGCAAATGATTCTGCACCTTGAGGGGCTCAGGGGAGGGGGCTCTGGAGACAAAGACCAGCATATCAGTCAGGTCTCTCTCTGGGCATGCTCCTCCTGAACCTGCCAATAGAGCGATTCATTCAGCACACAGTGGTTGAGGGCCCACCATGCAGGAGACACTATGCCAGACACTGGGGTGAGGTGATCCAGAAGACAGAAGGCAACCAGGTCTGTGCATCAATAACTAAAACATGAGACTGGAGGCCAACGACCTGAGTGGTGCAAAGCCCTTCCCTCCTGTTAGCACCTCTGAGCTTCCCTCCTCCTAGACACCTTCTCCCATCATCACCACAAATCAACTCAACACAGCTGCTTCCTCCCAGCCCCAGCTCCCTGGGAGCCAAAATGTGATCTCAAGTATAACAATCAGAGCTTGATGCGTTACAGACAGAGCAAGTTGTTAGTGAAAATCCTGCCAGACTGGGCTAGGGACCCGAGTCGAGGGCATTTTACTGAGAGGGCGTGACAAGCTCCCCGTTTCCCGTTTCCCGCAGGCGAAGGGAATCCAGGGGCCGGGATGACAGGAGAAGACAGTTCCAGAGGAGCGGGTGAAGCGGGGGAGACTCACAGGTGCCTCTGGGTCCATTCCTGATATGCAGAAATCAACAGAAAAATTTCAGAGACCTCTTCATATCTGTTTGCCAAATGCTGCAGGGTCTCCAGGGCAGGACAGAAGCAGGGAAATGCAAACTTCAAAATGCAGGCAAGGGCGAAAAATGAGAATTGAGCACTGAGTCTTTTGATGTGGTAGCCTCTCTTGTCTGTGGGAGTTCCCCATTTTTGTTTGTGGGGGATTTAATTAGGGAAATGTTGAGCAGGAAACAGATGTGCCTGAGGAGGAAGAAAGGTCTTTGAATGGACCACAGCACCCCAGCCCAGTGCTTACATGGGAAGGAATGCACCTAATGGCATGTGGTGTCAAGTGTGTGCGGTCTGGGGACTGTGTGTTCCCACACGCAAAGCCCTTAGAGGAGATTAGCTGCAGCACAACGTGGCTGCGCAGGAATCTATGTGGATACAAATCTACAGGTACACGACAGCGTCTGCGGAGGGGTGCAGCCAGAGAGGTCTAACCCAGTGATGCCCGAAAGATTCGATTTAGGAAAGAGACTCCTTGGGATATCCTTGAAGACAGAACAATTAAAATAGAATTTCATGACATTCAGAAAAGACGCTGTAAGGTGCAGCAGCAAGTGGGGGGGAGGGCATGGGGTGCCTGGGATGAAGTCTCCCTTTGCCCTCCCCAAGGGCAGGCCTGCAGCTGCTTCTCCCAAAGCTGTTCCTCTGGCAGAATCCTGCCTGGGAGAGGCGCCCTGTACTGAGAGCCCTGCAGTGGAGGTGGGGGGAAGAAAACCGCAGCAGGGCTCACACTCAGCATCTCTCACCTCTTTCTGCCTTTCTGGAGTGAAGGAATCCCCTGCTATCAAATGGCTGAGACACAACAGGGAGAGGAGGGAGCAGTCAGAAAAGCAAAAGGAGCCATCCAGAAGAGCTGCCTCCCTCGCCATGGTGCCTAGAAAAGACCTGAGCCATTTCCTCCTGTCTCCCTTCTCCCCCCATCTCCTCCTTTGCCATGAACTACAAATTCCTCCAAAAGAGGACACCACAAGTAATCTTAAAAACACAACAACTAGTGAGTATAACAAAAGAGAAGCAGACTCACAGGTATAGAGAACAAACTAGTGGTTAACAGTGGGGGGAGGAGGGGCAATATAGGGGTTGGGGAGTGGCAGGTACAAGCTGTTGGGTGTAAGACAGGCTCAAGGATTTATTGTACAACACAAGGAATATAGCCAATATTTTGTTATAACTGTAAATGGAAAGTAACCTTTAAAATTGTATAAATTTTTTTATTTTAATTTTTTAAAAGAAGAGGACTCTACAAGCTACCCTGCCATTACCATACTATGACTTATGAAGTCTGTCTTAGATTTAAATTTTCCTTGAGAAGTGTGTGGTTTCATTCTTTCCATGGCAGGTTCACAAAAATGCAGATGAAACTCCAGAAAGAAAACGTCCATTTTAGCCCTGGATGTTCTTTCTCCATGTTGGGCCCAAACCAAAACAGGATATGAAGGTGAGACCCCAGCCACAGTGCTGGGGCAGGACCTCACCTGGATGTCCTTTATCATGATGCTGTAAGCAAGGCCACGAGACTCCAGGTAAGCTTTGATGTCCTTCAGTTCAGAGAAAGGAACCCTCATATCCACAGGAAGGCTGGGCCTGGCTGGGCCACGCCAGAAGTCCACCTTGATCACAAAGGAGAAAAAAAATGGGCATGTTTATCACACAATCCTGTAGGCACCCTGGAGGGCCAGATGTTCTTCTCTTATACAGTTGAAAGGGCCCCAGTTCCAAACTGAAACCCCTAAGGCCAAGCAGAAAGACAGGGACAAACAAAATCCCTAAGTCACTGAGTTTCCTTCCCTGACGTTAAGCACCTGATCTCCCAGCCTCACTCACACAATGTAACTTCACCTGGATCCAAAGAGCCCAAAATAATTTCTAAAGGTGAGACCGCTCATCATCTGGGACATTAACACGGACAAGAACCCTGGTGAGAAGAGGGGGACATCACTGCCCCTCAACCCCAAAGGGGTAGCAGAGGCCTGATCTGGATCCCTGTGCCATCCAACTGCCATGTCTATTTTTCAGTTTGTAAAATGGAGAGACTTATTATAAAGTTTTCTGAATCCTGGTTGATAGGGGCACTCAAACGAATAGGAACGTGGGCTTTGGGCCACATCCAGAAATATCAGGTTGTTTCAACAGCCCTCAAACAAAAGCCTTCTATTATTGAAGAAAATGTTTTCCTTTGTGGAATACTTGCTGAGGACAAATGTTCTCAGAAACCAATGCTCAGGCTGACAGGGACGAACCCAAATAAAACACAGGTTTGCCAAGCTAAGCCATTTCAACTGGGAAACAGATGTGTCCAGTCTGCATGTTGCATGGCATACCACCCAGAGATACATGTACCTCTCGTGTGGCTTCAGGCCATCCCAGCCATTTTCAGGGCAGCCCCTCTACAGGACAGAGGGGAAAGCCAAGAAAGGCCACCCAAACTTCCAGGTGAGTGTCCCCGACCTCTTCTGAAGAGGAGCCACATTTGATTTTTCCACAGTGTTGTGATCTTTGGCAGACACACCCAGAGGGCAGGTTTGGGGTGGGGGAAGCAGGACATGGAGCCAAAGGTGCAGGCCGCTGTGAGGGAGGAGAGAACTCGTCCCAAGCCCTGGGGAGTCCTCACCTTCTGGGGCTTCAGGCCCTCCAGATCCCTGAGAAGTGAAAGTTGCTTCTCATTTTTAGCCAGGACTCGAAGAACCTGGTCACTGGAAAGACACAGAGAGGGTGGAGGGAGCTGCTCAGAGGGATTCCTGGAAGACTGTGCTGCTTGGGAGAGGCAGAGTGGAAAAGAGGCCAGGCTGCGGGGACCTGGCAGGACAGCGGGGAGGCTAGAGGAGCCCTGAGCAGAAGGACTTGTAGCCCTGGGAAGCACGAAGGCCCTTTAGCCCAGGACCAGTGGTCTCTCCAGACCCAAGGACAGACCACCCAGGGGACTAAATAAAAGAAGCCTGTCAGTGCCGCTGAGGAAGCCGATGCTAAGACAGGGGAAAAAGGATGGGAAAGGAATGTGGCCGATGGAGGAGGGAGGGAGAACCAAAGGAGTAAAGGAGAGAAAGGAATAGATACAGGGAGTCAGGGGCACCAATGGTGGCCCCATATGCTCTTCATACAAGAGCCCAAGGCCACGTCTGCCCTCAGCCCCGTGCCCTCTCCTGCCTTCTCCCAAGAGCCGCAGGACATGGAAGAGATCAATCTCAAACTACCTCATAGGGGGAAGCTGAGCTCCTTCCTGTCCCTCTGGAGGGGTGGGGAGGTCATGTAACTGAGCAGCCTGCAGTGTGACCTCCGGGGTCTGAGCCTGGGATGGCGATGGCTCCCTCCCTGACCGGCTCTGACACCCTGGATGATGAACACCCTCTCTAAGCTTGTGTCCCCTCTTCTCTACTATGGAAATACCATGGAGTGGTTACCTTGCACGATCTTTGGGAAGCTGAGAGATCATGTCCGTAGAGGGTATATAATACTCATACTTATTTTTACTCAAAGGAAGACAATACCACACCCATACATTAGGAGTACACAGTCTTTGGGGGGGTTATAACTTTTTTAAGAATTGGAGAAAAGTTACAAACGCTTCCTCCAGAAAAAAAGTAGATACACAAAAAATTTTACATATGATTTCAGGGGATTCTTGGAGCCCTGAAAGCTTACCCCTGGAGCCCAGACTAAGAAGTCTAGGTTGGGGGAGGGACAATAATACAGCTGCGAGTCCTGCCCTCGCACATGAAATTGAGAGGTGACGGAGTTGGAACTGGGTTCAGGATGGGAACTGAAATCCTGAATCCCTTCACCTTGATCAGGTCCCGCTGGGCCACCCGGTCACCTGGCTCCCAGCAATCCTCCCTCCCACTAAGGAGCAGCCACTCACTCTGTGAAATTCATTTGGCCCAAAGCTGCTGCCAGGATAAAGCTGCAGACCAGGAGCGTCTGCCTGTCCACAGGGGACAGCCCTCGTCCCACACTTCCTCCAGGGAAGCCCTGCATGCTTCTTCCTCCAGGCGAACTTCAGGGGTTTTCCTCATGCACAGGCATGGCCAGGCCTCAGGACAGCAGAGCACCTAAAGGTCGACAGGCCAGACCCGAGAATGTGCGTTAGGCTCTCTCTGGGGAGACCCTGCGTGGGATTCCCACATGCCAGGTCTTGGAGAGCTGGGCGCCCCTCCCCACTTCTAGGTGAGTCTTCTCCTGAGAAGGGGAGGAGGGGAGGGAAAGAGGAAGACAAGGCCTTTAGCTGTTTTCCTCCCCAGAGGTTTGCTGGGCCAGCCTCTCGTGAACATCGAATCCTCCATCTCCAGAGAAAGATGAGAGAAGCCAGAGGCCCAAGGAAACTACTCCTTTCCTCCCTCTTGCTAATCTTTTCTCTGTGCTCCTTCTCCCTCCCATCCACTCACACATATCCTCCTTGCACATAAGGATGTGGACACCATTGAAACAATGCTGTGTTTAGACACAGAGCCGGTGCTCACTTCCTGTCTAAAAGGTCTGGGGCAATTGACATAATCTCTCTAAGTCTCAATTTACTCATCAGTCAATCAAACGGGGTTAATAAAATCTCTCCTCCCTGCTTCACAGGATTTTGTGTGTGGGGGTGGTGGTATTAGATGAGACAACTTGGGTGAATTGGCTTGGCAAAGCCTGCAAAATATAATGTCATTATCTCAAAGCATTAGCTCTTAGTCACAGCTGCATCTTAGCTCAGGACTCCAGTTGCAGTGGAGAGAAGGGGAGAGAAGAAAATGGAGAGGGGAACAAAGGAAATGTCTATTCTATGAGAAGGAATTCAGTGAAGAGTCCCTTTTCTCTATCTTCAGGTGGTCACCATTATGCCAGGATAGGTAGTGCATTTTCTGCTATACATGAAGGTCACTGCAGTCATTATTATAGTTCTCAACAGAGAGCAGAGTCAATTTCTCAGTGCTGCTGAAGCCCCACACAGCCCCCTTTACAGTGTGCGAACAGTAGGAATAAAGCAGAGGCCAGCACACAAAGCAGTCATATTAGAAGGAGAAAGTGAAAGATGATGCCTGAATGGTACATGATGAATCTAACAGAAAATCTGCAGGAGGTGGAGGAAAGGCAGAGACTAAATCCAACAAAGTTGTTCAGCAGAGGACATCAACAAAAGGCCACTTAACTGTCACTGGTGATTCTCAGAAGCCCCCCCCTCCTCATCCATGCTTTCCCAGAATGGCCAATTAACTGGCCATGTATACAGAGAGGGGAGCTCTTTTATTGAGAGAATGCCCTGCTCCCACACCCCGCTGGACCTACTCCATTATCTCGTAGTTCAGCTGTTCAGACATGCCAAACTCTCCTAGAACCCTGGCTTTGGGAACTCTCAGACTGAAACATTAGCAAAGGGTTTAAGGACCTAGAAAAGAAAGCAATTAGGCTTTCTACCCAAGTAACATTCAGCTTCAGTTAGAAATAGGAATAAAAGAATGTATTAGTAAACAATAGCTCAGGAATTTAAAAGAAAGAAAAGTGAGATGGTGCTAGTCACCCAAAGTACCCAGCATCTTCTTGTTCAAAAGAACCATTATAAGTCACTAATAATAAGACAATCCCTGCACTTGGTTTAGGGGTGGGGAGAGAGAGAAAGAAAGGCTGAGAGCAAGAGCAAAAGAGAGACAGAGGAGCAGTTAAGAATTCTTGAGAATTCTAAGGCAGCACTTCCAGTAGAACTTTCTGTGATAATGGAAATGTTCTATGTCTACAGTATCCAATAGGATAGCCACCAGTGGCTAGTGTGAGTGAGGAATTTTAAATTTTAATTAATTTTAATAATTTAAATGGCCACATGTGGCTAATGACTGCTGTATTAGACAGCATAGTTCTATGGGAATTCACCAGCCCTGAGTACTGTCTCCAAGGCTGGATCTGAAGCAGAGACACACAGCTGTGTTTGATCTAATACCTAATATTGGCTTCTCACTCAAAATTAATTACTCATTAATTAATTTTACTTTTAGACATTAAAATATCTAATTAAGTAGACATTATTTACTCAATAAATGTTTACCAAATACCTACTATGAGCCAAGCACTTGCTAAGGTGTAGGAATAAAACAGAGTGATACAGACCTAGCCCTTAGATTTCTAATGGGGTAGGTAGACAATTAAGTTAAAGAGCATACAAATAAGTGTGAAAACATAGCTGATGTATGTGCTACAAGGGGAAGGTACAACATGCCAGGAGGATGGGTAACATGGACTCCATGTAGACTGAAGAGGCAGGGAGAGTTAACCTAAAGAAGTTGTTAGAAGGACTTTCATCTCCTGCAGGTGAGTGGGCAATCCTGCCCAAATGAAATAACTAAAATGCTAGATAAAATATTTTTAATAACAACTTTTCTTAACACCTCACTGGGCTGGCATGAAAGTAAGAATCTACAGATCCCAAAAAGAAGTAAAAGAAGTAAAAGCAAACTTACCTGAGAGGTAAGCAAACATGTCCCCTGAAGAGTAGATAGAGGTCTCTCAACCCTAGAGTTCTTGATCTTCCTCCTAAAAGAATATACCTTGTAACTAGGATCATTTTCCTCCTGCTTGAAGTATATATTTAAATTCTTTCTTTAGTGAAGCTCTCTGTTTTTATTTGTTTGAAAATTCTTTATTTGCTTCCTTCTTGTTTAAAAAAAATATTTATTTATTTACTTGGTTGCGCCAGGTCTTAGTTGCAGCACACAGGATCTTCCTTTTTTTTTAAGTTGCAGCATGCGGGATCTAGTTCCCTGACCAGGGATCGAAACTGGGCCCCCTGCATTGGGAGCACAGAGTCTTAACCACTGGACCATCAGGGAAGTCCCTATTTGCTTTCATTCTTGAAAGAGTCTCACTGGTTATAAATTCTAGGTTGATTATTGTTTATCTCTCAGCACATCAAAAACATGATCACTTTTGCTGTTAAAAGGTAATCATTTAGACACATGTATAATGTGTCTAAATATAAATTTCTTTTGGTTTATCCTGCTTGAGATTGGATTACTGTACCTGGGGACAGCTCTCTTTCCACTACTGTCACAAATTTCTCAGTCATTTTACTTTTTTTTTTTTTTTATTTTGGCTGTGTTGGGTCTTTGTTGCTGCGTGCGGGCTTTCTCCAGTTGTGGTGAGCGGCGGCTACTTTTCATTACCGTGCACGGGCTTCTCCTTGTGGTAGCTTCTCTTGTTGCAGAGCATGGGCTCTAGGCATGCAGGCTTCAGTAGTTGTGGCACGCGGGCCGAGCAGTTGTGACTCATGGGCTCTAGAGCGCAGGCTAAGTAGTTGTGGCAGAAGGGCTTAGTTGCTCCATGGCATGTGGGATCTTCCCGGACCAGGGCTTGAACCCATGTCCCATTGGCAGGTGGATTCTTAACCACTGTGCCACCAGGGAAGCCCCCATTATACTTTTTTTTTTTTTTTTTGCTTTACGCGGGCCTCTCACTGTTGTGGCCTCTGCCGTTGCGGAGCACAGGCTCCAGACGCACAGGCTCAGCGGCCATAGCTCACGGGCCCAGCCGCTGCGCGGCATGTGGCATCTTCCCGGACCGGGGCACGAACCTGTGTCCCCTGCATCGGCAGGCGGACTCTCAACCACTGCGCCACCACGGAAGCCCCCATTATACTTTTTAATGTTGGCTTTTTTCCAATCTCTTTATTACCTTCTGGAATTTTGATGTGGTATATGTTAGGTGCTCTCATTCTATCCTCCAAGACTCTTAGTCATTCTGTTATATTTCTATTTCATTGTATCTCTGGGCTACAATCTGGATAATTTACTTGTATTGAATATTGTTTCTTTAGCCCAGTTAACTGATTCTCTCATCAGCTGAGTTTAATCTGTATTTTAATCAATCTCCTAAATTTTAACTTTCAACTTACACAGTTCATCGATTCTAAAACAACTTTTTTCCAGATTTTAAAACCCCTGAAATCCAGGAGCATCTTATAATCGGTGGCATCTTGAATGATAATTATCAGTGTTTTTGACAACACATAAAATTATGGCTCATCTTATGATCAATCTTATTTTACAGTCAACACATTATGGTATTCCTTTTTCATTTTGGGGAAGTTCTATTTTATTCTTTTCGAGCCCAAATGACTTGGATTTCTTACCTATTTTAGAACTTCTTGTTCATTTTTTTAAAAACTTATAAAACTTGGATTTCCCTGGGGGCACAGTGGATAAGAATCCACCTGCCAATGCAGGGGACACATGTTTGATCCCTGGTCCAGGAAGATCCCACACACCGCAGAGCAACTAAGCCTGTGAGCCACAACTACTGAGCCCGTGAGCCGCAGCTACTAAAAGCCCACACACCTAGAGCCCGTGCTCCGCAACAAGAGAAGCCACCACAAGGAGAAGCCCACGCACATCAATGAAAAGTAGCCCCCCCTCGCCACAACTAGAGAAAGCCCACGCGCAGCAACGAAGACCCAACACTGCCAAAAATAAATAAATTTAAAAACAATTAAATCTTTAAACTTATAAAACTTAATAATCTTATATTCTGTGTCAGATAACTGCAATATTTGAAGACTTTGCAAGTCTATTTCTACTGCATATTATTTCTGCTGGTTTTCATTCATGGTGCATTTTTTTCCTGTGCTATTTATCTGTGAGCCAGTCATTTTCTTTGGACCCTTTACCTTTGGAATTGCTTTGAGGCCTAAATTGAAGTTGAGTTCCTCCAGAGAGGATTTGCATTTACTTTTATGAGTTGCCTGGGGGGCACATCCAACCTGAGACCACTCTAAATTAAATTAATTTGCTTGAGTTATTTTGGACTACATAGCATAAATTTAGACCACAGACTCATGTAGGGGCTTATTTATTATGGTTATGAATTCTCAGGAGACATTTTTCTCTGGATCACTTAACATCAGGATTTTAAATCCTGCACAACAGCAGATTATTTGCAAGCGGGTAATCAGATTTAGTGTTTTAAGGTCCTCTGCTGGAACAAAGGTTAGACAGTGATACTTTTCTAGACTTTGGTTAAGTATGCACGTTCAGATTGCTAGAGTAATAACTTCCAAACAGGTAGAAAGGGTAAAGATGAAATGAAAAACAGGGGGGAAAACAAATTAAAAGAAGATAGAAAGGAAGGTGGGAAAAAAAGGGGGTGTTAAAAGTAGGACAAACGGAAAAAACATAAAAAGAAAAACTTACCTAAATATATTTCAGTCATACTAAAAGTAGTTTTAACTCTCCAGTACAAGACAAAAATTATCAGAATAGATTCTTTTTTAACCTAGCTATACGTATTCACAAGAGCTATGCTTAAAGCATACGAACAAAGAGAAACTAAAAGTCAAAGGTGGAAGAAAGATATGCTAGGTAAATGTTAACCAAAAGAAAATATCTGTAGCTTTATTAATATAAGATAAAGTAAACTTCAAGGCAAAAGGCATTATGAGAAATAAGAGGGTCACTACATAATAATACTACTTTTAATTTCCCAAGAATTTTTAACATATAAAAATATTCAGGAATAATTCTAACAAATAATGCGCAATCCTTCCTGGAGACAATTATAAAACTTTATTGAAAAATGCTAAAATTCTAAATAAACCTGAAGATATACTTTATTCTAGGACAAGAAAATGCAATGTCATAAAATTACCCATTCTCCCCAAATAGATTTAGAGATTCAACATAATGCCAATCAAAAACCCAACAGCACACAACTCCATGTTTATATAAATGTATATGAAAAAATAAAGGTCCTAAGAAGAGTCAAGACAATCTTGAAGAACAAAGTAGGAGAACTTTCCATATCAGACATTGAAACATATTATAAAACTATAGTAATTGAGATGGTACAGTATTGGCACAGATAAATAGAACATAACAAAGAAATAAACCCACGCATATTTGGAAACTTAATTTTTGGCAGACTTGGCACAGCACATTGTTGTGGAACAGAAAGACTATTCAATAAACGTTGCTGAGACAACTGTAGATCTACATGGGGAAAATGGAATTAAATCTCAATCATACCATATACAAAAATCAATTCCAGGTAGATTAAAATACTTAAATGTAAAAGGTAAAACTATAACACCCTCAGAAGACAACATAGAGAATATTTTATGACATTGGGATAGGTAATAATTTTTCTAAATAAGACGTGAAAAGCAAAAAAAAAACTATAAAGTTTCCCATAAAGGGAAAAATGGATAAAATCAACTACATTATAATTAAGAACTTCTCACTAGAGAGTAGAAAGTAAGCCTTGGGCTTCCCTTGTGGCCTAGTGGTTGAGAATCTGCCTGCTAATGCAGGGGACACGGGTTCGAGCCCTGGTCTGGGAGGATCCCACATGCCGCGGAGCAACTAGGCCCGTGAACTACAACTACTGAGCCTGCACGTCTGGAGCCTATGTTCCGCAACAAGAGAGGCTGCGATAGTGAGAGGCCCGTGCACCGCGATGAAGAGTGGCCCCTGCTTGCCACAACTAGAGAAAGCCCTCGCACAGAAACGAAGACCCAACACAGCAAAAATAAATGAATAAATTAATAAACTCCTACCCCCAACTTAAAAAAAAAGAAAGTAAGCCTCAACTGGAGAGGACATATCTGTAACACATAAAACTGGAAAAAAATATCCATGATATATAAAGAACATCTGTGAATCACTTTTTTAATGAACACAAAAGTCCATTTCACAAAAGAGAACTCACAAATGATCTATAAACATATGAAAATTATAATTAGTCAGGGAAAAGAAAATTAAACCACAGTGAAATTACTGTATCATACTACCAATGTCAAGAGCTAAGTGTCAGTCAATACCAAGAGTTGGCAAGGATGGGGGCAACAGCACCTCTCATCCACTCCTGGTAGAGCTTTAAATTGGTGAAATCACTTCAGAAAACACTTGTTACCTAGTGAAGTTGCACATCCTACACCCTAACAATTGCACTCCCAGCTGTATGCCCTGAGGAAACTCATGTACATGTGCAGCAAGATATATGTCCAAGATTGGATTTCTAAAATGGAGATGTAGTTGTAATATAACAGAGCAGTGGAAATGAACTGACTACAACTACATGCATCCAGCAGACGAACCTCAGAACCATGATGTTGAGTGAAAGAAGCCAAATTGGAACACGCACTGTATGTTTCCATTTATATACATTCACAAACAAGTAAGACTGAACAATATATTGTCTAGGAATATGTGCACAGCTGATAAACACAAGGAAAAGGAAGGAACTTATTAGTGTTGATTTGTGGTTTCATCTGGGGAAGGGAAGGGAGTGCAATGAGGAGCACCTGCAGGCTTCTAAGGTGTGTTTGTTCTTGTTAAGCTGAATGGTGGGTAAAAGAGAGTTAATTATATTTTTAACAGGCTATGAAAGCTTTACACAGGCTCTTGTACGTATGATATACTTCACAATAAAATGTATTTTAAAGGAAATATGGGAAAGCTAAATTCTTATTTTTCATAGTGAGAAATCAATAGAAAATGCCTAAAACTGAACAAAGGAAGAGGTAGCAATATAAACACCGTATCTAGGTTTATGGATGTGAACGTCAAGGCTAAAAGAATTCAGTTTGGTTGTTGCTGGAGAGCAAGACGTGGAAAGAAGGAATGGGGAGCAGGACTCGGCTGCTTTTTATAACAAGTCTCGTAGACCTGTTGGATTCATTAAACGATGTGCCATATAATTAATTTAAATAAAAGTGAAATTTTAAAAGTGGCGTCTGATACCTAGGATAGTTAAATGCATGGAGACAGAAGGTAGAGTGGTGGTTTCTGGGGGCTGGTGAGGGAACGGGGTCATGGAGGGTTAGCGTTTAATGGGTACGGAGTTTCAGTTGGGGAAGACAAAAAGATACGGAAATGGATGGTGCTGATGGGTGCACAACAATGTGAATTTCCTCAATGCTACTAAACTGTACACTTAAAAATTATTAAAGTGGTAAATTTTATGTTATGCATATTTTACCACACACAAAAAATTAAAGCTCAAAAAAAAGAGAGTGGAATTTGAGCTAAGTCAGGGAAAGTATGAAGGAGTTAACCATCCCACGCAGGGTGAAGAGGTTCCAGGAAATCTGATTCTTGCCCTGAATCCTTTCTTCATTAAAGGTATTAATTCCCACTTCTGGTTGGAGACCTCCCTAATGGTATCCAGAGATCACATGAGGTGCTCCAATATTTGCAAATAAAACTCCCTAACTAAATTATGTTTAATTTCCAGAAGTCCCCTTTGGGTGCTTGATGGAAATGAATATATCAAATGTAATCTTAAAAAACAGAAAAACAGGAGTATCATCATTCACACTGCAAAAGGATTCTCTGACTAACAAGAGGATTTACTACAGTTTCTAAACATTCCTCGCCTGGGACACTCAAAATGTGATTTAATTAACACAAAACAGGCTTATCCCACCTTCCAGAAATTGAGAACTGAAAATGCAAGAAAACAATGGCCCACCCAAAGGTGGGTTAATGCTGCTCTAGAATAGTTTCTAAATCAACTTTATCATTGAAAAGTCCCACACTGGGGTCATTCCAGCAAGGGAAGCTGTAGCTGACCGACCATATCTCCATCACACCTCATGCTTCCTCCTATCATCACACACCCTGTAAATTCTAATTCTTCACAAGCATCAATCTAACACAAAACAAGCTCATCGTGGGCTGGGGCTGTGTCACATTCATCTGTGTGACCCAAGAAACCCTGCATACAGCCCAGGCACTGCCCAGGACCTACTTATTGATGATCTGTTGATCCACTCATCCTGCTAACTGCCCAAAGCCTAGGGGAACAAACCTTGCTTCCTAGGCCTTTGCCCTTGCCTGTTTCACCAGCTCTGCATCCACCAGCTCAGAACTCCTAAATCTTTGCTCTGTCCTGCTTCCCAATTTTAGTTACTGGACCCTTCTCACCACCCACAGTCAGAGACCTCACATGGTATCATACTTAAATGCAACCCTCCAATACCAGGGTCTTGCCTTCCCCTCCCCCAGAACTGGCATCCACCTCCAAACCTCGGCCCAGCAGTTGATGACAGACTCTTGGGCCACCCTCTGCCACATGGATGCCTTCGTTTGGACACCCAGCTGGCCTCCTCTCTATTGCAGCACACCCACCCTCTTCCTCACTGGTCCAGCCACCTACCCGGGAGACCCCAGCTCCAGTCCACCTCCACCCAGTCCCTAACAGGGAGAGGGTTTGCCCAGTGACATTCCCTGGCCCTCAGCCCACAGCTCTCACCCCACTGTGGCTGAGGGGCTGGCCATACCAGGACCACCCAGCCAATGATGTTGAGGTGCCCCAGACCACAGGCCAAGAGCCTGCTCCCAGTGAGGCAGAGAGTTGGCAGCCACCACCCAACAAGCCACTTCCTACTTTTTGGAGAAGGGCACCTGCAGGCCAAGGGGTGCAGCTGCAGCCAGGGGCCAGGCCCTGGTGCTGGGGAGCCACGCATACAGCCCTATGAGGAGCTGGTGAAGTCTCTACTGTGTGGAGGAAACGCAAAGGTGACCAGACACTTTTCCTGTCTGTGGGCCAGCAAACTCTTTCTGGAAAGGACTAAATAGTAAATATTTTAGGCTTTGGGGGGCCCATGAGGCAATATACAGCAAGTATTCTCACTGTATTGTCTTTCTTATATTTAAAAATATAAAGAGCTTTTGGGCTGTACAAAAATAAGTGGATCTCGATTTAGCCTGCAGGCTGTAGTTTGCCCACCCCTGTCTAGTTGAAGAGGCAGGCATTCATTTATGAGACTAGTGGAAACTATCAGAAAGCTCAAGGGAAATCAGAGACTGGAGTTAGAAGCATTCTTCAATCAAAGCCAATGATCTCCAAAGTGAGGCATTTGCTCTTACAGGGAGAAAGGAAGAAATTATTAAGATGACTAGTGTATATATTTTTTTAATTAATTTATTTATTTATCTATTTCTTTTTGGCTGTGTTGGGTCTTCATTGCTGCGTGCGGGCTTTCTCTAGTTGTAGCGAGCGGGGACTACTCTTCATTGCAGTGCGCAGGCTTCTCATTGCGGGGGCTTCTCTTGTTGCGGAGCACGGGCTCTAGGCGCACGGGCTCAGTAGTTGTGGCTCACGGGCTCTAGGCATGCAGGCTTCAGTAGTTGTGGCTCACGGGCTTAGCTGCTCCGCAGCATGTGGGATCTTCCCAGACCAGGGCTCGAACCCATGTCCCCTGCACTGGCAGGCATATTCTTAACTACTGTGCCACCAGGGAAGTCCCTCTAGTGTATATTTTTATCTCATCCTTTTTTATTTCAATTTTTGTTTGTGTTTCATTAAATACATGATATAAGTACAATGGTATTTATACAGAATTTATAAATACATAATTACGTATGTTGGGTGTGACATGCTAAAAACTTTTGAATTGTAGGAGGGCAGGATGAAAAAAATCTTAAGAATGCTGGCCTAATGATCTGGCACCAATTTTGAAAAGTCTCATACTGTCATGACTTTGTTTCTATAAGTACCTCTTCTCTTACATAACGTTGGGTGGCAAAATCTGATTTTTTTAAATTAAAACTTATTTAAATCAACATTGACAGATACTGGAGAATTTCCCTATCTTTGAAATCAATGTATTATGGGGCGGTGTACTATTTGAGCACTGCTATGAGCAAGGTTATGCCTTTAGAATCTGATGTCTGGTTGAGATTTTGAATCCTTGCTGCTCCTTTTTGTCAAGGGGTGTCGGAACAGTCTTCCCCCTAACAGGCCTTTGGGATCAAGAATTTTAAGACTACTGCTGGGTCCATGTTTATTTCAGGCTGTCCTTGACTTAATTACATAGTAACACTTCTTGTATGTGCTGAACTCAGCCTCTGTGCAACAGCAGACTTTTGTGCAACAGCAGACTTTTGTGCAACCGAAGACAGCAACTGGGGGGACGGGGTGCTGCCTGCCAATTTAGCTCCTCACCTTACTTGATTTCATCTAAACAGAGTTGTTTGCACATTTTGCCCAGATTTTGTAAAAATTAGTGGAAAATGGAAAACTGAAATTTTAAGTGCCAATTTTTAAAAAGTTGAGATAAACTTGATGCAACTGAGATAAAGATGGAAAATAAACATTCTGTAAACAAATAGCCTCACCCGGACATTCACTGGAGTAACCTAGGTAACTAGGTATTGATTTGGACAGGAAAAGATTAAAACTATAAAAGATGTTGTCAAGAACTCTGAAAGGTCAAAATTTTTACCCTGACTTCAAGTTAATAAGTTGGCTTGCCACCGTTTCCTGGATGCCAGCAGAAGACACAAAACCCTGGGTCACAGACAAAGAACTTTATTACTCATGGCAATATCAGTATTTGTGCCAGTTCCCTGAGTCCCATTTTCCACAAAGAGGGTCAGGTGACACCTGCCCAGGCAGTAGGTTGAATTACAGGAGAGGAATCCTGAGTGTAATCTTCTATGATTTCTATTCTTTTAAATTTTTTTTTTTTTTTTTTTTTTGCCGTGCCGCGGCTTGCGGAATCTTAGTTCTCCAACCAGGGATCGATCCCATGCCCTTGGCAATGAGAATGCGGAGTCCTAACCACTGGACTGACAAAGAATTCACAAGACTTTTTTTTATGGCCCAGAATGTGGTCTATCTTAGTGAAAGTCCGTGAGCGCTTGGGAAGAATGTGTATGCCACTGTTGTTGGATGGAGTGTTCCATAAATGTCAATTAGATCAAGTCAACTGATGGTGCTGTTCAGGTCAACTATATTCTTTCTGATTTTCTGCCTGGTTGACCTAAACATTACTGAAAAAAGGGTGTTGGAATTTCCAACCAGATAGCAGATTTGTCTATTTCTCCTTGCAGTTCTATCAGTTTATGCCTCATGAATTTTAACACTCTGTTGTTAGGTGCAAACATGCTAAGAACTGTTATATATTCTTGGAAAATTAAATCCTTTATTGTTATATAATGCCCCTCTTTATCCCTGATAAGTTTCCTTTTTCTGAAGTCTGCTTTGTCTGAAATTAAGACAGCTACTACAACTTTCTTTTGATTAGTGTTAGCATGGAATAGCTTTCTCCATCACTTCATTTTTAACATATCTGAACCTTTATATTTAAAGTGGGTTTCTTGTAGACAACTTAATAGTTGGATCTTCTTTATCCAGTCTGACAATCTCGGTCTTTTAATTGGTGTATTAGACTATTCACATTTAAATTTATTACTGATATAGCTGGAGTAATATCTACCATGTTTGTAACTGTTTTCTATTTATTATACTTGTTTTTGTTTCTTTTGTTCCCCTCTTACCTGCCTTCTCTGGTTTTAACTGAACATTTCAAAGAATTCCACTTTATCTTCTCCCTTGGCATATCAAGTATGCTTCTTTTTTTTTTGTGGTACGCGGGCCTCTCACTGTTGTGGCCTCTCCCGTTGCAGAGCACAGGCTCCAGACGTGCAGGCTCAGTGGCCATGGCTCACGGGCCCAGCCGCTCCATGGCATGTGGGATCCTCCCGGACCGGGGCACAAACCTGCGTCCCCTGCATCAGCAGGTGGACTCTCAACCACTGCGCCACCAGGGAAGCCCAAGTATGCTTCTTTTAAAAATTATTTTAGTAGTTTCCCTAGAATTTGCAATGTACACTTTTAACTAATCTATGTCTGCCTTCAAACAACACTACTTCGCATGTGGTGTGGGTACTTTAGAACAGGTGTCCCCAACCCTCAGGCCACGGACCAGTACTGGTCTGTGACCTGTTAGGAACCGGGCCGCACAGCAGGAGGTGAGCAGCAGGCAAGCGAGTGTAGCTTCATCTGTATTTACAGCCACTACCCATCGCTTGCATTACCACCTGAGCTCTGCCTCCTGTCAGCATTACGGTGAGTTGTATAATTATTTTGTTATATATTACAACATAATAATAATAGAAATAAAGTGCATAATAATGTAATGCGCTTGAATCATCCCAAAACCATCCCCCCACCACCCTGGTCCATGGAAAAATTGTCTTCCATGAAATCGGTCCCTGGTGCCAAAAAGGTTGTGGATCATTGCTTTAGAACAGTCCCAGTTTCTTCCTCTTACCCCTTATAACATTGCTGAAATACAGTATATTTCACTTATCCATAAACTGTAATCTCATTGTTACCATTTTTAAACAGTTATCTTCTAAGAATAAGAAAAATAAAATATTTTATTTTACCTTTATTTATTACTTCCCCTTTCCTTTATGTAGATACAAATTTTTGACCTATGTCGTTCTCCTACTCCCTGAAAAATTTTTTAAATATTTCTTGAAGAATTCAAAATCTGAATTCCCTCAGATTTTGTTTGTCTGGGAAAGTATTTCTTCTTCACTCTTTTTTAATGTTGATATTTATTTATTATTATATTTTATTATATAAATTTCAGGTGTACAGCATCATAATTCAACATCTGTATACACTACAAAATGATTATCACAAGTCTAGTTACCATTCATCACCATACAGTTGACCCCCTACCCTCTATTTCACCCACCTCTCAACCCCCTTCCCCTCTGGTAACCACTAATTTGACCTCTGTATCTATAAGTTTGTTTTTAGTTATTTTTGTTTGTTCATTTTGTTTTTTTAGATTCAATATGAGTGAAATCATATGGTATTTATCTTTCTCTGACTGAGTTAAGTCAGTTATTTCATAATACCTTCATGATCCATCTATGTTGTTGCAAATGGTATGATTTCATTCTTTTTTATGCCTGAGTGTATTCCATTTGGTATATACACCACATCTTCTTTATCCATTCATCCATCAGTGGACACTTAGGTTGTTTCCATATCTTGGCTCTTGTAAATATTGTTGTAGTGAACATAGGGGTGTGTATATCTTTTTGAATTAATGTTTTCATGTTCTTTGGATAAATACCCAGAAGTGAAATAGCTGGGTCAAATGGTAGTCTTAGCCTTAATTTTTTGAGAACCCTCCATATTGTTTTCCACAGTGGCTGCACCAATTTACAGTCTCACCAACTGTGTATGAGGAATCCCTTTCCTCCACATCTTCTGCAACATTGTTATTTCTTGTCTTTTCAGTAATAGTCATTCTAACAGGTGGGAGGTGATCTCTCATTGTGGTTTTGATTTGCATTTCCCTAATAATTAGTAATGTTGAACATGTATTCATGTGCCTGTTGGCCATCTGTATGTCTTCTTTGGAAAAATGTCTATTCAGGTCCTCTGCCAATCTTTTAATCAAAGCTGTTCGTTTTTTGTCAAATTATATGAGTTCTTTATATATTTTGGATATTAGCCCCTTATCAGATATATGATTTGCAAATATCTTCTCCCATTCAATAGACTGTCTTTTCATTTTGATGACGGTTTCCTTCGTTATACAGAAGCTTTTTAGTTTGATATAGTCCCATTTGTTTATTTTTGCTTTTGTTTCCCTTGCCTTTGGAGTCAGATGCACAAAATGTCACTAGATGTCAATGAGGTTACCACCTATGTTTTCTTCTAGAAATTTTGTGGTTTTCAGTCTTACATTCAAGGCTTTAATCCATTTTGAGTCAATTTTTGTGTATGGTGTAAGACAGTGGTCTAGTTTCATTTTGCTGTACGTGGCTATCCAGTTTTCCCAACACTATTTATTGAAGAGACTATCCTTTTTCCACTGTATGTTCTTTGCTCCTTTGTCATAAATTGTCCTTATACATATAGGTTTATTTCTGAACTCTCAATTCTGTTCCATTGATCTGCATATCTGTTTTTGCCAGTACCATATTGTTTTGATTACTATATCTCTGTAGTATAGTTTGGCATCAGGGAGCATAATACCTCCAGCTATGTTCTTCTCTCTCAAGACTGTTTTGCCTATTTGAGTCTCAAGGGATAATCTCACTGGGTAGGAATTCTAGGTTTGTGGGTTTTTTTCTTCAAAACTTTAAATATTTCATTCCACTCTCTTCTTGCTTTCACAGTTTCTGACAAGAAGTCCACTGTAATTCTTATGCTTGTTTCTCTATAAGTAGTAATTCTGCCCCCCCTCGCTTTCAAGATTTTCTCTGTCTTTATTTTTCTGTAGTTTGAATACGATAATTATTTTATTATACTGAACAGTAAACAAATCTTTCCTTCACAGGGAACATTATCTCTGTCTTCCAAAGCTATTTATTGTTCTAACAGCCTTGAAAAGATAACCTGGATGTGCAGAAACATAGAGATCCATGGAGAATTTATCCATGTATAAAACACTGTGGAAATGGCACTGGAAATTAGGTTCAAAACAGTGTCCTCAGGGGGAATTCCCTGGTGGTCCAGTGGTTGGGACTCGGTGCTTTCACTGCTGTGGGCCTGGGTTCAATCCCTTGTCAGGGAACTAAGATACCGCAAGTCAAGTCGCCTGGCACAGACAAATAAAAAGTGTCCTCAGCCTTGGTTGTCCATTAGTATCACCTGAGCAGATCTATACAAACCAAGGTCCACAGATTCTGTTTTAATTGGTCTGGGATGGAACCTAAGCGTCAGTAATTTGCAAAAGCCCCCAGGTGATTCTAACATATAGCCAGGGTGGAGAACACCTGTCTAAAAGATGATGAGGTGAGGTGTAATTAGTAAATATATTTTCAGCTCAGTGCTTCCCAAAGTTTGCTGGGCATGTGAATTACTTGAGAATCATGTTCAATGCAGATTCTGATTCAGTAGGTCTGGAGTGGAGCCAGAGATTCTGTTTCTGACAAGCTCCCTGGTATTGCCTGATGCTGTCATTTGACTTTGAGTAGAAAGGTTTTGGCTCACTGGGAATATGCTAATTATAATCTGTGTCTACTGCTAAAATTTCATATACATACATGTTCAGGAATTTATGATATATGAAGGGAGAAGGCAGCCTGACTCTGGAAGACGGTTTTGCAAGACAGTGAGGCCTTTCGGTTCCTGGGACCACAGAAATACCTTGGGTGTTGAGATCTTGAAAAATCTGACAGACACTTCAGGGTGTTAAAAAAAACAGATTTAGAACACAGGGCCAATATGTATATGTATAACTGATTCACTTTGTTGTAAAGCAGAAACTAACACACCATTGTAAAGCAATTATACTCCAATAAAGATGTTAAAAAAAAAAAACCACACAGGGCCATTAAATCCTAAGCAACAACTTTACTCTGAACCTTACATTGCTCAAATATTGATGATGGTAATAGTTGAGGACGGGTCCATAAATTTGGATCCAAGTGTCAGAGAAATAAAAAGTAAAATCCTGATATTACTAGAGCAAATGTTCCATCAAGTTTGGGCAACTCCGGGAAAAATTGATCAATGTGTTATTATTTCTCCTTCTATTGGGAGAAATGAAAATCATCTCTGGACTGCCTCCTCTCAATCTTTTGGTTTAATTTCTAAAGGTTATGACACCATTGGCCTCTGAGACCACAGAGCTGGCACTATATCCCTCCACCCCCCTGCAGCCCTGGCAAAGAGTAGGAGGGAAACACCCTCTTCCAGGGCCACTGCTATTCATCATCAGGCCTTCTCCAGCCTAGCAATTTGTCCACTTTCCAGCTAGAACAAATATCTTTCTGGCTACGTGAGTCCCTCATTTGTTTTCCTGAGTAAACGGAAGGCTCCTAGACCTGCTGCCAGGCGCTAGAGAGCCTGGAGGACATAAAGAAACATGCCTGTAAGATATTTATCCTATTGATTGCCCTGGGGCAGGAGGGAGAGAGGGAGATCTGGGGCCTTCTTCTTTGACATGCCTCCTTAACAAGTTAATACCTGTTCAACCACCAGCTGACTCTAGAAGCATTTAGAAATACCACTTCACAATGATGAGATAGGTCATCCTTCCTCTCCCACTGGGCCTGACATCTCTGAGTTTTCTAATACAGATTTGCTGAAATGAGAGCAGGTCTTTGCTTTCCCTGACCTCTGTGCTTCTTACATCCATCAGAAAAGAACAATACTATAGCAAGGTACTCAGAGCTGAGGAAGGGAGACTGCCTCAGCCAGTTAGCTAAGTAGATCAGCTGACTCTGCTGCAGGTGTCACCAATTTGTGCTTAGGTACTGCAGACCCAAAATAAATAAAACCTTGGCTCTGCCCTTGAGGGAATTATAAGCCCAAAATCTGGGTTAATGATTTTCTAAGATTAGGCCAAGTTGTTTAAATACTCAAACAGAATATATCTACCTCCTTGTTGAGAGCAGTGGGCATTTTGTCATCAAGGTTTCAAGAGGCTAAAGTTAAAGATGGGAGTAGGTGGTTCTATAGGTTATCTAATCTCTAAGGGCATGAAGTCCCTAATGGATGGATATAGTGTCTTTGGGTCCATTTCAGATGTTTCTTAATAATTAAAATATTGTCCCTTATGACAATGTTGGGTGCAGGCACAGGGGGCAGACCCATGGGAACCACACAATGTCCCTCAACTGTGGTCATCATCAGCCAGCAATGGCAGCCAGAGAGGGAGACCTGGCTCCTGTTTCTTCCCTAAATTCCCTCTCATCACTGCAAACCTGGAAACTCAAAGGTTTCAGGGGCCAGGCAGATAATACAGGGCTGTGAGACCAAAGGAACTGGAGGAACCCCGTGCATTTTAAAAGCATTCAAATTGCTTTCTCAGCAACAATCTCTAGAGCTGGCCTTGAGAATCTGCTTCACCACTTCCATCTGTCTATGTTTGGACATGTTACTTCACCTCTTTAACTCCTTGACTCCTCATCAGTAAATAGAGATAATAATACCCATCCTGCACATATCCCCAGGTGGTTGTGATAATTTAATTATCCAATATCTATAAAAGCATTTTAAAACTATAAATCATTACAAAAATGCAAGCAACTTAAACAATATCAAGTCTTCCTTATCTCTGAAGGTTTAATTTATGCTCTGTTTCTCTTAGAACTTAGGGACATACATTCCTATCTATTTTCCAAAATTCCACTGATAACACTTGTTGGAAAAAGTACTCTTTTTCTGCTGCCCTAACTTGTTGAGAGTATGGTTTATGCGATTGTTAACTTGCTGCCCTACAGCAAATCAAATCAACAAATATTTACTGGCTGCTGAGCTCAGCTTTGTAGGAAATACAAAAACTATGAGATTCTCTTTCTGCGTTAAAGGAGCAAATTGCCCAGCTACACCATGGTACCCATATATTCTAAGGAGGAAAAAACTGCTTATACTCTCTGGATGCCCCCAGTACACCTGGAGCTTTACTTCAAATACAAGAAACAGCTGGCGTTCATGATTTAAGGCTCAATACAAATAGTAGGGAGAATTTATTTGACAAGCTGTCTAGTTTGGCAAAATTCCAGAATTCATCAAATAGAAAGATAAAGATGATGGTAATAATGATAAAAATGATTCTTCAAATGTCCATCATCAAAAAATCTACAAAAAAATAAATGCTGGAGGGGGTGTAGAGAAAAGGGAATCCTCCTGCACTGTTGGTGGGAATGTAAATTGATATAGCCACTAGGGAGAACAGTATGGAGGTTCCTTAAAAAACTAAAAATAGAACTACCATATGACCCAGCAATCCCACTACTGGGCATATACCCTGAGAAAACCATAATTCAAAAAGATACATGTACCACAATGTTCACTGCGGCACTACTTACAATAGCCAGGACATGGAAGCAACCTGTTCTGTCCATCAACAGATGAATGGATAAAGAAGATGTGGCACATATATACAATGGAATACTACTCAGCCATAAAAAGGAATGAAATTGAGTTATTTGTGATGAGGTAGATGGACTTAGAGTCTGTCACACGGAGTGAAATAAGTCAGAAAGAGAAAAACAAATACCATATGCTAACACAAATATATGGAATCTAAAAAATGATACCGATGAACCTAGTGGCAGGGCAGGAATAAAGATGCAGACGTAGAAAACGGACTTGAGGACTCGGGGTCGGGGGGAAGGGGAAGCTGGGACAAAGTGAGAGAGTAGTAGCACTGACATATATACACTACCAAATGTAAAATAGATAGCTAGTGGGAAGCTGCTGCATAGCACAAGATCAGCTTGATGCTTTGTGACAACCTAGAGGGGCGGGATAGGGAGGGTGGGAGGGAGGCTCAAGAGGGAGGGGATATGGCGACATATATACTTACAGCTGATTCACTTTGTTGTACAGCACAAACTAACACAACATTGTAAAGCGATTACACTCCAATAAAGATATAAAAAAAATTTTTTTAAGATTCTTCATAGCTGTTCTTAAGATAGTGATATAAAAGAAGTGCAATCTACATAGGACCTTCCAAAACTGGAACATACACTCACCTTCACCCAAAATAGACTTATAGCAGGCAGGGCCTTCCCAGCACCTGTAGAAATCAATGGTGACCCTATACACTTGACATAGTTGTGCTTGGAAGCTGGACCTTTGAAGGTTTCAGGCCAGGTTCCTTTGATTAATCCAGTAAAAGGGCATCAATATTTGTTTAACGTAGGAAAGCTCCCAAAGAACACCAATATTTCCAAACCCAAATGATACTCAAAATGACAACATCCAACTAGTGCTTTTCTGTGAACTGTTGAGATATTTAAGTCTCAAGGTAAGTCTAAAGAAAATAAGGCTTCTATGGGACTTCCCTGGCGGTCCAGTGGCTAAGACTCTGTGCTTGCAATGCAGGGGGCGTGGGTTTGATCCCTGGTTAGGGAACTAAGATCCCACATGCTATGCAGCACGGACAAAATAAAATAAAATAAGGCTTCTAATAAGGGAAAATGCCAATGTCCTCATTCATAAATGAATTTTCACCACTTGGTGAGAATAATAATTCTAGCTAACACATACTGAGTACTTGTACTTCCAGGTAAGGTGCTGAGGACTTTAATACATTAGCTTACTGAATTCTCTTGATAAGCTATTGTAAATATAGTCACTATTCTCATCTTAAAGATAAGGAAACTAGGGCTCCCAGAGGTTACATCATGGCCCAAGGTCACATGGCTGAGTTGGGCTATTCGGCTGCCCCTCACCACGTGTAACCCAGACAGAAGTGGATGTGGTCTACCTTTCAGTCCCTAGGTGGCTGCAGTTCAATGAGTGGCTCTGGTTTCAAGTAGGCAGCACATGGATGACAGCTAATCCCATCCACAACCATGGACAGTATCCCTCACCCTATCAGTTACTTCACAGAAGGTCTTCTTTTTGTCGCCAACAGGACTGGGTGTAAGACCTGGAAATGGCTCAGCAAGCCCCCTCTCCAGTACTTCGAAAAAGAGAATCTAAAATACTTTTTTCCATTACGAATGGATTATCCCTTTTCCATCCTATTTAGTGTCCTTAATAAATGGAGAGTGTCCTTAATAGTGGAAAATTCCATGGAGACTTGTTTGATGAGGTATAAGAGCCTTTCGAACTGAAATGTGTTTCAGAAATTTAAGTTGTGTCCATGAATGTTTATGACTTAGATCTTCTCTTTTTCAGTGGGGTCTTCACTTAGAGGACAGAAGATATTATTTGTCTTGGGCAAGAAACCTATTGCTCTTGAGATTTTCCACCTGTGAAATGTGGATAATAACATTTAGCCCACATTTTCCACGTGGTTTGGGGGTGTATAAAAAGAACGCAAAAAGGAGAGGTAAGAAGACTTTTACAATACAAGCCAGATGCCATCTTCTCTAACATTTCCAATCTAGAGGCCCCACCACCACCCATCACTCTCCTGACAGCAGCCAGTTTTCTTTTACTTATAGCAGCTCTCATTACCCAAATTAAAATTTTTAGTTTAATTGTTTACTTGAGAACTTCCTGTGTCTCCAACTACAATGAACTTCCATGCAAGAAAGGATTTTGTCTCCTTGTTTGTCATTGCATTGCCAGCATCTAAAACTGCCCCTGGCAGACATTAGACTCTCAATAAATGCATGTTGAATAGTAAAACCTTTTTAAAAAAAAATCTATATCTTTGTTAACATTTTAAAAAATGGGATTTCACGTTCATAGAAATAGATTAAGTATAATCCTTGGTTAATGGCACGATTTCTTTGATTATTTATTTAGCTGTTGAATTAGGTTTTTTCCCTGAAAAAAAAAGAAACATAACCTAAAACAAAAGCTAAGGTCCTTCATTTCACCATAGGGCCTTGACCCTTATCTCATCTCCAAGCCTCTCCCCGTCTAAGGTAATCATCATTCAGAATCCCAGGTTCTTCATTTCCCTAGAAGTAGAGCCTGAGATGGGATTCTTGCTTAGGTGATTTATTGAGGGAGTTCTCAGGAGAAGGGGAGTTTGGGAAGCAGGGAGGGACAGGGGGAAAAAAAGCTAAGCAAGGATGTGGAATCTGCTGGAGGCTGGATTCAGAGCTCTCAAGCATACACTGAACCACAGCATTGAATCTACCTTGAAGTAAGACTAGCTGTTTGTACCCTGAGTCAGGCAGTCATTGGCTGACACGTGGGGAGGTAATAAAGAGAAAGCTGGTGCATGGCTTCCTGGGTAAGGCAGGCCCCATTTGGCTAAGAACAATTCTCCAGAGAAGGATGGGGCCTTGAGCTGTTGATAGCCAACACTCCTAGCAGCTGGGGATGAGTGCACTTGACTGGGAAAAGGGGTCTGAGCATACCTACTATATCTTGCTTCCCTTCCCCCAACGCTTTTTACTGAGTTATAGCTGATTTACAATATTATATGTTTTAGGTGTACAACAAAGTGATTCATAATTTTTAAAGATTATACCCCATTTATATTTATTATAAAATATTGGCTATATTCCCTGTGCTGCACAATATATCCTCATAGATCATTTATTTTATACATAGTAGTTTGTACCTCTTAATCTCCTATCCCTATCTTGTCCCTTCCAACTTCCCTCTCCCCACTGTTAACCACTGGTTTGTTCTCTATATCTGTGAGTCTGTACTTTTTTGTTATATTCACTAGCTTGTTTTATTTTTCAGATTCCACATATAAGTGATAACATATAGTATTTGTTTTTCTCTGTCTGACTTACTTCACTATTGCTTCCCTTTTTTACAGTTTTATCAAATTTTATGCCTTCCTTATAAGTGTTTGTGTATATATAAATTATATATATATATTTTTCCCAGTTATTTGGAACTTTCTAGAAAGGAAATCACACTAAATTTTGTTTTGACTGTAGTATAATATTTCAGTATGTGAAAATACCATACTTATTCACCCATTCTCCCATTGGTGGACTTTTGTTTTTAGGTTTTTGCTATTATGAACAGTGTTGATGTGAACATTCTCATTTATGTCTCCTGTTGTATACTACAAGAATTTCTTGGGTTTATGCCTGGGGTGGAATAGGTGGATCATAAAGTATGAACTTTAGAAGATAATGCCCAACTATTTTCCAAAGTGATTTTACTAATTCACACACCAGCCAATAATGTATAAAAGATCCTATTATCTACCTCCTCTCCAACTTTTTTTTTAATAGATCTTTATTGGAGTATAATTACTTCACAATACTGTGTTAGTTTCTGTTGCACAACAAAGCGAATCAGCCATATACATACACATGTCCCCATATCCCCTCCCTCTTGAGCCTCCCTCCCACCTTCCCTATCCCACCCCTCTAGGTCACTGCATAGCACCTAGCCAATCTCCCCATGCTTTGCTGCTGCTTCCCATCAGCCAACTATTTTACGTTCGGTAGTGTATGTATGTCGATGCTACTCTCACTTCACCCCAGCTTCACCCTCTCCAACTTTTTACTTATGTAAATTGAATAAGTATAAAATGGCATTTCATTTTGGTCTTGATTTGTATGTCTTCCATCAGTAATAATCTCTTCCTGTTTTTATCAAAATACTTGTTACTTCTTAAATGAAATGCTTGCTCATATCTTTTGTCCATTTTTCTATCGGATTATTTGTTCTTTTCTTACTGATCTGTAGGAGTTCTTTGCATCTCCTTCGTCTGTTGAGTGTATTATGAATGTTGTGACTATCTTCTAGTTTGCAACTTTTCTCTCTTCACGGTGTCTTTCAATTAATAGCTCTCAATTTTATTACAGTCACAGGTATTCTTTTATGGCTTTTTAATGCCTTGCTAATAAATCTTTCTCTTAAGGAATCTAAAGAACAATCTCAATCTTGGGGGTGGGCAGGGGGCTTCCACAAATAGAGCCAGGTTACAGGTGAGTCACAGAGGCAAGCATTGTTAGGTCTACTGAGGCATTGTCTGGTCTGAGGCAGCCCTGACTAGCTAGCACAAGCAACCAGCTGATGGGCAGGTGTGTTCTGGTTATAGAATTGGATGTATCATGCTATTAGAGCTGGATACCATTAAAAATTCTAATCATAGACTGTAATTAACTTTCCTTGCTCTGACGCCCCGCTCACTAAATAACCTTCTGATTATAATTTGGCTTCCCATGTATCTTTGCCTACAGGGAGAGAATGTACTGTTCAGGCCGACGTGAGGATCCAATCCACTAAACAGTTACATGCCATGATGTAAATTAATAAATTCGTATTCTGATTTTATCATCTGCCTCATCTGAGCTCTGTAGGCGTGAGTCAGCATCCCCAAGTCTAATCAATATGGATATAGAGAATATCAAGCCTCTGAGCTGAAAAACTAAGAACTAGACCTAGGATCAGAGTGAAATCACCAAGGTAACATTACCCTGGAGGCCCCTCGGCCTGATGGAGAAGGCCTTCCTACATGTCATGTGATATGGACAGGGATTAAAACTGACTTTTGACATTATAAAGAGCTGCATATTCAAAACCATGGCTTGGTTCCATTCAGGTGAAGGCGAAAAATAGAGGATGATCAGGAGACTCATATTGAATATTTATTGGCTTATGAGCACACACCAGATGCTGCACAAATCCTAGGCAGAAAGATAAGATTTACAGACATGTTTGAAAAAGGCAAATTAAAAAAAAAAAAAGAATAAAGAAAAAAGGCAGATGGTACATGCTAAGGAGGAATGTAGCAAGAGGAGCCTGACTGATGAATCCTTGCTCCACCTTGGTACTCATGGTCCAGGATGCAAAATAGGAAAAGGCAACTTTAAAGACCAAAACGAAAAACCAGGAGAAGGAAACACAAGGTACACCAGAGAACAAATTGTAATGTGCCAGGGCAGGGAGATTACCCAGGCCAGAGGAGTGATTTAGGACCAATAGGGTGAGAGAAAGATCTTTGAAGTAAGTTCAAAAGGCAAAGTAGAGAGGAGCCCATTAGGATAGATAGGGATAATTTAGCAATCCTGCTATTAGATCACCACTTCATCCAGGGTTTCTGTGTGAGCAGTACCTATAAAGACACAGATCCCCTTCCGGGATTCCAGTTACATTGAATAATAAAGAGAAGAATGTGATCAGAACTATAGTATCTGGGAATTTTTGGCCCAGTGATGAGAAGTGATCCTCTACTTTGTATTCAGACTAAGAATAAATAAACAAAAACAGAAAAGGGGGATGACCTATATTGATGACCTTTCGGGATTTATTTTTCAAAGAAAAATATGTTCAAGAAAGGTGAGATATATTGAAGGAAGTTATGCATCATGTTCGAGACCAATCTAGAATACAAACATTATCTCCCACAGCACTTCCCTTGGGGCCCCCACCAGAGCAAGATCATGGGCGTGGCTAGATTGGATGAGGCTACAGAACCATTTCACGTGTCCTTTTATTCTAAAAATGAGGTAGAGACAGGCCACCCAGGAAGGGTTGATCCCAAGTGTGGCCTGCCCACCCAGCTATGTGGAAGGAAAGGCATACAAAGGGCTCAGTGAAACAGCAGGACCAAAATACAGCAGGGTGGCAGAAATGCTTCTCTAAGCACACCACCAGAATGCACAAACTTCAAGGAAGGGGGCTGGAAAGGGGCTGACCTGTGTTCTCTACAAAACCAGAGGGCTCTGACTCACATGTGAAGGAATAAGCGCCCTTTAATACTGGCCTCAGTGTGTGTGTGTACATGTGGATAAATAAATGTAGACAGAGTGGGCTCTCTTCTAGGAGAGGTCGTCCCGCACATGCTCCATGATGGTCTTCAGCCCCAGCCAGGTCTCCTCTGCAGTGGGGATGATCTGGTTGGCTGGCAGGAAGAAGCCATAGTGCCCAATATCTCTCAACTCAAAAGTGAATGCATACTTGATGCCATTATCTTATGCCCAGTCAACACTGCTGCCACTAGCTGGATCTGTTAAGTCAAAAGAGATAACACCTTTGAAGCCTAGTTCCTTTCAGGGTTAGATGGGAAGGGGCCTGGAGCTCTGCCCACCTGTGGTTCCTTAGCGATCTACAGTTATTTCTGAAAGTCATCAGGCCTACAACACATAAACACTGGCCTGATCCCTATGTCTCAGACTGTCCTGCACCATAAGGGTCTTCACTAGTCTCAATCCAAGAGATTTTAAATCCTCATTTCCATCTTGTCACCAACTCACTGTGTAGACTCATTCAGATCACTGGAAGCAAATCTTTACAGAGTGTGGTAGGCAGCCTCCAAGATAGCCATGATGATCCTTGTCTCCTGGTATTCACATCCTTGTGTTGTGCCCTCCTACACTGGACAGAGCCAACTTGACCTGTTTTTCAGGAGACTGCAGAAATGAAAGTGTGTGCCCTTCAGAGTTAGGTGATAAATATCATGGCTTCCGCCTTGCTCTCTTTTGGGTCACTGGCTCTGGGGAGCCAGCTGTCATGTTGTAAGGACACTCAAGCAACCCTATAAAGAGGTCTATGTGGTGAAGAACTAACTCACTGCCAATAATTAGCCTTCACTTGCCAGGCATCTGAGTGAGCCATCTGAGAAGAAGATCCTCCAGCCCCAGCAAGCCTCTAGATGACTGCAGCCCTGGAAGACACCTTAACTGCAACATCCTGAGAGGCCCTGAGCCAGAGCCACCGAGATAAGAAGCTCCTGAGTTCCTGACCCACAGAAACTGTGTAAGAAAATTAATGTTTATTGTTTTAAGCTGTTAAATTTTAGGGTAGTTTTTTACATCTCAAGAGATAACTGATACACAGAGAGAAAGAAGCACAGCCCTTGGGACTCCCCTTTGCCGAAACGCAAGAGGCCTGTTTTCCTGCTTCTTCCAGTCAAACTCTACTAGAGAAGAAACTGGCTAAAAGTGCAAAGTGTAGATGATACTGAATAATAAAATAACAATGTAATAGCAGCTATCATTTGTTGAACATCTACCATGAGCCAGTCATCATACTGTAAAGTTTACATTTATGATCTCATTTAATCTTTAAGAAGCCAATGAGGTAGGTATTACTGTCCTTGTTTTTCAGATGAGAAAATCCAGGTTTAGAATTAATAATCTATCTAAGAAAATACAGATGGAAAATGGCAAGGCTGGAATTTAAACCCAATCCATCTGATGACAAAGCCCATGCTTTCTTCAACCGACTTGGGATCCATTTATTATATAATATATATATAATATATGTCTGTTAAATGAAAATATGGGTCCCTTTGTTTTTCCACTGTTCCTAAGGGTTGTTTCTCATGATACTCATGATACCATTTGTGATTTTCTAGAGATGCTGCTTCTGCTGCAATTACATGCTCCCAGAGGTTATGGAACAGGCTCTCCTATACTCTCTGAAATTCTTATGTAATTCCCACAGCGCTTCTCTACACTGAGAAAAATGATGAATAAAAAAACAGACAATGGCACCAGAAGTTTCTAGAAGTTATTTACATGGCAAGCTCAAGTATTTCAGAACAGATTTTCAATTCAGGAAAGGGTCAAGAAGACCTCTGCTGAGCAAAGTGATGAGGTTCATGAACTTTACTTTACTTGGGTCCCTGCTAAGTCTACCTACTCTTTTTAAAAAAAAACAACAACACATATGGGGGACTTCCCTGGTGGCACAGTGGTTAAGAATCCACCTGCCAATGCAAGGGACATGGATTCGAGCCCTGGTCCGGGAAGATCCTACATGCCATGGAGCAACTAAGCCCCTGCGTCACAACTACGGAGCCTGCGTGCATACAGCCCGTGCTCTGCAACAAGAGAAGCCACCGCAATGAGAAGCCCATGCACTGCAACAAAGAGTAGCCCCCTCTCGCCACAACTAGAGAAAGCCCATGTGTAACAACGAAGACCCAAACACAGCCATAAATAAATAAGTAAATAAATTTATAAAAAAAAGAAAAAACACATATGGGAACATACTAATAACACTGTTCTGTACACTGTATTTTCAATTAACATTTGAAGATTATTCCCTATTAGCACATACAGATCCACCTCACTCATTTAAGGGCTGCATAGTGTTTCATTGTAGTAATGCACCAAACGTGTTTTTATCCAGCACTCTACTGATGAACATTTAATTGCTTACCAGTCTTTTGTGACTATAAACAATGCTGTCATGAACATCCTTAATACTCACAATCTATCCATGAGCTAAACGAGCCCAAAGAACTTGTTTCCAAGCCCTTAGTAGATCAGAATCAGTGAAGAGGAGGGGAAAGGGTTGCTAGAGGAAGGTGGCCTGAGGAAGGAGACATGAAAACTCTAAAAAGCAGACACAAGAGTTAAAGAAGCAAAACAGGCTGTGCTGTTTAACAAAAGGATTGAACAGTCCAGTACAGCACAGAAGGCCTTCAAGATACAACAACTGACATTCAGAAGGCCACTCAGTCATGAAGAAAGGAGCTTAAATCTCTTCTACATACTCCGTTTAAGAAGGCAGGAAAGTGTGAAAAACATTTTAGAATTATTTTCATCCAAAATGATTAATCTAAGAAAAAGTTCAGCACTTGAAGGGACAAATGTCAACTACTTATATAACACATACCATAACCCAGGGAGTTAGAGTGTTTTTATACAAAAATTGATTTCATTTTGGGGAAGAAAGAAGGGCAGACAAAGCCTATAAAAAATACAGAAGATGGGCTCTTGAAAGAGGTAGGAAATACTATGTATCCTGGACAATGCTCAGGAGAGCCTTTCTCCTCTTCTGCTGGAGGAATCTGATAAGTATCTCTTAATTTTAGCACAGCTTATGCTGGGGAGAAGAATGTTTCTGACATGGGAGGAAAAGGCCATTCTTTAAACTGGCATCTGACCCAAAAGCCAGGACCCTGGTGACCCGCAAAGATCTTTTGAGAGGACCTCCTCAGAAGGCTCCTGCCAAGTTCCTTTAGCTCTCTTTGGTGTAGGACTCGGTTCTGACTAATTAGAGGGTGGAAAACCTCTCCTGATGTGTTTGTTCTCTGAGGAGCTCCCATTCAACACTAGTAATAATAAACCATGAGTAATTACTGGATTGTTGCTGCAATTAGCAACACAACCACCAGCATCATGCTGAGTGCTTTATGCAGCTTGGTGGCATGTGAAACACAGACAAGAGTGCTGAGATCAGAGTACAGAGGAAGACTCAAGAGGTGGGTTGGAGAATCTTCACAGAAGAGGAAGACTGAGGGGAACAGCTAGTTGAGGGTGAAGTAGGTAGGACAGGAAAGCAAGTTACAGTATGGAAAAGGAAAGAATTATCAACAAGTTTGCAGGCGCTTTGAGGGTGGACCAACTGTTGGAAGATTATTTACAGAAGAGGCACAGGAGGGGAAAAGATAGGCACTTGCTTGAAAGGAGCTTTGCTCCCCACATTTTTAGTTTCTGTTTCCCATTTATAGCTGGGGCCTTGGAGAATAATCATATCCTTCAATTTGATCTAAAAATTTAAAGATCAGACTCACAGAATAAGGGAACTGGAAGGATCTCAGCAGGAACAGAGTGAAATGTTCAGATGAAACACTTCAGTGAGAAATCAAAACAAGGGTATTTCCCCAAATTGGGGTTGAGTTGTAGGTGATGGACCTCAAGACCATCTTCAGGTCTGAAGTCTTGGTAGAGTTTTTGTTTTTGTTTTTGTTTTTTCAACTCAATGCTAATGACTGTCAGGGGAACCCCTAAGCTAAGCCTGTTATACTCAACACGTGTTCATTTTGGACAGGAAGGTGAGGGGGTCCCCTCTACCCACCGTACCACCACCTCAGTTTGATGAAGATGGCCGCACATGACAGCTACCATCACACAGACTTGACATAAATTCAGCCTATCACTAACAACAAAAAAAGACTACAACATAGGAAGGCTGACTTGCAGCTCTTCTCCCGCTCCATTTCAAGTATCCTCTCAAAGCATTTCCTTATAACCAATAAACTCAGTGAGTACTTACAGACAGTGGTGCAGGTAGGACACACTTGGTACTCAGTGCCTGACAGGGAAGCCAGAGCTTTGGCTACACACCTTGCCACCTCATTCTAGGAGTGAGGAAATCATCAGAGTGAGAAAGAATGGATCCCGAAGCCAGACATTCCTCAGCTGTTCTGTACTGCAGTGGTTTGAAAAATTCCTGACCCCATCCCCAATGTTCCCTCCTGGTCTCCTTCTTTCCCAACCAACCAGAGCAAAGCCCTGACTATGAAGTGAGGGAAATGGTATGGTTCCTCCAACTCTTATCCTCAGTTCTTTAGTTCCAGTTTGGGGCAAGGGGTAAGGAGAGAGGTGGAAGAAGACCAGATAAGCATTCTGAAGCATGTATATTATAAACACAAATTGGAGGAGCTGTGTTCAAGCTCTTCATAGATCTGCAAGGCTGCTCACCAGCCCATTAGAAATCTAATAAAGGCACCACCATCTTCACCTATCCTGAGGGAAGGGAATGTCATGTTCATGAACATGAGGGAAGGGCAAGTATGTTCAAGAGAAAACCTGCTAAGAGTTAGGTATTCCCAGAGTGGAGGTGGAGACAGGGATGCCATATATGGATGTGCCCTACACAGAGAACCTCCTTGAGAGCAGAATCTAGTCCACACCTGGCCAGCCCTGGGTGGGGCTGCATCTGCTGGGAGGCGTGTGAGCTAGCTGTGGCCCCGGGCAGAGGGGCACACTCAAGCAGACCAGCACGGAGAGAGAGGCCTGCAGTCACTCTGTGTATGCCAGCCCTACTCCAGTCAGTTCACCCTAAGTGCCTGCTCACATCCTGGGGTAAGTCATTGCATGTGACACAGAGCACCCCTAGGCTGTGACCTACACCCTACTTAAACTCTACCTTACACCAAGTGAGGAGCACCTCCCCCTTGCCCACCACCATGCTACCCACAGTTCTTGGCAAGCAGTGGGTCTGCAATACATTTTGGTCAGAAAAACAAGTGAGAAGGAAAGACAGGGTTGGGTGTGGTTCTTGGAACTCACAGCAAACACAGAAATAAGAGGCATCATCTTCTTCCTATTCCCAGTAGGCCTGATGGCACACTGCAAAGAAAAGAGAGAGAATACTGGGGCTTCTTGAAATAAGCCCTGCTCCTGGACTTTGCAGCACCCAGGGGAAAAGCATGCCCAGGGCTAGATGCAGCCCCGCTTACCAGCTCATCAGCATCCGGGGCCTTTTTGACCATGTACCCATGTGGATACATCAGCAGCTGTGAGTAGCTGTGCAGGTCAATGAAGCATTTGAAATTCCCACGTTCTTGAATGCAATCTACCACCAGTTTCACCTCCACTTCTGAACTGGCGTGGGCTCCATGGTATACTTCGGAGCAAGGGTTGTCACTGGCTCCCTCTCCTGTGGGGGGTGGCCCAAGCAGAAACCTTAACCCATAGGCTAAGGAAACAGAAATGCAGGGTACTCTACCCAGAGGAGGGGGAGAAGGTATGGGCAGGCCATTGCTAGCTTCTCCCTGAGAATCTGATCCATAGTGTGTGTAAATTGCGGGGAGGGTGTGGCAGTGGGGTGCTGGATCTGCCACACCTGAGCAGGAAAACTGGTAAGACTCCTCTAAATGGAGAGAGCTGACCTTGTATTGTATCACCAACAGTTGTCATAAATAATTAACATCATACTTGACACTGAGTTATCAATTAATAAGTATTCTAGATAATTAATATGAATACCAATAAATAATGAAAATGATTCCATTTATTCTGGTGTCAACTCATTCTCTTGGTTCAGATCTTAATGGCCAAGTACTGTCAAAAATAATCTATTGTTGTGGCTAGAATCTCTTGATTATTTGACAGGTATTTAGAATTACTGCCTTCTGTACTACCTCACAATATAAGCCCCTAAGGTATCTGGTGTATGTGTGAAACCACCCCTGTTGTGACTTAACTTTGATGCCCTCAATTCCCACATTTGTATCAGCTCCTTTCCCACAGTCACATTATTTTTCCCCCAATGGTTTTTGTGGTATTTCTATGCAAGTAAGAGAATTAAAACCATTACATTAAAATATTACATTAAAGCATTACATTAAAAACAAAACATCAGTACAGCTGAATAGTGAAAGAGAACTCTTGGGCTTTGAAATTGAAAAGTGAGCTTAGATCCTAATTCTTATCAACCATATGCTCTTGAGATTGTCTCTGAGCTTCAATTGTTTCATTTCAGACAAGAAAACTCAGTCTCCAGGTCAGAAGAATCAATAATACATGGGAAGGTACCTGGCACATAGTTGGCACTATTGTGGGGATGATTTCTAAATAACTGCAACTCAGAACCCAGGACTTCCTAATTCTCATTCTCTTTCCATGACATCAAAGGGCTGAGGTTCATATTTACATATCTAAGGGTAAACTGCTGTAGTTTAATTCTCACAATGTGATCTTGCCTGTTGGGGTAACAGTGCTAACTGCTCTCTTCTGAGTTGCCACCAACAGCCCTTCCACCCATCCAGCATTGCCCAGAAACCAGGATAGCCAGGGTACAAAGCAGGCCCATGAATTTATATACCTAAGATAGAATAGTTTTTAAAATATTAGTATTCTCTCAAGAGGACAGGAATTGTTCGGCCATTCCCTTTCAAAATTACAAATAATAATAATAATAGTAAAATGATACATAGAGAGAATAAGGTACTTACCCAAGTTTCTCAATGAACCAGCAATGGAACTAGCATGGAAACCAGCTCCCTCACTGCCAGCTCAGAGGCCTGTGGACCAGGCTACCCAGGGGTAGCAGGATTTAAAAACTGTCTCCCCCACCTACCTGCAAAACTAACATTCCAATTTCTATTTGGATTAGTACAAATGCAGGAGCTTCCAGGATTTAGAGACCGTGTCTTCCTCCATAATCGGTTCGGAAAAATTCACTAAGGAAGGAACAACATTCAGAGATGGGTCAGGGCACAGGAGAGGTGAAGGTTTTCTTTGGGGGCCTATGATGGAGATGGCACCATGGATGGGACAAGCTGCCTGCAGCTCTGGAGGCAGCTCCAGAGATCTGGAGGATCATCGGGGCTTCAGCCCTCACTAACTGCGGAGTCTCCTCTCATGCCCCAGAGAGAGGAGGCTTAGCCCTTCTGGCCTGGAGAAAAGGACCTCGCCAAAATGCCCTGATGGGACCCAGGCTGACACCATCTGAGTCCACTGAATAACTTCGGGCTTTGGTAAAAGTGGGACAAATGGACATCATGGGCCTCAGTGATCACTGATGTGATAGTAAGTGCACGGCAACTATTTTATCCTTGCCTGAAAAATTAACCTGACTCCAATCAAGCATCTAGATCTGACCACAAGAGAATAGGAAATACAGGAGATGAGGGAATAAATTAAATGGCATAGAACAAAGAAGCCATCAGGCAAATTCAGAATGTGACACATTCTACAGGACAATTTACTTGGTTTCTCCAACAAATGAATGACATTTTAAAAGATATGTGGGGGGTGCGGGGGTGGGTACCACTGTAGAATAAAAAAGCCTGCAGAGCCGTAACCACCAAATGCAGGTACAGACCTTATTTGGATCCTGATTTCAACAAACTGTCTCAAAAGACAGTTTAAAGATAATTAGGGATATCAGACGATATTAAAGAACTTCCATTAATTTTTTACAGTTGATAGTGGTATACTGTTTGTTGTTTTAATTATCATCAGCTAGAGATGAATACTAAAGAAGTTTTGAATGAAGTAACCTTATGTCTGGGATTTGCTTTAAAATGCATCAGGAAAAATGTGTGGGAGGGAAAGAAACGAAAAGAAGATTGGTAAAGTGTTGATAATTGTTCAAGATCCATAATAGGGAGTTCATTAGACTATCCTCTCTAAGAAAAAAGTATTCCCTGGTGACTCTCAGCTCAGAGAATGACTGGAAAATGAGACCCCAAGGAAGCTCCTAACGTGCACATTTTGTGGAAGTTTTCTCTAAGGTCATACAACTATTTAGTTGCAAAGCAAGGAATTCAACAAAAAAGTCTTAACTCCAAACCCAGCCTATTCTGTCAGTATTACTCACTTGAGTTTGTGTGTATACATATCCATCAGGATTGGCCACAGTCAACAAGAAAATATTCATTTTCTCCAAGATGGAGGTGATGGCTGGATCCTTCCCATAATCAGATACAGTCTAAGCAGAGACAACAAGCTTGTCAACTGTGCCCTGCAGGCTGGGTTGCTAGGTCTAAGTCCATGTATCTTCCCCAGATGCCCAACTCCTAGAACAGCATCCACCCTCTGCAGCTTCCCTGCCACCCTCATAGGTGCAGCACTCTGCAAAGCCCACGGAGCACTTCAAAACCTGGGGAAACATGGTTGCCTGATGACATCAACCTCAGTGAGTCCTGGGCTGCCTTGTTTATTCATTCCTTCCAGGGCGTGGGAACAGGGGAGGGGAAAGCCGCACATCATAATAGTTATTAGGAATCTGAGCAACGCCCCTCCCTGTGCTACGGGTAGGGAAGATGGATCCTCCACTTGCACCACTCCTCCTCCACCGGCACTGGCTTAAAGTAGACTTTCCAGAGGGACATGGAGATAGCATGAGGTCCCTGAGGGTCTGGGGGGCCTGAAAGGGACTAAAGGTAAAGCTTACCTGAGCTTTGCTACTGAGAAGACCCTGCACCCTTCCTGTGGGACTGACTATGGGTGTTTTAGGGCCACCTCTGCAGCTCATTAGCTTGCTTGCTGCTATGAATGCACTTTGTCATTTAGCCACAGTGGCCTGACTATGGGGCTCTGATCTTTTGCTTCTCGAATCAGAAAAGGCACCCCCCCAGCCTATCATGTCTGTGCATAGCGCCTTCCTATCTCATCTCCAGGGTCTAGCTGTGTGGGACGCTGCAGGGCAATCCGGACCCAACAGAATTCTGGGCTAATACAAGGCAACTTGACCTTCCTTGCAGTCCAGATCACCGTGGCCTGTGAGAGCCACTCCTGGGAATGGATACCTGAATTCAGCCAAATGGTCAGCTGCTGCCTGCTTTCTCCAGTGCTGAACTGTGGAAGGAAAAAGAGCCCAGAAAATAACCCTCCTGCCCGCCTGCATCTCCACTCACCTCTCCTCTCCTCTTCCCAGCTCACCCTTATTCATTTAATCCACTTAAGATCATTCAGAGACCAAATGTCTGAGGGCACCATCCCTTTATCGGGCTTCTTCGTGACCAGGGAGCTTAATTTGTTGGCTGGCAGGGCCCAGTTGCAGCACCGCAGCTCCGGGCAGCTTGAGCCACTCCAAGGTTGGAAGCAAATAGGAAGGGGAAACAATTGCTATTGTGAATTATAATGCCCGTGTGATTAGAGATACTATTATGCCTCTTGAAAGACATCAAATGGTAGCCCAAAAGAGAGAGACACAAAAGTGCATGAACCAGCCTGTTCTACTTGAGGCAATAAATGAAATCAGTTTTAAAATGAGGAACGGAGGGTTCATTATAGCTCTTTGTAAACAGCATGAAATGAATTCTGGCTGCTGCTTTTTAGTGTGGGGCCCCCTTGGGTCAGAGCTTGGTGCTAATGAAGCAAGGGTCTCCAGCAGTTGGCAAATAATCTAAATTTATGTAGATTATTTTACAGCAACCAGCTCAATGGCAGGTCTCCTCCCACTGGTAATTTCACCATTGCTATAAACCTGGGCTCCTCAGGGCCTGTATGGATTCAAGGGTTTGACAAATTCTAGGCACCATCACTTGGTTCCATGGTTTGTATCTCCAAATTCCTTTTTATTCATTTAGCTGGATTATTTATGTAATTTATGTCACTGCCATAAATTCTCTACTTCTTTTGCCAATACAGACCTGAAATCTGTTAGAAATATCTGGAAATTAGGCTTTATGCAGCCAAGGATCATAGACTGGGCTTAAAACTATATCAACCCTAAAATCAGCTTCCTAGATTGCTTTTCCAATAAGGACCCCTAAAAAGCAGAATAGAATTTTTAGGCCCATCCCAATTTGTCTTAATATTTACAGAAGATGGGAATAGAGGGAAAAGACTGTGGCCAATCTGAGAGCTTTCTGGAACACTAACTGCCTCCCACCTCTTCCTGATTCTGCCTTTCAGCCAAAAGTTGGAATGGGATGTGCTCCTACTAACTCCTCCCACATTAGGCAGAAGCAGGGGACCCTCTGTCAGACCAAATTCGAACCCGAGTAGATGTCTCCTCACCTCACCCTCCTCCCTAAAGTCAAGGAAGTCCTAAAAAGCTACCTCTTTCAGAGGTGTGAGGGCTGAATCTTGGACACAAGGAACCAGGAGCCTGAGTCCAGTCGGGCCCTCCAAAGTGCATAGGGCCTCACCTTCAGTACATACATTGACCGGTTTTCAAATAAATGCCTAATCTTCATCCTGCTCGCCAAGTCAGGAAAATCTC
Source organism: Kogia breviceps (assembly GCF_026419965.1). Classification (NCBI taxonomy): domain Eukaryota; kingdom Metazoa; phylum Chordata; class Mammalia; order Artiodactyla; family Physeteridae; genus Kogia; species Kogia breviceps. The sequence continues at coordinate 22,390,308 of NC_081318.1, forward strand.
TGACAATGCTGTCTTTCTCATGGTAAATCTGAACTGTGAAAAAGTAAACACAGGAGCATTTTAAAAATTTGTTCAGCTCTGGGTGGGTATATGTGAACTTTATCTTGTTGACCTTAATGATTTTTTACAGTCCCCTAACCTGGAGGTTGTCAATATTATCGGCATGGAATGCTCATTCTTAAGCAACTGCCTAAGAATCCGTTTCTACAGTTTTCTAGAGGAAAAACACATTTTATTTGTCCACAAAATTATAGTCCATTAAACTAGAGTAGAGAGACTTGTGCAGATACTGCTCCAACAGTGTGGCCCTTTGCAGTATACTAGGCTCAATAATCAACAAGGGTCCCATTTAGCCAAGGTTCTTAAAAGCACTGCTCTCCAAACTTTTTTATCACTTTCTCCATCAGTTAAAAAAAAATTCAGTATGCACCATGAATATATATAATACAACACAAGTATATTATGTACATTATAAAACAAAAAATAGAAACAAAAATTGTTGCATTGCTCAATATCAAAAAAACAACCCAATCCAAAAATGGGCAGAAGACCTAAATAGACATTTCTCCAAAGAAGATATACAGATTGCCAACAAACACATGAAAGAATGCTCAACATCATTAATCATTAGAGAAATGCAAATCAAACTACAATGAGACATCATCTCACACCAGTCAGAATCGCCATCATCAAAAAATCTACAAACAATAAATGCTGGAGAGGGTGTGAAGAAAAGGGAACCCTCTTGCACTGTTGGTGGGAATGTAAATTGATACATCCACTATGGAGAACAGTATGGAGGTTCCTTAAAAAACTAAAACTAGAACTACCATACGACCCAGCAATCTCGGTACTGGGCATATACCCTGAGAAAACCATAATTCAAAACGAGTCATGTACCACAATATTCATTGCACCTCTATTTACAATAGTCAGGACATGGAAACAACCTAAGTGTCCATCAACAGACGAATGGATAGAGAAGATGTGGCACATATATACAATGGAATATTACTCAGCCATAAACAGAAATGAAATTGAGTTATTTGTAGTGAGGTGGATGGGCCTAAAGTCTGTCATACAGAGTGAAGTAAGTCTGAAAGAGAAAAACAAATACCGTATGCTAACACATATATATGGAATCTAAAAAAAAAAAAAAAAAGTCATGAAGAACCTAGGGGCAAGACAGAAATAAAGATGCAGACCTACTAGAGAATGGACTTGAAGATACGGGGAGGGGGAAGGGTAAGCTGGGACAAAGTGAGAGAGTGGCATGGACATATATACACTACCAAATGTAAAACAAATAGCTAGTGGGAAGCAGCCGCATAGCACATGGAGATCAGCTCGGTGCTTTGTGACCACCTAGAGGGGTGGGATAGGGAAGGTGGGAGGGAGGGAGACACAAGAGGGAAGAGATATGGGGATATATGTATATGTATAGCTGATTCACTTTGTTATAAAGCAGAGACTAATACACAACTGTAAAGCAATTATACTCCAATAAAGATGTTAAAAAAATTGTTGCATTAACAATAAATACAGGACTTCCATGGTGGCGTAGTGGTTAAGAATCCACCTGCCAATTCAGGGGACACAGGTTCAAGCCCTGGTCCGGGAAGATCCCACATGCCACGGAGCAACTAAGCCCGTGTGCCACAACTACTAAGCCTGCGCTCTAGAGCCCACAAGCCACAACTGCTGAGCCCATGTGCTGCAACTACTGAAGCCCACACGCCTAGAGCCCATGCTCCACAGCAAAAGAAGCCACTGCAATGAGAAGCCCATGCACCGCAACGAAGAGTAGCCCCCTCTCGCCGCAACTAGAGAAAGCCCACGTGCAGCAAAGACCCAATGCGGTCAAAAATAAATAAATAAATTTCTTTAAAAAATAATAATAAATACAAATATATGTAGAAATATAAATAGAAGTTGCAATAGTTTATTTCTCCATCCCAGTGGACCATCTTGCTTACACCCTGCCATACAAGCACCCCACTTTGGAAATGATTCTTCAAAAGCTTTGAGGGGGCACGTGAAGAGCTATATAAATCATGGCTACAAATGCTTCCATTTGCTTTCAGTAAAAAAAAAAAAAGTTTGATTTAAATGGAGTTCATCCATCTTAGTTGTTCAAACCTTTTGAGGGTTGAAATAAGGAAATAAACAAATTTATGTTTAGATCTTAAAATTCAGAGAAGGAGCTTTACCAAGAACGAAAATGTGCAATCAATATAGAATAAAATCAAGCTTAAAGGATTTATCAGACTTGCAGCCATTATGGCAGATTGAGCAAAAGCAAGAAACTACCTCCCAAATACATAGGCAAGCCAGATAAAATATGATGAAAATGAGTCCCAGCCAAATTTAAAAGCCAAAAAAAAGGAAAAATTGTGGGTGCCAGAAATGAAGAGGGAACAAGCTAACACAGTAAAGGGCAGAAGATGAAGCCGCAGGACCAGATACCTACTTTAGGCACCGAGAGTTTACAGCAACCAGGAATAGGAGTAGAGGGCAATGGACCCTGTGTGGGGCAAGGAGCTGGAACTTGAGAGCTGGAAATTGGTAATTCTGGCCATGCAAAGGGCCTGGAAACTCTACCCACTGACCCTAGAACGTCAGATGCCTGCCCTGAGCTGTGAGAGGAAAGAGAGTCACCCAGGAAAAGTTAAAACACCAAGATGTGTCCAGATGAGGGGTGCAAATTCACACTGCCAACATCAGGGAAAAACTCACCCACAAAACTAACAACAATAACAGCAACCACAACAATACACACAAAGGATCTGAAACTAGAAACCCTGGCAGAGACAAACATGAAATTCCCTTTAGAGACCTAAGAAGGTCCAAGTGATTGTGGAATATGAGCTCTTAAAAGCCGTTTTTAAAAAGAACTGAATATGAACAAGTCAGAAGGGAGATGGTACACCAACCCACAGCAAAAGGCCTTGCAGGGAATGATAGATGGCTGTAAGCCAGATGACAATGATACCTAAAGCCAGAGAACAAAAGTGAGTGGATGGGAAAGTGAGGCTCCTGCAGCAGGCAGGTGAGGGGATGGAGTTTCCAGAATCTGGGGTGACATTTGCCACTGGTTAGCTCAGCTAGGGAGTGCCCCATGTTAATGAGGCTAATGTCATGGGTTTGATCCCTGTGTGGGCCCTTAGCTCTGCTTTTGTCCATGGCCCTGGACTGAACTCCTAACTTTATCCAGGTGTTTTGCAGCTGTATGTCATTGGTCACAAGAGGGATCAAGGGGCAGTGCGGCTGGAAGTGTACACATTAAACAAAGCTACTGACAATCCTGGGAAAGAAGGGGAAATATTTGGTCAAGCTTTGAAAAAAACCTCATCTAGAAGAAAAATAATTCAAAGTATATGCCTCGTGAAAAGCATGCCAAGAACTCTATCTTTGGATATAAAGAACAACATATATTCAGCTATAAGAAGAACACCAATTTAGATTTGGGTTGTTTTCCTGAGTTAGTAGAGAGTTTCCAGACTAAGGAAGAAGACATTGAGGGACCTAAGAAAACCGTATACTATGTGATTCAGTTCCATTCCAGTCCTTCTTGGTTCCTCAAATTCCAATATCATATTAAATTATTCTGCTCTAAATTTCTCATTTGAAGGGTTGGCTTACCTTGAAAGTCAGTCATCTATATAAGTGATTTCTAACTAAACACAGCACCAAAACGCATTATGGAATAAATCTACGTTATAAGTAGTCACGATAAATGAGTGGAAATATTTGGTTAACCTTGGAAATAATCACTTGTCTATTTGCCTGGGATAAGAAACACTTTAATCTGAGTGAATAAAATATAGGGATTCTGGTGGGGTATAAGAAGGTTGAATTACAAGGACTGGAAATGATTGCAATTATTTCATGGTTTTCTTTGAGGGGTTGCTTAAGAAAAGAACGATGCACGTGGGAGAAAATGTTCAGTTTGTGTTTCACTATGCTCTTAGGTGTTGGTGGGAGATAAACAAACAAAGAATTAGAAAAGAATTGAAAAAATGGATAACTAATAAGAACCTGCTGTATAAAAAGATAAATAAAATTCCAAAATTAAAAAAAAAAAAGAAAAGAATTGAAGTGTACACATTTTAACCCCTCAGTGTAGGGGTACTGTGTTAGGGACTAATACCTCCTGGAAGTAAGGAAAGGGGTTACAAAACCCAAAAGACCAATGACCTTGATCTTAATCTGCTCTGAAATACTTACAGTTTCCAGGGAATGATAGACTCCATAGTTGAAGTTATTACTGCTCTATTCTTGACCTTCATTGTATTGCATTTCCTCATCTTCATTATCTAAAAGGGCCTAGAACAGACACGGCAACATTACAAAGTGATCCTTTGGGGATGGAGCTTCATGCTGTTTCCACCATATCTTGGGACATGTGCTGGCCAAGATGGCAGCATCCTTGGCACACACATCAAGAGGCACAAATGTCAAGGTGTAAAAGGGGTTCTGATTTCTTCCACATATCTATATAATCTTACTTCTTGGAGCCCAATGTACATCACCTCATTCAAAACCTCCTTACTTCCTGGAAGCAAAATATGTGCTATTTGGTTATTCTATACCACAAATTCTCTAGACATCAGTCTGCATCTGGTATCCAGTGCCTCTGAAATACCCAGCTTGGGAAACCATTCAGAAACAAAGAAATTCTTACAACCACTCATACTTTGAAGGTTTCTGGCAGATGTCTGTGACATGTGAGGATGATTAATAAGCTCACAGCTGCTCACACCATCAGGAAACTCCTGGGCCAAATCACCAATTAGTCCACAACCCACCTCAGTGAAGGAGAGAACATGAGCCAGACACTGCCTTGCTGTTCAAATACAGCTCATGAGGCTGGTGTCTGGCTTAGGCAGTGATGTTCCCTCTGCTGGGGGCTGTTGGTGACATTCTCCCTTTCTCAAAGGATGCTTTTTTTTGGCCGCACCGCACAGCACACGGGATCTTAGTTCCCAACCAGGGATTGAACCCATGTCCCCTGCAGTGGAAGTGTGGGGTCCTAACCACTGGACCGACGGGGAATTCCCAAAGGATGCTTTTTATGACTGGTCTTCAGCACCTCTCCACCAGCACCCCACCTTCTACCCACCATACACTCTGTTCTTCCCTCCTGACTTCAAATAAGAAAAGGGAGAGGGACTTAATACTTGTGGGGCATCTATGACATACCTGGCACTGTTAGACATTTTATGTACATTTAGCCACTGAATCTTCTCAATAAATTGTACGAAGTAAGTATAAGCATTACCATTTTACTGATGAAGAAACAGAGTCTCAAGAGGTTAACAGCTTGTCCAAAGTCACACAGCTAGCAGTTAGCAAAATCAGGATTTGGATCCAGATCTGGCTGGTTTCCTAAGCCATGTATGCCCTTCCTAGTACAACATGTTCCTCTAACAAGTCACTGCACTTTATTTCCATATACTTCCATGTCTTCATCTTTTAAATGGAGAAGAATAAGACCAGAACTTGAAAATGTCTCAAGTCCACTCTGGCTGCTTGGTCTTATGCAAGACCAGTGAGGGACCTTGGCCTATCCACCTGCAGGTCTTCAACAGTCACCAAGTACTCTAAGCCCTGGGACTTCAGGAATGATTTAACTGGCTGCAGACTGATAGAAGGGAACAGGACATCCACAGGATGACCAAAGGTAGAGGGAGATTTCCAGAAGTTGAGCTGAAGAGAACAGAAGTAAAACCAGGTTAAAGGATAGTTCAGGTAAAAGGCACAATGAGTTCATTCTTCTAGAACAACCGCCCAAAGCCTTGGTGATCCCTGAAGGGTTGGATTCTGCACAAGGGCAACTTCGCCATTTCATAATTTTATCTGGTCAGGCCTGCCCAGCAGGCAATACCTGGCAAAGCCCAAGAAGTAATAAGTCAATGAAGATAGAAAGATGGAGCCCACTGCTGAGGCCTCTCATCTCCCTGGACAGCACTGCTGCGATCTACAGCATTTCTCCCTCACAAACCCTCTCAATTGTATAAAGGCATGTTGACTAATACAGGATTATACACAGAAACTTTTCAGGAATAACAATGCCAGTGCTGCAAGGGTCTTCTCCCACTAAAGTTAATTGATACCCAAGAGAAGGAGAACTAGGTACCTTAAAGTTGTCTGAATTCACTAGCTGACTTAGTTTGCTGATCTCAACTCCATTTCTGACATTAATCCTGAAAACTTGGTCCCTGGAGAAAGGAAAAAAAAAAAAAGCAAAAGATAATGGTGAGCTTTCAGCTGGCAAATAAACCCCAGGCCTACTATCTCAGACATAACTGCGCCGAATGAGAGGAAATGGTCTAGTCTTTGGTTATAATGTATAGCCATTAAAAATAAGACTACGTGGCAAATATGAAAAAGTGCTTATGATATAACTTTAAGGGAAATATTAAGTGAAAGAGCAGGACACAAAATTGTAAGTATGCCATGATTGCAAGTATGGAAAAAGCAGATGCATTGGAAGAAAAACAGACAACGGAAATATAGCAAATGCTGACAGTGCTTATGTTCGGGTCATGGGATTATGGATGACTTACTTTTTTCCCCTCGTATCTGTTTTCTGTAATGTGGTCATATTACTTTATAATGAAAAACATATATATTTTGCAGAAAGGAATGTTCCTGAGTTACACGCAAAGCTAACTCAAGACATAAAGAAGCACTTCTTCACTGTCAGGGTCTAGGACTGAAACTCTGGCTGAATGTCCATGCTGGAAAGAGCTAGAAAAGAGAACAGACCTTCCATCCTTGGAGGGTTAGTTATTTTTCCTCTTAGCAAAGAGGGGAGAGGCTGGGTGCTCTCCCAGGCCCTTCCAGCTCCAGAACCCTATACAAATGCATGGTGCTGGGGCTGAACTTGGGATTCATCCACCCTATGGGGCCCTGATAGGGACCAGAAGGGAGCCCCTTTGTTGTTTATCCCGCACTTGCTTCCTATACACCATTTAGCTCCCGCAGCAGCAGCAGGGGTAGAGGCCCCTGAAGTCCTGTGTGTGGGTGGGAGAAGGCCGAGCCTGAAAAGCTGCCTTTGTGCTCTGGGCCGGCTCAGAAAGCCAGGGGAGCCATTAGGCGGTTGCTAGGTGACGGCCCGAATGAATCCACACTCAACGCTGTCACATGCGTCATCCCTTTGACACAAATGAATGCGGGAAAAGCTGCTGGAGAGGGCTGTGGGCTGAAGGACCTGTTGACAGAGAAAATGGTTCTGTCACAGGGAGCTAAACGTGCAGCCACATGTGGCAGATCAGCATCTCCTCATCAGAAAACTGGCTCAATCCGGATGGACTCTCGGAGTTTAACTTTGTTCTGGGAGCTTCTGGACGATCTCCGTGGGGTCTAGGCTAGCATCAAGGAGGCAAGGTCCACTGCAGAGTTGCTTCTGTTGCAGGTGGCAGGTCTGGAGGAAACACCATTGATGAAGCCTCACTTTCTCCCAGCTCATCCGGTCTCCACAGGGTTCTCGGAGGTGGGCAGCCAAGTGCATCCCATGGGAGCTGCTGAGGCCATGGTGGAGAAGCCACTGGCTGGCGGGTCTCAGCCTGAACCCAACAGGCTTGCTAGGTGTTGGACTGCAGCCCTGCAAAGATGGGGAATCAAACCACCATTTCCCTGACACAGGCAAGCAGCCTTGCAAAAGAAACAGGTTGAAAACAGAAGAGAAATCTTTCTTCCTGGCTGAGTACCAGGACCCATCTGCAGAACTCATGCTATGTCACAACTCACCCTCAATACCCCAGAAAAAGGGGCATCTTAAAAATGGGTGTTCTGGAAAGTGCCTGTGCATTGGCATCTTTGTTAGCAAAATGAGGCCTCAGTAAAATACAGCACTGACTTGAGTAATCACAAAGAGAAAGAGGAGAGAGAAGGAACAGGAAGAGGAAAAAAAAGAGAAACATAAGAATAAGGAGCTCTTAAGAGTATGAAAATCATGTTACACATTCATCCACAGCATGTGTTTTAATTCTCCCAAAGTGATAACTTTACAACAGAACTTTCATACTCCTGGGCACTGTTCATGATAAGGGAACACAGTGAATCTAACTGGCCCAGATGATGATTAAAACCACAGTGCATTTCATCATGTCCTAATTAGCCCAGCTCTAAAGGATAAAGACACATCTGCAGCATGCAGAGAGACAGGACAGAAAGGCTGGTGCAGAATGGAGTCTTTCCTCATCTGTCTCTCCTCCACCTCTCCCTCCTACACATTCTTGGCTCCAGCCTCACTGAAATTCCGAATCCACCATATACTTTGCCCTTCTATGACTTTGCACATGCTGTTCTCTCTGCCTGGATGTCCAGCCCTTTTCTTTACCTGCCTAGCCAATCTGCCACCCAGGCTTTAGGACCAGTTCCCATCACCCAGGAGGTTTCCCCAACCAGAGCAGACAACCTTAGCGACAGTCTTCAAATGGTGCTAAAAGCTGGCAGGGCGTGGGGAGAATCTTATGTTATTCTCATGAACATAAGCCCATCAATATCTAGAAACAGAGAGAACAGAACATAAGTGGGTGCCAGGTGAAGGGCAGCCTTTCTCTTGCCCTCACTGTCCTTGTCTCTATTTGGAAAATGCCTTCCTGAAAGTGTGGGTGGCGGAACACAACCTATAGCCACCATCTGGAAATCTTTTCATAGACCTCAAGCTCTTCCTGAAGATGGAAGATTGGCCTGGGAAGGGGGACATGTTGAGGTTTGCAGGTTGCCATGTTCACCTCACCTCCTACTCCACACAGGTAGGTGCTCCTAGAGCTCTTCTTAACTCTGGTACTCTCCAATACCCATGGCTGGCCAGCTGCTACTGCGCAATGGCTAGTGATCAACTCTCAGTCACCCTCACATGTGTCCCATGTTCTGGACAGTCAATAGTCACCTTGGTGCTGAGCTTCTATCTCTCCCCCTTCTACCGTGTGGGCAGCCAAGTGGCCTGTTCTTTGTGCCTTTCTCACCTGCGTCCCCAGCCAGGCTTAGAAGCCACCACAAGAGATGATTTCACAGAACTCTTAAATGCCAACCAGTTACTGCTGATGTTACAAGTTCTGCAACTACTTCCTGTTCTATGCTTGCTGTGCACCTTTAGGCATCCTGGTCACCATCCTATCCTTAGGATGAGTGAAGCCCAGGATAGAAGACACCAGCAGAGTGAGAGAGACTGGGGAGGTAGGTGAGTTAGATGGAATGAACAGAGAGCAGGGGGTGTGGTGGGGGGAGAAACCATCATCTTCATCTCCATCAGCACTGTTCCCCCTCCAAGCCAACCTGCATCCTGGCTTCCCAACCACTTGAATGCTCAGAGGCCAGCTTCCCCTTTCTCTAAATGTTCACCAAGCTGGCTGCCTAGGCCGTGTCTGTGGACCTCAGGAAGAATTCCTCCACCTTTGCTGGGTTCCCTACTATGAGGCAAGAACAGATTTGGGGGTAAGGATGACACTATTGGTTAAAACCATCTGCAATTTGCTCAGGCACACAGCCCTTTCTGTGCAAGCGCCTATGGTGAGCACTCCAGAGCTCAGCCAAGAAGCTTCAACCCAGGTGTCCGCTGCATTATAAGAGAAGTCTGTATCCTGAGAAAGAAAGATTTTTTAGCCAACGTAATAGGAGAAATGAGAGCCTGAGAGCTCTATGCACCAGCCCACATGGCAGCAAGCATAGTTATTACACACTTACTGCTGAGCTGCCTGTGGAAAAATCTCCTTCCCTGACCACCTGCTATGCCTAAACCATCTGAGCTATTTGGCAATAGAGGCCAGGTGTGAACAGAAGTCATCCCATAAAAATTACTCAGTCATATATAAGTAATTACCTCAATAAACAATCCCAAAGTCCCTTTAGCCAGATAGTATAATGGAGAGTAAACTAACAGATATAGACAGAACAGTGAGATACAGGATTCTATCTTGTGTTATAAAATAGCATATGGGTTTTGCTCCAACTCCCCTGCTTACTAGCTAAGTGGCCTTGGCCAGGATTCTTAACCTTTTTTTTTTTTTAACAGATCTTGATTGGAGTATAATTGCTCCACAATACTGTGTTAGTTTCTGTTGTACAAGAGTGAATCAGCCCTATGCATACATATATCCCCATATCCCCTCCCTCTTGCACCTCCCTCCCACCCTCCCTATCCCACCCCTCTAGGTCGTCGCAAAGCACTGAGCTGATCTCCCTGTGCTATGCAGCAGCTTCCCAGTAGCTAGCTATTTTACATTTGGTAGTATATATATGTCACTGCTACTCTCACTTCGTCCCAGCTTCGCCCTCCCCTTCCGTGTCCTCAAGTCAATTCTCTATGTCTACATCTTTACTCCGGCCCTGCCCATAGGTTCATCAGTATCTTTTTTTTTTTTTTAGATTCCATATATATACGTGTTAGCATACGGTATTTGTTTTTCTCTTTCTTACTTCACTCTGTGTGAGAGACTCCAGGTCCATCCACCTCACTACAAATAAGTCAATTTCGTTTCTGTTTATGGCTGAGTGATATTCCATTGTATAGACGTGCCACATCTTCTTTATCCATTCATCTGTTGATGGACATTTAGGTTGCTTCCATGTCCTGGCTATTGTAAACACTGCTGCAGTGAACATTGTGGTACATGTCTCTTTTTGAATTATGGTTTTCTCGGGGTAGATGCCCAGTAGTGGGATTGCTGGGTCATATGATAGTTCTATTTTTAGTTTTTTAAGGAACCTCCATACTGTTCTCCATAGTGGTTGTATCAATTTACATTCCCACCAACAGTGCAGGAGGGTTCCTTTTTCACCACACCCAATCCAGCATTTATTGTTTCTAGATTTTTTGATTATGGCCATTCTGACCCGTGTGAGGTGATACCTCATTGTAGTTTTGATTTGTATTTCTCAATAATTAGTGATGTTGAGCATCTTTTCATGCACCTCTTGGCCATCTGTATGTCTTCTTTGGTGAAATGTCTACTTAGTTCTTCTGCCTATTTTTTTATTGGATTATATATTTTTTTATATTGAGCACCATGAGCTGTTTGTATATTTTGGAGATTAATCCTTTGTCCATTGTTTCACTTGCAGGTATTTTCTCCAATTCTGCGGGATGTCTTTTTGTCTTGTTTGTGGTTTCCTTTGTTGTGAAAAAGCTTTTAAGTTTCATTAGGTCCCATTTGTTTATTTTTGTTTTTATTTTCATTACTCTAGGAGGAGGGTCAAAAAAGATCTTGCCATGGTTTATGTCAAAGAATGTTTTTCCTATGTTTTGCTGTGAGAGTTTTATAGTGTCTGGTCTTTAATCCATTTGGAGTTTATTTTTCTGTATGGTGTTAGGTAGTGTTCTGATTTCATTCTTTTACATGTAGTTGTCCAGTTTTCCCAGCACCATTTATTGAAGAGGCTGTCTTTTCTCCATTGCATGTTCTCGCCTCCTTTGTTGTAAATTAGGTGTCCATATGTGTGTGGGTCTACCTCTGGGCTTTCTATCCTGTACCATTGATCTATATTTCTGTTTTTGTGCCAGCACCATACTGTCTTGATTACTGTAGCTTTGTAGTATAGTTTGAAATTGGGGAGCCTGATTCCTCCAGCTCCATTTTTCTTTCTCAAGATTGCTTTGGCTATGTGGGGTCTTTTGTGTTTCCACATGAGTTGTAAAACTTTTTGTTCTAATTCTGTGAAGAATGCCATTGGTAGCTCAATAGGGACTGCACTGAATCTGTAGATTGCTTTGGGTAGTATAATCATTTTCACAATATTGATTCTTCCAATCCAAGAACATGGTATATTTTCTCCATCTGGCTATGTCATCTTTGATTTCTTTCATCAGTGTTTTATAGTTTTCCGAGTACAAGATTTTCACCTCCTTAGGTAGGTTTATTCCTAGGTATTTTATTCTTTTTGTTGTGATGGTAAATGGGATTGTTTCCTCAATTTCTCTTTCTGATTTTTTGTTGTAAGTGTATAGGAATGCCAGAGGTTTCTGTGTATTAATTTTGTATCCTGCAAGCTTACCAAATTCATTCATTAGTTCTAGTAGTTTTCTGGTGGCATATTTAGGATTCTCTATGTATAGTATGTCATCTGCAAACAGTGACAGTTTTACTTCTTCTTTTCCAATCTGTATTCCTTTTCTTTTTCTTCTCCTATTGCCGTGGCTAGGATCTCCAAAACTATGTTGAATAATAGTGGCGAGAGTGGACATCCTTGTCTTGTTCCTGAACTTATTGGAAATGCTTTCAGTTTTTCACCATTGAGTATGATGTTTGCTGTGGGTTTGTCATACATGGCCTTTATCATGTTGAGGTAGGTTCCCTCTATGCCCATTTTCTGGAGAGTTTTTATCATAAATGGGTGTTGAATTTTGACAAAAGCTTTTTCTGCATCTATTGAGATGATCATATAGTTTTTATTCCTTAATTTGTTAATATGGTGTATCACGTTGGTTGATTTGCATATACTGAAGAATCCTTGCATCCCTGGGATAAATCCCACTTGATCATGGTGTATGACCCTTTTAATATGTTGTTGGATTCTGTTTGCTAGTATTTTGTTCAGGATTTTTGCATCTATGTTCATCAGTGATATCAGTCTATAATTTTCTTTTTTTGTGATAACTTTTTCTGGCTTTGGTATCAGGGTGATGGTGGCTTCGTAGAATGAATTTGGGAGTGCTTCTCCCTCTGCAATTTTTTGGAAGAGTTTGAGAAGGATCAGTGTTAGCTCTTCTCTAAATGTTTGGTAGAATTTGCCTGTGAAGCCATCTGGTCCTGGACTTCTGTTTGTTGGAAGATTTTTAATTACAGTTTCAATTTCATTACTTGTGATAGGTCTGTTTATATTTTCTAATTCTTCCTGGTTCAGTCTTGGAAAATTGTACCTTTCCAAGAATTTGTCCATTTCTTTTTTTTTTTTTTTTTTTTTCTGTGGTACACGGGCCTCTCACTGTTGTGGCCTCTCCCGTTGCAGAGCACAGGCTCCGGACACACAGGCTCAACAGCCATGGCTCACGGGCCCAGCCGCTCCACAGCACGCGGGATCCTCCCGGACTGGGGCACGAACCCACGTCCCCCGCATCGGCAGGTGGACTCTCAACCACTGCGCCGCCAGGGAAGCCCCTGTCCATTTCTTCATGGTTGTCCATTTTATTGGCATATAGTTGTTTGTAGTAGTCTCTTATAATCCTTTGTATTTCTGTGGTGTCAGTTGTGATTTCTCCTTTTTCATTTCTAATTTTATTGATTTGCGTCCTCTTCCTTTTTTTCCTGATGAGTCTGGCTAAGGGTTTATCAATTTTGTTTATCTTCTCAAAGAACCAGCTTTTAGCTTTATTGATCTTTGTTATTGTTTTCTTCATTTCTTTTTCATTTATTTCTGCTCTGATCTTTATTTCTTTCCTTCTACTGACTTTGGGTTTTCTTTGTTCTTCTTTCTCTACTTGCTTTAGGTGTGCGGTTGGATTGTTTGAGATTTTTCTTGTTTCCTGAGGTGAGATTGAATTGCTATAAACTTCCCTCTTAGAACTGCTTTTGCTGCGTCCCATAGGTTTTGGGTCATCGTGTTTTCATTGTCATTTGTTTCTATGTATTTTTTAATTTCTTCTTTGATTTCTTCAGTGATCTCTTGGTTATTTAGTAGTGCACTGTTTAGCCTCCATGTATCTGTGTTTTTTTCAGTTTTCTTCCTGTAACTGATTTCCAATCTCATAGCATTGTTGTCAGAAAAGATGCTTAATATGATTTCAGTTTTCTTAAATTTACTGAGGCTTGATTTGTGACCCAAGATGTGATCTATCCTGGAGAATGTTCCATGTGCACTTGAGAAGAAGGTGTATTCTGCCACTGTCAGGTGGAATGTTCTATAAATATCAATTAAATCTATCTGGTCTATTTTGTCATTTAAAGCTTGTGTTTCCCCCCCAAAAAAAAAAATTAAAAAAATAAAATAAAATAAAGCTTGTGTTTCCTTAGTTATTTTCTGTTTGGATGATCTGTCCATTGGTGTAAGTGGGGTGTTCAAGTATCCTACTATTATTGTGTTACTGTCGATTTCCCCTTTCATGGTTGTTAGCATTTGCCTTATGTATTCAGGTACTCCTATGTTGGGTGCATAAACATTTATAATTGTTACATCTTCTTCTTGGATTGATCCCTTGAACATTTTATAGTGTCCTTCCTTACCTCTTGTAAGGTCTTTATTTTAAGGTCTATTTTATCTGATACAAATATTGCTACTCCAGCTTTCTTTTGATTTCCAGTTGCATGGAATATCTTTTTCCATCCCTTCACTTTCAGTCTGTATGTATCCCTAGGTCTGAAGTGGTTCTCTTGTAGACAGCATATGGGTCTTGTTTTTTTATCCATTCAGCCAGTCTGTGTCTTTTGGTTGTGCCATTTAATCCATCTACATTCAAGGTTATTATTGATATGTATGTTCCTATTACCATTTTCTTAATTGTTTTGGGATTTTTTTTGTGGGTCTTTTCCTTCTCTTGTGTTTCCTGCCTAGAGAATTTTCTTTAGCATTTGTTGTAAAGCTGGTTTGGTCGTGCTGAATTCTCCTAGGTTTTGCTTGTCTGAAAAGCTTTTGATTTCTCCATCAAATCTGAATGAGATCCTTGCTGGGTAGAGTAATCTTGGTTGTAGGTTTTTCTCTTTCATCACTTTAAGTATATCTTTTCAATCCATTCTGGCCTGCAGAGTTTCTGCTGAAAAATCAGCTAATAACCTTATAGGGATTCCTTTATATGTTATTTTTTGCTTTTCCCTTGCTGCTTTTAATATTTTTTCTTTGAATTTAATTTTTGTTAGTTTGATTAATATGTGTCGTGGTGTTTTTCTCCTAGGGTTTATCCTGTATGGGACTCTCTTTGTTTCCTGGACTTGGGTGACTATTTCCCTTCCCAGGTTAGGGAAGTTTTTCACTATAATCTCTTCAAATATTTTCTCAGACCCTTTTTTCTTCTTCTTCTTCTGGGACCCCTATAATTTGAATGTTGGTGTGTTTAGTGTTGTCCCAGAGGTCTCTGATATTGTCTTCAATTCTTTTCATTCTTTTTTCTTTATTCTGCTCCTCAGCAGTTATTTCCACCATTTTGTCTTCCGGCTCACTTATTTGTTCTTCTGCCTCAGTTATTCTGTTATTGATTCCTTCTGGTGTATTTTTCATTTCAGTTATTGTGTTGTTCATCTCTGTTTGTTTGTTCTTAGTTCCTCTAGGTCTTTGTTAAACATTTCTTGTATTTTCTCAGTCTGTGCCTCCATTCTATTTCTGAGATTCTGGATCACCTTTACTATCATTACTCTGAATTCTTTTTCAGGTAGAGTGCCAATTTCCTCTTCATTTATTTGGTCTTGTAGGATTTTACCTTGCTCCTTCATCTGTGACTTATTCTTTTGCTGTCTCTTTTGTTGTTGTTGTTGTTGTTGTTGTTGTTGAGTGGGATTGTGTTCCTATCTTACTGGCTGTTTGGCCTCAGGCTTCCAACACTGGAGTTTGTAGGCTGTTGGGTAGAGCTGGGTCTTGGTGCCGACATGAGGACCTCTGGGAGACCTCACTCCAATGAATAGTCCCTGGGATCTGACGTTCTCTTTTAGTCCAGTGGTTCAGACTCAGAGCTCCCACTGCAGGAGCTTCAGCCCGACCCCCAGCCATTCACTTGGGGGTTCCTCCCATCTTCTTGGGTGTCAAGGTCCCCCACCAGTGTCTGACAGGTGCCCTAATTGTGGGGAGAAATGTACTCCATGTCCCACACTGCCATCTTGACTCCATCCCCACAAATCTTCTAGTAGGGTACCATGCCATCGTTTCATCTCTCCTACCTCCCAAATGTCCTCTCCTTTGGAAACCTCAAGGCATTCTGTGTGGAGCATGTGTACATGTGTGTGCACACACATGCACACACACACAGAATCTACAGGTGTATCCTTGCATGTCACTTTTCACAGTTATGGCTAGGCAAGACCTATCAAATCTCCATATGCCAAATGCTGACAAGAAAGCTCCACCAAACCTTAACCATTAACAGAGAGGTGAAGCCAAAAAGCCTATGACCCAGGTTTTCCCTTAAGCATGGCAGAAATTGAAACAATTTCTGGTAATTCTTAGTAATTCATAATATAGGAGTAAGAAAGTAGGAATGCCTGAAACTGAGCTTACAAATAAGAACTAGGAAGGAAAAGAATTGGCAGGAATTAGGGAGCTGGGGAGGGACTGTGGAGACCACCTAGTCCTGATATCACAGATAAAGCTGAGCCTGAGAGAGAAGTAATTGACCCAGGATGACACAAGGGCAAAGCTGGGACAGGGGTCCAGGTCTTCCTTCCCAACACCATACCACTTGAGGTATAATCAGCCATTCATTTCCAAATCCACTTGGTTCCCATATCTCTGAACTAACCAAGTAATAATAAGTCCAAAACGAACTTACCTAAACAACTTTTCTTGGCCACAGATGCTGGACCCAATAAGGTCCCCAAAGAACAGTATCCACTTCATGTCCCCAGGGTGTCAGTCATAGAGTGGCTGAGTCAAGCTGTATTTATAAGGAGTCTGAGGCAGTCTCATGTCCTCAAAAATGCTAATGTGATTCCCAAGCACCCTTGAAACTCTGACAGTACGTCAGATGCCTCTTCCATTCCTTTTGAGTGATAAAAGCCAAGCCTCTTGATTTACAAGGTCAGGAACTTGCTCCTCAGGCTGGAAAAGTCTGTGCTAAGGGTGCTATAATGCTCATCACTTGGTATTTAAATAGTGTCTTTTGAGTAAATATACAAGTCCCATAGTGCTGGATAGAATTTATACTGATAGAGGAGGCCAGATTATAAACCTGAGATGAAGTTACCTCAAGAATAAAAATAAATAAATAAAGACTATCAAAGAAACCCCAAGCCAACTCCAAGACCACACACTTCACACACTTGACAAGCCCTTCTCTGGTGACAGCAGGTCATGATGAAAGTTTGTGGCTTCTGTTATGAATCTGACACCTAATTCTTATGACACCATTAAAAAGGCAAAAATATATGAGGTAAGTGGTATAGGAGGAATGTGTTTGTCTGAATAAATTATCAGTTTTCCTTGAAATCTGAGCTAAAGGTAAGGTTTAATGGTATTATTAATAATAAGACTTTCTTGCATTTACTAGACTCTGAGTCTGGTGGCCTTTCTACCAAGTCACAGCAGAACAAATGGAAGACACTCATGATCTCCATGACTTCTTCAAGGACTCTGGGGCCTTTCAGTCTGTCCTAGGTGCCCCAAATCCCACAGGCCTCTCCCACCCTACTGTCCCCACCATCTACATACTTTCTGCACTTTCTCAAGGGGAGTAAATTCAACCAAGGGTCATGGCTGAGAGTGTTAAAGAGATGTTATTCTGATACTTGTTACAACTGTAAGGAAGACTTTATTCAAGATACAAAAGGAGAGAGTAATTGTGTTCAACTTCAAATAGAGTAAAGATAGCAGAGCAAGGGGATCAGTGGATGGAAAACTGTTAAGAAGAGACATCAGGGTGGGGGGGGGGATTCTTGCTTAACTGGCCTAACATATTCTTGCTAAAGGCAGGTCAAGGACTTAGAGATCAATGGTGGAGGATGAGGAACTCGATCAGATGTCAAGGATTGGGGGATTACTTAGCAGGATTCTTTGCTAAGACTGACTTAGGGCCCAAGGACAGGCTAGTAGAAAAGAGGGCTCAGGGAAGCCTGTCCGAGGTTTGGTCAAGAAGAGTCTTTGTCAGGAGTTGTGGAGCCAGGGGCCTCTATCAGGGCTCTTTTGTCCTTCCAACACTGGAACTGAACTCCTAGGCCCACCTTGGTCTATCACAAAGGCTGGGCTGTACTTCACCATGATAGATTTCAGCTTTGAAATTAGTTAAAAGAGAAGCTGAGACCTGAATCTGCAAGAAATGTGAACTAAAGAATCAAGTACCCAGAATTCTAGGCAAGCTGAAATTCACTTCCCACCCTTTTCTCCCAGAGAAAGCTATCAACGTGAAGAAAATATAAATCTCTAATGGAAGCCAATGTGTAAAGAGAAATTGTATGGAATCTGAGACCCAGACTTGAATGGGGCAGCCTGGAGGAAGGAGCGTCATTGGTTTGCGTCTCCACTGGTTTTTATGATGCAGCATACCAGAAACGGAAAAGCAGAAGGCAACATGGAACCAGAGGATACAGCACCTAGCATGATACTTAGCACAATGCAGTTGCTTAATTAGTATTTACTGAATAAATAAACACGAAAGTCCCCTTCTAGCTCTAAGATGCTATTCTATTAAGATGAAGGAACTGACACATGCCACAACGTGGGTGAATCTAGAAAACATTATGCTAAGCGAAATAAGCCAGTCACAAAAGGACAAATACTATATGATTCCATTTATATAAGGTACCTAGAACAGGCGAATTCATAGAGACAGAAAGAGCATAGAATTACCATGGGCTAGAAAGAGGGAGAACAGGGACTTATTACTTAAGGGGTACAGTAGAGTATCAGTTTGGGATGGTGGAAAATTTCTGGAGATGGATGGTGATGATTGCACAACATTGTGAATGTACTTAATGCCACTGAATTGTACACTCAAAATGGTTAAAATCATTTTATGGTATGTATATTTCACCACAATTTTTTTTTTAATTTTAAAAGGATGTTGGTAGCATTTTGCTTAAAATGGCATTAAAAAGATAAACGGGGGCTTCCCTGGTGGCGCAGTGGTTGAGAGTCCGCCTGCCGATGCGGGGGACGCGGGTTCGTGCCCCGGTCCGGGAAGATCCCACATGCCGCGGAGTGGCTGGGCCCGTGAGCCATGGCCGCTGGGCCTGCGCGTCCGGAGCCTGTACTCCGCAACGGGAGAGGCCACAACAGTGAGAGGCCCGCGTACCACCAAAAAAAAAAAAAAAAAAAAAAAAGGATAAACGGGTACATACAGCTCAGTGTTGCTGTGTTTAAGGGCAACATAAGTCAAAGATATAATGCTCCTATATCAGGATTAGAAAAAGGAATAATCAGGGGCTTCCCTGGTGGCTCAGTGGTTAAGAAGCCACCTGCCAATGGAGGGGACACGGGTTCGAGCCCTGGTCTGGGAAGATCTCACATGCCACAGAGCATCACACAAGTAGTTGTGCGTCACAACTACTGATGCTGCGCTCTAGAGTCCGTGAGCCACAGCTACTGAAGCCTGCGTGCCTACTGCCCGTGCTCCGCAACAAGAGAAGCCACCTCAATGAGAAGCCCGTGCACCGCAATGAAGAGTAGCCCCTGCTCACTGCAACTAGAGAAAGCCCACGCGCAGCAACGAAAACCTAATGCAGCCAAAAATAAATAAATAAAATAAGTAAGTTTAAGGAAAAAAATTACAAATCTTTAAAAAAAAAAGAAAAGAAAAGGAATAATCACAATGCAGGGGCTTCCCTGGTGGTGCAGTGGTTAAGAATCCACCTGCCAATGCAGGGGACACAGGTTTGAGCCCTGGTCTGGGAAGATCCCACATGCCGCGGAGCAACTAAGCCCATGAGACACAACTACTGAGCCTGTGCTCTAGAGCCTGCAAGCCACAACTACTGAGCCCACATGTCACAACTACTGAAGCCTGTGAGCCTAGAGCCCATGCTCCGCAACAACAGAAGCCACTGCAATGAGAAGCCCACGCACCACAACAAAGAGCAGCCCCCACTCACTGCAGCTAGAGAAAGCCCGCGCACAGCACCGAAGACCCAATGCAGACAAAATAAATAAATAAATAATAAATAAATAAATTTATTTTAAAAAATTATAATAAATAATCACAACCCAACTTTCTTCAAACCAAAGAGCTTTTAATGGTGTTTATTCCCAAGAGCCTTAATAGGGGTGGTCTCGCACATGCTCCATGACTGTCTTCAAGCCAAACCAGGTCTCTTTCACTGTGGGTAAGATCTGATTGGCCAGCAGGAGGAAGTCATATCGATCTGTGTCTCCCAGTTCAAATTCAAATGAGTATTTGATTCCAGAGTCATAGGACCAGTCAGTGCTTCCTCCACTGGCTTGGTCTGAAGGACAAATGAGAATAAAGTCTGGTTATGCTATTCCCATTGGCCTCTCACAGCTATGTAACCTCTACATTAAGTTCCACCACTATCAAAAATAAGTCAGGCCCCTATCTGCATGAACCTTGAGAACAAGGATAGCTTAGTAGAGGGCCATGCTTATGAAAAAATACAAGATTAATTGGAAAAGCAAAAGGTGTTACTCAAATGGACACTATACTTAGCCTTCCTATGGTGTTCTTAGGAGTCTCTGGCTTCACCCACCCATTTGGAATCCTGCCTGCTCTCCTATTGGCATCTTCTTCAGTTGGGTGCTAGGTGTAAACATTGTTTCCTTTGGTGGGAGAGAAGGGATTACAAATAGAGGAAGAGATTTGGTCCCTGCCCTCAGGGGACTTTCAGCATAAGGATGGAACAGGCTTTGTTCTGATAACAAGTAACATGCCCAGCACCTATATGTGTGAGTAAAACCAACAATGTGCACCTGTGTAATATGTGGCCACTTACATGACAAATGATAAAGGAAGGTAGCATTAGCCTGCAAAGACTTCTGGCAATCATGATTCAGAAGAGCTAAGCAACAGGTCGGCTCTGAGGCCCGTCTGAGGGAGGGCAGGTAGAGGTCAAATGGAGTCACCTAATCCCTAAGAATGGGGCCGAGCAAAGGGGAAGACCAGGGAGGTTATACCAGGGAAAAGTAGGACTAGTGGTTAATAATGGGAATTAACACTATGAACTCATGTGTCTTGTGTCTTTGCCTTCACCCACAGCAGCGGTAGTAGCACCTGGTAAATAACAAACATCAAATGGTTGCTGACTTGAACTGAATTTTCCTGGGTACCAAAATTACTAACTTATACCTTTGGTGTGGTCACATGACGCAGATGATCCCACTAAGAGGTCCACAGTGGACTGGCTTCAGATTGAATCCTGATTCTGCAAATCATTAGCTGGGTGACCTAAGACAGTCACTTACCTGAGTCACAAATGCTTCTGTCAAATAAGGATAATAATACTACTTACTACACAGGGCAGTGAGAATTAAGTGGGATAATATAATGTTTATGATTCGATCAATTGTTGAGTGCTTATTAAATGTGTTAGACATTATGCTAAATTGGTTTATTTAATCCTCACCTGTGTCACAAGTAGATATTAGTATTAGTCCCATTTTACAGATGAGGAAATCTCAGAGAGATTAAGTGAAGGGGATGGGATAATGTATGTAGAATAGGCATTCAGTAAATGTCAGTTGTGATCATAATAATCATTATCAATAAATGACTAAGATCCCATCAGAAAAGTTGGACCACATTAAGGATCAGAGGTATCTGGAGGAGAGTTCACCAGGAAACTAGCAAGCAACATTTATATAGTGCCTTCGAGTTAGTGAACTCTTTTATTCTACATTCTATCTATAGAGCTTCTCAACAACCCATTTCATAAATGAAAAAAACAAGGGAACCTGGTTTGAGTGACCAGGCTGGAGTGACCTGCCCAAGGTTACCTGGTTCCAAAGTGATGGAACTATAACTCAGACCCAGACCTCTCTCCCCAAGGTCTGTGTTTTATTTCCCCCTGAGAAAGACTCAAGTAACAACTTCTGGACCAAACACCTGTTGTGATACAGCTCCTTATAGCCATTTCCAGATGAGAAACTGCCCAGAAAATGTCTCACCCACCACAGACGTCCAGCCATGTCTTGGGTGAAGTGAAGAGGTATTCAGCCCAGAGCTGCATACCAATCGGGGGCAAGAGGCAAAAAGTACTTAATTGGGACTCGTTCTTAGAGGCAGTGCTTGTCCAAGCTGGAATGAGGCCAGAATCAAGGATAACAGAGTCAGCTCTGGACAGAGATGCAGCAAGAACTTGATTAACCATTAATGGTCACATTACAAAAGATCAGACAGCAAACCCTATACTTGTCTGACATTTGCTTATTGGAAGTATCTTCAACATCTGTGACTTTATCAAAAAAAAACATATGAAATGTAGGCCTTTCAAGGTCTACAGTACTGTAAATACCTCAGAAAAGGAAGGCGAAAAACTAGATTCCTTGTAATAAAATGGCTGAGACCCCATGTATGTGTCTCAGGGGCAAATGATGCCATTCTGCTGACATTCTGAACTCCAGCCTCCACTCAAGAGGCGGCCAACCAGAGAAAACATGCATTCCTCAGCCTCAAGTGGCCATAATGGCCTCTACCCCACTGCCACCACTCAGGGGGCCCTCCTCCCTGGAGGTTCCCCCATCAAAGAGGAGGACAATCCCACATGGAACACGGTTTAAAAGGTCTGGGCAACTATAAGAAGATCAGTCTTCCCAGAGAATAGCCTAAAAAATATGTTGATAGAGCTCCAAAGCTGTTCATTACATTTGACTTCGGAATCGCCTAAAGAAAAAGAAGTTTGTGCCAATATGTTCATAGTAGCACTATTTAGCAAAATGTTGAAACAATTCAAAGGCCCAATAACTGGGATATAGCAGTATAATTGAATAACAAATACCTAGAGCGGAAAGAACATGTAGGAAAGGTACAATGGAATACTACTCAGCCATAAAAAAAGAATGAAATAATGCAATTTGCAGCAACATGGATGGACCTAGAGATTATCATACCAAATGAAATCAGAAAAAGAAAGATATACCATATGATAGCACTTACATGTGGAATCTAAAATATGACACAAATGAACTTATCTATGAAACAGAAACACATTCGCAGACATAGAGAACAGACTTGTGGTTGCCAAGGGGGATGGGAGAGGGATGGATTGGGAGTTTGGGATCAGCAGATGCAAACTATTATATAGAGAATGAATAAACAACAAGGTACTACTGTATACCACAGGGAACTATATTCAATATCCTGTGATAAACCATAATGGAAAAGAATATGAAAAAGAATATATAGATGTATAACTGAATCACTTTGTTATACAGTAGAAGTTAATACAACATTGTAAATCGATTATACTTCAATAAAATAAATTTTTTAAAGAACTATATGGGAAATGATGTTAAATGAAAAAAAGCTGAACACAGACGTTGATTACAACTAGATAAAGATATTTGTGTTCAATGACAAAACATTAATGAAATTGAAACTGATAATAAAGTATGATCATTATTAGACTCTTTTCTATGAAGTTTTAAAAATACATCATAATAGCAAAAAAGAAAGAGAAAGAAAGAAAACCATAATCTGGAAAAAAAAAAAGAAAAAGAAAAAAAGAAATTTTCATGCTCTGAAATATTACCATATCAGTAGTTTGTGGATTTCCATTAAGTGTTCTAGATATGGTGAGTAAACTATTACTCCTCTGCTCTCCATGACTCCCATTAAGAAAACCATGACTTGGCTTCCCTGACGGCGCAGCGGTTGATAATCTGCTGGCTAATGCAGGGGACACGGATTCGAGCCCTGGTCTGGGAGGATTCCATATGCCACAGAACAACTAGGCCCATGAGCCACTATGGCGAGCTGCGTCTGACCAGCAGAATAACAGTCGCCACACGCTAGATTCTTCTCGTATCACACTTTATTGGAGTACAGCTTGGTTAAGGAAAGATGGAAGGAAGACCCCGCAGCCGTAACGGCAGCTGCCTATATAAGATTCGGGATACTGTGCAAGTCTCTGATTGGTTCATATCGAAGGCATAGCTACACGTCGCCTTCGGACTGGTTACTGCTCTAAAACCTTGTTAGCATATCTCAACGCATGCGCACTGGCTACAGGATGGATGACTCAGCTTTTTCTATCCTGCTTTGCGGCAACGCTTTGCCGCGCCCCACATCTCCCCCTTATTTATTTACTATAGCACAGTGAAGTTTTGCCGGTACACATGCTCACACCATGGTGTGTTCACGGTTCAACAGCAGTTTTTCACTGGCACATCTATGACACCCTCCTGCGTGCAATGCCATCATAGGGCGGCAGGGTGCAAGGGCTGTCTATGGCACATCTACGACACCCTCCTTGAGACACGAGTGTATCAACCTCCACAACGGGAGGGTGCACCGAGAAAGCTCTCCCAGCTTACTGTGCTCAGTTAGATCTCTTCCGAGTTTTTCCCATGATGGAACAGTCAAGCTGCCAGATACTGCAAACCAGGGTGCAGCGCCATCAATATCTTGTAATAACTTGCTTATGGCTTTCTGTGACAGCTTAAGTCCCCGATCTCTCAATAAGGCTTGAATGGGTTCATGAAACTCAATGGCAGTTTCGGCAGATGAGCTATTCCCCATACCGCCGATTCCTACTGAAAGCAGCTGGAGAACACTCGAACTGTTTACCGACCAGGGGTGCGCACTCGGCCACGCCGACAACACACAAAGGAAGAACGCGAGGACAACAAAAGGAACAAAAGTGAAAGCGAAAATTTACCTGACTGGACTACTCACCGACGGTTCACTCCGACGGTTCACTCCGTGTGTCGAGTTCTGAATCGGTCCTCCATGCGAGGTGCAACGATTCCCGGGTTTCGGCACCACTTATGGCGAGCTGCGTCTGACCAGCAGAATAACAGTCGCCACACGCTAGATTCTTCTCGTATCACACTTTATTGGAGTACAGCTTGGTTAAGGAAAGATGGAAGGAAGACCCCGCAGCCGTAACGGCAGCTGCCTATATAAGATTCGGGATACTGTGCAAGTCTCTGACTGGTTCATATCGAAGGCATAGCTACACGTCGCCTTCGGACTGGTTACTGCTCTAAAACCTTGTTAGCATATCTCAACGCATGCACACTGGCTACAGGATGGATGACTCAGCTTTTTCTATCCTGCTTTGCGGCAACGCTTTGCCGCGCCCCACAAGCCACAACTACTGAGCCTGTGCATCTGGAGCCTGAGCTCTGCAACAAGAGAGGCCGCGATAGTGAGAGGCCCGCGCACCACGATGAAGAGTGGCCCCCGCTTGCCACAACTAGAGAAAGCCCTCACACAGAAACGAAGACCCAACACAGCAAAAATAAATTAATTAGTTAATAAACTCCTACTCCCAACATCTTCTTTAAAAAAAAAAAAAAAAAAAAAGAACACCATGACTGGGACTTCCCTGGTGGCACAGTGGTTAGGAATCCGCCTGCCAGTGCAGGGGACACAGGTTTTATCCCTGGTCCGGGAAGATCTCACATGCTGTGGAGCAACTAAGCCCATGCACCACAACTACTGAGCCCATGTGCCACAACTACTGAAGCCTGCGTACCCTAGAGCCTGTGTTCCACAACAAGAGAAGCCTCCGCAATGAGAAGCCCGCGCACGGCAAGGAAGAGTAGTGCCTGCTCACCACAACTAGAGAAAGCCAACATGCAGCAACAAAGACCCAACACAGCCAAAAATAAAATAAATTTTTTTAAAAATCAAATATGCTTTAAGAAAAAAGAAAACAAAACCATGACTGACAAGTGTGATCTCCCTCAGATTCCCACGATCATCCTCTTACAGATAGAGCTATGTCAGTGTCCCCAGCATGTCGGCACACTCTCCTCTTGTTCAAGACTGATCTGCCCACCTCTGCTTATCCCTTTCTTGCCCCTCTTCTCCCCCTCTTTGGAACAGCACTGCCTTGGGTCATTTCTTCTCTCTCCTATATCTTCCACCTCTCCCTCTCTATTGTTCCTTTTCCCACAGTCAATAAACAAATCTCTTATCTCAAAAACAAAACCCTCCATTCCTCTCTCTCCTTTCCTTCTCATCCATGCTCCTCTGAAGAGTAGTCTACTCACAGGGCCTCCCCTTCTCCCATCCCAAGTATTCCTCCAGTTACCCTCACTCTTCTGAAACTGCTCTGGTTACTGTCACCAAAAGCTAAAAATGAAAACCCAATGGTAAATGTTCTGTCCTTTTCGCACTTGACCTTTTTGTGACCTTTTTGTCATTGTTAACCACTGCCTCCTTCCCAACAATTGCTCCTTCCCTGGTTTCTGAAATGCAAGGTTTTTGGCCTCTCTGCCCAGCCCTGCTGCCATGCCCTCCGTCATTGCTAAGCACTTCTGCTGCCTAACATCTTGCTCCCCTCCTCTGCCCAGGGCTTTTCCCACTTCAGATGACCTCCTTGCTCTCCTGTTCCAACCACCTTCCCTGTGTCAACTACCCTTAAATCTCTCTCTCTGCAGAATCCCAGGGGCATACAGCACAAAGCCTACAGGACATCTCCACTTGAAAACACCACAATTATCTCAAACTCAGTATGTCCAGAGCTGAACTCATCTTTCCAACCCCACCCCTCCTTCACCTTCCTGGATGTCTCCCTCAGTTAGTGGCACCATTCAATGACCATCAGTGAGAAACTCTCCACTTCTGATAAATGACAAAAAACGTTTGATTTTACCTTGTAAATGTCTCCCGTCCATCCTCACTGGCACTGCTGTAGTGTGAGCCATCATCTCTCCTCTGAACTCTTCCTGCTCTTCTTGTGGGATGCTCCTTCTTCTAGTCCATCATCACCACATCCTCCATGTTGCTGCTAATGTGTTTTATCTAAAACACAATGCCTCAGTGCACTCTCTGCCCTGCTGAAAACTCTCCATTGGCTTCCAGAATCCTTTGGGTTAAAACCTAAATTCTTTAATATGGCACACAAAAACCTGAACTCCCCCGACTCTTGTTACCACTTTCATTCCTTCTTGTAGTTCACAGAGCCCATCATGCAGTTTCACACGTCTGTGCCTTTGCATGTGCTGTTAACGAGCCAGAATGTCCCATTCCTCTTCCCCTTCTCTAGCCTTCAAAATCCTGCCCTCTTCCTAGATGAAATCAAATCCCCCAACTTTCTAATACTTTTGTAGCATGTGTAGCCTACTATTGCACATATACTAAAGTTTGTCTTCCCACTCATCTCCCATATTAAACAGTGAGTTCTCTGTGGGTTCATTATATCTCCAATACTTGGGGACAGGTATATAATCATATACAATGATTAGCCCATAGTATATGCTCAGTAAAAGTGTGTTTTTAGGCACAGTGGGTGCCTACAAAAGTCATTTGTTTCCAAAGGATCCATGGGCATGGGAGCACCAGGGAACTCCTGGGCATTCAACTGTGGGGTCCTGAGTTCCTGGCTTTGTCCATAACAAAGTGAGGGGATTCCTTTGGAGGACTAAGATCTGCATGTGGTTGCATTAGGATTTCCAACAGCACTGCAATCATTTCTTTTTCTTATCTCGGTTTACTATGGGAGAGAGGAGCACCGGGAAGTCTGACAGCAGGCTCCCAAGCTTTATACCTGCCACTGCCATTACTCCTGACTTGTTTCTTTGTTTCCCCAAACTCTGCATGGACAAATGGTTGCAACAGAGACTATCCACTGAAACCTCTGGGTCCTCTTAAGAGTTGCACCCATTCTGTCCCCACATACAGTCCATGGGTTTACTTAGGGTGTGAGCCTCTCTTAGCCAAGAAATGGGTAATTAATAAAAGTGATAACTTAGGTCAGAGTCTTGATAAATGCCCATTTTCAGGCAAAGAAATTCCACATAATGAGAGTGAGCAGTTAAGGATCAGGACAAGCAGAGCAGAGAACACACAACTCAAATATTTAGGAAGTTCTTTGCTCTAAATACCACAGAGTAAGTATCTCATGGAGGAGATCTAGCCTCGCCGAAGAAAACTGTGTAAGTTTGGGTTCCCTGCATTTTTAAGGCCTACCCATTTCATGTTAGAGCATTTAAAGTCTTTGACCCCAAATCACATGGTGCCTGCTATCTTAGTGGGTCATTTGTAAAAACACGTTAGATACTTACAGATGACTGAGCAGACAGGTCCCACTTTGTACTTGGTGCCGTGCAGGCTTGTCAGAGACTGGGAAGCCTTTTGGGCCACTTCATTCTAGAGTGAGAGAACCAAGGAAAGGTGGATAGATAGTGCTTGTCTCTTGGAAGAACAGATGCCCAGTTGCAGAATGTAGAATGGGACAGTCTGACGAACTGGACTCTGGTTAATTAAGCACAACACCCTTTTTGTTTCAACCATTTTCACTGGGAAGTAAGCACAAGTTCACTTCTGTTGGCTCTGAAAATACAACAGACCCTCGTTGTTTATTTGATCTTTCAGGTTTTTGCAACAAATACACCAGGGTCATTATTTTGCCACCAGCTCTCCTTGTTCAGGAGTGTGGATGGAAATAGGGTGGGAGTAAGGGGCTAAAGAGAATGTGTACTGACTCAAGTTTGTATCCAGGAAGTTGGGTTTTTTTTTAAACTAGATCCCTACATTGGCTTATTTCCCTACGATTGTCTCTTTTTCCAAGAAGTAGAGCTCAGCAAAGTATTTTCCATTATTTGAGAGTTCCAATTTTGACTGATTGAGGCTTTACTGTCCTTGCTAGGGATAAATGTAAGGTCTTGAACTTGGGTCCAGGAAAACGACTGTACAATTACCAGATGGGGGAAACCTGGCTCAGCAGAATACTCAGAGAGCCTGGGGGTTTCAGCTGTCAATGAGCCCAGCATGAGTCAACGGCACGACGCCACTGCCAAAAAACTAATGTGACCCTCAACTGCATAAGCTGGATGAGTGTAGTTATGGTCATGCTCTGCGCTATGCTTGTTAACCCCACAACGCGAGTTTTACATTCACTTCTGGGAGCTGCCCTTGAAGAACACAGACAAATCAAAGCATATTCGTAAAATAGCAACCAGAAGGGTGAGGGAAGTTGGGAACATATTCTGAGTGCTTGAAGGGACGGGGGTACTTGGCAAGGATAAGGAAAAACCTAGGAGAAGCACGTTACTAATCTTCAAGTAATTAATGAATTTGTCTATCAAAGGGAAATAAACTTGCTCTCTGGAGCAAGACAATAAACCAGGGCTGGTATTTGAAAACCATAAGCAGAAGGCTTGAGCTCAAGCAATCAAATCTGCCCCAACATGGAAAACGCTCCCTTGGAGGCAGGGAGCTATCCAATCACAGGCTGGATGACTATATGGTAGAGATTTAAGCACCAGGTTTAGGTAATGTAAGGTTATCTAGAGCTACTAAAAGTACCTTTGACATTCAACCCTGACGTTCTCTCTCCCTTGATCCAACCTTTAGTGATAATATTCACCATCAAAACCCTGAAAACTGCCTTACAGGGGCTAAAATGCAACTGATGAGATGAAAGATACACCTGAATTTGATAATCTATTCCATTTCTGCTAGCTGCTGAAAACAATCTACTTGAAAGTAAACTGACCAAAAGGTCCCATCTCAGGGCTAATCTCTAATATATGGGTTTCAAAAACCAAGCCTAAAAGCCAAATTGGAAATATTTGCACATTCTCTTCAGCTGGGGCAGCACTTGCTCAATTATAAGCAGCCCCCTGAGATGTCACCATCTGACTTAAGGCTGCCACCAGTTTGCTCATTCCTGAAACAGGAAAGACGATGGAGGGTATCAAGTGATACCTTAGGGAAGTGTTTTATGCCCAGCATATACCAGTGCAGCATGATGACGGATCACAGAGCCAAAAACACCAGGAAGGTACAAGGCAAAGAGCTGGGAGGCAGCACTGCTTAGCATAGAGCAACTGACTACAGATCCAAGAGCTTCAGGTCCAAATCCAAGTGATTATTTCCTAAGCAACAGAAAACACATCTTGGGAATTTAT
This sequence comes from Kogia breviceps, assembly GCF_026419965.1. Classification (NCBI taxonomy): domain Eukaryota; kingdom Metazoa; phylum Chordata; class Mammalia; order Artiodactyla; family Physeteridae; genus Kogia; species Kogia breviceps. The sequence continues at coordinate 22,419,921 of NC_081318.1, forward strand.
AGTCGAATCAGGCTCCTGCTCATCTAGATTAAGGCAACAATAATTTCATGAATTCTATTTCCCAAGGAAATTTAATTTAGGCAAGTCTTTCAAACCTTTGCCTGTGTCACAATCTTCTCAGTGGTTGGACATATTATGTCTCATTCATCTTTGTAACCTGTCACTAGTATCCCCCCATCTCAATACCTATCTTTATGATTGAAACTTATTTGTCCATACCATGGATGTTTGTGCCTGAAATGAAGTTTCAGAAACTTACCAGCTCATCAAATTTATGTGACTCGGCACATGTATACCCATAGGGGAACATCAGCAGCTGGGAACAGCTGTGGAAGGTAATGAAGGCCGTGACTTTTCCAGGACTCTTGATAAAGTCCACTATGGATTCCACTTCAACTTCAGAATTGGCACTGGGTCTACGGTATGAGTCAGAGCAAGGGTTGTTGCTGGCTCCAGGTTGTGATGGGATGCAGAAGAAGCCAAGTGAGAACAGTGAGCTTTAAGGAGACAGTGTATGGAGGCAGTTACCATGCATCACTTCAGTTCCTCCTCTGGAAATCAGAGCAAGATTGTCATTGTGTTAGATTGAATTACTACCTAAAGACACAGTCAGGAGACCTAACTCAAGAGATTCTGGACACATGTCTCTTCTTTAAAAACATGGCTCCTCTATATGGCAGAAAGAACTATCAAATTAAATCATCTGCTCCCTGTGGGAGTTGTTGGAAGAAAAACTAGATTTAATATTATAGATGGAATTCCTGCATTGGGTGGGAGTTGAGCAAGCTCATTTTCTGGGATTTCTTCCAATTCTTAGAGCCCAAGAGTAGAAGATTCTATGCGTCTGTACTTCTAAGTCACAAAGCCACAAATGCAAGGAACCTCTGATACCCTTTCTGTGGTGAGGAAGTCACAATTACTTTTGACAAAAAGGCTACCTTTGGCCTCATTTTCTCAGCTACTGGAGTTACTCATGACCACTGAAATGGACCCACTGTGGCCTGGCCAGGGCTCTGAATGCTAGAGAAACTCTGAGGGGACAGGTAGAGGCTGGGACTCCACAGAGTCTCTAAATGATATGGACAAAGTATGTATACCACCTATCACCTCATTTGGAGATTATTTAATAAGAACAACATCCCAGGAAAAATTTTGACTTTGAATTGCTGGACATTTTTCAGTATTTTGCATCTGATGCTTTGACTTTTTTCTTTCCTACACTAAAAAAAAAAAAAAAAAAAGAATTCGTAAAAGCGATGAATGAAGTTGCCACTCATCCATATCCTGTCAGTGTATCCTTTCTTGGTTCAATGATTCTCATTAATTCATCTGTCTTTCAAGTCTTTAGTGATTGCCTTCTATGTGCCAGACACTATGCTAGGTGTTAGGAACACTACAGGGGAAAAGACAGATTTTAACGTTACTGCTATCATACCTAATGAGGAAAAACCAAACACATATTAACTCTGTGATTAGAGAAATATAAGGGGTTTTAACTGGTGCCTGAAAGCAAAAAGGAGCCCCCCAACCAGCCTGGCACTGGACCCTGAAAAATTAGAGCTGTAAGTCAACAAAGGCAGAGCAGGAAGCAAGTATTTTCTCTTTGAACCTATTTTGAAAATCAATTTCTTAATCTTATTCGTACTTCATTTTAGTTTTCTTTCTCGAAGCATCCATAGATGATGTAATGCTTCTCCCGTGACTAGATCCCAACCCCCTCTAGTGGTTGGTTCAGGGCTTCCTGGGGCTTCCCACCACCACACAAAGTCTTGCTCTGGAAGCTCAGAAGCTGAGCCGGGATACAGCTTATGGGAAAAGATGTGAGACAAAATATATTAAATGCTCCTCAGAGCTCAGTGACAGCACTGTGTGCCTGTGAAGGGAATTTAGTGAAGTGTTTTTCAAATAGGTTTTTAAATAGCTTCAATCCTGAATGGGCTTAGCAGGCTGACAGCACTGCAGAGCCACGCAAATAGCTATCTGGCCAAACAACATCTGACTATCCCTGGGGGAAAGTCCCCATGCTCACCTCCAAAACACACGTCCCAGTTCCGGTTAGGATCAACACCAACACTGAGGCTTCCAGACACCTTGAACCGGGTCTTCTGCCACATACGATTCTTTAAAATCCAACGGAAAGAAAATACAGAAAAAAAAAAGACAGTCATTCAGTCCAATGAGAAGCTTCCTTTAGAATTTTGTTAATTTCTCTCACTCCCTCACTGGGAAGGCCCTTTTGGAATTGCACTCATTTCCCTTGCCCACAGACTTGACCAGTAGTCCTCACACAGGGTTCTGCTTGGAGCTTCTTGGCCGTCTCACCGAAGCGAGAAGTAAATAAGCCCCCATCTCCTCCAATAAATACCTGCCAAACCATGTTCTGTTTTACAACCACAGCCCTCTCAAATGTTAACAATACAGTAACAACAAAAAACAAAAATTAAAAAACAAAAACATAGTGGGGAGAGCCCAAGGGTTGTGACAGAACATTTTGGGAAAATACAGGGTTAAATTGGCTAATTTACTTCAGAACTTCTAAAGGTTTTTTTTAATGCTTTAATGTTTTTTATGAAGCTCCAAGAGAGGGATACAGTGGGCAGTATTTCCCAAACTTGACTGTGGAAGCCTTTATTCATAGGGTATCTCATGAGATGAGTACTACTATTTCTACAAGTTCCTTCTGAACATGCATTGAAAAATGCTATCGTAGTCTGCTCTCTCCAAAAATAAACTTGAAGCTCTGATTCATTTTGAATATACGTGGGGTCACAGGTGCCATAATGGTGTTCTGTAATGAGATTTTTAAAGAAAAAAAAACTGCGTAACTCGTTTTTGTGATATAACAGAGGATTTCTTCTACAGATTGTAAGTAAAACGCCAGATGCATTGCACTGCTTACCTAAATTCTACAGCAATCTAATTGTCAGCAGGTAACATCCGCCTCCTCTTCTCTATCAATTCTACCTTCAAAAGGCAGGGATAACTGGAACAAATCTCCTAGGTGACTCACAGTGAACACTGAACTCTAATAGCCCAGCCTAACAGCTGAAGTGGGCTCTGACCAAGGTAATATGGAAAGATATCGTGTGTTGGAAAATGAAATCATTGTAAACATCACTGTATGCCTCAATTCAGGGCCACTACTGAGAGATGAGGCATTCTGTTTAGCATAAATCAAGAACAGAAAAATCACTTTTGTTTTGAAGTTCCTACACATCTCCTTAAATTCTTGTTGAAGAGAAAAAGTCCAGGCTTCCTTTGGTTTGAGAGAAAACACATAGCCATCAGAGCAGCAGGAAGATGTCCATCGTATCCAATCAAAATGATGAATGGGTCATTTCCATAATCAGAGGCAATCTGAGCAGAGACAACAACATATATGTCAATCTCATATTCCCCTTTCACCAGAGAACAGAGGAGAGACTATTAAGGCAATGTGTTTTTTCCAAACATGAACTATCACCGCTGGTCAGCAAGAGTCTTCCAGGACTTCAGCCCAATCTCCTATTAACGTGTTTAATATGCCAGTGTCGATACTTTTATTTCCAATCAGAATAATTTACTTATATTAAATAAAAATCAGGTATCACTTATCCATTATCTCTCAAAAGCAGAATTCTTCCAATTAATTTAAGTGAGGCATTTTGCAATGGTGGGCAACTGTGTTTGTGGCTCAGAGGGACCTATGAACCAAAGAAATCTTTTCAGTTGCCTTAATCACCACACAGGCTATACCTTCTCAAAAGTACTCACGACCAACATCAGATTACTTAATTATGCAGAGACTTCTCTAAAGACCCAGAGAACCAGTTAAATTCCATTTGGGGAATTACATTTCTACTTGTGATCAATTGCAGTAGAGTTGAAGTTTCTGCTGGATTAAAATTTATTCATTTCCTGTGCTCAGCCATCCTAAGGCATTATTATTCAACTGTTAAATATCCATTTCATAATACCCTAAAGGTAACTGCATTTTAATTGAAGGGAAAAATGTATCAGCCGGTATGCACGTGGTTGCACATGCTTGAAAGATCTGATGTGGATTGATTTCCTTTGCTCATGAATTAACATTCTGATTTATAGCATGTCATTTTTGAATTATTTAAGAAATACCAGACTAGGTCCCACCCAGCATGGTGTCCTGACTAATTCCAATGAACATGTGGAAGAGAGATATCGCTACACCCTAACTTTAAGTGAGATTTGGAAATTTTTCAGAACAACCCAAAAACCCTCAACGAGTTCCACTTTGTATCTGTAGGTCAAAGTAAACTCTTCTAGCACCTGTTTATATTCTCTATCTGAGCTCCTTTTGTGATTTTATAGATCTCGAGTACATCATGCCACAGCCCTAGGAGCTCCAGGCAGCAAAGCAATGTTCTCTAGTCTGTTCTTATGCTGAAATCTGACTCTTGGTTTCCTTACTTGCCACCCTCTTAATCTCTTTTAGCTCTATCTTTTTAAAAAAAATTTATTTATTATTTTTGCCTGCATTGAGTCTTCGTTGCTGCGCATGGGCTTTCTCTAGTTGAGGCGAGCAGGGGCTACTCTTCGTTGTGGTGCATGGGCTTCTTACTGCAGTGGCTTCTCTTGTTGCAGAGCACAGGCTCTAGACATGCGGGCTTCAGTAGTTGTGGCACACAGGCTCAGTAGTTGTGGCTCGTGAGCTCTAGAGCACACTCTCAGTAGTTGTGGTGTGCGGGCTTAGATGCTCCACGGCATGTGGGATCTTCAGACCAGGGATTGAACCCATGTCCCTGAACTAGCAGGTGGATTCTAAACCACTGCACCATCAAGGAAGCCCATAGCTCTATCTTTTAACAGAGCATGCAGTGGCCAACAGGTTGGGGGAGTACAGAGGTACATGCCAGGGTGCTGGGTGGGGCAATACCAAATTAGGTGTGAATGGGTCTGTTTCCTGACTGTGTGACAAGAGAAGGGCTGGGGATGAGAGTGTCAGCCATAGGACCACAGGGATTGCTGTGAGGCTAGGTGGGGCCTGACCCCAGAAAGACAAAATAAATGGGGAATTTTGGGCAAAATGACCTTATTTGCAGTTCACAGTGCAGTAGCTTGTGTAACCCACTCACCGGCATGGATCCCAGCCTCTAGCCAGATAGCGAGCTTGTCTCCTCCTGTGCTGAACTGCAAAACAAGCGTGGAAATGTGAATGGCTCCACCACCACAGACCCCTTGTCTGTTTCTCTTTCTGTACTTGATGTGGTTGAGAAGGAGGAGGTGTAGACAGTGATGCTGTCAACTAACTTTTCATTTAACATGGGTTTCTTTTGTCCCTTTCCTTTAATGTAAACTTAAATACAGGCTAACAATAGGGGCATCATTTGACGTTTGTAAAAAATCATTGCAAATAATGTGATGGCATGAAAATATGTTCATCATATGCCATAAATTTTTTAAAATAGATTGCCAAATAGTATACCATTTTTCTTAAAAGGCTAACTCATGTGTATGTGTATATATGTACACACACAAACATAGAAGAAAATGGGAGGGGGGAAAGAAAAGAGAGGAAAAAATAGAAAGATATACAACAAAATGTTAATAGCTATCAATCCCATAGTTGTGAAATTAGTAAAATAGGGATGTTTTCAATTTTTGTTTCTCTATTCTCCATTTTTTGCAATGATTGTGTTATTTTTGTAATAAAAATGCTTGTGGTAACCTTTTGAGTCCTTCATAAAAACAGGATGGTAGGCTCTGTAAGTCCTTTCCAGAGTTTAAATTTTATGATCTAAGGGACTCAGTTTTATTTGGAACAGTGGCTTTGCCAACTGAATCAGTAAATGGGGAGGAAAAGATTATTTTTGCACCATCAATTTCTATCTTCCTGCAGCATTCTAAACATCACAGATAAGGTAAATGAGAAATGTAAATCCCTGCTAAAAATTACTTTTCAAGCGTTTTGAGAGTTTTAGTTTGAAGTGTTTCATGCTTTTTCCTCCAAAGAGCTCACATAGGGAACTTTGAAAAACAAATAACATTCTCAACCACGAACCACCGAAACACCCAGAAGGAAAGTCCAGGAAAATCCGAGAGGGAGGAGAATCTGGGGTTTCCTGACCCAACTGTAGGAGAAACAGGGAAAAGGAAATCAAAAGAAAATAAGGTAGTAAATATGAGCAAATGTGCCACGGTGTCATAAAGTAGGCAAACCACTCCTCCCAGGCCTGCTTTGGGAGAACCGCTCTGGAGAAATCCATCTGTCCCAGTGAGTCCGTTGGTTCTCAGCCATAACATTTCCAAATTTAGCAGGGAGTTGTGACATCTTTTTTTTTTTTTTTCCCCTGACAAACTCTTTCTAGGAAATCTGGGGAAATACTTTTCACTCTTTTGCAAGGCAAGGTGAAAAAGCTTGAAATTAATCAGCACTAACTGTTGTCAGCGCATACAGGTTGAAGTAAAACCATAACCTTTTTCCGGCTAGCAAGTAAAAAATGCCTGCGTTTCTGGGCATTTGCCTTTGCCTTTTGGTTGCCCATCATTCTGCACACCGAAAGAACTGTTTTGGTTTTAAATGCGGCTCCAGCAAGTACCTGGAACTTTTATTTTTCTTTTCTTTTTTTTTTTTTTTTTTTAACTCTCGGTTTAAAAACAAAAGGAAAAAGGAAAGAAAGGAGTAAAAGAAAAACAAGGCACAGCACGGCTACCTTGATTAATTACAGAATACCTCCCCCTTCCCCGCTCACCCAGGGGCCCGCACCACCTCCCCCTTCCTCTGTTCCTATTGGTGCATTCGCCTGTTTCCCTGAGAGCAAATCTGTCAAGAGGAGAACATTAATTCACTCCTGCAGACCTGCGTCAGCTCGCGCAATAAAAAGAAGAAAGGGAGGTGGGGGAAGCAGCGAGGTGGATAGTCAAAACCAGCAAGGACTGGTTAGGAGGAGAGGAAAAAAAAAAAAAAAAAAGAACAGCTCTGCAGGCAGAGCCTGTACTGACGGCCCGCCTGGGAAGAGCGGGATTCTAGAAGCATCGAGAGGAAAAATCACGATTGCACCTGTGTACCTTGAGCTCGTTTATGGGCCGGTTTTTGAAAGTATAGCCAATGTTCACTTTGCTCACTAGACCAGGGTGCTCAGCAGCGAGGTTATCCATTTCTCAGGAAATCTGAAATGTTTAAGATGAAGAAACAGACATTTGCAAATAAATTATCTGGTGCACCCATTAGTGACTTTTCTCTCTCCTCCATTTCCATTCCCTCAGGGAATGGAGAGGGCCACGGGCAGATGCTGTGGGACTGGGGACGCTGGAATCAAAGCTAAGAGATGATGAATCACTGGGCATCCGCAGGGGCTGGGAAAAGAGAAGCCATTTTGTGGCAGCGGAGCCGGCTCTTTCCAGTTTTGTGCTTCAAACAAAATGGCACTGCTCTGGCTTGCCTCAAGCCAGCTCTGAGGTGGAACTTCCCCAGCCAGAAAGCATCTTCCCCTCACTAGCAGAAGAACACAAATGGTAGTGGCACCAAAAAAAAAAAGTGGATTTAGAAGCAGGTGCTGCAAAACGCAGCCGGGCTGGTTCAGGCCGGGGCATCGGGGTGCCTGCCTTAGAGGCACTTCTGCCACAAGCCACTTCGGCTCCTATTTGCAGGGCTGATTGCAATCCTGTACAGCTGGGGCACCCAAACTGTGTCCATTACTGGGACTGAGACATGTCTGGGCGTGTCTGGAGAGTGATCGGCATGAAAACGGCTCCTCCAGCTGTTGCCAGCATTTGGTCTCCATGGATGCAGACGGCAATTTGTGAGGCCAGGCAAAGGAGGGAGTGCATCCTGTTTCGGCCACTCCCTTTTCTCCCTCACTCTCGGTACTGGTCCACAGTCCCTACTCTGAAACCCTTTAGGGGCCATACATATTTCAAATTAAGATTTGTGTGTGTGTGTGCGATTTTAAAAAGGTAGAAAAATATATTTTACACATGTGGCAGTGCTCCATACTCAAGCACGTTAATATTTCTGGCAGTAAAATAAGTGAGTAGCAAGTCAGTTCAGGTCAGATTTTGCCCCTAAATGAGTTTAGGTCGGGTCAGGGTTTGCCACCAAATAAACGCAGGGGGAAAATTGTTTTCTAAGTTCTCTGCATTTTAGAACTGATGATTTAGGGAATCAGCACCTACCAGACAATCTCCTCTCTGGCTCTTTCCTGCTCCTCCACCTCTCCCCTTAACCCCCAAACCCCATCTCCTCATCCCCTCCTCCACCCTCCCAAATCAGATAGTGCAAGCAGACACCTGTACCCCCCAAGAAAAGCTGTGTGTCACAAAGAGGCAGATGTAGCACTGTTCAGGTGATCCAGGTGAAGGAAGGGGCATTCTTCACACCAACAAAACTCAGGAAAGATAGCAGAGAGATTGCACAAGACTTTGCTGCCATAAGGTCTAGGAGAATTTGGCAGGTTGGGAGACTCCACCGTTGGCTGGAATTCAGTGGTATCAAGTGTCCCCTGATTCCATCATCAGTGGTAGTCATGAAGCACAGCTCTCAGATGGCTTGTGGGTGGCACAGGTCAGAAATCAGCCAGGGGACCTCGAGGGGAGAGTATGAGCATTAGAGGCTGTCTTGTGCTCACTTAAGCCACTCCTGGACACTTCTAAATAATGCAGTGGCTGCTGGGATGGGCAGGTGGGCTTCAGGTCCTAACTTAAGGCAGTGACACTGATACTGGCTGTGAAATCCTAGGGAAATTTGGAGAAGTTAGGAAATAATATGAGAATACTTTCCATTAAATCACCAAGTGGAAGTATAGGCCTTGTTATCAGAGGAAAGCATGGCCTATTTCTCTGATGTTCATTTTGAAACACCTACCTCTTCCAAGGTATAGATAAGCCTCAAAGTTGAAGTTACCATTCTGTTCTCTTCTCTGAGTAACATTTCTTCATTCTCCTTGTCCAAGAGAACCTAAGATAAATCAGTCATACCTATGATTAGTTTATAGCAATGCATTTGAATCTACAGTTGTGAGGGAAGTGGTAACATGCAGGTCCCCAGTCCCAAGCATTCTTCTTTCTGTCCTATAGGCTTTGGGGTCATGCCTTTCCCTTATTCTGGCAGCACCCTGAAAGGGGATGGGGCATTAATGAGACTTCGGGCCAGACAGAAGCTGCAAATATAGGATGACAGTCAGTCCTGTGGTTGTGTTATGGCTCATTCTCCCTTTCTGGGAACCCAGTGTCAGAGGTAACCCTCCAATTAAAAACTAAATGAGTAACAACTTACATTTGCCTACTTTGACTCACACTCTTCAGTTTGCCCTTTGTATTTCATGCCAGAGACTCTTTTTTGCCCTTTCCATTACATTTTTTATGACCATATCCCACTTGTACCAAATGCAAAAAAGAGAGGGATAGAACCTTCCTACCCACTGCAGGGGTAGTCCAGACTTCAGGAAGGCCCTAGTGGTACCCACAGGTCCCTTCCCTGGCAGAGGGTACCCAAAGATAAAAGAGGATGGACCTTCAGTTCATATGGACCAGCAAGCCTCTGGAAGAGTGGGCTGTGGGATAATTACTTGAACATCTTCAATCACAATGGAATAAGCAATTCTCTCGGACTTTAAGGAAACTTCGACTGCCTGGATGCTGACAAATGGAACTCGGACATGGATTGCCTCTCCTGGGATGGTGGGTGATTTCCAGAAATCAAGCTGAAAGGGATAAAAGGCCAAGGCAATGACTGGTCATTCCAGGGAAATGGACAGCTCAGCATGGATAGATTTCAAGAAATCAATTGGTTATCTATTTTACCTCAAGCCTCCAAGACTAGAATCATGTGGAATCACTATAATGTTGCAAGAAGTGTTTTTAAATGTCCAAGCATCAGCATATGTGTTATATGGCTTTCCCCCCATATGGTTAAATACTAAAACTGGAAGAAGGTAAAGATTGTTTAAAACTATGGCAGTTTTTTTAACAGTTGACATTCAAGTGACCCAATTCATTTCATCACAGAATATTAATACTATAAATTATTTAGGAGGGAAATAATGCATTAAAGTTGTTCAATAATTTTTCAAAATAACTCTCACATTTGATTTCTCTTTTCATTCTTATAAAACATCTGTGAGATAGAAGAATGGTATATTTATCCTCATTATACTGAATGGGATAGAAGTCAGTATGACATTGGGCAAGTCACCGACCTTCTCTGAGATGCAGAAGGTAGATGACTTGCCCAATGTCATACAGTTGGGACTAGAGCCCAGGTGTTCTGGATCCCAGCTCCATGAGTTAGCATTCCATACTTCTCATCAGAGAAGACAAGATACAATCCAAAGTAAGAGATCTTAGTCATCGTGTCTAACTGTGGAGTATTCACTCTGGGAAACAGAAGCCCCCTCTAGGACAGATACCTGAAGATGTTCTTCAGCCTCCAATTCCACCAGAGTTTTTATTTGTTCTTCACTCCTTGGTGTGATCTCAAAAACTTGGTCTCTAAAAAATATTAACCACAGACATGACCTTAAAAACAAAACCTAGACACTGTTTCCTGTTGCTTTCTGCTCCTGTTATTCTCTGCATATAAGAGGTTAATGCAGCAGTCAGTAATCTCTTTGATAATCAAGAAATTAATAAATAGTATACTGAGCCACATCCCCAGAATGAGGAGTTGATAGAATGGCTTTACTTCCCCCAAGGAAATGTTATCTAAATAATAATTAAGAGCTGTACCTAATCCTAGCAGGAACTTTGCCAATAAAGTTACCTTTCCTTTAGCTAATGATTATTTATCAAGTAACACCTGCTGCTCATAAAGCATCGGCTTTTAAAACTTTTCTGTTCCTGTTCTTCAGAAATGTTTTTAAAAGGTAGATTAATTTGGTGCTTATAAGTGCTCAAAAGAGGAATCAAATTTACATCTGGGTAGACCTAGGGTGTTTTTGTTGTTAACTGAAATGTATCAGAGTTCCATCTCCAAACCCCATTCACGTGGCAAGTTCAGTAGTAGAGCTGGATTTCTTATAGCCCTTCCTTGGTGACAGAGGTTTTTCCTCTCTCCCTTTCTCTGAGTAGGCTGACTTCCTGAGTCACCGCCCTGCCCATTTATGCAGTGGGGAAGGGATTGGTATAAAGAGCCATAATAAGGGACCAGAACCCAGACCCTCTGAAATCAAGTATCATCCAATTTCCAGTGAACTCCAGTGGAATACATAAGTGATAGAATGTGAGCTCTTCGAGTCCCTTCTGCCTCCCAGTATCCACTGGTCATAGATGGTATGAAAAATCTTCCATTTGAGTCTCATTCCTTTTGGTTAATGTATAGACTCCCAGGAGTCCTCCTTTAAAATGGGAAGGCACTGGGAAAAGTAATACATTGGGCTAATATTTCCTGGTTTGTGTTCAAAGGAATAATAACCCTTTGAGTTGTTCAGCATAAATAAATAAATAAAGGTGGGGAGGGGTTTGAGGATCAAAAAAAAAAAAAAAGGATAGCTGCAGCAACCTAGATCCTCTCTTATAGGTTTACAATACACACTAATTTAGTAAAAGTTCCTAGAAATTCTTAGTTTGTTTAACCCTCTGATTCCCAAATTTATTTGATCACCCACTTTTTTGGGCCAAATTTATTTGGCCACTTCATTAGTTCCCTGGAACACTCTTCAAGAAATCCTGTCTAAAGCTCTTCATAGAATCTTGAAACCAAAGTACTTTGGAGCAAAGATGGATCCTACAAAGCCATGAGAGTTGGATTTGGGATGAAGTCTGCAGCTCTGGTCCTCCCACTTCATGAGGTCCCACTGCCTAGACACTAGATCTGAAGATGGGAGGACTTAAGGTGACATGGAGGATGAAGTCCAGAAAGGTAGGGAGGAGGATGGGAGAGTAACCCAGCACTTACTGAGATGACACAGAGACAAATGACCAAACAGCTTTATTTTCACTGATGTCTGTCATCCCCACATTCTGATCATCAGAGGGGAAAAAGATTAAGGACAGAGAAAAATAGGGTGCATGTGTTCTGTTTTCACTTTTGTTTTGTTTTTTCCCTTTTAATTCATTCATCTCTTTTTTTATCACTCATTCCTATTATTTCCACTACCCCCTCTCCAAATCTAAAAGAACTCCAAAAATGCTGAACGCTTAAACTCATTATTCTGCAACAATCCAGTGAGATACTCTGTGAATCAGGTAAGCAAAATTCAAATAGGCATCAGAAAGCGTAACTTACCCCACAGATGTTTCTCAACAGTAGATATGCCCCCCAAAAGGGCACCAAAACACAGGATCAATCGCATAGTCAAGGATCTTCCAAGAGTCCAGAATTCGGTGTCGCTCCTGAACTTTATTTATAGGGACCACAGCTGAGGCTGACCTGTTGGCAGTCTAACAACTCAAATAAATTCCCACATGGTAAAATTCCCACCTGCATGTCAAATTCTCAAGACTGTAGACACCCACCTGTGTGATATCACCAATCCATACATTTTACATTCTTTCAATGAGATAACAAACTTTGATGGAAAGAAAACAAAATTGCTAGAGCATACCAAGGGCAAATCATGCATTTATGATTTAGAACATAAAGTGCCACTAACTCTGACCAGTGAGAGAAGGCAGATTAATAGACCTACAGGTTAAAGTCTTTCCTGGGTCTCTGACAGAAAAGGGGCACAGCATTTGTAGTAATTACTCAGGCATCCTGTCTATCACATTCCATTAGTTGGCTCATTTGTTTATTTTTATAATGTTTACCCTGAAACACTGCAATCACTTAGTCCATATCTGCTGAATCTCCCTGTAGATATGGCCTGTTCCAGTCCTCACACTATATTAAAACAAAACAGAAGGCCTTTTAATATTCAATTTTGAACTGTTTCTAAAGTGATCCATCTGCATTTGTACAAATTGATGTCCCTGTTTCTGTGCTTTCTCCCAAAATGAAAATGTCTTTCTAATTATGACAATGAAATTGCTTGTTACAGAAAGTTTGGATTAAAAGGAAGTGTTTTATTTAATCACCAATAATTCCTCCACTCAAAGAAAACCATTTGGAGTATATCTTTCCAAATTTCTTTCAATGTTTTAGAGCTTTTTCTTAAACAAAGATTAGACCATAACATATATTCTGATTTTTAAACAAAGGTTTTTTTAAACAAAGGCAACCTTTCCTTGTCTATAAACATACATCTACATTGATCCGACTTTGTTCTTCATTGCAAAAGGAGAAGATACACCATTCTATTTTTAAGATTCATATTTTATTATATTTTAGTCTTCACACACATTATATTCAGGCTAGCAAGTATCAACCAACAGACACAAGGAAATTTTCATCTGTCTTCTTGTAACCGAAAGTGGCGTCCAGCTGCTCACTGCTCAAAAGCCAATAAGAGGCCAGGTTTGTGGAAAGGAAAGTTTGCTTTATTTTGGATGCCTACAACTGTTGGGGGATGGGGGGAAGGGCAGACATCTGTCCAAAGGCCTATTCCAACAATCAGGGGGCAAGAGCTTTTATAGGTGGAGGGAGGGGGCTGCACGCAGAAACAGCACAGTCAGCTCAGACCGTCATCTTGAAATTGGTCATGAGGTGGTCTGACCAGTGTCATCTTGATTGTTTCAAGTACAGTTAGTCTTCAGTTCCAGGGTCTGTTTGTTCCCATTTCCTTGAGGCCAATTCTTGGAATCGTGGCAGCTTATGTCATGGCTACAGCCTGGTCATCAGGTCACGTAGTTAACTTCTTCCACCTGGTGGGGGTTTCAGTATCTATAAGACAGCTCACAGGATAGGGCTCAGGATATTATCTATACCCTTGAGAAAAAACTAAAGGTCCTTGACTATGCTTAATGACTAAACTACTATTATTTGGTCTCCTTTGACTATTTTCCTTTGTTTCTCCATGTTCTCACTTCTTTGATTAAACTTATCTTTTGGCTAAAGCTTTTCCACAGACAGAAGGCAAGCAGAAGACCTGGGGGACAAAGACCAAAGAGTCCTGCTCCATTTCACTCGGTGTGTCAAATTCTTTACCTGCACACACTCTAAATCCCTGGGTTAGAATTTTCAAGTACCTCCTTTAAGGGTGTTTCTGGTTTTTTCATTCTCTTGGGTGTTGGGGAGAAGAAAGAAACCAAGAGGCAGAGATCATAATTCATCCTCATGTCCGCAGCACCTATCAAGTAGACAGTAGTCCTATGAATTGAAATTAACATACTTCTGAAGAGGGCCTGCGCACAGCGACAAAGACCCAACACAGCCTAAAATAAATTAATTTTTTAGAAAAAAGAACGAACTTAAGGTACTTGCAGAATCAGTAAAACTTCTTGGAAAAGATGGGCAATAGGATTTGCTGAGGAGATTATGGATTTCTGGTTTGGAAACATGAGAAAGGTAGAGAACTGGGGGAAAATGGTATACGATAGAGTTGGGAGGAAATTTGCCTCACTTGGGCAGACCTGACCTTGGGCATGGTGGAGATGGTAGAATATGAAAAGAAGATACGAGAAGGTGATAGAGGGCCTCACAGTTCAAGCAGAAGACTTTACACCTGATGAAAGGGGCAAATGTAGAGCCTCGGAAGGTTTCTGAGCTCGTAAGTGACTGCAGTCTTGAGAATGGTGAATCATGCACGATGGCAGCAGGGCAGAGACGCTTTAAGCCGGAAGCCAAGCAAGGAGCTTCCTGGAGAAATCCAGATTTTTAAACGATGCATCTGGGTTGGGTGGTGGCTGAGGGAATGCATGAGAAGGGCTCCAAGAGGCATTTCAGTGGCAGGATCAGAGTCCCTGGAGAGTGACTGGTGCCTGACTGGGCATAGGAGAAGTCAGAAAAAGGGTATATACCAGTGGGTGGGAAAGGAGGGGCAGACAGCCACCTCCACAGCAGCCTCTGAGCATTTCCTCACCCAGTTGTCACAGTGTGTGAAGTTCCACTGTAAGAATTTGTTTTATCTCCCTTACAATATGCTTTCAAAGAGGAATTTTTGCTGAGAGTTACTACCCAATGAGTTGAGTTCACTGTTAAGTGTTAGGGACCTGACAGCTCTCTTCTCTTCCTGAAAAAGATAGTGGGGATGAGCCTAGAGCCACATTGGGGATCCAACTGAAGCTTAGACCCCTACTCCTGAACCTCGGGCATTCCAAAAAGGAGTGAGGACTCAAGGATGATGCCTGAGATGAACAAAATGAACATTACCTGGAATGGATGAAATCAGTAATTTTTTTTAATGAATAGAAGAAGTTGGAGGAGGAAAAAGCACAAGCCTTAGTAGGAAGCTGTAGGGAAAACTCCAGAAATCACTGTTGTTTCTCTCTGCTACTGACAATATAAACAGATGCTTATCAGAATAGAGTATCATCCTTTCTACCGCCTCATCATTCTGAAAGCTGGATAAAATAAGATTTTTTAGATAGCTATTATCGAGATATACATGACATACAATAAACTGCATATACTTAAAATATGCCATTTGAAAAGCTTTGACATATGTATACACCCATGAAACCATCACCACAATCCACATCATGAAATCTATCCATCAACCGCAATAAAATCTGTTTTTGAGACTCACTGAGAAATCTCCAGATGGAAAGAAACCATTGAAGACCCCTTGCTTTGCAGATGAGGAAATGAGGGCCCAAAAGGCGAAGTGACTTACACAAATCCTCAGGAGTGATCAGGGGTAGAGCAGGCATCCTCAGACCCTGGGTCACTGCTCCAACACTCTTGGCTGTCCAGTCATCCAAAGTATTTCCACTCAGTTCTAGGAAAAGACCATTTTAGACCAAACACCTCTTTATCAACCTATCCCTGGAGAATCTGTAATTCAGAAAGAGAAAGATGATGGCTGTCTTTAGAAAAGTGCTCTTGGGACTTCCCTCGTAGCGCAGTGGTTAAGAATCCACCTGCCAATGCAGGGGACACAGGTTCAAGCCCTGGTCCGGGAAGATCCTACATGCTGAGGAGCAACTAAGCCCATGCACCACAGCTACTGAGCCTGTGCTCTAGAGCCCACGTGCCACAACTACTGAAGCCCATGCACCTAGAGTCCATGGTCCATGACAAGAGAAGCCACTGCAATGAGAAGCCCACGCACGGCAACAAAGAGTAGTCCCTGCTTGCTGCAACTAAAGAAAGCCCGCCCACAGCAATGTAGACCCAACACAGCCATAAATAAATAAATAAATAAATTTTTTAAATGATGTATAAGAATAAGAATATGTAAAGACATGGAAATATGTTTACAGAATATTAAGGTGGGGTTTTTTTTAGAATCCACTTACAAAACAAAACATGCATTCAAAATAATGACTATATAGGAAGGAAATACACCAAAAAAAAAAATTTTTTTTTTTCCGGTACGAGGGCCCCTCACTGCTGTGGCCTCTCCCTTTGCGGCGCACAGGCTCCGGATGCGCAGGCTCAGTGGTCATGGCTCAGGGGCCCCGCTGCTCCACGGCATGTGGGATCCTCCCGGACCGGGGCAAGAACCCGTGTCCCCTGCATCAGCAGGCAGACTCTCAACCACTGCACCACTAGGGAAGCCCTACACCAAAAATTTAAACAAGTGATTTGGCTATATACTTCTGTGTGGTTAACAGTAACTTTATTTTTCTTCAATTTGCTTATAATTTACATAAAAAGAAAGAAAGAAAAGACCAAACCTCCCTCTAAGGTGGGATGGGAAACCACAGGTCCTGGAGTCTTTCCTTATACCTTGGTCCCAACTGGGTTTGGCATCCTTCCTGATGCTGTGCTTTGGAGCCTTGGCTTTCCTTTTGGTCTGTGAGTTCCTGATTTGGGTTCACCTTAATACTTCATTTTCCCACCTACCCGTACTTCAGGGCTCCTCAAAGCTCACCACCCTGGTGGTTCTCTGCTGCCCTCACCTGCCACCAGCAGACAATCACCGTGTTAATCCAGTGGGACCCAGTTTACACTGGGCCCTGGCCTTCTTCCAAAGACAGCCTCTGTGCTTGCTTAGGTCTAAAAGTCCATTACACAAATTCTTGTTTCTATTAAGTCAGTTGGGAAGAACAAATAGAATTCATAGATCATTTGCTGTTTGCGACACCAAGCTCAAAAAACCTCCAGTACAATAACTATTTGTCTTTCCTCAGCTGGAAGATAACTACCCAACAGCATATTGTGGAGATCTGTCTTCTCATCCTTCTCTGTCTGCATCAGGTTCCCATTTATGATCACCTCAGCTCAGGTTCCATGAATGGATCCCTCATTTATGGAATACCTACTATGTGACAGGCACTGTTAAGTTGTAGGACTCCAAAGATGAATAAGATTTTATCAGTCAAGAGCTCAATGTCTAGACTAGCACTGTCCAATAGAACTTTCTGCAGTGATGGAAATGTTCTATATCTGCACTGTTTCAAGAATGTAGCCACCAGCTACACGTGGCTATTGACCACTTGAAATATGACTAGTGTGACTGGGGAATTGAATTTTTAAAATTTTTAATTAATTTTAACTCAAATTTAAAAACTGAAGCAGTGTAAAATATTCTTCCTTTAAAAACAATGTAATGTTTTGGTAGGACATTTTAACTGTTGAAAATTTAGCATCCAAATTGAGATATACTGCAAATATAAAAATACACACCAGATTTCAAAGACTTAGTATGAAAATTAGAATGTAAAACATGTCATTAATAATTTTTATATTCATTACATGTCAAAATGATAGTATTTTAGATATACTGGGTTAATAACTTATATTATTAAAATTAATTGCACCTGTTTCCTTTTACTTTTTAAATGTAGTTATTAGATAATTTAAAATGACACATGTGGCTTGCATTAAATTTCTATTGGATAGCACTGATCTATTGAAAAAAAGTGATATCTAAACAGTCTTCAACTAAAATACATTATACATTCCTGGAAATGTATACAAAAGTCTAATGCATAAAAGTTAAACAATAGATTTACCTGATATAACAGGGTGGGGTAGTTAATTCTTAAGAGCTAAAATATATTATAAAATTCCTAATTTCAATATGCATTAAATAATAGTCCTTTATTCCAATTGCAAAAATAATTCATGTTGCTCATTAAGAACTGAAACATTACAAAAATAACTCATAAAGTTATCCCTAGAGATAATTAACAGTTTGAGCTATATAAAAACATACTGTTATTATTGGTTACTTTTGTAAGTGTGAGATGATACTATATTTGGGGGAGAGCTAAATTATATTCCATGATATGAATATATTATAATTTATTTAACCAATCCCTTGTATATGACATCCAATTTTTCACTATTTCAAAGCATATTATAAGGAACACTCCTATACTACCTTTGTATACTTTTTCCATATTTTTCTGCTTCTAAAATAATATTCTCATAGTAAAAACATTCAAATATTGCTAAAAATTATAGCAAAAATATGACTACCTCTCATGTTGCCCCCTGCCCTATCCCAATCTGTATCTCTGATGATTATTACCAGTTGGGTATATACATCTTATCAGAAATTTTTTTTTTCTGTGTATATATTAGTCAGCTTAATTTTTTTCTTTTACAAAATTTTAGACAGACTATACATACTGTCCAACTTACTTTTTAACTTAAAAATATATTTAGTAAGCAACAAGGATATACTGTATAATACAGGCAAGTATACCATTTATGTTGTAATAACTTATAATGGAGTATAATCTGCAAAAATACTGAATCACTATGCTGTACATATGAAACAAACACAATATTGTAAATCAACTATACTTCAATTAAAAAATGAGAAAAAAAAACGGGCTTCCCTGGTGGCGCAGTGGTTGAGAGTCCGCCTGCCGATGCAGCGGATACGGGTTTGTGCCCCGGTCCGGGAAGATCCCACATGCCACGGAGCGGCTGGGCCCGTGAGCCATGGCTGCTGAGCCTGCGCGTCCGGAAACTGTGCTCCGCAACGGGAGAGGCCACAACGGTGCGAGGCCCGCGTACCGCAAAAAAACAAACAAACAAACAAAACATAAATTTGCACACACACAAAGGTGAGATCATTATTTTTCTCAACTCATAGGGGAATATCAAGGGTTGAAACCTCAGAGCACAGGCTTGGCCTTTATAAGTCCCTAGGCTTAGTGTCCAATCTAGCCTCAGATAGGTTCTAAAGGTTTCACTAAAACAAATACTTGCTACATTTACTTTTCCACACTTATTCCTATCATATGTGGAGAAGACCAGGCTCAGGGGAGATGCCATATATGCTCAAACAGAAGATGCAGTGTTGTGGGCTATTTCCCCTGAGAAAAATCCAAATCCAAAAAGATGTGTTTTTAATTTTTTGGCTAAGCTCTTATCTATACTCTCTGGATGAAATTGTCAAATGATGGTAATAGGTATGCAATTTTTAAAGCTGTGGAATTTAGTGGTTGCTTCATTTGTATATAAAGTTTACAGAATCAAAAATTTTTAAAAGATGACACTGACATTACTTGCAATTAGAAATTTCCTTTCAAGATCTTCATCAAGATTTTTTTTTTAATGTCAAGAAACTTTTTTTCGAAGAATAAAAAACCTCCTGATTTGCTAAAAAAAAATTACTTGGGCAAAGGGGGCCTAAAGGTAAAAAGAAAAAAACTATAGTTGATGTAAAAGAGACGTAGAAATTTTGAATCATATTCAAAATTTAAATTTAATGAATTAAGTAAGTAAAAGAGTGGATTGCTGGGGCAGAGGGTAACTCTTATGTTTAACTTTTTAGGATCTGCCAAATTGTTTTCCAAATGAGTGCCAAACGTTTTTATAGGCCTTTTGGAAAACACAGAAGTGAAGATAATCCCTCAATCCAAAGAGCTTACAATTTACAGTAGATGGAGAGATGCAATTAACATGTATACATTAAAAGTATAATTACAATATACCTTATAATTAAGAGCCAAACCATGCAACTCTAAATTAAAAGTGGATCTACACACAGTCATACATTTTTAGAGCTGGAAAGGAAAAGAAATATATATACATTCTATATATATATATAAAATTTGGACACCTTTCCATGTCAGTACATATACTTAGGTTACCAATAAATGCTTATTGATAAGAAACTCATTCAACAAATTATGATAGAGCTATACAATGGAATACTATGCAACCATTAAAAAGATATGATATAGGTCTTTACTAGAGCATGGACTTGAGGATATGGGGAGGGGGAAGGGTAAGATGTGATGAAGTGAGAGAGTGGCAGGGACATATATACACTACCAAATGTAAATTAGATAGCTAGTGGGAAGCTGTCGCATAGCACAGGGAGATCACCTCTGTGCCTTGTGACCACCTAGAGGGGTGGGAGGGAGGGTGATGCAAGAGGGAAGAGATATGGGAACATATGTATATGTATAACTGATTCACTTTGTTGTAAAGGAGAAACTAACACACTATTGTAAAACAGTTATACTCCAATAAAGATGTTAAAAAAAATGATATAGGTCTTTATGAACTTACATGGAATGATGTCAAAATATATTTATAAGCAAAAAAGGCAAGTTGTTGAATAGTGTATATTAATTTTTTTTTCTTTTTTTTGGCTACACCACATGCGCATGTGGAATCTTAGTTCCCCGACCAGGGATCAAACCCTTGCCCCATGCATTGGAAACATAGAGTCTTAACCAATGGACCACCAGGGAAGTCCCAATGTTCACCTTATCTTTGGTTGGTATGGATTTGTTCTGTTTGATTTAACCAGTTGACAATTAGAAGACACTAGGATTTTTCTAATTTTTCATCATTTGAAACAATACTAGGTAAATCTTTGTGTATATCCATGATGATCTCCTTAGAATAAATTCCTAAAAGTAGAATAGTAGGTGAGAGGTTCATATCTGTAAGTTTTTGGATTTGAATTGCTAAATCCTTCTCTTGAAGGCTGTAACAGTATACACTCTTCCACTAGTGCCCAGGCTTCTGGATTTTATTTGTACTGTGCTTGGAAAAGTCTTCCCTACTTGAGATTAGGATACTTTTTACTAGTGTGTTTCTCTAGTACTTTTATGGTTTCCTTGTTTTATCTTTCAATTTTGTTCCATCTGGAATTAATATTTTATAAGGAATTAGTTCACATCACCTTTCAGATATATTCTTCAGGAATATATTTTCCAGCATTTTATATGTGTTCTTTAATTTTGATTTTTTTATACAAATGAGCAGAGTCAACAGGTTTAAGTCCAAATACGTAATTGATGCTAAAATGCACCCCTTCCAGCATGTCTAATGATTTCCAGCTTTGTCTCAAGTGAACTAAATCTATAAAATCTATTCTTCTTATCACTAACATCGACACATTCATTTTTCCATGTATAAATGTCAAGGACTAACTATTCAAATAGATGTACAAACACCAGTGAACAAAGATATTGATGCCATTGAAACTAAACAATGCAGTCATTTGAAATGTTCATTCATGAGCTCAAGTACAAAAATCCAAGTTCTGGGGTTTAGGAGTGTCAATGCATAATGTCCAAAAATCCAGTTTTTGAACATCAAACGTATGAAAGGAAAGATTGGGGGTTCATGATAGCAAGATATGATGGGCTACAACAGGGGTCTCAACTGTGGGAACCCAACTTTCCTGGGAGATCCACAGAAAATGTTAGAGGGGTGATCTTTGAGATTGGTCTTAAAATTGAGGAGTAGTTCAACATTTGAAGAGTCCAACATTTGAAGATTTGGTGACTGGTGTTTCAGGCAGAGGAATCAAGTGTGGGAAGGTGGCTAGGCTTGGAAGGGGCTTCTTAAAGTCCTGATACCATCTTTCTCCACCCCTCCCAACTTCCCCTCTTCAAAAGGAGGGAAGGATATGATGCCAGACTTACTGATTATTTGACCTCATTCACAATAAATGTATTACTCCAACCCTGCATATACATTTTATACCTTCTTATCTTATTTTTAATTGTGTAATAAAAGGCTTTTCCCTCTTTAAAGGAACTTCAGACAAAAGCAAAGCAGGTCAGGAGATTTTACAGGTGATAGCCAAATTTTACAGGTGATAGTCAAATTTAGTCCTTTGTTGGTGTGGTGGCCAGGAGATTTTACAGGTGATAGCCAAATTTTACAGGTGATAGCCAAATTTAGTCCTTTGTTGGTGTGGTGGCCTGGGGTACCAGGTAGCCTTGGCTTCTCACCCTAGAATGCCTGTCTTCACCTGCAGAAGGTGATATTCTCCTTTTTGTCAAGGCCTGGACCTTGCCCTCACACAGGCCACCTTCTTCCCCATCTTTCCAGGTACACTCCCAGCCTCTTTCCCTTCCTCAGTCCAAGCTCCCTACCTCCCACCTAGTCCCAATACAGCCAAATCACTAGAATACTTTTTAAAGTTTTTTTTTCAATATTTAAGAACTTAATCCTACTTCCTCTATTCCCTGAGTCCCAAGACTCTGCACATTTAAAATTAATTTAAAAGATTTTAATACCGGAATTCCCAGCTTAGCAGCCATCAGTGTATATCCTTGAACCTCCCATTTAACACGGATTTTCTGAAAAGCATGCTGTGTGTTGTATTCTTTAGGCAGTGCTGGAGCTGTCACAGACCAGCTCATCAGAGCCACTGTGCTCATTTCTTCCCAACTCCACATTCAGTGACATCACTTTGTCAACGTGAAATAAGCAACAGTGGGAGTATTTATATCACAGAAATCAGCAAGTGCTACAAAATCAGGGCTTTTAACAATCAGAGCCGATTGTTAAACATTTACCAGCACACCACTGTTTTAAGGATTCTTTTGGTTTCCAGTAATAGAAATTCACTTGAGTTAGCGTAAGCAAAAAGGGGAACTTATTATAAGAGCCAGCGAGTGAAGTGTCATGATGCCTATGAGAGGGTAAACAGATTGGCCTTAGGAATTAACTGGAACCAGGGACTTGAAAACCATCAGAACTTTCCAATGCATCTCTCTGCCCTTCTCTGCTTCATTCTTTTGTTCTTGTTACAACTTGCTTTCCCTGGTTTCCAATCTATATGAAGGGAAATGTGAAAACCTGCTCTGCTCTAAGTCCAGTCACCTAAGAAGACTGATCTCTTTTCTGGTCCCAATTCCAAATTCTCAGGAAGGAACTTTGATTGGAAGAAAGTCCTACTGAAATCAATGCCTGGACAGGGTGAAGGGATGGAAACAGGCAGGATCACACTGTAACAACATGCATGAGAATCAGCAAAAAAAAGAGGTTCCTAGAAAAGGGATGAGGCAGTCAACCCAAAAAGTCCACGACATTTATAAAGACCTTTTCTCAGCTATTAACAGCTCTCACCAACACCACCACAGGCTCTATCAAAGGAGTACGTGTACTTACTTAGTATTTATTTAACGTCTGAGCACCTCATAATAGGCAAAAGGAGCTGCTCTAGAAATTATAGAGGATAAAAGATGATTAAGACTCCATAACGGGGCTTCCCTGGTGGCGTAGTGGTTGAGAATCTGCCTGCTGATGCAGGGGACACGGGTTCGTGCCCTGGTCCGGGAAGATCCCACGTGCCGCGGAGCGGCTGGGCCCGTGAGCCATGGCCACTGGGCCTGCGCGTCCGGAGCCTGTGCTCCGCAACGGGAGAGGCCACAGCAGTGAGACGCCTGCGTACCGCAAAAAAAAAAAAAAAAGACTCCATAACGGCTGCAAGTAAAAGAAAAGCCAACTTAAAATGCTTAATAAGGGAAATTTTCTTGCCTAACAGAAAGTCTAAAGGTAGGATGATTCCAGAATTTAATTTAGCAGCTCAGGACCTAGACTTTTCCATATTTTCACTTTGGTATGTTTAGACTAATGTCATTATGAACACAGGTACCTGTCACAGTTGAAGTCATCAACATCACCCGCCAAACAAAAAGGGACAATTTCGTCCCAGTGCAGGTCTTTTTAAAGACTGAAGAGACTTCTCTCTGAATGCCCCCACCAGCAAACTTCCCTTTCCAGAATTAGATCACATGCCCATGCATGAACCACTCACTGACAAGGGGAATGGCACCACCCTGGTTGACTTAGACCGACTGGGACCTAAGTCCTATAAGGGAAGGAGAACAGTGGAAAAAAATGGGGAGCTGCTGGAACAGAAGGAAAACTATTGATGGAGGCTACCACAGACTCTTGCTGCATCTGAAGGGGTGCAATCAAAGAAAAGAGACAAAAAGTCTCTGGCCCTAAGTTGCATTTCTCCAAGCGCTTTTGTCTCATTCAACTCTCTGACCTGCCACATCACTTTTACTAACCCTGGCTGCAGACCCTTCCACTGGGACCTGGTTTTTATCTCCCTGCTTCCCTCTTTTGGTTTACACTAATTAGTAGCAGAGTTGGCTCCCTGCCTGATGTTCTCACTGCTAAATCAAGATTTTGAACACATGAAACTTCATAGTGACAGAGGGCCCTAATAAACAAAGACAATTATAGACAACAGGCCCCTGTAATCAGACAGCTTGAGGGTCTGCCTGTGAAAGAGGCCAAGCTCAGAAGATAAAAGAACGAACTAGAAAACAGTATTGTCTGGGATTATAACATTTTTGTTTTTGTTTTTAAGTATTTCATGCACTTCCTTTTGTTCACTGAGTGGAAATCTGCAGTGAGAAATGTTACGCAAAAAAGGACAAGTATAATTTTTTTTTTGGAATATGTCTTTTTTTTGCCAGCTTCTCTGGGCCTCTCTAATAACTTCCAGTCTCATACAAAAAAGTTTGGTTTTCTATTTCCATCTGTAGCTTTGTGAAATTTAAAGTGCAACTCTTCTTTACAGTAAAAAGTGCCCATAAATGTACACTTCAGTTCGTATTAGATACTAAAATAAAGAGGAGGGACATTTTCTCCCTTTTGTCTCCTTCACTACCCCTGCATGTTTGTGCCTGATCTGTATTTCCTCTTACCCTCCAATGCACCTCTGTGACCATATGTTCCTGACAGATAGAGAATATCCAGGTGGCCTGGAACTTGGAAACTTGTCAGATGTTATTCAAGCAATAAAGAACACATCATACAAGTCTTTGGTATATTGTTACAGGGAAACCCTGTTTAGAATTCACTAATTGGGAATTTGTGATAATTTGAGGAAGGGCTGGCTGAAGTTAACCTTTGTACTATCTGTGGAAAAAAAAAAGAATTCACTGCAGTTCTGAATAGTGTAAACAAGATTGGAAAGGGAATAATTATCTACTTAAAAGAACCAGTTGTTTTGAAAAGCTTTAGAAGTATCCTTTTACATACAAACAGGGTAATTATGATTTAAACAAAGGCTGGCCTGTTTCTAAGGCTTCTTTGAAATGTCAATTACAAATTACTCTTGTTTATTCACCAAGGCAAAACCACCCCTGTGTACCAGGCAACAGTTGGTTAGTTTGCTTTCACTTACTCTATTTGAAAATAATAAATCTACAGTTCTTTTAAAGTTGTATAATTTAATTCAAGCTTTTCACTAATCTAGACGGTTGGTCCATCCTTTAGTGTTTGAGTGACGATTTACTAATTACTAGCATACAATAATCACGAATGCATAGAGTGACACCTGCCTTCACTAACGTAGTGGAATAGCTGGCGAATACAGAAAATCCACAAAGAAAACTCCTCCAGAGCGGTGGCTCTATCTTTCCTACCTACCTACCTATCTATCCTACCGTAGTAAGAAACACATTTTGCATTGATTGCAACTCAGTACACACTAAAACAAAAACAATACTTACCTTTATTATGTGCGACACTGTTATTTTCTATTCGTTACTAAATGCTAGTCACTACCCACTTAATTGACTGCACAATCTATTAATGGGTCGCTGTTTTGAAAACACTATCCTGGAATCTGTTGGGAGATAGTATTCTTTTGTAAGAGAAAGGGATGGCGGTGGTGTCACCAGCAAAGTCCATTAAAAATTGCCAGGAAATAAAAATAGAATCTGGGTAATAAAGTCTAACTTTTTTTTCTTTTCCTTTGTGCTTCGCCTAGATTCAGTTGCTCATGGAGTACTGCGCGCAGAAGCCTCGCACCCGGCACTGCAGCCCAGACCTGCTAGTGCAAAATGGCCGCTCGGACATCTCAGCTCTGTAGGCCGTGTGCAGAAGCTCTGCGCACGACATTGCAATTCAAGATGGCGGCGGCAGCAGGCCGTGTGCAGAGACGCTGCGCCCAGCACTGCAATCTGGAGCCTTGAGCAGACCCCCCCCCCGCCCCCAACGCCGCGAGATCTCTGCCTCCCTCCCTGCTGACAAGATCCCTATACAGCAGCCCTGCCCAGAGCCTGTTGGGAAGAGTGTGGACTCTAGAGTGACAGATCACACCTCCCCATTCTTTGATCAAAGAATAAAGCTCTCCTTTCCTTTTGAACCAAACTCAGTCTCATTCTGTTGGCTCCAATGACACCAGGCAGGAGGAGGGGCCCTAGGCAGGAGGGTCAGTAACAGTGGAAGGAGCTGTAGCTATGTGGTTTTCTTGATGGTGTCCTCCCCCAATTCTCTCAAATCTTTGGCCATCAACCTCACTGCTCTAGTCACTACTGCCTCCTATTCCTCAACATTCAGTACAAAGCTCATTCTTACCTTCACCAACCCTTTCAGCTAAGTCTCCATTTCCCTTCTTTTTTCAAAAGCCCGCCCTAAGTTTCTGCCTGATCTACTGATAGTTGTCCAGCCTTACTCACTGCAAATGAGGCAAGATGATGCTATAAGGCCTCTCCACTGAACAGCATCAGCCCTCCCCTGCTTTACTTAACTGCTCCCATCTCTGCTCAGCTTCTGAGCCTTGGCTCCATTTTCCATGAACAGTCCTCTTGTCTCTGGACTCGGTTTGGTATTTGGTGTCTGGTCTCTCAAGTTCTTATCTAATCACTGTTCATTAAGAACATGGATAATGTGTTATTATCACGGTAAAGACAAAATCTTTGTGATCAGACAAAACCCAAGACCCAACTCCCCAACACTCACCAGCTCTATGACCTTGGGTATATCATTTAATTTCCCTGAGCCTCAGTTTCATCATACATAAAATTGGATGCAAGCTTGTGAAGGGTAAATTAATCCTTATAAAATGCTTACTTTGGTGCCTGGCATATAGCAAGCACTCTCTAAATGTCATCTATCATCACTATTATTATTGCTGCCGTTATTGCTACTGGCTTGCTTCTCCTCCTACCAAAACCACACCACCCAATCTTAGAGGGCAGAGGTTCAGAGTTTGAGACTATCTACCGTATAGCAATAGTTTCCAGTTCCCTTATTCCTCAACCCCTCTCCAAACACCTCCTATGTGTATACTCTCATTTTTTGCCACATCCATCTCAGTTAAAACCTTCCCTGGGCTTCCCTGGTGGTGCAGTGGTTAAGAATCCACCTGCCAACGCAGGGGACACAGGTTCGAGCCCTGGTCAAGGAAGATCCCACATGCCGTGGAGCAACTAAGCCCGTGTGCCACAATTACTGAGCCTGCACTCTAGAGCCCGTGCCACAACTACTGAAGCCTGCATGCCTAGAGCCCATGCTCTGCGACAAGAGAAGCCACCGCAATGAGACACCTGCGCACCGCAACACAGAGTAGGCCCCGCTCACCGCAACTAGACAAAGCCCGCACAGCAATGAAGACCCAAAATAAATAATAAATAAATAATAAAGCCAAAAATAAATAAATAATTTTTAAAAGAAAAGAATATATTGTTTAAAAAAAACAAAAACTTCCCTGCATCCCATAGTTCCCTCCCTCACATCTCCTGACAAGAGTTGTGATGCTTGATGTAGGTGGACATTGCTACAAAGGTCAGTTCTGACCATTTAGTTGCATGGATGGACCACAGATAGGAAGCAAGCCCAAGAATTCCATGCCTCCCCACAAGCAAGCTACCCAAACAGGTTACAACCTTCTACCATAAAAACCACAGGTGGGCTTCCCTGGTGGCGCAGTGGTTGAGAGTCTGCCTGCCAATGCAGGGGACATGGGTTCGAGCCCTGGTCTGGGAGGATCCCACATGCCGCGGAGCAACTAGGCCCATGAGCCACAACGACTGAGCCTGCTTATCTGGAGCTTGCGCTCCGCAGCAAGAGAGGCCGCGACAGTGAGAGGCCCGCGCACCGCGATGAAGAGTGGCCCCCGGTCTCTGCAACTAGAGAAAGCCCACGCTCAGAAAAGAAGACCCAGCACAGCCAAAAATAAATAAATATATTAATTAAAAAAAAAAAAACCCCACAGGTGGCCAGGTTTATCCCATTCAGTAAGGACAGACTGAAGAAGGGACTATTATGAAGCCCAGGGGCCCCACCCTGACAGCTCACACAGGTTCTGAATACAATGAACACCAAGCCACAACTAATGTTTGCAGCCCTAGTTTCACGAACTATCTCCCACTTCACGTGTTCTGTACCTCGCTCATTAATTCAGTTCCAATGAGCCTGGACGTGCTTTTGCTCCTCGTCCTACAATGCCCTTGCCTTATTCCTCTGATTCAGTGTATTTCTCTCCTTGGCTTTGGCTGTCCTCCCAGCTGTGTTTGGTCTGTTTTTCGATTAAAGTACTTACAAATTACCCTGATTAATCCCTTCATATTTATAGCCCCTGGTTTAACTCATCCATGATTCCTTCTTCCAGTGGACAGCTATCTCCCACCCCCCAACTCTGACCTGTGCTAGCCACATAGATGAGACCATGAAAAGTAGTAGTCTTTGACATACATGACTTTTCGGATAATAGTTCATTGCTTATATTTTAGATCCACTAGCAACACATTTTGGGCATGGACCCATCGTACTCTGTCACCTAGAATACAGTCATTGTCCTCCTCTTCCTGATGAGATTATATCAGCTTGGATATTACCTATGGCTGTGTGGGAGGTGGCAACTGACTTACCTTGAAATCAGGATTTTTCCATCTTCAGAGAATAATGGCTAAGATCACAGTAATTAAGAGCCCAAACTCTGAAGTCAGATGACTTGGGTCTAAATCCTGCCCCTGCAACTTACTCCTATATTTTGAGTTTGTTTTTTTGGTTTTTGGTATTTGGGTTTTGTTTTCGTGCTATTTAAATAAACAAGATAACAAGCATCTTGATCATATAAAGTTAGAAATATCAGATTCACTAAATTTTAGATATTGGCCCCTGCCCCGCTTTCTCTGCCTCTGCTTTCCTCAGCTCCTCCCTTTTGTATTCATGAATCCCTCTGCATATTGATTCAACTGCATTATTTATCTGCCATGTTGTCTGGCCCTGTGCTGGGTCACAGAGATACAGGTAAGTCATGGACTCTATCTTTAAGGGTGGAGATATATTAAAATGTTAAGGGTGCTGAGATAGAGAACTTTTCAAGGTACATTGGAGCATAAGGAAGGGCACAGTGGCCTGAGGGGACAAAGTGGAGGAGGGTAAAATCAAGAAGTAAAGGAAGTCTTTGTGGAAAAGTTTGATGCTTGAGTCGAAACTTGAAGTTGTCCTCTTTTCACTTGCAGCCTCAGACCTGCTCCAATCCTGAGGAAATCTGAATAAGACAGTCTCCACAAATAAGCTCAGAAATGTCACCCCATGTCCTGGATTCTAGTGGCCTAGTTCCAATGGCTGGGGCTTCCATATTGCCTTCTGGGTCTCTTTGTTGCCGTTAGTTAAGGAACTTGAAATTATCAGGAGTAACTCCCAAGCCCACAGTCATAGCTCTGTTGTATCTTTCCTAATACCCCATAAAAGGCTCAGTTCTTAGTATTAAGCTGCAGTCTTTATCAATGTAGTATCCAAATCCGTCCCTAACACTTAAACCCTTCTTTGAACTCCAGAGCAGAGCCCCTGCTGCTTATCTTGTCCTTGTCAGCCCTCTTCTCTGGGATCTGGGCCTTGTTTTATATCCCACTTGGGGTTCTGCCATCCTCCAGAATAGCCACCCACCTACTAGGCCTGCTTGAATTCCCCACCACTGGGGTCCCCGCCTAACTGGAAAACTCAGCCCCAACTATGTCTGGATTGCGGCTAACTTTCAATAAAGACTCTTTCTTTGACAAATTTGAGTTAGGCTCCTCTGAGCCCTCTTCTCATCCAGATCTCAACCTTGGCGCCCATCCTGTCTTTGGCTGCCCAGTCCAGTTTTAGCAAGAATTCGGCTAAGTAAGTTTAGTGACAGTCCCCCACCCTTGATATCTGAGCACCCTTGACATCTGATCAAGTTCCTCATCCTCTACCTTTGCTGTATAAGTCCTTGGTCTGCATTTAGCAAGAATTATGCCAGATCAATTTAGCAGAAATCCCCCTACCCTTGATGGCTCCTCTTAGTAATTTTCCATCCATTGACACCTTACCCTGCTCCTTGGTTATAAATACCCACTTGAACTTGCTGTATTTGGAGTTGAGCTTGATTTCTCTCCCCAGTTGCAACAGACTGGACCCCTACTACAAATAGTCTTGAATAAAGTCTTCCTTATCTTTTTTTTTTTTTTTTTTTTTTTTTGTGGTACGCGGGCCTCTCACTGTTGTGGCCTCTCCCGTTGTGGAGCACAGGCTCCGGACATGCAGGCTCAGCGGCCATGGCTCACGGGCCTAGCCGCTCCGCGGCATGTGGGATCTTCCCGGACCAGGGCATGAACCCGTGTTCCCTGAATCGGCCGGCGGACTCTCAACCACTGCGCCACCAGGGAAGCCCTTCCTTATCATTTTAACACATGTCAGAATAATTTGTTTTTTAATACTTGTCATGCCCTTTGGACAATAACCACAGACAGCCCATGGCCCAGCTGTCCTTCTGGTCTACTCTAGGAATCCGGTCTCATTCCAGCTCCTCCTCACCAGCCCCAAGCTGACACATGTACATCAGTACAGCTCAGGTAGGGAATTCCCTGGCGGTCCAGTGATTAGGACTCCACACTCTCACTGCCGAAGGCCTGGGTTCAATCCCTGATGGGGGACCTAAGATCCCACAAGCCTCGTGGACAATAAATAAATGAATAAATAAATAAATTACAGCTCAGGTAGAGCCACCTGTAAATATGGATCTGGAGAATATGAGCCAATTCTATTCCAACCAACATTACCTAATTCATTCAGTCAATCAGATAATCAAAACATATGAATAAATTTAAATAGTTTCTAAACATAAATATATTTTCAAAGAGGTTCCTTATTTTTATTATAGATATAAACAAAATACATACACTCAAGGCATAAAGTATCTGTCTTGTGCTCTTCTGAATAAAAAATCACAGTGGGGTTTCCCTGGTGGCGCAGTGGTTGAGAGTCCGCCTGCGGATGCAGGGGACACGGGTTCGTGCCCCAGTCCGGGAAGATCCCACATGCCGCGGAGCGGCTGGGCCCGTGAGCCATGGCCGCTGGGCCTGCGCGTCCGGAGCCTGTGCTCCGCAACGGGAGAGGCCACAGCAGTGAGAGGGCCGCGTACCACAAAAAAAAAAAAAAAAATCACAGTGGATGCAGATCTTTGATGCTCCAATGTTGCCATAAACAAATTCACTGGCTGGTGATATTTTGTGTTTTATTCATCTCTTTCATTTGGCTTCACATAAGGACTGGAAAAAATTCAAAATTTACTGAATTTTATGTTAATACCAGGTCCAGAATTTCCTTCTTGAATATCTCCCTTCATTGGGGTTGTTACCGAAGCATTTTGAAGGAAATGGCGGGTCACCATTCATTGGTTCTCATGGCTTTGCAGTGGAGGCAGGGCCTTTCCCTGATCTGGCAACCTCCCATATTCCTTTGCCTCTCAGCTATTTTTATCTTCTTAATACTGGCTGGTGATTGGTGGTGTTCACTTTCACTCTCCTTCCAAGAGGAGGCTCCCGAGTTAGATACTTCACTCTCACACTCAGTAGTATCACTGTCAGATTGGGTCTGATTCAACCAGCTGAATTCAGAATGGTGCCTCGCTCGTCTTTGTTCAAGATATGCATTGACCAAAGCCACTTCTGAGTCAGTTACAAGAGTAAGTTGGTTCTGCTTTGGTTTTGTCATCATTTGCAAAGAATCCCAGGCACCATCTTTGTTTTGCAGCTTATAGGAAATATCTTTGCTTGCTAACAACAATGAAACAAATCAACAAGTTAGGCACATTGCTGGTTACTATAATCTCATCTTACCTAAAAAGGAAGCCTATGGCATGGGCTCACTCTTTGCTGCCATTTGCCAAGCCACCACTTTTCCCCACTCATTTGCAAGTGTTGGCAGCTGACTTCATTTTCCAGTACCATACCAAAACTCCTAAAAACCAAAAGGGTCAGATAGATGCTTGACATATTACTTTTGAAGTTTCATGGACCCTTGATATAGTATCAAGGGAAAGGTCTCCAAACTTTTCCAGAGAAGGACCTTTTTTTACCTTTGCCTTGATGCGTTAAAGATGCAAGCGTGTATATGAATGTGATTTGGGTAGCAAAAAACTAAAAAGGATCTTCTGTTTATACACTGGTGTGCTGGAGTTGGCTCACACCAGCCAGTTCACAAGAACTGATAAACTTTCAGGAATTTTGCAAGATGGCTGTTAAACACAGCTATTAGTAAAAATTAAATTGTATAAACTTACCACTAAATCAATTTGTTTCAAATAAATGTAATAAATACTCAAAACTCATCGCTTCCTAAATTATTTTACTAGATTTTATTGTGAGGTTTGCTCTTGAAGCTACTATTTATGTCTGTTGTCTCTGGATATCGGAAATACTATGCAATGATGTGCTACTGTGCATCTCTTCCTAACTCCTATGTTCAGTGACATCATGTTGGTAACCTGAAATTAGTTTTGGTGGGATAAAAATCAGTAAGCCTAAGAAGCAGGTCTTCATTTATGGTTTTGTTGATTGTCTAGACTTAAAGTAATGGAGAACATGTTACTGACATAGATTACATTTAAAGGTGTCATGCCTATAGCCGCTATATTGTGAATAGCACACAAAAATGAGGAAATATTCTTCCAGAGTATTCTAAAACTATTATCCAGCTCAACAAAGATGTCATACACATCATTAATAACCAAGTTAAGTTCCAACATACATGTTTCTTTCATCTTACTCCTTAACTTAAAGGAAAGTATCAATAACATTCATATTAGAACTACATTCGTTCATCTATTGCAGCTATAGGTTGCTAAGGCTATAATCAGAGAAAGTATTTTGTGAGAATCAGTGGTCTATATGGAATTTACCATAAAGTGTATTATATGGTTTATTATTTGTAAATTGTCTGATATACATCCTTTATATTAGTAAAAATTTTTAAATGATATATACACACATTTTTGGAGAGCCAGTTGTTAGACATTTATCAACACACCACTATTTATAGGTCATTGAAAAACATGTCATATATAGCTCATAGTCCTGTGGTAACATTAGCAATAAATGTGTGTGAAAGGCAAGCTGTGTGACGGGAGAATGCTGAGGAATGAAAAGACAGTTTGAGCTCTACCTACCAGTAATTTATAGCCTCTAGCAGCTTTGCTGAAGTAGCTAAGCAGTCCTTCTGCACTAAAGCAAGGTGTTCATCCAGTGGGCCACCACAGGTCTGGGGAGGCTCTATAACGCTCTTGGCTATTTACCTCTGTTGTTTGCTTTCCACACACAACACATATTTCTCTCATCATAGTCCAATATCAAATATGCACTGGCTCTCACCTTTACTTAGTGAAGTGCTTGTCCCATTGTCTTCATTCTTTTTCTTCTCAGACATCTGTTTCAGAAATATCGATTAGTAATAGTGATCTCGGTTGTTTTTCCCTCATATTTACTAGTTAAGAAACACTATTGCCTTGGGCCCTTTGACAATGTCTAATTTTAAACAGTGTAGTTCAATAACTACTTACTGAGTTCCTATTATTGTGATCCTACTTCTGCTGCCCATTAAGAAGACCATACTTTGATAGCAGGATCTACCAAAATGTTTTGAACCCAGCAAAATGGAACAAAGATTGAGAGAAAATAATACTGATGAGAAGCTATTAGTTACAAAGTTTTCTTGTGCTCACTGATTTTATAAAGAAATATCATTTAAATGTCACTTAAAAACAGATATGATAGTACTAGGATTAGTTTTAAATTACCTTTTTTTTTTTTTGGCCATGATGTGCAGCTTGTGGGATCTTAGTTCCCTGACCAGGGATCAAACCCACGCCCCCTGCAGTGGAAGCGCAGAGTCTTAACCACTGGACCACCAGGGAAGTCCCAGTTTTAAATTACTTTTTTTTTTTTTTTTTTTTTTTCTGTGGTACGTGGGCCTCTCACTGTTGTGGTCTCTCCTGTTGCGGGGAGCACAGGCTCCGGACGCACAGGCTCAGCGGCCATGGCTCACGGGCCCAGCCGCTCCACGGCATGTGGGATCCTCCCGGACCGGGGCACGAACCCATGTACCCTGCATCGGCAGGCGGATTCTCAACCACTGCGCCACCAGGGAAGCCTAAATTACTTTTTAAAGGACATTTTATCAGGTCATGTTATGATAATTCTTTAAGATCTTTATTTGAATTCATAGACTTATATCTCCTAAATCCTTCAGAAACTTTCCTCCAGAATGCAACCATAATATATTACCTGTGAATATGGCAACTAGAAGAAATTGATTTCTTTGAATAGTTCCAATTTCAAATATTCTGCCCAATACTCCATAAATATATTTGCCCCATTTTTCACGTGTCCCACTTTTTGATGCTGAAAATGGTTTTGCTAAAAGACACACGTACAAAGCAACTCTTTCAAAATGTATCAAGTACTTTAGAAATACTCATAATACTTTTGGCACATAATAATTCTGGGAATCTATCACCCGGAAATAAACTCCAAAAGAGAAAGTTTTATGTACAGAAATATTTATCCCAATGTAATTAGGGTAATATAAATACAAAATTCAAAAGTAGGCTCTTACTTCCCAGGTGGCGCAGTGGTTAAGAATCCGCCTGCCAGTGTAGGGGACAAGGGTTCAATCCCTGGTCTGGGAAGATCCCACATGCTGTGGAGCAACAAAGCCTATGTGCCACAACTACTGAGCCTGTGCCCTAGGGCCCCCCAGCCACAACTACTGAGCCCGTGCGCCACAACTACTGAAGCTCTCGTGCCTAGAGCCTGTCTTCCACAACAAGAAAAGCCACTGCAATAAGAAGCCCGCGCACTGCAACAAAGAGTAGCCCCCGCTCACTGCAACTAGAGAAAGCCTGCGCGCAGCAACGAAGACCCAATGCAGCCAACAATAAATAGATTAATTAATTTTTTTTAAAGGAGGCAACAGTTAAATAAATTATGATGTAATCATATAATCATACAACATATAGTTGTAAACATTATAATAAAAGTATGTTCTAACATGAGGAAATAAATGTTATAATATTGTTAAAAATCAAGATGCAAATTTGTATATGCCGTATGATCACAAGTTAGCTAAAAATATGAAAAGAAAAAAGACTAAGGGATGTACGCAAGTGTTAGTAATAGTGGCTTTGAGTGTTGAAACTGATTTTTTTTCCTTCTAATTCTTCAAATTGTCTATTAGGGAAAAAATGAATTTATGTAGAAAGTTATACTGCCTCTGGGTTGAAAAGTACCACACTTGGTTATTCATAACTGCAATCTAAGATATTTGGTCCATTCCTTTCTTAATACCTGATCTCCGCAATGGTAGGCAAGTTTCTCTAACGAGGTACCTCTTTGCTTTCTGGGTTACTGAAATCATTCTCTGAAAGCTTTCAGTGAAATCCTCTTTTAAGATACCTCCTTTTTAAAAATGTTTTTGGGTGGCCTTATTTTAAATTTAAAATGTATAGAGATGATTATTAAAAGATTAGAAGTTTATGAACCTTAAAAAGTTAATAGTAGTTGATAATTTCTATATAATCTGGAATGGTTTTTATTTCATTTTTTCTACTTTCCTATAGTGTCCACATTTTCTATAATGGGTACTTTCGTAATTCAGGGGGGAAAGTGTTTTAAAACACTTATTAGGTTTATATCTTTTTCATGGAAAGCTTCCATATTTGACTTGATGTCAAATAAAAATATAATCACAAAATCAAAAGAAAGATTTTACATCAAGCTAAGTGGAATCATATGAACTGTGGTTACCAAAAGCATTTTATTAAGTGTCTTTGTGTGTGACTCAGTTGAGTGAAAACAGCAGAAGTGCCTGCCCTGAAGTGTAGGGTAGGACACTGGCAAGATCTGGGCTATGGCTCTGCCTTTCTTCCACTGTGATTTTACCAAGCCACTTAACACCTCCTAAGCTCAGTTTCCACATATGCAAAAAGAGGGGCCTGGACTGGTTTTGTTTGGAAAAATTCCAGCACTAGCTGTCTGAATAAACACTAAAAATATATATAAACTAAATATAGTATATATAATCTCTGAGAGCAAAAGGGTACATGCATCTTAGATAGTAGCAAATCCAGAGGAAATCAGTGTGCTTCATGTTTGAGGATAATTACCACCACATTTCCATCACGCTTTTACCATTACTTCAAGGTTTGTAAATAAATGTTCATAATTTAGCAGAGAAAATGAAGTTCAAAGTGAAGGAAAAATTCCATCCTTTTTGACTAGCTCTCATGTGGTTCTCAGATTTCAAATCTGGGACCCTTTAGAAGAAGCAGTTGAGTGGATTATAGCTGCCATAAGGGTACAAAGTGAAAGACAAAACCTCTAAGATAATTAAGGTTTTAATCAGCACTGAATAGATATAATTCAACATTTCAACTATGCTATGAAACAAACAAATGATATGGCAGGAAACCTGGGTCTATTCTCCTCTCTGTCATAACCACTCATGTGACATTGGACAAGTCACTTAATTTCTTTGGGCTTTATCAATAAAAAAACAAAGGATGGATACTGATATCTTACTTGCCTACAAGCAGGAGGCTGGACCATAAGCTCTCTTGAGGTCCTTGAAGCTCAGGGCTCTATGACTCCAAAAGCTGATGCAAGCAAGGGAGCAGAGAAAGAACTTAGACCTCTCAAGGGGTCTTCATGATGAAATTGCCAAGAATCAATTTCAATTTTTTTGTAATTTTCTAAAGTAGCTTTTCTTGCCAGGCTAGACAAATGCAATGTACTTAGCTAGGGAGTCTAAGACATGTATAAGCTATCACTATTCTAAATATTCTTTTGGCAAAGTATCTATCTTAAGCATTTAGACTTTAGATGAAACTTCTTTTTAGGGGGAGGAGGTGATGAGGGGAAGAGTCATTGATTATTACAATGGAATCCAGCTGGCATAGACATAACAAGCCTCCTCCTCTCCATCTACAGCTGATACAGCATTCAGCCTAGCTGCCCATTGCCAGCCTAGGGTTCTGGCTGTAATGCTAAATGGTGGTGGTTTTATTAATCATCAGCCTGGTAATAATGGTCAGCAAGGATTTCACATCAGCGATTTATAAGAGCTCAGTTACTCATAATATGTGGGAGCATCACAGCCCTGATTAAGTGGGCTATCTCACTCCTTAGGATGGCATTTTTTCTGCTATTAGGTGGTCTAGAGTGGTGACTTCAGCTCTGTTTAGTTTAGTTCTGTATCTTTTTCTATGTGGAGAATGTAATGCCTCATTCTAAAAACCCAAAATCCTACAACATGTATCCTATAAATATGACAACTTCTGTATCTTTGATTAGAATCACACAGCTACAAAAGGAATTTGGAGGTCATTAACCAGTAGGGAAGTTTATCCCAGCATTACTTAGCATTTGGACAAACTGAGAACCACCTAAATATCTCAGAATTGCAGATTTGTTATGGTGCAACCATAAGACAAAATTATGCAGTCGTTAAGAGTGCTGCTCTGTAAATATAATTTGAGGAATGATTACAATATAATATTAAGTTTAAAAAAGCAGGTTATAAAAATATATAAAATATGCCAACCATCTAAGATCAAAGATAGATGAAGAGAGATATACTGTGATACAGAAAAAGAAAAACACTAGAACATACTCCAAACTGTTAACAGTGGTTATCTCTGGGAAATAGGACTACAGTAGTTTATATTTTCTTCTTCATCCTTTTCTATATTCTTGGGTTCTCTAGAATGATACTGCATTATTTTTAAAACTAGAAGACAAACTTTTAAAAAGTAGTTTCACCAATGTAAAATAAATTTATTTTATGGAAAATCCCCTAGTATACAGTAAATATATTATTTAAAATGAAAAAGGATATCCTACCCAGACAGAAGCCCGAGAGAAGAACATCAGGACCAATATAATGACAAAATACCAAA
Source organism: Kogia breviceps (assembly GCF_026419965.1). Taxonomy (NCBI): domain Eukaryota; kingdom Metazoa; phylum Chordata; class Mammalia; order Artiodactyla; family Physeteridae; genus Kogia; species Kogia breviceps. Next base: position 22,458,020 of record NC_081318.1, read on the forward strand.
GCAGGAAGTTCCCTATTGTCCCACAAGAGTCATCCTTCTGGCATTCATAATCTTGATTTGGAATGGTAAAACTTATAGGTATGGGGGGAGGATCCACCTCCCAAAATAAAGAAAAAAGGTCTCCCATGATGGCTTCTTGCTTTGAAAATAAAACATGCTCAAAGGGATGAAGAAGACTGGGAAGTACTTCACTCCATGTGTATGACAACTTCCTTGGCAACCTATTATGACATATTCTTCAGTAACTATGACAGGAACTGACAAACACTTCTTGGATTACTAAGTTTTTGGAAGATTTGTCTAAATCACTTCTATGAAAGTTTAAGGTATATGCCCCATATCTCAATATGGTGCATTCTGCCATAATCTTTTTTTTTTTTGTCCTGAAACTTGTATACACGGTATTTTCTTTAAGTACAGTATTTTAATGTCTGTTTGGTTCTTTTTTTTGGCTGTACCACATGGCATGCAGAACTTGCCCAACCAGGGATCAAACCCATGCCCCCTGCATTGGAAGCACAGACCACCAGGGACCACCAAGGAAGTACTTTAATGTCTTTAAAATCTAAGTCTCTGAGGTATCCATTCATTTTTTCAGTCTCTTTGATATATATAATATCATTGTAAATTAACATACACAGTTCTAATGTATTATTGACTGAATTGTGTTCCCCAAAATGCCTATGTTGAAGCCCCAAGCCCCAATTTGGCTATAATTGGAGTTATGGACTTTAAAGAGGTAATTAAGGTTAAATGAAGTCATAAGGTTGGGGCCCTAATCCAAAATGACTGTTCTTCTTATGAGAAAAGGAAGAGACATAAGGGATGTGCAAGCACAGGAAAAAAAGGCCATGTGAGGACACAGAGAGAAAGGGGCCATCTGCAAGCCAAAGGACACAAGGCTCAGGAGAAACCAATCCTGCTGGCACCTTGATCTCACATTTCCAACCTCTACAACTGTGAAAAAATTAATTTCTGTTGTTTAAGCCACCCAGTCTGTAGTATTTTGCTATGGGAACCCTAGCAAACTAATACATAATGCCAACAATGCATCTAATTTAGGTAGCAGTAGTGTTCCTTTTTAAGCCTTGAATAAATGCACAGTAATTCACAGATTACATTAAGAGGGAAAACATAGATGTACCTGTTGTGAATTACATCAAACATGCACAATTTCTTCTTATGAAAGAGTCAGACATGGGTTGGGGAGGAAACTTGTATTCTAACTTTGACTGTACATTTGCACAATTTTCAAGTTAGTTCATCTCTATATCTAAAACTAGAGCAAAACACCATTGCTGCTAAGGCAATCTAAAAAGTATAAAAACTCCACTTCAAAAACATTGGTTAGATCTTTAAGAGCACAGCATACCTGCAGATTTTCATTAACATGCAATACCACAAGGAAACTTCATTTTCTTCTATTGGACTTTAGGAGCATTTTAGGAAAAAATTTTGGTCACTGGGACGTACAAGATATAACAATCCATTAGCTAATTATGACACGGCGTGATGTTTTTATTAGAGCCACACTTCGCATCCCCACGAGCAAGTCTCCAGACCCTGCGCACGCATCCTGGACCATGCCGGTCTGCTTTAGGCCCTCGTCGCCTCCTCCAGGAAGCTCGCGGGGATCCAGGGCTGGGCCCGCCGCGACTCCTCGGGGCTCACTGCGCCCCACCTCACTTGCCTTTCTAGTGAACCTAACGGCCTCCCCCGGGCTGAGCTCCTCCAGGCGGTAACCAGGGAAGATTTTCTTTTCACATCCCCGCGCGGCTCAGCGGCACATTGTGAGCGTTTGTATTTGTTAGATTAAAGCAATCTGAACTCCCTGATGAACCTTTTCCTCAGGATTAGAAATTCTTCCAAAGAATATGCAGGAAAAGTCGTGTTTTTTTAAAAAAAGAAAACCCTCAAAACCACCAACAACTTTAACAAAACAATTTGGTTTTTCTTGTTACTGCTGCACCCTCGTTACACGGATATTTTAGAATTTACATCGGGTCAGAACACTTAATTTTTTTTTTTTTTTTAATACAGAGGTATGAGAAATGCTTTGTCATTGCTGATGGTGTCTGGACCCATCACCAAGTACTCTGTATCCTACACTTCGCCCCCCTGCTTAATAAAATCTGCTTAAAAATGTGTCCATAAGCGCCCTAAGGAAGCTAGAGTTATATTAATATATAGAAATTCATTTTCTTATAGTTACTACTTTTTACTGCGGGTTCAGAACCTGGTCTAAATTTTTGCTGCTCAGCTTTCCCCCCTCACCTGAACGGGCGCCAAAAATCCAACGGCTGTTTCCCTGGTAACGCTCCTAGCCCCTGTCCCTCCCCCACTCCCCTCTTCTCGCGAGAAGAGACAGTCTCGTTCTTCTTGTAACTGTATCCCCACAAGCCAGTCGCTTTCCCCTTAACGCTTGGCTTCGCGCATGTGCAGTGGAGAGTGGCGGTAGCCAGCCGCTTCCGGGCGAAGAACACGGTGCGTTTTCGGGGTTATCTTTGTGGTGTCTGGACTCTTGAGTCCACGCGGGTCTTGGGAGTTACGCGCCTGCGGACCTGGCGAGGGTTCAGCCAAAGGGGAGTGTGGCCAGACCTCCCACTACCCGTGGTGGAAAGGAGGAAAGAAGCCATAAAGTTTGTGCTGCGAGAGCCGGGGAGGGAAGCTCTCCGCACTGGGTAGTGTTGACTCGGTGGCAGGGTGGCGGGAAGGGTACTGCTCTTACTCTGTGGGATACGACTCCATATATCTGGAACAAGTCTTAACACTTGTCTGCAAGAGATGAGGCCTAGGAAAACAGAGGAAATAATAAATCCTAAAGTGGACCCAAACTGCTCACTCTCCCCAACTCACCCGTATCCCCTTCACACCATGAGTACTCGCCCTTCTCAAACTTAAATCCTATTTTCTCAGCAACATGAATCAGAGATCTCTGGCGTGTGTCGGTCGTGTGTAGAGTTGTTAAATAAAGATCATAGACAGTTAATGACTTATGCACGAGCATGTGGGAGGAGAGTTAATGACATATCTTATTTGGAATACTTTCTCCCAAAACTTGGTATTTTGAATTTCTTATAGCCCTTGACCTAGTCCTTGTGATATATTCCAAAAACACAACAGGGTGTAATTGCAGACATAACCACTAACCCTTAAATTACAAAATAAGATATTTTTCTTTATTGGAAGTGTTAAATTATTCTCTGAAGGAAACAGCCACTTCTCTGTTGATTACAATGTGGTGCCAATGAAGCTGTAATTTAGGGTTCCCTTTTCATATGCTAATATTAAAATTAGAAAAAGTTAAGAAAGACATTTGAAGATGAGGAAAAGTAGATGCAATTTTTAGTTACCTTATAACAAGTTTGATTTCTTAAATGGAGAAGTTGTTTCTTTTAATTAATTCTCGTGCTTTTTGATTTTGAACAGATGCAACAGGAGCCAAACCCTAGTGCTTCCCTTATTGACAGAACCATTAAGATGAGAAAAGAAACAGAAGCTAGGAAAGTGGTTTTAGCCTGGGGACTCCTAAATGTATCTATGGCTGGAATGATATATACTGAAATGTAAGTTAATTAGCCAAAAAGGGGGGAAAAAGTGAAAATGTAAGAGGCCAATGGTTGGTTTCACAGGTTTTGTGTTTGTTTTGATTTTTGGTGTGGTTTTATTTTGTTATTATTAAAAAGCCTTTAAAATTTTTTCAGGACTGGAAAATTGATTAGTTCATATTATAATGTGACACACTGGCCCCTTTGGTATATAGGTAAGTAATTAATTTTCACTGCTATGTAGTTACTCCCGGTGAAAAACTGCGTTCCAGTTTAATTCAGCTTAGTATTCATTCCTTTATTCGACAAGTATTTGAGTGCCTGCTGTGTTCCCAAAACTGGGAATACACCAGGAGGGGAACAAGGTCCCTGCCATCATGGAAGGAATATTCTAGTAGAAGAGACAGTCAAATTAATAATACGATTCCAGATAATCATGAGTTCTGTGAGGAAAAATAAAGTTTGGAGCTGTTAAGATTTGTGTTTGTATTTGTCTCCCTGAATTGCCTTCCCTACTTCTCTACCTTTTCACCTTTCAAGATCAGCCCGATTTCTACTCCATTGATGGCTTCCTCAGTTTCCTCATCCTTCCTCTCTGTCTTCTCTTCAGTAGTCCTTGGGTATAAAGGGTCCTTATGGCCATTGAAGTAAATTCCAAAGTCTAATACATACATTAAGCTAAAGTCTGCGATAGGGAAGTGGTGTGGCAAGTGGAAGAGCAAGAGTTTTGGAATCTGCATACCTGAGTTAGAATCATGGCTTCAATAACTAGCCGTGAGCTACTGCAAAAGTCACTTGACTTCTTTACAACTGGTGGTTGATCTTTAAAATGAAGGTGAAAATGTTTACTGTAAAAGGTTGTAAGGATTAGTGATAATATTTTGAAACTCACTGGTAAAGGCCCTACACGTAATAGACATTCATTAAGTGAAGTGGTAACTCTTATGAGGAATAAGAAGATAGTTTTCAATTTTGTTGTTAATTTGCTAAAGTATGCATGGTTTTGTTTCCCCCCTTTAAATGTTCCACCCCCCTTTTAAAAAATAAATAAATTGTTCTCTTCCAGAGCTTGCCCTTGCATCTCTCTTCAGCCTAAATGCTTTATTTGATTTTTGGAGATATTTCAAGTACACTGTGGCACCAACAAGTCTGGTTGTTAGCCCTGGACAGCAAACACTTTTAGGGTTGAAAACAGCTGGTAAGTGTTTCATATCTTTTGTAAAGGTGGGTGAAAGGCTGGCAATAAATCTTTCTCAATTTAATTTTCTCTTCTCATAGACTCAGCTAGAAGGGACTTCTAAGGCCATCTGGTTCAACTATATTAAACAGTTCTACAATAAATGGTCTTAAATCAATGATTACCTTTCCTATTTATATAAACTGAGTAACATTCACAGCCTCATGGAAGTTTGTTCCATTGTTTAATTACTGTTAAAATTAAATGACTAACTTTTGCTACATTAAAGCCAATTTCTTATTTTGAATTCTATGGAAATGGTAAACAACCATTTGTGTCCTTTGGTAGTAATACTTTATGTAATTTAACAACCAGGTCACTCTATTACTTGCCCTTTTCCTGAAGGAAAAGATTCAGTTCATTAAATCTGTTTTCATAGAAATTTTATTTATACTTACACAATTATTTGTTTGTTCCTTCTAGTTGTACAGACTACTCCTCCATGTGATCTGGCAGCACCCCAAATCCCTCCCTCTCCACCTTCTTCAATTCAGGGTCAGAGTGTATTAAGTTATAGCCCATCTCGCTCACCGAGTACCAGCCCCAAGTTCACCACCAGCTGTATAACTGGATACAGCCCTCAGCTACAAGGTCTGTCATCAGGTGGGAGTGGTTCTTATAGCCCTGGAGTGACCTACTCACCCATCAGTGGTTATAACAAGGTAATGACTCTTTTCTCTTGGCCAGTCACATTACTATTTTAGAATTGGGAGGTTTGAATTGAAAATCATCTAGTGAGTCGAAACTCCTTGTTTTATCAGTGAAGAAACCCAGGACCAGTGGATAATTCACTTGCCCAAATTGCCCATTTAAGAGCTAAAAATAGAAGCCAGATTTCCTGACACCAGTTAGAAGTTCTTTATATCACATCTTAAAACAAAAGAAAACATTTAGCTTTTGAAAAGATAACGAACTGAGGTTCACCATCTAGGATCTTTCTGCAGTCTTAAAAACAAGTTGAAATTATGATGATTTTTTACTTTAGTTTCCTTTACTTATGTTTTCCCTCTTTCTTTGCTTCTTTATTTGAAACTTTTGTATATCCTTATAGAATAGTAGTGCTTTTCATCATATTGAAGTATCTTCTAAGCTAGAAACTGGGATTGTCATGTAACTTGACTCTTGAGTATGAATACTCTCCATAGGATGATTAGAAACCTTCATTCCATCTCCCACGGTAGAGTGGAATTTTGTTTTAATTTTTAGGCTTGATAGAAACAAAATTGACAAATTTGAAATTGTGACTCCTGCCTGATGCATAAGGCTATAAAAGAGGCAGTCAAAGAGGGATGGTCACATTTTCAAGTACTTTTTTTTGGCCACACCACGTGGCTTGCAGGATCTTACTTCCCTGACCAGGGATTGAACCCGTGTTCCCTGCAGTGGAAGCACGGAGTCCTAACCACTGGACCGCCAGGGAATTCCTGGGATGGTAACATATTCAGATGCTGTCACTAGTTAGACTAATATTTCTATAGTTAAATGAGAAATGTCTGGAAATGAAATCAACACATTGTCTGCCCTTACCCTTTTACATAATATTTCTCTGTAATGAAATTCCATACTACTGGTTACCTAATAATTTTGGCAAGTAATGGAATTTAGAAAATTTTATATAAGTTAAATATTATGAGGGTAATTCATAACCCATAGGTAAATATGACTTTTTAAAATAGTTTTACTTTGTTTTCATGGGAGGAGTACCATATGATCATTACAGAAAGTTAGGAAATTAGTAGAAAAAAATCACTCATCATTCTACCACCTAAACATGATTTCTGTTTAATGGCTACTTAGTACTCATCTAGTGGATATACCCTAGTTTACTCTTGAATATTTAACTTATTTTTATTTCTTAAAAACTATTATTAGTATCTACTAATTAGCTCTGTACATAAAGCTCATAACATTGCTTAATTATCTTGTTTTCTACTATATTATAACCTTGAGCACAAGATTATATGTTTTTACTCATCTTTGTTTCCTTAGCACAGTGTATGGAATATAGATGCTATATGTGTCTGTTGAACCAAAGTAATACTTTGGAAAAATTATTGAAATGAATAATTATTTTTCTGGGGAAAAAAATGCTAAAATTGATACAGCGACTATGGAGAACAGTATGGAGGTTCCTTAAAAAACTAAAAATAGAGCTACTGTACGACCCAGCATTCCCACTACTGGGCACATACCCTGAGAAAACCATAGTTCATAAAGAGTCATGTACCAAAATGTTCATTGCAGCTCTATTTACAATAGCGAGGACATGGAAGCAACCTAAGTGTCCATCAACAGATGAGTGGATAAAGAAGATGTGGCACATATATACAATGGAATATTACTGAGCCATAAAAAGGAACGAAACTGAGTTATTTGTAGTGAGGTAGATGGACCTAGAGACTGTCATACAGAGTGAAGTAAGTCAGAAAAGGAAAAACAAATACCGTATGCTAACACATATATATGGAATCAAAAAAAAAAGAAAAAATGGTCAGAAGAACCTACGGGCAAGACGGGAATAAAGATGCAGACCTACTAGAGAATGGACTTGAGGATATGGGGAGGGGGAAAGGTAATCTGGGACAAAGTGAGAGAGTGGCATGGACGTATATACACTACCAAACGTAAAATAGATAGCTAGTGGGAAGCAGCCGCATAGCACAGGGAGATCAGCTTGGTGCTTGTGACCACCTAGAGTGGTGTGATAGGGAGGGTGGGAGGGAAGGAGATGCAAGAGGGAAGAGATATGGGGACATATGTATAACTGATTCACTTTGTTATAAAGCAGAAATTAACACACCATTGTAAAGCTATTATACTCCAATAAAGATGTTTTAAAAAAATAAAATGCTAAAATTGACAAAGTAGTAGAAAACCTAAATAAATCAAGGAAGAAAAATTTAAAACTATTAATCAAATACATCCACAGAACACATTAGGGCCCAGAAGTTTTACCATTGAGTTCTTTTAAATTTTCAAGAAACATTTACTTTTTAAACTTTTGATTATGGAAATATTCAAACATACACAAAAATGAAGGGACAAGTATAGTGAACTCCTGCGTATCTATTACCCATCTTCACCAGTTGTCAACATTTTGCTATTGTATGAACAGATCGTTCTGATCCAATAAAACATGTTAGAAGTGTAAGCTCCAGAGTTAGAAAACTGGAGGAGATTGGTTCAAGATGGCAGAGTAGGACATGTGCTCATCTCTTCTTGCAAGAGCACTGAGATCACAACTAACTGCTGAACAACCATCAACAGGAAGACACTGGAACCCACCAAAAAGGATACCCCACAACCAAAGACAAAGGAGAAGCCACATTGAGACAGTAGGAGGGGCACAATCATGATAAAATCAAATCCTATACCCACCAGGTGAGCAACCCACAAACTGGAGAACAATTATACCACAGAACTTCTACTGGAGTGAAAGTTCTGAGCACCATGTCAGGGGGTCTGGCAATGTGAGTAGGAATCCCCAGAGAATCTGACTTTGAAGCCCTGCAGGATTTGGTTGCAGGACTTCCACAGGACTGGGGGAAACAGAGACTCCACTCTTGGAGGGCACACACAAAGTCTTGTGCACATCAGGACCCAGGGGAAGGAGCAGTGACCCCATAGGAGACTGAACCAACCTACCCACTAGTGTTGGAGGGTCTCCTGCAGAGGTGGGGGGTGGCTGAGGCTTACAGTGGGGACAGGGGCACTGGCAGCAGCAGTTCTGGGAAGTACTCACTGGCGTGAGCCCTCCTGGAGGCTACCCCACCATATATCCTGTAGGCTCCAGTGCTGGGTCACCTCAGGCCAAACAACTAACAGGGAGGGAACACAGCCCCACCCATCAGCAGACAAGTTTTACTGAGCAAGACCCAGTCCCTCTTAGATAGCCTCATCCACCAGAGGGCAGACAGCAGAAGCAAGAGCTACAATCTTGCAGCCTGCAGAACGAAAACCACAATCACAGAAAGTTAGACAAAATGAAAAAGCAGAGGATTATGTCTGAGATAAAACCTCAGGAAAACAACTAAATGAAGTGGAAACAGGCAACCCTCCAGAAAAAGAATTCAGAATAATGATAGTGAAGATGATCCAGGATCTCGGAAAAAGAATGGAGGCAAAGATTGAGAAGATGCAAGAAATGTTTAACAAAGACCTAGAAGAACTAAAAAACAGATGAACAATACAATAACTGAAATGAAAAATACACTAGAAGGAATAATAGAATAACTGAGGCGGAAGAATGGATAAGTGACCTGGAAGACAGAATGGTGGAAATCACTGCCTTGGAACAGAATAGAGTCAGAAAACTGGAATGGTGTCCTGGTATGATCTTGAGCAAGTTACCTAACCTCTTACACCTAAAATTAATACAGTAATAATATTTACCACTTATTGAGAGGATGAAATAAGCTAATATAAATGAAGCATAAAATATTATGCCCCTTGAGCAAGATAAAACCAGTTAATGAAACAGTAGCCCAAATACAGTCATAATATATATAAGGATTTAACATGTTAATTGAAATAAAAGAAAAATCAATGTGGAAGAGGATTAACATTTTTATTTGTAAACAGCATTAAATATTATAAAATTTGTTAATCCTTAATTTATTACAAACTAATATAAATTGATCATGAAACCCCAGTAGAAAAAAATGTCAATGTACTGGAGTAAGTTAATATAATAGGTAATACTACTGACAAGTAATTGTATTTTTAAGGTGCTTAACTTAATAAGTATAAGGAAAATGCAAATTAAATACACATTTTTTTAAATTTTATATATCATTAATATTTTTAAATAGTAATGCTGATGGACACATACCAAAATAGGTATTCCTATCTATTCTCTTCTGATAGGAGTATAACTTAGTACAACATTTTCATTTAATAGAATGGAAATGTGTATTAAAAATGTTCATATGCTTTGATCAAGTCATTTCAGTTCTAGGGATCTCCTAAAGGAAGTCATCAGAAATTAAGCAAAGATTTATGCACAAAGATGCTGATCATAACATTATTTACAGTAACCAAAAATTTTAGACAATCCAAGTATCTATAATATAAGAATGTAAAAATAAATTATGATAGATTTGTATTATGAAGTATTATATAGCTAGTAAGAATATTTACAAAGGATTTTTATAGAAAAATTCTTGTTAACTTTAAAAAAACTATAATGCTAAAGGGTATTACCTCAATTATATAAAAACAAAAATATATTAACATATATGTACATTTAAAGAGTTGAAAATACATGAAATGTGAAAAAGGATTATAGTATCTCTAGGTGGTAGAGTTACAAGTATGGCTTATTTTCTTCATGCTTTTCATTTTTTAAAATATACGTATATTACTTTTTTGGAAAATAGACTATTTTTAGAACAGTTTCAAGTTCACAGCAGAATTGAGAGGAATAGAAGAGATTTTCTGTGTACTCCTGCCCCTCGCACAGGCACAGCTTCCCCTGCTATCAACAGCTTGCTGCAGAGTTGTACGAATAGAAGAGCCTACGCTAACACATCATTATCACCCAGAGTCCATAGTTTACATTAGCATTCACTCTTGGTGATGTACAGTCTATGTGTCTGGACACACATACGACATGTATCCACCATTACGGTTTCATACAGAGTAATTTCATTGTCCTAAAAATCCTTTGTGCTCCACTTATACATCCTCCCCCTACCCCAACCTTTTCCACAATCGTACAATATGTAGCCTTTTCAGATTGGCTTCTTTCACTTAGTAATATGCATTTAAGTTTCCTCTATGTCTTTTTATGGCTTGCTAGCTCATTTCCTTTAGTGCTGAATAATATTCCATCATCTGGATGTACCACAGTTTATCCATTGACCTAATGAAGACATCTTGGTTGCTTCCAAGTTTTGACAGTTACGAGTAAAGTTTATTATAAACGTCTGTGTGTGCAGGTCTTTGTATGAACATAAATTTTCAGCTTTTGGGGGTAAATGCCAAGGAGGAGGATGTTTGTTATAGTAATAGTACATTTAGTTCTGTAAGAAACTGCCAAACTGTCTTCCAAAGTGACTGTTTTGCATTCTCACCAGCAATGAATCCAAGTTCCTGTTACTCTACATCCTCGTCAGCATTTGGTGTTGTCAGTGCTCTGGATTTTGGCCATTCTAATTGGTGTGTACTTTTTGAAAGTCAAAAACCAAAACAGAAATTTCAGTTAAAGAAAAATAAAATAAAGTTCTTTCATTTTGTATAGTTGGCCAGCTATAGTCCCTCTCCATCTTCTCCATACCCTACCACCGTTGGACCAGTGGAGAACAGTGGATTGAGGTCTCGCTACCGTTCTTCACCCACCATCTACAACTCCCCTACTGACAAAGAAGACTACATGACAGACCTACGAACCTTGGATACTTTTCTTAGAAGTGAAGAAGAGAAACAGCATAGAGTTAAGCTGGGTACATATATATTTTATTTAGATCTAATGTACATATTTTTGTGTCATTTTACGTTATCTTCAACCTATTATTTTTGTTACTTTGATCCCATACATAAATGTTTAAGTCCTTTAGTAATACACCTTGTGTAGCTTAGGAGAGAAATATATTTTGTTTTTGTATTTTGTTCAGTTAGAAGAATTAAGTTCACCAAAATTTAAGATGTAAAATATAGCTGAGCTAACAGAAATATTGAACCTTTTGTCTACATTACGATTGAAAGCTTTTTCATATAATGTAAGTTATTATTTGTTTAAAAGTTGAGGTCATAAAACTGTTTTTGATGCGGTCCGCAGCAGAGCTTAGTGAAGTGATAGTTGTCTCCTTTCAGGTATTCCTTGGGAAGGTTGGTGTGGCAGGGAGGCTGGAGAGAGCATGGATTTACTCCAGAAGTGCTGTTGTTTTCAGAACATTTTTTAACTTTTCTCTAGTTTGCCTTGGGAAACAGTGTTAGCAAATCTTAATCTATTTGGGGTGGATTTGATTATTACAAAGTCTATTATTGAAACCAAGTTAGGCTATTGAGCCGAGTAATGATTTTTCCCCCTGAGGAACTTTCACAGAAAGCACATAGGTGCTAAAGCATGGCCACAGTGAGGAAGCCAGTTATTGGACCATGGCTCTTGGTGTCACTTGAAATCTCTCTATTGATTTTTAATTTAATTTTGCCTGAAAGTGCCACAAATGTCAAAGAAACAATATTATCTTGTTATTTGTTGATACATGCTTTTTCTTCTTTTTAAATTTTGAAATATTTCAAGGATACTGAAAATTATAGTGGAATACAAAGAATCCTATGTACCCTCTACATATTTTTGTCATATCCAGGTATTTTCTGACTTCCATTTTTATTTCTTCATTGACATGTAGGAGTTATTTAGAAATATTGTTTAGAAGTATTATTGGTGATTGGTGTTGCTTTTAATTTCCAAATATGTGAAATGAAAGGCTTTGTTATCTGTTTTTTCCTAAGTTAATTGTACTCTGGCTAGAGATTTTGATCTGTACCCTATTAATATTTTTATATTTTTTGAGACTTGTATTTAGGCCTGCTATTTATGACCACTTTTTATGAGTGGTTCTTGGTATATTGAAAAGAATGCATAGACTCTAAATATTGGGCTTCATGTTTGCTCATTGAGTCAAGCTTCATGATGGTGTTATTTTTAAAATTTATTTATTTATGGCTGTGTTTGGTCTTCGTTGCTGCATGCAGGCTTTCTCTAGTTGTGGTGAGCGGGGGCTATTCTTCGTTGGTGTGCAGGATTCTCATTGTGGTGGCTTCTCTTGTTGCGGAGCACAGGCTCTAGGCACGCGGGCTCAGTCATTGTGGCGCACGGGCTTAGTTGCTCCGCGGCATGTGGGATCTTCCCAGACCAGGGGTCGAACCCGTGTCCCCTGCATTGGCAGGTGGATTCTTAACCACTGCGCCACCAGAGAAGTCTTATTAATTTTTATCTGCTTGATTTATTAGTTACTAAGAAAGTGTGTTAAATGCTCCCACTGATTGTTTCCCATTAAATGTCTCCTCATAACTCTGTTAGATTTGCTAAATATACATGATATTATTATAAATGCGTGTAAATTCAGAATATCCTTCTAGTCAATTACTCCTTTTATCTTTATCTCTTAGGCTTTTTGCCTTCAAATCTATTTTGTCTGAAATTAACACAGCTATACTAGTTTTCTTTTGGTTAATATTTGCCTTGTATACCTATATCTGTCTGTATACTTTTAACCCTTCTGTACCCATAGGTTTTAGGTAATTAAGTATTTTTATTTAAGTATTTGTAAATAATTAATAGTTATTTTGTGGGGAACTACTTTGAGACTATAAATATTCTGTTCCTCATCAAATTTTCACTTAATAGTTTTAACACCCTTTTAATAATCTTTGCAAATTTAATTATTACTATGTTGGTTGTCATAGTGCCTTTCTAATTCCATCATTCCGTCATTATTTATCCCTTTTAAGTTTTTTAAACTTTTTCTGTGTGAGTGGTAAAATATACATAAGATTTACCATTTTAAAGTGTATCCTTTAGGGCTTCCCTGGTGGCGCAGTGGTTGAGAATCCGCCTGCCGATGCAGGGGATACGGGTTCGTGCCCCGGTCCGGGAAGATCCCACATGCCGCGGAGCGGCTGGGCCCGTGAGCCATGGCCGCTGAGCCTGCGCGTCCGGAGCCTGTGCCCCGCAATGGGAGAGGCCACAACAGTGAGAGGCCCGCGTACCACAAAAAAAAATAAAAAATAAAAAAATAAAGTGTATCCTTTAGTGATATTAAGTACATTCACTTCGTTGTCTTTTACATTTATTTGTTGGCATTCTACTATAAGATGGAGCTTTTTCTTCTCTCCAATTAGGTCATTTATTTTGATGGTTAGATATCAGATTTCACTAGTCTGTGTTCTTTTGACATGTCGGTGTCATTCTTTGAACACTGCCCCCACCCCATGCCACCCCCTGCCTCCCTCAAGATAATCCAGGCTCCTCTTACACTTTCCCTAGTAACTAACTCTGGAGTTAGTCTGTTTCTCCAAGGGGCCATGATTGCTGAGTGGAGAAAGATATTTAGAAATTAATGTCTGGGCACTGGATATGCCATGGTTAATCTAGGTCCACTGAGCAGACAGCTAGGAAATATATGTGGAAACACACACACACACACACACACACACACCCATTTGTATATTTCTCTGTCTATCCATCTACATATATTAAAAACCATGAGTTCCTATGATACCTCCAATTCCAGTCCAACTACACAGGGTTTGTTCTAGCCTCCTCTCTTTACATATTTATAGCTCCTTTCTCCAGCAGCGAGAAAACAGGCACTCACATATCCTCTCTCACACACACACTCTTGCTGAATGGCCACTTAATCACTAAGTATTTCACATGCATCTCCTAAGGGCAAGGACATTTTCCTTTCTAACTACAGTATGATTCTCATATTTAAGTTACTACTATTCTTCATACTTACATTTCCTCCAGTTGACCCAATAATGACCTTTGTAGCTATTTTTTCTGTTACTGATGGAGGATCCCGTCAAGGATCATGTATTGCATTTGTCAGGCTTCTTTTGTCTTCCTTAATCTAGAACACTTGTGAGTTTTTGTTTTTCTTTTTTGTCTTTTATGACATTTACATTTTGAAGATATTAGGCTAGTTTTGCAAATTTATATTTGTGTCATCATTTTCTCATTATTAGATTCAGTTTAAATATATTTTTGGCAAGAATACAACTTAGGTGGTGGTGTGTACCCTTCAATATATCACATCAGGGGACACATGATATCATTTTGTCCCTTTATTGGTAAAGTTAAATAGGATCACTTGGTCATAGTGATGGCCTGATTTCTTCGTAAGAGTTTTTCCCTTCCGTAATTAATAAACAATCTATAGTGTGATGCTTCTGAGACTTGTGACTATCCTGTTCCCCCAGCAGGCTTTCATCCAGTGGTTTTAGCATCCATTGATGATCCTGTCCAGAGTGAGTTAATACAGTAGTGGTTGCAAAATGGAGACTTTCTAATACTTTCATTTCTTCTACATTTAGTGGTTTGGCATTCTATAAAGAAGAGCTTTCTGTTTTACTCCTCATCCCACAGTTTGTTTGTTTTAGCCAGTTTGGACTGATAATTCTTTCTTCAGCAGTGTCTGAACTGCTGTTTAACTGACTCATTGAGCTCTTTGTCTTTTTTTTTTTTCTTTTTTCAGTTTTCAAAGTTTCATTTGGTTCTCTTTCAGATATGCCTGATTTAGAGTATCTTGTTTTGTTCTTATGTTTTCAATTCTTTTTCCTATCTCAGTCACTTTAAACATGCTCTTTAAAAGTCTCTGTCCAGTAGTTCAATTATCTAAAGTTCTTGGAGATTATATGCTAACATTTTTTTCTTGTTGACTCATTTGCTTGGAGGCATGTTTCCCTGTGATTTGTGTAATTTTTGTTTGTTTTTGGTAAGCTCATCTTCAGTAGAGTTTTATCTGTGCTTTTCCTGTCCTAGGCAGGCTGAATGGAAGCGCTGTTTCCTGCTAGCAGTTTTATATTTGCCTCTACCGGGTGCCTAAGGAACATCATTGACCTTGAACTAACTTAAGTAATTTTGGGGCTTGGAGGTTCCTGGACCTCGCAGGGAGTGAGTGTAAACGGGCACTGTAAACCCATGTGAAGATAGATCTGTAATTTTTAAATCTCTGGGGGTTTCTTTTTAAACAGCCTAAGAGAGACAAGCTTCCTTGTTGTTTCCTGGTGTCGGTAGACAGATGTTTTTTCCTTATCCACTGAGAATGTGGCCCTTTGAGGTTCCTGGCTCTATGCGGGGTGCAGGGAATAGAGACAGGAAGAAGGTCTCAGTCCAGATGTCTACCTCTTCTGGACCTGTATCCACATTTCCAGTTCCCAGGCACTGAAATCCAAGCTGATAGGTTTCCCAAAGCCTACAAAATGCTCCAGAGCAGCCACGGCATCAGCTCACATGCAGGCCACTGGCCACTCTGATTTTCAATTCCCTCTTCATTTTTAGCCACTGACTCTTCTTCCTCTTACATTTTTGCAAGCTCCATTATTCATTTAAATTATATATTTCATTTGATAAGCATATATATATCTGGAGATGTTTCAGGTTACCTGATTTGTTATGTTGCCAGAATTCCAAATCTCTGTGTGCTTTGATTCTTTGGTCTTTGTGGTTCTCCAGCTGCAGGTTTTGTGCTATTTTGGTGGTGGTGGTCATTACAGAGAGGCCCTATTTTAAGTTTTCTCTCAGAAAGCTTGATTATCATTTTCAAACTTAATAGTCAAAGTAATTAATCAAAATAGGATAAACTGTGCTCTATCATGACCATGTCTCTGACCTTCCTTTTTTATTCCCTATTTATTAAATCATTTGTGCTTGTTTAAAACTTCTTTTCTTGACATTAATTCATTCCTCTAAGTCAGTGTTACCAGAAGTCCTACTTGAAATTTTTTTACCCCAAGTGTGATATTTCTTTATTATATGTAATTATTTATTTTCATGCCAGCATGAAACGTACTTTCACCAGTGCTACTAGCACAAAACTGGCTAACCTTCAAGGTTTTGATGCTGTGACTTGAAATACTGCCACATATCCCTTTCATGATTCCTCATCTTTTGTGCCTGTAAACATCACTAGAAAACCAGTTTTATTATTTTACAGTCATTCCTTTTAAAAATTCTGCTAAGATTAAAAAAAAACAAACTAGTTTGTATTTGTGACTTTTGTGTGAGGGTATGAAATATTAATTGATATTTTTGATATCAGGTAAACTCTGAAATAAACTCTTCATAAATATCATATAGTTGTCATTGAAAATTTGCTCTTTATTCAGGTACTGGGCTAGATGCTCAGGAAAAAAATACTCCCTGCCCTCAAAGAGCTCAAATTTTATTTGGAAAAAGAAACAGACCTTACTTAAAGTGTGATAAGTACTGTGGTAGGTTCCTCTGTAGTATTAAGTCCCTAAATGTGACTGTTTACATTTCCTAAAAGTAAATTTATAAATTTAGAAGTGTAATCAGCAGATGGTCTCTTAATACAAGGCAGGAATTTCTACAGACTATAAATAGAACACAGTGTAGTGCAGGGAAGAGTGAGTTTAGCTGCTAGCCAAAAGACTAGTTTATTAATAAGAGGCTGTAATTATCCCATTCAAAAAGAGCTTCCAAAAATTCAAGCAAGAACTCCTTAGCCTATTTATTTCCTGAAGAAATTTCTTTTGTTTCTCTCTGAATCATTTGAAAGCCTTAGAGAATGAAACAAGCTTAATTTTACAACAAAAATAAACAGACATTTTCAGCCACTTAGAGAGCATATGGCTCTTAAAGTGATACTGCTCAGAAAATGTTCTTTTTAATTTTTAGCACCAGCAGTCCATTTCTCTGAAGAAGAGAGAACGTTGGGAGCAGGGAGGAGAGGAGGCTTTGTCTTTGATTGCCATTGCCTAGGTTCCTGGGTACCCAGAGTTCATATACCAACTCCAGATATCAAAATTACTACAACACACTGATAATCTTTAAATTAATCATTGTAGGAAGTCCAGATTCTACTTCACCTTCCACCAGTCCTACTTTCTGGAACTACAGTCGTTCTGTGGGGGATTATGCACAAACTTTAAAGAAGTTTCAGTATCAGCTTGCCTGTAGGTCTCAGGCCCCATGTGCTAACAAAGATGAAGCTGATCTCAGTTCTAAACAAGCTGCAGAGGAGGTAAATGGAAAATAAAAATGACTTGATATTTATGATTTACAGATTGTTAGAAAGTCTTTTCTTCCTCTGGAACTTTTTTTTCTGTAACCTCCATTTCTACTGGCTAGAAACATAAATCTGGCACACATTAAATGGTAGAAAGACTCCTTAAGTTTGTGTACCCAAAACTGAATTACATTGTACGTTTTACTCTTTATGACACATAGTTAACATTACTTTCCTGCCTAAAACATTTTTCTGCACTCATTTATATTAAAAAGGTATCTCAAGTATCTACTTGTACTTAACATATACAAGACTCTTGCTCTTGAAATACATTTAGACTAGAACATTTGATATTCTGTAACTTCATCAGTTTAAAAGCAAATAAAGAATTTGAATTTTGTTCTTAAAAGCAAGAAGAATGTTCTTCAAACATATCAATGTAAGGAATTTTAAATATATATGTGTGCATGAATAGCAACTACAGCATATTAATTAGATCAGTATTGATGTTCATGAAGTGTTTTCCAAAGTATTCCAAATATTTCTGAGGTTGGGGGAAGGAATGATTGATAACTGGCATTTTATTTGATTGTTCATTTTAAACATTTTTAATAGGTCTGGGCAAGAGTGACTATGAATAGACAACTTCTTGATCATATGGATTCATGGACAGCCAAGTTCAGAAATGTAAGTTCTGACATTACTCTTTGGACAATATTAGTGCCTCTTAATGTACAAAGTATGTTGTTAGAATATCAATTACAGATGTTAATTATTAGAATATCAGAATTAAGTATTATTAAAAGTGCAGTATGTGTGGCACATATATAAGAATAAACATGACGTTTACCATATGGTGTCCGTATTCTTGGGATTTTTTTTTCCCCTCCATATTTAGCAAATCAGTGTATTTTGAGTGGATAAAGGAACAGTGTATTTAGTTGCTAAGATTTTCCCTTTCCCAACATCTCAATTTTACTTTTCAAATAGCTTTCCTGTCAGAACCTGTTATGTGTCTAGAAATGTGAGGGAAGCAAAAATGAGGTCCTTAACGTCAGAAAACTTCAGAGTTAGAGAACATAACATATGCTTGAAGCTACTTCAGAGTATATCAATTTCTTCGATTTTTCTAAAGAAGAACCTTCTAATCTTTGGCCTAGAGGTTGGCAAGGCCAGCTCTTGCATATACAGAGTGAGTTAGTTCCCTGGTTTCAACCCTGCCTCTTTCTGTCGTTCCCTGTAGTACCTGTTTGTCCCGGTTCTGGAGGGCAAATTGGCCCCTCCTCCACTGCAGGAAGCCCCTCCACTTAGATTCTGTAGAGGCTCCCGCTTCTTCCACTGTTTGATCCTTCAACACTCGTCCACCCACTCTATAGCTTCTAGAAATATGTTGAAATCACTTGTTCTCCTTTTTTATTCTTTTACTATAATTTAAATAGGGTATCAAGAGGGAGTGGTGAAAATAGTAGCCTCCTTTCTTGAACCAGAAGCCTGATTGGCTTTTTTGCATAAGAATTCCAGAGCCAGCCCTAGAACTACTCAATCAGGTTTTCTAGGAATGAGGCCTAGATCTCTCTCCTGGACCTAGTAGATAATTTTGTTGCAGCCTAGGAGTGGCTGGCAAGTAGGATACACTTAATAAATGCTGGAAGAATGAACAAGTGAAATGATGTCCTAGAACTGTACTTCTTTAAATTTCCACTCATAGGCTTATCTAAAAATGTTAATATATTTATAAAGTCTTGGTCAGAAGTATTAGCTTAGAAGAAATACAAACACAATCCTTTATCTGAATTCCTTAGGCTACAATGTTCTGAAATTTAGGGTTTTTTGTAGTTTTTTTTAAAAAGCAGTATATGCATATACCATATATTTTGTAGTACACTAGCAGGGTCTTGTTAGTACTCAATAGTCAACCACATTAATGTTTCTGCAGCAAAGCATATGAACTGTCACACTAGGTAGGATAAAGTCTAAAAATAGCTTCACAGGAATTCAGTTCAGGTCTTGCCAGTATATCAAGTTTTCTTGCTAAATAGATTATAAAAACACTTCATTTTCAGAGGCTTTTTAAATCAAAAATTTTATAATGAATTGTATAGACTTGTATTTGATCTGAAGCTTGTTTTCATCCTTCTGCTTTATGGTTAAACAAAAGTGTGGAAACAAATGATGGTTGAAGTTGCTGTGAACAAACACAAAACACATAACATACAAACTAGATGGGGTATTTCCTTGGACCGTCTTTTCACATCCCAGAATGAGTTTGATACCAGCCATGCAAAGTGGAATTTGAAATTCCTAGTCCTAAAGTGAATATTGTAATATTCACAAACTAGTTTCAAATACAGTAAAATCTGTTTTCCACATGGTTAGGGGATTGAGTGAGCCTGCTGAGAGCTAATCAGTTATGTTAGTTTTAAAAACTATTCTACTAACCACAAACCAGTATAAATGCTACACGTGTAAATGTGTGAATAATTACCCTAGAAATGTAAACTGAAGATGATCCTTCTAGCTAAGTATAATGATCCTAGAAAGAATTTAAGAAAAACTTAACATGTAACTGAAAGTTTTATATCTTCAAAAAAAAGGCATATGTGATTTAAGAATGTAACTTAGTCAAGTTATACTCCATTAGCAGATTTACTTATCTCTCTCTAGACTTCATGTAGCTGCTACTTCCATTCTCTTTCACTATACTCTATTAATATTCAAGTACAAGACAGCAAAAATAGTTTCATGAAAATAATTATTTGAGAAATGCTTTAAAATTGTGTGTGTAAAATCATTACCTCATTTCTTCCTAGTGGATCAATGAGACAATATTAGTGCCACTTGTACAAGAGATTGAGTCTGTCAGCACACAAATGAGGCGAATGGGTTGTCCAGAGCTGCAAATAGGAGGTATGTGAAAATAGAGCCCAGCGTTTGAGTTCCTTCAGTGAATCTGCCAAGTGGAAAATTTCTTCTTGTAATGGGCTATTTAACAACACATTTTGTTATCTTGAGGTGAAGAAAAAAACTAAATGTCTATAATATCACTTTTTAAAAAATATAACAGTTTTGGGCTTCCCTGGTGGCGCAGTGGTTGAGAGTCTGCCTGCCAATGCAGGAGACACGGGTTCGTGCCCCAGTTTGGGAAGATCCCACATGCCGTGGAGTGACTGGGCCCGTGAGCCATGGCCGCTGAGCCCGTGCGTCTGGAGCCTGTGCTCCGCTATGGGAGAGGCCACAGCAGTGAGAGGCCCGCATACCACAAAAAAATAAATAAATAAAAATTTTAAAATAACAGTTTTGTTGAGATATATGCAGTTCACCCATTTGTAGTCTACAATTCAAAGGTTTGGATTGTGCAAACCATCCCCACAGTCAAGTTTGAATAGTCATCACCCGAAAAGGAAACCCCATAGACCTGTTTCCCACCACCATCCATCCTCCAGCCCTAGGCAACTACCAGCCTACTTTCTATCTCTTTAGATAGGCCTGTTTTGGATATTTCATCTAAATGGGATCATACAATATGTTGTCCTTTGTGACTGGCTTCTCACTTAACAATGTTTTCAGGGTTCATCTATGTTGTAGTGTTTATCAGTACTTCATTTCTTTTTATTGCCAAATAATATCCCATTGTTTGGATCTACCACATTTTGTTTACCCGTTCATCATTTGATTGACATTTGGGTTGTTTTCACTTTTTTGGTTATTATGAATAATGCTGCTATGAACACATACGTACAAATGTTTGTGTTAATATATTTTAATTTCTCTTGGGTATTACCTAGAAGTGGAATTGCTAAGCCATATGGTAAATACATGTTTAACTTTTTGAGGAATTGCCAGACTTTTCTAAAGCAGCTGCACCATTTTACATCCCCACCTACAGTGTATAAGGGTTCCAGTTTCTCACATCCTTGCCAATACTTGTTATTATGTGTCTTTTTCAGTTATCCTAATGGATATGAAATGGTATCACATTGTGTTTTTAGTTTGCATTTCCCTGATGGCTAATGATGTTGAGCATCTTTTCATGTGCTGGTCCATTCATATATCTTCATAAGCGAAATATCTTTTCAGATCCTTCACCCAGTTTTTTTTCCCCTTTACCTATTTTTGAATTGGGTTACTTGTCTTTTTATTACTGAGTTGTAGGTGTTCTTTATATATTCAAGATACAAGTCTCTTTTTAGATATTAATTACAAATTGTACAAAGCATAAAAAATGTGTACAGTGCTAAAGTCCCCTTTTGTCAATATAAGAAAAATATATATTCTTATTTGCTAAAAATAAAATTGTTAAGGTTTTGTGTAATATAATTGGCCTAAAGTATATATATACTGTAACTTATTTAGTGTTAAATAATTAGATTTCAAAATAAATAAGGAATATTTTATTCAATCAGCTTTCTAGAGAATAAATTTCTCTTTGAAATATGTAAGGGCTTTGGATTGCACATTAACACTTTCCACTTGCTTTTGGGTATCTTTTAATCAGTCTTTATTCTCTGGAATAAGTATAGAGTTGTGCATCACTAAAGTACCCACGTGTTGAGTATCCAAATATTTTATATATAATGTATACAACACTCACATTAACCTTGAAAGCTAGCTTTTAGTGCCACATTTTATGGATCAGACTTCTAAGACTCAGAGAGGTTAAGTAACTTGCCCAGTGTCACAGAGCAGTGATTTGAGGCCAGAACTTTCTGACTCCAAAGTCAGAGGGTTACTTTCTTGGTAATGTTATTTGAACCTATGCTTATCCTTTTTGAACTTTTTTATAAGCTATAAAAATATGTATCTTTCACAACATTTTTACCAGTGTGATGTGCTTTTTCAAAAAGAATAACATTGTTTTATCACTATGAACACAACATGCATATGTTCATTGTAGAAAATTTGGAAAGTACAGAAATACATAAAGAATATTGCCCATGATTGCACTTTGGTAGATAACCACAATCAATCAGTTTTAAATCACAATCACTTATTCCTTTTGGAGAAAAATACTATGATACTATATACATCAATGGTAAGTTATGCCATAATTTAACAACATTAAAATGTGAAAAGTATATATTTAGGAGTTGAGCAAATAGTACATATGTATGTATATATTTTTAATTAAATTGGGGTTATACTGTTTTGTTACCTGCTTTTTTCCCTCCACTTTTTCTATTTTGTTAAATATTCTCCAGTACTATTTTTACGGCTAATTTGTATTTTTTATGTATGTAATATATTGTATCTAACTGATCTTTATTATTTAAAATTCAGAAGATTTTCCCTTTACTGTTATTAATAATGCTGTAAGTAAATGTCCTTTTACCTAAATATTTGTGTACATTTATAATTATTTCCTTAGGATAATTTCTTAGGAGTGAAGTTGTAAGTTCAATAGGTGTAAATATATTAAGGCTTTTAATGTACATAACCCTTCAAAAAGCTTATACCAATTTATATTCTAGCAATAATGTCACATA
Organism: Kogia breviceps; assembly: GCF_026419965.1. Classification (NCBI taxonomy): domain Eukaryota; kingdom Metazoa; phylum Chordata; class Mammalia; order Artiodactyla; family Physeteridae; genus Kogia; species Kogia breviceps. Next base: position 22,480,989 of record NC_081318.1, read on the forward strand.
TAAGAAAGCCTTTTTCCCAACATTGGGTATTACTAGTATGGTTGTACATTTTGAAACTTTCTGTTGGTTTATTCATTTCTTTGGATAGTTGTCTTTCATGAAGTGATGAGAGAAATCACTGTCATAAAAAGTTTTCACTTGTCACTGGCATAATGGGCAACTTTTAATTCAACCTGATTTTGAAAGCTGTCATGTGTCTTTTTATATATACCCCACAAAAATCTTCTGTGTATTAGTTGTTTATAGAGCTAACAAAATGGATTTGGCTGTTTTTGGAGTATGCGTGTGTTTGTGTAAATCTGGCCACCTTGCCAGAAATGATCAAGTAAATTGTAGGTAAAGTAGATAATGCAGATTGTTAAGATAAACTATCGTTGCTTTCCTTTATTCCTTCAACATCTATTGAAGGAAGAGCATTTGAAGTTTTTTCAAAGATCCACATGAGGAATAATCTGTTTTCTGTGTGTTTTAATTTTAACAGAGGCTAGTATTACTAGCTTGAAGCAGGCTGCTCTGGTCAAAGCTCCACTCATTCCAACTCTAAATACAATCGTGCAGTATCTAGACCTCACGCCGAATCAGGAATACTTGTTTGAAAGGATCAAAGGTAATTATTGATTTGAAGAGGGAAAAAAATGAGAGCTTTTTCACTAGTTTGAAATTTTATACAGGTAACGTGGGAAAAAAAATTTTTTTTAATTGTAAGTATCACTGGAGTATGATCTTATTTTATAAATATGTATTTAATTATGGCTTTATTAAGGCTTATACTTGAACAACTTTTGAGTTTTATATTCTATATGCTTAAAACTGGTCAAAATAATGTAGTTAGCCTTGAATACATTAATTACTAATTTTGTTGTAATTGGGAAACTTAAAAATTAGCTAAATGGGCTCACATGAATATTTCACTCATTTTCTATTCTTAATCTACCAAGAATGAATGCCACAATGACATTCTTTATAATTTCAGCTTGCTGATCCTATTTCTTTCGATTTTTGTAAGTCATATGTAATATGTTGCTTCTTTATATTTCTGTTATATTCTGATTATTTGGGGGAAATATGATCTTCTGAGGAGACTGACTTGAGACTCAGGAAATTTAGCCTCCCTGATACTCCCACATACTCTCTTTATGCCTCCCTACATTTATTTGGATAAACTGTAAAATGTTCTCATCACTAAAACAAGTTTTAGAAATAGTATTTCACTCTTTAGATTTATCATAAATCTTAATTTGAAAATGTAATGTTGCCCCTTCTCTATTCTAGGTTTGGACTGAGGTTTAGGAATAAACATTTATCATGACTTATTTATTTATGGCTGCATTGGGTCTTCTTTGCTGCGCGTGGGCTTTCTTTAGTTGTGGCAAGCGGGGGCTACTCTTTGTTGCTGTGTGCGGGCTTCTCATTGCAGTGGCTTCTCTTGTTGCGGAGCATGGGCTCTAGGCACAAGGACTTCAGTAATTGTGACACGCAGGCTCAGTAGTTGTGGCTCGCGGGCTCTGGCGCACAGGCTTAGTAGTTGTGGCACACGGGCTTAGTTGCTCCAAAGCATGTGGGATCTTCCTGGACCAGGGCTCAAACCTGTGTCCCCTGCATTGGCAGGTGGATTCTTAACCACTGCGCCACCAGGGAAGTCCCCATGGTGCTATTTAAATTAATCTTTTATATCTTGTATTTCTTTGTCTGCATGTTTTGATCAGGTTTTTAGATGTTATACTTTCCTTATTGTAACCCCTTAGCCTTTTTTTTCCTTCTTTCTTGTATTCTTAGCTTATTTTATTTTACCTTTGTTGCTACAGAACTTTCTCAAGGAGGCTGTATGAGCTCATTTCGATGGAATAGAGGTGGAGACTTCAAAGGCCGCAAGTGGGATACAGACCTGCCCACTGATTCTGCTGTAAGTCCCCAGTTTTATTTTGTTTTTTCAGTTTGACATTTTTGTTATTGGGTTTATTTTTCCATTGTAAAAATGAGTATTAAAAAGAACTTAGAGGGAATTCCCTGGCAGTCTAGTGGTTGGGACTCAGTGCTGGCTGTCACTGCCATGGGCCCATGTTCAATCCCCGGTCAGGGAACTAAGATCCTGCAAGCCACACAGTGAGGCCAAAAAAGAAAATAAATAAATAATGAATAAGTAAATAACAATGAAAACAAAATAAAATAAATAAAAAGAACTTAGAAACTAAGTAGAAATAAAAAAATTTTTGTACAAGCATCTTATCCCAACCACTGTTAATATTTTGGTATATTTTCTTTTTTTTTTTCTTTCTTAGATTGTGCTATTTTAAATGTTTTTATCAATACAGATATAATAATCCCATATGTAAAATTATGTCTCCTGCTTTTTTTCACTTTTCAGTGTTCTTATTTGTACTATTACACACTGTCATTTAACTGTTCTATTGGACCTAAAAGTTTGGGAAACATATAGTGGGGGAGGGATTTTTGTTTTTCTGCTTCCAGGAGTAACATAATGCATGTTTCTTTCTTATTTAGGATTATGATTTTAAGAAAGATTCCTAGAATTAGATTTATGAAATCAGAGTATAAAATTTTTGAGCATTTAAGAGTTTTTCAAAATTATGTTTGTTTTGTTTTTTATAGTGACTGTTATGTGTGAAAATGAAATTTTAAATGCTGATACTCAAATTCAGAATTGAATGTATGTGTATTTTATTTTGATTTTGCTGTTAATTACCTATATGGGTGTGAATGATCCACTTAACAGAAAACTAGGAGTGTCTTGCTCTAATCTTTTCATTTTATAGATTTCATCTTACAGATATAACCACTTGAAAGCATTTTTGCTAATTCTTTCTATGGGGAAAAACTTAAAAATTGGAGTCATTATAAACATGCTTTTAAAAGTGCCACATACTAGGGCTTCCCTGGTGGCACAGTGGTTGAGAGTCCGCCTGCTGATGTAGGGGACACGGGTTCATGCCCTAGTCCAGGAAGATCCCACATGCCGTGGAGCGGCTAGGCCCATGAGCCATAGCCATTGAGCCTGCGCGTCCGGAACCTGTGCTCCGCAACGGGAGAGGCCAGAACAGTGAGAGGCTCGTGTGCCGTAAAAAAAAAAAAAAAAGTACCACATACTTGATCGATTTTCATGCCAACTTTGAAAAATTGTTTCCTCGTCTTCAGATCATCATGCATGTGTTTTGCACCTACCTTGATTCCAGACTACCTCCACATCCTAAATACCCTGATGGAAAAACATTTACTTCTCAGCATTTTGTTCAGACACCAAATAAACCAGGTATAAACAACCTCTCCTAAAAGGATGAATTGAGCTTTTCACATGAAATACATCTAGTGGTTTGGTTTTTTTTTTTAATGTAGCATATTTCCTTTACAGATGTGACAAATGAGAATGTTTTTTGCATTTATCAGAGTGCTATCAACCCTCCCCATTATGAGCTAATCTACCAGCGTCATGTCTACAGTCTTCCAAAGGTATTTCTAAATGTAGCAGTTGCTATTACTAATGTCATGGATGACTTGCTTTGTTAATATTTTTAGAATTAGATTCTCTTGTTTATGGAATAGGTGAACTTTTTAAATTAGGGAAAAATTGCTAGTTTTATATCCCTTTTTTTTAAACTCTAAAAGTAATATGTGCTTAATTTGGAGAAGTATGAAGAAAAGGAAGAAAAGTTCATTATTCCATTATTTACAGGAAGCTCTTGTTAACATTTGGTATAATTTTTTTGGTAAATTTCCTTTTGGTCTTTCTCTGTACTTATTTATGGGTTGAAATCATATTATTTATATAGTTTTATATCCTTTTTTAAAATTAATGTTGTAACAATTTTCCATGCCTTTAAGAATCTTCGTTAAAACACATTTTAATGGCTATTTTAAAACTTCACAAGGGCTTCCCTGGTGGCGCAGTGGTTGAGAGTCCGCCTGCCGATGCAGGGGACACAGGTTCGTGCCCTGGTCCGGGAAGATCCCACGTGCCGCAGAGCGGCTGGGCCCGTGAGCCATGGCCACCGAGCCTGCGTGTTCGGAGCCCGTGCTCCGCAACGTGAGAGGCCCACATACGGCCAAAAAAAAACCACTTCACAATAAAATTATAACATAATTTATTTAACCACCCCACTACAGTTAGATATTTTGGATGTTTCTAAGTCTTCATTATCATAAATACCTTTATGTATATAGCTGTCTGCATTTGGGATAGATTTTTAGCCTGAAGTCCAAAAATGGAATTCTAGGTTATAGAGTATTTTCAAGGCTGTTAAAATATATTATCAAATTACTTTATAAAAAAGGTGATTGTACCAGTTTACACTTCTATCCAGGTATCTTACTTTTGATTACAAACATCAGTTCTGTTGATGACCTTTGCAGTTATTTTTGTTACCAGCATCTATACTAAGAAATTTTACATAGACTGTAATCATAAATTGTATCCTTCACTTCATCAGATACCCAGGAGAGAATATTTCTTTTCTTTTTTTTAAGTTTAATATTTCAACTTTGTAAGTGTAAATATTTTGGACCATTCAAGTTCCATGCAAATCCTTTTTTTTTTTTTTTTTAAGAAACACTGTCTTTAAAAATCATATATCCTAAGATTTTTTAGTAAAAACACTAAATCAGAATAAGCAGGTATAAGTTAATCAGTAAATTGAAAATCTAAATCAGGAGCTATTTCACAGACCAGAAATTACATATAATAGTTTGATTTTAGTGCTGGCAAAATGCTGCCTCATAGTCCCTTGTAGATAAAATAAATTTACATTTACTATATTACTTACACTGTTAACATATATCATAATGTATTTTGAAGTGTGATTAAAGGTTTTTTAATCCCAACACTGTTGTTTATGCTGTTAATTTTGGGCATAGAGTATTTTTTGTGTATAGGATACGGGGTACCAGCTTCAGAATAGCTCCCATCCAGACCTCCATAAATGCTGCTCCCCATATATGGGAACTTCCCAGTGTGTTTATTTCTGCTCATCTTTCAGGTCTCAACTTAAAAATTTCTCTCTCAGGGAGGCATTGCTTGCCTCACCACTCTGGGTTTAATGCATATGTTCCCATGGCACCCTACACCTCCTTCTTTCTCATAACATTCATCACACTTTATTGTAATTCTGAGTTTCCTGTCTGCCTTTCCTACTAGACCTTAAGCTTCTCAATTACATGGATCCTCTCTGTTTTATTCACCACAGTATTCCCACTTCCTAGCACAAAAGTGGGCACTTTGTTTAATGAATGAATGAATGAAAGGCTGAATTACATGGAATTCCGAGTTAGTAGAATATAAGTTGATAGGATCTGCATTTACCTATCAGGCTGAATGGTTTGGTTTGGTTAGGTTTAAATCTTGCTGTATTTTTTGTCTTTGTTCCAGGGCCGAAATAATATGTTTCATACATTGTTAATGTTCCTCTACATCATAAAGACCAAAGAGTCAGGAATGCTTGGGTAAGTACTTATGCTTTAAAAATACAAGTACTTAACTTATATACTGTTTTTGTTATGTTCAGATTCTGCAGAAGGCAGCAGCATATACTGAAGATTTGTGGACTGAACAGTAAGAGATATGGCTTCTAGTACTAGCTCAGCCCTGTCACTAACCAGCTCTGCCATCTTGAGCAAGTCCATTACAGTAATTCCTTGGAACCTCCATTTCCCCATTGATAAATAGGCAATTTGACCACATCATTGGCTTTACAGCTGTGTCCACCAGAGGAACAACCCTGATATATCAGGCTCTTGCCACTTTAAAATTTAAAAACAAAAACCAAAACAAAACTGGAGTCCTATTTATTCAAGCTATCCCATTTCAGACACAAAGCCTTCTGCAAAATGTTTACACTTTCAGAGAGACTAAGTCAGTACCGGTTCCATAATATTGTTAATTGGGATGGAAAAATGGTCAGTTGAAATTGTTTACTTTGTTTATTCTAAATACTTAGTAATGAAGCTCACATACTGTTACAGTAAACTCAAAATTGCTGTCTTGTTATTTAGATGATTTGAAATTTTAGTCCTTCAAATAATATTTGAAGTAAATGGACCTCAGCTAATGCTGGGTAAATCTGGTAATGCAAGGACTGGAAGTCTGAAAATCTAGGTTCTGGGTCCATCTCTGCCTGTACTGAGTAACCTGAGGTTAAAAAAATGTAAAGGGAAGGGCTGAATAGAAAACATCAGGGGTCTGTTCCAGTTTGGTTATGCATGCTTTTCAGTTTTATAGGTGTCCTGTTTTACACAGGTTCTGGAACTGCACTGTCCAATACAGCAGCCGCAAGCCACATGTGGCATTGAGCATTTGAAACATGATTAGTCCAAATTTAGATGGGCTATCAGTGTAAACTACATAGACTAGAATTTGAAGACCTAGTACCAAAAAAGAAAAAGTAAAATATCTCTAATAATTTTGTATATTGATGACATGTTGAAATAATGCATTGGATATACTGAGTTAAAGAATATTTATGCTACCATGGCTCTTTTTTATTTTTTTAATTACAAAAATAATGCATGCTTAATATAGAAATATTTAAACAATATAGCAGTATATAAACTAGACATTGAAAACTCCCCTCTGATCAACTCTGTCTTCTGATCAGCTCTCCCTCGAGGTATCCAGTGTGTTAACAGTTTCAGGTGTACATTTTCAGACTACTTTCTGGGGAAAGTTGATTTTGTTTTTAGTTTTCATTTTGTTTAAAAATATATTGTACCTGGGCTTCCCTGGTGGCGCAGTGGTTGAGAGTCCGCCTGCCGGTGCAGGGGACACAGGTTTGTGCCCCGGTCAGGGAAGATCCCACATGCCGCTGAGCGGCTGGGCCCGTGAGCCATGGCCGCTGAGCCTGCGCGTCCGGAGCCTGTGCTCTGCAACGGGAGAGGCCACAACAGTGAGAGGCCTGCGTACTGGGGGGGGAAAAAAAAAAAAAGAATTTTATATATATATATATATATATATATAGTACCCAAACATATTACTCTGTGATCTGCCTTTTAATCTTATGGTATATCTTGGATATTCTTCTATGTCAGTAAATACAGACTTTTTTCCTAAATTTTCTAGCAGTATTTAGATATACATGTTTTAGAAAGATGGAATGTGCTATATATTGTTTTGTAATTCTTAACAGTGTTTCTAGAAGACTATTTTGAAGTGAGGAATTAATTTAGAAGTATTTTAAATAAATAATGAATTTTTGGTTTTAATTGAAAATTTATCTTTTCTCAAAATCTAAATTGATACTTGATACATAAGTAATTTGTCATGATAGCATGAAGCTTGTGTTGAGTACCATATATAGTTCATCATATACATAAAAATGTAAAATCTTTACAAGTATTGGGTTGGCCAAAAAGTTCATTTGGGTTTTCTGAAACATCTTAGTGGGGCAGTAATTTACGCAGAGGCCCAAAAGAATGGGTACAATATTTAAAGTGCTTATCTTCTCTGAATGAGAAACTTACATGTGGAAAATGAAACATTTTAGACTAAAACTAATCTGTGTTTTATTTATTTGGGATTTTTTTTTAACCAAGGGAAAAGTCTTTGAAATTAACTTTTAAAATATGATTAATCTTTTTAATACATTTTGGAACAATCAGATGTTAAAAATTGCTCTCCTATACCTTAAAGGAAGGAAATTTCCTTTGCTTAAAGGAAATAAGCAAGTGGCTCAAATATAGACTATTTGGAATCATGCCCATAACACAGCAGTTTGATACAAATCCATTATCAGTTCATTGCCACATATTTGTGCGGTAGTGGAATGAGATGAATATTTTTACCTCCAAAAGGGAAAAAAAATCTAGACAGAATTGACTGCACAGTAATTTAAGTGTCCTGTTTAGCAAAAGACACCATAAATAAAGTTTAAAACTAAATGACAAACTGAGACAAAGCATTATAATTTCAACATTTAGAGCAAAGCCAAGTTAATATCCATCATGTATAAGGAGCATATATGTTAATTAGAAAAGAAAAATGTAGAAAATGGTCAAAGACACGAGAGACTTTCATAGAAGAGTGTCATGTAAATGGTTAATGAACATGAAAAGATGCTTAGTCTCATACAGTCAAGCCAAAATTAAAACAATTTTTTCTATCAAATTGAAGTTTATCATTTGCAGTGTTGGTGAGGGTATGGAGAAATGGGAATACACAGTTGATGAAATGACCTTTTTTGAACAGGTAAAATTCTCTAAGAGGCCTAGCATCTCTTAACTCCTCAATTTTTAAACATTTAATTGACACTTTTACTTAAATCCTACTTGCTAAAATTGTCTGTTTAACTCTATCTGTTGTAATAATTCTTGAGGCCCACTGAAAAATTAATTTTCAACACTCCATAAGTCCATTTATTCTAAATTTGGGTTTTAAGCACAGTTAAGAAAGTAATTACTGTTTCTAGAATTCACCTGATAAACCATGTGTAACATAACTTATTTCAGAAAAGCACTAAATGTTAATTAAACATGTCTCCCTTGTAAAGACTCCTATTTTAGTTATTTGAAAAAAGACCTTAAATGCTGGGCAATCAATTCCACTAAAACTATTTTTTTCTCTTTATAGGAGAGTTAATCTTGGTCTATCCGGTGTGAATATTTTGTGGATTTTTGGCGAGTAGTGGGTCATTTAATTCCAAACTTTTGGACTTTATTTGACTGAATCAGAAGTTGATATTTGACTGAATCAGAAGTTGAATCTAAGTATCTCTGCGTCACTGCCTCTTCTGAAATAAGATATATATATGTATGTTACAGACTCTTTAGATTTAACAAAAAATTAGCTATTATGAAACTCCTTTGTAAAAGTATGCCCTATATCTTCTACACCAAGAAACATTACTTTATCATTTCAGAAAAAAACTGCAACCCTTCAGATTTATGTTGGCCAAAACAGTGCAGTTCCCCCTTAATTGAGTCCTTATTCACTGTAAACCCCCAAATAAGAATCATCTGCCTGATTCCTCCCCACAAAAATTGTTTTTTCAGTTGAGTTATTTAGTATAAATAATTTTTTTAGAAAAAGCAAATTGCTTATTTTTTTTAATGTTTGTATTACCCCAGTGTTCAACAAATTAGCCCAAGGCCCATATTTAAAGAAATGAGATAAACTTTTAAATAATAGTTCATGTGCATTTTAAAAATATTATTGGAGGGCTTCCCTGGTGGCACAGTGGTTGAGAGTCCGCCTGCCGATGCAGGGGACACAGGTTCGTGCCCTGGTCTGGGAGGATCCCACATGCTGCGGAGCGGCTGGCCATGGCCGCTGAGCCTGTGCGTCTGGAGCCTGTGCTTCGCAACGGGAGAGACCACAGCAGTGAGAAGCCCATGTACCGCAAAAAAATAAAAAATAAAAATATTATTGGAAGAGGTTTGACGGTATTCATGTTTAAAAAGTCAACTCTTGATGAAGTTCACAGTCTTGAACATGGTTTGAAAGATGCTGCCTGATCTTCCCTCTGCCCGCCTCGCCCCTGCCTCCACTGCAGTCTTGCCTTGCCCCTCTCCTTCCGTGCCCCAGCCACACTGGCCCTCTCTCAGCTCTCATCCCAGGGCCTCTGTGCACTCCCGCCGCCTGAGACACTCCGGCCCCACTCTTGGTCTAGCCAACCTTCCTCAGCACCCTTCTAGGCTCTGCCTAAATGTTGCTTTCCCAAAGAAGCTCTCCCTCCCCCTACTCCTTCCATTCCCACCTCCCACAGATCCCCCGCTTCCTCTCTTGGTACCTTTCACCTTTGCTTCATATCACCGACCATGGTTTGAAATCACATAGGCATGTGCATTTCTTTATGTGTCTCTCTAAACCTGTGCTGTTCAATACAGCAGCTACCTGAGGCTGTTAAGAACTTGAAACACACCTAGTCCAAATTGCGATGTGCCATAAGTGTAAAATCACACCAGTTTCAAAGACTTGATAGGAATAAAAGACTGTAAACTAAAAAATAAACTATAAAAATAAGTCAACCCTTGGATTAAATTTAGTTGATAGAATTAAACTATTTAGGTCTTAGTTAAGAGGATGAAGACATCAAGAAAATAATTGCCTTGGTTTTAATAACTCAGTTTCACTGTTCCATAATATTAAGAGTTCCCTTAAGATCATATGATATCTTATCTGTTTAAATTTTTTAGACATGTTCAAAATATCTGGAGAGTAAGAAATAATCAAGTTTGTAAGTTTTGCTTGACTCTCCATCTTTATTTTCTTACATGTATATGTAGTATATATCTAAGGCTAGTTAGCAATTGCATGTATTTTCTGGGTTGACATGTTACTAGAGACTGCTTTACCTGGAAACAACTAAAACTAGTATTTTTCTCAATAACTCCGTGTCAGTATTACATATGCAGCTCATTTTGTATAATTTGTAAATCTTGTTCAGATGTCCAAAGGAAAGGAAGTTTCTATCTTTTAACTGCTTTTAATGTATGTTAAATGTTTGTTATGATAAAATACCAATTAAACGTGTTAAATATATGAACATGTAAAAATCGAAGTCTACTGTTTCAAAAGTTGGTGTGTCTACTTCACAGTTACAAAGAATAAAAAATGATGTGTCATTTCTTATATTAAAAATGTTTTTAAAGTTTATGTGTCAGAAATGCAATATATGGTAACTATTTCACGTAAAAAGACTAGGGGTACACATTAAAAAGAAAAGATATTTTGTTTGCATACTAAGGGTGGTGTGGGTTACTATACTCTGGGTAGCTTTCATTTATTAACTTGTCTTCACAAATGTTTGAGCCAGCATATACTTACTATATAGCTTTTATTAAAAATACTTTGATGAATTAGTTTGAATTCATACTTCAGGAAGACAGTGCACTGCAAACATGGTAAATTTTTGGTCCTTGTGTTAAAATGAGTAAATGTTTCTCACAAGTTTCTATTTTCTTTGCTTGACTCATCCTTGTGGGATCAAATCCACTAATCTAGATTATGTTTTCTCTATGAATATCAGCCTTTTCTTCAGCCAGATTTGTTTAGAGGCATGTTTATAATTTAGTTCCTACTATAACATAAAAATGCTGTGTTGCCTGACTTTCTCAAATATACACTTTAAACTGCTATTTTAGTGGTGAAGACGTGCAGCATGTAGGTGGCACTTCTAAACTCAGCTTTGTGATATAAATCCTTTGAATGCGGGCATTCCTCAAAGGTCATGCTTTGGTCCTCTGTCTCAGTGCTTTTGCTTTTCCTTAGAGATCTCACTCATTCTGTGACTCCATTTATCACCTCTGCATTTGATTCCCAAGTTTATCACCAACCATACTGTCTCTCCTGAGCTCCAGTGTTAAATTTCCTGTGACCTGTCAGACATTTCCACTTGGATACCGTGCACATTCTCCATGTGTGGAACTGAATTCACATCTGCTGAAACAGCTCCCTCTTCTAACATCCCTTTTTCTGTTCATTGTACTACCAGTCGCCCACACTCAAAAACTCTGCTGTCATCTTGACTCCTTGAGCTCCCTGGGTCCCCAATCCAATCAGGCAGCAATCTCATCCATTCTTCCTTAACAATGTCTCCTGCAGCTGTCCCTTTCCATTTCTGCTGCCACTATGCTCATTTACACCCTTATCGACTCACACAGGACTACTACAACAGCCTAATTAATCTCACAGCTTCCTAATTGTTGCCATGCTTCCAGATTTTCCAATTCATCCTGCACACTCTCTTCAAATTCATCTTCCTAAAACACTTGTTTGATCATTTCATTCTGATAAATTCCTTGGCCTGACATTTGAAACCCTTCACAATCTGGCCCCAAGCTAGCCTTATCCACCTGGATCCTTGGCTTCAGCCATTGTAGGCTGCTCCTTGCTGGGCTGTCTGCATGTATCTCCTGCCCATCCTGATCACTCCCTGGGGATGTCCCCTCCCCCTCTACAGTCTGCCCTTCCTTTGCTCTAATTAAACCTGCTATTATTTGGAGCTGATCCTGACCACTGCAGCTGGCAGTCATTTCTCCCCCAGGGTGATTAGATCTGTGCCCCTTTTCTGGCACTCAGCTGCCATATGAATGAATTCAGAAGTGATTTTTAGTCTCTAAGGATGGGTCCTCATAGCTTGTCTCATCCTCATGAAAGACCTGAGTTTTTTACTAGTCTGAGCTGTGCTGCTATTCAGGAAGACTTTGATGATGGCTAAAGCTACCTTTTGGGAAAGGCTTGAGTTCTCGTCAAAGGACACCTTTTGAGCAGCCAGGTGCACTGACTTTACTTTTGTGTCTAGGCCTAAGGAGGAGGAAACATTCCCAGACCTGAAGAGCTGCAGCAGGGACACTGCCTAAAACGTGTAGGCATTAGGAAAATACACAACCAATTCCCTGTACTCTTGGAGGTCCTTCCTTAGTGATCTGAGGGGAGGCCGTTAAACTTACCAGCAGCACCTTGTCCCAGATACTACAGGGTCCACCATGAGGGGCCAAGAGAGGGTAGCTGGCCCACCCATCCGTCCAGGTGTCTTCAGTGACAGCACTCCCCTGCTTGTAGGTAGGGCCAACAATACCTGAGGATAAGCAGCAGAGGGCTGGAATCTCTGGCAAGAAGACCTTGGGGAAGGATCCTTGGGGGGATGGGAGGGGCGGTAATCTGCCCACTTACAGTGAGAGGGGTTTGCACATCACCTGTGCTTCTTAGGCCCCAGTGACATTACCACATCTCACTGTGTATGCCAATGGCTTTGTGCTGAGCCTGCTGGATTGTTAGGCATTAGCTCTGAGCCACATCTCTAATTTGGCCCCTGAATGGTCATCAGTAATTCCATTTCCACACTGAATGAGGTGCACTGACCTGGGGGACAGGTTATGGATTCTACAGAGGGTGGCACCTCAGTCGGGGTTAGGGAGAAGAGTCCAATACAGCACGATGGGTATGAAGAACAGCCTCATGGGTGCCCAGAATTCTGTCCACCTAGGACAACAGTGACCCCAATGATATTCCCTAGCAAAGTCACATGCAAACAATCCCAGGTACTGCTGTGGGTGAAATGTAAAGCTATAACTAAATCCTTTCATGCCCCCGAAACGAATATTCCACAGTCAGTCTGGCTAGAGGAGCCACTGGCCTGAATGGGCTGAGACTTTGGAGGACTGAGCTCTGTCACTATTGGGGCAGGGCAATTAACTTTTTACACTGTGATTTCTGGGTATAAGAAAGATACCATTCATACCTCAGAGATCATTGAGAAGCTGAATGAAAATAATGGATGACAGTGCTTTTGGGTAAGGAAAAAATGGCTTTAAAAACTCTTTCAGAATAACATTAGGATAAAACTGGGAAATGGCCCTTTTTAGCATCATAAAGCAACTCTGTCATTCCTGGATCATGCTGAGATGTATACAGATCTTCATGCCTTGACACACTCATACCCACCCCAACTGTCCTAGCCTAGCTAGGACCTGCCTCTTGCTCCCTCTCTCCTTCCCCCACCCCAGACCTGGCCATTTCCCAATCAGGCACAGTACCGCCCTTGTATCTTGAAGGCTGGGCTTTCTGGTCTACCAAGAAAACACTGTCTCCTTCCTTTCCCATTTCTAAACTAGAAGGAAAAAAAAATAACAATCCTGAATCAGACTGCTTTCATGAACTTCATCCCATAGGAGAAAAGTCAGAAGGTGGTGATCGGCTCTGTTGGGGGCAAAACTTGTTTTTTCAGGAGCCACAGCCAGGCATGATTCTTCCTCAAACACATGGTACGTAGACTGGAATCAGGCAACTCTGTGATAGTTTTGGCCCAGAATACAGGCATTAGCTTACTGAGCTCCAACTCCAAAGAAAGGTCCCTTTTGTTCCTAATGGGGAGGGTATCATCCACTGGACAGCCTGAGGAGCAGACGAGTAGTCCTGCTAACTCGTGAAAGTGAGACTTGGCAGAATGAAGTCTGAACTAAAGCCATCAGCCCCAAAACCTGGTGGTGTGAAAAGGTGTTATATGGCTTCCATCTCAAGTTAGCTAACTACCCTTAAGAATAAATTCAGTACAATGCTCTGCTTCCAGTTAAATGTTCTGCATGCATTCTTTAAAGTTTTTTTAATGCCATCTTGAAAATTCCTGGAGTTAATTACCTTAAAGCAGTGGTTAGACTCCACTTAGACCAAGTGCCTTGGATAGAAGCTGGAGGCAAAGTCCATATCCTAGAATACAGTGTCTCTTAAATAAAACACAGATATTTCTTCTGTGTAGCCAGAGAAATGATCTTTCATTTAAACTACTGTATCTCTGAGTAAGTTACTACTTTCTCCCATCACAACTCTATTTCACCACACACACCCCTCTCCACTCAACCACCCTCAGGCTGGCTTGCCCTCCTAACCCTATCCTGGCAGGTATAATAGTAGGGCCATGCTACAACAAATACCCAAGGAAAACTGCAGGCCTCTCAGATGAACAGAACTCCTGTAAATGATGGAGCTTCTGTTAGACTGCGGCTGCCTTAAGGTCCTTGAGGGCAGGTACATGTTAGGTGTTCAGTAAATATTTGTTAAATTAATAATTGGGTTAAGTAGACAGAATTCACTTGAAAAGCAATCCTTTTCTTTTTCTGGACTGTAATTTTCAACGAGTGTGCTTTCCATGCTAAAGACCATGGAGAGGTCTCTGGCCAGTGAGTGGAAGTGTGGCAGAGAAGAGAAGAAGGAAGGAGCTGGCAACAGGCAGTGGATCTAAACTTGTAGAAGGAAAGGCCAGAGGGCCCACTCTACATTTCCATGCATTCCTCTTTGTTGGGCTGTATGAAAATTGATTCAATAGTAAAGAGTGTGTACATGGCTGGGGTAGAAACCCCATCTAGATACGTATCTGCCAGTAGTTTCTCGGTAGAATGCAAAATTGGAGGCATCTTGCAATCTCTCACAGCTAGAGCTGTATTGGGGATGGATGCAAGGTATGAGGGCTGGGAACACTCTGATCCAGTTATAGGATACCATTATCCTGTTCCCTAACACACCGTACAGTTTCCTCCAAGTTTACGTATAATTGAACTAGAGGATGTGTTTTCTGAGCTGCTTCTCTGAAATCTGCTTTCTCTGATGAGGAAACCAAGATAGCTTCAATCTACTACACGGTCAAAGTCTGTGCTTCCTGGCCAGGACAATGTATACCCTAGTTATGCACACTTTTAACAAATGTACAAATGCACAAGCATTTACCAAGTGCCAGCTAAGAACTGTGAACAAAAATGCAGTGATGTATTCCCTCAAGGAGCTTACAGTTGAGAAGCAGAGATGAGATTTTAAGACTTTGGGGTAAATGCCCACAAAGAGGCCACTCTCCAGGGCTCATGAGGTTGTGGTGAATCTGCCATAGTCCTCCACTGCTGATGGCAGTGCAGATTGGTACAACCCTTTCGGAACACAACATGGGACTGACTACGTGTGTGTCTCAGTCATTCCTGCTGCACAAGTTGCCCCCCAAACAATAATCATTTAGTATCTCTCTCCATGGGTCAGGAATTCAGGTAGGGTACAATGGGGATGGCTTCTCTCTGCTCCACAATGTGTGGGGCTGAATGACTGAATAATTTTAAGGCTGTTCATTCCCATGTCTAGTGGTTGATGCTGGCTATTGACTGGGGACCTAACTGGGAATGTGGGCAGAAGGCCCACATTTGGCCTCCACATGTGGCCTGGGCTTCCTCATAATATAGTGGCTGAATTCCAAGGGCAAGTATCTTGAGAAAGAGGGGGAGGTGGAGACAGAGCATATTACCTTTTATAACCTGGGCTTGAAAGTTCCATGTTTCTTCCACTGCATTCTGTTGATCAAGACAGCTACAAAGAATTGACCAGTTTCAAAGGGCGAGAACATAGACCCCACCTCTCAATGGAGGGATGTCCCACATCACAGCACGTGGGATGGGACATATATTGATGTGGCCATTTTTGAAAAATACAATCTGCCACAATGTGCAAAGCCCACCAAAATGTTCATTTTATATTAAAATATTAAAATTTTATATAAAATATTAATGCACTTTTAATATTCTTTGGCTAGGAAAATATTCATCAGGAAAAACATTATGTCTAAGGATGTTCAGTATGTGCATTTGTTCATTTATGTATCCATCCATCCAATAAATATTGACTGAAGTGTTTGCTAGGTGCTAGGAATACAGAGAAGGCTTAAGATATCCTTTTTTCTCTCAAATAACTTCTAGTCTATAATAGCTAGACTATAACAAAATCCATCAAGTGTTCAGTGATAGATGGTCTAATAAATTATATTACATCAACTCTGTGAGATACACCCTTGAATGAGACACTTATAGACTTATTTTGACCTCTTTTAAAAACTCCTACAACTTTGAAAGATGGGGGAAATGTTGGGTGGAAGTAAAAACAAATCAAACTTGTATGTCTACTATGATTACAGTTATGTAAAAATATGCATGAAGATCGCCAAAGATCGCTAAAAAAACTATCAAATGTGAACTCACTTGTTGAAATAGGAATATGGATTGTTTTTTCCATTTCCAACTCTTTTCTCAATGCTGTATTCCTTTTGCAGTTGAAAAGGTCCAGAAAGAAAAGTGATGCAAATAGGATTTTATAGGTTAAAGGATAGAAAGTTCTGCTGAGACGTAGAGAATGGACTTGAGGACACGGGGAGGGGGAAGGGTAAGCTGGGACAAAGTGAGAGTGGTGTGGACTTATACATAAATGTAAAATAGACAGCCAAATGTAAAATAGATAGCTAGTAGGAAGCAGCCGCATAGCACAGGGAGATCAGCTCGGTGCTTTGTGACCACCTAGAGGGGAGGGATAGGGAGGGTGGGAGGGGGACACAAGAGGGAGGAGATATGGGGATATATGTATATGTATAGCTGATTCACTTTGTTATAAAGCAGAAACTAACACACCACTGTAGAGCAATTACACTCCAATAAAGATGTTAAAAAAAAAACAATTAAACAAAAACTCTGCTGAGCAAGAAGCTGAGGAGACTTCATGGGAGAGGTGGTAATCAAATTTCAGTAGGAGGGGAAGCAGCAGGAATCAAGACATGAAGACAGAAGAGGAAGAGCTGTCTTTGGAAAACTGCAAAGAGTCCAAACCAAGATGTATTTAGAAGAGCATGGGAAGATGGGACCAGAAGGAAAGGTGGACCTTAGTTACTGGGCTAAGGATCGCAGACTTTATTTGTAGAGACTCTGAAGCTTTTTGAGCAGAGGAAGTCAAAGCAGTGCTTAAGGAAGATGACCAACCACAGTCCTGAAAATGGACAGAAAATGGAGCAGCTGCAGGCACAGAGACCTGTGAGAAGGCTGCTGCAGTAATCCAGGGCCTGGACTCCAGAGGTGGCAGAAAAGACTGGAGAGTATTTGTAGAAGAAAAATGGTCATAACTTGGTAATTTGGTGCACACGACTCCAATGTTTCAGTTTAGGTCATTATGATATGAAGATAGTGGCAGTAACAGAAATATAGGAAGAGAAACTGGTTTTGAGCAGAGATAAATTTTAAACACGTTAGGTTTGAGCTGCTGTTGGGACATCCAGATGGAGATGACAACAGATAGTTGGAAATAAAAGTCTGAATCGTAAGAGATCCCCACTTTTGGCAAAACAATTAGACTGTATCCCTCTCCCCTGAATGTTCTTCCCCCAGCTATCTGTAACAGGTCCTACCTGTCTTCACCAAGCTCTCTGCTCAAACATCACCTCCTCGGACCCTTTCATGCTACCCTTAAAATGGGATGCTAGCCTCATCTTCCTGTTTGAAGAACTAAACATTAAAGGGTACCTATGTGTCAATTCACTCTTAAATACATCTCTACTGTGAAATGATAACTAATAGCATATGTTTTTCTGACTCCATCAGATCCTAGTCTAAAGGTTTAAAACTCTTCTGCTATGTTTTAGATCAAAAATACAATTCAGAAGAAAGAGCACACACCAGTGGGGTGGTGGCAGACACTTCCAGGTACATCCCACTGGCCAGCAATTAATCACAAGGACACATCTAGCTGCAAAGGAACCTGGGAAAAGTTGTTTTTTGGGCCATGGCCAGCTAATAACCCTAGTACTACAGAAGAAACAAAGAATGGATATTAGGCAACAACAGTAGTATTTCCCTGCAGGAGATGTCTGAATCAATCCGCAGAGCCCTGGATGTGCTTGACTCCAAGAACAGTAACTGTGCATATAGAACTCCTAGTCCCCTTGAACAATTTAACTTTCGCCAAGTGCTTCCATAATTGGCTCACCTTCTCTCCCTTCCCCAGGCACTGAAAATGAGGAAATGTTCAACATTTCTGTATTCCAGATGCCAAAATGCTATAGAGCAAAACACTGCAGACACGTCCATGCTGCTTCTCCTTGACCAACATCCTAAGTACCTGCGGCTGGCACCAGCTTCACATCTGCAGGACCCAGTGCAAAATGAAGGTGTGGGGCCCCTGTGCAAAAATTATCAAGACTTTTAAGGCAGCCACAGCAGAGCATTAAACCCAACACAGGGCCCTTCTAAGCGTGGGGTTCGGTATGACTACCCAGCTCACAGGCCTGGGAAGCCGTTTCTGTATTTAGCCTTTAAAAAAAAAAAAAAGAAAGAAAGAAGCTGTTACATATCGTGAAACCTACAGGCAAGTAATGTTGGCTTTTCAGTCTGCTTCAGCTTTTAGGTGTGATCTTTTTTTTCCTCGTCAGGGCTCAGAAAACATAGAAGTGGTCTTCGGGATCAAAGAGCTGGACTGTCTCATTTTACAGAAGACCCGGAAGCCCAGAGTGGGCCTGTGAGTGCCCAGGGTCTGGCTTGGCGCTGGTACCAAAGCCCACTCTAGAAGTCTGGCCTCTGCACTGTGCCCCCTGTGAGCCCTGGCTGCACTGCAGGAGGGGGTCATTTTCCCCATCAGACAGGTTCTGTGATGTCAGGTCACAGGCATCCCGGACAGTCTTAGGACCTCCCACTGCTTACTCTGTCTAGACTCTTTTTCGGGCCTCTAGTCAAAGACAAGACAAAACCAGAAGTCACCCTGTTCTTGGCTCCCTTTAAGGGAGGTGCCACTGGTCACGGAAAGGCTGAGTGGTGGCCTGAGAAGGAAGAGCTTGGCCACTGCGCTCTGATGCTCCCTCGTCCAACGCCTCCAGGCTAAGGGTCTGTGCCCCTCTGTGTGGAGGTGGGCAGAGGAGTTACAGGATGGGTGCTGGACACAGCCTGCCTGCCAGGTGCCTGAGGCTCACCATGAGGGACACTTACCGGAGTGAGGGATGGGCACACAGTCATCCTGGCAGAGGTTGGCGCAGGAGGCAGCAGGCTGGGGAGTGCGGTGTGGGGACTGCACGGAGCAGGGGCAGCGTCAAGGACAGGTGAATGCGTCACCTGGAGCAGGCAGGCGAGGTGTCAAACGGGCATGCTTTTCCCCAGGGGAGGGAAGGCTGTGTGAGATGCGAGACAGAGGAGAAGGGAGTGATTAGCAAGCAAGAAGTGAGTCGCATCCAGTCCCCAGGGCCCTGCGCGCGTGCGGTCTGCGAACTCTCCTGGGTGCAGACGTGGTGGCAGGTGGCACAGCCCGCACCAGGAAAGGTGCCAGGCTTCCTGCGGGGGCCTCAGGAGGTGGGGTCGGGAGCCTGGGGTCTGATGGCCACTTGCTCCGGGCTGGAATCCAGAGTTCGCGGGCATCTCTGCCTCTGGGCCTCGCTGGTCTCAGATACCTTCCCGGCGAGCAGCCCAGACGTCCCCACCGCCCCGTGCCCTCCAGCCCTCCCCCCGTCCCCTCCCCCTCTCCCACCACACTGAGGACTTGGGGTTTCTGAAGAGCCGGAGGGAAGCAGAAGGCCCCCCAGTCTCCCTCCCAGCACCGCTCTCGCCCGGAGGACAGAACGGGGGGCCCCCGCAGGGAAGGAAAAGGCCCTGAGGCGCGGGCGGTCACGGCCACACCGCCGCGGGCTGTCCCTTCCTCTCCAGGACTCCTAGGCTGCAGCCCACTAGTTTTCTGGCGCCCTGGGGAGTTGTGGGCAAAAGAAACCCGAGTGTTTCTCCTCCCCCGCCGTAGGCTGGAGAGCTGTGCGCGGCTCCCCGCGCCGCCGGGCCCTCGTCCCTCAGGCTCCTGGGTCCCCTCATCCCTGGAAGATGCACACCCTGCGGCCCTGTTTCTAGAAGACCCTTTTCAGAGCCGACGGCCCCGCGCTGTCCCTCCCCCTTGTGGCACCTCGTTGGCACCTCTTCCCTGGGCTCTGCTTCTCGGTGGCTCGTCAGCGCTGTGGCGGTGGGAGGTGGGACGGAGGGCCGAGGCCGGGGACGACAGGGAGCCCGCGGGAGGGACTGTTCAGAAAAGCAGGCCGGCGCCGCAATTCTGCGGCCGCGGGAGGCCCAGCTCGAGCTGGGGTCCGGGGAGCTCCGTCCCTGAATTCTGCCCTCCACTCGGGACTTCGCTGACGCCCGGCCCGGGCAGGGGGAGGGGGGGAAGGTCGGCAGCGGCCTCTCTCCGCTCTCGGGCCCTGGAGTTATTCAAGCACCAGCTCCTCCCTGGATCCAGGAGGTCACCCGGCGGCCACGCGCCAGATGTTAGCCTTCCCACAGCTGTGCCAATGGCTCCCGAGGACGAGGGAGTTTTTCACAGCCTGTGCTGGTCACTGATGCTTGCCCCGCTCCTGCCAGAAGCTTCTCTGCCCTAGCTGGGGGGTGGCGCGGACAGGCGTCCAGGAGAAGGAGGCCGCTCGGCTCCGGCCCTGGGCCGGGCGAGGGCCAGGCTTGCCGGCCTCGGTCCCCCGCCCGACCCCGCACAAGGCCGTCAGTGTCCTCTCCCTCCTCCCATACCTCCGCGGAGGTATGGACACTTCAGAGGCTCAGGGCCTCGCTGCTTTCGCCTTCTGATCACTTTCCTTCCCCGCCTCCATCTTCTCCGTCTGCAAAATGAGACCAATACCTCTCGGCGCTGAGGTAAGAGGCTCTCTCACGGCAGAGCTGGGGAGGGAACAATAGCCGGGACCTTCGCCCCACCTCGAAGCCCGGTGAGGCGGTGACGCATTTTCTAAGGGCAAGAGCTGAACGAGCATCGTCCTGCCGCCGCCCTGCGTCACCGCGTGGGCAGCCAACTCACCCTACCTCGCGTCACAGATTAGAGGCGCGGGACAGGGGTGAATGGCCCCTGGTATATTTTCCGGGTGTGTGTGTGTGTGTGTGTGTGTGTGTGTGTGGTGTATGTGGGTGTGTGTGGTGTGTATTTCGTGTGGTGTGTGTGGTGTGTATTTTGTGTGGTGTGTGTGTGTGGTGTATGTGGGTGTGGTGTGTGGTGTATGTGGGTGTCATGTGTGGTGTGTGGTGTGTATGTGGGTGTGTGTGGTGTGGGTGTGTGTGGTGTGGGTGTGTGTGGTGGGTGTGGGTGTGTGTGGTGTGTATTTTGTGTGGTGTGTGTGACTTGTCTGTCATGTGGTGTGTGTGGCTTGTGTGTGGTGGCGGGGGGGCAGCACTGGGGGTGAAGGCGCTGCGTGCAGAGGAGGTTTGAACAGAGGACAGGCCCTTAATGTTTCCTTCCAGAGGCTGTTACAGGGAAGGGTGTCGGTTTGAACTCCTAAAAGAGTGATTCTCAAAGTGTGGTTCACAGTGGATCCTACAGCTGACCCCCAATTTACTGAAACAGAACCTCTAGGGTTGAGGCCTCATAATCTGCACTTTTTCACCAAGCCTCAAATAATCTTTCAGGCCCCTCAAGCCTAAAAGGCGCTGATCCGGCCAGGAGGGGGCGCAGAACCCCAGGCTGCAGGCGGCGCTGGTGCGCATGTTTCTTCCACGTCTGCGGGGCGCTGGCAGGTGTGGCCCATCCTTAGCATGGTAGCAAACAGCTCCCTGGGTCGCGGTCATTCCTTGCGCACAAATGTTCTTCAACTTTTTAAAAAGTCCGTCCAACTAACCCCCTCGGCCCCATCTTTTGAAACCTCCTGGTTTCGTAAGTATGCACTGCCCCTGGTTTGGTTTTGTTCTCAGGTCCTTTGGTGGGTAGATTTGTGTTTCTTGACCTAAATTAGAATATCCTTGAAAGCAGACGCGTTTCTGTCTCTTTGGTTTCCTTTTTGCTCCCTGGGGTCTAATGTGGGGTTCCGTACACAGCTGGTGCTAAAAACTGTTTGTAAAATAAAATGGTGACAATGTAGAGAGGGTAGGAGAGACTAAGAGGCCGGTGGGAGTTACTGGGGTTTGGCAGGCACCTCTCTGCAAAGCCCTCTTCCCTGCAGCTGCCTCCTTAGCACCCTGGCCGGCCCTCCCTCACCCCGTTCATTAGATGAACGTGGGGATGAGGCAACTCTTGGCGGATGTAGAGCAGATGTGGGTGCAGCTGGGACAGCGCAGCAGGTGGCCGTCCTTATCCAGCATCCTCTCGGTTGAGAGCTGGGTTGGGTGGGCTCGGGCCCTTCCAGCCCAGCAGGACTGGGAGTGCCCCACCGCTGGTGGGCTGCTTGAAGCTCTTCTGCGGGGAACAGGACCTGAAGCTGCACCCCACCATTAGTACCCAGGCAGCAGGATCTGGGGGAGGACACAGCACATCCTCAATGCCCCCCTCCACGATTATATGCCAAGCAGCCCCGGGGTGGAGCAGGAGGAATTCCAGGCTTTCAGGCTCAAGTGTCTTGACAGGCCTCTTAGCCTCCCACTCCCCAAGCTGAGTCAAATTTTAATTGAAGCCTGTGAAGCACAAAGTCCTACAGAAACTATTATGAGAGTTTTCTGGAAAATAGAGACTGACAACACTCCCTGTCGGGAAGAAGATGAAAGTAATTCACGGCTCACCAAGCCCTCTGGGCAACGAGCCCCAGGGCACCCGGCAGAAGGCTTCTCCATCTCTGTCCTATCCCAGTCCTCTCCCAATCCTGATCTCATTAAAAGGAAACCAAAAGGGCAATATTACTTGGCTTCCATCTGGCCTCTTGAGATTTAAGGACTTTAATCAGTAGAACGTTAAAGAGTAAAATAACTCTACAATAACAAGAAAGCTGCCAGCTGGCCCTTCCAGTGACCTTGCCAGAGTGCATGGGAAATGGATCGCACCATCTGGGCTTGACTTCCCTCGGGGTGGGGAGGGGGGGGGAGAGTGAGTGATTGCAACACTTTAGGATCCAAGTTTACCCAAATTAAGAAAAGCTGTGCGGGGAAACAGCTTATCTCTAAAGTATCATCTGCTTCCTGCATCCGACTGCCTTCACCCCAACCCAGCCCTCCTCTGTGCCCTATTCCAGGTCCACAGTTCCAGCATGGCATCTTCGGGACGGGTTAACAGCACCACAGAAAGCTCCCAGGGAAGAAATGTGGAAAAGACTTAAAAAACAGGAAATAAATGACACTGGTTGAAGAGACAAGAAAAGGTGTGGAATTCTTCCCTCAAGTCCAAGTCTAGGATTTCGCAGTCCTCTTCCCAAGGCCATCCTACTCTCACCGGGGGAACTTACACCTCAATCTGTGAAGGAAAGCCAGAGCAAGCAAACTGCCCAGTGGTGACCGTCGAGGAGGGAGAGGAGTACTGGCAGTTCCTGCTGACCTTCCCTTTTTCGACGAGACACTGAGAGGAAGCCTGAGTTTCTAGACTGGGAGGAAGCCCCTAAATTCCCACACACCCTCCTCTGGCAATGGCTGACTAGCCCCACCTGATGTGTCCCTGGGAAAAAGAGGGTAAGAGAGCAGGAAGACTCCTCAGGAGGCAGGATTGAAAACTGGGGCTGAGGCTCAGGCTCTGCTCTCTGAAGTGCCACTGTGAGGAAGGGGCTGGGCTCTTCTTCCCCAAAAGGGCTGTAGCAGATGAGGCCATCTCCCCACTGAAGGACACACTGCAGCCTTGAGCCACTTGGCCAGCTCCCCCTCTCACCTCGCTGCCCCTCAGGCTCCTTTCCACAACCTGTGGAAGCTTTGCCCCCCTTTGGCGGGTAGGACACCACAAGCAGGCCCCAGAGGTCATCGGCGTCTTGGCCACAGGTGCCCTTTTGGAAGGAAGTGGCCATCCGTCATCCTCCCAGGGAGCACCCAGGGCTACATAGGTTCGGGTGGCCAGACCATGGTGGGAAGAAGTGGTGGTGAAGAAGAGCTCGCTTCCTGAAGCTCGAGAAGCAAACCCTGGAGAGAGATCCTCATGAGGTCAGCAAGGGCTTGAGGTGGGAATAGGGGCTGGTGGGTGGCACCTGGGTAGCTGGTGTGGATCCCAAGGCTGGGACCAGAGCTTCTCCCAGGCTGTAAAATGTGATATCAATCACCCAGAAAGTATCGAATCAGACACCTACTGACATCCTGGCACTTTACAGGTCACTCTTGTTTTTCTTCTTGTGCTTCATCCTCACAACCTTCTGAGGGCAGTTTTTCTCATTTTAGAGAGGAGGAAAGGAAGGTCCAGAAGATCACGTTCTAAATAGAATCACCGAGACGCAAAGCTATGTATTGTTTAAAGCTCATGTAACTAAACCTCCCGGCCTGGCCAGCTGAGTCCAGGTGCTCACAGGGCATCAGAGCCCACTCGCTCGCTGCCTTGTCCTGGGGCAGGCTCTCCCCAGGCAGAAGTCACACGGCCCCAGGCTCAGAGCCACCAACCCCAGTAAAGAGAAGCTGAGTTCTTTTTTAAAAATCCTTTAAGCGAAAGTATAGAGAATATTCATACCTGCTACTCAGATTTGTCTTATATCTACTACTCAGCCCTGAGCTGGTGTTAAAAAAAAGAGGTTTTTTTTTAAGAAAAATATTAGAAATAGATAAACTGTAGTATATCCAGACAGTGGAATATTATTCAGCACTTAAGAAATGAACTGTCGAACCATGAAAAGACATGGAGGAAACTAAGTGAAAGAAGCCAATCTGAAAAGGCCCACATACTGCATAATCCCAACTATGACATTCTGGAAAAGGCAAAACCATGTAGACAGTAAAAAGATGAGTGGTTGCCAGGAGTTGAGGGGAGGAGAGATGAAAAGGCAAAGCACAGAGGATTTTTAGGACAGTGAAATTCTTGTGTGTGATACCATAATGGTAGATACAGGTCATTAAACATTTGTCCAAAGTGTGAACCCTAATGAAAAGTAGACTCTGCCTGCTTATGATGTGTCATCCATTGCAACAGATGTACCCCTCTAGTGGGGGACGCTGACAGTGGGAAGCTGTGCCTGTGTGGGAGCCGGGGGTACATGGAAACGCTGTCTGCCTGCCTCACAATTTTGCTATGAACCTTAAACTGCTCTAAAAAAGACAATCTTGTAAAAAACAAAAAGTACAGGAACATTAAGAACAGTAACACCCAAGTCTCCGTGATGCCCCACGGAAATAGTTTCATAGGTCAGTCATAACAATGTACCTCAAACCATGTGGCTTAAACAACAGAAATATATTGTCACACAGCTCTGGAGGCTAAACATTCGAGATCAGGGTGTTGACTGGGTTCCATGCCTCTCTCCTAGCTCTGGTGGTTGGCTGACAATCTTTGGTGTTCCTTAGCTTGCAGATGTATCACCCTGATTTCTGCGTTCAGGTTCACATGCCATTCTCTGTGTGTGTTCAAATTTCCCCTTTTCAGAAGCACACCAGTCATATTGGGTTAGGTAGGACCCATCCTAATGACCTCATTTTAATTTACCTCTGTAAAGGCCCTATCTCTGAATAAGGTCACCTTCTGAGGTACTAGAGGTTAGGACTGCAACATATCTTTTCAGGAACACAGTGCAACCCGTTATGCCTGCTGGGGACATAGCCTTGCCCCAGGATGTGGCAGCTGATTGAGTGCTACGTTGCTACGGAACCATTCAGACTGTTTATAACCAGCCACGGCCAAGTTGATTTTATTCCATTTCGGAGTCTCACAGGTAATTTCACAAACAGACTACAACTCACTCCTGGCTCTCCCATCAGAGCAGCCTGTCAACCTGCAGCGTGGCTAGACACATTTTCCAGGTGTCACAGGACAGTTCAACACGTGGCAGGTCAGCAGGCATTCAGCAGGTGCAGACAAGTCTCCACCAGTCACATCCAAAGGGTCTCAGGGAGACCTGGGCACTCCCAGAGGTTTTCTCTTTCTTATTTGTCTCTGTGCCACAGAACCCATGCCAGACATTCCACCAGCGAGAATTTTCTCAAGATCTGGTGCCCAAAACATACTTACTGTCTGACACAGTCATTTTTGTACCTTTTAGAGTCCCTTTTCGCACTGCTGACTCCAAGAAAGCTAATTAATTATTTTAGACACCACTATTAAATTGACAAAGTGATTAATCTGATAATCCTTTTTATGAAATTACCTCTGAAATGCTAACTTCTCATCTTCTGAAACTCACTGTGTAAAGTACTCTGAAGATTACATTGTACCAGATTTTGGCTCTGTAAATCTTAACGGCAGGGGTTTTTATTTGCCAAAAGCAATAAAAGCTGTCCTGAATTTATCAGGTCAATCAGGAAAGAGGCAGGCAGCAGGAAATTGAAGGTGACTCACGCTGCAAGTGGGGTTTGACTGACATTGTTAGAACCTGCTGTTGCCAGTTAGCTACAGGGGACTTTGCATCAGTGAGGGTACAGTGGTAGCCTCATGAAGCAGAGGGGCATTCGGAGCCTGCAGTTGCAGGTGTCAGGGCTCCCTGCCTGAGAGAAGAACTAGTGTGGTTCTGAGTGGTCCCTCCCCCCACCCCTTCCACCGCCTTTCCTGCATCTTCTCTCAGTACACCCACTGAGTCTCTTGGTGGTAGAGACCTCCCAGCGTGTCCCATTTGGGCTCAAAGCCCACAGAGAGCTGCTTCATGGCTGCCCACCCTGAGCAATCCCCAAAAGTCTTTGGCATGCGGTAGGGGCAGGGAGCACACCTTGGCTATTGCCCTCCACTACACTTTACTCCACCCAGTGGGCCGGCTCCTGGACTGCAGTCTCAGGCTCTACCCATGCTATCATCACTGTCCCACAGAAGGAATCTTAAAGCGTGCAGAGGCTACCAGGTCTGGTAGAAATAGCAGAGTCCATCTTCATTCTTTTTTTTTTAAAGCTAGTTTTCTTTTTCTTTTTAATAGTAACCCCTGTGCATCCCACGTGTGCATTACCAAGAGAGTGTTAGGTCACTTTGCCAGCATCTTCTTAGGCTGCATGCGGAACACCTTTTACTTGTTTTGAGAACAGGTGAAAGACAAAACCTATTGAACCCGTGGCCTCATTTATCCATCCACCAGCCCATCCATCCATCTATCCCTCCATGCCTCCATCCATCCATCTATCCCTCCACGCCTCCATCCATCCATCCACCCATCCATCTATTCAGTGGTGTATATTGAGCAACCTACTGTGTGTCAGGCTCTGTTCTAGGCTCTGGGGGAAAACAGAACAAGAACGTGGCAGAGATGATCCCTGCCCTCATGACACTTCCATTCTAATAGAGAAGTTGGACAATAAATAGGATAAATACTAAATGAGATGGTGTTCCATGCTTTGGGAAGAGGATAGGGACTCCTAGTGGGGGTGGCAGTCTACAATTGTAAATAGAGGGGTCAGGGAAGGCTGAGTTGCCTCACTCACCTCACTCTATCCCTGGCTCTGCCTCATGGAGAAGATGACATTTGAATAAAGAAATGAAGGAGGTGAGAGATTGAGCCCTGTGGATGCTGGAGGAAGAGCCTTCCAGGCAGAGGGAACAGCCAGTGCCAAGGCCCTGACACAGGAGCATGACTGACTGGTCAAGGAACAGTGAGGAGGTGCTGTGGCCGGAAGAGGGTGGCTGGAGTTGAGGTCAAAGAAGTTTGGAATCCACGGGCCATGGAAAGAGCTGAGTAATCTTGACACTTCTGGGTGCTCTGCAAGGGAAGAGAGCATCTCTGTGCCTTGTTCCTGTGCTCCCCTGGCGTTCCCTTGTACCCCATTTCTGTCCTGAAGGTGTCTATCCCCCAGGCAGACCACAGCCTAAGGGCCCAGGCTAAGAGAAGGGTGTGGGCTGGAGAGCATGTGGGTGAGCATTTCCTGGGCTCTGAAGCCCCACTGCCAGGATTCTCTACACGGCCTGGGGAAACTGAGGTTAGAGGGCACCTCCCTCCAGCTTCCCCTGCAGTGTCACTGCAGCTGCTTCTCCTCTGAGCAGGTTCCTTCTGCTTCGCTGGGGCAGGAAGTTTACCACCTACAAGCTCCCTCTGTTCCAGATTTTCTCCCATCCCTGCACACACAGGTGAGATAAACGAGAGAAAGGCCCTTCCCACGAGCTGCTGGGCCGATTCCTCTGGTGGAACGAGTTTCTGATGAATCTAACATGAAGCCTTGCAACCAGAAGTGGTTAGTGATGCCCTCAACGTTGCTCCTGAGGGAAGACCGCAGTGCGAAAGAGGGCTCCAGTCAGCGGCTGGAGAGTGGCACGGTGAAAAAGAGACAGTCCTTGTCCTCTGGAGGACTGAGGGGGACACTCCTCTGTGACCCTACACCCAAAATCCTGTGTGGAAGTTAGTCTATTTCATCACACTCCCCCCTTCAGCCAAAGGATGACTTTTCCATAGTCATGATGCCACATTGAGGTGTCAGCCTTCCAGGGGTCTAAAGGAGGAGGTACAGGAAGAGCCCAGGAGGCTTCTGAGAGGAGCACAGAAGGGACAGCGGTGTCCCCTAGCTCACCCGCAGTTGTTTGTTTCAGACAAACCCTGTCTTTGGGCCTGGGGCTCTGGATCTAATCTGTGACTGCCCCTCCGCTGAGCTGCCCCACGAAAAAATTTTCTGGAAAGGGACAGCCAGGTGTGAGTTTGGGGAGGCTCTGAGAGCTCTGACATCTCTGTTTTTTGCTTCCTGGGTGTGAGGATGAGTGACAGGTCGATAGATGTCACATTAGCACTTTGGTGTGTCCCCAGCCCTCTGGCTCATCTGCCACTCCACCGCGAGTGCCTGACTCCTGCCTCCTCTCCTCCCCTCCTCCAGGCCCACAGCAGGTTCCAGAACAACCCCCCACCGTGTGCATGGGGAGCAGCCTTACTCCCTGTTGCTTTTCTAATGAGCCTTTTCTTCCTCCTGAAACCACACTCACACACCCGAGAGCGCCTATCGACTGCCCTCTGGGTTGCCATGGAAACAGAGCATTCTTCCCTCCTCCCTCCTCTCTGTTTACCTTGGTCAGGGACTGCGGCAAAAACCAGCCTGTCGCGGAAGGAGAGGGAGGACGGAAAGCCAGCCGCCCTAAACCAGATCATTCCGGTTCAGAGTGGGGCCCCCGCCCCTTTCCAATCCAGAGAGCCGCTCCGCTAGGCGTGGTGGGCTGCACTGGGAGGCTCTGGGCCCTG
Source organism: Kogia breviceps (assembly GCF_026419965.1). Lineage (NCBI taxonomy): Eukaryota > Metazoa > Chordata > Mammalia > Artiodactyla > Physeteridae > Kogia > Kogia breviceps. Next base: position 22,510,184 of record NC_081318.1, read on the forward strand.
GGGCGGACAGGGTCCGGGGCTCCTCTCTCCGGCCTGCCCCTCCTCTTCCCTGCGGGGCTGGGTGTTAGCAAAGTCTTTGCGGTGCTGGCCCAGGTTGCTGGGCCTCTGCCCAAAGCTGGGCAGTTGTTCACTGCACAAGGGTGCCCTGCTGGGGGTGAGGAGGAATGGGAGCTGAAATCGAGCCCTCCCCGCTGCCGCGGCCCAAAGCATCCTCACCCTGCCTGGACCAGTGGCATGTCCTAACAGAGTCCTGCTTCCCCTTGCACCCTCCCTGCGGCAGCCAGAAGCATCCTTTTGTGTTCTCCCTGCCTTAAAGCTTTCCACTGCTCTTAAAGTAAAAGCCACACTATCTGCCCAGCTCGTCATGATCTGCCTGGCCAGCTTCTCCTTTCTCAACTGCAGCACCTCTTCTTCCGGGTTCCCCTTTCTCCTTCCTTCTAGAAGACTCCAGGAGGTGGGTTTGGTCCCTTACAATAACATTCTTCCTCATGGCGCTTTCTAGCTCTTCCTGCACATTCACTGGGTTCTTAAAAAGGCTTTATCTAACTTTTCTATGTAAAACGTAAAATAGTTCGTATTCACATTAGCCCCCCACCCCGATCCCCACCCAGATGGAAGCTCCCTGAAGGCAGGGCCATATTCCCTGCTGCATCCCCAGCACCCGGCACTGCGCTCGGCACGTAGTAGGTGCTCAGTTAGGAACCGACCCAGAGGTAGTGAGCGCCGGACCCCCTCCACCACCACCACTTCTTTCCGGTTCCGGCCGGGTGGCGGTTGCCCGCTCCAGGCGGAGCTCCGCCGGCTCCATCCCCGCTAGGGGGAGGCAGGGGAGCCACCTGGACGGCTCTTCGCGACGCTTGACTGCAGCACCAGGCAATCTTAATGCGGACGGAGAAACTCGACTCTTTGACTGCCCCGCCGTGTGTCCACGGCCCAACCGAGCAAAAGCCGGGGCGGCAGGGCGGCGGGGGTCTCACTGAAGGGGTGGAGGTGGCGCGTCGGTGATCCGGCGTCCCTGAAGCTTTAACTCCAGCGCACCCCGAAGTCCTGACAGCACGGCCCTGCCTGCCCCAGCCCAGGGCTTCACAGCCCGCAACAGCCCACCCCTGGGAGGCTGGGGTGGGCGGATGTGGTTCTCCAGACGCCCTTCGGTGAGGGTTTTTTCGGTAACGACTTGCTGTCTGCAGCCAGGCCCCACCCGGCGGGTGACAGTTATTACAGGAAACCTCTCGGAATTGCAGGCAGGGCGCCCCTTTTCTGGGCTTTGCGGGTCAGGCTAGCTCTCGTGGCAAATCACCTGACTTGGCTTGTCTTGGCTTCGCAATCTGTGAAATGGGGTAAGACCTCCCCATCCTTTGAATCACCCAATCATTTACAGCCAGACTTGGTCAGAAGGGACCCAGATTTACGGTATCCTGAAGAACGAAATGGAAAGAGCTGTGAAATTCTGCTTTATAAAGGGGAAAAAAGGAAAAAAACAAACAAAACCCAAGAACACACCTGAAAAAACAGCAGCCCCTGCTGCAGCTCTTCTTACCTCCCAACCTGTCTTAGAACTGTTAGCTCTTTTGTCTTTCTTTGGATACCCTTACATCTCTAATTAATGTGCTTTCCTGGTTATTTAAGACATTCTGTATTTTTCCTTCCTGGTATGGAAGATGAGGATTTATCTCACTTCCATCACTCCATCTCTCCTGCCTCACCCTCATATATTTAGTTTCTTTATTGGTTATTTTTATAATTTTAGTAAGTAAAAGTACTTCACCTTTATTTCTTGTTCCATCAACTCCAGAGAGCAACCCAATAATGCTTACTATGTGCCAAACATCGTTCTGAGCACTTTACATGTATCTACTCATTTAAGGCACACAATAATGTCAAGAGACAGGTTATAGTTATTAGCCCCATTTTAGGGAAAAGAAAACTAAGGCCATTTTACTATTATTACTAGTGGTTTTCCAAGGGGGAGAGGAGGGGAACGTGGGTGGCCAGTCTGCCATCTTCACACTGGGTTCTAACAGAGCAAGTTTTGGGAAGCACTTATTCTGGCCTTTGCTCTAGTTCCCTGTTGGGCAATGAAGTATGACAGTGGCAAGTAAGGTAGGGAGGTCTCCTGGTCATCTCAGCCAGTACCAGACAGTTAGCTCAGATGTGGGACAAGGATTCCCAAATGTTGTAAACCAGCTAAATTGTAATCAGCTGAGGAGTATGTTAAAATAACTCACCTACAAGAACAGAATCTTTGGGATTTGGGCCCGGGAATCTGTTTTTAACAAGCATGCCTCGTGCTTGGAAACCAGTGGGTCACAGGTGAGTCTGGCAGCTGGCCTTGTTCTATGTCATACTCCATTTTCAGCACTCTTCCTCAGAGCCTGCAATGAGCAAGTGGGTACCCTTTACTGTGTCACTCACTAAGGAACTACCTGGCTTTTGCAGTAGACCTCCTATCAAAGTAGGATCAACGATTTTAATATGAAGATCACGGTGAAGAGCTAATGCAAGTCCAGTCCTAGTGTCGATGCTCACGTATGATGTTCACCATTATGCTCCAGGCCTTTGGTCATAATCTCAGAATGTTATATCTGAAAGGGACCTTGGAGATTATCTAGCCAAACTCCTCATTTGACAGATGAGTAAACCAAGGCCCAAAGGAAAGCAAATTGCATACAGAACTATTATGGACTGAGCCAAGAGCCAAGCCCTGGTCTCCCAACTCTCCACGTTGTCTCTTTCTAGAACTGTACTGTCTAGGTAGCCACTAGCCACGTGTGACTATTTACATTTAAATAAACTCAAATCAAAAATTTAAAAAAAAATTTTTTTTTTAGATTTGTTTTGTTTTTATTTTTGTCTGCATTGGGTCTTCGTTGCTGCATGCGGGCTTTCTCTAGTTGTGGCAAGCAGGGGCTACTCTTTGTTGCGGTGCATGGGCTTCTCATTGCGGTGGCTTCTCTTGTGGAGCATGGGCTCTAGGCACACGGGCTTCAGTAGTTGCAGCATGTGGGCTCAGTAGTTGTGGCTTGCGAGCTCTAGAGTGCAGGCTCAGTAGTTGCGGTGCACGGGCTTAGTTGCTCTGCGGCATGTGAGATCTTCCCGGACCAGGGCTCGAACCCGTGTCCCCTGCATTGGCAGGCAGATTCTCAACCACTGCGCCACCAGGGATGCCCTAAATCAAATTTAAAATTTAGTTTCTCAGTCACAAAAACCACATTTGAAGTGCTCAAGAGTCAGCAGCTAGTGGCTACTACATATTGGACAGTGCAAACATAGAACATTTCCATCATCATGGAAAATTCTATAGTCTAGGGCTGGTCTGGAACCTGGGCCTTTCATCTGAAGGTAGTATGGGAACTGGATAGTTTTATCAGTGTCTTCTCCCCTCAAACAATTACTGCAGAAGAGTAACTCAAGAGAATGTGGTTGTACTATTTAGTTAACAGTAGTTTAGTGATAGCATTTTGACAAAGTAGAATTTTATGCATGAAACTGGCAGAACAAACCCACCCAAACCAACTAAGCCACTGAAAACTCTCCTCCTAACCTAAGATGGGTCTCATCTAAGAACCAAATCAGACACTAACATGAGTTCATTTCGAAGCTCTGGCTGGTTTAAAAGGTGTAAGGTCCATTTCTTATTCCTGGTAGGTCTGAGGGGAGTATACTTTAGAAGAGATAGGAAAAACAAACCAAAGGAAATAAAATTGCTCTGCATAATAACTGTAAAATGTTAACTGTAAGGTGGGCTGGGAAGGCTTATGAATTAATTAAGGGATAGAAATTGTATCTTTTCCTCCTTGTGGATTTATAATATCTAAGATTATTCATCCCGGGAAGGTGTATTTGATCCAAAAGTTTGTCAATGGAAACACTGGAAAACAAAAGGTGCACGTGCAATTCTGGATGGGAGACCTTAAAAGTGACCAGACTTGGGAGTGTCCACACCTACTTCGCACTTAAGAGACATGAAGAAAAGTACTACTGGGAGAGGGGATCTCATTAAAAGTAAAGCTACACAAAGCAGAGGTCTTGGAGAAGGAAGCATCTGGAAGACCAGTTCCAGAACTAGGAACTGTGGTTTCATTCCCAAAGGACCCTGGTGAAGGGCTCAGATCCTCCTGGGGCTTTTCCCCTGAATCATACAGATAGTCGTGACTCTGTATGTAAAGGTTCACATTCTTCCTCTGAATTCCCTGTAGCTCCTCCAACCCTTCAGAAGTCCTGACACATCCATATAAACTTGTGTGGAGGTGGTTTGGGGAATATATGGGAGGGGGCAGTAAAAGGGAGTATGCCTTGCCCCACAGTTACTCCCTTGCTGATGTCCTGGAGGGAGCCGCATTGCATTGAGTGGATTACGTGTGTCCAGGAGTTCCAGAGGGGGAGCAGAGAGAAGGCGCCCACAGTGGGTGGGTGTGAAAGGTAGAGACGACACAGAGAGAAAACTGGACGCTGTGGGGTGGTGAAGGGAGTGGCGGAGGTAGGCTGGACTGACGCTTGGGTCATAGAGGTGAGCTCACATACACAAGTTACTGTCAGACAATCAAGGTGGCCTTGAACCAAATAGATCTGGATAAGATTTATTGATCAGATTGTTTTAGAAAACCAACAGCAAAACACTGACAAGATACATAAATACAGATTGGACATTTTAGGGTAAATTCACTATATTTCCTACCTGCTTGTAGGAAACCAGGTAAGGTGGGAAAAGCTGTCCTGATCATATGGCATGCACACCAGACTGCAAAAGGACTTCCACACTATTTAACAGGACTGTGGCAAACAGCTTTAAAGTAAGGCAAGCATCGTGTGTGGCCTAAGCATACCCTGTACCAAGAGCCAAGCCCAGGCTCGCCTCAGAGACTGCATGTGAGTGAGGTTTCCCTTTCTTGCCTAGTTCTTCCAGAAAAATCCTCATTGGCAGGTGCCTTTACAGGGAGATGCCTGGCGCTGTCCCTGCTCAGACTCTGTGTACAAGGACGTGGCTTTAGAGAAAGTCAGTGTGTTTCTGATGCCTCCTTTGTATTCTAAATGTGCAACTAGTAAAACAGCAATTACTACAGCTTGGTGAAACTGCCTCTGACTCACCCTGTACAGTGACTAAGCAGGGCCTTTTAAAAACTTGTAAAAAGTGAAAAAAATAAAAGATAAATACATAAAAATTATGTTAAAAAGATGGTACCACTTTTGAAGCACAACTCAAAACTTCTTTCCGTAATACCAGATGAGGGAAGAGGTCGCTTTCCACCAAATCTAACGACCTTAGAAGGGAAACGCCACTGCTGGGCATGATCTGGTGGTGATGCACACAGAGGTTACAGAACTCTACCAAGCCTACCTCAGGCCCTGCCAACGCTTCTAGAGCCCCGAGGCATTTGGGGAACCTAAGCAATTTAAGCGAACGGTGACCAGTTTGGGAAGCTTATGGTCATAGGACTATAAACCCTCATCCATCCTGGAGCTCAATGCTAGAACAATGAAGAATGAGGAAATTGACTTTTTGTGCTATATCAGAGTGAGTGCTGGCAGGTGGACAACTCAGTAACCTATGCCACCTTCTGAACATCTTTAAGACCACATAAAAACAAACTGGTTTTACAGAATTAAGACCAACGTAGTCTTAGAGGATAATTCAACGTTTCCTACAAGCCAAGCTATATGGGTTGTAGGAAAGGTTGAGGCTCCTTCAAGAATAGTGGAAAAGCAAGTATTTGCAAAGATCCAAAGAAATGTATTCAAATGATGGGGTTCCCTCTGCATCATACACAGCTTTTTTCTTCCAATATGTGCTAAGAGTTCTTTGGTGGTTATAGGAAAGACAGCCTAGAACTCAGGGCAGGAGACTATGCCAAAGCAGAAGAGTGAAGAGTGACATCTAAACTCACCATTAACCACTGTCATCAGGTTGACCACCTACAGCTAACTGGGCTGCTTATATGTTTGCTGGTTTCTAGCCTCTCCATGATTCCTGCTTTTCTATTTCTAACTACACATTAGCCCCACTTCATTGAAAAGGAGGTGCTTGTGGGAAAGGGTAGGGAGAAGGAAGAACTATAAATCAATCAGTTGTTTGATAGAAAAGTTGAAACACTGATTATCTATGGATTTTAATTATCTGTGCTTTACTCTGGGTAATGAAAGGTCACTGTTAATATACCTTTTGCTTAGAAATGTTAATGTTTATTATTATATTTTTTAATCTAGCTATGTAATGGACATGAATAGCTTAGAGCACATTTTTACATCATGTCACCAGGGCCCTGAAAAAAGAAGATTTGCCAGTAGAAAGGGTTTCAGTTTGGCCCCTGAACAGTTAAAATTTCAATCTATTCTACATTGGTTTATAGATTTTCCAGAATATGGAAAATACCTTATTAAATGAAGAAAACATCATTTTCTTCATTTCATAAAGTATTACTTTCACAGATAAATTAGTATATACATGGGAGAACTCATAGTATTAAATATTAGGTTTTAATTCTCCATTTAGAAAACTTCTTACAGGTAGACTTCCTTGTTCCTAGGCAAAGAAATGTAAGAAGATATGCAAACATGAGATACTACAAAGATGACTGGGGAAAAGTCTCAATTCTAACAAACCCAAGAAACAAGTCTCTAAGAGTTGGAGTAAGGAAACCCTGGACTTGAAAGTCCAGCTTTACCAAGAGTTGGCCTAAGCCAGCCAATCACATCTCAAATTTTTGGTATAATTTGATTCTAAAGTAATGAGCTGGCTTCCCCAAGACAGATACAAAATAGTAGTCTACCTGCTTTATAGTCACACCTTATATATAATCTGTATATATCCATATGTGTTTCTATATATTGCACTTAAACTTACAGGACTGCAGTAAGATATAGCTGGGAGTACCTCAAAGAGGCAGAGAAGCAGCAGGCATAAACTTTCCTAAATCAAGTAACAGTGTCAGGAATTCAGAGTGCTGGTTTTGGATATACTAAAATGCCTGGTGACTCCCTATATAAAATTCTAGTCATCTACATTTAAGTCATCATACACACAGTCTCATTTGGCATTCAGAACACGTGCACATGTGTGGTTCTATAGCACTCAGAGCTGATCATACTACATCATTTTCACTAGTGTTATATTAAAAGAAGACACTTTAGACCAAAAATATGTACTTTTATGAAAATGTCACACACAAGGTCTTGGATGTCAGGCCTCCAAAGTCTACCTCAAAGAAGACCGCCTTCAGAAGGTTTTAAAAAGGATGCTAGCAAGTGTGGATTGAACCAGTCTCTCTTTCAGCTCTCTGGTGTCACAGAACTAGAGACCTGCTTATATCCCAAGGACTATGGAAGGATAACCACAGAGGCTGAGCATTCAGTCTTTGGTCCCTATAAATCCAGGACATTGTAAATAGAGCTGCAATGAACATTTTGGTACATGACTCTTTTTGAATTATGGTTTTCTCAGGGTATATGCCCAGTAGTGGGATTGCTGGGACATGGAAGCAACCTAAGTTTCCATCAACAGATGAATGGATAAAGAAGATGTGGCACATATATACAATGGAATATTATTCAGCCATAAAAAGAAACGAAATTGAGTTATTTGTAGTGAGGTGGATGGACCTAGAGTCTGTCATACAGAGCGAAGTAAGTCAGAAAGAGAAAAACAAATACCGTATGCTAACACATATATATGGAATCTAAGAAAAAATAAATAAAAGGTCATGAAGAACCTACGGGCAAGACGGGAATAAAGATGCAGACCTACTAGAGAATGGACTTGAGGATATGGGGAGGGGGAAAGGTAATCTGGGACAAAGTGAGAGAGTGGCATGGATGTATATACACTCCCAAACGTAAAATAGATAGCTGTGCTTTGTGACCACCTGGAGGGGTGGGATAAGGAGGGTGGGAGGGAGGGAGACACAAGAGGAAAGAGATATGGGAACATATGTATATGTATAACTGATTCACTTTGTTATAAAGCAGAAACTAACACACCACTGTAAAGCAATTATACTCCAATAAAGATGTTAAAAAAAAAAATCCAGGACAAAGATCCTTTTGCCACCCTGGGTAGTGTGACTTGTTTAATTATGGATAGTTTCCGCCCAAACATCCAGAGACTAGATTGGAGTTATGCAGCAAAGCTTTGTTTTGAACTAATGGAGCTGCTCAGACTGACCTGCTTTGGAGAGAGCTCCTCATTGGAACAAGCCTAGCAGTGGGTGGTAAGAAGTTAAAGGCCAGACTGGTCATGGCAAGAGGGGGATGGGGCCTCTGGAGGAGTTGCTCCTTTCCCTGCCTCCCCCCTACCCCCTCACTCCCCAAAAAGGACCCAAACTCACAGATGAAAGGTGGTTACAAGACCTTGCAGAAACACAGGCTCTATGAACTCAACCCCACATGGATGGGAGGTTATAATAAGGCCTGGAGGTTAGGAGTCCAAGTCTAGAGGCCACATTTTTCTCTTCCCCAGAACTGAACACTAGATGGTAACTTTTTAGCCATAACTCAAACGTGATTTTAAATCCACACATGAGCCTAAGAGATTCCCTTCTGGGACGAAGGAAGAAGAATAATTTTAAAAGCTAAGCGAAAAAGAGGCACTTAAAGCAAAAACATGTCCCTAGTCTCCCATCTGAGTCTCCTGTTACGACATAACCAACGGAATGATCAGCACTGTGCCCTCTTACACACCTTTAGCACCTTTCATACACCGAAGGACTTCCAACTGCTCATGTCTCAGTGACCACTCTAGCAGCCTTATGGCAAAGCAAGTAAAAATTTAGGACATTTCTTTTTTAGAATTAAAATACAACACAAAACAAACCAGAACTAAAATTTCACACCAAAAAGTGAATGATCCTCAGTTTCATTCCTTCCTCATGCTAGTTTTAAAAATGATACTTAGTTCTTCAGGAAGAATGACCTGTGCCTTTTCCCCAAGACCTTTTATCCAGTTACTAGGCAATTACTCACAGCACCATGCACATTAAAGCAGATAGAAAACGAGGCAAAAAGCTAAGAGAAAAATCAAGGGCCAACTGGCTTTCTAGAGATAAAACACATTGCCTGAGAATATGGCAGGTGCATGGCCCAGAGTGAGAAAAGAAACAGTTCTGGAAGAGATATGGGAACATATGTGTATGTATAACTGATTCACTTTGTTATAAAGCAGAAACTAACACACCACTGTAAAGCAATTATACTCCAATAAAGAAAAAAAAAAAAACAGTTCTGAAAGGAAATGGCCAATATGACAGTCAAAGCTCACAGCCCAGAGCAGAAGCCCTCCCTGCCCTGCTCTACTACGGCCTCTCACGAACTTAAATTTATGTCCCACAGCACTTATGCCACACACTTAGGGTCTGCAATTCCCCACAATGAAGTCAAAAATATACTTGAAACCATTAATAAGCATAGGAGAATTTCAAAACTGCCCAGAACGAAGAACTCTGACCACCATAAATTTCTTGATTTGAAATGTTCTTGGTGCCATAATTTCTAAGAGCAACAACAAACAGCACAACTACAACACACAATAAAGTCTTTAGACAAGTCAACTCTAACCACTGCTGGCACCATAAGGATGAGGAAAGAAATCACTAATCAAGAGCTGCTGAGCTGGCTTAACTTTTCTCCAAAGTCAAAGGATCGGTTTGGGTACCTAGGCAGCAAGACATCAACCACTGCTGCCACTAGATCCAGCTGCTCAATTAGATGTACCTTTGAAAACAGGAAGTTAAACATCTAGCTTTCCCTATAATCTGCAAGAGTCTCAAGGTTAGCCTTCTTGTTCTATCCCCAAAACTTCTTGTTGTTGTTGCTGGATTTAATTTTTTTAATTTTATTTTTGTTTTTATTGATGATGTTGCTTTAATTTATAGAGCACTGCCTGACAGGGTCATATGTTTAGAGTTCCTTTAAAATTTTCTTTATCTTATCTTGATTCATAACATTATTAAGGTACTTTCAGACTTTCCCTCAACTCCATCAAGGAAGAGGGAGTATGTGAGTATGTGTGTGTGTATTGGGGCAGAAGGGAGAGAAGCAAAGAAAAAAGCACGAGGGAAAGTGAGATTCCATAAACTTAAAACAATTTACAGAAAGGCATCTGATGTATTTTCTGAATAAGGCCTTGATCAGGGTAACCAATCCTCTCTGTAGCACATTCTACACTGCCCATAAATAAAGGAGTCTCTTTAAATTAACATTTCCAGTATCAATGAACAGTCCAGAAATCCTCATTTCAAGCGCTCGATGAGTCCCTGTGTGAGTCCAAGGTGCAGAAGCTGTGTCCGGGAGAGGTTTGCTAGGTTGGGGAAGGCCGCAAGCAGCTTCTCCCACGCCAGTTCCAGCAGGCTAGGAACCACCAGCCAGATCTTAAACAACGACCCAGTCCGTTTATTTTCGTGGATGTTCACCACTCCTCCATGAATGTACATGCAACCAGCCTATGAACAAATGGCAGTCAAAAGAGGATAAATTCACATGGGAGAGAAACAGGTACTTACGCTGAAGATTCAGCCAAAAAGTTCACAGTAGGCTGAATTAGACGACAGGAAACAGAAAAGTTTCTCACTGATCCCAACACAGTGCAGAGATCAAGAAAGGCTTAGATACTGAACGAGTTACTAAGGGAAAAGCAAGAGGCCGGTTTTACTTCAACAACTCCAACAACGGTAAACTAAGACTATATTAGGTATCCACTGTGCCCAGTACTAGGGTACAAGGTGAAAATAAAGATCTTTGCATTCAAGAAACTAGTAGAATCTTCAATAACATGGCATCTTGGGGGTAAAACTATTCTGCCCTCCCAGGAAACACCTTTGATATCACTGTCAGGGCCTGAATGCCACATGTAGCATTTCTTTCACATTTATGTTGCTCTTTTAAGCTTGTATATGATGGTTTTTCTCCCTTTTCTCAGAGGAAGAGCTAGCTTTTGAAGAAAGGTTTTAAAAACACATTCTTAATCCAAGCTTTGCTAATATCAGAATCTTTTTTTCTTGCTATATCTCTAAAAATATCTCCTTATCATCTGCAACTACATTAAAAAGACACGAAAATGAAAGCTTACTGGTGTAACAGCTGCACAGTGAAAATAAACTGGCTCTGGCATGGTAGCTGGGAGCTTTACCCATTGAAAAGTCTGCAGATTCAGCTTCCAGATATCTCCCAGGATCACTTCTCCATTATAGCCCCCGCAAATAAACACATCTATCAGGAAAAGAGAAAGCCAAAATCACAAAAAGGACAAGGGCCACAGTGACAGCATGTCCTGTAGTAGCTCTCACGGCTAGATGACACGGGACCAGTTCAGTCCCCATACCATAGAGGACTCCAGCTGGCGGGTCGCTCATGCTGCTGTCCTGTCCCTCACTAGAGTTCGGACACTATGTTGGGATCTTTGCTAGGCATAAGGGTGCAAGCCTCTGAGGAAGCTTCATGTCTAGGTTCTCAAATTCAAATATCTACAGGTGGCAGCTATAGGAAGTGAATGAGCAAGAAGGTTCAGGGAAAATAAACAAATAGGTCCAGGGAACGAACAGGAGTGCACATGCTCTAATGAGGAAGATGGTGATGCAGCTCCAGCTCATCGATGCCATGCAGGACTTAGGGTCAGCAATTGCCAGATCTTCCAATTTTTTAAAAGACATTGGAAATCCAGATTTTTTGAAAAGTGAAACATTTTGATTTTTAAGTATTGGCCACTAATTCACAAACTGTAATACATGCATGAGCCAAACAGAACACATCTGCAGGCCACCAAGTTGCAAACTCTCCTTTTAAATAACATCCTGTAAAGGACAGACATTTTTCTGCCCATAGAGACAAACATTCTCTACTTAGACAATTAACCTGCAATGTTCAGTTTGGGGGCACAAAAGAGGTTTTTCCAGGCTTTCTTCAGCCCAAAGGGGACAGTTTGAAGTCCCATTTGATCTGTACCAGTTATTTACATCAGGAACAAAACCTTCCCAAAATCAAAGGTTTTTTAAAATTATTGTGCTTGTTCTTTTTGTTTTTATAAAATCAGTTAGTTATAACTAAGTAGACAACATGTAACAAAGGCTATGTGAACCTTCAAGCCTCATGTCCACAACTACAGCTGAATTCCATTTGTATGGTGCCTGGACTCAAAGAACCAAATGAATACATGTCTTAACTCAGATCTAGATCAAGTTTAAGTCAATACAATTAAACTATAAAATACACTGGAAACTTTTCTGGCTAGGATTTTTAAAAAGTATGGCTCCGTTCTTAGAGAGGCAAAGCTGAACAACGCCACTATCTATAAATCTTGTCCAAAGAGCAGAAGCATAATAAAAAGCGCCTCTGTACTAGAGATGGCAGCATAATCCTAGTAAAATCTGAACTAAGCTGCTGAAAGGATACAGGCTATCAAACTCATTTACACACACCTTCTTCCCCTCCAAAAATTTAAGGTGGTATATCCAACTATAAAATAAGCTGTAAATTAAAAGACAGGATGGTTGTCCAAAGAGGAGTCATTTATCACACTCAGATAAAGTAGCTGCAGCTGCTTTCTGAAGCCATACAATGCTTGTGTTGTAATATGGCCAAAGAATGAGCTAAGAGTTCTATCTGGCATCAGATAGAGAAGAGAATAAACTATGAAATAACACTCTGAAGGAACTATTACAATCTTAATACAATGTCTACTAAGGTCTCTTCTGTATGTCAGGATTATTAATGTTACCCACCAAAACCAGAGACATCTGTTGAGGTGGGGTGCTGAACGATTAGGTGGTAGAGTAAAAGCTTACTTATCACTTATTTTTGAGTTGTGTGATAACTGAGGGAACCCAAACAACACATTAGTTTACTCTATGAAAATTGCTGAGAGACACAGACCTTTATGGATTTCCCTTTAAGTATAAACTAAAAGAAATAGACTCTCCCCAAAGTTATGCCTCTTTTAAAGAGTTATCATTAAGAAATAAAATAATATCAGTATGTACAATTACAAAAATGGAACCAGTCTGTTATTTGAAATCCTTACCATTTTTTATCTGAACACAACTGTGACATCTTCGGGCTGCAGGAAAACCTGCCAAACACATAAATACAGAAATTCCGTTATTCACAGAAAGACTGGGAATAATGGTGATCTGACACAGCAAAAGACATACTATGAATAACTTGCTTAAAACAATCCCTTTGTTGCATTAAAGCAAACATTGACTAGTCCTTCCAATCCTGCCTTATTTCACACAAGAATAAAGCCATCATAAGCTTCATCATAATGATATAATGTCAAGGTGTCAGGAAAACAAAGTGAGGTGGCAGTGGGCAGGGGTTACTAGTGGTTTTCCCAAGTCTTTTTACCCACAAAGAGACAGGTAGATCTTGATTTAAGTGCCTACTTTTATCCTACCCAGATTTCCCCTCTTCCACAGAATTCACCAATCCCCATTAAAAGTCTATGCTCATGGGCTTCCCTGGTGGTGCAGTGGTTAAGAATCTGCCTGCCAATGCAGGGGACACGGGTTCAAGCCCTGGTCTGGGAAGATCCTATATGCCAAGGAGCAACTAAGCCTGTGTGCCACAACTACTGAGCCTGCGCTCTAGAACCCGCGAGCCACAACTACTGAGCCCATGTGCCTAGAGCCTGTGCTCCGCAACAAGAGAAGCCACTGCAATGAGAAGCCCGCACATGGCAACGAAGAGTAGCTCCCGCTTGCTGCAACTAGAGAAAGCCTGCGCCCAGCAACGAAGACCCAATGCAGCCAAAAATAAATAAATAAATATTTTTTAAATGAAATTAAAAAAAAGTCTCTGCTCAGTTGCTGAGGAAGAATAATAATTGGGCTAAGGAAGACAAGTAATTTCTCTTCTTTTTTTTTTTGGCCATGCTGCACGGCATGCAGGATCCTAGTTCCCAGACCACGGATCGAACCCGTGTCCCCTGCCATGGAAGCTTGGAGTCTTATTAACCACTGGATCGCCAGGGAAGTCCCACAAGTAATTTCTAATACCAATTCAACAGATATTTTTCTTCTCATATAATACAATAAAATTACTTTTTCTCTTTCAGAACAAGTAAAACTATAAAATACATTTATTAAAGATAAATGAATCAATATTTTAAATTTACCTATTTTTTCATGGGGTTTTGTTGCAATTTCCTCCCATGCATTCGTTTCAAGGTTATATGCATGAATCTTGGAGAGAGAAAAAAAAGAGGATACACAAAAAATTTTAGCTAGCCTGAAAACTGGATTTTTCGTAACAGCCTGTACAAACACATATTCTTGGTTGAAAAGCCTTCTTTTCCTTTGCTAGTCTCTGATCTTTCCTAATTCTAATATAAGGCAAAACATTAAATGAAGCAATTGAATATTAAGCAACTACATAATTTTATTATTTTTAAATCATAGAAAAGAATGAAGAAAAACGTTGGAATTCTGCAACTTGCACATTTTCTACAATGAACATGTATCATTTTTATAACAGAAAAAAGCAAGTGTCAGTAAGAAAACATGGAACTGTAGTTTTGACAAAACTTGAAAAAGACCATTAAGGTTCCAAATCAGGAGCTCTGAGGCCTACAGATTTCCCCTGGGACATATGGATTTAGAAATGCCACAGAGACGGATGAATAAAAGCCCTTCAGAACTCAGCTTTCTAAAGTTAGTGATGTGCAGTCCTAAACATGCCTGTTCTTTTTAGATACACAGCACTGACAATGAGAGGGATGTGACATTCTGAGAATCCTGGTTCCAAATCTAATTAGTTTTTCTATTTAAGCTACTATATCTTTCTTTTAATGTCTTTTCTCATCTAGCATAAAGGAATAATTCTAGTAAGTATTTTCAGTGTGTGATTATGCAACTGTCAACCGGAAAGCCTATCAGGGGCACAGAGTTCAACCTTATATTATAAAGAGCATCTAACACAAAATAGGTGTTGATGAAGAAAGTGCTTGAAAATTACAATATCTACAGTAACAGAATTGTTACTTATTATGCTTGGTATAACACATGTGTCTCCCTAGTCTTCTTCTTCTCTCTCTCTTTTTAAATATACCTTGTTTAAGGAATAAGCTGTCCAAGAAGTACCACCTCCCAAGATGTAAATCCTCTGCCCATCATGTGCAATTTCATGTCTGTACCTGAAAATATACAATAAAATACATTTATAATTATGGGAAAATGATCTACCTAAGATTTGGCTGCAAGACTTTTTATTGCATCATTATTTATAATAATAAATTATTGGAAATAACCCGTGTTTAATAATAGTGAATTGGTTAAATAAATTATACAATATATAAAAAATGGATTAGCATGCAACCAATAAGAATGTAGGAACAGAGGATGGTTAATATACTGAGAACTTCTTTTCATGTCATTAACTGAAAAAAAAAATCAGTTATATAAGAGCAGATAGGCTATAATCCTACTAAGAATTTACAGATATACAAATATGCAAAGAAAATGACTATAAGGATACATGCCAAATGTTAACCCTGGTTATCCCTGAGTTTAGATTTGCTTTTTATTTTCTTCATTTTGCTTATTGGTAATTTTCTAGATTTTCTATCATCTTTTTGTGATAACTTTGTATAAGTGGGGAAATTACTACAGTTTTAAAAAGTGATCTGCCTACATTTAATTAGAAAGCTTAGACTATGGGTTCAAATTAAGACACTTATTTAACAGATACAAAAATATCAGAAAAATTATGCTACATAAAACTGTGAATATAATGTGAAACACCCACCAGAACTTTTATCCAAGCAGTCTGACTAAAAGCTGAAACAAGTTATAATATGTCCATAAAATGATTCAAAGAAGGCAACCATGTGAAAATGCTTTGAAAACAACCTATTTCCTCCTTTCCCTGGAGACCCTGGTGCTGATAAAATAAATTACATCAAAATTGCTCCCCATACCAAGCCATCTCCCAAGTCCTCTCATGGTAGTTCTGCAATAATCAGCCCACTAAGATACTACAATAGAAAGAAGTCTTCCTTGGCACCCATATGTCATTTTTTTAAAGGCAACAAAGACATAATAGTCTAAACAGTGAATAAAAAATTATTTACTGTCTTTGCTTTTAAACTATAGGGCCAAAAAACCTCTTTAAGTTTTCCAGTGAGTTTAATTCTAAGAAGAGGCAACTGCTATTAGGAAAAAAAAACAAGTGAAAGACCTACAACTGATACTAGAAGGCAACTAAAGAGAATCATGTGATGTTTGAGTGTTTAACAGAGCACTTAAAATAAAGGACCTTCCCTTCCTTTCTTCCATCCATCCAACCAACACTCACTGAGTACCACTATGGGCAAGGCACTGTGTTCTTACTGGGGATACGACTGTAAGCAAATGGGCCAAAGAATCCTAATATGCAAGTTAAGAAGGGAAATCAAAAAGTAACTAGAATGTAATTATTTTTCCTGTAATATGAAATTTAGTTACAATTGTTACCATTGGTTTCACTATTTTCCTAATGCAGGAAAACAGAAGTACAAGAGGAAATAACAGGAAAAAAATTCTTTAATTCAGAGGGAGATATCATTCCCTCACCAGAAGACCCTTCTTTAATGCTGAACTGGGATCTAACAACCAGTTAGCTATTTTAACCAGGCCAAAGGATCTTCTTCAAACCATACTGCCAATATTCTGAAAAAAAGTAAAATCTTAGCAAGAAAGAATAAATATGCTTTAATCCTAGAGTCTCACCTCTCTTCTGGTAGATCACAGGATAGGTTGTTTGGTTTCAGTTGTGTCCACTCTCTGGTATTGAGATCTAATTTGTGCAGGTCTGTGCTGTAAATATAGCCAGTTGTCCCTCCAAAGACATAAAGGGAGCCATTGATGATAGCCATGGCCTGGATAATGAGGAAAGGTGAACGAGACTTCCTCGTTAACACTTGATTGAAGAATGTAACCTTATTAAATACCCCCAAATCAGGTTTTGTGAAATTTTCTTGTATTTTTTAACTTTCTAAAAATCAGACCCTTAAAAAGGACTAAAGATTTTAGAGAAACAGAAATTATTTTTAGAAAAATTAACTTTGCTCAACTGGAAAGAAAGTTCTATCTAGATAGGCAAAGGGCATCAGATGATCCTTATGGGTCCTAGCCAACCAAAGAATTTATAGATCATGGACATGAGCATTTCCACTGAAAGCTGCTTCACTTTCCAAGCAGTGTGAAGAAAAATGCCCTTAAGGAGAAGGAGCAAATATGAAAATAAGGCACCAGAATCCCTTAAGTAAGAAGTCTAGAGTTGGCAGTCCCCCAAACTTGACACTTTCTACCAGACTCTTCTCAATGTAAGTTTTGCTATTGTTATGGTAATTTCTTAGGGTTTAAATGCCTCCTGTGCTGGGATACGGTCATCCATTATGTGCCTCACACATAGTTCAGAAGCTATGTATCAGTACCAGTGCCAGCCAGCACTCGTTGAGAAAGAAGCCACAGCTTTGGTTGTTTTAAGCTTAGCCCATTACTCTCAAAGGGTCCCTGAAGTATGGTGAGTTGTTTTCCTACCTTTTTAGATATAACTTTTCAAACCTAAGGTTTGAAGCACTAGAACCTAACTGGAAACTAATTTCTATATAATCTGTGTTTTAGCTCAGATCTGTATAAAAGTCTCTTAACCAAGTACAGGGATCATCTACTCTATTACTTAGGTTAGAAAGCTCTTCAAAGCATCATAACACTCTAAAGACGACAGGACCTGGGCCATAAATAGCCAAATCTCTCATTGGGGGTGGGTGACGTCCTGACATTTATAGAAACCTCCATACAGGTCTAGATCATTGATCTTAATCAGAAACAAAGAGTAAGGGAAAAAAAAGGAAAGAAGGCAAGTAACCAGATTTACAAACTACAATTTCACATCAGAACTGAAAAATCAAATAGTAACCACAATGAATTTATTCTCCATTTTAAAAAATTGGTGGCAATATAAATATTCTGACATTGTTCCTGGAACTAGAAAATCTGAACAAATACATCCACAATGACTGGCCATAGATTGGTACCTGTCCATATATACGACTGGGTTTCTTCCCCCGACAGCTGAGTAAAGCCCATCTCTTATACTTCACGTTACAGACATGGACGTCATTGCCGTTGCTCTCACCAAATGGGATGCCTGTTCCTCCAAACACCAACAGGTTGTTTCCATGCAGCACAACTGGGAAAGGAGAAGCACAAATTTCATTTTCGTACTGGCTACCTGCAATGTGTTCCCACATTAACCCAGAAAATCTGAGAAACTCAAAAATGTCCACTTTAATGCTTTTAGAAGATAGCTCAAACCACTGACATATAACTACTACAAAGTTTTACAGAAAAAGATCTAATTCACACTATTTCACATAGCTCACTGTTTGATATGTGACATGTATTGTGAAATTCATGAAACACTGTATATAACAATACAGAATGATATGAACTACAATCCACCACTGCTGCTTAACACAGTTCAAGTACACAGTAAAGCAAAAGAAAATGAAGGATCATCACTGCCTTAGCAAAGACCCAGTGGGACTCAGGATGAAGGGATAAAAGGATCATTCGTTTTTTGCCAGGGGAATGATCTCTACATTTTAAATTATAGTTTCTGTCATCTTAATCCTCCACCAGATAAAAAGAACACGAATATCCTGCTGGTAACTTTCTGTTCCTGTCATCACACACACTTGTATATACTTTTTCCCTCTCTGATGGCAAATATTCTGAAAATACTGCTACTGTATTATTTCAATGACTTTTTTTTTAAACCAATTATTCAATTGATGTAGTGTAAGAGTCAACAGCATGAGCTCTGGTGCCCATGAGAGCTGGGTTTAAAGTCTCATGTGACCTCAGGAAAGTTATTTAATCTCTCTAAATTAATCTTCCCAACAACCCTATGAGGTAGGAACTATTATTATCTTTTCCATTTTTATAGATGATAAAATAGAAGTGGTGAGAGGTTTAAATAATTTGTTGAATGTTTCCTAAAAAGAACCTTGCCAAGCTAGGGTTCAATCCCAGGCAGTCTGGCTCCAGAGCCTGCACTCACAGCCACTGCCCTTCAGGCCTCTCTAAAGCCTCAGTTTCCTCATCTGTACAATGGCAATAATTCCAGTGTTGGCATCATAGAGATGTTGTGAGGATTAAACAGATACCACGTGTGAAGTACTTTGCTCAAGAGCTGTAAACCCCATTTGCTGATCTTCTACTACATTTTGCCTAGCATATATATAATACTTTATGTTGAACCCTCTGAGATATTATTAATTCCATTTTATAGGTAAGGAACTAGAAGCTAAAAATCAGGACTATCCAGCTCACAATTGATTCTGAATCACCATGCTATAGTATTGATACAGTATTATCACAGTAAGAGTATCCATTAACAAGGTTTAATCATATTACTATTATGATTTAGTATTATTAAACATTATTAACAAGGAAAACATGTGACACTGAGCCAGACCTCTCAGACATTTTCATAAAGTCAAAAGTTCAGAACTGCTGGCACTCACGTGACATAGATGCCAATTCTCGGGGCATGTAGCCATCTGTGCCCATCTGGTGCCATACTCCTGTAGCAAAATGGTACCTCCAAAGTTCCCTGAAGAGAGGATAGTCTTCATTATCTGGCCCTCCTGATTCATCATAATCTGGGTTATAACCTCCAAACACATATAGATTGGTATTATCTGCCACACAACGATGTCCGCTTCGTGCTGGTGGAGGTCTGTGGCCTAGGAGAGAAGAGGACAGTTTTCCACAGGTGACCCAGCAGATTAAAAGCACAAATAAAATTTGGCAACAAACATTTTCTCTTTAAAAGGAAATCAGGGCAAGTTTATAATGTGGATGTATTTTTTATTTACTTAGGTTATTTTATACAGTCACACAAACTACTTAGGATTTTAAGGAGCTAGTCTCCATTTCGACTTCATAGGATTATTTTCAGATTTTGATAACTGTAAAAAGATTTTTCCCAAGGGAGGCAAAATAGCACCATAAACTTGAGAAAATGGCTGGTAACTTGGAGTTTTCAAGAAAAGGAGGAAGGGTTTAATAATCCAAAAGCTAAAAGGACAGATTTTCTATTTTCTTAGAGGAGAAAAAAACACAGGCCAACGAAATTAAACTGAAAATATTAGAGAACTACATAAATATAATCACAAATGTGAATGAGTCATGTATAAATAAAAATACACATACATAAAACCTGTGATTTTTCCACAATATATAATTATACACTTAAAAAGAAAACTGGCTTTCAAAGAGTTATAGCATAAAAAGAAAACTGGCTTTCAAAGAGTTATAGCAAAGTCTAGAATTTAAATACCACTCCAGACATTATGGTAGTTAACAAAGAATATCCCTGTATTTATCTCAAAGAGCATCTTTCACCTATTAAGAGCTTTACTGAGAGAAGCTATTTCAGGGAATTTCCTGGTGGTCCAGTGGTTAGGACTTGGTGCTTCCAATGCTGGGGCCCTGGGTTCAATCCCTGGTCAGGGAACTAAAGATCCCACAAGCTGCACAGCCAAAAGAAAAGAAAAAAAAGCTATTTCTACAATTTGTATTTGTAAGCTTTCTGAAGTTTAAATTATGTCAACTAGTTTACTAAAAGTTACTTCAAGATTATTTTAGAGTAAAAAACCCCCAAATTTATATTACTTCTGTTATCCTTACAAATTTTACACCAGTCTACACAAACCCTTATATAGCTACAGAACCAAAGATGCTTAAATACACACTGGATGGAATAAGCTACTATCGTCGTCTGTTATCTTACAGATTTATCTACTTTCATATATTAGGAATAGATACTAGTATAATATTAATATTTATGACAATGCTGGACACCTAATAAACATTTGTTACATAAACATTTATTACCAGCCTAATATAGGCCTCACATATTTATATTTTAAAATCAAAATCCCACTTCCTACAGTATGTTTTTAAACAAGAACTGAAAAGAAATTGCACAGAGCTAGAAAAACTAAAAACCAGATGAACAAACCACGAATCACCCAATCACTCAAGTCCAACCTGTTGGTCCTGAGAATCTTTGATGGCTCCTTACTGCTCGAGCTTGAAGCCCTCAAACAGCAATTCAGAGCCTTTCCTGATCCCTCACACTCTTTGCCTGTTTAAGTCTGTCTCTCTGCTTAGAAAGCCGAGTCCTTCCCTTAGCTCTTGGCCTGGTCTACCTAGCCTTCAATGTCTGGAAATTCCCTGGTGGTCTAGTGGTTTGGATGCTGGGCTTTAACTGCCATGGCCTGGGTTCAGTCCCTGGTCGGGAAACTGAGATCCTGCAAGCTGCGCAGTGCGGCCAAGAAAAGAAAAAACCTACAGCCCTTACAATTCAGTACTATACCAACCCAAATAATGGACAGACATGGACAATTAATAAGATGATTACACCATAACTATGTAAATACATAATAAATATAATTTTAGGCAAACTATGATCACTTAGGAAATTTACTCACAAGCTGTGATTTACCTCAAGTGAACTCAATTTCTCTTTCTAAAAATCTTGAAACACAGAAAATGTGGTGTGGAAGAAAGAGCAATAACTTCTACAAATATCTAGACTTGAATCCAGGTTCTTTCTAACTGCTTCCTTGAGCAAGTCACTGACCCTCACTGAGTCTCAGCTTCTTCATTTGTATGAATGGATTATTATTCCTGTACTTTACAGATTTATTATACTTGCTATTATGTTAAAATGTTTATTGGTTAATAATATATGTATCTTCCCAGGAGGCTATAAGCTATTTGAGGGAAGAGGAATTATTTGCATTCACCTTTCTATTACCAAACCTAAGGCACACAGAAAACACTGAACAAATTTAATTTTTTTCTACTCATTTTGTTAATATTTATTTTTCTTCTCCAAATAATTATAAGTTTCTAAAGGGCAAAAATCATGTACAGCAATTAGCCTGTATCACCCACAACACCTAAAACAGAGATATATAACAGACACTAGAAGTTTCACTGATACTAACTTCAGGTCAAAGTTAACAGTAACAGGGATGATCAAAACAGTGTAGAGCTCTCAGGGGACTTTGATATTGTGCTTAAGAGAGATACAATTTTGGGGACAGGGGTTGGATTATGCAATGGTCTTCTCAAAACACAAATGTTTCTAAGAATTAGCAAGACAAATTTTAAGAAAAAAACTTAACAGTTGAGTTGCTATGGTCAACAGACAGGAACTCTAAGAATCTCTATAATGTCATTTGCTTTATTACCTGGAGCCAAAAGATACTTTTTGAAACTGCTTTTGGGCAAATATGAAAAGACATACGGTATATTCCAGGATATTCTCTAAATGACTGTACAACGGAAAAGACATTCCATTCTAAGTTTACTGCCAACTACTTTTGAGACAAATGTAACTCACATGGATTAAAGGTTGAGGAGTCAATGAAAGATGATTTTATATTTACCCACTCATTCATTCATTCATTAAGCCAAAAATATTACTGGACGCCTGCTACATACCAGGTACTGTACTAGTTGCTGAGGATACAATGGTAAGACCATTACTCTTTCTGTCCTCTGGAGCTTACAGTCTAGTCCTGTGCTGTCCAACACAGTGCTCACTAGCCACATATGATTCCTGAGCATCCGAGATAAGACTCGTTCAAACTGAGCTATGCTTTAAATGTAAAATACCCCCTGGATTTCAAACACTTAGTATCCAAAAATAAATGTAAGGTTACTAATTTTTATATCTGAATATAGGTTGAAATGACATTTTTGATCTCTTGAATCAAATAAAAATTAAGATTAATGTCACCTATTTTTTACTTTTTTCATGTGGCTACTAGAAAATTTAAAGTTTTGTGGCTCACGTAATATGTCTATCAAAAGCGCTTGTCTAGCTCAATTGCTGGCTTCTGTAAATAATGCCATTATCTATGCAAATTAAACTGCTGGGTAAAGAGCATCTGATCAACGTTTGATAAATATTAAACATCCTGTCAAGAAGTCTTATAGCTAGGAGTAAAGAGGTAACTATTCTTTCTCTTTAGTCAGTAACTAAAGATTTCTTTGTACATATTTATAGCCCAAGAGTGACTAACATATTACAAAGCCATATTTTATTTTGAACAAATCATGGGGATTTATCAGGGTTAATGTCATGGAGACTACACATTAATTTTCATTATGAAGAATATAGCATAAGCTCCTCAACCTTGACCAAAACTTAACTGGGTTTTAGATTCTTAAAGTAGTTCTCTGAATCTTGTCCCAAATTCTCCATGTGCAAACCCCACTTTCCTAAAAAGTACTTGCTACTAATAAAATCAGCCACAGAATTAGGTTACCTGATTGAGGAACTCCAATTAGAAAATGCAGAAGTCAAAAATTAAAACTGAACCTGTGCAGAGGTGAACTCAATACCCAGAAGGGAACATGCAGCTGAGGGAATGAATATGTACCTGTGGTAACTGAGCCATCTTTTTGCTTCAGTGTGCTCATCATGGCACAATGATGAGCACACTTGCCCTTTACCCCAGGAAGTAAGCCGGAGCTTACTGTAACCAGGGACATGGGCTTTAGTTTGCAGGCCAAAGGAAGAAAGAAGCTGTCAGAGATAAGGCAATGATGAGGTTGCGCCAATGTTATTACCGTTACAAATAATTTTGTAACAAAGCTTTCTTTACGCAGATTTATATGCAAATGTCTAAAAATTTCTGGAAACAGAATTTCTGGGGTCAAAGGAATATACATTTAAAACTGACACAGATAGGGGACTTCCCCGGTGGCGCAGTGGTTAAGAATCTGTCTGCCAATGCAGGGGACACGGGTTCGATCCCTGAAGATCCCACATGCCGCGGAGCAACTAAGCCTGTGCGCCACAACGACTGAGCCTGCGCTCTAGGGCCCACGTGCTGCAACTACTGAGCCCGCGCGCCTAGGGCCCGTGCTCCGCAACAAGAGAAGCCACCACAATGAGAAACCTGTGCACCACAACGAAGAGTAGCCCCCACTCACCACAACTAGAGAAAGCTCACGCGCAGCAATGAGGACCCAAGGCAGCCCCCCCGCAAAAAAATTGTTACAGATGTAATACTGTTATAGAGCCATATTGCTTTCCGAAAAGACTGCAACAATTTATACCCCCAGCAATAGTGTATGGTAGTACCTATTCCTTTATGCCCTCTTCAACCTTTTTAGTTTCTGCCAATCTGATGGGTGTCAGGTTACTTTGTATTTCCCTGATTTTTACTAGTTCACATGTTTATTGGCCCATTTGTATTTCTTCTTTGGGGAATTGCCTGACCATATCCCCTGTCCACTTTCCTATATATTGTGTTGTCTTCTCACAGATTTGTAGAAATTATTTATTTATTCTATTTCTTTCACCCAGCATGCCATTGGGCTTTTAATTTTGTTTATGGTACCTTTTACTATATGGAAGTTTCTGTGTAATTGAATCTCTCAATCTTTTCTTTTAAGGCTCCTGTGTAACAACAACAAAAGGCTCATTTGCTTTACATCTCATTTAGCTCTGTATCTTTATAAAATTACTATTCTTATTTATTTCTAACAATTTTTTAGTTTTGATTTTTAATATTCAGAACCTGAATACATTCAGAACATATTTTTGTGTATTTTATGAGGTAGGGCTCTAATATTTCCTGCAAAATGGATAGGCTATTGTCCCTAAACCCCTTATGGAAAGTCATCCCTTCTACACTGAACTGAAATGCCATCTTTATCGTATACTAAATTGACATGTTCTAGAGTAGAATTAGTAAAATCCCAATATCCAGGTCTAATCACCTTGGACACAAAATCTATTGCTCTTTAAGAATGCACACAATCAAGACATATCACACAATCTTAAATGCGAAAGCTTGCAAATAAAGTAGCATATAACATTTTTGCTTAAAAAGCCTATCACAAGATGTAGCCACCTCTAGATGTGCTATCAAACATTTGTGATAAGGCCATTGTAAAAAAAAAAAAAAATTAAAACCTTTATTGCTAAAAGTATTAACTAGTTATAAATATCATACAGCCTAAATGATAAATTCAGTTTAACTTAACTGGTCCCTTCTTTCCAAATATAAAGCCTAGCATTACCTCTACCTGAGAAGACAGGTCTTCAGCTGTACACCTGGAAGCCTGGACAGGAAAGCCAGGGAAGACTGGACCAGCTGGTTCCCATTCCTGACTGGTATGTAGACCATTTTACTACTCCCAGAGTCCAAGCTGCTCAGGCAAAAGCCATCCATCCACAGCAGCACACAATATTCTTGGTTATGTAAGCATCTCCTACCACAGAGACTCCATACATTGTATGAGATTCATATATAAAGATCTGGCTTCTTAGGGCAGATTAATCTTAAGTCTAAGTTGGCAGCAGTAAAAGAAACTTGCTTTGACAGACTTTGGTGTTACCATGAGTTAGTTTCAAGTGCTGAGCAAAGCATACTTGAGACAGCTGTCACTACATATCGGCCTGGGCTTCTGGGCTCTGTTCAGTCCCACTGTTTATTTATTGATTCCTGTACCATTACCACACCATTTTAATTACAACAGCTCTGAAGTATCTATCAATATCTAGTAGGGCAAATTCCCCTTTGTTACTCTTTTACAAAAACTTCTTAGCTATTTTTCCCCATTTACTCTTGCACTGGGTTTTAGAATCAGTTTGTTAAAATCTGTAAGAGGCCCCTTGGGCAGACACCATCTTATCCAGGTGATCAAAGTTAACATCACCAGTAAAGGGACAAATCAACATCATGTGCAGTGAAATGAACACAGTATTACTTCCACAGTATTCCAGCCAAAAATGTATAAGCTGAATGTAATCATGAAAAACCACAAGGCAAACCCAAACTAAAAGAAATTCTACAATATGATTAGTCCTTACTGTTCAAAAATATCAAGGCTAAAGATACATGAGAACTGAATGTAACACATGATTCTGGGACTTTATTTTACTATAAAGGACATTATTGGAATAATTGGCAAAATCTGAAATGAGGTCTGTAAATCTGATGATAATGTTAATTTAATCCATTATTTATAGTGTTAATAGTGTTAATTTCTCAATTTTGGTACTTGCTCTGCAGATACATAGAGAATATCTGTTTTCCAGGAACAAACACCAAAATACTTAGGGGTAAAGGAGCATAGTGTCTGCAGCTTAATCTCAAGTGGTTCAAACAGAAAAACAATATGTATATGCATATGTATTACAGATAGCGAGGGGAGAAAGGGAAGAGGAGAGGAGAGAGAGAGGGAGCAGGATAAAGCAAATGTGATCAAATGTTAACATCTGGAGGACCTGGGTGAATACAGGACAATTTTTTTACCATTCTTATAACTTCTCTGTAAGTCTGAAATTATGTCAGACTAAAATTTAAATTTTAAGAAAGTCCCTTGAGGATTTTACTTGAGATGACCCATGAAGGAATATAGTCTCTAGCCATTTATCCTCATCTTTTTGATATTATCAGTATAGTTCCATTGTTTTCTTCTTGTTTTTTATTCCTAAGTACCTTTTAATTTTCTATATAACTGTGAATAGATATCTCTTTTATTTTGTAATTGCTTGTTAATATACAGGAAAGTAATTTATCTTTGCAAGTTTAAATTTTATCCAGCCAATTTTCTAAACTCTAATATTAGTTATCATTAGTTAATTATCTTGAATTTTACATTAGACAATCAGATCATCCTGTTATTAAAGACAACTTTCAGCTCTTTCTTTCCAATATATGTACCTTTTATTTTTTTCTCCATTGTATTGGCTGAAACCTCCAGAACAAGGTTGAATAGTGGAGATGATAATGGGCATTTCTGTCTTGTTTTTTACATTTTTAATGAGGATATTGGTAATGTTTCACCATTATATATGATATTTGCTATTGGTTTCTTGTAGATAGTATATCAGTAAAATAAAATTTCTTTCATTCCTGGATGCCTACAAATTTTTTTCTTAACCAGGAATGGTTTAAAATAAAGAGTATAGCTTGATGCATTTTAATAAAATGAACACAGTATCAGAAAAATCAAACTGTTTCTTTTAACCTTTTAAAGTACTAAATAGGGCTTCCCTGGTGGCGCAGTGGTTGAGAGTCCGCCTGCCGATGCAGGGGACATGGGTTCGTGCCCCGGTCCGGGAAGATCCCACATGCCGCGGAGCGGCTGGGCCCGTGAGCCACGGCCGCTGAGCCTGCGCGTCCGGAGCCTGCGCTCCGCAACGGGAGAGGCCACAACAGTGAGAGGCCCGCGTATCGCAAAAAAAAAAAAAAAAAAAAAAAGTACTAAATACATTCCACAGATAAACCCGATTTGATCTTAATTTCTATTTTTATTTAGATTTATCCCTGCCATCATATATTTATTTTTTTAACCATTCTTTCTTATTATTTCATTTTCCCACTTTTCTAATTTTACTGAAATAATCAAGCTTTCTTTTTTCCTTTCCTTTTTCCCTAGGGAGATCTACATAGTATTACCCCTAATACTTTTTAAAAACCCATAAATTTGTATTTCTCTAACAACAGTAAGAGTAAACCACGTCTGGAAAGAAATCTGGCTATTAACAGTGGTTACTTCTGGAAAGGGGAATAAGGTGAGGAGTAAAGATACGAAATGGGACCTAGCTTTTTAAATTTAACCTCTTTTATTGTGAAATATAACACATGTATAGGAACATACATAATTATAAATGTATAGTTTAACAAATTATCAGAAAGGTAACATGTCGTCATCATCCAGGTCAAAAAATAGACTACTGCCAGCACACAGATGCCCTCTTACCTGCCCCTTTTGACCACAACCCTCTCCATCCCACCGCCTTCACTTCCAGAGGAAACCTATTTCCTGATTTTTATGGCAATCATAAAACCTGCTTTCTTTTAATAGCTTTATTATACCTAATTATGCATCCACAATATTGTTTATTTGGGCCTAGTTTTGAAGTGTATTTGTACAGAATGATATAGTATGTTTCCTTTATGGGATCTTTCATTCAAAATCATATTTCTGAGATTTATCCACATTGCTGGGGTTAGAGGTAGTCTGTTCATTTCCATTGCCAAATAGTATTTCTTTGTATGAATATATACCACAATTTATCCAGTCTAAGTTGCGTGAATGGACATTTGGGTTGTCCAAATTAGTGGCTCTTAATGCTGCTATAAACATTTCTGTACATGTTTTCAGGTGTACAGGGGCCCATATTTGTTGGCTATAAATGTAGAAATGGAATTTCTGAGTCATAATGTATGGAAATCCTTACCTTTACTAGATAAAAGCCAAACTGGTTACAAAATATTTAGTATTAGTATCATCAGTCTTTTTAATTTAGCAATTCCTGTGAGTTTGTAGACCTAGCTCACGGTGGTTTTAATATGCGTCTATCTCATTACTAGTGAGGCTGAGCACCTTTTCATGTTTGTTGGCCAACTGGATTGATCCTTTTGGGAAGTGCCTGCTCAAGCCTTTTATACATTCTTGTACTGAGATGTCTTTTTCTTATTGATTTATACAAATTTGTTATATATGCTTGAGATAAGGACATTCATTTTTTACCCTATATATTTCCATATTATTTGAATTTTAATAAGCATATATTACACCTAGAGATTCTAAAATGAAAAAATTTAAGATCTTTAGCAGAGTTTTACTTTCTTCCTATCCCCAGTTTGTTTAAATCATCTGAAATGTTAGTTACAGAATGTTATATATATACATACACAAACATACACATATACTATAGTGATTTATATTATCCTTCTATATATTTAGAAAACTTTTCTTATCAATTATACCAGGCTTCACAGTCCCTGTATTTAGACACAACTCTAAGCTTTTCTGCTTTTTTCATACACTACTGCTTCTTGTGCCCAAACCTTCCTTTCTTGGATTTGTTTTTCATTTTACTGGGAACACCTCTTCAAGTAATTTTCTCAAAAAGGGTGTGTTCATAAACTTTCAGAGTTCTTATTTATTTTGACCTCCATTTAAACATTTAAATATTAGTGAGGCTGGGTACAGTTCTGTGCTCAAAATAATTTTCCCTCAGAACACTGAAGGCACTTACCTTCTAG
Organism: Kogia breviceps; assembly: GCF_026419965.1. Taxonomy (NCBI): domain Eukaryota; kingdom Metazoa; phylum Chordata; class Mammalia; order Artiodactyla; family Physeteridae; genus Kogia; species Kogia breviceps. The sequence continues at coordinate 22,539,246 of NC_081318.1, forward strand.
CAAACTATGTTGCACGTGAGAAATCTCAGTCTTGAGTCTTTCTATGTAGCCTGTTTTCTACCTCTGGAATCATAAGTAGTTCAGTAATGTACAGATAGATGCTTTTTGCTTTTACATTTTTCTAGCTTGTTCCTTGGTGAGCCCTTTATACTTGAAAATTCAAGAGTCTTTCTTCAGCATAGGGAAATATTCTTTATTTCTTTATTTTCTCTCTTCCACTGTCTTTCCTTATGTAACTCTATAAAGTGGATACTGGATCACTTAGATCTACCCTCAAAGTATAATTTTCCTCATGTACTTTCTCTTTTTGTCCTCTTGCTTTGCGGTCTGTAAATTTCCTCTACTTTATTTTTGTAAAAATTGGTCTTAAGCCTGTGTATTATTTAATCCTCCAACTGCATCTTTATTTCAGCAAGTTTCAATATGGAACTAATTCCTTAACCATTCCTTTTTTTTTGCACGGCAGTTGTCTTTTTATTTGTGGACCCAATTCTCTCTTGACTCTGAAGAAACCTGCTGTGATCAGAACAAGTTTAGTTTCCCTCAAATGTCTGGTAAGCCTTGATCACTGATTCATATTAATAAGTGAAGGACTATATTGATTAGTATTCTAAGAGATAATGAATTTCCTCCACAGTTGTATTGTCTCCAAACCTCCAAATGGGAGATGTGTTTGATTATGGGTGTCTGCAGGTAAGTGGTACACTCACAGACAGGTTTCTCTTTAGAAGTGGAGAAAAAGCAGTTTTTCTAGAATAAGGAAGGCTGCATTTTGCTAGCATGGTCATTTAACGTACATCAGTCCTTGGTGGAGTTTGCTTTCTTCTCCTCCCCCTATTCCACCCTCCTCGTCCAATCTATTGTGGAGATCCATTACCTAAAGCTCTGCTTTGTGCGTACACTCTTTCCAATCCCAGTCCATGAAAGCACTGCCTGTTCAACCCTCCCCTAAACAAATCCCCTACTTTGCTTGAAGAACTGTTCTTAGAGCTTTATCTTAGAACTAATGCCATTGCCAGGGAGGGAGGGAGAGAAGTAGGAGAAATAACCGTTCTGAAGGCAGTCCCTTAATTATTTGCCCTGATGTTCCATCTTCCCCCTGCCTGCTCCCTCCTCCTCCACTTGCCGATTCTAGGCTTGAGTTTCAGGAAAGGAGCTCTTTAAGAAATTATTTGATTTCCAGCACCCAGCAGGAATACCTATTTGGGGTTGCATTTTATTCTGTTCTGGTTTCTCAATCATTAGAATTCCAACTGCTTTCTGTTACCCTGAAATTCCTTAAATTTTCTGGTATTATAATAGCAAGAATGATGGCAGCTAACATTAAGTCAACATTGGCTAAACAGACTGTCAGTATAAATATTTGTTATCCTGGTCTTTAGCTAGTTGACAAGCTAGAGTTAAGGCAATTAATTTGGCTTGTTATGCTGACTTTGTTTCTGATAAATAAAAGTTTTCAATTATGGAAAAAAAATCATTGGCTAAACGTAAAAACTCTTCTAAGTGCTTTGCACATATTACCTCTCTTGATACTCACAACAAACCTAGGAGGTTGGTACTATTATCATCATCCTAATTTTACAGATGAGGAAACTGAGGCAAAAAAAAAAAAAGAATAAGCAACTTGTCTAAAGTCACACAGTTGGTAAATGGCAGAGCCTGGATTCAGACATAGGTAATCCGGCTTCAAAGCCTCCCTTTTCTGTTTTTCAATATAATTATGATTCATTCTTTTTTGTAGGTCTGCTTTGTAATTTTCAGTAATAAGTGAGAAGTATGGGAGGGTAAATGGGTGTAATCGGTCTATCATTTTGTAATGAAAACACACTGTTTTCACTACAGTGATACTGTTTTCACACCACTTATAATAGGTAGCAACATCTTTTAGAGAACGTACAGGATCTAGCGAAGGAATCTAGCAACAGAAAATGAGCCCTATGAAACTGTTTAATCAGAATCAAAAGAGATAATGTGTAGGAGTCCCAAAACGAGAGGCTTGAAAGTGGCAATTTCAAAAGTATAGGTAAGTTGTTTTAAAAATCTAAGGAAACACTAAATAGCATTTTTGTATTCTCAGCAACTTATTAGTTTACTGTCACCACCACCAGAGAGAAGTTGAGAATGTACTAAAATTTTATTCCCATCCTATTCCCTGACAGCAGCCTTACAAATAATTCAGTTCAACTCAAATACATATGATATACCTACTACATGCACTGTGCTACAAACTGGAGATAAATGAAGAAATGAAAGGCACTGTCCCACTGTCCCTGCCCTTACAGAGCTTACAGTCTATGGCAGGCAGGAACAAGTAAACAAATGACTATAATTCAGTGTGGTAAGTGTTATGATACAGGCAGATACACAGAGGGTGCAATCAAAGCAAAGAGACAAGCCTTCCAAGGAGGTTTCTCTAGAAATAACTCATAGACTGAGTGTTCAAGGATATGCTATTATTGGCTTGGGGAGATTAAACTGAATGTATCATCTTTTCCCTCAATCTGTTCTTCCATCCATCTATATAATACCTGCTAAAGAGAAAATGGTCCACACAGAAAGCTGGAAGCTTTCTTGACTTTTCCCTCCTCCTCTTGAATTGGTCATCAAGTCTCATCTAATTCCACTTCCTTATATTTCAAATCAACTACCTACTCTCTATTCCTACTAAATATAACTACCTTAGTTGCAGCCTCTATCATTTCTCACCTTGATAACTCTAATAACCCTAACTGGTCTTCCAATTAAATCTCTTCATTAATTAAATAAACTGATCCTGAAAACTCCCCTTGGGTGGTGCTCCACTTGATCTGGGCCCTCTCCAGCTTCTTCTTTCCACACTCTTTCCCACTCTGCCGAACTTCCTACAGTCCTCTGAAAGACCATGCTCTGTTTTGCCTAACTGCCTTTATTTAAGCTGTTTGGTCCTTGTGGTTTGAGATGTTCCAACCTTCCCCTGTTAACACATACTCAGACTACTCCATACATCTCTTCTGAAAAGTCATCCTGATGGCTACTGATCTTCCCCTGTCCTTCCCACATGCTGAGTCAGGTACCTCTTCTGTGTGCTCCCATACCACACTAACTCATCAGGACACTTACCACAAAGAATTACACTCAAATTATTCTTTAATTGTTTCTTCACTTGATTCTCTATAATCTAGATGATTGAACTAGCACAAAGCCTGTTACACAGGAGGCAATCAAAAAATACTGAAAGAATGAAAGCATGAACAAATGAACGAACGAGGTTAGTTAAGTCTGTGAAATCTGATGAGATAACCAAAGGAGATAATGGAGAGGACAGAACGTTGGAGCACTACCCATCTTTAGCGAGTAGGAAGAAAGAAGCCAGTAAAGGAAACAGAATGAACAATCAAAGACGCAGGAAGAAAACATCTCAGATTGTACAGCAAAGTATAACCCAAAAGAAGAGAAAACTTTAAGAAGGTACAGGTGGTCAACAGATCAAACACTACAAACAGGTCAAAGAAGGTGAGGACTAAGACAAGGCCACTGATTTAGAAGCAGTCACTGGTGATCTTGCTGTTGCTAATGCTGAGCCTACTCCCGCCTCACTCTTCTCAGCACTGTCAGAGACCATCTTCCTCAGCAATTTTTTGAGGCAATTTAGGGCTTGCGAAAATAACCAAAGATATGAAACTTACCTGTGCTAATCTCTTTTTTCCATGATTAAAATATTGAAAAACAGAGAATATAAAAAAAATAAAATCCCACCATCCAGATATAATGTTATTTCACTATTTCCTTTGTTTTTTATGTTTATATTTGTACAAAACTGGTATTATATTGAATTTTACATCCTAATTAAACAATTTCTTAATTATACTTAAATTTAGTCAGACCCCAAGTTAGCCTTCTCATTGTAAATTTAAAAATTAGCATTCTAATTTTTTAAATAGAAAAAAGAAAAAATTTTATCAAATTAGATGTACTGCTTGGCTACGTGTGCACAATGGTTTTTTTGTCACATAACACTAAAATTACCTATTAGTTTCTATCAATAAAATTATTTATGCTAAAAGGTAGCACAGCAGGAATTCCCTGGAGGTCCAGTGGTTAGTACTTGGTCTCTTCACTTCCATGGCCCAGGTTCAATCCCTGGTCAGGGAACTAAGATCCCACAAGCCACACAGCCAAATGATAAAATAAAATAAAATAAAATAAAGGGTAGCATAGCACCCTAAGTATCTTATCTTGACCCATTTAGGCTAGATTTTATTTTTTTAATGATCTGGACCTTGGCCACTAAAAATAAGTTAGGCACTAGATATAGAAACATCTTTAGCTGCTGCAGGTCTTTTTTCTAGTCTTTTTTTTTTTTTAAATAATCTCTTCAGTCAAAATTAGATACACTGGCTTATAAATAATAAGGTCTAAACTGTAACATTAATAACGCTTGTCTGACAATTTATTATATCTAGAAAAATAGTATGAGCCAGAGTTTTCAACCCTCTTCTGAGATTTTCTTTTTTCAGTAGGGAGTATGTTTTACTGGAAGAAGTAAAAAATAGAAAGAATGAAACATTTCTAAAAGTAAGAATTACTAGGTCAAAGGATGTGAACATTTTCAAGGCTTTTGATACATATTGCCAAATTAAATCCAGAAAGGCTGTGTCAAATTTACACTTCCTTCAATATATGAGCTTCATTTCCCCATACCCTTGCAACACTGAGTATTCTTATTTTTAGTCTTTGCCAATCTAATAGATAAAAATGATAACCTTATTATTTTAATTATGTTTATAACAATAGTGAAAATAAACAATTGTCCATATTTATTGACCTTTCTTTTTTACAAATTGATTATTCATGTTCTTTTACCTATTTTTCTAGTGGGTATTTGCTTTTAAACTATTGATTTATAAGAGCTCTTTATATATTCATGATATTAACCATTTGTTACAAATATTTCCCCCTTTTATCTTTTTATTTATGGTTTCTGACATAAGAGGTTTTTAGTTTTATAGTTACATAAATTTTATTTCTTTCTTAAAATCATATTTAGAAAATTATTTCCCATACCCCATATTTTATAAATTATTCAAAGTTCTTTTTAATATGTTTACAGTGGAATAATACTGACATCAATGAGATGTTTTATTTCTACCACCTAATACATATTAAGTGATTCTAACTTCCTAAAACTTATCATTACAATTCCAACAGTGGTCACTATGAAGCACAGGTTTAAAATTAAATTCTAGATTTTCTTTCATCCAATTTTAGCTGTTTAGACAATTTTTAAAAACCAGAGTTTTGAGTTTAGAAAATTCATTCAAAGTTCCCTTTAACCCATATGAAGCACAGATCTCTTGCTAGTTATCACCCACCTCTCAAAAACCTGTTAGGGATCCTTATGATGGGACAGGACTGAATGAAGCGCCTCCTAACTGGGTCCCATCGTATTTTCTTCTTACCTGTTACCACAATTATCAGCAATAAGTCAGACACATACAACACATGGCAAATAATACATAGTAACTGTAGTTATAAAGACAGAAAAACAGGAAACAAAACAATACTTGAATACAGAAAGAAGTGATGTAAAGTAGCATTTAACCCTGTTTTGGAAGTCAAAACAAAATTTAATTAATATATAAGCAGTGATGAAGGTTTTCAACTCATCCCCAAAAGAATAAGAACAATTATGTGCACCATTTTTCAGAATTCTGGTTCAACAGACATGCATTCAATAATCACCAATGCCATCTTGTGGCAAAAATTCACCAGGAGCTTTATAAACAGATTGGAAACGATGACATTTTTACAAGTCAGTGAATGTTAAAAAGGGAGCTCTGACTAAAATTAATTTGGCATAACATAGGCTCCTGTTCTCTTCCAGGTTTGGTATTCTTTTATCAGTTATATGGTTAAAAGGATAAAGCAATGGGTACCATTCTTTAAATATGAAATAAGCTGATCTTACTATAATTAAAATTTTGTGGTAGCAACCAAATAAAACAACTATTTAATATCGTGACACTTCCACTGTGGGGGGAGAAAAAAAAGTAAATTCCTCTGCCTTCACAGGAAGCAAATTAACTGCACATTAACCCCAATTAAAACTCATTTTCTTATAACATAGAAGAAAAATGCAAAGCATAGAAGTGTTAAATGGGATAATTTTGTCTCTTCCCAAAGGTTTGATAGCTCCCAAAGACAGCTCTTACAAGCAATAAAAACAATTAACACTGGTATAGAATTTAGAGTTTACAAGAAGCTTCTACAAGTATTATCTCATTTGATCCTGACAACAACCCTGTATGGATTCAACAGTCATTTCATTAAGCACCTGCTATGCCTTGAGCCCTAGGCTAGGCTCCACAGTAGCCAAAGGATATGACTCCTAGCCTCAAGAACTCATGGTCTTGTGAGGAAGGCAGATGCCTAAATTAATAATTACATTACAGTGAAGTAATTGCTATAACAGGGGCTATAAAAACACTTTGAGGAAGATATTATCATCTTAATTTTACAAGTAAGGAAGCTAAAAAAAATTAAGTGACAATGCCAAAGCCAGGAGTCAAACCTGGGCAGTTTGACTCTAACACCTGCCTTTTTTCTACTATACCACACTTAACCTGTCTCAAATTCCTTGGAAAGCATATAGTTTTTGGTTTTGGCAATTGGAAATATCTGAGATGCTCATCAGCAAGGTCTGGTCTGTTTACTATAGCACTTGTACATAGAGATACATAAATTCAGTGTAATGAAATAGCATTACCTGCACATGTATACTTAATATAGTGGCAGAGACAGACTCGTGAGCAAGGGAAAGAATTATTTTGCAAAAGGGTTGCAAGAGGGTTTATCTATTAATCCTCTAAGTTTTTTAAATCGGTAGTTCCCAAATGCTGGTCTACAGACCACTGGTGGGCTAAGGTGAAGATTCACCAGTCCAACACAAAATGAGAAAAATATGGACAAGGCAATGAGATTTTTAAAATGCTAAAATGTTCCATTTAAAAGTCTGTCCTGGGCTTCCCTGGTGGCGCAGTGGTTGAGAGTCCGCCTGCCGATGCAGAGGACACGGGTTCGTGCCCCGGTCCGGGAGGATCCCACATGCAGCGGAGCAGCTGGGCTCGTGAGCCATGGTCGCTGAGCCTGCGCGTCCAGAGCCTGTGCTCCGCAACGCGAGAGGCCACGACAGTGAGAGGCCCGCGTACCACACACACACACACAAAAAAAAGTCTGTCCTTTTTTCGGAAATTTCGTTATTAAATATTCCTTTATTTTAAGAGATGAAGGTGATAGAAAATGGTACTTGATTTTGTTTCTTAATATTCTTTCTTGGAAAAATAAAAAATTTGCAAGCCTATGTGTATCCCCAAAATATACATTATTTAAATTTATAGGTTTATGACATCCAAAGACTGGAGAAGCACAGCTTTAAATCAATACAATATTTGTCGATCACTCATAAGTCCAACATTGTCAACCACACTATCAAAGGATACATAAGATGTATAATAAACTTCCCTTGCCCTCAAGAAGTTTATATTCTAATTAGGGAGACAAGACAAACACATAAAACAATTGGATAGCAATATAAGACAGAATATAACAAGTGATTAGCTTAAAATTTGACATTTTTATGTATCAAAAGCATTAAAATGTACATACCCTTTGACCCAGCTATTCCACTTCTAGGAATTTATTCCTAAAGAAATAATCATAGATGCATGGAAAGATGTATGGACAAATATACACACTGCGATATTATTTATAATGGTAAAAAATTAGAAACACTTTCAGTGTCCAATGATAGGGAGATGGTTAAGTATGCCAAATAAACATATTTAAATATATTCATATTCTACGCACCACTAAAAAAAGTACATACAAGAATATTTACTAACATAAGAAAACATTCACAATATATTGCAAATGAAAGGTGCAAGGTACAAAATAGTAGCAGTGCATGATACCATATCAACAAAGAAAAAAGTATATATTCATGAAAAATACAGGCAGGATATACATCAAATTTTAATTGTGGTTATCTTTGGGCAGTTACTATGAGTAATTTTGTTTTTTTCTCCTTAGTTCTGGTGTTTATTTTCCAAGCTTTCTCATTGAGTAGGCATTACTTTTGGACTGGAAAAAAAAACAATACCATATTACTTTAATTTTTTTTTAAGCTATGATAAGAAAATACTGTAAAGAAACATACCAAAGTATTAACAGTGGTTATGATTCAGGTTGAGGATTATCACCCCTTTTATATTATCCAAAAATTATAAGACATATATTGTTTTATAATGGAAAAATATAAAACAAATTTAGATAACAGTGAGGGAGTAAAACTGAAAATTACTGAACCAAACTTGTAATCAAAAATCCTTTTTGATGTTTTCTCAGAGCTCTGTCAGACATCTTTGGCCTACTTTTCTCTCAGCAACCAACGTAAGTCTGTCACAGGCATAGGCTAATGTTGACTCTACAGTGGTTATTCACGCAAAGTAGGCACTAACTTCAGAATCCATGTTTTCTTCCTTCAGCCAAAGAGCAGAAAAAAAGAGAAACCAGCAACATAGCATATATATGCCTCTCCAATTTCATGTAAATATATTCCAAAGTTTTGTTCTTGAAGCTTTAATTTTTATATATTTGAATGCCAATGTTCATTTATGATTGCTTATACTCTTCAAAACAAAAACCATAATTTTTTCAATCATTTCATCAATATTTTACTTTTTGCTAGCTTTTCCATTTTTCCTTTTTATTTATTTCACTATAAATATGACATAGTCATTGACAGTCAAGATGGTAGGCTGAGCACACTGCAAGCAAGCTCCCCTCTCCCCAAAGCCCCACAAGTAACACAAAAACCATTAAAAAAAAAACCCACTATAATCAAAAGAAAGCAAGAAATGGTCTAAGTCAATCACTGAAAGATGTATGGCTGACAGAATCAGCTTAAAGAAGGAAACCTAGTGCTATACACCCAGTGTAGAGGGCTACTGCAAGTGATCTGAACAGCCCTCAGAGTAAACTAAGCCCAGAGGTGGAAGACAGCAGAAAGAACTGAAATAATTTATAGAATTTACAGCATAACTGGTTAGGGGGTGGCATGGAAGTTACAAAGCAGGTCAACCTCTCCCACCATTTACCATTTTGGTTCAAGCGTTATAGAATAGAGGTACATAATTTGCTCCTAGATGGGAACAGTGGCATCAAATAAGAAAGGTGTCACTCCCCAGGTAGGAACAATGAGTATAAACCCTTGGATCAGAAAGACAGGACAGAGCCCTGGGTGGATATTAAATCCCAGGAAAAAGAGGGGACAGACACTAAAGAAGTCTGGCAATTGGTACACTCTATCTCACTGCACATTCCATCTCTACCCACAGTCAGTGGAGACCTGCTGCAATAAACATATGTAACATTCACAGGAAGGCTAACAAGGACTCTCAAATAAAGGTGAATGAGCACAAAACCAAGACTCAAACATGAAAAAGTTATTAATGTGACAAGCAGAACTCATACCCAAAGAAAGAGAGTTGACAAATTAAATAGAATAAGACCTTAGATTAGGTACAATTACTGTCCTGAGATATGCAAGATGATAATACATTTATTTTAAAAGAAATAAATTGGAACTCTTAGAAGTTAAATTTTGATCATTTAAATTAAAAAACTAATTAAGGACTGAAAAAAATAAAGAACAAATTAAATTAGTAATCTAAAAAATGGAGCCAAGAAATGCACCAGAACATAGTATAGAAGGAAAAAGAGGTGGGAAGCATTTTAAGAAGTTAAGATATAAAAGGGGATTGAGCAACTACTATCAAAACGCCACCTGCCTTTTTTGTAGAAACGGACAAGCTAATCTGAAACTTCATACAGAAACACAAGGAAACCAGAAAACCAAAACAATCTTGAAAAAGAACTAAATTGGAAGACTCACATTTCCTGGTGTCAAAACTTACTAAAAAGATATAGTATTCAAAACTGTAGTCCTGGCGTAAGGATAGACATGTATATTAACGGGACAGAAACTGAAGGGTCTACAAGAAAACCCATGTATCTACAGTCAGTTGATTTTTTTTAACATCTTTATTGGAGTATAATTGCTTTATAATGGTGTGTTAGCTTCTGCTTTATAACAAAGTGAATCAGCTATACATATACATATATCCCCAAAGAACAGACTAATGGTCAATTGATTTTTGAAAAGGGTGACAAGATTACTCAACGGGGAAAGCATAGTCTTTTCAACAGATGGCCCTGGGACAACTAGATATACTTTTAAACCTAGAATTCTATATCTACTCAAACTCTCAGTCAATTGTGGGAATGAAATCAAGACTTTTTTATTTTGGCCGTGCTACATGGCTTGCAGGATCTTAGTTCCCCGACCAGGGATCAAATCTGTGCCCCCTGCAGTGGAAGTCCAGAGTCCTAATCAGTGGACGGCCAGGGAATTCCCAAGACATTTTTGAATGTACAAGGACACAAAATTTTTGCTTCCCTCAGAGTTCTAGTGAACAAATTACTCAAAGATATACATATGGAATTTTTAAAAAATCCAAGAATAATAATCAAGGTATAAGAAACGAGTAAGCAGAGAAATCAGTAAAGTAAGTTTAAATAAGTGTTGACTGGAAAACAAAACAAAACACAAAAGCTTACTAACATTCAAAACCGTAATCTCAGTGATACTGACAGGAATAATTATGAGGGTAAGAAGAAGGGCTGGAGAAGGGAAAGCAGGTGAATGGTAAAGTCCTTGTCTTGTTCAGAAGATACAGAAAGTGATTAATACAGATACTGATAGAAAATATAAATTTAAGTATTATGTAAAGAATTTAAGATGGCTTCACTCCAAACATTTTAAAAAGACACAAATGCTTTCAGAGAATAGAGAAACTCATTTATGAAACTAGTAGAACCCTGATATCAAAATCTGATAAAGACATTAAAGATCATTACAGGTCAACATCCTTTATAAATATAGGCATAGAAATTCTAAACAAAATATTATTAAATCAAAGTTACATAAAAAGAATAATATCATGGCCAAGTGAAATTTGTTCCAAAAATGTGAGGCTGATATAACATTCAAAAATCAGTATAATTCACCACAAAAGCAGAATAAAGAGAAAAACTATGCAATCATCTCAATAAATGCAGAAAAAGCATTTGATAAAATTCAACACCAAGCCAACTGGGGGAAAAAAGAAACTTATGCTTACACAAAACCTTGTACGTAAATGTTCATAGAGGGACTTCCCTGGTGGCGCAGTGGTTAAGAATCCGCCTGCTAGTGCAGGGGACACAGGTTCGAGCCCTGGTCCGGGAAGATCCCACATGCTGCAGAGCACCTAAGCCCGTGCGCCACAAACTACTGGGCCCGCGCTCTAGAGCCCGCGAGCCGCAATTACTGAGCCCGTGTGCCACAACTACTGAAGCCTGTGTGCCCAGAGCCTGTGCCACAACAAGAGAAGCCACAGCAATGAGAAGCCTACGCACCACAACGAAGAGTAGCCCCCGCCCACCGCAACTAGAGAAAGACTGCGTGCAGCAACAAAGACACAACACACCCAAAAATTTTTTTAAAAGATTTTAAAATAAATAAATAAATGTTCATAGAAAGTTCATTCATAATAGCCAAAACCTGGCAACAACCTTCCAATGAATCAGAATGGGTAAATGAACTGTGGTTCATCCATACCATGGCAGACTACTCAGTTATCAATGAACTAACAATTGATGGGGGCAATAACTTGAATGGCTCTCAAGGGAATTACGCTGAATAAAGAAAGCCAATGTCAAACGGTTACATGATTCCACTTATATAACATTATTGAAATCACAAAATTATAGAGATGGAGAACAGATTAGTGGTTGCCAGGGGCTTGCCAGGGGGAGATGGCTGTGCCTAAACAAGGGCACATGAGGGGCCCTTGTAAATGGGTCTGTTCCATATCTTGTCTAGGTGGCCATGCAAATCTATACATGATAAAATTACACAGAACTCAATACAAACACATGCACAGACACACACACAAATTAATGCATGTAAAACTAATGAAATCTGAGTAAAGTAAGTTGATGGTATCAATGTCAATTTTCTGGTTGTGTTACTGTGCAGTAGTAACAAGATATCATCTGGGAAATTGGATGAAGGGTGTAAGAATCTCTCTGTATTATTTCTTACAATTGCATCATAAATCTACAATACCTCAGAGTAAAAAAGTATGAAAAATTAAATAAATAAAAACCAAAATGCAGAGGAAAAAAAAGCCTGACTATGTTGATATGGGGCAGATTGCATTCAAAATGACATATCTGAAACAATTATGAATATTTTAACAATTACAACTATCGATAGAGAACCTGATCTAAGAATTCTGGTTTAAGTGATATGGTCCTACTGCATTATACAATTCAGTATCTATAATTTCAAAAGAGAAGCAAATTAACACTGTATTCAGAATCACTGCATGCTTGTGCAGACTGCTTACTGCTCGAGAGCTCCATGCCAAGTGGCTAAATGAGGACTAAAATCCAGCCTGCACTCTGCTGCCCAATGTACTCACAGAACTATGTCTACATGCACCATGTCACACTTTGGGCTCGCAGTGACCAACTTGTTAAGTGAATGACTTTCTTTTAAACATAAGAGAAATAACATTTGAGTATCTATTCCTAGCACTTATATACACTCATTTTTAAATTTCTGCCTTTGCCTTTCAAAATAAGATCCGAACCCATATCTTAGCTCTGCTGTGCTGCTCGGGTATAGAGTATTCCTCAGGAGGCTTCGGTTCTGTCTCAAATCCTTTTTGAAACAAAGTGGTGTATAAATTAATACAAACCAAAATATGAATTACAGTGCAATATTGTACTGTGTTATGGTTTAATTAGTCACGGCATTATAATATATGTATGTTTATGTATGTGAAAACAGCTGCATTCCTTAATAAAAGTACTGTTCCAAGAACTCATTTAAATCCTCACCACAACTCTTAGATAAAATTATGATCCCCGCGACTTCCCTGGTGGCACAGTGGTTAAGAATCCGGCTGCCAATGCAGGGTATACAGGTTGGAGCCCTGGTCCGGGAAGATCCCACATGCCACGGAGCAACCAAGCCCGTGTGCCATAACTACTGAGCCTGTGCTCTAGAGCCCGCGAGCCACAACTACTGAGCCCACATGCCATAACTACTGAAGCCGGTGCACCTAGAGCCCGTGCTCCTCAACAAGAGAAGCCAACGCAATAAGAAGCCTGCACACCGCAGTGGAGAGTAGCCCCTGCTTGCTGCAACTAGAGAAAGCCCACGTGCGGCAACAAAGACCCAACGCAGCCAAAAACAAATAAATAAATAAATTTATAAAAATTATGATCCCCAATTTACAGATGAGAAAACTAAGACATACAGAAATTAAGTAATTTGACCAAGGTCACTTAGCTAAGTAAGCAAGTAAAAACTCTGGGATTCAAACCCATGCAGTTTGGATCCAAATCACTCTTAACCACTCACAATAATGCTCATAGTCACAATTCAATTTGGCACCTGAAAAAGTATGTCTAACAGAGGTACTTGATAAATACTTGTTAAATGAATGAATGAATGGATACTATGGCAGTAATTCTCAACCAAAGGTACACTCTCCCAACTCCCTAAAGAAGTTGCTCTCCTCTCCCAAGATTCCGGTATTATTCTCCATTATACAGTCATCCCTTGGTATCCACTGGGGATTGCTTCCAGGACCCCCAAGGATACCAAAATCTGAGGATGCTCAAGTCCCTTCTTCTATAACATAGCTAAGTGTTTCCATACAACCTATTCACACATCCTTCAGTATACTTTAAATCCTCTCTAGATTACTTATAATACTTAATACAATGTAAATCCTATGTAAGTAGTTGTAAATACAATGTAAATGATCTGTAAATAGCTGCTGGGGTGCAGCAAATTCAATTTTTGCTATTTGGAACTTTTATTTTCCCCGAATATTTTTGAACCGAGGTTGGCTGAATCCATGAACATGGAACCTACAGATACAAAGAGCCAAAGGTATCATTATACTGCCACTTAATTAAGAATAAAAACCAGGGACTTCCCTGGTGGCACACTGGATAGGACTCCATGCTCCCAATGCAGGGGCCCCAGGTTCAATCCTTGGTCAGGGAACTAGATTCCACATGCATGCCACAACTAAGAGTTTGCATGCTACAACTAAGGAGCCCGTGTGCTGCGACTAAGGAGCTGACAAGCCTCAACTAAGGAGCCCATGTGCTGCAACTAAGGAGCCAGCGAGCTGCAACTAAGGAGCCCGTGAGCCACAACTAAGACCCAGTGCAACCAAATAAATAAATATTTTTTTAAAAAAGAATAAAAACCATAGTAAGTCATAGCCTATCATAGACGTCTTTCCTCCTATAAAAATGAAGTAATCACAGCACATCGAGAGACATCTTCAAACCTTAAGATATTCTTTGTCATTTTGGTGTATATCGTTAGTTATTCAAGTATGACTTTACTGGAAAAAACAGCCTTGTAGGGTGAGTAGTTTTGTCTTTGGGGGAGGGAGACAGCACACGAGGAGTTGTATCAGGTTCAAACTGTTCCAAAAGGCAGATGTGCTACTGAAACCACTGTTCGTAAATGACTGAATTCTAAGTTTTACTATCCTTCCTTAGAAATAGTAAAAACGAAAGAGGCTAAAAATTTTACACATTAAAAATTAATCAAAGTATTATAATTCATAAACCTGTGTTAGATTAAAATATTAAATCAGGACTAACAAACAAAAATTCTAGGAATACTCCTGATTTAAAATAGCACCATCACATTCCTAATGTTTATGAATGGCTGCCAAGACTTTGAAATAAAGTTTTAAATAAAAACCCCACCATTTGGGACCAGTTAAATCTTTTGATAGGAAGAATTAACTATAAGCACACCACAAACTATATGTATACTAGATGGTCTCTAAAGCTCTAAAACTTCTACAATTTTCATTGGAATCAGAAATGCTCTAAGAATCTTAGAAACTTACCCAGTGCAATGGTTCCCGAGATGCTGACTAGATGGCTCGTTGCAAGCTTATTAAAAAATATAAAAATAAAAACAAAAACAAAAAAAAGCAGATTACCAGGTCCATCCTAGTAGGTCTGGTATATTAACTTTGGTAGGGAATCGGGTTCTACTGAGACTAATAAGAATTATTGGCTCTCTTCCCAGAAAAATGCACATATATGCTCACAATTTTACACACGATATAATCCTCTGAAGACTATTCACAGACTTGTGAATTGAGGGACTCCATGTTTAAAAGAGGGGCTTCCCTGGTGGCACAGTGGTTGAGAATCTGCCTGCCAATGCAGAGGACATGGGTTTGAGCCCTGGTCCGGGAAGATCCCACATGCTGCAGAGCAACTAAGCCCGTGCACCATAACTACTGAGCCTGCGCTCTAGAGCACACAAGCCACAACTACTGAAGCCCGTGTGCCACAACTACTGAAGCCCGCGCGCCTAGAGCCTGTGCTCTGCAACAAGAGAAGCCACCACAATGAGAAGCCTGCGCCCTGCAACAAAGAGTAGCCCCCCGCTCACTGCAACTAGAGAAAGCCTGCATGCAGCAGCAAAGACCCAATGCAGCCAAAAATTAAATAAATGAATAAATAAATAACATTTTTTAAAAAATTAAAAGAATTTAGACCCAGAATATTATAATTGTTTTCAAAGGGTAGTTAAATGGAAGAAGGAATAACCTTATTCCATATTCTACCAGAAGACACAACTGGGAGAAACTCATAAAGTTGCAGCTGAATTTAAGGCAACAATTAGAGCCAACAAATAACCTGACAGCTCTCTCCACAAATAGGCAGCCCATTAATTTAAGAGGTCAAAATAAGTAGACCTCTTTAAAATAGAGGTTAAAAAAAATGGTTAGAGCTATTGTGGAAAGGATTCCCACACTGGGTAGAAGATAAGGCAAGATGACTTCCAATGTCTTTTTCAATTTTAGTATTTTATGATTCTAAGGAATTTTAGAAGAGGGGAAAAGGGAAAAATAAAAAGTCAAAAGATGGATGATAGTGTCATTAAATGTGATGGAGCAAACTGAGAGAAGCAGGATTGTGAGGGGTCAATCAAGAGTTCTGTTTTGGCTGTGTTAAGCTTGAGATGCCTGTTTGACCTCCAAGTAGAGGATATAGGGAGGCAGTCTTCATATATAAATCAAACTCAAGGGAGAGGTGGAGGCTCAGGATATAAAGTTTGGAATTCTTAGCATACAGATGGTATTTAAAGTCACTGAATTAGCTGAGATCACCAAGAAAGATTAAATAGAAATAGCGGCAGAAGACTATAACTCTTGAAGGTGAGAAGGAAAGGAGAAGCAAGTGAGGAAGGTCAGTAAAATAGGAGGAAAAGCAGGGCTGCTTGGTTTCACAAAGGCCTAGAGAAGAAATTGTTTCAAGGAGGGAGAGCTCACCTGTCATATGTGCCTGAGAACTTGAGTAAGATAAGGTTTTAAAATGGTGGACTCTGTACTGCTATTACTGCAGTACTGTAGTTAGCATTGTGGGTATAGTAGGCTTTTGTGGGGTGGCCTAGGGACTTACTAACTATATGTAACATGGGAAAACATATTCAGAATTTCAAATCACAAACTGACATATAAATTTAGAATTTTGAAATGCAGCCTGTTTTTAATAGCCTGTATACTTTTTAAGGTTCATTTTGTTTATTCTCCCTGAGCTATTTTTAAGACCATCTTTTTTAAAAAAAGTCTTTAGTGTTTTTGAACCCCCAGATCATTAGACCGTTACCAGAATCTATACTGGGCAAACTTGTAGAACATAAAAGTTATGTTCACTTAAATATGTAAATATGAGTATTAGATTAATAGATTATTAATATTAATATTAGATTAGAGTATTAGATCAAATGCAACAGGAAGCTACTAAGGATTCTGATCTTGGAAGCAATAATCATAGTTATGCTTTGGGAAGATTAATCTTGTTTCAGTATATAGAATGAAATAGGAAGACTGAGAATGACAAAAACATTACAGGTTTCCCCTGTTATCCTAAAGTAGAGTGTTTCTAATGAAACCTTTCCTAGGTTGAAATGGTGTAATGCGCAGAAGCAATTACCTTAATTACCTTTGTGCTAACCGATGCACAAAATAAACCCTGTAAAAGCGCAGATGCTCGCAGACACAGCGCAAAGCTATACGGCTCGACGCTGAGATGATGAATACAGTTCCCAGGGAAGGAGCTTGGCGAGGCCACTCATGCTGCTCGGGGTGCACCCTGCCTCTATAACAGCTAGCTGCAAAACAAACGCTGAACCAATTTTTGCTTTTCACCTTTTTTTATAAAAGTGAAAATCCTCTTCAGATTTCTTTCAGTCAGTAAAAACAGATACTTTCTTAAAAATGAAGTGGCGTAAAGCAAACTTTGTAAAAGCAGGGGATACCTGTATTAATATAGTCCAATTTGAGGCAGTGAAGGCCTGAATTACAGCAGAACTGGGAAGGACAGGAAACAGACAAGAACGGCACAGTGGTTAAAAGCATGGACTTTGGAACCACACTGCTGTATCCAAATCCTGTATCCAAATCCTGGCTCTGTCCCTTGCTAGCTATATGGCCTTGGACAACGTCTTATCCTCTGGACCTCAGCTTCTTTCTCTACGAAAAGGGGACGATAACATTACCTACTCCTCATTAGGTTATGAATAAATGTTTATAAAAGTGCTTAGTTAAGAATATTATTTGAGGATAAAACACAAGGACTTAAAGACTAGCTGGATGGGAAAGCTGAATAAGATAAAGAGATAAATGATAAGTGTGAGTTTTTAAATTCTGTAACTTGAAGAAAACTTTAAAAACACAGGTACAAAAGGGTAAATTGGCAATATTTATCACTATGCATTGCACAATGTTTTTAAAGAGTAAAAGACCAGAGACAATTTAAATATCTATCAACTGTGTGGCTGGCACCTTGCTGTACACCTGAAACTAACACATCATTGTAAATCAACTATACACCAATAAAATTTTTTTTTAATTTGTGTGGCTGGTAAATTAGTGTACATCCATACAATGCAATACTTTCAGCCATTAAGAAGAATCAGATCAATCTAAATGAGCTAATATAGAACAGTCCCCAGAATATATTTTCAGTAAAAAGAAAAAAAAGAAGAAAAAAGGGCAGATACAGAAAGAATACTTTATTTTCTACTCTAATTCGTTTAAAAATAAAGTTAACATACACTTATACGCATATATATGTGAATTCTAGTTCTGGAAAGATACACCAGAAACTAACAGATGATACCTCTGGGGAGAGACTAGAGAATCAAGGATCTAGGGAGAAAAGAGATTTTGTCTCCCTTGTATACTATTTGATTTTATCATGTTTATGCAGTGTTTTTAGTTTAAAAAAATTAATGAAAAAAAATGACAGGCAGGGAAGGTTGAGTTCAATAGTAAGAAATCATATTTACATATTTAAGTGAACATAACTTTTATGTTCTACAAGTTTGCCCAGTATAGATTCTGGTAACGGTCTAATGATCTGGGGGTTCAAAAACACTAAAGACTTTTTAAAAAAAAGATGGTCTTAAAAATAGCTCAGGGGGAATAAACAAAATGAACCTTAAAAAGTATACAGGCTATTAAAAACAGGCTGCATTTCAAAATTCTAAATTTATATGTCAGTTTGTGATTTGAAATTCTGAATATGTTTTCCCATGTTACATATAGTTAGTAAGTCCCTAGGCCACCCCACAAAAGCCTACTATACCCACAATGCTAACTACAGTACTGCAGTAATAGCAGTACAGAGTCCACCATTTTAAAACCTTATCTTACTCAAGTTCTCAGGCACATATGACAGGTGAGCTCTCCCTCCTTGAAACAAATTCTTCTCTAGGCCTTTGTGAAACCAAGCAGCCCTGCTTTTCCTCCTATTTTACTGACCTTCCTCACTTGCTTCTCCTTTCCTTCTCACCTTCAAGAGTTATAGTCTTCTGCCGCTATTTCTATTTAATCTTTCTTGGTGATCTCAGCTAATTCAGTGACTTTAAATACCATCTGTATGCTAAGAATTCCAAACTTTATATCCTGAGCCTCCACCTCTCCCTTGAGTTTGATTTATATATGAAGACTGCCTCCCTATATCCTCTACTTGGAGGTCAAACAGGCATCTCAAGCTTAACACAGCCAAAACAGAACTCTTGATTGACCCCTCACAATCCTGCTTCTCTCAGTCTGCTCCATCACATTTAATGACACTATCATCCATCACGTTGCTCAAGACAAAAACTTTGGAGTCATCCTGATTCCTCTCTTTCCTTCATATTTCACAGTAAATCCTGTTAATGCTACTTTCAAAATATATCTCACACTCGGTGACTTCTCACCACCTATACCACTGTACCCTACTCCAAACCACCATCGTCTTTTTAGGAGACTACTGCAATACTTTTCTAAATGGCCTTGATGCTTCACTTTTACCAATTTCCACAATCCATTCTCTACCCGGCAATTAGAGAGAGCTTTAAAAAATGTAAATCACATCACATACTCCCCTGCTTAAAACTGTCCAATAGCTCCCTTCTTAGAATAAAGAAAGGTCACAAATTCAGTTTTAGACATGATAAACTTGAGGGGTAAAAGCCATATAAGTGGAGACATGGAGAAATCAAGTATTTGGCCCTCAAGAGAGATGTAGGCAGAAGTTACAAAGTGGCCTTACTTATTAGCATATGAATGAAAAATGAAAACCATGGATTTGGAAGAGAATACCTAAAATAAGTTGAAAAAAGAAGGGCAGAGGCAAGGGACCAAGACTTGAGAACTCCAATAACTTAAAGGTCTGGTAAAAGAAGAAGGATCAACAAAGAAGACTAAGTATGAGAGGCCAGACACATAAAAAGAAAACCAGATCTGATGCCAAGGAAGCCAAAGAAAAAGGACATTTCAAAATGAAGAGAGATCAGGTAAGATGGAGACTGAAAATCAACCACTTGATTTGACAACACATAAGTCATCTGCAACTTTAGCAAGAGCTATTTCAAAGACAATGGAGAGATATGGCAATGAAGACAGCAACTCTAGTCAATGCTTTCACGAACTTGGTTATGAAAGAAAAGGGAGAGACCAGAGATATAAAACTTGAGCAAGCTCAAATGCTATAGGGATGATTTGATGGAGAGAATGAGGTTGAAGACACAGATAAGTGACAAAAATGTAAATTTTCTGAAAAGGCAGGAAGGGATGGAATCAAGGCACAAATGGAAGGATGCAACAACTATTTCTGATAATACTAAACATAAACTTGTACTTGGAAAAAAAGTATTTGGAAAAACCACACAAAAATTGTATGTGCTAAATTCCTGGGTTAAAAAAGTGTATTTAGATTTATGTAATGTAAAATAGTCTAAACTCAACTCTTTTGCATGAATAACTATAGACATTGACAATTACTAACTCATTGAATAAACATTTAGTAAAAGTCTGCTATAAGTGTGGCAGTGTTCTAGTCTCTGTGGAAGGTGACAGAGAATAAGACATTATTTTTGTCTTTAAGAAGTCCATTGTTAGTAAGCAGATAAGTGTGAAAACAAATACTTGCAATTCAGTATAATTACTGTGATTCTTTTTTTTTTTTTTTTTTGCGGTATGCGGGCCTCTCACTGTTGTGGCCTCTCCCGTTGCGGAGCACAGGCTCCGGACGCGCAGGCCTAGCGGCCATGGCTCACGGGCTTAGTTGCTCCACGGCATGTGGGATCTTCCCGGACCAGGGCACGAACCCGTGTCTCCTGCATCGGCAGGCGGATTCTCAACCACTGCGCCACCAGGGAAGCCCTGTGATTCTTTGTATATAGAAAGGAAGGTGGTGACATAAAGAAGAGGCACAATAGCATGGACTGTGAAGTCTAACAGACTGGGTCTGAATCCTAACTCTGACATATTGGCTGTATAAACTTTGTGCAAGTTCTGTAGCTTCTCTCTAAGCCTCAGTTCCTCATCACAGAAGGGGATGAGAAAGTTAATTACCTCACAAAGTTATGAGAATTAAATAAATTAATACCTGCAAAACACCCTAAACAGAGGCAGACACACAGTAACTACTCAGTACAAGTAACTTATTTGTATTAAAAGAGAGAATAGAAAAAAAGCTGTATAAAGTATACTTGGATTGGTCTTAGAAGACAGTAGGAGAATGGCAATCTAGGAAGAAAAACTGTTATATGCAGAATCATGACACAGTGTGGTACTGCAGGAAACTGCAACTTAAAAAAAAAAATCTCTCCCAACCTAACTTCTTCCAAGAATTTAAGGCAACTAACGTCAAATAGATCTATAGCTGAAATATAAAATGAAAGACATAAATGGCGAGGCTGGAGAGGTAGAAAAGGACAGACAGAAAAGTCAAAAAGGAAAAATTGACACAACTTTATGACCAATTGGATAAGGGGTGAACAAAAGAAAGGAATCTAATGTGATTCTCAGATTTCTGGCTTGATTCACTAAATTGATGAGGTAGCCATTAAATTAGAATAAGGAGCATAAAGGGAAGAACAGGTTTGGCAGGAAAGATAATGAAATTGTTTTCAGACATGCTGAATTTAAGGCACTCATCAGCCACTTGGGTGGCAATGGCAAACGGGCTAAGAAAAGAGGTCTGGATTGGAGACAGATTTGGATGTTGTCAGGATAGTAATGATATTACCCAGGGGAAAACATAAGAATAAGGAGGGAAACAAACAAACATATACTCTTGGATGTCAATACTAAGGGGCAGATAAAGAAAAACTAATAAGAAATTCAAGCAATAAAAAGGATAACTAAGAGCTCTTTAGTAACTAAGAGCTCTTTAGGAATACAGACTGTGTCTAGTTATGTATTCCCAGGGTTTAGTACAGGAGGTAGTCAAAACCAAAATCTAGAGAAACTGGGTAGGATGGAGACTAAGAGATACTAATGGATTTGTCAATTAGGAAGTTATTACCTTACCAAGAGCACTTGAGTAGAATGATGGAGGTAGAAGTGAGACTGCAATAGACTGAAGAGGAAAAAAAGAAATTTAACAAGAGAGTCTATTCTTTCTGAAAGCTTGGCTGTGAAGGAAAGAAGTAAAAGAGTACATCAGCTAGAAAAAAGCCTAAAAGGTTATTAATATGATAAATTGAGAAGAAACAGATTCTACTTGATAAAATAACAGAAAACATAAATAAGTGTTTATGAGTAAAACATTTAAATATAGAACAACTTTAGGAGAATCCCAAGGTGCTACTAGTAATATGTACTTATTTATATTGTATTAAATAAAACCTCATTCACTGATAAAGAACTAAAAGGAAAGCAAAATATCAAAATGTTGACACAGTTGTCTTTATGTGGAATTATTATAGATGATTTTCCCCTTGTTTCAAGTTTTCAATATTTTCCAAATTTTAATAATGAGCTTATATTCCTTTTTTTAAATCAAAGTATAGTTGATATACAGTATTATATATTTTATAGATGTACAATGTAGTGATTCACAATTTTTAAAGATTATACTCCATTTATAGTTATTATAAAATATTTGCTATGTTCCCCATGTTGTACTATATATCCTTGTAGCTTATTTTCTACCTAATAGTTTCTTAATCTCCTACCCCTATATTGCTTCTCCCCACTGGTACTCACTAGTTTGTTCTCTGTATCTGTGTCTGCTTCTTTTTTTGCTTTATTTACTAGTTTGAGGTGTTTTTTTAGAGTCTACATATAAGTGATATCATATAGTATTTGCCTTTCTCTGTCTGACTTATTTCACCTAGCACAGTGCCTCCAAGTCCATCCATGTTGCTACAAATGGCCAAATTCCATTCTTTTTTATGGCTGAGTAGTAATCCATTATATATATAAGCCACAACTTATTTATCCATTCATCTGTTGATGGACACTTGGGTTTTTCCTTATCTTGGGTATTGTAATAAATAGTGTTGCTATGAGAGCTTGTATTCCTTTTATAGTGGTGGTGGTAGGAGGTGGAAGACAATAAGCTTTACCAAAATTCATGATACTTCAGGGGCAGAAAAGACTTAAGTGATTCTAACTTGAGGAAGATAGATAATAGAGAAAGATGAAATATTAGCAGGCAGAGAGCAGAAAAGAAATGGAAGGAAAAAAATAAAACCAATGCAGAAATGAACATTGTAAGTAGCACAAAGGAGTACAAACACTGCTGAAAACACAGTAAAGGACCTGGACAACAGGAATGAGAAAGACAAGCAAGATATAACCTAAATGGGAAGGAAATCCAAAAAAGAGGGGATATATGTATAAGTATAGCCAATTCTCTTTGCTGTACAGTAGAAACTAACACAATATTGTAAAACAACTATACTCTAATAAAAAAAAATTTAATACTGTTTTCACCCCCCCCAAAAAAAATATAAACAAACTCTGAAAACCATAAAACGTTGGTGAAAGAATTAAAGAAGATCCAAATAAATGGAAAAAACATCCCATGTTCAGGGATTAGAGGACTTAACATTATTAAGATGGTGGTATCTCCAAACTGATATACAGATTTAACACAGTCCCTATGAGAACCCCAGTTGAGTTCTTCATACAAATTGACAAGCTGATTCTCAAATTTATATGGAATTGCAAGGGACCCAAAATAGCCAAAACAAACCTGAAAAAGAATAAAGTAGGAGAGGGACTTCCCTGGTGGTGCAGTGGATAAGACTCTGCGCTCCCAATGCAGGCGGCTGGGGTTCAATCCCTGGTCAGGGAACTAGATCCCACATTCATGCTGCAACTAAGAATCACATGCCACAACTAAGGAGCCCTGGAGCCACAACTAAGGAGCCAGTGAACTGCAACTAAGACCTGGTGCAACCAAATAAAAAATAAATAAATATTAAAAAAACAAAAAGAATAAAGTAGGAGAACTCACACTTTCTGGTTTCAAAACTTGTTCCAAAGCAACAGTAACAGAGGCAGTGTGGTACTGGCACATGGACAGATATTATAGATAAATGGAATCAAGAATCCAGAAATAAACTTATACATGTTTAAAGTCAACTGATTTTCAACAAGAATGCCAAGACCATTCAATGGGGGAAAGAACAGTCTTTTCAACAATGGTGCTGGCACAACAGGACAGTCAGTTAAGATAACCTTTACCACAAACCAAACATAAAAACTAACTCAAAATGAAACAGAACATAAATGTTAGAGCAAAACTATAAAACGCTTAGAAAAAAAAAAGGGGGTGAGTTCTTCATAACCCTGGATTTGGCAAAGGATTCTTAGATATGACACCAAAAGCAAAAGCAACAAAAGAAAAAAAATAAGATAAATTGGACTTCATCAAAATTTAAAACTTTTATGCTTCAAAGAACACAAGTAAGAAAGTGAAAAGACAACCACAGAACAAGAAAAATATTTGCAAATCATTTTTCTGATAAGGGACTCGTACCTAAAATATATAAAGAGCTCTTATAATTCAATAATAAGGACAAATAATCCAATTAAAAATTGAGCAAAGGATCTAATAGACATTTCCTCAAAGAAGACATACAATTAGTCAACAAGCACATGAAAAGATACTCAATGTCAATCATACCTCAGAAAAAAAAAAACAGGAAGAAAGCAGGAAAGAAAAGAAAAGAAAAAGAAAAAGTGCTTGACATCATTAGACATCAGGGAAATGCAAATCAAAAACTACAATGGGATGCCACTTCATTCCCACTAGGATGACTGAAATCAAAAAGTCAGATAACAACAAGTGTTGACAAGAATGTGAAGAAACTGGAACCCTCTATACCACTGGTAGGAATGTAAAATTCCAGCCACTTTGGAAAACAGTTTGACAGTCCCTGAAATGATTAAACATAGAGCACAAAGTTACTAAATGACCCAACAATTCTATACCTCAGTATATACCTAAGAGAAATGAAAATGTATGTCCACACACAAATCTGTACACAAATGTTTACAGCAGCATTATTCATAATAGACAAAAAGCAAAAACAATCTATATTTCCATCAATGGATAAACAAAATGTGGTATATATCCATACAATGGAATATTATTTAACCAGAAAAAGGAATGAAGTATTGATACCTGCATCAAATGAATAAACTTTGAAAATAGTATGGAAAGTGAAAGAAGGCAGTCACAAAGGACTCTATGATTCCATTTATATGAAAAAGTCCCTAATAGGGAAATCTACAGAGACAGTAGATTATGGTTGCTTAGAGCTGGGATAGTGGGTAGGGGAGGATGGGAACAGGAGGATAAGGGAGTGACAGCTTAAAGAACATGGGGCTTCTTCTTGAAGTGATGAAAATGTTCTAAAATTGACTGTGATAATAATTCCTCAAATCTGAATATACTAAAACCCACTGAATTGAACTCTTTAATGGTGAATTGTATAGTACGTGAAGTGTATCTCAATAAAGCTACTAAAACCACAGGAATGGAAATGTTAAAGTTTAAAAGGATTAACCACTATTGTGCCAAAGAAAATAAATAAATAATTGAACTGCAAAATATTTAGAAAATAACTACAAGAAGCCTACAACCTACAAGACACAACTCAAGTAGTATTCAGAAGAAAACTCATAATTTACACACTTAGAAAGAATGAAAAGAACATTAAGTATCTAACATAAGAAGACAGAAGAATAAATAAATAAATAAATAAATAATAATAATAATAATAATAATAAATAAAATAAATAAATAAATAAATAAATAAACTGAAGGAAATCTAAAGGAAGGATTTAAAACAAGGAAGAAAAAATAAATAAATAAGAAAAGAGAAAAATAATAGAACTAATTTTTTTAAAAATCCAAGAGTGGGCTTCCCTGGTGGCGCAGTGGTTAAGAATCCGCCTGCCAATGCAGGAGACATGGGTTCGAGCCCCGGTCTGGGAAGATCCCACATGCCATGGAGCAACTAAGCCCATGCACCACAACTACTGAGCCTGCGCTCTACAGCCCGCAAGCCACAACTACTGAGCCCACAAGCCACAGCTACTGAAGCCTGTGTGCCTAAAGCCCATGCTCCGCAACAAGCCCCTGCAATGAGAAGCCTGTGCACCACAACCAAGAGTAGCCCCCGCCCACCGCAACTAGAGAAAGCCCGTGCACAGCAACGAAGACCCAACACAGCTAAAAGTAAATAAATAAATTTATTTTTTTAAAAAAATCCAAGAGCTGGTTCTAAACAAAAACAAACAAAAAAAAGGGCAAGGCCTCACATGTACAAAATAAGAAGTGATAATGAGTAAAGTGATAATGTAGTCACATACACAGGAAATTATTTTTTTAATCGTTAAAGAGTAACTTGCTCACTTCACACAAATAATTTTGAAAACTTAGATGAAACGGATTATTTTCTAGGATAATATAAGTTAGCAAATCTTCCTCTCAAAGATATAAACTATAAGCAGTCGAATTATCATAGAAGTAAAGAGATAATTGTCAAAGAGCTATTCTCCCCCAGAAATACTCAAGGTCCAAGTAATTTCACAGGCAATTCAACCAAATCTTTAACTTCAATGCCATTTAACTGGACAGGGAAAGAAAAAGAAAAAGGCATAGAAAAAGAAAGAAAAGTTTGAAATTATTTTTATGAAAGTGTCATCATCTAACAAAGATAAAATACATAAAAGAAAACTACAAAGCAATTTAGCTTAAGAAGAATGATGCAAAATTTCTAGATAAAGTTTAGCAGATACAACCCAGCAGCACATTTTAAAATAATAATACACAATAACAAAGTGAACTGATTCAGGAAAGCAAGGATGGTCCAGTAATAGTAAATCTATTAGTACAATTCACCACAATAGTAACCAAAGGAAAAAAATTACATAATTCCCACAGAGGCTAAATTTTATTCCATATTTTTAAAAATCTTAATAAAATGGTAAGAGCTGACTACTTTAACATAATATGTGTACTTCAACCTAAAGTCAGGTCTAATCTTAATAGGAAAGCACTAAAAAAAACCTCAAATTGATGTCAGGAATAAGGCAAAGATCCACTACTATCTTATTGTTTAGTATTTTTGGAAAGTACTAGCCAAATCAATTTGACAAAAGAAAGAAATAAGTATAAAAACTGGAAAGGAGGAGACAAAATTATCTTTACTTGGTAATGATATGATTATTTAACTGTAAAACCCTAGAAAAACAACTGGGAAACCATTACAGATAGTATGAGAATTACAAAGGTGGCCAGGTACAAAATTAATACTCAGAAATTAATAGCATTACCATATTCAAACAACAAGATAAAAGATATAATAGCAATAGAAACCCCATTTACAATAGCAACAAAAAAGATAAAACACCAGGAATAAACATAAAAGAAATGTGAAAAGTCTACATGAAAAAAACTTTAAAATGTTATAAGGGCTACAAAAGAACTCTTGAACAACAAGAAATGAATGTACACCCTGTTCCTGAACAGGACACTGAACCTCAAAAAGACATCAATGATCTTTAAATCAATTTACAAATATAATGCAGTATCAACAAAAATACCGAAAGATGGGGGAGGGGAGCTTGATAAACTAACTCTAAGCTTTACAGAACAAGCAAAGAATATTCAGGAAAACTCCAAAAAGTAGAATGAGAGAGGACTATAATCAAAGAATGGGGTCACTAGGTATAAATAGGTAAACTGATCAATGAAACACAATTAAAAGTCCAGTAAGAATGCCAAATTATATGTAGGAACTAAGTATACCTATAGATAATATTTCAATACTGTGATAACTGGGTAGCCACCTAGAAGAATAGTAAATTCCTACCTGAATACTTTACATAACTTAAATTTTGTATGAATAACTTAACTTAAAAATAAATTATAAAATTACCAGGAAAAACACAAGAATTTTAATTTTAATTAGAAATAATATTGAAATAGGAAAGGCCTTTCTTATGACAAAAAAACCCCTAAAACCCAAAAAAAGATTAATAATTACAACTACAAAAAAACTTTAATTTCTGCTGAAACAAGGTTAAACAAGGTTAAAAGCTAAATGAGGGCTTCCCTGGTGGTGCAGTGGTTGGGGGTCCGCCTGCCGATGCAGGGGACGTGGGTTCGTGCCCCGGTCCAAGAGGATCCTGCGTGCTGTGGAGCGGCTGGGCCCGTGAGCCATGGCCGCTGAGCCGGCGCGTCCGGAGCCTGTGCTCCGCAACGGGAGAGGCCCCGGCAGTGAGAGGCCCGCGTACCCCAGACAAAACAAAACAAAACAAAAAAGCTAAATGAAACTGTGACAAATATCTGCAACACATAACCAAGGCAACGAATTTCCGTAAAACAGAGCTCCTATAAACAATATTAAACATCCCAGTAGAAAAATGAACAAAAAATATAACCAGATGAATAAGAATGATAAACAGATGTTATAAATAAAGGAAACAAATATGGCTGTATGGTTCTTATACCTATTGAAAAGATGAAGAAAAATATCTTTTAAATTGGCAATGTAAAAAAAGTTAATAACCCACTCCGTTACCAAAGGTATGGAAAGCCAGAACTCCAGCACCAATAGTGGAACACAAACTGGTACAACGTCTATGAAGGGCAATTTTACAATATCTATCAAAATTTAAATAGCACACATCCTTTGACCCAGCAATTGTACGTCTAGCAATTTACTCTAAAGGGTTATTATATCATCCTTTGGATTAGCAAGACTGTAAACGTTTTTAAATGCCCATCCAAACAAAGAAATGCTACCATTTTTCTCCCCTCCTACACTCACACACTCACACACACACACACCTTTCTGAAAGATACACAAGAAATTAGTTGCTTCTAGGGAAGGAAGCCAATTAGCTTGGATCAAAGGAAGAAGGAAAATCTGCCTTTTACCATTTGTACCATTTGTATCTTATATCATGAACATATATCACATTGAAAATTTTTAAGTTAAGATTTTCAGTATTATTTTTACCCAGCTTTACCAATTGTTATATTTTTCCTCCTCTTTGTCAGTTTTCCAGTTTCTACATTAGCAACAATGTTTAACTATTTCCCCAATAAACACATGGCATTTACTCAAATTCACATAGATAAATCAAAACAGTAATGTGGGTTCATTGTCCCCAAGATCTCCTTGCCCCTGAGCTCTACGCCTGCATACTTATTCTACAGAGAGCACTGTCCCTGTTCTTTACTGCGTATACAGAGATTATGAGTTAGGAGAAATCCAGTACTAAGAAGCTATGAATTTCTTGGCCTATGGGGCAAACACATAATCATTATTGTATTTTAGGAGACAGAAAAAAGGTAAGAAGCTGCTCAAACAAGGTTTCACGAAACATTATTTGTGCTGCCACCCTGGATGCAGAGTCTAGTTCACTATTTTTATGTTTAAGAAATTGATTGTATCCATTTGTCCAGAGTCAATGGGGCTACAGGGAATTGAACCACACTAACCAATCACATTCACAAGTACGTAATTGCTTACACATAATGCCAATGTATTAATTTAGAATTTAAGAATATATATGTGTGTATGTATACATGTATATATACATATATATTTGATGTATATGTGTATATGTATACATGTATATATACATATATATTTGATGTATATGTGTGTGTATATATATATATATATATATATATATATATATATAAAGAGTAGCAAATCATGCATATCAAGGAATCACACACAAATAGTAATATACGCCCAAGGAGAACCACACGATAGCATGAGTGTGTATAGGGAGAAAAGAACAAATAGAAGGTCAGAGAAGACTTCCCTGAAAAACACAATGTGATCAAGCTGAGATCCAATGGAAAATAAGTTTAAAAAAAGAACAGAAGGAGGAGTAAGAGGGTTGCTGGAAGATGGAATAGTAAGTATAATGGCACTGTGGCAGAAGGGAGCATGATCTAAGGAGGCAGAAAAAGATCAAAGAGCAAGACAACATGATGTAGGGTTATCTGGAGAGCTAGAGAGGGGCCAGACCATGTGGTGGCTTTTAGGCCATATTAAGGATTTTTGCCTCATCTTAAGAGCGATGAAAAGCTAGTAAAGGGTTGTAAGCTGAGATGAGAAGAGAATTGTGCTTGCAAAAGATTCGTGTGCTGTACAAACTGGAGGGCAAGAGTAGAAGCAGGAAGACTGCTTAGAAAGCTGGTGCAGGAGACCTAAATCAAGGATGATGCCAGCATGGACTGGAGTTATGGCACAAATAAAATAAATAGGACTTGGTGATTGATTACACCTGAAATGCAAGAAGAAACCCTTAAGGAGGATGCCCAAGTTTCAGGTTTGTATAAGTGCAGGAATAAAGATGAAAGAGAGAACACTCCAAGACCAGGTTGTTTTGATTTTGTTTTGTTTCTTTGGGGGCTAGAGAGAGGGTAGATGTGCAAAAAAGTAAGAAAGGGTTCTGAGTGCCCAGTATCTGAAAATCTTGTTAGAGAAGATGAAAAACAGAAAATGGGATTAGAATTCAAAGGTAGGAGAAAGTTAGCTCAAAAACTTATTATTTTTTAACCTCCATGGTCAGCCATAAAACAGGCCTAGATATTTCTACCCTCCCCATCACCTAAAATCTTTTTAAACATATCAAAATAAAATCTTTCAATCAAGGGGAGAGGTAAGGCTTAAAATGCAATACTTGTAAAAATAAAGAATTGGTGTGAAAGAATTTCAAAGTATATACTGAAATATCAGATGTTCTTAATTCTGAGAGTGAAGAGAAGACATAGGCTTCCTACTTGGGGAAGGAAGAATTAAGTGCCAGTCAAGGAGAAAAGAAAGCAGAAAAGAAGAGCTGATGGCCCCACTGCATGAATTTTCACAGTTTAAACACATTTATCTTCACCTCTAGACAAATGGGTGTTCTTGGCCTTGTGTGCTAAGAGAATGAAGAAATAGCTCCACACCTAAACCCCTTTTCAGAAATTATGGCCTCCACTGCCATCAGGTGGTGACAGTTAGGAAGTGCACCAATCAGTTTCTTCGAGCCTGGGAATGCCTATATGAAGCCTATGGTATAATTAATCTAAGATCAAAGACCTAAGATTGCAGTAGTAGAGGACAAACTGGTTATAGTCTTTGGTAGTAGATTTATCTTCTAACCTGTCAATACACAAAAATGAAATTTTTTGCTATTAATTTTGCGTAAGAAAAAAAGATTTCTCCTTTTTCTCTTTTTCATGTTAAAAAGCATATATTTAGCAATTTTAAGAATACCCAGTCTGATACTATCATCTCAAACCCAACTTTTGGTGTATTACATATTTGACTAAAACTGCTTCACTGTTAATTTTAATGGCACAAATAAATGAATTCATGTGCATTTCTAGCATACATCAATAACCTTATCACAAACACAAGTAATTCTCATTGAATATGCAAAATTCCCTTTATCTTCAAATTAATCAAATAATAATTTTTGACTACTTAGTAGTACAAGGCATGGTAGTAAACACAATTCAAAAACCCTCATATTCTCAAAACTCATCAGCTAAACAAATATATCACTGATAAAATCAACTTCAATCTTATTCACAAAAACCATGGTGAAAGATTAACACACATTCTTGATAGTTCTCGTCATGGTAAAAATAAGCTTGCCCAATATAATATTTGACATTCTGGGCAGTACACCTTCATTCTACTATTCTGAATATTCACTTACAAATGTAGTTCTTTAAATTTGCTGCACACACACATCGATTTGATTTGTCAGTCTTTCAAGGCATCTGAACACAAGGACACAAGGACAGGAAATTGTAGGCAAAAACGTGAAATAATCACACTGGGTACATTTTTCCAGTTCTCAATCAGCTGTTTTCATATGGTAGACATAGCATAATTTTGTCACTGAGTATATTCCTGATCTTCATTTTCTCCAGTTAAAATCCATACACACTATCTATTCTTTCTCTGTACCTTCCAAAATATTAATAATTCAACTAGTTTTCCCTAATTCTCTTGGTTCTGTTTCCCACCCACCTCCCACCCACCCCACTTCCTCCTCCTTTCTTGTTTCAGAATGCCTAACTCTTACACACTCGAGGTGGTTTTTTTTACAAAAATCACTCTTTGGGATGCTCTTCCCTTTTCTCCCCTTAAAAATAATTTCCCACAGCTAGGCGCCAATGTCTTTCTCTTACAAGATCAAACTGCGGAAGAGGACGAGACTGGGAACCGAGTAAGGGAAACATTTGAGAATGTCAATGAGACAGCGGCCTCTCCTTTGAAAACACAACTCTCAGCACAGAGCTTTCAACAGAGCAAAAATACTTTTTTTTTCCCGCTGTGCTCCTGTTCCCTCCCCGATCTCAAAGACACCTTTCCTTTTCTCTAAGCCCCAGTCGCTTTGCTATGCGTGGGGCCTGCCTTTCCTCCTCCCAAGGAAAAGAAAGACAGGGAGAAAAGAAAAGGTAGCAGTCACCTTCCCGCCAACGCCCGAGAGCTGTCAGGACCATGCCCTACGACTCACCTGGCAGGTGCGGCCGCCCGGAGAGTTGCACGAAGCGGTTGAGCTGGCCGGTCCCCCGACCCCCGCTGCCCCCACTGCCCCCGCCGGCCCCGCTACCTCCGCCGCCGCCGCCACCACCGCCTGCGGCGCCTCCTCCCCTCCGGCGGTTCCTGTCCCAGCCCTGGGCGGCCGACATGACCCGCTAACGACGGCTGCAATCCGATCGCGGCAGCCCGTGGCCCGGCGGCACTAGCCGAGCCTCCTTCCTGGGCTCCTCAAGAGACCCGGGAGACAGGGGAAGGGGGAGCGCCCTGTCTCACCAGCGGCCAATGACTGATGGACTTGGTGACAGAAAACCAATGGCCAGTCCTCTTCTTGGTAGGTGGAGGGAGGCGGGGAGAGACGTGGTAACCATAGCTATGGCTAAAAAAAAAAAGTGGGGGGGAGAGAAAGGCAGAAGCAGCCACTCATCACTCGCATCCACCGCGCTAAGCAAGCCCGCGTCGCGGTGACTCCTGCGGGATCAGGCGAGCCAATCGAAGGCCGAGTGAGAGAGGCCACGCCTGCAGAGAGACTGCCAGTGGCGACTCCAGGCGTGTCAGGATTCAGGAACAGGACGCGCACATAATACAGATATTTTGAGGCAGTACTGTGTTCTGCCAGCTTTACAGGCTTAGATCCCTTTCCTACACTACACAAAGAGCTCTCTTCGAGGGGAAAAAAAACAGGGGGCGGAGTCAAAGCTTAACTGTAAGAATGAGGTTTCATTTGTCTGTCTTTCAGTCAACTGGCGGAACTCCTCCCTGATTCAATATAAGCCACGTCCCAAGCAAACAAACAGTTTTAAACCTGGTTAACAAACATGGGAAGATGTTCAATGTAATCATAGAATACAAATTAAGACCCCAATGAGAAGCCGTCTCAGGCTTATTACGTTAGAAGGATTGTTAAAATAACACCCAGCAGTGAATTGAGTCCCAAGAAAAATGTTCTTTCATAGATGACTGATGGCTATGTAAATGTTTTTGTTCAAATTCCTTTTTGCTCATAGAAAATTTGAATCATCTGGAAGACAGGAACAGGTATGGAGGATCAAGATCAAAGAAAAACGTAGATGTACAGATCAGGAATTCCTATTGTTCCTAAATTAAACAGAAAATTTGGCTTTGAACTTACTGGGCACAGTGCAAAGTGGGAAAATAGATTGTTCACTGACGTTTATGAGTGGTAAGGGAAAACCATATTAATTCCTCAAGGGAAACAAAACTTTTCAAGATTCTTAGATCTGGTGGCTTTTTGTGTGTGTGTGTGTGTGACGTTTCATGTAGGAGAACCTTACGTAATGCAAAGAAAAAAGAAAATCTGCTGGAGCTGAGGATGCATATCCTCTTGGTGCAAATTTCATGTCCCACTGGCCCCGCCTCCTTATTTTGCTACTTTCAGGCCCTGTGGGCAGGTATTTTACCCATGAAGCATTAGAAAGCACTGCTTACAAAAATGTTTGAGACCTGAAAAAAAAGTCTATGGCTCTAAAATATGAAAATCAAAATTAATCAATATTAATTTTTATAAAGAAACTGTAGCATTGAGTAACCAAATAGTAGATGAAGAAAATTTTCTTTTTATCGGAGTATTCCAAGTAATAAATAATGAGTGGTAGACTATCACCATTTTGCAACCTCTAATGAATTCAGAGATCAACCCACTGAGCATCAACCAGTGCTGTTATAACAAAAAGAAAGTTGAAACACACATGCCTCTAGAATGTAAACATGACTATGAAGTAGTCTTGTAGGAAAAAATTGAACCTGAATCCCATCAGAGGTCTATATCTAACCACCAATTTATAGGAAATATGGAGGACAGAGGAACATTAAAAAATACTGCAGAGATGCAAAAAGCAAAATCCAGACTATGGATATTCTACAGGATAAACAAGCAAATTTCTTCAACAAAAATTCAAGAGGAAAAAGATTTGAAGGGAAATAAAATCTATAGATTAAAAAGAGACTTGTGATGATTGTATAACTCTGTGAATATATTAAAAATCTTGACTGGCATTGGTTGCACAACTTTGTTAACATATTAAAAACCACTAAATTGTACACTTGAAAAGGGAGAATTTTATGTTATGTGAATTATATCTCCAAAAAATTTTAAATAACATGGGAGGAGTGGATGGTGAGATAGATGAAACAACATTGACTTCATTTTAAATCAGTAAATTATATGATATGTGAATTATATCTCAATAAAGCTGTTTTAAAAGAGAGCAACTTAAGAGGTATATCAATGATTTGCAATAACATTCACCCTTTAGTAGCATTACCAAACCAAACTTAAGTCCACTCACCCATGCATGGTAAAGCCAAGGAAGGAATGTGCAGCATTTACTGCAGGTGCCAAACAAGGAGTAGGGGCAGCTAATGCTCAAAAGACCTAAACTCCCAGATGGATTTTAGATACGGGTTTTTAAAGGCAAGGTGCGGGGGAGTCATAGGGTGTGTGATCAGCTTGTGCATAATTCTCTGATTGGTTGATGGTGAGGTAACAGGGTGATGTCACAGGGGTTAACATCTTCAGTCTTCAGGCTCCAGCCTGTCTGGGGGCTAAGTGTTCATGGTCATCATGCAGTTAGCTTCTTCCATGTGGTGGGGGTTTCAGTATCTGTAAAACAAGTCAGGAATGCACATCAGACACTGTCGTCTATGTCCTTCAGGGAGGAACTAAAGGTTCTGTGACTATACTATGTGGCTGATGTATTGTTTAAATTGTCACCAGTTCTCCTGGCCCAACTGCTATCTTTTGTTACATGTTCACATTCTTCCAGACATTAACTCTTGAGCCAGCCTTTTGTGACTTAGGAGAGGCCTGAGAGACAAGCTTTTCTACAAACAAGCAGCAGGTAGAGGACATGGGGGGGGCGGGGTCTGTCCTGGGAAGACCCCTAGGGTGCAATAGTAAGCCTTATGTGAATACTGATTCATAAAAACTGGGGCAAAAAGCATTGATGAGACCACTAGAAATCTGAACACTGAATATTTTATGACATTAAAGAATTGTTAATTTTTAGGTGGAATAATATTATTGTGGCTATGTTAACAAGAATCCTTTTCTTTTTGGTTTTTTTTTTTTTTTTTGGCTGTGCCACATGGCTTGTGGGATCTTAGTTCCCCGACCAGGAATTGAACCCCGGCCATGACAGTGAAAGCACCAAGTCCTAACCACTGGCCCACAAGGGAACTCCCCAAGAGTCCTTATCTTTTAGATATATATACTGAAATATGTGTGGATAAAATTATATAAGTCACTTATTTGCTTCAAAATAATATAGGAACCAGCAATTCCACTCCTAAGTGTATACCCAAGAGAAATGAAAACATATGTCCACACAAAGATGTGTACATTGCTGCCTTTAGCAGTATTATTCACAACACCCCCAAAGTAGAAAAAACCCAAATGTCCATGGACTGACGAATAAACAAAATATGGTATATCCATACAATGGAATATTATTTGGCAATAAAAAAGTGGAATACTGATACATGGATAAATGTTGAAAAATTATGCTACATGAAGGAAGCCAATCACAAAAGACCACATATTATATGATTCTGTTCATTCAAAAATGTCCAGAATAGGCAAATCCATAGAGAAGGAGATTGGTGGTTGCCAGGAGCTGGGGGAGAGAAGAAAGAGTACAGGGATTCTTTTTAGGGTTACGAAAATGTTCTGAAATTAGATAATGGTGATAGTTACACAATTTTGAGAATATATTAAAAACCACTGAATTGTACACTTGGAAAAGTGAATTTTATGGTACATGAATTATATCTCATTAAAAATAATTTTTGATAACACAATCCTAATCAATCCTTTTGATAAGGAGGGAGAAGTGGATGGGGAGCTAGCCCACCTTTGTATATGTTAAAAATTCTTCATAATAAGAAGGAAAAAAATCTATAAAAATAAGATGATATTAACCAATCAACTGAAAACCATCTCATATAGTTACATAAATATATAACCAATTTAAATTCCAGGAACAAAATGAAAGATTTATTCGGAACTAAATTTAAAATTATTAAATTATTTTAAAAGCCTTTTAGGACTTTCTTCGTGGCTCAGTGGTTAAGAATCTGCCTTCCAATGCAGGGGACACGGGTTTGAGCCCTGGTCCAGGAAGATTTGACATGCTGCGGAGCAACTAAGCCCATGTGCCACAACTACTGAGCCTGCACTCTAGAGCCCACAAGCCACAACTATTGAAGTCCACGTGCCTAAAGGCCATGCTCCACAAGAGAAGCCACCACAATGAGAAGACTGCGCACCACAACGAAGAGTAGCCCCCGCCTGACGCAACTAGAGAAAGCCCTCGCACAGCAATGAAGACCCAATGCAGCCAAAAATAAATAAATAAATAAATTTTTTTTTAAAAAAAAACACCTTTTAAAAAGGTTACAGCTGATTTTTAACGTGGAGTGTGGGTACACTGATGGATCGACATGATTTGGAGAGGAGCCTTCAAAATAAGTGCATGCAGACAATATGTACCCACTAACATGATGTAATATGAAGTACACAATATCACCTATGGAAAAACATTAACTTGAATTAATGAAGATATAAGAGCTAATGTCCAGTTTATAGGAACTTTCAGGGGACAAAGGAACAAGTTAAATGGCATGTGAAATGATCTAACAAATTCAGAGGGACAGTCTCCATAATAGTTAGACTGATCTTGCCAATAAGTCAATGTCATAAAAAACAAAATGAAATAACACAAAAATAAAATGGGAGGGTGGTAACCCCTAATGACATAATAGATCTAAGCAATGATAATCAATGTCTGCTAGCACAGCAAAAAGAAACCAGCAGGGCTTCCCTGGTGGTGCAGTGGTTGAGAGTCTGCCTGCCGATGAGTGGGGCGTGGGTTCGTGTCCCGGTCCGGGAGGATCCTGCGTGCACGGAGCGGCTGGACCCGTGAGCCGTGACCGCTGGGCCTGCGCGTGTGGAGCCTGTGCACCGCAGCGGGAGGGGCCGCAGCGGTGAGAGGCCCGTGTACGGCAAAAAAAAAAAAAGAAAGAAAGAAACCAGCAGACATTATATCGATGAAGTATTCTTACAAAAAAAAAAAAAAAAAAAAAAACAGAATCTGAATAAAGTCAAAGTTTTAGCTCTAACTACCAGTTCACAGGAAATAAAAGGACAGAGAATATGTTAAATGATACTTAGGGATGTAACCTGGAAAATATATAATGTGGAAAACTCTAAAGAACAAATAACCTGTTTTCTTCAACATTACATTTCAAGGAGAAGGAGGAAAAGGAAACCTACAGGGTGATAGAGTTTTAAGAGACATATCAACCAAACGTAGTGTTTGAGACTTGTTTGCATTTTGATTAGAATAAGCCAAATATTTTTTAATTGGAGTATAGTTGCTTTATAATGTTGTGTTCGTTTCTGTTGTACAATGAAGTGAATCAACTATATGTATACCTATATCCCCTCCCTCTTGGACCTCCCTCCCACCCCACCACCCCCATCCCACCTATCTAGGGCAAAGCAGAGCACCGAGCTGAGCTTCCTGTGCTTTATAGCATGCCAATTATTTTTTTAATGGGAAAATTTGATTGGACATTGGATTATATTCAGAAATCATTGTTAAATTTTTTTAGGTACTGTCGATTTTTTAAAGAGCTCTTATCTTTTGAAGAAGCAGACTGAAATATGTACAGGTAGAATGTTATGATGTCTAGGATTTGCTTCAAAATAACCCAGGAAGTTGGGCATGGGATACAGGATGAGAATGTAGATTAAACAAGGATGTCCATGAGTTGATGCTTAATGTTGCTAAGTGATGGGTACTTGGGGTTCATCGCACTATTCTCTTCTTTTTTGAATATCTGAATTTTTCCCTCGTAGAAAGGTTTTTTTAAAAATAGTTCTTAAGGGAATTCCCTGACCGTCCAGTGGTTAGGACTCGGGGCTTCTACTCCAGGGGGCACGGGGTCCATCCCTGGTTGGAGAACTAAGATTCCACATGCTGTGCCATGCGGCCAAAAAAAAAATTCTTAAAAGAACAATTTCAGATTAAAGGAAATTTACAACAGAATGTATGTGGTCCTCTTGAACAAATCAACCTTTAAAAAAATTGGGGGGGGGGGCTTCCCTGGTGGCGCAGTGGTTGAGAATCCGCCTGCCGATGCAGGAGACACGGGTTCGTGCCCTGGTCCGGGAAGATCCCACATGCCGCGGAGCAACTGAGCCCGTGAGCCATGGCCGCTGAGCCTGCGCGTCCGGAGCCTGTGCTCCGCAACGGGAGAGGCCACAACAGTGAGAGGCCCGCATACCGCAAAAAAAAAAAAAAAAAAAAAATTGGGGGGGCTTCCCTGGTGGCGCAGTGGTTGAGAATCCGCCTGCCAATGCAGGGGACACGGGTTCGTGCCCCGGTCCGGGAAGATCCCATATACCGCGGAGCGGCTGGGCCCGTGAGCCATGGCCGCTGAGCCTGCGCGCCCGGAGCCTGTGCTCCGCAACAGGAGAGGCCACACAGTGAGAGGCCCACGTACCACCAAAAAAAAAAAAAAAAAAAAATTGCAGGAAACAACTGGAAAAACTGGAATTTGGAAAGGGTATTAGAGGATATTAGGGTATTAATGTTATATTTGTTAGGTGTGATAGTGATATCATGGTTATATAAGAAAATCTACTTTTTAGACATGCATAATAAAATATTTAAAATATTTAAGAATGGACAATCATTATGCTTTGAGACAGGAGGACCATCTCTACCCTCCTGAGGCTTAACTACGAAGATAGCATGATAAGCAGTTAGAACTCACAGTTGGTACTAACTCAGAAAGCAAGTCATTTGGAATTAGCAAGAAGTCTGCATTGAGAATATTTTCCAGGAAATTCTGTTTTGTAAATGTTAAATTCACACAGTGATTCAAACAAATTTCCAGAATTGTTTTCCAAAAGAGATTCTGTAATTACAACATTTGATGTAGTGAGGAAGTAGAGGATTGGGGAAGTGGTGAAAAGCACTATTTATATTATGAAAGCTAGTTTTATTTATCAGACTGGTGTCTTAAACTCAACACTGCACTGTGTAACACAGTGACTCCCAATCCTGACTGCAATTTGGACTAACCTTAGGACATTTTGGAAGATATTGATGTTCAGACTCTATTCAGACTAATTAGATCAGAATCTCTGGAGCACAGATGTTGGCCATACTTTTAAATTTCCCAGAATTATACTAATCTATAGCCAGAGTTGAGAAAACAAATGCAATCCTCTGAACCCCAGTTTTATCACAGGAAAAATGAGAGTAATATCTTCTGTTTTAGCAACATCTGAGCGTTATTGTGAGAGACCAATGAAATAGGATATGTGAAAGTACATGGGAAAGTATAATGTTTCACCTAAATGAAAGGTCATAGTCCCACATTAGCAATCAATGTATACAATCCTTTAAAAATGTTTTCTTCTTGGATTGTTGGTTATTGTTGTAGATTAAATATAACCCAGGATCATATAAATTCCTTGGTGAATAGTCAGAGGTGACTAACTGCTCATCATCAGCCCAGATCAAATGAGCATTGATATTTAGAAGCCCAAAGTAATGTCTTAGTTTACTTAATTATGAAAATTATAAGCATTACACATACAAGCATTACACACATATGCATCATACATATAGATGTCATAGAAACACAAAGTACAAATTGTAGCTAAGGCCACCAAAGGGAAAGAAGGAAGAGGGCTCCCATTTATTGGCCACCTTTTGTGAACTAGGTACTTTTATGTATATTATCACTATGGTATTTTTTGAAACATTAA
The DNA here is from genome assembly GCF_026419965.1 of Kogia breviceps. NCBI lineage: Eukaryota > Metazoa > Chordata > Mammalia > Artiodactyla > Physeteridae > Kogia > Kogia breviceps. The sequence continues at coordinate 22,579,562 of NC_081318.1, forward strand.
GTCATGAAATTAGTTTAGTGGGTTATGACCAGTAACTTTTTTTTAACCACTATAAGTCTAGTTATATGTCACCATTCAAAGATATTACAGTTATTGACTATATTCCCCACACTCTACATTCCATACTCATGACGGGTGACCAGAATTTCTTAAATGAAATACAGTGGAAAAAGAAGAATAAAAATATGAGCATGAGAAAAGGACCGAGAAGGTTTTGGGGGTTGTTTTAAAATAAATTTATAAATTTATTTATTTATTTATTTTTGACTGTGTTAGGTCTTCGTTGCTGTGCACGGGCTTTCTGTAGTTGCGGTGCGCAGGGGCTACTCTTCATTGCAGTGTGCAGGCTTCTCATTGTCGTGGCTTCTCTTGTTGTGGAGTAAGGGCTCTAGGTGTGCAGGCTTCAGTAGTTGTGGCACGTGGTTTCAGCAGTTGTGGCTTGTGGGCTCTAGAGCTCAGGCTCAGTAGTTGTGGTGCACGGGCTTAGCTGCTCCACGCATGTGGGATCTTCCCAGGCCAGGGCTCGAACCCATGTCCCTTGCATTGGCAGGCAAATTCTTAACCACTAAGCCACCAGGGAAGCCCAGACCTGGACGGTCTTAAAACATGTTGCCTATAGGTATTCAAGTTGGAAGGGCCTGCCAGGGAAGAACGAGTGGACTCTACTGCCCTTAAGCTCCCCTGTCATGATTCTCAGGCAGGTATTTGATCAACGGTAGAGCAGGCAACTAATATGTTTAGCATAGTTTTAAGTTCCCAGAAGCCCAGTAACGTGAGCCCTGTTTCAGAAACGAATCTGCTAATTGTGAAGGCAACTCCTTGTCTTTCTCCTATCACTGCTTAAAACAAAACATTGAAACAAAACGAATTTCAAAGCTTTCATGTTTCTTTGTGTAGTCTGGACGTAAAGGCCTGAATTTGCCGTTGAGGTTTGGAAAAATGACCTTGGGCTTTGCAAAGATAAAACTAAGATTTTATTCTGGAGTAGGGAAGGAATTAAACAATTCTGCTTGAGATGACATTGGAAAGGTAAGCCTCATCAAGGAGCTTAGATTGAATCCTAATGGAGCAAGAAGCCATTGAAGGCTTTAAGCAGAGAGCTGACATGATCAGATTTATGTTTGCAAAGATTACTCCAGTGAATTGGGTTGAGGATTTATCCCAGAGGCTGTCCACCACCACAGGTCCATCTGCCTATAGGCAGCAGCCTCAGGGAAAAGACCTGTGATCCCAAATATCTTCTATCTGCCGCACTAAAGATCAGGTCACATTATGCGTGTTTGCAAGCAATATAACTACAGATTGGAATTCTTGTTTAGGCTATGATTTAAATGCAATACTGTTCTAGCACTAAGCCGCACAGTCTTATAACCATCAATTATGAAGACAATGTTCTTGTAGTGGTGTTCTGTAGCTGGAAGACTGAACAGAATTAAACTTTAGTTTATTGTTATTTAATGTTTAGTTTTTTACTTGACATCAGAAAAATGACATAATGTAATGCAGTAATATTACTTTAGTTGTTTCAGGCTATTGAGAAGAGGACAAGGGCTGCCATATAGCATATAAATGTGCACTCTTAACAAATGAAGGACTGCATGACATCACAGAAGGCAGCCCAAAAGCAAGTTTCACAGTGGTCTTAATGTTCCAAGTCCAATAAAAAGTAGAAGTTTGTAAAGAAAACTGAATAAGAGTCAACCATTTTTAAAGTTATATGAATGAGTCATCTGAGTGTTTACTTATTTCCTTCAATAATCTAAAAGACATGTCTGGGCTAAAACTAGACAATTTTTTTCCAACGTCTGCAATTGAACCTGAAATCCAGATATTATTTCTTGTTCCCAGTTCCAGAATAATTGGCTTATATACTCATTTAATGCAGACTTAAAAAACACTGACTTAGGGCTTCCCTGGTGGCGCAGTGGTTGAGAATCCGCCTGCCGATGCAGGGGACACGGGTTCGTGCCCCTGTCTGGGAAGATCCCACATGCCGCGGAGCGGCTGGGCCCATGAGCCATGGCCGCTGAGCCTGCGCGTCCAGAGCCTGCTCCGCAATGGGAGAGGCCACAACAGTGAGAGGCCAAAACACTAACTTAACTACAAGGGAACGAGACAGTTTTATGAAGATATCAACTGACATCTCATTAAATTGACATTAGAGGAATGCTGTCTGGCATAGATTTGTGAAGTATTAAGTTGGATGATCCTGAACAAGTAAACAAAGCCTTGAAATTATTAATATCATTTTGTATTTTTGGTGTGACAGGCTTATGTGAACAAGTACTCTCTGCATGTGTTAATATCAGTGAAACTGAATTACCCAAGCAAATTAAATAGAGAACCTAAACTAGAACGTATTTTTCTACTTTTCGCCAACACGTGATTGTAGTTTGCCAAAGCAACATCATTCATCAGAGTAATGTTGTTAATGTGAACTGTTTTGAGTTTATGGCTATTTAATTTACAAGTGTATTCTGATTTTATGTTTTATAAGCACTATAAGCATAAGGAGCTTTAAATAATTTATGCATTTAAGGAACATTTTGATAAAAATAACTTGTCAACATTGAGGAGGGGACTTTTTCTCTGTTTGAAAGAGGATGAACAAAATTAAAACATGGAATGAACATTACTCAATTTTTTCAATTTAAAATTTTTTTTCCAGTTTTATTGAGATATAATTGACATACAGCACTGTATAACTTTAAGGTGTACAGCATAATGATCTGACCTACATATATTGTGAAATGATTATCACAGTAAATTTAGTTAACATTCATCATCTCATATAGATACAAAAAAAGTTATTTTTCCTTGTAATGAGAACTCTTACGGTCCACTCTCTTAACAAGTTTCATATATACTAATGGCAGTGTTAACTATAGCTGTCATGTTGTATATTATCTATCCTTAGCACTTATTTATCTTATAACTGGAAGTTTGTACCTTTGATGACCTTCATCCAGTTTCCCCTCCCCCCAAGAACATTACTCAATTTTAAGAAATACTGTTTTACCAAATTCTCCTTCTTAAGTTAAACTGGGTTTGTTACCTGAAGCCAATAAAATCCTAATTAATACACTCACTACCTCTAGAGTTGTGAGAAATAGATGCAAACCATAAAGTAAATGACAAATGTGAGATATTTACTACACAAAGTAGATTCTTTTCTTTTTAACATCTTTATTGGAGTATAATTGCTTTACATTGTGTGTTAGTTGCTGCTATATAACAAAGTGAATCAGCTATACACAAGTAGATTCTTAAGAAATATCTTCTAACTGGTCACATGAGAGAGGTAAAATAAGATAATAATATATGAAGTTGTAATAGTCCTAAAATAGCTATATGGCTCAAGAGGTATATGGATAACTATACTGTGTTTGAATTAAACTTAAATTTTAAAAACAATAAATACAAACTTCTTGTATAATCTTCAATAAATGGAAGAATATATATAAAAAGTGAAACTCCCCCCTTCACCCTCCACTCAGTCCTACTCCCCACTCCAAAAGACTGTTAACAGTTTGATGTCTATCCTTCAAGATGGTTTCTATGTACTGACATAAGCATGTGCAGACCCCTGAAGCTATTCTATTTTAGTTCATTACAAAAATGGGACTGTACAGAATGTATTCTGCATGGCTTTTGTTCTTTTATACAATATGTCTTAGGAACAGTAAATACATTGGTATTCATTCTTTAACAGGTCATTCTTTTTTTAACCTGCAGACATTCTTCTGTTCCCTTTGGTGGAAACAATAAGAGTGAAGGCCTCTTAGCTCCAAATCAGCACACTGTCTTTTGGAATGAAAGTTTACAAACACAGCAAAAACAAACAAAAAGGTGTTAAAGAAATCCAAGGACCTCAAACAAATTCAAGCAAAGTTAGAGTTGCCTTCAGCACCTGAACAATCTTTTGTTCCCCACCCCCCATAAAAAAGTAGGGGTTGGGAGGGGGAATTTCTCCAAATGAGAAATATAATTTGTCAAGGTCTCAGTGGATCTGGGAATACCTTTGTTGACTGCACTGCTTAGTAGGTTGAAAGAGCCCCACTGACTTTCATCTCCCTGAGAGATTTGTTCACAGGACAATATTCTGGTTTCTCCATGTGAATTTCACTTAAATTGGGAGTTTTAAACCTCTTTCAGTCTGGTGATGCCTATGGATATTTTTTCAGAATAATGTTTTCAATGCATAAAACAAAATGTTTGACCAGGGAAGCCAATTATACTAAAATGTAGCTATCAAAATATTAAAAGAATTAAATTTGTGATATAGTAGATATAGATTCATGTGCTTCCCTATTAACACATTATGACAAGGTCAAATGGTAATCTAATAACTACTATAGTTTAAAATAGGGCATAAACAATATTTCAAGGTATTTGCAGTAACTGTAATGGGATATGAAAATATCTGGATTTCTACTGTTGACAAAGTCACAGTACAGTTAATACCACTGTAGTTTGTTGCCTACATTTATAACTGATGGAAATGCTGAATTTCAGTTAGAGGATTTTTTTAAATAGTAGTATATTTTCCCTATCTATAATAGTTTCCTTGGTGTATTAGTTTGCTAAGTCTGCCATAACAAAATAACACATACTAGGTGACTTACACTGAAATTTATTTTCTCACAGCTCTGGAGGCTAGAAGTCTGATATCAAGGTATCAACAGGATTGGTTCCTTCTGGAGGCTCTGAAGGAGAATCTGTTCTGAGCCTCTTTTCTAGATTCTGGCGGTTGCTGGCAATCCTTGGCATTCCTTGGCTTGCAGCGGCATCACTCCAAGCTCTGCCTCCATCACCATACAATGCTCTCTCCCTGTGCATCTCTGTGTCCAAATTTCCCTCTTCTTATAAGGACACCAGTTATATTGGATTGAAGGCACACCCAAATCTAGTATGACATCATCTTTACTTATTACGTCTGCAAAAATTCCATTTCCAAATAAGGTCACATTCAGAAGTTACAGGTGGACATATATTATGGGGGCAGGGGGAAACACTATTCAACCCAGTATACCATTCAAGTTCACAGACTCCCTAGCTTAAATGGAATCAGTACTAAGTCTGAAAGAGAGAAATGATGAAAAATGCTTATGATTACTGTGTTGGAGAATGAAATTATGTAATTTTTTCTTCTTATCTCTATTTTCAGAATGTTCTATAATATGATTATATTACTTTTAGAATAAAAAAAATTAATAAAGAAATGATGATGGTATTGATTCTAAGCACTGGCAACTTTTTATTTATTTATTTATTTATTTTTGCGGTACGCGGGCCTCTCACTGTTGTGGCCTCTCCCGTTGCGAAGCACAGGCTCCGGACATGCAGGCTCAGCGGCCATGGCTCATGGGCCCAACCGCTCCGCGACATGAGGGATCTTCCCGGACCGGGGCACAAACCCGTGTCACCTGCATCGGCAGGCGGACTCTCAACCACTGCGCCACCAGGGAAGCCCCTGGCAACTTTTTAGATAATAATTTCTTTTGAATTTGACCTTGGATAATTTCATCAACATAAAGGTAAAGGGATTTGGGCAGGTAAGCAGAGTCAGGCTCCTGGTTTTATACATCTGTGAAGTTGCAGATTGACCTGAAAAATCTCTCTCAAAGAAAAATGTAGGGTCATGTTTAATTCTTTTAGTATAAGAGAAATGTGATCAAAGTCTCCTAGACTTAAGGCATCCTTGGATAAACACAAACTACAATTGCCATGTAACAATGAAATTAAAAACACTAGTCAACATTCCTCATTAAAAAGAGGAAGGGAACCATACATTTATGGCCAATGAACTTTTGACATGTGTGTCAAGTACATTGAATGGGGAAATAATCTCTTCAACAAATGGTGCTGCAATAACTGGATTTCCAGAATAAAGCTATACCCCTAACTCACACCATATGTAAAAATTAATCCTCAGTGTATCAATGACCTACATACAAGTGCTAAAACCATAAAACTATTAGAAGAAAACAAAGAGGTGAATCTTCATTATCTTGGATAAAACTGTGATGCAGTTTCAAGGAAGGCCCAAGGGGACCCTACTGGAAACTCTAAAGCTAATGGCCCTTTAGCATTGTCCAGAGTTGGGGCAAGGGGCTAGGCCGTTTATACCTCTGTCTTGATTAATCACTGGATGAAGGATGCCCTTGAGAAAGGGGGTGGCGACCTCAGGCAAAGTGGCCCTCTCCAGTCAATAACTCCTAAGGGAACTGAAAGCCGAGGGTTTCCTGTTGGTGATACTCTCAGTGGCTGGAGGAAATAGTTCCTCATTCCTGAAGGGGGATCTGGGTGGTGCATCACTGCCTCCACCACCTATACTAAAATGCTTGGGAAGAAAACTAGCACTTACCAAGAACCTACTGATATGTGCCAACCACTTTCATAGATGTTATCCCATTTAATCTCATAACCACAGGTCCCTCGAACACAAGGTCACAAGGTGAGTGATGGAAGTGGGAGGAGGGGCCATCTCTGATTCTAAAACTCTTTCTTCCACATCACATTTGCCAAGTAACTCTTTGACAATTGTCACTTTGGGAAATTATAGAAAAAAGACAAAATGTCTGCCATACACAAATATACATATATGTGTGGAAATACACATGTATGTAAATATGTAAACATATATGTGTGTATATACATATATGTATATACACACATATATAGTTGTTCAGGCCAAAATCTTGGAGTCCTCCTTGAAATCTATTTCCTCACATGCTATGTATAACCCATCACCACATCCTGTTCTTTCTAGCTCCAAAATGTATCTTGAATCCGCCCACTTTCAGCTATCTTTGCCCATCTTCATCTTTTGCTGGGGTTTCTTTAGCAACCCCTTAATGGTCATTCTGTATCCTCTCTTGGCTCCAATCCATTCATCACCTAGTCTTCAGAGTGATTTTTCCCAAAATGCACAACTGTGCATGCTACTATGTTGCTTAAAGTCTTTCAATAGCTACATTTGGCTTTTGGATAAAGTCTACATCCTTTAGAAGGTTAACATACATTTATTTAACAATTATTAATTGAGTATCTACTCTGGTCCAGGCACTGTTGTAAACAATGGGAATACAGCAACGAACAACAACAAAAACTCCTACTCTTGTGAAAATTATAAAGATTATACTCTAGTGGGGATGGGGAGAGACATAAGTAAACATAATAAGAAAATTACATATGCTATAAGAAGATAAGCACTATAGAGAAAAACAGAGCAGGGTAAGTGGAAGAGGAATTCCAGGTGTCTGTGTGGGGTGGGGAGGAGTTGCAAGTTTCTATACAGTGATGTGAGTAGGTCTCACTGAGAAGGTGACATTTGAATAAAGAAATCACAAAGAATTGAAGGAGGTAGGGAGAAAGTCACATGGGTGTCTGAAGAGCCTTCCAGGCAGAGGGAACAGAGAGTGCAAATGTCTTAAGGCAGGACTACATCTGTTAAATTCAAGGCCTAGTAAGGAGGCCAGTGTAGCTGAAGCAGAGGGAGTGAGGGGGAGAATGGAAGATATTGGAATCAGTGAGAATAGGTAATTTTTTTCAAGGAGTTTTGCTGTAAAGAAGAGCAGAAAAATGGAGTGGTATCTGGACAAGGAACTGCAATCAGAGAAGATTTTTGTTTTGTCTCATTTTGAAGACGGGAGAAATAATATCTTAATGCTGACATGAATGTTCAGTAGAGGGGAGAATCAGTGGGCAATGTCCTTGAGTAGGCAAGAGGGGACTAGGCCGAGAGTACAAGGTTGGCCTTATGTAGGAGCACAGACTACAGCAAGTTTTCTCAATCTCTACACGTTTGACATTTTTGGGTGAGCTAATTCTTTGTTGTGAGGGGCCGTGCTGTGCACTGTAAGATGTTTAGCAGCAACACCAGCCTCTACCATCACCCCATCTGTAATAACCAAAAATGTCTCTAGAAATTGCCAAATGTCCCCTGGGAGGCAAAACTGCACCCATTTGAGAGCCACTGATCTATAGTAACAGGAGGAAAGGTAAAGTACTATCAGAGGATAAGACAACCACTCAATATATGAAATGAAAAGACAGCTGCATTTATTGCTTACTATAGGTAGTGAGAGTCATGCTTGTCAGGCACAGGTTTAGAGAAGACCAAACTACTAATCTTATATTGGATTTAGAGAAAGTGGGGAGTTCAGGGATTGGTGACCTTTCAGAGGTCAAAGTGTGTTGACATTCTCTGCAGAAGTGATAACTTGAGTGAGAATATTGTTGACTGGTTGGCACTTGGAGGTGTGTGTACTGAAGTGAGTCTGTGATTGGCTGATTTTCAGAATCAATGGGTTGTCTTTGGGCTTGCAAAAGCATGTTCACTGGGGTGAGTTATCCATAGACTGAACTTAAAACTGGCTCTCATTTCTGGCTACTACCATGGGAATGTGGGAACTTAAAAAATTCTCAGTATTCCACATGCTAGTGGGTAGATGCGGTGGTGGTAATTTGTGGAAGTTCTCTTCTGATTGCTTAAATTTTTTAAGTGAAATAGGAAACAAGGACATCAGCAGACAGGGAGGATGGATTCGAAGAGACACTGAAGATTTGAGGAGAGAAATATGAAAGTCATCTATGAAAGTAGGAGAGGAGGTACACTAGGGAAATGTAGTATGATTACTGGGCAGAATTAAGGGCCCACTTGAGGTCGACAATACAAAGAGAGACAAGACAGCATGCCATGCATTTTTCTTTAACCGTATTCAGCTGACAGGGTGCAGAAGCAGTTGCCAAACGAGTACTACAAAGCAAGAAAGGTCCAAGGAAATTGAGAGTACATTCTAGAGAATGTATTATTTTCAGTTATATATTTTGCTTTTTTATTATGACATTGTCAAAAATACTCAATAATAGAAAGAATAATATAACGAACCCCCATGAGTCTATCACCCAAACCCAACAATTAAAAACATTTTTCAGGGCTTCCCTGGTGGCGCAGTGGTTGAGAGTTCACCTGCCGATGCAGGGGACACGGATTCGTGCCCCAGCCCGGGAAGATCCCACATGCTGCGGAGCTGCTGGGCCCGTGAACCATGGCCGCTGAGCCTGCGCGTCCGGAGCCTGTGCTCCGCAACGGGAGAGGCCACAACAGTGAGAAACCCGCGTACCGCAAAAAAAACAAAACAACATTTTTCATCATGGGATTTCCCCTGTGGTCCAATGGTTAAGACTCCACGTTCCCAATGCAGGGGGCACAGGTTGGATCCCCGTTCAGGGAACTAGATCCTGCATGCATGCCACAACTAAAGATCCCGAGTGCTGCAACTAAGACCTGGAGCAGCCAAATAAGTAAATAAATAAACATTAAACTTTTTTTTTATCTATTCTCCTCACATTTTCTTTTTCTCCAGAACTTTAAAGCAAATCCCAGACATCATACTAGTTCACCCATAAACACCTCAAGACGTATCTCTTATAAGTAAGGATGTTTTTTGGCCATGACACGAGGCTTGTGGGATCTTAGTTACACGACCAGGGATGGAACCTGGGTCCTCAGCAGTGAGAGCACCGAGTCCTAACCCCTGGACCACAGGGAATTCCCAGTAAGGACTTTTAAAAACCATAATCACAGTGCCATTATCACATATGGCAAAACTAAATAAGTCTTTATTATTAACTAATTCTCTGTCCATATTCAAATTTTTGAAAGGAATGATGATAATGATTGGCAACGAACCGAAGCTGGCTAAGGAGAGAAGAAATAAGGTGGTGTTGTTTGGAACAATGGAAAGGCTGAGATCAATAGGCTGAAAGTCCTGGTGGGCAGAGAAACAACTACTGGAGTTCGGAGCCCACAGAGAGTGAGCTGGTGGGGTGGGAGGGTGGCCCCACTTTTATCTTTGCCCATTGCTCAGTCACATCAGTCTCCTTTTTCTGTTTATTATATGAGGAAAACTCCTTCCAGTTTGGGGTGCTGGAAGAGTCTGTGTAGATCTCTTTCCCACAATCTCATCTATTTTAACTCCAGCACGGATGCTTTCAGGAGAATCTGTAGACTGAATTAGGTCCTCCTTTACCCTAACCCTAACCCTTGGTATTTCTTTGGAGCACTTGTAATTTCAAAAGTTCAGGAAAACGTATTTTTTTAATGTCTAACTCCACTAAAAATTACGTCTCCTTTATTCACTGCTGTCATTGCCAGCGCCCAGGACAGCGTCAGTAGGACACCCTCAATAAATAATTTTTGGACAAAGCAGGGAAGAAGTGTTCGATAACGGCAAACGCCAGACTTCTAAAGCCACCCGTAACACGGTTTCTAAGGATTCTAAATTATTTACTCTCAAGTGACGGTCAGCCATTCCGTCACATGTAAAAAGATAACTTTGGAGGGTCTTATCAATTACCTTAAGACTAAATTGGGCCCCTCATCCCTGCTGAACTCGGAGAGACAGCGCTCTAAAAACCTCTTATCAAGCCAAGTGTGCTCGTACATATAGGAAACGACTAATCTTGGTGTTTAACCAGAGCCCTCCCGAGAGGGTCTACCTCGGTTTTGTTTGTTTGTTTGAGCCACGCCGCAGGTCACGCGGGATCACGCTCCCCGACCAGGGGATGGAACCCACACCCCCTGCAATGGAAGCGAGTAGTCTTAATCACTGAACCGCCAGGGAAGTCCCTACCTCGTTCTAAAATGGCCAGGAAGGGCTGGGCCCAGCGGTGAGACCGCGCAGGTCGCTTGGGCCAACGCGTGTGAAGCCAAAAGAGGATCATAACCGCTCAGAACGGAAGTTCCTGAGTCTTCACAAGCGCGGGGAAGTAACTCGGAAACGGACCAAGATGGCGGCGCCCAGTGAGGGGCCAACGTTTGCTGCGGGGTTCGAAAAGAATTGTAGTGTGGTTGTTCGCTCCCCAGAAGGGACTCCCCAGAAAGTCCGGCAGCTGATAGATGAGGGGATTGCCCCGGAAGAGGGAGGCGCCGAAGCGTGAGTCCGCGAGTCCACCCTGGGTCTGGCGACGGCAGATTTGGAGAGGGTTTGGGGGACTCAGGCCAGGGTAGGATACCCTGGGTCTGTAACTCGGGCGATGGGAATGGCTGCGACTCGGGATCTTGAAGAGACTGGGGTTCCTTCGCTTAGTTGGCTTTAATCTTCTACTCGGGAGGTACTGGGCGCAATTTTGCCTTAAGACAGGTTTTGGGAGGAAGGAAAAAGACAGGACCGCTAACTGAATATGCACACCTGATTTCTCTTAGACTTTTTAACCTTTTTAAGTCCTAGATACCTTTGGCAGCCTGGTAAAGTTTATGAACACCTTCTCAGAATTATATTTTTAAATGCATAAAGTAAATTACGTAGGATTATAAAGGGTACCAATTACGTTGGAATACAGTTATCAAGAAGTAAAAGAAAAAAAAGTGATGCAGTAAAATGCTTCATTATTTAAGAGTTAAGTAATATGTAGTAATAGGTCTGTTATCTACCATAATTTTGAAGTAGCGAGAGCATAAATGGTATTTCAAACCATGTGCAACAACCATAATGTGGTGACAAAATACCTGTGATTTCCATTGATGACAAATTTACAGGTACTGCTGATGCTACTGTGGTTTTTTAAATTATCTTCATTCATAATGGAAGGAAATGCTACATTTCAGTTAGAGATTACCAAAATAAATGTCATTTTTTTTAATCCAAGTTTATGGAAGCTCTGAATTTTTTCCAAGATCCACACCTCCCTGAGGCTTTCTGTTACTCTCAGAAGGATTCTTAAAATAAATTACTCTATTTTGAGTTATAGTAGTTGGTGTAATCTTACTTTTATTAAAATTACTTTTGTCTGCAGCAGTTCCTCCCTCCACACTTCCCAGGTGCTTGTTGAAATGCCTTTCACTGAATATAAAATAATTGTTTTGCTGGTTTTTTTCTCCCTGAATTTTTTCATGAAATAGCTAAAATTTTTTACTGTGATTTAAATTTTCAAATTAGTTCCTTTGGGGAAGAATTGCATAGCAAGGATCAATCCAGGTAGAAATATCAAACTTATTTTCTGCTGTTAAAATAGTTAAATTTCTAAGGTGGTTCAAAGTGGATAATGCACAGAAGCCTTGAGTCTTATTTTGTGTTTACGAAAATTATGCAAAATACTGTTGGAGAGCAGTGAGTGAGGTAGCATAGTTTGCCAGTATAGGATTAGTGGAGCATGGTCAAGGTAGAAATTGCTTGAAACTTAGTTATGGCCAAACTGTAGAGATTTGAATGCCAGTCTGAAGGATTTGGATTCTGCTTAGTAAGTATTGTGAAACTATTGACAGTGTTAAACAGAAAAATTACCTGACTGAAATGATATTTAGAAAGGTTAAAATCCAGAGTGGCGTTATTGATGATACAATGTGCAGAGAAGCTAGATAAAAAACGTTTAGGCAAAGTGATGCCTTGAAAGGATTACCAATAGTTCTGCCACTTTATTTTAGGAAGGACACATCTGCCACATTCCAGTCAGTTAATGGATCACCCCGAGCAGAAGAACCTCCGTTGGAATCTACAAGCAAAGAAGCCTTCTTTAGCAGAGTGGAAACCTTTTCTATATCCTTTTTGGTTCGAGTGAGTTGCACTTTCTGCCTGCTTCTGGAATTATTCTTTTAGGAGTAACACCACTTACTCTGATGTTTTTAATTTTTAGAATTAAGCTTGGTAAGAAATTTTTTAGGAAAATTAGCATCATAAAATGTTAGCCCTCAAAGGGATATTTGAGATCTAACCTTTTTTACAGAAGAAAAAACTAAGAGCCTGAGAGAAGAGAGAATAATAACTAACATTTGTATACAGTATTCCCACGTATATTATCAGTTTCAAGTTGGTTATGTGACTTACCCAGGGTCAACTTGCTAGCAAATGGCAGAGCTGGAATTAATAGTGTAAGGCAGCGGTCCCCAACCTTTTTGGCACCAGGGACCCGTTTCATGGAAGACAGTTTTTCCATGGACGGGGGTGGGTGATGGTGGGGGAGTTCAGGCGGTAATTTGAGCAAGATGAAGCTTTGCTTGCTTGTCAGGCGCTTACCTCCTGCTGTGCAGTCCGGTTCCTAACAGGCCGAGGCCTGGGGGTTAGGTTGGGGTCCCCTGGTTGTAAGGCTTTTAGCACCAAACCTAATGTTTTTTAACATTATACTACACTTCCTATCTCTTTCAAGATTTTCTTTTGTAAATTATCTATGGTTGCACAACAAATTACCCTAAAACTTAGTGGCTTAAAACGACAAGCACTTATTATCTCACAATTTCTGTGGATCAGGAATCTATGCACAGCTTAGCTGAGTCCTTTGGTTCAGGATCTCTCTCAGACTGTAATCAGGGTGTTGGACAGGACTGCAGTCATCTCAGAGCTAGACTAGGAAAGGATCTACTTCCAAGCTCACTCACGTGCTTGTTGGCAGGATTAATTCCCTCATGGCTGGATTGAGGGTTTCAGTTCTATACTCGCTTTTGGCTGGAGCTCTGTAGGCTCTTCACAGGGATAGTTCACAACATGGCAGCGGGCTTCAGTCAGAGTGAGCAAGCAAGAGAGAGCAAGATAGAAGCTAGATCTCAACTGACATCACATCACTTTTGCCATTTTCTATTTGCTAGAGTGTTTTTAATGTAAAGCAATTACAGACTTATAGAAAGATTGCACAGGTTACAAAGAACTTCCTTGTGAGTACTTGAAAGTAAGTTGCCAAAGTGATACCTCATTACCCCCAAATATTTCCCACAAACAAGGACTTTCGCTTACATAATCACAATGAAACCATCAAAATTGGGAAATTCACATAATACATCACTACCATATAACCCTAACATCATAATCATTCCATTGATTGTAGTAATAATGTTCTTTATAGCAAAAGGATCCAGTTGAGAATCCTCAGTTTTTCCTTGAATTTCATGACTTTGATACTTTTGAAGATTATAGGCCAGTTATTTTATAGAGTGTATCTCAGCTTGCATTTGTCTGATGTTTCATTATGATTAGATTCAGGTTATGTAGGAATATCACAGAAGTAATGCTGTGTTCTCATTGCATCCTATCAGGTGGCATATGATTTTGATCTGTCCCTTTACCAGCAATCATCATTTTGATCGATTGACTAAGGGAGTGTGTGTTGGTGTTTTCCATTGTAAAGTAGCTTTTTCCTCCTTTGTAATTAAACTGTTTTGTGGGGATGTGCTTTGAAACCATGTAAATATCACATTCCTCATCAAACTTTATGTAACTTGTTGTAGCAGCATGGGCTCATGATTTCCTTTTTTATTCAATGGGTTATAATCCATTACTATTATATATTTTGAGATTCTAGTTGCCCCTGATTTAGTGAGTGGGAGCCCCATGTAGATGCTCTTTACACCCCACTTGGCTACAGCACCCCAAGGTAGGTCCCCTCTGTATGGACTCCCTCTTTACCCGACTTGGCTTTTTTTTTTTTTTTCGGTCTTTTGACACCATGCAATGAGCTGTCTCCCCTACTCCCCTACCCTCCTGGCTTAATCCTCTGCCTTGCTCACCACCTGACGGCTTTAGGACTAAATTGTTCAGGAAGGGGAAAGTATTTTAACCATGCTTCTACTGCTGTTCCTTGGATTAATTCCTGATGTTGACAAAGCATTTAAAATCATTTTCTTTTGTTGTATATAAATTGATTGCCACTTTGATATGATAATTATTTATTTAACTTAAGCTAGTTAAGTGATTCTACTACTTTTATTCTACATAATCCAAACTCCTTTAACATTTATATTTAGATTCTGTTTCTAGCCTTCAGTCCTCCTTTTGCTGCTATTAGAATGTTTTCAAGTTCCTATATCCCTTGTAAAAATATAGAACTTTCCTGCATCTTTTATGTTTTATCCTTTTATTTTTTCCTGTGCTCTGTAAAACGAGCTCTATAGGTAAAATAGAAAAAGCTGAGTGTTGAATATTAAAGATCAATACATATTTTAAGACATATTTCCCATGCACATACTTACAGATGCTCTTGATGCTCTCAGCTTACTTAAAACACACATACCACACACACATTAGTATATAACAATCAAATTTGGGGCAGGGAGGAATAATGAATATTATTAATATTACTGACTTTATTCTTCAGAAAGCAAAAGTGGATGTGATACAATAGGAGAGCAGAGATGAGTGATAAAATATTTCAACTTGTTTGACCTTCACCATCCCTTACTGCTTAGGCAAATCCCAGTGCTTTCACTAGTGTTTTCAAATCCCTAGTATTTCATATTAAGCAAAAGTGAATGGTTTTTCTACTGTACCCCACAACCAATAATAAAATAAACATTTTAAACATATAAAATACATAGGGCTTCCTGTTGCTTTTCCTCTTAATGTGTTTATTCCTATATACATTGAGTTAAAGTTTTCATTTCTGACTTGTTCATTTTAATGTACATGCATGTTGTTTTTCTTAATGTGAATACTCTTTGAAATGGGCAGGTAAGCCCCCTGAGCTGTCTCCACTGGTCTGTGCAAAATATGGCTGGGTCACAGTTGAATGTGATATGCTGAAGTGCTCCAGCTGTCAAGCTTTTCTCTGTGCCACTTTACAACCAGCTTTTGATTTTGACAGATGTAAGTATAAAGTACAAATTACATTTTTCTCCATATTCAAAAGATATCTATACTAGTTTTCCTGAAACGACCAGTCACTTGTGTTTGATCAAAGAATGTGTACTTCTGTATATAACAAGGTGAATTTGTGATTGTCTTTACCCTAATTACTAGCTTTAGTCATTACTTTTTTTTTTTTTTTTTTTTTTTTAAAAGCTCATCTACTTTAGAGTCAACCTGACTTTGTGTATTCTGGGAAACTAACAGCAGTATGTTTATTTTATAGTTACGAAATTTATACTTAGGCTAAGAGACACAGGACTTTTATGAAGGCTCACATTTTGGAATGCCTGCCTTATAAGATACATGATATCTCCTTTGTTACTGCTTTTAGAATCTTGATTTAGAACTTGTTTTGTGAAAAATATTAAGATGATTCAGTTGTTAATATTTCATATCTTTAAAATTTTTCTGAGTTATTTTAATTCTTAGTTGTATCTGTACTCGTAAAGGCTTTTGGTCATTGGATTTTGAATCTATATAAGACATTGTTTTTAAGGCATTGTTATCTATGCGGGTTTCAGATAAGGAACGATGTGCTGAGCTGAAGAAAGCCTTGTGTACTGCCCATGAAAAGTTCTGTTTCTGGCCAGACAGCCCCTCTCCAGGTACTTATTTACAAAATTTCCCATTTACCATCTCTTCTTGGTCAATGTGGGGTTTTTTTGTTTTGTTTTTTTGCTTGTTTGTTTATTTGTTTTTAATTGGGGTATAGTTGCTTTACAATGTTGTGTTAGTTTCTGCTGTACAGCGAAGTGAATCAGCTATATGTATACAAATATCCACTCTTTTGGATTTCCTTCCCATTTAAGTCACCACAGAGCATTGGGTAGAGTTCCCTGTGCTATACAGCAGGTTTTCATCAGTTATCTATTTTGTACATATTGGTGTATATATGTCAATCCCAATCTCCCAGTTCATCCCCCACCCCAGTCATTGTGTTTCTCATATTGTCTATTTCTTTGCGAAAATCTAGCCTTTGAAGTTTCTTTTTCCTCCTGTCTATTTGCGCTTTACAAGAGAACTAATATTCATTCACTTATTGTGTTATTTATTAAGTGCATTTGACATGCCAAAGGTTTAATCGTGCATACATTATCCCATTTAATCCTCTCAGGGGCCCTGGGAGGTAGATATCAACCTGATTTTTAGGTGAGGAAACTGAGAATCAGAAATTTTTTTTTTTTTTACTATTTTATTTATTTATTTATTTATGGCTGCATTGGGTCTTTGTTGCTGTGCACGGGCTTTCTCTAGTTGTGGCAAGTTAGGGGCTACTCTGTGTTGTGGTACGCAGTCTTCTCATTGCAGTGGCTTCTCTTGTTGTGGAGCATGGGTTCTAGGCACGCAGGCTCAGTAATTGTGGCTCGCAGGTTCTAGAGCGCAGGCTCAGTAGCTGTGGCGCCAGGCTTAGTTGCTCCATGGCATGTGGGATCTTCCTGGACCAGGGCTCAAACCCGTGTCCCCTGCACTGACTGGTGGATTCTTAACCACTGTGCCACGAGGGAAGTCCCGAGAATCAGAAGTCTTAAAACCAGCTAGTGAGGAGCCATGACCATGGTTTTATCTGATTTCAGACTCCCTGCTTTTCCCACCAGAGCAAACAGCCCCAAGTTCTACCCAGGCTTCCTCGTACACTAATGGCACTAACGGTGGCAGTTAAATATGGTTCAGTTGCTAAAGAAGACTCACAGGACCCCACATAAGAGTGATTACAAATCTACAGTTTATTACAGTAAAACAGCACAATATATCAGTAGCATTGAAGTAGGGATATCATCACAGCCAAAGACTGCCCCATGGTAAGGGGTCTGGAGAGGCCAGGTGCAGGCTCCTCTGTCCTTCTCATATAAGGGCTGTGGTAGTACGCACTGTCTCTCGAATCAGAAACCACTGATGTGTGCACAAAATGCTTCAGAACAAGGGAGCCCAAGATGTAGTCTCAAGTGGGATTTGCTTTTATTTTGCTGGTCATGTTGGCATATTCCTGCTGAGTAACCAGCTTCAACAGCCGAGCCCGCCAGGGGGCTCACCAAGACCAGGGGCAAAACTCTTTGTACCCATGGTTACAATGCAGCACTATTAATTCATATATTTCATGCTTGACCAGAAATCAGTGCCATGTAGGTATGTTTTTTATTTCAGTAGGACAGCTCAGGCTAATTCCAGGGTCACTGATGCCCAGGAATATTCCATGAGTGACCACTAAGAGGAAAGAATAGTTGGAAAGTGACCGTAGAGTGCCATCTACTGATATATGAAGAGGTGATAGAAAAGGAATTATTAAGAAAAAATTTTTAAAGTGAAAATGACTGTATAACAAGGGTTTCCTGCTGTTGGCCTAGCTGTTTCACGGTGTAGTATAACAAAACTCAGTCCTATGTGTATTTGAATCTTCTCTGTCTGGTGCACCCAGGGCAGAGATAGATTCTCTATCTGTTAAGGCCTATGTTGGTGGTTGCAAACTCTTGATACCATGCACTCTACTTTCTTTCTTTCTTTTTTTTTTTGCATTTTAATTTTTTTGTACAATTTTTAAAGGTTACTTTCCATTTACAGTTATTACAAAATATTGGCTATATTTCCCATGTTGTACAATACACTCTACTTTCTTGGTCCCATTTGTGACTTCAGCTACCACCTACTTGAAGACTTCTGACTTCTATTCAGATCTCTCTTTTGAACTTGACTCATATTTTCAACTACCTTCTAAACATTTCCACTTAAAATCTTACAGGTACCTAGAACTCAAAATATACAAAACTGATTTCTTCATCTTATACTTAAAACTTTATTCACTTCTTACATTGTCTCCATCTTGGTAGATGTTATTTACCTCCCCCTCCAGTTATGCTACCCAAAAATCTGGAAGTCACCTTAGATGCCCCTCCGTATCATCACCAGCTGGTCCTATCCATTCTACCTCCTAAATAGATCTCAAATATGACCTTCCAATTATATCATCCCTTGATTTGGTTTTTTAACATTCAAGAGACTTTTGTGTGGAGAAAGGAACACCTCAACTATTTATACTTTAATGCTTGCATTTATTAAGCATATCTAATAAAATTGTGAAGGTAATTTTTTTCTAACATTTACCAATAATTACAAACTAAATTAAATCCCTGTAAACATTTAAAATTACAATTACTAATTTATTAGGACTGATTATTTTGAGCATATCATATAATTTAAAGTAGACAAAATATACACATACGTTAATTGTAAAACACATATTTTTTTTTTTTTTTTTTTTTCCGGTATGCGGGCCTCTCACTGTTGTGGCCTCTCCCGTTGCGGAGCCCAGGCTCCGGACGCGCAGGCCTAGCGGCCATGGCTCACGGGCTTAGTTGCTCCGCAGCATGTGGGATCTTCCCGGACCAGGGCACGAACCCGTGTCCCCTGCATCGGCAGGCGGATTCTCAACCACTGCACCACCAGGGAAGCCCTAAAACACATATTTAAACTTATGTGAAGACATTTTCATGATGGGATTAATTTCTTCTCTGTTCACTCTTTTCCCTTCATAGGTTTTTAGTGGTATTTTCTTAGGGTTGTACCAATCAAAACAAATCCTGAATTAGAAGATGATCAGATAGGTGTTGGGACCTGGTTTCTTCTCCCAAGTTTTGTTAAACCAAAGCCACTGGTCATCAGGACATGTTTCCTTTTTATTATTAAACCTCACTTTTTTAAAGTCCACACCTTTCTCATTGATTTCAGTTTTTTATTACTTGACTTTTCTAGTAAAATGATGCATCTTTTAAAATTAATGATGTTTTTTGACCTATTTGGTTGCTTGCGACAAGTTTAAATAATTTTTTTAAATTTTATTTGTTTATTTTTGGCTGTGTTTCGTCTTTATTGCTGTGCACAGGCATTCTCTAGTTGCGGTGAGCGGGGGCTACTCTTTGTTGTGGTGTGCGGGCTTCTCATCACGGTGTCTTGTCTTGTTCAGAGCACAGGCTCTAGGCACGCGGGCTTCAGTAGTTGTGGCATGAGGGCTCAGTAGTTGTGGTTCATGGGCTCTAAAGCTCAGGCTCAGTAGTGTGGCACATGGGCTTAGTTGCTCCGCGGCATGTGGGACCTTCCCGGACCAGGGATCGAATCTGTGTCCCCTGCATTGGCAGGCGGATTCTTAACCACTGCGCCACCAAGGAAGTCCCAACTTTAAATAATTTGATAAACTCTTAAGGAATATTTTGCTGCCCTTGAATATAGAAAGTGTCTCTTTGTTTTATTTTTTAACTTTTTGAGTAATTTCTAAAATTGTGGAGTGTTTCAAGTATAGAAAAAATTGTAGATAATAATAATATAAGAAACATCTCTGTATCTGCCACCCAACCCCACCTAATACTAACATTTTGCTATCCTTGCAAAACCACCCCACCCTGCTTTCTTTCTGTTAATCAGGAAGAATTACAGATACAGCTGTGTAGTCTAACCCCAATCTCATTCCCTGCCTCCCTGACCTGTAATAACTACTATCCTGAATTTGGTGTCCATGCTTTGCTTACATGGTTTCTATGTCTACAACATTTACATGTATCTAGAAGCAGTATATATGGCACTATGTATTTGTTTTAAAATTTTCTATCATTATCTATCTATCATTATTATCATCTATCTATCTATTATCTATCTATCATTATCATTATCATTCTATATATATTCTGCAACCTACTTTTATAGGGGGAGTCAACTTTGTTATAATTAATCCATGTTGTCACATGTAGCATGTTTGAAGCTTTATAATAAGTAGGGCCATCTAAAATTTTAGTCTTCTAGGAGATGAGGGATAATGTTTATGTAGTTAACTTTCTGTTTGGGAAAACTAGCTTATTTATTTTAGAACCTCCTGTCAAACCCTCTTTCTACATGATCGTTGTGTGTGACTGTAACTTGAACACCCTCTTCACCAAGTTATGTGTCATCACAAGTGCTAATCAATCCTTCCTGTACTTGGTACACTTCCTACCTACTCTGATTCTATTTAGCATATTCGCTCTTCTCTGCTTACACAGATTTTGAGCTTTTAGATGTATAGATTACTGTTTTTCATAAAATTTGGGAAGTTTTCAGTTAGTATGTTTTCAAATACTCTTTCCGCCCCTTTCCTTGTCTTTCTTCTGTGTCTCCCATTATGCAGATGTTGGTGTGCTTGATAGTGTTCCTTCATTCAACATTGATGCTCCATCTCTCCATCCTTATGCCACTCATATCTTAGAGGGATTACTACTTTAAATCACCTTAATGTCTGCTAAGCTTATTTCTTTGCATCCAGACTGACCCCTTAGTCTCTGCTCTAAACTAATGCATATTGTCTATAATATCACTTTCATTTCTTCCTTTTAAAAAATCTTCCAGTAGTTTCTCATCATGTACATTAATAAAATCATGGTCTGGCTGCTGTCTATACTTTAACCTTCTCTCCGACTAGTGTCCCCACAGCAATACTGTGTTCCAACCCTGTGAGACTATTTAGAATTCCCCACATGTGCCATCCTCTAGGGCTTTACTTTTACACACTGTTGTTGGTCTTTCCAATTCAGCTTAGACCTGACTTCTTCTGAGAAACCTTTCCTGAGACTCTGCTTTTTAAACATAATCACAGGGACTTCCCTGGTGGTCCAGTGATTAAGACTCCATGCTCTCCCAATGCAGGGGGCACGGGTTTGATCCCTGGTCTGGGAACTAAGATCCAGCATGCTGCACAGTGTGGCCAAAAAATAAACATAATCACAAAAGTACTATCACAGCTCTATCCAAAAAAATCAGTAATTTCTTTTTCTTTTATTGTTTATTTTTCCAGCTTTATTTGAAGTATAATTGACAAAATTGTAAGATATTTAAAGTATGCAGGGGGCTTCCCTGGTGGCACAGCGGTTAAGAATCTGCCTGCCAATGCAGGGGGTACGGGTTCGAGCCCTGGTTGGGGAAGATCCCACATGCCATGGAGCAACTAAACCCGTGCGCTACAACTACTGAAGTCTGTGCGCCTAGAGCTTGTGCTCCGCAACAACAGAAGCCATTGCAATGAGAAGCTCGCGCGGCACAATGAAGAGTATCCCCCTCTCGCCGCAGCTAAAGAAAGCCCACGCGCAGTAACGAAGACCCAATGCAGCCAAAAATAAATAAATAACTAAAATTAATTTTTTTTAAAGTATGCAGTGTGATGATCTGATATACACTGTGAAAGGATTTCCCTGCCCCCATCAAGTAAATTAATTCTTTTTTGAAAATTGCATTATGGGGTTTCTAGGAACCAAAGTATAGTATTAGAGTGAGATGATAAGGATTTTAAATATTAGGGCATTTGATTCTGGGACTCAAGAAATTGTAATCATTTTAAGGCCCAAAGTACTAGAAGTTTAGCTCTATCAAATGATATTAAAAACCATACTGTAATCATTTTGTTGTTGAGAAATAAAAATCAGTACTCTGATAACTGATCTTTTAGCATCAGAAAATTAATATTATTTGATAATAGCAAATATCTATTGGGGGCTTCCCTGGTGGCACAGTGGTTGAGAGTCTGCCTGCCAGTGCAGGGGACATGGGTTCGAGCCCTGGTCTGGGAGGATCCCACATGCCGTGGAGCAACTAGGCCCATGAGCCACAACTACTGAGCCTGCGCGTCTGGAGCTTGTGACAGTGAGAGGCCCACGCACTGCGATGAAGGGTGGCCCCCGCTCGCTGCAACTAGAGAAAGCCCTCGCACAGAGACGAAGACCCAACACAACCAAAAATAATAAATTAATAAATTAATTTTTTTAAATATATATATATATAGGTAGGAGTAATGAGAAATCTGTAAATTATGTGAGATATTGTCTCTGCTCTTAAGCAAAACAAAACATTATTGAGATTAAAAACAATACCTAAAACAATCCTAAAAAACAAGTGATAAATAATGGTGATAATGATGAAGTAACTGTGATACATAGCACTTACTGTGCACTGGGAACTATTTTTAGTACTTCAGTTACATTATTTTAATTGATTATCACAAGTCTAGGTGTTATTGTTAATTTCTTAATATCATCGAATATCATCAATTTACATTTCCCCTGTTGTTCTATACATGCTTTTTATTTTTTATAATTTGTACCAATATAATCTCCCAGTTTACTTTTTCCACAGATCGATTTGGGATGTTGCCATTGGATGAACCTGCGGTTCTTGTTAGTGAATTCCTAGATCGTTTTCAAAGCCTTTGTCACTTGGACTTCCAGCTTCCTTCCCTGAGGCCAGAGGATTTAAAAACTATGGTGAGTTTTTCTTGGCTAGCATACAGTGACCTTCAGTTGTCACCAGCATGAAGCATTTCTTTTAATGACAAGAGGCTGCAGATAGCTAAGAGAACTACTTGTTTGTCTCTTAACTGACCTTTTTCAATCTCTACTGTAAAGAGGACTTGAGGGTTTAAATAAGTGAGTTCCATTTAAACTTTTAGATATGATTCTTTTTTTTTTTTTTTTGGCGGTACACAGGCCTCTCACTGTTGTGGCCTCTCCCATTGCGGAGCACAGGCTCAGCAGCCATGGCTCATGGGCCCAGCCACTGCACAGCATGTGGGATCCTCCCGGACCGGGGCATGAACCCGCATCCCCTGCATCGGTAGGCGGACTCTCAACCACTGCGCCACCAGGGAAGCCCTAGATATGATTCTTTAAGTGGCGTAAATTCAATTTTATCTCAATTTGTTACTTAAACTATTTAGCAGAAGATACTGAAATGTGGCTTCATATGGTTTATTGCATACCATTTTCCCAAAGAAAGTGCTGGAGAAGTTATAAACTCCCTTTTCCCTTGTAAATAGAAATTTTGAAATGCTCTGTCCTATCTGCACTTTGAAACTGAGTATTTACTGTCCCATTTCATCATCCTGTGGGTATTCTGTCAAGACAAACTTTACTGTAGGAAATAGAAGCTATTATTTTGCTTCTTCAAGTTGAGAAACTATTATGCATTTTAGCACCAAACTGTTAGCCTCTGATGCCTATTATAAATGTCCTCCTGTCTCTAGCCAATGAAAGTTTTTTCACCCTGTCATAGTGCTTTCTTTTTCTTAGAACAAAAGTAAAGACTGGCAAGCTCTTTTGTGGTGTCAAAAGTAAATTCATTGCCAGGCCAATAAATTAATAGTAGTCTGTTGTGATTATTTGGGTTTGAAGTTTACAGGTTTCAGGGAAAATATGCAATTGGTAATTTAAAAACAAGTTAGTACTAAGAAAAGATGCGGTAGTTCCAGGAACACTGCTCCCTTGCTCAATCAGCAGATCCAAGGCAGTTCAGAAAGCTTCTGTGTGATACCTTAGCCTGTGCTGGAAGTAAGTCTTCTCCAATGAAGAGAATTGTCTTTGTCATTTTTTTCATGATTTTTGCCTTGTACCACCTAGGTACATCATTATCTATGACTTTTCATGGTGGTTGAAACTTTTAAGTCTTTTCTCTTGGTTCCTTTGTAGTGCTTGACAGAAGACAAGATCAGTCTTCTCTTGAACCTGCTTGAAGATGAACTCGATCACCGAACTGATGAGAGAAAAACTGCAACCAAACTAGGTTCAGACATCATCCAGATCCACGTCACTGCCTGTATTCTCTCCGTGTGTGGCTGGGCGTGTAGGTTAGTGAATTTGCCTGGGGACATAAACTGTGACAACATTATATACCCATACACAGCAGTTACTCCTAACATTTGGAGATCACATGGTGTTTCCTGTGAGAAAAACAGTGACAAAGAAAAACTAAGGGGGTGGAGGAGGGATAGTAAGAATTAGTAACAATACCAGAATTAGAACTCAGGAATTCTTGAACACGCCTGAACTTTGTTTCTTTTACTATCACTTCCCAGCTGGGAATTCGTGTTCCTATAAACAGTGAAGCTCCTTTCTAGTTTTAGAAAGGAAAAATCAGTTTAATTGATGGAAACTACTGAAGGAAGCACCAGCTGGAATCCTCTAGGTCCCAGGTTGGTGTCTGCGTTCCAGCTGCCCAGTTCAGCACAGACTCCCTCTGAGACACAAGAGTGTCAGACCAATTTTGATTTACTTTAAATATGCTTTCTTTGGTAGATTAAGGAATACTTTTCGTTTACATGGAAGAACTTTAAAAGGGACATGAGAAATTTATAAAACTTACCTTTAAAATAGGCTTGCCATAGAGAGCATGTTAGACCCCTAGATCTTCCTGTAGGAAATACTTGAGAGATGATGAAGCTGCGTCCTAGGATCGGAGGATGGGGCCCTGAGAGGAGGTGGTTCCCCGCCCCCTGGCCTGTTTCAGAGATTTGTTTGATGAGATGAAGCATACTCACAGATTATTATGCTTAGTCCCTTGAAAATGTTATCCTCTGAGAAAACGTACTTTTTTTTCTATTCCTACCTAGTTCTTCGCTGGAACCCATGCAGCTCTCCCTGATAACATGTTCACAGTGTATGAGGAAGGTGGGGCTCTGGGGCTTCCAGCAGATCGAGTCATCCATGACCGACCTGGATGCCTCCTTTGGTCTGACCAGCTCCCCCATCCCAGGCTCTGAGTGCCGGCCAGAGCGCTTCTGTCTGGTGCCTGAGTCTCCTCGGAGGATGATGACTCGGAGCCAGGATGCCACGTTTTCCCCAGGCTCAGAGCAGGTATAGACTTAGTTGGCTTGTTTGGGATGGACTTTTTATTTACTTTTTTTCAAATTTTATTCTATTTTTAAAAAAATATTTATTTATTTGGCTGTGCCAGGTCTTAGTTGCAGCACACAGGATCTTCATTGAGGTGCGTGGGATCTTTTAGTTGCAGCATGCGGGCTCTTAGTTGCGGCATGCGGGATCTAGTTCCCTGACCAGGGATCAAACCCGGGCCCCCTGCATTGGGAGCGTGGAGTCCTAACCACTGGACCACCAAGGAAGTACCAGGGTGGACTTTTTAAAAACAGCATTCTTACCAAAAGTGTTGTTGGCAGAGAAGTTGGAAATTAACTTAGGTTATATAATTAACTTAGGTTAAACTTCACTTATAACAGCAATGATCAGAATATTACAGAGTGGTTTTATCACCAGTTGCAATGGAGATGCTAAATTCATTATTTTATATAGAAATCTAATATTCTTTGAAGAGTTTAGTTATGTAGACAGTTCAAAAACTAAATTCTTATAGTTTTAAAAATATTAGCTTTCACATGCTTCTAGAAATATTTCTCCTGACCATAGTCATTAATGTCATTAGGGTACTTCCATCATCTCCCCTTCCCTTCAGGCTGAAAGGAGCCCAGGTCCCATTGTCTCTAGAACTCGAAGCTGGGACTCTTCCAGTCCTGTCGACCGTCCTGAGCCAGAGGCCGCTAGCCCCACCACCAGAACCCGCCCAGTGACCCGAAGCATGGGAACAGGAGACACCACTGGCCTAGAAGTGCCATCTAGTCCTCTTCGGAGAGCCAAACGGGCTCGCCTCTGCTCTTCCAGCAGCTCGGTGAGTCCACCTACGTGTGTGGAGGTCCCTGAGCACAGCAGCACCCAAGCCCTCACCGTGTAGCACAGAGAAGCAGGCATGAGCTGAGACTGGTCCTGTGGCTATAAGGAGGCCATGAGAATAAGTTTAAAGATGGGACAGTTGGGTGACCAGAGGGAAAAAAAAATTTAAGGGTTTTGCCATTTGTTTCTTTGGGATGTCTCCTGGCAACGTAATAAATTTGTCTTGCCCAAGGGACAATAGTGAGAAAGAGGACAGACCTGATAAGGGATGGTTTAACATGAAGGGAGTAAAAGAATTTTAAAAGTGAGAGGGAAATATATAGGCGAAGTTTAAAGGAGAACGTAAAACTAGAAATGTGGGCATTGTGAGATTCTAGATTTGACAATTTATAGCAATGCCTCCCTGAACTTACATAGTATCTGCCCTTCATTAACACGGATTCCTCTTCCTCCTCTCTCAGGACACATCTTCCCGAAGCTTCTTTGATCCCACTTCTCAGCATAGAGACTGGTGTCCTTGGGTGAATATCACATTTGGAAAAGAAACCAGGGAGAATGGTGGAACTGAGGTAGATGCCAGCACCCCAGCAGAGCCGGGCTGGAAGGCAGTGCTGAACATCCTCTTGGCCCACAAAGAGTCTAACCAGCCAGCTGAAACCGACTCCATGGTGAGATAAGCCATTGCCCTGATCATGTGTAGAACTTCCTGTTTATGGGGTGAGGAGAGGAGGCTGGTCCTATAATTAGCACCCTGCCTGCTCACAGCTTTCATAAGTCAAGGTAGACTCAGTCTGGGTTCATCCTAGAGAACAGGCATGGGACCTGTTCGTTCTTTCTGCGGTTTAGCATATGGCATTCCACCAAATTCTGATAAATTCTTTGTCTTCTCCACTCAAATGACTCAAAGTAGAAAAGGAATACAGAAACAGAAAGAGATAACAGGCTGCTGCTAGTGTTGCAGAGCAGCTGCTTTTTCCATCTGAGTTACTGTCACTTGCACTTGGAGCCTGGCCAGTTAACTTAGCTGTCAGGATGGAGCACTGTGCTCTGCCACCACGACCTTGATTTCATTCCTCATGGTGGGCACATTGCTTTGCTGTGTTCCGCGGCCCCAGGCTTGTGCACTGACCCTCAGCTGCCATCACAGTAATGACTGCTGCTGGTGACACTTGTGGGTAAATGCAAACCCGTCATGACAGCTGAGAAAACAACTCAAGTGTTTGCTCTGTGCAAAGGACAGAAGTGAGAGGAGGGTGGGCATTCAAGAATCACAAAAACTGCATTCTCTTTCCTTTACTGGCTCATTCCCAAATTTGCCATGTAACCTGCTTAGTGTAAATATAATAATTTCTGACCTCTGTTCCCTCCAAGGACAAAGTAAAATAATACTTGCCAGCAGATGTTTATCAGAAGCATTCCCAGATTCATGGTTTTGTAGGGGTCACAGAATTCCACTGGAGGGAGCTATAGTGATGCTAGAAGCCCAAGAGTGTGCATTCAGGGGCTTTCCTGGTGGCGCAGTGGTTAACAATCCGCCTGCCAATGCAGGGGACACGGGTTCAAGCCCTGGTCTGGGAAGATCCCACATGGTGCAGAGCAACTAAGGCCGTGCGCCGCAACTACTGAGCCTGCGCTCTAGAGCCTGCAAGCCACAACTACTGAAGCCCACATGCCTAGAGCCTGTGCGCTGCAACAAGAGAAGCCCGCAATGAGAAGCCTGCACACCGCAACGAAGAGTAGCCCCCGCTCACTGCAACTAGAGAAAGCTCACATGCAGCAACGAAGACCCATTGCAGCCAAAAATAAATAAATAAACAAATAAATTTAATTTATTTTTTATTTTATTTTTTGTGGGGGCCGTACTGCGTGGCATGCGGGACCTTTGAAGGTCCGTTTTAGCAACTTGTCTTTTAAGATTCCCCACAGCTGCTGTGACTGGGAAGTACAAAACTTAGAGGCTCTGCAGTAAAGGATCTTGAAGTTAGAAAAAAGTTTATACTGTTTTTCAACTTAAATCTCTCAGTTGTGTCACTGTATTAACTAAATTGCCCTCAGTCACAAGTAAGAGTTCAAACTTTTCCCTCCTGGAACTTTATTTTATTGAGACATTCAGCCGCAAAGAGTATAAGAAAACAGTGAAAATGTTGTCTTCTGTCAGAAATTGGAGTGAACTTTATGGATTATCTTGCTAGATATGTTTGTGCTCTCACTGAGACCCTGTGCTTTTCACTATGACTCTCAAAGGCAGAGAAAGCCAAGTGTTCTGCTTCACTGAGAACTTTTATCTTTTAGTGAACTGTTTTGTCTCCCTGTAACACCGTTTCTCAGAATCTCAGATCACTTCACAGACGTGATCAAGTGGCAGTGAGATTCTTCCTATTATTAGCTCTGCTGGCTAAATCATGAATCTGAGAAGGCCAAGGTCATAGTTTAAACTCTTAAGGGTCATTTAACTTTGTTTCATTCCTTGGCCTTAGATTATACTGTTAGCACCAGCTAGGCATCTTGTAAATATGAATCCTTGTTCACAAGAGGTGATGAATAGGGCCAATTCAGCATCACAGATGCGAAATCAGTGCAAAATGTGTGCTGCACTGATGCTGGGTCACAAGTGTCATCCTCACATTCAAAGATTAGGACACATACGGATGCTTGGAGGAGGACATAAGCCGTATTTTAGAGGCTTCGAGTATGTTAGCAGTAATCTAACAGTAGACTCAAGCGTCTTGATTTTTAGTCTGGCTTTAGATGTATATTATATGTAGCACAATATAAGATTAACTGGTTTTACTCACTCCTAGATATATGTAGATCATTGTGGGAGAAATTTACAGACCACGTCTTAAACTATTACCCATCCTTTGTCTCTATAAAAGAATTTAATCTCTAATAATGAGCTTTTCTATTTATAGAGTCTCTCTGAGAAATCAAGGAAGGTTTTCCGAATATTCCGGCAGTGGGAATCTTTATGCTCATCCTGAAGATATTCCAGCCCTTCCTGCAGAGAAGTGGAATGAGTGGCTTTGAAAAATGAAACCTGAATTCCCTTTTGAGCAGCTGATGCTAAGTTTTTCTCCGTTCTGGTTTAATCATAAGGAGCCCCTGCCCTTGCAAAGGCATGCATGTCATCATCTGCATCTGACTGAGGGGAAAACCTGTTTGCAACACAGAGATGTGGGCTGGGAGAGGTAGGGCGACCCTGGCTCTGTTCAAGGAGTGCGTGGTTCCAAAACTCGACGGAGGACCCAGGACTTGAGCATTTTTAGTGTCTTTAGTGGGGGCAGTGTTTTGAGGACTCTTATATCCCAGGAATAAATCATCAGTATGTGTTAATAAAATATTAAGATTCTCACAGCTGGAGAACTGTTTTCCTCCTTGTCTAATGGGCTGACATAAAGAAAGCTGAGACTGAGAAAACTACAGTGGAGCAGTAAACAAAGGCAAAATTTCAGTTTTCAGATTGGCTGCAAAGCCTAGAATTTATTTGTGATCCTAGTCAAAGAAGTATTCCTAAACCAGAGGCAAGACATTGTGCATTATATCACCAGGAGATCTCCTGATGTGTTATAGTGAATGGTAAGCTGATAATTTTCTTTCTTCACTTTGATAATAACAGAATAAGAGACTATAACAAAGGGAGGAAGGCTCTTCGGAAGAGACCCCTCTCCATGTGCCTTCTAATGCAAGGCTCCCCTGAGCGGGACTCCCCAAGGCTCTTTCACTGCTGGTGGAGAGCATTGGTGTCCATGGTGGAGAAGCTGACCCTGACCTGCCCCAACTAAATAGACTACCCACTGAGAAAGTGAGCATGAAGGAAACTAGCTATTCTCCAGAATGTTGTACTTTCTTTTAGTGACTGTGGTTGGTTGGTTTTATAACTTACTTCTTTTATACTGAAGTATTTTAAAGAACATATGTAATATAATATTCCACCCATGCTAAACTTTAGGTTATATCTCTAAAAAACAGAACATTTTTTTCTATGTGCTACAGCCAACAAAAATTAATAATCCCTTAATATCATCTAATACCCAGTCCATATACAAAATTCCCAATTGTTCCCAAAATGTCCTTTACTTTTTTTTTTTTGCTGTAGGCGGGCCTCTCACTGCTGTGGCCTCTCCCATTGCGGAGCACAGGCTCCGGACGCGCGGGCTTAGCGGCCATGGCTCATGGACCCAACCGCTCCGCGGCATGTGGGATCCTCCCGGACCAGGGCACGAACCCATGTTCCCTGCATCGGCAGGCGGACTCTCAACTGCTGCGCCACCAGGGAAGCCCTGTCCTTTACATTTGATTTGTCCAAACCAGGATCCAATTCAAGATCATGGGTTGCATAAATCTCTTTAGTCTAAAGGACAGTCCCTTTTTCTCATATATGTCAGATTTTAACTTTGTCATTTTTCAATCCTGACTTTTTAAAAGGGTAAATAGTGTTAATATCTCCTAAATCAAGCCTCCATTCATGGATAAGCCTGTTAGAGGCTGCTTCCAAGTTATTTTTCTAGGGGTGCTCTTTTGCCTTTGGCACTAATGAAAGGCTTGACTGTTCATTCTCCTGTCTCCATGGTCCCCTTAGAGGCTGATTAATGGGCAGCTCTCTACTGTTACAGGAATGAGACTTCTGGCCCAGGGTGGGAAGCCATTTGCTGACAAGTGACTGTAGAAGTCTGCTCACTAGAAGCTCATAGCCTCTAGATCACGATCTCTTAAGGAGTAGTGTAGAATCATTAACACAAGGTATTCAAATGCACTAGAAGCCTAAGTTTCAGGTTATAATAATGTGGGGTGTTTTTTTGTCTTTCCATTACAATTTTTGATTTTGACCTCCCTCCAAAAAATGTTTTTACTTTTCTTTAAAATAGGCAAAGTTCCACACTTCTTTTGGTTTTATGTTTTTTCAATCATAAATGGAAGCAGATTGGGATAGACTTGATGTGGCTCAAGAAACATTAAGTTTCTTCCATGTGTGTGGCACTGTCCAAGCCCTTATGTAATGCAAAGGTGAGTGACCACCTGGTTTCCACCCTCAAGAAGTTTATAGTCCAGGGACTTCCCTGGTGGCGCAGTGGTTAAGAATCCATCTGCCAATGAAGGGGACGCAGGTTCAACCCCTGGTCCGGGAAGATCCCACATGCCGCAGAGCAACTAAGCCCACGTTCCACAGCTAGTGAAGCCTAGAGGCCGTGCTCCACAATGAGAAGCCCGTGCACCGCCACAAAGAGTAGCCCCCGCTCGCCGCACCTAGAGAAAGCCCACAGGCAGCAACGAAGACCCAACACAGCCAAAAGTAAGTTTAAAAAAAAATGTTTATAATCCAGCCTGGAAGATATGTTTGTACGTAAATGTTACACAAGACTAACAGTGCTAAATACTCCAGGAGTATAAAAGAATTCTCATCTTTTGAATATAAGGAATTGTAGAGAATTGGGGAGAAGGTGTGGATTTGGCCTGGGCCTTGGAGATGAGCTGAAGATGTATGCTTCATGAGAACAGGGACCTTGTTTGTCTTGTTCATCATCTCAACACTTAAAACTGCCCTGCACATGGTAGACACTAAATACAAGAAGGATATTTGAGGCTGAAGGAACATTGAGCAAATGAGCAGAATTTCATATGTTCTTCAAAGAGCGGGTATTCTGCTGTGGCTAGAGCTTTCCATTGAGTAGAAGAGAAAGGATAAAAGAATACAAGTTGGGCCACTTTGGTGTCTGAGGACTTTGGTCTTGAATCTGTGGGAAAAGGGAAGCCGTTGAAGAATTTTTGAGCAGGGAAATGACATTCAGGCTCAGGAAGATAGTCCTGGTGTCCATATAGCGTGCAGTAGGGGAGACAGGAGTCTGTGTGAGGTGTGATGGCAGGGAAAATGGATGCCTTGATAGAAATGTCAGTGGTGACTTCACCGTCAGTTTGGGCGTGAGGGAGAAGGGAGGAGTCATGGATGGCCTTGAGGTTTGTGGCCTGCCCAATCAAGATAGAGAACTCAGGTGGGGAGGGAAGATAGTAGTTTTATTTTTAACATTTTGAGTTCAGTTATGTAAAAATACCTCTAGAAATGGTGTTTTAGAGGTCAGGAGAGGAGGGTTCATTGCATTAAAGTCAAGGATCATTGTTTCAAATGCTCAGAACCTATAGAATCTAAAGTCACAGAGAGTGATGCTGTCAACCTCATCATCTCGCAAGGATCTTGATGCCAGCCTGTTTAACAGTGTACCTGAGGGCTCCACGCTACCTGCCAACTTTATGGTGAATATACTACGAGGCTGGACTGAGTATACTTTCAAATAGTAATGGGTGGTCTCAGATGGGGTGATGATTAATTTTATGTGTAAGTTTAACTGGGTTAAATATGACCGGATAGCTGGTAAAACATTATTTCTGGATATGTCTGTGAGCATGTTTCCAGAAGAGATTAGCATTTGAGTTGTTAAACTTAGTAAGGAAGATCACCCTTGGACTTCCCTGGTGGCACAGCGGTTAGGAATCCGCCTGTCGGACTTCCCTGGTGGCGCAGTGGTTGAGAGTCTGCCTGCCAATGCAGGGAACACGGGTTCGTGCCCCGGTCCGGGAAGATCCCACGTGCCGCGGAGCGGCTGGGCCCGTGAGCCATGGCTGCTGAGCCTGCGCGTCCAGAGCCTGTGCACCACAACGGGAGAGGCCACAACAGTGAGAGGCCCGCATACCAGAAAAAAAAAAAAAAAAAAAAAAAAAAGAATCCGCCTGCCGATGCAGGGGACATGGGTTCGATCCCTGGTCGGGGAAGATCCCACATGCTGAGGAGCAGCTAAGCCCATGCACCACAACTACTGAGCCCACGTGCTACAACTGCTGAAGCCTGCATGCCTAGAGCCCGTGCTCCACAACAAGAGAAGCCACCACAATGAGAAGCCTGTGCACTGCAATGAAGTGTAGCCCCGCTTACCACAACTAGAGAAAGCCTGCACGCAGCAACGAAGACCTAACACAGCCAAAAAAAAAAAGTTACATACATGAAAGATGTTCAATACATAGTTACTTATTATAAGAAGTTGACGATAACTTAAACATCTAACAATTGGAGGGTGATTACATAGAGTTTAAATTGGTGGAATATAATTTAAACTATTAAAATAGTAATTGTAATGATTCTGTTGGTGTGGAAAATTGTTTGCAATACACATGAAAAACAGTGCCGGAGCATATATCTCCACTGTGATTGATATACCCATGATTAGAAGAAAACTTGAGAAAATGGAAAGCCAAATTATTAAAATGGGGTTATATAATTTTCTTTGGATTTTTTGGTCATACATACTGTGTGTGCAATGAAAATTTTTTTGTTTCCTTAATCTTTTTAATTCTATAACCAGTAGTCTGTGGCCTAGCAAAGATTTCTGGTAAATTTTTTGTTCCCTCCTTAATCCATATCTAAAAGTTTTTATATTTTATTGTTTCTCCTGTACTTTTTGTATGCATTTGATATAGGGTAGGTGAGAAACAATAGAAGTAATTAATAGCTTGAATTTAGCTTGAAAGCTGCCAAATAGCCTGGTTTTGGTAAATGTTTTTATGCAAACAAGTTAAAAAAAAAACCATTCTTGGTAATTTACTAGCTCATACTGGATTTCATTTTACACAGTTGATAGACTGGGCAGGAAAGCTACCTGTTCTATATCATATAGAGTAAGTCCCCTATATACGAATGAGTTCAGTTCTGAGAGCACGTTCGTAAGTCCAATTTGTTCATACGTCCAACAAAGTTAGCCTAGGTACCCAACTAACACAACTGGCTACATAGTACTGTACTTTCATAGGTTTATAATACTTTTCACACAAATAATACATAAAAAACACAAAAAATAAAACATTTTAAATCTTACACTACAGTACCTTGAAAAGTACAGTAGTACAGTGCAACAGCTGGCATACAGGGGCTGGCATCGAGTGAACAGCAAGAAGAGTTACTGACTGCAGGAGGGAGAGGAGCAGGGAGATGGCAGAGCTGAAGGACCGTCAGCAATAGGAGACGGAGGGCAAGCTGCAATTTCAATCATGCCTGACATTGATGGCACAGGTTCTGGTTCCTTGCTAGATTCAATTCTATCTACCCTCTCGAAAAAAACGATCCAATGATATCTGGGTAGTAGCTCTTTTTTTTCTCACCATAGATGACACGGTAGCACTGTATTGTATTCTGAACGGCTGCTGCAACCTTCGTGTTCCATTCTATATTCTGGTCCTGTGCCTCAAAAACTAACAGTGCCTCCTCAAATAAAGAAAATCCTCTTGCCATTTCCTACATCATGAATCTCTTTGGCTCTTCAGTTACTTCTTCTTCCTCTTGTCTCTCTTTGTCCTTTCTCTGGGCCTCCAATTCCATTTTTTTTGTTTCGATCCACTCTCTCAATTATTTTCACTTATATTTCCATCGTTATTGCTTGGCTCTCCTTAGCAGTACCAGCTACATCACTGCTGCTTTTACACTTGCTTCTGGACATCCTGGGCTTTAAATAAAGAAGGGTACTACTGTACTCTATACAGTACTGTACAGTAAAGTACACAAAAGCACAACCACTTGTAGAAGATGCACGCATGTGACAATGTACGCCAGACACGTGAACTAACTTACGTGATTGGACATGCGAATGCACATTTGCATCTTTGAAAGTTTGCAGCTTGAAGGTTTGTATGTAGGGGACTTACTGTAGTAATAGAGGAGACATGCCCTCCTTTCCTCCCTTCCTCTATTCACCTTCAATCCACCTTCACTCGAGTGCAGAATCTAGTTAATCCTTTCTGAGCTGAGTATCTTCATAGCTGTTAAAAAAGAAATGGGTGCACACCCATGTTCAATGCATCATTATTCACCGTAGCAAAGAGGTGGAATCCTAAGTGTCCATGGAGGATGAATCAATAATGTGGGGCTTCCCTGGTGGCACAGTGGATAAGAGTCCGCCTGCCAATGCAGGGGACACAGGTTCGAGCCCTGGTCTAGGAAGATCCCACATGCCGCAGAGCAACTAAGCCCGTGCGCCACAACTACTGAGCCTGTGCTCTAGAGCCCGCGAGCCACAACTACTGAGTCCACGTGCCACAACTACTGAAGCCCACATACCTAGAGCCCGTGCTCTGCAACAACGAAGCCACCACAATGAGAAGTCCAAGCACCACAATGAAGAGCAGCCCCCGCTCGCCACATCTAGAGAAAGCCCGCACGCAGCAACAAAGACCCAATGCAGCCAAAAATAAATAAATAAATTTATTTTTTAAAAAAAAGAAAATGTGGAAAATATATAATGGAACATTCAGCATGAATAAAAATTTAAAAGAAGGAAATCCTGTCATACGCTACAGCATGGATGAGCCTTGAGGACATTCTCCTAAGTGAAATAAGCCAGTCGAGAAAAGATGAATACTGCAAGGTTCCACTTACATCTAAAAGAGGTATCTAAAGGAGTCAGACTCCTAGAAACACAAAGTGGAATGTGGTTACCAGGTGCTGGGAGGGAGGGGGAAACGGAGAGTTGTCCATTGGGTTTAGAGTTTTAGTTTTGCAATATGCATGTAGTTAACACTACTTACTCTCAAAAATGGTTCAGATGGTAAATTATGTTATGTGTTTTTTTAACCACATTAAAAAGAAATGGCCACTTCTACTGCCACCAACCTTTTATATGTACAGAGCAGAATCACAACTTGAACTCTGTCCCCTTCATCCTCCCAGTCTAGGTTTGGGCAGCATCGTTCATCATCCCTTTTCCTTCTTTTGACATGTTTGGGTATGTCTTTGCTTTGAGGCTCTCCAGCTGTGCCATGGTTCTGGTTTTCCATGAGCTTGAAGTTGCTCTTTCTCTAATATGGGAAGAAAATGGATGTGAAACCAGATGTGAGAGCTTTCTTCTGTAGATCCAAAGAAATGAGAGGTCAAGCGAAAGGTAACTTATCAGATACTAAGTGACTAGGAGCCATCTCCCCTCCCTAATTATCATGCCACATCAGGAAGAGTAAGAGTAAGTAGCTACGCAGAGCAGTAATGCAGCAGTACCTACCAGAGCCACTAGGTGGCTGCCATGCTCCACACCTGGCTTCCCTGCTGAGTGACATTGCAGAGACAGGACACCTGGCCTCCGCACTTCGTTGCTAGTCACTAGCAGATCAACAGTGGGGGACAGTACAACACTTACTTTTTCAAATGCATTATTCTCATTTTCAGCATCATTCCTACTTTGCCCTTATTTTGTTACAGGTCTTCTCCTAACCAAAGTTCTTTGAAGGCTGAAGCTGCCTTGTTTCTACTGTAGGCTTATACAGTGTGGAGCGAGAGACACACTGAAAGCACTGAGATGGATAGGACAGAGATAAAGGGAGAAAATGGAGCCACAGAAGGAAAAAAGTTCCAAGGTCAGGGTTAGGACCCTGTGTCCAGGATTAGGGGAATAAGTAGCAAGGACAAGAAGCTGAATGAATGGGAGTTCAGCTGCAAGAGGAAACCCAGGGCAAGATAAGCCATTGGCGGGGCACATTGGCACACAGGAGGCAGCCCTTCTGAGGTGGCATCTTTGTGCCCCATCTCAGCACTGGGACTCGGGGCTGGGTCACCCCAGGGCCAACTCACAAAGTTAGGCAAGCCACTAATGAAGATTTGAGGACATGTTCTTCGAAGCACGGGCCAGAGTGGTGTGTCACCAAGGCCACAGAGCAGCTGGGCTCAGGAGATGACCCTTTCCTTGTGAGGATTCCAAAGGCTGTGACTCATGCTAATGAACCCTGACTCACTGTAGCACTGAGCACAACGAGCTCATTGTCTCCACTGAATTGAGTGGGGAAACTGAGGTGTGGAATGGGGAAGCAGCTTTGCTTCATTAGTGGCACCAGGCCCTGATCAAATGACCATGAAGCTGCCCTTGAAAACCAGGAGCAAATACTTCCTAGAGGGCGGTACAGAGGAGGAGGAGGAGAGAGGGACATTTTCTTCGAGCTAGTTCCATGTGGAGTAGAGCCATACAACTCTACAGTGTTATGTAAAACAACAAGGAGTTGCAAAGACTACTTGGCCTCACCTGCTGCTTCTACAGTGGGGAATTTGAAGGCCAGAGTTGGGGAGTGAGGGCCAAGTTCGCACACTGGGTGTTGTGGCTGCACCAGGCCTGGAATCCTGAGGATCCATGCTCAGTCCTTTTGCACTACAGCCCCACTGTCAGCAGAAGAGGCAGTAACATGGGGTGTAAGAGCACTGGCTCCAGATCCAGTAGCCTGTGTTCAAATCCTGGATCCCCCAGGTTACCTGTGTGCTTCTGTGCCAGTGACTCCGTGCTTCAGTTTCTTCATCTGTAAAAAGGTAATAATGCTAGTTGCTATGTCATAGGGATGTTTGAGAATTAAGTGAGATATGTGAAGTGCTTAGAATAGTGTCTGGCATGTAGTAAGTGCTCAGTAAATACTAACTTTTTAAAAAAATATTATTTCGATAAGGTAGGCATGACAATCCTTAGCTGCACACCTAGCCACTCAGCCACCCTATTGGCATCAGCTCAATGCTCTCTCTGGCCAAGTTTCTCCAGTTCGCCTGGTCTCTTGGGTCTCCTGACGGCAGAGAGCACTGAAACAACAGGTGTTGGAGTCAAGAGGACGAGAAATACCAGAGCCTCTGCACCACACAGTCCTTGCTCTGAGTAGGGCTCTTAGCCCAGCAGCCTCTGTGACATCATCAGACAATGCAGGTGCTGGTGACTCAGCTCCAAGCCCAGCTCTGGAAGCATCAGGAAGCATGTTGGGCAAGAAGACACAGACCAAGAAAACCACATTCCTGCCAGTCTCCTCGGGTCCTAGCTCTGGGCCTGGCAAGCCCACCCTCAGAAAGTGGTGGTGCAATGACAACAGGAGAGCTAATTACAGTCATCACCGTGCTGGGGTAAGAATACTGGCTTTGTTGGTCCAGCGCAGCTTACCTGAGTCATCCATCCTGTAGCCTGTAGCCACCTGGGCCTGGAGCTGGACCAGCAGGCTGCCAGGAGGCTGGAACACCTTCTGCCTCCTGCACTGGCGAGTGCCAGCACTTTCTGCTTTTTCTCCCTTCAGAAAGCAAGTCAAGGCAGTTTGGCCTCAGAGACATAGCTCCAAACTGAGTGAAGAGCCTAGAGGGTTCTTGACAACAGGCCAAAGGCCCCAGGACCCATCCTGGGATGAGCAGAACCAGACCTGAGGCCTCAGAGCCTTCGGAAAATCACTTCCAGATATCAGAGATGAAACCAAAAAGTAGAAAACGGATGGGGCGGCAGCTTCCTCCTCCCT
This sequence comes from Kogia breviceps, assembly GCF_026419965.1. Taxonomy (NCBI): domain Eukaryota; kingdom Metazoa; phylum Chordata; class Mammalia; order Artiodactyla; family Physeteridae; genus Kogia; species Kogia breviceps. The sequence goes on from NC_081318.1 coordinate 22,617,909, forward strand.
CCATGCCACTCTTTACACCACTGAGCCACTTCTGTGCTCCACTGGCCCTGGGGGGGTGGAGTGGGGCGGGCAGGCATTCTTGCCAAGCCCCAGCACTGCCCAGGCCAACCCCACAGATCTGCAGTGATCTGAGTCACCTCCCACTAGCTCAATCTGGGGGTTTTGCAAAGTAAAATGAGGAAGAAAATAGGAGCTATATTTCACACACACACACACACACACACACACACACACACACACACACACACACACACACATTTAATTACAATAGAATTAGATAATACTTTTTCAGAAGGTATAATAAATGAGAATGAAAGTCCCCTGTTCTCTCTCTGACTCAGTGGGTGAAGGAGACAAGAAGGACATGACAGAGGAGAAAAGGTGTGGGCCCCTTCTGTGGGACCAGGAGGAAGAAGTTTACAGCCTTGAGGTGATTTCCATGGTGGGGACCATCTGTGGCACAGCTGGTGAAGGGAAACCAGAAAACGCCTAGTGAAGACACCTCTGGATGGGACAGGAGTCACAGGAAATAATGCATGAAGGCAGTAATCCCATGGGCCTAGGTATGCGGCTCTCCTCCAGGAAGCAGAGCTAAAAAAACCCATAAAACAAAGCACTGGTCAAGAGGCCAGCTTCCCTGGGCCCTGGGGGACCTGAGATAGGGATTGCGTCAGGCTCACTCCCCACAGCCCTGGCCATTGCTGGGCTCCTTCTCCCCAAGAAACTGGAGGCTTGGTGGTGGCACCCCCTGCTGTGTAATCTGTGAGCACTTCAAGCCTCCGCATTTCCATTGCTACCTATTGCCCCTCAGCTTTCTAGTTTGGCAGGAAGTGAGGCTGACAGACTGTCCCCTGAGGGAAGGGAGAGGCAGGAGGGAGGGGGAAGACCTAGTTCCGACCTGGGGGGCTAGAACATGACCTCAGTCTCCTAATAACTGGCTTTCTGGTTAACCTGCCAACCTAGGGTGACTCCCAGCCCTGACCTTTTCGACAGCCTTATAAAGAATATTGTGGCCTTCCCCAGAGCAAGCTTGCCATGAACACCAAGTGGAAGCTGCATGGTCTTTTCTGAACCAGCCTCAGAAATTACCTAGAATCACTTCCTCTGGATTGTATTGGCTACAAGCAAGTCATGAAGGTCAACTCAAATCCAAAGACAAGGATCCCCACCTTTCAAAGAAAGAAATGTCACACAATTTGAGGACATCTTTTAAAACACTACACCTCCCTTGTCAACTTCTCTGGGATGACAACCTTAAAGGTTAAGGGTGTAAGTAATCCTTCAATTAGAACAAAGGTATGAGAGAGAGAGGCCAACTTCCTGACGGTAAAGGGATATGGGAAGTCTTGGAATGCAATGGGATCATCTATGTGAGTTCAAACAGGACATCTAAGGAGCTCAAGGATAGAACTCAGGCTTGAATACCGTCAACTTAGTCAAGATTCATCCAAGGCAACCTACTGAATGGGAGAGAATATTTGCAAATCATATATCTGATAAGGGATTAATATTTAAAACATATAAAGAACCTATAGAACTCAATAGCAAAAAACCAAATAATCCAATTAAAAAATAGACAGTAGATCTGAATAGACATTTTTCCAAAGAAGACATACAGATGGCCAACAAGTACATGAAAAGATGCTCAACATCATTAATCATCAGGGAAATGCAAATCAAAACCACAGCGAGGTATCATCTCACACCTGTCAGAACGGCCATAATCAAAAAGACGAGAAACAGCAAGTGATGGCGAGGATGTGGAGAAAAGGGAACCCTTGTGCACTGTTGGTGGGAATGTAAATTGGTGCAACCACTATGGAAAATATGGAAATTAGTATGGAGGTTCCTCAAAAAATAAAAAATAGGACTACTATATTATCCAGCAATTCCACTTCTGGGTATTTATCCAAAGAAAACAAACACTAATTTGAAAAGTTATATGCACCCCCATGTTCATTGCAGCATTATTTACAATAGTCAAGATAAGGAAACAACCTGTGTCCATAGAGGGATGAATGGATATATATAAAATAGAATCTTATTCAGCCGTTAAAAATAATGAAATCTTGCCATTTGTGACAACATGGATGGATCTTGAGGACCTTATGCTAAGTGAAATAAGTCAGACAGTGAAAGACAAATGCCATATTATCACTCTTACATATGGAATATAAATAAACAAATAAATAAATAAAACTTGAAAAATGAAGTTCATAGACACAGAGAACAGATTGGTGGTTGCCAGAGGTGGGGCTTGGGGGATGGGAGAAACAGGTGAACTGTTTCTGTTTTGTTTTTTATTTCAAATAGAATTTAAAAAAAAAAAAAAAAAAAAGCAGATGAGTCTCTTATTCTACATATCTCACCATAGAACAAGCACTGAACTCATGGCTCACTCACGAGCTTTTTAAAGATCAGATGCCAAACAGGACATCTATGATTTAAGAAACTGGGTCTGGAGTTGTCTACTCAAAATTAGAGTTGGAGCCAATAACAGTTTATGTCCAAAGGAAACAAAATTGGGTCAACAACTAAAAATAAAAATTGTTCCCAGAGACTTTGGCCTCAGGACCTTGGGAAAGGTAATACATCTGGCTCAGAATAATGTACACAAAGGAATTTTCTAGCCATGATATGTATTCTTACCATTTCTTTCATAGTTCCATGTCTTTGGGGGATGGGTAACATTGTCAATTGACTTAAATTTATTTAGTACTCTTTGTGCTGTTGTGATTATCCTGTTATATTTCCTGAATCTTGAGAGAAGTTCATACATGTTTGTGCATGTTAAAAGAAGTGTCGCTATAGCTATATATGGGGCCCCAGATGCATCAGGTCATTGTACCCTTTCCCATAAATAAATATATATATACACATAGAGAGAGATAGATAGATAAATATCAAACCAACAACAACCTCCACTTCTTTTTCTTTTTTAGCTTCAAACGATAGCTGTTTTATTTTTTTAATTAACAATTCAACTTGCAATCTCAGAATACACTTCAATTTAACGAAGGTGTGCAGAGAGATTTTATTCCAAGGTGTTCTCCCCCCAAAATTAAATCAATAGCACATAGTACTGCAGCAATTATCTTCAGCAGATTTAAATTGGGGAACATACCTTGACATGTCTTTTGATATTTTAAAATTTTTGTAATATTTTTATTATAGCTTTTTAGATAATTAAAACGATATAAAAATTAAAAACTGTAATTAAACATTTGAAATGCTAAGGGCTGTGTAGAATATACTTTAAACTCCTCCTCTCCCCATTCTATGTGTGGGTGCGTCTGCAGTGTGTGTGCACATTCCACTTCTTTTTCAAATTGAGACTTGTATCCTACACTGAAACCCACTTCTCTTGTCCAACTCAGGTTCAAATATTGTTATTTTGTTGTTCAAAACTATCTCCTCCACATAGATCCTTGATTTCCTCGGATATCTCATTAAATAACTTTTCTATTTCTTCTCTCTATGTCCAAAATTTTAATCTATATTGACTCTTCTAAAGAATTATGAATTTTTTAAAATAAATTTATTTATTTTTGGCTGCGTTGGGTCTTTGTTGCTGTGTGCGGGCTTTCCCTAGTTGATACAAGCGGGGGCTACTCTTCGTTGTGGTGCGCAGGCTTCTCATTGCGGTGGCTTCTCTTGTTGCGGACCACGGGCTCTAGGAGTGCGGGCTTCAGTAGTTGTGGCACATGGGCTCTAGAGTGCAGGCTCAGTAGTTGTGGCGCATGGGCTTAGTTGCTCCGCAGCATGTGGGATCTCTCCGGACCAGGGCTCGAACCCGTATCCCCAGCATTGGCAGGCGGATTCTTAACCACTGCACCACCAGGGAAACCCCATGAATTCTTAAGAATTAAAGAATTAGAGAATTATGAAATATGTCTTAATCCTCAGAAAAATTTGATCTGTATATTTTTTCTTTTCTTCATACTATATTTCCACCAAATCTTAGTCAATAATTATCAACTTTATCAAAACCAATGTACTGGGCTTCCCTGGTGGCGCAATGGTTGAGAGTCCGCCTGCCGATGCAGGGGACGCAGGTTTGTGCTCCGGTCGGGAAGACCCCACATGCTGCGGAGCGGCTGGGCCCGTGAGCCGTGGCCCCTGAGCCTGCGCGTCTGGAGCCTGTGCTCCACAACGGGAAAGGCCACAACAGTGAGAGGCCCGCGTACCACAAAAAAACAACAACAACAAAAAAACACAATGTACTTTTAAAATTGATATATAATTGACATAACATTGTGTAAGTTTAAGCAGTAGAATGTGTTGATTTGATACATTTATATATTGCAATACAATTACCACCTTTGAGTTTGCTAACACCTTGATCACTTCACGTAATTATCTAATTATCATTTCTTTGCTTTTTTTGTGTGGTGAGAATAATTAACATCTAGTCTCTCAGCAATTTTGAAGTATATAATACAGTATTGTTGACTATAATCATTACACTGTGCGTTAGATCTCCAGAATTTTTATATCTACTAGTTGCAAGTTTGTTAAAAAATGAAGATTAAAAAATAAGGACTTAATCTGGGCAGGGGAAGTGCTACCATGGGAGGGGGTAGGGGACAGCAGCTGGGGGACAGCTGTGTCAAGAACAGGAAAAGAGCAAAAGTGAGAGATGGTGGTGGAAAGTCAAGGACCAGGGAGAAAGCCCTGAGAAACAAGACCGAGCAGCCCTGAGGCTATGGGTTGAAGAAAGAAGCGAATGAGGTGGTGACCTGGGCAGAGGACGTTCTTTCCCTGCACCTTCTGGGATGCTTGCAGGCCTGCAGTCAGGGCGGGCCCCGCCTGCCAACTGAGGAACAAGATATGTGGGCTCCCAGGCCGTGCGGGCCTCAGAGTTGCTGCCTGCTGAGCCAGAAGCAAGCAGCAGAGGCCAACAGACTGCCGTGAGTGCCAGAACTGACACCAGCTCTGCGGAACAGCTCACAAAGCCCAGGTTTTGGGCCTATCCTAGGCAAGTAAGACAAGCCTTTGAGAAAATTCTGATTTTTGCCCCTTTGACTGCCCAGGCTGGAAATTAGTGCCACCCAGGATCCTCAGATCTTTTGGGGAGTCCCGAAGGGGTGCTTCACACGTGTCCACAAGCCAGTCTGTCACAGGGCATCTTCTGTCAAGATCTTTGTCTCTGGCTTCAGCTTCCACTGGCCAACCTCACAGACCCCTAAGCCACTTGAGGGAGCCAAAGCTGCCATGCTTCGGGCACCCCAAGAAGTTGAGTTCCCTGTCTTTGTGGGGATGATAACCCCCTCCCCAATTCAGCGCCAATGTTGTCAGTGCACCCCAAAGCTGCAGTGCACGGTCCAGTCTCAAAGCCCTCTGTTATCGGTTTGGTTAGCTTCTGGCTCTTACCCCTCAAACATGAGGGCCTATTCCGAGACCAAGGGTCTGACGGGGAGGGGACACCTACCTGGTCAGCCCTCCTCCTCTCCACCGAGATCCTCCCTCTGCTCTCTTCCTCTGGCACCCCAAGGCTGTTGTCGCTTCTTAGAGCCAGGACACACAAACAGCTCCATTTCAGAAAAAGCTCTTCTTTATGTTTCTATATCTACAAGATTGATTTTAGTGCTTTTTCCTGAAACAAAAAACTGGGTGCCCTCAACGTATACAAGAACAGCTTTCCAATGAGAAATTTGTTTGGATTGTTCCCCTGGGCTCTGAAAATCTCAGGACTGAGTTTCAGCAGGGCACAACATTACATAATGCTAGGAGGAACAAACAAGACAAGGCACGCACTGAGTGTTGAAAGATGTGAAACCATGTGTAAGATCACGCTGATCTCTCAGAACTTCTCAGCTGCTTCATCTACCCTCTGCCACGTGGATCTTCCCCGGTGCTATATTCCCAGTGATTGGCACAGAGAAAGTGCTCAGGAAGGATTTTTTTTGCATAAATGAATGTTTATAGTTGGTGTAGGTATTTGAAGGCAGAACTTTGTATTGCAGCCCTGGTGTGGGGTTGAGGGGTCCCATTCTGGTCCCTCGAAGAAGCTACTTTGAAAGGGGTCTGGAAGACGTGATTTGCCCTCCTCCTGATGAGAAGAAGTCAGACTGGTCTGAGAAGTGGGAAGGGAAATTACCCAAGGTCTGGAAAGGGGAAATTTGGGGCTATGTTTAGGCTGAGAAATGAAGAGGGGAACCATGTGCACCACCAAGTATGCAGCCTGACTTTGATAACATTCGGAAAAATTTGACTCAACGTGCACTTCTGTAGTTCCTCACCGTCTCATTTAATAGGTTCAAAATGGCACAGGTAAATGAGAGAGCTGATGTGCAAGTGCTTGGGTTTTTGTTTGTTTGTTTTAATTAAAATAAGGGTAACTAACCTTGCAATGAACTTTACCATTCACAAATCCCTAACCCATACAATTGTCTCATCTGACCCTACAAAAACTTCATAGAATTAGGTAAGCAGATATTAGTCTCACCTTCCTTTTACAGATGAGAAAAGTTAGAACTGCAGTCAGTAAAGGGAATAAAGACTCCAACCAGGGTCTATCCAACTCAAGAGCCCTGTCCTCTTTCTACTATATGTATTTTACTTTGTACTGATTGCATTATAACTCTACAACATGGAATTAAACAAAAAGATCTTTTTGCAAACTCCTTGTAAAACAAAGCTTTATGTATACACAAAGCTTTTTTTAGTTGTAATACAGCATAGGATCAGGGCTACTGCTGGTCCATATGAAGTCTTTCTCGCAGAGTATGAGCTGTTTGTATGGTGAACAACCTGCCCAGCAGTACATGGTGTATCTTTGGGGTATGGGGGAAGGTAGTAACGGATGCGAAGTCACAGACTCTGGGGGTTTAGTTCCAATTCTTCCCCTATTAGCTTTGCAACAGTAAACAGTTCATTTTGCCTCGCTGAACTTCAGTTTCCACATCTATAAAACTTAGATATTAATTATGCTGTTACATTTATCACAGTATTATGAGATTTAAGTGAGTTAAGATACTACAGGAATGTTGTTTTACAGAAGAGGAAAGACTTGTCCCAGTATGTATGTATGTATGTATATGTATGCATATATCTGTATATCTATAGATATAGATAGATATAAAAACTAGAACTGTTTTTTTGCCTTTTGTTCTTATTTTGTTTTATGGGGGAGGGGGTGCTGGGGATGTGCATATTTCCCCTTAGTTTTCCAGGATAGTGGACTAGTCATCATCCACCCAGAACACATTTCCCTTTCTTCCTTCCTAAAAGGACTCAGCTTTTCTTGGATCCAGGGGTTGGCTTGTGTATCTACCCCCCAGCATTGGAAGGTAAGGGCTCTACAGCCTCATATCTAGTGAGGGTGTGTACTTACCCTGTGGGCAGAGCTGAATGTGCAGCCCTTGCTGGCTTCAGGGCTGAATTTGCAAGGTGGGTATCTGAGGATCTTTATGGTCTGGGCCTTGCTTACCCTTCATTCAACAAAGATGACAATCAGAGTTTGGGTCTGAGCTCAGAGAGGAGAAGACTGAGAAAGGAGCATATCTGAGGGGGAGTCAAGAGTTTTCATTTGATCGTAGATAACTTTGAGATGCTCATTAGAAATCCATGGCAAGACAGCATGAGAGCACTTAGGACCATGGGGTTCACCATTCTGTTCTCCTTACTTTTCTATATATTTGCATTTTTCCATAACAGTAAAAAAAGAAAACAGTTCAGCATATGAGTCTGGAACTCTGGAAACTTCTTACAAGACGATGTAAACTTGGAGGTCATCTGAATACACTTAGTATTTAATCATGGGCCTGCAGAAAGACACCTAGAAGAATTAAGGAATCAATCCCTGGGAACTCTGATATTTAAAAGTCAAGAAGATAAGAGATGGACGGACACAGACATGAAGAGGGTGTGTCCTGAAAGACAGGTGACAAAGGGGTCTTAAGGAGGGAATGATCAACAGTATCGAATGCTCCTGACCATTTGAATAAGATGAGGACCGAGAATTGGCCATGGCCTAGGCAAGCGGAGTGATAGGGGCAAAGTCCTGACTGGAAAGGATTAGAAAGACCAATGGGGGGGAGGTGAGAAACGGAGACAGGTATAGGTAACACCATGATGGGGTTTTGCTCTAAAGAGAATTGGAGCGGTAGCCAGAAGAGGACTCTGCTTTTTGTTTGTTGCAACATTAAGACATTACCGAATGTCTTTATCCTGATAGGAATGATCCAGTAGGGGTGGAAAAACTGACGATGAAAAGTACTGCTACAAAAAGGAGAGAGTTAAGTGCTGGAGCAGGGTGTTTGAGTAGAAAGGAGGGAACAGCATCCAAGCAAAAAAGAGCAGCAGGAGACAACTGGCTCTCTCCTTCCTTCACAGAGCTTGGGTCTGCATGTGAGCCCTAGAGTTGCTGGGACCATTTGCGGCTGCCTGAGGATGAAGTCCGTGCTGCAAACTGTAGACCGGAGACATAAAAAGAACCGAAATGCTCTGATGTGGAGGGGTCCCTGGACCACTAACCTGCAGCTTGCCCTGCCCCAGGACCTGCTGTCACATGAGATGGTAAACGACCTCATTGTTTAAGCTGGCTCAAGTCAGGTGGTGGTTGTTGTTTTAACTTTATTTTGTGATAATATTAGAGAAAAGTTGCAATATTAGTAAAGAAAACACCCATATACTTTCCCCAGAGTCACCAATTTTTAATATTGTGTGTGTGTTTGTGTACACACACACTTGTTTTCTGAACTATACTAGAGTGAACTACATGTCTTGTGTCCGTTTATACATTAGACCTATACTTCTTCAGTGTATTTCCTAAGAACAAGGATATTCTCTTACATAGCCACGGTCCAGTTATCAAATTCAGGAAAGTTTACTTTGATGCAACACTTTTATTTAAGCTACAGTCCATATCCTAATTTTGTCAATAGTCTCAATGATGTCCTTTATTTATTTCTTTTTATAAATTTATTTTATTTATTTATTTTTGGCTGCATTGGGTCTTTGTTGCTGTGTGCGGGCTTTCTCTAATTGCGACAAGCGGGGGCTACTCTTCATTGCGGTGCGCGGGCTTCTCATCACGGTGGCTTCTCTTGTTGCGGAGCACGGGCTCTAGGTGTGTGGGCTTCAGTAGCTGTGGCACGCGGGCTCAGTAGTTGTGGCTCACGAGCTCTAGAGCACAGGCTCAGTAGTTGTGGCGCACGGGCTTAGTTGCTCTGCAGCATGTGGGCTCTTCCCAGACCAGGGTTCGAACCCGCGTCCCCTGCACTGGCAGATGGATTCTTAACCACTGCGCCACCAGGGAAGTCCCGGAAAATTTTGTGTTATGTATATTTTCCCACAATTTAAGCCCCCCCATAAAGCTTAGAACAATACTTGACATATCTAAGTGTTTAATAGTTGTAAGCTATTATTATCATCTCTCATATTACTGCCTCTGTTAAAGCTTAATAGATGTAAAAGAGAGTGGTTAGGAGATCACGGTCGTCCAAGGCTGGACCACACAGATCCAAAAGTGTGACACTGTCAGTGCCCCTGGGGTTGATCAGGCTCAGGAAAATTGACTCGTTAAGTCAATTCCCTAGAAACTGATCAACTAGATCTTCAGACGCACATTCTCGGAAAGCCTCCTAGAAAAACTATCTGTTGTCTAAAAATTCCTTACCATGTGGAATCAGAGATCAGGGGTCAGGAGCATTTAACCACTGGTGTCATTAGGGACTGGTTGCTTAGGGTTCCATCATCCTCTGAAGGGATGGCTTTTGCTGCCAGTTACATTGCTCAGGGCACCCTCTCCCTGGGACCTGTCACTAGAGATCACACCAACTAGTTTTTTTGCCCTTCAACTTCCTTTTTTCCAAACTGCAGGTAGGTTTCCCCACACCTACACCCTGATAGGACAGTCTGTCTTTAGCCAAGTTTACAAAACCATTAATTCGCTTATAAGCCCTTTTAGTTCTAGATCTGACACCTTTGAATGGCCTTGAGGGTTTCCCAAGTCTTCATCAGCAACACAACCCATTTCAAAGGGAAATACTTCTGCATCTGGCGAATGTGTTCGTTTTCAGTTCTCTGGGAAGGTAACCATCTCCAAATCCTGAGGATACCCCACAGACATACACTGCCTACAATCTTCCTTTACTGGTTACAGCTCCTATTATTACTTGGTGTATCATTTCATTCATTCATTTAACAAGCATTTATTGAGCATCTACTGTGCATCAGGCATTGTGCTAGGTGCTGGAAATACAATAGTTGGCAAAACGGACATGTGCCCTCCAGAGCAGACAACCTACTGGACAGAAGATGACCATAAGGCTGTGAGATTGACTTTCTAACCAACATGCAGAATTGAGACATCAGCTCTCTCCCAACTGCCCCAACAGGAGATGAGCCCCCTCCCGCCCACCTCTAACAAAACTGCCGCTGCTCAGAAGGGTTGGTTTGTTTTGTTTTGTCTAGCTTTTCCCATGAAATAGCTTTTAGAGCCTCTGGTGTATTCTTTTGAATAACCTCAGTGGTGGCAAAGGCCTAAACGGTTTACAGCAGATCTGACTTTCAGAAATAGTTAAAAGGCATTAAGCGTTAAGTCTGGCAAATAATTTGTGTGATAAAGTAGGTAATAACATTGTGGGTAGAAAAAAAAATTGTTTTAAATGTAACTCTCTGGTGACTGATTCTTGTCATGCTCAAAAACTGCCTCCGGAAGCATCTCCAAAGCTGGAAAGCCAAGAATGTTCGGAGCCACAATGGCATCACTGTTAAGCCCTCCGAAGGTGAAAAGGGCGACAGTTATTTGGATGTGAAGTTCCAGAGAATGGCTGGGTTGTTCACTCCACAACCTTTGAGTTCTTTTTAAACTTGAGTGCCTATGGTTCTATTTTTGTATCAAAAACAATCTCATTATTTTGTTATGAACTCCCAGGAGGAGGAAGGGGCCTTAAGCAGCATCTTCCCAGCCCCCAGTCTGTGCCAAGCACATTGAGGACAGTTTAGTGCCAGGGTGATGGCCCAGCCTCAGGTGCCAGATTCAAATCTCAGCTCAGTCCCCTGCTAGTCGTGACCTAAGGCAAATAGCTTAGCCTCTCTCTGCCCCAGCGTCATCTATAGAATAGGAATAATAATAATTGGGACCGGGCTTCCCTGGTGGCTCAGTGGTTAAGAATCTGCCTGCCAATGCAGGGGACATGGGTTCAATCCCTGGTCGGGGACGATCCCACATGCCACGGAGCAACTAAGCCCGTGCGCCACAACTACTGAGCCTGCGCTCTGGAGCCCGCGAGCCACAATGACTGAGCCCATGTGCCACAACTACTGAAGCCCACACACCCTAGAGCCTGTGCTCCACACCAAGAGAAGCCACCACAGTGAGAAGCCTGTGCACTGCAACGAAGAGTAGCCCCTGCTCGCCTCAATTAGAGAAAGCCCATGCACAGCAACAAAGACCCAGCACAGACAAAAATAAATAAAATTTTTTAAAAATTTGGGACTGCCTTGTAACCATTGCATAAGATAGTTGTGAAAATGAAATGAGTTAGGACATTGTAAGGCATTGAGAACAGTGCCTGGCACACGGTCAGGCTCAGTAAGTGAATGAGTGATTTCCAATGATGTTAGTTCTTCGCGAGCAGGGACCAGGCACGCTCTTTGGGTCTCACTGTTCCTAGCATGGAGCTATCAATATGGTACATGCTCAGTAAAAACTTACTCCAGGATTAAGTACACACACACACACACACACACACACACACACATTTCCAAGAGCTCTGTGTCCTGACATACACATCTGTTTAAGTTCCCTTCATCTTGGGTACTTTCACTGTGATGTCTCCCCTTCTGCCTAGGTGCAGTCAGTTGTCTGCTCTCTGGCAGGTGGACAGCAGTGGGGGGGCTGGCAGTAGGGTGAGCCAGGGGTGGGGTGGCAGTAGGAAACAGGGCCCTCTATTTTAAGCACTTGCTTCAGCTGTTCCAAGGGGAACATCCCATCACGATTTAAAATAGGGCCCTCCAGGTGGCCAGGGCAGGCTCTCAAGGCCCACTGGGGCCCAACTGACCCATCATGGCAGTGAGGCTGGACCATGCATCCTGCCGACCCGACTAGCTGCTCCGAAGAAGAGTGGCTTTGTTTTGGGGTCTGGTGGTATAGCTACCTGCCACGGTGGGAGATGCCAGGGGCAGAGCTAGAAAGAAAGCTGTGGCTCCCAGAGAGCTGCAATGCCTCAGAGGCCTCTCCATCACCCCGGAGGGCCTCCGGATCCCTAACCAGCTGGCTTCTCACTGGCTTGGTTCTATTTTTAGTCACTTACAGTAGGTTGGATTATCTCCAGTCCTGAACATACTCCCAAGGCACAGCAGAACTTACTGCAACTCAGGCCATGTCTGTCTCTTCCCCAGAAATGACCAGAAATCAAAGAACATAAAGATCACAGTACAGGGTGGAAGGTCAAATGTCCAGCTGCCTCTTGGAGGGCACAGGTCTTGACTTGCGGTGACTGCTTGCTCTTCATGCTTGATCTGGCCCAACTATACCCAAACAGAGAAGTGGCCACAGTCTCCCAAGCCTCTGCCCCTCACAGGTCTAGGCCTCAGAGCAGCTGAATCTGGCCCTTCCTGGCCTTCCTCAGTTCAGATTCCTCCTGCAGGCTCTAGTCACTCTGTTCTCAAAACACAGGTGGCTTGTTAAACTCACCTGGGTGGCTTGTTAACAATCCAGATGCCTGGGCCCCATGTTAAACCCATTAAATGAGAGTCTCTGTGGTGGAAGCAGGTGTCTGAATTATTTAGACAAAGTTCCAGGTGATTCTGATTCACACCAGACTCAGAGTCAGTGCCCTCATCAGTCAGGTTCTCTTTGATCCTCACTTCCTTGTTTGATTGAAACTGGAAACCCCTGAGGCTCCACTGGAGCCACACATAATTTCTGCCTCTCTAAAAAGTGAAGTTTTCTGTTGAAATTATGCAGACATCAGATCCCCAACATGAAGAACTTCCTAACTGCCTAGGATTGGCATTTTCTGCATATCAGACTCTGCTTTTTAAATATAAAACATGTGGGTTATTAGCAAGAGTAACAGAGTCAGGAGAGGTGGCCTGATCTGGTTCATTTTTACAAGAAGTATTGCTTGAGCAGCTATTGTAAGTCAGACATGATTCTAGGCACTAGGGGTCCAGCATTGAACAGGCCAGACCAGGTCCCTACCCTCATGAAGCTGACATCCTAGTGAGAGAGACAGTCAATAAATGAGCAAGTAAGTAAATAAGATAATGTCAGGCTGCAGTTGAATCAGGTTGATCTCCAGCACAAGTAACAGAAGATCCCAACTGACCAGGCTTAAATGATAAGGGTGATTTCTTACCTTACTGTTATGGACTGAATTGGCCCCTGCCCCAAATCCTTATGTTGAGGTCCTAACACCCAGTACCTCAGAATGTGACTATATTTGGAGACAGGGCCTTTAAAGAGGTGACTGAGTTAAAATGAGGTCTTCAGGGTGGGCCCTGATCCAATGTGACTGGTGTCCCTATCAGAAGAGGAGGTTAGGACACAGACAAGTGCAGGGGGAAGACCATGTGAGGACACAGGGAGAAGACATCATCTGCAAGTCAAGGAGAGAGGCCTAAGAAGGAAACAACCCTGCTGACACTTTGATCTCAGGCTTCAAGCCTCCAGAAGTGTGAGCAAATAAATTTCTGTTGTTTAAGCCACCCAATCTGTACTACTTTGTAATGGCAGCCCTGACAGACTAATACACCTGCCCAAAAAGAACTCCTGAGGTCAGATGGCTCCGGGCTTGAGAAATTCAGGGGCTCAGTGGCTTCATTCCTTTCATTCTTTCCATGCTTCTGCTCTGCCATCCTCTGCCTGGCCCTCAGCTCCTCACTTGGTTGTAAATTGGCTGGTAAAGTTCCAGGCATCAAACTCAGACAAGACAACACTCTCCCTGGAAGGAAAGAGGCACCGTTCCATGCCATGTATCTCCTCTGCAGAAAAATAAAGCCTCTTCCAGCAGCCCCCCCAATAGATTCCCCTCATACTTCATTGGCCAGAATGTCATCCTGTGTTTAGTCCCAAACAAAGCACTGGCAATGGGACTGGAAACACCTTAGATGAATTAGGATTCACTCCTGAGATGAATGGGGGGGGTAAGAATTCTCACCTGAACAAAGTTAGAGTTCTGTGAGCAAGGCAGAAGGGGAAATGGGCTTTGGGGAGGCAGCTAACAGTGCCTGCTATGAAGTGTTCTGCAGAAAATAAATGCAGGCTGATGTACTAAAGAGCGATAGAGGTGGGGTGAAGTTGACAGGGTTAGACCAGGAGGTGGGGCAAGGCCTCTCTGAGATGATGTTTCAGCTGATCCCTGATTGACAGGAAGGAGCCAGCAAGCAAAAACTGGGGCTCAAAACATTCCAGGCAGTGGAACTGCGAAGGCCTGGAGGTAGAAACAAGCTGGCTGTATTCCAGTGTCAGAAAGAAGTAGAACTATACTACCTCTGAAAAGACCTTCCCTTCCCTCCTCTCCTCCCTCTCCGCCTCAGGCTGCCTACCTGAAAGGGGGGTTTAATGACGGTTGTCAGGCATCTCCATGTGCCTGAGTCATCATCAGGGTGGACACCAGTCTGGCTGCTTCCACAACAATGTCACAAGAGCAGAAAGCCCTGGAACAACCAGGCAGGTGTTCTCTTCCAAGAAGGATGGGAAAACTCCAAATGGAAGCCAGTCCAAGGGTCCTGGTGAGCAAGTCCCTGGAGCTCTGAGCTTTCCTTCAGGGAGAGAATTTGCAGTTTGATGAAGCAAAAGGCATATACTTTGAGAAGCGTGTGTGCAGGTCCTCCGAGAAAGTAAATTTCACATGCCAACTGTCCACATCCCCCTCCAACTCATTCACATCACTTCTGCCCGGGCAGGGAGAGGCGGGGAGAGTGTAGAGAGCAGATCCCAGTCCCTCAGAACTCAGGAGTGTGCATCCAGCATCAGGGAAAATGTGTGGTCTCATTGGATGTCAGGCTGGAAGGGATGTCCGGGATTATCTGTCTGCCTGCTTTATCTACTATTTTTCTTTTTTCACTTAATAATATGTTTTTATATTCTCATTCTTAAACAGTGAGCATAAAGCAGTCATAAATAGAGTCAAAAAGGTAAAGTCCCACTGGCACATTGCTACAGCCACTTTGGAATTAACTTTACCTTGTCAAGTTGGGCAGGCCCATATCCCGTGGGCCAGCAATCTCACTCCTAGGTACACACCCAGAGAAACTCATGTGCTTGCACCAGAAGATGGGTGCAAGGATGCTCATGGTGGCATTGTTGGTAGGAGTGCAAAACTGGCAACCATGCGAAGGCCATCCAAAATAGAATACCTCTGTAAATGGTGGTATATTCAAGATTACTATACATCAGTAAAATGAATGAATGATAGCTGCACTCATCAAAATGGGTGAAACTTACAACACTATTGAGTGATAAAACTAGTCCGAAAATACAGCATGATTCCAATGGTTCTAATTATATAACGTTCAAAAACAATCAAGTAATGTTTAAGCATACATACATATATGGGAAATTAAAGAAAGTGGGGAGAAGAGGTTCCCACTGGTTGGAGGAAAAGGAGCACAAAGGCATTGGTGGTGTGCCCTTCATTAGGTGGGGTGGAAGGTGCATTGGTGGTCATTTTGTAAAATTGTTCTTTAAGGAACTTCTGCTTCTGTAAAGATGGAGTAGACAAACTTTTCCCTATCCTCCCACCACTATAAGTAAAAGGCCTGGACATTTAATAAAGAGAACTATAAGAAGACTTTGAAAGGTGGAGGGAAGAAGCCCAGCCGGTTGGGGACGTCAGACCTCCAAGAAGGACATGCTCGTGTGCTCCCTGGATTTTCTGTTGCCTCCTGTACCCCAGAGGCGGGGCTAAAAGGAGCCAGCAACCAGAACCGTGAATGGGCACAGACAAAAAAAGCCCCAGCACACCCTGCTCTCCCTAGCCAAAAGACCAGGAAAGGGACAGCCCAGCAAGACAGAAAACTTGCCAGATAATAACCGCTACTCGAGTGCAGTGCTGCAGAAAAAACAGTCTGCAGGAGGAGAATATTCCAGGTTCTTTTGGTTACAAGAGACAGAGATTCTTTCAAGAGAGAGGAACGATGGGGTGTTGCTGTAAGAGGAACCCAGGAGAAACTGGACCAGGCCAGAAACTGACGGAGCCCTCTTTTTTCCTCCTAGATCTCATGGCATCCCTGAGTCTCGGCCAGCCTGCTCTCTCTCGCCGCACCCGCAGCCCAGTGCCCTGCACCTTTGCACAGTCCCAGCTTGAACATGACCCCAGTGGCCCTCCCACTCCACAGCTGCTCTACATGACAGCAGTTCTTGGCGCAGTCTTCATGTCTCATCTCTGTCCCTGCCGCTAACTGCCTCAGTCTCTCAATTTGCCAACTTCCAATTTCCAACAAAGAAATCAGAGCGGCTCAGTTTACCTTTTTGAGGCAGCTGCCAGTCACAAGTTGCTGGGCAGCTTATGGATTGTTCAGTATGCAGCTCCAGTCCAATTAATTGTGGGCATGGGTAGCAGAGTCTTGTCCGAAATATGGCTTCTTAGAAACTCTAATTCAAAAAGATATATGCACCCCAATGTTCACAGCAGCACTATTTACAATAGCTAAGACATGGAAGCAACCTAAATGTCCATCGACAGATGAATGGATAAAGAACATGTGGCAAAAAAAAAAAAAAAACATGTGGCATATATATATATACCATATATATGTGTGCAAATAATGCCATTTGCAGCAACATGGATGGACCTAGAGATTATCATACTACATGAAGTTAGAAAGAGAAAGACAAATATCATATGATATCACTTACATTTGGAATCTAAAATATGATACAAATGAACTTATTTACAAAACAGAAACCAACTCACAGACATAGAAAACAAACTTATGGTTACCAAAGGGGAAAGGGTAGGGGGAGGGATAAATTAAGAGTTTGGGATTACGGGTTTCCCTGGTGGCACAGTGGTTAAGAATCCGCCTGCCAATGCAGGGGACATGGGTTCAAGCCCTGGTCTGGGAAGATCCCACATGCCGCGGAGCAGCTAAGCCCGGGAGCCACAACTACTGAGCCTGTGTGCCACACCTACAGAAGACCGTGTGCCTAGAGCCCATGCTCCACAACAAGAGAAGCCACCGCAATGAGAAGCCCGATGCACCGCAACGAAGAGTAGCCCCCGCTTGCCTCAACTAGAGAAAGCTCGCGCACAGCAACAAAGACCCAATGCAGCCAAAGATAAATAAATAAAATAAATAATTTTTTTAAAAAAAGAATTTGGGATTAGCAGATACAAACTATTAAATATAGAATGGATAAACAACAAGGTCCTACTGTAAAGCACAGGGAACTATATTCAATATCCTGTAATAAACCATAATGGAAAAGAATATATATATATATAATTGAATCGCTTTGTTATACACAAGAAACTAACGCAACATTGTAAATCAACTATACTTCAATTTTTAAAAAAAAGAACGAATTATGGCTCCTTTAGTGCCTGTGAGAACAGGCGTCTTCCCAGACCCACATGGAAGGGTGGGTCCTTCAAATATACCAAGTGTAGACGTAAACGAGTAAACACATAAATTATAGTAGACTAGGGGCTCCCCTGGTGGCGCAGTGGTTGAGAGTCCGTCTGCCGATGCAGGCGATGCAGGTTCGTGCCCCGGGTCTGGGAAGATCCCACATGCCGCGGAGCGGCTGGACCCGTGAGCCATGGCCGCTGAGCCTTCGCGTCCGGAGCCTGTGCTCCGCAACGGGAGAGGCCACAACGACTATAGTTGGTGCCAAACAATGAGCCAAGGCCTAGGTGAACCCGGGCCTGAGAGTCAGGGAAAGCTTTGCAGAGGAAAAGATCATATGAAGGAGGAGCAGGTGTTTGCCAGAGAAATATGGAAAGGAGGGCGGTCCAGATGGAGGAATGTATGGGCAAATGGAAGCTGTTGTCAACGGTCGTGACCTGTTCACATCACGGAGGCGAGTGCAGGGAGAGACTAGAGTGAGAGTGGGTGGCAAAAATGGGAGCAAAGCTGGGAAGACAGGTGAGATCAGACTGCACATGACTTTGTATGTACACTGAGCTAGGGAGTTGGGGTTTTACCCCATAGGCAATGGGAGCCAGTGTATGTTTATTAAACAGGGAGGTAACATGATCCATTGTTTTCTGGAAGTAGGTTCCACGTTGCTCATGGGATCACCACTTCCTGCCATGGTTGGGCTCTGATACAACATCAAGGCTACTGCACTGGGCTCCTTATCCCATGGGGGAATGGTCTTTCTTTTGTGATGGGGACCTTCTGTCCCCCCACTCCCAAACCCACCAGAAATATCTCTACATGTCTCCAATTGTGAATGGGGTTCTAGTAGATATCCAGGAGTTTCATGGGGCTTTTGACCCAAGGGATGGGCACCCCATATTTAAGAAGACAGTAAGCTTGGTAGCAGTGTAAAGGTTAGATTAGAGGGGAGCTTGGAAGAAGAGGGGTCAGTTAGGCAGCTGCTCTAATCAGCGAGATCCAGCCAATAGGTAAGGAAGACCTAACCCAGGCTAGCAGGAGAGGGGGAGTGGCATGAGAGACATTCGCCAGGTGGGATCCATGGCCCTTGACAACTGCCGAGGTGAGGGTGAGGCAGAGAGAAGAGGCA
Organism: Kogia breviceps; assembly: GCF_026419965.1. Classification (NCBI taxonomy): domain Eukaryota; kingdom Metazoa; phylum Chordata; class Mammalia; order Artiodactyla; family Physeteridae; genus Kogia; species Kogia breviceps. Next base: position 22,636,561 of record NC_081318.1, read on the forward strand.
TCTAACCTGGGTGAGTGGGAAGAGAAGGGTGCTAGAACACACACAGGGGACCCTGGAGAAGGGGCAGGCTTGGGAGGAAGATGTTGGATGAGGTTTTGAGCATGTTGTCCGGAGATTTCTAACAGGCAGTTGGAAATGTGGACCTGGAGTTCAAGAGAAAAGTCTTCACCTTTGCATACCCCCTCCCCACTTCAATCTATTCTACGTGTTCAGTAAAGATGTTATAAGTTTTGTGCTCCATCAATATAACCATGGCTGGTTTTGTTGTCCTTCAGATCCTTCACTCAAGCTGATGTCTGGACCTGGAACTGTGGTCTCTGCCCAGGAGGGATTGTGATTCTGTATCTTATCCTTCAAAGTCTACCCCAACCTTTGAGTTTTTTCTGTTCAGTCAACTCATAGCACTTCCTCTTATCCTTCCAAATTACCTGAGTGCCTCTCCTTTTTGTGACCCTTTTCTTCAGTAACAGTCCTGCAGCCTGGGTGAAGAGCCCAGAGGGTGAGTTTCTCTCAGCCCTCTGGAGAAAGGAAAGGAAGGAGCAGGTATAGAGCGTAGCAGTGGGAGTGGCCGCAGCTTTAATTTACTCTCCCTCTAGCTGGGCTTGAAACCTGTATGTGGATTCCCTCGCCTTCCTTAGGCCCATGCTGGGGATGTCTCTGATGCTTGGGTAGAAGTTCCACCTTGGAAAGCTTTACTCTACTACCTCCCCTGCCCCCAAGAATTTCACACACACACACACACGCACACACACAGAGGACCTGGAAGGAGGTTATAACAGCACTTAGATCAGGTTCTCCCGTCAAGTTTGGGAGATGGAACTAGCATTGCTCTCACCCCAACCCCCTCTAACTATTAAGTCTCTGCTTCTATTGCTTCTACCTTTGGTGCCTCCCTGTGGCAGATACCGCCCCTCCCCCCATCACCTCCCTGTCCTCCCCTCTTTCCATGCCTTCTCTGTGCTTCTTCCAGCCCTAGAGCTCCATCCCACACAACAGAAGAGGTTGGGTGTCTTAGTCAGCTCAGGCTGCTATAACAAGATACCATAGACTAGGTGGTTTAAACTACATTCATTTCTTACCGTTTTGGAGGCTGGGAAGTCCAAGATCAAGGCACTGGCATATTAGGTGTTGGTGAGGCCCCTCTTCCTGGTCCCCTTCTTGCTGTGTCCTCACATGATGGGGAGAAAAGGCTCTGGTCTCTTTATCTTCTTATAAGGGCACTAATCCCAGCATGGGGGTTTTACTCTCATGACCTCCTCTAAACCTACTTACCACCCAATGGTGCCACCTCCAAACACCATCACATTGGGGGTTAGGTTTTCAACATGGATTTGGGGTGGACACAAACATTCAGCTCCTAGTACTCAGGCTTTTAGATTGAGCATGGGAGAAGAGTAGGGCTGCAAATACCAGTGCTCTAATATTTTTGACCCTGTCACATTCTACTTCAGAGTTTTATCTCTGCACATGTTTCTAAAACCATATAATGACCTGCCTTCCTTTGATTGGTCATCACTAGATTGGAAACTCCTTGAACACAGGTAATATGTCTAAATTAAATACATTTCAAGAGCCTGGTACACAGTCATCTCTCTATGGGAATCTCAACATCTAAGTGGATGGAAATCTGGGGTCATGGCCTTGCTTGCCTTGCTAAGCAGGGGTGGTCTGCAGTGAGAAGATAGAGGTTCAGATCAGCTCTCCCACTCACTGCATGTGGTGGGCAGTCCACTTTCTCTCCTCTAAAAAATTAGAATAAATAACTCCTGTCCTGCCTTTTTTTTACAGGATTCCTGTGAAAATTAAATATGGAAACACTTGTAAAAGCCCTTTGTAAAGTGTGAAAAATCCTATACAACGTGAGATATTGTGATTATTATCTGGGGCACTGGAAAGGCAAGAGTTCTACAGATAGATAAGGGGGTTCTAAATAGATAAGATTATATGGCTATCCTGTGTGACTTAGCTCCTGACTCTGTCCAGAGTGTCTGTTTGCCTATTTTCTCAGCTTGCTAGTGATCCAAAGCCGTACCAGCTTGTCTACTGTTTGGCTGGAGCCTAAGAGAGACAGAGACAGAGAGACAGGGAGAATGAGGGACAGAAGCAGAGATACAGGGGCAGACCTCACCTGGCTTCAGGGCTGGGATTTTCCAGGGTGGAAAAGTTCAGAGAACTTTCTTACCCTTCTTCATTCAACAAAGAATGACTGTCAGGGTTTGGGTCTGAGTTCACAGAAAGAGCTCATAGTGAACTTTGAGATACTCTTATGGCAGCAGTCCTGCGGTCACCTGACCTACATGCAGACGCTGCAATATGGGATGTGGAACCTCCTCTCTCCTTCCCTGTATCCAGCCGCATTAAACTATAAGGAATTCATCTAACATGCTGTGCTCTTTAGGTCTCCCTCCTGCCCCCCCCTTTTAATGTGTATATATATATATTTTTTTTTTAAATTAATGTTTATTGGAGTGTAGTTGATTTACGATGTTGTGTTAGTTTCTGCTGTACAGCAAAGTGAATCAGTTATACATATACATGTATCCACTCTTTTTTGGATTCTTTTCCCATATAGGTCATTACAGAGTATTGAGTAGAGTTCCCTGTGCTATACAGTAGGTCCCCATTAGTTATCTGTTTTATATATAGTAGTGTGTATATGTCAATCCCAATCTCCCAATTTATCCCTCCCCCACTCCTGCACTTTAATTGTGCTTCTTCTTCTCCTTCCCGAATACCTCTTCCCATGCCCCAAATCATGCCTTAACCTGGCTCACTTATCTGTTCTTAGGTCTCTACTAAAGGGTTGCCTCCTCCAGGAAGCCCTCCCTGAAGTCCTCACTTTGGGGTAGGTGTCCAAACTAAGCCTCCCACATATGTAGCAGGTATGAACTGTTCAACAACAACAAGGACACCAATTATATTACTTAAAACATGTTCTTGACATTAACTAGAACCACCTCAAGCCCACCCACCTAGATAGGAGAGAAGTTCGGCACCAGTTGTTCCAGAGATGGATTCCACTCCCTTGGATCATCAGTCAACCCTGGAGTGCTTAGAAGGGGTCCCCCAGGCTCCCCGTCCTCCAGTCGGAAGAGGCCCTGGTTGGCTGTGTTGCTTCAGGACCCATTCGCGATGGCCTCTTTGTCATTGTTGTCCCATGGATCCTGCAGCCTCCTGGTCCAGCTCCCTGCTCAGAGCTTAAGGATTTCCCCCATGGAGGCCTGCTCCATAGCATCTCTCCCCTTCCCCTAGGTTCCAAAAGCTCTCCCAACCCAGTTCTTCTTCTTAGTCCTTGAGACTCTCCTGGGGTCTGGCTGCTGCCCCTTTCCTACCACCTGAACCTCCCACCCCTTTCTTAGATAATAAAATCTAATTTCACTGATAGGCGATTACACAAATGACCCTCACCCCCTCCTGTTATCACCTTCTGGAAGTAAAGATTTCTCAGGACTCTGAACAGAGGCCTGCTCACCATCCTGAAAGGGGAAAAATGCCTTCCATTCCCTCCTACGGCATCCACAGCAGCAAAAGATGATTCTTAATAGATTACTCTGCCTCATGTCGCACATTTACATCTCACCCTAACCAAAAAGAAAAAGAACATTCACCTGTGCTGTAATTATGTATGTTTCAGTCTCCATAATAAATAGCCTTAGGCCGGTCTTGAGGAGAGATACCCCATCTTATAAACCTTTGTATTCCCAAGATGAGTGCTTAATAAATGTTGGATGAATAAACGAATTGCCTGTGGAATTCAGAACTCAGTACAATATTGTACTTACCAGCCATGTTACAAGGATTAAATACCAAGACCTGCTTGGCAGTCCCTTTTACCAACAAAGAACTCTTGCTTTTCAGAGTGTGATAGCAGCTTGTCTTCTAGACTGGGGACAAGTTTGAATGAGGCAGAATGTTTGTACTGGAATTTTCTATCATATGTGGCCAAGTCTTTGCCAATTTGTGAACATCAGTTCCATGGTCAGTCAATCGACTTGACCTTCCTGATTCCAGGCAGTTAAGAGCCAGGTGTTAATAATTTAGCAAATACAGACTTGAGAATATTTTCACCTGAGGAGAGCATTGGAAGACCATTCACGTGGTTGGGCAGGCCTTTTGTTTGTTCATTTGTTTGTGTAAGTGTGTGTGGTGGGGGGGCCTTGTCTTGTTTTTGTTGTGCTTTGTTTTGTTTTGGGCTTGCTCCATCAAAACCTTGGCTTCAGGGTGTTAGTAAAACTGACCAAATAATAAACAGCTGAATCAGCACACTGCCCCAGAAACCAAGGTGCCATGGGATGAAATGTTTCCACCTGTGCTGAAAATGAACATTATTAGCCCAAATGACCAAGGCAAGTAGGGTTATTCCATTCCAGAAGGCATGTAGCCAAAGGAGGGCTCCTTGGCACACTCTTCTTAGTACTTGTGACTCAAGATCTCCTTCCCTTCCCCTAGAAACAGAGAAGGGCTCGGAAAGGCACTTAGTTATCTCAGTAACAGACAGATTGTTATCCCTCGGTGAGAGGAATTTAATTCCAGAGATCTGTGTGTGGGAGCTCAAGGGATACCAATCAAAACACAGCAGGGTTTGAGAGTAAGGTATCTAATAACTAACAAACACTTATTTCTCCAAAACAAGTCATACCAAACACATTTATAGATTCTTTTTTTTCCCCCGACTTAATTACTGATCTGGTATACAGCTGGAATGCAGTGGGAAGAAAGCCCTCTGACTATAATCGGAAATAATCCCCTCTTTTTTTTTTTTTTTTTTTTGCAGTACGCGAGCCTCACTGTTGTGGCCTCTCCAGTTGCGGAGCACAGGATCTGGACGCGCAGGCTCAGCGGCCATGGCTCACGGGCCCAGACGCTCTGCAGCATGTGGGATCTTCCCAGACCGGGGCACAAACCCATGTCCCCTGCCTCGGCAGGCGGACTCTCAACCACTGCGCCACCAGGGAAGCCCAATACTCCCCTCTTGATACTAAAGCAGCCACACTCAGGTTAGACGTGAGGTTGTCCTACCATAGTGACTTGGGCAGGGGGAGGATGAACACCAGTAGGGGCAAGTGGAGCCTCCCCACAGGAGGGGCAACATGGGAAACCAGCACACTATGTATCTGCCACACACAGAATCCAATGAGGAGGGCACAGAGCAGAATGGGGAAACGGAAAGAGGATGGGAATATTAGAGGATTGAATGCCGCTCTGCCACAGGAATCCCCAAGGGCTTCCTTAGATGGCAAGGAAGTCCGGGAGAAAAATTCTCCACATAAACTTGGGCAATAGCCACCTGAGATGGAACTGGAGAAAGGGGCCTGGTGAAATTTTTAAAAAGGAGGTAAAAGACTCCATCTAAGCAACAATTAACAAATCACTATTGAGCACTTGCGACTCCCGTGGTGGTCCGGTGGGTAAGACCCTGCACTCCCAATGCAGGGGGCCTGGCTTTGATCCATGGTCCAGGAACTAGATCCCACACGCATGCCACAACTAAGAGTTCAAATGCCGCAGCTAGGAGTCCACATGCTGCAACTAAAGATCCCACGTGCCACAACTAAGACCTGGTGCAGCCCAAATAAATTAAATAAATAAATAAATGTTAAAAAAAAATACTAATCACAAGCATTGAAATTGAAACTGTGATTAAAAATCTTCCAGCAAACAAAAGCCCAGGACCAGATGGCTTCACAGGTGAATTCTATCAAACATTTAGAGAAGAGCTAACAACTATCCTCAAACTCTTCCAAAATACAGCAGAGAGAGGAACACTTCCAAACTCATTCTACGAGGCCACCATCACCCTGATACCAAAACCAGACAAAGATGTCACCATAAAAGAAAACCACAGGCCAATATTACTGATGAACATAGATGCAAAAATCCTCAACAAAATACTAGCAAACAGAATCCAACAGCACATTAAAAGGGTCATACACCATGATCAAGTGGGGTTTATCCCAGGAATGCAAGGATTCTTTAATATACGCAAATAAATCAATGTGATACACCATATTAACAAGTTGAAGGAGAAAAACCATATGATCATCTCAACAGATGCAGAGAAAGCTTTTGACAAAATTCAACACACATTTGTGATAAAAACCCTCCAGAAAGTAGGCATAAGGGAACTTACCTCAACATAACAAAGGCCATATATGACAAACCCACAGCCAACATCGTCCTCAATGGTGAAAAACTGAAACCATTTCCACAAAGATCAGGAACAAGACAAGGTTGCCCACTCTCACCACTATTATTCAACATAGTTTTGGAAGTTTTAGCTACAGCAATCAAAGAAGAAAAAGAAATATAAGGAATCCAAATCGGAAAAGAAGAAGTAAAGCTGTCACTGTTTGCAGATGACATGATACTATACATAGAGAATCCTAAAGATACTACCAGAAAACTACTAGAACTAATCAATGAATTTGGTAAAGTAGCAGGATACAAAATTAATGCACAGAAATCTCTAGCATTCCTATAAACTAATGATGAAAAATCTGAAAGTGAAATTAAGAAACACTCCCATTTACCATTGCAACAAAAAGAATAAAATACCTAGGAATAAACCTACCTAAGGAGACAAAAGACCTGTATGCAGAAAATTATGACACTGATGAAAGAAATTAAAGGTGATAAAAATAGATGGAGAGATATACCATGTTCTTGGATTGGATGAATCAACATTGTGAAAATGACTCTACTACCCAAAGAAATCTACAGATTCAATGCAATCCCTATCAAACTATCAATGGCATTTTTCACAGAACTAGAACAAAAAATTTCACAATTTGTATGGAAACACAAAAGACCCCGAATAGCCAAACCAATCTTGAGAAAGAAAAACGGAGCTGGAGGAATCAGGCTCCCTGACTTCAGACTATACTACAAAGCTACAGTAATCAAGACAGTATGGTACTGACACAAAAACAGAAATATAATCAATAGAACAGGAGAGAAAACCCAGAGATAAACCCACACACATATGGTCACCTTATCTTTGAGAAAGGAGGCAAGAATATACAGTGGAGAAAAGACAGCCTCTTCAATAAGTGGTGCTGGGAAAACTGGACAGCTACATGTAAAAGAATGAAATTAGAACACTCTCTAACAAAATACACAAAAATAAACTCAAAATGATTAAAGACCTAAATGTAAGGCCAGACTCCATCAAACTCTTAGAGGAAAACACAGGCAGAACACTCTATGACATAAATCACAGCAAGATCCTTTCTGACCCACCTCCTAGAGAAATGGAAATAAAAACAAAAATAAACAAATGGGACCTAATGAAACTTAAAAGCTTTTGCACAGCAAAGGAAACCATAAACGAGACAAAAAGACAACCCTCAGAATGGGAGCAAATATTTGCAAATGAAGCAACTGACAAAGGATTAATCTCCAAAACATACAAGCAGCTCATGCAGCTCAGTATCAAAAAAAAACAAACCAAAAAACCCCAATCCAAAAATGGGCAGAAGACCTAAATAGACATTTCTCCAAAGAAGATATACAGATTGCCAACAAACACATGAAAGGATGCTCAACATCACTCATCATTAGAGAAATGCAAACCAAAACTACAATGAGGTATCACCTCATACTGGTCAGAATGGCCATCATCAAAAAAATCTACAAACAATAAATGCTGGAGAGGGTGTGGAGAAAAGGGAACCCTCTTGCACTGTTGGTGGGAATGTAAATTGATACAGCCACTATGGAGAAAAGCATGCAGGTTCCTTAAAAAACTGAAAATAGAACTACCATATGACCCAGCAATCCCACTACTGGGCATATACCCTGAGAAAACCATAATTCAAAAAGAGTCATGTACCAAAATATTCTTTGCAGCTCTATTTACAATAGCCAGGACATGGAAGCAACCTAAGTGTCCATCAACAGATGAATGGATAAAGAAGATGTAGCACATATATACAATGAGATATTACTCAGCCATAAAAAGGAATGAAACTGAGTTATTTGTAGTGAGGTGGATGGACCTAGAGTTTGTCATACAGAGTGAAGTAAGTCAGAAAGAGAAAAGCAAATACCGTATGCTAACACATATATATGGAATCTTTAAAAAAAAAAAAAATGGTCATGAAGTACCTAGGGGCAAGATGGGAATAAAGACACAGACCTACTAAAGAATGGACTTGAGGATATGGGAAGGGGGAAGGGTAAGCTGTGACAAAGTGAGAGAGTAGCATGGACATATATACACTACCAAACGTAAATTAGATAGCTAGTGGGAAGCAGCCGCAAGGCACAGGGAGATCAGCTAGGTGGTTTGTGACCACCTAGAGGGGTGGGATAGGGAGTGTGGGAGGGAGATGCAAGAGGGAAGAGATATGGGAACATATGTATATGTATAACTGATTCACTTTGCTATAAAGCAGAAACTAACACACCATTGTAAGCAATTATACTCCAATAAAGATATTTAAAAAATAAATAAATACAAATAGAAAAAAATAAAAGATATTTTTTTAAAAAACCAAATAATTATTGAGCACCCGATTATATACGCCATGACTCTGCTGGGCACCAGGAATGTATTGTAAGAGAGATCTGGTTTTCACCCTCATGGAGCTTCTAGTACTGTGAGAGAGATGGACATCAGTCAATTAATTTCACAATGACAATCATGAACTTTGACATTCTACAAATATTCTAGTCTCCTGGTACTGACCAGGGCCTTGCCTTTGTCACACCAGCTGTATTCTCCAGCTACGGCCAAAGACATATTCAGCTCGAACACAACATCCTGTAGATCTCAGAGGATATCTTTCTTCCCTCAGTGTCCTACAGAAGCAAACTGTTAATGAACAAAATTAAGCTCATTTGGGATGGAAGGGGGTGTCAATTATTTATTTAAATATTCTGGCAGGTGGCTGTCCAACCTTTCTGAAAATCAAGAATCTTACAAAGTTTTGCCCAGGAGTTCCACTTTATTTGAAATATAACCTAAGAAATTCTTAAAAATTAGTTGTATGCACAAGCATGCAGTGTTAATTATAACAACAACAACAAAAAGGGATATGAGTATCCATGAACCTATCAACAGTTAAACACATCCTTATGATGGAATAGTTTGCAACAGCTAAAAACAATGGGAGCAGGTACTCATGATGTAGTAAGTGAAAAAAAGTTGATACAAACTCATATGTACAAGATACTTCAACTGTGTAAAAATATGTGAACATAAAAACAAAAATATGCCAAATATTAAGGCAGCTTGCTCTGGGAAGTCAGATTACTGATGACTTTTACTTTTTTTCACACGTTCTAAGCTTTTCCCACTGGGAAGAAATCACTTTTAAAATCAGAAAAGGGTTATTACAAATGAAAAACAATAATTTCAGGCCTATAAGCAGCTGAGGTTGAGTTCTGAATTCTAAGTTTTTCTTCCATTTTCCTGCTTACTCCCTCTTCCCTTTGTTTCCATTTAAGGAACTAAGGGCTGGCAAGGTGCGGGTGAGCATTTGGTTCAGTAAGTTTTGAGGGGCCTCCTGGCACTCCTTGAAAATAGCAATCCCCAGGTCTTGGCTGCCCTCCCAGGGAGGAGAGCAGGTGACTCCATACACCACAGGGGCGGGGCAAATAGCTCTGTGAATAGCAGGGGCAGGGAGAGAGGGAAGGGGAGGGGAAGAGGGAAGGGGAGAGGGAGAGGGAAGGGAAAGAGAGAGGGAAGGGGAGGGAGAGAGGGAAGGGGAGGGGGAGGGGGAAGGGGAAGGGGAGAGGGAAGGGGAGGGGGAGAGGGGAGGGGGAGGGGGAGAGGGGAGGGTGGGGGAGGGGGAAGGGGGGAGAGGGGAGGGGTGAGGGAGGGTAGCTGAGGCAGGGCAATGAAGTCTCTAGGGTGGGAGAAGCAGAGCTGGCTCTGGGGACTTTGCCTGGCACCTTGCCTGTTCTAAAGACAGGCATTCCCAACAGCTATTGACTGTGCTCCTTTTCTTCCCTTTCAAGGTAGGGAAGGAGTATTTGCTAATTTGGGGTAACCTAGAAATCAGGAATGGAACAAGGGAAACATCAAGGATGATAGATAAACCCTGGCTGAGTCTGGGTTGGGTGAAGTGTTGTACCCAACTGGTAACCATTGGTAACTGGTAACCAGCCTCATTGGTAGGAAGAGGCCAGGCCGGTGGTTCTGAGAACTTTAGTGTGTTTCAGAAGCTCCTGGGTAAGGGATATAGGAGGTTTATACCCTGTTTTCATACTGGTCAAAAATCCTGGGCCAGGAGACAGTTTAGACAATGAAGCACATACTAGGATCCTTCCACAGTACAAAAGAGTGTTTCCTGTCTTTAATCAGTGCCAGTGAGTATCAGAAAGTTTCGTTTTCAGGAGTTCAAAATTCAAGTAGCCCAGGGATGAACAGGGCTGCAAACAAAGGCACAGACAGCAACTGAGGGCAGGAGGAGGAAGGTGAGGACTGGGGCCTCCTGGGGAAACTGGGATATTCTATTTAGAGGTGGGAGGAAAAGGAAACTGGCCTCAGGGGACCAGAAAGTCTACCACTAACTTCAAGGGAGACAGAGTTACTTATACATCAAGGAGATGCAAATAATGAAGGGAAGGAAGAAAGATCTCTTAGGGGCTGGAGTGGAAAGGCCTGAGGGGGAAACTCTGGACACCCTGCTGTCCTTCCTCTAGCATGTCCTCTCATTCTCCCTTGTTGCCCTTTGCCAAACGATCTCCCCGTGCAAGTAAATCGGGTTTATTTCCCCAGAAGGGACCACGAGAAGACACAAGTTGTCTTCATTTTGTGTCACTGACTCTCAGATTCATTCAACACATATTCCTCTGACCTGCTTCTTCCATCAATAATTCCCAAACATTTCCAATTATGAGGCCACTTCAAGAAAGGCAAAACAGCCCTTATTAAATTGTGATGTATCTCAGTGCTTGCCAGACTTTTTCACATCATGGCACACATCACAGTAAACTGTAATATTTATGTGACAAGAAGGATAAACTGATTGTGTGAGGCTGGACGCTGTCACCAGGCGCCAGCTGCTCCAGGGCTGTGAGGGTTCCTCTCCTCCACACACCTGTAACCCACATGTTGGCACACTATTGGGAACCCCCAATCTGACACTTGGAGCCCAGCCACTAAAAAACAAAAACGCCTAGAATTAATAAATGGAAGCCACGTCTGTCAGCGACACAGCAAAGACCTAAACTATATGTCTTAAGTATTGTGAGCACATTCTAAATTTATGCCCAAAGCAAAACAAAGACATTTTATTTATTTTTTAAAAAAATATTTATTTATGTATTTATTTTGGCTGCGCTGGGTCTTCATTGCAGCGCATGGGATCTTCGTTGCAGCATGTTTAGCCATGGCATCGGGACTCTTAGCTGTGGCATACATGTGGGATCTAGTTCCCAGACCAGGGATCAAACCCGTGCCCCCTGCATTGGAAACGCAGAGTCTTACCCACTGGACTACCAGGGAATTCCCAAGGACATTGTAATATGATGTTGAAGTCCCTGTCTCCTTGCTATGCCTGGATTCTGCTGGAGAGAGCCCGGGTGGTCCCTAGATGTCTACTCTAACATGGGGGGAGTATGAGGGCTCATTATAATTACTGTAATATTCATAGGAATATCCTTTCCAACCACGACAGGTTCTGAACCAAATGAGAACAAGGCTGAGGAATGAGAAAAATTGAGATGAAAATATAGCTTTATTTCTGATAAAGCTGGATTAGAAAATGTGGCTGGTACCTACATCCAAACGGGCTTCCTATTTTTTCTACCCAGATTTAAACTTACCCACACAGTCTTCAGCAAAGCAGCTGGATTACTGCAGGGCAAACACCCCCATCCTTCCTGCCAAGACTGGCTGCTTACCCCATGGAGTGCGGGAGGTCTCGAGAATTCAAGTTATTTTTCCAGTACCATTCCCTCCTAGAGAAGCCAGCAGAAGTTTCTATTTAATAGGGCAAGGTAGGAATGCAGGCTGATGAAAACAGCCCAAAGAGCCTTTGGGGGTTTATAAACACTTTACCCTCAAGTAAATGCAGAGTTTGACTAGGCTTCCTGGAAAACAGAGCTTGGGACAAAGCCTAAGGGTTAATGTTTCTGTGGAGAGGTTGCAAGCCCAGAGCAGCAAGAGTGAGGAAAAGAGGTGAGGCCGGGAAGGAGGGAAAGCAAACACAAGGTTGTGCATTATCAAACTGGCTACGGGCCCACAAGAAAATACACAAAGTTGCTCACTCACTCACTTGGGATGTCTCCAGGGATTGGAAGAGTCAGTTGGAGAGAAAGAAGCAGAGTGAGCAACTGCCAGCCCCTCCCAGTCTCATCTCCCTTTTTGGTCAAAGTTTACCCCCAGGGGGTTAACTCCCCATGTCTGGGCCGTGTGAGCCCCTCTGAGCAGCTGCTGGGAAGCCAGAGGTTCCTGGAGACCAGCTGGGTTGGACTTGGATGCTGTGCCCTGGCTCCTTTGGGGCAGTTGAGGTCACACCTGACAGGACAGCACAGGGACAGCAGCTGTGACTGCAGGGCCACAGAAAGAAGCCAGCACCTCTCTAGCTGGGAAGCAGGGCAAGACGAGGCAAGATGAGACTGAAGAAAAGGTGGGGCTTAGCCAATCTAGGAAGGTATATAAACTGGGTCCAGACAGAACTTAGGAAAAAACTGTCTTTGATTCTGAAATTGCTCAGGCCCTTGATGCTCTGGGCAGTCATATGTCTTTTGACTGCAACTTTGGTGAGCGCTGGTTGAAAAAAAGGATGTGCTCTCTCCTCATGATGAAATGATGCAACTGTTTGCAAGGGCCCAGAGGACTTGCAAATTTGAGCTGGGCCTGCAACCCCAGACAAGCCTGGACCATTGGTCTAATCGCTGACCCGACAGCCAAAAACATGGCATTGGAACAGCATCAGTTTTATTTTTTTATGTGTGTTGGGTCTTCATTGCTGCGCATGGGCTTTCTCTAGCTGCAGCGATTGGGGGCTACTTTTCGCTGCAGTGCACGGGTTTCTCACTGCGGTGGCTTCTCTTGCTGCGGAGCATGGGCTCTAGGCACGCGGGCTTCAGTAGTTGTGGCTTGCGGGCTCTAGAGCACAGGCTCAGTAGTTGTGGTGCACAGGCTTAGTTGCTCTGCAGCATGTGGGATGGAGCAGCATCAATTTTAACTTATTTATCTCAAGCTATATATGGTTTTATTATTTTTTTAGATATAATTCACGTACTTTAAAATTAATTCTTTTTTTAATGATGTTGGGAGACTTTTTTTGTTTATTTATTTGTTTATTTTTTGGCTGCATTGGTTCTTTGTTGCTGCACGCGGGTTTTCTCTAGTTGCAGCAAGCGGGGGCTACTCTTGGTTGCAGTGTGCAGGCTTCTCATTGCGGTGGCTTCTCTTGTTGCAGAGTACGGGCTCTAGGTGCACGGGCTTCAGTAGTTGTGGCACACGAGCTCAGTAGTTGTGGCACACGGGCTCAGTAGTTGTGGCACACAGGCTTAGTTGCTCCACAGCATGTGGGATCTTCCCGGACCAGGGCTCAAACCCATGTCCCCTACATTGGCAGATGGATTCTTAACCACTGTGCCACCAGGGAAGCCCCTAAAATTAATTCTTTTAAAATATACAGTTCAGTAGTTTTAGATCATTCACAAGATTTTGCAACCAGCAGCACAATTAATTTTAGAACATTACCATTATCCCCAAAAGAAATCCCATACCCGTTAGCAGTCACTTTCCATTTCCCATTTCCCCCAGGAAATCACTAACCGACTTTCTTTCTCTTGAATTTGCCTATTCTGTACATTTCATGAGTGGAATCATACAATATGTGGCCTGTTGTGACTGGACTCTTTTGTTCAGCCTGTTTTCAAGGTTCATCCATGTTGTGGCATGTATTAGAACTTCAGTCCTTTTTTATGGCTGATTAATAGTCCACTGTATGGATATGTCACATTTATTTTTCCGCTCATCAATTAATGGACCTTTAGGTTGTTTACACTTTTTGGCTCTTATGAATAATGCTGCTATGAACATGCATATACAAGCTTTTTGTGTTTTAACTTCCCATGGGTACATGCCTAAAAATGGAATTGCTGGGTCATACATTAACTACATGTTGAACTTGTTGAGGAACTGTCAGACTGTTTTCCAAGTGGTTGTACCATTTTACTTTCCAACCAGCAATCTCTGAGGCTTCTAATTTCTACATATCCTCACCAACACTTATTGCCTATCTTTCTGATGATAGCCATCCAAATGTGTGAGAAGTGATACCGCACTGTGGTTTTGATTTGCATTTTCCTAATGACAAATAATGTCGGGCATCTCTTCACGTGCTTAGTGGACATGGAGAAATTTCTGTTCAAATCATTTCCCCATTTTTTGCTGTACACCTGAAACTAACACAACATTGTTAATCAACTATACTCCAGTGTAAAACAAAAAGTTAAAAAAAAATCATTTTCCCTTTTTTTTTTTTTTTTTTTTTTTTTTTGCGGTACGCGGGCTTCTCACTGTTGTGGACTGTCCCTTTGCGGAGCACAGGCTCCGGACGCGCAGGCTCAGCGGCCATGGCTCACAGGCCCAGCCGCTCCGCGGCATGTGAGATCTTCCTGGACCGGGGCACGAACGAACCCGTGTCCCCTGCATCGGCAGACGGATTCTCAACCACTGTGCCACCAGGGAAGCCCCATTTTCCCATTCTTAAATTCGTTTATTTGTGTATGTATTGTTGAATTGTACGAATTTTTTTTTTTTGTACGAATTTTTTATGTATTCTGGATAGTGTTTTTGTCAGATATGTTTGCAAATACTTTCTCCACTCTCTAGGTTGTCCTTTCACTTTCTTGATATGTCCTTTGAAGTACAAAACTTTTAAATTAAAAAAAATGTTGATGCATATCTTTTTATTACTTTATGTATGTATATATCAATGTGTACTGTTTAAAACTGAGTTATAATTGACGTCGCACTATATTCACTTCAGATGTACAACATAGTGATTTGATATATGTATATATTTTGAAATGTTCATTTTAACCAAGAAGAATGTGATTGAATCAAAGCTATCATGGTAGAGTTTGGTAACATCCCTCCCCACCTTCCGCCATTGCGGGCCAGTCAGCTGAGGGCACATTTCCTGGACCCTTTGCCATTTGACCACTGGAGTAAGGCCAAGGCAGCCAGAGCGCCCTGGGGAAAACCAAACTGCCTCCTGAGACATTGGGAGAAAGTCAGAGGAGGGATATTTAGAAAGGAAAACGAAACAGGAGTCCCATTTTCTCACTTTTTTCTTTTTCTTTGCTCAACTAAGCAAATTCATACATCTCACTTTCCCCTAATGCAACTTCTTCATTTCTCCTCCTGCATAGCAAAAGAGACTTGGCAGGCATTGAGAGGAATAAGAAAAAAATGGCTAAGTCTTTTCAGACTTAACCAAAAATTTTTCAAGGTCCTGACTCAATGTAAAGTATCCTATGTGTAACCTTCCTGGTATTAGGCAGTTTTCCCCACAGTCTATTGGGGGCAAGCTGATGAGTTCCCCAGGTGCCCCATAACAGCTGGGATTGGAATTCAGAACCCCAGATTTTGAGGCCATCTGCCTTAGGGCCAGAGCCTCTCCCTCCCTTCCCAGAGAGCCAGATCGGGGTGCTGAGCATGGAAGCCTTGACTCCACACATTCTGCCTTTTTTAAGAGCAAATGTCTGTTTTAGGCACAGAAAATACAAAGAGGAATAAGACAACTCCTACTCACAGGGCAGTAGGGAAGCTGCACCAGAAACAAGCAGCCACTCCAACCATGTGACACCCATAAAATAGAAGTGCTGGGTACACATGGGGCCTGGCAAGCCTGCCTGTGACTCCAGCAGGTGGCCTCAGATGGGCAGCTGCATCTGCCCTTGAAGGGGACCTGGACGTGCCGCAGCCCCACAAGCTGGAGGAAAGGGCTAGCCCCACATTTGTTGGGGCAAAATGGGGTGTCTGCCCCAGAGAGGGTAAAGTAGGACATTTAGTGAAAAGAAAAGTTGTGGCTCTTCAAGGAGAGGATAGAACAGAGGATGGGAGAAGATGGGAGAGGAGGGAAGAGGACGTTTGGTTGTTCCTGCTGTGACTCAGAGCAACAAGGAAGAGTAGGACTTTTTTTTTTTTTTAATAATACCTTTATTGAGCTATAATTTATATACCATACAATCCACTCTAAGTACACAATTCAATGTTTTTTAGTATAGTCACAGAGTTGTGCAACCATCACCACAATTTTAGAACATTTTCGTCACCTTGAAAAGACACCTGTGCCCCTTAGTGGTCACCGCCCCCCGCCATTCTGCCTATTCCCCCAGCCCTAGGCAACTACCAATTTACTTTCCGTCTCTATACATAGTTCTATTCTGGACATTTGACATAAAAGAAGTCATACAGTGTGGTCTTTTGTGACTGGCTTATTTCTCTTTGCATAATATTTTCAAGGTTCATCAGGGTGAATCAATATTTCATTTCTCTTCACTGCTAAATAATGTCTCACTGTATGGTTATACCACATTTTATTTATCCATTCATCAGTTGATGGACATTTGGGTTGTTTCCACTTGGCATCATGAATAATGGTGCTTATAAACGTTAGTGTACAAGTTTTTATATGGAGGAGTAGAACTTTCCAGTTAGTCCTTATCAATTATTTATTAACTGCCTCTTGTGTATATAGCACAGTGATAGGTGTAGAGGTGAGGGAAAGGATGTAGGAGGGCTGAGACCCAAAGAACTATAAATGTAAATGTAATTCCCCAACTGTCCTCTGACTAAAGAGGTATAAAATCAAAATACATTAGGTGAATCTTCAGTGGATTCTGGCTCAAAAAAAAAAAAGCCGTAGAGGGGACAGTTAAAAACATCTGATTGTGGACTGGAAATTAGATGACATTAGGGAATCATTGCTCATTTTCGTATGTGTGCTAATGACATGGTTATAAAGGAAAATGTCCTTTTTTGCAGGGTATGCATGCTGAAGAAGTATGTACGGTTGAAGTGTTATGGTGTCTGAAGGTTATTTTCAAAAATTCAGCAAAAAAAAAAAAAGGTACATACATGCCTACATGCAAGTAAAACAAATATGGCAAAATGTTAACAGTTGTTAAATCTGGATGGTGGGTATTTGGGTGGTCATTGTACTATTTTCTCAAATTTTCAGCATATTTGAACATTTCCATAATAAAAATCTAAAAAAACTTACAAAGCAAAAAAAAACCGAAAGCAAGGTAAGGACATAAAAGTAAGTGGCGTATCTTTCAAAACAAGGTAGTCAGGGAAGGCCTCTGAAGGTAGGACATTTGAATAAATGCAGGACGGAGGGAGTTGGCCATGAGGACTCAGGGGAAGGGCATTCCAGGAAGAGGGAACAGCCATCTCAGGGGCCCTGAAATGGAAACGGGCTTGGGTGTCCCTGGACACAAGCACTGAGAGAGGCTGAGGGGATGTGAGGGAGGCAGGAGCTGAGGTTGAAAAGGTAGCCTAAATCCAGATTATACAACATCATAGAATTATGATTTTAGTTTAAGGATCACCTACTAAAGGACCATGAGTGGAGAGTTACTTGGGTCAAATTATATTTTAAAAAACATCTCTCTGGCTCCTGGGTGGAGAATCGGCTGTGAGGTGAAGGTGGGGGTCATAGTGGACAAGAGTGGAAACAGAGAGGCTGATAAATAGGATTTATTGCAGAGAGCGTGGCGTCACAGATTAGGTGATGGCGCAGGGAGAAGGGCTTAGTTTTGGCAAATATGTCCCAGAAGGGGAGTTCTCACGGAGTTTGTTGATGGACTGGGTGTGGGAATGAGGGGGAAAAATGGTCAAAGGAGACTCCAAGGACAGTCTGAGCATCTGGCCAAATGGTGGCGCCATTTGCTGAGACAGGGAACTCTGGAGGGGAGGCACAGGCTTTTCCATTTCAGAGGAACATTAGTTTGGTTTAGAATGACCTGGAAGTCTTTGTGGTCATGGAGGAGGTGGAATTGGGGTTGGGCCTTCAAAATAAGGAGTTCATCAATGTCAACAAATTAAGGTTTTCATGTGGGTTAACAAACAGGGTGGCACAGCAGGTTTGAATCCCGATGCTGCCATTTACTGACTATGTGACCCTGAACAAATTACTTAACTTCTTTGAACCTGAGGTTCTTCATCCGTAAAATAGGCAAAATAACAACTGTCCTGCCAGGTTGTTAGGTTGTAACACATCTTGGCACAGCCCCTGGCACGGAGTAGGTGCTCAACATATAAGGTTTCCTGCTACTCTATAGAGACCATTAGGAAGAACTAACTTTGTGAGCATCCAAGTACTGCTTTAAGCTGTTTATCTTTTGTTGCCTTTTCAGCTAGAGTCCTCCTTTCTTCTTTTTAGTCATATGGCATTTGAGCACTTACTGTGTACCACGTGCAGTTCTAGGCATTGGATGTATTGCAGTGAATGAAACAGACAAAACCTCTGCCTTCATAGAGTTTACATTAGGGTGGAGGGAGAAGACAAACATAGCTAATATACAGTGTGTAATATATGAGATGGTGATAAGTCCTAGGGAGAAAAGCAAAACAGGGGAGGGGAAGAGGAGGCACTGGGGTGGAGCCGGGACTGCAAGTTTTAAAAAATATTTATTTATTTATTTAATTTATTTTGGCTGTGCCGGGTCTTTGTTACGGCATGCGGGATCTTTCAGTCACGGCATACAGACTCTTAGTTGTGGCATGCATGTGGGATCTAGCTCCCCGACCAGGGATCGAACCCGGTCCCCCTCCATTGGGAGTGTGGAGTCTTACCCATTGGACCACCAGGGAAGTCCCTGGGATTTCAATTTTAAATCGGGTGTCCAGAGAAAGCTCTACAGAGAAGGTGACATCTCAGCAAAGACCTAAAGGAGAGAAGGGAGGAAGCCATGTTTTTAATCTAAGTGAAGAATGTTTCAGACTGAGAGTGGCAAGTGCAAAGGCCCTGGGGCAGGAGCATACTTGGTATATCTGAGGAACACCTAGAAGGCCAGTGTGGCTAGAAAGCTGTGAGTCAGGGAAGAGGGTAGGGGCAGCTCCTATAGGGCCTGGGAAGCCCGTAATGGCTTTGGCTTTAACATTGAGTGAAATGGGAAGTCCTTGGAGAGTTTTTTTATTTTTGTTTGTTTGTTTGTTTGTTTTTCTGTTACGTGGGCCTCTCACTGCTGTGGCCTCTCCCGTTGCGGAGCACAGGCTCCAGACGCGCAGGCTCAGCAGCCATGGCTCACAGGCCCAGCCGCTCCGCGGCATGTGGGATCTTCCCGGACCGGGGCACGAACCCGTGTCCCCTGCATCGGCAGGCAGACTCTCAACCACTGCGCCACCAGGGAAGTCCCCTTGGAGAGTTTTGAATAGTGGGGATCTGATTTATGGTTTAAAAGGATCACTGGTTTCTATCTGAGTGAATTCAGTGAGTAAAGAGAGGAGGCCTGTTGGAAAGTGATTGTATATAGTAATGATAATGGCTTAGTAGAGGTGGTGGGGAAAAGATTGTGGATATATTTTATAGTAGAGCCAACAGGATTTCCTGATAGATTCAAGGTACAGAATTAGAGAGAGGGGTCAAGGATTGTAAAGTCTAAGGCCTTTGGCCTGAGCAGCTGGAAGGATGTATTTGGTTGAATCAAATGATGTTGCTGATATTTGACTGTTCTTGACCTTAGAAAAAAAAAAAAAGGTTATTTCATATATTTTAACTTAATTGTGGCCATTTACTGAGAAGGGGAAAACTATGTGAGGAAGAGGTGGGGAGGTTATCAGAAATTTATTTTTGGACATGAGAAGATGTTGAATAGTCAGCTGTATATACATGTCTGAAGTTCAGGAGCAAGGCCCCAGTCAGAAATGTATATTAGGGAGTCAGAACATAGAGGGCAGTTAAAGCTTTGAGACTGGATGAGATCACTTAGGAATTAAATGTAGATAAAGAAGAACACAGACCTGGAGACCGAGCCTGGAGCCTCTAGCATTTCCAGATTACAGAAATGAGGAAGCAGGAAGCCACAACTGGCAAAACAAGGGTTCCAAACAGGGGTGCTGGCCCCGATGAATAATGTAGGTGTGAAAAATTTCCCCAGCCTTGCTCTCTCCTTGAGCCTTGGCATTAGGGTGTGTGTGTGTGTGTGCACGTGCGTGTGCGCATAAGGGGGACATGATAATATCTTATCCATGACTAGATCTTTAGGAATTGCAACAAGGGTAATGTAGGTGCTATCATCCCATTTTACAGATCAGTAAACTGGGACACAAATGTTAGGTTACTTGCCCAAGTTACATCAATAACAGGTAGCAGATCTGGGACTATGAGGGGACATCTGTCTCCAAGTTCCACACTCTCATTGAATCACACTTGTTTGGGGGAGGTTGGTGCTTCCCCAGGGGGCCTGCTGCCAGAGGGAGCAAGCAAAGAATCCCATGGGAATGATAGCAGTGAAGGAGATACAATCTTTCCATCCTTTCTGCTGCTGGCTGTTCTTGTGCCCCACTGACTGCTTCTATGGGGAAAAATTATAACAGGGTTACATGGAGATGACTTGAAATGAGTTTTAAGCTTTTATTTCTTGGCAGCAAGGAAAGTGCTGATATTATGGCCCTCTTGAGGGGTCTGGATCTGTGATCTCAGATGCCAAGAGCTTCGGATTTAAAATGAACCTATTTCTCAACAGAAATGGTCAAATGGAATCAGGAAGCCTTATTTGGAGGACTTTCACATTTGGCGGGGACAGTGATAAATTCACTTTAGTTTTAGAGCCATTGGGTTAATAGGGACCTTTCAGAGATGGAGCAGCTTCTGGACTGGGCTCTTCGACTCACTCCACCGAATAATGGGTTTCATCTTACTCCCTCTTAGTGGCTTGTTCAAAGCAATATAGTCTCTGCAAACTTGTTTTCTTGCCTTTGAGAAGCTGCTCCTGAGATCAGAGGCTCCATTGGTCAAGCCTGGCCCTGCCCTGGGGAGAGATAAACAGGCCCGAATACATTTCCCAGATTGCAACACTGACTAGTCAGGCAAGGCTGGACAGCTGTTCCCTCACAGCGCCACTGGTTGTCCCCGATAAGGAAGAACATGGCTCATTCCAGCGTACTGCCTTGTGTGCACACATATAAACAGACACTCCCGGGCCCCGGTGTTGTTTTAGAGCAAATTATTGACATTCTGAGTGGCTGAGACACTGAGGGGAAAGGTGAGCACAAACTGACTCTGCTCAAGGGGAGCTCCAAGTCCATAAGCCAAAAATAAGTCAAACCAAGGCTGTCATTTGGCACCACTTTGGAGCCACTTTTTGAACCTACCTGGTCAAGGGCAGGTTCAGGAGTCCTCTGAAGCTCTGGAAAGAAGAGGAAAGGGGGAGGAAGTCAGAATAGGGGAGGTGGATTTATGAAGGAGCAGATGTCAAAAAGCCCAGAGAGAAAAGTGTCTGGTAAAAATGTAAACATACCTTCACCACAAAGATCGACACTGTGACGTCTTTAAAAAAATACCCAAAATGGGAATTCCCTGGTGGTCCAGTGGTTAGGACTCTGCGCTTCCACTGCAGGGGGCACAGGTTCGATCACTGGTCGGGGGAACTGAGATCCCGCATGTCTTGTGGTGCAGCTAAAAAAAAAAAAAAAAAATTAAATTAAAAATACCCCCCCCAAAAAGTGAATGCTCTTCTTAAATGACATACAGTGTAAAAAGGGTGGGGCAAATGGGGGATTAATAATAATAATACCACCAGTAATATCATCACACTTTGCAATCAACACTTCACGTTGTCTTCATAAAAAGCAATTTATAGTTTACAAGGGGCTTTCACATTCATCTTTTCCATTTATTCCATCAACCCACTCGAGTGGGTAAGGCATTATAAGCCACATTTTACAGATGAGAAAACTGAGGCTTGGGAGGATATAAGCAATTAACTGAGGCATAATTAAGAGCTGGGGAGGGGCAGGCTTGTCCTAAGTAACCCAGGGCTAAGACACTTACTAAGAAGGGTGATTCCTTTTCAACAACTGCTCAGAGGCTAAATCAGCATGGCATTCTTAAGTAGAGTAGCCTCACCTTCCCCAGTGTGGTCCAGAACAAGTCTCTCTAACTAAACACTGCCCTGATGATTTTTGCTTAGTACTTAGACCAAAGCATCATGACATCTGTGAAGATTAAAGCATCAGGGAAAAATCTCTATATCCACCCTACCTATGCCCTTCTTTCTCAAGTGTCCCATCCTTGACCAACTCTTTCTGTTCTGGAAAAAATAGCTTCAGATCCTCTAAGCTTGCTACCTTGGTCTCAGGTGGGGAGGAAACGTCCTTATTTGCATAGGACATTATGGAAGCACAGGACCCACCTAGAGCGGTCAGGCAGGTGTTCTGAAAGTGCTGATGCCTGTTGGAATCTTCCAGCAGTGGCTCTCAAACTTTGGCCTGCATCAGAATCATCTGGGGAGCTTGTTAAAGACTTGGATGTCCAAGGCCCACCCCAGACCTTCTGAATCAGAATCTCCAGGGGTGGGGCCTGGACGTTTGTGAGCTTAACAAGCTCCCCAGGTGATTCTGGAGTACACCAAAGCTTGGGAATCACAGGAGTGGGAGTCACTCAGATGAAGGTGGTGTGGAGCCATGCTGGGAGAGGAGGGAGCAACAACAGAAACTTGGAGAGCCTAGAGAAGACACAGTCATGAACAATTCCCTGCTCTGTCCTTGTCTCCCTTTAACAAAGTGGTCAAATAAAGGACGTTAGAAATCTCTTCATTCAGAAATGTGCTCCTTCTGATAGAACGGCTTTGTGCAATAGGAAAGAGCAATGCACCCCTTTTAGAAGCTGTTAAAATAGCCCATATTTTTCAGAAAGAATAGAGGTTACCAGGGGCCAAGGAGGGTGAGAAATGAGTAAGAAATTATTGTTTAATGGGTACAGAATTTGTTTGGGATGATGAAAAAGTTCTGGAAATGGATAGTAGTAATGGTTGTAGAACACTGTGAATGTATTACCACCGAACTGTACACTTTGAAATGGTTAAAATGGCAAATTCTGTGTTATGTATACTTACCGCACACAAACACACGCTTGTCTTTTGAGGGATGGAATGATAGGAGCAAATAACGTTCAATTTTAGCTGATTGCTGCTGCCCCAGGTTCATGTGTGCATGTGTGTGTTTGTATATAGGAGGTTACATAAGGGGACCCAACTCACAGCATGTGGTTTGACAAAATACAAGTGTATTCGTGGGAACAAGGGAATAGATAAAAATTTTGAAAATAGATGGCAGCGAAAATGTGATATAAATAAATACAGGAGCTGCCTAGAACAGTCTTTCCTGCCCCCTTTTCCTGGTTGACTCCTGGGTTCCATATCAGTTCTTTTGGATCACCTTGTAGAGCAGTGTCTCTCAAACTTTATTGCACAAAGGAATCACCTGGGAACCTTGTTAATCTGCAAATTCTAATTCAGTAGGTCTGAGGTGAAGCTCCAGCCTGCATTTCTAACAAGTTACCAGGTGATGCTGACACTCTAGATCTGGACCACATTGGGAGGGTTGTGTAAATTTAAAGTCTTTCTTAGTTCACCATGATATCCTCATGTCCAGCAGGGTGATTACTACACAATAGGTGCTCAATAAATATTTACTGAATGAATGATGAAGTATATAGGGTTGATATAGGAGTTTGGAAGGCAGAACAATCTATGTCCTGAATAACAGCATATTTGGGGTGTTTCTGCTTCTTTCAGTCACTCATTTTGTGAAATCATGTCATACTGTGTAGAATAAGGATGTTAGTTATAAATTATTTCCGGCCTTGCCACCTTGCTGCTTCAACTCTAATCCTTGAAAATGTGACCCTATACACATGGAGGATAACCAACCCTGATTTGCAAGCCCTAAGGAAGCCTTGTTATAGTCTGTAATCGATGCAAACATATTATCTCCATCCAAGGAGGGACCAGAGTGCAGGGAACCTGCAGGTGTAGGAATTTCTAGATTTTTGTGCCTGTCTGGGTTAACGGCCACCTTGGCGTCCTCAAAACAAATAAACAGACTTTTTAACAGTGTATGTGGGAAGGAGGTTCATTACCCTAAAACACATGAATATATTAATACTGCCATTCTTTAACCATTATCATTTATGATGATGATAACGACACTGGCAGTTGAGCTATTAAATGAGTGGGGGAGTTGGGGGAAGGGGCAGAGAGCTGGGAGGGCAGGAGAAAGAGGAACTACAACTCCCAGAATCCCTCGAGAAAGACCACGCTACGGCCGCGGCGGCCCACCCCTTTCGCCAGCTGGGCCCGCCCCGCCGATGACGTCACAGAGGTGACGTCACGGCGCCCAGAGCGAGGCTGGGGTAGAGAGGCCGACTGAGCTGGAGTCGTCCGCTTGTAGTGGAGGCTGCTAGGGTGCCGGCGAGAGGGTGAGCGGGCGAGCAGGCGAGTGAGCTAGCGCAGGCAGGAGGGAGAGTCGCACGGCGCAGAGGAGCGCCGGGTTCGGGCAGCGGAGACTCACAGCCGCAGAGGGGCAGCCCGAGCCGGGCGCCGCGGGGTCCCCACCCCCACTCGGCCGGACGGTGCCCGGTGTTCCCCCGTGCGGGGGGCGGCGGCGGCTGACGGGACCGGACAGAACCGCGGGGGTGTTGCCACCTCCACCGAGGAGCCGGCGCGGCCGCGGGCTCCTCAGAGCCGGGGCCCGGGGCCCGTGACAGACGGGCCGAGGAAGGGAGAGAGGCGGCGGCGGCGCAGGCGACGGGGAGGCAGCGGCGACACCATGTCATCCCCTAGTCCGGGAAAGAGGCGGATGGACACGGACGTGGTCAAGCTGTATCCTTCGTGGACTGGGAATTCGGGCTGTACGTGGGGGGCGGTTTGGGGATGCCCAGGGCACCCCCGAAACCTAAGCAGGGGCCCAGGGGCACTCCAGGCCACTGTCCGAGGCTCCCTCCCCCCTCTCCCTCCCCCCAGTGCCTACGGAGGCTCCTTGGCACCTCCCAGGAGCCGAGAGCCTTCTCAGCTCCCCCTTTATCTGCGGCACCCCGAAATGTGCGTTGTTCCACGCTCTTTCCTCACCCCCAGTGCCCGTGACTTTTCTTCACGACGTTTGGACTCCCAAGTAGGCCTTTTTTTTTTTTTTTTTTTCCCCCAGGACCAGCCGCCTCTCTTCACCACTGAGCCCACCTTCTTTTTCCTGTTTGCTCGCTCTGGATTTAGGGACTCGAGGTAGAAATTCCCGAGAGCGAAGAATTCCCTTTCTCCTTTTCTTGAGATGCCTCCACTCCCTCCACTCACAATGCTTCTTGAACTGGGGTAACTCAAGTGACCTCCTTTATCCCTAATTCCTTTCTATATTAGGAAGAGAGTAGTCTGCTCAGTGCCCCCTCTTGTAATAAAGAGCTCTGAGTGTTTTAAACCAGAGACCCCTATTAAGCTTTCTGGTCCTTAGAAGACCCCCACTGTTTTTTTTCCTACCGACAAAACCTATCCCACCCATAGTTGTATGTGGTGAGGACCCCCAGTCCTTCCAGCAAGCCACCCTCCATATTGTGGCTATGACAGCTGAGGGGGAAGGAGAGAAAGAGGATCTCCTTGACCAAATAGCCCCTGTACTAGCCACTTAAGCAAACTCTCCGTATGAGAATAAGGTTCTTGGGGAATAATTGCCCTAATCTTGCCAAGTGACACCCTTTATTTTTCTACTCCTCCCCGCCCCCCCCTCCCCAACTTTATGTACTTTGAAGGTAGCATTGGGAAAGCTATAACTGATAAGAGTCCTTCAGGCAGTGGTTTTGGTTGGAGTCCAGGCTGATTATTTCATGACCAGCTTGAGAAATTCGCGAAGGTTCCTGTGACAAATCGAGACATTTTTGGAGGGGTAATTTAGAGAGTGGGGGGAGAGGAAATGAGCCCAGTGTTCTGAACAACTAATCCCTGGGGAGAGGGGGACCCGGGGGTGGGGAGTGGTAGTGTGTGAAACGCAGTTAAAAAGTCCTGTCTCCTGCTTGTCTCTCCCTCACCCCCATCCCCCCACCATTTCCCCCTGTTGCAGGGTTTTGTTTATATAACTCAAGTTGTTTGGCTAGATTCTTCAGGTGAATTCCTTCTTTATTCCTTTTATTGTTGCTGTTTTTGATTGGATGTTTTACCTGTTTGTAGAGATCAGTGATTATTGTTAGATACTCAGTTATGGAATTCGCTGAAGTTTTTAAAAAGTAGATTTTGCATTTGGTTTGGAAGTGGGGGATGGGAGGGAAGTTGCCTGGGCAAGTGATTTTTTTTTTTTTCCCCACCATAATCTTTTCAGGAATAAGGTGTTTTTCTCCTCACTCAGCAAAACTTGATTAGAAATTAGGAACAGTAGATGAACTTCTAAGTTTTAGGGTTTGAAGTTGAGAATTTTGGGGAGGTGGGAGTGGGGATTAGAGAGAGGAGCAAGTAATAAAGTATATATTATATACCAAATATATGGCTAGGCACAAGTGAAATTGACTCTTTATGAGCTGTTTGTGGCTGTGATTGAGTTTTGTCAATGTGTGACTGATACCAGTAACGTTGGCTTTTCATAAGGTGGCAGGAAAACTTGTAACTATGGCTGTGTGTACAGTTTACACAAAGCAGTATCGGGTTTTATTTTTGTTTAGAAACTAGGAAATGACATGGTGGCAGAATCTGAGTTATTTTTATCTTGAATTGAGACTTGCTGTCACACCTAATGCAAATTTCTACCTAATGTTTAATTGGGATGGGGCTGGGAGAGAATTCCAGCTGTCTTTGATCAATGTCAGATTCTCAAATTGTAGACATATATTTTTTAGAAGACTGAGGATAAAGGGTGAGGCCTAACTTGACCTGATGCCTTTTCCATACAGTGCCTTTTGTTCATTTAGTAGTTGAGGCATCTAGAATGATTACCGTATTTAGGAGTGGGGGGGGCGGTGGAGAGGGAGAGGAAAACAGACAAAGAACAGCAGGGTGTCTCTCTTTTTTTTCTTTCCCTAAGTGGCTTATTTCATAGCTTATTTTTAGTAGAAGATGAAGAAAGGCATAGATGCATTGGCCTTCTGTTCTTTCCCCACCTTCCTCCTTTCTGACAAAAGAAAGCAGAGGCGCTTTAAAATCATAGATGTCTGAGGTAGGAGGACAACAGTCTCGGGATTTAAAAGCCAGGGGTTATCTTTGTTTCGTGTTTGTTATTTTCTTGTCTTAGTTCAATTTTTTGTATTTCCTTTTGTGTGTGCATGTGTGTTGTGGGCGTGAGAGATTTTCTGGCCTCCTTTCTCTGTTGAATTCACATTAGTAGGCCCAAATGGAGACAACAATTTTTGAGCAAGGTACACTTACCACAGAATTTAAGCAACACACTACTAAAATGAATACAATGGTGTGAAAGGGCCGAGGGTTGAAAGTGAAGGAAGGTGTAGAAGAAGTAGGAAAGGTCTGAAGGAATGTACTTGCTTTTTGCCCCTCAGTGCCCCTTGATTTCTTTGGTGTGGAGGCTGATAGCTGGTTTCCTTGCAGTCTCCTGTTTCAGCCCATTTTTGGATGTCTCCTGAGTGTAATTATGCCACCACGATTTACAGCCTGGCAGGGAACCTGTATAGTAGGAAGGTAGTGGTGTGGGGGGTAGGGAGAAAAGAGGATGTGTAACTAATTGGCCACCGCCTTCCACCACCTCGTTAGGTTCTTTTGGTCTCTGGTTGTTTGGAGTCGGTGATATTTCTTTTGTGACTGGTTGGTAGGAGGAGAGCTGACTTCCAAGTTATGGAGGGAGTGAGTGTTTTGCACCGATGCACTTAATAATCTGCTGGGCGATTATGTTCTGAAACTCTGACTCATTCATTGTTTCTCTTCTGATCCTTTGCTGAGGGTTGTGCAAACCTCAAACTGATGTACATGACTTGGGCCCTGTAGGAATGTGTCCCAAGCAAGAAACTTGCAGTGAGCCCAAATCCTGTGGAATGGTGGTTGAATAGTGTTGCCATTTGTTTGCAGAGTGAGGTAGATTGGTGATAACTGTGCTGTTCCCAGCCTGGCAAGCTTTAGGGTTTCCATCTAGAACCCGGCTGATTATTTAGATTGTCTGAGAACTGGGACTCTGGTGACCTTAAAGCGTGATTTGCCCTAAAGGAATATCGGTTTAAGTTCTCCTGGGTGGAGGAACAAACAGCTCAGATTACACGGGTTTCCTTGTTGGTGGGGGTTACTCGTCTCACCCTGTTGCACAGCCTGGTGATCCTTTTATCTGTGAACCAGTGGCCCCTGCTGAAGGCTGGAGCTGCTTGTTTTGGAAAAGCGTATGCAGGCAAAAGGCCGCAGGCACAGCTCCTCACAGCTCATTGGCTGCTCTGTTACTACCCGGAAAAGGAGGAGGGGCGGAGCTACCAAACAGCTGATGGAGTGTGTGACCAGAGTGTGTTTATATACAAAAGAAGCAGGGGCTGGGGAGGCCTTGTGAGTGGTGTTAACAGGATCAGGTGTGTTTTCAAGGGGTAAAAAGAGGAGAGGAAAACCTGACCTGTTAGAGTACAAGAAATGTTGAAGGTTAAATCAGAAAAGTGGATCTGATAGTAATGGGGACTTGGCATACACTGTATTTGTTATTGGTGTGAGATATTGGAACTTATTTTTATAATACCAAGAGTTTTCAAAGAGTCCCTTTTTCAGGGGGAGTGTGGTAACTTAAAACTGGATAGCTACCAATTTAAATTTATTTAACTGACTCCTGCAGGGATTCAAAAGTATGGTAGAAATGTAAGCTTCCCCCACAAAAGCTTTAAGAGTAATGTCAGGAAAGGGCATTGTCTTATACTAAATTCATTAACAGCATTAGTGAATCTTACAGAATGCTGGTTGTCTGCCTTAGGGTTTCAGAAGCTTTCAGTAGTAAGTTCATCCCCTCAGACTTTTCTGCACCGTCTTTGGGCCAGGCTTGGGGCTAGGTGCTGGGGGTTTAGTAATGAAAAATTTGGTGTGTGCTTATGTAACTAGTTAAACAATTTTTGAAAAAATCAGAGTACAGACTGTGTTTATAGCAGGTGAGCACTGTATGTATCACCTTCCTTTTTGAATAACTTGTATTTACTTTCAGAATTGGCTTCAAGAAACAAAGTTTAAAGTGAATTTTATGTGATGGGATGTTATGGGGATCTGTATTTCTGTTATTTAAAAGATTGATGTTAAAAACTGAAACAAAAACATTAAAAAGTGTAGCCATTTGTCTTTGACTTCAGCTTTGGTATTTTGCTGTTAATCAGTAGTTTAGTAACTATTCCTAAATTAGTAGTCTTTGTTGCTCTTTAATTTGTGCTCAAAGTGTAGACTGTTCTGTTATCTTTTAACTAGCTCCAGTGTCAATTGGGAACCTGTGGTTTGCCTTTTATTTCCTGTGGTCTCTGTTTTACTGAGATGATGAGATGGAAGGTAGAACAGTTTTATGGTCTTCAAGCTAAAAGTTAAAGCTTTGGCAACTCCCAGTGTTCTGAATTTGTGTTCTCTGCCTAGATTTTGGTGACAGATATAACATACTGGTACTTATTTTTGTTAAGCAGGAACCTACATGAGTAAGCATTCACAGGTTCAGAACATCTGATTCCTGCAGTACAGTTCTAGTAAATTACACACAAGCCTAAAAATTCAGCTTTTAGGGGAAAACAGTCTTTGCATATGTGACCCATAAAAATCCCTTACCCTGTTTGTGTGTGTGTGTTTTAGAAGAACCTGGATTTGTTGGTTTTCTAGTATTGTGCAATTTCCCTAGCACCTTGACCTGTATGTTATATCTATATATTAAATGTATATATAATTATATATATAATTTAGTATCTTATCTCAGTCTTACCAGATTTGATGGTTCCAAGAATCATTGGATTTTTAGGCATGCAATTCAGACCTGCAAAAGTGCTTACAGTGTAATAGCTTTTTAACTGTAGACCTACAGTGTACATTTTAGTAAAGTACTTTAATGAAAAAACTTAATTGGATTATACAAGTAGTAAGATAATTGAGGAAAATATAGGTTACAAATATAGGTTCCCCCCCAGGATGTATTATTGTCAACCTGTTGATCATACTGTATGTGCCCTGTTTTTGCTTAATACTTTGGCAACTATTTTCCCATTTAAAAATATCAGATTTAATAAATAGCTCATGTAATATGCCATTCCATGCCTGTGCCATTGATTTAATTCTTTGCCATTTTTCTGTGATAAATAAGATTGAAATTAACATCTTGTGCATAAGGCTTTTCTTGCATTTTTGGATTATTTCTATTTTCCAGAAATGGGATTCTAGATCAAAGAAGGTAAGCCTTTGAATTAAAATATTTAATTAAAAATCTTGGGGCCCCACACTCAGTGGGCTCTCACTTTGTTCTGTTGTGTTTTAGTTGGTCATTTCAACACTGAAGCAGTCAGCCTGGCATGGTGATGAAAGATGAGTTCTGATCTCTATTTAAATTTTCATGTTTTTTTGTGATAATAGTGATTTTTGAATTAGGGATACTTTTGTACTTCTCAGAGTGCCTACTGTGAGTTGGTAGGTTAAACATAATATATTCATGAGCAGATAGATCTGACTGGCAAGAGCTGTAGAATTAGTTATGGTGACTTGATTTTTTTTTTGTTTTTGCTTTTGTCTTTTATTGAGGTATAATTTGGTAAGTTTTGACATAAGTAGCACCCATGAAGCCTATCACCACAATCAAGATAGTGAACAAAAAAAAAAAAAAAAGATAGTGAACATATTCATTTTCCAGAAGTCTCTCTTGCCCGTAGGTCATCTTTCCCTACACCCGCCCCCATCAGATCAGTGATCTGATTTTTGTCACTGTAGATTATTTTGCATTTTCTAGAATTTTATATAAATAGAATCATACAGTATATACTCTTTTTGTGTGAATTCTTTCTTCGTATTTTTAGATCCACCCATGTTGTTACCATGTAGTTCTTTCCTTTTTTACTCCTGAGTAGTATTTCATTGTATGGCTGTACCACAATTTGTTTATGCTTTCACTTCTGTGGACATTTGGGTTATTTTCTGTTTGGGACTATTACAAATAAAGCTGCTGTGGATATATGCTTTCTTTTCTTTTGGGTAAATATATAGGAGTGGAATAGCTGGATCATGTGATAGGTATAGGTTTAACTTTTTAACAGGTAGCTTGAATTTAACTTTTACTGATGATGGTCTCTATTTCAAACACAATTATGTTGTGACATTGAATTCCTGTTTCAACTCTGTGTTTTAAAGGAATCCCATTAAATAGCATGATCCTAAGCACTGATTTCTAACCTAACTCTGTCAAAGCTAGTTTTGTGGATGCTCTTCCATTTCCCCCATTCAAAATTACTGAATTAAATTTTCATTGTGAAATATTTTTGTTTAGTGGCCATTTGAAGCGGTACTTAAAGAATTATGGTCACAAATAACTTTTATTTTTGCATTTGCTAGTAAGACTATACTTTTGTGGAAAGGTAAGCATACTTTTTGTTGATGGTACCTTTTTCTTGCTTTTTGTAGAGTATTGATAAGAATTTTTTTTAACATTAGTTTTACTTAGCACCTCCAGTTACATTTGCAGCAGTTTACAAATATTTACATAGGACTCTGTTAAGGTCTGAATAGTATCTTCAATTTTCATATGGACTAAACTCAGGTAAAAGGAACCCACAGCAACTCAGTGGCAGAACTGGAAACAGATTCTGAGGGCATCCCTTAATATGTTTTCCTGGAGTCTTTTTTAAAGTTAATATTTAACAAAATGGTGGGGCTTTTTGTTTTGCTTTTTTACTTTTTGGCATCCTATGTAAATTATTTTATAAGTTAATTATTATACATTGCCATAATGAAAAATTAGACATTGCTTTGTAAAACTTGTTACTGTCACATTCTTATAAATTACAAACATTTGAATTTAGTTATAGGAGTTTACATGCATGTTGCTTAAAAAGTTAACATCTTATGACTGACAACTGGAATTTTTAGCTTGGCTAACAAGAAGAAAGACAACCTGTTTCATGTTGGAGTCAGTGACAGTTTATTCGGTGGGTAGACTTTGGTTCAGTCCTGAAACATGAGGATGGTGCTCTGAGCATATATATTAGAGTACATTATTTCCAGATTGCCGAAGTGTAATTCAAGTGCAATGTAGAAATCTTTGAAAACACAGAGAAGTCACTGTGTACTTTTGAGAGGCTGTTGTTACTTTAGTGATTCTCAGGTGGGGTATGAGAAGAATTGTTATACTTTTATGGGGGTGCTAAGGTTATTAAAGTTTCTTCTTGTACCTCATCAGATGCTTGGGAAAAGTGGCTGGTTGTTTGCAGACTGGTGCTTGTGGGGGCACCTGCCCAAGCCTGGCAGAACCCAAATCCTCAAGAGCCTGTGAAAAGCCCCACAGGGCAGTTCTGTGCACATGAGGGATGAAGGATCCTTTCTGCCTTCCGGTGCTTTTTAGGTATTAGGGCATTGGGTAGGTGGTTTGAATAGGTGCTACTGATCTTTTGACCTGGCCCTGCAGTGAAGTCAGGGAGGAGTAGGAAACCCATGTGAAGTGGAGAGGCTTGGCTGGACTTTGTCATCGTCAGGAGGACAGGCATGGCTGGTGGGTCTTTGGGCCCACAAAAGGTACCTGGGCTGTAGCACTTGGAGGGACCATATTTAGGGATCAGGGAATGGAATCTTTATGTCTTTTGTTCAAATTCGTGGTTTCTAACTTTTAAACCACTTTTAAGGAGGCATTACGTATCAAAATAAGAGATATTTCCTACATGTGAAATTGTTACTAATGTTGTAAATTATGCATTTTCTTTTTAGTCTTAGGTAAAGTGTTTCTTTGTTCATGTATTATGTTTTTATCATTCACACTTTTCAAGGTTTCTTGGATTATGAAATCTTAGTTGATGTAATATAAATAGAAAATTAGATACAGTGTGTGCCTGGTTCATGTTACTTCATAAGCAATTGGGTTACTACTCAGCTTAGTGAATATAGATTTAGTTGTTTTGTTCAAATGGTCCAATATAACTTTGGTTATCTGAATATTGCTTTTTAATCAGTTGACTTTCTGCTGTGTAGACAGTTTTGAAAGATTGATTAATTCAAAAATTCGGGTAAACATTTCCATTGTAGTGTCTATCTGTAGAACGTTGAGTTGGTTAGAATTGTGTTCATAAGAGATCACCAGGTGTAATATAGTTACATATATTGTTTTATGGTCTTATAGACTACTGAATGTTTAGTACCCTTTTGCTAATCTATTTATCTAAATCTGTAAATAAATTAGTAAGTCTCCTTGGCAACAAAGCTTGAAACTAGATCACACTTTTTGTTTCACTCCAAAGGAAAGAAACTGGATTGGCTTTTTTTTGTTAACAAATGGTCACCTTAAGAGTCTCACAGCTGGGAATTGGTACTTGGTCAGATCACTAATCCAAACTAATGCTTCTACAATGAAATCATCCCATGATGATTTCTTGGACATTTTGGATCTTTATTACAAATTATATTTACATTGAAATGGATGAACACAGGAGGGAAATGCATTTCTAAATGCTTGTGGCATTTTCTGACAAGAGGAGTTTTAACTGTTTATCTTATCTTAATTTGTTGGCTGATCTCAATGTTGCTTTAGAGTATATTTAAGTAAGTATATTAAAATATAGAACATAATGTATATTTGATCACAGAATTAATGATCTTGGCAACACAATTTTGACATTATTAGCATCTGTTGATTTTGCCAACTAATTCATTCAATTGACCAGAGCCACCATCTTGATGATAAGAAAACAGAACAAAACAAAACCCTGCATTTTGCCTTTCTATTCATTTGTGTCCTTAGAGATTTAAAAAAACAAAAACAAAGTACTTTTAAATCAGGTTTGTTTTATGAGTGGAAGAAGGAGAGGAAGTAGACCTTTGAGTGTGTTCTTTTTTTTTTAACAACTTTATTGGAGTATAATTGCTTTACAATGCTGTGTTACAAAGTGAATCAGCTATATGCATACATATATCCCCATATCCCCTCCCTCTTGCCTCTCCCTCCCACCCTCCCTATCCCACCCCTCCAGGTGGTCACAAAGCACGGAGCTGATCTCCCTGTGCTATGCAGCTGCTTCCCACTAGCTATCTCTTTTACATTTGGTAGTGTGTGTGTTCTTTAGTCTCCTTATCTGGATTGCTGCTCTTTTTTTTTTTTTTTTTTTTTTTTTTTTTTTTTTTTTGCGGTATGCGGGCCTCTCACTGTTGTGGCCTCTCCCATTGCGGAGCACAGGCTCCGGACGCGCAGGCCTAGTGGCCATGGCTCACGGGCTTAGCTGCTCCGCGGCATGTGGGATCTTCCCGGACCAGGGCACGAACCCGTGTCTCCTGCATCGGCAGGCGGACTCTCAACCGCTGCGCCACCAGGGAAGCCCTGGATTGCTGCTCTTGAATGCTGTCTTTGATTATCAAATGACATATATTTGAGTATACCTATATTGAGCCATTCACCTTTTTGTGAATACTTTACTTGCTTTTCTCTTTCTACAGGCTCTTGGGTTAGAATAGTTATTAGGTACCAGATTCTATCTGTCTTTGAGTAATTAATGTGGCTTTTCCTTTGAGACT
Source organism: Kogia breviceps (assembly GCF_026419965.1). NCBI lineage: Eukaryota > Metazoa > Chordata > Mammalia > Artiodactyla > Physeteridae > Kogia > Kogia breviceps. Next base: position 22,671,148 of record NC_081318.1, read on the forward strand.
TAGCTAAGAGTTTTGTAACATGTTAACAGTTATATATCAGGAAGACTATATTGGTGCCTCATAAAAACTAATTTCTTTTCATATATTACAGTCTGTATGTCTTTTTTCTATTAGTGTGCCTAGCTTATACTTTGACTAATTTCTGTAAATCATACAAGAGAGTTAAAATTACTGGCAGGAAAGTACACAAATAAACCTTTGGAGAGAAGGTGTTTCCTTAATTAAAAGTAGTAGTGGGCTTCCCTGGTGGCGCAGTGGTTGAGAGTCTGCCTGCCGATGCAGGGGACACGGGTTCGTGCCCCGGTCGGGAAGATCCCGCATGCAGCGGAGCGTCTGGGCCCGTGAGCTATGGCCGCTGAGCCTCCGCGTCCTTTGTAACAGGAGAGGCCACGGCAGTGAGAGACCCGCATACCGCAAAAAAAACAAAACAAAACAAAAAGTAGTAGTGAGTTCCCGTTCTTTTTTCTAGAAGTTTGAAAATCAGACTATACTTGGCCTATTTCACTTTGTGCAATTTGGCAATTATATATCAAACTTGAACTTACTTATGCTAAAAATGTATAGTAGCTTACAATTTGGTATCCATTTTCTGAATGTAAAAATAGGCTATGCCTTAGATTTGTCTTAACTCTCTGTTCAGTGAAGTGAGACATGATGGAACTTGGCACCTGAATCTTGCATTCTTACACTTTAAAGGCCCTTGTCTCTCATTGCCTCCGAAGAATTTGTTTTTTTCTAAGCTGAATTTATTATACAGTCTAGCCAGTGTTTCTGAGATTTAGGAGCTGCTCACTGACTGTATTTAAGTCTTCAAGGTAGGAAGTCTAGAGGTCTGGCTCACTCAGCATTCTCCTGTGCTGTTCAGGCAAGGTAGATAGGAGTAGTCCCCTGCCCCATGGGAACTTATTCCTGGGATTAAGTTTTAGCCTCTTTGCATCTTTTTCTTTTCTTTTGGCTGAGCTGCGTGGCATGCAGGACCTTAGTTGCCCAAACAGGGATCAAGCCTGTGCCCTCTGCAGTGGAAGCGTGGAGTCCCAACCACTGGACCACCAGGGAGTTCCCCCCTTTGCATTTTGTAATTCAAAGAATGACTAACGAAATACCACATCTACTTGTGCTTATTCTCCATTTTGCTGGGTGATCTGCTATATATGCTCAAGCCTTTGAACTGGATTATCTTAATTGACAGAGATACATGTCTTATCTTTCTATTTGCTTAGTGAAAAATAGAGTTAGAAATCCTATTTTTTATAGAATCAAAAGTTGGTGTATGATTTATGCTTTTAAATCGGGGCTTATTACTCATTTGAAAGAATTGGGTAAAGTGTAATGATTTTAGCCTGTCAGTTCTGGCTGGTTTATTTCTTAAATGTCATTCCTATAGTGTTTTGTCAGCTCTGATGAAGTTCTGAGGGCATTTTATTATTTGAAGTTAAATTTTAGTAGGTATTACACTTCCATAGATTTTTAGCATGTTTTTCTACTTGGAGAAAACCTGGAATGCAGATAATAGTATTATAAAGCAATGGTTGCTTTCTGAATATAAGGGCTCCTTGAGTTGAAATTAATAATTGCATTCTTTTTAGGCAATATCGTTTGTGGCCTTAAGTAACAGTTTGAGAAATACTAATGCTTAGCTGTACTGCTTCAGATTAGGAGAGTAAACTCTGGTAACTTTGTTTTTATTATTGATAGAAAAAAAATAGAAGCCAAAGTTGAAATAAGGAGTCTGCTTTTCATCTGTGACTTATAAAATCAGTTTTACTTCTTAGTAATCACATTTGTTTTGTGAAAAATAGAATACAGGCAGTATAGCCTAATGCCTCAGTTAATTCTATTTACGAATGTGTCATAAAAAATAAAAATGACTTTAATAGGTTTTTTAAAAAAATTTTTATTTGTTTTTGGCTGTGTTGGGTCTTCGTTTCTGTGTGAGGGCCTTCTCTAGTTGTGGCAAGCGGGGGCCACCCTTCATCGCGATGCGCCGGCCTCTCGCCATCGGGGCCCCTTGTTGCGGAGCACAGGCTCCAGACGCGCAGGCTCAGTAGTTGTTGCTCACGGGCCTAGTTGCTCCGTGGTATGTGGAATCTTCCCAGACCAGGGCTCGAACCCGTGTCCCCTGACTAGCAGGCAGATTCTCAACCACTGTGCCACCAGGGATGCCCTTTAATAGGTGTTTGGGTTTTTTTAAAAATAAATTTATTTATTTATTTTTGGCTGTGTTGGGTCTTTGGTGCTATACGAGGGCTTTCTCCAGTTGCAGCGAGCGGGGGCCACTCTTCATCGCGGTGCGCAGGCCTCTCACTATCGTGGCCTCTCTTGTTGAGGAGCACAGGCTCCAGACGCGCAAGCTCAGTAGTTGTGGTTCACGGGCTTAGTTGCTCCGCGGCATGCGGGATCTTCCCAGACCAGGGCTCGAGCCTGTGTCCCCTGCATTGGCAGGCAGATTCCCAACCACTGCACCACCAGGGAAGCCCTCCTTTAATAGGTTTTAATAAAAATGTTATGTTATCTCTTTACAGCAGTAGATTAGATGGCATTGCATTTGGTATTCTTGAGATGTCTGAATTGTATATGCCCTATCAATAATTTTTAAATAAAGTAAGCCTTGTAAGAGTGCCTGATTTATGAAAGCTTTTATCAGGTTAGAATGGCAGCATGCTGTTCTTTCAAAATTTTATGTATTTAATTACCTAAATTATATTTTGGTTTTTTAAAAGGTAAACTTAGGGAATGTGAGTATAATTGAGTAAAAGAATATGCCCAGAACCAGGGTAGGATCCCATCAGAGTTTGAAACAGTTTGGTACTTAAGCATATAAATATTTTTTACCTTTGTCCTTTTTTTTTCCCCTGGATCATATTTTAAATTTTGACATAGAGAGATTTCTGTTATAATGCCACAAATGCATTACTAAAATATCTTGCATTCTGCAAAGTCATGAAGTGGAAATAATAGTGCTTATAGATACCTTATATCTTTTAATACTCTCCAGATATTTAAAATATATCTTTTGAAGAAAATTTAGTCGCCTACATTTTAATTTGATATTTAAACTGAGTGTCTCTAGTGGATCAGTTTTGCTTTGTGTTATGGTAATTTTAATTATTAGTCTCAAGACAGCCAAGCATGTACTTTAGATGCTTAGTTTCTTAAAAGTTGGGATGATTTTTATAACAGAAGGCTTGGGATGTAAGCTGCCCTGCCTTTTTTCTACTGTTTTTGCCTTAATGTTTTGATAGCTTTTTACTTTTTTTAGGTAAACTTTTAATTTTAGATTTACAGAGACGTTGCAAAGACGATAGAGTTCTGTACCCCACCCAGTTCTGGTCACCCCTGTTATTTATATTACTGAGACGTGTTTCAAAACTAAGAAACCAACATTGGTATGTTACTATAAACTAAACTCCAGGCTTTGTTCAGGTTTCACCAGTTTTTCCATGAATGTATTTTTTTTCTGTTCCAGGCTTCCATGTAGGATAACACATTAGTTAGTGGTCGTCTCCTTAGCTTTCTATAGTCTGTGACAGTGTCTCACTCTTTCCTTGTTTTGCATGACATTGACAGTTTTGGAGTACTGGTCCGGTATTTTTTGGAGTGTTCAATTTCATTTTATCTGATTTTTTTTCCCCTCATGATTAGACCTCATAATAGTGAAGTATTAAAATTTAGCCAAGGGACTTCCCTGGTAGTGCAGTGGTTACGAATCTGCCTGCAGGAGACACAGGTTCGAGTCCCGGTCCGGGAAGATCCCACATGCTGTGGAGCAACTAAGCCCGTGTGCCACAGCTACTGAGCCTGTGGTCTAGAGCCTGTGAGCCACAACTACTGAGCCCGTGTGCCACAACTACTGAAGCCCACACGCCTAGAGCCTGTGCTCCTCAACAAGAGAAGCCACCACAGCAAGAAGCCCGCACAACCGCAATGAACAGTAGCCCCCGTTTGCCGCAACTAGAGAAAAGCCCACGCGCAGCAACGAAGACCCAACGCAGCCAAAAAAAAATTTAGCCAAACTCATTGTGGGTTTTGGAAAGAATACTGCAGAGATGAAGAGCTCTTCTTATCACAAGTCGGGTGTGGGGGGGGAGGGGCTACCTGTGTCCTCAGGACAGTACTGGTGATGTTAACTTTGATCCACTTGGTTTAGGTGGCACTTGCCAAGTTTCTCCACTGTAAAGTTACTATTTTTCCCTTCTGTATTCTATTCTTTGGAAGCTAGTCACTAAGTGTACCTGACACTCAAGGGGGCCAGAGGAGTTAGCCTCCACCTCCTGGAGGGAGTAATTGTTTTTGACTTTTGATCATAACGTAATAGAGCATTAATCTTAGTTATTAGTGGATTTTGTACAGAACTTAACACTTGATTTTGAATGAAATGTAAATTGGTACTGCCTTTTTTGAAATAAAATGGGATGTAAAAATACGAGGTTGTGGTCTAGGAGCACACAGATTTGATGGGTTTGTTTATTAGCAATTTGCATGCAAATTTAACTTTCAGCATTTGGCTGTTTTTAGATCTATAATAACATGTGAAAATGAAGATAAACTTAGGATGAGTTGCAAAAATATTAGTTAAAAGCTTGTAACTCAAGGAATTCTATCATCTTGAAGAGTTTTAGATCAGAAAGAGAATTTGGGAATGGGGTAGTGATAAAATGCCATTACATTCTGTATATCTTCTTGTTATTAATTAGTTATATAGTTAACTTATAAGAGAAGAATATGTTATTAGCTGTGAATTCTAGCAAAGGGTCATTATTTTGGCCCATAGACACATTTTATTCTATCTTAAAGGAGCATATTTTTCACCATTTTGATATCTGTTTTTTTGTTTTTTGGTTTTTGGTTTTTTTGCAGTTCTATTTGTAGTTTCAGTGAAAACCTTGACATAATTGTAGTTGGCGGTTTTAACCAGAAATTCAATTATTATGGGAAGATTAACTGTGTAGAACTTCACTTTTTCTTCAGAATTTTCTAAGCAATTGAAGCTTACTCCTTTAAGTGAGAAAACTTGTTTACTTTGACAGTTTTTGGTGTATTTTTATTTTGGCTGATTTTTTTCTCCTTTCTCCCTTGGATAACACTAACTGATTTTCATATGATGAAAGTCTTAAAGTATATACAAAACATTGTTTTCTTGAGTAGAGTATATTTATAGTTGAGGTTATTGGGTAAGTGACCTCTGAAAAAGTAATAGTGAGAGATTAAAATTTGGCCAAACCCATTTGGTTTCTAGGCTAAAAAGTTAAGCCAAAGTATTTATGTCACAGGGGAGTCCTTGAAAATAGTGAGGAAATTGTGGTAGCAAGGTAGCAAGAATTACTATCTTGCTAGTAGTAATATATTCTTTAAGACTGTAGAGAATAGTTCAGAATTTATGAATAGTTCAGTATTTATCAACTCATGGGGACACCTGGGTTTTTGTGTGGTATGTGAGTCAAGTGTTTGTAACCAGCTGTTTACTGGTTTAGTGACCCTGGTGGTGCATTTTTAGACCTTTGACCTTAAATAATGCGCGAGCACCTGGATGTCATGTCAGTGCTAAGAGTCAATAGTGTGGCACTTAGTGCCATTTTACTGGCGTTATGACTCTGGGCAGATGTTCAGCTGGTTCTTTAGTACCCCTGTTTCCTTTGCTCACTTTTTTTTTTTTTTAAAGAGATCTATTATGCTTGTTTACTTATTTATTTATTTTTGGCTGTGTTGGGTCTTCGTTTCTGTGCGAGGGCTTTCTCTAGATGTGGCAAGCGGCGGCCACTCTTCATCGTGGTGCGCAGGCCTCTCACTGTCACGGCCTCTTTTGTTCCGTAGTGCAGGCTCAGTAGTTGTGGCTCACGGGCCCAGTTGCTCCGCGGCATGTGGGATCCTCCCAGACCAGGTCTCAAACCCCTATCCCCTGCATTGGCAGGCAGATTCTCAACCACTGCGCCACCAGGGAAGCCCCTTTGCTCACTTTCTTAAGTTTGAATGCCCTGGATGGCTTTTTTAAAATTAAGACTGTTTTTTTAGAGCAGTTTTAGGTTCACAGCAAAATTGAAGGAAAGGTACAAAGATTTCCTATATCCCCTTGCCCCGCCCATGAACAGCCTCCCCCATTATCAATATCCCCCACCAGAGTAGGGTGTTCGTTACAGATGATGAACCTACGCTGACACATCACTATCACCCAGAGTCCACAGTTTACATTAGGGTGCACTCTTAGTGTTGTACATCTGTGGGTTTGGATGTATGTATAATGACATGTATCCATCATTATGGTATCATACAGAGTATTTTCACTGCCCTAAGAATTCTCTGTGCTCTACCTATACATTCCTCCTCACCCCACCCCCGGCAAGTACTGATCTTTTTACTGTCTCCGTAGTTTTACCTTTTCCAGAATCATACAGTTTGTGGCATTTTCAGATTGGCTTGTTTCACTTAGTAATGTGCATTTAAATTTCCTTCCTGTCTTTTTTTTTTGGCTCATTTCTTTTTAGAGGTGAATAATACTCCATTGTCTGGATGTACCACAGTTTGTTTATCCATTCACCTTGGTGAGCCATTTTTAAAAATAAATTTATTTTATTTATTTATTTTTGGCTGCATTAGGTCTTTGTTGCGCGGGCTTCCTCTAGTTGCGGCGAGTGGAGGCTACTCTTCGTTGCGGTGCACAGGCTTCTCATTGCAGTGGCTTCTCTTGTGGAGCACGGGTTCTAGGTGCGTGGGCTTCAGCAGTTGTGGCTCACGGGCTCAGTAGTTGTGGCTCGTGGGCTCAGTAGTTGTGGCTCGCGGGCTGTAGACCGCAGGCTCACTAGTTGTGGCATACGGGCTTAGTTGCTCCGCAGCATGTGGGATCTTTGCGGACCAGGGCTCGAACCCGTGTCCGCTGCATTGGCAGGCGGATTCCTAACCACTGTGCCACCAGGGAAGCCCTAAATGAATTTTTATAAATAATACACCACAGGTTTCCACCAAGTCCTTGGATCAGTTTAAGACTGAACTTTGTTTCTGTATAGAAACAATATGGAAACCTCACAGGAGAGAGGCAGATCTTGCTTATCTGATAAGGACTTCAGTTCTTTTATGTGCAGATGCCATTTGCCATTTCATGTACACTGTTCATTTTTCCACATGTGATGTGTATTTGTGTTCTGAAATTGTCCTAAATGGTAATACTTTAGTTTATTAAATGCCATTTTCAAAGGAGTTCTTTTTAAAGATTCCTTGATTGCTGGTTTTATTTAAGATCAAAGGAAATTATTAAGATTGGGGATTGGGGAAAGAAACAGCTGAAACTTTTGTTACTTCACTTGTAAAATAAAATACCTTAAACTCATCAAATCATTTAGCTTACTAGTACTCTACTTTGTACTTTGTAAAGTGTCTCAAGTTCCCCCTTACAAATTAGTGGTTCTAAAGGTGACTTTTACTAGCGTAATATTTGATACTATGAACTTCTTGGTTTGTACAGGATTTTATTGAGGACCTTACTTTATTTTGTGTTTATTTTTACCTTTTACCCATACTCTGTGAGGAAAGGAGATTTAAGAAATGCTTTAACAGCTCATACCTGCTATAAAAATTATATGCGGCCTATTTTTAGTTACTCAGAATAATGGAGGAAATACTTTGTAATAGCCAGATATTTAAAAATAATTTTTTTTAATCGAAGTATAGTTGATTTACAATGTTGTGTTAGTTTCTGGTATACAGCAGAGTGATTCAGTTACATATATATACACACGCACATATATATATGTGCGTGTATATATATAATGTATATTCTTTTTCAGATTCTTTTCCATTATGGTTTGTTACAGGATATTGAATACAGTTCCCTGTGCTATACAGTTGCTATACAGGACCTTGTTGTTTATCCATTCTATATATAATAGCTAATCCCCAACTCCTAATTTATCCCTTCCCCAGCCCCTTTCCCCTTTGGTAACCTTGTTTTCTATGTCTGTGAGTCTGTTTCTGTTTCATAAAAAAATTCATTTGTGTCGCATTTTAGTTACCACATGTAAGTGATATCATGTATTTGTCTTTCTGACTTACTTCACTTAGTATAATCTCTAGGTCCGTCCATGTTGTTGCAGATGGCATTATTTCATTCTTTTTAATGGCTGAGTAGTATTCTATTGTATATATGTGCCACATCCTCTTTATCCATTCATCTGTCATTGGACATTTAGGTTGCTTCCATGTCTTATAACAGTGAGATATTTATATATTGTTTTTTTGTTTGTTTGTTTTCTGTACGTGGGCCTCTCACTGTTGTGGCCTCGCCTGTTGTGGAGCACAGGCTTCGGACGCGCAGGCTCAGTGGCCATGGCTCATGGGTCCAGCCGCTCCGCGGCATGTAGGATCTTCCCAGACCGGGGCACGAACCTGTATCCCCTGCATCGGCAGGCGGACTCTCAACCACTGTGCCACCAGGGAAGCCCACAGTGAGATATTTAAAATCTCATTTTACAGATGCAAAACTTGAGGTTTAGTGATATATTTAAACTGTATAGACGTGTGAGTATACTTTTTTTCTTTCTGTGTGCGTGCACAGGCTCTTAGGGAAGAACAAATTTTTGCTTCTTAGGTTTTTGGTAAGTTCTTCAATCATTTGAACCCTCTAACACAGAGGTTTCAAAGTTGCCTGCAGACCACTGCGAATCCCCAGGATACTTTCAGGGAGACAGTAAGGTCAAAACTTGTTTCATAGTTACATTAATTAATTTTTTTGCCTTTTTTTGTTTATTCTGTAGAGACATTTGTACTGATGGTGCAAAGGCCAAAACCAACAATGGATAAAATTATCAAAGCCTTGGGAGTTCTCTGGCGGTCCAGTGGTTAAGACTCTGCACTTCCACTGCAGAGGGCAAGGAACTAAGATCCTGCATGCCTCGTGGCCAGAAAAAATACAAACCACACACACACAAAGCTATCAAAGCCTTAGCACACCAAAACCATATTAATGGTCATTCTTCATCACAACACATATACAGTTTTTTAAAAAGGCAGTTTCACTTGAACATGCTCCTGCTAAGAAGTAATGACAATAACTTTTGACCCTCAAGTACATGTCTCTTTATTCTTCTGTGTGTTGAAATGGGGAGCACCTTTCCTGCATATTGAAAGTATGGTGGTGGTTTCCAGAAAAAGCACTTAGGGCGACCAGCTGTTTGTTTGTTTTTAATTGAACGCCATTTGAACTTGAAAGTATGACTGACTGACAAACTATGGTTATTCAGACTTGGATGTTTGTCAGACATTTTCTCAGAAGGGAACAAAGTGAGCCCATCACTTTAAGGAAAACTGATAGTGTGTGTTGCCAATGATAATATACAGACTTTAAAGTGAAAATCAGAATTTGGGAAAACTTGTATCTGCCACCACATGTTTGACAGTTGTCTAATACTTAGACATTTCTGATGAGATCAGTGGTGATATTAACATGATTTTTTGATATTGTGTGATGAAATGTGCCAGTGTTTGGAAGATCTGTATAAGTCAGTGAACCAGTATTTTCTGAACAGCTAATGCGTGATAGAAAGATCATGCTTGGATAAAAGATCTGTTTAAAATGCAAGGTGGACCAGTGGATTTTAATGTAACAATATGAAAATTTCATTGGTACTATTTCAGATGCCACATTGCAGTTAGCTTTTAGGAATCTACCACTTGTCAACTTTTGGTGTAATATCAGTGTAGAATGTCCAGAATTTTCTGAAAAGTCTGTTAAACTACTCTCTTTCCTAACTACATTAAAAACATATTGTAGGGCTTCCCTTGTGGCGCAGTGGTTGAGAATCCGCCTGCCGATGCAGGGGACACGGGTTCGTGCCCCGGTCTGGGAAGATCTCACATGCTGTGGAGCGGCTGGGCCCATGAGCCATGGCCACTGAGCCTGCACATCCAGAGCCTGTGCTCCGCAGAGGAAGAGGCCACAGCAGTGAGAGGCCCACATACCAGAAAAAAAAAAACAAAAAAACAAAAAAACATATTGTATCAGATTGAATGCAGAAGCAAATTTGAGAATCCAGCTCACTTTTATTAAGCCAGACATCAAAGAGATTTGCAGAATTGTTTTTTCTTTTGGAAATTAGTTATTTATTTTTTCATAAAGATGGTACGTTAACATGCGTAAGATTTATTAGTACTTTAAAAAAATCATTCTCTTTTTTTAAATTAATTTTTTGGCTGCATTGGGTCTTCGTTGCTGTGCGCAGGCTTTCTCTAGTTGCATTGAGTGGGGGCTACTCTTTGTAGCGGTATGCTGGCTTCTCATTGCAGTGGCTTCTTCTGTTGTGGAGCACAGGCTCTAGGCATGTGGGCTTCAGTAGTTGTGGCACGTGCGCTCAGTAGTTGTGGCTCGTGGGCTCTAGAGTGCAGGCTCAGTAGTTGTGGCACATGGGCTTAGCTGCTCTGCGGCATGTGGGATCTTCCCAGACCAGAGTTCGAACCCGTGTCCCCTGCATTGGCAGGTGGATTCTTAACCACTGCACCACCAGGGAAGTCCTAGTACTTTTTAAAAATATTTATTTATTTATTTACTTATTTGGCTCCGCCGAGTCTTAGTTGTGGCAGGAGGGATCTTCATTGCAGCACACAGCATCTTTTAGTCACAGCATGTGGGATCTAGTTCCCTGACAAGGGATCAAACCCGTGCCCCCTGCATTGGGAGCGCAGATTCTTAACCGCTGGACCACCAGGGAAGTCCCTTATTAGTACTTTTAAATGAGTTAATGTTTTAAATTTTTTAAGTGGTAAATATCAATAGATATTTCCATATAAAGAAGCTCTTTGGGGTTACAATTTTATAAGTGAAAAGGGTGCTAAGACCAAAAAGTTTGAGAACTGCTACTCTAACAAATGTGTCAGTAGAGAGGTTGTCATGTTGTCATGAAGTCTAGGATGCATTTTATTTGTATATAGCATAGTGTTGGCAAAATAGTAAGTTCTCTAATAACATATTTGAATCAGATTGAATTGTACAGTAAACCATGTAAATACGTACTTAGCCAAGAAGGAAAATAGATGTGTGAAGATGGCAAGTGATTTTATGTTAGCAAAGAATGTCAGGTTTACATCGTATTTCACAGATTCTAAGACATTTTTTCCCTTAACATCTTCGAAACTGAGATGTCTTAGAATTGGTCGTCAGTCGGTTTGATTGTCAGCTTTTTTCTTTCTTGGTGTGTCGTAGATGTGATGAAATAAGGTAGTGCTTCTTATGTGGAGATGAGGAGGAAACACATTGGATAGCCGTTTACTTCTTGGGCTACAGTATATGCTGCATTAAATGTTTTTGTCAGGCACTGAGTTGACTATGGGCAGTTGACAGTGGGTCCATTGTCAAAATATTCCATTCATAAAGCAGTTATCTTTATTCCAACCTGGAAGACTAGACTCTAATGCTGGAATTCAGGCTTTTAAGATAAAACGTAAAACATGATACAAATTTTGGGTTTTTTATATGTAAAGCTTTTTGGTTTTCTATTTAATCATATTGTTGATGGACCATAATGGTGAGTATTGAGTTATTCCCATTTCTGTTGTAGAGCAGGCTTTGGAAGGTTTTACTGTGTAGCTCTTAGAAAATGAATGAAGAAGAGTAGCAGAATTAAATTTTTAAAAATTCTTTTGATTAAAAAATTTTAAAATCTATTAATACTTTACTGAAGCTTGAGGAATTCACAAGTTCACTTTTTGCGTCTGTTATTCTGAATCTGAACACTGTTAATATTTATTCTGCATGGTTTTATCAGGACCTGGGAGGCACAGATGCTCATTTCTTCATCTTTAGAGCTTTTTCTGTTCTCTTGAATAGGTCTAGTAAAAGATAAGTTACTGGGTTCTATTATTAACCTTGTGCCTCTGTTTAATTCTATAAAAAGAAAAATAGGACCATAATTTGTACAGATTTGTACATAATTTGTACAGATTAAAAGATACTGTACAAATAAATACTAAAGGCATCCTTAAAAATAAGTTTAAGGCTTCCTTGGTGGTGCAGTGGTTAAGAATCCACCTGCCAGTGCAGGGGACATGGGTTCGAGGCCTGGTCCGGGAAAATACCACGTGCCGCGGAGCAACTAAGCCCATGCACCACAACTACTGAGCCTGTGCTCTAGATCCCGCAAGCCACAACTACTGAGCCCACATGCCACAGCTACTGAAACCTGCGTGCCTAGAGCCCATGCTCTGCAATAAGAGAAGCCACCGCAATGAGAAGCCCATGCACCACAATGAAAAGCAAACACTCACTGCAACTAGAGAAGGCCTGCACGTAGCAACGAAGACCCAATGCAGCCAAAAATAAATAAATTAAGAAAAAGTTTAAAAAGAGGGTAGGAGCTTGGAAAAGTAAGGAGTTGAGTCTATTCGAGAAAGCTTCTGGAGGAAGCTGTATTTCATAGAGACAGGAGGTAAGTAAGCAAAAAGGCACCTGTGGGGATGGCAGGTGGTTGGTGGCTTAGACTGATGAAAGCATCAGAGGTTGTAAATTATTTGTCACTGTAAGTATGTATGTACTAGAGTGCAGTGTGTGTGACCATGATTATGTGGGTTGCTGTAAGGTGAATAGGCTGAGTTTTGTTGCTTTTTATCATCTAATGGACACTCTGGAACCAGTAGGGCCACACCTGTTATTTGCTGGAGGTATGATCTCTCATCTTTAGTCAGCCAAAGAAGGACACTTGGTAAAGAATTTACTCACATAGATTGTTGAAATCTGGTCATGGATTGGGAGGATTTTAATGGTGTTAGTAGAAGGGAATACATGGATTTATGGCACATTATATAAGAATGTATAAGATAGTATTTTGAAATGCATATACTTTTTCAGATATGTACAACTTTTGAAAAATAAAATATAGTGGAATGACCATAGGCTTTAGTGGCATATTTGGATTTGTATCTGCATTTGGTTTCCTTATCCAAAAAAATGAAGAAAATATCATTATAGGAATGTTTGAAGGATTATTTGAAATAATGTATATGAATGCATTTACTATGTATTTGCTTAGTGAATAACTAAGGAATTGTAGTTGACTGCTAGTAAAAGATCTGAAGTAATGTATAACATGGAGTTAGCAGGTAGGCAGATAAGGGCAAGGCTGATGTTGTCAGGGATCCAGATTCCTTTTGCTTTTTTTACCCAGCCATCTTTAATGTGGCTCACTTCTTAAAGTGATCTCTCCTTCCATCACATTAATGTTCATGCAGGAGGAGGAAGAAAAGTAAGGCAAAGGGATAAGAACTAGCCAAGACAGTCTTCCCCCCGCTGACTTTCTTTTTTCTAAATACAGTTTATTTATTTATTTGGCTGCACCACATAGCATGTGTGTTAGTTCCCCAACCAGGGATCAAACCAATACCCCCTGCTGTGGAAACACAGAATCTTAACTACTGGACTGCCAGCTTTTCTGAGCGTCTCTGCCTACAAATTGCACTTATATCCCGGGCAAGAAATGTCAGCTGACCAACCTTAGCTGCAAGAGAGGCTGGGAAACACTGCTTTTTTTTTTCTTTTTTTTTTTTTTTTAACAAATTTATGTATTTAATTTTTGGCTGCATTGGGTCCTTGTTGCTGTGCCTGGGCTTTCTCTAGTTGCGGTGAGCAGGGGCTACTGTTCATTGCATTGCGTGGGCTACTGTTCATTGCAGTGCGTGGGCTTCTCATTGCGGTGCCTTCTCTTGTGGGGCACAGGCTGTAGGTATGTGGGACTCAGTAGTTGTGGCACATGGGCTCAGTAGTTGTGGCATGCATGCTCTAGAGTGCAGGCTTCAGTAGTTGTGGCCCACAGGCTTAGTTGCTCCGTGGCATGTGGGTTCTTCCCGGAACAGGGATTGAACCCGTGTCCCCTGCACTGGCAGGCGGATTCTTTTGTTGTTGTTGTTGTTGTTGTTGTTTGTTTGTTTTGTGGTATGGGGGCCTCTCACTGTTGTGGGCGCTCCCGTTGCGGAGCACAGGCTCCGGACGCGCAGGCTCAGTGGCCATGGCTCACGGGCCCAGCCGCTCCGTGGCACGTGGGATCTTCCCGGACCGGGGCACGAACCTGTGTCCCCTGCATCGGCAGGCGGACTCTCAACCACTGCGCCACCAGGGAAGCCCGCAGGCAGATTCTTAACCACTGCGCCACCAGGGAAGCCCAACATTGCTATTTGACAACCCTTAATAAAATCAGAAAATTTTTTTTTTATTTAGTAAGAAAGAAGGGGAGAGTAGGAATTGGGTTGGGGAACCAGCAGTGTCTGCCACAGTAAATGCTAAGTTTTTTTTTTTTTTTTTAGAACATTATCATTTAGGCTTGGTTTCCCATGCCTTGAATTTTGGTTCACAAAAATTGATCTCTTAACTTTTATTCCATGTCTTCTAGGTTCTCCTTTGCTGGGGGACTGGACTTGTATGATAAATTATTTACTTGGGCATTAACAGAGAATAAAAACCATTAACTTGGTATTTTTCATTTATAATTTAGCTGGTATCTTCAAACTTTAACTCAGAGGACCTAATTTGGGAGTTTGATCATTATTGAAGGTTGGTAGAGGAGAGGCAGCATGTTAGTATGAAAGAATTCTGCCTGAAAGGTTCTTGCCCTTGGCTCTGCTGCTCTGTGTTGTGAGACCTTGTGCCTTTCACTTCCTTCTGGGGTATTTGTTTCTTCACCTATCAAATAAGGGGTTAGCTTAGACATTCTAAGTCTTTGCAACTTGAATATTTTGATTTTATCTGAAGGCATTTTGCATATAACTCTTATTGTGTGTGTGGGTATGTATATTAAATACAGTAAAAGACCTTCACAGCCATGTGTATTCCTGGCATTGCCTTCTAGGGAATAGAGTATTGAAAATAGCTTTAGAGCATAAATTAAAAAAATTTTTTTAAAAATTTTTGGCTGCATTGGGTCTTCGTTGCTGAGCGTGGGCTTTATCTAGTTGTGGTGAGCAGGGGCTACTCTTCGTTGCGGTGCGCAGGCTTCTCATTGCGGTGGCTTCTCTTGTGGAACTCAGGCTCTAGGCACACGGGCTTCAGTAGTTGCAGCAGGTAGGCTTCAGTAGTTGTGGCTCGCGGGCTCTAGAGCGCAGGCTCAGTAGTTGTGGCACATGGGCTTAGTTGCTCCATGGCATGTGGTATCTTCCCAGACTAGGGCTCAAACCTGTGTCCCCTGCATTGGCAGGCAGATTCTTATCTACTGCACCACCAGGGAAGTCCCTATAGCATAAATTTAAAATCTTATTTTGAATCTTACTATTTTTGCAGAAAGATGTGGGAAGTAAAAATAAGTAAGTTTTTACAGTTTATCACTTTGTTGGTATGAATTTTTATTAGGGCTTTTAGAAGTATGAGGTAGAAAACCTTGACATCTTCATTTCTGACTTTGAAATATGGTAGTAAAATGTTGCTTCATGATTAGAAACCTATATTAATATTAAGTTTGAGTAGCAAAAGCCTATCAAATGCTCCTTCACTTCTAGAAACAGATCCCTGGAATTAGTTGAAGTATTATGAAAGTGAAATTATTCAAATTCTATTCAGTGTTAATTCATCACCTGTTTACCTAAGAATTCACATGCTTTGTTTAACATGTTTAGGTCAAACTTTGACCAACTCTGTGAATGAAACAACTGTTACCATTACTATAGATGATGAAATTGAGGCAAGATGTTAATGATCCTTGACTGGTAGTGGGGAGCAGCCAAATTAAGAATGCCTCTGGGCTTCCCTGGTGGCGCAGTGGTTGAGAGTCCACCTGCCAATGCAGAGGACGCGGGTTCGTGCCCCGGTCGGGGAAGATCCCACATGCCGCGGAGTGGCTAGGCCCCTGAGCCATGGCCGCTGAGCCTGCGCGTCTGGAGCCTGTGCTCTGCAGCGGGAGAGGCCACAGCAGTGAGAGGCCCGCATACCGCAAAAAAAAAAAAAAAAAAAAAAAAAAAAGCCTCTGATTTTGTCCTGTGGGGTGAATATATCTGTTCACTGTATATTTCAGGAGAGGGAAGCTGTGGTGCCCTCATGTCTTATTTCAGTTTTGTTTTTCATGTAGAGTATATTATGAGAGGCAGTATGGTATAGTAGATGGGAGAAGGCCCGTGTTAGAATTCCTTGAAACAATTAATGTAATTTCAAGCCAGTAAATTTCTCTTTCATCTTTTTTCCCTGATCCCTGGTGTTAACGAACAAGATTTGAGAATGCTTCCATTTTTTTTTGCGGTAAGTGGGCCTCTCACTGTTGTGGCCTCTCCCGTTGTGGAGCACAGGCTCCGGACGCGCAGGCTCAGCGGCCATAGCTTATGGGCTTAGCCGCTTCGCGGCGTGTGGGATCTTCCCGGACCGGGGCACGAACCCGTGTCCTCTGCATCGACAGGCAGACTCTCAACCACTGCGCCACCAGGGAAGCCCTGCTTCCCTGTTTTAGAACCAGTCCTATCTAATATAAATCACCTTAGCTATTTGTAATTGATAATTGGGATATTTTCACTGGTAGATAAGAGCAAGGTATTAAATTACAGATCCTTTTGCCAAAGTTTGGCTTATTAGTTGGAAATGTTGTGATTGAGAAAACTGGTTATCAGTTTTATGATTTTTCTGAATTACTACATAACTTCTAATCACATAAAAAGGGTCTAAGCTTGTCCAGCTTGCCTTAAATTATGATTAATAATACAGCAGTACCAATTCTAGGTTGGCAGTAATATTTACTGGTTTAAATATACTGGTACACCTTTAATTTGGCCCCATTGTAGATCTTTTTCTTTCAGCTGCCACATTTTTATGAGTAAAACTACAAAAGTAGGTAAAACTTCATTTTATTCTGGAAGTTAGTTGATAAGGGTAATTCAGATAGAATTGCATGTTAGCAGTATTAAGGTTTTTACACAACAGATATTGACAGGAAAATTTTCTTTATAGTTTACTATGAAAAATCTCAGATACATAAGAGTGGGAAAAATGTAAATAAATGCCTGTATACCTTCCCACTATGTAGACTCAATAATAAATATTTTACCATATCTGCTTTATCATATATATTTTTGATTGAACCATTTGTAAGTTGCAAATAATAATAATAATAATAATAGCACTTAAGCCTAATTAACATACATCTTCAAAGAGTTAGGACTTTTCCTATGTAACCGTAGTACAATTATCACATCAAAGAATATTAACAATAATTACATTTATCATGTAATTTCCATAGAGGAAATACTCAAGTGATGAGATTATTTATCCATTTTCAGAGTAAGAAAGCATATAGTCTTACTCTAAATAAGTTAACACAGTAGTAAAAAGACAAAGTGGGTCTTCCCTGGTGGTGCAGTGGTTGAGAGTCCGCCTGCCGTTACAGGGGACACGGGTTTGTGCCCCAGTCTGGGAAGATCCCACGTGCCGCGGAGCGGCTAGGCCCGTGAGCCGTGGCCGCTGCGCCTGTGCGTCCGGAGCCTGTGCTCCGCAACGGGAGAGGCCACAACAGTGAGAGGCCCGCGTACCGGGAAAAAAAAAAAAAAAAAAAGACAAAGTGCAAAAAGATTGCTTTAAAACCAATGCTGTCCTAGTGGAGAAAATGTTTATCACACATTCTAAAAATTTATAAGCTCAGCTTTTAAATTAGAGTTTAAATTAGCTGTTACAGCTGCACATCTTTTAAAAATTTAGCAATTAGGGGCTTCCCTGGTGGCGCAGTGGTTGAGAATCCGCCTGCCGATGCAGGGGACACGGGTTCGTGCCCCGGTCCGGGAAGATCCCACATGCTGCGGAGCGGCTGGGCCCGTGAGCCATGGCCGCTGAGCCTGCACGTCCGGAGCCTGTGCTCGGCAACTGGAGAGACCGCAGCAGTGAGAGGCCCATGTACCGCAAAAAAAAAAAAAAAAAAAAAAAAAAAAATTAGCAATTAGGGCTTCCCTGGTAGCGCAGTGGTTAAGAATCCATCTGCCGGACGTCCCTGGTGGTGCAGTGGTTGGGGGCCCACCTGCCAGTGCAAGGGACATGGGTTCAGGCCCTGGTCTGGGAAGAACCCACATGCTGTGGAGCGGCTGAGCCCACGCACCACAGCTGCTGAGCCTGCACTGTAGAGTCTGCAAGCCACAACTACTTAGCCCACGTGCCACGACTACTGAAGCCTGCGTGGCTAGAGCCCGTACTCCGCAACAAGAGAAGACATCGCAGTGAGGAGCCTGTGCACCACAATGAGGAGTAGCCCCTGCTTGCTGCAACTGGGGAGAGCCTGCATGCAGCGACGAGGACCCAATGCAGCCAAAAGTAAAATAAATAAATTTATTTAAAAAAAAAAAAAAAAAAAGAATCCATCTGCCAATGCAGGGGACGTGGATTCGAGCCCTGGTCCGGAAAGATCCCACATGCTGTAGAGCAGCTAAGCCCGTGCGCCACAACTGCTGAGCCTGTGCTCTAGAGCCCACGAGCCACAACTACTGAAGCCTACACGCCTAGAGCCCAGGCTCTGTAACAAGAGAAGCCACTGCAATGAGAAGCCCACACACCTCAGCGAAGAGTAGCCTCCGCTCGCCGCAACTAGAGAAAGCCCGCATGCAGCAACGAAGACCTAACACAGCCAAAAGTAAAATAAATGAAATAAATTAATTTTAAAAAAATTTAGCAGTTTACATAGAATGATTTTGAAGTGTACCCCCATCTTCATTGCGTTGATTTTTTTAAAGCAAGGTGACCAAATGGAGCTTAGATTAGCATTCATTGTATATGTATTTATTTTTTACACAAACTGCAAATGTAGGATACATTTTAGTAAAATTTCAGCTGGGTGTGATTTTGGAATAGATTCTTTGGATTAACTGAAAATTGAGCAGAAGAAATCCTTTTGATTTGAATCTATATTAAAATGTTTTTAAAATAGATTAATCCATTTTTCTGCCCTCAGAAAATGTGGAATGGTAAATACAGTTGGACCCTCAAGATTAAAGACCAGAGGCAGTGATATAGTCATCCTAATAGAAAAATGATAGTAGCTGCCACAGAGGCTGCTGAATCAATTAAGTGAGACTGTGTACCTAGGGCTTAATACAGTGTCTGATATGTAAGCATTTCAAATGTTAGCTTTAAAGAAAAATGTGTAAGTATTGATTTGGAGCTATAGACTCCAGGACATTTGCAAGGTGACTTTTTTTTCCTTTTGATTTATTCTAGTTATTTGCTCATTTAGAATGTTTTTAAAATGAAGAATTTTTTTGAGCACCACAACAAATATGAGGAATAAGATAATGATAGTAAAAGAGGACCCATTTACCCAGTTTTGTCAGATCTTAACATTTTGCCTTATTTGCTTCAGATAAGTTATTTTTAAAAAGAAGTAAGACCTGAAGTTACCTTGAATCCCCCTGTGAAATACTCCCAGATTCTACTTCCCTCCCTCTCTTATGAAATAGAGGTAGCTACTATGTTGAATTATCTTTCCAATCATTTTAAAAGACTTTCTTAAATATGTACATATACATAAATATGTAGCATTGTCTTGCATGTTTAAATAAATGATAGCATACATTTTAGTTCAGTATTACTTTTGAGATTTGATGTTGATAGAAGTAGACCTACTTCATTTGTAACTCTTTTTTTTTTCCATTATACTGTTTATTACTAATCATCATTCTCGTTGGTACTCTTATTGCTGTCGTGATGGTCAGGGGAGCCATGCATCTTTAGTGGTCTCCATTTGTAATTCATTTTTAATTCGTTTGTAAAAGTTACACGCATATACCATATTTTACTTATCCATTTTGTTAATTTACATTTAGGTTATTTCCTGCTTTTCACCATTATATATAGTGCTGTAAAGAACATTTATGAATGTCTTTTTGAGCGCGTATGTGTTTCTCTATGACAGTGTTTTTAGGCTTTTTTGTTCATTGGACACAGTAAGAAATGTACTTTACAGTGAGACACAGCATATATATATATATATGTATATACACACACCATATATATATACACACATAGAAACTTTACTTTTATAATAATATTTACTCTGAAAAAATGTTTAGCCATACACCCTTGAGATGTCTCTCTGAAAAAATGCTAATCATGCTCTACTTTTTTTTTTTTTTTTTTGGTGGTACGTGGGCCTCTCACTGTTGCGGCCTCTCCCATTGTGGAGCACAGGCTCTGGACGCACAGGTTCAGCGGCCATGGCTCACGGGCCTAGCCACTCCGCAGCATGTGGGATCCTCCCGGACCGGGGCACGAACCCATGTCCCTGCATCGTCAGGCGGACTCTCAACCACTGCGCCACCAGGGAAGCCCATGCTCCACTTTTAACAAATAATGACCCAGTGTATTTAACCTGAAGTAGAATTGCTGGTCTTAATGTTGCACATCTTCAGCTTTGCTAGAGATGAAAAAATTACTCTTTGAGTGGTTGTACCAGGCTTTAACGTTTCAGCAGCATGTGAGACTTCCTGTTTACTCATATCCACACCAGCACTGTTCTAGTTTTCTAATGTTTGCCAATCTAATGAATGTGAAATGGTAATAATGTTTTCTCAGCCTGTTTCTAATCAAATATTTTGAGTGCCTTTTCTCTGTCAGACCTTCTGCAAAGCAGGAAAGATGCTACCAAGACAAGTGAGACATGGCTTCTCTGTTCTAGGAGAGAGAGTTGAACTTTGTCAATCTATGAGTAGCAGAGGGACACAGAGGAAGGGGCAATTTGCAGCCCACTTGGGTATTTTTGTTGCGAGAGATGAAGCTTGACCTCAGTCTTGAAAGATGAATAGGCATTTTCAGACAGCACATAACAGTTGAAGGACATTACACGTGGAGAGGAGGGAACTAGGCAAAGGCATAGAGCTGTAAAACCACATCATTCAAAGAACTTACTGAGTGTTAATGACTGTGTAGAGTCCCAGGATTGGGAGGCCAAGGGAGAGGCAGAGGAGAATCTGCAGACGTGTGGGCAGGCTGAAGGAGTTGAGTACTGCATGCATCCACAGTCACTGGTGAAAGTTTTAAGCACAGGGTATTAGCAGGAGATTTTTTTAAGTCTAGAAATGAATTTGTGTATTTCAAAAGTTAATCTAGTTTTTGTTTTAATTTCAGTTTCAAACTCATTAGCTTGTCTCTCTCTTTTTTTTTTTTTTTTTTTTTTTTTGTGGTACGCGGGCCTCTCACTGCTGTGGCCTCTCCCGTTGCGGAGCGCAGGCTCCAGACGCGCAGGCAAAGTGGCCATGGCTCACGGACCCAGCCGCTCTGCGGCATGCGGGATCTTCCCAGACCAGGACACGAACCTGTGTCCCCTGCATCGGCAGACGAACTCCCAACCACCGCGCCACCAGGGAAGCCCTCTTTTTTAAAAAAAAAAATCTTTATTGGAGTATAATTGCTTTACAATGTTGTGTTAGTTTCTGCTGTATAACAAAGTGAATCAGATATATGTATACATATATCCCCATAACCCCTCCCTCTTGAGTCTCCCTCCCACCCTCCTTATCCTACCCCTCTAGGTGGTCGCAAAGCACGGAGCTGATCTCCCTGTGCTATGCGGCTGCTTCCCAATAGCTATCTTTTTTACATTTGGTAGTGTATATATGTCTGTGCCACTCTCTCACTTCGTCCCAGCTTACCCTTCCCCCTCCCCATGTCCTCAAGTCCATTCTCTACATCTGTGCCTTTATTCCTGTCCTGCCCCTTGGGTTCTCCTGTCCTGCCCTTAGGTTCTCCAGAACCACTTTTTTTTTAGATTCCATATATATGTGTTAGCATATGGTATTTGTTTTTCTCTTTCTGACTTACTTCATTCTGTATGACAGACTCTAGGTCCATCCATCTCACTACAAATAACTCAATTTCGTTTCTCTTTATGGCTGAGTAATATTCCATTGTATATATTTGTGCCACACCTTCTTTATCCATTCATCTATTTTTGGACACTTATGTTGCTTCCATGTCCTGGCTATTGTAAATAGTGGTGCAGTGAACATTGTGGTACATGACTCCTTTTGAATTATGGTTTTCTCAGGGTATATGCCCAGTAGTGGGATTGCTGGGTAATATGGTAGTTCTATTTTTAGTTTTTTAAGGATCCTGCATGCTTTTTTCCATAGTGGCTGTATCAATTTACATTCCGACCAACAGTGCAAGAGGGTTCCCTTTTCTCCACACCCTCTCCAGCATTTATTGTTTGTAGATTTTTTTGATGATGGCCATTCTGACCAGTATGAGGTGATACCTCATTGTAGTTTTGGTTTGCATTTCTCTAATGATGAGTGATGTTGAGCATCCTTTCATGTGTTTGTTGGCAATCTGTATATCTTCTTTGGAGAAATGTCTATTTAGGTCTTCTGCCCATTTTTGGATTGGGGTTTTTTGGTTTGTTTTTTTTTGATACTGAGCTGCATGAGCTGCTTGTATGTTTTGGAGATTAATCCTTTGTCAGTTGCTTCATTTGCAAATATTTGCTCCCATTCTGAGGGTTGTCTTTTTGTCTCGTTTATGGTTTCCTTTGCTGTGCAAAAGCTTTTAAGTTTCATTAGGTCCCATTTGTTTGCTTTTGTTTTTATTTCCATTTCTTTAGGAGGTGGGTGAGAAAGGATCTTGCTGTGATTTATGTCATAGAGTGTTCTGCCTGTGTTTTCCTTTAAGAGTTTGATGGTGTCTGGCCTTACATTTAGGTCTTTAATCATTTTGAGTTTATTTTTGTGTATGTTGTTAGGGAGTGTTCTAATTTCATTCCTTTACATGTAGCTGTCCAGTTTTCCCAGCACCACTTATTGAAGAGGCTGTCTTTTCTCCACTGTATATTCTTGCCTCCTTTCTCAAAGATAAGGTGACCATATGTGTGTGGGTTTATCTCTGGGCTTTCTCTCCTGTTCCGTTGACTATATTTCTGTTTGTGCTTCGTAGAATGTCTGAAGTCGGGGAGCCTGATTCCTCCAGCTCCGTTTTTCTTTCTCAAGATTGGTTTGGCTATTCGGGGTCTTTTGTGTTTCCATACAAATTGTGAAATTTTTTGTTCTGGTTCTGTGGAAAATGCCAGTGGTAGTTTGATAGGGATTGCATTGAACCTGTAGATTGCTTTGGGTAGTAGAGTCATTTTCACAATGTTGATTCTTCCAATCCAAGAACATGGTATATCTCTCCATCTATTTGTATCATCTTTAATTTCTTTCATCAGTGTCGTATAGTTTTCTGCATACAGGTCTTTTGTTTCCTTAGGTAGGTTTATTCCTAGGTATTTTATTCTTTTTGTTGCAATGGTAAATGGGAGTGTTTCCTTAATTTCTCTTTCAGATTTTTCATCATTAGTTTATAGGAATGCTAGAGATTTCTGTGCATTAATTTTGTATCCTGCTACTTTACCAAATTCATTGATTAGTTCTAGTAGTTTTCTGGGAGCATCTTTAGGATTCTCTATGTATAGTATTATGTCATCTGCAAACAGTGACTGTTTTACTTCTTTTCCGATTTGGATTCCTTATATTTCTTTTTCTTCTCTGATTGCTGTGGCTAAAACTTCCAAAACTATGTTGAATAATAGTGGTGAGAGTGGGCAACCTTGTCTTGTTCCTGATTTTAGTGGAAACGGTTTCAGTTTTTCACCATTGAGAATGATGTTGGCTGTGGGTTTGTCATATATGGCCTTTATTATGTTGAGGTAAGTTCCCTCTCTGCCTACTTTCTGGAGGGTTTTTTTATCACAAATTTGTGTTGAATTTTGTCAAAAGCTTTTTCTGCATCTGTTGAGATGATCATATGGTTTTTCTTCTTCAATTTGTTAATATGGTGTATCACATTGATTGATTTGCATATACTGAAGAATCCTTGCATTCCTGGGATAAACCCCACTTGATCATGGTGTATGATCCTTTTAATGTGCTGTTGGATTCTGTTTGCTAGTATTTTGTTGAGGATTTTTGCATCTATGTTCATCAGTGATACAGGCCTGTAGTTTTCTTTTTTTGTGGCATCTTGGTCTGGTTTTGATATCAGGGTGATGGTGGCCTCGTAGAATGAGTTTGGAAGTGTTCCTTCCTCTGCTGTATTTTGGAAGGGTTTGAGAATGATCAGTGTTAGCTCTTCTCTAAGTGTTTGATAGAATTCACCTGTGAAGCCATCTGGTCTCAGGCTTTTGTTAGTTGGAAGATTTTTAATCACAGTTTCAATTTCAGTGCTTGTGATTGGTCTGTTCATATTTTCTCTTTCTTCCTGGTTCAGTCTTGGAAGGTTGTGCATTTCTAAGAATTTGTCCATTTCTTTCCAGGTTGTCCATTTTATTGGCATATAGTTGCTTGTAGTAATCTCATGATCCTTTGTATTTCTGCAGTGTCAGTTGTTACTTCTCCTTTTTCATTTCTAATTCTGTTGATTTGAGTCTTCTCCCTTTTTTTCTTGGTGAGCCTGGCTAATGGTTTATCAATGTTGTTTATCTTCTCAAAGAACCAGCTTTTAGTTTTCTTGATCTTTGTTGTTGTTTCCTTCATTCTTTTTCATTTATTTCTGATCTGATTTTTATGATTTCTTTCCTTCTGCTAACTTTGGGGGTTTTTGGTTCTTCTTTCTCTAATTGCTTTAGGTCTAAGGTTAGGTTGTTTATTTGAGATTTTTCTTGTTTCTTGAGGTAGGAGTGTATTGCTATAAACTTCCCACTTACAACTGCTTTTACTGTACTCCATAGGTTTTTGGTTGTTGTATTTTCATTGTCATTTGAGTGTGTATTGTTTAGCCTCCATGTGTTTGTATTTTTTAGTTTTTTTTCCTGTAATTGATTTCTAGTCTCATAGTGTTGGTTGGAAAAGATGCTTGATATGATTTCAGCTTTCTTAAATTTACCAAGGCTTGATTTGTGACCCAAGATAAGATCTGTCCTGGGGAATGTTCCATGAGCACTTGAGAAGAAAGTGTATTCTGTTGTTTTTGGATGGAATGTCCTATAAATATCAGTCAAGTCCATCTTGTTTAATGTGTCATTTAAAGCTTGTGTTTCCTTATTTATTTTCATTTTGGATGATCTGTCCATTGGTGAAAGTGGGGTGTTAAAGTCCCCTACTATTGTGTTACTGTTGATTTCTCCTTTTATGGTTGTTAGCATTTGCCTTATTTATTGAGGTGCTCCTGTGTTGGTGCATAAATATTTACAATTGTTATATCTTCTTTTTAGATTGATCATTTTGTAGTGTTCTTCTTTGTCTCTTGTAATAGTCTTTATTTTAAAGTGTATTGTGTTTGATATGAGAATTGTTACTCCAGCTTTCTTTTGATTTCCATTTGCATGGAATACCTTTTTCCATCCCTCACTTTGAGTCTTTATGTGTCCCTAGGTCTGAAGTGGGTCTCTTGTAGACAGCATATCTATGGGTCTTGTTTTTGTATCCATTCAGCCAGTCTGTGTCTTTTGGTTGGAGCATTAATCCATTTACCTTTAAGGTAATTATTGATATGTGTGTTCCTATTTCCATTTTCTTAATTGTTTGGGATTTGTTATTGTAGGTCTTTTCCTTCTCTTGTGTTTCCTGCCTAGAGAAGTTGCTTTAGCATTTGTTGTAAAGCTGGTTTGATGGTGCTGGATTCTCTTAGCTTTTGCTTGTCTCTAAAGGTTTTAATTTCTCCATCGAATCTGAATGAGATCCTTTCTGGGTAGAGTAATCTTGGTTGTAGGTTTTTCCCTTTCATCACTTTAAATATGTCCTGTCACTCCCTTCTGGCTTGCAGAGTTTCTGCTGAAAGATCAGCTGTTAACCTTATGGGGATTCCCTTGTATGTTATTTCTTGCTTTTCCCTTGCTGCTTTTAGTATTTGTTCTTTGAATTTAATTTTTGATAGTTTGATTAATATGTGTCTTGGTGTGTTTCTCCTTGGATTTATCCTGTATGGGGCTCTCTGTGCTTCCTGGACTTGATTGACTATTTCCTTTCCTGTATTAGGGAAGTTTTCAACTATAATCTCTTCAAATATTTTCTCAGTCCCTTTCTTTTTCTCTTCTTCTTCTGGGACCCCTATAATTGGAATGTTGTTGCATTTAATGTTGTCCCAGAGGTCTCTGAGACTGTCCTCATTTCTTTTCATTCTTTTTTCTTTCTTCTGCTCTGTGGTAGTTATTTCCATATTTTATCTTCCAGGTCATTTATCCATTCTTCTGCCTTAGTTATTCTGCTGTTGACTCCTTCTAGAGAATTTTTAATTTCATTTATTGTGTTATTCATTATTGTTTGTTTGCTCCTGAGTTCTTCTAGGTCCTTGTTAAACGTTTCTTGTATTTTCTCCATTCTATTTCCATGATTTTGGATCATCTTTACTATCATTATTCTGAATTCTTTTTCAGGTAGACTGCCTATTTCCTCTTCATTTGTTTGATCTGGTGGGTTTTTACTTTGCTCATTCATCTGCTGTGTATTTCTCTGTCTTCTCATTTTGCTTAACTTACTGTGTTTGGGGTCTCCTTGTCACAGGCTGCAGGTTCGTAGTTCTGTTGTTTTTGGTGTCCGACCCCAGTGGGTAAGGTTGGTTCACTGGGTTGTGTAGGCTTCCTGGTGGAGGGGACTGGTGCCTGTGTTCTAGTGAATGAGCCTGGATCTTGTCTTTCTGGTGGGCAGGACCGAGTCTGGTGGTGTGTTTTGGGGTGTCTGTGACCTTATTATGATTTTAGGCGGCCTCTCTGCTAATGGGTGGGGTTGTGTTCATGTCTTGCTAGCTGTTTGGCCTGAGGTGTCCAGCATTGGAGCTTGCTGGTTGTTGGGTGGCACTGGGTCTTAGCATTGAGACGGAGATCTCTGGGAGAGTTCTCACCAATTGATATTACATGGGGCCAGGAGGTCTCTGGTGGTCCAGTGTCCTGAACTTGGCTCTCCCACCTCAGAGGCTCAGGCCTCACACCTGGCTGGAGCACCAAGACCCTGTCAGCCACATGGCTTATGTGTAAATGGGTTAAATTCTCCAATCCAATGACACAGGGTGGCCAGCCTTCTCCACTCTGCTAGGTCCTCCAGCCAGGTGTTGTCCTCCAGCCCTAGTCGATATGGACAGCCTGCTTTGGATCCAGGTCCAACTGCCTTCCCTAGCGTCTAGAAGAAGCAGCCGACGCCCCCATCCTCCCCTATCCCCGCTGCAACTCGTCATGATCCTGGAGTGCCTGAGGCTCCACCCCCTCATGCTCTAGCTTGTCTCTTATTTATTATTGCCCATTTAAAACAGATAGATGATAGAAATTGATATTTTTTCCTTCGAACTGGAGTTGGTCACTTGCTTTCCAAAATAGAAATGATTATAGCATAGCACATGATGCATTTGCTCTCATCCATGCTCCTTGGTTTTAAGTGGGACAGCAGATGGTTTTACAGTATTTTATTTCTGTTATCAAATAGGTATAGGTTTGCACAGAGATGGTAATTTTAAGAATTTGTGGTTTTGGACAATGTCTTTTGTAAGGAATTTTCAGTCTTCATGTCTCTCGCTACATCATAGCAAATATTTGTATAGTTGAAAGAACTTCTTTATCAAGCTTGAGTGCTTTTTGTCAGCCAACTGCGTGTGTGTGTGTGTGTGTGCGTGTGTAGATGATCTGAGAGGTCTTTTGGGGGTCCTTGCCACTTTTGGCATTCCTCGGCTGCCAGTTCTTTTTCATGGGAGTATTTGTCTTGCTTTAAGGCATGAAAGTTGAGGCCTCCCAGCACCTAATTTAAACGGAAGCAATTTTAGAGACCAGGTTGGAGAGAGTTAACAGTATTTTGAAAAACTCCGTGCCTTAAAAGAATAAATGTTAAACATCTAGCACAGAACAGTCAGCACTTGTAACAGATCTCACACTTGTGTTAGTTTTAAGGAGAGTGTTCAGAGGTATGTTCGTTGAGTTGCTGGGGCAACACTGAGCACTGCATAGATATTATTTTTAATTTAGGAAAATCATTTGCAAGTAGATTCTTAAAAGAACTTTTCTAAACCTTACAGTTCAAAGTCTTAGTTGTCTTTCCTAGCTACTTGGTACCCTAAAAATACCCGCTTCCCTACATGAGATCTCCAAAAGGGCTTTTTATTAGTTTAGGACTTAATCCAGGGAGAGCTCTAATGAGAGGACCATGCCTGGGATTAAAAGAGCTAGAAGTTTGTGTTGCCCAGTCACCCTGCCTGTGTCCTTTCCTCTCAGAACCTCCCACAGTGTTGATTCTCTCAGCCTCATCATCTCTTAGTCACCCACCCAGCCTCCAACACACATACACACACAGTTACAGGTGGGGAAAGAGTATGGATATGAGGGTCTGTCCTCAGGGTAGGGGCTAGGTCTGTTGTATTTACTTACCGCCTTTAGCAAATGTAATACATGTTAACACCATGGTAGCAGAAGTAGGCTGGATCATTTGGATACAAGGTGACTGCTCTAAAATAAACAAAATGAAACAGCATAATCTTGAATTTGTGGGCAACATGTGAGACTGAGCAAATGAGACTTTTGCAGATGGTTTGGCCATTAACTGTGAGCATGCTAGGAGTATGTTAGGCAAGTGGACAGGAAGTTCTCTGTGTGTACTGTATAACCTTGAAGACTTGCATCTATTTCCATTTCCCCAGGAATGAAATCTAAAACAGAAAAGCTACTTCTCCTTAGCTTTCAAAACAAAAGTGAGGTTTATAATCTGAACTAGACTGTTGCATAGTGCTGGAGAGGATGGCTCTGTTCTTGGGTTTGATTTTTGGTGAGGATTTCTCTTTTTAAAAAATTCTGTTAGAAGTTGAACATAGATAAATGGTTTTGGAAAAATGAGAGGAAAGCCCAGGACATTGATCACTGTGCATATTCTATAGCAAATGGCTGAGAAATTTAAAGCAAATCTGTTGAGGTCTGTATAAGCTGAGCATTTTCTTTTTTAAATAAATTTGTTCATTTATTTCTTTATGGTTGTGTTTGGTCTTCATTGCTGCACGTGGGCTTTCTCTAGTTGCAGCGAGCAGGGGCTACTCTTCATTGTGGTGAGCGGGCTTCTCATTGCAGTGGCTTCTCTTGTGGTTCGCAGGCTCTAGGCATGTGGGCTTCAGTAGTTGTGGCATGCGGGCTCAGTAGTTGTGGCTTGTGAGCTCTAGAGCACAGGCTCAGTAGTTGTGGCACGTGGGCTTGGTTGCTCCGCAGCATATAGGATCTTCCCGGACCAGGGCTTGAACCCGTGTCCCCTGCGTTGGCAGGCGGATTCTCAACCACTGCGCCACCAGGGAAGCCCAAGCTGAGTATGTTGATTTCTGTAGTAGATAAAGCCAGTGTCATATCTGAAGACTGTTTTCCTATTTTTTTTAGATCCCTTTGGAACTGGATATATTTAATGGCAGAGGATTTCTATGTTAAGCCAGTTATAGTGCCCATCGAAACTTTGTGTTTAGAGTATGAGAGTTCTGGACTAAATAAATGTGATTATCTGCCTATAAAAAAATCGCTAAAGTCAATTGAAGAAAAATGAACAGGTGCAGGAATATAAGCCATTTGAAAATGTAAAGTGCACTTGAGAAAGCTTTCTGAGAGTCAGAGTGTTTTATTGATTTATTGTCATTAATAATTGAACTTGGTGTGAAAGACACATTTTAGTTGGATGGACTTACAAGGCTTGTAAAGGACAAGGAATTTTTTTTATTATAGAATGTCTTTGCATTGCCTGTGATCTATTTCTATATCTTGAGCTAATGATTGAAAGAAAAATCTGTGGAACTCAGTACTATTATGGCTTTTGAGTTGGAGGTGGGGCTTAAAGGTGACTGCGTGTTGGGGGCAGGGGGAGTTCTTTTGAAAGACAGGCAGACTGGGGTCGTGGGCCACTTAGCCTGTTTGCTTCTGCTTTGGCCACAGGTGCAGGCAGGCTGTTTTACAAAGAGTTAAAGTTCCAGATGCCTTTCCAGTGTTTCTAACTGGCTTTCTGAAAACCATATGTGGGGGGAAAGAGTCTTGTTCTGTTTAAAGGTTAAGGGCGTTGTCTGCCTGAAAGCACCAATAGTATTATTTAATATTTATTTTAAGATTTGAGGCAAGAGATGAAGAAAACTTCCCGACATTTAACAAAATGGAGCCAAGCCACCGTTTTTTTTTCTTCGGGTGGAGGGAATGTTTTTCAACTACTATTCCTTTAAAGCTGTAAAAGATAATTTCATATCCTCAGGGAAAGATGTTGCTTCTCTTAAAGATCTGTTCTAGGAGGGTTGGAAGTTGACTTGTCATTTGGTCTGTAACTTAAACTGATAAAAAGGTTTTTTGAGTGTTTACTATGTGCCAGGCCTTGTGCTTTTGGCACTTTGGATATCTTGCTTAATCCTCAAAAAACCCCAATAAGTAGATCCTATTGTCATTTTTCCTGTTTCACAGATGAGAAACCTGAGGTTTAGGCTCCAGTCTCATGCCAAGTAAGTTGCAGAGCTGGGTGATAAACTCAGGCTCTCTGACTCTGAGCCACTAAACTCACACTGTAGTACTGTTATTTCCCCAGACCACGTGTCAAGGAGGGGGTGGTCTTATTTCCCTGAGGGAGTAGACTCAGAGAAGATATGTAATTTACTGTCATAAGGCTGGTGTTGAAACCAGAATTCAAACCTGGGTCGGTTTGAAGTCAACACCCGTGTTCTTTCCACTAAGTGTATTGTATTACCTCTTAGAGTACATTACTGTAATATCTGATTTACTAAGATCTTTTTATTTCTTGTGTTGGCTGCCCTCAGTTTAGAGAGGGAGTTGTTTAAAAAGTTCATTTGTGAGGTGGTGGTTTGGAACTCGGAATACATTGTCTGCTGGCAACAAGTGTTGTACCTGGTTATGGTTCCAAGGCCAGAGGCCCTTGGGACAATCGATATGCTTCACCTTCTTTACGCTGTGATACCAACTTGGGTTCTAAGACCTGCTTTGAGTTCCAAGGGAGTAAGAGAAGCAGATATGTGTTCCTAGTTGTTTCCAGGTTCCGTTTGTCCCTTTACAGATGTTATCTCCCTTGGTGTAGCTAACAAACTATGAAGTATGGGGTTGAGGATAAGTGTGGAGCCTCTGAGGTCAGACCTGGTTCTGATTGTGACTGCACTAGTTACTGGTTCTCCCACCCACTCTCTACTAGGTGACCTGAGATGAGCCTTAAACTTTCTAAGGCTGAGTTTCCTCATCTGTAAAATGGATGGGTACTGTCATTGTAGGGCTAGAATGAGACAAAGCATTAGGTGCTCAGCATAGTATCTGGACATGGAAAGTGTTCTGGAAATGATGGCAGTGGTGATGGAGATGGTGATGATTTATTCTGCTTCATGGGCTATCTCTTCTGTTACCAAAGGTTTTGTGTTTTTTTTTTCCACTCAGAATTATTTAATTACACGACTGGATAACTGAAAAAGAATTTTCCATTAGAAACAGTTTCAGAGCTAGAAAGTATCAATAATATACTGGCTAACAGGTTACGACTCTAGGGCAGTGACATGATTAAACAGAAATGGCTTGAATCTTATGGATGCATTAATCTAGATTCGATGTTGGCTCAGAAATCTATTTACAAATGCAATTTCAAAATTAAAAAAATAATCTGTCTTGAGTTTTGTTTTCTTTCCATAAAATGTTTCCATTTCCATAAAATGAAGAGCTTTTCCTGATCACCAGTTTTTCATACAACAGATAAGTAAATCTCATGGCACTAGCCAGACATGTTTACACCTCAGGAACTTCATGGCAAACTGGCCTCTTTCAACAGGCAGACAGCGACCCCTGTCATTTTTAATGAAGCTGTTCATCATCAGTCGGTGATGGTCATAGCTTCATTAGTATTCATCGACCTGCAGGATGCTCCTGGTAAGATTGTCAGGTTTTAACCAAGTCATTTCCCAGCAAACCTTCTCCCATACGTTTTGGAACTTTCCTTTGCATCTAGCACCACACTGCAGCTCCCAAGTTCTGACGTAAAAGACCAAAGGTTTTTGTAGTGGTGAATACTTTCTGGAGTAGACTGTGGTGTAACATTCTGAGTTGGATATAAGGTAAAGTTTGGGATTCCCTTTATTTTGTAGTCACGTAAATCAGTAAATTGCCTTGTAATTTAAATACTATAGTATTCTCAAATTATATGTTGTAAATTTTTGTATACTTTAAAACCTTGATTTTAATTGGAAATACATTGGTTGATAAAAGACTTTGATACTAACAACTTTCATGAGCCTTTTAAGTTTTTGTTGCATTTAAATATAACTATAATGTACTTTTTGTTTTTCAACTGGAGAAACTGAGGTAGGAAGTAGGGGTGGACTTTGGTCCAAGGGCCAAACAGTAAATATTTTAGGCTTCGTGGGCCACACAGTCTTTTTTGTAGCTCTGCTCAACTCTGCTATTGCAGCACAGAAATCACGCGCTTGGCATGGTACAATAAAACTGTATTTATAATAACAGATGATGGGCCATAGTTTGTGCACCCCTGCACTAAAGAAACATTCAGTTCTATCTCATTGTAAAGCCCTACCTTGGTCCTACATCTCTCTCTGTAGGCTAATGTAGATTTATTAAAGGTTGGTTTTCCCATGGGCTTTATCCTCATTCTTCTTTTCACATAACACTTCCTTTACCATAAAATGATACATATATGCACATCTTCAGTTCAATTGTTTCCCAGTCTCTAAATTAGTATAGCTGCCTGCCTTCCAACTTCTCTCCAAGAATATCCCAACAAGCCCCTTAACATGTCTGATACTGATTTTAGTACTGTAGCCTTCAAAATCAGACTGTAGTCTTTTTATGTTGTTCACTCATCTGTTACCCAAGTGGGAAACATAGATATTCCCTTAACTCCTCCCTCATCCTCTTTATTCTGCCCCCTTGAAATCTCTACTCTCTCCCCTTCTCTCCATCCCTACCAACACTTCTTTATTCAGGCACTCATCATATACATGGACTGTTGCAAATCATCTCATAACTTCAGGGCTGCCTATGTCTAGCCTCTGTCTCCTTCCAGTCTGCCTCTCGTTTTGCTGCTAGAGTGATCCTGTTTTTAGTACATTTGATCATGCCACTTCCTGCTTAAAACCCCTCAGTTGTTCTTTAGTCTCAGTGGTTTAAAGCCTAACCTTGGTATAAAAGTCAATTCAATAGAGAGGTATTGCCTCCTTACTCTGACAGTCTGAGATGTGGCGCTGCACCCACCCTGCAGTACGCCAGCCTTCTCAGTGGAGAGTTCCTAACTGTTCTACATAGTTCCTTTCTCTTCTGGCTAACTTTGCTTTATTCTTTATTTTTCACCTTAGGCTTTGCATCTTTCTCAAACACCCCATCTCCATATTTGCCTTAGATGCTTTTCCTGCCTTCTACCTATTTTAATAGCACCCTTTATTTTCCCCTCAGATGAGCCATTACCACTTTATTATCAGCTGTGCTTGTAGCTCCAACTCCCACCTCTTTAAAGCTGCCCCTTGAAGGATAGATCCTGAATCTTTTATACCTTTGCCCCTAGCTTCTTGTACATCTGAGCTTGGACATTTTGAAGAGTGGTAAATATTCATTAATAAAGAGGTGGGGACACATGTACATTTTTCTTTCCTTTTTGGGGGGGTTCTTATTTCTACTCTTCCAGGGGAATTAAAAGCCTAAGGAAAGTGGCAAAAGGAAAAGATCCTTGGGCTAGGGTCTGTGGTACAAAGAATGCACAGTGGACAGGCCTGGGGCTTAAAACTGTCCCCTTGTGTGCTCTTCATGGCCTGGCAGCTCACTCCCTAGAGCAGTGGTGCTTCAAAGAATGTATGCATGTCTGATGAATACCTACTGCCCACTATCCCCACCCAGTTAGCAGTAGGGGCAGTGGATGTTAATGTCCTGTTGATTCTTCTACATGTATATTTCTTCTTTGCATTTCCAGTCATTTCTCCCACCTGACATTTTCTCCCTGCTCCTTCCATTTCAGAATTCTTTTCTTCATGATGATTCTTCTAATGTCTTATTTCCCTTCTTCTGAGAGAGGGGCTGTAGATGCAGCGAAGTTCAAATGATGATGATGTTAGCATCTCAGTGTACATCTCTGGATGCATTTGTACTTTCTAATAGAAATATTGATATAGATGAGGATTAACAATCCAAATACAATAGTGTACTTCAGATATGAGTTAAATTGGCTTTTATTTGTGAGAAATTACATTCTGAGTTTTAAGAAATTTTGAAACGAAACTTAAGTCTGTTAGCTAAGGGCTTACCTGCTGTGGTGAAGTGAACATCATCCTGTACCCTTTGCTGTACCTCCCCCTCCTTTAGTACCCCAATTTCTTAGCTTTGCAGATAGTGACCTAGAAGTTCTATAAAGGCAGCATTTCTTGAGAGGAACTCCAAGTTGGCCCCTCTGGAAGGTGGGTTGGAAAATGGGGAGGAGGTGCACATTTGTATTTCTCTGCAGTCAAATCAGAAAGGTTCAATTATTTGCTGTCATATTTAGAGTACACTTTGCTGGTTTTGAGATTGAGCTTATGCAGATAGTTAGCTGGAGCCTCTAAAGAAGAAAGCTCTTTATTCTTAAGTGACTGCTTAGTAATCTACATAACAAATGAGCCATTTTGCTTCAGAGATGTGAAATAGGCATCTATAAGTGAATAGTTTTTGAGACTAAAGTTGTTAAGACAAAGTTCATCTTCTCACAGTAGGGTTTCTCCAGAAAACCCTCTTTACTCTATTGAAATGCAGCTAGTTTGAACTAGGAAAGCATATTCCAATAATAGGCCCATGCAATTAGCCTTTACTATAATGGAGTGGATGCTGGAATTTTTTTGTGTATTATTATCATCAATTGATGTTAGTCCCAGGGGAACCGCATAATAGCTAGAAAAACTTGATTGAGAGATGCAGACAAAGGTTTCTTATTCATAGGCGTGCTTTAGTTCTTGAAACTAAATAAATGTTAGGCTCTTAAATCTTATACTTTTTTGGTAACCATCTGTCGTTGGTTAAGATTAAGAATTGGTGCTTCAGAACTATGTCATTATTTTGAATTAGAAAAAAATGTCACTTCATTTAGTGCCATATTCATACGAGACCTTGTGTAGAAATGACACAGTGGTGTGCTGGTGAATGCTGAACAACCACCTATGGAGGGATAAAGCCCTGATTTGTAGCATTTACTGATTTTCGAGGTATAAATAGTCCACCATGCCTTATTTCAGACTACAGATGGTGAGGTCACTGAACTTGAAGTTGGGAAGAGATGCATATAATCAGTTGGCTTCAGCACACTACCGAATTCACCTCAGCCACTAAATGTTTAAAATCTTACAGCCTATACTTTTTAATACTTGTCTCATTCCTGACTGTACTTTTATCCTTTATTTCTAAAAACTAGCCTTATGGATGTATAACTTACGCACAACAAAATGTGGCAGTTTCAGATATACAGCTTGATGAGTTTTGGCGAATGTGTGCCCCACCACAGTCTTGACACCTATTGCCTCTTCTGCGTGCAGTCGCCAGATGGATTTCCCCAGATCATGCTTTGCATCCACCGCTCACCTGTGCCATATACTGTCCATACGATAAAGTGCAGAATTCCGTAGCCTGGCGCTCAACCGTCTTGCCTCTTGTTGGCTTCTCTGGCCTTGTTTACTACAGCTTGGCTATGTGAATCTCTTATTAAAAAACAAAACAAAACAAAAACTGTTCAGCTGGTTTCTGGCACAGTTCCTGTGTCTCTCCCTCTGCTCGTATCTGTACCCTGCTTGCAACACTATTGTAACCTCACATTGCTTCTTCTCTTGACTGTCTTGCCTTTCCGCAAATCTGGCTCACATCCCATTTTCTTCTTATACAATCAAGTCTTTAGTGATTACTCCCTCATCTGACCTATTGTACCACTGTTCGGCACTTAACTTTGCAACTTATATTGAAGTTCCAGGTTTTTTATGGAGTAATTTGGTCTTCCCTAGCAAAGTTGTAAACTATGATAGGGTAGAAAATGTCGTACAGCTCAATTTTTAGCACGTGGCTTTGTTTTTTTTAAAAAAAGACTTAATAAGCAGTTCTTTTTTTAAAATTTATTTATTTTTGTCTGTGTTGGGTCTTCATTACTGCATGCAAGTTTTCTCTAGTTGTGGCTTTATTGTGGTGTGCAGGCTTCTCATTGTGGTGGCTTCTCTTTGTTGCAGAGCATGGGCTCTAGGTGCGCCGGCTTCAATTGTTGTGGCATGTGGTCTCAGTAGTTGTGGCTTGCGGGCTTAGTTGCTCCGCAGCATGTGGGATCTTCCCGGACCAGGGCTCGAACCTGCATCCCCTGCTTTGGCAGGGTGGATTCTTAACCACTGTGCCACCAGGGAAGCCCAATAAATGGTTCTTGATGACAGTAACCTTTTCAGTGGCTTTTCCAAATCAGCTACCAACTCAGTGACACTGTTGGGGAGAATAGTACTGTGCTATATCATAGATCTCTTAGGGGATGAAAGTTTGGTTTGTCACAGAGTATAAATTTATAAATGGCCAGTAAAGTCTCTCAAAATCAGTGTTAGTCATTAGAATGCACAGTGGAGCTTTTATATCTGCCTTGAACATTTATCCAAAGGTGGTTAGCATCATGGACTTTGAACTTTTGGCAAGATTTAAACATTTATTTAAAGTAGGTCCCAAAAGAAAATTCTTTGTTCCTTTCAACCAGCTTTATTTCACTTTTTGGAGTCCTAGTAAGAAGTCAGTAGGGTGTATCTCATTGATTTCCTTCCTGTTCCAGGAAGCCATATTATGTTATTCTGAAAGAACTTTTGTGTCTTTTTCAGTAACTTCATTATAAGATTGTTTTTCTTTTTCTTTTACTTTCTCTGTGCAGATGTGCTTTGTAGAAATCTGACATTGAAAGATAACCTAACAAATATTTAGGACAATTATAGGTGCCTTTCTCTATTTCACAGCCTACCTTGCTGGTTTCTTTTCTTCCATCCTTTAAATAATGGATTTACTCAGGTTCCTCATCTTTTGGTAGCTGCCATGCCTTTCTTGGGTGATTTCATCTATTAGTGCCCAAATACAAGTGTCTCCAAATTTTAAAAATTCCATATCTCTTGAGTTCCAGTCTTGGATAGGCAAATGCCTACTGGATATCTCCAGTTACCTGGCCTTCAGAGACCACAGATTAAACGTGTCCTAAATGGGACATCTTCTACAAGTCTAATGCCCTCTCTTACTGCTGATGCTCTTTGCTGAATGGTATCACCATCCCCAAATAACTGAAGCCTAAAACCTTGGAATCATCCTTGGCACGTCCCTCACCTTCCGTATCAGTCAGATTCACCTCAGACATTTCCCTTAAATCCTTTTCCTTAACTCTGTTTGAAGTCAGGCTAACCTCATGCTTTGTTGGGAGGGTGACATCCCCACCCCCCAAGTCTTTAATTGGTGAACTAAGAGTAGATCCACTTCCCTGGCTTCAGATTAACCAAGCTCATGAGTCTGAAATTGGAAAGCTAGTACATAATTTTCAGTGTGTTCTCTCCTAGACATAGCCAGGAGCCCATACCATAATTAGAGAAGGTTATCTGAGAAGGAATCAGAACAAAAGCTAAATCAAGTGTTTAATGGCTTGTCACGATCAGATGATACCACCGTCTCATGACAGGGAGATCCCTTGTGACCAAAAAACTCATCTATGAGCAAAGGCTCCTCCTCTCCTGCCTAGTTGCTTCAGTGGCCCCTACCAGCCTTTCTCTTTTTTAATTCTTCTTCATTGCTTGCAGGGGAGACCATTGCTGATGAATACCTTGTTTCTTTACATGTATGAATACATTCTTTCTGGCTCTGCTTGAATCTTGTTTTGCAGCAAACCAGGCTTTCTCTTTTAGATGACTTGCACCCCTCTCTTACTAGTCATTACGTGTTGATCTTGAGTTGAACTTTGAGGGCCTTCTTATTTCTTGTGTTTGGAGAAAACTTCATTGTAGCTGCTGAGAGCAAAAGGCTAATCTCCCCTTGGGTTCAGCTGGCAACGTTACCTCCTGAAAACACCCTCTCCCTTCCCCACCCTCCAGGGTTTGGAGCATCCTCTGTATGCCTCCTTAGCACCTCTGGGTAACCCTTATCATAACACTCATTTATTTCACCGTTTGGTAGTTGGTTGCCTGTCTGTTTCCCCACAAGAACTTGAGCTAAGGGCCGATCCCACTGTCTAGCATGGTGCCTGGCACCCATTTACATAATTCACTTTAACCAGTGTTTGCTGAGCACCCACCATAAGCCAGACAAAGAATAAGTCAGATAAGGTTCTCTGCCATCTTGGAACTTAGATTTTCTGGAGGTGAGGGAGGATGTAAACAGACAAAATAGTACTGAGGTAAGACATACAAGGAAACAGAGAGTGGGCTGAAGTAGAGAATAGTTGGGGGTCTGTTGGGGTATGTACTTCAGGTGATGAGAAAGATTGCTGAGAAAGTGACATTTAAGACACACCATTAAGGATAAGAAGAAGCAAGCTATCTATAGAAACAGAGAAGTCAGGGCTAGCCAGAAGTAGCCATTGCAAAGGACCTGAGGAGGGCAAGAACTTGTGTTTCAGGAAATGAAAGACCAGTGTAGCTAGAA
The DNA here is from genome assembly GCF_026419965.1 of Kogia breviceps. Taxonomy (NCBI): domain Eukaryota; kingdom Metazoa; phylum Chordata; class Mammalia; order Artiodactyla; family Physeteridae; genus Kogia; species Kogia breviceps. The sequence goes on from NC_081318.1 coordinate 22,709,598, forward strand.
ACGGAGGAAGAATGGGGCATGAATGTACTGTGTCGGTCATATTATGGGCTCTGATGAATGAAATAAGACAACTATTGATACAGTGATTCACATAGGTTAAGATTTGTTTGGAACTAGTACTTAGTTATTTGTTAGAACTTGTGATTCTAAGTTTTCTTTTTGCATATTCCTTTCTGGAAAGTGAACTTTCACAAATAATGATTGAAAGAGAACTGAGAATTTCAGTCTTCTGTGAAACATAGCCTACAATTGGCCAAACACTCATAGGAAGTTCCTTTTTATGCCTAAATTTCTATCCCTAGGGAACCTATAGTACAGCCAGATAAGCCTTCTATATCATGCTGAGAATTTTCACTTAGTCTTACTATCATTATTTTCTGCTGGTTGATCTACTAACTATTTCAGCACAACTCTTGAGATAAATATTATTAATTTAATATGATATCCTCATCTGAAAACCAATTCAGGATAAGCATAGCTGATTTAAACTTGTATGAGTACGTTTTGTTTTGTACTCATGAATTTTGAATTATAATGATTGATGTAGCTTTAAAATACTATTTAAAAAACTATATTTGGGGGGCTTCCTTGCTGGTGCAGTGGTTAAGAATCTGCCTGCCAATGCAGGGGACATGGGTTCAAGCCCTGGTCCGGGAAGATCCCACATGCCACGGAAGAACCGTGCACCACAACTGCTGAGCCTGCGCTCTAGAGCCCATGAGCCACAACTACTGAGCCCACGTGCCACACCTACTGAAGCCACATGTCTAGAGCCCATGCTCCGCAACAAGAGAAGCTACTGCAGTGAGAAGCCCTCACACTGCGATGAAGAGTAGCCCTGGCTCACCACAGCTAGCGAAAGCCCACGTGCAGCAACAAAGACCCAGTGCAGCCATAAACAAATAAATAAATCTATATATTTAAAAACTATATATTTTTTAAAACTATTGTTTGGATTTTTGGTAGGTGCAAGACTACTTTCCTTCCCTTCTCATCCATTTTGTGCCTTTCTCTGCCCAGGTTGCTTAAGCATTACTGGGCTTAATGGGAAGCAGAATCCTGAGTAGATAGACAATGAGTAGCAGCTCTACCACTCACCAACAATCTTACCTTGGAAGGCGTCACAGACTGGACATACCTTCATCTTTATAGTGGAAAAAGTACCTGCATGATAGGCATTGAGAGGATTAAATGAAGTAACATATGTATGACACTAACATCTCTTGGTAGAGGCTTGGTAAGTATTTGGCACCTATTAATCTTCAACTACCCTGTGCGTAAATATGATTATCTCCACTTTTGTACAGGCAGGAAAAGCAAGCCTTAGAGAACATTCACTTGCTCTAGGCTGGTGCTTCTCAAACTTTTATGTGCACACAAATTAATGGGGAATATTTTTTAAATGCAGATACTGGTTCAGTTAGTCTGGAACGGGACCCAGTTTCTGCATTTCTAACAAGTTTTCCACCTTGAGTAAGACCCTAGGCTACTTACCTAGAAAGTGGTGGAGCTGGGCCTGAAACCCAGGTTTGCTCTATTCCAAAGCCTTCCACCATCCAGAGAACTTCCCTAACTCTCACCAGTGGAACAAGAGTTTTATTGAGGGACCTGTAAGTTGGTTATTTAATAATTTCTTAGACTAGTGAGAATCTGAAGTTGTATTTTATTCATTAGTTCAACATTTACTTAGAATGTTTAATGTGCTGTATCCCCTTTTTAAAGAAGTATAGGGCTAGATTAAAAATGGGAATATTACTTCACATTGTCTATTGGACAGTTATTTGGTGTCTCATCACCTTACACTTAAGTGTCCCGTATTGCTCTTACCCCCCCGCCAATCTGCTCCTCTTCCTGCCTTCCCTTTTATTTTTGTTAGAACAGTGTCATCTACCTCAACAGATATTCCTGAGTCCTCTCTCCCCTCACGTATAATTAGTCATGAAGTTCTTTCAGTTCTCAGAATCTCGTTGAAATGTGGCTTCCTCTCCAGCCCCCTGCTCCCTGTCAGCTCTTACCTGTTCTTGCTCATCAGATCCCAGCTGGCCTTCCTCCCATCATGTCTCCCAGACTGCTCCGCAGTCTCGCTGGAGTTAGTCTTCCTAAATCAAGACGAGCATGCTACACCCCTCTCCAAAAGCTCTGGTCTGTGTAGACAATGCTGGATGGCTAAGAGCACAGACTTGAACTAGCCTGCCTGGGTTTCATCCCTAGCTCTACAACTTACTGGCTGTGTGAGCCTGAGCAGGTTACTTAGCCTGTCTTTGTAATAATAACTTGTCTCCCTGGGCTGTTTTAAGGGTTATAAGTTAGTACAAAAGGCTTAGAATGGTGTTCAGTGCATTGTAACTGCTGAAAGGGCTAGCTGTTGTTAATATTGGTGACTAAAGGGGAAGTAGCAATTTTTAAAATTCGGAAGGGGCTCTACCAGCATAGATGTTGGGCTGAATGCTATCTTTGGAACAAATTATAGGTTAATAATCCCCTCATTGGCAATTGCTAACGTCAATATATTAAGGACTTAGGCATATTAAAGGTAAAAAGTCATTGTGTACTTAACTCTTCTCAAAATTGAAGAGCTGTAATTTCAGCTTTGTAGGTTAGTAACTAAGGTAGATTAGACTAATAGATGTACCTTGGTAAATCTGAGGTTATTGTTTTGGAAGTATTAATGATAATAGCAAATACTGAGCCTTTCCTTAATCCTATGATACATTTACTATTACTCCCTTTATACATTGAGGAAAACCAAGGCACAGAGAGGTTAAATGGTCTGCCCAAGACCCATATGGCATTTTGAGATTCAAACTAATGAGCCCACTCTCTAACCACTAGAATTCCAGACTTACTGTGAAATCTCTGTTCCTGGAAAAGAGCCGTCTTCCTTTGGGGAAGTGGTACTCTGCAACTAACTGGGTGATCTGGTGAAACTGAGTGGTAGAGGTAGGTAGGACTTCTCTGCCATCCTGTCAGTCTCCAGCATGAGCCCCTGCAGTCCTGGATTTTACTCTGTAAATAATGCTGATGTTAGATATTCTCTGTTTCTTTTAAAGTGATGTTAGTGGTTTTAGCAGAAAAATTCTTAAATTACTCTTGGGCAGAGTGCGGTCAGGTATTGATCCCTGTCTGGCTTCCTTCTGTCAGCTGGGATGTTCATGAGTCACCTTCCTTGGCCATCCAGCCAGTGTCAGCTTGGGGAATGCATGCTACCTGATCAAGCCAAAGAGTGGGGCAGGTAAATTCACGAGGGGAAACATTCAAATACAGTTATTCATCTTGATGGGTTTAAACATCAAGAGACAGTTCTGTCAGAGTTGAGGGACAAAAATGATAGATACATTGGTTTCTTGTTTGCTTAGTTATTTAAGGCAGTGATTATTTCCTTGAGAAAAAATACTGAACAGAAGAAATCTTATAGTACTGTATGGCTCAGCAGTGAATAATATTTACATGGTCATTAATACAAGGTCTCTCATTTGTTTTAAATAGTCGGGGGTGAACTGTGTGGCTTTTAGTAAGTCGGAGACTATTTCTTTAAATGTTAAATATCTGTTGTTGAAGTATTCAAATCTGTAATTCTTTTGTGAGAATTCATTATTTCGTATGCTGTAACAGCAAAAGTAGTTTGGTCTAAAGAGAACTATTTAAAATATCAGATTCACCCAAGAAATAAGAAATTAACTTCACATCCTAGTTGGGGCATAAGTTTAGACGTATAAAAGATTTAAGCATTTAGAGAAGATACTACTCCTGTCATTTAATTGAGTGATGCCATGTCAGACTAAACTTCCCTTGTTTTCAGCTTTTTCTGTCCAGGTTCTAGAGTTAACCTATTTGATGAGTTAAGTGAGATTTAATTGGCTATCTTTGTCTTTGAGATAGTTAATGAAAGGTGCTTCATATCCTAGTGCATTTTTGTTCATGAATCTTGGAGGGCCACCTTCCCATTTAGGTGTTGTGTTGGAGAGACAAGAAGGAAGGTCAGCAGAGTGGATGCTTTTCCCTTGGGTAACCCAGCCAGGGCCGAAGTTGAATTGGTAAGAAAGAGCACTGGGCAATTTGAAGGGGGTCGTGTTTAAAGATTAACTTTGTTTTACTTTAAAAGCTTTAATGCCAATATTGGTGAGAGTATGAGGAAAACAGGTTGGCTCATATAACAGTGGTTAGAAAGTGACTGTATGCACCCTTTTTGAAAGACATTTAGGCACTATCAAAAGTACATCAGGATAGGGCTTCCCTGGTGGCGCAGTGGTTGAGAGTCCACCTGCTGATGCAGGGGACACAGGTTCGTGCCCCCGTCTGGGAAGATCCCACATGCCGCGGAGCGGCTAGGCCCGTGAACCATGACCGCTGAGCCTGCGCGTCCGGAGCCTGTGCTCCGCAACGGGAGAGGCCACGACAGTGAGAGGCCCGTGTACCGCAAAAAAAAAAAAAAAAAAGTACAGCAAGAAACACATACTGAGATATTCATTGTAACAATGTAATAGCAAAACACTAACAGTAACCTACCTGCTCACTAATGGATGCTTATTTATTTAACTTATGGTACATGGATATTGCACAGGCATTTTTTTTTTTAAGGGAGCTTAGATCTATATGTACTAATAAAGAGGTTCTCCATATATAACCTGAAGAAAGGTGTTTACAGAAGAGTTTATACCTGTGTGTCTGGGTGGACATGATGATGTTAATATGTGTATATATAAACATTAATATAGACAATAGTAATACCTGGGCAGTGGGATTAGAGCGTTAAGGGAATGGGGAGGCTGCTTTGTGCCCCACACACATTTTATTTTTTTATTTTATTTTTTTTTTAATTTTATTTATTTATTTATTTTTTTTTGCGGTATGCGGGCCTCTCACTGTTGTGGTCTCTCCCGTTGCGGAGCACAGGCTCCGGACGCGCAGGCCTAGCGGCCATGGCTCACGGGCTTAGTTGCTCCGCGGCATGTGGGATCTTCCCGGACCAGGGCACGAACCCGTGTCTCCTGCATCGGCAGGCGGATTCTCAACCACTGCGCCACCAGGGAAGCCCCACACACATTTTAAAAGACAATTTTTTAAAAGCCTAGAACTCAGTGCTTCACCAGATGAGGTTATTTAGTTGTACTGTAAGGCGTTCTCAGGACTGCACTCTTGCCCTGTGACTGTGCCACCAGCAAACTGTTTGTCTCACTTAGTGGCACCTGAGCCTATCAATCCTGCTTCTCCCCATGGTACAGACATGGGAGAGGGAAACCTAATAGTTTTGTCACCTTTTCAATGCCAAATTTTCTTACTATATATATACCCACTGTTGTGTATGTCTGGGTTTATATTCTCTTGTTTTGCTAAATAACCGATTTTTTTTCCCACATTGTTTAATTATTCAGGAAGCACTCCTAGTGATAACCTTGATTTTTTGACTTCTTAACCATAACTCATAACAATACAGCCTTTATTCTCTTTATTGTTTGTGTATATTTAAATCTCAAACTTCTGTTTACTTTAAATTATTAGGCTAGCTTCCATATCACATATTTATCACTCCCATGTCTCTTAATTGTACCTGACAACCCATTTCTTAGTATGTATTAATCATTTCTGTTGGTCTTGAGCTAGCAAGTTTACTAACATAGGAATAAAGCTTCCTTTCTCAGCTCTGTCACCTGTTACTTGTATGATGCTTAAAATAGCTGCAACCTCCCTTGTTGTATCACATTGCACACCTAGTTTACAGTCCACTTTCACCCCACATCTCTTGACTTTCCAGGGTTTTCTACTTAACTCAGTCACATTGGGGTTATTTTTCGTAGGGTAGGATGTTTCTTTAAAAGAAACTTTTTTTTTCTATTTTAAAGTTTTATTTCTTTCGCTTATTTTCCTTATGGACTTCTTTTTTTTAAGCAACATTTAAAGTTTCTGGTAATTTTTTATCCCATTTTTTATCCTAATTATTTATAAAGGTAATAAATAAAGGCAGTTTATAATGGCTACTTGAACATATCAGATAGGGTATTTGCCTACCAACTACCCTTTGATATAGTTTTTAAGCAGAATTTAAATCAAGAAGAAACTGCTATTTTCTGTATCACTTTAGATTACTTTTTAATCCTTTTTTTATACTGTTTAGCCGAGCCTTTATTAAATTTCCAACAGATACTTGCTATATTACCTCCCATAAGTCTTCCAAATGGGTAATAGAAGCTGGACTTAATTGAATAAAAGCATATTCGTTTGTTGTGGAATGCAGAGTTCTCTACATGGTGGATTGTGCTTTAATTTAGCATCCTATCCAGTGTATTCATCTGTAGTTGTGCTTTTTTCAGTATAAAATCTTGACAGTGATCTTGAGCCTGCTACTTATTCCTTTGTACATGTATTGCTTTAAAAAGCCTGAGTCTGTGCTGCTCACTTCCCCCTATAGTTTTTATGAAATCAAGGTTGTTATTAACATTTGACATGTACTCTGCCTAATGAACATGGAGTAATAAAGGGAACGGCAGGCATTGGTCATTCATGTTCTGGGAAAGAACTAGGGAGTGAGGAGGCACTGAGACCAGGGCTTATAGAGCAGTGATTTATAAGGGCAAGCCAACTGTTATCTTTCCCCCTTTGTTCTGGGTTTACAGGCATTTATATTTGAATTTTAAAGAGCTTGCTTTAAGAAATTTTCCTTGAGACTATTGAAGTCATAAAATTACGATGAGGAATCGTTGTTCTCTAGAGACACAAACTCGTAATTAGCCAGTGCAGAGAAGGAAAGGAAGAAGAGCCATGGCCTGAGTTGCGGACCTGGGTCTTTCCATCAGTAGTTCATGACTTCAAGGTGTGTTGATTGTTTTTTTTTTTTTTTTAAGAGTATGATCATATATCTAAGATCTCCTCTTCCTCATTTCTGTGATCCATTGTTTTTCACTCTTCCATAATCTTCATCTACTGAATGGGTACCACTGCTCGGTATTTATTAATTTTCATGGTATTTATTAATTTTCATACATCACCTTGCATTTGTAATGTACTATATGTCACTTGGAGACTGCCAAAGAAAATATTTCCTTTAAAATGTCACTGCTTACTGTGAATGACTCACATATGCCTTGATTAGAATATCTGTGGGTAGGGATTATCAAACACTTAGCTTAATTCTATTTTCATTGAGTGGCATTGTAGTCTGCATGTCAGGTGTTAGGGTAAAAACTGGTCTGCTATATTTAAAATGAATAAAAGAAGTAAAGTTCTCAAGGAGTTTCTGAGAAGAGAAGAACACTGGAAACATGATTACAAATACACTGCGTAGATATTCCATAAAGCAATATTAGCTTCTTACTGAGAAGCTGCTTCATGATGCACTTTGCTCCGCACTGTGGATGGCTTGGTGAAGTAGCATACAGCCCAGAAGGGGAGGTAGAATGTGTTTTAAATAGATGTTTCTGTTAGGATTTTGCAGATGGCCACCTGACTGTGGGGAATTCATCTCTGGGGAAATTATACATTCATTGCCTGGGCCCATGAAAATTATACGTTTTCATGGGCTTAGTTGCATGCAGCATGTGGGATCTTCCAGGACCAGGGCTCAAACCTGCGTGCCCTACTTCGAAGTTTTCAGGTGATGTTGTCATCTATAAGGTTGTGATTCATGTGTTTTTCTTCTCCAGCCTTCTGAGATAAGGTAGTCTGCCTTTGGAATGACAGCGTTCTTTCTTTTAATATGTCCTATCCTATTCATGTGTTTTTCTTCTCCAGCCTTCTGTGATTAGGTAGTCTGCCTTTGGAATGACAGCATTCTTTCTTTTAATATGTCCTATCTTCTAAAAAATTTTTTAACAGATTTTCTAGATCATTGGTTTGGATTTTCATTGTCGACTTGATGTCTCTGGGGTGTCCTGCATCTTGAGAATTTTGCAAGTCTTTATTTTTTCTCTGCAGTTCAAAGTTGTATTCCAAGTTTACAGATTTAAACTGGATGTTTGACCAACTGATAGTTCTTTAGCAGTAAGTGTCCCCTATCCACATAAGTAGAGTGTAGTTAAATATATACAGTCTTCTGATTTAAAAAAAAGAAATAAGTATTGGAAATTAAATAAAAAGAAATAATGTCATTAAAATTTTCAAGTGTACACAAGATTAAAGATTAGTTTAATGAATCCCCATTATCCAAATTAAAATTTTACAATTATCAGTATTTTCTCTCACATCTGTTTCTCTTCTTTATGAAATATTTTAGGGAAAATCCCAGACATTGTTGTCATTTAACACCTACATATATCAGTAGGCCCCCCTTAAAAATGTGAACATTTTCTTAAATAAACATAATGACATTATCACACTTAAGAAAATAAGCAGTTTTGGGGGAAGGTGATTTATTTTTAACGTACTGTGAATCAAGCTGTAACAAACCGAATTCTGAAAAATAAGCTTTTCATTAACGTTTTATGAGTTATTTAAGAGTAATAATACTATTTAAGTAATGCACTGTTAATTTATGTACATGGATTTGTACATTTTTAGTTAAAAATAAACAATGCTTTGTTGCCATAAAATAGCAAAGCATCAAATTATATTAGGGACATCCCTGGTGGCGCAGTGGTTAAGAATCACCTGCCAATGCAGGGGACACGGGTTTGAGCCCTAGTCTGGAAAAATCCCACATGCTGCGGAGCAACTAAGCCTGTGCACCACAACTACTGAGCCTGCGCTCTGGAGCCCGCGAGCCACAACTACTGAAGCCCGCGCCCCTAGAGCCCGTGCTCCGCAACAAGAGAAGCCACTGCAGTAAGAAGCCTGCACACCGCTACAAAGAGTAGCCTCCTCTCACCGCAACTAGAGAAAGCCCACATGCAGCAAAAAAGACCCAGTGCAGCCAAAAATAAATAACTAAAATAAAAAAAGAAAGTCCTGGGCTGCAGTTGTCCAACTTGAAATAAAGATCAAAAAAAAAAAGAAAAAAAGTTGGAATATTAAAGAGCTGTTTCTATTTTATCACTAGCCTTCTAAATATTTTGAGGTGTTTAATTGGAATTTGAACTTTTTAGAAAATGTAAATCTTATTTCTGTTTTGACTGCATTTTCTTGGTCTCAAGATGGCATCATTGTTTTTCCATATTTCCCTTTGCTTTTCTCTCTCTGTCTCACTTCTTCTGCAAGTGGGTCATCTCTGACTCTCTCACTTTGTAAATCTGCTGTATAAAACATTTTGTTGGGGTCAAATGGGGCTTAGATTTCTTACATGTCTTTCTGATACACTTCTTTTTTCTAAAACCTATTTGAAAAAATTATTTTCCATAACTTATGACTCTTAATTTTTCTTTTGAGTTTTTTACTTTATTATTTGGGAATCTGGTAGCAGAATAATGCATTTAGGAAAGAGCTAAGTTATAATGATTTTCCCATTTAACATTTACTTAGATCTTGCCAGTGTTTACTTTGGTTTCTGACATGGAAGCTTTAAATGAAAGCATAAACTTGAGAAGAGGAAAAAAAAAAAAAAAGCCCCAAAGCTCCAAAGGCTAGTATGATTTACAGTCTGCTAGGTGGTAATGAACATGCTTGCTGTTTAACTTAATTTTTGCACTATCTTTGTAAAATTTAAGAAATACGTGCATGCTACTTTTTACCCCTTAGTCTTTTTTGGCTCCGGAAGCACAGGCTCAGCGGCCATGGCTTGCAGGCCCAGGCGCTCCGCGGCATGTGGGATCTTCCCGGACCGGGGCACGAACCCGTATCCCCTGCATCGGCAGGCGGATTCTCAACCACTGCGCCACCAGGGAAGCCCTACCCCTTAATCTTAAGTGTTCAGTATATCATAGTAAGTTTTCAAATTGTTTGCTTTACTTACTTCTGGACAATATACATACTTATTTTGAAGAGGCTATTTTTAAATAAGTGATAACTCCCTCACTCTGAAGTTGTTTGGTTTAGTTGTAAACCTGCAAACATACAGCTAAAAATTATGTATTTTATTTATTGGAGAATGTCTTGCTTAGAATTATTTACCCTTTTTTAAAAAAAGAAAAATTCCATGAACTTTGGTTATCTGATTTTTGCACCCTACCATAGATACATTTGAAGGCATGATAGCCCAGTGACGGCTCTCAAATGCAGCTAAAGAAGGAAGAGAAACTAGGAAGAACCTGCCAATCCCTTCAGCTTAACAGTATGGGAAATTTCTACTTCAGAAAATAAGTATATCCCTTACGGTTCCTAAGGGCATCATTGTATTTTGTAGTACTGTATAGCAACTATTATTCATAATGATGACTTAACATCAAGAAAGGCTTAAGGATATAGAAGGAAACTTAATTTTTTTAGATATTGTTAAAAAAAGTGTTGCTTAAGTAAATTTTAGTCACATGGAAATTAATTTAGTCAGAGTTTGTATATTTATTTTACGTTAAAAAAATTGAATTCCTGGTTGTGTCTGATGCTGAGCCAGGTGGGTACCTTTGTAGATAGATCATTTCATCTTCAACAATTCTGTTAGTGAGGTAGTATCCCCTCCCCAAAGTAAAGAAGCCCCCCCCCCTTTTTTTTAGAGATTAAGAAACAAACTCCAAGTTAAGCAGTTTACAAGGTGACTCCTTTTAAATCGCGAGTTTCCCAAGCTGCTTACAGTATATTACCTCTTGGTTCGTCCATTTATACTTCAGATTTAGCGTGTTCAGCACTGAACTTAGCATCTTTGTTCCACTTTGCCCTTAATAGTATCACCATATCTCTCTGACAAGCCTAAATCTATCCTTAGATCTCAGACTGGCAGCTTCAGTCTATGCCTGTCTTACAGCTTCATTCATGTGTTCATTTTATACGTATTGATTGGGTGCCTACTGTGTGCCAGGTACTCTTCTAGGCACTAGGAAATGGCAGTGAACAAAATAGACAGTCCTGTTGGCGCGCTCTAGAGCACAGGCTCAGTAATTGTGGTGCATGGGCTTAGTTGCATGCAGCATGTGGGATCTTCCCGGACAGGGCTCAAACCTGCGTGCCCTACATTGGCAGGTGGATTCTTAACCACTGTGCCACTGGGGAAGTCCCTCATAAGCTCTTAAGAGAGCTGCAGTAGCTAAGTTCTTCTAAATTGTCATGTTAGTTAAATGCTGAAGTTCTGATAACTGACTACATTAATTTTTCAGAACTTTTATTACGGAAAATTTCAAACTAGATAGAACGATATAATGAAGCCCCCATGTACCCGTCACTCAGATTCAGTAATTGTTGACTCAGGGCCAATGTCCTATCTTCTATACCTCTCTCTCCTAACTCTTCCCACACTGGGTTATTTTGAAGTAAATTCTGGACATACATTTTAATTAGTAAATAATTTATATCTCTAAAGGAGAAGGATTCTTTATAAACATAACCCCCACAGTATTATTTTTGTGATATTTTGTACATTACTGGATTAGTAGACATACCATATTTTTATCAAGAAAACTAAGTAGTGAAGGTTGCCCAATTTCTTCAACTTTCGTAATGTGATTAATCTCAAGGAGAGTTGGAAGTGGACTGGTGTGAACATGTGGATAGAAAGCCCACACAAATTGCTTTTACCTTCTGCACAGAAACAGCCCGTTCTTTGTCTTAATCCCTTACTGCCATGGGCACAGCTCAGGGAGGCCACCTTCCTTTATCTTACAAACTCACTATCAGCAAATTTAGGAAACAATGCTGTCTGAATCCTTGACCTGTTAATAGGCTTAGTCCTTGGCTCCCTTTCTGGAAAATCCCAGAAGTATATAAAAATCATTTCTAAAATCCCGACAGACACGTTTTGCCAAGAATGTCAGTTATCTCTTGACGGTTTGGCATTAACCTTTAAATATTACATTGTGTAATCATAATGCCATTCAGTGAAAATAAGTTGGTGGGTGGCTGGCATTTTAAAAGTGAAATGAACTTGGGTTCCTGAGAATGTTAATCATTATTCTACTGAAAATGCTGACATTCCTTAATAGTGAAATGCTAAGTAAGTAAAAAGCAGTATTTTACAAATAACTTAGAGGTGAGTAAAATGTGATTTTTATGGGTTTATTTAACATTTTTACCAGAATGGTATCTGAAGGATATTTCATATTTTCAAGCTTTGAAAGTGAGAAAGTAATGAAGGAACCTTCTAGTGAGTTCCCACCAGGCTACTAGCCTGACCAGCACATCTCAGAAATAGATCATTGTAACCTGTCATTGTAACCTGCCTTCTCATTTGCCTTCCTTGCCCTTGACTTTGCAGCAGGGAGCAGAAAGAAACTCATGGCTTCTACCATAAATATACATGGTAACAGTAGTCAAGTAATTTTATATTTTTGTGGGTAAGTCATTCATTCATGGTGATGGAATGGCTTATTTTTAATGCAGTGTTTTTCTTTCAACGAAAATTCTTTTTTTCCATCTGATTTAGTGTCTGTACCACTCCAAGGCAGCATAAATTTAGTACCACTTCTTCATTTTACCAACTTGGTAGAAGTTTTTAAAGGTTTCATTCAGTTTACTTTTAGCTTTTCATATGAAATGGACTATAAGAACTCTTTAATTTACAGTATAATGTGTAATTAAAGACAGACCCAGTGTATCTGGAATGTGGGTTATACCAGGGATCATGGGAAAGAGGAGGTTTGGAGCATTAATTTCTTTTTGTGTTTGTTTTGTTTTTTTTTTGTTTTTTTGCGGTACGCGGGCCTCTCACTGGTGTGGCCTCCCTCTATCGTCGCGGAGCACAGGCGCCGGACGCGCAGGCTCAGCGGCCATGGCTCACGCGCCCAGCCGCTCTGCGGCATGTGGGATCTTCCCGGACCGGGGCACGAACCCGTGTCCCCTGCAGCGGCAGGCAGACTCTCAACCACTGCGCCACCAGGGAAGCCCTGGAGCATTAATTTCTAATCTCATTTTCACATGACCTTTTCGAAAGGAGAATCTTCTTTGAAAAGTGGGTAACAGCGTGGACTAAATCCCAAACAGATCACAAAATGGAAGAAACCCAGACTTAACTGCATCTACATAAAAGATAGAAAAGATAACTTCAATTTTCTAGAGGGGACATTCATGTGGATAACATAATTTTAAATGATTAATTAAGAGTAATTGCTGTAGATCAGTGTCATTCATAGCAAGTTAGGTCTGAGTGATAGGAAATGCTGCTTTTACAGATTCTTATATTGTAAAATTAGTTTGACTTCTTTTGTTAAACTCATTTAATCCTCTACCTTACTCCATTATTATCCTTGCAGATTTATTTAATGTCTGAGATATCTTTATATGTGGTACTACAGTGTATTCATTTTGACTACTTCTGGATACCCCAAGTTAAGCAGAAACATACATTAGAGGAGCTCTGGGTGGGGAGAAGACACTAGTAAACACTAATACACACTAGTAGCAGCCTGTTGCATAAATGGCTTATAATTCTTTTTCCTATTGATAAATACTTAAATTATTTTCATTTAAAAAATTTAAATAAAAAATATCTGTACCTGTATCAGATAGTCTTTTTTTTTTTTTTTTTGTAGTATGCGGGCCTCTCCTGTTGCGGAGCACAGACTCCGGACACACAGGCCCAGTGGCCATGGCTCACGGGCCCAGCCGCTCCGCGGCATGTGGGATCCTCCCGGACCGGGGCACGAACCCGTGTCCCCTGCATCGGCAGGCGGACTCTCAACCACTGCACCACCAGGGAAGCCCCAGATAGTCTTATATTTAGTAAACTTCTTTTTTTTTTTTTTTTTTTTTTTTTTTTTTTGTGGTATGCGGGCCTCTCACTGTTGTGGCCTCTCCCGTTGCGGGGCACAGGCTCCGGATGCGCAGGCCCAGCGGCCATGGCTCACGGGCCCAGCCGCTCCGCGGCATGTGGGATCTTCCCGGACCGGGGCACGAACCCGTATCCCCTGCATTGGCAGGCGGATTCTCAACCACTGCGCCACCAGGGAAGCCCCAGTAAACTTCTTTTATTAAATAGTAACATATGTACAAAAAGTACACAAATCATTTTTGTAGCTCATTGATAAATGGAACTGTAAATAAAAGTGTAATCAGCACTCTAGAAGTCCCTCTCAAACCCCTTTCCAATGACCAGGCCCCACTAGAGGGTGACTACTATCCTAATTTCTAACACCTTGATTCATTTAGCTTGTTTGAAATGTGTGTAGATGGAATCATTGTATGTGCTCTTTGGTATCTGCTTTCTCTCACTTACTGTATAATCTTTGAGACTCATCCATTTACATGTACAGTTAATTTTTTATTGCTGTGTAATATACTGTTGGGTGACTGTACCGTAATTTATCCTTGTTACTGTTGATGAACTTTTGGGTTGTAACCTAATTTTTGGATATTACAAGTAGTGCTATACAAACATTCTTAAATGTGTTTTGGTGAACATGGCTATTCCTGTCTACTGGGAACAGTGCTGATGAGTGTGGGACATGCATGTGTGCAGCTTTACCGTGCCAACAGTTTTCCAAAGTGGTTGAAACCGTATCACACTCCCACCAGCAGTGTCTGTTTTTTTGTTTTTTTAAAAATAACTTCAAAGAAGTGAAATTTGAGTAAAAGAGTAAATTCATTTTAAGTTTTAGAGTATAGTGCTTAATTTGTCCTCAGGAATACCAGTTTATACTCCACTGAACACTGGGTTTTATCTAGCTCTTTCATCTTTATCAATTAATAGTGGAAAATATCTCACTTTTAAACTAATGAGTTGGACTTTTTATGGCTTAATTTCAGTTTTCTTTACTTGGCTCTTCTGGTCTTTTCTTTTTAGTTTGTCCTTTGTCCTAACTTTATTTTTTATAATATAGAAGTTTTAAATGAGTGTGTGTGTGCTTGCATCTGCTGATTTTTCCCTCTGTGGTTTCTGGCTTTGGTGTCATTCTTAAGAAAGCCTTTTTATCCCCAAGGGTTTTTTTGTTTGTTTTTTTGAGAACTTAATTATTTGTAATTAACTTTGTTTATTGTAACTAGATTTTACTTTTACTAACACAAGGGAGCTTTTTTGGTTGTTTTTGTTTTAAGACAATTTAAACGTGTACTTTAATTTATTATATTAGCATTAGCTTTGGAATATTTTGTAAGGAGGTGCCAGGAAGAATTTAGTACACCAAAGCATGCATGCATGTGTCATTTGACCATGAGAAATGAAGCCAGTTTTCCAATGTGGATACTATTTGAATCCTTTCAGTGTGCATGTTATTAAAATAGTTTTCAAAAAGAATGAGATCAAATAGACTGAATTATGTTATTATTTAATATCTCTAGTGGATACTGTTCATTGCTCTTGAGCAAGGACTTTGCCAAAAATACACCTGGCCTCTGTTCTGTGGCCTACAGGACAAAGGATTGGAGAGCCAAATACTTAATTTCAAGCCTCTAAAACTAACATTTTTCTCTATTTAAGAGATCACTTAAAATTTCTTTGGCTTTTTTTCTTTTGTATAATGGTACACGTAATTAAAATGTAATTTGCACTGGTGGTTGAGAAAGATGAGACCAGTGTGTCATATCTGATTGTTGTTGGTGGTTTTTTTAAGGTTACAGTGGGATTTGACAGCTCCCTAAAGCCCCCACCATCTAAAATTTTTCTCAGTAGAGTCATTATTGGGTTAGACCACAAAGCAGAGACAAAACAGATATTAAGCCAGTAGCCCTCTCTTCTGCTGATGTGGGTTGGTTTGGTTTCTATAATCGAATTTTAGTACCTTAAAGGGGTGGGTCTAGGGACAAGTAAATTTTTGAGGAAGGGAACACAGAAGTGTTAGTGTTCTGTGTTTCCAGCCCCGAGCACATAAAAACCTAGAGGCCAGTCTCAAGGGGATGGAAAAGAGGGAGGAAAAGAGTAGGTGTATAAATACTACAGATAAGATTTTTTAAAAAAAATTTTTTTTTTTGCTTGTCTTTTGCATTTGGCAATGCTACTTATAGCAAGGTTATATCACTAGTTATTTTGATTATTCTCTAAGCCAGGGAGAAAATTATAGGGACTTCCTTAGTAAATGTGTAATTTTAGGAGCACAGCATTTCCAGTTCAGGAGAATCGATGTTTTGCTGAGTGCTTGAATTTGACTAAAGGGAATGCTGGATTTATGTTAAAGGGTCATTGGGGATAGGATGAGGTGGGGACAGTACAGAGGGGAGAAAAATTAAGTGCCTATTTTTCATTTACTTATATATACAATGTGGTCTTACACATTTTATATACTTAACCCATTTAATCTTCACAGAGGTCTGTAAAGTGGTGTTTTCCTGATTTGCAGAGGAGAACAAAAGGCTCAGGGAGTGAGTTTACATTATTTTGTCTAGGCTCAAACTCAATATATGGCAGTTCTAGGATTTGAACACCAGCTTCTCTGAATCTAAAGCTCATTCATATTCTTTTCACAAGAGTGTATATTGCCTTTGAAATTACAAGAATTATTATTCATATTTTATATTTTATTGCTTTCATATAAAATGTTGGTAACACTTTAAATGGCATATCTTGGGGAAGCCATCTTTAGTTCTTCTGGGTAATATAAAGCCTGTGTAATTTCCTTTACTTTCCACCTTAGCATCGAGAGTAAGCATGAGGTTACAATCCTAGGAGGACTCAATGAATTTGTAGTGAAGTTTTATGGACCACAAGGAAGTAAGTATATGTGTTGGTATGTGTTTTTTATTACAATCTTTTACTCTATTCCTTAACAGACAGTGAGAATATCAAGGGAGATGGTGATATGTGTAGTTTTTGAAAAGTAAATTTAATTGAATTCTAGAAGCAGTGAGGAAATCTTGCTCTTATCATAATTACTTTATATGCTTTTCTCTTTTATCTCTGTGTGACAGTATTAAACATGAATTGTGAATTCTGGGTTTTGTGGAAATGTTTTTTGTTGTTGTTTTTGGGGGGTGAGGTGGGCATGGTATAGATTGAGACAGTAGGCTATTACTTATCCAATAACTGAACAGTGTTTGATACTTTAAAGAATCCGGTAAATTTGGGGGAGAAAATGAACCTTTGCTAACTCTAGATTTTTTAAAGAAAAGTATTATAATTGAACATAGAGTACCTACTAGTTATAGTAGTTAGTTATGAGTTCCCTGACTCTTGAAGGAATTAATTTGCAAGGTTCTCAAAACAGGTTAGGATTTAATGTTTAACTTACACTCAGATTTATCTTCTGATTTGGAGACACAATCCTCATGTTTAACTTTTTTGCTTTTATTTCAGCACCATATGAAGGTGGAGTATGGAAAGTTAGAGTGGATCTTCCTGATAAATACCCTTTCAAATCTCCATCTATAGGTATGTAACTACCCAGTTTCTCTCCTTAGAGAGTTTTGAAATGGAAAAAAAAAAAAATCCTACATTTTATGGGAGATCATTAATTCCAGAAATATTAACTTAACTGAATTTTTTCCTTTTTTGGCTTAGGTTAATTAGTAATTTTGGGGGGGTGTACCTCCATAGTGTGATAGAAGATGTTTAAATATACCCTTTGCATGCTTGTAATGACTATAACTCTAGATTTTTCTGTCTGTTAAGTGTCAGATTAAACAATTTTAAGACCCACTGTCCATTCAGGCTATTAGCAGTAAAATAATAAACATCTTAAATCTCATTTTAAATGCCAGATTGTTGGAATTAATATTTTACAGTGCCTATTCTAATTCTGCCATTTAAAAATCCTGTGTATACTACTTTACTTTTGTTCACTCCAACTCTGGGTACCCTTTTCCATTCTCTACATTCCCAATCTTTTTAGCCCTCTAAACAGCTAAAGAAAGTAGAGAAGAAACCTCAGTGGGGTTGTGTGAAGGGTATTTTTTTTCCTCACCTTCATCTCCTGCCCTAATTGGTGATATTAACCTATTACCCCTGTTAAGGCATTTAATGGCAATTTAGGTATTTTAGCATCAGATGCTATAGAGGTATATTTGATTGAAGATTGATAACCTTCAAATATTTTGAGACTGTAGAATGGTAGTAACTTAGCTAACTTAAGCCAGCTTTTAAAAATTTCATTCTGTAGATGATTTTAAGATGTTATAAAATATTGACCAATTTTAAGAAGGGAGAAGAAAATAAATTTGGAATATATTAGAGCATTCTCTGTCACACTGAGCTGCATGTTCAGAATTGTTAGTTTCAGATATCTTGCTACTGCTGTGGGCTTGTCTTCAGAGCTAATGCCAGAACTCTTGGAATTTAGACCCCCACCACCACCACCCCAGAAGGGATTTTTATTTTTTTTTATTTTTTATTTTTTAATTTTTTTAGGGTTTTTTAAAAGAGGTGGACCAAAGACATTCTGAGCTTTATGTTTTGATTCTAGGCCCCCACATTTCTGTCTTGGATAAATAATGCAGAAACGTTAGAATAGTCACAGGCTAATTCCCAGTCAGATGCAACGGCCTAGCCCCCTGACATCTAGCTACTTTATGTTTTAGAATTTTATGCTATAAAAATACTACAGAGCATCTATAATCCCTTCTTAGGCTGGGATTCTTAGTGCTCATTTTAAGAATAAACTGGTGATTTCCTCTTAAGGGCCCTGAAGTTGAGTTTTTAAACTCAGTAATTGAGAAGATACTTTATGGATAATTGAATTGGAAATCTCCCCATTGCTATAAAGGCCTCCAAGTTTTAGAGTTATCAGCTGGTGATATAGGAAGAGTGCTGTGAGGTGCTGAATCTTTGAGACAATCCCTGAGTGTATCTGACTTAATACCTTAGCATACTTGGGACACCAGCCCTTTCTCAGCTCCATTCCAGTGTGGTGGAATGTAGGTTTCAGTTTGGGAGGGCTTTTGTGTCACATTGTGGTTCCTTATCCCCCATTTGTCTTTTAACTTTAGGGTGTTTCTTTCTATATAGGCATTTAAAACTTTTGTGTAGTTGAGTGGTATGATCTTTAAACCTTTACAAACAGAATGTCCAAACCATGTAAATTCATTCAAATATATTTCATACATACCTATTTACTTAAAGACTAAAAATTGGCTTGCTAAATCTAATTTTGTTACCCTAGATTCCTAGTCAGAAAGGAAACAGTATAGCTTGTTGAAACTAACAATGAACCTATAGAAATGCAATTACATATCCTGTAGAAATATAGTTTTTTCTCAAGTCTTGTCTTAACATATATTTCCAGGTAATATAATTATTGCATCATAACTTTCAAAGTGTAAATGTCTAAACTTCAGATATTATTTATTACCTAATGACACAACAGAAGCCTCTGTACTTTCTTAAATTAATGATGTAACATGAAATTGGTTAGGAGAAATGACTAGGCTAATTTATCTTCTTTATAATTTTTCCTTTGCCTTTTTGTGCGCTTTTAGAACTTGGTAATACCTACCAATGTGTACCATATTCTCTTAGGGAAGTAGATCTAGTTGAAATATTTGTACAAGCTGCCCTTGTTTCCTCCAAAGGAAGATTGCATAAGAGAGTTTTACTCAGTTGTGTGGGGTGACCCATTTTCAGGTCGTCAACAATGTAATTACTGTTAGAATGTGCGTTAAACATTTTGAGAGGTAGTGGCTCATGTAGAATAGGCAAAGATTCCTTTTTGAATTGTATAGATAGTTGCAGAATTATACAGAATGTCAAGGAGATAAGATAAATCCAACTTCACTGCTCTTTTTAAACCCTGCCTCTATAGTATCTAGGCAGGCATACCCTTCTTTCTGAGCCAAATTTTGAGATGTGCAAATTTAGACTAAGTATTTTAATGTTTAGCTCTTGGAATTTTAAAATATATATGTATATATACTTTTTTGTTTAATATTACTATGTATTTTTTAATTGTATAAATGCTCCATATACATAGTAGGAATGTAAGAAGGTCCAGGTGAGCAAAAATAAAGAAAAATTAAAATGTCTTATAATCCTATCCCTCAATAGATATCATTATTTGCATAATGTGCGTAAAAATGTACTTTAAAACATTTTTCTATGCATATATAAGTGTATGTGCAATGTAATTGACAGGCTCATCTTTGGTATATACTCCAAGTACAGTTATAGAGAGTTTTCAGTAGTTACATGATTGCATGAGGTATAACTAAAAAAGTCCTTTTAGAAACAGTTTATGTCTTTAAGTAAGTTTTTTCCCCCCAAATAGCAATAAACTCCCTCAACTCCGCTTTGGAAAGAGAATGAATATAAACAGACTCCTGGGGAAGTTATGAGCTTACTCTTACAATGCCATCATTGTTCCAAACATCTTAAGCTCATCTTTTGGAACTTTACATTCTCTTTGAATATCATGAGTGATGGCAAATCTTGATGCTTTGAAGCTGGATATAAATTTTTGAAATGGCTAAAGGTCATTTAATTCTAGAGAATAAGAGGAATTGAAAAACAAAGTAACATCAGTTGAAGTCTAAAATGATATATGATTGTGAAAGTGACTTAAGTTTAAGGATTATGATTTTCTTTTAAACTGGCCCTATGGGCTCTTTCAAAAGGAAATTATAAAACTCCTTTAATCAATTGTAATGTCATTGAAATATTTGCATCGTTTTCCAGAGAGACTGCTTTGATGTAAATCATATTTGAATCTTTAAGTTCTGATTTATTTGAAAGTAAAGACTTTTATCTTTTTCATTCAGAAACATTCCTAGAATGCTAGCAGTGCTGCTGGGTGTGTCACTGTGTAGTTAGGAGAATGTGATAGGTCAGTGGACTGGTTCAGGAACGAGTGGGAAAGAATGGTTCTGGCCCTGGTTCTCCTTGACTGTGAGAATGATACTTATCAGAACTGTTGTTTCCTCTTCTAGAAAATGAGATAATGGAATTAAATGAGCTCTGCATGTTTGATATTGACCAATGTATTAAATACTCAGAATATATGATATATGGCATTCTACCCGATAGTTAGGAAGGCTGTGTAAGGCTTTCACTAGTTGGGAGGAAAAAATCAACACATATAAAATACTGCATTTGCTTTAGTGACAGCATTTCCTTGCTTTTTAGAAGTGTGAGTTAGCAGCTCAGTTGAGGAAGAAAGAGTATATGGAGGCGATAGGCTTTTATAAGAATTGTATTTCACGTATTGAGAATAGTCTTTACAGAGCTTCAGAGATGTGAAGGTGAACGTAAGGACTTTACAAATACTCTTTCAAAACCCAAGTAATGCCCAGCCCATGAAGATTATGTTATATGCAAAGGAGTTTCTGCAGACACTGCCATATTCCATACTTGTCCAGATTCACAGTTTTCAGTCGTTACACGTGTGCTCATCTACTAAGGAAGAGCTTTTATCCGTCAAAGATAAGACTTGCAGTTGCTGTGTGGGGAAATAAAAATGAGTGATCTCATATATACAGAGGTCACATGGAGCAATTTTTTATAAAAATTAAAAATAATCGATAAGCATAGGATACGAATGGTTTTGTGTCTAATCCAAAGAATGCAGATTAAAAACATGAGAGAATATATGACTTATCAAATTGGCAGGTTAAACATTGTTGGCAAAGGTAATATGATGTAGCCAACCTAACAGTATATATTGTTAAAATTTTGTATCCTTTGAGTGATTTTACTTAAAATAAGGAAATACCCAGAGGTGTACACTAAGATTAATATACAAGAGTATGTAAATTGCAGTGTTATTTTTAAAACTTTTAAGTTGGAAGCAACCTAAATCACCCAGTTGATAATAAAGTAGCTAAATTATGGTACATTTTAATGGACAAAAAGTTTCACAACCATTACTCATATTTTAACACCATCTTTAAAGGAACACATAGGAGGGAATTCCCTGGCCAACCAGTGGTTAGAACTTGGCACTGTCACTTCCAGGGACCTGGGTTCAATCCCTTGTCAGGGAACTAAGATTTTGTAAGTCGCACATGCAGCGCGGCCAAAAATAAATAAATGAATGAATGAATAAGTAAATAAATAAATAATGGAACACACAGGAAAATGTATAACATTATATAGTGTAACAATAATTTTTTCCATGCAAATTACAAGTATGAATGCCAAATATTGGCTATAGTTATCCATGGCTGTTAAGGGAATTAAAACTATTTTTCTGTAATTCCCAAATATTCTACAGTAAGTTCCCTTTTATTATAAAAGTAAATATTTAAAAACATATGGCAAGTGCATGTCTTTTGAATGTCCTGTCTACATCTTTGTCTGAGTCTATGCTTTTCCTGTCTTTTGTTCTAAAAAGCCACCAAGCAATCCTTGGCCAGAATTCTCACCTGGTAGCTTGCTAAGGGCCTGCTGGCCCCCATGTTTCCCACCACCCTCCTTTCTTTTTTACCTTCAGTTTTAATTATTTGTGCATGTAAGTGTACCTACTATTTCCTTTGTTTCTCTGCTTACAGTTTAGTTTACTCCATCTTGGAATAAACCTTTAAGTATAGCTATTCTCCACTCCTTTTCTTCCTTTCCATTTTCCCTTCCCTTGTTACCTTGAGCAATTCTCATCTGCTTCTTTTTTCAGTCTGACTCCTCCACTTGTGTTTCCCTTTGTTCCATTTTTCTCTTCATATGAACCAAGAAGGCTCCCGTTTACAGCCAATAATAACAGTAATACTTTTTTTTTAAAAACAGAAGGGGAGGGGAGAGTCTGTTCTCTTATTTTCAGCAGACAGAATTAAACCTCTTGTTTTTATTTATTTTTATTTTTTAAATTTTATTTATTTATTTTTTGGCTGCGTTGGGTCTTCATTGCTGCATGCAGGGGCTATTCTTCGTTGTGGTGCGTGGGCTTCTCATTGCAGTGGCTTCTCTTGTTGCGGAGCACGGGCTCTACGCGCGCAGGCTTCAGTATTTGTGGTTCACAGGCTCTAGAGTGCAGGCTCAGTAGTTGTGGCGCACAGGCTTAGTTGCTCCGTGGCATGTGGGATCTTCCCGGACCAGGGATCGAATCTGTGTCCCCTGCATTGACAGGTGGATCCTTAACCACTGCACCACCAGGGAAGTCCAATAACAGTAATACTTTGGATAAACCTCACGCAAGGGGGCAAAATTATGTCTTCTGATAAAATACAACATAAAATATTAGATTTAAGCCATGCAGCCTCCAAAGCAGCGGTCCCCAACCCTTTTGGCACCAGGGACTGGATCTGTGGAAGACAATTTTTCTGCCAGGAGGCTGGGGGGCTCGGATGGTTCAGGCAGTAATGCAAGCAATGGGGAGTGGCAGCTGAAGCTTCACTCACTCGCCCACTGCTCACCTCTTGCTCTATGGCCCAGTTCCTAACAGGCTGCTAGCAGTCCATGGTGGGGGTGTTGGGGAACCCTGCTCTAAAGGTCTTGAAAAAGTACCTTGAAAAGTTCCCTTCAAGATCTACAGTAAAAAAAAAAAAAAAGATCTACAGTAGTCTCCATCAGATCTACCTATTTTACTTAAACACTAGCATTCAAGAGAAAATTTTAAAGTTGTCCTTTAATCTTATTTTTAAATGTCTACTGACTAGTGTATTAATTGACATGTATTCTACTAATTTCAGATAGAACTATAGAGTATTTTAGAATCTTTTGTAGATAACCTTAAGACCAGCCTGGGAACTCTGTCACCATTTATACTTTTTTAAAATAGAAAACTCTTTTGTAAGAGCCAGCTAACAAGTCTAGAAACTCACTTTTGAAACACTACCTGTGTGTATCTCCATATTAACAGTGAGGAGGACCCTCTCAGGAGCAAGCTATATGCGCTGTGTGTCTGGACTGTAATTTGATGATACCAAAGCTGACTGTGTAAGAGGAATGGTTGGTTGAGAACAAGATTCTGGAGAGACCACTTAATGTGTTTGCCGAATGTTGATAGAATGGCCAGGGAAAAAACCAAGCTCATTCTTCAGTGTAATTGATGTCAATAGCATATGGCAAGAGCTAGCCAAGTCCATTTGAGTAAATAGAAACAAAAACGAAAAGAGTCATGGACAGTAACAAACATTAGAATGCTATTTTGAGCTATACCAATGGCCTTTATAATTAGGTCAGACTATCATCTAAATAGAATGGTTTTAGGTCATTCTTTTCCAAAGGAAACGAGACTAGATAACCTGTCTGAGTTCCTTCTAAATTTCCCAATCTGCCACCAGTTTTTAATTAAAAGATATTCTGATAATCAGTGTACCATATTCTTTTTACTTGTGCCAGTGATTAAAGGAAATGTTTTCACCTTTTTCATTGGCAGATTCACAGACTCTTCTGGCATAATACATTTTTTATTTCACTATGGCCAGAAATTACCTCCCAGTATTTTTGGAATGGAGTTTTATAACATATGGTATGACTAGCTGTAGAGCTTAGAATATTTACCATTTACTTTGTGTCTTCCTAGCTGGAAACATTGTACAATTACTCCCTCAGGAACTACTGTGAGTAACTTAAGTGAGCCCTGCTTAGTCAGGAGTAGACCAGGATTGGGAGTAGAGAGGAATGTGTCATGCATGAGAGGTTTGGGGTCAGTCATTTAACAAATACTACTTGAACCACTATATTTCCACAAATAGAATGAATTCTTAGACTGAGGAAGCAAAATTCCATTAAGATCACCTATATACTTCTCTACTTTTGCAACCTTGGGTTTGAATTTAGTTCCTGTTTCAGTTACATTCTAGTAGAAAAGTTTCCTAAAAAAATTTTTTTTAGATAATGGTATGAGAATATAAGCCATTGTTAAAAGCTCTCCTTTTACTGGAGTTCTGAAAATGAGAGTTTTCAGGATAGATTTGTGAAAAGATTATGTCTGGCAGCTGAGGCAGAACCTACTTTCTCATAAAATGGATACATCTTGCATCATGTCTTCTAATCAGCTCCACAAATTTATCAGATACCAACTGTGTGCAGCGCATTATTCTAGGTGCTAGGGATACGGAAGTGAACAAATTTCTCTCTTCACCCTTAAATCCTTTTGTGATGGTGGGCGGGGGAGGTAAAGCAAAATTTTAAATGTCTGATAGCTCTATGCAGAGAACTGATGTGATAGAATTGACATGATAGCTATCTTAGATTAGGTATTCAGGAAGGGCTTCTCTGACAAAGTAAATTTAAGCTGAGGTTTAAATGAAAAGGGGGAAAAAGCCAGCCCTGATCCTCCAAGGTCAGGGATGAGAGCATTTTAGGCAGAAGAAATTGTGAAGACAAAGACTCTGAGGCAGGAGCTTTGCATGCTTAGGGAAGAGAGATGAGGCTGGGAGGCTGGGTCGAGAGCCTGAGATGTGAGAAGGGGTCTGGTAGGCAGGGTGAGGTCCTGTAGAGCTTTGCTGGCCAGGTTAAATGGTTGAGTTATATTCTTAATGTAATGGAAAAAAATCACTGCAATGTTCAGCGATCACTCTGCTGTTGTGGGGAAAGAGTAGAGATACTGGTGGTTTGGATCAAGGGGCCAAGGTTGAAAAACTCGGGTGTATTGGGTTGGCCAAAAAGTTTGTTCGGTTTTAAGTAAAAATAAAAGACACATTTTTTATTTTCACCAATAATTTTATTGAACAATTATTTACTAACAGAATGAACTTTTTGGCCAAGCCAATAGATACACATTACTTGAAGAAATCTATCTATATAGAGGAAAGCATACAAATGAGGCTGTTACCTAGAGGAAGATAAAAGGAAGGCTTTACTTTTTATTTCTTGAATAGGAGATTTTGCTCCTTGCAGGGAGTTGTCTAGAAGAGAGGGAAAGCTTGCTGATGTTGGATGTCAGGAGGAAAATTAAAGGAGCAATGCCTTTGACACTGTAGGAAGGGGACAAGATCAGAACATAGATAGAAGACTGGTAGTTGAGAAGACCATGAACATGAACATTTGAGCAAGCTGTTGAGGCAGGAAAAATTAGCATGTGGGGGTGGTGGATTTTGTTGGGGATGATGAGGGATCCTGCCAATTGGCACCCATTTTCCAAAAAAAAAATGGGCAGGGCTATTAAGTCAAAGTGAGAAATGGAGGGGCAAAGGGAATGGGAGATTTGCAGAATAAAGGTAAAACGTCCAAGTCATTGGAGAATGGGGGAGCAAGCTACTAGAGAAAGAAGAGAGGAAAATTATAGGGGATGTTGAATCCACAAAAGTTGTTATAGAGCATTCTTTTTTAAATTGGTATATTTGTTTACTTACATCTCTCCTCCCTGCCAACCCAATAGATATAAACTCCATGAAGGCAGTTCCTGGGTCTGTTTTACTAAAAATCCATCTCCGGGGCTTCGCTGGTGGCGCAGTAGTTGAGAGTCCGTCTGCCAACGCAGGGGACACGGGTTCGTGCCCTGGTTCGGGAAGATCCCACGTGCCACGGAGCGGCTGGGCCCGTGAGCCATGGCTGCTGAGCCTGCGTGTCCGGAGCCTGTGCTCCGCAGTGGGAGAGGCCACAACAGTGAGAGGCCACAACAGTGAGAGGCCCAGCGTACCGCAAAAAAAAAAAAAAAAAAAAAGAAAACAAAAAACAAATAAGAGCAATATCTTAGTTCCCTTGGAAGAGTTTGTTCACACAGTTCAAGATTTGTTCATATTCTTGGTGTTGGTGAAAACCATAGTGCTAGAAGGAACTTTGGAGATTATATCATCCTGTTCCCTTATTTGAAGGATTGTAAAAATGAGACTCAGGAAGGCAGGAGATATATTACTACTAACTAGTTGCAGAGTGTGCCTTCTAGCTTCCAGTCCAGTGTTTTTTCCATATGCCAAATGCAATCAGAACAATCTTTTTAATAGTAAATATTAGAGTAACTGTATTTGCCATTTCCAGTGTGATAGGGTTATAAAAAAAATATCCCATAATCAGAATACCTTCTAATGCTCTTGACAATTCCTAAAGGATTAAGAGATGGATATGTAGGGGCAGATATTTTCATTTTTAGGATGAGAAAAGTGAGATGAAATTACTTGCCTGAGCTCATGAGTTACTGGTCACATGCTGTGCATATATTCATTAAATCTTGGTGACAGTCCTGTGATATGTGGATACCATTATTTAACCCAGCCTTATGAATAAGGAGACAGAAAGGCACAGAGATACAGTAGGTCTAAGTGGAACTTAGGCAGTCTGACTGGAGCCTGATCTTTTAACCACGACTTTGTGTAGTAACAGTGGCAGAGACTTGAAATTAGGTCTCGAAATTTCAAGTCCAGTGTGTTCTGTCCATACTCTACTGCCTCTGACCATGAATATAAATCCTGCCTGATTCAGACAGTGTGGTTACATGAATGACCAGGAGAGTGAAAGATGAACTATGGAGACAGGAAAGAGATTACAGTCTTCCAAAAATGGAAGTGCAGGAGAGTCAGTTTAAGGCTACAGGCTTTGGTAATCTGCTAGGTTGGTAGAAGAGTTATGCTGTTGAAGGATAACACTTCACCTTTTCTTAGTTATAAATGAATAAATGAACTTTTCTTATCCATCCAGCCCATTCCTCAGATTCCATATTATCAGAGAGAAAGGAAGAAACAGAAAAGAGGACCCCTTGTTGAGTTTAGATCTCCTGAACACACACAGGATCAGTTCAGAAGTTCCCATGATACAGGGCAATGAGAGTGAGCTCCTTGCTTGGTTCCTCACCCAAGAAGAGACCGGCCCAGGTCCATCTCTCCTGAGTAGGAAAGGCTCAGCTCTCGGAAGAGACTTCTGCCCGGGTGCAGGCTGCCACGGGCTGGGCCTGGCTGTCTGAGGTAAGATGAAAATCTGTCTGAGGGTGCACTAATGCACAAAGCTGGCAGTATAGCTGTCACCAGTGAAGCTGGCAGCATCCCCACCCCTTTTTTATCTGGAACACCCTAACTCTGATCACCTCCTGCATGCTAGGAATGGAGATCCAAGTTATTGCCCTTAAAAAATTTATAGTCTGAGATACTTCTAGGGGAGATAGGATTTAATCTTTAATAAATATATTTTAAATAATTATATCTACTTTAAAAATAGAGAATTAATCAGTTTCATTCTGAATGGTCTACTTTATATGGGTATTTGTCCTGAAGATAGAATATCAGAGTAATTTAATATATTCATTTACTGTTTTCTCACAGGAATTCATAAGCTTATAATTAAATCATATCAGCCACAGCTGCCTCAACCATCTGCAGTCCAGGTTCATTTTATCTCTGGGATAAAGTTTTCATTTTTGCCTTTCATGCTTTTCACCCTATTACCTTAGGGTGGATTTACCTTGTTTCGTGAGTCACCTTGTTTGACCTCATTTCTTCAAGATTATTCTGGATGAAATTTCTGGATAGATGACTGGCCCTTAGGTATTTCATTCTGTCCACAAATTTGATCACTAAAAATATCCCCACTTGTAAACGGAACAAAGATGGAAGTATAATTAATTTTTGCCTCTTTCATGTACATATTGACCCCAATATCAGTTATTCGAAAGTGTACAACTTTGTACAGATCCCTTCCTGGGACTGGACACAGAAACAGTCTGAAATAAAAAACAGTTTTCAGCATGACTCGGCACAGCGTTATTTACTTTCTCTGTTTATTAGCCTATGGGTCAAGAGATTTGTTATTCTAGAGCAATTGAGTGTTGGAGTGGAACAAGCAAAAGCATGGCATATTTTTCTATTTTAATAATCTGTGCTTTTGTTTTCTAAGATATGTAGTTTTACATCAAATAAGCATGGTTTGGATTCCTCCTCCAGAATTATAAATCTCCTGATTCCCTTCTGATAAAAGACAAAGGACAGAGGTGGTAAGCTTTTTAGCTAAACATTTGTACCTGTTGTCCCCTTTTTTATAAATGCTTGAGCCATGCCAGAGAATAATTGTCCAAAAAATTTAAACAAAGGAGTTCTGAATTTTATCTGATCAAATCACTGAAATGTTATCTGTAGAAAATGTCTGGTAGTGAATAAAATCTTAAATCATATGGATTAAAGGTGACTTGCTGCTTCCACTTATCATGTTTCCATAAAAGCAGTTTTCAAAATATGTTCTCTTAAAATATCTTCAAAATAGTTCCTGGTCAAATGGAAACAAGTGTTGGGAAAATTCTCTTGTTGCAGACAAATTCATTAATGTGGTGATAGCATTGCCAAAAGGAAGGAAAACATGCCAGGGCAAACACACTCAGTCCTGAGAACGTTCCTTCTCTGAATTCCTAGCCTGTTCTTTCTCTCCTCCCCTCGTGTAGAAGTTCCATTGTTGCCATCATTATCCAGAATGTAAATAGCTTTGCCAGAAATGCTGCCCACAGCTTGTCCAAGGACAAATGTAAAGGAGATATAGATATATACAGATACAGATACATCTACCCCTTTCGATTTATTTGCGTTGGATATTTTTCTAACAATAGAAAAAGCCTGGTATAGGAAGAGATGCTTGTAGTGTGGAAGTTGTTTTTTGGTAGAAATGGTCTGTCTGTGCTTGTTCCTCAGTGGCAAGTTTATAAACTCCATTTCTGCCTACTTTGGAACAGTCAGCGGATTTTGTGTCTCTTTATGGTATTTTAGCATGTTAGTAACTTTGTATTATATTGTCCAGAATACTTATGTACCTAAAAATGTGCCTCACAGAATTAATTTCCTTTATGGACTTAACCATTGGCCATTTCCCCTTAAGTCCTCTGTTCTCAGAGGTCTGGCCACTGTTATTAAATCCTAGATTTTAGAGCTGATGGTCCTTTTACAAACAATAAGAGTGGAGGTTTTGGAGATCATGTAGCCCAGCTGTTTCTCTTTGCAGGTAAATAAGCAGACCCACAGAAGTGTAGTGACCTGATCAAGGCCTGCAGTTAATAGCAGAGTTGGGACTAGAAGCCAAATCCCTATTAGTACTTTTCTCTTTCCAGTCCGATTCTGCTCTCCACTTCAGAGCTCAGATGGGGTTTTATATTTAGCAGGGGCACTGGGGACTGGGCTCCAACCCATTTATTACTAAAGAATATGTTTACTAAGCCCTTTTTGGCCCTCTTTCTTACATAGTCTTGAACTCAACCAAGCCAAAATCTAGATTAAATTGAAAACAGTGTGGAAACTATATTGATTCCAAATGTAATCTCCAGACCTTGTACAAGGAGGGAGGCAGGAACCTTAATCTTTCAGAGACAGTTTTGATAAACATTTAAAGCTTTTTTCACCATAGCTATTTCCTTGACTTATACCTTTGAAGTTCCCTGTGACATCAAATTATTGAAGCTTCATTCTTTTTTTAAAAAAATTTTTTGTTGAAGTATAGTTGATTTACAATGTTGTGTTAATTTCTGCTCTACAGCAAAGTGATTCAGTTATACGTATATACATTCTTTTTCATATTCTTTTCCATTATGGTTTATCATAGGATATTGACTATAGTTCCCTGTGTTCTACAGTAGGACCTTGTTATTTATCCATCCTGTATGTAATAGCTTACATCCGCTCACCCCAACCTCCCACTCCATCCCTCCCACAACCCCCTTGGCAGCCACCAGTTTGTTCCCTACATCCATGATTCTGTTTCTGCTTCGTAGATGGGTTCATTTGTGTCGTATTTTAGATTCCACATATAAGTGATATCATATGGTATTTGTCTTTCTTTCTGACTTACTTCACTTAGTATGATAATCTCTGGTTGCATCCACATTGCTGCAAATGGCATTATTTTGTTCTTTTTTATGGCTGAGTGGTATTCTATTCTATATATGTACTACATCTTTTTATCCATTCATCTGTCGGTGGACATTTAGGTTGTTGCCATGTCTTGACTATTGTGAATAGTGCTGCTGTGAACATAGGGGTGCATGTGTCTTTTTGAATTGTAGTTTTGTCTGGGTGTATGCTCAGGAGTGGGATTGCTGGATCATATGGTGATTCTGTTTTTAGTTTTCTGAAGCTTCATTCCTTCTAACCCATTTCCATTGCTGCGATCCTACTTCTGGTATAGGGGTAGGGGTGGTTTAAAAAGGATAACAGAGAAAATATCCCCACCACTAAGAACTAAGCACTGTTGATATTTGTACATATTTGTTTCCAGTTTTTTATCTATGTGCACACTTTTTAAAATACCAGGGCAAATAATATACAAGCACATATATCTTTTTAGTATGTGTGCTGCCGAAGCAAGAGCTAGCTCTTTTTTAAAGGAATATAGTTTTACAGATAAATTCATCTTTAATCACCATTCCTCATTCTGTTACATATTCCCACCATGACCTTGGCCCTGCACCCTCACTAAAATAATTACTCTTATAAATTTGGTATATATTGGTCCAATACAGTTTTCTGTACTCGTTACCATAGATAATATGTAGTGTTGCTTTGGTATCATGCTGTAAATATATCATCCTGCAACTTTGTTTCCCCTCAGCTTTGGCTCTATCCTAATTGATACATACTGACCTAGTTCACTCCCTTGGCTGTATAGGACTCCCAGTATAAGGATGTACTACAGTCTCTCCCATCCCTTGTTGATGGGGTTGAACTTGGTTCTTGGCTTTTATAAACACTGCTGCAACAGATATCCTCGTAGGCCTTCTTGGATACATGTATTAGTGTTTTTTTGAGGTTCGATAGAATTTTTATTCTGCTTTCTCTTCTCAACATTAAGGCATGAACATTTCCATTGGCTTAGTATAATCGCCTCATAAACACATACCTTATACATCTAGACTTTGAAACATCTTGAATGAAAAATGAATATGAAATGGTAATTGGACACAAATCTTTTTGCGTCAGAGTAATTTAAACATTGCATGGGCTCTCTTGATAGGAGTAGATAAAACATTAAGCTATTTCAATACAAAAGATTAAAAAACAAAAATTGGAAGCATGATTAGTACTTGGAGTGGCTAGAGCATGTGAGGATTGGAATGCCTGGGATTTCATATAGTCTCATTCCCGTTTTCTAAGTCTAGAGAAGTTTCTTAGCTTTTTGGAGATGACCTCTGTCACACCTCATCCTTGAGGATCTTCCTTTGATGCCACTTGTCTGCATCTTTCCTGACATCTTCCTCTCCTCATACATGCTTCCCCTGTCACCTCTTTTTGCACACTGCAGTTATTTCTTTGTGTGTCTTGTCCCAATGCTCCAGTGACCACCTCGAGAATAGAGTACTGTCTTTATTTGGTTTTGTACCCTAAATAAGTACAGTGCCTGACACATGATGTTGACCAAATATATTTTGAATGAATGAAAGAGAACATGTGAGGTGGGGGTGGGGCAAGGGAGGGTGGGATTGGGACATGGTGATAGCCACTTAATAAGGAACTTCAATTTATTGAAAGGAGGGTACGGAGTAAGGAAGTCTAAAAAGGAAGTAAGGGGACTTTCCTGGCGGTCCAGTGGTTAAGACTCCGTGCTTGCATTGCAGGGGGCACGGGTTCAGTCCCTAGTCAGGGAACTAAGATCCTGCATGCCGTGTGGCACGGCCAAAGCATAAATTAATTAAATTTAATTTAAAAAAGGTAGTAAGGCGATAAGGATGACAAAATGAGAGCTTTGACAGTGGATCTCTGCTTTAGAATACTGTCATTTGCTTGTATACAAATGATTAAATCACTGGTTTTGAGTTAGAAAATAATTTCTTTTTGGAATTTAAATATTTGTTTAAAAGTCTATACATACTTGTTTTTCTAGAAATAAATCAAAAAATTTGAATCCCTGACGGATATAGCCATCTTTCAGAATTTTTAAAACACCTTGCCTAATTTCTTGGTTGCCCCAATTTTAATCAAAACTGGGTTTCCTGGAATGAGTAGACTAAAGTTAAAGGAAGTATTTTGGTCACTGTTCTTATGAAATCCTTTGCGGTTTGGAAGCGGTACTCCTTTAGCATTTCAGCAGCTTCATTCATGTTCCGCACACGGTGTAGCACAATACCAGTAAATGAGCTTTGGAAGGAGAAGTTCAAATGCAGAACCTCCACATTTAGTGATTGAACAATAAAACTTTGGGGAGGGAAGTCAAGAGTAGCTTTCTTAACTTTTATCATGGCACTAGTTATAAACCATTTAGTACTATAAATTTTCTTGACAAGTACCTTCATAGCTCAGAAAATAATTTCTTGTAATGATGATTTTGTATTAGAAGCTGCATTGCTCTCAGAGTTTGCTCATTTGATTAGTAGAACTCTGATGTATTTTAAGTAATTGACACAATCAGGAGAATATAGTCTTAGCAGTAACCAAAGATCTAAGATTGAAAGTAATCAGTTATCCTAATACTGAAATTGTTTCCAGTACTGAAATACTTTAAAACTAATTGTTCTCTGGATACTTTTTGCTGCTAATTAACATCTCTTTTTACAGGATTCATGAATAAAATTTTCCATCCCAACATTGATGAAGCGTAAGTAACTGTTTAAAAATGTTTAAATCTTAGCAGCAACTGCTCTTGGTTAGAGTTCATCTCTCTGTTATAAAAAAGCCTCAATTATCTTTTTGGATTTTAAGAACAGATAGGACTGTAAGAATGGTCACTTCCATTATAGAATCCAGGACTACGATATTCTGACTTAGTTCAGGTCCACTATTGGACTACTTGGTTTTTTCCACTGTCATGAATGGGTCCTTCATTTCCCTTGATATCCAGCTAACATTTGTAATATTCCATATCTCTGTTCTCTTTGTATAGACACTGTCCAGAGATCTGTCTTCAGTGTACAGATTATATTATTTTCAGCCCTTAAAGTATTTCTCAGTCCTTGAGAGTAAAGCAAACAGTTAATGAATCTTAATTATCCCTTTCTTTCCTTCTAATATTTTATTAGTGATATTTTAAAATGTGATATCAGTGCCTCCTGTTTTATACTTCCAGTGCTATTTAGAATACTATTTGTCCTGCAGTTTTTCCTTCTCATGGCACTAAATTTTGATATCACACACACGCACACACGTGCGTACATATGAAGTATTCTGAACTCTGAGAGGTTGTATGTATATATATACATCATGCCCCATTGTCCTTTAATACTTTCATGTATCAGTCATCTTAACAAGGATTTTCTTTTATGTAACTGCAGTATAGTTGTCAGATTCAGGAATTGAATATTAATGCAGTACTTTTTCATCTACTGCCATATTCTGGTAATTGACTTTTTAGCACTTTTTTTTTTTCCATTCATTAAAGGATCCAGTCCAGTGTCATCTATTGCATTTAGCTGTCATGTTTCTTTAAACTACTTGAATCTGAAACCATTCCTCAGCTTTTTATAAAATTGACATTTTTAAGGAATAAAGACCAGTTATTTCATACTGTCCCTCAATTTGGGTTTGTCTGATTTTTCCTTATCATTAGGTTCAGAGTATGCTCTTAAGGCCAGAAAACCAAAATGTAAGATTGTGTCCTCCTCAGGGTAACCTCTTTGGAGGCACACAAGTTTGTTTGCCTTGATAACCAGTGTTAATTCTCATCACATGGTTAAGGTGTTGTCTGGTTTCTCCATTGTATAGTTACCGGTTTTCCCTTTCAATCTGTAAGTAGACACTTAAGACTTTGTGTATATTCTGCTCCTCGTCATGTTTTCCCCAATTGGGATTCTTTGGGTTTTTTTTTTAATGATCTATTAAAAATATTTTTCCTGATGATTAAACTAGTTGCCAGATACATGCAACTAACTTTCTAATTTTTTAAAAAATGCCATTCTTTCCATCTGTTTCAGGTCAGGAACTGTGTGTCTAGATGTAATTAATCAAACTTGGACAGCTCTCTATGGTGAGTTTGGTCATGGAATATTTTTTAGAGATGTTGAGACACTGCCTAAAAAAATGTTGTTTGGATTTTCTTCTCTGGTTTAAAATGTTTTGTTGGGAATGGGAAGGGATTTTGAAAGCCGGGTGGGAAAGTTTAATCAGTGAAAAAAACATTTTCTCTTGAGTACAGACTTTGGTTTAGCAGTGGAAGTTTGAAATTATCTTGTAAGATTCTGAAATTAATGTATAGTGTTACACATATGCAGACACACAAATACATATGCAGACATTTTATATATGTGTTATTCTGAAGTACACTGTATACATGTTTATCTGTAATGCCTTTTAGTTTTGGAAAGACTCTTAGGAATGTCCCTTTGAAATGAGATGATGTATTAAGAGGTTTGGAGGATCATCATCTGTTTCAAGGGTGAAAACTTTGTTATGAAGCAAAGAATAATTTAGCCTTACCTTCAGTGCTAAAATTGACATATGATCTCTTACAGTGAATCAGCACGTAAATTGAGATCACAGAGAGAGAGAAGCCGTATCAGGCCTTGTAACTTGGTTGGGGAGCTAAAAGTATTTTTAAATATATTTAAAGTTTATTAGGGATACAACAAATCAATCTGTTCTCCCCACATGTCCAAATTCTCAGGCTACACAGACTCTCCCTCTTCTCATGCGCCCACCTCATGAAGCTTCCCCTGATGCTCCAGCTGGAAGTAATCTCTGGACATGCCTAAATCTTATCGCTCTTTTTTTGTGGCCTGCTTTTACTTTCTACCTTGTGTTTGTTGTCTGTGCCTACATTTTCTGTGCTACTGGATTATTTCCTGCCCTAAGGGCTGTCAGGGTGCTGGTCTGATTTGTGTTTAAGTCTTGGCACTCCTAGCACGGTACCTCGC
The DNA here is from genome assembly GCF_026419965.1 of Kogia breviceps. Lineage (NCBI taxonomy): Eukaryota > Metazoa > Chordata > Mammalia > Artiodactyla > Physeteridae > Kogia > Kogia breviceps. The sequence continues at coordinate 22,745,018 of NC_081318.1, forward strand.
ACCAATGTGTTTGTAAGAATGAGTGGTACAGACAACAAACACTTGCTGAGAGATGCAGAGGGAAAGATCACTTCAGGCTGGGGTTAACTAGAGATGGCCTCCCCTTGTTGGAGAGTTGTGAGACCTTTTAGCGGTCTTAAGGTACATAAGACCCCTTATTCCAGCCACCATCTGCAAGTCACCTTGTTTGTACTGGGATGGTGATAAGAATCACAGAGGTTGGTCACCATCAGCACACAGTTAATCCTTTTTTTTTTTTCCTCCTCCTAATTCTTTCAAGAGTTATTTCTTCTGCCTGGAGTTATCCTCCCTGATCTTTGTGTAGCTGGCACCTTCTTTTATCATCTCAAACATGCTTCCTTAGAGAAGCCTCCTTTCCTGGCCACTTGATCTGAAATAACGCCCCTCCATAGCACAGCACCCTCTTTTAAAAACCTTAAAATTTATTTATTGTTTATCTTGTCCCGTCGGATTGTAAGTTCCACAAGAGCAGGGACTTTGTCTCATGTGCGCGCGTGCGTGCGTGTACATATGTACAAGTGCCTAAAGCAGTAGCCCATGTACAGTGAGGGTTCAAATATTTGTTGAATTAATACATGAATTAATCATGCCCAGCACTGTTTCATGAGTTTTAGGGAAACGGCAGCTTATAAGGAGATGAGGCAACAAGGAAGAACATATACACTGAGGTTGGTTAAAGGGATTCCTTTTAAGATGGTTTTTCGGTAAAAATGTCTTCTGGCAGGTTGCCTGGAATATCTGATGTAATGATGTATTTTCTTAAACTGCATTCACATTTTAGAAATGTACACAACTAAATGCTGCAAGCTGGTTCCAATGACAATAAAGTAAATTGGACTTTAACTAATTCTTTTACTACTGACCAGAAGAGCTTTGTGGAAGAGGTTTGCTGATTCTCAAGTACCTTACATCTCAGAACAGATTTTTTAAAATAACAGTTTTATTGAATTATAACTCACATACATAAAATACACCCATTTAAAGAATGTAATTTGATGATAGTTTTTAGTATATTCACAGTTATTTATAACCATTCCCACATTTTTATCATAGAATATTTTTATCACCTCAAAAGGAAACCCTGTACCCTTTAGCTATCATCCCCTCATCTCCCAGCCCCATCCCCCAGCCCTAGGCAATAACTAACCTTGTTGTTTGTATAGATTTGCCTATTCTGGACATTTCTTGTAAATGGAATTATACAATATGTGGTGTTTTGTAACTAACTTTTTTACTTCATATAATGTTTTCAAGATTCATCTATGTTGTAGCATGTATCAGTACTCCTTTCCTTTTTATGGCCAAATAATACTCTGCTGTACAGATATCATTTTTATTTTTGAGATGATAGACATTTGGGTTGTTTATACCTTTTAGCTATTATGAATAATGCCTCTATAAATATTTGTGCACAAGTTTCTCTGGACGTAGGTTTTCATTTCTCTTGGGTATGTACCTACAGGTAGAATTGCTCGGAGATATGGTGACTTTGTTTAACCATTTGAGGAACTATTTTCCCAGGTGGTACCATGTTAACATTCCTGTCAGCAGGTGTATGAGGTTCAGAATAGACTTTCAAGCAACAGGCCAACATGACTAAGGCCAACATGACATCTATAAAATGTTAGAATATGTTCTTGTATTACCTTGCAAAGCATTTAGTAAGTAACAAGAATTAATCACATTGATCAAAGTGATTTTTGATTTCTGTATTACATGTGTACAAGTTACCATTAAGTGTTCCATAATATAAGAACATGAACACACTAACAGGTAAGTGTAGGAAAGCAGGAAGAAAATATTTTTATAGTATAGTCAAAATTATACTCAGCATGGGAAAACTGTTTTGACAGTTTTCTCAAGTCCAAACTATTCCTCAAGAAAATTCATTTTTTTCATGGAAAGATTTAGGAGCAGGTAAATACAATTTATATGAAAGTACTGGTAGAAAGGGTTGGTTTAGATGACCTTGAAGTTTCTTTTAGGCTTATATGATCTTGAGATCTAAACTGAATTTTTATTACAAGCTGCGCTGGCATTAAAGGTTAGTTTCATCATTGGTGAATTTTGAATCACTCAATTTCCTGCTGTGATTCTTGAATTTTAGTTCAAAGGACAAAAATCTAACTTAATAGGAAACAACTAATAGGAGAAAGTTGGCAAGTTAACACAGATATTAACTGAAAAGCAAAAGGCTTAGCTTGGTAACCAAAACTTGTTTCAACTCTACTATATAATATGGTAAGGAGCAGGGAGTTACTTGTGAAATTTCCTGCAATTAACTTTGCCCCAGGGCATGCATGTACTGTGCAATAGATATACATATTTTTATTATAACAGCAATTCCCAGATGAAATTCAGATTTATACTCATTATAACCTGATAATAAGCTATGTTTATTCCTCCACCACCCCTCACCAACTCCACAAAAGAAAATTGATTTCTGGCAGCCCATTTGACTCCTTGCCTCTGTTCTCCTCCTGTTTTCCTTTGCCAAGTGTACATGCAGTTTGTTCATTCAGAAGCTCAAACTTGGTATAATTGTAGTTTATCACCCAGTAATATTTAATTTTATATTTAACATTGAAAGAGAGCATATTATAGTGGGTTATATGGTTAATTTTGTAAAGAGGCTTGTCATCAATATGAAGGTATCTATTGAGTTTGAAGTTACTATTGTTACTTTTTGTGACATTAAAAGGAAAGTAGCAGATGCCATCACAAAGTTGATTCATTTTGGCTTCCTGTATGATGGCATCTTTTTTTTTTACATCCCTTCATGCTCTTCCAGACAGGAATGATAAAAGCTCTGGAAAACTTAAAATTCAGCCAAGGGGATCTAGATTTCAATTTCAAAAACAACTGTAATTTTAAAGACTGATGAAAGGAAAGTTCATTAAGCCATAGGTAGCTTGTTTTCTTTTTACTCAAATATATTTTATCCATAGTTGTGTTTTCACCTCCCACACTCCTGGAAGCTCAGGGACCTTCACTGCAGTACAGCTTCAGTTTCCCTCCCGCCGTTCTGGCCTTGCATACTTGACCCTCGCAAATTGTGTTTCTCTCTCCAACTTTCGTTTTACTCATTTCTCGACTGACTTGGTAAATTACTCATTTGTGGGTTAAGTTGTGGACAAGTAATGTAGAAGACAATTTTCATACAAAATTGGGCAGTTTCTAATTTTATTCTCACCTTTAGGGTTGCTAGCCAATGGACTGGATAGTCCTCTTCTTTTGCTGGTGAGAAAAATCAACATTTGAGAAATTATTTCCCCTAGAGTCATTTGGAGGGGGGGTCAATAACAGACAAATGAGTTTGACTACAACAAAAGGAATTCTTCAGGAACTTTGGGATTAGAATTAGGAGAAACAGTGCTTCTTTTACTAGGCATTTAGAAAAATTTTAAATCATAAATTTACTTAATAGTACTATGCTGTAACCTAATGATTTTAAGCTGCTAAATGAATTTAAGCCTTTTCATGTTGGAAATACATTGGTATTAAATACCTCTTTTCAGTCAGGTAGCCTGTGAATCTTTCCAAACAATTCAAATTTTGGCTGAGGGTAACTGTATCTTAAAATAATGCTTTATGCTGCATGAGTGTTTGCTAGCTATGTTTCTAGACATTTTAGTATAGTTGCAGAGATAAGAGATACATTTATCTATCTGCATGGATGATTGAGTGGCCAGCAACCACTGTTTGAACAGGCTTGAGAACTCAGTATTGATCGATCCATGTTGGAATCACAAACATCATCCTGCTTTTGGAACAGCTGGATGTCATTATGAGTCTCCTAGACAGAGCCAGGTAGAGCAGTTTCTTTCTAGTACTGTGGAGAAAGGTCAGCTGTAGTAGATAAAGAAGAAATATGCTGAGTTTTGGATTTGATGGTTTCCACAATGCTAGCTCCATGATCCACCTCCTTTGTCTGCTTGTAGATATTTAGATTTGGTGTTGGCATGTGGCCCAAGAGTTTAATTAGCTATACATAGAAAAATGGGGCTTTCTTGGGTTGAACAACTTAGCAGAAATTCATTAAAAGCACCACATTCACATTCATTGACAGTCAGCATTAGAACCATGGAGTGGTTCAGGCTTTGTGGATCGTGGGATACGAGCCAGGCTATGGTCCTGAAAGACAGCCACAGCCATGTTCTTCTTTCTTTGGGGCTGTAGCTTCAGGGCTCCATTGTGATTTTATGGATTTGTTTTCTCTTCATTTGCTTGTGATCATTGTGTCTAGGTAAAGTCTTTCCCCATGCATGGTCACTTATCTTATTATTGCATGAAGTTATCTTGTTCTTTTCTGACATTAAAGACAAACTAAATTATTGCCTAGTAATTTAAAACTTTAATAATGAGTTTTAATATGACTGTAAGAATACCCAACTAGCTAATTATACATTAACTGCCCTCATTTCTAGAAGGGTAATAACAAATCCTACTACCGTGTTTTAGCTTGCAATCTTTTAAGGTAAGCAGGGTCATACCAGCTTTAAACCAGGATGAATTGACCTCTAAAGAACACCTAAGCAAGGTGGGAAGTGTTTTGAGATTGACATGGCAACAAGGGGAATGTTTTTTGGTGAACAAAAGTCTGTTTTCTTCATTCTGATCTGTGTAGTAGCATTCATTTCCTTCTGCAGATCTCTACAGTTTAAATACATTGTGGAGAGGGAGTTGCAATTAGGCAATGGATGGAAGATGATTTTCTCAGACAGTGGAATACTTTAAAACGTTCCATGTTATAAAACTACACACCTCTGGTTGGTGACCTGGTGATCTGGCACTTAGCAGGATATATCTGGTATTCCACCAAGTTTTAATTAGTACCCTATGTCTTTGACATTGCTCTTTCCCACATATAACAGGAATACCTGTTTTTAGCTTGGAATACTTAAAAAAGTGTAATGGTAGTATAGTGAGATTAAGTATATCTCTCAGGAATATTGCAAAAATTCTTCAAGTGTTTGCTGATTCTTATTAATTCCTGCTGATTGCTCTCTCTTTTTTAAGAGGTGTGAGGAGAGAAGAGTTTTGTTTTTTGCATGCATGACCCTCTTCATGAGACTTTATTCTATCTTTCAAAGATCCCCATGGACTAACACGAGATCACGTGTACATCTAATGAGTTTCACACCCTTTGTATATTTTATCCACACAGAAGACTCTCAGTTAAGTGATTGGCAATATACATTCTTGAATATATCATCTGGGATACTGGTTTGCTGTATGTATTATTCCATTAAAGCATGTTAGCATTCAGTGGCCAGCTGGTTCTGTGTCACAGCACCACACAAGTTGTCGTGGCGGTCTGCTTCAGCTTGCCACATGTGTGCTCTCAAACAGCTAGCAAGAGAATATTTAATCTCAAGGCCATTTCTTTTTTCAAATCTATCTACCTGTCTATCTGAAGGCATTCCTCCTAATTGGCTTCATTGAGGTTTTCCTCTGGGGGATGTCTGTCACCTTTTAGGGCCCACTGCTTACTCAGTCTTTCATACATAACAGCTGCTTGATTATATGCAGTGCTGATCCTCCAGCTGAAGAGAGAGGTGTAGGTTTCTGGCTCCTCCTCCTTTTAGGGGGTAGAATTTCACTGTTTTTAGTATTCACAGACTACAAGCAGAAGAAAATTAAAGTAAAAGACTCAAATTCATCATTAATAGTGCAACTTCTTGAGAGCTGACAAGAGTAGAAAAGTAAAGATCTATTAATTAACCCAAAATTCTTAGATAACCTGAAGAAATCTGGAAATTTTGTTTGTCCTTTTTCAATCTTATAAACTTTGACCACATATATATCAGTGTGTTTTTATACATATAGTTAGATACCACCCCCCAAAAAGAAAGAACAACAACAAAAAAACCTTGAGCAAATGAAATGGAATTTTATGATTGTTTTTATTTTGAACATGTAACTATAAATTCATGGCTTGCTTAGCAATATGATGAATTACAGTTCCTTATAAGATGAGCAGAGTCAATCAATGGGATTTTGAAAGGTCAGCTGATGATTTTCTCTAGCAAATCAAGGATAACATGGGTTTGTTTGTTTTTTTTAAATTATTTTATTTATTTATTTTTGGCTGAGTTGGGTCTTGGTTGCTGCGCGCGGGCTTTCTCTAGTTGCCATGAGCGGGGGCTACTGTTGGTTGTGGTGCGCAGGCTTCTCATTGCGGTGGCTTCTCTTGTTGAGGAGCACGGCTCTAGGTGCGCAGGCTTCAGTAGTTGCGGTACGCGGGCTCAGTAGTTGTGGCTCACGGGCTCTAGAGCACAGGCTCAGTAGTTGTGGCACACAAGCTTAGTTGCTCCGCAGCATGTGGGATCTTCCTGAACCAGGGATCGAACCTGTGTCCCCTGCATTGGCAGGTGGATTCTCAACCACTGCGCCACCAGGGAAGCCCCGGATAACATGGTTTTACTTCCCAGGTGATCTCAGCTTATTTAGCCATCAGCTTCAACTATAATGGCCAAAAGCCGTGGAAAGAGGAGGTCGCAGAGTCATTGGTTGTGGTTCACTAGAATCTACTTCTTGTGGGTTTTTACCCATCTTTTTACCTCTCTAATTGTGAGCAGGACTTTTCCTTTCTTCCTCTCCTTTTAGCCCTGCTCCCTATTGAATTACAAAACAGTTAAATACCTTAAGGAGTCGTAGCTAACTCAGTGATTCTGAGCTTTGGAAGCCAGGAGTCCTCCAGGAGGGAGAAGGTCAGTAAGATGTAAGTTTGTTTGGCTAGCATGCTTCTGGAGTACGAAGTTTTGTAGGAAAAGAAAAGGAACTTGCTCTTGATGGGAAATGACCTGAGTGTTTTAAGGAAGTGTTCTCAGATTCCAAAGGTAAGAGTTTGGAGGCTGGAAGGCCATCCAGAGATGGTTGTCCTAATCCAGGTTTAGAAAGATACATTGGGCTTGATGTAGTTACATGCCAGCGGAAACAGAAGAGGAACTAGAGGCATTTCACTAGGATTAATAGTGAGTCTGGGAAATTGACTGAGTACATGGAATAAAGGAGGAAGGCCTAACCAAGGTCCATCCGGAGGTTTGGAGCCATCAATGTAGGTTTTAGGAGAAAGGAATAGGTTTTCAGGGAATCATTTTAGGCATGTTTAAGACCAGAAATGTAAAGGACCAGTTAGAAGGATTTGCTAGTTATCAGCATAGACTTATTTCTTTAAAATTGTGAGATGATGAGCTTCCTGGAGTAAGAGTATAAAATACACTCTTTGTATTAATACAAAGACCACAGAATTCACATTGCTAAGCAAGTGGCTGATGTCTTTCCAAACAAGTTTTTCTGTATGTTTTTTGTTAGTTTGGCTTTAAAAAGAAGGAACCCAGGGCCTCGGACATCTGGGGAACAAGGAGTAGGGTGAGAAAAGGGGGAAGGATAGGTGACATTGGAGAAGGGAGGAGGGCTATGATGGCTGGTGTTACCTGGCCTTGACTGTGCTGTACCATGGTGGTGGTTTCTGAGACACAGCATTTGGGGTGTTAAGTCTGAAAAACAAACAAAGATTATGCAAGTTCAATTCTCTGAGAGGACTGCCTGCTTGGTAATTGTGGTTCCTGATGGGGCTGACCAAGTTAAGCTTTGGCATTCACAGGGTTTTAACCTGAAGATAGCAGTGTGCTTTACAAAGGTTTCCATTTTAATGCTCAAAGGAAATAGAGGAAGAAGAAATAACTTACGGTCACTGGTTCATAAACAGCCAAGAATAAAACATGAGATATGTGATTCATCCCCTCCTGAGTGTCTTCTCTTTTAAGCCATGTACCCATCTTTTTGTGAGTCACCTGGAGTAGGGTGGCTTTACTTTAAGAATTGGTACCAGGCGTCCCTGGTGGCTCAGTGGTTGAGAATCCGCCTGCCAATGCAGGGGACACGGGTTTGATCCCTGGTCCAGGAAGATCCCACATGCCGTGGAGCAACTAAGCCCACGCGCCACAACTACTGAGCCTGCGTTCTAGAGCCCGTGAGCCACAACTACTGAGCCCACGTGCCTAGAGCCCATGCTCCACAATGAGAGAAGCCACCGCAATGAGAAGCCCGCACACTGCAACAAAGAGTAGCCCCCACTCGCCACAACTAGAGAAAGCCCGAGCACAGCAATGAAGACCCAACACAGACCAAAAAAAAAAAAAAAAAAAAGTGCATTTTTGTGTGGGTGACTCATTTTAATTATTAATATGTATTCCTTGAGGGATAACAGGTAGCTGAAATTTCTTCTGAGAAGATGGCATATTTGTATTAATATTTTAGTCTAGTCCTTTGATGTAGTTTGAAGCCTATTTTATAGTCATTTTTAGAAATGTGTATTTCTTCTTGTAAGGAACTGCAGTATTCTCTTTTTGCAGATGAAGAAATTGAGATGCAGAGAGGAAGAGACCTGCTTTCCTACCTGTAGTTTGGAATACCTCCACCTGGAGGGAGTGATGGTGACAGCAGTGTGCAGAAAAAGGACAATGAAAGGGTCAGGGAGGGCTACTAAATTAGAGCCTCTTCAGCAGCTTAGCTGCCAAGACCTAAACATTTTCTTGAGCTAGAGAACCCACAAGCACATAGCTCTTCCCATTTGGTCTCTGGGGATAGGAGTGTGTAGAGTAGGTAGTGCATTTCTGCACATGTATCACACACATGCAGATGCTAACCAATCCTAAATCAGAATCCCTGGGGTAGGTATGAGGCCTCAGCATGCATATTTTGAAAAAACCCTGTGGGTAATTTTAATGGACGAACAACCAGGACCTAGACTTGCCCAAGAACCATTGCTCTAGACTGAGTGGGGTAAATTCTGCTTTTGATGAGAGATAAGTGTAATTTGAGTGTTTTTAAAAATTAAATATGGGCTTCCCTGGTGGCGCAGTGGTTGAGAGTCCGCCTGCCGATGCAGGGGACATGGGTTCGTGCCCCGGTCCGGGAGGATCCCACATGCTGCGGAGCGGCTGGGCCCGTGAGCCATGGCCGCTGAGCCTGCGCGTCTGGAGCCTGTGCTCCGCAGCGGGAGAGGCCACAACAGTGAGAGGCCCGCATACCGCAAAAAAAAAAAAAATAAAAAAATAAAAAAAAATAAAAAAAAAAAAATAAAAATTAAATATGGATATAAATCATTAGTTTATGTGCCTAAGCTGAACTATGAGTGTTGTAATATTGTTAACATTAATACTGTAAGATCAGGTTGAAGAATCAGTCCTAATGGACTGCATTTTGGTAAATGCTGATTTAGTCCAAGGCAAAAGTATGAGCTGTTTGCTCATTGTAAACCATACTTCTCAGGGATCTTGGGACTTTCTTTAAAAATTAAAACATCCAGTAATGGAGGCACCTGACTGTAATCTCTAGATTGTGCGATCCATGTCTGGTTCTCTCCCTTTCAAAAAGTGGAAGGTCAGTGTTTTTTAAAAGACTTTGGAACTGATAGATGTTTTATATTATTAACAATTCTAGGGGGAAAAATTTTATTATGATGGATTTTTCCAAAGATGAGTATCTTTATTTCATTCTTGGTTTATGGTTTATGTCTCTTCTGCTAGAATATTTATCTTGAAAAGATTTTGTGCACATCTGCATGTTTGAGAGATATTTCTTTGGGGAGGAACTTCTCAGTGGTAGTTATTCTGTTAGCCACTTTAAGGAATACTTTACTGCTTTAAAATGGCCATGGCAACAACATCCTGGCCTTCAAAAGCTGTCATCTTCACCCAGAACTGGGCTGTATACTTTTCCTTTCCTGCTCTTCTGTTTTAGAGGTGTGACTCAGCACATCTGTAAAATGGATCAAAATGTGTTGATGCAGGAAGACAGTAGACACAGGAAGGAAAAACCAATAATTGAGGGTTTTTTTGGTTTTTTTTTTTTAATTGAGGGTTCTTTTATTTGTTTGGAACAAATACATGGGCAAAGCCACTTATTGGTAGCTTGAAAAACTTAAAAGTAGTGGTGAGGGGTATAAAATCTTTTCCTGGAACACATGAAACACCTAGTTATGAGACATGTTGTCTGCAATATTTCTCAAGTCCTGAAGTGCTTCTGAACTTAAAGTAAAACCTGCAGTTTATTTTTTTTTCAAGTTTTTTTGTTGTTTGATAGGAACATTCAGCTGTTAATCTTTTGGGGGCAGCACCTATAATGCTGATGTGGCAGGAGAGGCCCCCAGTTTACTATGTGTGGATATCTGTGCATGGCCATGGGCTACTTCCTGTGGTTGGGCTACTTGAAGCACACTGCCTCTGAAATACCCGACAGTTCAGCCAAGAAACTCCTGAATATTCTCTGCTTAGAGACCATCCTGTTGGCCTTGAACACGTGAGAAAGAAAAACTTGGGGGAGGAGGGTGGCCATCTCTGAGGGTATACAGTTTTGACACAGAGATATGGGGAGCTTTTGCCATCATGGTTGAGACAGTGTTCCTTTTATCCACTAACAGAAGCAGCGTAGTGCATAAGCCCAGGTTTGAAACCCAGCCCCTTGGACAAGTTACCTAACCTCTCTGTGCTGTGCCTCATTTTCCCCATATGCAAAATGGAGATAGTAATAGTACCTACCTCATTGGCTGTAGTGAAATTAAGAGTGTATATGTAAAGTGTTTACAGGGCCTGGCTTATAGTAAGGGCTGTGTAAGTGTAAACTCTTGCAGCCATTACTATTACTGTTACTATCATTAGTGTCACTGTAACTCTGCTTTGGGATCATGTTCAATTTGTAAAACTTGGGGTTCACACCCCTTGTTTTTTCTTCTTAATTTGCTTACCTTTTAGCATTTTCTACCATTCCCTTGATAACCCACCCACTTAAGTATAGAGAGAGGAAAATTATTTTAAGACTTTCCATGTTTTATTAAATGTTTCAAACTTATGCAAAAGTAGAAAGGACACATTTATATGCAAATGTTATTTTTAAAGGTAAAAAAAGTAAAGTGTCATTTGAAGTGTGAAAAGTAGAAATTACAAGCCTTTTGCTTTGACATAACTTTTTAAAAAATTTTATTTACTTTTAATTTATTTTTTACTATTTTCCCTTTTTTGGCTATGTCAGGTCTTAGTTGGGGCACACGGGATCTTCGTTGAGGCCTGTGAGGTCCTTCGTTACAGTGCCTGGTCTCTTTGTTGTGGCACTCGAGCTTCTCTCTAGTTGTGGCCTGTGGGTTTTCTCTGTCTAGTTGTGGCGTGTGGGCTCCAGAGCGCATGGGCTCTGTAGTTTGTAGCACACGGGCTCTCTCGTTGAGGCATGCAAGCTCGATAGTTGCAGTGCACGGGCTTAGTTGCCCCATGGCATGTGGAATCTTATTTCCCTGACCAGGGATTGAACCTGTGTTCCCTGCATTGGAAGGCAGATTCTTTACCACTGGACCTCCAGGGAAGTCCAACATAACTTTTAAAATATTCTTATGCATAACTTTTAAAATATTTTTATGCATCATACTGTGTACATCATTGTAATTCTAGAGAACATAATATTTTACAGACTTTCTCTATTCAGCATTAGAACATAAGCATTTTTCTCTGTCCCTTAGCCTTTACAAATAGTTTCAATGATTTTGTACCATGAATAGTTATTGGTTTGTTAAATATGTTGCTTCCTTTAAAATATATATATGTAGGGCTTCCCTGGTGGCACAATGGTTGGGAACCCGCCTGCCAATGCAGGGGACACGGGTTTGAGCCCTGGTCCAGGAGGATCCCACATGCCATGGAGCAACTGAGCCCGTGTGCCACAACTGCTGAGGCTGTGCTCTGGAGCCCATGTGCCACAGCTGCTGAAGCCTACGCACCTAGAGCCCATGCTCTGTAGCCCGTGTGCTGTGGCAAGGAGTAGCCCCCGCCTGCCGCAACTAAAGAAAGCCCGCACGCAGCAACGAAGACCCAGCACAGCCATAAATAAATAAATAAACAAACAAATTTTTTAAAAATGTCACTTAAAAAAAAAAAAAAATATATATATATATATATGTAAAACAGCAGTGAAAATCCTGCCACAGGTGGTTGGGGTTATGTTGGAAGATAATTTTTGTTTTGCTTTTTTGATTAAGGATCTCTGCATTTGTTTCCTGGTATGTGGGAATTTTACTTTAATGTGGTTCTTTGGAAAGTTAGCCTTATCAGTAATACCAAGTCCCTAACTTGGGGTTGAAGGTAAACCTGCTCTGTGTCAGTATCTGGTGCATGAGAATAGGACTGTGCTGGCTGTCATGAAGTACAGCCAGCACAGTCCAAATATCACTCTGTAGACCTGAGTGGTCCAATATGGGATCTACTAGCCACATGTAGTTATTTAAATTAATTAGAATTAAAGATGAAAGATTCAGTCCTCACAGTCAAACCAGCTCTATTTCACATGCTCAGTAGCCACATGTAGCCACATGGCTACCATATTGTTAGCAGATACAGATCATTATCATTGCAGAAAGTTCTATTGAATAGTGCAGCTCTAGGTTTTTTTTGACTGCTCAGTTTTTTAACCTTATAGTGACAAGGACGATCTGCTTCTCGTAGGATTTTCTTGAGCAGAAGTCAGCAAACGTTGGCTGCCTGATTTTGTATATAGTTTTATTGGAACACAGCCACACCCATTTGTTTATCTATTATCTATGGCTGCTTTTGTGCTAGTGGCAGGGCTGAGTGTTGAGTAGCTGTGAAAGACCAAATGTGGCCCACCAAGCCTAAATTAGTATTTACTCTGGCCCTTTACGAAAAAGTTTGGGGCTTCCCTGGTGGCGCAGTGGTTGGGAGTCCGCCTGCCAATGCAGGGGACGCGGGTCCGTGCCCCGGTCTGGGAGGATCCCACATGCCGCGGAGCGGCTGGGCCCGTGAGCCATGGCCGCTGAGCCTGCACGTCCGGAGCCTGTGCTCCGCAACGGGAGAGGCCACAACAGTGAGAGGCCCGCATACCGCAAAAAAAAAAAAAAAAAAAAGTTTGCTGACCCCTTTTATCTAGACCAGGGTTTCTCAACCTCAGCACTATTGACATTTTGGTCCCAGATAATTATTTGTTGTGAAGGGCTATCCTGTGCATTGTATTGTAGGATGTTTAGCAGCATCCCTGGCCTCTGTCCACGAGATGCTAGTGGCACCCCTACACCTTCCCCTACCTGTTGTGACAACCAAAAATTTCTCTACACATTGCCAAGTGGCCGCTGGGGAGCAGCATCACCCCTGGCAGAGAATCATTAATCTAAAAGTGACATAGCTTGACAAAACATTCACTTACAATACTGCATGAGAGTGCTCACTCTAAATCAAAATCCATTAAAAAAGCAGAATAAATGGAAGTAGTTTCTATGCTACTATACTTTAGCATTCCCTCTTGAAACAGAAATGTTTTTTATAAAATATGGTGAGTAACTAGAGTGGGCAGAGAGATGGAAGTGCTAACGTTCCACAGTTCACTGTCTGCTAACTGAGCAGCAAATAGAATGGAAGTTAGAGCATCTCTGAAGTGATGTGATGTGTGGTTTATTTTACAGGTTTTCAAGCCCTACTTCCTTTATAAAACACTAGGTAACTGCAGTGTTTTTGTTGTTTTTGCTGTGTATGTAGATGTACACCCAGCACCTTGTGCTGAATCTAGTAAGAAGGGAGTTGTTAATGTTTATTAAAATGATTATTAACAGAAGCAGTAAATTGGTACTTATCTGTCTTATGATTGTTTATGATTTTAAGTTGTTCATATAGGTTCCTACCCTCATTACCTAGAATAATTGAAAAACTGGTTATATTTACCTCCATTAGAAGTTAGGAGAATTGAATTAAATGTCAAGGCCTATATAATTGTATTCAGTTCTTTTAAGATCTGGTGCTTGAATACTTTCAGAGTGGGGATTTTCAAAGCTGTAGAAAATGGCGATGTTAAGAAATTAACTGCTCGCTTTGTAAGAATGTAGAGTGCTTGGGGTACAAGTTTTAATAAACCATGTAGTATTTCTAAAATATCAGTTTACAGAGTGGAGTGAATTCGAATTGGGACAGTTGCCTTTCAAAGAGAATACCAAGTATATCTTTACCTGGTTCTTCAAATTAAAATTAAATTTAAAAATTGGTATTGAAAGGAATATATAAGTCACATGTAATGGACCACTGTTTTATGAAAAAAATATCAGTGTAGTTAAATATGTTGACTACTAAATTCAAGTGAATTTTAGGTGAACTTGCTTGTTCCGTGCATGATATATTTCTTGCTTGTTTTTCAGATCTTACCAATATATTTGAGTCCTTCCTGCCCCAGTTGTTGGCCTATCCCAACCCCATAGATCCTCTCAATGGTGACGCTGCAGCTATGTACCTCCATCGACCAGAAGAATACAAGCAGAAAATTAAAGGTAAGGCAAATAGCTTAGCCTGGAGACAGAAGAACTTAAGTCTGTTAGGTTTTGATCATTAAAAGCCCTTCTTAGTTACTCATAATTTTTCTCAGGCCTAAAAAGAGACAGCTGTGGGCTGGAGCAGAGCTCACTAGCCTCTGTAGGTTCAAGGGTCAGAGACACCTTTAGAAAGCTGGAGGTTTCAGCAAGAAAGGAGAGAGAGCAAAAACGGAAAGATGAGGAAGTGGGTGACTTATTAGTTGGGTGGTAAGTAGACATAACCCTGCCAGAAATCCCTGTGACCCCCTATATGAAAGAACCTTTGCTTTCATTTGCTTCCTCTTGTCTTAGAAAATTAGAAAATTGGACTTGAGAGTAAAGTATTAATTGAAAGGCATAGTCTCACATTGGTTTATAAATGGAATCATCCTGGCCCTTCAGGGCAGGATTAACTTTGGCAGCAATTAACTTTGGGAGTTGGGAAATAATTACCAAATTCATCTTTAGACTTTGTTTTATTATATCATTTTACCTGTTGAATAAAAATTACCCAACTGGCTTCTTTTCTTGGTCTCATACTGATTTGCTTACATTTTGGGAAGTTTATATCTAAGGCACATTTCTACTGCAGATACCTGGCCCCAGTGCCCTGGTGCTATAGATTTTTCTATTAAAACTTAAAATGTGCTATTAAAGTTTAGAAATGTGCAAATGGTAGTAGCACTAGTTAGCTCATCCTTTAAGATTTAGGATCCTGTTTTCCCATTCTCGGTTTACAGGCTAATGGGACACGAATTTCATTAAAATGAAAATGTGGTTGTGAAAGAATAGCTGAAGCTACACACAGGGTTACCAGCATTCACCACATTGTCCTTTTACCTCTGTGGATGTTTGAGAACTTTCATAGTGGAAAGTCTAGATACATAAAGTTCCACCAGAAAGGAGAGGAATTCAAAGTCCATGAAAATAGGCCTACTCTTCTTAACAAATGGCAGGCATTGGTATTTACCCAATTTTTAGCTTGACTCGTTCATCTGCAGAGCAGCTCAGAACATGAGCTTCTGCAAAGTGTACAGCCCCTCTGAGTACATTTGCAGGAGATGGCAGTAGAAATAATTTATGAGAGCCCAGAATGCATAGGTCTTCACTCTTAAATATGAAAGTATGAGACAGGATGGGAGCATCTGGGCCTGTTTGTTGAACAGTAGTTTTTCCTTTTCTTCGTCTTCTCCTTCTTCCCTGGTCTCTTAGGGTATTGTTTGGTACTTTTCGTTGAGATAAAGTAAAAAAAATCTTCTCTAATTAACTTACTTAGGTCTCAGGTGCTTTGCAAATTAATATCTAGTTTATGTAATCAGAATACTGACATAGCCAAAGAAACATAATTCAAGAAAACATGTATTTCATTTTTAACCAGATAAAATTCTGTTATGAGACTGTCTTACTTTGACATAAGAAGCACTTAACAGTGTCTGCAACCCACAGATATCTCTGTGCAGAGCATATTTCTATAGTTCTTGTATCCATTATGCCTCTATTTAACACTATTCCTGTTTTAGTACATATCTGTTATAGTCCCAGTTACAAAAGGAACCTAACCTACGTTTTTATCTTTGAACAGCAAGCTCTAGCTTAGGGGGCTCTAGATTTCTGAAACATTAGTGTTGGCTATCATTTCCTTAGTAATCTGAGAAGATCATGACTATCAGACCTGAGCTCACCCCAGCTTCCTACCTTTATACATATCTGCACCCCCCCTCAATCTTTTCTTTGTTTCTTCCTACAGGAAATAAGAGATCTTATTTCTCGGACCCAGTCATGATCTTGTTCTCCATTTATCCCCTTCCTCCTAGCACTGTTGGTCTTCCTTCTCCTGGTTACCCATCACCCCCATACTCAAAGGTATCCCCATATCAGAAGCCTTTAGCTGTTTCTGTGAACTTCTTTAGGAGTCCTGCTGTTTGTTTCCCCTCCTCTCTCCTCTTTTTTTGTGTGTGTGGCTGCATTGGGTCTTCACTGCTGCATGTAGGCTTTCTCTAGTTGCGGCGAGCAGGGGCTTCTCTTGTTGCGGAGCACGGGCTCTAGGCGTGCGGGCTCAGTAGTTGTGACTAGCGGGCTCTAGAGCGCAGGCTCAGTAGTTGTGGCGCAGGGGCTTAGTTGCTCCGCGGCATGTGGGATCTTCCCGGACCAGGGCTCTAACCCATATCCCCTGCATTGGCAGGAGGATTCTTAACCACTACACCACCAGGGAAGTCCTCCTCTCTTCTTAATCATTTGGATTTTTCTCATGACCCATTTTCCTCTCTGCAGCTTTGGTATTTTACCCCTTACCTTTCTGAAGACTTTTCTCGTTCCATTCCTAAACGTGATCATTCTCATAAGATTTGGGTCCTTCGGCCCCTCTCTCCCTCCCCCACCCGTTAGGGAGCTAATTCACCCCTTACCACTTTAGATAATCCCCTCCAGGTAGACAGTTTCCACGCCTGACATCAGAGGTTAGTGTATGTAACCTTTCTTAACATGAACATGATTTCATATTTAGTTGGTGCTATTTTATCATGTAAATATTGGACTGTCTATAGGATGGGGCACCGTTGGAGCCGTCTAAAGATATGTCACTTCTCAAAAAACTTCCCTGAGTGGCATCTTAGCCTGCCATTCAGGGCTCTCTGTTACTGTGTGTGATCTGCATCTCTGCCTTTACTCCTCTAAATGTATCAATATGTAACACACAAATTGGATGAATTTCAGATACCCAATTGTATCTGCTTCCTTAGTTCTTCAGGGAGAGTTTTCAACCATACAGAAGAACAGAGTGACTTAACTATATACCCACTATCCAACTATAGCAAAACCTGTACATTTTACCTTACTTGCTTCAGATTTTTTAAAAGAAAGAAAACAAATGTAGTTCTCTCTTAATGTGTTTTAACATCCCAGCCACTTCCTTCTCCCTGGTGCTTTGGCGAGGCTGTCTATGCCTTTCCCCTGGAGTGGCGTCTCCTATGCTGCAGCTGCCAGAGCTTCTTCAAGGGTCAGTGCAGATACTGCCTTCCTGGCTCTCAGGGGCCACAGTCCCTTCCTCCTGCTTCCCATTGATGGCACTTAACCCCCTAACTGCTTTTATCTTTGTCTGTGTTTCCTGCTCATTAGTGACCTTGCTCTTCATTTTTCTATCCCCTGAAAGGCCTTGTCCCAGTAAGCATTTAATATACATTGGTCTCCTTGAATATACTGAAGAAGGCTGATAGTGTCAACTTACAGTGTCCAAGAGCAGTGTCAAAGTGCAGCAACTTCTTTCTACAAAGGAAGAAACAAAGTAGTCAACCCAATAGAGAATAAAAATACACTTTCTAAGACTTCAGTAAACATTTCTCTCACTCTCAAAAAAATGAATGCAAGTTCCTACCTAGCTAGGGGCTTTTGAAATCTCATTATCTCAGCATAAAATTTTGCTCTAGTGAATCTGTTGGGGTATAAGTCAGAAGCCTGCAAACTTTTTCTGTAAAGGCCCAGATTTGGCCACATATGGTCTCTGTCACATACTCATTCTTTCTTTCTTTCTTCCTTTTTAACAGCCCTTTGAAAATATAGAAAATAATCTTAGCTGGCCCTGCACTGCAGCATTCAGACTTGGCCCATATACCTTCTCTTCTAGTCCCTGCAACTCCGTAGGAGGAAAAACAAAGCATACGGACATGAGGATGTGTTTTTCTGGATAGGATTCTGTCCTGTCTTTTCATATTGTGTGTAGGCTACTTACTTGAAAAACCATCTGCACCTAGAGTTTTAGGAAAACGTTTAATTGTGTATTCAGCAGTTCTTAACATTTTTTTCAGCTAGCAGATACAGCCTAGGCTATAGCATCATAAATCTTCAGGTAAATAAATTAATAGGTGGTAAAACCACTCAGGCTAGCTGTGTCCCCAGGTAGTAGTAGCTCATTCCTGAGCAGATTGAGAGACTGTCTTTACCAGCTGCTTCAGAAACCTGACAGGCAGGATCTGTTTAGACTAAAATCTATTTCTAAAATAATAGATTTGGGCTGACTGTAATTACATAACTGCAAATCTAAAAATGATGGGGGATTTCCTTATAAATTACTATGGAATCATAACTAGTCCTTTTCTCTCTGGGGGGTGAATAGTTTTATTAACATAGAAAGTAAAAGAAAATGTGAGGTTTACATTTCCCCAGTCCATCAAGTTTGGAGGAGTGCAGCCATATCAGTAAGCAACAAGGAGAGAGTGAGAGCGCCCTGGCTGGAAAACGGGAGCCTGGTTAACCCCAGACACCATCCTGGATGTCTGCCGACCTTCCTGAGCCTTGCAGGCAAGGCCCAGGGTGGTCGGCTGTCTTGTACACAGCCACGTGGGAGGTAATGGCCCAAAGATCTAGCATGGCAGTGCAGCGTATCTGTTCCCCTGCAAATCAAGTGTTCAGATTTGCCTGTCTTACTAAGGGGGTGAAATGCATTAACTCCAAAGACACCTCCCTGTACAATTTTCCCCTTAGCTTTAGTGACTATAATAACTGTCATCTTTGTCATTGTCTCTTCCCTACTGCCCATACCGAATAGGGAAAGCTTGAACCTCCCTGGGACTTGCCAGCTTTGGGGTCGCTGAAGCACTTGCCTGCCTGCTCACTATTCTTGTGTTTTCTTTATCCCAACCCCCTGTGCAGAGTACATCCAGAAATATGCAACAGAGGAGGCACTGAAAGAGCAGGAAGAGGGCACCGGAGACAGCTCATCGGAGAGTTCTATGTCTGACTTTTCGG
Source organism: Kogia breviceps (assembly GCF_026419965.1). NCBI lineage: Eukaryota > Metazoa > Chordata > Mammalia > Artiodactyla > Physeteridae > Kogia > Kogia breviceps. Next base: position 22,764,117 of record NC_081318.1, read on the forward strand.
AAGATGAGGCCCAGGATATGGAGTTGTAGTAGAAAAAGCACCTGCTTTTCAGAAAGACTATTATTTCCTAACCATGAGAAGCAGACTATAATATTCATATTTAAACAAAGCAATTTTTTTTATTACTAAACAAGGTTTTTATGAATAATAGCATTGATATATATATATTATATATCACCCTTTAGATCTTGATTTCTTGGTCATTTCTCAACCTGAGGTGCATAGCATATTCCCACATTCCATTTTGGTAGCAATATGCGGTCGGAATGCATGCATTCTTAAGTCCATTTAGCCAAGTCAGCCTGTGTGCTACTGAACTGTCAAAAGAAACAGCCGCTCTGATAGATAGACATGAGTAAAAATAACAGGAAAAAGTTGCTTCTTCTATTGATGGTTCCAAAGAAACAAACCAAACCAACCAGCTCTTGGATGTGAAGATAGAATAGTGCTTTTTCAAACTGGAAAGGAAAAAATTGGGGAGGAAAAGCCCTGCTTGGGAGCATTTACAGCCAGCCATGTCAGAATCAGAGCTGCTTCTTCCTGTGCATCCTATCCTAGGTGGCCCCATTTCTGTGGAGTAACAGTATAAAACAGGGAGCTAATTGGAGTATTGAAACTTAAAACAATTTTTTTGACTTGGATTTTAAGTACATTTTTATATGTAGATCCCTGCCCTTCTCACTACCAGGCCCTGCAGCCACAAGTGTTTTGCTTTGGAGAACCTTTTGGAAATGTTTTCTGAATCTGATTCTTTTTCTTGGGGGTAGAATTTGTAATCCAGACCTTTTTTTTTTTGAGAGGACAGGAAAGGAGGAGAAACGTGACTGGGAAGATGTTTCCTCTCATCCAACACGTGCAGAGTCACCTCCTCATCCTATTGTTGGCCACCGTGAGACCGCTGCCCTGGACTCAGAGCTGTATATTTGAGGGTGGTTGTGGGGTTTGGGTTTTTTTTTTCTTTTTGGTGTGTGTGCATTGTGCTTAGGTTGCAAATTTAATCTTCACCTACCAAGAGATGGCCTCCTCCTTGGACAGCCACTCAGTGGACCATTAGACTTGGGAAGAAGACCCTTCTGGCGGCTGTGACTCCTGGGTTCTCTCATTCAGGTTTTGATTCTGTTTTCCCTTCTGCTGCTGCTCTTGGCAGCAGCCTGGTCATCGTCTGCTCATGGGAGTGGGAAAGAGGTATTTTAGACCCAACTCACATTCTCAATTAAAAATGAGTAATAATTGGAACAAATAAAGGTTCTTGTGCCCAAAGTGACTCTACATGGGAAAAACAAACAGCTTTTTTTTTTTTTTTTTTTTCAGAGTGAGACTGAATAAGAGGAAAGGATTCAGAAATATGATGTAGAACAGGTTTTGAAGGAAGAGAATTTTCTCTCCTGTATATGTTAAGAGGAAATCACTTTGAATGCCTGCTAATCAAATGTTTACTCAGCTAACCATATGTCCAGGTTGCTGGCAGAGTTTCTTTCAGATCTGAGTGTTGCCTGCTGAATTTGGAGAACTTCAGACAGTAGCTGGGGGCGGGGGGGCGGGGGGGGCGGGGGGGGCGGTTGACACAACCAGTAGGACAATAGCAAAATCAGCCAATCCTGAAATCTTCTCGAGATGATTTTTGAATGTCCTACTGGGATAATTTAATCCTTCTCTCTGTGTGTTTTTAGTTTATAAGTGCTATATTCCACAAAATTTGAGTCAATGAGATTGAATATACCCTATCTTTTTTATTCAAAAAGCACAATCAATCTTTTCTTTGAAAATCTATATAAAGTACAACTTGCTTTTAGCATGATTATTTTCCTAAATAAAAAACAAAGAATTTACTTATGTTAATTACGGGCATGAAGCAAAAGGTTTTTTTCTTTTTAAAAAAAAAAAATTAAAAGTGCAGTTATGTAGGGCTGTGGTTAGTTAACCGTACTGAGTTATCTATCTAGCATTTGTGGCTTGTTGGAAGGGTAGTATTAACTATTTAACATGTAATGGAGTACTTTAACTCTTATCTAGCACGTTGTCTTCTCATTACTTTGGGGGAGGGAGGGTCTCTGCTGGCACTGTCTTAACTTGCTTACCTGCTGAATTAGCAGTTTGCTTGTGCTATAACCGTTATTTGTAGGTGCGACTTAGGGTAGGCTTAAAGTGCTGGGTGGTGATTTGAGTTCAAACAATAAAAAACTGTATTTTTTCAATATTGTATAAACAATAGTGTTCTAATTACCTTTCAAAAAAATAATGTCCAGATAATAATTGCTTTTAATCTTGTCAAAAAACAAAAACAAACAAAAAAAATCTAGTAGAACCAAGTTTAGGGAAGGTATGTGAGCAGTGCCACAGCTCTGCTCCCTGACTAAATCCATGTTTCTCTAACAAAAAGACATCAGCTTGCCTGTGATCGAGAACTCCAGCACTAGGAATCTGGTGGTGCAGAATTTCCAAATGAAGATTTGTTGGAGGTTGCAGGGGTTAAGAAGCAGATCTGAGTATGGCTACAGTGTGTATGCACGTGTGTGTGCGCCCATCCAAGTCTGTGTGATAAAGGTGTAACTAGGCTTCTCTGCTAGCACTGGAAACTCCTGGAAATTGCTGCCCAGATCACACTGTACCCTCTCACTCTGTGCAAATCTATCCTTTTGGGGCGCTAACCTTGATCCCATGCATGTTTTTGGCTCTGTATGGAGCTTTTCCTCTCCACTGGGAAATTGACTTTTGATATGTTGAACAGAATCCCTTCTTACACTAACTTTTTGTCCCTTCCCTGTGCCTGGGAGAGGTAGGAGTAGGAGAGGAAGCTGGAAGAGGGCCTGGCTGTGATTCTGAGGACTCTGGGCCCCCAGTAATAGATGGTAGAGTGAGTCTGGAGCAGGGGGTGGTATGACACCAAAAGCTTTTCCACGTTGTTGCATCATAGCACTCAGAGAAGCATTCAGAGCCCCTCAGAAAGGCTGCACATTATTGCTTTTAAAGGTGGTGGTGGTAGGTCAGAGCTGCTTCTGGCAGTTTCCCTTCCCTTCCCTTCTTTAGTACCCATCATTTTTGAAATCCTGCCTTGTGGTTTACCGCACAAGCCATTCTTTGCCCCTGTTCAAATGACTGAGCTCCAGCTCTCGCCAAACACCAACAAGCAAGATGGCTGCACCACAGCAGCATGCAATCGCTACCCTCCAGCCGCCCCAGCACCGGGGCCTCGTGGGTTGCGTTTTAAGGTAGCCAACCTAGACACTGGCATTTTTGCTCTTTTGTCTTCAATCGCATCGCGCTCCTTGAGGTTACTGTGCAGTTTCAACCAGCGTTTTATACTAGTGAGATAATTATCAGAAGTTGCCATATATCTGTCCAGTACCTAACGTTTTTCTTCCACTCCAAAAGCTGTTCTAATTGCCAACTGGCTGATCTAAGCTCCAGAAGAGTGTCTCCCCTCGAAGGAATTTTTTCCCCTCACAAGGCTCCCTGAAGCCCTAGTTGGCCTTGGCCTGACACTTGCTTTTCATTAGGCCTCCTATTGGGATGGCTGAGAATCATGAAAGACACATCCTCTGCTAGCCCCCACGGTGAAGTTGTTAGCTACCAACTTTCTGGGAACTAGTGTTTGACTTTAAATGGCATGTGACCCTTCTGTGTTCTAGGGACTCAATTAGAAAAGTGAAAGCCATTAACAAAAATTAGAGTTCTATTCATCTCACCAACTTCCTGACTGGGTTCACAGCCTTGTTGACTGAAATCAAATCATTTCTGATTGGGCTCAAAGACCTGCATTTCTTTGGACTTCTGAATCCATGTTCATACTTTCTCTGGCCACTGAACACCTTGGTGATTCCATTAGGGACTGAATGGAGTGGAGGCCCCTTGGGGGGAAGGGAGAGTAAACCCTCAGGTATGCAGTTTCTCCATTCACCTGAGGAAGGGCCCGGATATTCAGCAAATATTCATCTTGGCCGTGGGCTTGGGAAGAAATGGCCATTATTTACTGATTGTATTTGGTACATATTGTGTGATACTTGAAGAGATAAAAGGGACTTACCAGCCCTTAATTGAAATCTAAGCTTTTTATCACTTATTTTTTCCTTGCCCCCTCTCCTCCCTTCCACCTTTTTCCTTGCATTGTGATGATCTAGTGGGCACTTCTGTCAACAGGACAAATGCCTCCTCTGACTATAACCTCTTAATAGTTGTGTATAATGAAAACTGTAAACTTTTTTAAATAAAATGTGTATATACCTTGGCAAATGGCTGGACCTTGGTCAATAAGATAACAGCCCCCATGATTACTAAGCCCGATATTTTAAAACACCCTCCCTACTCATCCGGCTCCTCTGAGCAGCAGACGATGGCTTGCTTTTTTTTTTTTTTTTTTTTTTAAACTGAGAATCTCTTACGAGGCAGGTGACTGGGTTAGTTTGGGAAGGGAGTGTCATATGTAGGCAGTAGTAACTTGAGAGGCCCTGCCTACAAGAGCCCTACCCCTATACCTGGAGTGGCAGGTGACTGCTGGCTATAAACAGGGCTGGCTCTGAGACTTCTCTACCAGAGCCTTGAAAAGCCATCTGTTCTGTGAAGTCCTGTAGCCTGGAGAACCCCGCCTACCCCCATGTGGATCAACAGGTATGGTGCTGTTCAGCCCAAACCTTAGACCCTGTTAACTAATGCTGAGCAAAGGGTACCCACTTGGTCTGGAGTTCACAGACAATACAGCTTCCTGCTGGGGCTGGTCTTCCTCAACAAGGAAGGGGAAAGCCGTGGGTGTTGCATCTAAAGCTGATCACTAGATTAGCCTAACATTTCAGTTCCTTTCTAAAAGCGTATGTCCTCATCGGCCACCAGGTGGCGATGTTGCATCATTAGTCTATTAACTTTTGCTGGATTTTTAGAAGACCCTTTTAGACAAAGGGAAAAGTTGTCCTTTGGTCACATGCCCTCATTCCCCCAACTCTCTTCCACTGTTTTCTTCTCCTATTCATTTCCCTCACACCTTTTTTTCCTCACTGCATCCCGATGTAGTCGACTGTAGGCACAGCTTTGTATCTACCAGAGAGGAGGAGGGTAGGGCCACTCAGGAACCCTGCCAACAGACATCTCAAGCTCCCCTGGCTGCCTCCAGTGCTCAGAAACGAAACAGTCAACGGAAGGCTTTGCTGTTGGTCTTCACTAACTCCTCAGCCACAGTCACAGTGGCCCACAGGACAGAACCAGCGCTGTGAGTCCTGGTGCCATCTCTTCTGATAACCAGCTGTGTGGCCTTGAGCTCTGTGGGCCTCAGGTTCATCCCTAACATGTGGTCCCTAAATTAGTAGGTTCTGACTGACACTTTGTGACTCAGAACTCCATCCAGACTCTGAAATGACACCATATCATAGGACTCAGTACCCTGAGAGGATATTATATCAACCTGAAAAACACCAAGGTTTCAAGACCAGAGGTTAGAGTTTTAGGACCCAAAGAGCTTTGGGAATTTAGAGCACCCATTTTCTAGCTGAAAGAATTAGATCTCTGGGTCACGTGAACAGTCATCCTATTGACCTCATGCAGGCAGCTGCTTTTAAAAACCCCATGAGGGGCTTCCCTGGTGGCGCAGTGGTTGAGAATCCGCCTGCTAATGCAGGGGACACGGGTTTGTGCCCCAGTCCGGGAAAATCCCACATGCCGCGGAGCAACTAAGCCCGTGAGCCATGGCCGCTGAGCCTGTGCGTCCAGAGCCTGTGCTCCGCAACGGGAGAGGCCACAACAGTGAGCGGCCTGCGTATAGCAAAAAAAAAAAAAAACCCACAAAAACCCATGAGGGGGACTTCCCTGGTGGCGCAGTGGTTGAGAATCCACCTGCCAATGCAGAGGACACGGATTCAAGCCCTGTTCCGAGAAGATCCCACATGCCGTGGAGCAACTAAGCCCGTGCGCCACAACTACTGAGCCTGACTGCCACAACAACTGAAGCCCCCGGCCTAGAGGCCATGCTCTGCAACAAGAGGAGCCACCGCAATGAGAAACCCACACACCGCAACGAAGAGTAGCCCCTGCTCACCGCAACTAGAGAAAGCCTGCGCACAGCAACGAACACCCAACAAGCCAAAAATAAATAAATAAATATATATATATATTTAAAAAACAACAACCCATGAGGAATCTCAGTGCATCCAGTGGGGCTTGGGTCCCTCCCCCACCAGTAATTTTTCCCAGCATCACTCTTTTTTTTTTTTTTTCCCTCACTGCTGGTCTGACGTCAAATGATGGGGGTGGCAGGAACAGACCTGGGCTCCCTAAAAGACAAACTTGGCCCTTCTGGCTGCCCCATCATTGACAATTAACCTGGGAAGGGGCTGCTGGACAGCCGGTGGGGTTTGGCCTTCAGGTGTCTCTCAGCTCCCCTTCCCTTGGCTCCTACCACCTAAGTCAGCCAGTGCAGAGCTAGCAGCTCCCTTTGAGAAGCTTCAGCCTAAGTTCTGTTCTCTCCAGCTCTATAAACAGTGGATCAGGTGCCTGCCACAGCCTACTAACGTGCATGTAAAAGTGTGGAACAAAGCGTTTAAAAGATGCTCTTCTACAGATTTCAAAAAATTATGTGCTGGTAACAAATCAGCATTCCAGAAACTTGTGAAAGTCTTCCACAGTGCCCTCCTCCACAGACAACCAGCATCAGCGGTGGCCACAGAGGCCTTCCCCTTGTGATCCACACACTGGCCCTGGGAGCCCCTCTGGAAGTGGACCAGGACTTGACCCCTTCATAGTAACTCCTGGTGAGGTGCCAAGAGACCTGGGCACACAGAGTTTGTGGCACAGACAATGCTGGACCCACATCTTCAGGCCACAGATGAGTGTTCTTTCCATGCTCGACTGGGGCTGTGGGCACCTGTGTCTCTGTGTGAGCCTCATCCTGCCACCTGGGGCTCCTACGATATGCCTCCTGGTTGACAGGGTGAGCCTGGCTGACCTGCCCAGAGGCCCTGTGGGCTTGGTCCTTGAGGGTCAGGGCCTTTCCCTACACACATCCCCATTTCCACTGATAGAAGTGACCCCACCCTCTGGGCCCTGCAGTGGAGTCAGAAAATTAAACTCAGACTGAACCCTAGAGCAGAAATATAAAAATAGAATGCCATCTACATAAATAATTTAAAACTTTCTAATAGCCACGTTTCTTTTAAAACAAAATTAGTGTTTTATTTAACTCAATCCATCCAAAATATTATTTCAGTGTGTAATGACTATTTAAAAATGAATGAGGGCTTCCCTGATGGCGCAGTGGTTGAGAGTCCGCCTGCCGATGCAGGGGACACGGGTTCGTGCCCCGGTCCGGGAGGATCCCACATGCCATGGAGCGGCTGGGCCAGTGAGCCATGGCCGCTGAGCCTGCGCGTCCGGAGCCTGTGCTCCGCAACGGGAGAGGCCACAACAGTGAGAGGCCCGCGTACCGCAAAAAAAAAAAAAAAAAAAAAGAATGAGATATTTTGCATTCTCAGTTTTGTACTAACTCTTTGGAATCCAGTGTGTATTTTACACAGCACATCTCAGTTTGGACGCTTATATTTTCAACGTTAAAGGTAACACGTAGTCCTACCAAAACGAAGTTGGGTTACAGAAAAATGTACACTGCTTGTTTAAAATTTTAAGTTAATTGTAATTAAATAAGATGAAAATTTCAGTCCCTCAGTCACCACCTGGCACAGCTCAAGAGCCACAAGTGGCTCGTCGTGGCCACCTACTGGACGGTGCAGCCCTGGAAGCCTCCAGGTAGAGCAGGAATTTTTAGGACACGCAAATAAACCACAAAAGCGACTTTTATGAGGGATTTGGCGCAGAACCCATAACCTCACCCTCCGCAGGGAATGTTCTGGGATCGTGCAGAGCCCACAGGCCGCGGGCGAATCGGGGCCGAGGTTGGTAGGGGGGGCACCATCTGGGTCCAGCCGCCGCAGCCCCCCGGCCTGGGGGCGTGGCTTCCAGTACGCGAGGGCGCCCCCGACCGTGCGCCCCGCCGCGCGCTGCTGGCTAGAGCCCGCGATCTCACGCTACAGTCCCTCTGGGGGCTCTCAGGTGTCCCCTGTGGGGACGGAAGTGGCTCCTCCACGAGTCTGGGGACTCTTCCTCGAGCCGGCTGCGGCGAAGGGCCCGGGGAGGGCGCGGACGGGCGCGGCCCAGCCCCAGCCATCTTAGCGCGTCCCCTACCCTCCGCCACCAGGGGGCGCGCAGGTCTCGCACTGCGGCCCTGGCTCCCGGAGGCCCTGCCCTTCAGCCCCTGCGCCCGCCCAGCCGGCCCGGGTGGGACCCGGAGGCCTCCGGGCGTCTCGCACGCGGGAGACCCCACTTGGACCTGCCGAGGTGCCCTGCAGTTGCCAGAAGGAAAACCAACGACGTCACTCAAACACAAGCCTGAGACTTGGGCCCCACCCGGTGTCCCCCATTAGTGCCGCAGAGGCCGCCCCCCGCCCCACCTTCCCCTGGCCTTGACCCTCCTTGCCAATCTCAGTAGGATCCAGAGCCTCCCAGCCTGACTGACCCCTTGGCCGTGGCTCCTGGTGGCCAGCGACAGATGAGAGTGCTTAAGTAAGCAGCGGCTTGTTGGAAGGTCAAGGCGGGGCCCCAGAATTCCTGGAAGGCTCTAAGACCAGACTTGGAAAATGAAAGGAGCTGAGGAACTTCGGAGACCGGCCTCGGGAGCAACCCGGCCAGAGCAAGTCCACCCCAGCAGGCTGCCCGGCCACCCACTGAATCTAACCATCCCTCCCTCTCTGCTTCCAGTGCTGAAGACAGAGAAGTCCCGTTAGAAGCCAGGACCCTGTGCTAGTGGGTGGGGACCCGGAGGCGAAGGATGTAGACCTCTTCAACGTGATCCCTCTAGGGAAAGAGCCCCCAGAGCAGAAAGGGAATTCAGCACGTAGGCACCAAAGTTGATGTGCGTACTACCACTGTGCCCGCCACTCTACAAACCCTCTGTTACTCCCGGAAGGAGAGAGGCAACTTACCCCGCCTGACCTGGCCTCCCCAACTGACCTTTGGGGCAGGGAGGAATAAAGTTCTCGAGAGAACCACAAACCACAAGGAGGGGGCTTCCTGGAAGAAGGTTTGATCACAGCCTGGCTGGATGGGAAGGGTTGTATAAAGAGAGAAAGGCGCAGGGCAGCCCAGGTAAGGGAGTGGCCAGGGATGTGCAAGGAGGTGGGAGTGGATCTGGGGGGAAGATGAAGGGGGTGGGCAGTCTCAGAGTTCTAGCTGGCCTGGAGGTATGAAGGGAAAGGAGATTGAATGGTGGCTTGGGGCCAAGTCAGGCATCAGAGACACAAAACAAAAATACAGAAAAGGAGAGAGAGAGAGACAGCAGTGGACAGGGGCCCAAAGTGTTCTGCAGAAGTGAGAGGGTTGGGCAAGGAGGGACAATGGCCCAAGCTGCAGGGGCAGGTGGGGCAGGGCAGCAGGGCAGGAGCAATGGGGGTCTGGAGCACAAGGGCAGGAGAAAGGGGCAGGAAGGATAAGAGAGGCTTAGGGGTATTGCTTCTGAGACCCAGTGGAAGACCACAGCCTCCACCTTGAGCGCCCTCTGTCTTGCTCCTTTCTGTCTTGGCCCTCTTGCTGTCGGGGGTGGGAGTCAGCTGATGGGTTTTGAGCTGCCCTTTGGAGAGACCCACATGACTGGGAATTGACACCCTAAACTAGAAGCTCCTCCAGACCCAGTTAAGCTAGGAATGACTGCAGCCCAGGCCTCACGAATCCCAGATTCCCGACCCTCAGAAACGGAAAAAGAGAAGCAGTGTTTGTAGTTTGTTGTTGTTTTTTTGTTTTTTTGTGGTATGCGGGCCTCTCACTGTTGTGGCCTCTCCCGTTGCAGAGCGCAGGCCCCGGACGCACAGGCTCGGCGGCCATGGCTCACGGGCCTAGCCGCTCTGCGGCATGTGGGATCCTCCCAGACCGGGGCACGAACCCATGTTCCCTGCATCGGCAGGCAGACTGTCAACCACTGCGCCACCAGGGAAGCCCTTGTTTGTAGTTTTAAGCCTCTAAGTTTGGGGTGTAGTTACACAGCCATAGATATCTAATACTCTATGACCTTGTGGAACCACTATATTAACCCTGGACTGCTTATCTCAACACTTACATTATAGGAGAGAGAAAAATAATTTCTATCATATTTAAGCCACTGCTTTAAAATTTTTGTTTTGTTTTCTATTTATTACAACTGAACCTAATATTAAATTACTCAGTAGTATAGACTAGAAATACCAGTGGGGTGGGAAGTTAGGTTCCTACTGTCTGTCATCCTAGCTTTGGCTTCCACTTTGCACATGTCACCTCACAGTCCAGGAGAGCTGCTAGAGCTTCAGAAGTCATATTCCAAGTTCTAGGAAATAAGAAGAAGGAAGGAGGGAAGAATAAAAGGTCTTTATCTCCCACCTGACAACTCCTTTTAAGGAGTCTTCTTGGAAGCCTCTTCCATGCTTCCACTTATACCTCCTTGGCCAAATTGAGGCACAGGGAAGTGGGGGAAATGTACTTCTTCAGCTGGGCACGTTGCCCCCTTGAATAAAACTGGGGTTCTACTAATGCAATATGTGGACCTCGTGTTTTGGGGATCTGTTGGAACAGTCAGTTCTTTAAAAAATTATGAGACAATTGGGGAAATTTGAACAATTAGTGGTATGTGATGATATTAAGAAATTATTCTTGTTTTTTATAGGTGAAAAAGGTATTGTTTTATATTGTGTGTGTATATACATGTTCAAAGACTACCTTTTAAAAATACATATTGAATTTATGGATGAAATAATATGATGTTTGGATTTGTTTCAGAATAACCCAGTGGTGGGTGGGGATGTAATAGATGAAACAGGATTAGCCATGTATTAACAATTGCTGAAGCTGAGTGATGGGTACATGGGAGTTCATTATACATCCTCTCTACTTTTGAGTAGATAATAAATGTTTCATAATAGAAGTTTTTTAAAGTTCTGCTATTAAGTAAAAGTATTGTGATTTATATTTTAAAAATTTGGGTTCTAAAACGCTAGAGTTCTATTAGTAAGGAGTAGCTCCGGGGACACACTGGCAGTCTCTGCCACTTCTAGCAGCTTAGTTCAATTCCTACCTGGCAGAGATGGCGCAAATGTCCTATGATCTGATGTCCCTCCAGGCCGTGATACCAGCTAGACACTTCTATTGCCTGGTACTTACTGGATCCTTCTGTGTGCCCAGATTTGCTTTATGGGTCAGGGAGGAAGGGGGTGTAACTGAAGGCATATGAGACCTAGGCCCTCGCCCCAAACAGTTTGTAATTTATTTGAGCAGACAGTGCCAATGCAACGACACCCACATTCCACGTAGTCTCTCCAAGGTAGGAGATAAATAAGTGGCAGATTGTTCCATGTGGGTTCCTTCAGCAAGAAGGGTGAGGCCAAGATGTGCAGGAGGGCTGCATGGAGGAGGATGCAGGGATGAACTGGGCCTTGACCTGACTTGATAAGGAGAGGAGTTGCATCTGACAAGAGGAGCATGAGATCTGGAAATGGATAGCGGTGATGGTTGCACACATTGTGAATGTGCTTAATACCACTGAATAGTACACTTCAGTTAAAACAGAACAAACCAGGTAAAATGGTATATTTTATGTTATGTGTATCTTAACAAAAAAAGGGATGTAAATGAAAAATGTAAAAGAAAAAGAAAGAAAGGGTAGAATACCTGATAAACACCTAAGGAAAGGTAGATATTTATATTCCATACCCTGGTGGAAAAGACAGACATGGGACTGGACAGTTATAAAACTCTGTGGAAAGTGCTGTGATGGAGACACAGGCAGGGCGGCATGGGGTCATGGTGCTCAGGGAAGGCTCCTTGGAGGAGGAGACCTGAGCTGCATCTTCTGAGCTGAGTGGCACCGGGGGAGGTGGAGGATGGGGGCGATATCCCAGGCTGAGGAAGAGGCCTAAATTAATGCTGAGAGGCTGGAACAGCCTGAGTGGGACCACACAGACGGTGTTCCCAGATCCTGCAGTGGGGAGTAGGGGGAGTGAAAGGAGCAGGGGTGGAGGAGCAGGCAGGGCCTGGGAGGCAGGCGGAGCTGCTGTGGAACAAGGGTAGGAAGCGGGACCTGATCCTGAGACGTGGGAACCGTGAATGCGCTGGAAGCAGGGGAGATGTGAGCAATCGTGCACAGGGCAAATGGTGCTATTCTGCAGGCAGGAAGCCCAGCCAGGGTCTGTCGGGGGTCCAGGATGGTGTTGGTCTGCACCAGGGTGGAGGCCAGGAAGATGGATCTCATAAAAAGGGGTTTCTGGGGGGCTTCCCTGATGGCGCAGTGGTCGAGAATCTGCCTGCCGATTCAGGGGACACAGGTTCGTGCCCCGGTCCGGGAGGATCCCACATGCCACGGAGCGGCTGGGCCCGTGAGCCATGGCCGCTGAGCCTGCGCGTCCGGAGCCTGTGCTCCGCAACAGGAGAGGCCACAACAGTGAGAGGCCCGCGTACCACAAAAAAAAAAAGGTGGGGGGGGTTTCCGGGATGGAATTGAAAAGATTTGGTGACATGGGATGGAGGAGAGGGAAATGACAAAGATGGCTCTGGCAGGGTCACAGCTATGGGGAAAGCAGGGTGGAGGAGCAGTTTTGGATCTGGTGAGAGAGCCAGTGAGACCCTCCGGGGTGTGGAGAAGCTCTGGGGACACCCGGAATCTGCTTCGCTGCCCAGGTGGAAGCCTATGGGGCCAGCAGTTGGCCTTCCACGGGGAATCAAGATACCCAGCGCTGCTGAATTATTCAACGGCTGCCTCTCAGCTGTGACTGCACTAGCAGGGCCGTGGCAGGCACTAGAAACTCAGGCTGCTCTGCTGGCTGCCTGGGAAGCTGGGGACAGGGGGGCCCTGAGCCTCCAGGGAGAGAGCCCACCCCTCGCTTGCTGCCGGGCCTCTGAACCTGGCTGGGCTGGGGCACGCTCTCTCTCTCTGATACCCTCCCTCCTGCCCAGGGGCCTGGTGCCCTGGATGGGCCAACAAGAACCAAGCTCAGAGGGTGGGTGACGTCCTCACCCTGGTCCAGGGTCTCAGCCCCCACCATCTGTCTGCTTATCTCTCCAGATCTCAGTTCTACCACCAGGATCCCCAGGCCCAGGGTGGTGGTGCTGGGAAGCGGCAGCCACTAGGCAAGGTGGCCCCTGGGACAAGGCCTGTTCCTGTGACCCCCCAGAGCCTGGTGTCGGGCAGTCAGTTGAAACTCTGGGCTCTTGTGAAAGCTTCAGCCAGAGAAGACCACTCTGGTCATTCTACCCCGAGACCCGTGTCTCTGTCCCGGCCTACACCCATTGTGGACCCAGATGTCAGCCTCCACAGGGAAAGGTAGCTCTGTTCAGAGCCAGTCTGGAGATACACTCAGGGCCATGGGTGGGTGAGCAGGAAGTGAGCTGACTGCCCTCGAGGGTCATGGTTTCTCTAAGGTCACACAGCTGGTCACCCAAGGAGCCTGGGCTGGCCCCGCCCTCCCGCTTCCCTCTTGTCTGCACTTTCTCAGTGCCTTTGGACTGCCTTAGACCCCCACTTTCCCACCTAGGATATACCCCCTCCCCCCAAAGTTTCCCTTCCTGCACAGGCCTATCCATCCCCTCCCCGAAGGCCTCATTCCTGGAGGTGTTTTTTTCGCCAGTGTGATATGTGTTCAGGTAACAATGCCTTATCTCTCACAGGGAGAATTACAGGACTCCTAGGAGAGGCATTTTGGGGTGTCCAGGACCTTCCCACCCAAGGACAGCTGCCAGAGACAGGTCACAGGCCCCAGCACAGAGCTGGAGTCCCTTGGGGACATCCCAGAGCAGCTGTGGGAGTGAAGGGTGGCGGAGGGGGAGAGGCAGGGCCCAAACCTCTGCTCCTGGGAAGGGAAGAGGAGCTTCCTGCAGGCCCAGGGTGAGAGAAGCTTCCCAAAGCCTCCTCCCTCCCTCCTGGGCCAGAGGATGGTTGGGGTGTGAGCAGTGCCTCCTGCACCCCACCACTCTCCTTGACTCTTACCATCCTCCAGACCTCCTTGGTCTAGGATGCCCTCTGAGGAGCCCCCGCAGCTGGGCCTCTGCTGCTCTTTGGCACACACAGTTAGCCTGGTGTGGTCTGACTGAGGCCCTGCCGTGCCTCCCCCCCCATCCACTGCAACCCCCATTAGGGCAGGGACCAAGTCCCAGAACCCTGGAATCCCAACCTCAGAACAGACGTGAGCACTCCAGGTAAGGAAACTGAGGCCCAGCCCAGGAAGGCCTTGCACCTCAGCCAGGGTGCCCTAAGAGGTCTCCCAGGTCACCTCCTAACACTTCCATCTTGGGGAAACCTCTGAAAGAAGTGACAGTGTGAACAAGGAGTGCTCAGGATGTCGGAGGAGAAATAACTTTGCTTTTCATTTTGATGCAGAGATCGAGGACCAGGAAAAGAAGAGGTATCTGATGGTCCCACCATAGGGTGGAGTCTGGAAAGCAGGGGGCACCTCAGCTCCGATTACTGCCCCACTCTGGAAACAGGGCACAGGGCCAGCAGGATCAGTGGATATTACTAATGCATGTGCTGGTGGTGGCCAAGAGGCCATCTCAGGCTCCCCAGCTGGGCCCAGGGTGCATGTGGGTGGAGGCGCAGGGGCCCATGTTCACGCAGCTCTGGCCCCAGAGACAGCCCTGGGGAAATGCAGGCTGGTCTGTGGAAAGAGGCAGGCGCCACGTTCTGAGAGCCCAGACCAGCAAAAAGGAGGAGTCAGGTGGAATCCCTGTGTAGCGCTGTCATGGGACACGATCACCTGTCCTCACAGCCTCCCCGGACTCTTCTGTGCCCAGCTGTCTTCTCTATACTGGTACCACCTGAGATGTGAATTTCATTTTTGCAAGGGGAATGACCTGTATTCCTGCCAGGGCCTCCACCCTGGATAATCCTGACTCTTCCTGGGGTGCCGGGCACCCCTCAGGCCACTCTGTTCCACGCAGCTCCGCCCCAGACACACACCAGGCAGCTCTCTCCCCCTAGAGCCAGGATCAAGATGCTCCAGGGACCCTTTGGTACGTGGCTTTCCTGGGCTGGGCCTCACTGTCCACCCTGGACCCCAATGCCTTGGGTTTTATTGGCCTGTCCATCTTTCTGGTTTTGGGGGTTTTGTTTTCTTTTAACTATTGATTTATTTATTTGGCTGCGCTGGGTCTTAGTTGTGGCAGGTGGGATCTAGTTCCCTGACCAGGGATCGAATCTGGGCCCCCTGCATTGGGAGCGTGGAGTCCCAAACCACTGGACCACCAGGGAAGTCCCTGTCTGTCTGTTTATACCCTGCCTTGTTGCAGAAAGGATTTTAGACATTGACATTTTGTACCTAGTAACCTACTCGGTCCTGTGAGATACAGAGGGCGGATTCCTGCCCTGTGGGACATGAGCAGCCACAGGTGCTTCAGCGCAGAGTTTAAGTGACTTGCTTAAGGCCAAACAGAACTCATCCAAAGTCACACACCAGCCTCCTTATCGCCAGCCCAGAGTTCTTTCCACCAGACTCTGTACGTCCGCATGAATAATTTGTGCCTGGCTGGCAGGGCAGCCATCAACCACATCCCTCTTCTCACATCTCTGGAACATCAACGCCAGCCTCTCTGCTCTCCCTCTGACAGTTCCCCATCCACATCTGTGAGCAGGAGAGCCCGTGTGTTCAAAATTCTTAGCCAGTCCCTTCCCCTCCAAATAATGTCTCCTTCCTTCTCAGGTGAGCCTCTCATCTCCTGAAGCTGCCTTGCATCATCCTGATTAGAATCTCATTCATAAAATCATTTATTCTGGCCCACACACAAATATGAGACATTCTCACACACACACACACACACACACTCATTCACTTTGCAAGCGCACCTACCATAAAGCCTTTTTAATGCATAATTTGACAATTGTGATAACAAGGGTAAGAGGAAATGTACCTTTGCATTCTATATGCAAAAAAGTGTTGAGTAAATAAATAGCATAATTGAGAAAAAAGCCTTATTTAATATCCTACGAGGGACTTCCCTGGTGGCACAGTGGTTAAGAGTCTGCCTACCAATGCAGGGGACATGGGTTTGACCCCTGGTCCGGGGAGATCCCACATGCCGCAGAGCAACTAAGCCCACATGCCACAACTACTGAAGGCCGTGCACTCTAAGGCCCACGTGCTGCAACTACTGAGCCTGCATGCTGCAACTACTGAAGCCTGCACGCCTAGAGCCCGTGCTCCGCAACAAGAGAAGCCACCGCAATGAGAAGCCTGCGCACCGCAATGAAGAGTAGCCCCCGCTCACTGCAACTAGAGAAAGCCTGCGTGCAGCGACGAAGACCCAACACACCCCAAAATAAATAAATAAATTAATTTAAAAAATATATATATATCCTACGAGAATTACATGCACAGGGTTCTTCAAGTTTGCCTTTGGAATTCATGGCAGGGAGACCGGCTGATGAGAGGATGTCTCCTCAGCTGCACCCTGGGTCCTGAGACCCAGACCTCTGATGGAACAAATCCCAAGGCCATTTGGGTACAGCCAGAGCACTTGTGATCTTCCTCTGTGTATGCCAAAGGAACTCATGCTTCCTGAAACAGAGGCTCTGATCGGATCCTTGGTCGCCTGCAACGTGGAGAGCCCCAGTTGGGGCTCAAAACTTCCCCAAATGCTCTTGACCTCCCTGAGTTCCAGTCTGTGGTCCAATGACTGGCTCAAGCATCTATCCTTGGCGCTGGACAGGCTGTTGAGGGGGATTTCTCCAAAATCCGGGGCATGTTCTAAAAGGAGCACCTGGTAGCTTATACAGAACAGGGCTGAGTGTACAGAACCTCTAAAATACCAAAGTCGATTGTCCCCAGGTGCTTCAGAAACATACCTGACAGCTAACCATTTGTAATAGCAAAACAATTGAAACAATTCAAATGGCCACCACAAAGGAGCAACTGAATAAACCATGATATATTTACATATTGCAACTGTTAAAAAAAAAGGAATGAAAAATATCTCTTCTTCCATAGATAGCTATAGATATGGAAGATATATTAAATAAAATTTTTTTAAATGTTTAAGATGGAACTCTTTTTCGTCCTTCTTTTCCCTTCCCTTCCCTTTCTGAACAATTCGTTCCAAAAGCCACAAAGTGGGCTGAACAAGGTAGACATGCATGCTGTGGTGCAGGTGGGACCCTGAGGCAGGTAAGGAGGGCGTTGGTGTAGGAGGGCACAGGCGGGGGGTCAGAGAAGGAGCAGGGTAAGGCAGGCACCCATACAGCCTGTCCCGCCACCCACTGCAGGGTGTCAAAGCCCAAACAGGACGGGAAGGGCGTCTCCATGGGAGGCCCACCCACCACGGAATGTCAGGGGCCAAATGGAGTAGGAGGGTACCCCCATAGGAGGGCGGGCTAGAATGGGGTATCAGACCCCAAGAGAGGTGAGAGACCTTCTGTTCCACTGAGGGGAGCTGTGGGGGAGACGTGGCTGTGATTTGAGGTTGGGATTAACCAAATAAGTCAGTATTTTAGGAGATCAACGGGAGCCAGATTTCTCACTGTTGGACAGGAAGGTACAAATATTGAGATGGGGAAACAAGGAGAAGCTATGGAGTTGGAAAACTTGTGGTGTTTTGTCATTTATATATAAATATAGAAATATAGTTCCAGGTAAATATGTATTTACGTCTATAGATCCAGAAGTAAATATAAATGTAAACATACTTCCCAGCTCTACCCACTAAGAGGGCCTGGGATCAACGACAGTAGTGATAGCAAAGGTTATTATGCACCTATGATACTCCTATGATGGCAGTGTCCACCCCCAGTGCCCAGATTGGTTCTAAATACCATTTTCCACGAAAAGGAACCAGGACTCCTTGGAGCCATGGTTGATTTTAGTACACGGGCAAGAAATATACAAATGAGTGTGAGATATCTTGCGCCAAAAACCAAGGAAGTACTCAAAGAAATATAGAGATGTGTCAAAAGCACACAGGAGTCCCCTTGAAAGCACTCCCACAGGCCAAATCTAAGACAATTAGCATCAAAATAGTGATAGTAAAAATCATAATCCATTGAATAAAATCTGAATCCATGGGTCTATACTGATAGACACACGCAAATTGAAAGTTTGATGAGGGACAGGGTACCTACATAGGCTCAAAGCATCTCCCCACAAAATACGTATTAATAACAAAAGGGACGAGAGTAGGTTCACAGTGGGGAAGCCCCACAGACACCATCTTATTCAAAGTGAACATCATCAGTAACGGGGCAAATGAAATTGTACCTCCTGATGCAACAAGAAGGATGCAGCACTGCTTTCGAGATATTTATGCAGAAGACCCATAACCTGAGGGATCCAATCATGAGGAGTCATCGTCAGCAAACCCCAGCTGAGAGCCATTCTACAAAATAATGGGTGTGGAATTTTCAAAATTGCCGAGGTCATGAAAGTTAAGGAAAGACCAAGGAACTGTTTTGGCCCGAAGGAGACCAAAGAGACTTGACAAGTATATATTATGTAGGATTGTGAGCTGGAGCCTTTCCTTATAAAGGACACTATCGGGACAACGGATAAAACTGAGGGGTTCGAGGATTTGATGAAGATCAATGATAATTTCTCGATTTTAATGTTTGTATTATGGCTATGTAGAAGAATTTTTTTTAATAGAAAATATAAAAGTATTCTGAGGTGATGGGGTATCATGTTGACAACTTATCCTCAAATGGGAAAAAAATGTTCCTTTTACTATACTGAAAACTTTTCTGTAAGTTTGTAATTATTACACACTTTTGAAAAAATTTAAATCAAGATAGAGAAAAGTATGTATTGTATGCTTCATTTATCTAAGAAAGGGAAATATGAATGCATATATACATATGCTTCTATTTTTTAAAAAAATGGAAGAAAAACCCATACAAAATTTTTTTTGCACAGGCTCAGTGGCCATGGCTCACGGGCCCAGCCGCTCCGCGGCATGTGGGATCTTCCCGGACCGAGGCACGAACCCGCGTCCCCTGCATCGGCAGGCGGACTCTCAACCACTGCGCCCCCAAGGAAGCCCTGGTTAAATAACTTTTGCTACATTCGTAAAATGAATTCTATGCAGCTGTAAAAAAGAATGAAGATGACTTTTAATTTTATGAAATGATACTGTGCTGAACAATGTATAAGATAAACCAGTTATGTAATAATGAATGCAATCTATATTCATATCTGCCTGCATTTTAACAAACTCTGAAAGGATACTCAAGATACTAATAAAAGTGGATGGAAAGGGGAAAATGAAAAAGAGAGGCCGGAAGATTTTTCATTGTATATCTTTTTATGTTGTCTCAGGTTTTGACTATGTGAATGTATTCCCTCTTTAAAAAAATTAGTTAAAATGCCATTTAAAAATGAAACGTAAGGGACTTCCTTGGTAGTCCAGTGGGTGGGACTTCTCTCTTCCAATGCAGGGGGCCCAGGCTTGATCCCTGGTTGGGGAACTAGAAACCGCATGCATGCCGCAACTAAGAAGTCCACATGCCTCAACTAAAGATCCCGCAGGACACAATGAAGATCCCACATGCTGCAGCTAAGACCCAGCACAGCCAAAGTAAATAAATAATTTTTTTAAAAAATGAAATGTAAAAAGAAAGAAATTCCTAAAAATCAGAAGTGGACTAAAACAAAGGGACCCTTATGTCTAGTTAAAGATCATATCCACAAAGAGAGAAACTATAGCAAGTGACTGTAAAACACAGTATGTAACTTAACTGCATATTCCTCACAGAACATACTCAACAGACAAAAGAACTGAAAACACTGAAATTTAGCAATCATGCTGTTGGTGGTGGGGTTGGCTTTGTTACTCTGAGCTGCGTTGTGCATGAACTGTAGAATAAAACAACTGAGCAGTTACGTTGGTGTCCTTGAGAACTGACATGGATTTGGCATAGTTAAAAGCAAGGACAGAAGATCAATAAGGTTAATTAAAAACACTTGGTTCGGGCTTCCCCTGGTGGCGCAGCGGTTGAGAATCTGGCTGCTAATGCAGGGGACACGGGTTCGAGCCGTGGTCTGGAAGGAACCCACATGCCGCAGAGCAACTGGGCCCGTGAGCCCCAACTACTGAGCCTGTGCGTCTAGAGCCTGTGCTCCGCAACAAGAGAGGCCGCGATAGTGAGAGGCCTGCGCACCGCGATGAAGGGTTGGCCCCCGCTTGCCACAACTAGAGAAAGCCCTCGCACAGAAACGAAGACCCAACACAGCAAAAAACAAATAAATTAATAAACTCCTACCGCTGAAGGTGTTGGTGCGCCACGGCTGGCCGGAAGGGAGTTCGGAGGAGGTCTGGAGCTGCCGAGGAGGCAGGTGGCCTTTTCTTCCCTCTGATTTCTGGGCGCGAGGAGAGGGGATTGAGTGCGCCGCTTGGGGGAGCCCCAGAGGCGGGCGCGGAGCTGCCGAGGAGATAGGAGACTTTTTCTTGCCTCTTTGCTTCCTCGGGCGCGAGGAGAGGGGATTGAGAGCACCGCGTGGAGGAGCTCCAGGGACGGGCGCGAGCCGCGGCTGTCGGCGCAGACAGTGGAGACGGGCGTGGGACGCTAGGGTTGCTGCTGCCACCACCAGGGGGCCTGTGTGTGAGCACAGGTCGCTCTCCACGCCGGCCCTCCCGGGAGCCCGTGCAGCCCGCCACTGCCGGGGTCCCGGGATCCAGGGACAGCTTCCCCGGGAGAACGCGCGGTGCGCCTTGCGCCTCGGGCCGGCGCAGCGTCACGCCGGCGTCTGCCGCCGCGGACTCGCCCCGCCCCCGTGCCACTCCCTCCCCCCAGCCTGAGTGAGCCAGAGCCCTCCAATCAGCTGCTCCTTTAACTCCGTCCTGTCTGAGCAAAGGGCAGAGGCCCTCAGACGACCTACACGCAGAGGCGGGACCAAGTCCAAAGCTGAAACCCCAGGAGCTGTGCGAACAGAGAGGAGAGGGGGCGGTCTCTCCCAGCAGCCTCAGAAGCGGCGGATTAAAGCTCCACAATCAACTTGAAATGCCCTGCATCTGTGGAAAACCTGAATAGACAACTAATCATCCCAAGTTGAGGAGGTGGACTTTGGGAGCAAGATATACTATTATTTCCCCCTTTTTCTTCTTTTTGTGAGTGTGTATGTGTGTGCTGCTGTGTGAGATTTTGTCTGTATAGCTTTGCTTTCACCATTTGTCCTAGGGTTAGACCGACCCGTTTTTCTGTTTTGTTTTTTTTTTAATATAAATTTTTCTTCTTAATAATTATTTTTTATTTTAATAACTATACTTTATTCTACTTTGTCTTCTCCCTTTCTTTCTTCCTTTCTTCCTTCCTTTCTTCCCTCCTTCCCTCCCTTCTTCCTTCCTTCCTCCCTTCTTTCCTCCCTTCCTCCCTTCCTCTCTTCCTTCCTCCCTTTCCTCCTCTCCACCTTCCTTCCTTCCTTTCTTGCTTTCGTCCTTCCTTCATTTCTTCCTTCCTTTCTTCCTTCCTTCCCTCCCTCCCTCCTTCCTTCCTTCCTCCCTTTTCTTTCCTTTCTATTTTTTCTCCCTTTTATTTTGAGCCGTGTGGATTAAAGGCTCTTGGCACCCCAGCCAGGCACCAGGCCTGTGTCTCTGAGGTGGGAGAACCAACCTCAAGACACTAGTCCACAAGAGACCTCCCAGCTCCAAGTAATATCGGACGGCGAAAATCTCCCAGAGATCTCCATCTCAACACCAAGACCCAGCTTCACTCAAGGACCAGCAACGAACAGTGCTGGACACCCTATTCCCAACAAAGAGCAAGACAGGTCTACAGCCCCATCCATTAGCAGAGAGGCTGCCTAAAATCATAATAAGGCTACCAACATCCCCAAACACACCACCAGACGTGGACCTGCCCACCAGAAAGACAAGATCCAGCCTCATCCACCAGAACAGAGGCACTAGACCCCCAACCAGGGAACCTACTCAACCCACTGAACCAACCTTAGCCACTGGGGACAGCCACCAAAAACAACGGGAACTACGAACCTGCAGCATGCAAAAAGGAGACCCCAAACACAGTAAGATAAGCGAAATGAGAAGACAGAAAAACACACAACAGATGAAGGAGCAAGATGAAAAGACACCAGACCTAACAAATGAAGAGGAAATAGGCAGTCTACCTGAAAAAGAATTCAGAATAATGATAGTAAAGATGATTCAAAATCTTGGAAATAGAATAGACAAATTGCAAGAAACAGTTAACAAGGACCTAGAAGAAATAAAGAGGAAGCAAGCAACGATGAGCAACACAATAAATGAAATGAAAAATACTCTAGATGGGATCAATAGCAGAATAACTGAGGCAGAAGGACGGATAAGTGACCTGGAAGATAAAATAGTGGAAATAACTAATGCAGAGCAGAAGAAAGAAAAAAGAATGAAAAGAACTGAGGACAGTCTCAGAGACCTCTGGGACAACATTAAACGCACCAACATTCGAATTATAGGGGTCCCAGAAGAAGAAGAGAAAAAGAAAGGGACTGAGAAAATATTTGAAGAGATTATAGTTGAAAACTTCCCTAATATAGGAAAGGAAATAGTCAATCAAGTCCAGGAAGCACAGAGAGTCCCATACAGGATAAACCCAAAGAGAAACACGCCAAGACACATAATAATCAAACTGTCAAAAATTAAATACAAAGAAAACATATTAAAAGCAACAAGGGAAAAACAACAAACAACATACACGGGAATCCGCATAAGGTTAACAGTTGATCTTTCAGCAGAAACTCTACAAGCCAGAAGGGAGTGGCAGGACATATTTAAAGTGATGAAGGAAAAAAACCTACAACCAAGATTACTCTACCCAGCAAGGATCTCATTCAGATTTGATGGAGAAATTAAAACCTTTACAGACAAGCAAAAGCTGAGAGAGTTCAGCACCACCAAACCAGCTCTACAACAAATCCTAAAGGAACTTCTCTAGGCAAGAAACACAAGAGAAGGAAAAGACCTACAAGAACAACCCGAAACAATTAAGTAAATGGTAATAGGAACATACATATCAATAATTACCTTAAATGTAAATGGATTAAATGCTCCCACCAAAAGACACAGACTGGCTGAATGGATACAAAAACAAGACCCATATATATGCTGTCTACAAGAGACACACTTCAAACCTAGGGACACATACAGACTGAAAGTAAGGGGATGGAAAAAGATATTCCATGCAAATGGAAATCAGAAGAAAGCTGGAGTAGCAATTCTCATATCAGAAAAAATAGACTTTAAAATAAAGTCTATTACAAGAGACAAAGAAGGACACTACATAATGATCAAGGGATCGATCCATGAAGAAAATATAACAATTGTAAATATTTATGCACCCAACATAGGAGCACCTCAATACATAAGGCAAATGCTAACAGCCTTAAAAGGGGAAATCGACAGTAACACAATTATAGTAGGGGACTTTAACACCCCACTTTCACCAATGGACAGATCATCCAAAATGAAAATAAATAAGGAAACACAAGCTTTAAATGATACATTACACAAGATGGACTTAATTGATATTTATAGGACATTCCATCCAAAAACAACAGAATACACATTTTTCTCAAGTGCTCATGGAACATTCTCCAGGATCGATCATATATTGGGTCACAAATCTAGCCTTGGCAAATTTAAGAAAATTGAAATCGTATCAAGTATCTTTTCCGACCACAATGCTATGAGACTAGATATCAATTACAGGAAAAGATCTGTAAAAAATACAAACACATGGAGGCTAAACAATACACTACTTAATAACGAAGTGATCACTGAAGAAATCAAAGAGGAAATCAAAAAATACTTAGAAACAAATGACAATGGAGACACGATGACCCAAAACCTATGGGATACAGCAAAAGCAGTTCTAAGAGGGAAGTTTATAGCAATACAATCATACCTTAAGAAACAGGAAACATCTCGAATAAACAACCTAACTTTACACTTAAAGCAATTAGAGAAAGAAGAACAAAAAAACCCCAAATTTAGCAGAAGGAAAGAAATCATAAAGATCAGATCAGAAATAAATGAAAAAGAAGTGAAGGAAACAATAGCAAAGATCAATAAAACTAAAAGCTGGTTCTTTGAGAAGATAAATAAAATTGATAAACCATTAGCCAGACTCATCAAGAATAAAAGGGAGAAGACTCAAATCAATAGAATTAGAAATGAAAAAGAAGATGTAACAACTGACACTGCGGAAATACAAAAGATTATTAGAGATTACTACAAGCAACTGTATGGCAATAAAATGGACAACCTGGAAGAAATGGACAAATTCTTAGAAATGCACAAGCTGCCGAGACTGAACCAGGAAGAAATAGAAAATATGAACAGACCAATCACAAGCACTGAAATTGAAACTGTGATTAACAATCTTCCAACAAACAAAAGCCCAGGACCAGATGGCTTCACAGGTGAATTCTATCAAACATTTAGAGAAGAGCTAACACCTATCCTTCTCAAACTCTTCCAAAAGATAGCAGAGGGAGGAACACTCCCAAACTCATTCTATGAGGCCACCATCACCCTGATACCAAAACCAGACAAAGACGTCACAAAGAAAGAAAACTACAGGCCAATATCACTGATGAACATAGATGCAAAAATCCTCAACAAAATATTAGCAAACAGAATCCAACAGCACATTAAAAGGATCATACACCATGATCAAGTGGGGTTTATTCCAGGAATGCAAGGATTCTTCAATATACGCAAATCAATCAACGTGATACACCATATCAACAAACTGAAAGAGAAAAACCATATGATCATCTCAATAGATGCAGAGAAAGCTTTTGACAAAATTCAACACTCATTTATGATAAAAACCCTGCAGAAAGTAGGCATACAGGGAACTTTCCTCAACATAATAAAGGCCATATATGACAAACCCACAGCTAGCATCGTTCTCAATGGTGAAAAACTGAAACCATTTCCACTAAGATCAGGAACAAGACAAGGTTGCCCACTCTCACCACTCTTATTCAACATAGTTTTGGGGATAAGCTTTTATCCCCATCTTCCAGATGAGGAAACGGAGGCTCACAGAGGTGAGGTAGCTTGTTTCAGGTAACAGCAGCCACAAAAGCCAGCAGACGCTCCTAGCCGCTGGCAGGGCTCAGCCCCAGTCTCCCAGGCTTGTTCCAATGGGGCCAGGGCTTAGCCCCTTTCCTTGGTCAGGAAGGCAGTGGGAGGTCCTTTCTGCTGCCGCTCAGCTGGGCCCCCGGGTGGGACACTTCTGACGAGGCCCTCCGCTCCCAGGCCCAGCCAGCTCTGCCACAGGTGGGTGGGGCCTGGGAGTCCGGCCATGCACAGGCTGTTCCTGCTGCCTGCCCCTCACTGGGTGCAGAACGGACAGTGTTCACCCCTTTAGGGCACGTGCCCAGCTGCCCTTTGGACGGGCACCAGCCTGTTGCAGGGTCAAGAAGGGTCTCCCGAGAGGCTGTGGGTGGTATGTGGCCTGGAGGCCCAGGTTCGTGCTCCTCACATCACGGGAGCTGGGCCCGACCCCCCGTACTCCCTTCACCCTCCGGGGTCTCGCCTTCCCAGCTGTGTGGACCGCCCTTTGGGGCATCCTCAGCAGCGGTGTTCTTCGTTGAGCTGTCCAGCGTCACCTAGGAGGGCAGCAGGGTGTGTGCGAGGGGGGCCGAGGGGGGAACGTCTGAGACAGACAGCAGAGGACAGGAGGGCAAGATGGAGACAGAGCCAGCAGGAGCAGGCAACAGAAAGATTCAGAGAGGCTAAAGGAGAACACAGGGGGACACCCACCGGGCCCAGCAGCTTTGGGGACTGGGGGTGCAGTGGGGGATGGAGGCCAGGTGGAGTTGCCAGATTGAGCAAATAAAAATATGATTCCCAGTCCAATTTCAATATCGAATAAACAACACATACTTTTTTGGGGTATAAGTATGCCCTATGCAATATGGTTGACCCTTGAACAACACGGGTTTCAATGACATGGGTCCAGTTACACGCAGAGTTTTTTCAATAATAAATCCTACAGTACTACACCATCCGAGGTAGGTTGACTCCTCGGAGAACCTCAGATATAAAGGGCCAAGTACAAGTTTCCATTGGGTGTGGGGTCGGCACCCCAACAACCCCCAGGTTGTTTAAGGCCCAGGTTGTTTATTTGGGACGTATTTATACTAAAAAAAAAATGATTCATTGTTATCAGAAATTCCAATCTGACTGCCATCCCCTGTTTTATCTGACAACCCTAAACCCAGGGCCTCTGTTTTCTTCAGCTGCAGAGGCCACTCAGAAGGCACTGAATTGCTCTCTCAGGCCACTGACCCCCATCTTCACACAGCCGGGCAGGGGTCTCCCCGTCCTGGGACGTGCTCAGTCTCGTGGGGGTCAGGCCTTCCCCCAGGGTAGGGATATGCTGACCCACGACAGGGCGCTCCCCTCAAATGCCGGCTCAGACTCAGAAGCCACTTTACCCTGACCTGTGACGTAACGTCCTGAGCTCCCAGAAACCATGCTGCGGAGCCCAGGTGGGCTGAGGTGGGTTCCTCAGGGATGAGTGGCAGCAGATGGTCTGGTGCAAGTGCCCAGAGGATGCGCAGCTTCTGCGAAGGGTATCCAGGGCCCCAGGCATGGGCGCGGAGACCAGGGGAACACCCCAGCCCACACCAGGCAGTCTCTCGGGACAGCATAGAACACCTGGGCTGGAAGGGAGTTCCAGCTCTGCTTTAGGGATGAGTGTCCGGAGGCCCAGAGAGGCAGTTCTGGGGGCAGAGCCCAGGCCCCTTGGCCCTCACAGCAGTGCTTTCCACTGCGGTGTGGAGAGCCACCACACCACTGTGGCCTGTGGCCGTGATGTATTACTGCCCCTCGTGGGGATCCAGCATTTTCTACTTAGCAAAACAAAGTTCTCTCCCCTCCTTTGTCTCATTTGAGGTGCACAGCCACCCTAGATGCCGATGGAACCACCAGCATTGGCCCTGTTTTACAGATGCAGACCCCGAGGCACGTATATGAAACTAGCCCAAACTAGCCTCTCTTCCAGAGAGGTGGTGGTAGAGCTCCAAGCAGAACTGGAGCCATCTTTGCTGCAGGCAAAGTGAGGAACCCCAGGGCAACTTGTTGCCCATTCTTCAGCCAGTCTGGGTAGGGACCCAGAGAAGTTACCTAGCTTCTGCAGACAGAAACTCAAGTTAATGGGCATGCTTGGATGACGGAATAGTTTGTGTATTTGCAAACAACTTCACCCACCCCGAGAGTCTTGGTAGATTCCAATTCATTCAAGAAGGGACTCTACAAACTTCAGAAAGATAGCAGAGGTGCCTCCGGCAGCACCTCCACTCCCCCTCGCTGGCAAGCTGAGCCCCACCCTGCTCTCTGCGAAGGTGTGGGCTGGCCTTGGAGCCCAGGGCTCTGAACTCCCCACTGCCTGCTCCGCTTGAATGGATTACTTCTGATCCTCCCCTGCACCTCAGTTTCCCCAACAGTGAAGTGGGTGGAAATACGCTGTCATCTCAGGCTCGTAGGGGCCCAGAGTGATGCCCTGTTTGATTACAAAGTGGATTAAAAGTCTTGTGTACTTGATACAAGTAATTCTATCCTGTACATGGATAGTTTCATTGAAAAGCAGCCTCAGGTGGCCTTTCACCAGCCTCCCTGCCCCTCCCTTCAAGCCCCCATGGAATGGGCTGTGAAGGAAAGAGAGAAAGATGATAGGCTCCTCCTGGTGCCCTGAGGTATCACTGTTGCTGTTCTTTCTTGCAGAGGGCTCCCAGGAAGACCCAGGGGGGCTGGGTGTCTAGGCCAGGCAGGCCCCAGTTCATACCTTGTTCCTCCCAAGCTGGAAGCTTGTCTCTCCCAAAAAGGGCCATAATGGCCAGACAATGGGCTCAGACCGGAGGGCCAGGGTTCCTGCAGAACACATGGAGGCGCTCAGGTGCCCAAATGCATAGCCCGAGCTCAGATCTGGCCTCTGGCCAAGACCCAGTCCCCTCCTGTCCCCTGGACATCTAGGTAGAGGGAGAGTGTAAGCTGCCCCAGGGGAAGCTGCAGTCCTGCTGCAAGGCCACCCTTATTCTGTTCCTCGCAATGCAAGTAGGAAGGACTCACCTGGGCCCCTGAGGTTGGTGCATAGGTAAGCGTTCGGTCACCACTACATTAGCTGTTGGTTCGGTATGTTTCTGTCCCCTTCCTTCTGTGAGGGTTTTGCTGTTCTTTTTCTGTGCACAGCTCTCCTGCTGACGGTCTTTCATCATCTGCTCCTTCTGGAAGCAGGCCTCAAATAAACAAGTGCATAAATGATATGTGTCACGGTGGTTTTCAGGAAGTTGGACGTTAATGGAGCAGCATTCCCACCCCTACAATGACCACCATCTCCCCCTCCCATAATGCTGATACCCAGGCCTCTGGTGGCCTTGACCAGTCGAAGCCACAGGCTACAAATAGCTGTTGTGTGCAGCCCGCTGCCTGCACGAGCTGGAATGGCTGGGCTCGCCTGTTTGATTTCAAATGGGTAGAAAGACTCCTGGACTTTATATTTTGGAGCAGAGTGATATTCTCCTTCTTTATGGCTGATGCTGGATTCGGAGACACAGCTCTAGAAGAAAGGTTGAAACTTATAGTTTTGTGAGCAGCGACTGCCTTCACTGGCATGGTTGGCGAGATGGGGCCAAGGCCCGTCAGGAGCTCAGGATGTGGGGCTGCCTCTCTGCCCACTGGAAGCCAGAGGGTCCCTCCAGGGATATCCACACTCACTCTCATGTAATGGACAGAGGGTCGGCCTGGCACTCAGACAGACTTGGCTCGAGTCCTGGCCCCACCTCATCCTGGCTGAGAGACCATATTCCTGAACCTCTCCAGACACAGTTTTCTCATCCATAAAATGGGCATAATAATGCTAACCTCACACAGCTGTGGGGAGGAGCGTAAAGCGCCCACGCAATAAGTGTGATTTCCTACCTCCTGGGTTTTTAAATAAATTACAGACCAGAAAAAGAAACTATGTTCATTAACAAATGCCATTTATATATTCAACAAACATTTAACGAGTGCCTACTATGTGCCAGACAGGTACCGTTAACACCTGAGCTCTCAGACAATTGTGGGCGGGGTGGTGCCTGAGCTTGCAGTTAGGAAGTACACACAGGGACACATAGCCTGTGCGGTCATGAGGCATTTTGCGTTTGGATTTTCATGAGGAAAACGGAAGGTTCAGCAAATGTGACAAGAGTCTTCGGGAGGAATTTCATGGTTTTCTAACCTCTAGACTGAGGGCAACCTGAAGCAAGATGTCCAGGAGTCTTCAAGGCAAGGTCAAAGCCACCATGTTAAGAAAACAGTTCTATAAATGTGGCTCAGCCAGAACTAGCTTGGGGCTGGCTGAGGCCTAGGGCAGATGGCCTGAGTAAGCCCCTACTGAGGCTTCCAGTAGACTCGAGTGGGGCAGAGTGGATTCCTGGGATCCTGACAGCCAAAAATATCTAGGGTTCAAGTTTCAGCCCTGCCACTCACTAGCTGTGGGACTTGAGTGAGTCACTCAATCTCCCGGAGCCTCAGTTTCCTCATTGGTGGCATAGGGTTGTCCTGAGAATCCAATGAGAGATGAAGTGTGTAAAAGCTGTTTGTAAACAGCCAAAGTGGCATTATCTGGGCTGGAAGTGAGAAAACCTGGGTCCGAGCCTTCATCTGCCAAGGGCCCTCTTAGTGAACTTGGAAAAGGTACACTCTCAGCAAACCTCAGATCTTCCCATGCCACCGAGATCTGAGGAGGATAATTCTGTAAGCCGTGATCTATCAGGTCTCAGTCAATCCGTGGCCCAGGCGCCCCGGGTTTCCCTGGTGGCTCCAGGCACCAGGCTGGAGGCTCCCCACACCTTCACTGTGGCACTTCACTCAGAACATTTCCTCAGCGTAGAGAACAGATTTGGGGTTTCCAAGGGGGACACAAGAGTGGGGGAGGGATGGATTGGGAGTTTGGGGCTAGCAGATGCAAACTATTGTATATATAGAATGGATAAACAGCAAGGTCCTACTGTATAGCACAGGGAACTATATTCAATATCCTGTGATAAACCATGATGGAAAAGAATATGAAAAAGAATGTATATATAACTGAATCACTTGGCTATACAGCAGAAGTTAACACAACATTGTAAATCAACGATACTTCAATTAAAAAATAAATAAAAAGAAGAAGAACATTTCCTCAAAACACAGAGCCAGGGAGTTCCCTGGTGGTCTAGTGGTTAGGATTCGGCACTTTCACTGCTGTGGCCTGGGTTCAATCCCTGGCTGGGGGAGAAAACACAGAGCTAGGTCCTTGTTCCCAGCCCCCTCAAAACTTACCCGTCCGGGTAAACAAGCACATGAAAAGATGCTCAACATCATTAGTTATCAAGGAAATGCAATTTGAAACCACAGGAGATGTAGCTTCACACCCTCTAGAAGGCTAAAATGAAAAAGACTGGCCAATCAAGTGCTGGCAAGGACGTGGAGCAGCCAGGACTCTCAACTGGTGGTAGCACATTGATAGTTTCAAATTGCCGTGATGGGAGTACTTACACCTCAGAAACCAACAGAGGCTACAAATCAGGACTTCCCTCCATTCCAAAGAGCTGGTTGTTAAACATTCACCAGCATAATTTCTGCTGGAAACATGCCCATAAAGAGACTTGTACATGAATGTTCGTGGTAACATAGTATTCATGATAGCCTCAAATCGGAAGTAACCCAAATGTCGACCACCTGGTGAATGCACGAACAAACTGTGGTACATCCAGGCAACGGAATATGACTCAGCAATAGAAAGGAGTGAACTAGTAATACACATAACAACATGGTTGAATCTCAGAGGCATTATGCTAAGTGAAAGCAGCCAGATTCAAAAGATTACATATCATATAACTTCATTTAGATGAAATTCTAGAAAAGGCAAAACTACAGTGATAGAGAGCAGCTTAGTGGTTGCCAGGGGTTGGAGATGGGGTGGGGGTAGGGAGGCAGGGGAAGGAGGTTGACCTGGAAGGGGCATGAGGGAAATTTTAGGGGTGATCAAAATGTTCTATATCCTGACTGTGGTGGTGGTTACATGGGTGCAGACTCTTGTCAAAGCTCATCTAATTGTACGCTTATATTGATTAATTGTATTGTACGAAAATTATACCTCAACAAAGTTGTCCCCAAAAACCAATACCCAAACCCCAAAACTTACCCATTCTGTGTCCCACTGTTTTAGGTCCTTCTCTCTGCTGACATATATGGGATACTGGTGGGTTCACAGGCTGCAGGACCAATCTCAGGGAAAACTCCTCACCTGATGTTTACAGGATAGGCCGATGGGAAAGCGATTCTGAAGCAGGAGATGCACCTCAAGTTACACCTCCTCAAGGTAGGCCGGGGCCTGCTGGAGTCAGGGAGGGCAAGACCGGACGGAGGCTACTGTCCCATTCAGTGGCCATCCTTGCCACCTTCTGCCCTCCACATGAAGAAGTCAGTAACCTGTGGAGCTGACTGACAAGACTTATGTTACCCCCAAAGCCTAGTGGAACTGAGAGAACTGGGGTCATTGAAGCTTAGAGGAAAGATGATGGGAGGGGGGTGAGGGCAGGGAGGGCCCAGGACCATGTCATTATTTACCATGTGAGCTTAGAGGGTTAGCATATGGCAGATAATAACCAGCTGTTCTCTGTCGGTTCCAGATGGATTCAGAGAAAAATGGCCTTCATTGGTAGCATGAAAGATTTAGGTGGGCCACAGTGATGAACTTCCTGAGAGAGTTCTTGAGAAAGCAGACACGTGTGTGCTCACTCATGTAGGTGCGTGTGTGTGAGGGCGCATGTGTGTTGTAAAACCAGAGCAGAGGAAGAAGGCACTGGGATATACATAACTCCTTTCTCTGCAACACTTCAGGAATTGGAAAGACAAACCTCATTCTGAAATGAGCCTGGGTCCCTCTGGGCTAGGGACAGAGCGATGGCTTCAGACCCTTTCTCTAGGTACCTTGGAGGGCAATTAGCTGGCTTGTCCATCAGTAAGACCCCCAAACCAGAAGTCTGTGGAGCCAGATGGGTACTCACTTCCATGGCCCGACCCCCCTTCCAGACGGCCCTGTGCACTCTCTTCCCCATTAGTGCAGAAAAGACCATCCATCACCAGCGGGGATGGTGATGTCACAGCTGCAGGCCTCCGAGTGCACAGGAAGACTGCTCCAACCCCTCCAAGGTGCTAAATCATTCATGGGGTAGAGAGCCCGGGTGGCAGGAGATTTACTGCTGAGGAAACACTTTAGGGACTAGTGGAAATCAATTCTTTAAAGAGATCCCATCAGCTAGCAGGTGGCCTAAGGCTGAGGCTTGGGCATATGATAGGGACCCAGTGAAGTGGGAACTGGCAGGGGGCGGGGGCAGCTTCCCAATTCCAAAGCAGAGGATGGAAGGGAGACCAAGGCTTGGGGCCCAGGGTAGGTCCAAAGTGAAGGCAGATTCCCAGCACTCTGGGGCGGGGGTGTGTAATGGGAGGGGGGCTCTCAGATCTCCAGCTCTGGCTCACATACTCCTCCTGTCACCCCCTATGGGGCTTCCGTGCCCGTACCCACAGGGACTCTGCAGGTCAATAAGGCAGAATAAGGAACATTGTTGGAATGTGTTTGCTGAGACTCTTGGCTCTTCGATCTTGGACTACCTCATCCCAACAAGTCTCTCCTGGAAGGGTAGTTCTAGGCCAACTTTGGTTTCTCTGAAGTGGAAGTTGGAGCATTCCCTGGCATTCATCTTCTTGTCTCAAAGACAATGTGAGCTCCTAGAATGCCCAAACAGTCTGTTTTATGATATAGAATTCCAGGACTTGATTCAGCTCCTGGGGTACCACGTATTAATTTATGTGACATCCAGAAGCAGCCTGGGACTCCTGCTGCCCCACACCATGCAGCACACAGTGGGAGCTTCATATCCAGTACAGTAGGGCTCTTCTGGTCCAAGTCCAGCCCAGCTCATTTGTATAGCCACAGCATACTTCCTCCATGTGTCTTTTTTTTTTGGCTGTGTTGGGTCTCTGTTGCTGCGCGGGCTTTCTCTAGTTGCGGTGAGCAGGGACTACGCTTTGTTGCGGTGTGCGGGCTTCTCATTGCGGTGGCTTCTCTTGTTGCAGAACATGGGCTCTACGTGCGCAGGCTTCAGTAGTTGTGGCACACGGTCTCAGTAGTTGTGGCTCACGGGCTCTAGAGCACAGGCTCAGTAGCTGTGGTGCATGGGCTTAGTTGCTCCGTGGCATGTGGGATCTTCCCAGACCAGAGCTCGAAACCGTGTCCCCTGCATTGGCAGGCAGATTCTTAACCACTGTGCCACCAGGGGAGTCCCCGTCCATGTGTCTTGAAAAAGAAAAATGAAGGGATGAAGGAGAAAAGGAACAGTATTTTTAGATCAGCTTTGGAAAAGCAGACATAGCTCTAGGGTTTCCTTTACAGATGAGGAAACTGAAGCCTAGAGGGGGAATGGACTTGTCCAAAGTCCATGAGATGGGAAAATGGAAAGAGAAAAGACCCCCAGAAGTCATGCTGAGCAGTTTCCACCTCCCTTGAGATGACCTTGGTCATTGCTAGCTAAAAGGGGTGATGTAGAGCAGGCAGCTGTGATGGAGAGAAGGAGACCGGGACAGGTTCTGGTCCTTGTCCTGCTGCCTGGCTCCTCTGCAAGATGGGTCTCACTGTGCTGCAGGGGGATTCCTGTGGGACCCTGGTTGTGACTGCACTCTGTACCCTGGCTCATTTATTCACTCAAACACATATTTATGGAGGGCCTTCCAAGAGTTGGGCATGGGGATACAGCAGTGAACAAGACAGATGTGGCCCTTGCCTTCCTGAAGCTTGCATTTTATGTTACCTGGGACTAGTGCTAAAGGCCGGGGCAGGTAATCCCCCCAATCCAATCCACCCAAGGAGGCTGGGCCCAGCCCTGATCCAGCTCTACAGGGTGCTCATAGCAGCTCCACATCCTTGACTCAGGCCAAAGGCTGCTTCCTACAGTAGGGAGCCCACAGTTTTCAGGGCAGGGCTTCTACTTACTGTATAAGCTGCATCTTCACCACTTTGGCCAGCCCCTCCCTCAGCTGCCCTCAGTCTCAGCAGGGCCGGTCTGAACTGGTTCCCACAGGGCAGGAGCCAATGCTGGACTCTGGTTCTAGGTGGAGCTTTGTGTGAAAAGC
This sequence comes from Kogia breviceps, assembly GCF_026419965.1. Classification (NCBI taxonomy): domain Eukaryota; kingdom Metazoa; phylum Chordata; class Mammalia; order Artiodactyla; family Physeteridae; genus Kogia; species Kogia breviceps. The sequence continues at coordinate 22,798,245 of NC_081318.1, forward strand.
AGACTCCAGGAGAATAAAAGAGATTCAGGAATTCCTGATCTGCCCAGTCGCTACTCCCCACAACTCTGCATCATCTCGGGCAGGAGGGAATCTTGGCTGGCAGCCCTTGGAGCCAGGGACCCAAGATGCCCTCTTTCTAGACATCCCAGCACTTGTTTTGTGCTCACCCCTCAGGTTTGCCCCCAGGAAAATCTCTGCAGCTTTGCAGGTCCCCTCAGCCCCCCGCCCTTGGCTAGATGCCCAAGCCCACCTAGGGGACCCGGGTGTTTCTGAGGCTGGGAGCTCCGGCGGCTGGCGGTAGTGCGGGGGAGGGGGGAGTGCACCCTCAGTATTTCTTTCTTAACCACTGTTCTAGGAGTTCTCTCTGGATCCGCCCAACTCAGCCCAGAGGAAGAAGCCCCAGGCAAGCAGCCCGAGAAGTGTGCTCTGGTCGCGGCTCTGGCCCCAATTAGGGGCCTAGCTGCGTCTCTGATCCCTCCCGTGAAAAAACTGAGGGGTTGGGTCAGGCAACCTCCATGGCCCTGGGAAGGTCGGAGGAGACGCGCGGCAAACCAAATGGACCCCAAGGCCGACAGCGAGTGTCCGCGAAAATACGGAGGCTGAGAGGAACCCGAGCGGGGGCCGGCTGGGCGCAGGGCGTCCGGGAAGCGGCTGAGGGGAAGCGCGCACCGTACGGAAAGGGCCCAGGGCGTGCGCGCCGAGAGACGCCTCCCGCTAGGAGTGAGAGAGGAAGGACGCCGTGCCCCTGAACGGAACGCCTCGCCCCCTCCACAGCTGCCTGCGAGCTGGGAAAAGACCATTTCGTGCCCGTCCAGGAGCTCCGGGCTCTCAACCAAGAAAGGCGGACAACCTGACCCCCTCGAATTGGGGTGGTGACTGCAAATCTAATTTGGGAGGACGAAAAAGAACTGTCCCCTGAACAAATACTTTGCAGCTTCCAAAGCGCTTGCAAAAAACATTTCGTTATTCGATTCCCCCAACAGTTCTCTGACTTGGACAAGCTCCCAATTTACAGTTGAAGAAACGCTTAGAAAGGTCAGGCAGGCGCCTAACAAATACAGACGTGTTAAGTGGTTAAAAATGCAGATTATTCTAATTTGAGACAATTAAATCCTCACTCTCTGAAGCATCCCAAAACAGAAATACAGGTAAAAGCATTTGCCTGGTTTGGGGGCTGAATTATTCAGTTAAATTCTGCTTTGGACGTAGGAAGTGAAACATAGCCCGTGGCCAAAACCATTTCTGGGTCACCGACCTTTGGATAATCTGCTGAAGGCCTCGGGACCCCTCCCCCACCAACTGCAGACACAATCTCTCACAGAACCTCGGAGTTCCCGAACCCTGGAGACATCCCTGGGCCTCGGATTGGGGTGGGAAGCTAGATTTCTAGCCAGGAGAGACCCTGGTCGAGCTCTGGCCCACAGGGCTCCTCACCAGGGCCATGCACCGATTTTTTCCCTCCGTTCTCCAGAAGGAAAGTGCGGTGGGTGTTCTCAGCTTATTTCTCAGAAGAGGAAACCGAGGCTGGACTCAACCCCAAGCGGTGAGCTCCCACCCAGTGCTCGGTCCCCTATCCCCGCCAGCTGCCTCCTCCGCTGACTCCGGTCAAGGACACCTCTGAGGTGGGCGCTCAAGCCTTGGCTGCCACCGGGGCCAAACTCAGCCGGGGTGTCACCTGGTGGGAAGGTGGAAGACGGAATGCTGCAAAACTGCACTGGCTTGCCCGCTAGCTCCCCTCCCCCAGTCGCCCTCGCTCTGAGCACGCGTTCCGGACCCGCACAGACCCGGAGCCGAGAACCTCGAGGCGCCCGCCCCGCCCCCGCTTCTCTCCGCCCTCCGCGCCACAGCTCGCTGTCTCTCGGGCTCAGCTCTCTTTCTCTGCGATTGACTCCTCCAGGCTTCAGCATCCCGAATCAGATTTTTAAAAAACCAATTCCTGCAGTTTCTTTTTTAACTGAAAGTTTAATATAAGCATGTGGTAAACACATACACTTCAGATAGTCCAGAAAGACGTACAGCAGAAAGTCCCCTGCCCTCTGGCCCCCCGTTCTCCTACACAGAAACCACCCCTATTTGCTGTGTCTTGGGTCTCCGGGCAGAGGTTTTTTGCGCATAAAATAACCGACACCTAGTCACCCCCTCATTTATATTTTTACACAAACAGAAGCCCATGTGTCCTTTGAGTTTTTCACTTAACATCCAGGATATTTTCCAGAATGTATAACGACTATATATTTTTTCCTCACTCTTTTTAAAAGCTAGATAGATTCATTCCTATGACAGGATCGCTTTTCACTTGTCTATTTTTCTCGTTGTTTCTCCATCTTTCATTCACTCCCTGCCCCCAGCCCAAGCTGAATCTCGGGGGTTCCCCGCCCTTTGAGAACCTTACAGAGACAGTGCGCCGCTCGAAGAAAAAACGCACAAACACACCGTTTTTCGAAAAATGTCGGGGGATTAGTTGGGTTTCGAACGCCCCTGCGAGTGTCGACCGAAGCACATCACATCTAAGATTCTAGAACAAAGCCCCGAGGGCTGGGCCTGGGCTAAGATCGAAAGACAGCGCTGCGGCTCCCCCAGGGGACTGGAGCCCCCGGCACGTGCCCCTGGCGCGGCGTGGGTGGTGGTGGTGGCAAGATCTCGAGGGGCGGCACCAGGAGCCTGGGATGCGGCGGCGGGCTGGGGCACCGGGAAGGCATCGCACAGGCCGGGATGCAGGGTCCGCGCCAGTGATAATACGGGGTCTGTAGTTGGCAGAGATCTACGGGTCACGAAGTACGCGCGTGCCTACACGTGCATTCTTTTTCTTCCTGAGAGGTGGGAGTCACTCTAACCATTTTGCAGATGGGGAAACTGAGGCTCTGAGAAGTGAAGTGAATCACTGAAGAATGCCCAGCTGGTAGCTAGCGCGCAGGAGGACCCAAAGTCGGGGCTCGGTCTCACTGGGGAGTACTAGTTACGCATGTTATGGGGCGGAGAGCCAGGGTCAGCGCCGCGACCCGACCAGTGCGAGCGAGGCCCGTGACAGAATTGCCCCCGTCAGGGCGGGTCTAGGTGGGGGTGGGAGGCCTGCCTCCCACATACCCCGTCCTCCAGCCCTGCCTTGTAGAGTGGGAAGAGAGCGAGAGGCCAAGGGTTGATGGATGACCTCTTCCCCCAGCATCTTCAGCACAACGGGAACTGCCACGGAGGGGGCGAGGTTGGGGGTAAGGGAAGCAGAGTGGGGCAAGGGCCAGGAAAAGAACTAAGATGGCCAGAGAGGAAAGTCGAGACGCCAAGAGAAAGAAGAGCCGTGTCCGGGGTCGGAGCTAAGGGCGCCGAGCCCTCCAGGTTGGAGTAAGCAAGGCAGTCCTTCCTAAAACTTTAGGGGTCCTTCCTAAGCCCGACTCGAGGGTCGAGGAACCCAAAACTACACGTCGCGGATGCACGGCTTCGGGCGGAGACGGATGTCGGTGGCGAAGCGGAAAGGGTCTCTGTAGGGGGCGGACGCCGCCGCGGGCCAAACAGACGTCGGACCTGCTGAGGGAAGGCAGGAAGCGGGCGTAGGGTGCGCGGGACAGAGCAGCAAAGTGAGGACCTGAGGTCGGCCGAAGCCACCTCCTCCCCCGCCTGCGCCTGGAGCCGAAAGGGATCCGGGGTATCGGGTCCCCAGGGGCCGCCCCTTCACCGTCGAGGCCCAGCTCCGGTTACCGGCCCGGCCTGCTCCCTAAAATATGTATGAGCCCTTGCGGGTGCAGTTTCGCTGCCCCTCCCGGAGTGGGGCTGGGGGCGTCGGGGTGCTCGAGGAACCACGGGGGGAGAAAGCAACGCTGGCTCCTGAGGCCGGGGCCGTCTCGACTTTCAGCCGCGCATTTAAGAAAAGGTGGAAACTGGATCCGTCTCGGCTGCGCCCCCGCCCTGCCAGCCCCGACGGCCGGACCGCGCGGCCCGGTGGCTCGCTTTGCGCTGTTTGGTGTCTGGTTCTCAACAGCAGGTGAATGGGCCCGGGCGGGGCGCGCCGCGCACGGGAGGCGGGGCGCGCGCTATAAAGGGGGCGCTGCAGGCTCCGGGGGCCACTCGAAGCCGGCAGGGCCTGCGCTCCCGCTTTGCGGTCCCAGGCACACCGCGAGCTTACCACCCAGTATCCTACAGTCCTCGGGGACCAGGTAGGGCGCGGATGGGGACTCAGCTAGGGAACTTCAGGGCGACCTGGCTGGGTGAGGGAATGCGTGCGGGCCGGGGAGGGGTTAATGTGGAGCCAATCACCTCCCCCCTTTGGCCTGTTGGGCCCTGTGCCTTGCTCCTGATCTCCCCAGTCCCGGCCCTGGCGCACTGCGCCCCATTTCTGGCTGCGCTGAGAGCGACACCGAGGCTGCGCGACTCGCCTGGCCAGCGCGCCTGGGGTGGGGGTCTTGCCTCCTCCTCTGGCTGCGACAACCAGGGCCGGAGCAGTCCCCACCCAGAAGTCGGACCTATTGAAGGGTTCGTATCAGCACGAGCACTCTCGGCCCCTCCCGGCTCGGAAGGGCCGGGGGTGGGATGGACCGTAGACCTCCACCCCCATCCCACCACCACTGCCTACTCCCTTCCTTCGCTCGAGCCCAGGGCACGGTGCTAACGGTCTTCCATCTTAATACAAGAGACCTTTAGATTTGATGGGGCACCGGCCAGGAACCTTCATCTTTAGGGGCTTCTCAACCGCCAGACATTCAGGGGTCGATCGGGAGAACTAGGAGCTAAACGGGAGGAGGTCGGATTAACGTTTTATTTTAATCTTGTTTTGTACCGTGGTTGCCGTCTGGGGCAGCCAGGCGGGGCTGAGACAGGGAAGGGCGCCCCAAACAGCAGGGGGTGGGGGCGCTCGGGTGCTCAGGATGCTGGGGAGGAAGAGGCCACCCCAGCGCTGACAGCCCGGGAGTCTCCTAGCCCCTGCCCCGCCCCTCGGAATGCTCCGGGTGGTGTCCGAGCGAAGGACGGCTGAAAAGGATCTAATCCGCGCCCGCGCCCCAGCATTTGCCCGCCCCGCCCACTCCTGGGGGAGCCATTGCCGCTGTGTGTGGGGGGAGGAAGGGGGATGGGAACGGGTCTGGGGGCGGCTCCCCTCCCCCTCCCCCTTCTGGGACAGGCAGCCTTTGTTCACGGCGGCGGCAGTGGCCAGACACCTGTGGGGCCGCAGAGCTGCCCGAGCGCAGGTGGGTGAGGCCGTGGCGTAAGCCCCTCGTACCCACTCCAGCCCTGCGCCCCCGGCGGGTCCACTGAGACAACTCAGCCTTGCGCACCTTTCTGCGGGGGAGAGTGCGGAGATCCGTCCAGCGGCCCCACAGTGCGTCCCAGCTCCAAACGCACTTCCCTTCCCCCAGTCCAGGATCGGATTTCCAAGCTTGCTTGCTACGCTACACACACCTCGGCTAGCTCCCGGCTCAGAGGGCGCTGGGGTGGCAGGGCGCTGGGGCGCACCTCGGCCAGCTGCACCCTGGCCTGAAGGCAGGAGGCAAGGAGAGAGGGCGGACGGCAAGACCCCTTGTGTCCAGACCTGGACGAGTTGGGCGAGCAGGCGGGGCTCCCGGCGTCTCCGCAGTCCCTGTCGGGCGTGCCCTGCGCTGTGCACCAACCGGAGCCACATTCAAGGTGAATCATCCCGGGCCCGCCCCCTGCCCCTCCCCCGCCTCACGGCACCTGAGCCAATGGCGCGGCGCAGGGGGCGGGCGGGGCTCAGGGGGCGGTTAACCCACCCAGAATCATTATCTCTGCACTCGGCGTAGCCTTGCACCTACCTCTGCGCCGGAGCCTGCGAGCCTCTCTCTGGCCGCGCCGTCCAAGGCACCCTGCGCACACTTTTCCTCGGGCTCCGGGGCCCCCATGCCTCTCCTGCCCTACCCCGCCTGCCGCGCGGAGGCGGCTCCTCCTCAGGTGGCCGGGCCGGGGCCTCCCCCTGCAGACCTGTCACCCGACACCCAGGAAGCGCGCGGCCCCATCCCGGCTCCTCTTTGTTCCCCCGCCGGGCTCCGCGCTCGGGCGCCGCTCGCTGTGGAGGTTCGGGGCGCCGCCTTCGGTGCGGCCCGGGCGCGCCTTGGGTTCCGTCCATTTGCCCGCTCCGAACCAGGGTACTTTTTGCCTTGTTTCTCCGGTATGGACTCCTCGCGGAGCTGGGAGGCGGCGGTGCGCCCAGCCCGGAGCCGGCGCAGGTGAGTGTCCGGGGCGGGGCCAGGTGGAGCCAGCGCCGGGAGAGGAAGAGGAGGCGGAGGCGGGCGCCCTGGGGCAAGCAGTGCTAGAACCCGAGTTGTGGGCGGGTGGCCGGGCAGGCAGGGGCTCCCCGGCGCGGGCGGCCTTCGGGGATGACGCGGCAGTGCGGCCTCGTGGCTCTCCCGCGCCTTCCGGAGTCGCCCACGCGACCCCGAGGTCCCGGGTCCCCCCAGTGGAGCTTGCTGTGACCCAGGGCTGTGCCCCGGACTTGGGGCGGCAGCGCGGCTTGAGGGCGGCTGGTGTTTAGCAAGGTGCTTATCGGCGCGGGCCCGCGCACCTCCCTGGGGAATCGAGCGGGGGTCGTGTAGGCTTTTCGCCGCCCTGGTGGGCTCCGGGGGAAGCGCAAGCCTGGAAGGAGGGCTGCAAACCAGAGCCGCGAGGGAGTTCCTGCTCTGAGAATTAGTTTCTTCAGTCCCTTCTCAGGGCATCACTGCAAGTCGTTACCACTTTTGTGGCCCCGGGGTGGCCCCGCCCAGTCTCAGGGGGCAAGCAGTTCTCGGACCTTCTGCTTCGCCGCCACCCATCCTGGTAGCCTCGGAGAACGTGGCTGAGACACTCTCTCTCCCTACTTGCCCCTACTCCCATCCCTGTTTGCTCTAGGAGCGCCCGAGGCCCCTGAGCTCTGCTCTGGGGTGGGCGGCGCGTCTCCAGCGCCTCACCGGTGAGCGCGTCCTAGGTATTGGGCTGGGAAGGTGCCGCCCCGGAGTCTGGGATCGCCCCATTCCGTGGCCTCCTCCAGGCTGAGCCATTCACTCTCCCTTCCCCCAGCCCTGGCATCCCTACGCGGTGTATAGACGTACCCTCCAGGGGCTGGGGGTGCTAATACTGGCTCAGAGAGATTAGGAACTGGAAGCCGGCGGTGCCCTAATCAACCTCTCCCCACCCCCATCGCCACCCCCATCGGTTAGGTGAGGACCGAGCCTCGCCGCATTCTGCCCGGCTTCGCAAAGCTCTTGAGGATTAAAAGCCCGATTTTCCTCCTGGGGGCCAGGTGGCGGATGTCTGCATTATACCCCTGGTTCTCCGTGGGGGGTCACTGGGCTTAACCGGGTGCGCACCACCCTCTGCCCAGCCCGCAGTGGGCCCAACGGGCACCGAGTCGGCAGGTCTCCCAGCCGAGAAAGAAATCTATCCTGACTGTGGACCGAGCGCACCCAAAGGAACGTGGTGGCCCCATGCCCAGCTCTTAGCTGCAGCCGGCCAGCACATTCCCTGTGAGGTTGGTTCTCGGTTCAAATTCTGGCTGCTGACCTGCACCCTCCGCTGCTTGTCTCTTTATCATTCATGACCGCCCCTTCCTGCACTGAAGACCCTGGCCCTGCTACTGGGAGGGAAGGGGGAGCCTCTGGAGTCGGTCTTATGCAAAGAAGAAAAAATTCCGGGGTACCAGTCTCGCTTGTAAGAATTTTGTTTATGCCTTTTCCTCTACGAAGCTGGTGAATGGGGCGCAGTGGCTCCTGGCTTGAGCCCACACAACTCCTGCCACCGTGTTAATAATGGTGGGTGCACTGGCGTCCAGGACAGCGAGGAAAGCAGCTTTGGGCCCCTCCCCTGCGACCTCATGGGGAGAAACGGCGGCAGGTACTGCGTCCGGGGCATGTCCGGGGGCCCCAACCACTCCTAGCCTCCAGCCCCTTGGACCTCGGGGACATTCGATGGAGACCCCGTCGCTGCCGGGAGCGGGTGGTGCAGCTGGGATCCGAAACTCCACAATCACTGTGTAGAAGTCAAGGGGAGAGCCTGGGGGATTTAGGATGGTCAAAGACCCGGAATCTTGGAGGGCTCGGCCTCTTGACCTCTCAGGATCCCTTAGCACAGGAGGGGAACATGGGACCTGGTCTGTGCTCCAGGGCGCCTGCGCTGAGGAAGGGAAACCTCTAGGGGAAGTGAGACTCGGATGTCAAGATGTCCTAGTACAGTGCAGGATGGTGGGGCTGAAACCACCGGGGAAGGGTTTTGTCAGCAGAGACCTTGTAGGGTGTGTAGGATACAGGAGACCCTCAAATATTTGGGGCAGTTTGCTGGCACTGGTGTCAACCTGTACCCCTCACCTGCCCCCCCGCAGGTCAGCTCTCCTTTTGACCTGCGCCGGCCCTGGGCGTTCTTTTCTTTGCCAGGAGCTCACTCATGGCCAGGGTGGGAGATGGGGACCTTCTCTTCATCTTCCCACTCCCAGAAGTGGATTTCTGTGCCTTTGGATTTCAAGGTCAGGGCTGTGTCGTCCCCCCACCCCGCCCCACAGGAAGGGAAGAGGAGGTTGCTCTGAGGACTCCTCTCCAACCGCAGTTTTTTCCCTCTTGACCTTTCAAATGAGATTTTTGTTGCTTACTACCCTCCCAGCTCTCCTTGCCCCTCGTTTTCCACGGAGCGGGGAGATCCTGCTTTCCCGGGGGCCCGGGCCGGAGCCCACCTTAGTTGAAATTGGAGACATACTGCAGGGCCCTGGGGCTTGACCCCAGCGGGGGTGGCAGTCCTGGCGCCACCCAGGCACTGCGGCACTGGGGCCTGACGCACTCCCGTTAGCAGGGGTGAGGCAGGCGCAGGGGAGGAGCCTTGCCCAGCTCTGCACTGAGAAATGGAGGCTGGAAGGGGATCTAGCCTTGTAAACTGTTCTCTGCAAAGATGAGGAAAACAGAGACTACGTGTCTCCACAGAGATGCCCCGTTAGTCAGGAGAGCACCTAAGAACCTGGCGACCTGTTTGTTATGGTGCCCTTACCTGTGGTCGCTTTTACTTCCACGGCTGGGGAGAGCAGAATCCATAACTACAGTCCTCTCCTCAGACCTCTGCCTGCTCCTTGGTTGCCTGGTGCCAGGCTAATGCCCAATGTTGCCCCCCAGAGAAAAGAAAAAAGGAATTCGGGGTTCTGTTTAAATACCCCAGGTAAGGCTTCTCATTGCTTAGAGTGGAGGCCTTGGGAAAGAGCTCCCGGACATTTCTCAAAGAGGATCTGCATCCCCTGCAGTGGAGTGGCCTGGGTTCCTATTAACATGCAGATTTATGGGTGGGCCTCCTAATCTACATTTCAACGGCCCCTTGGCTGAGTCTGCAGGTTACACCCAGAGCGCTGTTGAAAACGACCTCCCCTAGACGCACTGTCTTTGCTAACAAGGCTCCCCCAAACCCCCCTCCCGCCCCTCAGGCTGGGAGATACCCTGTCTTTTCTTTAGCAGAGTTCAGAGTTGTAGTGGGGGAAACTGAGGCAGACTGCCAGGCAGTGACTTCTGAAAACCTCCCCACCAGGTTGGGTTGGCTTCTGGAAGACCAGAGCCCAGCAGTGGAATGTGTTGAGGCAGGACTGGGGAGTACCTGGGGGTGGGGAGGGTGAAGCGTAGAGCAGTGATTTGGGCCCCCCTAGGCACAAGTGACTGGGGCAGAGTTGGGTGAGAACTTGGCATAGGTGCAAGCAGCCCTGAGGTCACTGGGAGAAGCATCGCCAAGGGGTTTTCAGAGTTTCCAGACCAGACAATGCTCTCTGATGCTTCCACGGGGCTCTTCTAGCCACTCTGCCTCTGGGCTCCAGGCTGCCCTGGAGTAGGCCGAATTACTGCTCTGCAGAGCCCCCAGCCCTCTGCCCTGGGCACCAGCTCCCCTGGGGCCGACCCTCCCTCCCTTCCTCGACCTTCCCAGGGTGCCTGGCACAGAGGCAGGAGACGCCACAGTGACATCTCCGAGGTAGCTGCTCTGGCAACCACTGATGCAACCTCTCCTTGCCCCTCCCTTGCCTCCCTCGCCTCTGCTTTCCTCTGCAGTTCCCTCAGAGCCAGCCGGAAGCCTCTCCCCTTGCTGGAGGGCAGCCGTGCCTCTAGCTCCCTCCGTGCTGCCAGCTTGGCTGTGTGTCTTCCGGCCCACCTGCCCTCCTATCCTGGCCTTCTCCTGCCTTGGTCCTAGCCACAGGCCAGAGCAGAGATGCCCAGCCTGGGCAGTTCACCGTCTGATCTGGTTTGGGATGGGAATCCGGGGAGCAGCAGGTCTGGTTTGCCCCCTGGGGCTCTTTTTGCCACTACGGGGCAGGCTGGGGATGGAGGATGGTGGAGACCAAGGCATCTTGGAACAGGACTGCTGGTGTTTGTGCTCAGAGGCCCGGAGAGGTGCCCTGGATGTCCTGCTGGTCACTGTTCGTTTGGAGCCTGGCATGACGGGCAGAGAGGAGGCTCTGGGAAGCTGCTGGCTACTCTGAGCTGGCTTTACTCCCATCCCCAGCCTGAGCAAGAGTGGGCTGGGGCAGGGGCTGTGGTGGGCTTTCAGGTTGAGACAGGAAACACCTTGATATGGACATCTCCCCCACCCTCTTCAAAGCCAGGAGTTGGGCCCTTCTCCCCTGCTGTCATTGTCTCCTCAAAGGTCAGCTCGCGCTGAGACGTGGCTTGTCCTGAGATGTGGCTTGTCCGGCTTGTGAAGGTGTGGGGTGAGGGGGCTGCTAAGCAGTGGGTGGGAGACCGGGCCTTGGGAGCGGGAGTCTCTCCACAGGGTCGGCAGGCTGGAGAGTGCGACTCCTGTTCTGTGTATGGCACTGGTAGAATTCACTGTGAACAGTCTCAGTCAGTGAATTACCGAAGGGCCATAAACAGAGCAGAGACAGATCCGCGAGTGTCTCAGGAGCACCTCACCCCACTCTGGCCTCCCCAGTGGGCCTGGACGTCGGAAACGGGCTTCTTCCAGGGAGTGCAGGGATGCTTAAGATACCCACCCCTCCAGCGGGTCCCCAGAGGGTCCGCACCACTACCATCTGCTTGGCCGATTTTGGCACTAGCACATTTTTGCTTGTGTCTCTCCGCTCTGAGCAATCATGTGCAGTGCCAATATGGGAAAAGCGGGACGCTGCAGCCTTTCACCTCCCCCCGCATCTTGTGTCCGGGCCCCAACGCTCCTCGCTGTCTCCCTGGCCCATCTGGCTCAGCTGCCGTGAGGGCCATGGCCTGTGGGCAGCCAGATCGCCTTACACTGCCTGGGGCCACAGCAGAGCTGGAAGCCCGGCAATCTGAGCTGGGCCAGCAGATGGGGCTGCCTGCGGCAGTGGAGGGGGTGGGTCACCATCTGTAGGGCCAGCCTGGGTGGTGCCATGGGTTGGAGAGGCTCAGCTCGGCTCCCAGCACACCATTGGGGTGAGACCTGGGCTGGCAGCACAGGGCCTGGCCTTCTGCTGCAGGAACTGAGGGAGGCAGTTCCTGGCACTGGGGTGGCCTTGAGGTCAGGCTGGGTGTTTGCTGGGGGCTGTCGTCCCTGGGGGAGCGCCTGCCATGGAGTGGGTCATTTGGATAGCACTGAGAGCAGGGTACTTGGTGAGCTTGGAGTTGGAGTGTGGTTCAGGCCCTGCTTCTGGAAGGTTCTGGGACAGAGGCCAATGGTCCCCTTCACACACCACAGACTGGAATGTGGCTCCCTGGCTCCCCGGATAGGGGCTTTGATTATTGAACCTTTGCTGTCGTTGGTGTATCAGGTGACATCACATAAGTCATCTCGTTGATCTCCACTACAGCCCTGTGGGGTGTGGGATTTTTAAAGTCGTGTTATGGACAGGGTAACAGGCTCTGAGAGGGAAGGCTGAAGGGCCCAGTCAATAAGTGGTAGAGCTGGGCCTGAGTGGCACTTCAGCCACCAGCCACAACATGGTGGGGTCAGCCCCATTGATGGGTTTTGTGCTGTGGGCACCCTCTGCCCCCCAGGACTTGCAGGCACCTCAGCTCTTGAACCTATCGGCCTGGGCTCCCGAGGATGCCCCCCAGACAGCAGACATTGAGGCTGAGAGGCCCGGATGCAGGAGGCCTGCCAGCTGACCTGGGATACTGACCACCTGGGAGCTGTCAGGCCTGAAGTCACTGTCCCTGTCCCTGATGGAGCTGCTTCTCCGTGGGGCGGGGTGGGGGGTGGTGTTGGTGAGCCTCAGGCAAGGGCTGGTGACTTAGTCTGTATTAGTAAATAAGAGGCATTTTTGGTTTCTGGGCCAGGGAGTGGTGGGGGGAGGATGCCTGGTTGAGGCTGTCAGTGGAGGATGGCTGGATCCAATGAGCTGCTCCCACCCACCCCTGCCCAGGGCCCTCAGGACTACCTTGGATGGGCCAGCCCATTTCCCTGCCTGTTTCCCAGCAGGGAGGAGCCCCTTCCTAGTTCCTCCTGGGTGTGGTGATGGTATGCTATGCAGAAGTTCTTCGGAGCCCTGCAGAAAAAAAGGAGCTGTTGGCTTATTTCAGGATAGGCAGGGAAGGGCACTTCTGCCCTGGTTAGCTGCCCCTGCAGCTGGATCTCCCCTCTGACAGCCCAGCCCCACAAGGGGCAGGCTGGCCGGCCGATGCTCTCACTGTTTCTGCTCCAGGCCTAAAATGGCTGACCTGCCCGAGAGCTTCCCCGCCAGAGCTCGGGGCTCTAGGTCTGACCTAGAGGGGCAGGGAAGAAGGGAGTGACCCCTGGCCAGCAGGGGCGTTGGAAGCCCACTGGGTGCGACAGAGCATCTCTGGGACTTCTGGAGGGTGGCCCTTGCAGCTGCCCCTCAGATCCTGGGTGGTCTGCAGCTGGGCCCCACTTCTTCCCGTGGCTTTGCTTCCACTCCTCACACCTGCCCAGGTGGGCACCTTTGCTGAGCCCTGCCTAGCAGGTGCCAGTTAGGGGTGTGGAGGGACCAGTTCTGTGTCTCCAGCCAGCCTCCATGCCCTGCTGCCTCTGGGGACCCAGCTCAGGGGTCCCCGGGGAAGACCGCAGGCCCCAGGTAGTTTCAGTCAGGCCCTCACTTCTGGCTTGAGAGATGAGTTCGCCCACAATAGTGATGACCCCAGGATGGGACCCCTGCAGCCGGCTCTCCTCCCCGAGATCAATTTCCTGGCAGTTTGGGGTGGAGGGGGAAGGCTTTCCTTTGCCTCCCCACCCGTCCGTCCCGCCTTTGTTCCTCACCACCCTGTACAATGGGGCCTGAATCCTTTGCGTGTTTCCCAGGGGAAATGGGCAAAAGGTTTTTTACCCATTCAACAGGAACCTCGGAGTCTGGGAGATGTTTAATCCATCCAATGCCCTGTGCCCCCACAGGAATTCCTACGGTCTGACTTAAGTCTCTCCCGCTGCAGCTGAAAGCATTTTCTTGTCAGAGTGGGAAGGTGTCTGGGAAGCACTTTGCTCTGGTTTCGGGTGTTTTTCAAGAGCAGCCGCTCCCGGGTGTCTGCCTGCCAGTGCGGGGCCCCTCGCCCGGGGGGCTTGGAGCCGCTGGAGCTGGCAGCTCCCTGGAGGGGCTGTGTGAGGTGGATTTTCCTGACTCCCCGCCCTCCCCCGCACTCCATTTCCGTAGGCAGTCCCGGCCATTATCCCAGTCCCTGCCCTGGCTCCGCGAAATGCGATCCGACTCCATTGATTGCCCGTGGGGGCTGCAGTGCTGCCAGTGAAGCCGGGCTGGTGCGGTGCGCCCGAGGCTGAGAAGGCCCCCCTCCCAAAACGGCGTCCACAGGCCCCAGGCTGCCCTGCGGGCGTGGCCTCTGCAGGTGGGAAGGGCGCGACCCCGCCCACCTACACACTCTGCTGGGAGCCCTCCGGGGAGCCTGCCTCCTGGCCGAGTCGCTGCCCGGGCAATTCTCTGGGACCAACAGCTCCGTTTGCGCTGGTGCCTCCAACAGGGCTACCCACGCCCACAAGCCGTGCCCTTGCTCAGCGCTGTGACATTCACCAACAAGCAGATTTCTCTCCGTAGGGGAGCCTCTCCCAACAAGCAGGCCCACGGGCCCCGTCCGGAGCTACAGGCACCCCTCCCCAGAGGGGTATCTGTCCCGGTGAGTCACAGCTGAGGATGGCCTGCCTCTGTTGTGTGCATCTCTGTTCTTCGCAGTGGCAGTGGCGGGGCTGCTGTCTCCCAGCCCCTGCGGAGGGCCACAGCCCTGTGGGATGGGATCAGCTGCTTCTCCAGCCTGGGCTTCTGGTTTGGAAACAGGCCCACTTGTGATTTGGTCTTACCGGCCAGGGGGCCTTTAGGGCACATAGATCCTTCCAGCCTTGGAAGGCTGGGCTGCCATGCGGACTGAAGACGTGAGGACCTAAGGGGCTTCAACACCCCTTAGGAAAGGACCTGACCACATCTGGGGGATGTGGGACACAGGTGTGTGCTGTCTTTGGGGTAAGTTACCTGGAGGCCTGAGGAGGTGCTACTTTGGGGAACCAGACTGCACTAATCCTCCACTGTGTATGGCGTGGAGGGGCTGGTGTGGTTGTATGAGGTGGGTTCCTCTGTCACGGAATGCTGTATACATGGGATAACTGGCTCTGGCCTGGCCCATTCCTGCCATTGACTGGCCAAGACGCCCAGAGGCTACCTGAGCCCAGTCGTGGGTGAAAGGCCCCGCCCAGGTGTTCATGACCATCCTCAGGGAAGAGACAGCAGCAAGTGGAGTGGGTTGCCTCTTTCAGGCTTGATAGGGAAGAGTATTATGTACAGAAACTCGCCTTCCTTCGTGCGGAAGGAGGGACTGACATGGAGGGGTCTTCCTGGATCAAATGGGCCAGTGACATGGAGTGCCTGGTAAACGGCAAAGCTCTGCCACTTTAGCTGGCCCTTCTCTAGAGCCCAGGCAGAGGACCCCCGGATTTAGAGAGGTGCCCCAGTCCCTGAACCCCCTCCACCCCCCTGCGGCACACCTGTCCCCTGCTGAACCCCTTGCTGGTGGCCTGGAGTAGAGATGCCTGGTCTGTGGGGTTCCCCCGAGAGCAGGTGGGCATAGCCTCGAGGCCTGGGCTGGGTCCTAATGGCTGCCCCCTCCATGTCCCCTCCATCCTATTCAGTGGGACTGCACAGGGACTGCAAGGAGAGGGAGGGACTGAGGAGGGGCCGGGCTCCCATACCAGGGCAGCCACCAGGAAGAAGGCCGTAGTGACCTCATCCTAGCTGTGGGGAGGGTGCCTCCCTCCTGGCCCTCCCCGGACCTCACTAACTGTCCCTGTCTCTTCCTTCAGCACAGGCCTCGGCCTCCCCAGCCTCCGGGGTCCCGGGTCTGCCGCCGCTTGCCTCCCACTGTTTTTGGCAATGGTAGAACTCACACTGGTGAGGTATTGGGATCCGGTGGTTCTAGACTTGCCAACTATGGTGCGAGGGCTCAGCAAGCAACTCTGCAGCCAGCCGCCGAGGAAGGGTCCACGCTCTACCAGGACCTGCTGCCCCGCTGGGACGGAGGAGGGGACTCTGATCCGCAGACCACCGGGCAGTGGCAGAGGGCGGGTGCAGCTGGAAGTGACACTTGGTGTTTCCCTGCATCCCCCTGAGGTCACAGGTCTCTGAATCAGCTGGAAAGCTGTTCTCTGGCCCTTGGTGCTACTGAGAGGGCTTGCGGTCCGGTCCCGGCTGAGGTGAGGGAGTGGGTGGAGAGCAGGGCTTAGGAAGGAGGGAACATCGGGGTTCCGGCGCCCTCACTCGGCTCTTCTAGGTGATGAGCCTCCTCACTCTGCGTCGGAGGCCCTGTTCAGGGTGGGCTCTTGAGGCCCCTGGGGAGGATCTCTTGCACACTGAGAGCAGGTCTTCCCATTGGGCTGCTGGCTGGGGGTATGAGGGCAGAGAGAGGGCTGGCTGTCCATCCACAAGCATCCAGTAATCTTCCTGAGGCAGTGGAGGGACAGACGGATGGGACAAAGGTCCCCGAGATGTGATGTTTAACCCGCTTGCATAGGTACGGGACTGGCTCCCTGGGGAGCTGGTGGCCCCTGGGCTGGACCACTGCCTCCAGCTGCAGCTCTGTGCTGGGTGGATGGGCTGCTGATGCCTCAAGAGTCTGGTAACAAAGGCTGCACCCGCCTTCCCAGAGCCTGGTTGCAGCAGGAGCTCCCTAAGACAGACCACGGGGTCAAGGACCTGGCTTGGGTCTGGATAGGTGGGAGAGTGGGGTGGGGCGTGGCTGTTGGGGAACTTTCTGTGCCTACAGAAGGCTCGGGGGCAGCTGGACTAGAACTCCAAGCGTGTGCACGCGCGTGCCTCTTCTGACTCACGGGGAGCCATACAAATGCAACGCCCTCCCCCCCTGCTCCCCAGCCCCAGGCCTGACCAGCCTTCCATTTCTGGGAAGACCCCGTCCCCTGCAGCTCTAGCTGTCTTTCCCCCTCACCTACCCTCAGAGGGGTGTCAGAGGTTCCAGACACTGGGGCTGAAGGTGGGCATCGCAGGCAGCCCGCTCTAGGCTTGCCCTGGTCCGTGCAGCTGCAGCCTTTCAGGAAGAGATGGGCCGAGTGAGGAAGTCTGAGGGAGAAGAGGGCTGTTGAGCGTGTGTCCCCCAGAAGAGGGCATCTGAGCCTATAACTCTTAAGAATGAGAAAGGGGACTGTCCTTGCACAGGAGTTTAAAAACCTGATAAATCATGGCCAGGCATGGGGAGGTCGTGGGTTTGTGCCTTGTGCCAGACGTTTATTAAGCACTCACTGCACACCACACTGTACAGCTGGAACAGGCAGTGTGCAGGGTGTGAGGGGCACCTGCTGGGATGTGGGAGCCCTGGAGGATGAGGGACATGGAACTGGGATGAGGACGACGAGGAGGAAAGGAGCCTGTTGGAGAAAGGGCAGATTTCCTTGGGGACCACGCCAGGCTGGAAGGCGGGCCGTTGTTGAGGGCCTTGGAGACTATGTTTGTCCTTGAACCCGAGGGCAGTGGAAGCCGTGGAAGGCAGAGAGAAGGGATGTGATCAGGTGTGTGATTTGGCAAGATCGCTCGCAGTAGGTGGAGGAAGAATGGAGGGACGAGATGAGCACGGGTCCCTGGTGAGGGCGCTGATCTGAGTGTTGATCTGAGGGGGAGATGGCGGTCTGGTTGAGTGGAGGAGTTGAGGCTGCATTGGGGCGAGAAGAGTAGCCAGAAACAGACCCCTTGGGGAGGTGAGTGCGGGAACATGGGTCTCCTGCCTTAAAGGACTCTGTTCCTAAGCCTGTGAGCAGCGAGGCAAGGCGAGGGTGAGCTGTAGTGATAACACCGCAGGCACCCTCAAGGGGCAGCCCGTGGTCCGCTGGGCGCAGGCCCTGTGTGGCGCTCCAGGGCAGGCACTGGGCTAACGGCCTGATGAGAATAAATTATCATCAAAGCCATGGAGGTGGGCAGAGCAGGAGGTCAGGGCGCCCACATCCAGCACCCTGGGCCTCTTCCTTGCTGCAGGGAATTTTGAGGCCTGGAAGGGCAGACAGGAATGGGATTATTCTGGGGCCTTGGTGGGGAGTTGAGGAAATCAGGGGGTGGGAGGCTTTGGGCAGATTTAGTCAAGGTGAAAGCTACCCATCTTCGAGCAACTTATTATGTGTATTTTGGTGATTTCAATTCTCACACTCAACGGGCCAGCCAGGATCAGGATGGATGAAGTGCCTTGACCTCAGTGAGGGGCAGGGAAGCCCACCCCTGGCCATCTGCCTCCCAAGGCTGCGAATGAACGCTGCTTTGCATGCCTGGAAGGAGCTGCCATGGGCTGTGGCCCCTTCAGCTGCTGCAGGGTCCTGCCCTCCCCTGGGAGCCATGGTTTCCAGGGCGATGGAAATAGCCAGGGCTGATGGAGGGGACCTGGGCACTGTCACCACTGCTGCCTCCCAGCCTGTTCCCCAGACCGTCCTTGGCGCTAATCTGACCATCGCACCCCGCCCCTCCCCCCACCCCAGGATAAACCCAAGCGCCTTACCTGGTTTACGAGGCCGCCCCGTGTGACCTGGACTGCCACCTTGTCACTGCTCCTGGCTTCCCTTCGTGCTCAGCTAGGAGGGGAGTCCACGTGGGGGTCTTGCCCCGCCCCTCACCTTTGTCGGTGTCCTTGAATCTACATCTATGGTCTGGCAGTGACCCAAATACCTGGGACACACCTCTTCCCCAGTCCTAGCCGCCTCACTGAAAGCATCTGCTAGTAGATCCACAGCTGAAAGCTGTTTGGGGGCCAGGCCGAGTCTCACTCATACTTTTATGCCCAGGGCCGGCAAGTTGTGTAACGGCATGTGACAGGGAGGCCCTGGAATCTGACAGGGCATTGAATTATAGCTTCCACACTCTGCATGACCTTGGGCACCTCCAGGATCCTGGTCACCCCCAGAGCCCCAGTTCCCCACAATTGGAAGGGACACTCATGGCACAGGTAGCCCATCAGCCCCCTTAGGTCGAAGGGAGAAGCTCCAGTGAGCCAACTGATATTCCTGTTGGACCCTAACGGCAAAGGGCTGGGCTCGCTGCTGGAGGGTGTAGACAGGCCCTGTCCCGGCACATACAGCTCAACTGGGGTGGCAGGACAGGTACGGTAACAGCCATGTAGATGGAGGGCAGGTCTGTGCGGTGGAGATGGTAGGAGGCACTGGGCCCAGAGGAAGGAATGGCCCCCAAGGCAGGGCTTTGAGTAGACGCAGTAAACGCAGCACCTAGACTGAGCCTTAGAGGAGAGGATCACATGGAGAGAGAAGCAAGCAGCAGTGGGCTCCAGGGGCACAAAGCCATAGCCAAGAGATGCCGGGAGAGTCAAAAAGGAGTAGTGGGAGATGAGGCTGAGGAGCCCTGGACTCACGCCTCAGAGTCTGCTCAGCCTGGAGGACGTGATCCTGTTCTCACAAGTCATTGGCCACAGGCTACAGTCAGAGCATGTAGTTGACGCAACCAGGACAGTACAGAACAGTGGCCTCATGGGGGCAATTTTTGCCCCTCTGGGGGACACTTGGCAATATCTGGAGACTTGATTGTCATGACTGGAGTGGTGATTGCTACCCAGCATCTAGTGGGTGGAGGCCAGGGATGCTGTTCAACACCCTACAATGCGCCGTATAGCTTCTCATGACAGAGAATGATGGGCTCAGAATGTCAAGAGAGGTTGAGAAACCCCAGTACGGAGTGATAGGTGAGAAGCACCAAGTTGGCATCTGAGAAGAAAAAGTGTGAAACTCTTATGTTTCAGTTAGAAGAAAAATCAGTTGTAGAAGGGCAAGAGTGGAGGAGACCAGACTGCTGAAATGAAGGTGGAAGAAAGCGCTGATGACTCTGGTTAAACTACATATTCATCTGGGAAGGCACTGAAGGAGCAACAGCAGCAGGTCACGTGGGTGGGGTGGGGTGGGGTGGGGTGGGGTGGGGTGGGGATAGGGTGTGTGAAAACACTACATCTGTGCCTTGGTGAGGGGCTGGTGCAGTCTTCAGAGCATCTGCATCAGAGATCTGGACAAGTGACAGTCCGGGGACCCAGGTTCCCATCTGCAGACTGATTACTTTAGGGCTAGCTCGTTGATACATTTAAAGAGGTATTAAAAAATATTTTTTAATGCAGCTTTTTTGGCTTTCCCTGGAGGGTCCTTCAGGAAATCTAGTCCACTTTATAATTGGAAACAGCTCACCAATCTCTAGGAAATGTCGGAACTGGAGATTTTAGCTATGAAAAGGTTTGGGTGGGAATGTGAAGGCTGTTTTCAAGTATTTGAAGGCATGGAGACCTTCACAGTTCTCTGTGGCCCCAGAAGTGATGGGTAGACTTTACAGAGAAGCAGATTCTGTTTGTCTCACAGAACTTCCTGACTGGTATGTCGGGCTGTGACTTAAGAACATCTCCTCTGGAGATGTTCCAGCCAAGGTGCTGGGGAGCTGCAGGGAATGGCAGCCGTAGACGGGGGCTGGACCAGATGTCCTTGTGCCAAGTGTCAGTTCAGGCGTAGGCTGGTTTCTCAGCCAAGGTGGGAGGGGGGGCCTCTTGCATCTCCTTAAACCTCCCGACCACAATCTAGGCATTAGTCAGTTCACACACAGCTTTTTAAATGTGTGTTAAGTGCTGTTGTGATGAACAAACTACAAACTGATTGAAGAGTTTTGCATGGCTGGTGGCTGTATCTTTTCTCAAACACCAGATACTGGAAAGCCAATTGCTGCAGTGGTAGGGCTGGTGGGCTACGGGGTTTTGATGGTGGCTCGGTCCCATATAAGGATTCTCAAAGCTCTGCTGTAAGTGTTGGCCGAAGCCTGACTTGAACCTTCTGGGAATGGAGGTCTCCCCCTGCACTGGCTCCACTGGGGTTTCTCAGGGTGAGAGGCCGGCCAGAAGAGGAGGCAGCCAGCCTTGGGGAGGGCAACGGAGGTGGCAATGAAGGCTCCCTCTTCCCAGTCTGGGCCCCCTGCCCAGCACCATCAACAGAGACGTTTCTGGAGGGTCTTATGTGTGTGCTCCTCCGCCCGCCAATGTTATCTGCCCTGCCCTGCCCTGCCCTGCCCTGGAGCTCCCTACCTTCTGCTTCCTCAGCTCTCCTGAGAAGGTGGCATGGGGGCAGGATGGGAGCTGGCAGCCTTTAGGACCAGAAGAACAAGGACAGCTTCCTGTGGAGATTATTAGGGGAGGTGAGATGCAGGCAGAGGCGCCCCTTGTGTGGAAAGAGAGCACTTCGTTGCCACGGATGGACCCACAAGTCTGAGGTGTCTTCTCTTTATGAAACCAAAGGCATCTTGCCTTGGTGGGTTTAAATACAAAGCGGTATTACTTTCTGCAGTCATTGCCTTTACGATGTTCTGTTGGACTCTCCCTTCTAGTTCCTTAATGAAGTTTTGAGTGAATTCCATAGTTTTGTAAATACGGTCCACCATTAAGTCCAGACCATTTGAAGCTTCAGTCTCACTCCTGAGTTCAACTTCACGCTCTTCCATGCTTGGAGGGAAGGCAGGACCTGCAGTGTTCAGGGTGGGGTGTGGTCCAGATCCTCCAGGATGGGGGGGTGGGGCGTGGTGGGCAGGCAGGGAGGACGGGAAAGGAAAGGCAGAAATCCTGTTAGCTGTAAGCACTTTTCTCAAGACCAAGGACCCCAATAGCTCCTCTCCAGTCCCCTGCAGGTCTTACACAGACTGGCGAGGGGCCAGCTGGGATGGCAGCTGGAGGCAACAGGGCTGTTTTTGCCTCTTAGTAAGTCCTGGTGGAGGAGAGTGGCTCCTGTGATTGGTGATTTTCAGCATATCACTATGCTGACTCCACAGTTGGCAAATGTCTGGCTTCCTTTTATTTGGTCTTGATTTATTCTTTTTTCTTATTTCACTGCATACATCCTTCATGTAAACTGCTTCAAATTATTTTTTGGAGAAAAGTGTTAAAAAGAACCCCTTTCCTTTGGGGATGATGATAATCACATTCTGAAATTTGATTGTAGCGATGGTTGCACAATATTGTAAATACACTGAAGACCCTTGCGCACTTTAAAGCGGATGCACTTAATAGTATGTAAATTATATATCATTAAAGCTGTTTTTAAAGACCTCGAGGTTATTGGGGATAGTGGGAGTCGGGAGATGGGCACACAGTTACCCAATGATCCCTAATTTTCTCACTCAAGACATTTCAGACTCAGGAGGATCTTTGGCAGAAGCAAGGAGGGGCAGTGGGAAAGCTGTTATGACCCCAGCTTCACTGTTCCCTGGTTGCTGCAGCTTCAGTGGAAAGGACGGCAACTCCCGTTCGGTGGACCCATATTCCAGCCCCTATGGGGGCTTCTCTACCTGTGGGCTAGGCCCCCACCGCCCATTCCCCCCAGCCGGGTTTGGGTACCCCGCCCCATCCCTGATTAGCCCGGAGACAGACACGTGACCTCAGCCGGCCAATCAGCTGTGCCCTCCTCCCTGAGATGGCAGCTCCCTGTTACAGGGTGTGAACTTGGGCTCTGAGGACACCGGTCTGTCTTTGTCGGGCACCTCTGGGATTTCTGCTGTCCACAACCGGAAAGGTTTTGATCACTAGTGGGCACCAGGAGCTTTCCGGCATCATCTCATTGCGTCTGCACAGGTGGGCGGGGCAGTGCCAGGGCATGGACAGCACACTGAGGCCAGGACTCACAGCCAGGATACTCCACCTGGACCAAGCCAGCTCACTTGGCTCACCTGTGGAACAGGAGTGACACTAGACTCAAGCTACTTCATTGGGAGAAGCAAGGGACTCCACTTTTTGTTGGTGATAGGGTCCCCAGAAATGTTCATTGTCCACGGAGTTTAACCAATGTTTTGTATAGAAACTGTGGGCCAGGATAAAGAATCCTATCGTGTGATCAGTCTCCCTTAACTTTTCTCTTGTGAATTAAAAAAACAAAATAACAAAAAATTGCTCTCTATAAAAATACTTCTGGGGGGACTTCCCTGGTGGTCCAGCAGTTAAGAATTCACCTTCCAATGCAGGGGATGCGGGTTCAATCCTTGGGTAGGGAACTAAGATCCCATATGCCGTGGAGCAACTAAGCCTGTGTGCACCGCAAATTAGAGCCTGCACACCGCAACGAAAGATCTCGCATGCCGCAAGGAAGATCCTGCAACTAAGACCCAACACCGCCAAAAAATAAAAAAAATCCAAGCAGGATTAAAAAAAAAAAAAGTTCTGGGGACTTCCCTGGTGGTCCAGCGGTCAAGACTCCGTGCTCCCAATGCAGGGGGCCCGGGTTCGATCCCTGGTCAGGGAATTAGATCCCACATGCTGCAACTAAAGATCCCACATGCCAAAACGAAGATCCCGAGTGCCAACTAAGACCCAGCGCAGCCAAATAAATAAATAAACATTAAAAAAAAAGTTGTAATGAGAGCCATACCTTTCCAAGAGTGGGCTTCGTGCTAGAATCATATCGAGACAATGCTTAAAAAAAAAAAGAAAAGAAAAAAGCGTAATGTGACTGCTCATGCCCCAAGAATGTGTTCAAGCACCAGCAACTTCACTGCCTTTCACCCTTGGGACAATCTCACAGGGCCAGTTTTTCTTAGGAATAAAATCAACATTATTTTACATCAAACAGTGTTAAAACACTTAACACTGGATTTTTGCAGAAACATTTTGAGTAATGAGGATGTGTGGGAATGGATGTTTTGGGTTCCGTGGATTTTCTGATTAAGGAATCACTGAGAAACTAAGGTCTCTCATTCGATGGGATGTACTGGGCGCCTGCTGTATACAAGTTCCTGTGTGTTTGCGTGTGTGCATGCATGTGATGAAAAGGCCCAGCCACTGCGAGGCCACTCTAGGTGTGGCAAGCCCTGGGCAAGGACCACAGCATGTCCCTTACGACCTGCTCAGAAAACACGGACCACTGGGAGAGGCTGCACATGGGCTGAGCTCAGGACTCAGCTAGAGGTTACTTTAAAAATGAGAATCCAGGGACTTCCCTGGTGGCGTAGTGGTTGGTTGAGATTCTGTGCTTCCAATGCAGGGGGCC
Source organism: Kogia breviceps (assembly GCF_026419965.1). Classification (NCBI taxonomy): domain Eukaryota; kingdom Metazoa; phylum Chordata; class Mammalia; order Artiodactyla; family Physeteridae; genus Kogia; species Kogia breviceps. The sequence goes on from NC_081318.1 coordinate 22,821,579, forward strand.
CGGGATCGATCCCTGGTTAGGGAACTAGATGTCACATGCATGCTGTAAGTAAGAGTTTACATGCCACAACTAAGGAGTCCACCTGCCGCAACTAAGACCAAATAAATAAATATTTTTAAAAAGAGAATCCAGATGTGCAGCCCGTTTTCTGTCACCTACCCCGAGTGGCTGGCACAAAGGGCAAAGCTTCTAAAGGCAGACGTATCAGAGTCTGACCCCAGTCCTCCATTTACCAGCTCTGCATTCACCTTGGGAAGTTGCCGAGTCTCAGTTCCCACACCTATAAAATAGAATCTAACCTCCATCGGAGGTTGTGGAAAGGATTAGAAATAAAGGTGTAAAGCATTTTGCATAGTGTCCTATGCAGAGCAGCCATTTAGTAACTGGTAATTATAACTATTAGTTTCTTAAAGGGTAAGTTCAGAAGAAATCTGAGTTGACACCCAGTTAATTTAAGTTACACCAACAATTTTATTTACAAGTTCATTAAATCTGGGGGACTCTTTCTAGCTTTCTTCCCCAAATATTAAATAAGCTACCTCTTAACCTCTCTGTGGTTCAGTTTGCTCATCTGTAAAGTAGTGATAATAACAGTACTTTGTAAAAACTAATAGTTAATATATAGGCAAACCTCTTAGAACAAGGCACATTGTAAGGGCTGTGTTAAGTGTTAACTATTATCATTGCTACCATATAAACACCCTTAATTGCAGATAAGCCATAGTTCTCATAAACTAAAGCTCGGAATGCCTCTGAACAGGGCTGGGGACACAGGCCTGCCCTTGCCTTCTAAGTTGGCACTGGGTAAGGCCCGGGTTCTCGGGGGATCCTCGTTCCCCCCTCTGCAGATGAATATTATCCCTGTTCCTTTGCCTTTCCCCTCCCAACTCTGCAGAAATACACTCCAGTGCTCAACAAATATTTGCTAACAGGTCAGCGGTTTTCAGGAGGGAGAAACTCAAATTCAGAGCGGGTTGGGAACTCATTCAGGGGCCCAGCAGCACCAGGAGCTGAATGGCATGTGAAGAAAGCCTACGTTCCCCAGCTATTTCAGAGTCCAGTCCTTACGCCGTATCTCCCCGCTCTGTGCACCTCTTTCCTCTGTGCTGCCTCCACCGTCCCGAGTGGATCTTCTCCAAGAGCTGCCAACCTGGAGCAAACAGCAGAGATCAGGTGGGAATGCACTGGCAGGTGCCCTTGACTCTGGCATCTGAGCATGAGCTGTGCTGAGGCCACAGGCTGGCTTGGGCTGATGACCTGGGCAGCCAACAGCCCACTGAGATGCAGGTGAGAGTGGAAATGTGGGCTTGTCTTCCTCACCCCACGTAGCCTCTGCTCCAAATAAGCTTTGAAGTTTCCCCTGATTGGTTTTGGTGCCGACACCAAAGGGAGCCACCACGGGCCTAGTACAACTCCATCACAGCTAAGGCTTTGGGGGCTTGACAGAGGTGGGGAGAGGAATGGCGGCAGGTAGGGAGGAAGGCGAATGCAGGAGCAGGCCCTCTTCCACCTGAGAAGCGGCTGGAGATGAGCCTTGCTTGGCTCTGAGCGAGGCCGGCGCGCACTGGCAGCCTGAGCTCTTCTTACAGAGCGAACAGCCCCTTCTCTTCCCTGCCCTCCGGTGCTCCTCGGCTCACTCATCTGAGTTTGGAAGACTCCAGTGGTCACCAGCATCGTCAATACATCTTCTCAAATGCAGGACTTAAAGCCCAGAATTCTTAGCCCAGTATCTTGGTTTCGCTGAGCACCAGATCCTTGTCTGCAGCCTGGATGATCAACTATTTAATGCAGAGGGCCCTTAAGGAGATAAAATGAGATAATATAACTCATCCTGCCACAGCACTCTGTCCAGACGGCACCTTACCACACTGGGCTGCCACGATCTGTTCACACGAGTATCTCCTCATTTCCTCCTGTTTCTCGGGCAACTGCTATGATTTATTCACCTGGCAGTGGTAGCCATTCACCAAGTTAAACAAAACTGACCCGCAGGCCAGAGCTGGTCTACGGGTGGGTTTTATTTTGCCTGCAGAGTATGTAAAGGAGTTTTGATTTGTTGTTGAAATCAGGAGATTCATATACAAATCTGGACTGACCAGTTTCTCTGGAAAATTTAAAAGATGGGGCTTCAGGGTCCACGTTCCTCCCGCTTGGAGACGACCTGCTAGCATCCAGGAGGGGCTGCTCCCTTTGGACAGATGCTCTCCACTCTGTATCTCCATCACTCCTCCTCCTCTCACAACTGAATGGCTTCCACTTTACGCATTGATTCCACCTGCCTGGTCCCCGTAGGCAGTTGAGTTCGCAGCTCCTGCTGGTGGTTTGGGTAATAATGGAAGCAAAGGTCTCCACCTGCCCCACCAAAGAAAGTTTCGATACATGCCTGCTGAAAAGGCAGCATCTGGGTCTTGCCAGGCAAACAGAATGTACTATGCCTCTGGAGAGATGCCATCCCCACAGAGGTACTCTAGACAACCCAGCTGTTCCCTGGGTGGTCAAAGGCAGTGATGTTTGGTTCATCTGGCTGCCATCAATCCTTCCTCTGGTCCGCCCTCTCTGGTGACAACAGGTGGCGACGTGCCATTTGTTCAAGAAGAGAGGGAAAAGGTAGCACTGGCTTTATCGAGCCACCATCAGTCAGCAAGGAAAACACTTCTGGCCTTCACATGCAACTGTTCTAATCATCATCACCAGGAAACCGACCCAAACATCCAAGGACAAAAGGAAAGAAAGGGGTGGCGGAGGCGGCAAGGAGTGCGTCACTCCAGGCTGAGGCTCACGGTGGGCACAAGGGGCTTGGAAGGGCCTGAGGCTGAGGCTGTGGCAGGAGGCACGGGCGCAAGAAGGGCAGCTGCCACATTGAAGTAGCGAGCTGTGCGCGAGCCCAGGGACTGAGGGCCTAAAGAAACAGTTAATGGCTTGGGGCCCCTGCTTCAAGAACAAGCCACTGCAGTAGTGAACAGCACTCATGTGGGGAGAACGCAGATGGACGGGCACCACCCCCCACCCTGATGTTTAATGTGGGATGCAGTTCACCCCTCGAAAGGGGACTCCGGAAGAGAGGTTTTCAAACGAGATCCCCCTAATCCCCCAGGACAGCATTTTACAAAACCGATTCAACAGAGCTGCTCTGGTGATGGGGGGTGGACAGGAGGCCCCAGCCCCACCCTAGCACTCCCTTTACAGGGCTCCACAGCACCAAGGAGCACAGTTCAAAGATCACTGAGCTTGAGTAAAAGCACCTTTTCCTTTTACAAAGCAGAACAAGCCACCCCAAAAGAGAGTTCCTAAGAGGCTAAGTGTTCCTACAAAGATGAACAGTTCCACTTCCTGTTGCCACTTTGTTAACTATTTATTGAATGAGGCAGTAATAGACAGAATGGAAAACGACACAGAATCCATGCTCTGCTACTCGGGTCTTGCTTTTCTTCTTCTTCTTGGCAATTTCTCAAACTATTAGGAGGTTATTTCACCACAAAGGAACACGGACTTTAAAGCCCTTGGACATTTTCACAACGACGATAAAAAATAATAATTAAAAAAATAACAAATTGTAGAACTAGGACTGTTTTATGTAAATCTCCCCTCCCTCCCCCCCATTACATACAGAAAAAAAACATACAAAGAACATTGGATAGTTTTATATAAAACAAGCAAATACAAGAATCTGAAACTTTTCTCAAAGGCTGAGCAAGACGTGAAGAATCTTTTAATGTAGCATTAAAAGAAAAAATACACATTAAATACACTACCACACATGGGGGGCCCGGGAGGAGGGAGGAAGAGTTGTCCCTGTACTCAAGGAGCAGAGATTTGGCCTGTCAAAAAGTCAGGTGAATTTAGCCGCTGGAGACTTGGGGCTTCCAGCTGAGAAATCACAGAATTTAGTTACAAGAACACCCAGACCAATCAACATCTGTGAGAAGGAAACTGTGCGGGGGGCCGGGGGTGGGGGGCCGGGCCCAGCAGGATGCATCTGGGAAAACTGCAGGGTTCCTTCTGAAACAGGGCCTGATCAGGGAGCGCAGGAAGCACGCTCAGCCCTCTCTCTCTAACGCCCCCCAGTGTGATGGCCAACGTTCCCCGCGCCACATGCCCACCCCGTCAGTTTCAGTCTCCTCTGTTAAGCTACAGAAAGTTACAGGAAAGGAAAAAATTGCTCCCATTGGTGTAACCTGGTCTTTGAAGATTTTTCTCTCCCTCCTTCCTTTCCCCTTCCAACCCCTCCCACCCCCCCATTCTCTCCCCACCATGCACACACCCGCAAGCACACTTAACACGCACGCGCTCCTCAAACCCTTAATACTTCTGTTACCTTCAGTTCATATACACGACCAATTCAGGACTGACCTTAAAACCAAAGCGACATGTTAATAGTCATGAGATCAAGAAGGTTTCCTGGGGAGGGGAGGAGATGGATGGGAGGCTGAGGAAAACCCTCTCATCCCTGCCTGGGAGTTTTAAGGACATTCACTTGCCCGTGGCAAGGTCAGCACCTGGGCCAGCCCGAGAAGCGTCCCAGTTGCCAGACCACGAGGCCCCTGGACCTTGCAAGCACGATTTCTGGACCTCACCCCATTCTGGAACATCCTTCCTCAGGCAAGTCCAGCAGGGAGAGTTCTGGGTGGCCACTGGGAGGCAGCTTTGGTGAAGGGCATTGTCACCTCTGCCTGAGTTTGTCAGTAGCTCAACACATGACCCTGGTATGAGCAAAAAGCGGTGGCTGTTTCTGGCCACGTACCCAACACCCACTAAACTGGGTGAATTATTTTTTCCACAGCTCACCTTGATCTCATACAGATAATCCATGCGGGTTTCATACATACATACATACATACACACACACACACACACACACACACACACATATATATACTTTATATATATATGTAAATGTGTATATCCATATGTACACATATACATATATTCACACTCACACATACACATATAGAAGTATACACACGTTTTCGCAGAAAGAAGTCCTTGCCACAATTTGGCTTTTTTTGGGACCGTGAAATTGACAACGCAGTATCTTGTTCCACCAATCCCAGAAAATCAAGAGTGGTGCTTTAAAAAAATGCAATTCCAAAATCCACTGCCTTTCTTCCTTTTTAAAAAAAAGGTTAACAAAACTTTTCTTCCAAAGTCGAGAGACTTAATTCCATTTGATTGCACCTCTGCAAACGTGTAAAAAATTTTGAAGTAGACTAGAAAACGATGCCATGATATGGCTGCATGTCACTGTTCCAACGTCACCACCTCCACAGCCTGGCCGTCCATGGTGACTGCGCTGTCCGATATCCTGGTGGTCACAGGGGCCATGGCCACCTGCACCGGCCCATTGCCCTGGGCGAGGCTGGTTACCACAGTCTGGTACATGCTCACAGGGATCTGGACCAGTCCTGGGGAGACAAGGGGAGACTGTTGGTGGCGATTGGGTGCAGCTTCTCAGATGCTGGCTAGACAGGGCAATCAGCTCCGGCCCTCAGAGTATCACTGTCTGCAGCCTCAGGTAATTGCACACCCACTGTCCAGGCACAAATACAACCCTTTTCTCACCCCATTTAAAAACAGACTATCAGGAAAGAAAATTTGGAGAAATTGTAGAAACATGCCTCAGAACAGGGCCTCCCCAACTTGCCAAGAGATGACCCTGCCTGCCGGCCTACCTTCAACTTTAGGAAGCATACACAGGCCCATCAGGTGTGAATTCTCCTCTCAACAAGTCCATCTCTTCTGACTGCCTTCTTCTCCAGGAAAGGCCACCATTAATTTTCTTTGATATTCTGCTACACTGACTTCTTCAACCCTCTGGCTGCCTATGCTCAAGTTTCTCTCAGCTTGGAAAAGCTTCTCCCTCAATCCTATCCTGTCTTCTGGCCCTTATCCCTCTCCTCAGAGTCAGCTTATTTAAAAATGAAAAAAGAAAAAAAAAAGCCTAGGTAATTAGTTTTCTGATATTAGATTTCAAAGACCAGTAAAATTTTTAAATACGTTCTGGGGTCAACTTAAAAAAAAAAAGACCCCCAACTACCTCCTAATATCACTATTATTTTAGAAAGGAGGGTTTAACAGAAAGAAAGGAGGAAGCAAATAATTTCAGAAAAGGGCAGTCCTCCCTAAGAAAGGAAAGTTGATAATTTTATGTAACATATTAAAAAAAAAGATTTCCAATTAAATAAGACAGAATAAATGCACATATAAAATTCCTCTTCCTTCTAAAATAAAAATTATAGTGAAGGAGGAAAAAAAGATATAAATGAGGGATGTCAACATATTTCTGGAAGATGCAAAGCAAACGTAAAGGCGTTCTGACTTATCAGAGAAGGGGAAGCTGCAACTCCTGTGTCCCAGAGAGCTCAGGACATGGAGGCTCAGCCACTGCAGAACGAGAGGAAGAAGCCAAAAACAGGCGTTAGCTGACAGCTTGTATTCAACTTATTGGACCAGTGGGTCCCACCAACCCCAACACCCAGACCTTTGTTGACAGGACATCTGAAGTTCACCCACCGTATTGAGAAACTGACCCGGGGAGGCTGCAGAGAAGACCTACGGTGACATCTGGTGGGTGGGGAGGTGAGGGGTGGGGGGTGCGGAGACAATGAAAAACCTGGCTTGCGGCCCTAATATTTACCACCCCAAGGCCTACAGGCCACCCAGCTCTGCCCTGCACACCCCGACAATCAGTGTTTCAGTGTCTCACTCTTAGGGAACACAGAGGGAACAGAGACGATGTTGGGATCAGAAAAAAACAAAAATGAATGCCCCCAAACTCTAATATCTTCAGAGAGAGAAAAGGTTTGTATCATAAAAGTGGATAGCTTTATTAAAAAGGAATGAGAGAAAAATTCTTTAAAAATCAAATAGATGAAATCCATGCCACAGAAAGATCAGAAGGTAAAGTCAAGGAAATCTTCTAGAGAGTAGGAAAGATTAAAAGATGGAAAGTAGGAGACCTTAAGAGGTCCAATCTGTGATAAAAGAGAATTCCAGAGACTAGAAAAAACAGAAGGTAGGAAATTATCAGACACATTGTAAGTAAATTTCGAGAACTGAAAAATATGAGTTTCAGATTGAAAAGGCCCACTAGGTGCCCAGCAGGACAGATGAAAAAAGATCCAGATGCTAAAACACAGCTTTGCAAAATTTCAGAACACCAGGGATAAAGCAAAGCTCCCAAAAGATTCGAGAAAGGAAAAAAAAAATCGTCATATACAAAGAACTGGAAATCATAATATTGTTGGACTTCTCAAAAGCAAGCCTGGAGGCTAGAAGATGATGGAGCAATGTTCTCAAATGTCTGAGAGAAAATGCTTTCAGCCTAGAATTCTCTCTCCGGACTATGAAACGACACCCAGGTCAGTTAAGCGTGGGGGCAGAATAAACACATCTGCAGACTTGTACGGGCTCTAAAAACTGGCCCGCCACGCACACTTTCTTTGGAAGCTCTGAAGGATGTGCCCTACAGAAACGAGAGAGAAAACTTAAGAAATAAGTGGCCGTGGGGTCTAGGAGACAGAGAATCCACTGTAGGGAGCTTGGGGGCAGCAGGAGGGCCCAGGAAGGGGGCTGTGCAGCACGTCTGAGAGGACAGAGGGGAAGTGGCATGAGCTCGTGGGATAAAGTACCTCGAGGGGTCTTCCAGAATTGGGTAGAACCGGTGATTACTCCTTAAAAAGTAGAAGAAAAAAAAAGCAAGGATTAACCATACCCACTCGTCTTGGCAGTGAACAATTTTTACGTTTATAAAATTTTATGTTTCTAACAATATAAACACAGAAACTGAGTTATCAAAAATTGATAACAAATAACTTCTCAACTCAAGACTATTGTTTAGCGCAATAAAGATACATACCAGAAAAAAGAGCAAGAAGTGTTGCCCTTGGGGTACAAATATTTTTTTAAAAAAGTCTTTTAGTCCTTTTTGTCATTTAAAACTATATATCACTTTGATGAAAATAAAAATTAATTTTAAAAAGGGATGTTTTAACAATATTTCCTAATGCAAAAAAAAAAAATCAAACATAAAATAAAATGTTATTTTACAATGTCAAATTGTATCTAATTGTTTCGTAGGGGTAAGTGTTGCCAGTTTAGAAGTAAGTATCCGATGATGCAACCTGAAATGGGGCTTGAGGTTCTGCTTTGTCGACATTTTTGGGAATCCAGGCTCACCCTGGTGTGTGTTAATGGAAATGCAAGGCATGGCCCACCATCCTCACACTTGAGATGCTGGGACCTAAAAGGAGGAAGGAGGCGGCCAGCTCCCACTCCCAAGCGACACTGGGAGGAAGCAGGCTGAGGGGCCACGTACTGGCTTCAGTAGGCTGTCGGGTTCAATTTCTTTCATCTAGACCTTGCAAACGGCTCTTACATGTCTCTAATCAATTCCTCTTTCCGTTCGCCCCTGCCTGCCACCTGTTATCTTTCTATAACTCGTCATTCCCCAACCTCAAAATTTCAAATCCCCTGATGTTAAAAAGGTTCCCAAAGCCTATAATAAAGTTCAAATGTTGGGTATGGTATTCAGAACCTCTTGTGATTTGTCCAGTCTCATTTCCCTTACTCCCTTGTGCTCTGGGTATCACTCTGGACTATTCTCAGTTCCCCAACACACTGGTCACACCCTCCTCTTGGAAGCCTATCCCAGCCCTAGTCAATACTGAGAGCAGCCTCCTTGGGGTTCTCAATAAGTGCTCGACAGTGGGGTATAATCTGGCTTGGCCCAGTTAATGCATGTAGATTTGCCTTCCCACTAGACTGAAGGCTCCTTCAAGGCCAGGCTTGGCTCTGGTTCATGTTCTATTCCCCACAGTATGAGGTACAAGGTGTGCCAAACACTGGCATCAACACAGCCCCAAGGGCAGCAGGCCAAGGGACTCCATTGTTGGCCTCAACCAACGTGCAGCCAGGCTCTACTCCCCAGTGTCTAGACTCTAGGCAAGGGCCTGAGTGTATCTGAAGACCAAATGACCCCCTTCCATCACCCCAGTGTATCTTGATCATCTTCACTTTCATCCTCTCTTCTGGTCAAAACACAAAAAGTTAGTGAAATAAGCCAAAATGCCCCGTGGCAAAACCAGGACACCCCCAAAGAACCCACATGTTAGTAAACAGCAACCAAAACCAGAAGCAAAGATCAGTCTCATTTCACTGTTGTTGCTTCTGGGCTTGATTCAGTTCCAAAAGCTCCAAGCTTGGGGAACAAGTTACATACTTTACAAATACAGTGAATACTCTGGGTGGGGAGCTTCTTGACTGTGAGCAACCATCCTGGGTTAGTGATGGGGTGGAGAGAACCCTGAAGAGCTGCGAGTCTTAAATCTCTTCCACCCGGGCTCATGATGTGTTTGGGTCACCTAGGGTGCGGGTCCAGGCCCAACACTGTTGTTAAAACACTTTTTACTATCGTGGAAGATTTGCCCCAAAATAAAATGGAGAAAGGTTCAAATGCAAAAATACAAATTGGCTGACACTGCTATAACCAGAATGATCTTTTGAACACAAACTGATCTTGTTGCCCTCTTTTACAATTCTTCAGTGGTTTCCAATGGCCTGTGGGATGTAAAGTCCAGATCCCTTTGCAGGTATTTCAACCCTTCACATCAGCCCCTGTTGCTCAGTTCAGCCTGGTGATCCATGAATCCCCACCCACTGTACATTCCAGGCAGGTGAACTATTTGATTGAGGTTCTCTCCACACACACCTCCATGGTGTGCACACACCGTGACTTCTGCCTGGAATGACCGTCCCTGGCTTGGTTCCTTGAATGAGCTTCTATTCTTCCTTCAATAGTCAGCTCCAATCTCTCCTCCTCTGTCTTAGCTCCTCTTTCCCCGAGAGCCCACAGCACTTTGCACTGGCATCCATTGAGGCTATGGTCATATTTTTTATCACTGTTTGCATGTCTTATCTCCAAGGAGACTGTAAATTCCTTAAGGGAGAGATGGAGTCTCCATACTTGAGTCCCTAGCGATCAGCAGGTGCTCAGTAAATGTTTTCTACACGCATGAATGAAACCTGCCTTCTGAGATTTCACAGGTGTCCTCACCTAGGGACTAAATGGCTGAAGTGGGTGAGTCTTCAGGTGATCAGGCTGTTTCAGAATGGGAGCTCTCAGTCCAGAGAAAGCAATACAAAAACAACTACACTCAGAGCTCATCCAAATAAAACCATTTTTAAAGATTTCATCTTCTGTACTTCATTCACCTCACAGTCAGGGGAGGAGTAAATTTGACCTCTACAACTGGGTGATAAAATGACTCCCATACAAAGCTGTCTCGAGAGTGACTAACTGGAGACAGCAACTACATATCTAAAAAGCTTCTCGGTGGGAGAAATTCCATATACGGGCTCATTTCGTAACCTCAAATGCCTTGAAATCGCAAGTCCATTATTTTCTACATGCAGTTTCAGTCCACCTCTACCTTAAATAAGTGCATTACCATCCCATTGTGGGGATTTTAGAATCTCTCTCTCTCTCACACACACAGCCATTCTGACATGGGATTAGATTAAATCGACTCAGTGTCTCTGACCTAGCAGCCTTTATGTCTGTGGCAAGGGAAAGGGGGAGGGGGCTAGCGGCTTGGAAACCCAGCGTGCACTAAATCCGGCCGGCTGCCCTTGGAAGAGAGATGATTAAATGCTGAGGTTCAGTAATCAGGCCAGGACTGTCCCTGCATCTGCTCAGCCTGCCCCTGATTAGCCCTAATCTAGAAGGCGTATGTTAATCTAAGCTTGTATTCTGGGTCATGTTGATTGATTAGGCAACCAGAAGCCCCTCCCATTCTACTTTAAGGACTTGAAGTTCTCCTTCAAGAGAACTTCCTAGTAATAAGACTAGCACAATCCTAGTAATAAGATTCTCCTGGCATTTGTACAGCACTTTTCAAAGCCCTCTCACATCCACTGCATATCACTAGATTTCTGCTAAGACTCTGGAGCAGTAGGCAGGGCAGGTATTTTCCCTTTCACAAATGATAGGCAAGTTCCTTTGGCAGAACCATGGACTTATAAAGGCACGTACTTAACAAAATCCTGAAGATTTTAGTACCCCAATCTGTAGTACCCCTGTCTTTCAAAGCTATAAGAAACCTCAGAGTTCTTCAGTTTAGAAAATCGAATCCCCCTTTTCTTTAAATTCAAAAGTAAACAGACAAAAAGTTTACTTAAAACACGGACTGAGAGACTGGGTGACTTTTTTCCCCCTCAAGATGACCGAGTTTGTGGTAAAGTGAAGCATCTGGGAGCCTTTGCACGCACTAGTAAGCCCGTACCATCGAACACTATGTCCAGCAGGGACCCAGAAGGGAGAGGGCTATCCCCTTTGGGCTCACTGCTGCCTCTCCTCTCAGGCTTCTTGGTAAGGTTTACAGAATTGGCCCAAATGGAAAAAGAGGCCAAAAGATACTCAGGAACTTCAGGTCCCAGCACAAGGATTTCCCTGTCAAATAGCAGTCAGCCCCCAAGCCTGGAGGAACTGCTGGCTCCAGGACCACATTCCCCTGTAAAAAGAAAATGAGACCTGACCCTGCTCTGTTTTTCTACCAGCTTGGTATCATTCTTGAGCCCAAATGGTCAAACACACTCCTCCCACTCTTCTCCCACCTCCACAAGTGGCGATTGCATCCTTCCAGTTGCTCAGGCCAGAAACTTGGAAGTCAAGCCATCTTTGACTTCTCGTGAAATTCATCAGCAAATCCTGTCAACTCTCCTTTCCAATATAAACCCAGAATTCAACCACACCAACTGCCGCCACCCTGGACAAACTCCTATCGTCTCTTGCCTGGACTACATTTTAGCTTCTCCCGTGATCACCCAGTTTTGGCCCTGGCTCCACGGCACCCTGTTCTCCCCCGCCTACCCCCACAGAAGCCAGAGGGATCTTCTAAAACTTCCACACGAGGTGATGGACATGGGGGCGCATTCTGAAAATTCAGACATTTGCTTGGCCTTGTTTTCTGCAAAACAGGAGGTCATGAGGTTCTGTAGTGGTCTGTCTCTGATGGGGTCACCAGGGGAGGTTTTGTGGTAGACCATGGGCGCCAATGAGAGTAAATTAAAGGTTAGTGTCACAGCCTTGCACACTCTGGATTTACCATTCATGAGCTGATCTACTCTACTCCTGACCCTTCGTGAGGTAATGAGTTTCGTCACTTACCTACCATGTAATGGATTTCTCTCTCACACGCGCGTGCGCGCACACACACACACGTATGCGTATAATTGGAAGTTACTTAGGGGAATTAATTCATTTTTCCCAAGACTAACTTCTTTTACTATCCTGAGATTTGATGAATAAATCTATACAGCACAGTTAGCTAAATCTTCTTGAAATATTGTTTGGCAATGGCCACCCCGCCACCTCTCCCCGCCTTTTTGGTGGCTCTCTGCTAAGGGAAAAATAAAGTCCAAATAGCTAAGAGATGAGGGATTACACCAGCCTTTCCCATAAATACTCTACATTGCCCCTTCATCACAACCATATCTGTCCTCTCAGTATACCCTAACCATCACATGTATTTACGCAGGCAGATCCCTCTGGCATAGAATTATCCCTGCCAACCCAGGTCCTGTTCCTTCAACAATTTCCCTGTCTTTCAGGGGTTCCCCCAGACACAACAGCCCACTAGGTTCTCTCTTTCAGGGGATTTTACTGCCTCACCATTCATATGGCACCAGCTCTGTGCTAACCTGTTTCCAAATAATTAGTTTTTCTCTATACAAATGTGCTTACTTAGATTGTTGGCAGGACTATGTCTTTGAATACTGAGCAACCTGAACATAGTAGATGTTAATAATTGAATATGACAATTGATCATGTTCTTCATGATTTTCAGAAACTTGATTACATTCCCATTAGCCTTGGCCTCTGCAGCCTGAAGAGGCTTAAAGCCTTTTACTCTGCTCCAGAATGAGTAGGATTTTCTCCACAACATTATTAAGGTAGCACAGCCAAATGCTGTATGGTAGTTCAGGTGTATTTTATGTGAGGGTAAAATAGAAGGTTTTATTTCCATTAAAGGCTTCCCAGTCAGAAAAAGCTATGTGTGAATCCTGGCTCCTTCACTTACTGGCTTGTGAGCCTCTCTTTCCTCATATGTAAAATGGTCATTACTAATTTCACAGCATTGTTGAGAATTAGATGTGCTGACATAGATAAAGTCTATGCACACAGGCACTGTGCACAGTACCTGGCACACAGTAGGTGTACAATAAATGTCAGCTGCTTTCACAGATGACTTTGAATAAGAGGTTTGATGAAGTCTGGCTAGGGTCACAGATGTTAGACTAAAGCTCTCAGGAAGCAGAAAGGAAAGCAGAGACAGCACAGATCTCCTTTCAGCAGCGATTTGCTCCTGCCAGGAAGCACATCATTCGCCAAAGGCCTTCAAAGATGTAAAGATTAGAGATAAAAACCATGAAATCAGGGCAGATGGGCTGGCAGGCAGCTTCCTTTCTGAATGCAGCTATGGTCAGAACAGGCACTGGAACTGCACCACAACATATATGAAATAGCTGCTGATTCAGTGCATCCGTAAATAAACAACCTAGGCTAAACCATTAATCAGTATTAAGAATGTTAAATATATGATCAGGGACAGTATGATATGATGTCATCATGCTGATAAACTTCTAAACCCAAAAACTAATAACACAGGCTAGAGCCCAGTAGAGCACAGAGCTGCAGGCCCAGTCAGGGTCACCCAGAACCACAGACTGCCCTCCCCCCACCCCACTCCATGACAAGATAGAGCAGGACAGACGGCCTGAGGAAGAATGGGCCTTTCATTTGCCCTCACAATCTGGGAAACCTTTGGGAGTTGTTGTTTGCTGTAACTGAATCTTTCAGCCCAAAGGCCTTCCAAGTTGGTCATGGAAATATCTTTAGTTGGAAGAAAAATATTGATAGTTGTGAGAGAAAAACAGCTAAACAAATAAATTATGAAATAAACACAACAGTTGGTGGAAGTGCAGTAATTCTTAAAGCCCAAAGGAAAAATTCACAATGTAATGCCTTCTGTGGTTTATGGACATGAAAGTGAACTGTATGTATCAATATTAGGAAAATGCTGGCTTAAATGGGGAACCAGAAGACTGTGACTAGAAGGGATGGGAATAAATAAGAAATGAAACCATGTAAGTCACTTCTGCAGTTTTTAAAGAGCCATCGAGGGTATCTATAAGTGTTTTTAGGGATGGCAGGCAGGAGGGAAGTCCTTTAAAAAATCTTATCTTCAGGTCTGGAAAGAAGTTTACATCAGTGCCTGACATCTAAGGAAAGCCACTATTACATGAAGAAAAATAGGCATGGTGTGTTCTGGTATAGAAATGGGAGAATATGAAGGGAAATCAGGTAAAGAAGCTAGTGCAGTAGGCAGGTGGCAGGCAGGCAAAGAGGCTGAGAATAACAAACATGGACCAGATGAAAAGAGGACAGATGAGGGCAAGAAAAGGAAGGTCATGAAAAGAATGTCGATATCAAATGAAAAGGAGCTCCAGGTAACCCTCATAATAGTAAGACAAGAGGGAAACGGAAAAAGCATTTCTCTCCCAGTGGTTCTGTTTCTGTTATATTAGCTGCTTCTGGGATATTTAATCTTCCTTTTCCGTGTTTTTTAAGTCCGTGGCTTTTGAGGGCATTTGAGGGATTTATGGATTAAAATATGTATTACATCTGGCAAGTACTGAATATTCTCATGAAGCCAATAGCAGCCTCACAGGTACCCTGGTGTAATAGGCACTTCTCAGCATTCAAAGTTTTCTCCCCTCTTGCTAGACAATCTCAAGGCTCTCTTGGAAAAACCATTTTCTGGAATAACTTCCATAGCAATGACTCTCTCTGGGTAGGACAGTGTCACTGTGTCCTTAGCCTTGATTTTGCAGACCACTAAGGAAATCCTTTTGCCTGTATCCCATAAGCCAAACGTTAAAAGTGAATTCATTTTTACTTTATTAGTGAATGTATTTCAAAATATATTTTGAAGATATAATTTCACAATTCCCTCTTGAAATTACTGAAGTGCCCAAGAACATGAACGAAATCAGGGTTTTGTGCTTCAGAGTTCAGAATCACGATGGTTTAAATCCTGGAGACTGAACTCCCAATGTGATATTGAACAAGCTGACTCCAAGGCCTGTTGTCTGACCAAGAGGGCTTTAAACTGAAAATGGCAGGAGAGAAAAGTGTTCAGCTAAAGCCTGCGGGATATGTATATGCTAAGGAGGACATCTGATCAGAGATGTACAGAGAAGGACAGCAGCTATACAGTAAATTTCCAGAGATCACTGGGAAGGGAGGTAGGAAGAACACCCAAAGTCTCCAAAGTCTATGTTGTGGACAGGGTGTGAGCAATATGTGAAGAGTTGATATCTTTAAACAGGAAATAGAGCCCACATGACAGAAACCTCAGGAGAAAGCTACCAAGCTGTTTAAGAGTTTGCAATAGTCAGGTGTAGAAATGAATACGAGGGCTAATCAGGAGTTATCCAGAGTTAAGAATGGAGAGTTATTTATTTTTCTGTTATTATTTTCAATTTTTTTATTATGGAAAATTTCAAATAGGCACAAAAGGAGAGAGTCGAGTGTAAGGACCCCCATCCCCAGCCCCCTGTACCCAGCATCCAGTCCTCGCCTCCTCTATCTGAAGAGGGAAAGATGGAGGCAAAAGGCTTCCAAAGATGCTCTCCTGATTTTTCAACCCCTCACTTAGCCCAATCTGTAGAGCACCATTTAGAAAGCAAGCAAACAAACATCACTAGAACTTTCTAAGAGCGTGCAAAGGGCAGAATTAAATTTGCTTTAGGCAGTAAGACACCTGAAGACAGCATACTGGAAAGTGGAAATAAACAGTTATGGGTTTGATGGTCACAAAGAAAGAAATCTATCTTATAAACTTCATTTTAATCGATTATTTATCCTGCCTTTCCTACCTGGACTGTATTTAGCATAACCAAATTGTTAATGGGAACAGGTTCTTTATAAAAGAATTCCAGCTAATAAAGGCAGAAGGAATAATAACCCTAGAGAAATCACTATTTTGAAACTCTTGGTGAAATAATGGATCTACACAAAGTCATCAACGGTTACTAAAACCATTAGGCGATTGGGTGATGAAGAGTATAGAATAGAGGAATCCCGCCGCCCAGGTCGGATGCAGCGCTTGGAAGGTTATAGCCTCTTAGTTACTCTACCCTCTAGCCGCTTCCTTCCTTCCGCAAAGATGAACCCCCCGTGGCATTCTGTCAGCATCCACTCGCAATGGGCCATATGCCATACAGAGGCTTGACAAGAATACAGAACTTTTAAAAAGCACTGAGCAGGAAGGGCCGCCAGAAAGCGGTGTGGAGAGGCAGCTGCAGGAAGACTGCCTCCACCCACACCCTGGTGCCTGGACCTCAAAGGTGTCTCTGACATCCACCTGTGGAGGTTTACAAATCCTCTGGCAAACACGCCAGCACAGGGAGTGCCGATGATGCACATGTGTCTAAATGTAGATCTTACGGTCAGCTCTTAGCTGAGCCAAAGGCAGGAGAGGTCATTTCCTCCGCACCACGCCATTCAACTGGAACTTACGATGTGCTTTTCTTGTAGCAGACTTACTTTCTTTCTTCCTTTTTTTTAAAAACATCTTTATTGGAATATCAGACTTAACTTTCTAATTATGTCTTCTTTAAGCTAATATGAAAACTAATTTGTATTCCTTAAGAACACAGCAGCTGGCTGGGGTTGGAAGAGATGGGCCAGGCTTACCCTGGCTTGCTTAGAGAAACTGACCAAGAATTTAAAATGTGTCATGGGTCATCTGCATACCAGATAATCTGTGTGTGGCAACTAAGAATTGACTATGTTTACATTTATAAAACGGACAGGCCATTTCTGTCTCACAGGGCTGCTTTGAGGATAAGCAACATTATATTTATATGATTTAAGTTCCTGAGAAAAGAGATACTGTCTAAATTTGGGGTAGTATTATTATTTCATATAGGTTTTCTCACAGGAGTCAAATCAACCATGTAGTAGCTACTGGAGGCAGACAAATGGAAGAAACAAGCTTAAAGGTCCTGCCCTTGCTCCCCAGAGGAGCTGAAAATGGAAGATGCCACCAGCTCAGTGCTCCACCCCCAGGAGTGTTGTTCACGCCCCATGTCGTGCACAAAATGAACAATCCATATACATGCTCTTGGCCCCTGAGTGTTCACATGCCCTCTTGTCAATGAGAAGCTCTGTTTAATGAGAAAAGAACTCTCCAGTCAAATAGTAGGGAGGGATGTGAAAGCTTAAGGAAGGGAAGGCCAGGAAGCAAGTCAGCTGTAAGTGGGCATTCCTAAAATTAAAGTCCTTTCTCATGGTTACAATTCATTATTATCATTATTATTATTGTTTTATGAGGAGTGAGCAGGGGGTGGGGAAAGGACATGAGATTCTTGGAGGAAAAATAATTTTAAGGTGAAAAGACAAAACTTATAGTCAAGTAACATGGCTGGAAGTTGTTCCAAAAACATTCAGGCAAATTTCCTTTTCCCCTTCCAGCAAGCCTGAAATTGAAAGTCCAAGGCTCACTTAAGCAGTCAAGACATTTCAGGAGGTACAGACCAATCTCTAAAACAGTCCTGTACCCAAGAACTCACTGTGAAGATGGGCACACTGTATTTGTGCACTGGCAGCAAGGTGGCTATAGAGCACTTGAAACGTGGCTAGTGTAACTGAGGAACTGAGTCTTTAATTTTATTTGATTTTAGTTAATTTCAGTTTAGAGAGCCAGGGCACAGCTCTAAAACCTTCCCAGAGCTTCCAGTGAGCCAACTACACACCATAAGCATGCTTCAGTTCACACACACTGTAGAACATAAGTGTTGCCTTTGTTTAGATGGAAACTCAATCTGAAATTGGATGCTCTGCACTTACCTAAAATATATTTCCCTGGCATTCCTCTTATTTATATCACAGGTTTTTTCCTTTGCTGCCCTACCCCATCAACTTATTTTAACATACCCTACACCTCCTAGGCCTCTGGGTGAGAAAATTTATCAGCATTTAAGAGTACAATAGTATAGCTATACATTATAGCGCTACAAGTAGTAGGGAGAGGCTGGGCTGGGAAGAGTCGGAGAATTGCTGGACGCCTCTTTAGTGAGCCAATCTGATAGCAGTGTCTTTGTAGTCTCGCTCAGAGCAGTGTCTCAGTTTCCATATTTAGACCCCTTCAATGATTCTCAGATCCATTTGCTAGCTTTACAACGGAAAAGATGTTTTTACCAATTCTACTTTCGAAAACCTCTTTTAGGCTCTGAAAATCTCTAAATTGGGGCCTTTCTAATAATGAAGATTTGGTATAATTATAATGTCACAGGCAATTGTGCTGACAAAGTAAAACCAATATGTCTCCTTGCTGGGCCTTTGCTTTCAGTCTGACCAACAGAAGGAGAAAAGAGGCTTTGTCAGGAGCAGATACGCAGTGGGAGGCGCCGGGAAAGCAGATCTGCTGAATGAAGCAGGTGCCACTTAGACATTCACTTTACAGACTCCGACCACAACCTCCCTTTCATTTGATAGCCTGCTCTTGGCAGGAGGATGGGGAAAGAGCATCACACAAAAAGGAAGCACGTTCATCCTGTTCAGTTTACTGCTCTGCTAGGCTGCTGCTGCGGGGTTCTGCACATTTGCTCTTTATGAAGCAAACGGTGGAGCTGGGAAGTGAATCCCTGTATTTACACAGGTAATCTGAGAGCCAGAGGGCCCCAAACCATACTGGCTGAGCTGTGCAAGCTATTAGAGTTAATAACAGTGTGCTGACATTCCTTCAAAATCCTAATGGAAGCATAATAAGTAAAAAGAGGAAAGTTCCCTTTACCCAAGAACCTTAAAAACTTTATTCTGTAAGAATTTTTCCTGTTATGATATTCTGGTTCTTGTGTGAACAGTGATTAATCCCCCTTTTACATGCTCAATTAAAACTGTTTTTTCATCCACATATTGAATAGAAATGACTCCAGTTAAACTTGCCCAATTATGGTTCTGGATTTGGTATGCAAAAAAAAAAAAAAAAAAAAATCCCTTTACAGAATATTACCTGCAATGACAGGCACCAAGATTCTGTCTTGGTTACAAGGAGCTGGAATCATCTAAGACCAGAATCTGTCTTTCGAATACAAAGACTCAGAAAGATCTGGGGACCTAAAGGGAAGGAGAATGAGATAACGAAACATGTAACTTGGCCTTGAGGACACAGGGGATGGAGAGGATACCATGGTCAGTGGTATCTATCTGCCTGATGGCAGTCACCTTCTTGAGAATCTCTACTCTGAAGCTCTGACTTGAGTCCTCTGCCCAGAATATCCCTGGCTTGTCAAGTTTCCCCAAGCTGAGCAATACCTAACACAGTCAGACCAACCCGGCTTCACATGTGGGCTAATTCCCTCTGGGGCCCCGAGAAGCCAACTCTGAAGACATTCAGCTTTCAATATGGAAAGCATCTAAAAGCATCTGAAAGACATGGCCATGGCTCAGATGAGTACTAAGAATAGAGACCAAAGTATAGTGGTCATTCCATTGTAAAGGCCCTCTTTTTCTCTGCAGGGCCTAGATTAGCAATTCCTGGTATAAAATTATGAATGCCTGAGGCCACCTCAGTTTATGATGGTGTAGTGGAGACAACACATCCCCTCTGGACTTGCAGACTCTGCAAGGAGAAAGATGAATCTAAACATCACAATGACACTTTTTTTTTTTTTTTTTGGCCGCACCATGTGGCTTGTGGGATTTTAGTTCCCCGACCAGGGATTGAACCTGGGCCCTCAGCAGTAAGTGTGGAGTCCTAACCACTAGGCCGCCAGGGAATTCCCCACAATGAAAGCTATTCCGGAAGGCCTTTTGGACTTCAGGAGGTCACAATGAAGGGAGTAGGAAAGGAGGACAAGCTTCTATGGTATGAAAGGGCTGGGTGAGTAACATACATAGGGCAGAGAACTGTAACCCCCTTTGGGTTCTAGAATCAAGAGCTCCATTACACATCTCCATGTTCTCATTTCTCAAAAGCAGCCATGTTTCATTGTGAAATCTGGAATTCATCCAATGGTAATGGCTTCTTTCAGCCTGTGACCCACCAGGCTCTGGATATTTAATTCTTTTTGGGGTCATGATAAATCCATTAGAGCACCTGACCTGAAGACAGCTGTAGTTGAGAAGAGAAATTTGCACCTGTGGAGCATCCAAATGGAAATGCGCGAGTGGCCTCGGTCATGAATAAGGCGACGAGGAAGTGGGTATAGGTGTTGCCACTGCCTCCTGGCTCAGGGTTTCCTGCTCGGAACTCTGCAGTGCACAAAAATAGGCCAGTTCTTCTTGCAACCCTCTGCCCAGCTGTCCACTGGCTGCGGATTACTGTAGTCACGTGGCAGTTTTTTAGCAAAGGCTGGCTGTCTCTGTGCTGAGAAGGTCACTGGGAGGGGAGGCTCATGACGTATTTCTGCTGCCCTCCCCTGTGCAGAGGGGCACAACTCGCCAGAAGACTACAGTATTCCTGCCATAGTCTTTAGACCAGCGCTGTCCAATAGAGCTTTCGGCAACGATGGAGATGTTCTGTATCTGTGTGGTCTATTAGTAGCCACTAGCTACATGTGGCTATTTAAATTTAAATGTGAATGAATAAATTAAAATTAAATAAAAAATTCAGTACCTCAGCCCACATACGGCTACTAAGCACTTGAACTGTGGCTAGTGTGACTGAATAACTGAATTTTAAATTTTATTTAATTTTAATTAACTTGCATTGAAATTCAAATAGCCACATATAGCTAGTGGCTACTGTATGGGACACACTTTTATTTTATTTTATTTTTAAAATTTTTTGGTGTGGCTTGCAGGATTATTTTGGTTCCCCGAGCAGGGATTGAACCCAGGCCCCAGCAGTGAAAGCGCCAAGTTCTAACCACTGGACTGTCAGAGAATTCCCGGGACACACCTTTAGATCTTGGGTTTTGATGCCATTTACTTATTGGCTTCTGTTAAGATTCATCATGACACTGACTTCTAAAGTGAGCAAAATATGGCTATGACCTCTCCTCAAAACAAGCCTGCAAAATAGTGAGCCACACCAAGTAATAGTTTAATCAGATAAACAGTAAAGATGATTTTAATTTGTTTTATACCTTCTTCACTTTCTTGGTTGGGTGGATTGGCAAGATGGAGTGAAGGGGGGAAAAGGCAGCCCACAGAGGCAGTAGAAAAAGTCCTGGAGATCTGCGTTTGGTTTCCAGTTTCACTATTTAGTAGCTGAGTGACCCTGGGCAAATCCTAGCTTTAGCTGCCTCTGCAAAACAGGGCTATAAGCTCTGTTCTACCCACCTTACTGGGTGAAGGTAGAACGACGCAGATTGACTACTTAGTCAACTGCAAGGCAGTGGTGGTGGTGGTAGTAGTAGTAGTAGTAGTAGGAGGAGGAGGAGGAGGAGGAAGAGGAGTATTGGTTAAAAAAAAAAAAAAAAACAAGAAAGGAAGAAAAGGAAAGGAAAGAATGTAGAAAGAAAAGAAAAAGGTGAAGGCCCTAAATAATAATGCTTAACGCATACAGTCAAAAGGCAAATAAAGAGCAAAACTGAAACAGTTATTTTCCTGGTATGACATCTACCAACACGCTTCCCAGAATGCAAACTTCATCTCAGGAGAAAAGTTAGCTGGCTGAAATGGGGAAGAGCAGCCCGGGGAGGACAGACTGCGGAGCGTGCTGCGCTGAGTGCTGCCCTGGCTACGGCAGCTCCCCAGTGTGGCACCAGCTCCTCAGGCAGCACCAGAGGCAGGTCCCGTTCGTGTGCTCAGCCCTTACCCTTCTTCTTTCTGAGCCACAGCTCAGAGCTCTCCTTATCTTACTTGTTCTAAGAAGTAATCTTTTCAGGTCTCTGAGTATGTCCCACTCCCCCTCCACTTAAAAAAAGACATGATTCTGAAGGGGAAACAGTTGTATTACAGATGAACCTTCATGTGCTTTTTCTTACAGAACAGGCAATTGCCTCAGCTTGGTCTGACTGACACCATCCTAGTATCTTAGCTTCCCTTCAGGTCTCCCTGTCAGTGGAAAAGAGGGCCATTTACTTTACAGGAGGGTGGCCTGCAAACCCAGAGCGCCAGAGGCGCTGCTCTCTGGGGACTGTCAGGATGTGGGGCTTGCAGCCCGGGACTCTCAGCTCACACTAAACACTGGTGCTCAGGAGCTGCCTGCTTCCAGTCCCAGAGGCACTGAACTCCCCGTCTTTGCACTAAAGGTACAGTATCAAAGAACACAACAGTTCTTTTCAAGCTATTATCATGCTTTAATGGTGACTGAATATGCACATTTACAGTAAAACTTTACTTAATATCTTTACTTATTTAAACTTTAACTAAAATACTGAGGCAAAAAGTAATTTAGTGTGCACTGGAATAGCAAATTAGCATCTTTTGGAGGGAGCAACGTGGACACATTTCCTAAATTCATTTAATATTTACATCTCCACTGACTCCTTTAGGAACAAGTCCTTATACTAATGTGTCCAGAGAATAAGGAAAAGGAAGAATGAGAGATGTATTTTATAGTTTATCAAGATGAAGATTGGCATTTTCTCTCTTATTTTTAAAGAAGAGCTGGAACAGAAGGACATACATGCTGTAAGTAATAATGAACGATGGTGGTGGTGATAATAAGGAAAAAGTGAAAAAAGAGTCACCTTTCATGATGGAAGTTGAAATGCTGCTGGAAGAGAACAGCAGCCCTGGACCAAGGAGAGTGATATAACCAAATGCAGGAGCCATTAAACAACATCACCTTCAATTTCCTTCACTCAAGGTTATAGAAAAGGCTCTGATCTATTCCCAGTTTTACAGTATTCATCTCTGGAGCATAAATTCTTCAACTGCATAAGGTAAGCATTTAGATCTGTCCTAAAGACAGGAAAGCAGGGTCTATAACAGTACTATGCACTCTGTACAACTTAACATATTTGGGGGAATGCTGGAGAAGAAACTGATGCTGACAGCTAATAATAATTTCATGTTTATGATGGCTCTATGTGCCAAGCACTATGCTAAGCACTTCACAGGACTCATTTTGTTTAATGCTCACAACCACCTTATGAGCATGGAACTACCATCATCCTGAGTTTACAACGAAGGCTTAGAGAGCTTAATGTGCTTGCCCAAGAACACAGAGCTTGGTAGTGGTGCAGCTTTCAGAGTATCCATCTAGGCCTGCAGGTCCTCCCATCTCCCTTGCCCCTCCTTTTACTCTCAGTGCCACACCAGATACCCGCAAAGTGAAATGACCCTAGCCACACTCTCTAGAGCAGAGGTTCTTAATTTGGGGAGGGGGTGGGGAAATGGGAGCTCTCTGTGATCTATTTGCACATCTCATCAAAGCTGTGGACCCCAGAAAAATATAAAACTTTTTTCTCAGGGTCCACAGACCCAGGTTAAGGATGCCCTAACATTCGTATAATATACATAAAGTAGGTTTCAACAGAAAATTAAAACACACACATGTTGCCCCCTTCAGGTCCAGCTGGGCTTACCTCTTTATAATAAGTACAGGACAGACATTTCAGCCATCCTGTCTCATTTGGGAGGCCTTGCAGGATAGGAATGTGTGTTCTTCATGCAAGGACCCCACCCAAAAGTCCTGCTCCCTTATCTGAACTCCATGTTTCTGTCCTCATCCATCTACTCTTTTACCCCCCTTGCTAAGAAGGCCAATTTTTTTTTTTTTAAAAAGGCATTCCAATGAGCATGGTTGAGATTAAATTCAACTGGGAAAACATATATATTTTTAAAGTTTGTAAAAAGGTCAGAGAAAAACAGGGAGGTGAAAGTGATAACATGGTCAATGTGAAAAGAAGATAAAGTGTTTTTTCTGAAAGAACCTGAAAATTGATTTCGTTTGATCTGGAAATTGGAATGGGTAGTAAAATGTACACGTGTTACACAGTGCAGGAACTGAGTGGGGTCTTTGGGTTGTAGGAAATTTTATATCTACGAACCTTAAGGGGGAACCTCAGCAGCAGGACTGTTGACAGGGCCAGGCCAGAACAGAGAGGGACGTATGGCACTGAAGAGAAATGAGAAGGGCTGCTCTCTCTGTGAGTATAATGTGAATGCCCTTGTAACCAGCTTCAATTTTTAAACAGACCAGCCCCCTCGTCTACTTCTCTTCATTCAGGGCATGAGGAAGGTAGCTGGCCCCCGGTCTCAACCAGGACAGAGCAGGTAGTGGATGGTCTCCAGGTGTCAGACAATAGAGAAAGATGTACTTTACGAACGCTCTGGGGAGTGAAATCAAGGGCTGGAGGCAGAGCCAAGGGGAAAGTTTCAGTGAGTAGCAGGGGAAGCAAATTAGCCAGTCAACTTGCTCTAAGCAGAAATGTAAACTCCCCTGAGCCCTTTCCCACATTCCCCAACCCTAACACCTCAGTCTCTATTTCCCTGGAAACAGGTGGGGAGGCTGAAAGAGCCCTGGCATAAATTGAAGGGCAGCAGGAGGGCCTGGGTAGAGGATTCTAGAAGGTGAGAAAATAACTCTTCAGCTGCATTTACTCCCTTCTGACCATCATCTACTTCCACCCCAGACAGTGTTCCCTCGTTCTAAACAGCACCCACCCGGGAATTCCCTGGTGGTCCAGTGGTTAGGACTTGGTGTTTTCACTGCCGGGCCTGGGTTCAGTCCCTGGTTGGGGAGCTAAGATCCCACAAGCCGTGCGTGCGCGCCAAAAATAAAAAATAAATAAATAAAAAATAAACAGCACCCGCCCGTCCCTCTTATGTTCACCAAGTACACAAAGTAACCAGCTCACTGAAAATACTTAAATCTGACAGCCAGCTGCTGACTGCTTCTGTGACTTCTGGAACCAGAGAAACGCACAGACCTAGAGGCTTCTCCAGGCTAGCAAAGGAAAGCCTGCGTGTGCGTGTGCGTGCATGCGTGTGCAGTGGGTGGGGATGCTGAGCAGAGGAGCACTTGGCATCAGAAACCACCAGAGGATCCCTACAGCCGTGAGGAACAGCTGGGGCAGATGGGCACTGTGGCTAAACCAGACAAAGGCAAGTGGCCTTCAGCAGAGATGGGAGAAAGGCCCTGACATTTCCAAACTTATTTGTTCAACACCGGGAGACAATCATCACACTGTATTTGTGGAGTCCAGGCAGAAACAGTTCCCATCAAAGGGAGGCAGCAGAGCAGAGCGGTTTGGAAACAAACTGCCTGAATTCAAATTTCACTATGCTACTCTCTGTGTGAACCTGGTCAAGTTACCAAAACTTTCTGTGTCCCAGTTTCTCCATATGTTAAATGGGGATAATAGTGTTTACCTTATAGATATATTCTGAGTTTTAGATAAGTTAGTGCATGTAAAACACTTAGCAGAGTGCTTGCATAAGCAAGTATTATAGAAATGTTTGTTAAATAAATAAAATTAACGGGACAATGGGATTGAGAGACAGAATGCAAGGCTAACAGCAGAAAAGAATGCCATGTCCTACCTTGGAGTACACCATAAGTGGGGAGTGCCCCCACTATCATCTTTAATACAAAAATGAAATTGAAGTTGGGGAAAAAAAGAGAAATTAAAATTTCAAAGTGCAAGAACTGAGCCTCCATAGAATTCTGCATAAACAGAATGGATGGCCACAATTTCTTAGTCTAGAAAGATACACCGGGCTTCCCTGGTGGCTCAGTGGTTCAGAGTCCGCCTGCCGATGCAGGGGACACGGGTTCGTGCCCCGGTCCGGGAGGATCCCACATGCTGCGGAGCGGCTGGGCCCGTGAGCCATGGCCGCTGGGCCTGTGCGTCCGGAGCCTGTGCTCCACAACGGAAGAGGCCACAGCAGTGAGAGGCCCACGTACCGCAAAAAAAAAAAAAAAAAAAAAAAAGAAAAAAAAAAAAGAAAAAAAAAAAAAAAAGAAAGATACACTTGGTTTGGTCTTAAGAGAATGAACATGGTTGTAGCAGGGACAATGTTTTCTCCAGCAACAATTACTGTCCCATTGTTCAATTCACTGGGGCAGTATTCAGAGCACTTGTCTCCTACTCCTGGTCCATCTTTGTCATAATGAACACTCCCCATGTCCCCTGCCCTGGGGAAAACTGGGGCAGAAGGAGAAGAGAAACCTTAAATCAGTCAATTTTAAAACTTCTTAGCAGTTCTGCTAACAGGCTTGGTAGGATTTTTTTCTAGGATGAGGCTTAATTTTTCCAGATCAACTTAAAAATTATTGTTAAGTTCACTCTGCAAAAAAAACTCTTTGGAATTTTGATTGAATTTTTTTCAAATTTGGAAATAGGCCTTTCACTAGCCTCTAAGAATAACATCACAATAGTAAAATATTACAGTATAAAGAACAGAACAGATGAATAGAAACAAAAGAGCCCCACACAAGACCTTACACAGTCTATTTAAGAATTCTGCATAATAAAGATGAGATTTCAAAACAGTTTTAAAAGGATGGATTTTAACCTTTTTTATAGGATAAATGATGCTGGAATAATTAATTATGTAGGGGAAAAAATGATTCAGATTCCTACCTAATGCCATATACAAAATAAATTCCAGATATTTTATAGTATTTAAAATGAAAATTGAGTCCATAGAAGAACTGGCATATAGATATTGATCTGACTTGGGGCCTATGTAAACATAAAGGTAAAAAGAGAAACAATTAAGGAAATAAAAGTGAAAGTGGGACTTCCCTGGTGGCACAGTGGTTAAGAATCTGCCTGCCGATGCAGGGGACACGGGTTTGATCCCTGGTCCAGGAAGATCCCACATGCTGCAGAGCAACTAAGCCTGTGCGCCACAACTACTGAGCCTGCGCTCTAGAGCCCACGAGCCACAACTACTGAAGCCCAAGCACCTAAAGCCCGAGCTCCGCAACAAGAGAAACCACTGCAATGAGAAGCCCTCTCACTGCAACAAAGAGTAGCCCTGCTCGATGCAACTAGAGAAAGCCTGTGTGCAGCAACGAAGACCCAATGCAACCAAATAAATAAAAAAATAAAATTAAAAAAAATTAAAATAAAATAAAAAGTGAAAGTAACAGAAGTGAAATAAAAATAAACAGGGAAAGCTTGCAACATATACAATAAAGGGATTACATCTTTCTCTTTCTCTTATTGATTTGGAAAAACTCTTCATATGTTAAAGACTTCAGCAGAGGGGTCTTCCCTGGGGGCGCAGTGGTTGAGAGTCCGCCTGCCGATGTAGGGGACACGGGTTCGTGCCCCGGTCCAGGAAGATCCCACATGTCGCGGAGCAGCTGGGCCCGTGAGCCATGGCCGCTGAGCCTGTGCGTCCGGAGCCTGTGCTCCGCAACGGGAGAGGCCACAACAGTGAGAGGCCCGCGTACAGCAAAACAAAACAAAACAAAACAAAACCACAAAAATACACGTGTAGATAAAATCATGAAGGAAAAAGTAAAATTATCTACCACTAATATTAAAAAATGCAAATTAGGGCTTCCCTGGTGGCGCAGTAGTTGAGAGTCCGCCTGCCGATGCAGGGGGCACGGGTTCGTGCCCCGGTCCGGGAAGATACCACATGCCGCGGAGCGGCTGGGCCCGTGCGCCATGGCCGCTGAGCCTGAGCGTCCGGAGCCTGTGCTCCACAACGGGAGAGGCCACAACAGTGAGAGGCCCGCGTACCAGAAAAAAAAAAAAAAAGCAAATTAAAATGAAATACAACTTATTTCCTACCAAATAGGCACACACACACACACACACACACACACACACACACACACACACAGCAAATTATGCTAATATCCAATTTCGGTGAAGGGTAACGAAGCACGTTCTAAACAGTTCTGTTTTAAGTATAAGCAAGTATGAGCTATGTAGAGAGCAAAGAATCAAAGGTATGGACAAGATTTTATACCAAGATGAACAGTATTATTTTTGTTGTAAAAATATTAATAGCCTAAATTATCAACAATAGGGAACTGGTTACTATGATGGATAATATGATGATATGGTAGCAAGTATTAAACATATATTAGCAAGTATCAAAAAATATTTAACCACATGAAAATGGTTAAGATATCTCAAAATAAGTTATGAAATAGTACAACATGATCTTAATTAGGTTAAAAAACCTTATGAATGGGGGAAAAAGGCCATATTTTAAAAACTCAACAAGGGCTTCCCTGGTGGCGCAGTGGTTGAGAATCCGCCTGCCGATGCAGGAGACACGGGTTCGTGCCCTGTTCCGGGAAGATCCCACATGCCGCGGAGCAACTAAGCCCGTGAGCCATGGCCGCTAGGCCTGCGCGTCCGGAACCTGTGCTCCGCAACGGGAGAGGCCACAACAGTGAGAGGCCCGCATACCGCAAAAAAAAAAAAAAAAAAAAAAAAAAAACTCAACAAAAACAAAAACAAACCCTCAAACTATTAACATTCTATGAAGTGGAATCATAGATGATTTTTATAATCAGGACCAAAACAACCAAAACCAAAACAAACACCCCCAGCAAATGCTATGCTCCCCTTTTTTCTTGTGGTGTTGTTAGAAAAAGTGTCAGCCATTTTAGAAAATGTTGATCCTTTCTCAGCAGCTCTGGTACGAAGCTTGATGGACAATAATTGAGGCAGATGATTCCCATTACCTTTACTGATTCACTATGAACTTCAATTATTTGTTTTGTTTTACCCCCATCTAGATTTTTTCATTATTTTTTTGTAGAAATAGGAAGAAAGATGAAAGATCTGTGGATCTGGTTCCCTAGAGAATTGCTAACAATGGGTGGCAAGGATGGGTGAGATGGGAATATCACTCAAGAGTTCTTCAACCCGTGTCAGCCTTCCTTCATTGGTTCTGGAGTCCATTAGCAAAGGGAGTTCTAGGGTACAGAGGATGGCAGAGTAAAAGGAAACCAATGGGCAATTTAAAATTGTTCAACCTCTTAAGATGTGTTGGGGGGAAAAGCAAGGGATAACTGTGTTAAAAAGAAAAAAAAAGAAGAAAGAAAAGAAGAGGTAAAGGAAGGAACTCAAACAGAGGCCTCTCCCAGACTTAGGCATTTCAAAGAGAAAGGCACCTGTGAAAATCTTTGAATTCAACCAAACCATGAAACACCATCATAAAAGACCAAAGACTCATTTACCACTATTAAAAAAGGGAGAACATAAATGAAACAGAGTAATGCTAGTGCTTGAGTAGTCTCTTTAGTGTTGGGGTGAGATAGGGTCCAGAAAAAAGAAGTGTTCAGATACAAGATCTCTTGTCAGGTCTGCCTTGGTAATTTGGAATTTAAACTTCTGCCATGAAGGTGTCATTATCTTTAACTTGAAAACCACTCACCTACACTGCCCCAGCCGTCTCACATTGATTACTGTATTCTATCAAGCTTCACACACAATGGTCCTCCATTCCCTCTAGTTCTATCCCAGAAGACGCTGAAAATCCTGCTTCAGGTTGGAACAGGCCAATATCCACATTGTTCTTAGAAGAGTCATCTGCTAGTAGGATTTTTATTTAAGCCATATTCTGGAATCTGGGATGTATTTTTTTCCCCAGTAGTGTCTGTTACCAAATAGCACCTTGTTCTGCTATCATCTTCCTGATAATAAACTCTTCCTGATAATAAATTTGGTCTACGGGCAGATACCATAAGCTTGTCATCACAAAAGTGACAAACAATGCCAATAGGGCACAATCTAAAAGAATAACGAAAAAAGAACCCTTGAAATTCCAGACAGATAAACTAGTTGGTTAAATGAGAATATTCTGGTTCCAAGTCCCAGAGTAAATCCTATAGCACTCTGGATAAAAATGCTAGAAGGCAGAAGGAGCATCAGAATTACCTGGATCATATCCAATATTAGATTCATCCTCTGGATTCCCAAGGGATAGATGACATGATATGTGCCTTCACCTAATATTACTAGGATAAGGCACCACTCAACAGTCTGATTTGATATAGCACCAAGAAAGTGGTATATCCAACTCTCAAGTCTGAGTTCACACATGTTGGCAGGTCACAAACTAGGGAATGGTCTGCTTTGGGGAACCACTGGCTTTTTGGATGTAGATCATAATTTTCTCTTAACACAAATGCGGCCAACAACATGAAGTCAACACAACTGATTCACAGAGCCCAAGCTACTGAAAAGAAGCAGCTTCCAGGAATCAACAGTAGTGGTGTGGTTCACCTTTATCTCATGGCTGAATAGATCTACGTGGCAGGAGCCCCAGAGAGTCCTTACACTTACCTATAAATTCATCTACCTGAAAAGGTGAGGCTAGGGAGGAGTCAGAACTATAAAGCGGTCTCTTCTCACCTGGACAGGTCAAGACCACTAGAAGGGATAACAAAGTCTCCCATCCAACCCACACAGGGAATTATTTTTAGTAGCTGCATAGTGAATAACAGCAATTGCACTTCAGAAGAATGTGACACAGTCAGATATCTTCTGTTCAAGGTAGATGAGGACTGAAATGAGGAATAGAAAAAGATACGGAAATAGGGGTAGGATTCGAGCTAAAGAGGGAGGTTTTCCTTAATTCCAACTATGGTCCATTTCACCCTGAACATACATGGCTATAAGATGCCCTTTACCTTGCAGTGTTCTGGCTAAGATCAACTTTATCTCTATTTGGGTTAGTTCATGGAAGCCCCTAGCCCTACAGAAAAAGCAGGCTGTAGTTTTAATATGTGATTTTTTGTTTTTTGTTTAAGAAAATGATTCTCAGAAGCCACATGGCTCTTTACATTTCCTGTTATTCTTCTCTGGGAGACAGAAGTGCTTTCTTCTCCCCACTTTTGAAGGAGGATGCAGCATTGTGTCTTTCTTCAAAGACTTTTCCAACTAACATGTTATTTAGTTCTTAGGGATCTACCCTAAAAAAAGTGCCAGGGACTTTTCCTTCAGCCACTAAATGCCATTAAAGGAACTGTCTGCCTAAATAAAGGTACGTCATTATCTACCCTCTTTCCAGGACTTTAAACTACAAATCTCCAAAAACCATACAGTAGTTAATTTGTCCTACTTAGCCTAATTATATGTATATTTTAAAAGCTTAATAAACAGTCACACAGAGTCTCACAGAACAGGACTGGTCTTCCTCTTTGACCCAGACTTCTGAGGCACTTCCCAGGCAGCTCAAGACTTCGTTACTGACTGACTCCCAGAGCCTGCTGAAGTAGATCCAAAGAACTGGGCTGGAGCTGTAAATTTTTGTCATCATATTTTTATGAACTTTATCCCTCTTGTTTATTCAGGATATCACCAATATCCAGGAAGTCAAAGAGCCGGGAAAGAAGGGCAGGGTGGTGGCAAGTTATTGGCTCAATCCGGAGGTCCTTGGTGAGGCCACATTTAACGGGAAGCAGAACCCCTAGCATCAATCAGAAAAGCGCCTTTATCACAGCCTGCTGGCTGACCTTGTGGTGAGATGGTGGTGCCTTTCTCAAGATAGTCAGAACATTCCTCGCTACCACAGTGCACTTGCCCACAGGAGAGTCTCTGCTATAGTAAAGGACACTGATCTACCCCATGGGAGAAAATGGACAAAATGTACCTCACGGAAAATTTAAAAATCCCTCTCAGCAAGTACTGTCACAGCAAATAGTCACTTTTCAAATAAGTCATTCAGTTAGGTAGACATTATTATGGCTTTTTTTCCCTCCCAGGAAACCCCAAGTCTCCTACTAGTGAAAGGAATCAGAGGCTCCTAGAATTTTCCTAGGTATCAATTGCCTACCAATATAAAAAACTCAAATCAAAGTTCAACCTCATTCTGAAGGGTTTGTTGTCAGTCATGTCATGAAGGTTTAAGTGGAAACAGGGAAGAAATTCAATAAAATATTTATGCTCTCTTACCATTAGCATCTTGGACTCCAGTAAGTGCTCCGACAGCTGCTGCGGTTTCCCCAGACAGGACTATCTGTCCCCCCCCTTGCAAGGTGGCCTCGGCCAGGGTGGCGACAGCATGGGCGGCAGCTTCGCTATGGGTATAGAAAGAGGAGGGGGGATGTATGAGTTGAATAAAGGTATAGCACTGCAGCAAGACAAACCAAACTTTCAACCTTTCCTAGGATCTCTCTACTGACTCCATGTTTGTGAGCCTACCAGCACATAAGGGATTCCAGTGCTATTGACAGAATCAGAGCAATTTTTAAATGATAATAATAAATAGCTAGAGAAATCCCAAGTCTTTCACGTTTATACAGCTAATGTGAGATTTTCTTTAAACCCAGGAAATGGGTGTTTGAGGACAGAATGCACGCATTCCCAGTCCCTTCTTTATCAAGATCAATTGAGTGCCTGTAAGCCATAGTGGAAGCTCTGATCCATACTCACAATACAAAAGCCATTTTGGTTGTCCACCACAAGGTTTTCTTTTTCTCCTTTCTCTTTACGGTAACACAAGGCAGAGCATCTGAAACTGCCTTTTTATAGCTAAGGATGGATGATAATGTGAGGAGTCAGCAACCTGGACTTGCTATTCAATTAATATTAAATAATAACTCTACTCAATACTCTGCAATAACCTATATGGGAAAAGAATCTGAAAAAGAATAGGTATGTGTATATGTATAACTAAATCACTTTGCTGTATACCTGAAACTAACACAACATTGTAAATCAACTATACTCCAATATAAAATAAAATTTTTAAAAGCTACATAAAAACATATCAAATAATAGCAATTTGGCTTACATCCATGATTCCAAATACAAATGGCTGACTAATATCTTGCAAAGTTCAGCCCTTCCTTTTGCTTCATGTACATGTAGTCAGCACTAAATTAACACTTAAAAAGTTTAAATTATCACTATAAGCTCCAAATCCTTAACTCTACAAACATAATGAAATAATAAACCTCCCTTCACTGCAAACCAAACACTCTGCAGAACAGAAAGATATTAGCTATCTATTTATAGTAAACACTATTCTAGCAGTTTGTATCCCGTTTTTCTTTTCCTTACTGTACGCTTTTACTATATGCATAAATACCCACTTTTATTGATTCTATGATGATACAAACTATAAAATGCATTACTGCTTCATGTGCCAGCAAAAAAAGAAAAGTTCCTGGGCATTCCCTGGTGGTCCAGTGGTTACGACTCCGTATTTTCACTGCCAGGGCCCAGGTTCGATCCCTGGTCAGGGAACTAAGATCCCCAAGCCCCATAGCACAGACAAAAAAAAAAGTTCCTGACAATTGTAATCGTAAGATTATAGTTTACCATCCAAACTTCAGAGATGTTAAAATGTGGAAGAAAAGAAAAAAAGAACCCACCAGATAAATTCATCACCTCTCCTGGGAAAGTACCAGGTACCACTCTGCACAGTTAACTGAGGGAATATCAAAAGTGGGCATGGAGAAGAGGCGGTGGCGTCATTTAGTTTATCAGAGGTGGATAAAGTCCTGGGTTTGACACCGAATAAGCCAGTTGATTCAGCTTTGTTCTGAAGCTGCAGACTTTGCCACAACTATGGCAGTCATCTTGCAAAAACAAGCTGTAGGGGAGGATGGGGCGGGGGGCGGGGGGCTGTGGACTGGTTAGGGCAAACATGTCACGACTGTGGGCAAAGCAATGCGTACCAAACTTAACAGCGTCACTTTCATCTAAGAGAGTCAGCAAATAAGTAAAGCAACTGACATAATCATTCTTCTGGGGAAGAGTTCTTGGTCACTATAAGGATGTTAGGAAGCAGTTTAAGAAATCCAATGGACAGAAAAGTCTCATTAAATAGAAAATTCTCCCCTTCTTGCTAACTTGCCTTGCTTTTTAAATTGTTATGTGTGTGTTTAAAAAGTTATTTTTCTCTGATAATCAAATGCATGTAGAAACTTGTAAAAATTCATTTAAGTATAAAAGAAAATTTTTAAATATCATGCAGAGATAAGAGCTATTTTCCTTCTAACCTTAAACACAACTTTAAACAGATAATCAGGATCATACTGTACACACAGTTTTATAGCCTGCTTTTCTCACCTAACTTAGTATTTCCTCATATAAATATTCTTTGACATTTATTCAAAATAATAAGCTAAATGTAAAACTGCTGATTCCCCCCACCCCCTTTTCTAGTTGTTCAGCTGTGGTAACTTTTAATTTCCAGGCTTCCTTTAACTTAGTTCAAGATCATGATTATATAGTTCAAGTTTATTTACTTCCTTTATAAAAAATTTGGGGATGGAATTGAGGTTGAGCAAAAAGCTGAACAGAATCATAGAGTTTCCATGCAGCCCCTTTAAAGGCTAAGACCAATCTCTGTGCTAAAACGTACTTCAGATCTGATACCCACAGCCAGTCATCTCATAGTATCTGTAACATGAATTCAGAGCCAAAGTGGACCCTTGATCTGGAATTACTACTAAGGCTATTCTTTACATTTTACAAGGTAGATTTTAATTTTAGGATGCTTTATAATTATTTATTAGAGATAGTAGAACGAATGATTTAGTGCCTATAGACCCTTAACTTTTAATATTTTTCTGAGAAACATGTCAAATATTACCAGCCAATTCTACAGTGTTCAGCTATCACGGATTAATGATAAAAATATTTAACACTCTGACCTGAGACTTCATGGAAAGCCAAAAAGGATATTCTTTGGAAAATGCTTCAGCTGTGTGGTATCTTGAAGAAGAACGCTGGTATACGAGGACTGTTTATATGGAAATAGGAGCTGTGTTTACAGGTTACCTCAGCAACTGCCCATTTCCCCACTGTTTTTATCACAATCTACAATAATCTTATTTCTGTGACCATCAAAGGTGATGTCCTGCCACTCTTGGATACATGCTTGCAGTGTGAAATTTCACAGGCTATGAGGGGGAGAGCAGCCACCCAAGCCCTGACCTGGAAGAGTTCCTGTATCCAGTCATACCCATTTTATAATGTCTGAAGCTCTAAATATTTGAAGTCATTTTCTTTAGTACCTTTCTAAAATATGTTATGCTGGAAGAAAAGCTGTGAAGCAGCAACAACTAAAGCAATCTGGGATGCCAGGGATGAGGGGTCCGACAGGGATGACAGGTCCACACGTCGGTGAGGTTAGTTACTGCATGCCCTGTTCAGGGGCCAGGGGCAAAGCAGCAATGGATGGATCTTTTACATGGTGCAAAAGACAATGGTGCTGCCTGTGGTCAGCAGACTATCATTCCCAAATCTATTCTAACCACTAGACTTCATGGGAAGTGATCAAACTGTACTGCGAGAAAAAGGTTACCTTCACTTAAAAGGTGAGTAGGGACCAATATGTCTCTAAGCTACCACTTAGCAATTTTTCGACAAAAGTCATTTCCAAACCAGAGTTACAAATGAGAAGTTTCTAACAACCCCCCCCCTTTTTTTCCTGTCAACGTTTTATCTGCAAGTGTCCAACCTTCACCTATAGGACAAAGAGGCAGTTGCATAGTCCCCATCCTCTATTTCCAGAGAGGATTTCTGATCTAGGTTGTCCATCCCATGTTACTGGACAAATAAATACAAGTTCATATATTAAAGCCATGTTTTATTTTAGCAAGGTCTCTAATTTTAAGTCAATATTTTCATTTAAAAAATGGTAAGAGTAGGGCTTCCCTGGTGGCGCAGTGGTTGAGAGTCCGCCTGCCGATGCAGGGGACGCGGGTTCGTGCCCCGGTCTGGGAAGATCCCACGTGCCGCGGAGCGGCTGGGCCCGTGAGCCGTGGCCGCTGAGCCTGCGCGTCCGGAGCCTGTGCCCCGCAGCGGGAGAGGCCACAGCGGTGAGAGGCCCGCGTACCGCAAAATAAATAAAAATAAATAAAAACTGGTTTCTAGTTCTGTTCTTTAAAAAAAAAAAAAAAAAAAAGGTAAGAGTAAATTTTTCTTTAAAAATATGATTCATTTCTTTTTTTTAAGCAAAGTCTCTTCACAGCAAAAGAACAGCAACTCTAACTTTCTTGAGCATTTGTTTCCCCACAGCACTGAGTCACAGCACTACACACAGTCGACACTCAGTAAAAACTGTCTTCTTGTCAACAACATCGCATAAATTTCTACCAGGGCAAATGTAGATTCAGTCTACCAATATTTATCATGTATCTATCTCTATGTGCAAGGACTGTACTGGCTTTGCAGGACTTGTGTAAGAGGGAATGTCTAAGTCTAGGACAACTTAACCAACAACCTGAAACTTCAAATTAATCACTGTATTGAAACAAGCAAATGATGATTTCACTTCCTTTCCTGTCTGGTTGTTCAGGGTGAACAGGTCTTTTTTTTTGAGCTGTGACGTTCTGCTTTTCATTTGTTCACTTTGATTCTCTCTCCATCTCCTTCCTAAAAGTGTTAATTTATTCTGTATTTTGAAAATAATTAAAATTAACTAGCTTCCATATTGTTAAATGACAATTTCTCCATACCCCTTTTGGGTATGGAGGGTGGGCTACAGGTTGTCTGAGCCCAGGGCCCTCATTCTAACTTGCTATACAAAGTTCTTTTAACAGCATGGTTAAAAAAAAGGTCTGTCCTGCCCCTGTCCTGCTCCCCTTGCCCCTCAACAGCTGAGAGAGTCCCTCTGCCTTCTTGTTCTCCAGCTGCCACTCCATGCAGCCTGCCTCTCTCTCTTTGCTCTGCACCCACATCTGCTGTTTACAGTGCAGCAGAGGTGCAGGTGATTGTTAGAGAACCATGCTTGTTCCATCTGCACCTGAAAAAGAGAGACTGGAAGGGAGCAGCTCCAGGAAATCATTTTGTTACCACAGGAACAAAGACCAGATTTGCCGTGTACTTTTCACTAAGATGACTTCCAGCAACGAATTCTTTGGAGAGGCTGGGAATGGGTCTCATCCCATAGAGAAGCAAACACAAAGGGCTTGTGTCTTAAGTCCAATCCTCCTGATGTTAGACAGTGGGTTACCGCTCTTGGAATTGGAAGCCCATGATGTTCCCCTAGTAGCCTGTTATAGTCTATTCTTCACTGCCAGGCTTGGTTTCTTCACCCCCAGCACAGGCTGCAACACACCATCCCCCAACACTCATGGGGTGTTGAACTGATTGCAAACAGATTTCAACATCTCTTTACTCCTCCTACATGCCACAGTGAACTGTATTCTCCTTCCTTTGGAGTAAACACTGTAGCCACCTCAGTTGCATGTGAGTTTGTTAACAAGCCCTCAGGGGAAACCATTACCCTCCTTGCCTTTAGAAATAAGCCCTGGTCCTTACACTAAAGGGAGCCAGAATGTGCCTCATGTTTTCCACTATGTACAGGGTTCCCAGGACACTCCCACTTCACTGAAATAGCAAAGGTGCTGGCTCGATGAAATGAAGTTTTTCTGGTCTTTGATGGTGGCCTTTTAGACCCCATGCTACAGTGAGGGGTTACCGGACCAAAAGGAAGGAGGGTCTCACTCTGGCCATAGCTTTCAGGAAGTTTATCTGTGTGTCCTCTCTCAAAGGTACAAGTAGGATTGAGTCAAAGTTTAAGGAATCAAATAAGACTTTCATGTTACTGAAAAGTGATATGGTTCAATGGGCTAAGAAAAAAGTTTCTATCCCAGGTCACTCAGGGACTCACTGGTAACTCTGGAAGAACAAGTGTTTGTGTTATGTTTCAGTTTTTTATACCTGATCAACCACCAAGTCCTGACCATACTTCCTTCAAAATCAGTCACTTGATATCTCCACTCTTACTACTAGTTTCCATGCCTTTGACAAGTCATACCTGGACTGCCTCTTCTTAACTGGCCTTCTATTTCTAATCTCTTCTCACTATAAATAATTGTAAGTAGACAAATCTTAAAATGTAAGTTAAATGATAATAAGTATAATTCCTGAAATGCCAATTACAGGCCAGACACTTTGATGAGTTTTATATACATCATTTCATTGAATCTTTATGATTCTACATGATGAAAATTATCCTTATTATAATGATGATGAGACTAATGCTCAGGGTTTAAATTTCTCAAGATCGAATGGCAACTAAGTGGCAGAGGTAGGATTCAAACCGGAATCTATACGACCTCAGATCCCTCTTCTCAGCCACTATACTATACAGCCTGATGGAAATCTTCTGTACATAAGCTTATCAAGGCTTTCTAGTGTCTACCACAGCCAATCTAAACTTCACCTGATTTTTATATTTTGGACGAAGTGATCCCCTTACACTGAATTCCTACTATGTTCATAGTCTACACCATACACTTGGACAGTAAATTACACTCTGAGTAATGTTTGCTAAGTGTTTTACTTAAATCAATCTCCCCATTCACAGTATGATTTCTTTTAAGGCAGACATTATATCTTAGAGCATTTCTTATTTACAGCCTTATCTAGTAGAGTGCTGGCATGTCGCAAGAGTTCAAAGACTATTTGAGGCTAACAGTTGCTGCACATAATGTTAACAGCAACCTTACCATATGTTGGGCACTGGCCTAAGGATCTCACATGCATTGACTTTTCCCATTCTTACAGCACCCCTACAAAGTAGGCACTGTTTTTACCCCCATTTTACATAGAGGAAAGCCTTGGCATTGAGCTCAAGTAAATCACCCAAGGTCAAACAGCTAGTAAGTGACAGAGCTGGGATTCAAACCCAAGTAGCCTGGCTTCAAAGCACACACTCTTAACCATTAGTTAAAATGTCTGGGTCCATTGAAAATAAAATTGTGTAAGCAATGAACAACAAGAAGAAGAATACGGGGATGATTTTTTTCTGTCAACAACGAACAGAAGGAACCAAGCACGGAACAAAACAATTTAGTCTGGGAAATTACCTCTTACTAGAGTATTCCATTCTGCAGTATCCTTCTTAAACATATCTGAAGAAAAAAAATTCAGTTTTTCCCAATAATCCAAAACTTATTTTATTTCGAAGTCACTGATAAGCAAGGGAAACAAATTTCCTGAAAAGTCAGTAAAGTCAGCTCCTGATCAGCTAAAACATGGATTAATACCCATAACAAAAAGCAGTTTCTTAGTAGGGTAAAAGGAAAACCAATCCTGAAGCTTCTTGATTTTTTATTACATCCTTTGGTCCCTTTAAAAACACAAAGTACTTACATCTTGCTGCTTTTGGTCTGTTAAGGAGCACAGAATAGGATAAAGCAAAAGGGACCCATGTCCCTTGACCAGAAGGCTTGAGCTGGAAGTCAGGCTGGACTGGTTGCTGAGGATGGGACAGGATGGGAATGCAGTAGGTGAGGGCTGATTATAAAACAACTTAACAGTATCCTATGGGCTAAGAGTATTAAGTTCCAAATGCCAATTGTGACAAAGTGAGGTACAACATTTCTCTTTACATCTGTATACAGGGACAGATTCGCCCTCCTCTTTTATCGCCCACCCCTGCCTCCACCTGTTGAGTGCCATGGTGACTGTGGCTCCCTGTTGCATCTCCTGAGAAGCTGCCACTGCAGCCTCTGCCAATGATGCCACCGCCTGGGTAGCCTCTGATGCTTGTGTCGTCTGGATGGTCATCTCACCTCCCTGTAACGTGGCCCAATTTTGTTCCACCTGAGGCAGAAAAGGACATGATAGTTAAAAAATCAAACTCACAAAAGGATTATGATTTTTAAAAGTCATTTTTCTAAAAAACTGCTACGTGCTCAGCCAAATACATACATACTTTTAAATTAACATGAATTACAACGTACAGAACAGGGTTTTTAGCATATCTTTGGTGTTAAAAAGGGGGATATTAGAATATATATTTGAATTTGCTTATATTTGCATAAAGAAATTCTAGAAGGACACAAAAGAAACCATTGAAAATATTTTCCTCAGTGTGTGCAGAGGGAGGAGTTGTGGGAATAGGTTGAATAGAAGGCAGAAAGAAGATATTCCACTGCATCCATTTACATAATTTTTGAAATATCTGAGTCATATCAATATAGTACCTATTCTAAAATTAAAGTTTCTGAATAAACCATAAGTATAATTCTAAAAAAATTCAAACTGTACCAAAGGGAATATAATGCCAGTACTCTAGACCCTTTACCCAAAGGCCACTGCTGTTACCTATTTCTCTAGTTCTCATTATCTTTGCAGGGATATTCTCTTGATATGTGAGCATATTTACACATAGACACACTCAAGAAAAATGGCAGTACATGCTACATGCTTCTTGTACCTTGCTTTTTTCATAAACAATACAGCTCTGAAATGATTTTATTTTGGAATGTATCTAACTGCTTCACTCATTCATGATTCATAATGGCTGCATAGCATTATATTATATGGATACACCATGATTTACTTAACCAGCCATCTTTTAATGGGCATTTAAGTAGTTTCCAGTGTTTTGCTATTAAAAACAGTACTGTGATGAATATCCTTATACACTACTTTGTATAGTTTATGTGAGTCTACTTATTGAGTAAATTCCTAGAAGTGGAATTATATATCAAAATTATTTTGTATTTTTATTTTTGATGGAAACTGCCAAATTCAGTATACAATTTTTTTAATGTAGCAAAAAACCTGCTTTTCTTTTACTGGGGAGGAATTATGAAGAAATGAAACAAGCAATAAAACAAACAAAAAAACCCCATACTATCTGGTTATATAGAGTAGATTAGAATTCACCTTTTCTAGATCTAGAACAGGGTTTCTCAACCATAGCACTAATTAACATTTTGGGTTAAATAATTATTTGTTGTGAGGTCTGTCCTGTGGATTGTAGGACGTTTAGCAGCATCCTTGGTTTCTACCCGGTAGATGCTAATATATCCTCCCCAGTCATGATAATCAAAAATATCTCCAGACATTGCCAAATGTCCTCTCTGAGGGGTATAGGGGTTGCCCCGGGTTGAGAACCACTTATTTTAGTACAATGCTTTGCCATTTAGAGATTTTTTTTCAGTCCTGGATACCTGAATCTAGCTACTTCAGTCCATTTTGCTCAATAAATACTGGTTAAGTATCCCCTCACCCCCGGCCCCCACCCCTCTACCCAAAACCAAAAAGCAACAGGGGCAGTGAAAGCAGTTCTAAAATACGGTAGGTGATAAATCAAGCAGCTTAGGTATACTATTTCTACAGACTCAGGTCTCAGGATGTTAGCTGTGTTTACTGGAGCTCTTTCTGGGGCCCAGTGAGTGGTAAAATTGTGCCTTCATGTTACTGTGTCCCAAAGAAAGTGTCACAAGCTCTAGGAGACACAGATACTTAAAATGCCTCCCGCAGGACTTCCCTGGTGGCGCAATGGTTAAGAATCTGCCAGCCAGGGCTTCCCTGGTGGCGCAGTGGCTGAGAGTCCACCTGCCGATGCAGGGGACGTGGGTTCGTGCCCCGGTCCAGCAAGATCCCACATGCCATGGAGCAGCTAGGCCCGTGAGCCATGGCCACTGGGCCTGCATGTCTGGAGCCTGTGCTCTGCAACGGGACTAAAAAAAAAGAATCCGCCAGCCAATGCAGGGGACACAGGTTCGAGCCCTGGTCCGGGAAGATCCCACATGACGCAGAGCAACTAAGCCCATGCCCCACAACTACTGAGCCTGCGCTCTTGAGCCCGCGAGCCACAATACTGAGCCCACGTGTCACAACTACTGAAGCCCACGTGCCTAGAGCCCGTGCTCCAAAGCAAGAGAAGCCACCGCAATGAGAAACCCATGTAGCACAACAAAGAGTGGCTCTGCCCACCGCAACTAGAGAAAATCCATGCACAGCAATGAAGACACAACACAGCCAAAAATAAAATAAATAAACAAAACTTAAAATAAAATAAAATAAAATGCCTCCCGTTTTGGCTCTATTGCTATACTTAGATTATCATAGTGCTCCTCCAAATGTTTGTTAAAAGCTCCCCAGAGAATGAGACATTCCTTTGAGCTACATTAGTATTTGCCCTGAGTTCTTACAGACAGTGGGCTGTGCCAGCAAACCTTCAGGGCCCAACATTAAGAGCCAGATACCCTACTTCCTTCCTGTAGAGCTGCAAAGTTACCCACTCAGGAATTCACGAAACTCTTGCTTCTTAAGGTATTATCTCTTTGATCTCATTATTCCAATGAGCATCACTGCAAACAATGCCACTTCAGATGGCGAGTTACACTGCCAATCCAGAGATGGTCGATGATTCCACTCAGAACATCAGCTGAAGCTGGCCAGCCCTGTAGCATTTTCCTCTTTCCAGATCTGCCCCTC
The DNA here is from genome assembly GCF_026419965.1 of Kogia breviceps. Lineage (NCBI taxonomy): Eukaryota > Metazoa > Chordata > Mammalia > Artiodactyla > Physeteridae > Kogia > Kogia breviceps. The sequence goes on from NC_081318.1 coordinate 22,863,666, forward strand.
TGTATTTCTGCCCTTCCCATTGCTGAGCATGGCCTAGTACAGCTCTCCCAAGTACTCATACTCTACGGCAGCAACTTAATACATATACATTTGGTTACAGCTATGTCTGTGGTGAAAATGGTATTAGAATGTTGCCATACACAGTATACTTTAAGGAAGTTAAATTTGTGGCACAAAAGATTAATGGATGGTGGTAAAGGGTGGAGAAGTGGGAAGAAGCAGATGAAGAGATTTCTATTCAGAGTAATGACAGGTAATAAATAAATCAGCTTAGGTGTTAACGCTTCTTTGGAATTTCCTATTCTTGAGTCTCAGTGCTTTAGAGTTGTGTTTGCTTGAGCTCTTGCTGGGCTCCCTTTCCATCTTTTGGGAGCCACTGTGTGGTTATCTATGCCTGGATGTCACCATGTCCCAGGGAAAGGCCACAAACTCTAGAAGGGAAAGATATTCAGAGGATGTACAGTTAGCTTCTGTGCTTTTCTGAGAGAGACCCACTACAGTGAGGCCCTTCAAACTGTGGCTATCCTTGTCCCACTGGCTACCGTGAACCACCTTGGCTTTTCCACACTTTCACACTGTGATGCACTGCATGTGATGCTCCCTTTAAGAGAGGAACACAACTCCCATCCTTTGCTTCCTGTTCACCCCTCTAGCCTGAGTTCAGGTGAGATTAGAGCCAAGACAACTCCCTATAGTCAAGGCTCAGGACCTCTCCTCTGTGTTCCACAGTACCCTGGGCTTGCTTCTACTAAATCCTTATCTGACTGCCATTTTCTCTGACGTGTTTTTCTCTACCACCTACCTGTGTGCTCCTTAAGAGCAAGAATGGTCTTTACTTTCCTCTACCTATAGTATACATAGTGTCTGGCACAGGGCTCAGAAAGCATTTACTTAATGGGTAGATGAAGAACATGTTCCTTTATTCAGATTTCCCTACTTGCTCTTCAGCATACCTATATTTCAAATAAATTGATATTCCTAAATTGATATTTTAAAAAACCCACCTAAAATAAGCTATGCTCCTTCAAAACTGTTACATGTGTTGATGGTTCAGTTTAAAATTCATGTCTCTAATGTCTCTGTACTTTGGTTTCTTCTGTTTCTTCTTCTAACAGAAGCACATGTCTTACTATTATCAGATATCATTTCTCTTTCAAATGTCAATTTTTCTGACACATAATGCAATTAATATCACCCATACCAATTGGTGGTCTTACCACAGAATAAATTCTCAAATCCATTTGTATTTGTAAATATGCCATTAAAATGGCAATTCTGTATTTTGAAATCAACATATATAGTTTATTTCATATTATTTTGAAATTCTTTCATATTCATTTCTAAATGTTTATGTAATTTGTTCTGTGTCCCTAATTAGTTTTAAGTTGCATTACGTTAGAGATTCTTTTGGTTTCTTTGTAACTACTTAAATTATTCGATATTCTCAGCACACAGAGTACTCAGAGTTGGGAGACCATTTTATTACCAGAAGAGACAGGCCCACAGAAGGTCCTTCTTATAAATGTAACCAATTGCAACTAACTGGATGTTAAATGCAGTATGATCTAATGTAAGAGCTCTCACTGGCAAGGCTAGGATAACAAAATAACCTTAAAACTTCCAGAAGTATAGGTATTGTTTATTTTTGTAAATAACTTTCTGTTCCTTGCAGAAACAATGCTACATACAGGCAGTAGGATGTTTCTACTGAGTCACCTGATGCAGTGCTTTGTTGGCTTGATATGGTCTTATCTGTCCCAAGTCAGTGAGATATTCTGACTAATCACAGTCCTCATGGCTCAAAACTAAGATGCTGACAACCATGTCAACATCTAATCAGAAGGCACATAGAAGCAAACTATAGAATCTAAAACAATTTTGCCACTTTTTGAGATAACCTATGCTTCTTTTCTTCATATTTTTGTTTCATTTTAAGTGTGGGAAGGGTTAGAATTTTTTTAATCTGACTGAATCTGGGTATTAACCAACAGGTTATTTGTATATGTCATTCACATACTTCCACACAGATGACTTTAAAACGAAGTCACTGTGCTGGAAAAGCCATAGATATGTGACTAAGATTTTTGTATCCTTCATATTCTCCATGAACTTTTGGATACATTGGTTGTGTGAAGTTATTCTGTAAAATAGGTTTCAAAGAATTAGTCTCTAGAGAAGTGCTTAAGCAGCTCAAAGTTACTTTCTTTAAAAGAGTACCCAGGAAACATTCAGTAGGGAGATACCGTAAATAACTTTGACTAAGTCAAAAAGTAGCAAATCCCATAAATGTACCCACCACTGTCTTTGCTACCTCTTTCACACTTCAAGGAGTGTCTGTCCTCTAGTTTTAGTGTTTGGGGACTGACGAATTTTCCCCTCAGCTAATCCATTCTCTTTCATGATGTTTATATACTTTTAAAAGTAAATCTGTTGACTTCTACCTTTCTATACTGGAAAAGCAAAGGGTAGCTCCTGCCCCAAACCCTCCCAGCCTCCCTCACTGGAAACACTCTCTCCTGAAGCTACAGACCACTTTACAGCCTCTCTGACAGCAGGAACCACAGTTCATTTATGTAGACACTTCTCGCTCCCTGAGAACAGGGCTCCTGTGTAAATCAACTCTATACATCTAACACCTCAACTGCAACACAGTGGGGGGCTCAACACATGCTGGCTGACAGGAGCCTGCTGTATTTCTCTTCACCTTGCTAGCCAAGACCCTGTATCAGTTCTCTCCCCTTCCTGAGATGCACAAATGATAGTGACTTTGTGGTGTTCTGAGTGGAAATATTCCATGGTTTTGAACAAGGGTGAGATAATATTTTTAGCTTTATTTCTGATATTGTTCTTTGACATTTGTTGGCTATTTTTCAAATTTCAGAAGTATAACCTTTAGGTGAAAAGTCCACAGTGACTTAACGAACCCTTTCCTGAACTTCACTGATGGCTCAGATCTTAGAAAACATTTTTTTCTAAATGCGTTACCCAGCTTAAACACTTACACTATGCCTTTGGGCAAGTCACCTAACCTTTCAGTTTCTTCATGTATAAAGAAAAGATGATAACAGAACCTATACTTCCTAAGGTTGAGGAGTGCTTAGTTTACCGAGTGTCAATAAAGGTTAACTACCTTCCTTTAAGTTAACATCCCATAATTATCTCAGTTTTGACAGGGAAGGATTTTCCTGCTCTTTTTTTTTTTTTCTTTCTGGCCGTGCCACGCAGCCTGTGGGATCTTAGTTCCCTGACCAGGGATTGAACTCAGGCCATAGCAGTGAAAGCACTGTGGCCTTGTCCTAACCACTGGGCCTCCAGGGAATTCCCAGGAAAGGATTTTCTTGTGAAGTCTTTTCAAAGGCTCATTTAAAATGCAATAAATCATGTCTACTGATTTACAAATATATATATCCTTTCAAAGAATGTTTTAGTCAGCTTTAGTTTTTTTTTTTTTTCAGCTTTAGTTTTAATGATCTAATTTTTTCATAAAGTCCAAAGATTAAATTCTTTGGGATTCACAGCATAAAAGTACTAAATCCTATGTTACAAATATGCAATTGTAAGTTCATAAGGATCCATAAATTTCAACTGTTATAATTAACATACACAGAGTAAGCTACTTCGCAAAACTGACATGGTGCGATGTCTTAAACGGTTTAAATAAAACAATGCTACAGGGCTTCCCTGGTGGCGCAGCGGTTGAGAATCCGCCTGCTGATGCAGGGGACACGGGTTCGTGCCCCGGTCCGGGAAGATCCCACATGCCGCGGGGCGGCTGGACCCGTGAGCCATGGCCGCTGAGCCTGCGCATGAGCCTGCGCATCCGGAGCCTGTGCTCCGCAACGGGAGAGGCCACAACAGTGAGAGGCCCATGTACCACAAAAAAAAAAAAAAAAAAAAAAACAATGCTACAGACGTGTAGGCTACTTACAGTCTCTTCATCTTCTGGACCCTCCCTCTCCCTCACCTATACATTTAAGTATTTAAGTGGAAACAGACAGAATCCTTTCTTACCTCTCCATCAGCCACAGCAGAATAATTCACTTGGGCAACCGTGACTGTGGTTGGCAATTCTGAAGCATCAGCCAATGTGGCTACTGTTGCCCCTGTACCAACCTAAAGAAAAAACATGGAAAGTGATGTGTCAGTGGATGGATGCTTCAACCTCTCCTTTACTCAGAAGTTAAGATTCATATAATCCCCAATTCAGCAGAGGTAATGATTAATATGCCTTGTAATATGAAATGAATTACTAAAATCACATCTCAGACACTAACATGAGTTTCAGAGTTTTACTTCAACCATGTAAGTCACTATGAGAAACCATCATGTTTCATCATCATTGGTGCCCAGTGTCAGTCAACCAACTTTCTACTCTCACTTCAATCTGAATTTTAGACGCTCCCTTTATCTACCAACAAATTGTGTTTCACCTCAGAAGTGGTAATTCAGAAGGAATATTTCCTGGCCACTGAGAGAGGGAAATGGTAAAAAAAAAAAGAAGCCATTTTTACACTGCTTTGATTTGGAAATGTCTAGAAACGCTATCTACAGCTTTGTATTTAGCAAAATGCAAACAATTTAAAATATTATTCAAAAAATCGAGTTCAGGTAGGAAGATCTTGGGGAGCTGTATAAAATTCACACAAGAATTTATATAAAGACAACTTTCTCAGGCTTCCCTGGTGGCGCAGTGGTTAAGAATCCGCCTGCCAATGCAGGGGACATGGGTTTGAGCCCTGGTCTGGGAAGATCCCACATGCCGCGGAGCAACTAAGCCTGTGCGCCACAACTACTGAGCCTGAGCTCTAGAGCCCACAAGCCACAACTACTGAGCCTGCACTCTAGAGCATGTGAGCGACAACTACTGAGCCCACGTGCCACAACTACTGAAGCCCGCGCGCCTAGAGCCCATGCTCCGCAACAAGAGAAGCCACCGCAATGAGAAGTCCACGCGCCACAATGAAGAGTAGCCCTTGCTCGCTGCAACTAGAGAAAGCCAGCACACAGCAATGAAGACCCAACGCAGCCAAAAATAAATAAATTAATTAAATAAGTTTAAAAAAAAAAAAAAGACACCTTTCTCCACTCTGAGGTGAGGTGCCCACTGATCTGCCTCAGAAATCACAATCTGGTAACCAGAAGGTTTACTCACCTGGATAAGCGAGACAGTGCCATCAGGGTTACTAAAGGTCTGGACTACGGTCTGTGATGGTACAAGATGGGCTATACTGTGTGTGGTTGTGGCCTGTGTTTGTGTTTGCTGATCTTCAAAAGCATACAAAAGGTCCTCCCGCCCATGCTGTTTATAACAGTTTTTAACTATGGTCCGTAGTGCCTGGGTCCATGAAACCTGTCATCAAAAGACCAGAAAAGCACATTAAGTCACAAAGAATGTTGGTTATTCAGTTCTACTGTGGAATAAGCAGCTGCTTATTTATCAAACCAAACCAAACTTGTATGGAGTAACTCTCTCAGGATTATTTCCCACAGACCGATTTGGACATAAAGAAATTCAGCACCAAGTACCAACAATTTCACACTGGTTTCCTTCCTGATCAAAGTCTGGTTTAACTTTTGGGTTTTCCTGAGGCCAACTGTTAAACTTCTCACAGAAGAAGGTTACTCTTTTCGTCAAGAATATTATTTAAGATTTTTAAAAATATTTATTTATTTATTTGGCTGTGCCGGGTCTGCTGTTGCGGCACGTGGGATCTTTGTTGCAGCATGTGGGATCTTCAGTTGTGGCATGTGGGCTCTTAGTTGCAGCATGAGGGACCTAGTTCCCTGACCAGGGATCGAACCCGGGCCCTCTGCATTGGGAGTGTGGAGTCTTAACCACTGGACCACCAGGCAAGTCCCTTTATTTAAGATCCTCAGTAGATTTTTAAAGCTAACTGAAAAAAATGAATATGCAGAACAAGTAAGGGAGGACACCTGGTTTAGTCTTTCTTTTTTAAAGTAAGTTTCATTATCAGCAGACTTCACTCACTTCACATCTCTTTATATTTTCAACAGTGATGCTTGCTAACCAGAAATAAGGTCATTTCAAGTCTTCAAAGTGATTAATATCTTTTACTTCAAGTTTCATTAGTTTTTCCAAGCACCTGACAAAATTAAAACTGCTCCAAAAGGCAACTATGTAGAGAGAAGTGTAAATTCACAGACCCATCCCAAGTCTTTACAGTGATGGAGTGATGAATGGGAAAGGCTATAAATCAGATAATATCAAACCTCTTTTGGGGGATAGGTTTGACTATTACACAAATGTTTTTAGACTTTATAGCATAAGAAGTAGAATAACAAAAATGACATGGTTGATTCAGAATGGAAAAGCAATAGGAAACTCAAACCAGAGAAACCCTCACCCTCTGCTTTTGCTCTTCTGTGCGGACATCGCTCCGAACGTTTGCCCATGGGATATCTTCAGGCCACCAGATGGGCTTGCAGCTTTCTTTACCCCAGCCTGGTTTTCCCCGACCTGTGGAGTACTTAAGCATCTCTGGAATAAATGCCCGAAGCTGGGCCTGGAAAACAAGAGTGTGGTCATCAGTAGTCATGAAAGACGTCTGGGATGTGTTTGTGCCTCCCAACAAATTCTGTTTTTTTTTTTTTTCTTTTTTTTTTTTTCACATCTTTATTGGAGTATAATTGCTTTACAATGGTGTGTTAGTTTCTGCTTTACAACAAAGTGAATCAGTTATACATATACGTATGTTCCCATATCCCCTCCCTCTTGCATCTTTCTCCCTCCCACCCTCCCTATCCCACCCCTCTAGGTGGTCACAAACCACCTAGCTGATCTGCCTGTGCCATGCGGCTGCTTCCCACTAGCTATCCACCCTACGTTTGGTAGTGTATATATGTCCATGCCACTCTCTCACTTCGTCACAGCTTACCCTTCCCCCTCCCCATATCCTCAAGTCCATGCTCTAGTATGTCTGTGTTTTATTACCAACAAATTCTAAGATTATAAAACAGAGAGCCTTCCTGGAGGGTTGTGGAGAGTCCCAAAATATGACTGTGAGAACCGACTGTTTCTCATAGGTTACTATAGCTCCATGGGTGATGGAGAATTATACATATGTTGGTAAAGTACATCTTAAGCTGTATTTCATATACTTGTTCCTATAAGATCAAGAATATCTGCCCCCATTTTGATTTCCGCCCCCTAAAGTACTATTGATGCTATAGCTTATTTCCCTTGTAGAACATCCATGCATTTATGGTGTCAAAGTCAACATGTCTTCAACATGTTGTTCTGGAGGTAGTAATCAGAGCAATTAGATGAGAGAAATAAGAGGTGAGGAACAGATAAAATCACCACTATTTGTAAATGGTATGACTGTGTATCTGGAAATCCCCAGAGAATGAAATGAAAAAACTACTATAAACAATGAGAATTTGGTAACATGATTGGTCACAAAATATATGAAAATAAATGGGCTTTACTTAACAAAAAGGGAAAATAACCCTAAAACTCTTCTAAAAAGATTCTAGTAAGATAGCCCAATGTCTATGAGTCTGACATATAGATATATGTAATGAAGCATGTGTTGATCTTAATGAATTTCATTCAAATTTATTTTACAAATCAAATCCAGACCAGACAGATGTTAAACCACAGAGACCACCATGCTGTGTGTGTACATTGGGGGAGAAGGGGAGCCTACTTTGTGAATACTCTCAATTGCTGACAATGATTTTTGGCAAGAGAAGCAGTTTATCAAGTTATAATCTTCCTCCTCAGACCTACTGCTTTCCTTTGAACCTGGTGGTCTATAGTGCACCAGAGATAAGCAGCATCCTTCATCTAAGGACACACTCATACTGTCTCTTAAGACCAAAAGGAGAGGACAATTTTAGCATGAGTCACACCGAAGGACATGGGCTTGTAGCCATAAAATAGAGAAAGAAAAAAATAGAAATGGGAATACTTAAGTATTAATGAGATAACGAGTACAGCAAAACTTGTATTAAAGAGCCTATTTAAATATCAAGTGTTCTCATTTAAATACTATTTTACCAGAAGATGACAGAAATTAGTACATAATAGGGAAGCATGAAACCAAATCAGTAATGTTTACCTAATAAAGATAGTTCTTGCTGACAGTACTTACATCGTTATTTCTTGTCCCAAGCCTGCCATTTCACCTCTCTTTCTAAGTATCCCCCATCTCCCAGACAGTCTCCTGCCTGCAGGATATGGTATTATATACTCCGTTATATATTTGGCTCTGTGGCATCAAGCAGCAGGTTAATAGAAATGTATCCATTTGCAAACCCAGGCTATCAGCTGGCTCATGAGGTCACTTCTTCAGTTATTTTAAGAAAGTGCATCTCAAAGTCATTTTTCCCTTTATCCTGGCTTCCTGGGAGTGACTTTTTCTAGCCTCAGTTACACAGAGAAGGAAAAGGCTTAATCCTCACACACAATATTTACATTTCTTCATACAAAGAAATAATAGCTTTCTCAGATGCATGAACAAAATAAACTCATACCACAGACTTTTGTAAGTCTTCCCCTTTCTTTTAATCCCATTAGCAGTCTCCAAAAGGAGAGTTCTTTGTATCCATGCCCAGCAGAGTGAGGAGATAATGAAATAAGGCCATAAATTAACAAAAAATGAAAGTTTTTAAAAGATGTTTTATGTGCTAGAATTTCTGGATGGGAAATGTTTCAAAGTCCCAGGAAGAAGACAGTAGAGGCTAGTATGAGAGGCAGGAGAAATGGAAGCTGCACAAAGGAAGGTTACTTCCACAGGCAAAAATCTCATTAAGTTAAAAAATGGGCCCAGAGTGAAATTAATAAGTTCCAATTCAGAGTCAGATCTTCGCTTTTTAAAGTACTATCAACTGTACAAAATTTGCCCCTATATCAAACAAGAGGCAAAAAGCACTTTCTACTACAAAAGTTAACTTTTCAAACCTGTACAGTTTAGAGATGAAGGACAATCTTTGCTTTTAAGTGCAGAGATAATGTGACTTCACTGAAAGAAGCAATTTTCCACCAGACTATTTTCATACTGTCCCAAATAACTAGTGCTAATAAAGGGATATTAATAAGGGGAAATGAGCTGTCCGGTACAGAAAGAGTTAAATGATTGCTTTCCAGAATTCAGCACTGTGCTCTCATTACCAGTTGGATTAATTACTGGTCCTGGAGAGTTTTGGAAACCCAAGCTACTCAATGAGCTTGTTAAGAAAGGTTTGTCTTTAATCCGCAGGGGAGACAATCAACAGGATCAGCAAAGGTAAAGCCTATCCTCTCCGGCTATCCTTTAATTGGGCTGCAACAAGCTTTCCCGGCCTCTCATTCTAATTTAGGGCTCTAGATGGGCTTCAAGTGCCCGGAGTGGTCAGAAAGCCCACCTCAAACCAGCAGAGAGTAGAAAACACCACTCCTTCCAGGGCACACTCAGCAAAGAAAAAATATATTAAATTCATGCCAGTGGCAATCAATAGTAAAGATTATGTGGAAACCACAGATGGTTTAAAAAAAAGATTTTCTAAAACTCTGAAAGTTTTAATCTGGCCAAAATGAAACAATATTTCTTACTATGCTAGAAATTTTCCACTTGTAAATTTTGTTACTTTGCTGTCCAACAATGCATTATTCTTATATATTCCCAAGTACCCTTCTCCTCCCATTTCCTCTCTTTGCTCTGCGTGTACCCAAGATGAGGAATTTTGAGGCTCCAGATGTCCATTTAGGTTCAGTAACCAAGAAAAGGCCTTTCAAACTAAAATGTTTGCCAACTCCATATCTACTGAAGAGATCAGAGAATATGTAACAGATTTAAAGAGAAGGTAGCTAAAATCAAACCACATTGAAAGGTGATGTTTTCTATACCCTACAGGAACACAGCAATGTAGCAGGGAAGGAAAAGTGAAGAATTTTCAGACTGTGGCTTCATTACTGTAATTTAAAATTATGAACTTCCAGGTTGACAGTCCCAATCATACTCAAATGGATATTTAAAGGGCATTAGAAAATAAAAGCAAAATGATTTTTTTGCTCATTTTGGGGTATTATTTGTACCACTGACCTCTGTTCATAGAGATAATGAAAGTGGTTTTCCTTACTAGAAACACCAATCCTATATCCCCATGTTCCCTAGTAGCGCTTGCAGAAACACTGGTTTCTCTTAATCACATTTTCCCATAAAACACATTCCCATAGAAACATGGGAAGAACAAGTTTGGAAGGAACGATAAAATTAGAGAATTCAAGGGACAGCCAGTGAAGACCCTCTTCTCTCAAGCCAACACTTCTGCTTCTCTATCTCCACACCCCATCTACCCATTACATTGTCTCCCTCCCATTAATCAAAATGCTCTTAAAATTCTACCTTCTCTTTGAAGGAGTCTCAGATTAGTCAGTTTCTGCTACCTTATCCTAGTTGTACTCTTTTGTATAAAAATTTAAATAACACAGGTAAAGTCAAAGCTCTCTTTTTGATCTACCCTTCCCCAATCTAGTCACCTGTCCAGAGGCATCAATTTGATGAACATCCTTTCTTACAGGCCAAATACTATGCATTTACGTAAATACATGCTGGAAAGGCAGTTTTATGTGATGAAAGAAAACACACGTATTCACATATTTTAGTATAACTCACTTTTTCTACTCAACATTTTGCCATAGAGATCTTCTCACAGTAGTACAACTAGAATAATCTCATTTTTAAAGAAACAGTTGCTTAGTATCCACAGTATAGATTTTTCCACTTTATTTAACCATTCTATTGATAAACATTTAGGTTGTTTACAGTGCTTGTACATGCTTCTTTGAACACAACTGTGAGTATGTCTCTAGCAGAAAAGTGGAATTGCTGGTTAAAGTGTATATGCATTTTAACATTTTAATAGATACTGCCTAACTGTCCTCCTAAAAGACTTTGTCAATCCTATTCCCACCAATGGTACAGAACAATACCCATTATTTCAAGACCTCCCTTCACACGTTAAAAAAAAAAAAAAAAAAGCTTTAAATCTTTAATTTGTTTTCATGTTTTTCCTTCATTTTGCTTCCAAAAGGAAATGAGAGCATAGCTCTGTCACCTGTATATTGTCCACAGCCTCTAGGCTGGGGCAGGTCCTGACCCCTGCCTGCTGGCTGCCTCGAGGCCACAGGGCGCCTGGGGGTTCATGTGCAGCCCCAGGGGTCGCCTTCACATTTTTTAATTACCTGGCTTTCTTATTTTGGCTCATCCGATGTTAGGGAAATGATTTAATTTTCATTACTAGTGAGGCTGAGACTCTTTTTATATGTTTACTGATTATTTTTCCTTTTTACAACTGTTCATAATGCTTTGCTTATTTTTCTAATTATCTTTTTCTTATTAATTTGAAAGAAATATTAATCTGTTCTAGATATTCTTTCATATAATATGCAACTATTTTTCCCTAATCTAGTTTTGTCCTGAATATGGAATTTATATGCGTGCTCCCTTCTCCTGGTATTCCTGAATATACCCCTTAATTATTTTACTCTCAAAATATGCTGTGTTCTATTATATTCCCTTAATCTCATCCTGCTTACCTAACATTTACAAAATGTGGAATGGCATCATATACATAAACACTTTTTGATCATTTTAGACAGTAAGAAAAGCCTACTCTGCACACAGATTCTGACACAACAGTAGGAGAAACAGTTGGGAAATGTGATCTACAACAGTGGTTCTCAAAGTTGGCTGCACACTGGAATTGCCTGGGGAGTTTAAACACTGCAGAAGCCTATATCTCATCCCCAAAGATTCTGACTTCATTGGTCTGGAGTGTGGCCTGGGCACTAGGATTTTAAGTTCTCCAGGTGGTTCTACTGTGCAGCCAGCTTAAGGACCACTGAACTAATTTAAATACTTTTTATCCAGCCCTTCTTCTTTAAAAAATTTTTAAAATTGTCATAAAATATACTTAACATGAAATTTACCATTTTACAATGTACAATTCAGTGGCACTAAGTACATTCACAATGCTGTACAACCATCACCACTATTTCCAGAACTAATTCATCATCAAACAAAAACTCTGTACCTATTAAACAATAGTTCCCCATTTCTACTTCCCCCAACCCCTGGTAACATCTATTCTACTTTTTCTTTATGAATTTGCTCATTCTAGATACCTCATGTAAGTGGAATCACAAAATATTTGTCCCTTGTGTTTGGTATATTTCACTTAGCATAATTTTCTACTCTTTAGGTAGAAGAGGCCAGATCTATGCTTTTTCAAAACAAAACAATACTCAAAAAACCTAAACTGATAACTGATGAATATTTTCTAAGTAAAATATGTCAATCCCTGTGAATAATTTCGTTCAAAGAAACAGTCGCTGTGTTGAGTGCTTCTGAAGGTTTCCCCTGAAAACTTGTGAAGAATTACTATCCTGTTGCATCATCACTCCAAGGGAGTATTAAAGCAACAAAGATTGCCCCAGTGAGAGCAAGAGGAGGGCAATAAGTTCAAGGGAGGAGAGGAAAGGGAGAGGGGGAAAAGGAGTGGATTTTAACCAGTAATACCGGACTGGTCTTTCCAGAGATATTTTTTCTATAATTATATTCTTTGCCTGGATTTCTTCTAACACAAAGTCCAAAAAGATTAACAACCTTCCAAGAACAAGAGACTCCCATAGGACTCAAATGTGGTAAAGAACATAACTGATTTTCCACTAGCAAAATCATAATTATTGCTTAAAGACTCTACAAGAAACAATACAAGTCCTTAAACTCAAAATGTAGTCTGTCGTAGAGAATGGACTTGAGGACACAGGGAGGGGGAAGGGTAAGCTGGGACGAAGTGAGAGAGTGGCATGGACATATATACACTACCAAATGTAAAACAGATAGCTAGTGGGAAGCAGCCGCATGGCACAGGGACATCAGCTCGGTGCTCTGTAACCATCTACAGGGGTAGGATAGGGAGGGCTGGAGGGAGACGCAAGAGGGAGGGGTTATGGGGATATATGTATATGTATAGCTGATTCACTTTGTTATAAAGCAGAAACTAACACACCATTGTAAAGCAATTATACTCTAATAGAGATGTTTAAAAAAAACCCAAAAAAGTGTAGTCTGTGAGTCAGCAGCACTGGCATCACCTAGAAGTTAGAAGGCAGAATCGCAGGTCCCATTCCAGTCCTACTGATTCACAATCTGCATTTAAACAAACAAGACTCTCAGGTGATTCCTATGCACACTGAAGTTTGAGAAGCACAATTTAGCCCATCCTCTGGTCTTTGGTCTGAAGTATCCAAGAAAATTTTGCTGACCTGGCTTTCAAAATCTCTGAAAAAGATGACTTCATTATTTCATTGTAAATGGGATTGCAGAATCTATACCATATTAATGATTTCTTCTCCTAAGCCTTTTCTCAACCTCCTTCAATTCTTACACAAAGAGGCAGACAGAAATGGGATAAGTTCTAGCCACTATTCTTCTTAAAGGTGCCTAGAAATTCAAGTTTTCATTTTTTCACTAAAAATACTACAGAGCCATGTGTTTTTTTACCACATAAACCGAAAAAGACTTTCTCAGAATCAAAATATATTTATAATAGTAAAAACAGAAGCTTTTCAGGTAAACATTTTGTTTACTCGTATAGAATTATACTTTTACCAAAAACAAAAACCAACAAGCAAAACACAACAAAAACCACAACTACAGAGCCTCTTCCTGAAAGAATCAGGACATTCAGCTCACACAGAATTTAAGATACTAAGTTATATGTAACTTCAACCTGTTGCAGAAGACAATTCTGATAGTTGCTGGAGCAAGTCAAGAAATTCTTTTACAACAGTAACTGTCCAGTGTAGATTACCAGAGATACTAAGTCTGAGAGATGATGGCAGTATAGTTTTATTGAAAAAAAAGAGGGAGAGAGAGTAATGGGGGGCAGGATGAGACAGAGAGGCAGAAGAAAGCACTGCCAATATAAACTCCACCCTAAGTTCTATTTGTTTGTCACTAGCTTGCTTCACAGGTTGCTTCCTCTTTTTATGCCTCAGTTTTTTAATACATTATGACCTGTATTGTCCACTTCACTGCTGAGCAAAAAATAAATAAATAAATAAATCTAGGTTCATTAACTTTCTCTAAGTGAAAAATGGGTGAGAAATGGTATGTTCAGATTATTCAAAAGTTAATATAGGTAACATATATAACTAGTATTAACAATTAGTAATAATACCTTTGTGTGATTCCTTAGTTTTCAAAGTACTTTCCAATATAACATCTCATTTTTTCTTCCTCCAACTCCATAATTTAGGAGGGCAGGTATTATTCTCACTTTCATAAGATGAAACTGAGAACCAAGGCTACCATGTAGTAGAACATGGATTTAAAGACTAGATCTTCCGGGCTTCCCTGGTGGCGCAGTGGTTGAGAATCCGCCTGCCGATGCAGGGGACACGGGTTCTTGCCCCGGTCCGGGAAGATCCCACATGCCGCGGAGCGGCTGGGCCCATGAGCCATGGCCGCTGAGCCTGCGCGTCCGGAGCCTGTGCTCCGCAACGGGAGGGGCCATAACAGTGAGAGGCCCACATATCACAAAAAAAAAAAAAAAAAAAGGCTAGATCTTCCAGCTAACTTCCTAATTTGTAAAGAATTAAAATAACAGGACACATAACTTTAGAACAATATTGAATATAATTTACTCTCTTTGGATGATTCAGAACTCATCTTAGGATTGTATATGGAATTATACTTGTAAATTAGGGTCATCAATATAAACATTAGTCATCTCCATAGCATTCAGTGCAGGTAAGATGATTAATAGAGCTGTCTGGTTCACCCAAAGTCCATCGCTATTCCAGTGCACTTTTATAATTCTGGAATTTTATCACTTCAAGGAAGTCATGAATTATCCATATGGTTTCAACTCTAGAATTGGTGTCCACTTAAACTTACGTTGTCCTTTATGGCTACAGACCATATCTGAGCTCTTCTTCCTTGACTATAATAGAAATTACTCTCTCTCTCTCTCTCTCTCTCTCTCTCTCTCTCTTTCTCACTGGAGAGCAAGGGTTAAATGAGATACTCCTGTAAAGAACTTAGTGTTGTGCCTTCCAATACACAGTAGCTACAGAAGAAAAAAATGAGAGAGAGAGAGAGAGAGAGAGAGAGAGAGAGAGAAAGAGTTGACATTTTCACTGAAACATTAAAAAATCATTGGACAGGGCCTCCCTGGTGGCGCAATGGTTGAGAGTCTGCCTGCCGATGCAGGGGACACGGGTTCATGCCCCGGTCCGGGAAGATCCCACAGGCCGCGGAGCGGCTGGGCCCATGAGCCATGGCCGCTGAGCCTGTGCGTCCGGAGCCTGTGCTCCACAACAGGAGAGGCCACAGCAGTGAGAGAGGCCCGTGTACCGCCAAAAAAAAAAAAAAAAAAATCACTGGACAAAACAAAGCAGAAACATCATCAAACTTACACTTTACAAAATTCAATTTGGGGTTTCAATGGTTATAAAAGAAATTCATGCTTATTAGACAAAGACACTGAAAATCACCCATGATGCCACCACACATATATAATCACTGTTAATATGCTGGTGTAAATCCATCTAAAGTTTCACACACACTCACACACAAGTAAGTTTTGTGTGCAAGTTTTAAACAAATGAGATCAATTAACTCAATCGTGTATTCCCTGGGGGGGAAAATCTAGCTGTCCCCACCCCAAGTAGAAGAAAACAAAAATAAAGCCCTAAACCCCTCAAATTAGAGTACATAAGAAATGCTATTTTATAACTAGTTTTTAATTTAATATACCACAGTATTATTCTACTGCAATAGGGAGCAAATCATCATTTTTAGTGTCTAATATTTCACTGCACAGTCACTTCTAGTCTGTTTTTTGGGCTAAACTGCTCTTCTTTCCATGTAAATTCTAAACATCACTATTATAATTTATTCAATCACACTGTTCTCAGATTTTCCTATTGTAAACAATGCCATGAGCATACATCTTTGCTCACTTGGAGGGCATGACATGCACATTTAAAATTTTGCCAACCTGCTCTCTGGAAAAATTGTACCAATGTATATTCTATTGATGATGCTTTATATTCCCATAACCTTGCCTATCTAGGTTTGGTTTGAAATAGAACCCTGCTTTTCCTACCATTAATAGTGAAAGGCTTTAGGAGCAATAAGTTTAAAAAAAAAAAAGGTGTTTGGCTAACATTAAGAAGAAAGCAAATATTTGATGAATATAAAATAAAACACAATTTTTTAAAAAAAGGGTTGTGGGGGGAGGAACCACAGGATCCGACACCTCAGAAATTCCCGTTCAGCTGCGAGATGGGTTCTTCATCACCCTGCTCACTCCTCCTCACCATGTTTGTTTTATTTGTTATGCATTATTTTTTACTCGTCATCTGTGGTGAGACGGGTAAGGAGGGAATGTACAACGATAAAGAAGATGCATGCTTCCAACAAAGTACCTCTGAGACCAACTCATGACTTAGTACCAGCTTCCCTTGGATATACCACTGCACCAAGCTCTACTGAGTGCATATTTCATAAAAATGGAAAACAATAGTTTAAATGTTTTACCTCCAATGTGATAATTAAACGGTTTGCTCTGACTTCTGTGACGGTCCCCAGATTTTCCTAATTATCACTAGCCATGATTTAATATAATAAAAACCTCAGATTATTTCAACCTAACACACCAAATGTGACAAAGAAGCAAAACATGCCCATCGCAGGAGAGGAGTTTACCTAAACATAGTGCACTCCTTCTCCTTAATGATAACTCCTTACTTCTGATTAAGTAAGCTTCTTAATCAGAAGCTTAGTTAGCTTTAGATGTACTTTATATTTGAGATACAGAGTAAATTCTGTACATTAATTAGATAAGATTCACTTCATGTTTTCTTTAACCAGTCAGAATGGTCCGAGGGATAGAATAACAGCAGGTATGAAATGACAGGAAAAAAGTATGGATAATGCTTTCCTTTGGAACCATTATCCAGAGGTACTTCAAGTGTCCACAGAAAGATCTGTGAATCCAACAATCAAAAGATTACAATTCAGCATTATACTTATAAAATACTGCATTACTTCAAACCAAGTTGTTAGTTCAGACTTAGATAAAAATAAAGTGCCATCTCCTGAGCTGCAGCATCAATGTCTGCACTGAGTGAACACACACTCAGGAGACTTGCGATCCAGTTACCCACTACCCTGGATTCATTTCTGCTCTGCCTCTTAGGTCATTTACTGAACAGATATTAACTGAGTACTACAGTCGCCCCTAGGTTATCTGTGGGGGATTGGTTCCAGGACCCCACCATAGATACCAATATCTGAGGACGCTCAAGTCCCTTATATAAAATGGCAAGGTATTTGCACCTAACCTGCACACATCCTCCCATATACTTCACACCATCTCTATATTACCAAAATACCTAATACAATGTACATGCTATGTAAATAGGTGCAGCGCTGCAAATTCAAGTTTTGCTTTGTGGAACTTTCTGAAATATTTTTCCCCCAATATTTTTAATCCGAGGCTAGTTGAATCCACAGATGCAGAACCCATGGATATGGAGGGCCAACTGCATTTAGAATACAGATATTATCTGGTGCCAGGCAGCTGTACTGGACAGCAGTGGCGAACAGTACTAAGCCTTTGCTCTCAATTCTAGTTAAAGAGACAGACCAAACAGAAGTATAAATGTTAACAAATAAGATAATTTCAGGTAGTGGTAAGTGTTACAAAGACAATAAAATAGGGGATGTATTAGGCTGTAACTTGGTGGTGAGGAGAAAGCTTCATTAGATGGGATAATCAAGAAAGGCTTGTCTCAGGAGGTGATATCTGAGTTAGACTTTGAATAAGCTAAGGTCAATCATGCAATGATTTGGGAAAACAATGTTTCAGGCAGAGGAAACAGCAAAAGAAAGAGCTTGGAGTGTTTGACAGGAAGAAAGAGGGTGAGTGTGGCCAGAGCACAGTGACTGAGAGGGAGAATGAGAAATGAGGTTGGAGGAGGCCAGGTTAATATAGGGTCTCAGAGGCCATGGCAGAGTCTTATTTGATTCTAGGAATAGTGGAAAGCCATTAAAGGCTTAATCAAGAAGGTGATATTACCTGATTTAAGTTTTTAAAAAATTCTCTGGTGGCTCTGTAGAGCGTAGACTGCAGCAGAAAGGAGATCAATAGAACTGATCAATGTAAACAGTCCATGCATGAGATGCTAAAGGCTTGGGCAAGGGTGGTGATGGGAACTGAGAAGAATGGTCAGATTCAGAATACATTTCAGACATGAAATGACATGACTTGCTAATGAATTAGATGAGGTTTGTGGGGGAGTGAGGGCAAAACCAAGGATCACTCCTATGCTGGGACTTGAGCAACCAGATGGACGGTGGTGCCATCAGCTGATATGAGGAATACTAGGGGAGGAACACATTTGGAGTGGAGAGTGGGGGCAGTCAAAGGTTCTGTTTCAGGCATGTTAGGTACTGGAGATCTAACAGTGGTATAAGCCGGGGTACAGACAGCATACAGATGGGATAAAAGCCCACAGGACAGGATGAGATTACTTGGAGAAAAACTACAGATAGAGCCCTGGGACTTGCCAATATTGATCAGGTGAGAAGAGGAAGAGGAGCCAGCACAAGAGCTGAGAAGGAGCACCCGGTGAGGTAGGAGGATATTCAGGAGAGGGTGGGGTACAGAAACCAAGAGAAGAAAGTATTTTTAGAAGGAAGGAGTAATCAACTATGTTAAATGCTGCTGGAAGTATGAATAAGATAAGGAAAGAAAACTCACAACTGGATTTAAAGCTAGAAGTATTAATAAACAAATAATGTAGAAAGGTATGTTATAAAAAAGGCATTTGATCTTGATTAAGCTATCACTTTTAAAGCTAAAAAAACTTATAAGGGACAGTCTCAGCAAAATCCCTGAGGTATGTTGATTTATCAGGCTAAGTACATTTTGACTTCCCCTCTCAAAGGGAGAGGAGGAAAGCAATGACTCAGGAGGGTGTCCTTCTGAGTTTTCCATTCTCATTCCCTGGAGAAGCGAGCCTTCCTTGGCAATAGTGTGGTGGTATTCAGAATTTATATGCAAAGAGGAGCAGCTCAGCCCAAAAGAGACGGAAAGTTTAATTGCCCCCCTGATTATGATTCATCAAAGTCCTGACGGTCTCCTGTCCAAACCAACTCCAGCTAAAAGTTTCTTTATCTAACCCAAGGGCCCAACTGAAAGGAAAAAACTGCCAACAGAACTAGAAGACCATATCCACGCCCTCGGCTGGAGCATTCTCCTGGCACTACATTTTCTTTTCCAAGCCTGCTACTGTTTCACTATCAGACTCCAGCCTGTGTCTCACTCTAGTGGTATATCACTGAGGACAAAACAAAAAAAAGTGATCTGAGGCCTGCCCACACCTGTGCCACCTCACGCCCTGCCCCTTACCTGAGTCATTTTGTCCACAGAGACTGGAATTCCATCAATGGTGAGAGGCGGCAGCTCTGAGTTAACCTCCTGTGGCGCAGGGGCGTGCTCTGCCAGGGCAGACTCCAGGTCTTCCAGGATCATGCTCTTGTACTTACGCACCTGCAGGGAATTAGGGGCAGAAGTAAACAAGATGCCCAACAACCAGGGAGGGTTGGTGCCAAGCAACCAGAGAGTGAGTGGGGCTGGCCTCCCTCAGCCATTGCAGAGCCCTAAGAACAAACATGTCCACAACTAGCAGATAAAAATACCCGCTGGCCCCAAAGACATCACATTGTACAGAATTAAATGAAAAGATGATGGAATTACAGGTAACAATTGTAGAAAGAAGCCAGAGGAAAAAAGTTTTATAGGAATACCGCTCCTCAGTTAAAATCACCTTTTCTCTGTAAATGCTGGCCCCAATACCTGTTCCAGATCTAACAGGAATGGCATTCATTATTCTGCATTTCCCAGGCCATTTGATAAAACCTAGCTGTGGCAGTTAATTACCAAAATAATTTTCAAGATCACTGAGGACTTATGTCTCTGAAACTCTAAGAAATCTATTTGAAACTTCCCTATGCCGTTACTTTCCTGCAAAGCTAGACTACTAAACAAATAGGAGATTCAAGTGTACAAGAGGCTGCACTGAAAGGCATCAGAGAAAAAAACCAAGCTGGGTGTCATAGGTGTCACTATTAGTAAGGCCCAGGGCCAGAGAGAGCACCACAGGTCAAGTCCTCTTTCTTTCTGGTACTCCCTGGTGACAGAGGTGAACTTCAAACCCATGATGTGTCTGTAACTCTGACAAGCCCAGGTCTGCAGCAGATTCTGTTACTCTGACTCCATTCCTTCCACTGCCAGTGAAAGGTCTCTCAAAAAACAGAACTTAACAGCAGCACATTGTACATGTACACATTCTTCTATCATGAGCAGAAACAGCAGACAGACACTGGATCCTACCACCACCAATAATGGGTTCATTCACTTACAAGAATACACAAGGGGGATGAGGATACCTTTGGGGATAACAAAGAAGCCATGGAATTATAGAAATGTGACAGGATGGGATAGAAAATTAACTTGCTTTCAGGGCTCAGGCCATCATCTTAGAAAAAAAGGGTAAGAGAAAATGAGTTTTACCCAGAAGTTATGACAATGTTTGAGTCCTGGGTTTTCTGGTAAGTGGACTGAACTCCAATCACCACACACTTCCTTATAAATATCTCACTATGAAGATTAAAAGAGAAAGATTCCCATACTCAACCTCAAGCATATGGAAAAGTAAAAATTATTGTTGGCTACGATGTACAACTTTTACAGAGTTTTCCAAATAGATCAACAATAAAAGTAATGAAAGAAAAATAGTGCGAACATGTAGAATCATTATTATCTCTAGAGATTCAGTTTTATCCTGGTTTCCAATAAAAGAGAAAGTTTCAAAAATACTGCTGATATATTTATTGTAACTAAACAGCTGTGTTGTCATGGCATCTTTAAGGATACATATTTTCTGATTTTTAGGTTTCTATAACCTAAGTAGAGTTTTTACACTACCAACTCACAGAAAAACTGAGTAAGCCTTTATGGTCTTTGAACTTTAATGTGTCAGGTTAAATCATTATATTAGTATGTATTCCCACAGCAGGAGTGAATGAAAATAATATAAGAGTAAGCTTCATTGCGCAGAAACACCTGGCATTCAAAGACAAAAAATCATTAGATTATTACTATTATTACATTATTAGCTAGTTTCAAACAATTTCAGCCATTTGTATGGGTCAGCAGAATTCTAGGAATTCAGATCCAGTCATTTTGTTAAACTTACCTGTGCTATAAAATTCCTTAAAAAAATCTTGATTAAAAAAAAAAAGTGGGGCTCCCCTGGTGGCGCAGTGGTTGTGAGTCTGCCTGCCAATGCAGGGGATGTGGGTTCGTGCCCCGGTCTGGGAAGATCCCACATGCCGCGGAGCAACTGGGCCCGTGAGCCACAATTACTGAGCTTGCGCATCTGGAGCCTGTGCTCTGCAACAAGAGAGGCTGCGATAGTGAGAGGCCCGCGCACCACGATGAAGAGTGGCCCCCAATTGCCACAATTAGAGAAAGCCCTTGCACAGAAACTAAGCCCCAACACAGCCATAAATAAATAAATTTAAAAAAAAAAAAGAAGCTGGGAGAGCGTCCCTCAGAGTAATTTACAACTTCAGGTGTGACCACAATATTTCTAAGTCTGCTTAGTAAAGGTAACTAACTTTCCCAGAATTAAAAAGCTAGGGCTTCAATTCTACCTGATCTATCAATTCTGAGATGAACCCTCCCCAGCCACATTTATCATTCCTCTGAAATTGGAATACATGTTAAAATTGCTGTAGACCAGGTGTTATGGGGCATAGCAGTCACTGACTGCACATATGTGAACATGGCTGTTATCCCTGGAGGCATGACTGTAACCCCTGGCCTTTTAAATCAACAAACCAGGGCTTCCCTGGTGGCGCAGTGGTTGAGAATCTGCCTGCCGATGCAGGGAACACAGGTTCGAGCCCCGGTCCGGGAAGATCCCACATGCCGTGGAGCGGCTGGGCCCGTGAGCCACAACTACTGAGCCTCCGCATCTGGAGCCTGTGCTCTGCAACTAGAGAGGTCGCGATAGTGAGAGGCCCGCGTACCGCAATGAAGAGTGGCCCCCGCTCACCGCAATTAGAGAAAGCCCTCGCACAGCAACGAAGACCCAACACAGCCAAAAATAAATAAATAAATAAAATTTATTTTTTAAATAAATAAAATTTATTTTTTAAATAAATAAATAAACCATTTAGCACCATTTCAGAAAGAAATGTGAGTCTTGGCTGTTGCCTGATAACTTCCCCAGTGATCCTTCTGGTAAGACCAAAAAGCACCAGCATCAAATTTGTCACAGCTTAGAAAAAGTCTCAGAGACAAGAGTAGAGCTCTTTTTAAAGAAATGAAGCACAACCCATGCTCTTGATGGCACAGAGGACAATATTACATGAAACCACACATACAATGATGACTCTGAAACAGGAAGTAATCCAGAAGAATTGGACTGGGAGTGTGAAAAAGTTTTAAGAATAGCTAAAAAAAAATTTAGAAATAGGAAATTTATTTCACTTACATTTTCCTTTTTATGTATTTACAAAAGCAGTATGATTAAAATCTGTACCTAAGTAAGCCTGAAAGCTCTTTCAATAAGCATAAAATAAAAATTATAAGTGATAATAAGCATTGTGTAAGAGTTTGTCATTTTTTTTTGTGCTACATAAATAATGGTGCATCTTATAATTGATGGTATCATAGATATGATGAAATACAGGTTTGTTTGTTTTCCAACTTCCACCTTCTATTCCAAAAACCACAGCTAAAGCCTTTGTCATTTCACACCAATATGTCGCTGTCAACTAACTCATTTCACAATTAAAGTTAAAAACCACTTAAAAACAAAATCAGCTGGTCTGCCTACCTATCTCTCCTCCCCCAATTCATCCTCTATACTGCTGCCATTTAAAATTTCTGAAACACTGATAAATCATAATCAAATACCATTTACTGGGCTTTGCTGGTGGCGCAGTGGTTGAGAGTCCACCTGCCAATGCAGGGGACGCGGGTTCGTGCCCCGGTCCGGGAGGATCCCATATGCCGCGGAGCGGCTGGGCCTGTGAGCCATGGCCGCTAAGCCTGCGCGTCCGGAGCCTGTACTCCGCAATGGGAGAGGCCACAACAGTGAGAGGCCCGCGTACCACAAAAACAAAACAAAACAAAACAAAACAAACCATTTACTGAATACTTGCTATGTGTCATGCACTGCATATATTATTCAATTAATTCTCACATAATTCTATAAACAAACTACCATTATACCCATTTTGCAGATAAGAAAATTCAGACTTAAGTAACTTCCCCAAATTATATAGCTAGTATATAGGAATATAGCAGAAAATCAAACTAATTTTTACATAGCTTCAAAGCCTGTATGTTCAGCCACTTCACTATCATTTATCTTTTTTCTCAAAAATACTCCTACAGTTCCCCACTTCTTATAGGATGAAGTCCAAACTTCTCAGTCTTGCATTTCAACTGTTCTGATCATTCCCTACTTTCCCAATACTCTCCACCAGGGCCACCAGGTACAGCTGTGCATGCCCAGCTCTGAGAACTATGTGAATAGCACCCTCCTGAGTTCCCAGCACACAATCCAGAGTCCTACTGGGCAGCTTTGTTCACCATCCTCCCTCTTTAGCTGGCCATCCTCCTCACTAACTTTTGCAGTAGCAAGTTCTTTCCTATCTCTGGGTCTTTAATTCTGCTTCTTATCCAAATATTATCCATCTTTCAAGGCTCAACTCAACTTCCACTTTCTCTGAAAAAATTTCCCAAGTGTTCTTGTCATAATTCTCTTACTCCTTTAAACTCCTACAGATTCAAATAATCATGTGTCACTTACATTGTTATTTCCAGGCTACACTGTACACAACTAGTGTTATGAAATCACTGAGCACAGGAACCAGGCCTTTTGTTTATTTTAAAAATATATATTATGAAACATTTCATATATTCAGACATGTACAGATAATAATACATTAACAAACATCCTCATAATTAACAGAGATGAGAGCGTTAAGGGTGTTTACAGGAGCCATTAGAGTTCTGGGCACAGAACATGCTTGTTGAGGATTTAGGAATTGGCTGCTACAACTGTAAGGTCAATGGGCCTTTAGTGAGGTTAACAGTCCCAGACAAGATATCATAATTCTTTTGCATACTCAAAGCTTTTCTGGATAAAAGAGGAATCCTCAGGAAGGTCTCAAAAAAGATTTTTTAAATTATTTTTTACCTATGAGCCCCTCTGAGATTAAAAATATATTGTCATCTGAGGTATATAACAAAGAGATGCTCAAGTGCAAAGCTGCCTTCAGACCTGTGATCCTGAAGCATGCCTGGCACAGAACCAAGCCACAGGCTGTGGCCCATGAAATCTGTTGGCTTCATTCTGTTCTCTCTTCAGTCCCAATGTCAGCCTCTTCCCTCTCCTGCCTCAGTCCAGATCTCAAGCTTTCCCCTTGCCCCCTGGATCCCTAGTTTTGAACCTTGAAATTTCAAAGGACTTAGACGGATGGAATCCTCATCTCATACTTTGTATCTAACAGTGTTAGTTATTTGTTGAATAAGTTAGTAAACAAACAATAGGGCTTTTCATTTACTACTTTTAAAATATGCTTCCACATTTCATGTAACTTGAAGCCATTTAAAAAAAACCTATCTAAATAAGTGAATGACTTAGAACAAGAAATCATGAGAGTATTGGAAAGGTGGAATTAAACAAAGGCAGAAGGATGACTTCAAAGAAGCTGGTGATAACCCCAGAGCTACCTCTTGCTTCTGTGACTGTGACTAATTTCTGTACCTGAGAACTGGTTAGTCATACCCAGAGTATCCTCATCTAAATGCTATGGATTATTGACTCTGAGGAAAGAGCTCCACCTGCAGAAACTCCCATGGTTCTTCTGAAAAAGGATGGAAATTCTCTGTCCCTCAATAAAATTTTTCTAGGCCTATTCTACAAAGCTCACAAAAGTATGTGATAAGGCTTGTAAGCCACCAAGACAATGTCCTTAGGGCACAGCAACTTTAAAATCTACCATTTGCCAATGCCTTTCATGCCAGTTCTCTGTAAACATTACACTTAGGGGAATGATAATAAACTTTAGTTAATTTCTACTGCTCCCCAATGAAGTTGGTATTATCCTTATTTCACACATGAGGACACTGAGCCACATATAGGAAAAATCAATGTGGGAAACCACTCAAGAAATCAAAGCCTAAATAGAGTTTTCACAAAAGGGAAGTTTTTAGCTACATATGCCCACTCTAGTTAACATCAACCCATGGTCAGGGTAGAGTTAGCCTGTCTAAATGTTGATAACTCTTATGTTTTACTATGGGAGCCACACCTTCATTCACTAAGAAAGATACTCAAAAAGACCAAAACATTCAATGGAATTATTCTGGAGGTCTTTTAACTTGCTTTGTTTTAAAGAGCAGAGGCTTAAAAAGACAAAAGTTTTAAACTGCAGAGGACATTAGATCTGAAGGTAGTAGATCCCAAGCAACTTAAGAGAAATCCTGAGTTTCTAGGTTAAGGAACTCTCATTCTCCATCATAGTCAAAGGCCCTTTCGGAGAGTTTGCCTTATTTTAAGTTATTTCACTACCCCCATGTTACATATATAGACATGGCATATGTAATCTCTGAACCAGTAGCTTCTCCATTCAAAAAATATTTATTATTCATTTGTATGCTAGGCACTGTGCTAAGGAAAGGGCTGGGGACAAAATGGTAATAAGCAAAGTTATCAGTCACAGTGCCCCATTGTTGTATATATTCCAATCTAGTGGAGAAGACAAACACAAAAATAATCACAAAAATAAATGTGTAATTACAAACTGGGACAAGTACTATAAAAGATGACACAATCTAACTTAATAGATCTTTACTTCTCAAGATCTCAATTTCGATCCAATGCAGGATCAGAATTTAGAAACCAAATCTGCATTCTGAATTTCTGAGTGCTGCCAAACGTTTAAGATGCTTCATTCATTCAACAAATATCACTGAGCAACTGTTCATGGCAGGCACAGTGCTTGGTACTGGGAACATAACGGAGAATAAAGTAGATCCAGTCCCTGCCATCTTAAGAGCTCACAATCTAGCTGGGGACAGACATTAATCAAATAATCACACAAATCAGTAAATAATAAAGCATCTATAATAAGTGCTCAGAGGCGCTGTGAGAGTCTTGGAAAGAACAAGGGGCTTTAATCTGCACAGGAAGGTCAGAAAGGCTTCACAGAGGAAGTGTCAAGTGAGATGAATTCTTAAATATGAGTCAAAGTTAATAAGGTGAAGAAGGAGGTAAGAGAGGGCAAATCAGAGGGAAAAGCATACACGACAGCTTTGTAGAGGGATGAAGCAAGGGAGTGAACAAAGACTGTGGTTGGAGTACAGAGAGCAGCTGGGGGATGGGGCAAGATGAGGCTAGAGACCGGCGGGAGTCAAGCAGAGGGCTCCTGCCACCGAAAAGGAAACTGGATGGACACCAAGATTGGCAGCTAGGGTCGTGGCAATGGAAACAGAAAGTGGGCCAATTTCAGAGAGATTTAGGAAATGAATGGAGAACAAAGTAATAGATGGGGTGTGGGGTGGAGAAGAGCAGAGGGGGTGCCAAAATGGCTCTAGGTTTCTGCCTTGCATAACCGGATGAGAAGGACAGATATTGGAAACAGACATTAATTTCTTTGGTTGGGGAGGAGAAGATTTTAGTTTTGCTGAACTTGAGATGCTATTAAAATATCCAGGAGGAGATTTTTCTCTTTCCTATTCTCTTTCAGTCAATCTTTTGAAAGTATTTTTGATAATGTTTGTTTTGTGTTATTTGCATCTTCATTATATATGGAAATGACTTTCTTCCTTAAAAACTACATACAAACATATGCACATATAGATGAAGTTTATCTCTCTTACTTCCTACTATCTTTCGTCTCATCACTTACCCCCAAGGTTCTCTGGCCTCTTCTCTTGGTTCTGCAGGTCTGACCAGGAGGAGGGAAAGGGAAAGTGACCTTTGCTGTTCAGTGGCACCAGAAGACTTTTATACTGCCTCTTTCCCTCCCCAGAAAGAAGCTAGCAGTAGCTATAGTAGGTGCTTGCTTATAACAACCATACTGACCTTTCACAGAACTGGGAAGAACTGGAAGGTATATTTGTCCCCCTTTAGAGGAGTGGGGGAAAGACTAAGAAAATGAGATTAAATTTGAAACTACATATTCAATATCCTAGACAAACCTATGGGAGATGTTGGGCCCTGGCTCTGCTATTCAGGAATTGGAGAATCTTGGGCAAATCACTTAACCTCTCTGAGCTAGTATTCTCATCTGCAAAATAAATACCTACATCTCAGGGTTCCTGTCAGGACTACTGAGAATATAAATCTGCTATACTATACAAATGTTAGTTACAACAATCCTCTGCACTCAGCAATTTCATAAACATGTAGAAAATGCAGATTTACTTTTAAAGTAGGATCCAATTCTGTATGGTTCTATAACCTGTTTTCTTCACTTAATAATCTATCATCAGCATCTGAAAATATTAGAAAGATCTATGTCATCATGCTTAATGGCAGTGTAGCAGTCCTATCTATGGATGAGCCATCGATTTATCTGACCAACTCCTTATCTTTGAACTTTTAGGTTATTCTCAATTTTTAAAAAAATACTATAAATAGTACAGTGACTGATATCTTTGCTCATTTAATCAATTATTTTCTTAGGAGAAAATTTCAAAAGGAAGCTGGATTAAAAAGTGTACACTGGGGGGCTTCCCTGGTGGCGCAGTTGTTGAGAGTCTGCCTGCAGATGCAGGGGACACGGGTTCGTGCCCCGGTCTGGGAGGATCCCACGTGCCGTGGAGCGGCTGGGCCCGTGAGCCATGGCCGCTGAGCCTGCACGTCCGGAGCCTGTGCTCCGCAGCGGGAGAGACCACAGCAGTGAGAGGCCCACGTACCACAAAAAAAAAAAAAAAAAAAAAGTGTACACTGGGGGCACTTTTTATACCAGTTGCCAAAATGCCCTCCAGAAAATTACACCAATTTACATTGCCTGTTTGATATGCCAACACTGCAAGTTATATATCTTTTTCATGTTTGCCAACATGAGCCATGTAAAACGACTTTTTGTTTTAATTTCCATGTATTTGAAAATTTCTGCGGTTGTTAAACATTTGCAGTTTCTCCTTTTGTTTATGTCCTTTTCTCTTGTCTTTGGGTATTTTAAAAAAATATAATTTTTATTTTATTTTATTTTTTGTTTGTTTGTTTGTTTTCTTGTTGTTTTTTTTGTGTGTGTGGTACGCGGGCCTCTCACTGCTGTGGCCTCTCCCGTTGCGGAGCACAGTCTCCGGAAGTGCAGGCTCAGCGGCCATGGCTCACGGGCCCAGCCACTCCGCGGCATGTGGGATCTTCCCGGACCAGGGCACAAACTCGTGTCCCCTGCATCGGCAGGCGGACTCTCAACCACTACGCCACCAGGGAAGCCCCAAAAATATAATTTTTAAATGAAAAAATTTAAATATACAGAAAGGTGGAAAGAACAGTAAAATAAATGTCTGTACATCCACCACTTAGATTCAATAGTTGTACATTTTGGCATAATTACTTTATCTGCCATCTATACACACACACATTTTTTGGGCTAACCACTTAAAGTACAGACTTTGCAACACTTTTAAAATATATATATTTTATTTATTTATTTAGCTGTGCCAGATCTTAGTTGAGGCATGCAGGATCTAGTACCCTGACCAGGGACTGAACCCGGGCCCCATGCATTGGGAGCTCGGAGTCCTTTAACCACTGGACCATCAGGGAAGTCCCAACACTTCTTAATATTTCAACATGCATCCTGGAAAAATAAGGGCATTCTCATATATAACTACAATTATCACAACCTGCAAAAATAACATACTTCCTTAATATCCTCTAATATCTAACCCATATTCAAACATATCTTTGGATCTTTTTATTCATTAATCTGTTCATATTTTTTAATCATTAGTTCACTCCTTACCGTATGACCCTGGACAAAATAGTTAAGCTCTTAAACCTTCTATTTCTACATCTGTAAAGCACAGATAATAACAGATATATATATATACATCATAGGGTTGCTGTAATGATTAAGTAAAAATCATAAAGTGCTTAGCAGAAACAGGCACATTGTAAACACTCAGTAAATTGTAGTTGTTGTTATTTTGAAAATTTTTTTTTCCAGTTTGTTGTTTTTGTTTTTGTTTACAGTGGCTTGCCATACATCCCAGCTGTGGGCAAGGAGGTAATATGGGCAGAACACAGTATGGAGAAATAAATAAAACTCTGGAAAATATAAGAGAAACCTCAACACCACCTATTAAAAGACCCAATAGGGACTTCCTGGGTGGCACAGTGGTTAAGAATCCGCCTCCCAATGCAGGGGACACAGGTTCAATCCCTGGTCTGGGAAGATCCCACGTGCCGCAGAACAACTAAGCCCGGGTGCCACAACTATTGAAGCCTGTGCACCCTAGAGCCCGTGCTCTGCAACAAGAGGAGCCACTGCGATGAGAAGCCTGCACACCACAGCGAAGAGTAGCCCCCGCTCGCCGCAACTAGAGAAAGCCTGCACACAGCAACGAAGATGCAACGCAGCCAAATAAATAAATAAATAGATAAAGTAAAAAAAAAAAAAAAAAAAAAAAAAAAAGGCCCAGTAAAGTCTTCAATCCCCCTTTGACAAATTTGTAAAATAACTGACAATCTTGAATCTGAAATCCATATTCCAGAGATGAATGGCCTGACTGAATTTTAATTTTCCAGAGTTCCCAGCAGCCTCCAGAAAGAAGAGCAAGAAGGAAGATTAATGATGGCTTCAGGTAGGAGGACAAAATGCAAATACCAAAATTTTAATAATATTTAATGAGATAATACATGCAAAGGGCTTATAACTTTTAACCTAGAACACAGTACTCAATAAATGTTAGGCATTATTACAAAATCCAAATCATTTCTTTTACTGTTAATATGAGATTTGTGGAATACACTGCATAATTGATTATGGTAAACATGAGCTCTGATTCTTTAATACCACCCTTTGTACTGGTATATATATAAGATTAAAGAATATTCTGTACTTTGAAGGCTTAACAGAAGTCACCCCAAATAATCAGGGACGTAGTGTCCCTTTGAAGGATATGGTTTAATTACTTTTTCAGTTTTGTACATGTTTATTATCCTACTGAAGTTTGGATATATTTTCGTTATTTTATTTTCTTATTGAATTATCCACTTAGTTAGGATTTTTAATTTAAAAGAACAAAATTAATGCATATCATTTCCTTACAAAGTTCAATCTATTCTTATCTTCCTCTCACGTACCACAACTCCTGAAGCCCACGCACCTAGAGCCCGTGCTCCGCAACAAGAGAAGCCACCTCAATGAGAAGCCTGCGCACCACAATGAAGAGTAGCTCCCGCCCGCCGCAACTAGAGAAAGCCCGAGTGCAGAAACAAAGACCCAACGCAACCAAAAAATTAATTATTTTTTTAAGTTAAAAAAAATAATAAAATAAAATATGCAACTCAGATATCAGTGATCAATAAAATGCTCCCAGGTTTGCCTCATGAAGTTCACATCTTGAGCAAACACCATTTGTTTCTGACATAAATCAGTAATATTCTTACAAAATCTTGCATTGGTTTCTTAAAGAACACAACTTCATCTTTTTCCATTGCTTCTGATGAGATAAAATACCTTGTTATGGAAAGTAGAAACAGAAATGATCCTTTCTATTTTGATCTGCATAAAGGAGTTTGAAAACCAGTCCCAACTCCAACCTCTGGATGAAGGGAACATAGAATAACTATTGTGCTAGACTAAGGATCAAAAAAATGTGAACAACAACCCACAGAAAGCCAAGGGTATCTGAGAACACAACTCAAGTTTTCTTACCACATTCTCCAAAGGTGCTGCACCGAACACTTTAAAGACAGGGTTGGGTTTGGAGGGTGAGATACAAAGGACAATAGCTTGCTGTCCCACTCGAGTAGTATATTCATCTAATGTGGCTCGAAGTTTCCTGAATCAGAGAATGAAAAGAAACAAAAACAGTTACAGATGATAGAAATAACAGCGATACAGACACAAGATTTACTTTGACTTGGGACAATTTATTCTGATTAGGTATGTTTCTTTTACCTGAATTGTGAAAAGGGAGTGTGTGAGGTTTAATATCCTGTTCAGTAGAAATATGTACATACCTTTGTCCTGAAGACCCACGATTAGCTCACTGATAGATACAAGGGTCTACCTCAGGTTTACCTCAGGACACAGCCATGACACAATGCTGAATACAGTGAGTATCATACTTCCTGATCTCATCAATACCAAAGGGGTCTTCTCTTACTGCTGCAAAGATTAATGCTGAGATGTCCTCTTATAGGCTTTATTATATCAACTCCATGTTTAATGAAAGGGCCTTGAATGACCTGTTTCTAATTTCTTTGACTGATATAATCATTGTTTATGTCTTACTGACATAATTTTATCCAAAAATACTACTTCAAAAATGTTGCCATTTGCAGATTTTCATTGTGATATAAATAATAATTCTTAGTCCTGAAGTATTTTACAAATGAGGATGGAGTAAAAGAGCTTTTTCAAATATATCAACATTGGATGAAACAGAAACACTGTCCTTGCCCTCTGAAATCATGGGAGATTAAAGTTCTACATCCTATAATTCTTCTGGGAACTTGGTCTACCCTTTCAAGGGACTGGTGAGTCATGCCAATTCAAATGAAGCAAAGCCAACATACCACAAGAAAGTTTTCCATCTTTCTCCAAAAGCATGTACTATTGTGTCTATGCCCATTATAGAAAAAATATTTCTATAAATAATACATTCTAATTCCTCCTGCCTGTACTATCATTAAAGGAAATGAAATTTATCATTAAAGGAAAGAAAATTTTTTGGCTCATCTAGTGGTATATAAATTCTTTGCTGAAAGCTACTGTTAAGTACTTTCTGGATTTTCCCTTCAGTTTCTTACTTATGTTCTTAATATAGACTATATTTTCCAGCTTTTGTCACATATCATTTACATGGGCTGGCACTCTGAATTCAACATTCCAGTAAACATCTTAAATATTTGGATACAGTATTTAAAACACTACAAGAAGAAACTTCTGGAACATTTTATAGACTAAATTTCTTATCATATATGAATACATATTATGCAACCTGTCAAAATATTAAGTCCTCCATGCACCACATCTGTGTAATAATCTTTCTTTGCAACCTACAAACTCTTCAGAAGAAATAATACTGAGCAAAGGACCACATACCAAACAAGAAATTTGGTGTCATTCCTTGAAGGAATGAAGATAGAAAATATATTCACTGTCTCCAATTCCTCTCTTCCCATTCTGTCTTGAAGACACTCCAATCCTTTCATCCTTACTGCTCCTTTGAAAATACTCTTTCAAGTTCAATCATGACCTCCATGTTGCTAAATCTAATGGTCAATTTGCATCTTACTCAACCCATCAGCAGCATTTGACAATGCTGATCACACGCCCTCCTTCTTGTAACACTTTTTGCACTTGGTTTCCAGGATATCACTCTCTTGGTTTTTCTCCTGACTCACTGGCCATTTCTTAGACTCCTTTGATAATTCCTCTCATTTCTCTAATCCCTAAGGGGTAAAGTGCTTCGGTCCACACTCATTCCCTAGGTGATCTCTTCCAGCCTCATAGTTTCAAATACTACCTATGTGCTTATATCTTCAGCTAAGGTCTCTCCTTTGATTTATAGACTCATATACCCAACTGCTTACTCTGTATCTCTACTTAATGGTTAGGAGGTATCACAAACTTAACGTGTCCAAACCAAATTCCTGATTCTGCCCTAACCTCACTCTCATACTTGCTCCTCTTCCAGTAAGTGTCATGTCAGTCCTTCCAGGAATCAGATCAGAAACCCTGAGGTCACCCTTCACTCCTTTTTTTCCTCTCACACACCACATCCAATCCATCAAGGAATCATATTGGGGTTACTTTTGAAATACATCCAGAACCTGACCAACTCTTACTCCCTTTGCTACTGCCCCATTGGTTTTAAGATACTGTCAATTCTGGCCTGGATTACTACAATAACCTCCTAATTGGTCTCCCTGCTTCCATTCTTGTACCCCCAGAGACTATTCTCAACACAGTAGCCTGAGTGACACTTTTAAAAAATAAGCCAGATCATATCATTGTTTTGACCAAAAGTCTTCAATGATTCCCTACGTCACTCAGAGTAAGAGTCAAAGCCCTTATATTGGACCAGAAGATGCCATGGAGTGGCTCTCCACTACTGCTCTGACCACACCTCCTCTCGTTCTTTCCCTAGCTGTTCCTCAAACATGTCTAACACATTCCTTTCCAGTTCAGAACCTTTGCTCTTACTATTCCCTCTGCCCAAAAAGTTCTTCCCCTAGACATCAACATGGTTGCCGTTATACTTACTTCAGGTTTCTGTTCAAAGGTTGGCTTATGAAAGAAGACCATTCCTATAGAAAAAGAGAAACTACTATATCCCCCCTAATCCCCTAACCTTTCTATTTTCCTTACTCTGCTTTGTTTTTTCCCATAGCACTTTCATCATCTGACGTATTACATACCTGTTTATTTTCTTTTTCCCTCCACTAGAATATAAGCTCATTAAGGGAATTTATTTTGTTAACTGTTATATTCCCAAGGCCTAGAACAATGCCTGGCACATAGCAGGCATATAAATTTTCTCTGAATGAATTAATGTGATACTATTCATCTGTTAATCATACTTCTAGTTTCATTTATCTATTTTGTAAGAGTACTTTAAAGTCTAATTCTGTCATCAAAGAATTTAACTTGGTGTCCCTTGATGAACCTAATATAGTCTAACTCTGTCATCTACTCCGTAAAATATTTGAGGAAAAGCAACAATATGAGAAAGGAAGCCCTCACCTAAGCAAACGTGTTTGCTGTCTCTTCCGGATAGATGGATTAGACTCAAACACATGAGGCCGTTTCCGTTTCTTTCCTGTTGCCACAGCAGCAGCAGCAGCCATTCCCACAGGACCTGAAATAAGAAGGGATGCGCTGAGATTAGGCAGAGCCTGTTAGCTATACAAGGCAGAAAACAATTAGAGGTACAAAAAAGTAGCACTTATTTCCTCATATGTTATCAATAAATATAGATACTCCTGATATCAATATACTTCACTACTGTTCAACATCAATCATTTTTTAGTTTACCATTAAAACTTACAACAAATCTTTTTAAAAAGTAAATGACTTTTATATTCCCCCCACACACACCAGCTTGAATTTTATATAATGTGTTTTTTTGTTTTGTTTTGTCAGCATACCCATACTGTTAAGGCAATATTCTCAAAGGTGCTAATGAAATTGCAGCATTGAGAGGAAGAGTTTGCCAAAACAAAAAAGTCGCAGATTTCAAATTTCGTTTCCATCCCCATGTCCCTCTATCCATTACTCCAAGAAACTGCCAAGTTAAGCAAGTCAGAGAAAATCACTCATACCTGGAACTCAAATACCACCACACCACATATAAGAGAAATATCTAGAAGGATACCATCTTAATTGGAAAAATTTTTTTTCTATATCTGAGAATTATGCCCTAAATGGAGCTGTTTACCATAAGGTCATGTTGATGAAAGCATCCTGGCAGGAAAGAGATGAAAACTGTCCCACTCTAAGGAAAAAATGTTAATAAAATTTGGTCTGGTTTGCCCTGAAACTAATAACTGAAAGAAAGGGTAGGGCCTTAAGGAATTATTACAGTCTCCAATTAATGCAATCTCAACATACCAAGGGCATTCCTTTTTTAATACAAAACAAAAAAAACAAGACAATCCACCTTCATCCCTATTTATGAACCCTGTAAAAGGCTTAAATGAAAATTAGGTTTAAGTGTTCACGTTATCCTGGCATATATGTTCTATAAGTGGCTCAATTAAAATAGGCCTCCCTATTTTAATCTAGATGAGCCTCTCTACATGTTGTTTAGTAGTATATTCAACCTGACTTAAATAAACCCCTCTAAAGAGCCCCAAAGTAATTAAAAAATAAATTAATGCCTTTTACCTTCCTTTCCATCATAAACAGCTGGTAGAGGAAAAAAATCTTATTGATGCAATTTTTCCAACATTTAATTTTTTTTTAATTGAGGTAATAACACTTAACATGAGATCGACTGCCTTAACAAAATTTTTTTTTTTTTTTTTTTTTCGGTATGCGGGCCTCTCACTGTTGTGGCCTCTCCCGTTGCGGAGCACAGGCTCCGGACGCACAGGCTCAGCGGCCATGGCTCACGGGCTTAGTTGCTCCGCGGCATGTGGGATCTTCCCGGACCAGGGCACGAACCCGTGTCTCCTGCATTGGCAGGCGGATTCTCAACCACTGCGCCACCAGGGAAGCCCCCTTAACAAAATTTTAAGTGTACAGTACTGTTAACTATAGGCACAATGTTGTATAGTAGATCTCTAGAAACGTATTCATCTGGCAGGACTGAAACTTTATGCTGTTGAACAGCAACTCCCCATTTCCACACCCCAGCCCCTGGCAGCCACCATTCTACTTTCTGCTTCTAAGAATTTGAATATGATACCTCATATAAGTGGAACCATGCAGTACCTGTCCTTCAGACCTGGTGTATCTTACTTAGCATAATGCCCTCAAGGTTCATCCATGTTGTCATATAAGGTAGGATTTCCTCTTTCTTTAAGGCTGAATAATATTCCATATATACATACCACATTTCCTTTATCCATTCATCTGTTAATGGACATTTAGATTGTTTCCACATCTTGACTACTGTGAATAATGAATGCTGCAATGAATATAGGAATGCAAATATCTCTACAAGATCCTGATTTCAATTCTTTTGAATAAACATCCATAGGTAGAATTGCTACATCATATGGTAGTTGTTATTTTTAATTTTTTAAGAACTTTCATACTGTTTTCCACAGGGGCTGAACCATTTTACATTCCCACCAACAGCATACAAGGGTTCCAATTTCTCCACATCCTCGC
The DNA here is from genome assembly GCF_026419965.1 of Kogia breviceps. NCBI lineage: Eukaryota > Metazoa > Chordata > Mammalia > Artiodactyla > Physeteridae > Kogia > Kogia breviceps. Next base: position 22,899,809 of record NC_081318.1, read on the forward strand.
CAATACTTATTTTTTGGTTTTCTGATAATAGCCATCCTAACAGGGGTGAGGTGGTATCTCACTGTGGTGTTTTGTTTTGTTTTTTTTTTTTTGCAGTACTCGGGCCTCTCACTGTTGTGGCCTCTCCCCCATTGCGGAGCACAGGCTCCGGACACGCAGGCTCAGCTGCCATGGCTCACGGGCCCAGCCACTCCACAGCATGTGGGATCCTCCCGGACTGGGGCATGAACCCATGTCCCCTGCATCGGCAGGCGGACTCTCAACCACTGTGCCACCAGGGAAGCCCCTCACTGTGGTTTTGATTTATATTTCCCTGATGATTAGTGATGTTGAGCATCTTTTCATACACTTACTTGTTGGCCATTTGTATGTCTTTAGGGAGATGTCTATTCAAGTCCTTTGTCCATTTTAAAATCAGGTTATTTGTTATGTTATTGAGTTGTGGGAGTCCAACATTTTATTATTAAAAGTTTAAAATATATTAAAAATACTTTAACATATATAGCAAAGTTGAAAGACCTTTACAGTGAACATTCATGTATCTACCACCTAGATTCTACCACTAACATTTTAGTATATGTAACTATCCATCTTTCTACAAGTTCATCAATCCATATTGGTTTTTTTAATGCATTTCAAAGTAAACTGCAGTATGATCCCCCTAAATACTTCAGTAGGAATATCATTAGCTAGAGTTCAATATTTATTCACAAGCTTTTTCTTTTGAGGTAAAATTTACATATTACAAAATGTACAAATCATTCAATAAATTTTGAAAAATGCATACAACTATGAAACCCAATCCCCTACTTATATAATAGTATCATCACTACAAAATTTCTCTCATGTCCCTTCCCAATCAGTTCCCACTGTACCTCCCACCATAAGAACAAAATTATTGTTTTTTCACCCTACGTTAGTTTTGCCTATTCTAGAGCTTCAAATTAATGGAATCATACAGTATCTACCCTTTTGTGTAAGATTTCTTTTACTCAGAATAATGTTTTTAAGATTTGTCCATGTTGTTATATGTATCAGTAGATTGTTCCTTTTTATTGCTGAGTAATACTCCAGAGTATGAATAAACCACAGTTTATCCATTATTCTACTGATTGTCACTTTGGCTATTTCCAGTTTTAGGTATTATGAATAAATCTGCTTAACTAAATTAATTAATTAATGCAGTTTAAATAGAAATCCCCATTTTTTTGTGTGGAACTTGATAAACTTATTCTAAATTTTAAATGGAAGTGCAAAGGCCTAAGAATAGCCAAAACAATTTCTGAAGGTTTTAAAAAGGAGGCAGAGGCATTCATCCTACCAAGTATCAGTAGTTACTATAAGGCTACAGTCTTTAAGACAGAGTGGAACTGACTGAAAGATAGACAAATAAACCAACAGAACTGACTCGAGAGTTCACAAACACCCTTCTGTGTCAGAAGACAGAGATGGGAAAAGGATGGACGATTAAAAGTATGGTGCCAGAGCAACTGGCTGTCTGCATGGAAAAATAATGAAAGTGGATTCATACATCATACTATACATGAAAATAAATTCCAGGTGGATTAAAGGCCTAAATGTAAAACAAAAACATCAATAAAACAACAAAAATAAACTTTATAACTTCTACAATAAACTATTGGAAAGTATTTATAAACTCAGGGTTAAGAAGAACTGCTTAAACAAGACTCCAAAACATAAACTGTAAGGTAAAACACTAATAACTTCACAATAATATAAATCAAAACCTTTATGGACAAAAAGAAGTAACAAAAAATTGGGGAGGGAGTGGGCAACAAACTAGGAGATAATTGCAATACATATTACCAAGAAAACACTAGTATTAAAAAATATCAATAACTCTTAAAAAAAAAAAGACAACACATTTGGAAAATGGACAAAGGAAATATGCAAAATAAGAAAAGTTAATAGTCAATAAAGTTCTGAGATGATGCTCTATCTTGTCTTCCCTCACTGGCTGGAATCTCTTGTTCAGACAAGCAAATTAAACCAACACTGAGACACTGTTTCATATCCATCAGACTGGCAAAAATGAAAAATAATTGACAATATCAAATGTGGTGAGGATGAGAAGCAACAGGCACTCTAGTACACTGCTTGTGGGAATGCAAATGAATAAAACTATTTGGAAAGACACTTGGGACATCTAGTAAAGTTGAAAATGTGCCTATCTTTGCCCTCCAATTCCCCTCCTGGTTATACCCTCAAGCAGTGTTTTTGTTTTGTTTTGTTTTGTTAAGCAGTGCTTTTCAAACTGCAGGTTTCCACCTGTTGGTGGCTCATAAGCAGTTTTTGTTTCTGTTTTTTTAATAAAATGGAATAAAGTAAAGAGATTAGAACACATGAGAGTGTGTCACTTGCAGGAGGAGTAAGTATTGCTTCATGAGAAATTGTTATTTTATTTATATGTGCATCTGTTTATTCTAGATCACAATGTATTACTGTGGGACACTGTCAAAAGAACTTTGAAAACCAAGTCAAGAGATCTCTCAATGTGTACAAGAAAACATATAAAATAATTTTCACTTGCAGCAATTGTAAATAGCAAAAAATTATGAACAACCTAAGTGTTCTCCCAATATACAACATACTTATAATGAATGGAATACTAAATAACAGTCAAAATGAAAACATCTAGCCACATTATCAACATAAATGAATCTCAGAAAAATAATAAATGAAATAAACACTGTTAGACAAAAAATATCAGAGTGATACCATTTGTATACAATTTAACACATGCAAAAACAATGCTAAATATTGTTTACTGATACGTACACATACAAAAAAATATGAAAGACATGCAAGAGAATGATAAAGACCAAATTCAGAATAGTGGTTACTTCAGTAGAGGGAGAGAAGGAAATAGAATTAGAAAAAGCAGTAACCAGCTACCCTTCCTGCCCCATTTACCTTACACTTCATTATATTCTTCAGAGCAATCAGTGCTTTAAGAAATTATTTTACTTTATTATTTGTACTCTTCTCTCCACCACTGGTCTGTAAGCTCCTTTAGGAGCAAGCTCTTGCCAGTCTTTGTTCACAGTATCTATATATAATAATATAAGGTAAATAATATTGATTAAGGGCTTCCCTGGTGGCACAGTGGTTGAGAGTCGGACTGACGATGCAGTGGACACGGGTTCATGCCCCGGTCCGGGAAGATCCCACATGCCGCGGAGTGGCTGGGCCCGTGAGCCATGGCCACTGAGCCTGCGCATCCGGAGCCTGTGCTCCATAACGGGAGAGGCCACAACAGTGAGAGGCCCGCGTACCACACACACACAAAATAATAATAATAATAATAATAATAATAATAATATTGATAATTCCTCAATAACTGTTGAATGATGCAATGGTAAATCATTTCTATCAGTTGGGCCTCAGTTTCCACATCTGCCACATGAAAGGGTTAAAGTTCTTTGCTAATCTTAACACTATGACAGTGCAGTACAGTAATGTCGCAAAACTGTGCCTCAAAAGCATCTTCCTTCCTAGGAAAGAAGTTGAACTGGATTTATTATGTTAGGATGCCCTCTTCTGGGAAGTATAAAAATTTCAAAAAAACATTTCACAAACATTTTATGTGTGTTTTGTCACTAAGCCTTATTTTTAAATTCACCATTCCAGAAATACACAGTAGATAACACCTGACAGGAGTAAGTTTATTTTCATTGCAGCTGTCTTCTTCACCTTAAATACAGCATATGCTAAAAAAAAAAATGTAGTATTTTGGCCATTTCTGATCATTGATTTCCTGTCCAGCTTTTCCTAAATATCTTCTAACATCAGTGTTCCTTACACAGTATTAGACCCATCCAGGCATGGTCTACATGTAGTCTTCCACACAGTGCTAAATATACAATGTAAATATCAAAGAGAATGATACAAAATATCACTCAGCTTTAAGTCATTTAGAGACCCAGAAAACCTCAAAACCTTAAATTGGATTAAGATGATCCAGGATTGCTAGTGCCCTCAGGCATTTGGTAGAAGCAAACAAAAATCCTCTCTAGAGAAGGATAATATTATTCTAGTTCCCAAATTATTTCTAAAAATGGTTTTCCAAACACACACACATCCAACATTCATCCAAATATAACCAATATGTGAAGAGAAAAACCAACATGAACAAGAAACAGCACTAGTAACATATCACAGGAACAGACCCATAGGCACTTCAGAAAGTAAAATGACCTATAAAATCATAATGCTTACTTTACTCATGGATATTAACAAAAAAAAATTTTTTTTCTATAATAACTGAAAACTGTAATAATGCAAATTTGGGAGGGAGGTAAAAAACACTAGAAATTCTAAAACTAGAAAACAAAACCATTACCAAAATTAATAACTCAATGGACAGACTTAAAATCACCTTAAACATAGCTGAAGAAAAATATTAATAAACTGGAAGACCATCTGCAGAAACTACATAGAATGAAGCATGAAGAGACAAAAGGGTAGTAATACAGAACAGAAGGAGAGAGACATAAAGGCTTCAATATGAAGACTAATATATTTAATTGGAGTCAAAGAAGGAAAAGAGACAGAATGAAGGGGACGCAAAACTGAAGCAAAATATATGGCTAAGATTTTCCAGAATTGATGAAAGACACCAATCCAAAGATTCAAGATTTTAAAGGAACTGTAAACAGAATAAATGAGAAGAAATACAGAGCCAGATATATCACAAAAGCTAAAGACAGAGAAAATCTTAAAAGCAGTGGAGGAGGGGTCTGTGTGGGAGATAACCTTCCAAGGAACAGCTGTTAGAATGAAAGAGTTGAATGCTCAAAAGCAAGAATGGAAACCAGAAGACAGTGGAATAGCATCTTCAATATGAGGAGAGAAAATAACTGCCAACCTAGAATTCCACCCCTAGGGAGACCATCCTTCAAGACTGAAGGTTAAATAAAGACATTCTCAGGTAAGCAAAAACTAAGAGACTTTACTACTAGCAGATCTATGCTGAAGGAAATAAAATGGTATCTTTAGGCAGAAGAAAAATTCTCAGAAGGCAAGTTGGATATAAGGGAGAAAATTAACATTGACTATGTATAAAACAAAAATAATGTCATATAGGGCTTAAAATATACAAATAATTAATACACAGGACAACAACTGCATATAGGTCAGAAGCAGGGGAATGAAATTCAAGTGTTCTAAGAAACTTGCATTATCCCTAAAGAGGACAAAAGTACCACTTACATAAGACTCTGAAATGTGAAGGATGTATATTTCTAGGTATACCACTAACAGCAACAATATGTATAACTTAAAAAAAAAATTATGAAAGACTTCCCTGGTGGCGCAGTGGTTGAGAGTCCACCTGCCGATGCAGGGGACATGGGTTCATGCCCCAGTCCAGGAAGATCCCACATGCCGCGGAGCGGCTGGGCCTGTGAGCCATGGCCGCTGAGCCTGAGCGTCCAGAGCCTGTGCTCCGCTACGGGAGAGGCCACAACAGCGAGAGGCCTGCGTACCACACACACACACACACACACACACACACACACACACACACACACACACTATGTATAATTTCCAAACTAACAAGAAAAAAATGAAAAAAAAACCCCCACAACTTTTCAATCACTCCAAAAGAAAACTGAAGGAAAAGTAAACAGAACAAGTGAGACAAAGAGAAAGCATATAGTAAACATGATAAATTTAAACCCAAATATATCAGTGATTACATTTAATGTAAATGGACTAAATGCTTGAGTTAAAAGTGAAGCATGGGGACTTCCCTGGTGGCACGGTGGTTAAGAATCTGCCTGCCAATGCACAGGACACAGGTTCGAGCCCTGGTCTGGGAAGATCCCACATGCTGCAGAGCAACTAAGCCCATGAGTCACAACTACTGAGCCTGCGCTCTAGCCTGAGAGCTACAACTACTGAACCTGCATGCCACAACTACTGAAGCTCACGCGCCTAGAGACCATGCTCTGCAACAAAGAGAAGCCACTGCAATAAGAAACCCATGCACCACAACGAAGGACAGCCCTGCTCATGGCAACCAGAGAAAGCTTGCGTGTAGCAATGAAGACCCAAGGCAGCCATAAAAAAAAAGTTAATTAACAAATGAATGAATGAATGAATTTTTTTTTTAAAGTGAAGAGTGCTGGAATGGAGGAAAAAACAAAAACAAAGTTCTTATCACTAACAGTACATGAGTCTGGAACTTAAGTCTCAGTGTAATACAGGTACAAGTTATAAATTTAAGGCTTAAAAAGAAATCATGAAGATATGATATGACAATAAATGTGAGTGCCTGTATCCTAGGTTCTTTCAGATAAGCACAGTATTAGAGCTAAGCCAAAAATGAAGAGCTCCCAATACAAACATTACCTGCAGCAGCCAGATGGGCTGTTACCTCATCAGCCGCTGTGGAGTTGAGTATGTCTGAATCATCATACGAGGTGTCCTCAGGAGAAGAAGGTGAGTCTTCATCAGCACTCAACATACTGTGTTCAGTGTAGGTAGCCACATGGACCTGCTGAACTTGTTGGGCCACTGCATGGGCTTCTATGGTAGCCATGTGTTCAGTTTGGGTCACTCCGTGTTCCTCCATGAAGATCTACTGTCAGAAAAAAGGCAAAGAACAGGATTCAGTGTGTAATATATTCCAATGCCTAAAATAAGAGATATTTTCCTCAAGAGCAGAGGAACTCTGACAAGCCTTTGATTTTACTACATACCTCACCACACCAAGTCATAGGAAATGGGGAGCATCATTCCAATATGACATAAAGATAGAATATTTTCCTTGTGTGAAACTATTCTGATGGAAATTCACTGTGCTAATTTTATACCTCAAGTCAAAAACAATAAATATCCTTGATATTATATATAATGATAAAAAAGATATTTAAAAGATCCTGGTGACTAGCATTTGACATTGTGGACATAAAAACAGTAAGTAAAATACTTAACATTTTCTTTATATTTCAAACACAAACGGGAGTTAAACATTTTGTCCCCAAAATGTGATTATTCAAATTGGTTTTTCTGCTTATGTGTTTCTTATAAACCCTGAAATGATGCAGTAGTAAGATAAAGGTTTGCTCTCCTACTGTACTTATGATCTGTCCCCTCTTCTTCCTCCCTAACCTACAGAGAAGTATATTAACCTTAAAAAAATTTTTGAAGCATACATACATACATATGATTTAAAATAAAAAGAGGTTCACAATACATATAATATGCTTTGACAATATATCTGGACATTTTGACATGTCAAAACATACAAATCTTTCTAAATAGCCAAAGAACACTTCACTGTATTGATGTGCAATAATTATGCAACCAATCACCTACTGATATAGAGAAAGGCAGCTTCCAAATTTTTGGTATTATAAACAGCAGTGAAGTGAACATCCTTCTATATCAAACTATGCACACTGGTCCTCAAAAAACTTTAAGAAGAATTACCATATGATTCAACAATTCCACTTCTGGATGCTATGCTGGGAGAACTGAAAGTAGGGTCTCAAAGGGCTATTTGTACACCAATGTTCATAGCAGCATTTTCACAATAGCTAAAAGGTGGAAGCAATCCAGCTATCCACTAACAGATGACTAGGTAAGCAAAACGTGGACATACATACAATGGAATGTTACTCAGCCTTAAAAAGTAAGAAATGTAAACTAGGAATAGAAGGGATCTTCCTCGAATTGATTAGAAAAAAATCTACAGCTAGCATCATACTTAATGGTGAGAAGCTAGAAACTTTCCCGCTAAGATGAGAAACAAGATAAGGATGTCCTCTCTCATTACTCCTTAACATTGTACTGGGAGTCCTAGTCAATGTAGTAAGACAAGAAAAAGAAATAAAACTGTCTTTGTTCACAGATGATATGATTGTTTATGTAGGAAATCCAAAAGAATCAATAACAATTAAAAAAAAAAACTGGGGGCTTCCCTGGTGGCGCAGTGGTTGAGAGTCCACCTGCCGATGCAGGGGACACGGGTTTGTGCCCCGGTCCAGGAAGATCCCACATGCCGTGGAGCAGCTGGGCCCGTGAGCCATGGCCACTGAGCCTGCGTGTCTGGAGCCTGTGCTCCGCAACGAGAGAGGCCACAACAGTGAGAGGCCCGTGTACCGCAAAAAAAAAAAAAAAAAAAAAACCACAAAACCTGGAACAAGTAAGTAATTACAGCAATGTTGTAGGATACAAAGTTTATATACAAAAGCCAACTGCGTTCCTATATACCAGCAATGAACAATAGAATTTGAAATTAAAAAAAACACGATTACCATTTACATTATCAACCAAAAATATGAAACACGTAGGTATAAATCTCACATAACATACAAAATCATGAGGAAAACTATAAAACGCTGATGAAAGAAATCAAAGAACTAAAATAGACAGATATTCCAGTTCATGGATAGGAAGACTCAATAATGTCAAGATGTCAGTTCTTCCTAACGATCTATAGATTCAATGCAATCCCAATCAAAATCCCAGAAAGTTATTTTATGGATATTGACAAATTAATTCTAAAGTTTATATGGAGAAGCAAAAGACCCCAAATAGCTAATACAATATTTATTTTATTTTATTTATTTATTTATTTATTTTTGGCTGCGTTGGGTCTTCGCTGCTGCACGCAGGCTTTCTCTAGTTGTGGTGAGTGGGGGCTACTCTTTTTTAAATTTACTTATTTATTTATTTATTTATTTGCCGTGTTGGGTCTTCGTTTCTGTGCGAGGGCTTTCTCTAGTTGTGGCAAGCAGGGGCCACTCTTCATCGCAGTGCGCAGGCCTCTCACTGTCGCAGCCTCTCTTGTTGTGGAGCACAGGCTCCAGACGCGCAGGCTCAGTAGTTGTGGCTCATGGGCCTAGTTGCTCCGCGGCATGTGGGATCTTCCCAGACCAGGGCTCGAACCCATGTCCCCTGCACTGGCAGGCAGATTCTCAGCCACTGCACCACCAGGGAAGCCCATGGGGGCTACTCTTCCTTGTGCTGTGTGGGCTTCTCATTGCAGTGGCTTCTCGTTGCAAAGCACGGGCTCTAGGTACATGGTCTTCAGTAGTTGTGGCTCACGGGCTCCAGAGCACAGACTCAGTAGTTGTGGCGCACGCAGCATGTGGGATCTTCCTGGACCAGGGATAGAACCCATGTTCCCTGCATCGGCAGGTAGATTCTTATGCACTGTGCCACCAGGGAAGTCCCTAATACAATATTGAAGGAGAGGAATAAAGCTGGGAGACTGACACTACTTGACTTCAAGACTCACTATAAAGCTACAGTAATCAAGGCAGTGTGGTACTGGTAAAAGAATAGACAAACAAGATCAATGAAACATAATAGCGAGCCCAGAAATATATCCCCATAAATACAGTCAACTGATCTTTGACAAAGGAGCAAAAGCAAGACAGTGGAGCAAAGATAGTGTCTTCAACAAATGTTGCTGGAATGCTGGACATCCACCTGCCAAAAAGATGAAACTAAACACAGACTTAACACCTTTCACAAAAAGTAACTCAAAATGGATCACAGACCTAAGTGTGAAATGCAAAACTATAAAACACCAAGAAGATGACATAGGATAAAACCTAGATGACTTGGGTATGGTGATGACATTTTAGATACGACACCAAAGGCATGATCCATGAAAGAAAGAACTGAAAAGCTGGACTTCATTAAAATTAAAAACTTCTCCTGCTCTACAAAAGACACTATAAAAAGAATGAGAAGACAAGTCACAGGCTGGGAGAAAATATTTGTAAAAGACACATCTGATAAAAGACTATGTTCCAAAATACAACTCTTAAAACCGAACAAAATTGAAAATGAACAAGCCAGTTAAAAAATGGCAAAAGACCTGAACAAGACAGCTCACCAAAGAAGATACACCTATGACAAGTATGTGAAAAGATGTTCAGCATCATATGTCATTAGAGAATTGCAAATTAAAACAATGAGATAACACTTTGCATCTATCAAGAATAACTAAAATCCAAAACACCAACACCAGCAAATGCTGATGAGGATGTGGAGGAACAGAATTCTCATTCATTGCTGGTGGGAATGCAAAATGGTACAGCCACTTTTGAAGGACTGAGCCTCAATTTCCTCATCTTTAAATTAGACATCCATCTCTGAGGATATGGTTTTCTTAATTGTGTGCAAAAGATTTTGAGTCAGGCATCTAAAAAGGCTTTCTTTGTTCTATTAATTCCAAAGGCTCAAATACTGCTCTCCAAAACATTAAAATAAGGAAATTATAGGGAACCAATGCCCCTAACATAATTTCATGAGAGTGAACAACATGGAGAATGGACCCGACAATGATTCCTCTGAACAGATATGAAAAGCAAGATGAATGCCCGGGCAACATGTAATGAACTGTGATTCTAAACATCACATCCAAATAAAAAGGCATATCTGTCTATTACCTGGAACCAGTGATGTTCAGCAGATTAGTCAACACTCCATTAAAAAAAAAAAAAATCATTCCCCCAAACAATAACATAACATGGTAGCAATTTTACTAAAACCTGTTTCTTAGCCTGGATCATCACCTGGGATGCAGTAAATACTTCATCTAAAGGTTCTTCTTTAATATATGATCTATAAGGGATTGGAGGAGGGGCAGTTTTGTACAGAGGAGTTCCTACTTTTGCCATTATCGACCAGCAGGAGTGGGACTAAAGATAATGGAAGGGAACTCAGAAAAACAGATTTTCTGGTCAGGAGCATGCTGGTAGATATAGTCAACAATATCTAAGGAGCTAGCCGCTCCGCGGCATGTGGGATCTTCCCGGACCGGGGCACGAACCTGTGTCCCCTGCATCAGCAGGCGGATTCTCAACCACTGCGCCACCAGGGAAGCCCAGTGTAGAGTATTTTTAAAATCAAAGTTGGAAGAGCAGTTCAGGATATCCAATCAAGGTATAACTAAAAGTAAGAGAAAGCCTTAGTCTCATCAATTCATTACCATATCAAAAGAAAAGCTGCAAGAACTGCCTAGGGGAAAGTCTCAGAGCAAGACTCTGTCTACAGCCAAAACGAGGGACAGGAAAACCAAGAGGCTCAACTTAATTCCTAGACATGTCCAGAATCTAAATTTCATAACAAGGATAGAAATTTTACTCAACACAACAGCCTTTCCCAAAAAAGTCTAAAGCCAAAGACAATATTTGATTCTTGGGCAGACAAAGGGTAATAGGTCAAAATTTCACCAGAGCAGGAAACACTATAAAACAACTGCACAGGGGCTTCCCTGGTGGTACAGTGGTTAGGAATCTGCCTGCCAATGCAGGGGACACAGGTTTGAGCCCTGGTCCAGGAAGATCCCACATGCCGTGGAGCAACTGAGCCCGTGTGCCACAACTGCTGAACCTGTGCTCTGGAGCCCACGAGCCACAGCTACTGAAGCCTGGGTGCCTAGAGCCCGTGCTCTGCAACAAGAGAAGCCACCGCAATGAGAAGCCCGCACACCGCAACTAAGAGTAGCCCCCGCTCGCCGCAACGAGGGAAAGCCCACACACAGCAATGAAGACCCAATGCAGCCAAAAATAAAAAACAAACAAACAAACAAAAAAGACTGCACAAGAAAGTCAAAGGGAAAATAGAAGCAAGGTAAAATGTGGTTTAATTCTGAGTAATAAATGGAGCTTAAGACAAGAGGAATCCATTTGACCTTCCTAGGAATATTCTCTTTTAAATAGCCCAAGAGTGATATAGGACTTGCAAAGGAAAAAAAAAATCCTCACATCACGGGATCTACCAAAAAAAAAAAAAAAAGCCATAGTCATGATGCAGTTTATTGTTTTCCATTTTGACTCCAATATAGATAAAAATAACAGAAAATTAAAAATGATACAAAGCAGAATGTAAAAGTTATGAACCATAACAATGTAAAGGCAAAGATAAAGCTGAGAGAGATAAGGAGGTAGGATAGGGTAGAGAGGTGGAGGAATGGCTAGGAGCACTGCACTAATATCCTATCTTTACACATTGAGGGAGTCAGACCAAGAGCAGATATAAGAATTAGTATTACAGTGCAACTCAAAAGGAGAGGGGAGAGGAAGGGAGTACTGTGAGGTAATACTTATGCAGAAGGAAGTTTAAAATGCCCAAGTTTGATAAATCAAGAAAAAGTAGTATAGACATATTTCTTAAAGTTATGGAGGTAATACTGCTTGCTAATACTACAAACAAAATAGTTAAACTATAAACAGAAACAGTTAAAGTAACTGTCTCTAAAAAGTGGGACTAGGTATAGGGGAAGAGTGTGGCAAAAGGCCATTGATTTTTTATTATAAATCCTTCTATTTGAACTTTTATCATATGAATGTATTACTTTGACTTTTAACAAAACGAACTTTCAAAACAAATAACTGTAATAAAGCCTCCAAACTGATCATTTTAAAACTTAAAATTAAATGACATGCTAGAGCAAACTGTCACTAGAAAAATCAAGTCCCTTTCCCATGGTAAGTATCAAGGGAACAGCACAGTTCAAGTTTAGAAATAGACTTGCCTTGAGTGAGGCTAACTTCCTAATTTGGAGCATCTAAAACTAATTTATGACTGCAATCACATAATATTTTTCATTCCAATGTTGATAAAATTTATAAATGTTTATTAATATTAATAACAATCCAAGAAACCCAGTTAATAATAATGCTTTTATACAATATGTGAGAAAAACAAGCTTTACCACACAACTTCATAACGACTTGAGGGTGAGTGGATGGTTTTGTGAAAACAATATTATAAGTTCACTGAAGGCAGGGCCTGGGTACATAAAGTCTCTATGAACAGCAGCCATCATAATTCGTTCCTTAATAAATGCTTGCGGGTAATTGGCTGCACATTATAATTAGTAAAGCCAGACCCAGGCAATTACAGTTTCCACAATTCTCCTATAAGGTTGTGCTGGCCATTCATCTCATCTCTCAGCTTCCAAGCCCTCTATTCTATACTTGTTCTGAACTGCTCTATAGTCAACTCTGGGTTGGGTCAGCCAACCTTATTTACCAGACTTGTCTGCCGCTTCACCTTGAGTTTTACCAAGGGGAGGCAACAGGTTAAGATGGGAAGAGGCGGGGAGAAGGGATTTCTTGCTGTTTTCATTCTTATTAAAGTTGCTCCAACAAGAGAGGACAGTCTCATGTGCCGACTCCAGCTGTGCCTCTTCTCCCCTGCTGGTTGAGTACCAGCTGCCTGGCATCCACGTGGAGGTAAGATTACCAGCTGTGTGGGGGCCCCTCTGAACTCCTAGGTTCTTCTATTCCATTCCCCCAGCCCAAGGGGTGGTTATTAAAATCTGGATTATGGGCTTCCCTGGTGGTGCAGTGGTTGAGAGTCCGCCTGCCGATGCAGGGGACACGGGTTTGTACCCCGGTCCGGGAAGATCCCACCTACCGCGGAGCTGCTGGGCCCGTGAGCCATGGCCACTGAGCCTGCGCATCTGGAGCCTGTGCTCCGCAACGGGAGAGGCCACAACAGTGAGAAGCCCACGTACCGTAACAACAACAACAAAAATTTGGATTACTTTTGCTTTTTTAGTCTTCCAACACCTGTGTAACCAATTAAATTCTCTGAAGTACCTCACATGGTTTACTAGGCCCTGACTGATACAAAGGGAAGAAAACATGTACCTTTCTTGAAATTACTCATAGAGTACTGGTGAGCAGCAAAACTTTACACTGATTTATATGTCAATACAATAAAATGTATTGACATTTTTATACTATCAATAAAGTGATTCTAAGGACATTTTTATAAGGCTACCACTAGGGTTTGTTTCCATATGCCAATGGAAGTTGAATACAAAATCTTGAGTTTGATTAATCATTAAAAAGAGGCTAATTTAGAGAGTATAAAATGTCTCAGGAAGAGAGAAATGGGACACAGAAGTGAGAAGGGGGTACAGACAGAAAAAGAAGTAGGAGATACACAAACACAAACTTTTATCTGTTTATGAGTCTGTCTTACCTGCTCTTTAAATAAGATACTTAATAAGTCTAACATTCCAGCAAACCACAAAATCAACATCACAGTAATAACATAAGTGCTTTTTATGGAAATAATAGTGACACACAATCACAAAAAGATTTGTCATATTATTCAATGAATATACTCGGTCTGGTATTTGGACAAACTAAAGAAAATGTGGTAGCAATGGCAGCTTTGACCTTCATCTACCACTCTAAGTTCTTGGCAGACTATATGGAGAAATCTATGCATATCTACTGAAAATCAATAGTAGGTACTAACTATAATTTCCAGTGTGGCTTGCAGAGATTTAGAGTTTTGTTTTCTTATTATACAACTAGGCCTAAAGAATCTAGTTCAAGAGCATGCCAAGAGTACGCAAAGTGTCCTCTCCAACCCACCTCATTCCTGCTTAAAGGCTTATCCTCACTTCCACAGCAGGGTGGTTAAGAGTACAAACTCTGGAGCCGGAGTACTGGATTCGAATCCTTGCTCTGCCACTCACTACCACCTTAGAAAAGTCCCACTTGACTCCTATGCTTTAGTTTCACCATATAAAAGGGCTTAAAACAGGACATGGTATATAATAAGTGCTAGATAAGTGTAACCTATTACTAGTAGTAGTACTATTCCACATAAAGACAGATAAAGCATAGAAATGTCAAAGGGAAAGTTACATGGGAGAAAAAATGCTTATAAATTGGGAGAAAAAAATTTATATATTGGGAGAAAAAATGCTTATAAATCACAAACTAGGAGTTTTGACCATACAAGGACCTGCATCAGAACATAGTTCTTTTCTGAAGTACAGACCCTTTTGAGGACGTGTGAAAGCTACAGAACTCCTCCCTAGAAAAATGCATATACACACAAAATTTTCCAAAATATTTCAACGTTCTTGGACTCAAATCACAAATAGGTTATTTCATGATGATACAGCTATACCAAAGCTGAAACACTAGAGGGTGCCACAACCAAAGAAAAATGTAAAGAAAGCACAGGGAATTCCATCAAGCTGCTTAAAAGTCTTCAACTAGAATAAACATCCTTCCAGAGAAAACAGTAAGGTGAATCTACTTCGCCAAATACTTCAAAATACATCAACTCTTCTATAGGCTCTAGATCAGCACTGTTCAATAGAAATTTCTGTGATGATGGAAATGTTCTAAATTTGCACTGTGCAAAATAGCAGCCACCAACCACATGTGGCTACTGACATGAAATGTGACTACTGCGACTAAGGAATTACATTTTAAAATTTTACTTAGTTTTAAATAATTTTAATATAAATAGCCACATGTGGCTGTGACTATCACAATGAACAGTGCAGTTCTTCTACATTCTAGTTTTAAGTTTTGAAATTACTTGCTTCTAATTGTTGTTAAAGAAATTTCTAATAGAGTAGGTTCATACAATACTTCAAGCAAATCCATCCCTTGGTGAAAATTCAACACTGCAAAGATAGAAAAAAAGACTGTCCGTTTCTCTCTCCCTCACCCTGCAGGTGTTCACAATCAAAAGTAAAGCTTTCTTTTACTCATTATAGAAACCCTGCCTACCCAATTCCCTGACTGTATTTCTTAAAGACCCTGAGTTAAAAGAGCTTAAAAAAAAATAAGTACAAACTGATAAAGTTAACTTAGAAGGCTTCTGCCTTTAAAAAAGCCTTTTCCAGGACTTCCCTGGCAGTCCAGTGGTTAAGACTCTGCGCTTCCAATGCTGGGGGCCTGAGTTCAATCCCTGGTACAGGAACTAAGATCCCACATGCCATGCGGCATGGCCAATAAATTTTTAAAAATAAAATTAAAAAGCCTTTTCCTTAAAAAAGAAAAACAATCATATTCTAGTGATAATATCACCAAGGGCTAAAGGAGCACTGGGAAGAGAGGACTACAAGGGCATTGAGTAGGTACCGTGAAAGGGAGGACAGAGTCTTTAGCCAGGAGTTCGTCACGTGCCACAATGAAAGGAGACTGCAGGCTGAGGCAACAGCTTGTGAAAGCACATGGCACAGCAAGAGGACATGAATGAACACCCAGACTGAGGAGGAGTCTGGGGACCAAAGGAACAGCTCTCAGCTGCCTTCACACCAGAATCTTTCTTTACAATGTAATTTAACCTGCTAAAAATAAAGTGATTCTAAGAACACTGATGCTGACCCACCTGCCAAAGAGGAAAGTCGTCTCCACATTACAGCTTACAACCCTGTGTCTGTCACAGTGCCCTGAATGAGAAGGTACCTAATGAATGTTGATGACAATGATAAAAAGGATTAGAAAATGCATTCTCAAATATTCAGATGCTTATTAACAGCTACAAATACAAACAAAAAGCAGGTGAGTTGCTGAAGCTGTCCCTGGATCAGAAACATGGTGGATAGGAAGTTTAGTAATGCCTAGGCATTTGCAAATGGGTAAGAATGCAGCTGGCTCTCTTTGCAGAAAAATCATTTCTCCACAGCTGCTCCCCAAATTACCAAAAAATCACATAAGTAGCTGTCATATAATAGCAGGATTAGAGGATCCCTCAATTTCCATTAAGGAGAAATAACATAAATTGCCCCAAGACTCACCCCTCAATCTCACAAGCACAAAGGACACTTTTATTCAGATCCTGCTTACTGTGAAATATAGCATTGTTGCCTAGCTGCTTCTGTGGTGGGCCTCAATCCTGCTGGATTTGCCTTTACACAACCAACATTCAGTTCAAGCTGTTTCTTAGATTCTTCAATACATGATTTTCCTTTTGAGATAACTGAACTAGGACTTGTTTCTGGATAATATTATGAATGTATAAGTGTCAATACTATGGATCTAGGAATCTCTGCAATTCGATCATTCTCTCATTCATTCCACAAATATTTACTGAACTCTTATCAGGTACTCCTAGATTATTTTAACATTAGTATTCCAAGAAAAACTATGACTGGCAATTCTAACTTTTTATCTTTAGTTTAAAAAATGTATTATCATAAAAGTGACACATGTTATTTTTGGGTAAATGAGAAAATACAAGTCAGAAAAAAACAAAAAAGAAACAGAAATCACCACCACC
Organism: Kogia breviceps; assembly: GCF_026419965.1. NCBI lineage: Eukaryota > Metazoa > Chordata > Mammalia > Artiodactyla > Physeteridae > Kogia > Kogia breviceps. The sequence goes on from NC_081318.1 coordinate 22,916,846, forward strand.
TGAGATAGCTACATTACCAAATTAACAATTTGGTATACATGCTTCTAGCATTTTCCCCCTGAGTTTCTTAGATGCTTCTTTTTTTAAACAAAAGTGAGGCTGTTGTGAATATACTGTTGTAGAAATATTTTAAAATTTAATATAGAACAGAATTTTTCACGTTATTAACATTTTACATCATTTTTTAATGTTTACAGAGCGTTCCCTATAAAAATGTACAGCAGGTATTTTACTAATTCCCTAAAGTTAAATCATTTAGGTTGTTTCCAATATTTCACTATTATAAATACCACTGTGATGACAAGTTTGATATTCAATAAATATCTGTTGAATAAATGAGTAAATGAATGGTTTACTAAGTCTTTAAATACATACCCAATTATTTCCTTAGCTTTTAAGAGACATAAAACTTTCAGTAGGGCTTCCCTGGTGGCACAGTGGTTAAGAATACGCCTGCCAATGCAGGGAACACGGGTTTGAGCCCCGGTGCGGGAAGATCCCACATGCCGCAGAGCCACTAAGCCCGTGCGCCACAACTGCTGAGCCTGCGCTCTGGAGCCCGTGCACCACAACTACTGAGCCTGCGCTCTGGAGCCCGTGTGCCTAGAGCCCGTGCTCCACAACAAGAAAAGCCCGTGCACCACAACAAAGAGTAGCCCCTGCTCGCAACTAGAGAAAGCCCTGCGCAGCAACGAAGACCCAATGCAGCCAAAAACAAATTAATAAGTTAATAAAATAAATTTTTAAAAAACTTTGAGTAATAATATAGTTATGATTCTGGACATGCTATTATAGCAGGCACAGAAAAGTAATGTGGTAAAAACAGTAATCTAAACATAAAGGTGAGCACATAATACTTGGGGGATGCAAGACAAATAAAAATATTGACCTTAATGATATAAAAGTAGAGTACGGCTCCCAGAAGCTGGAATATAGAAAGAGGGTAGTGCAGGAGCACTTATAATGCCATTCTACAAAATGGCAAGCTGAGAAAGTTGAAAGTTGGTGGATCAAAAAATAAAAGTTTATCATTTAAAATTATAAAGATAATTATTTAAAAACTTTCAAAAATATAAATATCAAATAATGGGAGATGGAGAAAGGAGGGAGCAGAAAAAGTGACTTAAATTCTTATTTTTCATATCAAAAAAGTCCACAGATATTGTGTAAAAGTTGATCAATCAAGAAACAGAAGTTTACACATATTATTAAGCCTTACAGAAGTTAATTCCAAGAGAAGCTAAAAACAGAAATAGTGAAATAGTTTTTAAAGGTTGTCTCTGGACTGTAGGGCTAGGGATGGAAAGGAAAGAGAAAAGGCAGGATACATGTTGTTTTCATCATCAACTCTCCTCTGCTATTTAATTTGTGAGGAAGCACAAAGAATAACCCTGATAAAATTGGCTGAAAAACCTGTAATTATTCACTTTGGATCCCCTAACTATATATAATCTTCTTACCTTGATAACCAGTCAGACGCAGCTGCTCACAGAGTTTTCCTTTAACCAGAGGCAAACTTAAAATGCCTAAGACCTTGGAGACTATCTAGTCTGATTTTCTCATTTTACAGATTAATTTGAGACCCAGAAAGACTAAGTGAGTTACCCAAAGTCACAGCTCTAGTTGGTGGGAAAACCAGAACTCGAACCCACATTCCCTGCCTTCTAATCAAGTGCTCCAACAGCTCCATCAGAGACCCACCCTTTGTCGCAGTCTCTAGCCATTACTGGCTTGGGCACATTAACTTCTATCCGACACTATCATGTGTATATCTTCAACCCAAGGGTTTTACTGAGGGGCCAGTGAATTTGTATTACAAAATAACATGCATACTGAACTGCAGTGATTTTTCCAACCGCACCTGCAGTCACCCATCCCAGTCCCTCTAACATGCCTTCCGTTCCCTTCACTCTTCAACCCTCACCATCACTGCCTTAGAGTGAGGAATGGTTTGAGGAATGGTTCCTACAGACTGAGAGGCCTGACAGCATGCTTCCCAGCCACAGGAATAAATGCAACTCATGAAGCTGACAAAAAACAATGTCTTTTGAAGCTACTGTCTTCTGTGAGCACCAGGGCAGTCAAATTATCTCATGTTTTTCTTCACCCATATTACATGGGTTTATTTATAGCTAATTACCCACTCCCACTTCCAATAGATGGAAAGGGAACAAAACCGTTTTTGTTTTTTCTTTAAAAAAAGGAGGACAAGGGACTTTTTTTTTTTAATGGAGAACTGTGCTCACATTTTAATGTTTGTAATCATTATACTATTTTATAAAAATTATTTTCAATTGAATTTTAAATGGTATGAAAGCCCATTTATAAAAATTATTATTTGTATAGATTATTATTTACATAAATTTAGAAACAATAAAAAATAAGTATATGCAGAAGAGTCAAGATCTACAAACCAAAACCCCGGCTTCCCTGGTGGTGTATCAGTTGAGAAGGTGCCCGCCGATGCAGGCGACACGGGTTTGGGCCCTGGTCCGGGAAGATCCCACATGCTGCGGAGCAACTAAGCCCATGCGCCACAACTACTGAGCCTGTGCTCTAGAGTCCGAGAGCCACAACTACTGAAGCCCAGGTGCCTAGAGCCCATGCTCCGCAACGAGAGAAGCCACTGCAATGAGAAGCCCACTCACAGCAACAAAGAGTAGCCCCCGCTTGCCGCAACTAGAGAAAGCCCGTACACAGCAACAAAGACCCAACACAGCCAAAAATAAATAAATAAATTTATTTTTAAAAAATAAAATAAAACCCAAAACCCCAGTATTGACTGTTTTTTCCATAAATTGTGCACAATTTATGGACAGTGTATGTCTCACTAATTTAAAATAAATAACACTGAATGTTTAAAAGCATGCTTTCACACACATGGAGCTGTGCATAATGGGATCAGCGGGGCAACAGCAATACAGATTAATATTGAAAAGCAGGCTGAGCAGTGAGCCTAATTCTCATCACTTCCTGGTTTACTTCCTGCATTTTACTTCTGATCTACTGTGAAACTGAGGGCTAAAGGACACATACATACAGTTGGATGGTGGTAACATCAACTGAGGCTTTTAAAAAAGTCAAACAATGTATATGAAAGCACCTTGTAACTGCAACATGCTAAAGAAACATAAGGCATTATTTTACTGTATTCTGTTGTGGAGCAAGAAAGTGATGCAGAAGAGGAAATGATTCCTGCATCCATCCAGCATTTGAGTACCAGGATCTTAAGGGTTGGACCATAAGCAGCTCCAGGTCTAGTCAGAGAAAAAACATATAAACCAAAGCAGCCCTTCATACCTGTTTTGTCTGGTCTGCAGTGTTTTTTGTTTGGTTTTTCAATGTGAATGAATTGCCAACATTTTAAAATAGGGAAATAAAAGTTCCAGACTTCTGACTTCTCTTGAAAAATCAGGAAGATCTGGGGACACCAGTAAGCAGTACTGTGTTAAAAGCTTGGGCTGGAGAGTCAGTTCCATCATTTGCTAGTATGGTGATACTTAACCTCTCTGTGTGCCTCAGTCACCCTATTTATAAACTGGTGATAATGTATTAATACCTTCCTCAAAGTGTTAGTGTGAGGACTAAAAGAAATGAAGTAATTAAGTAAAGGACTCGGCGGAGTGCCCTGCCACCCCCAATAAATGCTCATTATTATTATCATTTCAGATTGGCAACAACTGACTGGCTAGAGGGAGAAGAACATGCTCTTATCAACAAGATAATAGCAACAAAGACTACAATGCAATGTATAAATGCTAAGGAAGAAAATTATAGGGAGAATGGGACTCAAAGGAGAGGGATGATAATCCAATCAATCAACAAATATTTAAGGGCTTCCCTGGTGGCGCAGTGGTTGAGAGTCCGCCTGCCGATGCAGGGGACACGGGTTCGTGTCCCGATCCGGCAAGATCCCACCTACCGCGGAGCTGCTGGGCCCGTGAGCCATGGCCGCTGAGCCTACGCGTCCGGAGCCTGTGCTCCGCAATGGGAGAGGCCACAACAGTGAGAGGCCTGCGTACCACAAAAAAAAAAAAAAACCAACCAAAAAAACCCCACACAAATATTTAAGAAGGCATACAGATGGCTAAAAAGCACAGGAAAAGATGCTCAATATCACTAACTGTTAGAGAAATGCAAACCAAAACTACAGTAAGGTATCACCTTACATCGATCATAATGGCCATTAAAAAAAAATCTACAAACGATAAATGCTGGAGAGGGTGTGGAGAAAAGGAAAACCTCCTACAGCGGTTGGTGGGAATGTTAATTGGAGAACAGTATGGAGGTTCCTTAAAAAACTAAAAATAGGGCTTCCCTGGTGGCGCAGTGGTTCTGAGTCCGCCTGCCGATGCAGGGGACACGGGTTTGTGCCCCGGTCCGGGAAGATCCCACATGCCGCGGAGTGGTTGGGCCCGTGAGCCATGGCCGCTGAGCCTGTGCGTCCGGAGCCTGTGCTCCGCAACGGGAGAGGCCACAACAGTGAGAGAGGCCCGCATACCACAAAAAAAAAAAAAAAAAAAAAAAAAAAAAAAAAAAAAAAAAAGGGTACAAATGAACTTACCTTCAAAACAGAAATAGAGTTACAGATGTAGAAAACAAACTTATGGTTACCAGGGGGTAAGGGTGGGGGAGGGATAAATTGGGAGATTGGGATCGACATATACACACTACTATATATAAAATAGATAACTAATAAGGACGTACTGTATAGCACAGGGAACTCTACTCAATACTCTGTAATGGCCTATATGGGAAGAATTTAAAAACAGTGGATACATGTATATGTATAACTGCTTCACTTTACTGGACACCTGAAACTAACACAACATTGCAATCAACTATATTCCCCCCCAAAATTTTTTTTTAAATTACTGAGGACCAGGTTCTAGACAAGAGACACAGTGGTAAGCAAGAAGGCAGAGTCCCACCTCAAAGAACTTACATTCTGGAGGAGGGAGCCATGACAATAAAGACATAAAGGAATAAACAAGAATTTCTGGAATTGACATGCTATGCAGAGGATAAAATAAGGCAATATGATAAGAAAATGCCTGGGGAGAGGGGTGGTCTCTGATGAGGCACATCTAATTTGCGACCTGAATGGGTGAGAAGAAGGCAGTCACAGGAAGAGCCTGGTAAAAAGGGAAACGGTGGAGGGAGACAAGATTGGAAAAAAATCACGTAAGGCCTTTGTAGGCCTTGGAAAGGAGTTTGGGTTTTATTCTGATCAGGAAAGATTTTACGGGAGTAGCTATTTGAGAGGTGTCGCTGGGAGCTGGGAAGAAGGGTGGGGTGGAAGTATTCGGAGCAGAGGAAACACTGTGGCATATGGAACATGACCAAACATGGAGTATACCAGAGGTTCAGCTAGGGGGAAACCAGATGGTGGGGGCCTATGTGCTGTGCAAAGTAATCTGTACTTCATCTTATAGCTCAGTGGTACTTAATATTATGAAGATCCGTTTATAACAACGGAAGGAAGGAAGGAAGGAAGGGAGGGAGGGAAGGCGGGAAGGCGGGAAGGGAGGGAGGGGAAACTCTACTACATGATAATTGTATTTATTCAGAAAACCAGATAATAAAAAGAGTACACTATAAATTACTTAATTTATTTGAAAACTCAAATGTAAGCAATACTTTTGAGAGACAGTATTATCTACTCAGTCTACAAATAACCACAGGTCACAAAAGCCCACTGCAATAACTCCTGGCCACCCTCAGGGTTCTAGGTTATAGGATGAAGCATTGCTAAAGGTGATAAGGAGCAAACATTCCTTCCAGCTCTGTGAAGAATCACTTGGGAAGGACTGAGGCTAGACTGACTAGTTGCCAAACCAGTCAGGTAACTAATTCAGTGGTCCATGAGGGAGCACTAATGGGGGCCTGAACTAAGACAGTGGGGACGGAGAGCACGTGTGAAATATTTAGGGGGTGAAAATGGAAAGGATTTAGTGAACAACTGATTGTGAACAGTGAAGGAAAGGTAAGTCCAGGATGATGCCAATGTTCTGGCCTGGGTTAAAGAGTGGCTCATTAAACAAGACAAGGAATAGTAAAAGAGCAGACTTGCAGAGGACGACAGTGCATAACAATATTTACATGAACTGTCCAATGAGATCTCCAGATCTGGAGCTGTGATGCAGGAGCCTGTGATGCAGGTGTAAGTTTGGGACTCATCAACAAGGAGATGGTAATGAAAGCACAGAGCATGAATAAAATTGACCAGGAATAATATGTAAAATGGGACGACAAAAGAAGCAAGGAAACTTAGGGATATTCAAAGGTGCATATAGAGGAAGGAAAAAAACAGCGTGTGAACACAAATGAAGTTGGAAGGAAAAATGAGAATCAGGAGACAGTGTCATGGTAGGCAAATGAAGAGAGAAGTCAACAATATCAAATCTGGTGGAAGAAGAACTGAGATAACGACTTGCCAAGAAATTCAATTCATTCATTCATTCAATACATACATAAAAATCACCTACTGTGTGTCAAGCATTGATGTAGACACAGGAGACAGCAATGAATTTTAAGAAAGTCCTCCCCTTCTTGGATTTTACATCCTACCAGAGGGAGATAAACTAATCAAATATATACAAAGTGTGGACAAGAGAGGGTGCTGGCCAAGAAATGCCTTTCTGACAAGATCTCTCAGTTCACATCTGTAGGAAGTGAGGGAGACAGCATGAAATACTTGGGGGGAAGAGTATCCAAGGCAGCAAGAACAGCAAATGCAAAGATGCTGAGACAGGAGCATGCTTGGTGTGATCAAGGAACAGCAAAATGGCCCATGTGCCTGAAGCACCCTAAGCTAGGGGAGAAGAAGCAGATGAGGTCAGACAGGTTAGCCAGGATCAGGCCCGTGGGACCTTGAGGGCTACTTAAGACGTTTGGATTTTACTCTGAATGAGATGGGAAACGCTTGGAAGGTTTTGAGCAGGGGTTAAGATGTAAACTTATTTTCTTATTTACATTTTTAAAGGGTCACCTGGGCTGCTATATGAGAGTAGACTGAAGGGAGGAAAGGGTGGGAACAGGAAGACCAATTATAAGGCTACTTTAAGATGAACATGGCTTGGACCAAGGTAGCAGCATCAGAGGTGATAAGAAATAGTTAGATTCTCTAAGTTTTAAGGGTACAGCTGACAGGATTTCCTGATAATTGGGATGCATGGTAGAGTGAAAGAGAGAAGTCTAAAAGTGACTCCAAGGTTTTTGGTTTGAGCAACTGGAAGAACTTAATAGGCATTTACTGGGATGGGAATGAATGTCAGAGGAACAACTGAGATGCCTATAACATATATATATATATATATATATATCTCCACGTGGAAATGTGAGTAGGATATTGTGAATTGGAGGCTTAAGTTTGCTATTTTTAAAACTGCTTTTAGATGCTTTTAAAAGTTTTTTAACATTTATTTTTGCTCTTTTTTGGAGAATATAATTAAGAATTGCACTTATATTCTTAGAAATATTGAGGTAAACATTTATTATTAAGGTTCATTCATTTCTGGACAAATCAGCTATAAAAGTGCCACTATTACCCTTTCTAAGGTAACAATATAACACTAGATCACAATTATCTATCATATCTCAGATTTCTGTCAAACATTTTTCTTTATGGATGTCAAAAGAGTCTATGAAAACAAGATAGCTAAGTTAAAGTAACTATACTGGAGAGATTCAAGGATGTGCTCTATAAATTACTATATGAATACTCTTTCTTTCTTCTTTTTTGCTTTTCTTTCTTTCCCTGATAGCTGTAGTGCAAGCAGAAAGAGGCCAGAACTTGGAGTGAGAAATGCGTTGTTTTGTTTTCTAGTTGCATAATCTTGGAAAATCATAAAATCTCTATGAGCTTCTGACTGATCATCTGCAAAACTGACAAGGATGATGCCTGCCTCATGGGTTAGTAATAGTAGTAAGAGCTAACACTTATTGAGCCTTTACTATGTGCTAGGTGCTTTTCTAAGTACCATTACATATATAATCACATTATAATGTATAATGTAATCCTCACAACTCTAAGAGGTATTATTATCATCTTCACTGTCATGATGAAGTGAGGCACAATGAGGTTAAGTAATTGCTCTAAAGCAAACCGGAAATGAGTGAAAGAAACAAAATTTAAGTCTTGTCAGTGTGCATAATAGTGATTTACAGTTTATAAAACATGTTCATAAAGGCAGGTACAGCACAGTATTAGAATGATTAATGTGAAATTGCTTTCTGTAGGTCCAAAACAGTCAAATATCAGCAATTTCACATGGTTCAACCAAAACTATCATGCTATAGCCACTTAAAAAAATGAAACATGAAAATGTTTTTTAACTGTAAAACACTACGGAAGGTATCATTTTTAAGCAACAATAAATAGAACCACACTAAGAATTAACACAATTGTGAAAATGAAAGTAGTATGAAAGGGAACAGACAGTAAATACAGGATCTGTTCAAATTACACACCATCCAATGACTGATAGTCAATCTGAAGTCCGTTATATATCCAGTCCGGGTTTCCATTTGCAGCCTTGGTATTTTTAAGGATTAATCTTCTGAAAGATATGGAGACAATCTCAAGCAGACATCACTTTCCCCACGGCACTCATTACCCCCTGATGTAATATTTATTTACCTTTTTATTTGGATAGTAAGTAAGCTCATGGGGGCAAAGATTTTTCTGTTTTAGTCAATGCTTTATCCCACTGCCTAGAACTGTTCAAGGCTCATAATAATCACTCAAATTTGTTTACTGAATGAGTGAGAAATTAGAACTTCCTAAGCTGGACAATAACATATGAAATACATTTTAAGACAAAGAGTACTCAGAGATTTTGTAACGTAAACAATAACAATAAATAAACCTTTCTAAATAGCATAATAATGGTCCCTACCATAAACACTTCACAAAGTGTCAGACATCTAAATTTGAATAGTACATATTCAAAAATTAAAATCCCCATATTTACTTTGTGAGTAAATTAAAACAAAGTATATCTTGAATTACTTCCAAAATTAAAATTAGAATAGCAAATAATCAAAGTTTCAGGCATAGTAGTAAGAAGGAAAAATTATCTTAGAATCCTGACAAGGAAAGGAAGTTAGAGAAAAGTAAAAAAGCACATGTGTTTCAAGAATAAAATTTACAGGGCTTCCCTGGTGGAGCAGTGGTTGAGAGTCCGCCTGCTGATGCAGCGGACACGGGTTTGTGCCCCATCCGGGAGGATCCCACATGACGCAGAGCGGCTAGTCTCCTGAGCCATGGCCGCTGAGCCTGCGCGTCCAGAGCACGCAACGGGAGAGGCCCGCGTAGCAAAAAAAAAAGAATAAAATTTACAAAGTGGTTGAATATAAAATTAAAATTCCTTAAAACTGGGAATAACATTTCCATTTTTGAATTTGTTTAACCTGTACAAGATTTCCCTAAACTTAAAACGGGGAGGAAGAAATGCTATTCTAAGTTTCTAACGAAATATAAGCTGCTTAAATAACATTTACACTATATTTCCTGTTAAAAAAAAAAAAAAACAAAATTTTTCCATGACTATGGAAATGTTGCATCCATTGAGAATAAGTTATTTGAAAAATTACAGAGCACTACTCAAAGAAAAAATAATAATAATCCTATAAGAATAAAAAACATTTCTCTCACTACCAATTTCTCAACGTGATTGTTGATAAAATTCTAAAAATCAGAAGGGGAAAAGGGACCATCAAATGTAATTTACCACAAATATTTATCAGCAGCCGCTTAGTCCTGACCACAATAGATGTCCTGCAGCTAGCTGGCTGTCAAACCACCAAAAGCTGCTTGTCATCCACCTTCCTGGAGCTTAGAACTAAGTTCACTTGGGTCAAAACAAGTCACTGCCTTTCTCATCAGTAGTAATATACTGGAATAAAAGTATGATTCTGTCTGCCAAGATTCTGTTCTTAAGAATAGTCTTGTAACTATTAAAAGGGGACACTAAATTAGAGCTATTGAAAAGGGTTATCTGCACCTGTAGCTTGACTGGGATAATACTTCTGAGGTCTTGATGTATAATCAAACCAGAGGAAAGAGAAGCAACTGGAAAAATCAACAAATATCATAACCCCCAAAAAGGGTGAATAAAGAGTAAGCTATTGAAAAAAATGGGTATGCCAGTAGTAATATGTAAATAAAAATAGGTTCATACTCTAGAATAGATTCCATGTGTTGTGCAACAAGGAATAGTCACACTGACTTAGTATAGTTACAAATCATTAGAGAAATATTACATTAAGTATTAAAGGACGAAGTAGACTGATGTGTACTGACACAGAAAATGTCTACAATATACAGCTGTAAACTGGGAAAACAAATAACAAAACACCCCAGGTTATAAAATATGCTAGAATAAGTGTGGTCTCATTAAAATAAACAAACAAACAAACAAATAAATAAATTACAGATATGGCTATGGAAAAACAAAAGAATCTAGAAAGGTATACTGAAACTGTTAAGAATGCTTTTCTTCTGTGCATAATGGAATTATGAAGACTTCTTGTTTTACAGATTTTTTTTTCTCCCTTTAAAACAATAAGCATGTAGTTACTTTTGTAACGAGGGGACTGGAGGGGTGGTTAATCCCAGATCTGGGAAAGAAAAGACAAATAGCATGATAAGCCCCTCTGCCCCTTCACTGAATGAAAAATCTGAGGGTGACCTCTAAGCTCATGGAATCAAAGAGACTCATATATAGACCATCAAAGCTGCCCAATGTCCTCTGGGTACTCTTTCTTTAAAAAGAATCCTATGTAGAACCTCAAAATATAAGATAGAAGTGGAACACTTCTTATTGAAGGAGCTGGGGAATGCTGACAGCTATAGGCGTTCATCCCCCGCACCTCCTGCAATACCCTCTGAGACTCAGGACTCCACAGAGCACAAGTGGAAACTCCCTGATTAATGCAAGTCTTCCATCATGCAGTTGGGAAACAGAGACCCAAGAATTAGCCTCCTATTAAGATCTCTCCTGCCTTACAGACAGGCTCCAGGGTTATTTTATATACTAGGCATTATAGACGCAGTCCTTGGGGCCTGCAAACTTTTCAAATACATACAGAAAAGTTTAGAGAAAGCTGAAAACACAGAAGAACTGGCTCCAAAATACCAAAAGAATGAATAATCAAAATTAATAAATGTCCAAAAAAAAAAAGAAGAAAAATAGATATAAAACTTCTTGATGTTCAACATGATTCGAGCACACTACAGCTCCCCAGTGGCTCTGCAACTGTGCATGGTTTTCTATTGTCTGAGGTCCGTGTTTAGCTATACATATCCATCAAAGAAACACAAGCTGGCATCTGCCACTGAGAAAAACAAGTAGAAAAAAAGGCAACAATGGAGGGACATTGTTTTGGACACTGAAAAGAGACAAAAGATATGTTAATCAAATAGGTGGATAACTAGAGATGCAAGGGATAATGAAGTCTGCCCTCAGAGGGTAAAATCAAATTCCAAAAAACTCAAGCAGCCTAAAATAATGAGCAAAATATCATAGGATAAATTTTAATAAACATAATATTCTGAACTTTGGCTTAATAAAACCTATTGCAGAAGAACATAGGGTGGTGAAGACTGTGTCATCACAAGAAAAAACACAATAAAACAAACAAAAACTCAAGGGGTGCTGGCTCACACTAAATTTAGTATGGAAATAAGCACCATGACAAGCATCATATGTAAAATATGGATAATGAAAGCATCAACCTGATCACACTTGTATTTAGTGCTTGGCACTACATTTTTTTTTTTGGAGTAAAATGTTTTATTTTTATTCTTTCTTATCTGTTGATTAGAAGAAAATGAACAGTAATTTTAATATGGGGGTGAAAGGATACTCTACCCTCACTTTAGCCTCCCTTCCCTTATTACGCAATATTCACCACTGTCTCTAAGTCAGGAATTATATTCTTTTTGGGATTATGTTTTTAAATTGTCATTTTGGGAGCTTATATTACCTGAAGACCAAACTTCAGAGCTAGACATTTCCTGCTGTCATTGTACTTTTTAAAGACATAGATTATATTTCATTGGGACTGTGAAAAAGCCAATATTAGAAGGAATAGTTGGAAAAAAATATATATGTCTAAACCTAGAGAAGAAAGGGCTTTAGGAAAATGACCTCTTATTAAATATTAAAGAATTATTTTGAGGAACTATAAATATCATGTGGCCCCAATAAGAACAAATAGCCAAGAAGTTAGGGTAGACAGGGCAGAATTGTGGCCAATACAGATCATTCTTCTAACAGGGGTGTGAAAACAGAGCAGGTTGCCAGGAAGCAGTGAGCTCTCCCATCAATAGGTATCTTCATTCAAAACAAAGACAACCACTTGGGGGCATGGGAGAGGTGGGCTTTACACATATACTAACAAGCCAGCATGCAGAAAGTAAGGGAGCAAAAAACAAAACAAAACAACTCTAAGATTCTGCACCAGGAGATTTTGAACCACGGGGTCCACAAACGTGTATCAGGAAAAGACTGTCAGGTGAACTGGATACATACCCCAAAGAAGATTTGATACAGTTCTTGACCTTCATCTACTGAGAGAATATAATCTATTGACACAAAATTCTGCTGCAGTTTGGGGTATGTACAAATGTACACACAAACAATTACATAAATACTATAAAACAAGCTTTAACTAAAGGTTTTGTCCTCTTTGAGAACTGTAACAGCAGAAACTGAAAGGTCTTCCTAGAGAAATGTAGGGAAAAAAACAAAACTCTTCTGCTAGCATAGACTTAAACCGTTTTAAATCAGTTTCCTTATTTTTAAATTATAAAGCAAAGAAGGCTTTATTAATGCACTGCTCCTCTAATCCCATCTTGGAAGATCTGTACAGTGAAGCTAATCATGCAATGACTTTACTAAATGCTGCAATTGTAACCATCCATAACACAGCCGAGAGACCCTGGGAAAGGGTTTTAGTTTTGTCTTATTTGCCTTTTAAGTCAGTACATTAACTACCAAATGTAAAATAGATAGCTAGTGGGAAGCAGCCGCATAGCACAGGGAGATCAGCTCTGTGCTTCATGACCACCTAGAGGGGTGGGATAGGGAGGGAGGGAGGCACAAGAGGGAGGGGATATGGGGATATATGTATACGTATAGCAGATTCACTTTGTTATATAGCAGCAAATAACACAACACTGTAAAGCAATTATACTCCAATAAAGATGTTAAAATAAATAAATAAATAAAAATAAATCAGTACACTATTCTAACAAGCATAGCTCTCTCATTCCCCAGGCCAAAGCAAGGAGAAGCAGTAAGGAAGAATAAAGAGAGTAAGAACAATAAGGAAGAGCAAATAAAACAAATAAATAAAAGAAAAAGCAGACAAGAACAAACAAAGTACAAACAGCTGGTATTATTTATTAAGGGACAACCAGTCCTAAGACCTCAATTGCTTGTAAGGGCATCATCCTATCATAGGACAAGCACTCATTCCTTTACATACCTGACAAATGTGCTCTTGAAAAAGCATAAGCAATGTAAAAATAAATATGTCAGTCACTTTGGAAGCCAGTTTGGCAGTTTCTTACAAAACTAAACATACTCTTACTATATGATCCAACACACTCCTTGGTATTTAGCCAAATGAGCTGGAAACTTATGTACATGCAAAAACCTGCACACAAATGTTTATACCAGCTTTATTCATACTGCCAAAACTTGGAAGCAATCAAGATGTCCTTCAATAGGTGAATGGATAAACAAAATGTGGTATATCCATACAATGGAATATTATCCAGCACTAAAAGGAAATGAGCTATCAAGCCATGAAAAGACAGGGAGGAATCTTAAATGCATATTACTAAGTGAAAGAAGCCAACATGAAAATGAAAAGGCTACATACTCTGATTCCAACTATATGACATTCTGGAAAGGGCAAAACTATGGAGACAAGAAAAAGCAGTATTGCCAGGATTGGGGGTGGAGACCGGGGAAATGAATAGGCAGAGCACAGAGGACTTTTAGGGCAGTGCCAATACTCTTCATGATATAATGATGGATACGTCATTATATTAATACATTTGTCCAAATCCACAGAAATATACAACACCAAGAGTAAACCCTAAAGGAAACTACAGGCTTTGGGTGATTATGATGCGTTAATGTAGGTTTATCCTTTGTAAAAAATGCACCATTCTGGTCAGTGATGATGTTGATAATGGGTGAGACTACGATGTGTGAGGGGAAGGGGGTATATAGGAAATCTCTGTACCTCCCTCTCAATTTGTTGTAAATCTAAAACTGCTCTTAAAAAATGAAGTCTTAAAAAAATGAAAAAGAAGCCTACAATGACTATTTGTGTGCCATTTACACCAAAATACTATGTACTGATTACAATTTTATCTTTTCTTGGCAAATAAACGTCATGGTGGAAAGCACTGATTACTGAACAGTACTGGAATTTCTTTTGACCTAAGTGCCTCTGAACTCCTGTGTACTTTTAGTTAGACCTTTATTAGCATACCATTCCACTGGGAGGAAGGGAACAGGAATAGCATGACACAAAATTTGAGACAAGTGCCATCATAGGCTACTGCTGGCAAACATTAGCTCCATCAAATTATTATTTAAAGTGAAGAAGGAAAAGTCATAGGCATTTCTCTCACCAGGGGCAGTGTTAGGAAAGCTCCACCAGCAACACTGTCTCTTCATTAGATGAAGTTGACCCACCCCCGATTTCTTCAGTCTTTCCCCACCACCATGCATCCTATACATTAAAATGTATTCAACAGTATATAACTATTATTAACTATACATTATGTATATTATATATAAATTATATTTTTGCATTTATATGTAAATTATAAATATATATATACCATAGCATTATATAACTATAAAGCTATTCAGCATTATCTAACTACAGGCTATGATGACTTATTTTGGAGGAGTTCCTGACTACGCCTGAAAATCCCTGTCCCCCACCTCTACTACGGAACATTGGTGTTTGACATATGTATTTTTCCCATTAATATATTTTATTTTTAGAGCAGTCTTACATTTATAGAAAGCTGAAGCAGAAAGTACAGTGAGTTGCCATATAACCCCTTCACCACTTCCCCCTCTCCTATTAACATCCTGCTTTAGAGTGGTAAATTTGTTACAGCTGATGAACCAATATTAACTTAAGGCCATAGTTTACATTAGAGTCCACTCTTTGTTATACAGTCTATGGGTTTTGTCAGCTGTATTACGACGTACCCTCCATTTGAGGAGGGTACAAACAGAATGGTTTTATTGAGTATCAAACAGAATGGTTTTATTGCCCCCAAAACCCCGTGCTCCCTCTCTCCCTTCTCCCATACCCTGGCAACCACTGATCCTTTCACTATCTCCACAGTTTTGCCTTTCCCAGAACTTCATAAAGCTGGGATCATACACTATGTAGCCTTTTCTGGTTGGCTTCTTTCATTTAGTAATATGCATTTAAGATTCCTCCATGTCTTTTCATGGCTTGATAGCTCACTTCTTTTTAGTGATAAATAATACCCCATTGTATGCAGTATTAGTTATGAATTAATAATGGAGGTACCAGTTATGAATTCTTTCTTTCATGGATCATGCTTTTGGTATTATATCTAAAAAATCATCACCATACTCAAGGTCATCTAAGTTTTCTCCTATGTTATCTTCTAGGAGTTTTATAGTTTTCCCTCTTATACTTAGGTCTGTGATCCATTTTGAGTTAATTTTTATAAAGGGTATGAAGTCTGTTCATTTTTTGGCCAGTAGATATCCAGGTGTTCCAGCACCATTTGTTGAAGAGACTATCTTTGCTCCATCGTATTGCCTTTGCTCCTTTGTCAAAGATCAGCTGACTATATTTATGGGGATCTATTTCTGGGCTCTCTATTCTGTTTAATTGATCTGTTTGTCTATTCTTTTACCAATACCACACTGCCTTGATTACTGTAGCTTTATAGTGAGTCTTTTTTTTTTTTTTTTTTTTTTTTTTTTTTTTTGCGGTATGCGGGCCTCTCACTGCTGTGGCCTCTCCCGTTGCGGAGCACAGGCTCCGGACGCGCAGGCCCAGCGGCCATGGCTCACGGGCTTAGTTGCTCCGCGGCATGTGGGATCTTCCCGAACTAGGGCACGAACCCGTGTCTCCTGCATCGGCAGGCGGACTCTCAACCACTGCGCCACCAGGGAAGCCCTATAGTGAGTCTTGAAGTCAAGTAGTGGCAGTCCTCCAACTTTGTTTTTCTTTAATACTGTATTAGTTATTCTGGGTCTTTTGCCTCTCCATATAAGCTTTAGAATCAGTTTGTTGATAACCATAAAATCACTTGCTGGGATCTTAATTGGGACTGCACTGAATCTGCAGATTAAGTTGGGAAGAACTGACATCTTAACACAATTGAGTCTTCCTGTCCATGAATATGGAATCTATTTTAGTTCTTCTTTGATTTCTTTCATCTGAGCTTTGTAGTTTTTCTCATATAGATCTTGTACATATATTAGATGCATACCTAAATATTTCATCTTTTTCATTTTTAATCAAAAAGTTAAAACCAAAAAAGTACTTAATGTTTAAAGAGATAAGCATCGCTTGTCTGATAATTTTGTTTACTAGAAAAATCTCTCAGATAAGTTTAAAAACATGTTAAACAATACTACCTAACTCTTCCCAGATGTCACTTACACAGTGTTTCCATACTAAGAAGTATGCCATCAATATTTGATATAGATAGTAAATTTACTAGGTATGTGTGGAATACCTAATATGGAAAGCTCATTTTCTTTTCTTTTTCAACTAAAATACGATTACAGCCCTTATGTGGCTATTTTGCAATTTTATGTAATCCATAAAACTGTGTCCCATTTATATTAAAAGGTACCCAGAAAATACATAAACTTAAGTGGGAGGGGGGAATCAAAGGAAAAAAAAATTAACTGTATCTCTGGATGGCAGAGCTGCAAATTTTTTCATCTTCATACTTTCTTTTATTTTCAAAATTCTCTACAAAGATCATATATTACTTTCACACTCCATTAAATCAAATATTATATAGCATGTAAAATTAGTAAACTATAATTGCATGGATCAATAAAGATTAATCTCATATAAGTTTAAAAACATACAAAACAATATGATATCTTTCCTATGGATACAACACATAAAGGTATAGTTTTTCTGTTTTTGTTTTTTAATGCAGGGGAAAGGTAAACATCAAATTCAGAATAATGGTCACAGCTGGAAAGGGAAAGGATGAGGAAGGAATGCCCAGGAGGCATTATTATCTGTGATTTTTTTTTTTTAAGTTGGGTAGAAGATACACTGTATTCATTATATTGTTCTATATCCTTATTTATGCCTGAAGTATTTAACAAATTTTTAAAGGTGGCAGCTACAGAAGTCATACCAATGTAGTAGTACTTAACCCTAATCTCCTCAAACTACTTAACTAGGATATGGCACTAGAGGAATAATAGATACAAATATATCTTCCATAAAGGATAAAATTATTTGAAAAATGTAAAGTAGGAGTCCTGAAATTGGGTTTTCATGTGTATATTTACAAGCAAATAACAATCTGAAACCTATATTCGATAAAATATCTGCAGCAACCATTCCAATCTGTGCCTTGCACACAGAGCTCAAAATTAAATCTGTTCAGGAAATGTAATTGATAAATTATTTTTAATTTGACCTTATTTTACATTTCCACTTACAACTGTTTGAAAGCAGACTTTTTACTTTGGTCAGTTTTAAAACAGTATTTAATCTTTGAAGGATGTCATAAAAATAACCTTATTTTTATGACATCCTTAAAAGGTGACTGGTATTTTCCAGTTTGATTTTAAATGGTTTCTAACCAGGACATGGCACCTATGACAAGAAGCACAAGTAAGTGGCTCTCACATAGTAACACACCCCTGTACTAGCTGAATCCTCTCACGCTGTTACATAGGTATGATGATGACAAAAGTTTAGGTAATGCCTACCCTACCCAACTTTTTAGGAGTATCCATTTGTAAACTGAAACAATGACCTTCAAGGACAAAAGGTAAATTCACAAGATGTTTGAAGGAACTTCTTAAAGTAGACTCAGTTAACTTTTAACATGAAACAAAAAAAGTGTGTGGTTTTGACTGTTAGAAATGCCTTAACTTATCTCTTACAATCTTTACTTGAAATAGGAGTAAAAAGTTTTTTAAAAGTTGGGATTGGGGGTGGGGGTACAGGAAGGCCTGGGATGGTTTAGAACTAATACTGTTCCTTCCCATTTCCACCCCCAATTTACTGCCCATTCCTACATCCTAGCCCTAAACTAGAAGTAGACTGTAACAAACAAATCACTTGAAAACAAGAGGAGTACTACTTAACAAAATTTGAGATTATCAAAATGTAGCTAGATGAACTGAGGCTTACACACTAAAAGAGGGTATATCACACCATCTTATCACCCAATTTCTTGCCCCCAAAATACATAGTAGGGTATTAATAGGACAGGTTTCCTTAAAGAGGAAAATGACTACCTGTGTCTGCAGTTTATATAGACGCAGGACTTTTAGTCACTATTCTTCAAAAAAAGTGATTTGTTTTTAACATTCACTGTCAGTAACTCTTTTTGAAGAGACGTTACTAGATTAAGTACAACCCAGGACCTACTGAAATTTAAATGAGATGTTTGCTTTTCAGATAAGATCCATCTGACTTGAGGATCCTCTCTTAGACCACTACAAGTTAAAGGACCCAAAAAGTAGAGGACTCATTAACAGAAACCTAACAAGGCTGAAATTGTTGGCTGTGTAAGAACTTGTACATGTGTATCCTTTTCCTGTGCATTCCTGAAATCAGTTAGTTCTAATTTCAACATCACCTTAGTTGTAGTTATTTCATCATTTGCGTTTACCAAGTATATTATCATCCACATTTCATTAGCTCAACTTATTCTCACCAATGTCTGTGGGAAAGCTGCCTGATCAAGATTGCTTGGATGGATGTAGGCTGCTACATAATTTTACTCACCAAGTTTTTTCCTGTTTAAATGTCATCAAATCACATTCATAAAACAAATATATTTTGAGCACCTTTTCTGTGAAAAATCCTGGATCAGAAACTGAAGGGGGACATGTGGGGTGATTAGTTTAACCCTCAAATAGCTTACAGCAGCAGTTCTCAAAGTGAACCTTATAACCCTGGGAGTCCCTGTGATTTCTTCAAGGGATCAGTGAGGTCAAAACTATTTTCATAATAACTAAGACATTCTTTGCCTTTTTTCACTGTACTTATATTTGCACTTAGAATGCAAAAGCAATGGTAGGGTAAAACTACTGGCATCTTAGCACAATTAAAGGCAGTGGCACCAAACTGTACTAGTCATCATTATATTCTTCACCTTCATGTACTCACAGTAAAAGGAAAGAGTCAATTTCATAATTTAAGAATGTGCTGATGAAAGAGTAAAAATTATTAATTTTATTAAATCTTCACCCTTGAATTCATGTCTTTTTACTATTCTGTGTAATCAGATGGAAAGTATACATGCAGTACTTCTGCATTCGGAAGCGTGATGGCTATTTCAAAAAGCACATAAACCATGCTTTGAGTCGCAAACTGAATTACCCACATTTTTCCCCAACAAACACCATTTTTACTTGAAAGAGTAGCTGACAAACTATATGGCTATTCAGATCTGGGTAACTGATAGTCATTTTCCCAAAAATTAACAAAGTGAGCCTATCACTTCAAGGAAAACAACTGAGAGCATTTGTTGTCAATGATAAAATTGGGTATTTCAAGTGATAATTAGAATTTTGGAAAACTTGTATCTGCCACAGTGAGCTTGACAGCCTTCCATTACTTAAAAGTCTTTTCTGATGAGATCAGTGGTAGTGTTAATGAATGTGATTTTTGTGTCAACATTTAGAAGATCTGCATAACTCAGTGAACTAGTATTTTCCAAATGACCAATGTATGATGTTACAAAATCATGCATGGATTAAAAGATCCATTCAAAGTGCATGATAAATCAACAGATTTTAACATAACAAAGCACAGATATGGTTTCAGATTCCACATTGCAATTCACCTTTAAGAAATTAACACTGCTGAGTTTTCATGTAATATCAAAGAATATCATATCCACAGTAATCTGAAAAGGTTCTTAAAATACTCTTCCCTTTTCCAAACAGATCTTTTTTTTTCTTAACATCTTTATTGGAGTATAACTGTTTTACAATAGTGTGTTAGTTTCTCCTTTACATCAAAGTGAACCAGTTATACATATACATATGTTCCCATATCTATACTTTAACCAAAGCTGTAACATACTGCAGCAGACTGAGTGCAAAAGTAGATAGGAGTATCCAGCTGTCTTCTATCAAGCCAGACACAAGGGGACTTCCCTGGTGGCGCAGTGGTTGAGAGTCCGCCTGCCAATGCAGGGGACATGGGATCGAGCCCTGGTCCGGGAGGATCCCACATGCCGCGGAGCAGCTGGGCCCATGTGCTACAACTACTGAGCCTGTGCTCTAGAGCCTGCGAGCCACAACTACTGAGCCCACGTGCCACAACTACTGAGGCCCACGTGCCTAGAGCCCGTGCTCTGTAACAAGAGAAGCCACTGCAATGAGAAGCCCGCGCACCGCAAAGAAGAGTAGCCCCCGCTCCCCGCAACTAGAGAAAGCCCGCGCGCAGCAACGAAGACCCAACGCGGCCAAAAATAAATTAAATAAAATAAATTAAAAAAAAAAAAAAAAAAAAAAGCCAGACACAAAAGAGATTTGCAAAAACTGTAAAACAATATCACTCTTCTCACTAAATTGTTTTTGTTTTGGAAAATATAGTTATTTTTAATTAAAATGTTTCATTTACTTTACATGTAGTGGGTATATTATTTTAAAATTAATAAACATTTTTTAAATTTCTCAGTTTTAATTCCTAATACAGTAAGTATCAAAAGTTATAACCCACATAAACAAAAGCTCTTGAGTCCTCAATGACTATTAAGAAGGGTCCTGAACCCAAAGATTAAGAACCACTGGCCTGGGATTTCCCTGGTGGTCAGTGGGTAAGACTCTGCACTCCCAATGCAGGGGGCCCGGGTTTGATCCCTGGTCATGGAACTAGATCCCGCATGCATGCCGCAACTAAGAAGTACACGTGCCACAACTAAGACCCAGCAGAGCCTAAATAAATAAATAAATATTTAAAAAAAAAAAAAAAAAAAAAAAAAGAAGCAGCAGCAGCACTGGCTTACATTGTAACAAAAAGGAGGGAAAAAAAAACCCACATATAATAACCCAAGGTAGACTGTCCATCAAAAGATGAATGGATAAAGATGTGGTATATACATACATACAGGAATATTACTCAGCTATAAAAAAGAATGAAACAATGCCATTTGCAGCAACATGGATGGACCCAGCGATTATCATACGAAGTGAAGTAAGTTAGACAGAGAAAGACAAATATCATATGATATCACTTGTATGTGGAATCTAAAAAATGATACAAATGAACTTATTTACAGAAGATAAATAGACTCACAGACTTAGAAAACAAACTTATGGTTACCAAAGGGGAAAGGTTGGGGGAGAGATAAATTAGGATGTTGGGATTAACATGTACACACTGTATATAAAATAGATAATCAATAAGGACCTACATATAGGCACAGGGAACTCTACTCAATACTCTGTAATAACCTATATGGGAAAAGAATCTGAAAAAGAATAGATATATGTATAACTAAATCACTTTGCTATACACCTGAAACTAGCATAGCATTGTAAATCACGCCCTATACTCCAATATAAAATAATAATTTTAAAAAAAGAAACATTGGCTTACACTTTAACAAAAGAGGGGGAAAAAAGCCCCCACAGATAATTACCCAAGGTAGAATGTTATGGTTACCATAGCCCTCTATTCTTGAATTTTCTAGCTCTTTTTAAACTAGACCTATATTACCTACCTGGCTCTTGAAATAATTTATTTCACCTTGCTGTCAATATAATCAAAATGAATAATTCACTTAGCAAGCATGAAAAGGCCTCAAGCAACACCAGGATGATGTTTTAAACCAATTTGATGAGTTTTTATTCAGTCATTTTCTAAATAAGTAGTCTGAATTAAAACTGGCTTTATTTCCCTGGTATAAATAGCCTATAAAAAGAATTCTTTCAAAAAGAACTATGTAATATACAACTCTCTTGGAAATGCATCTCACACAATCAAATCAGTAATAGAAAGCTATGAAATTTGGTTTCCTGTCTCTCAACAATAGGGTAAAAAAACTAGAAATCCTACACTAGTGCTGAAGGTCAGGATACAAAACACAACATTCAAAAACAAACAAAAAAAACACTTTCTAGAGGACCATATGCACATAAGCAATCATTTGTGTTTTTTAAAGAAGGACACACACACACACACACACACACACACATATTTTGCTTACCCTACCTTGAAGATTACACAAGAAAACTGATAGTGGTAGTTGTTTTGGGGGTGGGAAACTCACTTTTCACTGAATTCCTTTTAAATTGTTTGATCATTTAACAATGTGCATGTAATACTCTAAAATAACTATTTTTAAAACACCATTTCTACATCATCCATTTCTCCAGTCTTTTATCTCAAATGCAAATTCCAAATACTAGTAGATATGGAAATCATTAAATGCATATTTGTTAAATAAGCAATGGACACATATCTCATATACCTGATGGAAGTATCAAAAGCAACCCATCCATCAACCTGGCAGTGATCAGCCACTGATTACCTGAGAGAGTATCTAGTGACGCCATCCATCTGCCCAATATAACTGATACAGTTGCTACTTCAATGGTAACTCTCTTCCTTTTTATATTCACCCCAGCGTTTGTTTTAAGAAATGTTCTCTGGACAACACCAAAGTAGGTAAGTTTAAAGATTCCTTTAGGGAATTCCCTAGAGGTCCAGTGGTTAGGACTCTGTGCTTCCACTGCTGGGGGCCTGGGTTTGATCCCTTGTCAGGGAACTAAGATCCCACAAGCCACGCAGCGCAGCCAAAAAAAAAAAAAAAAAGATTCCTTTAAACCATGCAGCAACATTAAATTCAGCATAAATTTTGCTCCCATTATGCACTAGGCACTATGATTTGATAATGTAACGCTTATAACATACAATGTAACGTGAAAATGTACGCTTGGTTCTAAACACCTAACTACACAATAGAAGTTTAACACTTACACCAATGAAAAAGAAAAGGGGTTTTAATCAATTCTAAATTTAATGAGGCAATCTTATGATGTGGCTACAAATAAACATAATTCAAACTTGGACTACATTAATCATAGTGGCTACACACTGCCCCAAAAAACAGAAAAACATGGACCCACTGTAGTTTGTACTTATCAGACCAGTTGCACTTGTGCTGGGTTCTAGGCCACGCTTGATATCTAGGGGCCCTGACAAAGTGCAGTAGGGTCAGCGTAGTTTGATAATATGGAAGGCAACATGTAGAGTTAGTTACCATGTGTCAAGTACTTCACCTGAATTTCACTTAAATCTCCTCATATCAGTGATACAAGTATTATTATCCTTGTCTTAAAATTAAGGAGATTCAGGCTCAGAAAGATTAAGTAACATGCTCAAAGTTGCAAAATGCTAGGAGGTAGCATTATCAGGATTTAAACCCAAAAGCCCCTTTAGTGGGTTGAATGGTGGCTCCCAAGAAGATATGTCCATATCCTAACTCCTGGAAACTATGAATGTTCTTATTTGGAAAAAAGGTTCCTTCAGATATAACTAAATTAAGGATTCTGGGATGAGGAGATCATCTGGGATTATCCAGGTTGGTACTAAATCCAATGACAAGTGTTCTTATGAGAGTGAGGCCAACAGAGATTACCGACAGAAGAGTAGGAGACAGTGTGCCCATGAAGGCAGAGACTGCAGTGATGTAGCTACAAGTCAAGGAATGCCAGCAGCCACCAAAAGCTGTAAGAGGCAGACAACAGATTCTTTCTCAGTGCCTCCAGAGCGATTGTGGTCCTACAAACACCTGATTCCTGACGTTTGGCCTTCAGAATTATGAGAGAATAAATTTCTGTTGTTTTAAGGCACCAAGTTTATGGTAACTTATTGTAGTAGCCCTAGGAAACTAACTTAGCCCCCAAACTCTATCCTTCCGGCATATCTCATTACCTTTCCAAGAAGGTTTAAGGATCTTGGGATACTTAAACTAAAATAGAGATGACTGAAAGGACTTTATTTTTAAAAAAACCAAAAAACTATACTTATTTTTGGAAGTCCTAAAGAGCAAAAGTGAGATCAGTAGGTAAAAATTACAGGGAGAAACTTCAGTTGAAATTAAACTTTCTAAGCATCTAAAAAAGCATTAAAGACCAAACCGAGTTTCAGTAGTTAGTACCCACCAAAATGATTTCCTATCACTGGATGTGTTCAAGAAGACTGATGACCATGTAACTTTGGGGAGTTGAGCTGGCTTAGATGACTCAGAATCTCTTCCCATTCCTAAGTTCCTAAAAATTATAAAATATTAGATGCTACCACAAAAACCTAGTAATAAGATAAAATATTACAAGTGAATTTTGCAAGGTTTCTATCATGTATTCAAATAAATACTATTAGTTATGTGTTAGGCACTGTGCTTGGTGATGGACACAAACATGATGTCTACTTTCATAAAGCTTACCATCTGGTGGGAGGGACAGACATATATCAAGTAATATACCAACAAATGTAAAATGACATATATAGACATAAATGGTGAAGAAAAAGTACAAAAATAAGGGAAATGTGGTAAAACTTCCCTGAGGAAATGATGCTTGAATAGAGACTTGAATAAAATTTACAAGATTTTACCAGATAAAAGAGAGGAAAAAGCTTTCCAGGCAGAAGGAACAATAGGAAAGGTCTAATGGTTAGGGCAGCATGTTTGATACAAAATGAGTCCAAAAGGTTAAGTACAGCCACATTAAAGAGCTTTGTCTTCATCCTAAATGTGGGACATGATCAAACTTGTGTATTTAGAAAAGATCAATTAATTCTGCCTGCAATGAGGAGAATGGATTAGTGCTCAGCCAGAGTGGATGCAGGTGGGCCAGTGATAGGTTATTCCAACAGTCCAGAAAAGAAACAATAGCAACTCAGACAAAAGTGATAATGGTAGAAATGAAGAGGATAATTTGAGCTTATTTAGAAAGTTAAACAGGATTTGACAATATGGAAAGATCAAGGTTTCTGTTCTGAGAAAACAGATGAAACAGTGATACCCTTCACTGAGGTAAGAAAGAATGGAACAGGGCCAAGTTTGAAAAGGGAATCTCATTTTGGGATGAAGTGCATCTAAGGCATCTGAGAGGTGTCAATTAGGCCACTGGATCTAGAGTTCTTAAACTCTGTTGGCAGGCCAAATCTGAGTATACATATTTACATGGAACAGCTGCATATTCTTTTATCTTTAAGGGAAAACAATTATTGTTATAATCATTATTCTTTAAAAAAAGATAATTTCAAAATTGTGCTAGCCTAAAACACAAGAATCACTACCTTACCAAAGGCCCTAAATTAATACTAACCAAAGATTACCTATTCAAAGGACATTAGATATATACCACTCATTTAGCTACAAAATGGATTTCTTCAGAATGAAAACAATCCATCTTGGTGGATTCTCAAGTTAGGATTAGTGACTGCTCTCACATCTTTCAAACACAAAAACTGAAAAAAAAGTTTGAGGCAAAAAGTTTGTACTTTTTATTCCCAGATTGTCCACCTCCCCCTATGTCTGAAAGATACTGATTTAAGCATCTTAATTGTCAAGTATAAATGATAAAGTTTTTCTCGAAGAGATTCTAATTTTCAAAGTAGAAGGGAAGAGAATAAACAAATCAGACTTTTTTTCTTCCAACACATACCTTCGCAGGCTTTGTATTATACTTAGATGAAAAATGACTAGGCTACTTTAGATATTAATTGTGATAACTAAGGAAATATTTACCCTAGATTTGTTTCCTTCTTGTATAAACAAACAAACTAGCTACCAGAAAGATTAAAGACAGAACTAAATGAGTAGGCAAGAAAAATAGATTACTAACTTTTCTAAAGAGAATCTACTGCACAAAATCTTTGAGAAAGAGCCAGTATTCTTTACATAAAACTAGAATTATATATATCACATACTTAATTGAGGCAGAGGATGAACTAAACTACATAGCATTTTATATTTATAAATGTATTTATAGTTTACATACATAAAATCTTTTGAACTCCCCACAGATAATGCTTTAAAAAAACAAACATGCATTTTTAACACTCCTGTATTATATGATTGCTGCTACTAATATCAATTTGCTCTCAGTGGGAATATAACAACTCAGAAGGTCCCAGGGTAAAATAAAGGACTAATAATACTGAGACAAACTTGTTCGCTTTAGAAACTATCCTACAAATAGGAATCTTGGCTCATGAAGTGTGAGGGCAGAGTGGAGAAAAAGCAAGTTAATATGTGAATGAAACTGAGGTTAACCCAGGATTTAGCTCTCATTCTCACTAAGTAAGCTTTCATAGGCAAGCCCTTCCGCCCTTACTCCAAGTTACCCTTACCTCAGCAAAACCACACAGAGCATGAAACAGACAGTAAGCATTTCCTGGACTAATTTGTATTTGGATAGAAACTTTAATATCTTTTATATTTCATTAAAATAGATTTATAACTGCCCCATTAAGAATGTTTCAGGGCAAAAATAGACAAACACCCTTAGACATTTTTGGTTCAAGACAGTATACAGAGTATTATTTCATATTATCATATACAGTATATATCCATGCACAGTATGTGTGTGTGCATGCAAGTACATACATGTACACTTAGGAAAGTATCTAAAACCATATAATTAAAATATTGTTAAATATGTATGATTGATTTACAATTATTTTGAATTTTCTTTTCTTTGCTTTTCTATAATAAATACATATACGCACCTTTTTACATTAAGAAAATATATTTATTCTTTACCATGTCATAACACGAGACTCAGAACTAATTTTAGAAAGAATTTTTATTTAGAAGAAACTTTACCATCTCTGTCCTCTTCATTTTTCAAATGGGGAAAAAGGCCCAGTGAGGATATGTGACTTGCCTGGCCCAAATCTGAGAGTTGACTCCCTATGGCCATAATTATATTATTCATACTTATGTTTATTTTTTCTAATTCTGAAAGTTAATGCATTTTCATTAAAAATAATCTGAAAAATAATGAAAGCTATAGAAAAGAAAAGGAAAATCACATATATGCTTATAAACCAAAAATAACCATTGATTTGGGGGGTTTTTTGTTTGTTTCCTTTCTAAAAATTTTCACTACAAAAATAATACATTTTCAATGTAGAAAAACTTAAAAAATATAAAGATAAAAATTAAGAAAGAAAGACAAAAATTTTAACACTCAATCACATAATTGGCGATACCGGAATTGTTTCTTTAGACTTAGTTCCTAAAGCCAGTTTGGGGTCAACAGACTAGTTCTATGATGGTATTTTTATGTAGCAAACCCTGGTTGATTGTTTAATTTGTGATTATATTTATATAAAAGATCTATTACTGAAAATTTTATTTCACAATTGTTTAATGAAAGACAAAGGACTAAAAAAAGGTGAACAAAGAAAATACTCCAGTTCTATTTATGGACAGATTTAGTGAATGTAAACATAATCCACAAACACAAGCCCAACTGCAAGCTGCATAACACAAATTTTCTTAAGATTACCCAATATGTTTATTCATGTAATTCTTTTTTTTTTTAAAATTCATGTAATTCTTGTATTTACCAATACTTTTACAGGGTAACCTATACAGTTGCCAACTGGTACAGAAAAGAAAAATGAATTATGAGCAAATATATTTATAAAAACAAGCAAATCAAACTCATAAATTACTGAACCATCATTAACTCAATTAGCAAGACATTTGAAAATATTCATTTTTATCTGATCCTTTTAAAATTTCCACCTTCTACATATTTTATAATGTACATTAATGTATTAGTACAATAAGAGGAATACCATTTATAAATAAATGTGACTCAGAATGTGTGCTCAAAATTTACTTGTAAGGATGACAATAAAATTTGGAGATCACTGCCCAGAATCTGGGGCCTAGCTGACAAAACTGTCTCCTAATGCAATTTCAAAGATCCAAAGATTAGAAGAAAGTAAAAATGACCAATTATCTAAAACTTCATATGAAATATTTTAGGAATCAAGTAAGTTCTAGTATGAAACATTATTAAATAATTTGCTTAAATTTCCAGATTTTGGGAGTTCCCTGGTGGTGCAGTGGTTAAGAATCCGCCTGCTAATGCAGGGGACACGGGTTCAATCCCTGGTCCGGGAAGATCCCACATGCCACGGAGCAACTAAGCCCATGCGCCACAACTACTGAGCCTGCACTATAGAGCCCGCGAGCCGCAACTACTGAAGCCCGCGCTCCTAGAGCCCATGCTCCACAACAAGAGAAGCCACGGCAATGAGAAGCCCGCACACCGCAACGAAGAGTAGCCCCCGCTCGCCACAACTAGAGAAAGCCCACGCGAAGCAATGAAGACACACTTCCAAAAGTAAACTAATTAATTAATTAATTATTTTAAAAATCCAGGTTTTATCAATGGCTTAAGAAATGTAAACATTAGCAATCTGTTACCATTACATCATTTTAGACCTCAAAACATTTCATAATTGTCATATTTCACACACACCCTATAAGACAGGCCAATGGTATTTTCATTTCATGGTCAGAAAAATTAAGCAAGGAGAGAATAAATGTGTTGTCCCAGATCACTGGATTGGTACATGTGCCTTTTAGAAGTTTTCCAAAGTGCATATAAACAACTACCACGTTAAAAATGAATTTGACTTTGTTGTACACCTGAAACGAACACATGATTCAACTATACTCCAATATAAAATAAAAATTAAAAATGTTTTTTTTCTTGGTGTGGTACGCGGGCCTCTTACCGCTGCGGCCTCTCCCGTTGCGGAGCACAGGCTCCGGACGTGCAGGCTCAGCGGCCATGGCTCACGGGCCCAGCCGCTCCACGGCATGTGAGATCTTCCCAGACCGGGGCACGAACCCGTATTCCCTGCATTGGCAGGCGGACTCTCAACCACTGCGCCACCAAGGCCAAAAAATAATTTTTTTAAAAATGAATTTGAGTGCAGTCTAATGAACCACTTAGCTTTCTTTCAAAACTCACTTTCTCTTTAAAACAATAGTAATTTGACGGGCTTCCCTGGTGGCGCAGTGGTTGAGAGTCCGCCTGCCAATGCAGGGAATACGGGTTCGTGCCCCGGTCTGGGAAGATCTCACATGCCGTGGAGCGGCTGGGCCCGTGAGCCATGGCCGCTGAGCCTGCACGTCCGGAGCCTGTGCTCCGCAACGGGAGAGGCCGCAGCGGTAAGAGGCCCGCGTACCACACCAAGAAAAAAAAAAAACAATAGTAATTTGATCCCCGCACAAAGCCCATTGTATAGAGAGCATGAATAGTCATAAACAGTGTGAATTCTGGAATATAAAAAAGCAAGGAATTCAGATGACTTGACAAAATTCTGAGGCTGGTTAAGCTTTGGTTTGGCATTCCTCCCACCTTCCTTCTGGTGCTCCTGCTCCTATCTCCGAAAGGTACCTTACATCTTCCCAAAGTTCCTCACCCCAGACACCTACTCAAAGTTTCTTTCCCTTGCTTGACCTAGCCCAGTCGGGATAACTGATTTCAGCCAACTAACAGAAGCAACATTTGACTTAATCATTAACACTACCAAAAAGGGCCTTGACTTTTCTGTCTGTCAAGAACCCCTTGAGAATCTCATTAAAATTAAGGACCCTCTCCCCAGAAAAATCATATAGGCCCACACAGTATTTTTCAAACAATTTCAAGATTCAGGATCACACAGCCAAAATATATCCATGAACCCCAGAACTATAAAACCCAGGTTAAAAAACTCTGCACTTAACCTATAAATATCATAAAACTTCAAAATCCTTCAAAAGAGATTATAAACTTTAAAGATTATAAACTCAAATATACGATACTATATATACTCAAATACATAAACTCTAATTGTTAAAATTTAAGTCATCTCCCAAAGTTTTTATACTGTAATTCCCATGAGAGAAGGAGAGTAACAGGACCTATTTCTAAGCACGGGTCACCTATTAAATTGTGTTTTAAGGCCCTACCCCTATATCCAATAAGACTCCAGAAATCCATTGTGTTTAATTATCATGATTCATGGCAAAATACATACATACACACAAACACATTCAGAAAATTTAATTTCTTAACTGCCAAATCCAGTTTTTATCCCAGTGAGCACTGTAGTATTTCACATTGCTAAATCCTCTGTTAAAATTGCATTAATCCCTATCCTCAGCTTCTTCAACCCTATACCATTTATCTTATCTCGCCATTGTTTTTCAACTTCCTTCACAGGCCTCTCTTCTTCCACTTGACCTTCAGATATAGATGCTACCCAAGGTTGCCTTAGTTGTTTCCTCACTCTTGATATACTCTTTTGCAGTTTTATATGACATTAGATCAATGAATACAAATCTCCTAATAGATCTCCTCTTCCCCTTGAGCTCCAGTCCAAGTCTTCAGGTACCTAACCTATTTGACATATCTTGATTCTCACACCTAGCATCATACCCTATTACCTTCCTCCTCAAATTCTGTTCTCCCTATACATTCCCTACCTTATGAAAGGCATCATCATCATCATCCATTAACCAACTATAATCTTTAACTCCCCCATGCTCTTCCCAATCAGGCCACAACCTCATCAGCTTCATTTTCCACTACTCCCCAAGTACAGAAAAATCTGCTTGCTTTCTAAAATCAGATTATCATTCCCTTAATCTAGCCTCTTCTTTTTCATCAGTAAAACAGCTACTCACCCTTCAAAGTCCTACTTAAGCATCCACTATATGAAAAGTCTTTCCTAACCTCACTTACTCTCCCTGCATCACCCACCCCTTCCCCCAGAATTCCCTCCTTCCTTCTATAATCCCACACCACTCTTTCTTTATTTTAGTTCTCAACAAACTGTATTATAGTTAGTTGCACCCTTATCTTTCTCCGCTATAGACAAAGCCCACGGTTTGTTACTCTTGCACCTAGGACATGACTGGAATATAGTATGTCTTTAATCAATGTCTGGTGAATAAATGGCACAACTCCAGAGTGAGGACACACTTAGGGTTACTTCTCAGTGGAGGGTACGCCTCATCCTCTTTTGAACATAAAACTAATTAAGTCCCCTAGTCTCTAGCTCCCCATTTCTAGTCCACTGCTTAGTTTTAAGCAATGTTTCACAGGAACATTTCCTCACTTCCTCTTATTCTTTGTAGGTTTAGCTGCCAGCCTAACCACATTAGCATTCAGTGGCAACAACAAAACAGATTCTTCAAGTTCTAAAAAGTAAAGACTTTACAACTACCAACAGTGAAATATAAGCTCTTTTTTAAAAAAATGGTCTAAACATTTATGCATACAAAGTTCATTCTTCATGATTCTGAGAAAGGCTTGTCATAGTTTATCCAACAGGCACCATTTAAGAGTTCCGAAGAAAATGTCCACTTAAACTGTCAGCCAAACTTTTCACATTTGTAACCACAGAAATCAGCATACATGAACTAATCGAAATACTGTGCTTATATACTAAATAATACACTACAAATAGTAGACACTATATATCACCAAACGAAAGTAGCTCTTTTAGCTTCTTTTCAAAATACTGGGCTTCCCTGGTGGCGCAGTGGTTGAGAGTCCGCCTGCCGATGCAGGGGACACGGGTTCGTGCCCCGGTCTGGGGCCGCGGAGCGGCTGGGCCCGTGAGCCATGGCCGCTGAGCCTGCGCGTCCGGAGCCTGTGCTCCACCACAACAGTGAGAGGCCCGCGTACCACAAAAAATAAAATTAAAAAAAAAAATACTACATCTCCAAAATTAAAGCGATCATGCCAATCTGTAAAACTAGATTCTTTTACCAGTATCATCTACCCTTTCCCCCTCTCCTCCCCACCAACTCTCCCCCAACACACACACACACACACACACACACACACACACACACACACACACACACACACACACACACCCGTCCCTTACTAGAAATGGCTTCCTCAGAAATTATTTGATGGCTCGGGAGCAGTTTGATAACGAAGGCTACCAAGTCTGGAATTCTGGAGAAGATTCCTTATGGTCGGTTTATTTTCTAAGCGACTGCTGCTGATGAAAAAAATATATATTCCAAGGTATATATAATCCACTTATTTTCCTTGAGCAATCAAAAATTCTGTTCATTTTCTAAGTTTTGTCCACATTACATCAAAATAACTTCAGACAAAGCATTCTTGTTGCTCCAGGATTAAAAGTTTCCAATAGCTCAATGTGGTTATAATCTTCTGGAAACACCTGAAATTGATTTGTTTCACCTCCTTTACTTTTTCTCCTCCAGCTTGTTCTCCTTAGTAAAATATTGATGGATAAAAGCACTAGCTGAAAAGCCAAGAAAGTGGATAATCCACTCCCTAGTTAATGAGGACGGAACTATATGATACATAATGCTCAAAATTTAACTTGTATCCAGAGCCTAAAAAAATACTGATTGGACTTGGTCTAAATAAAATGTTTCTAAAATAAACGTAACAAGTGGGTTTTTTTTCATTGCTCTTTTACTAAGCATTCATGGAAAATTATATTTGGGTAAGCTCAGGCTGAAAACACTAGCTTTAGCTCTCAAGGAAAACATGAAAGAACAGAGAGAAAATTTCCTTCAGTATAAAACATTTTCTGAAATGTTTTTTACAAAACCAAAGATTGATATTTACCTGTAAGACTGATTTTCCAAATACTATTTATATATGTATTATTAAGCATCACACATAGATATACATAAACGTCTAAGTTCAAATATCGAATTTCCTGGATTAATTACAGCCCCAGAGAGAGTATGCCAAAACTTCTGAGGTTAGAGCAGACACTTCTGAGACTCAACAACCCACAGAGCTCCCCTTTACCCTCCAACTTTTCAGAGTGGCACTGAGTAGATGAACAAGCCCACTGCAGCATGAAGAACTGGGCTTGCCTAAAGATATATCTGACAGAAGCTGAACCTATGCAATAACTTCCTGTTCTCCAGAGACCGGAGGGTGTGCTTCTAAAGGCTGACAGTTTACAGAACTTCCAGAAACCAAAAATTCAGCATACCTTTTCAAATACTTGTGAAAAAATTTTTAATTTCAATAATACTGTTCATTATTATTATTCCCCAACAAACACTTACTGAATGCCTTATTACATATACAGAAAGAGGTATAAAAAATTTAACCCCAGACTACAAAGAGCTTAAATTTCCCTTAAAAGTCACCCATTTTCTATCATTTCACATAAAATACTTCTTGAAGTAAGTCTGCTTGAACCTATGATGTATAGGCAATGCAAACTCAGATATTTAAATCATGGGAAGTTGGTCTTTAGCTCCCTAAAAAACTAGAGATGGATACATAATTGTGACTTAATAAAACCAAAAAACCGTACAATTTTGGGTTCCACTGGAGTATACATGAATTGGGAGGAAAACCTGAAATCCTTTCTCCTTTAATTCCCTCTATGTCTGGACAAGGGCCCTCATTATCTCCTACTCCTATAGTTACTTCCCTAAATCTGCTGAATTTCCTTAAAACCTGGTAAGAAAACTCCTGTCTTGGGGATAAGAAAACTTTTTTCCCCCCCAAATGAGAATATACCAAGACTCCCAAGCAAAAAGTAATTTTCCTCATGTATACTGAGTTTGAGATGGTGGGGGGGGGGAGGAAGGCAGGCAGATGAAATCAAAGGACTTCAAATAAAGATGAACCAAAAGATAGTAAACAGTAATTCTTATTCTGATGCACCTTGTTGAAAGCCACATCTAACTCCTGTCAAAAAAAAAAGTCCCACAAAAAATTCTGCACACAATTCTGGACCCAAGTTAAGAATAAGTATACTACATTACATTTACATTTGATAATTGTATGTTTGCTTTTGGAAACTACACTCGGATGCACAGATGGAGCTAGTCATATTTTCACTACCTATGAAATAACACATCAAGAAATTTCAAACACAATTCTAGGGAGTCAGGCCACTACTGAATTAAGGGAAGGAAAAAACCCCAGCATCTCCAAAGTCCCCCCTCCCCTGAGTGAGGAACAACTCAATAACTTACTGTTCAAGACCAAAGGAAAAGGAATTTTTTTAAAGGCTGGGCGAAGGTGAAATGGGGAAAGGATCACTGTGAGCTGTGACAGCAGATGATGGCCTCGACAAAAGGTGTGAGATGTGCATACCCATTCTCCCGCAGAGCTGACAGTCTCACTCACACTACCTTTCACCTTAAGAGTTTCCAATACATTGTCTCTACACACTTAAGAAAATGTGAATTTTGCTCTGACCACAGAATTAAGCACAAGTGACACCAGCTGTAAAGTAAGCAATTAATATATGGTAATCTAATGTTTAGGAAGGGATGGATACCAGGCAACAGCTCCTCCAACTGGCTGGATATCATGTGAAGCCCTAAAAATATTAAGATTTTTAAACAACTTCAAGTTCTGATGGGCACAGTCAAATAGACTGTCGAAACTTTAGGACGTACAGCAACGACACAACAGGTGAGAGAGATGGTGGACATCACCGCCCAGTTAAGTGGATAACATGCAAAGGGCAAACCCTCGAGTTCCCCGAAAGGCTGGGGATGTGGGCTAATACCCATGCACAAGGCCATCCAGAGCCCCTGTCGTTCCGGTGGCAAAGGTTCGGTTCCTTCCCGGGGTCGCGCCACTCCCCCTGTCCCTCACCCAGGGAACCAACACCCCAAGCACAAGAAGAACCAAGCCCCCTCCACGGGCAGCATCTCTGCTAGGGAAGAAAACACAATGTCGCTCCTTATTTCTGCGTACAAAAGGACTTTGCGCCCTCCTCCTCGAACTGCCGCCGCTGCCGCCTCCTAACTTGCAAGAAGGTGGGCAACGCGCCATATTCCAGCGTCCCCCAGTCTACCTGGGTAACAAGCCCACGCCACCCCGGCGGGAGGGAAGCTTCGGAGATTGCCCGAAGAGCCAGCCTCCTTTCCCGCAGGAGACAGCAGCTCCCGCGCCCCGGCCCAGCCCGCCGTGCCGCGCCGCCCGCGGACCAGACCCTGGAAGGGCCAAGGAGGCGAGCTGGGAGCCACGGCTCCCGTCCCGCGCAGCCCGCCCACCTCCCGCTCCCAGGCCGACGCGCTCTCCCGGGCCTCCTGCTCCCGAAGCCGCAGGAAGGCCGGGCCCGGGCCCCGGGTTCCACGGCGGAGAGGAGGCCGCGGCCCCGAGAGCCTCAGGCGGCAGGGGAGGCCGGAACCCTCGGGCTCTCGGGAGGGCAGCGCCTCCCTCCCAAGCCCGCCAGGACGCCTGGGGCCTAGTGAGGCCTGCGCATCCTCGAGGTGGCGGTTTGACTGGGCCGGGCCGGGGCCCCCCGCCCGAGGCGGGCCGAATCCGGCGGGGGCCCAGGCCTGGAGCCGGGGGCGGCAGGGTGCCGGCTGCGGGGCGGGCCGGCCGGCCGGCGGGCGGGCGGCGTGTTGCGGCTGCGCCGGGGCTGAAATAGCTGGAGATTGCGCGGTAGGGCACTCACCTCAGAGCGGCTGCGCTACCGTGGGCCTGCGCCGTGGAGACTGCGACCGCGCCGGCTCCTCGCAGCCTCCTGCCACCAGCGGCAATGGCGAGCGCTGCCGCCTAAGCCGCCGCCGCCGCCGCCGCCGCCGCCGAGGAGGGGGAGGGGAGGGAGAGGAGGCACGCACGCTACGCACGGGCTCGGCTTCCCCGCCCGGCCGCCGCCATGATGGGAAGGTCGGCACTGCCTCGGCGGGGCATCCCGGAGGGTGTTGGGGCTCGGTCCCCCGCTGTCCCCCGAGGTCTCCCCGCGTTCACATTTCCCTGTAGAGGTTTGGATGGAGCCGGAATCACGAAAGCAACTGTATTAGGGAAATGTGCACGCCCCGGGGAAGTAACGCAGGCGACCCAAGATGGTTGCTAATCTGTAAATAGTCACATTTCTCGCCCCTCAACCCCGGGAAATAGGACCTCCTGAGCGTGCCTCGATAATCGGAGAGGGGTTTCCCCACCTTTTCCTCGCTGCCTTGCCAGTCGCTCCCTCACCCTTTCTTTGAAATGACCTTTGCTTCCCTATTTCAAACCCTGCCCAAGTATTTAAAAGCTAAAGTTTTTGTACAAAGCAATATATAAATGTTTTCGCTCATTCATTCGTTTGGCAGACATTTCCAGATGGCCCATTCAGTGCCAAGTATTTTTCTGGGCGCGCTGGAGATGTACCTGTTAGGAAAAGGAAGTCCTTACTCTCATGAGCGATGATGAGTGGAGGGAGTCAGAAGCAATAGGGACCCCCCCCCGCAAGCAAGTGCCTGAGAAGCAGGGAGGGGTGGAGACTAGAAAAACTACTGTTAGAGACACAGGAGAGGTAGTTTTTGTTGTTCTTTGTTTTTTAAATTGTGATCTGGAGAGTACCTGCATCAGAGTCATTCAGACTGATTATTTAAATCCTGGAGTCCAAATGGTCTCTCCAGGATCTTGGCTTCTTAGCCCAGGAACCCGAATTTCTAACACCCCACCCCGCCTCACCCCACCCCCAAATACACACATTCTCCTGGGGATTGTCATACATACCGTAGTTGAAGAACCGTTGCTTTAGGGAATTACTAAACATCCCAAAGAGTGTCAAAAAACAATTTGACAAAACCAGGATACTTTAATTTTCAAGAAGATTCCATTTACCTCAAAATTCAACATAATTAAAAACGGAATGTCTCTTTTGTCCCGCGTGTCTGAGAGAGTGTCACCGCCTACCACCCAGGTGTTCAAG
Source organism: Kogia breviceps (assembly GCF_026419965.1). Classification (NCBI taxonomy): domain Eukaryota; kingdom Metazoa; phylum Chordata; class Mammalia; order Artiodactyla; family Physeteridae; genus Kogia; species Kogia breviceps. The sequence continues at coordinate 22,953,806 of NC_081318.1, forward strand.
CTAGAAACCTAGGATTGATCCATTACTCCTTTCTCTCTGAAGTGCCATTATCAGTTAGATCTTTTAAAACAGTTGTTCCCTGTCATTTTTACCTTGGTCCAGGTGACTCTCATCTCTCATCAAGATACTGCAATAGACCCTTCATGGTCTCCCTGCCACAGGGATTGCCGTCCCCAATCCATTCTCCACCCTCCGGCTTGAATGGTCTTTCAAAAAAGTAAATCATGTCACTTTTCTGCTTAACAGGCTTAATAAGGTCCCATTACACATAAGTTAAAGTCTACAATTCTTCGAGGTGCCTGCAGGGCTCTTCGTGATCTCAGCCCCTGCTGCATCTCTAACCTCATCTGTCACAGACTTCTCCCTCAGGCTGCAACCAAACTGGGAAGCTCTCAGGTCATACAAGACAGGAAGTTCTCCCACCTCACAACTTTTGCAAGGGCTGCTGTCTCTGCACAAAACTTCTCTGTCTTTTCCTTCTATTCATCTGCTTAAACCTGTCCCTGAATAATTCCTACTACTCCTTGAGGTCTCCGCCAGGAAACGTTGCCTCATTTCTCCCTTCCATCATCACACCCAATATTTACCACCTATGCTTATTGAGCCCTCACATTGTGTCAGGCCCTATTTTAAGTCCTTTACACACATTATCTCCTTTCTTATTTAATTCTCAAGTGGAGTCCATGAGGTAGGTACTACTATTATTATTATCTCATTTTGCTGATGGAGAAACAACGTATGTAGAGATTGCTTGCTCAAACCCAGACAGTAAAAGGTGGAGCCAGGTCTGAAAGCCATCAGCCTGACCTCAGAGTTGTGCTCTTAACCATTACCATATTTTTTCAGATTGCAGGTTGATACCCACTGATGAAGCACAAAATTAACTTAGTGAGCCATGACCAACATTTCATGAAAGAAATAGAAAAGATCAGAGAACATCAAACTTAGTAAGACTCTTGTTCTATGAAACTCATTTCAGATATATAAATGTATGTGCAGAGGTGTGTGTGCTTGTGCTAGATCATGCTATAAAATGCACTTCTTCTTGGATTTCAGTTGCAAACAAGTTTGAAAGCACTGCATTATTCTATCTACACAGTACTTCTCCAACCATGTATCCTCCACAATTCAGAAGCCGCAGGAGGGCAGGGATTTTGTTTGGTTCATGACCATATACCAGCATCTTGTGCAATGCCAGTCTCAGATCATTAACAAAAATTTTTTTTATTATTATCATTTTTTAATTTTTTTAGGCCATGCCGTGTGGCATGCAGGATCTTAGTTCCCCAACCAGGGGTCGAACCCGTGCCCCCTGCATTGGGAACATGAAGTCCTGACCACTGGACTGCCAGAGGAGTCCCAGTAGGTCTTCAATACTCATATGATAGAAGACCTCTGTGTCTACCCTCCTCAGAAATACAAATTACAAAAATAAATAAAGAAATAAAAAGAAATACAAATGACATCGGCTTATGGCCCTCAGCATCTGAGGGGGTATAGTTCTAGGACCTCCACAGATACCAAAATCCCAAGATACTCAAGTCCCTTATATAAGATGGCCCACGTAGTATTTGCATAGAACCCACCCACATCTTCCCATCCTCCTGTATACTTTAAATCATCTCTAGATTACTTATAATACCTAATACAATGTAAATGCTATGTAAATAGTTGTAAATACAATGTAAATAGTTGCCAGTGCATGGCAAATTCAAGTTTTGCTTTTTGGAATTTTTTGTATTTTTTCTCCACATACTTTCTTTTTTTTTTTTTTTTCCTTTTTTTTTTTTTTTTTTTGTGGTACGCGGGCCTCTCACTGTTTGTGGCCTCTCCCGTTGCGGAGCACAGGCTCAGCGGCCATGGCTCACGGGCCCAGCCGCTCCGCTGCATGTGGGATCTTCCTTGACCGGGGCATGAACCCGTGTCCCCTGCATCAGCAGGCGGATTCTCAACCACTGCGCCACCAGGGAAGCCCTCCACATACTTTCGATCTACCGTTGGTTGAGTCCAAAGATAAGGGACCTGTGGATACAGAGGACCACTGTACTTCCCTACACAAGTGAGCCTGGGAACCCCAGTTGCTCTATTCAAAAGACTCAAAATGACCTGAGATTCTAGAATCAGTCTCAGAAAAAATGCAGACAAATCTACTGTAAGAGATTAAAGAAGAACTAGATTCCAACAAAGTTGGAATGGTCATTTGATTCACTGGTTACCTATTAAAAATTATACTGTGTGCTAAATACCAAGTGAGTGGTGATACAGATAGTAAGCACTCAGGTAATCAGAATTGAAGTTATGTGACAACTCCTAGGGGGAGATAGAAACAAAGAGAGATGAGTTGGAGCAACTGGGGACTCTTCAGGACCCACTGATAAACTGCGTGGAGTTCCAAGAGCAGCAGCAGTTTCCCCATCTCTGCTTAGGAATGTGCACAGCCCCAGCCCAATAAGGATGGATGGGAACCTGACACTGTGGGAGCAACTTCAAAGGAGTTTTTCCTCTTTGGGAACGTTAAGGACTGGCCCAAGCAGGGTCTGCATTTCCAGAGAGTGCTAGCCCAAGTGGCCAGAGCACATGCCTTCAGAGGCCACAGGCCACTACTGGGGAGGCATGTTGCATCATAACATGGGTGCTGGGGTCAAATTCTTGGTTTAAAGCCCGGCTGTACCACTTCCTACCTGTGAGACTTTGGCAGGTTTAACATTTTAAGCTTCCTTTTCTTCACCCATGACATGGAAATAAGGAGATAATACTCACAAAGGACTCAGGACAGTACCTGGCACCCAGGAAGAACATAGTAAGTGCTGGGTATGATTAGCTCTTCCCAATTGGTACAAAATACAGGTATGACAGGTGGTGGCTGCTGTGATGGTGATGATGATGATGGTGAATGAGTGTTCCTGAACACATGTTTCTATCCCTGGGGACTCCCCCAAAAAGTTGGGAAGAGCATTCAAGGGAGGCCAAAACAAGGGATTTGTGTAAAGGAGCAGTGTGTAACAAGGTTAGACATGTCAAGATGAGTTCTTTTATACCTAAGGGTGATTTGTGGGAGAGGGGACTGAAAAGACTATTTATTGTTACTTGTTTTTTTTTATTAATATTTGCTATATTAAGGTAACAACTTTTAAAACCAATCTTTCTTTACACCTTTAAGCTTAATTCATTAACCTCATCTATTTATATATCTAGGGAGTTTTAACAATCATTTTCAAAGGCCCTCCTCTCACTGAACCCAAGCTCTGCTGATGATCCCCCATAATATATATCTCCTGTTCCAAACTGTTTCCCGGGGGGTCTGCCCTACACATGAGACTTCAAACTGTGTTCAGGAGCTCATGTCATACAGATACCATCATTTCAGTAGGTTAAAGCCTGCCCACTATATCTTCCCTCAGAGCTCCTCCTCCTCCTGTGGTCCCTGTCTCAATTCACAGTGTCTATGGGTTATAACATCTTAGAATCTTTTTTTTATATGACTTCTCAGTTCAATTCAACACATATTTATTGAGCGCCTATTAGGTACCAAATGCCTTGGTGGTGGGGTTACAGTGGGAAACATGGACCTTGTCTTTCTTGCGAAGAAGCTGACTAATGCTCCTTCAACTCAGTTGGAATACACTAAGGTCCCCTAAATAACTTCACTTACAACACGGTCAATAAATTTCCCTAAACATTTTAATCAGCATGTATATACATAATATATTCACTTTGACTTTTAAATATGGTAATTAAATGTCTGATCTAACAAACAAAACCTCTTCATATACTTAATAACAATAACAATAACTTATTGAGCATTCATTAAAAGTCAAACAGTATTGCTAGCTCTTGTGTGAATTCATTCATTCCCGTGCAACAACCTCATGAAACAGGTACTGTTATCATACTTATTTTACAGGTGAGAAAACCAAGGCAGAAAGTTCAAGTTACTTGCTTAGTCAGATATCTAGCAAATAGCTATTAATCGAACACTCTTATAAATCTAATATATTAAACTTATAAAGGACGTCAGATTCTCTTTCAATATTATTTGCACACTAGTAAAAATCTCTAACAGGAGTCCAAAATCAATTATTCAGTTATATATCTTACATTGGAATCACAGGCTAATTTGTCAGATTCTCTAATTAATATATTATCTAAATCTTACAAACATTGAAAATGCCAAATTACACAGAATACTACTAAAGTTAACACAAAAATGAATACTATGGATTTGTTGTATTTCATCTTTCTCATATTTAATTCTAAACTGTCTTAGGATTAAATGACATTTACCATCACGAGCACATTGAAGGTACTGCGTCAAGCCTCCTGGGCTTTTACCTTTGCAGGAGAACGGGGAGTCCTGTCTCAGTAGCCTGAGCTTGCTTTTTGGCCAAGATGTGTCAGATTCTTCTGCCACCACTGTGAACATGCCAAGTCCCTTCTGTGTGATGCTATGTCAACAGGTTCTCCCAGACCTTCCTATACAGATTAGATTCCCATGATGCTTTACCTAGTTCTTTCTGGACCTATTGATTAGGTTGTGAGGTCTGGAAAAAATTTGGTAACCACCCAGGTTCCCTCCCTTCTTGATTAGATCCAACTGACCTCTTTATTGGACGGTTATATTTGCATTCTTTTCCTATTCTTGCTCTGCATGCCATAATCCTAAGATCATTCTAATGACAAAAAAAAAAGGTAGGTTGAGACTGTAGAGGGTCCTAATGGCCTCCTTAGGAACTGGTTCTTAACTCAGTAGGCAACAGATAGCTTATGACAATTTTGAGCAAGGCACTAACAAGATGAGAATAGTGTAGATTCACTAGAATCCAAATATGAGTTGAGCCACTGGTCCCTAGAGGGCACTCAAGACTCTCCCCTTCTTCACCCTCTTTAGCGTGAAGTCAGGGTGATAAGCAAGAAATTTCATCCCACTCCACCCCACCCCGATGAAGGAAGAAAAGCTTGCTAAAATTGGAGAATATAGACAAGTTACATTTTCTAGGGATAGAGCCTTTAAAGGGTAAAAGTGTCAGCACGAGTGGCTGCAGTCTTTCTCCCATCTTCAACATATCCTGAGTGGTAACAAGGGCTGCCCTTGCCCTGCTGGAGGCACCCCAGCCAGCATCCTCTCTTTTCCTCTTCCATGAGCTTACCAGGCCCTGGGGCTACTGCCCACCTCTGAAGGCTTGGGACAGCCCCAGCCTTTGGGCAAAGAGACTGCGGATTTGTCTTTCGCTTCACTTTCTCTGTTGAGAGTGGTTTTTTTGTCCCACTAGGCAGTAAGAGTCTAAGACTCATATTTGGATATTGATGGGGGAGAATAGGCAAACAGAGATGACCAGAGTCCAGCCTATCTCTCCTGACTTCTGCATTGTGCTTTGAGGCCAAATACCCAGCTAATGATAAAGTTCTCTTTTGCCTGGTTGTGTCATTGTTCCCTGTACATGTAAGTCCCCCCGGGACCTCACAGGAAGGGAAGATGGCTGGCCAAGGCAGGATTTCGGCATTCCCAGATCCCCAACCAAATATCTTCTCCTTACTATCCTAGCATCAGTCCCTGAAAGATAAGCTGAACAGGCCAGAATTAAGCTGGAGATGGCTAAAATAAATGAAAAGAAAAAGACCAATGAGGGAAATCAAGGAAAATTTGACACTGCTTGATAACTGATGAGATACTGAAGGACTAGGAGGGCAAAGGTCAGAGGTAATTCCAAGGTTTGAAGAATTAAATGTTGAAAAGAGGGTGGTGTCATTGACAGTCATCTAAAGGGACAACCTATCTCGATGGAAAGAGGATGTGTTTGGTTTCAGACAGATTGAGTGACCGGTGGCAACAGAGAAGTTGTGTGTTGTGAGATCACTCTCCGTCAGCAGCACGGAATGGAGGCGGCGAGGCTGAGGCAGGCAGAGCTATCAGGCATTGAGAGCTAACGCCCACCCCGTGCGTGGAGGTGTCATGCTGGAGGTGCCCCGGAACAGAGGGGAGGGAAGGATTTTCGAGACCCTGGGAAGAACGCTTAATCAGGGCTTGGAGACTGATTAGATTTTGAGAGTGACGAGTGAGTGAGTTATCTAATAACTCTCTAAGGCTTACCTAGTAGCTTTGGACAGTTGCTCTTTTTAACGGGATTATTCACTCATTTCATTTATTTATTCAACAAATACCTTGTAACCGTCAACTTTGAGTGTGACTTTAGGAGGGGCTAGCTCAACAGACTCCGCCTTGTCAGGAAACTGCCCCCATTTACAGAAGGGCCCCCAGAAGTCACACCTGTACTTCAGAAACACCTCCCCCCATCCCTATTGGTGAGGGGTGCAGACATAAAATCATCTGATCCACGCTGTGCCAAGTTTAGAAATTTAGAATGTTTGGCTACGAGGCAGAGACTGGAAGCGTGCTGGAGCTGGGTCACATTAACGATGGAGTTACACAGAAAAAGTCCATGAACACCACTGAGGTCCTCAAGGCTGCGGTATTCCTATTGTGCCTTCTGGCCACAGATGATTAGTCCAGAAGCAGGTACCTGACTAAAGCTGGACTAATCAGATCCTTTCATGGAGATATTGAAATTGAAATTGTGATCTCTCTCTCTCTCTCTCTCTCTCTCTCTCTCCTTGACCAACAAATTACTTAACTTTGGGAGCTGGAGACAGAAGCCATTTTCCGCCAAATGAACTGGGAAACAGACAGTAGTAAGAGAAGAATGAGGCAGACACACACAGAGATGCCAACATTACATAGAATTTCTCAGGGTCCCCACAGTGCTCTAGTCTCTGGTTCTCTTCCTGGGACCCACCAGATCCCCGTCCTGCGGTTCCATAGGTTCCTGAGCCTTCTCCTAACAAATTGCCTTGTTTTGCTTAAAGCACTTTGAGTAGAGTTTCCAATGGGCAGACACTCACAACCTAGAGTTCTAATGAATATACATCTGCTGTTTATGAGACTCTGGGCAAGGCACCAGGGATCCAACATGTATCAGGCTTGGTTCTATACTCAAGGAAATTTGAGCACTAGGGAGAAGATAAACTCTGTTTTCAATAACTATGATACAGGTAGGAAGAGAAAGCCCACTAGAGATGTACAAAGCAAGCTCTTTGGGGGTTTAGAGGGGTGTGGCACTTGTAGAACCTCAAGAGTGAGCGCCTCCTTAAATTCTGCACCTTAGGTGCCTTGCTAGGCTCACGCCACTCCTGGGCCTGGCTTATAGTGAGGGTCAGGAGAACTTCATAGAAAAGTTAGTTAGCTAAACCTAGAAGCAGGGAGCATTTGGACTTAGTGTCAAGGTCATGTACCTCAAGATAAAGTAACATAAGAGAAAATACTCTCATGAGAACTCACAAAGTCTGCTCTAGGATAATCAGACTCTTAAGTATGACTTAAGTGTTCAGAGCATGAAGGAAGAGGGGATAGTAAGAAAAACGGAAGCATCATAGAGTCAGATTCTGCAGGCACTGAGAAAATAGTGATGACTGTGAAGCTGGGAAATGACATAGAGTGGTGCTTAAGAATATTCAGTGAGGGCTTCCCTGGTGGCGCAGTGGTTGCAAGTCTGCCTGCCTATGCAGGGGACACGTGTTCGTGCCCCCGTCCGGGAGGATCCCACATGCCGCGGAGCGGCTGGGCTCGTGAGCCATGGCCGCTGATCCTGTGCGTCCGGAGCCTGTGCTCCGCAACGGGAGAGGCCACAACAGTGAGAGGCCAGCGTACCGCAAAAAAAAAAAAAAAAAAAAGAATATTAAGTGAACAGAATAGCATGAACTGAAGGAAGGGCTAAGGTTGGGGCAAACAGTGGAGGCTATTGGGCTATTGTGTTAATCCAGGCAGAAAGGTGAAAGTCTAAATGAATTGGCACTGGGAATGCACAGACTGTAGGAAAAATAATATACAATTAATATACTTGGCAGTTGATTGGATGTTGGGGACAAGGGAAGAGAGAAATCAGAAATGCTGTTGAACTCTATGCAGCTAACAAAGGATGAAAAAGCATTTGAAGAAACGGTGTCCAAGACATGTATATGAAAAATGAAAGGGGTAGAACTATATATATGATATTCTACCAGCTTTATTTTTAAAGGAGAAAAATATATAAATAAACATATTTGCTTACATATGCAAAATATATGTATATATCCCTAAAGGAATACACACAAAACTTAACGGCATTAGTGGCCACTGAGAGGGGAAATGGGTGGCTGGGGTCAGTGGGAGAGCATCTTTTCAGTTCACCATCAAACCTTTTGAATCTTGAACCATTTGGTTGTATTACCTAATGAAAACAATTGCTTAAAATTGCTAAACAGAAACAACCCTAAAGCCCAAAGATGATGCTGAAGTATGGGGCTGGTGACAGTAGCTCCATTAACAAAAATAAAGGAGACAGGAAGAGAAGTTCATTTGAGAACACCTCTGAGGCCGTGTGAGTTTTTGTGGGTTACATGGAGTGCAAATATCTTCTCCTTCTCTGTGATTGTCATTTCACTCCTTCATGGTGAATTTTGGTAAGCAAAATCAATCTTTTTCTTAATGGTTAGTGCTTTGTGTCTCCTGTTTAAAAGATCTTTGCCTACCCTAAGGTAATGAAGAGAGTTTCCTATATTATCTTCTCGAAACTATATTATTTTAATTTTCACATTTAGCTCTACCACCTACATGGAATATATGTTTGTGTAATGGTATGAAGTAAAGGTCAAGCTGCTGCTTTTTTTTAAACATAAGGATATCCACTGGACCCAGCATTGTTTATTGACTGCCCTTTTCTGCTGTGTTCTGCATTGCCGCCTCATCACACAAGTGACTGTTTATGTGTGAGTCTGTTTCCAGATTTGGGTTCTCTATTCTGTGCCTTTAGACTTCACAGATTTTTTTTAATTCGTAAAAAAAAAACTTTAGGAGGGAAAAAGGGACGGGTTGGGGCATTCATTATAAACATATGTAAATAGTAAAATCGTTACTATTATTTTATTTGCTTTAATTTCAGTTATCTATTTTAAAAAACAAACATTCAAACCTGCAACATAAACTGTCAACCACTTAATTTTTTTTTTCAGTTCTATAGACCATTATAGATGAAGGGGTGGAGGTCAAACAGAGCAAAGGTCAAAATGATTCCCCACTGGAGCACTTTGCACCAACTGTTTAAGGCACTAAGCTTTGAGTAGGATCTTTCAAAATTATTTCAACAAAGATTACATGCTTTATTAGATATTTGTTTACCTAAAAACCATTTGATATACAAATAATTTTTAGACTCCAACAACAGTAGGAGCATACATTTCATAGTTTAAATGTACTTATATATGAAATGTGGAATTCAACTTTGGTTTGTATCTTTGCAGGGAAGTATCAGGCACTTAATTTTAAAATTTGATTTAAGTTTTTGGATATATTACTTGTGGTTCAAACATTAAAATGTATATAAAGGCATACAGTGGAAATCTCTTTCCACCTTGATCAACTTTCTATCTAGTTTCCATCCACCCCAAGAAGTAACTACTGCTAGTAGTTTCTTATTTTTCTTCCAGATTTTTTTTTTTTTTTTTTTTTTTTGGTGGTACGCGGGCCTCTCACTGCTGTGGCCTCTCCCTTTGCGGAGCACAGGCTCTGGACGCGCTGGCTCAGCGGCCATGGCTCATGGGCCCAGCTGCTCCGCGGCATGTGGGATCTTCACGGACCGGAGCACGAACCCGCAACCCCTGCATCGGCAGGCGGACTCAACCACTGCACCACCAGGGAAGCCCTCTTCCAGATTTTTTTTAATGCATATATAAACTACCATGAAAATATACTTTTCACTTTTTTTACAATGATAATGTGCTCTATACACTCTTCTGCACCTTGTTTTTTTAAAAAACAACATATCATAAAGATTTTTCCATAATAATACAAAATGAGAGTCTTCATTCTTCTATATAGCTGCATAGTGTTCTACTATATACATGCATCATAATTTAATTACCCTGGTGATGGACATTTTAGTTTGTTTTAGTCTTTTGCTATTATAAATAATGCTACAACGAATAATCTTGTCTGAATGGCATTTTACCTGGGAGGGAGTAACATTGCAGGATATGTTCCTAGAAGTGGAATTGTTAAGTCAAAGAGTTTCCTTGACCAGATGCTGACAAATTCTCTTGGAGATTGTTCCAGCTTATACTCTCCCAGCAACAGATGAAGGTGCCTCTTTCTGAAGAACTTTGCTAACATATCATGGTTACTTGTTTATCTGGAATAATGCAGAGTAGTAAAACAATCAAATATATGTAATCACATTACATGTTATCATTTTTAAAAAAGATTTTTATGGCCACTTACTGCAAAAAAATAAAAACTTTATCCGTAAGTGGAATACGCTACCTATCCCAAAGCTTAAGCTCTTCGTTGTGCTCCATTTTTCCTTTCTTTTCATATTGATGATTCTTTACTTCCCTGTAGCCCCAAAATAATTTTGACAACTATTTTATCAATTTAAAAAAATTTATCACTTTAATAGCATCATAAGGGCTTCCCCGGTGGCGCAGTGGTTGAGAATCCGTCTGCCAATGCAGGGGACACGGGTTCGTGCCCCGGTCCGGGAAGATCCCACATGCCGCAGAGAGGCTGGGCCCGTGAGCCATGGCCGCTGAGTCTGTGCGTCCGGAGTCTGTGCCCCGCAACGGACCACAACAGTGAGAGGCCCGCGTACCACAAAAAAAAAAAAAAAAAAAAGCATCATAAGCCTTAAAATTGTTTTTATTACATAAAAAAGATCCTCCTGTTACCCAGCTTCAACTCAATTCATAGCGGATCTTATTTCATCCACATCTTCTCTACTCAGGACTATTTCAAAGCAAATCCCACACTTCATATCATTTCTCTATAAATATTTCCAGATGCATCTATAAAATATAGATGACAGAACCACACTAGCATTACCCTACCCTAAAAAAAGTAACAATACTTTCTTAATATCATTAAATATCCCAACAGTGTTCATTTTCCTCTGATGTCTCTTTAAAATTTTTTCTCGGGCTTCCCTGGTGGCACAGTGGTTAAGAATCCACCTGCTAGGGGCTTCCCTGGTGGCGCAGTGGTTGGGAGTCCGCCTGCCGATGCAGGGGACACGGGTTCGTGCCCCGGTCTGGGAGGATCCCACGTGCCGCGGAGCGGCTGGGCCCGTGAGCCATGGCCGCTGAGCCTGTGTGTCTGGAGCCTGTGCTCCGCAACGGGAGAGGCCACAACAGTGAGAGGCCCGCATATCACCAAAAAAAAAAAAAAAAAAAAAAAAAAGAATCCACCTGCTACTGCAGGCAACACAGGTTCGAGTCCTGGTCCGGGAAGATCCCACATGCTGTAGAACAACTAAGCCCGTGTGCCACAACTACTGAACCCCATGCACCTACAGCCCGTGCTCCACAGCAAGAGAAGCCACCGCAATGAGAAGCCCGTGCACTGCAAGGAAGAGTAGCCCCCGCTCACCGCAACTAGAGAAAGCCTGCACGCAGCAACGAAGATCCAACGCAGCCAAAAATAAAATAAATAAATAAATAATTTTTCTCATTTTTATTTAAATCTTGATTTGAACAAAGAATATATATTATGATGGGTTACATTTCTTTTTAAATCTTTAATTTCTTTTAATCTATAAGTTCTTCCATTTTATTTTTTCTTGCAATTTTTGGTTGACACCTGATGTCAGATTTCCACCCTCCAGAACGTGAGAAATAAATTGTTCTTTAAGCCACCCAGTCTATAGTGTTCTAGCATTCCAAACTCGCTAAGAAACCTCCACCCATGAACTACTCCCTCCCTCTTCCCCAGGGAAGGAGGTGACACTCATTGATTGTCAATGTTGGAGAAGGACCTTTTAGAGAGGTTATCTTCTGGATGAGATGACCCTGGCCTCCGTGTGGTCAGCTCCAGAAAATGATCTGTCCCTGCAGAGGGCAGTTCTATGTGGTGACTCTAATATGCGGGAGGGACCCAGCAAGAAGTGTGTGGCTACAGATCTAAGTCCCGTTCTCCAATCTCCTTTATCTAATAATGTTGATATTTTATCTCTATTTCTGCACTGCTTCTACACTCAGAGGGTGCTATAGACTGAATGTATGTGTGTGCCCCTTAAATTCATATGTCAAAAACTAACCCCCAAAGTGATGTTATTAAGAAGCAGGGCCTTTGGGAGGTGATAAGGCCATGATAATAATAATAATAGATGGGGCCCTCATGAGTAGGATCAGTGCCCTTATCAAAGAGACTCCAGAGAGCCCCCTTACCCCTTCCGTCATGTGAGGACACAACAAAATGATGGCTGTCTATGAATGAGGAAGTAAGCTCTCACTAGACACCAAATCTGCTGGCACCCTGATCTCAAACTTCTCCACCTCCAGAACTGTAACAAATAAATTTCTGCTGCTTATAAACCACTCAGTCTATGGTATTCTTTTATAGCCACCTGAATGGACTAAGACAGAGGGAAATGCTAAACACAGCAGATTATCTAATATGTTTGTATGAAAAATTCAATTGAAAGTCTGTTAGAGTGTGCGCTTCATAGGAAACAAATTAAATGAAAAACCAAGGTAAATATTAACTTAGAGGGTGTGTGTGGAGAGGCGAGATTGTACAAACAATGAAATTAAAGCACAGTAAATCAGCAGGCTCAGCACTCATTCACTCCAGGTGCTTACTGTTGATAGCCCTCTACATGCCAGGCATGTTCCTAGGCCCGGGGGACACAGTGGTAAACAGCGTCCCTTCCCTCAACAAACATATAATCAGTATTTAAGTCAATAAGTACATAAAATAATATTAGGGTGTATGTGTGATAAGTTTGTGAAGAAAAGTAAAGCTGGGAAAATAGATGGAGGGGGAGGGTTTTATTTTAGCTAAGACAGGCTGGAAAGACTTCTCTAGTCAGGTGATATTTGAGCAGATTCATGACTGAAATAAAGAAGTAGGTCAGACAAACATCAGGGAGGAGTGTATTTTGATAGAGGGAAGAGCAAGTGCAAAGGCCCTGAGATAGGAATGCACTCAGCGTGGTCACAGGTTTGAGGAACCAGGGAGGCCACTGGTGCTAGGGAGAAGTGATGGAGAGGGAAACAGCAGGAAGAAGAGGAAGCCAGAGGCCAGATCCTATAGTGCTTTGCAGGATGTGGCAAAGACTTGAATGATTCATTAGCGTGATAAAATATGCACTGAATATTGATGTAACTAAAACTCATGATAAGAGGATGGAGGTTGTGAAAAAAATGTCAAATCCTCATCTACCATAACAGAAAGTCAATAGATAACATCTAAAATTGGTAAATCAAGCAATATAAGAATTAGCATATTATTTGGAAATATAGAGGTAAATACCAGAAGAAACAGCAATAAGAGTTGACAGTGGCTGCCTCCAGAGAGAAGCCAGGCTGGATGGCAAGGGAGTGGGGAAGGAGACCATTGTTTATTATTTTAAGGCTTTTAGTATAATGCAATTTTTAAAACGATACGCCACATTGCTCTGACAAAACCAAAAAGCAAAACAGGAAACAAAAACCACCGAAAAACCAATGAGTGACCTCTCATGTCCTAGTGTCACAGGCAATGACAGGGGTAATCTCCTTCTATTAGCTGAAAGCTGGATCCCTATAATTGTCACCCAGTGGCCTAGTTCAGCTGTTTGGAAAGACCCAGAGAAGGCCCCTCCCTCCTCCCCATGAAAGGCCTCAGGTATGTGAAGCAGATCTGTCAGGAGACACCCCGGGACGGCCCAGCTACTTCTACTCTTCCTCACTAGACATGGTTTCCTCACAGAACCAACCCAACTAGGCAATAAGCAGCAGCACAGATGGGCAGGCTGGGCGCTAAGATAAGGCATGGGACAGGGTTTGAACTTAAAACCCAACTGACCAAGGCATTCCTACGTGGCTTCGCCATGCTGCGGGCCACGTTTAGTGGGAGAAGTTAAGAGGGCAGAGAACCTACGCTAACTGAGTATTCACTATGCTCTAGTTTTAAGTGCTAGAGGCTTTACATACTTTATTTTATTTAATCCTCAAAAACAACCTGGTGCGTTTAATACCACTGAATGCCACATTTAAAAATGGTTAGGATGGATGTGTTGTACAACATGGGGGATATAGCCCATATTTTGTAATAACTGTAAATGGAAAGTAACCTTTCAAAATTGTACAAAAATTTTTTAAAAATTTTTAATAAAAATAAGCACACACAAAAAAAAGGTTAAGATGGTAAATTTTGTTATGTGTATTTTACCACAATTTGAAACAAAACCTTGTGTGGAAAGTATTGTCCCCAGTTTTCAGACGAGGAAACAGGGACTCAAGAAATTAAGCACTTGTAAAGCAACTATACTTCAATAAAAATTATTTTAAAAAAAATAAAAAAGAAAGAAATTAAGCAACTTGTTCAAACAACCCATGCAGTAGCTGTCTGAGCTAGGTGTGTCTGGCTTCAAACCCAGTGGCCTCCTGCCCTCTGGGAGGTCTCGGGCGATAAGATAAATGCCAAATGAAATGGAAGGAATCAGCTCCAGGAGGGGATCGTGGTCTTTCTCTAGAGTCTCACAATTTTGCCGGCTGCCAGCTTGGCACTCCTCCCTGGAGAAGTGAGCAAGTGCCAACGTGAGGCTCATTAATTAACATTCCCCTGCGCTCAGCAGCTCTGGGAGGGGGGTCCATCAGTCTGTTTCTCACCCACGAAGGCCAAGTCCACGAAGGCCAAGTCCACGAGGGCCAGCACTGTCTGCAGCAGGGGATAATGCAGGTCTGAGACTTCTCAGCTACTCTGCGGGAGGCTCCTTTCACTTGATTGCAGGTTCCGAATTAGCTGAATTTTTAGACGATGCAAATCCAATTCTTTCCCTGCAGGAGTTGGAGGAAATGACAAGTACTTGACAGAGGGCAAAGAGAGCATCAGCATATCATTAAAATCCAGGTGGGAGAGTGGGGGCTGGAGGAGGGAAGGCTTAGGAGGACAGGTGAAGGTGTGAAGAATACTTACAATAATAATACCATCAAACACTTTTATAAAGCATGCCATGTGGCAGGCACTGTTCTAAGCACTTTACCTGTATTAATTCGTTTAATTCTCATAACCACACTACGGGGTTATTATCAGTTAGCTAAAGAGTACACAGTTTATAAAGCACTGAATTATCCTATATGCCAATTTCCACCTGAGAAAGTGGGACAGTACAATTTATAATAGACAAAAACTAGAAACTGCCTAAATGTCCGATAATAGGGAATAATAAAGCCATGGAATTCATGCAGACAAAAAGGATAATAATAATAATAACCATTATTTAATAAGTGCTTGCCATCTCCACACGTGCTTTACATATATTACCTCTTTTAATCTTTAAACAACCCTTTAAGGGAGGTCCTTATAGGAGCCCATTTTACAGGTATGGAGACTGAGGCTCAGAAGCCTTAGAAGGTTAGCTGGAGTAGATTTGAAACCCAACCCCATCTAATTTAAGGACCCAAGCTCTTACTTATGACATTATCCTGCCTCTGAAGACTGGAAGGTAAAAAAAATTGAACAAAACTGCTACTCACCAGGATTACAATCACATAAAACCTGAGGCCGTGGGGAAATGCCAGTCATGACTACAGTATGTGAATTCAGTAAGGGGGTCACGACTGAAATGAGTGGAAACTGTTCTCTCTAAACACAGTTGTTAAGGGAATCCCAGAACAGGGCATTTTCTTCTCTGCTTTCATAGGTAACTGTCCCCCAGTAGCTGTCATCATACTCTGTGCCACTTTGAGCATCTGGGCCTTCGTGTCCTGGGTTCCAAAGGAAGAGAGGTGGCAGAAAACAGCATCGAGTTGGCCAAAAACAGCTTATGGAAAAACCCGAACAAATTTTTTGGCCAACGCAATACTTTTCCTTTCCTGGTTCCCCTGAGGCCTGAAGACCTGCACTGACAGCTCTTCACTGAAGTCACACCTGCTTGGAGCAGAAGACTGTGGCCCAGGTGTCTCTGGGCCCCGCATTTCAGTTGAGTCCTAAGCCTCCTGGAAACCCAGGACTCCACTCACACGCCTCCTCTTTGCCATGGGCACCTGTGTCCTCCTATGTACGATCGATGGCCCAGGGTGTCTCAGGGCGAATCTTGGCTCCTTCCTTGACTTCCACAAAACAGACCACTTTCCCAGAGCTTCTGTTGGTGTAGCAGAGTTTCCTGATGATTTCAGAGGGCAGACCAAAGAGGTTCACGTCGGAACCACACAACTGTCATCCCTTTCTCCAAAGTCCTTCGCCTTTCTCACCTGTGCTGGCTTCTGGCCACCTCTCTGGCTCCTCTGTGTGTCTTCTGCTTGCCCTTCTCACCACTCATCTCTCCTTTCACTAGGCTGCTCCTTGTTCAGGAGCAAAGCCAGTAATTCCCCCCTGGCCTCTTGCAAACCTCTTCCCCTCCTCTCCCTGCTAACTCC
The DNA here is from genome assembly GCF_026419965.1 of Kogia breviceps. NCBI lineage: Eukaryota > Metazoa > Chordata > Mammalia > Artiodactyla > Physeteridae > Kogia > Kogia breviceps. The sequence continues at coordinate 22,970,228 of NC_081318.1, forward strand.
ATTCCCACGGGTCACACCAGACCCCCAGGAGACTCAGCAAGGGTCTTTTCCTCAAAAGACACCTCCTTTCCGAAGAGGAGTTCTAATAACAGCTGTTCAGAAAGAAAATGTGTTAAAAGCAAAAAACAAAGAAACCCTGTTACACTTGAGATCGTCAGAAAACAGACTGGGTAAGACAGAGATTTGTGTGCAGCAAGTTGATTGGGACGTGCTCTTATAAGGAGTGGGGGAGGCAGGACTGAACAGAGGGGGAAGTTCAGGTCCCATGCCGTTGCAGTAAGAGTCTTCACCCAATCCTGCAGAAAGTTCTGGAACTAGGATGGTCCGTTGGAGTTAGGACATTAAGGCAAGGGGGCCAGGCCTTTTTGCTCCTGTCTCCTCGTTCATACTGGCGGTCAGTCACTGCGTGCCGGACAGGCCCCTCGGAAGACTGGTCCAGATGGGGACAGAGCAGGCAAACTCCCAGCAGCCGAGGGAAGGAGCGCCTGACTCCTAAAGGGTCCATGTGGATGGCAGACATTGCAGTCATAATAATTTTTAGAAAGTATGAAACAATCTAAATGCCTGTCTATTGGGGATTTTATAAATCAATAATGGTACATACTATAAAGTTGTTAAAAACTCAGTCTATTTACTGATGTGGAGTGATATTCAAGATATATTCTTAGGTGAAAAATCAAGCTGCAAAATTGTATTATCCTATTATTCCATTTTTGTATTTACTAAGCATATATTAAATATATATATATATATGTAGTCTAAAAATATCTAGTCCAAACTTTTAACACAGATTGCCTCTGGAGAGGCACTTATACTAAAAAATTAACAGTAAACATTTTTATTATAACAATCTTGAGCGTAAAACTCTTCTGGAAAAAAAACACAAGTCCTAGCCAAATGAAACCAGGTAGCTGTTGATCAAATGTAAGCCAAGTATGTGACTTTTCTTGCTGCTGACTTAAATTTCTCTCTCCATCAGTTTTCTCTAAGAAGTGGCACTTCTCTCCACTTCCTGCCTTAAATTGTGCTGCAGCCTGAGCAGCTGTTGAGGTGGCTGTGAGCGCACCTATTAGGAAGGCTGTTGGCTTGGTGTCCAGTGTGGGAGGAACAGGAAGAGCTGCGGTTGCCCAAATCCCACAGATTTGTTACCATGCAGCAAACTCTCAGGCTGTGGCCGCTGCTCAGCGCCCCTCAGTGGAGGAACTCCGGCCAGTCTCTCTTCATCTGTCATCCTATAGTGACCATCATCGTCCAAAGAACAATGACCGGGCTTCCCTGGTGGCGCAGTGGTTGAGAGTCCGCCTGCCGATGCAGGGAACACGGGTTCGTGCCCCGGTCCGGGAAGATCCCACAGGCCGCGGAGCAGCTGGGCCCGTGAGCCATGGCCTCTGGGCCTGCGCGTCCGGAGCCTGTGCTCCGCAACGGGAGAGGCCACGGCAGTGAGAGGCCCGCGAACCGCAAAACAGCAACAACAACAACAACAACAAAAAGAACAATGACCTCTTAGGGAGAGTTTACCGTGCGCCAGGCAATGTACTCAGCGCTTTATACTCACCATCTCAGTTCTTGCTCGCAGCAATCTTATGACGTTACATACAATTATCCTGTTTTACAGACGAGAAACAGAGGTCTGCACAACTTTGTGAATACACTAAAAGCCATAGAACTGTACTTTTATGGCATGTGATTACTTTCTCAAAGACTTTTTCTTTTTTCTTTTTTTTTTGCAGTACGCGGGCCTCTCACTGTCGTGGCCTCTCCCGCTGCCGAGCACAGGCTCCGGACGCGCAGGCGCAGCAGCCACGGCTCTCGGGCGCAGCCGTTCCGCGGCACGTGGGATCTTCCCGGACCGGGGCAGGAACCCGTGTCCCCTGCATCGGCAGGCGGACTCTCAACCACTGCGCCACCAGGGAAGCCCTCAAAGACTTTTTCTTATTTATTTATTTAAATAAAAAATACAGAGCTTTTATTAGAGACCTTGCCCAGTCCAGATATATAAGATACAGTGATGACCAGCTGTGTAGAAGGTTATCAAAGCTTTTTTAAAACAGAGAGAATTAAAGTCCATATAGGTTTGACGACTTGCCCGAGAACACAGAGGCAGGTTGTTGTCAGCAAGAAAGAAGCAGGTGGCGGATGCTTGCAGTGTCTGCTACACCAGAACCCCCTGCCAGCATGTGGCAGTTGCTGGGGTGCTCAGTGTTCCTGACAGCCTGAGTCTGTGGGGACCCCCGGGGGGCTCTGGGGTGGGCAAGCCCTGTGGGCAGTGCTTCTAGCTGTGAGCAGCCTCTGAGCTCCTCAGAGAGTGGCCCTAGCAGTGTGGGTGTGGGGAGGCAGTGGTAGGAATGGGAGTGAGAAAAATGAGTGCCATCTATCACAGGAAGTCCTCTTCCTAAAATGCTCCACCGGGTGGCTGGCTACACCAGTAGCTGCTGCAAATCAGCCATGCACAAGGTGGAGAAGGGGCTGGAGGAGCTGCAGGGGGGGTTATGTTACAGGTGCCCTGGGACCCTGGCATCCAACTAAGGCGATAGAGAGCGCGGGTCAGGGAGGCGGCCTGGCTGAAGGGGCAGCCCCAGACTGGGTCGCAAATCTGTCTTCACCCATGCTGGAATCTGTCCTCCTGCACCGATGTGCCCTTCCAGCTGTGTATCTGAGACAGCTGTGTGAGGCTTGCGCTGAGGACACGTGAATGTGCTGTTAACCAGACCGGCAGCATTATCTTGAAATAGTTAGTATGGAAAAGTTTGATGGGTTTGAAATCCTTTGCCTTATCACAAGAAATTTCCATAAGAGCTGTTAAACTCTTTAAAGATAATTTTAACTGCTGTAAAACTTTGAAGGGTGGTAAAAACACTTTTCATTTTTTTATCTCCTGGTTGGGCAAAATTTCTCACCGATGGTGATTACTAAGAACTCGAATAAATCATTATTCAAAAATCTTCATTAGCAATTATTTATCGCCATTGCGAGCATATAAAAAACGTTTGAAAGAGTTATGTTCGTGCTATATTTACCATCCTCGCTGCAGAGCAGTGCCACCCAATCAGACAGCCACATGGGGCCATCAAGCACTTGAACTGTGGCTGGTTCAAATGGAGATGTGCTGTAAGTGAAAATACACAACAGATTTCGAAGACCTAGTAAGAAAACAAGAATGTAAAATGTCCCATTAATAATTTTTATATTGATGACATGTTGAAATCATAATATTGTGGCTATATTAAGTCAAACTATGTTATATAAATGTTTTAAAAGTTATGTTCATGGAACAAGCTCAAGTTTCTCATTCAAATTTGAAAATATTTTATTTGAAAAATTTTATACAAATGCAGTATTTAATATGTTCTCTAATTACTTTATATTTTATTTTTATGATTCTTTAATATAAAGAAAACATAATTACTTTTTCTATCAAGCCCCATACAGATGTCCTCAAATCCCTTCCAGTTTACTTGAACATGCCATAAAAATGTGAATGCTTCTTGTGAGTGTGATGACATGAAATAATTTAAGAGAAGGTATTTTTGAGCATCTTTCAGGTTTGGAAAAGGCATTTTTGAGCATCTCACCATGCCCGAGCCATGCTGGATTCTTACACAGAGCTGTGCATATGGTATATTGTATAATATACACAGGGACAATTATTCACGGGAAATCTTTGTTGCTCCACTAAGGAAAGAGCACCTGGCAAGAAGCCCCCAGCAACTTGCTCTGTTGGCCGCAGAATTCATGGGCATCTTATTGAGGCCTGGACCAGCCACAGAGCAGCAGGTCAGAAGGCCTCAGTCTGAACACAGTGATAAGGAGAGGTGAGGCCCTTTGCTTTTTTGAGCTTTATGTTTAAGTAGAGCCTCTGGACCCGTTCCATATTGCATGTTTCCAGGACACGAGGCTTCCTCTCTTTCCTTCTGTAAAGGCTTCCTCTCTTTCTTTCTGTAAAAACTCCAGAAGCCCTGGCTCAGCTGCCGAGCATCTGTGGGCGGGTTTCCTATAATCCACATGCTTGAGGCAAGGTGTGTCAAGAAGTCAGAGGCCAGGCTACCTGGGTGATTGTAAACTTGTTTAATTTTTGCATGTGTGGCTTTGGCAAAATGTTTAGTCCTCATTATGGGCCAGCTGAATGCAGGGCTGACTTTCTGTTTCCAGCCTCACCCCTTTGGGTGGAATCCTGCACTCTCCATAAAGGGCCTCCGCAGTGTAGGACATCTCCTGTGTGCCTCCACTTGTGTTAAGTGGAGATGCTGGCATTGTCTCAGCTCCTCTGAGGTGAAGCCCAGGACAGTCCATTTAGAAAATCATCAGGAGGACTTCCCTGGTGGCGCAGTGTTTAAGAATCCGCCTGCCAATGCAGGGGACACGAGTTCAAGTTCTGGTCTGGGAAGATCCCACATACTGCAGAGCAACTAAGCCCGTGTGCCACAACTACTGAGCCCGTGTGCTGCAGCTAGTGAAGCCCGTGCGCCTAGAGCCTGTGCTCTGCAACAAGAGAAGCCACTGCAATGAGAAGCCTGCACGTGGCAACGAAGACCCAAACACAGCCAAAAATAAATAAATAAATTTTTCAAAAAAGAAAAGAAAATCATCAGGGAACTCTGAAGGTGATGGAAATCAGTGATAGATCCCAGACTTTAGGGTCACTTCCCGTAAATGCAGAGAAGCAATATGGCATCTGTTCAGATGAATATTTCTTTCTCACATTCTGTGTGGCTTTGGGGCTGTTCTGTGATATAACTGTCTTAATTTCTCCATCGTTGCCCCAAAATACCTATGTACTTGTGCCTAAAGCAATTGATATACAAGCGTAGGTGGTACACATTACCATAAAAACGATGCATATGTGTGGAGGGGAAGTACTTAGCTATAAGAAGTGTTGTACTGAGATGACAGGGGTCAAGGGTGTTATTTACTAAGTTATTTAAATATTAAATAAACATTTAAATTTTAAAAAACTGTCCAATTTAAAGGGGAAAACTAATAAAGCCCTTTGAAGAAAGCCTGTTAAAAGAATTTCGACTATTTAAATGTCCAACAATAGGGAAGTGATTAAGTAAATCACAGTAATAAGGAGTAACCACTTACTGTACACTTTACTCTGTATGAGGTAATAACCTAAGTGTTTTATATGCATTATTTCATTTTGTTTAAGTGCCCAAAATAACCCAACAGAAGAGGACTATAGTCATCACTATTTTCATTTTTTAGATGAGAAAACTAGGGCATAGAGACATTAAGCCACTCACCAAAGGCCACACAGCTAGTTAGTAGCAGGGGTGGAATCTGAACCCAAGACTGTTAAGTCCTACCACCAACTGTCAACCACTAGGTTAACAGACAACCCACTATTACACAACCATGGTAAGTTTTCATAGCCATGCACATTACAGGTGGGATTATAATGGTTAGAACCTTCTAAAAAGATGGCAATTTTGCAGCATCTATCCCAATGTTAAGGTGCACATACCATTTGTCATACAGTTCCACTTCCATCCAAGAGAAACTGCACATAAAGACATAAAGACAGTCGCACAAGTGGTTGGAAACATTGTAAATGTCCATTAACAGGAGAATGGCAAAATAAGTTTTGGCACATCTATAGATGAACTATGTGGCAGCTTTCTTAAAATGAAGCGGATTCCTATGGAATAAGGAATATGTCTTCAAGACATAAAAAAGCTGGTTGTAGGACCATTTTTAAAAAGCTGTTTTGCATGAGTATAAAGAAAGGTCTGCAAGGATAAAAACTAAACTGTTAAAAGTGGTTTACCTCTGAGGCATGACAGGAAAAGGAGGAGTGTAGGGAACATTTTACTTTTTCATTTTTATATTTCTAAATTGTTTAAATTATTTACAGTGAGTGTGTATTACTTTTGTAATTAAAAAATAATACAGAAAATTTTTAATGTTCTCAACCAATTTTTAATGCTATAGGAAAATATTGTAACAAGTCAAAAAATTAGAGCATGAAATTATTTATACTGTATGATCTCAGCTACAGAAAAATGCATTTAAAATCCAGGAAGGAAAAATATCAAAATGTTAATAGGGACTGCCTCTGGGTGGCAGGATTAGAGGTGGGTTTTTTTCTTCTTCTTCTTCTTCTTTTTTTTTTTTTTTTTGGCTTTACTTTTCTATACTTTCTAAATGTGCCTTATTATTTTTGTAGAAAAAAAATTAAGCAGATCTGCCAAAGGTGCATGGCAGGTTGTAAAACACAAACAGCTGCTATCCATGTTGGGTGGCATGACGATCTAAGATTCCCAGCCACCTAAGGAAAACTTCCTAACTGCCAGGGGACAGATGAGGAGAAAAGACAGTTTTTCTCCATCTTGCTTTTCTGATTAAATTGCAAGAGGGGAAAGGAGGAGGAGATACCAAAAGAAAGTAGAGTCTCCCAGCAAAAAGAGTGAGACTTGGAAATGGGGCCGGAATGAGGTTGTGAAGATGAGAGCATTGGGTCCCCAAGGGAAGCTTTCCGATCCCGGAGGTCAATGATGGCTTTTGCCGGGAATGGGGGGATCCCTGTGCCTTTAATAGTTTCTGCATTCAACAGCTGAGTGGTGGGAAGGCAGGCACCACACCAGCTGACGGGGCTTGTGCTGTTCCCAGAGACTGGCTGGGATGCTGCTGTGACACTGTGCAGAGGTGGGGGTCACAGTGGTGATGGCCGCAGGGGAAAGCAGCTCCGTGATTTGACCCACGAGACCCAGTGGGTCCAACATTTCTGAAGTACAGCTCTGAGACTGGGATACCTCCTGGAGCCCAGCAGTCATCACAGCAAGCTCTAACATTCTGGGGAAGAGTACATCTCTCTTTTTTTCCAAAAAAAAATATTTATTTATTTTTGGCTGTGTTGGGTCTTCATTGTGGTGCACGGGCTTCTCATTGCAGTGGCTTCTCTTGTTGCAGAGCACGGGCTCTAGGCGCGTGGGCTTCAGTAGTTGTGGCACGCAGGCTCAGTAGCTGTGGCTCGTGGGCTCTAGAGCGCAGGCTCAGTAGTTGTGGCACACGGGCTTAGTTGCTCCGCGGCATGTGGGATCTTCCCGGACCAGGGCTTGAACCCATGTCCCCTGCATTAGCAGGCGGATTCTTAACCCTGGGCCACAAGGGAAGTCCCAAGAGTACATCTCTTTCTACAAGTAATCATTTTCATTTTGGTAAAGAGCTCTTGGCTTATGTGCCCATTCTAGGCCTGTTTATCATTGGATGTCTTTCTTGCTCTTCTCCTGCTCTGCTCCATAAATCAGAAGGGCTGCTCCCTGAAGGCAGTGTTTCCAGGCCTCCTGTGTCAGCTGAATTCTGGCTTTTAGGGGATGGGAGACGCTGTTGCTGTCGGGAGATTGGAAGATAGGAAGGGAGGAGTCAGCGTGTTTCTCCTCCTCCCTCTGCCTCAGGGGATGTCTCGGCAGCAGATGAGTTTCTTCCATGACACCAGCTGGGTAATCTTGGGCTCCAGTTACCCACTTCCTCTCTGTTCCCCCTCAGCGTAGGGGCAGAGGCGACTTCTGTTGTTACCTCCGGCTTGTTTGAATTCACATCCCTTGTTTGGCTTCGCAATGCTTCTATCACACATGTAATCAATTCCCTGCCGTTAACTTCTCTCTCCTGAAAGTACTTTAAAGTGGTTTCTGTGGTCCTGCTTAGATCCTGAACGAATACCTTCTTGGTCTAGGTTTGTCCCCGTAAAGAGAATCCCAAGATGGGAATATTGAACAAGACCGTATTATGTGCCAATGGCTTACCCTCCCTCTTATAGTGTCCCCTGCGGAGTGCCCAGTGCTTCTCAGCTTTTACTTTACATACCTATAACCGGGGGATCTTATTCGAATGTAGATTTGAATTCAGTAGGTGTGAGGTAGGACCCGAGACTCTGTATTTCTAACAAGCTCCCAAGTGATGCCAGTACTGCTGGTGCAGACCTGCCTGAGTAGCAAGCCGCAGAGGCATCGAGAGCTATATTAGGGAGGGAAACACCAGTGTCCTTTCGTAGCTCAGTGTCTGGCGTCCTCTGTGGCACCACCACCAAGAGGCCTAACCCTTACTGAACCTCTGTCTCTAAGAGGCAGCACAGTTCCACATACGAATGTGCTGTTCTGACCTATTTATTGAGTAGGGGACAGAAGGTGGAAGCCAGCTACCTGGTGGCAGGTTGACCGTGTGCAGGTAGCTGCTAGCATCTGACTCCTTCACAGAAACCTTTCCCTCCCCACCACGGCCTCTCCGGCTCCAGCTACCTCATCTGTGTGGTGACTCCACGACTGAAAAAACAGCCCACGTCCCACGCTCCGTCAACCTGCTCGGCGTTGCCATCATCCTATGTCACGATGTTGTTACTCTAACTAACATTCCACACTATAAATAAGGAAAATAAGACCAAAAAAGGCTGAAAACTCAGCTGAGTATTCAAGTTGCATAAATTAATTATACAGGGGAGACAAAGAGGGGGACCTGCTGGTGCCTGAGTGCCCCTGGGTGGAAAGCTGCCTGTTCTTTCCAGCAGGGCCTGGAGAAGGTTGTGGCTAATGGGAGCAGGAGAGCCGCCCACACTTCTGGCCTCTTCCCGGCCCAGGCAGCACCCACCCACTACCCTAGCCCCAGCGAGCCTGCCACATGCACAATGTCAGGAGAGTCAACTGCACACGAAGCAGTTTTCACGCCCAAACGTGCTGGAGGCAAATGTGTTCTTCCCAGAGCCTCAGTAGATTCGAGAAGGAGATGAGGAGAGAAAAGGAAAATAGAGGAAGTGAGGTCAAGGTCATGTCCCGATCAAGGCCTGGGCCTGGCCTCTCCCTGAACCCAGACCTGGCCTTTGGACCTTACGGGAGGGGTTGGGGGAGGCAGGAACCAGAGGGAGGTGGGAGGGCAGAGGCCGAGAGGCCGAGTGCAGGAGGATGAATTCCTGTGAGTGGAAGAGAGCGGCTGCCCTCCCGGCCCCTTCTCTTCCCTCTTTGCTGTGTTTTAAAATGAGTGCAGGATCTTGTTTTTATTCAGGTATGGTGAAGCCGACAGACCGGGAGACGACTGCCACTGACAAAAGTTTCTTACCCACAGTTCCCAAGAGGAGGGGTCGCCACGCCACGCAGGGGCTCACAGGGGGGCCCAGGGCTGTCAGGAGTGAGGGGAAAGCCTGGGCCAGAGCCTTCATGGTGGTTTCTGTGGGTGAGGCAGGGCAGGTGAGCTGGGCAGGCTTAGGATGGGATGGCTGGGATAATTTGGGTGGGCTCTGGCTATAGGGGTATGATAAAGGGAGAAGCATGGAGGGGATATCAAAGATGTGCTCACAGGCAAGCTGTTCGCTATTTCTAGAAAATAGCTAACCTTGGGACGGGCAGTTCCCACCCCCAAGGTGTCAAAACATCATAAAATACAGAACAGAAAAAGCAGAATGAAAGAACATGCCAGAGCATCTGTGAGTCTTTGCGGGGGCTGTAACCTCTCCGAGTTCCCCACCCAGTGGGGTAGGGCACGAGGGTCAAAACAGGGATGTGAAAGTCGGATGTGTCCAGGTTCCATCAACCACCCCATTCAGCCTGCAGTGGGGGAAACTTGTGCTTTCCCCCTTTTCTACCGGATACAGTAGGGGGTGGACTAGAGCTCTGGCATCAGACAGACCTGACTTGAATTTCACCTGGTCCTCAGGTACTGCTGTGTGACCGTGGGGAAATTACTTCACCCCTCTGTGCCCGAGAGAATCGTCTTACGGAAGCTTCTCTACTTTGGCTTCTGGCTCTGTGTGTTCCACCACTCCTGCCTGAGAGAGCCCTCCGGCAACAAAACGCAGATTTCCTGGCTCCTCCCAGACCTTCTTGCGGGCCGGTGCCTGGGCGACACTCAGTACATGGTAAAGAGATAGCCAGACCAGAAGTGACTGTGTCAGGGAGGGGTTTCAGGGAGCCGGGGGGAGACGCCTGGGCGATGCCGACTCACTCCAGGCAGGCGGGGACCTGGCCAGGCTGGGTGAGCCTCATCGCTTAGGCCGCAAGTGGGCTCCGAGGCCCCGGGACGCAGAGCATGAGAAACTCTCCCTGGTGCCACTCGCAGGGGGCCAGCACCCCTCGGCTGGGTCCACAGACCCACTGGAGCCTCAGTACTGATGTCACAGGTGTTCAGTGAACACAGGACAAAGACCCATTTGCAGCTCTGTTAGGCCCAGGATGAGAAAGAAATCCACATCCTCAGAGGAAAATGGAAATATCACATCCTTTTCAAGTTCCTGGTAGCACCTGTATATTCCAAACTGTGGAGAATGGACCACTTATTTATTTCTTTAAGAATGGACATTTTTAAAAGTAAGCTGATTTTTCCTGGTCATCTTTTCTCAACAAATTCTATGAAGGCTGAAAATCTAGAGTTCATCTCCTCTAATACTCCTTAATCCTGCCTACTCCCAACACAAAGATATCTTTGTATAATTTCTGATGAGAGAGAGTTTCACTGAGGTGATTTCACAGAATTCTGGAGCCGACGTGCTCTCGGCCCCTGTCTCCCAGCTGTGAAGGAGCAAGCTCAGACTTGGGGCCCCAGGGCACCCCTGCTTTCTGAAATGCCTGACTCATCCTACCCCACTTCACTTGGAGAAAGTGAAGTGAAATTATACCCTCCCACACTCCTTTAAAAATGTATACTCTAAATTCCAGTTGTCGTAGTAACATCTTCATGCTGCCCTGGTGCCTTTTATATATTTCGGCACTGATGGACCATCAGTTACCATGAGAACAGGAGTGGTTTCCAACACAGCGAATCTTGTGGTGCTTATCTTTGTGTCTTATAAAAAACAAAACCCTCGTCCACAGGGACAGCCTCAGCAGAGCTCAGGTAGTTTACCGATGGAAGGACGCCGTCCTCAGTCAGTGGATCCTAGAAACCACTAGAGGTTCACTTTATTTGTTCTCTGAATTGTATTTTGAAGAAAAGGTGTGTATGTTTTTTTTTTTTTTTAAGATTCAGCTGCTCTATTAATTATCACTCTTAAGTGAGTAGATTGGTTTTAAATGTATATTCCTACCCTCAGCCTTGAAGACAAATCTGTCACTCCCACCCCACAATTGTAATCATTCCCTGAGCCTTGCTTAACTCTACTCCCCCAAGCCCAACCCGGCGACCCACTGGTGACCAGGCAGTGCCAACTGATCAAGTGTTCCCTGCTATTTCAGACCCAAGGTCTGTGCATTTATCCTTTCTTTCATAGCTGAACGTTTGGAAAATGTAAGCCCTTTGAGTTCAAGGACATAACACATGACTCTTCAGAACTCTCTGCACAGTCCTATCTGTTAATTGATTTGACTTTAAGCTTTCTATTCTGATATACAGAATTAAGTTTCAGCTGAGAATTTTAAGTCATTTCAGAGGATTTGTGTGTGGGTACAAACTTGAAGGGAGGAAGAAACCAACCCCACAGTCTGAATAGCAGGCTGTGTCAATGACACATTCTTTAATTAGTCCTATCGACATAACTAACTTGTATCCTGTGCTTACCACATGCTAGGCACATGGTGAAACACGTGACATGTATTATCTCATTTAATCCTCATAATACCCTATGATGTAAATTCTGTGTTTAGTCTTTCATTTAACGAATGAGAAAACAGAGCCACAGATATAGACAACTTGACCCACGTCACACACTAACTACCCAGTGGAGATGGGATTTGATTACAAGCATCTTGCTCCACAACCCATGCACTCGATCACCAAGCCAATTAAATCTATGTTCTACAAAGACATCCTCAATCCAAGGCTAGCTGTACATCTGTGCAAACTCAGCAGCACAGAGAACCTGCTGTAACTGGTCATTCCCTGCGTTCCGTCTTTCTGTGTTACCAACTTTGCCACTCCTGCCTGGGCAGAAGCAAACTAGGCTCCACTACAAGTGTGAGAACCATTGCCCTGTTAATCAATTCCTGGTCTTCTGGGAAACAAGGTGGTCCCTAAAAAACCAAGTCTCCATAAAAGGGCTTCAATTTTTGACCAAATACTCCCACTCATGGGAATTTATTCTAAGAAAATTATTCAAAACAAATCTATAGGGACTTCCTTGGTGGTCCAGTGGTTAAGACTCCATGCTCCCAATGCAGGGGGCACAGGTTCGATCCTTGGTTGGGGAACTAAGATCCTGCATGCTGTATGGTACAGCCAAAAAGAAAAAAAAAAAAAAAAAGAAGAAGAAGAAAAAAAAAAAAAAGCCATTCATTTTGACCAGAGGCTGAAACCAGAAGGAGAACTTAAGCTGATCCATCAAACAAAGCAAAGCTGGGCAAAGACTTTCTTCTTCCCACCACTGCTCCCATAGTAACTCCTTCCCCTCTTTTCATTGTCTCTCAAGGTCAGCAAGTAGCTACAACTTCACCTTCCATATCGTCCTTCCATGATTGGACAGTGGTTTCCATCTGTGCCCATGTGGTGGTAGTGTATACACACACACACACACACACACACACGGCCTGGCTGTAGTGTAGGAACACAGCAACAGACTGCTGTCGTCGCATTGGTGGGTTCTTGGAGGTTGACTTCAGCAGTGTGGATGGAGCTCAGAAGAACAGAAGCCTACAGACTGCTGAAGAGTTCAAAGTGGAGGGCACAGGGAGACTGAGAAGAGACCAAATGGCTCTGGGCAGCTCAATTTCCACAGCCAAAGGGTGGACCCAGATGGGTAGGCGGTGCTGTTTATAGCTCTCCTGCTGACCTATCTGTGGCAAGTACAATGGTGCCTGTTGCCCCAGAAGCCAGGGACCAGGAGGCCCAAGAAGATGAGGTCTGAGGGACCCCCATGGGGGCAGCGGCCCTCAGTCTGCACTCTCCTTGTGCTGAGACTGCCTCGAGCCTGACCTCTCATTCACGGCGTCTCTGCCTCACTTACCGTGAATGCACTTTACATCCTAAGCAGGGAGAGAAAACACAGGGTTGAAATATCTGGGGAAGGCTGTTCACAGAGCAACAGATCCAGGTGCAGATGAGCAGGCAGGAAGTGCAGGCTCCAAACAAGGGAAGGCAAGAGGGGAGAGTTTTCTGAGGGAGGTGGTGGAGGCAGATGCAGGGTAAAGGGGAGGGTGGTCCTGTGGCAGGTAATGTGGTTCAGGGCCTAGAGAGCAAGCTGTGCAGGAGGACGCAGAGAGCACCGTTCTCTCTACGTCACAAGGAAAAGATGAGAAGTAAGGCTGCTCGCAGAGTGAGTGATCTGGGTGAGGGGTGGTCCTGGAGGGGGGTCATACCTGCTCCCACCATGCCCAGCTGGAAAGAGAAAGTCTTTTGTGGGGGGTCTGCCCTGCATACATCCTCCCCTCCCATCTCTACCACAGATCTACAACAAAAAGGGAAAATCCTTGATTTTTGTGGTATTTTTTATTGTGGTAAAAATATGTAACAGTATCATTTTAACCATTTCTAAGTCTACATTTTAGTGGCATTAAATACATTCACGGGACTTCCCTGGTGGTCCAGTGGCTAGGACTCCAAGCTTCCACTTCAGGGGACACCGGTTCGATCTCTGGTGAGGGAAATAAGATCCCGCAAGCCAGCGTGGATAAATAAATAGATAAATAAATAAATTCACAATGTTGAACCACCACCACCAACCACTATCCATTAGAACTTCTTCATCAACTCAAACAGAAACTCCACACCCCTTCAACAACAGCTTCCCATTCTGCCCTCCCCTCAGCCGCTGGTAACCCCTATTCTACATTCTATCTCTATAAATTTACCCATTCTAGATAACTCATGTAAGTGAATTATACAATATTTGCCCTTTTGTGCCTGGCTTCTTTCACTTAGCAGAATGTCTTCAACATTCATCCACATTGCAGCATGCATCAGAATTTCATTCCTTTTTCAGGCTAATAGCCCGTTGTTTGTATAGACCACATTTCGTTGATCCGTTCATCTGTTGATGGACATTTGGGCTGTTTCCATCTTCTGGCTATTGTGAATAATGCTGCTATGAACACGGGTGTACAAGTATCTGTCTGGCTTCCTGCTTTCAATTCTTTAGGGTGTATACCTAGAAGTGGAATTGCTGGATCATATGGTAATTCTATGTTTAACTTTTTGAGGAACTGCCAAATTTTTCCACAGTGACTACATCATGCCTTGAGCTATTTAAATGAAAAATGAATCTATTCCAAAAGCCTCATGTCCACTTGGCCTGGAAGCATGGTCTAACGTCCAGGTTCCGGAAGGCCACAGCCTCACTGGGCTGTGAAATGTGGGTGCCCCATCTTAACAACAGGGTCAATGGAGAACTGGTGGCATCCAGAAGAGGGTGACCAAGAGGGGTCATGTCAAGTAAAAGTGGTTGATGGGAATTCCCTGGCGGTCCGGTGGTTAGGACTCTTCGCTTTCACTGTTGAGGGTTCGGGTTCAGTCGCTGGTCAGGGAACTAAGATCCCCCAAGCCACACAGCTCGGCCAAAAAAAACCACCAAAAAACGTAAAACTGATTGAAGGGACTGGGTATTTGGCCTGGAGAAGAAAAGGTATTCCTCTCCACAAGGAGCTGTCTCCAGGCGTGTGAAAGGCTGTGACATGGCAGAGTGGACAGGCCTTTCTGTAGCCATGGAGGGAGAAGGGGAGCTGGGAAAAACCCACCAGGAGACCGACTTTGGCTGAACACTGCTCTGAGGGTCGGAGCCCACCGTGGCCGCAGTGCCCACACCCTGGGCAGTGGTGGCAGGTAGGAGAGGGGATTCCTGGGATGGGTCATCTCTAAGGCTCCATGAACTTGGGAGGCCAGGGAAGAAGACAGCACAGAGCAGTAGCTCACACTTCCTGGGCTTCTTTCATTGTGGTTGTTCTGCCTTTGAACAAATGGGAAGGTTGAGCTGGGAGGATATTTTGCGATTGAAAAAAAATCTCACACTTTCCTTTTTACACAGGAAATCAGGAAGCACACAGTCTCGATACAAATGTAATTGCTGGATTATGGATTTTGCTTTCATAAATTTAAACAATCAAAATAAACTACTGGGGCTTCCCTGGTGGCGCAGTGGTTTAGAGTCCGCCTGCCGATGCAGGGGACACGGGTTCGTGTCCCGGTCCGGGAAGATCCCACGTGCCGCGGAGCGGCTGGGCCCGTGAGCCGTGGCCGCTGAGCCTGCGCGTCCGGAGCCTGTGCTCCGCAACGGGAGAGGCCACAACAGTGAGAGGCCCGCGTACCACAAAACAAAACAAAACAAAAAACTACTGAAGAAGAGTCATCTTATTTGAATGGTTTCTCTAGGAGCTGGAGGTGCAGAAGAAAATGGTATCAGAGATAAGAGTTTTGAGACTGAAAACTGCTTACTTGGGTCTCCTTATGGCTTTGGACACCTCTACGGGCGGCTCAATAAATAAAACCTGAGCACACAGATGCAGCATCTTGAGGATGCATTTCTTCTTTAACCAGATTAGCAGTACCTCTTGTCTCTCAGCCTTATTTCATTTTAATTGTTTTCTGAGTCCTTTTTATGTCTTACAAAAGTAATGCACTAATACAATAGTTACTAGTGCTGTCCAGCAAATATTTCTGGTTTTCCTCTGGGGCGTGTTAGGCATTGCTATTCCCCACTCCCTTAAAGGTAGGTGTGGCCATGTGACTTGCTTTGACCAATAAAATGAGAGAAGCAACCTGGGTCACTTCAAGGTGGGAACTTAAAGGACCTGTGTGCAATTTTCACTCCTTTCTTTCCTTGCTGCTGCCCGGCAGGCTGCAACACTCCACGTGGTGGTGGCTGCGTAAGCCTGGGTCCCTGAGTGAAGATGATGAGAACGGGTCCCCAGCTTACCCTCAGTGGACACGGAGCCTGAAGGAGAAAGAAACTTTTGGGACAGCCTTCCATGAACTGCAGCCTTAATAAGAAATAAACCTTTGTTGTTTTAAGCCACTGAGACCTGGAGTTTGTTACCATAGCATAATTAACTTGTTAGAAAAATCCTTCAACAAATATTTACGTGCCAAGGTGCTGTCAGTATAGCTGGGATGAAGAAAGTCATCAAGAAGCCACCAAGCCCCGCTTATCAGAGAGCCATTTCTTAGCAGTGAAGATACATTAAATTGTACAATTCACCATTCAATTGTAAAAGTGTGGAGAAGCACAGGGCCCTGAAGAGTGTGTACAGCAAATGATCTAATTTGGCGCTGGGTAGGTCAGGGAGACTTCTCTTGGAGGATATAAGGCTGGGATCTAAAGGCTGACAGGAGTTACCTGGGTGAAAGGAAGAACAGTGTTCCAGGCAAAGGGAAAGCGGGAGCAAAATCCCTGAGGCAGAAGGGAGCTTGAGCAGCAGGCATGCTGAGAACAGGCCAGAGAATTACTGGGAGGCAGGGAGGCAGGGGCCTGACCACGCAGGGGCTTTGGGCCACGGTGGGAAGTTTGGTCTTATCCCACGAGCGACGGGGTAGCCACGGGAATGTTCGAAGCAGAAGAATAATGTGAGCTTAAGAGTAGTGGCTAACACGGGATTTGTGTGTGGTAAGAAATGTCAGATGGGGAGAAAATCAATCCCTAATTGGCCCTGACCCGCAAGACAAAACACGGACGCAGCGCCCAAACCCAGCAGCTGTGGCTCTACCTGCAAGTGGGCCCAGCCGCCAGGAGCCTCGGGCCACTGACTGCAGTGACCCTGCTGCAAGCAGGCGGCGTCTCGGGCTGTAGCGGCTCAGGGACACACGCTGCATCCTCCCACCACCAGGGGGCGATGAGGAGATGAGGGCTACAGCCTGTCAGGCAGGGCGCAGACCGGGATTCTGACCCCCGCAGGCTTTGGTTTGTGCGCCACGGAAGCCCCCGTCCCTCCCTTCTACATTTACTCTCATCTCCTATTTGGTATATCTCCTGAGACCAAGAGGACCCCTTGTCCAACAGATCATGGTCTGTGTTTCCATTCCCCATCCTCTCTGACATCTCTCCAGCGTGCAGCCCCACAGACTCCCTTTCTTCCAGGTTTCCTCTCCCTTCTCGTTCTCCGACTCCATCTGTAACAGTTCCTCTTCTTTCTTAGGCTCCCAGATCAAAGGAGGCGGTCCGCCAAGGTTCCCAACTCGCTGCTCCTTTCTTATCTCCGTACTATCCTGACAAGCTCTCAGTCCCAACCACGCGCTTGCACTGAAGTTGCAAACGTCTAAACCTAAACCTCTGGCCAGCCGCTCTCTTCTGAGCCCTGGTCTCCAAATCCTGAGTGCCTGCAGGGCATCTCCCTGAGTTTTCCACGCCACCTCACGTCCCCAGGGAGAAGGTCTGATTCACCTAGCTCATGTTTTACAGCCAGGTGACCAACCCTGGTGGGAGGAGGGTGGGAGGTAGTGGGTGGGAAGGGGGCGAAAGAGGTAGAGAGCACAGCCAACGTGGGGAGGCAAGGGGAGAACCAACATACAAACAGAGACCACAGGAAGAGGAGAAGTAAAACAGATATAGAAGTACAGGCAGAGCTAAAAGGAGAGCCAGGAGAGACAGAGTCAAAGAAGCCCAGACAGAAGAGTCTTGAGAAGAAGGGAGTGGACCAAACAGGTTTTGGCAATTACCAAATTCCATCCATTCAAAGGCACTTCCCCTGCCCCCCCCCACATTTGAACACAATGTGTCATACAACTGGCGGCATTTCATTGTTAATTGGTGGTGAGTCTCCCACCCCACCCCCGCCCCGCCTCATTCTTAGTTGTACAGAAAATGATAGTATGGTTTGCAATCCTTGGAATTTTAGAATTAATGGAACAATGACATTTATCAAGCAATTTCGCTGGAGCAGTGGAGGCAGAAGTCTGAATATAATGGGTTGAAAAAAGGACATTCCACAAAACAACTGGGTCTAGGGAATTCCCTGGTGGTGCAGTGGTTGAGAGTCCACCTGCCAATGCAGTGGACAGAGGTTCAAGCCCTGGTCCGGGTAGATCCCACATGCCGCCCAGCAACTAAGCCCGTGTGCCACAACTACTGAGCCCATGTGCCACAACTACTGAGCCTATGCTCTAGAGCCCGCAAGCCACAACTACTGAAGTCCACATGCCTAGAGCCCGTGCTCTGCAACAAAAGAAGCCACCGCAATGAGAAGCCCGCGCACCGCAACCATGAGTAGCCCCCGCTCGCCGCAACTAGAGAAAGCCCACGCGCAGCAATGAAGACCCAATGCAGCCAAAAAAAAAAAAAGGGAACATCAAGGAGTTCTGTGGCCTAGTGGTTAGGATTCCAGGCCTTCACTGTCATGGCCTGGGTTCAGTCCCTGGTTGAGGAACTGAGATCCTGCAAGCAGAGCGGAGCGGCCAAAAAAAAGAAAAAAAGTCAATGTCATTCATAAAAGACCCCCACCCCCACCCCCTCGAAAGGGAGGAAACTGTTTTAGATTAACAGAGACTACAGAGACATGATAGCTAAACACAGTATGTGATCCTTGATTAGATCACCGATCAAAAACTCATCCAGCTAACTGGGATAATTAGGAAAAAATGAAGACACACTGTATTGATGTCAATTTCTTGACCATGAAAATCCTTTTGTTATAAATGAGAATGTCCTTGTTCTCAGGAGCTAAACTATTTAGTAATGAAGGATAATGATGTATGCAACTTACTTTAAAATAGTTCAGGAAAGAAAAGTGTATGTATATATGTATGTATATATACACTTTTACATATTTTAACCTTTTCCCACATTTGCTAGGCATGTAAAATACACATAGATGCATATATACTACCTATACATTATATGTATATGCTGCTTTATGTAGAGATCCACAACTTAACAGTTTGCCATATTTACTCTGATTATCTGTACATAAGAAATATATATGTAGATATGCATGTTTACATGTATGTATGTATTTGTATTATATATATAATATATACACTTATTATATGTGTATACACACACACACGACAAAACATTAGTTCCTAAATCTGGGTCAATCATTCTCAACTGGGGATGACTTTGCCTCCCAGATTTGACGATGTCTGGAGACGTCTGTGTCTGTCTCAGTTGCAGGGGTGCTACCAGCGTCTGGTAGGTAGAGACCAGGGATGTTGCTAAACATCCCACAACGCACAGGACAGGCTCCCACAACAACGAATTATCCAGCAGCCCAAAATGTGAATAGTGCCATGGTTGAGAACCCTGGTCTAGGTAAAAGGCCTGGGTGTCATTGCACTTTCTTTCAACCTTTTGGTAAGCTTGCAATTAAAAAAAATACAAAGTTGATGTTAAAAAAAAAAAAAGCGAGAGAGGAAGAATACGTGACAGAAAGGTAAGAAAGTGAAGGAAAAAGTGTAAGCAGATTCTTTCCAGGATCTTGTCTATAAAGGGATGGATTACAGCTGGAGGGGAAGAAAGAAGGAACTCCTGTCCACACTGACAGTCCCGCCATGAAGAGTCACCCTACATGTCCTGCTTATAGCACCTGACCAGCAGACTTGCACCATCCTCAGGCACAGAGGTCAGACCAGTGGGAGACCCCAAGCCCTGACAGCTCACCCACTGGCTACTACCACAGAGCCTGGTCTATGGTAAGACGAGGTGGGTCTCTGATTCTCTCACCTGTAAAGACCCCCAAAACGAGGCACTTGGGAAGCTAACGCTTGGAGGAAGCACAGAAAGAGACCACGGGGTAGAGCTGGAGTCACAGGGCTCACGACAAGCTGAGGTTGTAGAAAAACAGAAACCTAGAGTAAGCAGAACTTAAGAAGTTGAGAAAAGACGTGTGCAGCATGGGGGTGGGGGGCGGGGGCACAGAGGTCAGCAGCTGGTCGAATCACTACAGCGGCACAGGAGTGAGGGTCACTGCCAGCTGCTGAGCTCCCAGACTCCGACCTGAACCCTGGCCCCCGAGGGTCCCGCTGGACCCGCAGGTTCTCATCTCACGTCTCCCTGGTCTCTGTGGTCTTGTTCAGTTCCTGTGACCTGTACATGAGCTCCTGGACCCAGCTAGGTGAGGCAGAGGAGGGCCTTAGACATCCTACATGTTCAGAGATTCGTCAAGTCTTTCAGCATCTGGTGTGGCAGCATGAACTAGAGCAGTATCTCCAAGGGTCTGGTCCAGCAGCAGCGTAACCTGGGAGTTTACCTTGAATCTCGCTTTTCCTACTGGGTAGGGCCCAACAATCTGCGCTCTCAGGAGTCTTCATGTGACCACGGTGCACACCCAGGTTTGAGAAGCACTGGACTAGAGTTGGTGTGTCCACAAACAGAAACCGCTCGGATCCAGCCCAGCAATCTCAGCAGAGTGGGAAGGTGGCCCTGTTTCCCAGGCCTGTAGACAGAACAGAAAAGGTCCCTTCAGGTTAAGAGGAGGACCAAGTTTCACCTGAGCTGAGCCAGAGCTCCTCTGGCAACCAGCCAAGGGCTCACATTGACTCCGTACAGACAGTACAGCTAGACAAGTGTCATCCGCAGCAAACTCATGTGGGTTCTGAGCACCTCACTTCTCTGGTACAAAGATTCACGGAATTGCCTTTTTTCACTGATATTTATAAAATCCTGAGTCCTGAGTTGCAGACTTCCTTAGCAAGCTTCATGAACATTTGAGATCCTCACAAGGCAGCCTGTGACATCGTTATAAGTAATTCAAAAAAACTAGATCGTCTCTGGACTGGTGCTGCCTAGAGGAATCAGCTTCAAGCTCAGAACTGTGAATGGAGACAACAGTGCAGGTGTCAGCGCCAGGGGAGGTGGCAAGACGTGCTAGGAAGACAGAGCAGGAGGCAGGGATGGGAGGCTATGTGATTTAGAGATGGTGCTTACACTTAAAAACGCCTTTCCTTCCAAGTTTCACATTTGGGGCCGAGCAGAACCAACTGCAGCTTTCTCTTTTAAGTGTCTCCACACAGGCTGGGGAGATCCCAGAATATCATCAGCAGAATGCCCAAGGCAGGCTTCCCTGGTGGCGCAGTGGTTAAGAACCTGCCTGCCAATGCAGGGGACACAGGTTCAAGCCATGGTCCGGGAAGATCCCACAGGCCGCGGAGCAACTAAGCCCATGTGCCACAACTACTGAAGCCTGTGCGCCTGTAGCCTGTGTTCCGCTACAAGAGAAGTCACCGCAATGAGAGGCCCGCGCACCGCAACGAAGAGTAGCCCCCACTCGCCACAACTAGAGAAAGCCCGGGCGCAGCAACGACCCAACGCAGCCAAAGATAAATAAAATAAAATAAATAAATTTATATATATATATAAAAAAGAATGCCCAAGGCACTTTTCTAGCACCAACTTCAAAACTCAGAGTCAGCCAAGTTTAAAAGAAAGGCTGCAGAAGGTGGGAAGATGTAAGTGTGTAGAAAAAGACGAAGAAGAGTCGGGTGAAGGAGAAAGGAGAGAGGGATGAGGGCTGATTGGCCCCCTTCTCCCTGTGCTCCAACCACTGATGCTGTCAGCTTATTTGAGCCACGGTTCCTGCACACTAGCAGGTTCAGAGCAGGACTGGCAACCCTGGTCTCTACTGCTGTCTGTGGCTAATTCGAATCAGACAGAAGTCAGACCTCTGAGAAGAAAATTATAGAAACAAAATATTTACTATTTTTCCAGAAAAAGATGAGGAAAGGAAACAGTGCCCAAAAGAGGGACACATATAAGCAAATTCTGTGCTTTTTGTCTTCTCTAAATAACACACCCCCTTTGGTAAAAGAAAAACAACTCATGCAAGCTAGAACTGCCTTTGGAGAGCAAGGTTTAATTCTGACCCAGACTTATAATAATTTTTTAAACTCCTATCAATTCCACCACTGTGTGGGAATTACTTGGACTTTTTTTCCCCCTCTTAACTTCTGAAAAACCAAAGTGGCTCACCATACCCGGGTTTAGCTGAGGAAGTAAAATGCATTTAGCATTAACTAGCACTGAAAAGCACACTTAGCTTGCATCTCAAATTGTCTTCGGTAAAGTCTATTTTGCTTGCAACAGTGGTATTATCCTGATTTCTCTGCCCCAAGTTCTGTCCTCTGTAGTAGAGAGAAGCTGGGAAACCGTCTGGCTTAAGTCTTGTTTTTCTCCTTCTTTGACTTGGTAGCGCCTGGCCAGCGGAAGCCGCACAGGTGCAGGCAGCCGGCGACGTTGTGGACGATGTAGTAGAGGTTCAGCATCGCAGCGGGGCTGAGGATGTCCACTTCCGGTTTCTTCTGCTTTTTCCCACGGGACTTGCCTCGGCCTTTTCTTTTCCCTTTACCTGGCTTTCAAAGACAGGTATGTATACGGGGTAAAATTTAGTTTTTGTAACATTGACATTATATAATTTTCAATATTTCCTACCGAACTTAAGAAAAAAAATTCCTAAAAGGAAAAAACTGTGACAACAAAAACTTGCATGGAGTGGGAAGAGAAGTCATATGCAGTCTGATTCAACAAATGCCTATCAAGACCTCCAGTTTAAAAGAGATCCAACCTGATTCAAGCGCCCAGAGACTGGGAGAGCAAGGCGGAGAAACTGAGGTACGACTCAACACCTAGACATTGTGGGCTGTGTCATTCAACGAAAGGGTGAACTATAATGAGGTGAACCAGGGCGAGGAGAGAAGGCGAAGGGACAGAGGTCTCCGAGGGGAATAAGTGTACGGGGAAGGGAAGGCTGGTGCCAAGGGTAATTCTCATGGTTCAGGGCTCCCCAGCTCTCACACACCTCCCCAGAGGAGACACTCTTTTAGCAGAGAAGCAGCATTCTCCTGTTTCCTTTCTTTTAAAAACAAAACAAAACAAAACAAAAACTAACCTCCCCTCGACCAGCCAAGAAAACTAAAAAAATAAAAAAGACCCAACCTAATGCAACTAATGTGTGGACTCTGCATTTTGATTGGAACAAACAAACCATGAAAAGACATTTTTTTAGGCAATTGAGGACATCTGACAATATCGAGCAATTGTTAATTCTATTAGGTCTGACAATGGCATTGGGTCATGGAAGAAAATGTTCCCACATTTCAGAGATGCACACTAAAATCTGTAGGAATGAAAATGAAAGAAAGCCTGAGATTTGCTTTAAAATACTGCACCTTCCTCCTCCCCCCTCTCCCCCAAATAAAGTATAGATGAAGCAAATGTGGCAAAATGCTTATAATTTCTGAATCTGAGATATGGCTACATAGGGATTCATTTTAGTATTCTATTTTTGTGTATGTTTGGAAATTTGCCTAATAAAAATTGAAACAGATAATTAGGATCAAATACATATTTTTGCATTTGTTATGCGATAGTCTCTACCTCATTAAACAGTCACGAGGATTAAGTGAGGCACGAACATAAGGCACTTAGCCAGTGTCTGACACGAAGAAAGCACTCAGTGAAGGATGTTGCCATCACCTTTATCACTGCTAATCCTCAGAGCTGTGTTTCAAGGGAGGGAGGTATCATTTCTGTCTTAAAAATGGAAATGCAGAGGCTCTGCAAGGTCACAGTGCAAACCAGCATCCACCAGGCTTGGGGGCTGTGCTCTGGCCACAAGCACACTGACAGGTTAATGCCCTCCCGGCAAAGGAATGGCTACCATCCTAAACTGGGAATAAACTATCTCCAAAGTTTTGCTAGAGCTGCACAAAGCTGAATGGACTTCTCTATGTCCTATGACCCACCCATACAGAAAATAAATGATGGGAATGCATTATTGAAAAAGTGTCTCTTCTAGGCAAGGGAGAGGAGGAGTGTATAAGTTATCAAGAATGCCTGCAAGGGCTAAATGTTTGTATAAAATAGATGTCCTGTTCATAGCATCTCACTTTAAAAATGTCCCAAGTTAAACAAAGAGAAACATAGTCAATGTGTTAAAAACACTAAAATACATTTTGTGAAATGAAATGGAGGACATTCCTAGATTCAAAACCCAGAAATGAAGATGAGATATTGCAACACAATTTTCTGTGAGGAAATCCAAATGAAGAGAAACAATATGGAGTCCCATATGATAACTGCATCTCCTGATAAAGCATCACCTTGGGGTGTGGGATGTGCATTGCCATAAGCTCTTAAAGATTTTGAGTCTTGGCTTCCTTTCTGATTTTATACTTTTTTGCATGTCATACACACTTGACTTACCTAGAATAACTGCCCCCAATAATGTGTGTGTTTTAATCTCTAAAACGGCTTGAGAACTAAGATTCACACCAAAGTTTGACATTTTTATTCAAAGTCCTCTTGTTTTTGTAAATGATTCTAAAATTCATATGGAAATGCAAAGAACTCTGAAAAAGAAGAACAAATTTGAAGGACTAATACTACCTTATTTCTAGAATTATTATAAAGTTTCAAGATGCAGACAGTATGGTATTGGTATTAAGATTAATAGAATAAAGAGTCCAGAAATAGATCAATACATACACAAACAATTGATTCAACTGATTTTCAACAGAGGCGCCAAAGCAATTCAGCAGAACAAGGATAATCTTTTCAATAAATGGTGCTGGAACAATGAATATCCATTTGCAAAAAAATGAACTTCGATCCATATTTGCGCCATATGCAAAAATTAACTCAAATGGCTCATAGACCTAAATATAAAACCCCAAACTATAAAACGTATAGAAGAAAATATAGAAAAAAACCTTTGTGACCTTGAGTTAGGCAAAGATTTCCTGGGTATGATATCCAAATTGATGTCTGTGAAAGAATAAATTGATAAATTCAACATCAAAATTAAAACTTGTGCTCTTCAAAAGATATAGTTAGAAGAATGATAGACAAAGCCACAGATTGGGAGAAAACATCTGCAAATCATAAGTCTTGAATGTGGTGATGGCTTAATGAGTGTATGCCTATGCCAAGCTGAAACTGTACATTTTAAATATGCACAATCTATTGTACATCAATTATACCTCAATAAGTCTGTTAGGAAATTACTGTAAGGGAGTGAAAGTTTTCAGTTTCTGAGCTGGTTGGTTGGTTGAATACAACTCCATGGCTCTTGACTATTCCTGGGCGCAGAACACAGAGCTCCTGACTTAAAACTCTCCGAACTCCTTAATGAAGACCATTCCTTCTTTCTAGTTCCCAAACTCGCCAAGCTCTTCCCTGATCCCCCCTCTTCCTGCAGATCTTCACAGAGGGCATAATTTGTTTCTTACCTTTGTGCCAGCCTCTGCTCAAATACCACCTCTTCAGAAAAGCCTCCCAGACATCATGCCTCTATTCTATCTATAATTAGGGTGACCATATAATTTATTGCCCAAAACAAAACACTTCAACAAACATTAACTGGCACTGTCCCAGGCAAAGGGGGAGGAGGTACAGATGGCCTCTTAAAAACCCTCCCAGGGCTTCCCTGGTGGCACAGTGGTTAAGAATCTGCCTGCCAATGCAGGGACACAGGTTCAAGCCCTGGTCTGGGAAGACCCCACATGCCACAGAGCAACCAAGCCCGTGCGCCACAACTACTGAAGCCTGTGCGCCTAGAGCCCGTGCTCCGCAACAAGAGAAGCCACCGCAATGAGAAGCCCGCGCACCGCAATGAAGAGTAGCCCCGGCTCGCCGCAACTAGAGAAAGCCCACACACAGCAACGAAGACCCAATGCAGCCAACAATAAATAAATAAAATAAATAAATTTAAAACAAAACAAAAAGAACCCTCCCAGCAGTGTCACTTTCTATCTCCTTACCCTAAGCACTCACTATTTAATAATATTTTTTGTTTGTGTATTTATTGTATGTTTCCCTAACCAGAGGTTTTGTCTATGAGTTCACTGAACTTTCAGGACCTAGAACAATGTCTGGCATGTTGTAGGGATGAATAAAGTATGCTGAGTGAATAAAATGCAACTCAGGGAAAGCAAATGTAGATTTCTCCTTCTCTGGATTTTAAGATGCCTCCTTCATTCATTTAACAAATTTTTAACAAATACTTCCTGTGAGTGAGGCCTCATGTTAGATGGAGAGCAAAGCAGATCCGGGCTCCCACCCTCAAGAAACTTACGTCCAGTGAGGGGGAAAATCACAAACACATTTAGTCACCAACTATGCTGTGAAGGAAGCCCAGGGTACATGGCATTATGATGACATGGGATGGGAAGGGAGTGACCTCATCTGGGACATGAAGGAAGAAGGATTCCTGAAGAATGGCCTGTAGGATGAGGGGTAGGGAATTCCCAGGCAGAGCAAACAACCTTTCAAGTCAAAGGGACCAAAAAAAAAAAAAAAAAAAAGAAGGTCAGTGTGACTGGCCTGTAAGCAACAACCATGGGGGCAGTGAGGCGTTGTGGGATGTGGTTTTGTTTTTGTTTTTTAAAGCAGAGAAGATAATAAGGTAGATTAAGCTCAAGAGGTTGAGGCCCCCTTACCAAGGGCTCCCAGTGCCAAGCTCAAGCAGAGCAGTGCCTAGTTCAGCAGACAGTGGAAGTCCCTGAGGACCTGGTCACAGCCATTATGGGATGATCAAACTGGGAGGGAAGGACAGAGGAGATGGACAGTTCCTGAACAGTGATAAGGGGCGACTGCCAGAACCAGGCAGGTGGTAGTAAGGAGGGCCTGACCAACAGTGGCAGGCAGGTCACAAGAGACTGGATGAGGACTCAGGAACAGGAATGCTTTCGAGTTTGAGGCCAGGAGAATGAACATGCCATTGGAAAGTGAAGAGATGGTAGTGGTTAAAAGAGCTGGATTTTGAACACAGTTTGAAAAGGCTCTCTGATGGAGAGATCCAGCAGGAAGTTGGAAATGAAGGTTTGGCATCAGTGAGGTTTGGTTTAAGATCTAGCTCTGTCAGCCAACGACTTGGGGTTCAGATGGAAGTAAGGAGGTTGCAAGATTTCCTGGGCATAAACCCAAGAACTCCCTGCACAAAAGGTCTCCTTCCAAAGCCTTTCCTCAAACTGAGGTTGGAAGGAAGAATCACTCTCTGCGGCGGGCACTCGGAGTCCCACCAAGGCTCATTTTCTAATTCTGTAATCCACCGAGAGGAATCCCACCTGGGACCCTAGCGGGGGCAGCAGAAGCTAAATGCCTGGCCAGTCGCCGTTGGCACGTACTGGCGCCCTGGGCATTTTCTGGGTGTGAAAATTGCTCAACAGAACCAAGGGACTGCAACCAACCAACACACACACACACACACACACACACACACACACACACACACACACACACACACACACACACGGTTGCCGTCCCCTTGGGCGGGCGTAGACCACCTAGCAAACCCCTCTCCTACCTTATCTTGACCCAAAGCGTTCAGATCACTGGACTGGACACCACCACCAACGCGAGGAGATAAAGGCACCAATCTCGTGGTGCGGGCAAATCTTAGTAAAGCGTGCCTCTACGAGGCAAACGGTATTAAACTAATTTAACAAGAACCTGGGAACCTCTTACACTTAAATAAGACGTGTATTAATTACCATGGTAATGCTTTCTCAGTTGAGCAGGTGAGCGTGGCATGGGTTCCTAATCCTGAAAGAGACCACAGTTCTCCGCGTCGCTTGCAGGCGGCGCTCCCGCGCCCATTCCTGCGGCTCACGGGACTGCCACCTCCGCTCTCGCCCCCGAACCGCCGCAGGCCCGGGACCTCGCCACGCTTCTCAGAAGCCCGCTCTCGCAGCGCGGCGCGGCGCGAGGAGGCCGAGGCGCTCAGGGGAGCCCGGCGGGGTGAGGGGGTAGTCAGCCACTGGGCCGCCGCCACTACATGCTGGGGCACCCACCGCAACCAGGTTGCGGGCGGCGCAACTCGGACGAGTGCGCCTCGCAGGCTAAGGCTCCAGGCTCGCGGGTGCTGGCGGGCGGCGAGCAACACGCCGGGCGAGGCGCGCCGCTGGGGGCGGGGCCGCTCAGTGTTTACCTGTTGCCAGGACACCGGGGCCTGGCGCCCAGCCATTGGACGGAGCCCGGCCCGCCCAGACCGCCCTTACCCGCCTTCTTGAGAGCGGCCGCGGTCCCCTGCTGGCCGCGCCGCCCTGGCGGGGCCATTTCACCTCGCGCGACTGCGGCTAAGGTTGCACCCGGGCTCCGCGCGGGGGAGGCTGGCTTTGGGCGACCGAGGAGGGCGCAGGCGAGCTCCCGGCCAAAGCCGGCCCTTTGGCCGGGCGGGCGATGCTCCGCGTGTACCGTACTGGCCTTGGAGTGGGCGGGCTCGGCTGTGAGTGCGAGCTAGGTCACTCACTGGCTGACGTTGGAGAAGTTATCGAAGACTCCATGACCTTTTTTGGAAAATGAGATAAAGCCTTTGAGGATTGAAATGAAAATAACATGGGGAAATGTTTGTAAAAGAGCCTGTAATAATACAAACATTACAAAATGTTTTTTAAAAGCTCCTGAAAAAAGTTCTTGTACCCTTTGTGGGATTACGCAAGGATACAGTAGATTCACTTATGCTTCCAACCTAGTTCATCCTGACATCCTCCTCCCCGCAGAATATACAGTTTAGGAGCTGGACCCTCATTCATTTTAATGACTCATTTCTTTTTATTCAAGTTATTAGGCATCTATCATGTGCCTGACACTCAGTTTCGGGCCCTGGGAATTTAGCCCTGAACGCAGAAAAGTTCTTTTTTTTTGGGGGGGGGGGGTGTCAAATGCGGGACGTGGCAGACATTAAAAATGATAGGTGCAACAGGATGTATTACATTGGGTGTATTAAATCGATACGATGATAGCTGACTACTCTTTTAGACTGGTGAATGGGGAAGGTCTCTCTGAGGTTTAACTGAGATTTGGGTGATAAGGATTCAGCTATGCCAAGGTCAGGGGACAGGACATTGCAGGCCCAGGGCAGGAGGAGGAGACTGGACCCAGAAGCAGGGGTGGGGTCCTGAAAGGCTCTGCAACCAAGGGTAAGGTGTTTTTTTGTTTTCCTTCTTTTGATTGATGACCTCACTTCCAAAGGGGAGTATTTGTGTAACAGGTTCTCATGCATTTGATTTCTCTAATCATCAACAAAGCAAACCCAAGTTCCAATGACTTTTAATTTGTCTGGTAGTTTTTTTGAGTACATAGGCCCTTGATATGGCAAATTCTCCTGCCTCTGCCTGTGCTTTCTCCTCTGCTGGCGCCTTACTCCCTGGGTAGAGGTGGCTCACACTCCCTGTGTACACTTCTTTGGGTCATCACAACTCTCTCAGGTTAACCCCTATCAGGCTCACTGCGTTCCAGATTGGAGGTCTGAAAAAAAAAAGATAGAAAGCACAAGGAAGCATGATTTGTCAGTGGACAGGTGAAACATAAAATGAACGGTCTAGTGACAATTGGTACAACTTCAATGGCAGCACTATCTTCCATTGACCAAATGGGTCGTCAGCCTTTGCACTGGAGAAAGCCGTAGCAGTGACCTGAAGGGAGGTGAGGAGGGCTGCTGGGGGGTGGGGCGGAAAGGCAGACTTCCTTATAATAAAGAATGCAAGTTACTGTTAGAATCAAAGGAAAATGTCATTGACAACATAAGCATTTTTCTTAAACACCAGTACACTTAATAATGTCTTAATGTTTAGCACTCAAGATCTGTTTATTCTACAAGAACCGAACAAATCTTCCGGTATAAATTGGAAGATGATGTTAAATTTAGATAACTATTCAAACTCACATTGGAAAAGTACTAATTAATTTTATGTTTATGAGTACACATCCTTATGTCTTCTTTATAAATAGTAACATTAACTGTGCTGTTCTTTAAAAAAAAATTACCAGAATTAAAGTGCACATTCTTAGAATATTCAAACTTAGAATATTCTATCACTATCTTTCTTAGAAGTTACCATTTAAAAATTCCTATTTCTTCCTCTCTACTCTGGCGGTCTCTCTTCCTCCCTCCCTTCCTCCTTCCCTTCCTTCTCTTTTTCTTTTTATCTCATTAAGTTCAACAGTATAGCCCTGTTCACTTCACCCAGTATAGCCCTAATTTTGAAGAGGAGGTTACAGAAAAAATAAAATGTTCTTTGTAGATAATCTCTGGTCAGTTACTAGGGTCCCAGCAGTGAGAATCTTGGGGTACAGTAAGACCAGGCGGGGCAGACTCAAGAAACTATCTAGACCAGGGGTTGGCAAACTCAGTAAATATTTTAGGCTTTTCAGTTCTCATGTCCTCTTTTTTCCAACTACTCAGCTCTGCTGATGTAGAATGAAAGCATTTATAGACAACATGTAAACAAATGAGTGTGGCTGTGTTGCAATAAAACTATTGTGGAAACTAAAATTTGAATTTCATAGAATTTTCATGTGTCATAAAGTATTTTTCGTCTATGGATTTTTCCCCTCAACCATTTAAGAATGTAATAAAAAACCATTCTTAGCTCACAGACTGTATAAAAATGTTGGGCTATAGTGTGCTGATCCCTGAGCTTGAGAATTTAAATGCTATTTATTATTCTTGCTGGGGGATTCTTTAATAGGGAGGGGAATGAGGTGGAAATAACCAGCAATTTTTGAACACTCATGTTTAACAAGCATTATTCTAAGCACTATTATATTGACACATTTTATCCTTACAACTCTAGAAAGTAGGTAGTGTTATTATCCCCATTTATAGATGGGGAATCTGAGACACAGAGAGATGAAATAACTAGTCAGTTATCACACAGCTAATGGAGGCAGAGCCTGGGTATAATAACTCACCAAGTTGGGTCCAGCACTGTCAATCTGAGCCCTTATTCTGCACGGCTTTTCTGGGTAAAATATCTCACATCTTCCAGCAAAGACATATTTTCACAGGCATCCAACATGGAGACTCTTTGTCCTGACAGCTCCATTAAGCATTTGAACAAAAAGTTACAGAATGTTCAAAGTAATGTTTCCATTTGGAGGCAAGGGGACAGATGGCGCTATCTTATTTAGTAAGAAAGTCACAGTCACCAAAGGTGTTTGAGCAGAGGTGGGATGACTTTTGTACTCTTGCAGTTCCTTTGAAAGACTTTCTTTTCTATAAAAGTAAAAATTTAAAATTCTTCCTTTTTGAAATTTAAATCTGGCTAATTACTGAAGGAGCAGATAGGCCTAACATCTCCCCATAGCCCACTCAGGCCCAATCTCATTCCATTTACAGGATCTGGGGGTGTCCGAATGGCCAGAAAAACTGCTTGTAGGAAATTACATTTCAGATTGCTTTGGTCTATTGCTATGAGAACTGAGTGAATCTCCCTTCACCTCATCCGCTACCACAACATACGCACATGCAGATGTACACACATACACACCCTATTCTTCACATCTATACCCTTTTGTATAACATTTCTTCCTAGATAGAAAATGTCTGAAAGCAGTGTTAGGGAAGAATTATTTGATTTAATTATTTGATATATTAAATTTATAGTCATATAAGAGAATATTGATAATAGAAAAATAGATCTCCAGGATAAATTATAAGACCAGGAATAGAACAGTACATTGTGCTCCTAATTATTAAAAAAAAAAAAAATGTCGATGAGGAGGAGATGGGTATTATCATGGGAATTTTCTGAAAGAATAAAAAATAGAAAAAAATATTGGCAGTGATTACTTCTGGGGAACGAGACAAGAGATCTGGGTTGGGAGATTACATTTTTCTTTGTGTACTTTGAAAATCATTTGAATTTTTTGCATGTATCTTCTTAACAAAAATACCAATACATAAATGTATTCTTCAGTTTTACACATGTTCCCTCATGTCATATCCTCTACTCAAGCCTAAAACTCTTTCTTTACTTGAATCTCCTTTGACTACATCAATAGCTGCAAGTATTTTCTAGATAAAAATAACTTACCTAGGGCTTCCCTGGTGGCGCAGTGGTTGAGAATCCGCCTGCCGATGCAGGAGACACGGGTTTGTGCCCTGGTCTGGGAAGATCCCACATGCCGTGGAGCGGCTGGGCCCATGAGCCATGGCTGCTGAGCCTGCGCGTCCGCAGCCTGTGCTCCACAATGGGAGAGGCCACAACAGTGAGAGGCCCACATACCGCAAAAAAAAAATAATAAAAAATAAAATTAGTGTCTCCTAATTTAAAAAAAAAAAAAAAAAACAAAACTTACCTAGGTCTTGCCTTAAACCTCTTAATACTGATAAGAGTAAATGAATCAGTATTGCTATTTGTTAGTGTCTGATGAGTTTTAGTGGGTTGAATGGTGGTCCTCCAAAAGGTATGTCCATGTCCTCATCCCTGAAACCTGTGAATATGGCAAAATATAAGGATATTTAGATTGCTTCCCTGGTGGCACAGTGGTTGGGAATCCGCCTGCCAATGCAGGGGATGTGGGTTCGAGCCCTGGTCTGGGAAGATCCCACATGCCGTGGAGCAACTGAGCTCACGTGCCACAGCCGCTGAGCCTGCTCTCTGGAGCCCACACACCACAACTACTGAAGCCCACGGTCCTAGAGCCCGTGCTCCGCTACGGGAGAGGCCACAGCAGTGAGAAGCCCTTGCACCGCAACGAAGAGTAGCCCCCACTCACCACAACTAGAGAAAGCCCGCACGCAGCAACGAAGACCTTATGCAGACAAAAAAAATAAATTAATTAAAAAAAAATTAAGGATATTTAGGTGGTTACAGAGCTCATCAATTATAGCATCCAATGAGATCAAAGTCGTGAGTTTGACTGTTGTATGAACAAGTGTCATTTTTGTTCCAAAAGCACAGGTGAACTTTTTTTTGGGTGGGCGGTGCTGCACAGCTTGTGGTGTCTTAGTTCCCCAACCACGGATTGAACCCAGGCCCCGGCAGTGAAAGCACCGAGTCCTAACCACTGGACCACCAGGGAATTTCCCCACAGGTGCATTCTTAATCTCAGCTAGTTTTATTGTAAATATGGGTCATCTCAAGAAAGACTAGAAGAATGAATTCTAACTTACTACTACTTGGGGGAAAAACAGAAACCATCAAAACACTTGTCTTTATATAACAATGATTAATAATTGTTAGGTGGAAGAGCTGGAGATATATGGGCAAGGAAGGTCAAGAAAGCCACCAGCATAAAGCACTGAAATGAGTGTTTTCAAATATTCACTGGAAAGCTGTTGATATTCTCAAGAAGAATCTCTAGGGAGTTCCCTGGTGGCGTAATGGTTAGGGTTCTGGGCTTTCACTGCCCTGGCCTGGCTCAGTCCCTGGTGGGGGAACTGAGGTCCTGCAAGCTGTGCAGTACAGCCAAAAAAAAGGAATCTCTCAGATAGTCCCACTACCAATCTCAAGAGGTCCCTGGGAAGCTGCTCTGACTCACTGTCTACCCGTATGTCTGGTTGCAACTTGCCTCCATATAGGTAGTGTGCTTCTCTGGACCAATGTTAGGCTCACCTATGTGAATTGCTTTTTGCCAGTCGACTATGAGCAATTTAACTTGTGCCACATCCAAGCAGGAACTTTATTTATTTATTTATTCTTCTGTGAGTAGTGTTTGTTCAGTTGGAATTTCTTCTTTTTCTAAAACATATTTTATTGGCTGCATCAGGTCTTAGTTGCGGTGCATGGGCTCCAGAGTGTGTGGGCTCTGTAGTTGCAGCACGCCGGCTTAGTTGCCCCGCAGATTGTGGGATCTTAGTTCCCCAACCAGGGATCGAACCCAAGTCTCCTGCATTACAAGATGGATTCTTAACCACCCGATCACCAGGGAAATCCCCAAGCAGGAGCTTTAAATGTGTTTTCGTGGTATGGTTTGGTCTTTTGCTCCTGCCCTTCACTAGGAGAACAGTATGTCCCAGGTAAGGGCTATTCCATCAGCCTAGTGCCAGAATGAGACAACATACGGAGCGGAGCTAATCTAGCAAGTCAATAGCAAGTCAATTGAGTTGAGTAGAGCTGCAGCTGCTTGCCAGAACCAAGAACAAGAGAAAAAGGTTTGTCGTAAGTCACTGAGATTTTGCAGTTGTTTATATCAGTCTAGCCCCAGGGAATATTAATACAAGATTTTATATATTCGTCTCTTTAATTATACCCTTCCTTTCTAGATCTAATGTCTTTAAGATTCTCTTGTGATGAAGAAGTTAAAGACCAAATTTCTAACTCCAGTTCAATTCTTTTTATTAAAGTGCTTTAGTAGAGAAACAGTGTTATCAACAATCAACACAAACTTTACTGAAATATTCACAAATAAAAATCTTCTACTTTATAAATCACTCAAATAATGTTCTTCTGTGTTGTAACAGTAATCACCATTGGAGGCTGGTTACTCTGATTTATTCCTAACCACACACATGTACTCTCAAATTGGGAGATTCAAATCAGTTACTGTAACATATGGGGCTGGCTATCAGTACCTGAATGCTAGTCCCAGAAAGTCAGTAGAAAAATGATGTAATTTGAAACTAATCATTTATCCTTGGTGCCTCAGTTTTTCCATCTGCACTGAGAATTAATTTTCCCTTAGAGAAGATTTATTTTAAAATATGAAATGTTAAAGCTTAGCATACATCTATGCCTTGGAAAGAATTCACGTGCATACTTTTAAGAGGATAACTTATGTGTTCTTGATTAAATAATATATAGTATTTATTCAAAATAAATAGGCTGATAATTGTTCTTTCCTTGAAAGTTGTCTTTTTACTTAAATCACATTAAAATCATAGGTTAATAGGGTTCAATAGGGTTCAGTAATGATATACTCAGTAAATTACTTTAATTGCAATGAGGACTGCTGTCCTACTCAGACAAAATTTACAGACTATTTTAAGTTTCATCCATTACATACTTACATTCTTCATGACCTCACCATAAAAACAGAAATCCTGCTACCCGTAAAGCACAAAGAGGTGAAATTCAAGCTATAATCAGAATTTTGGTATAGTTACTTTGGAAATCATTAGCAATCTATCATGACTTCAAAAGAGACTGTGGTTGACAAAGGATGGAGTAAATAAGCTGATTTTGACTAGACCTCCTGGCACAATTAAAGTGGCCTGGTGCTATCATAAAAAAGATTCAGTAGTGTCCATGTTGCAGGGTGGGGGCATTTAAAGTAAAAAAGCTTAAAAGTATAGATGCCATAATTTTGAGGACAGAAGAGAAATAAGATGATACTGACTGAATCAGAAACTTTTCTAAAAACCATGTTTTGGTTGGGAAGACTGTGATTCTGCTTTAAAAGGGAGAAGTTTAAAGAGGTTGGTACATCAACCCTTATATTTTCAAAGAAATGTGTAATACTTCTAGGTAGAAACAGTATTGCTAAATACCCACATGACACTTTGAAACTGCTAGCAGTAAAAAGGGAAAAAAAATCATTAATCAACATAGGAGACAAAGAAAAATGGTAACCTGTGATGCTCTCGCTGTTCTATTCAATTAAAAAATAAATCGATCATGAGGACAAATGGACATTCCATCTCAATAAATAAAACCTCCTGTAGATAACTTGTCATTTAAAAATGAATTAGATGAAAAGAATAATTTTCTGCAATGTACTCAAGTCATTTTAAGACTGAAATAGTTTCAGAAAAACATGAAACATCCTTAGAGGAGGCCTGACTGTTTCGTACTGGTTGTGGCAGAGTACTCCATGCCCTATACAGAGTACACAAGGAAATACTTTTCACACGGAACATAGATCTCTTAATAAAGAAAAAACACTACACAATATACCTTTCTAAAACATGCAGTATTTACGTAATAGTAAATCATCATCCTTCACAAAAAAGATGCAGTTGCTCTAAAAATCATCTCAGAGCTAACGATTTTAGAAAGAAGTGAGTGTCAGAATTTTAAATTTAAAATATAGAGTTGATTTCAAAGTTGGGTTTGCCAAACCTCCGGTAATCCAGGGTGAGCAAGAAGGAAATGTTCTCCCTATATTATGACCTGCACTTCCCATTACCTATGATGAATGCCATGAATCAAATGCCATAGTAAACTTATTCTCACTTTTGGGGCCAGCAAAGGCTAGCCTGGTTCTAGGCAAGACTAAAGCAGGGAGCAGTCCCACAAAAGAGCCTGTCCAGGACTGATCCAGCAGGAGATTTCAAGGGCAACTGGGCACCCAAATGACCCCAGGGCAATTAGATCAATTTTTTTTATCACTCAGGATCCCAGCCTTGTATTAGCTCCAGGCCTAACTGCCCCCATAATAGTCCTGAACTACACTGGATGTCCTAAGGCTGGGTCACCGCTACCCTGGACAAGCACTCCTAGAACTGGAAACAAAGGCTGAGTGGGCACGGTAGGCAGAGCACCATTTATTGGAGCCAACCCCCATCTATCAGATGCTTGTTGACAAGAGCTCAGTCAGTGATTCTGGAGCAGCTCCTCCCAACAGATGGGCTGTGAAAAAACCTCTCTCTCCAGCCAGAGCTCATATGAGTAGTGGAAATCCTCAGGCAGATCCAACCTCTGCCCCAGCACACTCTGCAAGCAGTTATCCACAGGTGAAAACTCAGAGTCCTGGGGTCTGTCATACCGGCGGCTGTTAAAAGCCTCAATGTTGGCCCTCAAGGTGCATTCTTCTGCTTGGAAGTCCCATGGCCTGGCATCGATGTCTGTGTTGGGAAGATTAGAAAGAAGAAGATGTATACACCTCAGGACACCGCTCCTCTTAGCACAGAACATGGTCTATGGGATACCAACAATGCAACTGCTCAGAATTTCCTTTTTTGTAAAAAGCAATGTAAAAAGTAAGTATATAACATGCTGCCAGTCAGGTTTAAAAAATATACACATGCCCACATACATATGCTTATATATGCAGAGACTATCTTTGGAAGAGTCTAGAAACTTGTTAACAGTGATTACCACTGAGAAGGAAATGAGGGCACCGAGGGAGGTAGACTTCTTTTTATTGTATTTCCTTTCCATTATTTCACTTTCTTACTAGTTATATATATTATATTTTCCAAAACAGCAACTCAGTTCCCTTTATTGAACTTTCCTTAGGAATGGGAGTTTCCCACTTGAACGAAATCACAGTTTTCAAGGAATGGTAAGAGGCAGGAAGGGGCACAACAAGGAGAATCAGAATGAACCAGTTACTGAAGACTTCCCTGATTCCATGGAACCCCCTCCAGCACACAAAAAATCTATATGCAGCTTATGTTAAGATTATGAGGTGGGGCTTCCCTGGTGGCGCAGTGGTTAAGAATCTGCCTGCCAGTGCATGGGACACGGGTTGGGAAGATGCCACATGCAGAGCAACTAAGCTCATGCGCCACAACTACTGAGCCCGCATGCCACAACTACTGAGCCCATGCGCCTAGAGCCCATGCTCCGCAACAAGAGAAGCCACCGCAATGAGAAGCCCACACACCACAACGAAGAGGAGCCCTCGCTAGCCGCAACTAGAGCAAGCCTGCGCACAGCAACAAAGACCCAACGCAGCCAAAAAAAAGCAAGCAGACAAAGCCAGAAGGTGGATATTCTG
Organism: Kogia breviceps; assembly: GCF_026419965.1. NCBI lineage: Eukaryota > Metazoa > Chordata > Mammalia > Artiodactyla > Physeteridae > Kogia > Kogia breviceps. Next base: position 23,007,384 of record NC_081318.1, read on the forward strand.
CAGAACAACTGGCCTAGTTCTTCAATTATGTCAGTGTTATGGGGTGGGGGAAGAACCCTGCTAGGTTCAAAACAAATAAAAGGATATAAAAAACAGATGAAATTTGCTGTCCTGGGTTGGATTATGACTTGGAAAAGAATAGCTTTAAAGAATATTTTGGGGCAACTAGGAAATTCTGAACATGGACTTGATTATTAGATAAAACGAAAATGTACTGATACAGAAAGGTAGAAATAATGTTAACTAAAAAGAGAAGATTGGGGGCTTCCCTGGTGGCACAGTGGTTGAGAGTCCGCCTGCCGATGCAGGAGACATGGGTTCGTGCCCCGGTCCGGGAGGATCCCACATGCCGCGGAGCGGCTAGGCCCGTGAGCCATGGCCACTGAGCCTGCGCGTCTGGAGCCTGTGCTCCGCAACGGGAGAGGCCATAGCAGTGAGAGGTCCGCGTACCGCAAAAAATTATTAAAAAAAAAGAGAAGATTATAAAATAGCATACACAATTTGCTTTCATTTAAATAAAATGTAGGGCTTCCCTGGTGGCACACTGGTTAAGAATCTGCCTGCCAATGCAGGGGACACAGGTTCGAGCCCTGGTCTGGGAAGATCCAACATGCCGTGGAACAACTAAGCCCATGTGCCACAACTATTGAGCCTGGGCTCTAGAGCCTGCGAGCCACAACTACTGAGTCCACGTGCCACAACTACTGAAGCCCATGCGCCTATAGCCCGTGCTCCACAACAAAAGAAGCCACCACAATGAGAAGCCCACACACCACAACGAAGAGTAGCCCCCGCTTGCCACAACTAGAGAAAGCCCGTGAGCAGCATGACAACCCAATGTAACCAAAAATAATAATAATAAATAAATAAATAAAATGTGTATATGGAGAGGAAAAAAATCTGTATGAACATACAATAAGATTTTGGTGGCAATCTTTGGATGGTAAAATATGGCAAAAATATGGTAATATTGTAAAATGTTTGCTTCCTTGTATTTTCTAATTGCTTTGTAATAATAAAAGGTTATTTTAAAAAATCTCTCAGAGAGACTGTCATACAGAGTGAAGTAAGTCAGAAAGAGAGAAACAAATACTGTATGCTAACACATATATATGGAATCTGAAAAAAGAAAAAAAAATGGTTCTGAAGAAACTAGGGGAAGGACAGAAATAAATACACAGACGTAGAGAATGGACTTGAGGATGTGGGGAGGGGGAAGGGTAAGCTGGGACGAAGAGAGAGAGTGGCATGGACATATATACACTACTAAATGTAAAATAGTTAGTGGTAAGCAGCTGCATAGCACAGGGAGATCAGCTCTGTGCTTTGTGTCCACCTAGAGGGGTGGGATAGGGAGGGTGGGAGGGAGACGCAAGAGGGAGGGGATATGAGGATATATGTATACATATAGCTGATTCACTTTGTTATATAGCAGAAACGAACACACCACTGTAAAGCAATTACACTCCAATAAAGATGTTAAAAAAAAAATCTCTCAGAGAAACCTGTCACTTAAAGGAATGTTTTGAAAAAGGGGAATTATCCCTCAATTGACTTGTTTTATAAAATGGATTTTCATAGTTTACATGGGACAGGGTACATGCTGGAATTTGAGGCAGCGCCTTAACGTTTGTTATAACAGCACCTGACTATAATCATTTATTTTCTCATCTAAAATATGTAACAATTCATACCAAAAGAGTAGAGATGCTTGTTTAGTTTTGTTTCAATCCTGGGCAAGTCCTAGAGGTCAAAAGCTCTGAGAATACTCACCATTCCCATAAGCCCAGTCATCATTCATGCGGTGGCGTACTTTCTGATAAATGGCTGACATGGTTTTCATGTTGCTTTTCCTCCACTGGCGCCCCAGGTACTTGGTCTGTATTTTTAGCAGCTTCAGCACATAAAGTTGCAGCATGGCCTGTTTGACCTTGAGGGCCCGCTTTAAGATTGGAGCAGATTTAAACACTACCAGCATCTGCCCATTTAAAGAGGGATAGGAATGAAGAAAGATAAGGATCTAAAGTTTCTTGGAATTTCCAACTCACAGACAAATTAAGCCAAACCTGGCTAACCTCAGACTACCCTGGGGAGTTGGGGGAAATCTATGGTCCAAGCTCCACTTAGACTTAGTCTTTAAGAACAGAGGAAGCACTCCATTTATATTTGACAATTCAAAATTTCTAATATTCAAAGTGCAAAAAAATTTTGTCAGCCACACATCCCCTTTCCACTGTTACCAGTTTCCTGTGTATCTTCTGGAGATAATTCTATGTATGTGCATGTTACTTTTATTAACAAAAATGATAGCAACTACATACCCTTTCACCTTGCTCCATACCTTGATTTTTTAAAAAATTTTATTTATTTATTTATTTTTAATATTTTTTTATACAGCAGGTCCTTGATTTTTATTTAACAATATACCTTGAAAATTATTCCACAGCAGTACAGAACCGTCGCATTCTTTTTAATGGTTGTATTAATATTCTATTATAAGGATTACATAAATAATTTAACCAGTTGGTATTAATGAGCATTTACGTTTTTTCCAATCTTTCATGATTACAAATACTGCTGCAGTGAATAATCTTAGGCTTGTACCATTTGAGATGTGTGACTATAATCCAAAATACAATGCTAATTTCCCTACCAGAGCTGCCCTGAGGGAGGGTCCATATTCAGCTCCCTGAAAAGAAAGGGACTGGTAAATAATTTTCATAGAATAAGTACCCAGAATCAGGAGGTGCTAAGTCTTATGGAGCATTCAGTGTCTATCTATAAAGCTCGCAAAGCGAGAAGTCCATATTTACTAAAGATTAAAAAAACCCAATTAGGTGGACACCGTGATCTGAAGCTCCACTCACCATGGTTCTGGAATGCTTCCATTTGGTCAGTTTATTGAGCAGCCTCAGAAGGTTGATGCAGGAAAAGAGGTTCCTCCAGCAGAACTGGTTGTTGTCTCCAGCTTCCTGTAATAAGGCATGCTCATCATTATCTCAACACCTATAAGGCATTCCTTCCCACAGCAGTATGGAAGTCACTGTTGGTCAGTTTAGGTGAGGCCTTCCATATGAGAGGCCTTTCCATCCCGCTCTTCACATAGTGAGGCCTCAAGGCATGTAACATTCTTCATCTGAAAACACACAGCTGCCAATCCTGGAAGACTCTACCTAGAGCAAGTACTGGCTAGAAAGATGGTACATGAACATAGAAACTTCATTTAAGCAAGCTTTCTTGTGTAGCTTTCTGCTTTAACATCAGAAAAGAGTAGATAGAATTTTTCCGCCGTATACTCTACACTTAAGTAAGCTATGTTTATAATTGCTAAGAGTTATTCTGGTAGATTTCAAACTATTGGTTTGGCCAAAAAGTTCGTCTGGGTTTTTGTAACAGCTTACAAAAACCCGGATGAACTTTTTGGCCAATCCTATATATTGTATGGATCTGATATTCATTACAATTAATTCTTTAAAAAATCAACCTCCACCCTCTTTTATCAAACCATATTGCAGTAAACTGCTTAACTCTCTAGCATGGAAGGAAAAACGGCAGATGGTTAATTGGAACCAGGTGTTTCTCTTGAATGTTTCTTGATAGCTTGTGAGCACCCAACCAGAGATAACGGATGTCAGATCAGAAACAGGTAACTACTCATAGAGACATCTTTCAGGGACAAAAATAAGAGTCTGGGTTTTGGGGCTTGCACCTATATACTGGTGTCAGAAGCTATATAAATCAATTAACACACTTGGTGGTCAAACTAACATCTTGGAAATTTCTCATGTCTACAATGTGAAAGGAGAATGTAGGAGTGGTAGATGTGTAGAAGTGAACTGCTTTCTGGTGAGTGGAAGATTACCCCCTAATCTCCCAAATTAATTTGAAGCAAGCAAGGCAGAATACATCAACTCTGGAATGAACAGCCAAGACTTTTGAGAATATTAGGCTCTCCTAAGAAAGAAATAAGCCTGAGGATCAAAAAGTTGCTGGGAAACTTTTCAGAAATATTGTTTAGAAATAATGTTCTCCTGCGAATTCCCTGGTGGTCCAGCACTTAGGACTCGGTGCTTTCACTGCAGGGACCCAGGTTCGATCCCTGGTCAGGGAACTAAGATTTCACAAGCCGCGCAGCCAAAAATAATAATAATAATGTTCTTCTTCCTCTAGTAAATGTTCAATATTGTGTTTAGAACTAGTCCCAGGAAAGCTATCTGTTTTGTTCTAAGAGAAACTTCCATGGGAGCCTCCACTCTAGTGCAAAACAGATCAGGTTTTATAGATGTTACATTGTGTGCGGCTAACAGAGGAGACAGACTTCTAAATGTTTATGTTTTAAAAAGAAGCAGGAGGGCTTCCCTGGTGGCACAGTGGTTCAGAATCTGCCTGCCAGTGCAAGGGATATGGGTTTGAGCCGTGGTCCGGGAATATCCCACATGCCGCGGAGCAACTAAGCCCATGAGCCACAGCTACTAAGCCTGTGCTCTAGAGCCCGTGTGTCAAAACTACTGAAGCCTGTGCACCTAGAGCCCTTGCTCCACAATGAGAGAAGCCACCACAATGAGAAGCCCATGCATCACAATGAAGAGTAGCGCCTGCTCACAGCAACTAAAGAAAGCCCCTGTGCAGCAACGAAGACCCAAAGCAACCAAAAACAAATTTATGAAACTAACTAACTAAATAAAGCAGGTTACCTTCTTCCTTCCTCTTTTTTTTTTTCAGGACTCAGCATATTAAGTAAGATGCAAACTTCTGCAGGGGGATATATTTTGTGAACAGCAGCACTTGGCTATATTCTCTTGTTCCTGGTACTTAGCAGTATTCAAAGCAAGACCTTTACTCACTTTCAACCAGCTAAAATTAAAAAAGAATTGCCCATGTTCCACTCTCACAAATAAATATTTGTTTGCATACACATTTGGTCTGAACATTCAGTTTAGCAACCACATCCTACCCTTTCAGAGCATTTCTAAGGCCCTACAAGGGTTCTGCTCTCAAAGATCCATCCATAGCTCAGCTGAGTGAGCCAAGCCAAATGAAAACCCAGCTCTGGACTTCCCTGGTGGTCCAGTGGTAAAGAATCCGCCTTCCAATGCAGGGGACGTGGGTTCGATCTCTGGTCGGGGAACTAAGACCTCCGATGCTGCAGGGCAACTAACCCCGCGTGCCCCAACTACTGAGCTCTGACGCCTCAATTAGAGAGCCCGCGTGCCGCAAACTACAGAGCCCATGTGCTATGGAGCCTGCGCGCCACAACTAGAGAAGAGAAAACCCACAGGCACAACTAGAGAGAAGCCCGTGCACCACCATGAAGAACCCACACGCCACAATGAAAGATCCCGCAGGCCTCAACGAAGATCCCACGTGCCGCAGCTAATACCCGACACAGCCAAATAAACAAATAAATAAATAAATAAAGTTAAAATGTTAAAGAAAAAGAAAATACATTAAAAAAAAAAACAGGCTTAAGTCAATTAAGTGGATAATTAACTCAGATGACTGTGGAAAGGAAGAACAGAGTGTTTCTTCCTTTTGTACTGAGGAAATAAGATTGGTTAGAATCTGAGCACTGGAAGAGACTTAGCTGTTCTACTCCAATTCTGTTATCCATAGAAGCAAAACCTGAGGCCCAGAAAGAGGAAGGTAGTCTGGCCAAGGTCACATGGTAAGTGCCCCAACCAGGGCTTGAACCTAGATTTCCAGTACTTACTGGATTCTAACACTTTGTCTTTATTTACTGTTCATCTTCTGATTAAGTTACTGCTAGGTTAAAGACCCAGATCTAGGTATCATAAGAGTTATGATTCTCAAAAGTGATGTGAGGAGGTATGGAGGAAGGAGAATAGAAAATTTCAAAGTCATTTGGGGAGCTTTAGCAAATTACTTGTGCCCTGGGAGGGACCTGGGCATGTGAGTTTAAAAAATCACACCATTACAGAAAGGGTGACAACCAGGAAAATTGATAAAATGCAAAAAAACCATTTATCCATGGTCCTTCCTCTGTATAAATACCTCATGGAAAATGGCTATATACCTTATGATATGTTCACATTTTGTCTAGGATAGAGAAACAATAATGCTAATGGTGTTATTGGTTTTAAATAGTGATGGTGAATGTCAAAACAAAGACTTTTGTTTAAGGAGGTCACAAATCACTAGTCAAATAATGCCTAAAAAGAATGCTAGAGACCTTAATACCTGAACATAAAGAAAACAAAAATCAAAACAATAACAAAAATCTTCTGTAATATCTGTAAATATCTGGATTAGGAAGTTATAAAAACTGATAAAGATTGATGAAAGGATCAGGTATATAAATTTAAGTGATATGAACATATTTTTACAGGTATTTCTGAATATAAATCATACACAAATTTGAAGAATTTTGCAATGAACTACCTTTTAAGAATTAACTTAATAATTTCACTTGCCTAGATCTGAAAGGAAATGACAAATATTTCTTTGCAAATGGCTAGGTCATGCAAATTCTTACCCTCTGCTTTGGACAACACTACCACTCTACCTGCTTCCATATCAGTAGAGAGTAAGACTGGGCAAGATACTGACTAAGAAACTTCTAGGTCTGATACTCAATGACTCCAAAATACAGTGTATGTTTAGTTAGAAATTATAAATGCATTGTTGTAATAACATGATATATGTTATAAAGTACATATAAAGTGGGCTTCCCTGGTGGCGCAGTGGTTGAGAATCCGCCTGCCGATGCAGGAGACACGGATTCGTGCCCTGGTCCGGGAAGATCCCACATGCCGCAGAGCAACTGGGCCCGTGAGCCATGGCCGCTAGGCCTGTGCGTCTGGAGCCTGTGCTCCGCAACGGGAGAGGCCACAACAGTGAGAGGCCCGCATACCGCAAAAAAAAAAAAAAAAAAAAAAAAAAAAGTACATATAAAGTAAAAAAGGATATTAATACATATAAAAGATCTAATATATCCCACCCCTAAAGCATCATGTTGCACGCCCTGTTTTTCATACCATTGCTCTAAACAACCACCCAGATGCTGAGCATCCTACAGTACTTGAGGCCATACCCACTGCCTTCTCTAGCAACCTCCTTCTAAAGACCATACCTAACTTCCACACAATCATACATTCACCATCCTTCTCTTATGTTAATTTTAATTTTTTCCTAGTTTAGTGGATTGAATTTGAATACAGACATTTGGAGATCTAGAAATTGTAAGCCTTCCTGCACCAGGTAGGTTAGGAAACTCTTCAGTACATGAGTAAAGATGGCCTATTATAGAGCTAGATATTTTGACAAGATGAGAAGACCACAGAAATGAATGTGCCATTAACTTTGCCTTTATTTCATGTCCATTATATGTGTAGTTGGAATTCCAAATGAAGTTGAACTCAGTTCAAATATAGAAAACTGAGAAAATATGAATCAAGACTACCTTAGTCAAGTAATTCCACTTCTAGGAAACTATCTTAAGGAAATAATCAGAGATGAGGTCAAAGATTCATGTGTAAGGATGTTCATTTTAGATTTATACAAAGAACACTGAAATAAATGCCCAACAATAGTAGAAAACAATCATTAAAAAAAATTAAGTAGTGTAATAGTATATGTAGCTATTAAAAATTATGTTCTAAGAATGTTTAATAAAATCATATTGTGAACATTTAAATTTTACTATGTGAATTGAAACATATGTAAAGTCCTTATGTTTCTGTATTTCCCCAATTTTTTGCAATAGTATATATCAATTTTAAAGTCAGAAAAAAAAATTGAAATGTTAAAGAAAATCCTATACACTTAAAATGCCAGTACATTTACTGTGCTTACAATTAATTCACTGAGCCTGAAAAAGACATAAATCTTACTCATATAAACACTACTCCTTTCTGAGTGCAGAAGCCATCAGTTTAGATAAACAAACCACTATACTGAGGATCTGTGTGGAGTAAACTTGCTAGTTAAGTCCATGACTGAGCTCAGGGAAGTACTTCTAAGTTCAAGTAAAAAATAAAAAAATCTGTGGTTACCAAATGAAACCACCAGGCGCCACTGTTGCTTCACAGAAAGGACAGGAATCCCTAGCATGAATCTGTTTTTCATTAAGAATAGATACACGCTTCTTAAAAAAATTATTTATTTATTTTTGGCTGTGCTGGGTCTTCTTTTCTGTGCGTGGGCTTTCTCTAGTTGAGCCGACCGGGGGCCACTCTTCATCGCGGTGCGCGGGCCTCTCACTGTCGTGGCCTCTCTTGTTGCAGAGCACAAGCTCCAGATGCGCAGGCTCAGTAGTTGTGCCTCACGGGCCTAGTTGCTCCGCGGCATGTGGGATCTTCCCAGACCAGGGCTCGAACCCGTGTCCCCTGAATTGGCAGGCAGACTCTCAACCACTGTGCCACCAGGGAAGCCCAAGAATAGATACATGATTTTACCTACTCTTAGATAACAATAAAGTCTTCTCAGAGGCATAAAAAGTATTTCAATAATTTTCTGTTCATATCCCAAAAGGTCAATCAGAAGAGATAAGAAAGTTTAGTTCCCATCAATTCCTACTTATGGGATTGAGAAAAGAGAACACATTGTATCAAGAAATTGATTCAGGTCATAAAAGTTGACTTTATGTTTTGAAGTACCCTACTAATAGTAGAGCTTTAATGCTATCCCTGTACCACTGTTTCTGTGAGAAAGTACATTCCTAATTCCAACTCTGAATGACAGGGCTGCATGTCTCCATCCTGGCTCTGCTACTTTCAACTATAAAGTTTTGGCAGCTATTTAACTTCTCCATCTATAAAACACGAATACCAACCTCATACAGTTGTTTTAAAGATTGAATAACATCATAAACAGGGTTAGACAACTTATTACCTCTCTCTGCAGAGATAAGAAGCTCCCAGCTTCCTTGGCTGCTGAGACCACATCTAAGTAAGACAGGGAATCTCTGCCCTGGTGTTTAAACAGGTGCTAGACTTAGTGTCTCAGGACATGGGTCCTTCTCTAATTCAGGGTCTGTCATGAGGAGTGGACCTGATGAGTCACTTCATCCACTGGGCCCTCAGGTTTCTTCTCATCTTTGAAATAGGGGGTTTGGCCAAATGGCTCTCAGGTCCCCTCCAGCCAAGAATCCTATGGTTCTGTAAAACTTGTGCCACAGAAGGTACCATTCTACTTTTGCACAATAAACTTCTCTGATGTGACATCTTGCAGGTATTAAAGTTGGGGGACAAGGGGTTGGGACACACACGGGTGCCATCATCTGATCATTTATTAAGGTCCTTCCATGTACTGAACATGGTGCTAGACTCTGGGGATATAAAATGAAGATGATACTATCTCTTCCTTTAGGGAGTTTTCAGTCAAATGGAGAAACGGATACAGATAAACAATTTACAGTGCAACAGGGTGAAGGTATGGGCTGAGGTGTATCTAAAGAGCTATAGAGATGAGATAGACACTTGATTTCAACATGCTGTTCATCAGTCAGTTTCATGGGATTCAGAATAACTGAGGGACTTCTATGATTTGCCTAGAACTGTTTCCAGCATGAAGAACTTTCTGGGTCATCCTTCTGTGGCCATATTGAATTTTGCCTCAGAGAGACCTAGGTAAGGTATTTTCTGAAGTACATACCCTTGGGTATTTTCTGTAGCACAGCAGAAAGAAGATAGATAATTGATTTAGGCTAGACCAGAAGAGATTCTCCTGCCATTTATCACAGATGTTCACACTCAATTTCAGTCTCATTATCATTCTAAATTCCCTCTCCTCCTTAGTGTTTTTCACTGACCCTTTTGTCTACAAAATGCTATGCTCAGCTTTTCCAAATCTTTCTCAACTGGGTCAGCAGCTCTAAACCCCTACTACCTCTGTGCTCTTGCCAGTATGCCTCTACTGATCTGAGACTCCTAAACGAGGGCATTAGGGGGCTAGAGAAGAAAAGGAAGAGCAAATGCCAACCTCTGCCACCTGGTAATTTCAAACGGTATCGAATCCCCACTTGCTTACCAGACTCTCCGTAGTAAGCTCTGGCAAATCCTGGATGGTACAGCATGGGTAATCCAGGACCGAGATACTGCAAAATGCAGAGATAAGGACAGGCTTTAGGTAAATGGCAATGGCAGCAAGTGGCTATATCTGAAGGGGCAGGAGGTATTTCTCTTCAGCAGGCCGCATCTATTTCCAAAACTGCTTAGTGATTTCAGCTGAAACTGAGGGTTCTGGTGCCAGGCAACTCCAGATCCAGTCTCCTCTCCTCATAGCCATGAGAGGAACCAACAGAATTCTTTCAGGCTGGCCCCTATCTGGCAGAGGCAAGAGAAAGCAGAAGGAGAGCCTCTGTATAGCCACCTTTCTCCTCCCTTCTTTAAAGGAATACATAAGCTTGTGTGCATTTGTGTTTCTGCATTTAAGTGTATGCTTGTGTGTATGCGTGTACATAAAATTGTGCTCCCAGAGACGCTGCCCAAACTCATCCCAATAATAACAACCTGTGGATGTGAGAATGAAATGAAGACCTCTCCTGTGTCTCTTACCAGATGTTCCTGAAACTCAGGAGCTCTGGGGAATGATCACAGAAGCCACTCCTAGAGGAAGCTTGAGACAGAGGCAGCTTCCTGCAGCAGGGCCAATCTAGTAGCTCAAGAATGGTAATAGCATCTGCCCCCAAAACAGACAGTGGGGAACTGCAAGGGAGCTGGAGGCTCTGCGGTGAGCCCAGGGAAGCAGGCATGAGTCAGCAGGGAAATAAGGCACCGCATGATGACAGGGACATGGTGACTCGAAATGACAGCTCTTTTTCTTTCCTCTTCTCCCTTCTTCACTGGTACAATGCAGAATTCAGGCTAGCTAATCTCTAATGCTCCTTCTGGTTCCAACATTCCATAAGGTTTTAAACACCAATCCATCTGAACTAGAGTAGTTGGAAATGGGTAAAGGGTGTTGGCAAAGCATAGGCTATAAAGAGGAATATGGTGTTCCTTCAACCTGTCTCTACATTTCAAAGTCAAAACTTCTATCCAAGCAAAATGCAACAATTTATTTGACTAGAAACGTTGACCTTGTCCAAGAAACCCACAAAGGTAACCTAAGGGAACCAAGGTAGGAGAGGGGAGGGCAGTGGACCTACCTACTGGATTCTCCCAGGGCTCTGCACTACTCCATTAGGATAAACATTATTGGCTGGCTCATCTACTTATCTACCCACCTCCCACTGACAAAGCCCCATGGCAAAGTAGGTACTGACAACCAGGAAATGAGGGTGGGAAATCAAGGATGGATTTGTTCCAATCTCATTGTACTGAATTCTAGCCTAAGGGGGCATAAAATAAAGTTACAAGTTTCTAGGATATCTAGATTGTAAGAGCCATGAGGAAACTGCAATAACGAGCTGTAGGTGCTCAAGTTCTCAACATCATACAACAGTAAAGCTTCCAGGTAACGCATGAGATGACCACTGTATCCAGGCCAAGCTTAGCAAATGGTGTAGTCTGGCACTACCGCTCTTCCAACTCCAAATTGAACCTGATGGACACCTATTGGATTGTCTGCCCCCTGCTTCTAGGCCCATGGTACAGGGTGCATTTAGTTCCTGAACCCCACTCCCCAGTCACAGTTGATTGATCCAAGGGTGGGCCTCTAACCCTGGGAATGTGGAACAGGGATTGAGAGCCAACTCAGTCTCTGAAATGGCACAGGAATATGTTTAGTTCATGTGGGCATATTTCACTAAGTGGCCTAGGAAGCAGACAAAACTATTTGTCGATGAGAAAGGAAAAAGTGGAGTGGAGGTACAGAGGCTTGGTGGCCATAGAGGTGGAGAGCTTCCTGGGCTCCTTATGCTACAGACCAACCCTGAGGCCCAGAGCTGCATCTCTGTCCTAGGTTCCTTGAGATGATATACTGCCCATTTTCTCCTAACAAATTCCCATTCTGTGTGGGCCAGGTCCAGCTCTTTTTGGTTCCTTATCACTAAGAGGGTTGACTGATACACACAGGTACCTTCATGAAGCTGTGACCCTTACCCAGCCCGACCTACACTTTCATTTTCCCCGGTAATCCAACTAGTATGTCTTAAGTGTCTTTTTTTCTGGCTGTGCCACGCTGCTTGTGGGATCTTAGTTCCCTGACCAGGGATCAAACCCGGGCCCCCGGAGTGAAAGTGCAGAGTCCTAACCACTGGCCAGGGAATTCCCGTCAGTGCCATTTTTAAGGGGGGTGGTGCCCAAGTCTCTCTGCAGTTAGGAAAAACCCATTCTCCAAGGCCTCCTCCAAACAGGAAAAGTAAAGCACTCTCATCTATGTTTATCTTAACTAATGCTTATAAAAGCTCTAAGATATAGTCAGAGTAGGTATTATTCTCATTTTAAAGATGAAAATACTGTGTCTCAGAGAAACAAAGTGTCTTACACTTGAGATGACACAGCTAGCAAGTGGCAGATCCAGGTCAGGAATCCAGGTCCCGTAACTTCAGGTTCTGTTTGTGTGTATTAAGCTACGTATAAGTAGGCTGCCTCTCCAGGGTGGAGTTTCTGGCCGTGCTGACAGACTGGCGGGGCAATATCTCCTAGCCACTCTCCAGTCACCTCAAGTGTCAGGTCAGCCTTCTTCTACTTTATGAACTTTGCCTCTGGTAAAACACTTCTGGTCAACTCTACTGATTATCATGCTTCTAGTTTTTGTGTAAGTAGCAAACTGAGGAACAAGGATCTACTCTGTTTAAACCCCCAAGTCCCCACTTGGCTGGAGTAATCCATAGCAACTGTGATCAGAAAGCAATTTATGTTTTAACTCTGCCTCTGCTGCTTACTTAAGGGGTCTCACTAGCATGTTATCCTTAAGTAAGTCAATTAACCTCTGTGAATTTGTTTCCTAAATGGTGAAATGGGAATAAAACTTATTGTGATATGTCTTAGCACTACTGAGGAGATTAAATGAAATAATGGATGTGAAAATCCTGTATTTTTTTAAACTACAAACTGATCTAAGTAAGGTTCTATTATTTATCTTTAGTTACAAATTCTGTATAACACTTTACAAAGTAGTGTGATTGATCCAACTTATGATTTATACTAAAATTAGAGCTGACCAGACAAGTAGAATGCTTCACAAAAAATATTTTCTGGATCCTTCTGCCACAGGGCTGAAATTTCATTGTTGCAATTTCATTTCTTTGAGTCATGGTATTTTCAGTTTTCAAAACTATTAAAATACAAATATCTTTGTGAAGAGACCAAACCATACACCCCACCAGTAACACTTCAAGGAAATTAAATTTGACAGTGACAGCTCTAAGATAGAAAGGACCAGGGACACCAGGAGAACAGAAAGTTGGCTCTGAGACTATGTAACTTCTCAACCATCCCAAATATCCCTTTGAAATAAACCTGTCCAGAGTTCTTACCTGTTTTTGGCAGTGATGTAGGACAAGATATTTTGATTGAAGAACTTCAGGATCAATGGAATGCAGTTGGCAAATACCAAATGTTGTGATACATATTCAAACTGAATTAAAAGATCAAAGCAGAAAGGATGCTTATTTGGGGGAGAGTAGAAGGTCTGTATGAAAAAAAAAGAGGCAAGTACAATTCTAATATCCATTCCTAAGAATATCCACTGTCCACTTGTGTTATCAGTCTTCCTGTCTGGGAAGTGGGAAGAACCATCTTTAGCCAGCCCGTCCTACAGAGAAGGGGACAGTCTGCAGTGTGTGTATGTTGCAAGCACCTGACCAAAAGCACAAAACATAAACAAGCCAGAAAGAAAATCCCACTCCAGATAAATAGAAAGAATTGCTGTGAGATTTGTTCCTAAGCTCTACAGGAAAGGAAGGCTCCCTGAGGGAGTTGTCTTCCATACCAAAGCTCTGGCTCATAGGGTTTCAACTGTGATTGATATATCAGGAACAGGTGCAGCCCAGCAACTGCTGGCATCACTCAGTCAGGATGGATATGGCACACAGTAACCAAATGAACCACTGGAATGTGGGCTCCAGCGTGAGTCTGGTTCACTATATTAGCCCCCATACTTAGAATATCAGTATTTTAATGAATGAATCAACAAGAGTCCTCAGTCAACAGATACTGCACTGAGAATAAGTCCAAGATCTTTTTGATGGGCTGAACACCAGAACATAGGGCTACATTTTGCTCTCTTGAATCTGGATGGGGTTTGCATCCAGGAAGACCTATTGGGGCAGTGTCATGGAGTTGTGTCACTTGGATTTTGCCCATGATACACTGAGGAACATCAGACATCGTTTGTCTCCAGATCCAGAACCTAGACTGCTGGGAAGTGTAGAAACTGGGTTGAAAAAGCAGAAAATTGTAGTGTTTTAAATCCCTTAGCTCTTCCTGATCACCGAGAAATAGCCATGGCAGCGAGCTAAGCTGCCCTTTGCTCAAGTGTGTGGTTAGCAGTGGGGAGTCAGGCTTGGTTGCCCATTTCTCTCTTCTGCCTTAATACTTTCTCCCTGGCAGCTGACCCAGGGTATTTTCCAAAGCCTCAGATGGAGAAGCCAAGGCATACCTAGTATCAAGTGATGGAAAACATTTTTCAGCTTGAGACATTTCTGCAGCCTTGTCAGGATGCACTGACCAGGGCAAGAGCCATCAAGCCGCCCACCTGTCTGGCTGTTGATCCACATACTGCCCACCAGGAAAAGCAGACAGAAGCACACATGCACAGTTCTCTTTCTACTAGGAGTGCTGTTTCTCATCTATCCCTACTCCTTCCAGTGCTGCTGCTGCTCAGCAAACACTGGCAGAAGTGTGAGTACTCAGGGCACCTAACACACCCAAAGATGTCTCTGAATGTACGAAAGTGGAGAAATATCCTGGCTGTACAGTATGTGCCATGGACAAACACCCTGCAGGGGCTTCCCTGCACTCTGAGCTCCTGTTCTCCTAACAGCAAGCTTGGTTCTGACTCCTTAGGAGGAAAATGAGGCAGAGGCCCCATGCAGGAATGAGAAGGCTCCCTCTCCTCTCCATGTCTCACCACAGAGAACATCCATTCACTGCTCCCATGTTCTCCTATATCCTGGAAACACCCATAGCACCAAGTCCAAACTTTTTAGCATGGCAAACAGTGCTTTCATAGGGAAGCAGATTCTTAACCATTTTTAGCCTCAGTGGAATAAAATAAGACCCACCTCGTAGGGTTGAGAGAATTAAATGAGATCTTACGTGAACTTAACAGAGTGCTGGCCACACTGTAAGTACTCAAAACTGTGTGTTAGCATATGTATTATGATCTGCTCCCTGCCATCCCCTCCAGCTTCGTGTATCACCAGACCTCCCCACTCCCTCCGTTCCAGGCAGAACTCCAGCAACATTTAATTAGTTTCCAAGGCACTCTGCTCTCTCCCTTCTGGACTTTCACAAATTAGCTTTTCTGCTTGAAACGTTTCCTGCTACCTTTCCCTGACAACTCCCATATCCTGGCTAACATCTGTTTCTTTAGGACTCGGGTTAGAAGTCACATCTTCTCCACCTCAGGCTGGATTAGGTGTTTCCATAGCAGCCAATGCTTACCTGTATAACAGCACTTATCACGCCATAATTGGCTATTTATACATCTGTATCCTTTACAAAACTTCAAAGCCCTTAACAGCCAGAAATGTGTCTTGTATAGAATTACATCTCAAATGTTAGAGAAGTGCTTCACGATACTTCCCTGGTGGTGCAGTGGTTAAAAATCTGCCTGCCAATGCAGGGGACATGGGTTTAAGTTCTGGTCCGGGAAGATCCCACATGCCACAGAGCAACTAAGCCCGTGCACCACAACTACTGAGCCTGCGCTGTAGAGCATGTGAACCACAACTACTGAAGCCCGCACGCCTAGAGCCCGTGCTCCGCAACAGGAGAAGCCCACGCACAGCAACGAAGAGTAGCCCCCACTCACCACAACTAGAGAAAGCCTGCGAGCAGCAACGAATACCCAATGCAGCCAAAAATAAATAAAAGTAAATAAATTTTTTTTTAAAAAGTGCTTCACATACAGAAAAGTATGCTCAGCACTCCCCCACTTGCCCTTTTTGTGGCATGCTTGAATCCTGACGTCCATTGCTTCAAAGCTGGTTGGGCATATTCCCAAGAGGCTAGGGATTCCTATGCACAACCGCTGGATAATGTTCAAATGACACAGACATTTGCAACTTTCTAGGACAATTCCCCACTTCCCACCCCAAGCTTGTGCAACAGGTATCTGGATTCCGTGAGACAATGAAAAGGCTGAAAGATGCTTAGCTGGACCTCAAAGGCCCTTTCGTTCCTCCTTTGGGAGACAGGACCTGGAGGATACCTGAGACATGTGGAGAAGTGCTCTAAGCTGCTTACCTGGTAGATATGATTCAGTTTGAAGTGTTTGAGGAGTAGCAGGAGCAGGGCAGAGATACTCTTTACAATGATCTCCTTGTGCCTGTTCACATCAATGCCCAACTTCATGCTCTGGAGAACAGTGATGCTACAATGGGGAAAGGAAGAGTCAGTGCAGAGGGTGACCTTAGAGCAAGACCTACAAGGACCCAGGTATTTGGGTCAGATACAATAAACATGAGAGCCAGAACTTCAGAAACCTGAACTGTGCTAGGGAAACCTCCGGAGTTCCCACTTATGAGTCAGGAGAAAAGCTCCTCTGATCTCTTTGTTTCTCTCTCCTTTGGCAAGCTCATCCCTTGGCAATGTCCACCCACATACATGTGCAGCCAGTAACTGGCACTGATGTTACCCTCCAGACTCTCAATTCTGAGCTGAAAAGAGCACAGCAGAGAGCACTGTGGTGGAAAGGGGCTACTGGTGGCAGAGAGGAGATCTCTTTGGAGACAATCCCTGTAAGTGTTAACAAGGTGAGGTGGGGACTAAAAAGACCCTGCAGACAGGATAGCTAATATTTAGTAGCTGCCCCAGTTGAAGCACTCACGGCATCTCCTCAGGCAGGACATCTGCCAGGATATTGATAGAATCTGTCTTAGCCTTGGAGGTAGGGGCTGCAGCCAGTAGAATCTTAAGTAGAGCAATCTGGGAAGTAGAAAATGAGGAAATCCACCCCATTCAACAAGGTTATTCTTCCACAATTCAACAGCCCTAAGAGAAATGTTTTAAAGCCTTTCTCTAAGTTCCTCCCTCAATAACCAAATCTGCCCAGCCTCCAGAAGGGCAAACAGGTGCCCTGTCCTGACAGGCCTGCCTGTGAGGGTAAGGAGCCAGAAGGGAGCTTATGGGCTGTTCTGCTTCAAGACTGCTCTTTTCAAAGAGGACTGAAGGAGCAGAGTGAGAGGGGCAATGCCTAGAAATTAGGTGGGAGGTATAAGCAAGATCTCTCTCCCTGACCGTTTTCCTTCGTCTACCTCAGATCATCAGCATCCTCACCATCATAGCCTGAGGCCAACTAGGACACCAGAAGCCATGGCAAACCTCAGGGGGACTAAGGCACTTACTTAGGAGGAGGGCCCCCTATGCATCCTGCAGGGATCCCACCTCATTCTCCACCCCTCCCAAAGAAGGACTTGGGAGTATAGCCAAGTCCTTCTTCCTCTGGGAGGAGCCCTGAGGAAAGCTCAGAGAAGGCCTTGCCTGAGGGGTGAAGGCTCAGGAAGCAAGCTCAAATGACAGATGGCTCAGCTAAAGAGGGCTCTCAGCTATCTATTCCTCGCAGCTGAGAAGGGCAACTCTGGCCCAACCATCTCGGGCAACTCTGGCCCAGCCATCTCCTTACCATGTACTGGGGGAGGCTATACAGCATGCCCTGGTAAAGGATTTCACACGGCGTCTCTGGTACTACCTCTTCCCCCTATGGCAAGAAACATACAGTTTGCCCAGGCCATTTTCCAGTTGACCAAAACCTATGTTTCCTTGGTTGTGGAGGGTGGCAGGAAAAGATCTGGGAGTCAGATCTGGATTCCTACCCTAGCTGTGTTAATGATTCATTGTAGAACCTTGGGTAAGTTACTTTCCCTCTCTGAGACCTAATTTCCTCTTCCTAGGATCAGTGGGCTGGTCTGGATGACCTCTGAGGGCTCTTCCAGCCCTGAAAATCTATGATTTTGGTTGTCCTGTTATCTGGAATCAATCCAGAATTCTTTCTATGTCACTCTTACTAGGTCAGGAGTCAGAACTCCCACCAACACAGTGGTTAAGAATCAACTTGCCAATGCAGGGGACACGGGTTCGAGCCCTGGACTGGGAAGATCCCACATGCCGCGAAGCAGCTATGCCCGTGCACCACAACTACTGATCCTGTGCTCTAGAGCCCGCAAGCCACAACTACTGAGCCTGTACGCCTAGAGCCCGTGCTCTGCAACAAGAGAAGCCACTGCAATGAGAAGCCTGCACACCGCAACAAAGAGTAGCCCCCTCTCACTGCAACTAGAGAAAGCCCACGTGCAGCAACAAAAAACACAGCCAAAAATAAATAAATTTATTAAAAAAAAAAAAAAAAAAAAGAACTCCCACCAAGGAGTTGGCTCAGACTACTGCCTTGCTGGACATACTTGGGCTTAGCTCAGGCCACAGGTACACCTGGGACACTGGAGCTGACACCCCACACAGAGGCACTTCCTATGGTGTCAATCTGAGGCCATCTGAGAGCTCTGGGCTGCTCCAAAGTCAGAAAGGAGAGGTAGGTGATTCAATAGAGAGGGTTAATAAAGGCCTGGAGAGGCAGGAAGGGGTATTAGCAGGGAAAATTTTAGGTGGAAACTATTTTCTTCCTTTCTCCACTACCCTCTACAACATCCCCTTCCTCCTTCCTGACCAGGCCCCTCACGCACAGCTCTGTCCTTGTGATGACCCCATATAAGCCCTTTATCAGAGTAGCCCTTTATCAAGAGGCTACTCAGGCCACTGTCGTCTTTGGCCAGTGCAGTCCTTCCTCCCCGCCAGGTTGTTCTATTACAGGACAAGGGTCACTGCCATGAGACCCTGAGGCAAGGAGGAGTAACCAGGCCCCTTCTATCCCACACAACTCGGCTGCTGCTTAAATGGATAATAATCCTGGCAATCCTGCACGTTTGCCTTGCTGTTATCTAAAAGGCCTATTTCATACGTTCTCCCCTCTCTTCAAACCAATCCCCTCATGCCACAGCCCCTCAACAGTTGCTGACCCTACCTCTCACTTCATGGACAAAACAGAAGCAATCAGACAGGCACAGACAGACATACTCCTTCGGCTACCATCCCATTTCTACCTTCCTCTTCACAACAGAACTTCTACGTGGTTTGTCTATGTTGACGAAGTCTACCTCCTTTCTTTACATTCCCTTTTCAATACACTCCAACTAGGCTTCCAGCCCCACCACTTCACTTGAGGTTGCTCTTATCGAGGTCACCCGTTATCTCTATGTTGCCAAAGTCGATGGGCACCTCAGGTCTTAACAAGCACCATTTATTAGCAACATTTAACATAGCTGATCACCCCCTTCTTCTTGAAAGACTTTCTTTTTAAAAAAATTAATTTATTTATTTTATTTATTTATTTTTGGCTGTGTTGGGTCTTCGTTGCTTCACGTGGGCTTCTCTAGTTGAGGTGAGCAAGGGCTACTCTTTGTTGCAGTGCACAGGCTTCTCATTGCGGTGGCTTCTCTTGTTGCAGAGCACTGGCTCTAGGCACGCGGGCTTCAGTAGTTGTGGCTCAGAGGCTCTACAGCGCAGGCTCAGTAGTTGTGGCGCACGGGCTTAGTTGCTCTGCGGCATGTGGGATCTTCCCAGACCAGGGATCTAACCTGTGTCCCCTGCATTGGCAGGTGGATTCTCAACCACTGTGCCACCAGGGAAGCCTTGAAAGACTTTCTTTGCTTAGCTTTTATGGCATCACAATCTCCTGGATTTCCTCCCACCTCACTGAGTGTTTTTCTTTTTTTTGGCTCCTTTCCTGACTCATCCCATCCTTGACATATTGCTGTGCCCCAGGGCTTTGTCCTGGGTTCCATTCTCTCTCTATCTTTACTCCCTCCTCAGGTTATCTCAGCCAGTTCGATGGCTTTTAACACTGTCCATGAGTCAGCAGTTCCCAAATTTATTTCCCTAAGTCAGTCCTCTCTCTAGAACTCTAGACCCATATACCTAATTGCTTGGCTGCTCTGCATGGGTGTCTAATGGACATCTAAATCTTAGTACAACCAAAATAGAACCCTTGATAAGACAGAACTCCTAGGAATTCCCTGGCAGTCCAGTGGTTAGGACTCCACGCTATCACTGCTGTGGGACCGGGGTTCAGTGTCTGGTTGAGGAACTAAGATACTGCAAGCCGCACAGCACAGCGCCCCCACTCACAAAAAAGAAAAGAAACGAAAGAAAAAGAAAAAACGGGGGAAAAAAACACATTAAAAAAATCCCCAAAACGGTGCTTCCCTGGTGGCGCAGTGGTTAAGAATCGGCCTGCCAATGCAGGGGACACGGGTTTGAGCCCTGGTCTGGGAAGATCCCACATGCCGTGGAGCAGCTAAGCCCCTGCGCCACAACTACTGAGCCCGCACTCTGCAACAAGAGAAGCTGCCACAGTGAGAAGCCCGCACACCGCAACAAAGAGTGGCCCCCGCTCACCGCAGCTAGAGAAAGCCTGCGTGCAGCAACGAAGACCCAACACAGCCAGAAATAAAAATAAATAATTTAAAAAACAAAAACAAAAAAACCCAAAAAACAGAACTCCTCATCTTGACAAATGGTACTTATTCTTGATTGCCCTTTATGTCTCTCTATCCACAGCCAATTGAACTGCATCTCCTGTCAGCTATACCTCCAAAATATAAACCAAATTCATCCACTTCTCCCTGTCTCCACACTTCCTACCCCCGTCTAAAACACCATCATCTCTCACCTTGACTATTTTAAGAGCTTCCCAACCTCCCTGCTTCCACTCTTTCCTCATCCAGGCTTTACAAAGTAGCCAATGGTTTTTATTATAAAAAGATAGATCATGTCACTCCCCGGTTTAAAATCTCCAAAGGCTTCCCTTTGTCACTTGAATCAACTTCAAGCTCCCTATCTTCGCCTAAGTGTCCTGTGTAAAGTGGCCCCAGGCCACCTCTCTGACCCCATCTCAGACAACCCTCCCCCTCCCCATTGTGCTCCAGCCACACTAGCCTTCATCCACTACCTCTAACATTCTGAGCTTGCTCTCTCACCTTCTTTTTTTTTTTGCGTTATGCGGGCCTCTCACTGTTGTGGCCTCTCCCGCTGCGGAGCACAGGCTCCGGACGCGCAGGCTCAGCGGCCATGGCTCACGGGCCCAGCCGCTACGCGGCATGTGGGATCTTCCCGGACCGGGGCATGAACCCGTGTCCCCTGCATCGGCAGGCGGACTCTCAACCACTGCGCCACCAGGGAAGCCCTCACCTTCTTAATAAGTCTGTTCGCTCTGCTTCGAATGCTC
Organism: Kogia breviceps; assembly: GCF_026419965.1. Classification (NCBI taxonomy): domain Eukaryota; kingdom Metazoa; phylum Chordata; class Mammalia; order Artiodactyla; family Physeteridae; genus Kogia; species Kogia breviceps. The sequence continues at coordinate 23,028,732 of NC_081318.1, forward strand.
TTCCCCCTGATGTTCTTATGGCCAGCTCCTTCTTATACCTCAGATCTTAAGTAACTATCATCTTCTCAGAGGTCTACATACCCTGACTGCCCAATCTAAAATAGCCTACTACATGATATGTCACCCTATTTAAATTTTCTTAACCATATCTACCATTCTCTGAAAGTCTTCTCGTTTCCTTAATTACTTATTATCGTTTTTCTCCAACTTTAATGTATCGTGAAAGTAGCGACCTTGCTTTGCCGAGCATACAGTGAGAGTCCAACAGCATGCATGCGAGTTCTGCAACAGCACTGCAGACAGACTTCCTCCTGTGCAGGACTCCCCTTGACTCACCAAAGACATGGGGCACTTCTCTAGCTCCTCCTCATTCTTGATCTGAACATCTGCGATGGAGATGTACTTGTGCTGGGAAACATAAGACATCAACAAGGGGCTGAGGGACTTGATCACATGTGTACCAGTGATCATTTCCCCAATCACAAGGAAATGTCCTGTTTATGCGTCTGTCAGCCCAAATACACCACACACCCTTTGAAGGCAGGAGCCTTATTTACCTTTGCATCATGAACAGCAGCAAAGTGCTTCAATACAGTATTTATTCCATATTTCCATATTTGAAGGGCAGCAAATACCTTAGCATTTACCTTCAACCAAAGTGCAAGGGGAGGGACTTCCCTGGCAGTCCAGTGGTTAAGACTCCATGCTCCCAACGCAGGGGGCACGGGTTCAATCCCTGGTTGGGGAACTAAGATCCTGCATGCCGCATGGCGCAGCCTTTTAAAAAAAAAAAAAAAAACGTGCAAGGGGAAGCCAAGAATAGGCCCTTGCCCCTGGACCACTGCCCTGAGAGTTTTGCTGCATGTACCTGTGCGTGCGTCCGTGTGTGTACAGAGTGATGATGGTGGGGTGGGGATCAAGGTCTGTGCAAGGAATGACTACTCTTATTCGTGCACACACACATTTTGGATACAGAACAGACTGCTACTCAATCCTGGGCCTGTGGAAGTTAGTGAGCCTCTAAGGAGAGAGAAGGAAAGGACAGGAAGCAATAAGTGGGAAGAGAGAGAAGGTGGGAGAGAAGGGAAAAGGAATGAGAGGAAGAAAGGAGAACTTGTTCACCTATCTAAATGTAGGACACTTAATAGGTAGGGAGAGACCTGATTTTTTACCTCTTTGGCCAAAATGCCTGCGGAGGAAGTACAGAATAACAGGTTCAGAACGTGTCTGGCAGAAGAGCACCACCCAGGACCCAGGACCCTAGTCATCCAACTTGCCTTGATGGCTCCCTATCCCTGAAGACTGAGAGCCCACCCTGGTCACCTGCTTGAGGGTCTTCACACTCTCATGGATGGGCCTGGGTAATCCAACCAAGGTATCTGTGTCCCTGTGAAATGCAAGACACACCAGATCATAAGGGTCAAAAGTAGAGAGAATTACCAATATCCCCTGGAGTCATGTGGACCATGCCACTTTCACCATCTGGTACCCTGGATCTTTCTCTGCAAGCTACCAGGTCCTCCATCATTGCTTCAGGACACAAAAAGAATAATGGTACAGAGAAGTGTCCCAGAAAATTAGGATTTCTGTATAGTCTTTTGGGGATTCACTTTGTCTGGGAGCAGGTTCCTACTTAAAAGGGCATGTTGCCCAACACTTTTGACAGTGAAACGGTAGTAACAATGGTTTCTCAGGTTTTGTAGCAACCAGTGAGGATTCAAGAGGGTGGGGGAATGGGGAAAGATCTGTTCCAACCATGTCACTTCTTCACAGAATTCTGGCCCATTACAGAAGGGCTTGCAGGGACCATCTAATAACACTCTGATGAGGAAATTGATGTTCAAGAGGGAAATGACTTGTTGCTCAAGGTCCTACACCTGGATGAGAACATAAAAGTTCTAGGAAACTGGAAGGAAAAAACTCCATGGCAAGAACCCAAAGCAGTCACTGGGAACTGCCCATGGCTCTGGGTTGTATAGTCACGACCAGGCAACATCTCTCACTCTAGGCCACCCGCTCCCCTGGCCCCCTAAAAACCACTCTATGGCCAGTTCTGACCAACCAGTCACTTACTGCCCCAGAGTGAATCCGATGAACTTGTTCCTGCTCATCTCCAAGAAGTGTTCAATGTCCTTCTGTCTGAGAGGACGGTGGAGAGACAAATTCCAGAGAAGGGAAGAAAAGCAAACCTTGAGAGAAGGACCTTACTGGGCTCCTACTCCTCCAGCTGGAGAACTGGAACAGTAGGGGAAGACAGCAGGGAACTTCAAATCCAGGAGTTCTGACTCCCAGCCCAGCTTATTGAGCCTTGAATACATAGACCACTCCACCCTGGGCCTCCAGTGACTGAAACCCTGAAGCTCAGGGTGCTTGGTGTTATCAAACCTACCTGACCTTTGGGGTCCACGGTAGGCCCTTGGGAAAGGACACCCGCTCAGCAGAGAGGGGTGCTTGTGAGGGTGGAGGTGGTACTAGAGGGTCCTGCTCCAGCAAGTCTAACTCTCCATCCAAGGTACGCTCTCCATCGCCAGTAGACTCCTCTTCTTCCTCTGTGGCTGGTTCCTCAGTCTTAAAGAGATCTCTTTCATTGTAGATGTCCAAGCTGTCCTGCTTAGTAAGGAGTTGCTGGGGGGTTGGAGGGAAGTGGGTGGAAGGAGAGAGGGAAGGTGTGCAGAGATCTCACCCTGGGCATCCTTGTCTGAGACCACCCCAACTCACAGGCTGCTAGACTTCAGGGAACATGGAAGTAAGAACCCACCTCTAGTGAGACCTTTCCCTTCCCATCTCAACCCTACTGTCCCCACCAGGCCCAATTCCAGGACAAGCAGCTCTCACACAACCACGCCAATGGCTGGGAAACAGAGCATTGATAATCCCAAAGCCACAGTTACTTAGCTTTCAGAAAGCATTGATGCCTTTTTTTTTGCCAGCACTTTCCTTCCTAATTATGCTCTACTTAGGTGAACATTCAATTAGTTTGCCTTCTGTGAGCATACACCAGCTGGCTGACTGAGGAAGAGGAGGACAGAAGCTTGCTGCTAGGCAGAGGGAAGCAAGTCTGGAATTTTAAATCTTGTCACAGAAAGGAAAAAAGATTGGACAGAAATAGGCCAAAAAGTTAACAGTGATTGCCTCTGGTTGTTAAGATTGTGGGTGACTTTTTTTTCTCCCTTCTTCACATTTTTATATTTGTTCTAAATTTTCTATAATAAGCATTACTTTATAAAACAAAAAAATAAAGGTTAAAAAAAACCACATTGCAGATAATGTAGACTAGATTACTGAGTGTGACTGTAGTTGGTGAACTCAAGTAGATCAGGCAGGTAAGTTCATGGGAGCATGGTCAGCTCTCAGTGCAACCTGTCATTGTGACCTTTCTAGGGATGCAGACTATAGAACTCTAACCAGTCATCTTGTAAGCCTCTGGTTCCAAGACCAGATAAGAGCATGGCTGGCTCAGAGTAAATCTTACTGCGAAGACAATGATAAAGTGCCTCAACCAGGTACCTATGCCCAGGATTATACCCCAACTATTGTTCAGGGTGCTAGGGAACTCCAGGAACTGAGGTCTAGGCCAATGATCCTTAGCAAGACACGGATCTATGATGTGATATCACAATGTTACATCTTGACAGCCCAGGACCCTGTCAGGGCTCGGGAATAGAGGCCGAAGTATAGACTCCAAGATTTCAGGTTGGTCTCAGGGCCAGTCAGGGGCAGGAGAGCTGGGTCATTTACTGCTCTTTCCTACCATATCCAGAGCTGCTTAGAATCTTGATTTTTGGCCAGCTAGTGTCACAACACTACTGTCTGCTTTAGTCCATACCCTTCGAGAACCACGGCGGCCTCGCAGTTTGGAGGGTGGTGGTGCCAGCTGAGACTCCCCAAGGTCGAGAGTGTAAGAGGGCGGGGAGGCAGCACGCATGCTCTTCACCACCTGGATACTGTCCTCAGCCAGTGGAGGCAGGCCCAATTCTTCCCGCTTCTGTACTTTGAGAGCCTGCAGCTGCTCAAATCCACCGAGGGTAAACTAAGGGTTAAATGGGAAAGGGGCAGAGGAGAGAGGAAGGGAGGGAAGTCAGAGGGAGCAAGGTCAGGGAAGCATGGATGGAGAGGAAGAGTCACAACCTCCAGTCCCCGCAGACCCCCTCCTCACTTAGGAAGTAATAAAACAGGAGGAGGCAAAAAATGTGGTCACCATCCCCAGTCTCAGAGGTAGTTACTAACCCTCAGAGCTCAGGGGTCAGGATAAAGCATTATTTACTGACCCAAGGCTGGAAACATCACCGGAAATAAGGAAAAGGACCACTGGGGGCCTCCACTGAAAAAAACAGGAAAATGTACCCCCTTTTAAGGAGCAGATCTAGATATTATAACCTCCCAGAATCACTCAAGGCCTGCCCTGGAAGGTATGTTGTTCAGCCAGTCAGAGGAAGGATAGGGTTGAATAATTAGTAACAAAACTGCAACCATACACTTATGAGGACTTCATTTTTTAAAAGCAAATCCTCTATTTATCTGGATGGAGAGCAGGCACTAAACCCCACATTTTATAGCTAGAGAAACTTAGACACAGAGAATTGCCTGAGGTTTCTCAGTATCAGCAGAGGCCAGATCTCCCAACTCTCAGCCAGGGTTCTTTCCATGAAACATTAGCTCTATCAGGGGAAGGTGCAATGACACCCCAACTCAAAAAGTGGCATCTCCCATCAGTCCAACAGAAATAGGTAACCTACTCTGAAACAGAACATCTGGTTTCTCTAGGACAGCCTTATTGCCCCTCCACTAACAGCTGCCCTATTCTTCTGCCTAGCTCCAGCCTCCTGGAATCAGACTAGAAGAAACTGAGGTGGCAGAGGGCACTGCTGATCTGATGAGATGGGAGAGGGGTGAATCAGCCACTCACCATGACTACTTTCCAGAGCAGAAGCAGGACCTTCTTTATGGGGAAGTGGGGAGCCAGGCCGCTGCAGAACTTGGTGACCATAGAGAAAAGTAGAAGGGCAAAAGGCTCCTCATTATGCATGGAGTAGCCTGGGGGTTGTGGAGAGAGGCAAGTGAGAAAGTGAGGATGAAGCAGCTGAGACCCAGTCCCTGAAACCCTGTTTCTGGACACTGAGGAAGGCACTCACCTTCCCGTAAAGAATCTGAGTACTTGGTCCTTAGAAGGAGGCTTACAGAGCCCCCAGAGTGAACCCCCCGAGGGCAGGATAAGGGAGGTCATGGAGTTAAAATGGCATAGTTCCCAAAGCTTGGGGGTGGATATCAAACTAGAAGTTAACAGTAATAAAGATAATCAACGGTAATAAAGATGCTTCCTGGCTGAGGAATTCAATGCATTTTGTAGATCACAACTCACTTTCCCACATCAACAAATATAGTATATATTTTAAAATCCCAAAGGCCTTCATATTTTATCCCTGACTGATGACAATACCAACTCATATTTTCAAGGTAAGTCAACTCATTTTTTTCACATGGGATTTGTGATCGAATGGGAGAGGGATGACTATTCCCATTTATAACCAAGGAAACCTAAAACCAAGATACAGAGAAGACATATGACTGGGCCTAGCTCATAGACACAGGGACCCTCAAGCCCACCACAAAGTATCTCTGTCTTAAAAGAAGGGATGTTAGTTCTAAAAAAAAAGAAGAAGACGAAGAAGAAGAAGAAAAAAGAAGAACTGTTTGTCTCTCCTAGGCAGATGCTATGCCTCCCCTCTGCCACAGGCACCTCGAGTGCCACTTCTTACTCAGTTCAGTGCGGAAGGTCTCCCGGGCTGTCCTCCACCCGTAGGCGTCTGTCTCTCGCTCCAGGCGGATATTTTCCACCATTAGGTACATGACACTCAGCAGCACCCTGAGGTTATAGAAGGGTCACAAGAGGTTCCCAAGGCAGTTTCCAACCTGTAGTCTGAGACCTCAGGGATGGTCTCTGTGGTGGCCCAACCCAGTGGAATTAGCAACTTCTAGTGGCCTGGGTGCGTCTGAAATTTGGGCAAAGGTAATCCATTGCTAACGATCCCGTTCCAATCCCATGGGCAGGCCCACTCACCGGAGCTCTGTGCTATCAGCAATGGAGATGGCTGGTTTCCGAAGAGCACTGCTACAGGCCTGGCTGTTGCTGCCACAGGGATGAGGCAGAAAACAGGAACCCGTAAGGCCTCTTTACTTCATGTTGCACACTTATCATATGCACAAACATGAGTACTTGCCATTCCCTGGCTATGTAGCTAAAGAAATTGGTCTAAAGTAGAGGAGCCCATAGAATTCTCCTGCCACCTAGACAAACCCTTATCTGTGGTGAAGATAGGCAAGGGCAGGGTCTATGATATTTGCTCCTCTTAAAATCTCCGCTGTGTCTAGTACTGTGCTGGACACAAAAGAGATGCTAAGCAACACTTGGTGAATAATAAACAGAATTCACCCCACTAAAACTCCTAGGTGATAGGCATGAGACAATATGGGGGGTCACTATAGTGGTAGCAGCAGATAAGGCTGCCTCTAGAGCTGTAACCATGAGGGAAAGAACTGGGCACAGCAACAGGAATTGGTCCCATCCCTCTTGGGTCATGTTCTCAGGTAGAACAGCTTCCTTCATGGAGTCCACAGTTAGGCTGAGCTAAGAAGGTATTTGGATACAAAAGCAATAGAGGATCGGCCCCTGAAGGCCAGGACTGAAGCTATAAGTGGGGCAGAGCCTGCTGATGAGCCCAACCTTAGGGAGCAGGACAGTCTATCAGAGACCATGGCTGGATGGAGGGGGACTGTCAGTGAGCTTTGGATGAGGTGTGAATAGACCCAGCTTCCACAGAGGGCTCTACAGTGAGGGAACCAGCATAGGAGATGAGGCATCCTTCAAGGAAGGGGGTCGCCAGCCCTCCCCTAAGGCTTCTCACTCGATTTCCATGTGAAGTAGCTCCAGGAAGGCCGAGAAGGTCCCCATCTGATAGAGCAGGAAGCAGTTGTACCTGGACCAGTGGAGTACATCGACTTCTGAATCACATTCCCCAAAAGTGCCTAAAGGACCAGACAGTGCCGCAGGGGTTGAGGGGGGAGGGGGCTATCCCAGTTCTTTCCACCCTGCCCCATGATCTGAAGACTATCTACCAACACTCTGCCCAACAATTAGGTTAACAAAGGACAAGTGCCCCCCAGAACTTCCTGGAATGAGGCAAGGGAGAGGAGAAGCAGTCTCCAGGGTTAGGTCCAATGTGCTCATCACTGGTCTGTCTTAAGTTTGAGTTCCCTGAGAAGCAGATCCAGAGATAAGGATTCAAGTGCAAGTAGTTTATTTGGGAGTTGACCTCAGGAACCATCGGCAGAGAAGTGGGGAAGTGAGATAGGGAAGAGAAGGCAGCCAAGAGCTCAATCTCAAGTGGGGAGAAGCTCTGGAAAACATAAACAACTCAGAATCATCCCACCCAAGAGGAGTGAGGTGGTCCGGCTGCTCATCCAATAACTCCTGGCAGTCACTGAGGAATGCTGCTGGACTAGGGGAGAATATTAATTCCCTAGCACTTCCTGGCTGCCCTATGTGGGCTGCAAAGAAAGCCCTCAGGCAAAAAGATGAAGGTACTGGCAGCTGGAACTTGACCAGAGCGCCAGACCCAAGAGATAGGCTTGGGCACTGCCTTGTTTACTGCAGTCGTTCCTTCACCAGATGTCCACTCTTTCCTCTCCATGTATGATTTTTCTTTTAGTTTTTTTTAGCTCCCAGCTAGTTGGTTCTGCCAACAGTCCTCTTATTTCTGACCTCAGGGCTTTCTTTTACTACTCCAGCTAGGCTCATTTTTCTTTCCAACACCTGGCTAATGGGTCTCTTCTGGGAAGCTTTCCTCAGTTAATCTCATTGAGTTCTGATTCTCCAAATTACTCACAGCATCCACTCCTGCTGCTATGTTGGCGTGGACCTTCTAAATGCCAATGAGAAACAATGCAGCAGGTCCATGTGTAAATTGGTGGCACCCTCCCTGCCTCCTCTCAGTGTCACAGCCAGGCCACAGCTGGTAAAAGAAACCTCCATGCTCAGCTGGTGGTACATTGTCAGCTCTGGCTACACTGACCCTCTTGCTAGTCTCCACATAGGATTATAGCCCAGGCTAAGGAAAAAAAGAACCCTATAAGAAATCCTGGCTTGTCTGGAAAGAGAAAGGCCGGTTCCAAGGGATCCAGAACAGTACCTACCATCATCTCCTCATCTTTCTCATAAGCACAAGGTTACTTTTAGCACATGACAAGATCTGTCCTCGAGAGGCAGGAACCTTGCTTTCCCAGCGTGGCTTGCCGCATCCTAGTCCTGCTAACACCATCTCTCTCTCTCTAGTGTCCACCCCTCTCAAGTTGGCAAAGCTGGCCACTCACCTTGGGCCAGGTAGAGAACAGCTCGGGCCACCTTCAGTCGCCGTTCCCTACTGACCACCTCCAGCCGGTCCAGGAGTCCCATCACATAGGCCTTCTGGGCATCTTCCTCTAATTCCAGCCACTCCTTACCCTGCACTGGGAACAGAAGGCCATACAGATCTAGTGTCAGCTGTTGCCTCCCCTTCCTGGAAAGGCTCCTGATAGAATATGTACCTCTGATCTCAGCCCCCCAATAAATTCTTCTCTTCGAAAGCTTTCCTTGTTTAGCTGAGAAAGAATAAGGGATGGGAAAAGTAAAAAACCCAAATGTTCTGGCCTGAACCCACTCTAGAGCCTCATCTTCCTCCAAATCCCCTCCATTTCTGCTTCCCCCTCCCTAGCCTATACGGTTCTATCTCTCTGCCTTTCCTCAAGGAGTTCCCTCTATCTCCCTATGTATCCAATTCCTATTCATCCTTATAGGTTCAATACAAAATCACCTCTTTCCCACTAATGCACCAGCCAGAAGCTCTGTCCCCCATGATACTTTTTACTTCTCTAATGACACTTCCCACTTTCCTCTTGGCCTCAGCTAGTTTTGTGACGTTCACATCTCCCCTGTGCTGACTATAATTTCTTTAAAGATACTGTAAATTCACCTTCACCCCTGCCTCCTGCATCTCTGGCACAAGATGGGTACTCACCACACATCTGCTGAGTTGAACACTGAATTGCCACTGACCAAGTAAGGAAATGGAGGTCTGAGTGGATCACAGGGTGGGCACATAAAATTATTACCAGATGCTATGAGGAGTGAGGCAGAATTGGAGACAGGGATTGAACACTAAGGTCGAAGACTAGGCCGGGCACAGGGTTACCAGGCAGCAGGGAACCAGTCCAGCCCCACCTCCCCATTCCTCTGTTCTCTGGGCCCTTGACATCAGGGATAGGGCCCCAGTTCAGGCTTCTCTTGCTTCCACTCCGTGACCTCTCCACTTGAGATATAGGAAACTCTGCGTCCCATATGCAAAAAGGAATAGAGAAGTTATATGGCTATGGAGAGGATGAAGAAGGATCATAGTTTATTTTAGGCTTTTTCTAGATCAGCCTTGAATATCATGGAAAGAAAAAGCAGATATCTATGAATAAGGATCTGGGATCACCTTGAGTCTTGAAATCTTCTTCAAAGCACCTCCTGTTAGTGGTGAATTCCGGGTTTTCAGTGTAGCTATACAATTCTGTGGCAGGAAAGATAGGACAGAGTCACAAACATTCAGCAGATCCTTATAGAAGGGGGCTGGGGTGGAGAAGGTGGCATGAAAGAGCTAAAGCTTCCAACACATTCCTGTGTCCAATTCAATCCAGAGTCAGCTTCCTCCTTTTCGGAGCAGTTAAAAATAGCCACTTGTGTCCCTGGGTGATTAAACCATCAAACCTGTCCTCCTCCTGCCAGCTGGCTGCTACAGCAGAGAAGGCAGGCTCCAACATTTGCTGAGGGCCAGGAGGAGGGCTGGAACAGAGAGGGCTGAATGTCATCACTCCTGGTTCTTAGGGCTGCAACCCCTTCTGCTTGTCAACCCAGACTGGGACTAATCCTGTCTCTAGGGAAAAAGGGGGCAACACAACTCCTGAAATTTAGAGGCAAGATCCTTGTGCTATTCAAGGAGCCAGTTCATTCTCTCCCTGCTGAGTTTCCTTGAAGGGTACAGAAGTTTATGGTCCTGCCCAGGGCCACCCGGGCAGAGGCAGAATCAAACCATATAGAAGCAGCTTTGGTTGCCAAAGGGTGGCCTGTGCCCAGGAAAATCTAACTTTGCTGACAGCAGCCTCTCAATACAAAATGCAGACAGCTTATGAGAAATAAAAATGCCCTTTCCTACACACACACACACACACACACACACACACACACACACACACACACACACCCCAGAACATTACACCAGTATGCTCACCTTACAGAGGATGAAGAAGTGAAGTCAGCAAGTCAATAGGTGCTTCCTCAAAACTCTGTTCCCTAACTAAGACCCTTGCTGGAAATTTAACTAGGTCACAGATAATTCACAAAGCAAGAGAAATTCATTTATATTCTAGCCAGCTGTCTAATGGTCAAGAAATACCTTGTCTGGGAGCCAGGGCTTTTGAGTCCTGAGTTCCAGAATCCTGGAGTGACCAGAAACAAATCCCAGCTCTGTTTGTTAAATTCTTCAGTCCTTAGTGAGTAGTGTAGATATATATATTTTCAGAGCAGAGCGCAAACCCAGTTAAAAAAGGGAGCAAGGCTCTTAGGTTCTGAACTTTGCTTTTGTCTTATTTTTAAAGTTTAGATCATGAACTTTCATATACTACAGGTAAATACAGAGTACAGAAAAGACACCGTGTTTATCTTCTACTCAGATTAAACAAATGTTAACACTTGTCATATTTGCTTCAGACAGCTAGTCCCTTCTTCCTTCCCAGTCTTATTTTCCTCTCTAGAGATAATCACTATGATGAAATTGGTATGTATGCTTCACATGCCTATTTTTATACTTTTAGTACATATCTATGTGCCTGTAAACAACACATGATATTGTTCTATTTTTCAAGCTTTTATCCAAGTAGTATCATATTGTATAAATTATTTTTTCTTAGAAGCATTTATTATGTCTTTCAATAGTTTACATGAAAAGCAGTGTGATGAACAGATCCATTCGCTTAACTGACATGGTTCTCAATCAAGTGTGCAACTAGACTTCCTAGAAACATCTTTTAGACTTGTGTGTTTAAGCAGTTTTTTTGATGCATGTATAAATTATTTTGTCATTGTTTCTTCTCCCCTTTAATATGTTTTTAATATTTATTGACACTGAAGCATATTGATATAGATCAATTATTTTAATGACTATACAGTAGCCTAATATATTGATATACTACAGTTTATCCATTCCCCTACTAAGTTGTTTTCAATTGTTCACAGTGGTGACAACAAACATCTTTGTAAGTGTTTTCTTGGGCCCAAGAATTTCTTTAAAGTGTACATCTAGAATCAGTGGGTCATAATCCGTGTGAATTTGACTTTGCTAGATATAACCAAACTGCTTTCCAATTTTATACTCTGTTCCCTCATGCCAAGCCATGTATAAAAAGTACTCATTTCTCTGTACCTTCACCAACCCCAGGCTTCTAAATTTTGCATCTGATGATTGTTGAATAATATCTCACCATTTTAATCTGCTTTTCCCCATTTCCTAACATAATTGAATATCTTTTCATATATTTACTGACAACATGGTTTTCTGTTCTGTGAATTCCTATTCATATTCTTTGACCATTTATCTATAGTCTCTATTGGGATGTTCATTTCTTTCTCTCTCTATATGTGTGTTGTGTATGGGTGTATTCATATTCTGGATTCTAATCCTTTGTTAGTTATTAAACTTAGCTCTCTATTTCTGTCACTCATCACAAAATTTATTCTCTATGCTTATTCACAAGAGCTTCTTTAAAAGCGTTTGTCTCTTTTCTCTGAAAAAGCCTGTCTTAAAGTGTCACTTTCATGTGACAGAATATTTAACTTTCACATAATTTCCACCCAAAGCTCATTTATTAATAATTGGCATTTGTAGCACGTGTAACATGGAGGCCCTTAATGCAAAAGATCACGTTTAGCCAAGCTAAAAATCCAGAGAGAAGCAGCCCAGCATTGAAAGAAGAATGGGATCACTTAACCCCAGCTCAGAAACATCCAAGCAGAGCTCCACTGTGATGGATATAGATGACATGTTCAGCTTTGCTCAGCTGGCCAGCTGTCTACACAGTTTTTCTTCAGACATTGCTGAGACTTTAATAAGGGGCAAGTATTAGGGGAAGGGGGTGAGATGGAGGTAGAAAAGAAAAGGAGAGAGAGATGGAATGGGAAAGCAATGGAGTGGGTGGCAGAAAGGGGCACCCAAAGATATGGGTGACTATGGGATGAGAAAGGAGAAATGGGGAGAAGGTAGAGAGAAAACAGATTTGAGAGTGCACCAAAAGAGAATAAAGGGTGAGCAGAAAACAGGGATAGAATGAAAGAATGGAGAATGCCATACATAGCCAAGGAAGCATTCACAGAAAGAAATGTGAAAGCAAACAAAGAGATACTGACCACTGGAAGATGTAGAGAAGTGGGAATGTGGAGAACAGTCTGTGTTCTATAGCCACTTGCTGAGAACAGACAAGCTGCCAGGGGAGAGCACAGGCATATTCCCTCTCCTCCTAGCCAACTTTCCACTCTTTACAGACCCATCTATCTCATACCTGACAACTCTGCTGCGTGCCCATCTGTGTCTCCATACTCAAATTCCAGGGTGGGGCAGTCCACAGAGCCCTGTAATGGAGAAATCTTTGTGGTAACTTGGGAAAGAGGCTGACAAAAGGAGATCATACCCTCATTTCAATTTCCACCTCTCTTGGAGGCCGAAGTTGGAGGAAGAAGGCAACTAGGAGAGTTCCATCTGGGCCTTTCATCCAAGAAGTACCCTCCTCCAAGCCAAAATTAGAGGCTCAGTGTGGGGCTGGGCTGAAGATTCCTATATAGAATCAGAAACTCTGGGCAAAGGACCAGGATCATGAACAGATATGAAAGCTACAATCTGTGCCCATAATTGATCTACATAAACACAGACCTGAAGAACATCTAGCTGATCTCTAGAAAAACAAGACGGATGAAAACAAAAGAAGTAAACTGGATTCTGACTTCAGCTCTGTCATTAACCCATTGTATGATATCATTCTGTGGATCATAGTTCCTCATCTATAAAAAGACGACCCTCAGTTCCAATATTCCACAATTTTAGGACTGTCAAATAAGGTAGCATTTCTACTTCAAATTGTATTAAAGGCTAGATTTCCCATGATGTTGTATGTATAAATTTATAATACCCTTTTTAAAGTATTTTTAATATAATCCTACGCCCGAACCTCTTTAAGCATTTTGGGATAGATTTTTCCTACCAATATATTAATAAATATGAATTTTTAAAAATTTGAATCCCAGGTCTTGTCACATACTGTGTGATCTTGAACAAGTTACTTAACCTCTTTGTGCCTCAGTGTGGTATAAAAAATGTATTTAGTCTTTGCCCCATCACCCACCTTCCTGGCACAGAGCTCTTAAAACCTTTGGAATTTCCTGAGTAGTAGGAGTGCCTATTATTCATAAGGAGTTCCTGTCAACCTTACTTGAGTTTATGCTAATGAGGTGACTTAGAGTCAGAGTTTCAAAAAAGGGGCTCCAGGGAGGGGAGGAGGCTGGAGACTGAGTTCAATCAAGTGGCCAGTGGTTTGACCAACCATGCCTAGGAAATGAAACTCCATATAAAAACTCTGAAACAATGTAATTTGGGCACACCAATGTGCTAGGAGGGTAATGCCACAGAGAGGGCATGGAAATTCTGCACCACTCCACCTCCATACCTTGTCCTATGCCTCTCTTCATTTTGTTCCTGAGTTGTATTCTTTATAATAAAATTGCAGTCATAAATATAGCACTTTTCTTAGTTCTGCAAGTTGTTCTAGCAAACTATCAAACCTGAGGGGGACAGTCATGGTAACCCCTGAATCTGTAGTTGGCCAGGCAGAAGTGCAGGTAGTCTTGGGATTCCATTGTGGCTGGCATCTGAAGTGGGGGCAGTCTTGTAGGACTGAGCCCTTAACTTGTGGGGTCTGTGCTAACTACAGGTAGTGTCAGAACTGAATTGGTATCAGGAAATTGTTGGAAAATGTTTTCTCATCTGTAAAACGAGGATAATTCATAGGGTCATTGTAAGGACTAAATGAGATAATAGAGGAAAAGCACTTAGCACACAATCCAGCACCTGGTAGCACTATGTGGATGGTTACTCTAAGAATTTTACTTACTCTACTTATGACTGTAATATTATATTATAAAGGCATTTTTCTCATACTATTATTATTATTTTAAAGATAAAGGTTTACTTTTTAAAAAATTAATATTTATTTATTTAGGCTGCACTGGGTCTTAGCTGTGGCACGCAGAATCTTTAGTTGCGGCATGCATGTGGGATCTAGTTCCCTGACCAGGGACCCCTGCATTGGGAGTATGTAGTCTTAGCCACTGGACCACCAGGGAAGTCCCTTTCTCATATTATTATAACTGTCACTTTAAACAGCTAAGTGAAGAGTTCCCGGATGGCCTCGTGGTTAGGATTCTGTGCTTTCACTGCCATGGCCTGGGTTCAGTCCCTGGTGGGGGAGCTGAGATCGTACAAACTGCACGGCACAACCAAAAAAAAAAAAAAAATTTATTAAAAATAAATAAATAAATAAACAGCTAAGTGGACAGATATCTATTGGCTTACTTAACCAATTCTCTATTGTTGAACATTTGTTTTTATTTTTTCTTTACTATATACATGAAGCTGCAATACACTTATAAATTTTTTCATATTTAGGATCTTCTCTGACAGATTTTTATAACGGGAATGAATGCATCAAACCTTATGACTATTTGTATGGCTCTTTGTACATGACAAGTTGTTTTCCAAAACCACTTTATGAATTTACACTGCCAAAAAGGTGATTCATGCTTAAATCCACTATAGCAAAGATTTCCAAACTTCTGAATTACAGGGACCAGTAAGAAATAAAACAGGTGGATGGTGGAGAATGACATAAGGTTGTTGATGTTTTATTTTCTAAGTAGAAACTTTTAAAATCTCTTAAATATATATATAATTTTTAAAAATCATTTAATGCCCCCAAAATGCAAAAGACAAAAATATCAGAATAAGAGCCATTAAAAGCAGTGAAGCTTTTTTTGACTGTAAGTCAAAGTATAAGTAAACTTTACATCATGTCCCAACACACACAAAACTGGAACAGAAGTTTAACAAAATAATATTTACCACTACTATATGTGATACACCAGTACTTCCAATTAGTCTATTTCTCTAAAAAAACGTTGGTTTCAACTCACAGGTTACTCCCTACAGTTTGAAAAACATTGTTTTAAATTACATACATCCTTTAAATTTAATGTATTGAACTACATTTTATGAAAAACTCACTTCAATGCCTTGTATTTTCCTCATTTTGCTACAAACCAGTTAAACTTTGTCAAGGACTTTGGGAGCCACCTGAAGCAAGGAATCTGGCTGTAAGAGGTCTGAGGTGAATCTTTTGGTTAGGTTAAGAATCTTTTTATTAAGCAAACAATCATTCTCTAGCTTCCTTTTAAGGTTAGGATATCCATACACTAAGCCATTGGGAGAGGGTAGGTCAATGGTGCCCCTATAAACACAGTGATATACGAGGCTCTGTTGACTTGTGCCAACAGTAATTCTCTTCCAGTAATTCCTGAAGCCCTAGAGAGGAAAGAAAATCATTCTCCCCAGGACTGTCTTTCACAGGAATGCAAAAGGAGGGAGGGAAGGAAAAGCAGATACTCATCTATCTGAGAGTCAAGCAGAGAGTCTGGCACCTGGGTGTTGTGATAGGGGATGTACTGACAGGTAAGAGCAGCTCTCCTGCTGCAGTGGAAGGTGAAGGAAAGCTAATGTTTCCAGCCAACCTTTGGGCAGGCAAAGAGCTCAGATGGTGAGGATCACTGCAGTTGTTCATTTCCACATGAAAAGTGCAGCTGCAGACAATCAGGCGGTAAACTGTGGTGCAGGTGGAAAGCTCTGAGTCTCTAGATACTGAACTCACTGGCAAGAGTAAAACTATCAGAGCCTTTTCCTGAAGGAAGACGTGATAGGTAGGGAAAAGGCCTCCTGGTTCAAGAGTTTTAATTCACCCATAGAACATATCATTCCAAAATTATTTTATTTACTCCCACACTGTCTCTCCACCCTGACTGTGGAGAGACTGCTGTATCCCTAGCACCTAAAACAGTGCTGGGCATATAGAAAGGACTCAACAACTGTTGAATTAATAAAAGACTCATCCCCCTGCCCCACCCCCCAAAAACCATCTGAACAAGAACAATGTCTCTATGGGGGAAGGAGAAACAGGGTGCCCTAAAAGGCCAGATTCGTACTGAGGCAGGGAGGGAGATGATATGGTGCATAAAACCCTGATCCAGTATGGCAGGAGGGCTGAGCTCTGCCTCTGAAAGGTTGTGTGATTTTGGGTCAGTCTTTTCACCTCCTCCACTTCTCTCTTTTATAAAATGGGATGGATTCCTGCTTGTCTGTATCAAAATGGAAAGCATACATGAAATCCCTTTGAAACTGAAATACAATTCAAATGGTAAACCGTGGACTGGGATGCCCAAGATCTGGCTTCTACTACCAGTTCTGTCCCTTGATGATGATGATAATATAGTACTAAGAGCTACTGTGCGTTAACAACTATATGCACCGTGCCTGCACTGAATTAAACATTTCACATTCAATTATCTCATTTTGACTTTATCGCAACCTTCTGAGGCAGGTAGTATTAACCTCATTTTACAGAGGAAGAAACTGGAGCTCAGAGGCTGGCAATCTGCCAAAAGTCACACCGAGAGTAAATGGTAGGGCTGGGATTCAAAACCTCAAAACCTGCTCTGACTGAACCCAAAGCCTGGTACCCCTGGCCACTGTGCCAGATGTATGACCTTCGGCAAGCTACTTCTGTCTCCCACTTCCGTCAAAGCAAGGGCTAAAACCCGGTGACCTCTACAGACCCTTCCACATCTGACATTTTGTGGTCTGATTGCCCCGCTCAGATCCGGTTCTGGTCTTGGCTAGTTGATGGAAGCTGGCTGGATGAGGGGGTTGGAGTGAATGTTAATTCACTCCTTTCATCCTCCTAGTTAGGGTTTCTTTTAAGAAGAGGGAACATTCATACTCCTCTCTGTGGGTCTGTGTCGTGGGGGTGTCCATCCACTCGCTCCGGTACTGCCCCGCCTGACTCCTGTATCATTAACCCTTACAGGGAGGGGGCCTGATGTCCGTGGAAAATGCTCCCTCAAGGGCTCGCCAGCACACGGGGGGAAGGGGAAGGGCCCAAGTCACGCGGCTGCTCTGCTCAGCTCCGGGCGCCTCGGGGTGGGAGGGCGGCTGCCCCCACGCCGGCCCCTCTGCACTGCGGCCGGCCTCCGGCCTCCCACCCCTCAGGCCACTCACTTCATCTCTCCGCGCCGGTTCCTCCTCCGTAAATCGGCCTTACGAATTACCACTCCGGGAGGTTACAGCGATTAAGTGAGATAAATATGTAAAAGTATCCGGGACGCTGGATATCACGCTCTATCTTCGCGCCCCCAGAGGGAGGCCAGAGGGCTAGAAAGCCCCCCACCCGCGGCAGAAGACGGGCGGGGAGGGTCAGGGGGTGCAGAGCCCGGAGTTCAGGCTGCGGCGGGCCCCGCAGGCGCCCGCTCCGAGAGGCGGCACGGGGCGCGCAGGGGTCTCCCGGCGGCGGAGGGGGACGCGACCGAAACACCTCAACCAACGCTTCTCGTCCCGGGCGTCTCCCGGCCCCAACTGAAAGCTCTCCGGGCGCCTCACCTCCGACTCTCGCCGCTGGCTTCTGAACGTTTCCCGGCCTTTAGGCGCTGCCGGCTTCCCTTTGCCGCCGCCGTTGCCGTTGCCATAGCCATTGGCAGGCGGGTTCCCGGACCCGGGTGCCGCAGGGTCCTCCATGCGGCTCTCCTTAGCAGCTCCCCTCTGCCGCTCTGCGCTCTCTGCCAGGGGTTACCCCACAGCCGCCGCGCGCCGGGAGCCAGGCCCCGCCCCCTCCACAGCTATTGGTTGAGACCTTTCTCCGCAGCCCCACCCTGCAGCGCGATTGGCTGTTCGACCTCTCTGAGCGGGACTTGGAGGGGGCTCATTCAAGGGATTTCCCCCCCCCCTTTTTTTCCCACTCCCGCGGCGTCGCTGGTAGCCTGACACTCCTGGGTCGGCTCTTAGCTCCACCTCCCACGTCCTGGGCCTTGAGCTCTAGGTGGTCAGCTCTGCTTCTCACCGGGTGACCCTCACCCCCTCCCAAATAGCGACCTTTTCGGGGAGCTCTAGTCTCCGCCTCCTGCTCCACTGCAGTCTTCGTGTCCCCAGTATCACAGACCTCTGACCCCAAGTCCTGGCTCCTGAATACTTTCCAAATCCCGCTTCAGTCGAAGGGGAGGGATGGCACCGCCGGGTGTCCAGGGACACCGCAGGAAACGAGCGACTCTCCCTCTCTGGAAGCTGAGATTTCAGAGGCGAATCCTTCCACTCGGAGTGAGGGCTTGACTGGGAGACAGGGGGTTGAGGGGTGGAGTGGGGCGTTTTTACTTCACTGAAATTGCTGGTGCCTTTCCGGGCTGTTCCTGGCCATCTGCCTTTCTCTGCTGAAGGGGGGCATCTTCCTCATGGTGTGAGCTAGGTAGTAAAAGTTGATTGGAGAACAAATCCCCAGCGCCACCTGTTCCGCAGTCCTTTCCTTCATTCTAAGATCCTAAGGGCTCAGTGTTACCTGGGCAAATGAGGCTGTGTGGTTTGCCCACTTTGGAATTTACGTTAAAAAGCGTCTTACAGTAAATATGCGTGCAGTCTGGGATAGTAATAGAAGTCCCAAACAAGTTGGGGGGGATTGTTGAACTGCCACTTTGTTCCAGGCATTGCACTAGACTCTTCCCAGATATATCTCTCCTACAGGTTGTTTTCACTAATCCAATATTACTGACAAGGAAACCGGGACTCTCAGAGACTAATTACTCCTTGCTTGCAGTTCCCAAGGTATCATATTCTAATATCTTGTTTCAGTGTCTCTCACTGGAGGAAACTCTGCTCTTCTCTTGGCTAACTTCTATTCTTCCTTAAAGATTCTATTTAGTCATCGCCTCCTCCTCCAGAAAGCCTTTCTTTTGACCCTCATCAACCCACTCAGGCTGTGCTGGTGTCAGCCAAGTCTGCCTGGATCCACAATCCTTATATTTTCTACTATATCCTCAAAGTAAGGGGCCCAAAGGAATTATCCCCCCTTCTTGTATCATATCTCTCCCTCACACTTTCCTCTATTAGTAGGTGACAGATCAAGGCAGAGTTGAGAGTGAGCACTCCTTGGAGATTTCTGAGTTCCTTTCTCTCCCTGGTCTCCAACGTCTCCTTACTGTGTACCCAACCACAATTTTCCCGTTCCTCTCCCATTCCCACCACCCACCCACCTCAACCTGGATATAAGCTCTCTGAGAGTAGGTTTTGTTCATCTGTGTATTGCTCATTTCTGTGTGTTTAACACAGGGTTTCTTCTGTACTCTCAACTGAAAAATGTCTTGTCGTGGGGAGCTGTTTTGTGCACTGTAGAATGTTTAGCAGAATCCCTGGCCTCTTTTCACGAGATGCCAGCAGTACCCTCCCCCTAGCTGTGACAACCAAAAATGTTTCCAGATATTGCAAAATAACCCTGGGTGGGGTTGCGGGGGGTGGGGGGCGCAAAATCTTCTGTGGTTGAGACCCACTGGTTTAAACAGAATTGAATTGATATGAATTTCTAAGAAAGTCCCTGATTCAAGGTCTAAACTATTTGATTTTGGAATTTTTTTCAGGGTATAATTTTGTTAAACTTTTAAAGATTCATACTCTGCTTTAAAATTCACAACCCACACCTAGCTCATCACTGCTTCAGTGTGGTAGACCTGCCACAACACAGCCCATTGGGGCTTCTGAATAAAATAATTTTCTACCTTCCCTCTTCCCAGTACATCTCCTCCTAAGCAGTCAGAGCTCTAGGATTGACAAGCCCAGAACTTCATATTCTTTTGTGAGCCTAGTCAATCATCAGGGTCCCCAACAATGGTGACATACAGGAGTGGCTACTTTTGAGGTTTTGTTCTTTTTCCAACCTATCCCTAGGGCCAAGGGAGCAGAGTAATCTTCAGTTGGGAGTAGAATTGAGGACAACAGCTCTCAAGTCCCCTCTGGCCTTTATGTAAAGCCATTTGCTGAGCCTAGAGCTCCATCTGGCTTCACTTTGGGAGATGGGGTTTAAACAAGCAGTGCTATGGAGATTGCAAAGAATCAGCAAGGGGAGAGACCTCAATCCAGTATCTTTTCCACACCGCAGTAGAATGGGAGCCAGTAAAGATCAGACATCTGTCTGACCATTAGAGGCCCAGACTTTCGGAGCTCATCATAAGGAGGAAGATATCTGGAAACAACTACTGGAAGAAGTAACAAGAAACCACAGATTAACTGAAAACTTTGAAACTCTGGGCCATGTAATTGGCACACACTCAATTTCTTTTAGCTTATTTGTCAACAAAGAAGTGACAGCCATCAACACCACTGACCACAGAGGTACCCATAAATATACCTTGGAGCTAATTAGGGACTGGTCCACATTTTGCAGAGATGGCTCCAGTGTGGAATTATTTTTAAACCTACAGTACCACTTTCCCTTGTCCCCAAACTCAGGTATTCTGAGGCTGCTGGCAGAGGGCTAGAGGTATAAATAGGTATAGTTACAAAGACCAAACATACCCCTTTCCCCGTATAAGCACTCCACTTTAATCCAGAGGTTGGATATGTGATTATATAGATAACACCTGGCATTGAAAAAGCTTAAAAATAAGATTGCAGGAAGTCTTAAAATACCTAGTTTTTTGGGCTTCCCTGGTGGCGCAGTGGTTGAGAGTCCACCTGCTGATGCAGGGGACACGGGTTCGTGCCCCGGTCCGGGAAGATCCCACATGCCGCGGAGCAGCTGGGCCCGTGAGCCATGGCCACTGAGCCTGCGTGTCCGGAGCCTGTGCTCCGCAACAGAAGAGGCCACAGTGGTGAGAGGCCCGCGTACCGCAAAAAAACCCACCTAGTTTTTGAGGGTATCAGGCAGCCAGGATAAAATAGTACAATAGAAAAAGGACAGAATACCCTCCTTGCCTTATAAAGAGCACATGTGGGTATAATGAGGCAACTCAGGCTGTAGGGCCCTAGGCTGAAACAAGGAATCGATATTTATGTAGTACCTAGTGTTTGCTGGGTCTGTAAGCAGTATTTTAAAAATTAAATCAGGTCATTAAATCTTTACTGTAGGAGATAAGCATTATCCATTTCACAGGCAAGAAAACTGAGGCTCTGAATGGTTATATAATTTGGCCCAGTCACACAACTTGTAAATGGTAGAGCTGGTCCACTCAGCCTGACTCCAAGCTCTTTTCACAGTATCACGAGACTGAGAAACTGCACAGCAGTGGGCAGCCTGGGATTACCCTGTGAATCTGAAACTAAGACCGAGGCACTCAAGTTTCCATCCTTCACAAAAGAGGAGTCAAACCTTGCTGTAGAGGAGCAAATCCTGTCAGCTGGCTTACAGGCTCCATGCTAGCTGCTGCATTCTCCTTTGCGAATGGGCCACCTTTGAACCATTACCATTTGCCCAGGCTTTTCCAGCCCTGTGGCCCTTAGTTTAGACAAACAGAAGTCAAAGTGGCATGAGATTCTGATAGGGAAGAAAACATCTTGCATACAGGACATAGAACTCGTTTAGGTTGTCAACTAAAGAAAGTGGCTATCTTTAGTAGCTATTTCTCAAAAATGGCTACTCTACTGGTCGTTGAGAAAGAACAGGCAGTTGGACTCATCCTCTGGTTATGATTTAGTCAGGCAAAACCTGACTTAGAGGGCTTCCCTGGTGGCGCAGTGGTTGAGAATCCGCCTGCCGATGCAGGAGACACGGGTTCGTGCCCTGGTCCGGGAAGATCCCACGTGCCACGGAGCAACTAAGCCCGTGAGCCATGGCCGCCAGGCCTGCACGTCCGGAGCCTGTGCTCCGCAACGGGAGAGGCCACAGCAGTGAGAGGCCCGCGTACAGCAAAAAAAAAAAAAAAAATCCATTTTAAGAATATTTTATTTATCTTTTGAGATTACATATTCATTATTGCTGATCTAATACAATCACTTAGACAAAGATTTCCAAGAGCCTCTCAGATATGGCGATCTTTAGAGGTTTTATTTCCTTTCAGTAAGATGACAATGAGAACTAGATGATTTTACATATATATGTATGTATATATAGTTTAGAACTTGTCCACATATAATTTGCTGGTGTTGCCTATTTTTTTCCTGTAATTTTCCTTTATTAAAAAAGCTGAATGCAACAATGCATTTTGATTTCTTTTTTAAAACCATGACGAAGTTAATTTTGAGAAAACCACAGGAGCAGCAATTTCAGATCTGTTCAGAGAAAAGCCAAGCAGCAAAAAAGCTTTGCAGGAGTATGTGGCCATGGGGAGCCGTGCTCATATGGGAGGAGAGGATGAGGAGGTAGGAGGGCAGAGGGAAGGTAGACCAGATACTTTTTTTTTTTAATGAGAAAAAGAAAACAGTATTTCCATTAAGAAGGCAAAAAACCTTGAAAACTAGCACAAATTCATTGCAGAGAAAATGGTAAGATCCCCATAGGCCAGGGCCACATATAAAGAGCTAATTAGTCTTCTTTCCCATGCTTCCAGATACCAAGGATGCATCTAAGGTGAGAGCTCGAGAGAAGAGATGCATTTGTTCTGATTACACGGGCAGAAAGAATAATGACCAAATTCCAACACCAAGGTAGAACCCAAATACTCAGGAGGCCTGTACCTCCTCTTCCTGAATGGTCATGACACACAGCTCCCAGAAAGAAACGAAGAGTGGTCACCTGAAACTCAGAGGCAAATACCTCACCATGGGTAGCAACATGGACAACCTAACCTAGAAGCCCAGTGTGGCTCTTTTTCATTTGGAATGGGTCTCTTCACATTTTCAAGGCAGAGTATGTTCTGTCAGGATCAGCACATAGTAAGCTCCACAGGCAGCCAGGCTTTGCTGAGAAACAGCAAGTTATGACTTGGGCTTAAGAACATAATAAGCTAGAGTCCAGATATCTGCCTAATGGAATCTTCTCTGGATATAAGATGAGATACAAATTTCATCTTCTGAATCTTCTGTTAAAGGTATCCAATTAATTAATACAAAAGCCAGAACTGCGTGGGCAAAAGGAAGAATTGAATGGCCTAGTGGGATTTTCAGCATTTATGATCTTCTCCATGAAAGAATATAGCCACGCATGGGGCATTTTTCCAGTACTTGCTAAGACATACGGCCTCTGAGGAACTAGATTCTATGGGCTGAGACTGTGTACTATTTAATGAGGAAAACAACCATTTACCTAAGATCCACCTCCCTACCTCCAAAGGGAAGGTTACTTCCAGACTAGCTCTGTGGGTATATGTGAAGACCAGGAGAAGCTGGAGAAGGTAGAAATTGGAGAGCAGAATTAGGGTGGGAAGGTTATGGTGATCGTGGGTGGTCTGGTGTTTCCTTGGGTCACCTTGGTCTTGAGACTTTGAGGCAGACCAGGATAGGGGAAAAATGGAAAAACAAAACTGAGAGTGTTAAATAGCGTTGGCAGGGGGAAAAAGGACTCATTTCATTCAAGATTCCTAGGACCACTCCAGACTTTAACTCTTAGAACCAATCTGGTACCAATGAAACCCTTAAGACCAACAGGTCCGTCTCTAAAAGGAATCCAACTCTTATCTGGGACATAAAATTTCAGGCTGCTCACGTTACAATTTTTTTGTAATATTGGAGTTACTCAGGAAACTACCTCTGGAATACAGGATCCCAAGATGGCCAGAACATAAAAAGATATCCCAGCAGAGAAGAAAGACCACAGACCAAATTGCAGAGACATTAGATCTCGGTTTCATATTCAATGGCAATGGCCAAAGGGATGAATGTCTGACGAGGTTCAAACTAGTCAAACTAGCTTTGATCATCTGGATTCAGTTTACAGTGTCATCTCTGTATAGCTTAGCCAGTTAAGCTGTAAAGCTCTTCCCAGGAAACAAATAAATATATTCTGCTTCTTTAGGGTGTTGAGCTGTGGGTCTGAAAGATCTGTCACATTCCTGAAGGCCTGCTCTCCCAAACCCCTTGGAAAATAAGCCTTTCCCTGCTCAGTTTCATAAGGAGTTTTAGGCAATAGGAGGAAGTTTCAGGAAGCAGTGTTTCACAACAAGCCTCCTTTTCTGAGACAGTGCCAATCTGTAGGGAGCTTCCTGGGAAACTATCCAGTTAAATGACAAGGAAGTAAAATTATGGGCCCCAGTGGGGTTGGCCCTCACTTCCTGAGCAGAGGCTAGTTGGGTTAGAAAGAGAGCAAAACAAATGTCTGATAAACATCAGAGCTGCTGAGGAAATAGTAGAGGCACATTCCTCTTGGAACCTGAAATTGTTAAAATGGACATAAATATTGAAGGAGAAGAAAGGAGTCCTGGGTAAGGAAGGAGACTCCCAGGAAGCACAGGCACAGCTGAGTTCTTGGTGTAGCTTGCCAAAGCCACAACACTCCTTCCTTCCTTCCTTCCATTTTATAAAGAAGGCAGTGATAGTGATGGTCAAGGCTGGGAACCCAGGCCATGTTAATTCAGTGGCTTCCAAAAGGCCTCACCTGGGGTAAGGGCCAAAGCTGAGAAAGGCAGCTGCTAAAAATTTATTCCAGAAAACTTCAGAGAAGGAGGAGTCTGGAATCCATGGACTAACTCCCGAGCCTGGCCAAGAGAACAATGACCAGTGCTCAGGGTTCCGAGTCAATGGGGAATGACTCAAAAGATCCACTGGGAACCCCATTTCTTTCCTTCCTCAGCCTGTCCTCTGCGGCTCTCACAGCCCTCAGGACAGCAACCACACTCTGGGCCAAGGCGACATTTATTATTTAGGTTAATAAATAAATAACCTAACATATAGGGTGAGCACGGCAGGCAGCTGATTGGAGAAGCAGCTTGCTGGGTTCTTTCCTGTATAGGAGTGGAGAAAAGACTTGGAGTTCTATTCCTTAAAACTTCTTCTGGCTTGAGTTACAGGAACTTAATACCTGCAGGAAAAAAGAAAGATGAGACTGTGGTGTTATCAGCTTGTGGGGATGCTGGGACATGAAGAGCCTGCCTAAAGGTATAACGGGGAGGCCGGGACTTTTCTGCAGTGTATGGTGAGGGTAGATAAACGTGGTGCTTTTTCACATCAATGAAGAAGGCCAGTTTTTCTCCATACAGGGGTAAACATCATATCAAGAAGATGAAGTGGCAAATTCAGGAAAGGGAACACTATTTAATGTCTGGAGAAGGCCTCAAAGAATCCTTTGGGGGTGGTAGTGAGGGGGAGTGGGTTTATTTTCCTGAGTTCATGTAAATATGGTGATGGATGAAAAGACCAATTCCAGTGCAGGAAGCTCATCACTACTCAGGCTTCCTTATTTTATGGGGAGTCCAAGGCACCTGTAGTAATTGGGCTTGAAGGGCCCATTCTTGTTGAGCCCCAGATACTTGGCCTGTTCATCTGTCAGCTCGGTCAGGTGGGCATCAAAGGTGGGCAGGTGTAGGCTGGCCACATACTCATCTGGAACAGATCACAAAAGACCTGGTATAAGCATTCTTGCCTCTTGTCTGGCTGTTCTCTCCAGCCTTAAAAAGTTGGAAGACACCTTCTAATACTCGGAGCTGAATGAAAAGTGCTTAACTTTTGCTCACTGGACCTCAATTCTAAGGAATGGCTGCTTGAGCTTAAGCCCAGTGCTTTCCAAAGTCATAACATTTCTTCCTTACAAGCTATTTCAGCCTTGAACCTTTCCTTCTCCCCAGAAAAGTGAGAAATGAAAGAAGCAATAGGCCTTAGAGTCTAAAAGAAAGGATGGACAGTGGGTGGATTAAAAAACAGAAAGCTCCAACTTTAGTTCTGCCTTGAACTTTATACTTTAGGTCACTCAGAAATCTAACACTTGGGGAGCTCCGAAAGGAGTGACTGAGAAGGACACTACACCCTTAGTTCTTATGGGTTTCTATTTACATTCTCTTACCTGAATACATATTGCTTATTCAGAATTTTGAGTCATTTCCTATGTATTTGCTTGGTCTCCCTAACTTCATTATACATTCAGTTATGGACTGTTCTACTTTTTTATATTCTTCCAAAGTGTCTATTAAAGGGATAATATGTCAACTTCTCACAGTTGCTGTGCATCTAATGCTGAAGCAAAACAAAACCAGAAGCTGATTTATTCCCGGATCTTTGGCTTGGGAGTTTATAAACATACGGTATCAGTTCAGGTGTTTGAAGCAGGTCCTTTAAAAATTTAAGACAGTTTAATGTTTCTCCTATACGAAACGGCCACATAACTAAACGCTTAACAGAAGCTATTCAGAGTCTTTCCTTTGGCCTGAAGCAACAGGGTCAGAGTTAGAAGGTGTAGTATGAAAGTCTTCTTGGTCTGAGAAAAGTTTGGTAGGAGCTACTTAGCAGCCTAGAACTGGGGTAAGTCAGATGTGACAAGGTAGGAGATGATACCTCTTTCTTGGGGGGGAAGAGTATTTTTTTCCTTTGAGATTTTTTTCTTGTGTAATAGATACTTTGGGAAAATCCTTAAAATTCACAGGCAGGTAAACTAAATCACAGCAAAATGTCCTTACTTCATTAGGACAACCTACTTGGAAAATGTGATAAATCAACTGTGGATGAAATCTAAGAATCCTAGCTCCTACTTTAGAAGATGAAGATTTTTTTTTTCTATCCCTAAGAAATATAATGCCCCCAAACTTCCCTTAGCCTCTGACTCTGAACTACTTGGTAAGGACTGGGATAGAAGAGCTCATGCTTACCCATTTTCTTGGGCAACAGGTAGACATCCTGCTTATAGCGACCCTCAGGAGCATTGTAGAGTTCTATCAAGGCAAGAGCCTAGAAAAGCAGAGAAATGGATGCTGACATGCCATTCACAGCAATCTACCCCATATCAAGTGAAACCCTGATGGGCTAATGACTCTCTCCAGCCCACTGCTTCCCCACTCTGGAGGCCTTACCTGAGTAGTTGCGGTGATCGAGAGCACAAATGTAGGCACTGTGGAGCAGCTTAGGTTCAGCAGACGGCCCTAGAAAGCAAAGGTTAACATAAAAATGGGTTGGTTAGATTAAGTCTCTGGCTTTGAGGAGTGAGGGAAGAACACGACAGCCATTTTCCAAACACCTCCCAACTAACATGCTGGACAAAAAAGCAGGTGTTCAATCAGTGGAAATGAACTGATTGACATTTGAGTGAAACGTTAAGAAATTCTGGAAAATCTGATGAAGATAATAAGATAAAAGATCTCTGTGTTTATGTAAAAAGGAATAGAGATAGTCACATGATACTGAGGCTTTATGCCAAGGAAGGGTATATTTCCCTTGAATTTTCTACTTTCTACAACAGAATATCTTCCTTCTGAGGCATTGATATTCCTTCGAAAAACTGTCCTAAACAATGATCTGGTCAAATCCAAGGGCAATCTCTCCAGGTTGTGATGGGAGATATTTTTTGACTTAGGAAGCTGTGATGGTTTCTGTGCTTTTTCTTCAACCTGGTTCTCCTGAATTCAAGGGCAGTCATGAATTTCCAGTGGGTGATTCAGAGAGTTAGAATGACTAGAACCTTCCCCCCAATGCCATTCTTTCCTACTTTATTTCCTAGGAAGCTTGACCACATTTTTTGCTCAACCATTGTAGCCAAAAACAATTGTGGTGCTAGCTTTTGTCACCAAAATTACTAGATGGGACCTAGAAATAAGTCACCAGACAGTGGGCTGACTTTAAAGCAATTAGTGAATATTTAACAATCTGCTGATCCCCTCCCTGTACACACTCCTGTACATACTTTATGGATGCCCTAAAGTATTTGAGAAGGTGAGAAAAGGTGAAGAGAATAGGAAGAAGACTAAAAAATAAATTTAAAGGCCCCTAGATGAAGATAGTATATGTTTTATATTTTCATATTCAGTTTCTTTAATTAAAATAAAAGACTGAAAATCAAAACTCAAGGAAAGTATTATTGCCTCCCTTGTAATCTTGGTATCTTTCCCTGAAGAAGAGGAAGTGTTAAGGTAAAAACAGGGGGCATTGTCACAGCTGTCAGAAATCTAGGATAGGAAAGAGAAGCTGTCAAGAAAGGAAAAGTGGCCAAACATTGATATGGGAGTCTAAGTGGCCTGAAAGTCAAGAGTAAGGCTGAGCTAGAAGAAGCCAGGAAAGGGAAATATCAATCACACAACCAATACATAGCTGGGTGTCTACTACACGTCTGGCTCAGTTTAGGGGAATGGACACTCAGAAACAGGGAATCTATTAACAAAGACATGACCTTCTCAGAATTTGCCTAAGATTATCTTAGTTACAGTCAGAAATTTCTACTTTGTGCTTCCTGATTAAACCATCCCACAAATGACATTATCTCTTTATAAGCATCACTCAAAGTGGCAATGGTTCTATCCATTAATTCCTTCCACAGTAATAAGTGATTGTCTGACTCAACCTGTAGAGTGACATAGAGAGACAGGATAATTGGTGAAAAGTGGGGAACCAAAATAGTTTCTTAATTGCTGAATGAAAAGACCTTTCACAATTAGATGTAAAATCCATTGGTAAAGTAGTCAAGCTTATTCTTAAGAGGAGTTGAAAGTATGAGAGAACATGAGGGGGAGGAGACATGGGTACTGCAGTCTCTCCTGTCAGGGGTGAACTTCTCCAGCCTCAGGTCTTACCTCTGCCAGCAACACTATCCTCTTGCCATCAGGCCATATTACATGGTCAACTTGGGATCTCACTCGCTCCCAGGTCAGTTCTGGTGTCCGAAGACTCGCCTGGAACACATACAGCAAGCACATCATCAGCCTTGCCAAGTCCCACTTTCTGGGTGGAAAGATGTCGACGGGAGCCATTTCAAATAGCAAGTTGAAAGAAGCAACCAACATGCCAGATGGAGAATACCTGTCCTGGGTTGGTTAGGACTGTTCCATTTCAGGGAATTTAATCTTAGGCCCAGCCAGGGAGAGATCACTCAGGATGTCACTCCACAACATATACTGTGAGCCCACTCTGCTGAGCACAGTAAAAGGTGCTACGGGAAATACAAAAGAAACCAAAGACATGGTTTCTGCCTTCAAAAAGCTCATACTTTAGTTCGGGACACAAAACAATACATATGTGAGGGGATAAAAGCCTTTAATACTTATGAAGCAACATGCAAACATGTGCAAATTAATACAGTGCAAACTGAATACATAAGTGCTGAAGAGACACAGAAAAAAGGAGGGTCAGAGCTGAGTGAGATTAGAGAAGAATGAACGTCCTACACATAGCATGCCGGGGCCCAAGGTTCTGCTCTCATGTCCCAACATCCCAGGTTCCACCTTCTCAGTGATGGTGGTTCACCCTAAAGTTACAGGAGTTTTGTGACCTAAGTGCAAATGTGAGGTGGCCTTTAGAGCAATGCTTAATGGTAGAGTAAAGCTCCCAATGGCTCACCCTCCTTCCATTTCTGTATATTGTATATTCCGAGAAGAGAAGAAATGTTAAGTTTATTAACAGCAGCAATCAAATAACAGTCACAGGGTTTAGACTTAAGGCAACAACTTCCTTCTTCCAAGAGGCAATGCCTAAAATAGAAAGGGAGTCTGTACTCTAAGACTACCTACCCATTGGCTCAAGTTGGTAAAATTGAGAAGTTCTGCCAAATAGTAGTTATCAGACAAATAAAGAAAAACACTTCAGTTATACGACAATCATTTACTGGAGTACATACTGTATTCTAGGCATCATAGCAAAGCACACTATTATAGATAAGACTGTGGACTCCTCTACTAGACTGTGAGCTGTTTATTGACCAGGGACTGTACCTTCTTTCCTTTACTAATCTAGTGGGAAAGAAAGACATATAATTATAATTATATTCAGTATATTCAGGACTTTATTAATGGTCTGGACCATTTCTTTTTTTTTTTTGGACCATTTCTTTATTAGGTAGATTGAAAATATAAAATCTCTTCAGATGATGTCACGTTTCATAAATTAGTTCAACCTTTCTAGAGGGCAATTTAGCAGTAGCTAACAAAATTTTATACGTACCTAATCTCTGACCAATCAAATTCACTTTTAGGGCTCTATCCTATAGAAATACTTGTTCAAGTTCAGAAATATAAGTGCCCACAAATGTTTGACCCAACATTATTTGTAATAGCAAAAAATGTAAATCAACATGGGAATAGCTAAGTAAATCAGGATAATTCCATACAATGGAATATAATGTAATTCTCAAAAAAAAAAAAAGAAATTGGTAGATCTGTATTTGTTAACATGAAAACCATACATTATTAAGTGAAAAAATCAAGTTGCAGAAATACTATGCTGTAACCTCAATTTTGTAAATTTTTTGCTTCTTACTTTATACATATTTATATTGCTTGAATTTTAAATTGAGGAAGTACTACTTTAAAATTAGGATTTTAAAAAGAAATTTTATAAATAAATACTATAAATAGAGTTAAAAAGAATTTAAGCAAATAGGCCATTTGGGGACGTTAAGGATATACAGAGTAAATCCCTCAGCCTTTAGAAATATCACCATGGAGGACAATAACCATGTAGAGCCAAGAGATACTCCTTGGTAACACTAGCAATTCTTTTATTGAGATAATGGGACTTTAAAGTATTTCAAGTTCTTAATGTTTCATACTCCTAATCTTCCATTGGACAAGCAATCTTGATGACTGAAAGAGCTGACACAATGATAACAAGAGTCTCTTGTCTTAGGAAGTATTCCCTGGGAAAAAAGATGTGGTGGAATCAAGGAAAGGGAACTTCTTAGGAACATCATAAACATGATCAGTGCTTAGTAGAGGCAATTTACTAGAGCACTGGGATGGCTGTGATGCAAGCAAAAGACCTGAGGGTTTAAAATGGGGTTTGAAGAGCAACTTGATTAAGTTATCCCCAGCACTGCCCATGCAGTTCCAATAAACCATTAAAGTCTATTTGGCATTTACCCTCCTTGAGAGAAGGATTTCCTATGGCTAGCACAGTTTTACAAGAATTTCTCTTAAAGACATCCAATGTCTTTCCTGTGGATTTACAATCACTAAGCAATCTACCAGGAAAAAGGTCCCCTATGCCCACTCCCTTCCCAAACTAGGTGTACGTCCCACTGTAAAACCAAGAACAGCTGTGGTTCTAGTCCTGCGAAGCGTGGAGTCAGTAGCAAGTCTCAGGCTGTAATTCTTTGGCTAGCAAAAACTTTTTTTTTTTAACTTTATTTACTTTATTTATTTATTATTTTTGGCTGCATTGGGTCTTCATTGCTGCACACAGGCTTCCTCTAGTTGTGGCGAGCGGGGTCTACTCTTCGTTGTGGTGCACGGGCTTCTCATTGCAGTGGCTTCTCTTGTTGCGGAGCACAGGCTCTAGGCATGCAGGCTCAGTAGTTGTGGCACACGGGCTTAGCCTCTCCGTGGCATGTGGGATCTTCCCGGACCAGGGCTCGAACCCATGTCCCCTGCATTGGCAGGTGGATTCTTAACCACTGTACCACCAGTGTAGCCCAGGCTGGGAAAAACTTTTAAAGCATGTGCACATAATGGTTTAACCACCTGAACTGTGAAGCTTACAATGTCTATGTGATATATACGGGTAAGCAGGTTTCTTTTCAAGAGAAAGGAAGTATGTGACAGAAAGACTTGGACAAAAGGCAGCTAAGAGCACATCCCTATCACAGGTCCCCTAAGTATTCATGGTATTAATTTTTCAGAAAAAAATACAGCTTTCTAAATGACCAACTCTTTCCATGAGCAATTGCTTCCTAAAAATGCAGCAGTCAACATCCCAAGGTTAGGTAAACTGTAAATTCCTCCACAAAAAAAGATCCTTACATTCTTGGTCACTAAAAACTCTGGATAAAAATTTACCAAATCATTTTCCTTCCCAGTTTTGCTGAGTTAACTTACAGTGATTCCTCTCTTTTTATCATACTCTGTACCCAATCCATGTAGCGAAGCCCACTGGTCCTACCTTCACAATATATCACTTCTTATCACCTCCATTGTTTATCCATCTAATCCAAGCTTCCTCCTTCTATTGCTGGAAATACTGAAACAGTTTGCTATCGTCCCTATCACCACTCAAGCTCCAGTAGTGTTTCCTTCATACAACAGCCAAGGTTATTTTTTAAAACATACATCAGATTTCATCAGTCACCCACTCAAAACCTTCCAATGGCTTCACTTGTATGCAGAATAAAATCTAAAGTCCGTATCCATGGCCTACAAAGCTCTACATAACCCGCTACCTCCTTGCTGCCTCTTATCTTCATCCCCTTGCCCATTCTGTTTCTGCCACAATGGCACCTTTTCTGTTCCTCAGACACATCAAGCATATTTCTACCTCACGGTCTTTACTCACCATTCTCTCTGAATAGAATGGTCATTCAAGTTTTTGTTCAAATGTTATCTCCTCAAAGACACCTTCTTTGATCACCCTAATTAAATAGCAACCTCAATGTCCTCATCTTTTTGTTTTACTTCAATATTAGGCATTAACTGAAAATAACTGTATATATTTTTTGGCTGTGTTGGGTCTTCGTTTCTGCGCGCGGGCTTTCTCTAGCTGCAGCGAGTGGGGGCTACTCTTCATTGCAGTGTGCGGGCTTCTCATTGTGATGGCTTCTCTTGTTGCAGGGCACAGGCTCTAGGCGCACGGGCTTCAGCAGTTGTGGCGCGTGGGCTCAGTAGTTGTGGCTCGTGGGCTCTAGAGTGCAGGCTCAGTAGTTGTGGTGCACGGGCTTGGTTACTCCGTGGCATGTGGGATCCTCCCGGACTAGGGCTCGAACCCATGCCCCCTGCATTGGCAGGCGGATTCTTAACCACTGTGTCACCAGGGAAGTCATAACTGTCTATTTAGTAATTGTTTACCACAGTAGAATATAAGCTCCAGGAAAGCAGGCATATTGTTCACTGTTATTTCTTCAGCCAATTAGTACTTAGCACAGAGCAGAGCGAGTACTCAACACAAAATTGCTAAGTAGTGAATGAACATTCTGGAATCAATGTTTAGTTGAGTTTGCTATTTCCTTAAAGTTCACTTTGCATGCCCTGTGACACTACCATTGAAAGTTGCATAATTAAACTTTTCCAAAGTCATTCTGAACATCTCCCTTTCTGGACCCCTTAGCTTAGTCATACATACACTTTCTGCTAAGAAGAGCACAAAGAGAGTTGAAAGATGGCTCTTGGCTAGTGTCAGTGGCAGATACTGGGGCTACCTAGCAATACCTGCAAAAGTACGTCTAGTCTCAATGCAGCAGCCAGGGTGATACTTTCAAAATAAAAAATCATCCTTTTAAAACAGAAGGCATAAATCCTACAGTGGCTCCATATTCCTCTCAGAACACAATCAGGAGTTCTTACAATGGCCTCTGAGGTCTCATAAGATGTGGCTCATTACCTCTCTGACCTCATTTTCCACTCTTCCCTGCCCCATGCTCTCTGCTCTAGTCATACTGGCTTCATTGTTGATCCTCAGACTAGGCAACTCGTGCATTGGGGCATTTGCTCTGGCTGTTCCCTCATCTTGAAACGTCCTTCACCTAAAAGTCAACATGGCTAATTCCTTCAGATATGCTCAACCATCACCTTCTTCTTTTTCTTTTTTGTGGTACGCGGGCCTCTCCCGTTGCGGAGCACAGGCTCCGGACGCGCAGGCTCAGCGGCCATGGCTCACGGGACCAGCTGCTCCGCGGCATGTGGGATCTTCCCGGACCGGGGCACGAACCCGTGTCCCCTGCATTGGCAGGCAGATTCTCAACCACTGCGCCACCAGGGAAGCCCCATCACCTTCTTAATGAGGCTTATACCTTGATCCCTCTATCTAAAATTACAACCCAGCACTCTTGATTTCCGCTTACCATGCTCTGCTTTTTCTTTTTCTACGG
The DNA here is from genome assembly GCF_026419965.1 of Kogia breviceps. Lineage (NCBI taxonomy): Eukaryota > Metazoa > Chordata > Mammalia > Artiodactyla > Physeteridae > Kogia > Kogia breviceps. Next base: position 23,062,779 of record NC_081318.1, read on the forward strand.
TGCTTTCACCTTCTAACATACTATAAATTTTACTTATTATGTTTATTGTCCTCTTTTCACTAAAATGTAAGTTCCACAAAGGCAGGAATCTTTGCCTGTTTTGTGCACTGATCCCAAGCATATAGAGCAGGAGCTGGCATATAGCTATCACACAATAAATATGATTGAAGGTAAAGAGTTTCCTGACCTTTATCCTGAGAGATTACTTATATCTGGGCTGCATTTGAAGAAGAGATTACCACCACAATTTGAAGGTAATCTAAAAAGCATGAGGAGATCATAGTATAACATACAGAAAAACAGGGAATTCCCTGGTAGTTTAGCGTTAGAACTCAGTGATTTCACTGCCTGAGCCTAAGCCCAGTTTCAATCCCTGATCAGGTCCGGGAACTAAGATCCTGCAAACTGTGAAGCATGGCCAAAACAAAACAAACAAACTAAAAAACAAAAAAAACAGGGCTTCTCTGGTGGCGCAGTGGTTGGGGGTCCGCTTGCCGATGCAGGGGACGCGGGCTCATGCCCCAGTTGGGGAGGATCCCACCTGCCACAGAGTGGCTGGGCCCATGGGCCATGGCCACTGAGCCTGTGCGTCCGGAGCCTGTGCTCCACAATGGAAGAGGCCGCAACAGTGAGGGGCCCGTGTATCTCAAAAAAACAAAAACAAAAACAAAAAAAAACCCAACCAACCAAACAAAAACATACAGAAAAACAAAAACAAAAAAACTGGACTAGAAGTAAAAAAACCTGAATTTTGTGCTTCAATTTCATTTTTGAATCAACGGCTATGACTGAACAATGTACTTAAGCTTTTATTTTCCCAACTGAAAATCAGGAATAAGAATACTGCCTTGTGGCGTGGTCAAGAGGATGAAATGAGATAAAGCAAAAATATAAAAATTACATGACTGCATTTGAAATTATCTTTATTTTAGAGCTTCTTGAAGGTTTAGAATGGAAATTCCTTCCCCGTTAGCTTACTCAGAAGATTTCACTTCAGGGCTCAGAGCATGACCACTTCCCTTTAAGCTTTTTCCATCTGGGGGCTCTACAATCAGATCGATCCAGAAAAGGACAATCATAGGCTAGATAGTTTTAGAAATATTAATATCTTTGACCATTTAGTAAACGGGCAGTATGGCACAAAAGTGAAACTTAACCAAAAAGCCAAACCAAACAAAAAAAACAAACAAAACCCCCCCCAAAACAACAATAAAAAATCCCTCAAAAACACAAACTAAGTAAATTACTCATTATAAGCAAAATATCATGGTAAGACAGAGTAATGGAGCCATGCCACTCCAAAACCTCAAGGGTAGAAACAGGCTTTGGTAGGTTGTTTTTCCAGCTATTTTTAATAACAGAAGAATAGAGCACAGAGTTAAAAAGAGAAACCATTTAAAATAGATATCCAACAGGCTCTCAGTATATCAACTGATCCTTACCTGGCAATACTGAATGAAGCTCAAACAGAGCAGCCCTCAGTGGAGATGAAAGCATGCTTTGCTTGAGCCATTTACCCAGAGAGAAATATAGCTGTGTCAGAAAAATGCCATAAAAACTTAAAACCAGAGTGAAAGTCACACTGAGAGATACTTTGGTAAGTCTGAAAAGAAATAAATAACACTTCTGTTAACTATTACTTGGGCACCTTAATAGGATCAAGTGTTCTGTTGGATCAGAAAATTTTAGGTGACTATAATAAAACTAGAGAACCAAAGCTATAGGTTTTCCAGGTTTGAGGAACACATGCTACTGAATTGATTGTGACATCTATAGATCCAATACTACAGTTTGGAAAATATGTTAAGGGGAGACCTAGCCCCATAAAAGAGGGAGAGAAAAGGGAAACCACCATATGTGACAGATACAGTCAATCTTAAGCAGTGTTCTCATCCCAGCCCACAGATTTCCCTCCCTTGACTTGTTTCCTTGGACCAACCTACTAATCTCACCTTTATGGCAAAATCAAATCTCTCCAAAATACTGACTAGCATACTGACTCACACTTATTGTAGGTTTTTTTTTTTTTTTTTTTTTTTTTTTTTTTTTTTTGTGGTATGAGGGCCTCTCACTGTTGTGGCCTCTCCCATTGTGGAGCACAGGCTCCGGATGCGCAGGCTCAGTGGTCATGGCTCACGGGCCCAGCCACTCCGCAGCATGTGGGATCTTCCCGGACTGGGGCACAAACCCGTGTCCCCTGCATCGGCAGTCAGACTCTCAACCACTGCGCCACCAGGGAAGCCCCTTTTTGTAGTTTTGAGTTTACCCAGCTCTTAATCCTAATCATAAAGAATAAATGGCTTACAGTACAAGTAGGTATCAAGCTTAGGTGGAAAAAAAAACAATCACTTGAAATGATTAAGTTGAGATAAAGAAGCTTTGTAGAATCCATACACACAAGCCATAAGGCTAGTGAGTGAACAGACTGTGAACAGCTCTACCAGTACAGTCATGTTTAGGATGGCTGGTGACCCTGCTCTTTCTTCTTCTAGTTTATGTTTCCTGGGAAGGAGAGAGAGAAAAAAAACCAAAACCCAGTGATGAGTCACTTGAACTTACCACGTCAATCTCTGTGTTGGAATGTCCCATGTTACAAACGATGCAGCTATTCTTCATACGGTCTAAGTGCTCTCTGGTTACCACATTCTTGTTACCTTAAAAACAGAAGAGATAGTCACATGAAAAGGAATGAAGTTGGACCTCTTCCTCACACCAGATGTAAACTTAACTTAAAATGGATCAGAGACCTAAATATAAGAGCTAAAACTATAAAACTCGTAGCAAAGCATAGGAATAAATCTTTGTGACCTGCGTTAGGCAATGGTTTCTTAGATAACACCTAAAGCACAAGCAACCAAAGAAAAAATAAACTGGACTACACTGAAATTGAAAACATTTGTGCTGCAAATGATACCACTAAGAAAGTAAACAGACAACCTACACAATGGGACAAAATATTTGCAAATCATAAATCTGATAAAAACTCTTACAACTCAATAGTAAAATTTATAAAGAACTCTTACAAATCAATAATAAAAAGACAGCTCATTTTAAAAATGAGTAAAGGATCTGAATAGACATTCTTAAAAGATGATGTACAAAAGATGTGCTAACACACACATGAAAAGATGCTCAACATCATTAGGGAAAGGCAAATCAAAACCACAGTGACACACTATTTCACACATACTAGGATAGCTATAATCCAAAAATCAGACAATAACAAGTATTGACAAGGATGTGGAGAAACTGCAACTCTCATGTTTTGTTGGCAGGATTGTAAAATAATGTAGTTACTTTGGAAAAGTTTGGCATTTTCTCAAAATGTTAAAAGTGTTACCATATGATCCAACGATTCCACTTGTAGGTATATACCCAAGAGAACTGAAGACATGTCCACAGAAAAACTTATACACAATGTTCATAGCAGCATTATTCATAATAGCCAAAAAGTAAAAACAACCCAAGTGTCCATCAACTGATGAATGGATATCACTGAAATGTGATATAAACTTAAATGGAATATTATTCAGCAATCAAAAGGAATGAAATACTGATACACACTACAATATACATGAACCCTGAAAATATTATGCTAGGTAATAAAAAGCCAGTCACAAAAGACTACATATTGTATGATTCTGTTTATATGAAATATCTGGAATAGGCAAATCTATAGAGACAGAGAATTTAATGGTAGCCTAGGGCTGCAGAAAAGTGAAGGGTAGAAAGAAGAGTAACTGCTAATGTTATAAGATTTATTTTTGGGGTGATGAAAATGTTCTGGAATTAGATGATGGGATGTTGTACAACTTTGGTAAAAATCACTGAACTGTATGCTTTATTTTTTAAAGATTTTTTTTGATGTGGACCTTTTTTTTTTTTTTCCATACGTGGGCCTCTCACTGTTGTGGCCTCTCCCGTTGCGGAGCACAGGCTCCGGATGCACAGGCTCAGCAGCCATGGCTCACGGGCACAGCCACTCTGAGGCATGTGGGATCTTCCCCGACCGGGGCACGAACCCGTGTCCCCTGTATCGGCAGGCAGACTCTCAACCACTGCGTGACCAGGGAAGCCCAGATGTGGACCATTTTTAAAGTCTTTATTGAATTTGTTACAATATTGCTTCTGTTTTATGTTTTTGTTTTATGGCCCCAAGGCATGTGGGATCTTAGCTTCCCCTACCAGGGATCGAACCCACCCCCCCTACATTGGAAAGTGAAGTGTTAACCACTAGACCACCAGGGAAGTCCCTGAACTGTATACTTTTTTATTTTTATTTTTTTGAATTTTATTAAATTTATTTTTTTATACAGCAGGCTCTTATTAGTTATCTAGTTTATACATATTAGTGTATATATGTCAATCCCAATCTCCCAATTCATTACACCACCACCATTCCCCCACCCCCTGCCACTTCCCCCCTTTGGTGTCCATACATTTGTTCTCTACATCTATGTCTCTGTTTCTGCCTTGCAAACCTGTTCATCTGTACCATTTTTCTAGGTTCCACATATATGCATTAATATACGATATTTGTTTTTCTCTTTCTGACTTACTTCACTCTATATGACAGTCTCTAGATCCATCCACGTCTCTACAAAAGACCCAATTTCGTTCCTTTTTATGGCTGAGTAATATTCCATTGTATATATGTACCACAACTTCTTTATCCATTTGTCTGTCAGTGGGCATTTAGGTTGCTTCCATGACCTGGCTATTGTAAATAGTGCAATGAACATTGGGGTGCATGTGCCTTTTTGAATTATAGTTTTCTCTGGGTATATGCCCAGGAGTGGGATTGCTGGGTCATATGGTAATTCTATTTTTAGTTTTTTAAGGAACCTCCGTATTGTTCTCTATAGTGGCTGTATCAATTTACATTCCCACCAACAGTGCAAGAGGGTTCCCTTTTCTCCACACGCTCTCCAGCATTTGTTGTTTGTAGATTTTCTGATGATGCCCATTCTAACTGGTGTGAGTTGATACCTCACTGTAGTTTTGATTTGCATTTCTCTAATAATTAGTGATGTTGAGCAGCTTTTCATGTGCTTCTTGGCTATCTGTATGTCTTCTTTGGGGAAATGTCTATTTAGGTCTTCTGCCCATTTTTTGATTGGGTTGTTTGTTTTTTTAATATTGAGCTGCATGAGCTATTTATATATTTTGAAGATTAATCTTTTGTCTGTTGATTCGTTTGCAAATACCCTCTCCCATTCTGAGGGCTGTCTTTTCGTCTTGTTTGTAGTTTCCTTTGCTTTGCAAAAGCTTTAAGTTTCATTAGGTCCCATTTGTTTATTTTTTATTTTATCTCCATTACTCTAGGAGGTGGATCAAAAAAGATCTTGCTGTGACTTATGTCAAAGAGTGTTCTTCCTATGTTTTCCTCTAAGAGTTTTATAGTGTCCAGTCTTACATTTAGGTCTCTGATCCATTTTGAGTTTATTTTTGTGTATGGTGTTGGGAGTGTTCTAATTTCATTCTTTTACATGTAGCTGTCCAGTTTTCCCAGCACCACTTATTGAAGAGACTATCTTTCCTCCATTGTATATCCTTGCCTCCTTTGTCACAGATTAGTTGACCATAGGTGAGTGGGTTTATCTCTGGGCTTTCTATCCTGTTCCATTGATCTGTATTTCTGTTTTTGTGCCAGTACCATATTGTCTTGATTATTGTAGCTCTGTAGTATAGTATGAAGTCAGGGAGTCTGATTCCTCCAGCTCTGTTTTTTTCCCTCAAGACTGCTTTGGCTATTTGGGGTCTTTTGTGTCTCCATACAAGTTTTAAGATTATTTGCTCTAGTTCTGTAAAAAATGCCACTGGTAATTTGATAGGGATTGCACTGAATCTGTAGATGGCTTTGGGTAGTGCAGTCATTTACACAATATTGATTCTACCAATCCAAGAACATGGTATATCTCTCCATCTGTTTGTGTCATCTTTGATTTCTTTCATGAGTGTCTTATAGTTTTCTGAGCACAGGTCTTTTACTTCCTTAGGTAGGTTTATCCCTAGGTATTTTATTCTTTTTGTTGCAATGGTGAATGGAATTGTTTCCTTAATTTCTCTTTCTGATCTTTCGTCGTTAGTGTACAGGAATGCAAGAGATTTCTGTGCATTAATTTTGTATCCTGCAAGTTTACCAAATTCATTGATTAGCTCTAGTAGTTTTCTGGTGGCATCTTTAAGATTCTCTATGTATAGTATCATGTCATCTGCAAACAGTGACAGTTTTACTTCTTCTTTTCCAATTTGTATTCCTTTTATTTCTTTTTCTTCTCTGATTGCCATGGCTAGGACTTCCAAAACTATGTTGAATAAGAGTGGTGAGAGTGGGCAACCTTGTCTTGTTCCTGATCTTAGAGGAAATGCTTTCAGTTTTTCACCATTGAGAATGATGTTTGCTGTGGGTTTGTCATATATGGTCTTTATTATGTTGAGGTAGGTTCCCTCTATGCCCACTTTGTGGAGAGTTTTTATCATAAATGGGTGTTGAATTTTGTCAAAAGCTTTTTCTGCATCTATTGAGATGATCATATGGTTTTTATTCTTCAGTTTGTTAATATGGTGTATCACATTGATTGATTTCCATATATTGAAGAATCCTTGCATCCCTGGGATAAATCCCACTTGATCATGGCGTATGATCCTTTTAATGTGTTGTTGGATTCTGTTTGCTAGTATTTTGTTGAGGATTTTTGCATCTATATTTATCAGTGATATTGGTCTGTAATTTTCTTATTTTGTAGTATCTTTGTCTGGTTTTGGTATCAGGGTGATGGTGGCCTCAAAGAATGAGTTTGGGAGTGTTCCTTCCTCTGCAATTTTTTGGAAGAGTTTGAGAAGGATGGGTGTTAGCTCTTCTCTAAATGTTTGATAGAATTCACCTGTGAAGCCATCTGGTCCTGGACTTTCGTTTGTTGGAAGATTTTTAATCACAGTTTCAATTTCATTACTTGTGATTGGCCTGTTCATATTTTCTATTTCTTCCTGGTTCAGTCTTGGAAGGTTATACCTTTCTAAGAATTTGTCCATTTCTTCCAGGTTGTCCATTTTATTGGCACAGAGTTGCTTGTAGTAGTCCCTTAGGATGCTTTGTATTTCTGTGTTGTCTGTTGTAACTTCTCCTTTTTCATTTCTAATTTTATTGATTTGAGTCCTCTCCCTCTTTTTCTTGATGAGTCTGGCTAATGGTTTATCAACTTTATCTTATCAAAGAACCAGCTTTTAGTTTTATTGATCTTTGCTATTGTTTTCTTTGATTCGATTTCAATTATTCCTGCTCTGATCTTTATGATTTCTTCTACTAACTTTGGGTTTTGTTTCTCCTTCTTTCTCTAGTTCCTTTAGGTGTAAGGTTATATTGTTTATTTGAGATTTTTCTTGTTTCTTGAGGTAGGCTTGTATTGATATAAGATTCCCTCTTAGAACTGCTTTTGCTGCATCCCATAGGTTTTGGATCATCATGTTTTCGTTTTCATTTGTCTCTAGGTATTTTTTGATTTCCTCTTTGATTTGTTTTTGTTTTTGTTTTTGCGGTACGTGAGCCTCTCACCACTGTGGCCTCTCCCATTGCGGAGCACAGGCTATGGACGCGCAGGCCCAGCGGCCACGGCCCACGGGCCCAGCCACTCCGTGGCATGTGGGATCCTCCTGGACCGGGGCACGAACTCGTGTCCCCTGCATCAGCAGGTGGACGCTCAACCACTGTGCCACCAGGGAAGCCCTCCTCTTTGATTTTTTAAGTGATCTCTTGGTTATTTAGTAACATATTGTTTAGCCTCCATGTGTTTGTGCTTTTTATGTTTTATTCCCTGTAACTGATTTCTAATCTCATAGCATTGTGGTCAGAAAAGATGCTTGATATGATTTCAATTCTCTTAAGTTTACTGAGGCTTGATTTGTGACCCAGGATGTGATCTATTCTGGAGAATGTTCCGTGCACACTTGAGAAGAAAGTGTAATCTGCTGTTTTTGGATGATATGTCCTATAAATATCAATTAAATCTAGGTAGTCTATTGTGTCATTTAAAGCTTGTGTTTTCTTATTAATTTTCTGTTTGGATGATCTGTCCACTGGTGTAAGTGAGGTGTTAAAGTCCCCCACTATTATTGTGTTACTGTAGATTTCCTCTTTTATAGCTGTTAGCAGCTGCCTTATGTATTGAGGTGCTCCTATGTTGGGTGCATATATATTTATAATTGTTATATCTTCTTCTTGGATTGATCCCTTGATCATTATGTAGTGTCCTTCCTTGTCTCTTATAACATTCTTTATTTTAAAGTCTATTTTATCTGATAAAAGCATTGCTACTCCAGCTTTCTTTTGATTTCCATTTGCATGGAATATCTTTTTCCAATCCCTCACTTTCAGTCAGCATGTGTCCCTAGGTCTGAAGTGGGTCTCTTGTAGACGGCATATATATGGGTCTTGTTTTTGTATCCATTCAGCAAGCCTGTGTCTTTTGGTTGAAGCATTTAATCCATTCACGTTTAATGTAATCATCAATGTGTATGTTCCTATTACTGTTTTCTAAATTGTTATGGATTTGTTTTTGTAGATCCTTTTCTTCTCTTGTGTTTCCCACTTAAAGAAGTTCCTTCAGGAGTAAGGTGGACGTGGTTGTCTGTGCACCTGCGATGCACGTGGTGTGGCTGGGCGCTGGGATCCGAGCTGGGCTGGCTGGGCGGCAGCAGCCGTCACAGGAAATAAGTGACTATGGTGCTCAATAGTTTGGATAAGATGATTCAACTCCAGAAAAACACGGCTAACATCAGGAATATCTGTGTTTTGGCTCATGTTGACCATGGAAAAACTACTCTGGCTGACTGTCTTATATCTAGCAATGGCATCATCTCCAGTCGCCTGGCAGGCAAGTTAAGGTACATGGATAGCAGAGAGGATGAACAGGTCCGAGGGATCACTATGAAATACAGTGCCATTTCACTACATTATGCAAAAGGTGAGGAGGAGTACTTGATTAATCTGATAGACTCTCCAGGACATGTGGATTTCTCCTCAGAAGTATCGACGGCTGTTCACATTTGTGACGGGTGCATCATTGTAGTGGACACTGTGGAAGGGGTCTGTCCACAGGCAGTGGATTGTAACATGGAAATATTTAACTGGTTAAAGAAGGTATGGGGAGAGAGGAGGAACTGACTGCCGATGACTCTGTGCCACTTGGGACATTTCACTGACCAACAGAAAGCTGGTTTTACATTTTACATTTGGTAGTGTTCTGGTCTGTGATGGAGTTAAATCCCCCAAGTTTTGAAGGGATAGTAGAGAGAATGACTTTAAGGTGCCTTGACGTGTCTGTCATGTCCTCTTGGAGAGGGACTCAGCAAAAATGGGAGAGGTGTTTAGGAGGATCTGGAGGTTTCACTCCAGTGGAAAAGTTTCTGAACTGTGAGAGGTAATTGATAGCAAGACACTGAGTCTCTTCTGTTGGTTTGTCAGTCTACCCTGCTCCCACCTACACACGCTGTCTCTCTGCCTTCCTCCTCCCCTCTCTTACTCTTCCAGATCCTTAACCTAGACTTTCTTCTCTTTCCCACCAAAGTTCAAAAAGTTCACGCCCAAGGTCAGAGTGAACATATAACTCAGGTCGACGTGAAACTCAGAGTGGCTTTCTAAATTCAGTTTTTAAAATAATTTTTCTTTGAAACCTTATGTGTTATCTTTAAAAATGTTGTCACCTTTGTATCCTACTTCTTAACTGCCCTTATTTGTTTTAATGTTTTTTAAAAAGAATAAGAAAAGGTTTAAATTGCAGGCATACCTCTGAGATATTGCAATTTTGGTTCTTAGCCACTATAGTAAAATGAATATCACAGTAAAGCGAGTCACATGAATTTTTTTGGGTTTCCCAGTGCATATGAAAGTTATTTTTACAGTGTACTGAAGTCTCTTAAGTATGCAATAGCATTATGTCTAAAAAACAAATGTATGTACCTTAATTTAAAAAATACTCTATTGCTAAAAAAAAAAAAAAGAAGTTCCTTCAGCATTTGTTGTAGAGCTGGTTTGGTGGTGCTGAATTCTCTTAGCTTTTGCTTGTCTGTAAAGCTTTTGACTTCTCTGTCAAATCTGAATGAGATCCTTGCCAGGTAGAGGAATCTTGGTTGTAGGTTCTTCCCTTTCATCACTTTAAATATATCATTCCACTCCCTTCTGGCTTGTAGAGTTTCTGCTGAGAAATCAGCTGTTAACCTTATGGGAGTCCCCTAGTATATTATTTGTCATTTTTCCCTTGTTGCTTTCAATAATTTTTCTTTGTCTTTAAATTTTGTCAGTTTGAGTACTATGTGTCTCTGCGTGTTTCTCCTTGGGTTTATCCTGCCTGTGGCTCTCTGTACTTCCTGGACTTGGGTGGCTATTTCCTTTCCCATGTTAGGGAAATTTTTGACTACAATTTCTTCAAATATTTTCTTGGGTCCTTTCTCTCTTCTCCTTCTGGGACCTCTATAATGTGAATGTTGTTGTGTTTAATGTTGTCCCAGAGGTCTCTTAGGCTGTCTTCATTTCTTTTCATTCTTTTTTCTTTATTCTGTTCTATGGCAGTGAATTCCACCATTCTGTCTTCCAGGTCACTTATCTGTTCTTCTGCCTCAGTTATTCTGCTATTGATTCCTTCTAGTGTTATTTTTCATTTCAGATATTGTATTGTTCATCTCTGTTTGTTCTTTAATTCTGCTAGGTGTTTGTTCTTTAATTCTTCTAGGTCTTTGTTAAACATGTCTTGCATCTTCTCGATCTTTGCCTCCATTCTTTTTCTGAGGTCCTGGATCATCTTCACTATCATTATTCTCAATTCTTTTCTGAAAGGTTGCCTATCTCCACTTCATTCAGTTGTTTTTCTGGGGTTTTATCTTGTTCCTTCATCTAGTAGAAAGTCCTATGCCTTTTCATTTTGTCTGTCTTTCTGTGAATGTGGTTTTCCTTCCACAGGCTGCAGAACTGTATGAATTGTATACTTTAAAAGAGTGACTTTTATGGTATGTAAATTACATCTCAATAAAATTAGATTGTCTTGGTTGTATGATCTTGTGAATTTGCTAGAAAACATTGAATTATACACTTAAAATGGGTAAAATGTATATGGTAAGTGAGTTGTATCTCAATAAAGCTACTTACAAAAAAAGAGATCAAAGGATTGATGTGAAATAAGAACAGTTTCTTTTTTCTTTTTTTTTTAAAAAAATTATTTATTTATTTTTGGCTGCATTGGGTCTTTGTTGCTGTGGGCAGGCTTTCTCTAGTTGTGGCGAGCAGGGGCTACTCTTCGTTGTGGCATGTGGGCTTCTCATTGTGGTGGCTTCTCTTGTTGCAGAGCACAGGCTCTAGGAACACGGGCTTCAGTAGCTGTTGCACACGGGCTCAACAGTTGTGGCTTGTGGGCCCTAGAGCGCAGGCTCAGTAGTTGTGGTGCATGGGGTTAGTTGTTCTATGGCATGTGGGATCTTCCCAGACCAGGGATCGAACCCACATCCCCTGCATTGGCAGGCAGATTCTTAACCACTGCACCACCAGGGAAGCCCCAAGAACAGTTTCTTATGGTCCCTCTTTGCCCCCAGCTCTCCCTGAGACTACAAATAATAGTTTTATTCTTTTTCTTTTTCTTTTTTTTTTTTTTTTTTTTTTGCGGTACGCGGGCCTCTCACTGTTGTGGCATCTCCCGCTGTGGAGCACAGGCTCCGGACGCGCAGGCTCAGCGGCCATGGCTCACGGGCCCAGCCGCTCCACAGCATATGGGATCCTCCCGGACCAGGGCACGAACCCGTGTCCCCTGCATTGGCAGGTGGACTCTCAACCACTGCACCACCAGGGAAGCCCCAACAGTTTTATTCTTAAATATTCTGATTTTCCTCCTTTAAAATAGAATTATAAAATAAACCCAATATTCCAATGGCTTATGGTTCTAACATAAAGATAAAATATCTCAGTCCAAGGAAAGTAGCCATATGTGCGTATTCCTCTCTAAAACTCAAAATCTACCTCTTTGGGAATTAACACAACTACCTTTTCCACTTTCTCTAACTACGAAGAATTTTGCTCTAGCCTTGCTTTAATTACAGGGACTAGAGAGAAATACACCTCACTTTTGGAAGTAAAATTTTTTAAAATGTACAAATTTAAGATCTAGCTTCCCAAATAAAACACACTGGTAGCCATCTCCTAGGTAGCTGAGGATGGATGGAGATATGGAACAGTTAAAAAGACTAGAGAGAAACTTTCCTCTAGGGATGACCTAATGGTATACTTTTGGTCAGAGTTCTAAAGAGGTAGGAAGAATGTGAAAGATTGGTTTTGTGGACTACTATCTCTGACTTTTAGAGTTTGGTTTTGTTCAGAACATTTCCAGTCATTTTTCACTTGTTCCATGAAAGTGTTCCCAAATGCCACCCCATTTTATATGTCATAATCATACCTGTACAGGTAATAATAATATCCACTTGTCGGATGACCTCATTTAATTTCACCAGTCGAAATCCATCCATACTGTAGAAATAAAGCATGATCAATTAACCTAAAAAAGCAGCTGAGGAGCCTTCTGCCACACAACCTCAAAAGCTATTACCCAAGTTGCTTTGGTACCTATATCACTTTTTGATACAGCTGAACTATTCTTAGTGAAAAATTCAAACTCTTTCCTTAGTTCATACAGGACAGAAATAAAAGGTTCTTTCTATCACTGGGACCTAATTCTTCCTGATAATAGGGAGGCAGGGTTAACCATGAAACCCCAATCAAGTTTCTAGAAAGTGCCATTTTACCTGAACCTACTACCCCATTGAAATTGCTCTCCCCAAGATCATCAATGATCTCCTGAATGCCAAAAACAATTTTTTCTTAGACTCTAATATTACTTGATATCCTCTGCTACATTAAACATTATTTGTATTCTTAAGGCTCTATACTCTTGGAGTCCATGATACCATTTTCTCTTGGTTTTCTTACTTTTCTGATTGCTCCTTCTTGATCTCAGTCAACCTTGAAATGTTGGTACTCTGTAGGGTACTCTTTTCTTTATTCTTTTGGCACTTATCCATTCCTTTCCCTTGGCTACAAATGATGCCTCACAGGTGGCTGATTTGCACATTAACATCCTTAGCCTAGATCTCTCCAAAGCTTCAAAGCCATAGATCAAATTATCTACTGGATAGCTCCTCCTCATGTCCCACAAGGACCTCAAACTTACTGTGCTTGAAAATAGACTCATTATCTTACCCACACCACCAATCCTGTTTCTCTTCTTCTATATTTTTTATCTTAATCAATGGCATTACTGTTCACTCAGCTCTATGAGTCAAATAAACTAGAATGTCCTAGCCTACTGCCTCTCTCTAATTAAAATTGTCACCAAATCTGGTTGAGTCTTTTTCCTTAATTCCTTAAAATCTTAATTCTTAATCTATCCCCTCTTTTCTATACGTGCAGGTCTGATGTTCAGGTCTTATTATTTCTTGCTGTAGTAGCCCCTGGCCCCATCTCATCGCCTCTAGGTTTATGTCTAATTCATTTTGCAGAGTGATTTCCTGAAATACCATCTGGTTCATGTCACTTCCTTGCTTAAAATACTTCGGTGACATTGTCTAGTATCAGGATAAGACCCAAATACTTAGGTTGATATATGATTATACTGACATATGATTCCTACTCAGGTATTACCACTCCCCCAAATTTATCCTATCGGCCAGCTCCATTAAAACACTTCCAGCTTCTTAAATATAAACATGCCATGCTCTCTCCTTCCTAGGTGACCTTGCATATGTCGCCTGTACCTGGAACTTACTTCCAAACTAAGAAGTCACTTAAATAAGTTTTAAGACTCAGCTCCATTGACACCTCTTTCTACCCTCACCGCCCTGCTCTTTAGTTAGATATTCCTCTGTTGTGCTCCTACAGAAGCATGTGCTGTTTATCTCTATCACAGCACTTACTACACTGCACAGAGGTTATTTATCTGTGTGCTTCTAAAAGCAGGGACCTTGTCTCACTCATCTACTCATCTTTCATCCTCAGCACAGAGCACAGTACCTAACACAGAATAAGTGATAAGTTCACGTCTATAAGATAGTTTGAATCAGTACCTCAGTCAATATCAAAGCACATTCAGGTTTCTCTAATGAACCCTGAAAAAGTGCTAGAATGGTGATAGTTCCCTTCGTGTGCTGGAGCCCTGACTCAGACAAAGCCAACAACTCTGTTGGGGAAAACTGTGTGTTGATGGCTATGGTGTGTGGGGAGTGGTAGGACAGGGGAAAATGGTTATGGAAACATCTTTATGCCATGCCTCATCTATGCTGGGTGCCTTCCTCTGGAGGGTTAATGGTAAAGATTGGGTGGGTTATTCAGGCTACAGACACGGGGACTTTGCAGTAGTTTTCAGGGACAGTGGTATTTTATCCTGCTGAGGGTGGCAAGAGACAATTTTAATAATAGCTACCACTTAGTGAGCATTTATTATGTGACAGCACCTCTATACTTTACATAATTATATATTTATTATATAATGTATAATCATATGTAATAATTATATCATTATTTTCTGAACTTTCACAATTGAAGTAGATAAGATTACCCACATTTTTAGATGGGAAAGGAACTATTTTTTTTAAAACTTTTAATTTTGGAATCATTTCAAACTTAAGAATTATAGGAATAGTACAAACAACTCTTATATACCCTTCAGTAAGAGTTAGTAGAGTTTATCCTTCATTTAGATTTGTCTGATATTTCCTCCTGATTACATTAGGTTATGCATTTTGGGGAGGAATGTGACAGAGCGCTCTTTTCATTGCATCACTTCAGAAAGGATCTGATGCCAGCCTATTTCTTTTTTGATCATTGTTTTCAAAGGGAGAAGGATGGCATGTGGAGCTGATAAGGGGCTACTTGCTCTCTGGTTCAAGGCGTCCCCTGTTACTATTTCCACAGGAGTTCTAAATTGTAGCTTCTGACAGCCTCTGCTCTCTCAGAGCAGAGCTCCTAGATCTTTGAAAGACAGGTGCTTACAATTAATAGCAGCCTCTCAGGATCTGGGCAGCTTCTCAGGATCTAGGCCCCTCTAAGATGAAATGTGGCATTAACTAGGCCATTCTTTGGAGGCGGTTAGAAGATCATACGTTAGACAGTGGTGAGAGGAAAAAGCAAATCTTTTGCATGCTTACCAGGCTTGAAGAGCACAGATGGGGTCAATCTCAGTTACATACACAATGGAGCCCATAGCTTTTAAGGCAGCACAGCACCCCTTCCCCACCTGAAGAGAGGAGAAAGTACACATAATAAGGAAAGTCACAAAGAAAAGTTTCTCAAAGCTTCTGGTAAAGTGTACCCCCCTTTCCGCCCCCAAAAGGAATTTCACTGAATAGATTCATGCTTAGGGAAAAATAAGAAAAAAAAATAAAATGAATGCAGTTCATAAACAAACTCCTGAACCTTGCTTAGCACATGCATGTGCATAAGAACACCCACACTCACGATTTATGATCAAAACACAAGCTAAAAGAACATCACAAACAGTGCACTGGAACAGTCAGAAAATCAACTTAAAGAAAAAAACAGCAAAAATGCAAAGGGAAAAAGAAAGATTGTACTTTAACCAGAGGGCCTCTGAAGTTACTTTTTTCCCACTTAAAGTGGTAAATGAATGTACTTTTATGTCCATACAAGTGAAAAATTCTAGTATATTTCAGCAAAATACATTTTAAACACCTAATAATTGAAAGGTTAAACCTTACCTCTCCATAGCCACAGACCACCACCTGCTTCCCACCAAACATCATGTCTGTTGTTCTTTTAAGTCTATGGGGGAAAAAAAATTAAATCAGAAAAATCTCTTGTTTCTCCCTTGAGATCAGATTGAGCCCCTTTGTTTTCATGTTTGGGTTTTGTGGGTTTTTTTTTTTTTATTGTTGAAAGCAAGCCTGGTTTCTATCCTAGAGAAACTATTTAATGACTAGAAAGAAAAGTTCAATAAAATATGTATTTTCTTTTCCATGCTATCCAATCAATTCCATCTCTATGTGAGGTCTTTTTTCTTTTTGTTCCCCTTGTTTTGGGAGTGGTACAGAAGCGAAGAGGCTATAGACCACAAAGTAACTTTTAAACATAAATGTAATTTTTATTTAGGAGGTGACAAAGCTCTGGTTTAATGTGAATGTTGTAGCTTATTGAATTAGATACATAAAATATAACATTGATAAATAAGTCCTACATTTAGTAGTATCAAAATCGCCAATAGGTCCCACATTAATTTACCAAGGAGGGTAATGGGCAACAAGGTGGAGAAGAGCCTTGAAACACACCAACACTGACTACATGAGGTAGTGAGTTTTCTGGGCTGAGTCCTTCTCAGACATGTTCTACCTCTTTGTCTCTGATTCTCTACAAAGCTAGAATAAAGGTCCTTACTGTTTTCAGGGTCTCTTGGAAGAAGTTGTAGGAGCAGTTTCTGGTTTCTCTATAGGGTCAGTTGGTCTCCCTTCTCTAGGAAGCCCTGGCTAGGCAGAAGAAACTTCAACTAAAACCTGCCATTCTGAGACAGACGGTTCCGACAAATATTTGTAGGTCTTCCTACTCATCTGTTAACCTCTCCTGTTGAAAAGTCTATAAATGCCCCAAAGGCAAAGTAGAAATCCTATCTCTTTAATGATTTGACAACTCCACTCACTAGGAACTGGTATAACTCCATGAACTCCAATGAAACTCAATAAATATCAGTTAAGTGCAGAGGCAGTTTCTGTTGAGTGAAGAGGGTAAGTCTGGCTGGGCTACCACCATACTCAAAAGCCATGGCTCAGCACAGCAAGGAAGTCAATAATCATATTTCTGAGCCTCCTTTGCTTTGACTACCCACAAGCCTTTCTGACTCTCTTCCCAAAGGAAGATGACTCTCTCTTTGTGACTACAAATGACTGTGTGGTGGAAGGGAAACTTCATCAACACTGCTAATCTGCAAATGATAGGCTGACAGACCAGATGGACTCCAGTTAGGCAGTGATTTCCTTGTGATCTGAGGGACCCAGATCTGCCTCAAGGTTCAAGGATAAAGGATAGAAAAGACCTCCGTCAAGGAAGGACTTTTGGGGATGTGAGGGTAAGCTGTCTGGCGGTGTTTAAGAGTCATACCAAGTCTCTGACTTCTCTCTAATTATTCTAGCCCCAGAACTCTCTAGAAGACTTCCTGAAATACAATCTGTTTTATGATCTAAAAATCCTATCTGGGATATCCTTTTTCTTCCTACCAAGTCTTCCTTCCTCAGTCTCCAAAAGGCCGCACCTGCCTTGCTTTGTGGCATTGCAGACCAATTACAGAAGTGTCCTCTATGACTGAGTGGGGTCATTCCCTCATAGCTTATGGTGCAGTGTGCAACCAGCTCAGAGCTACAGAAGCTCAATCGCTAATCCCTTCCTCATATGGACTCTCTATTTTGCAGCCTTCCGTGGAGCATTCTTTGCCTCTTCTTTAACTTCTCCTACTCTCAACTCCTCTGAGTCTACGGCTGTACCACCCTAAAGGCGCCCAGTCACATCTCAACTCCTCTGAGAGGAGCAACTGCCCATGACCGTGACCCAATTGGAAAGTTTTTCACCATCTGAAGATGCCAACAAGCTCTTTCTACTACTCAGCAGGTTTCCAGTAGATGGGTGATGTTTTCCTATTTCTTTCCTTTTTTTTTTTTTTTTTTTTTTTTTTGCGGTACGCGGGCTTCTCACTGTTGTGGCCTCTCCCATTGCGGAGCACAGGCTCCGGACGCGCAGGCTCAGCGGCCATGGCTCACGGGCCCAGCCGCTCCACGGCACGTGGGATCTTCCCAGACCGGGGCATGAACGTGCATCCCCTGCATCGGCAGGCGGACTCCCAACCACTGTGCCACCAGAAAAGCCCCTCCTATTTCTTTATTAACTTTAACTCCAGCTCCACTGCTTCCACCTTACTTTCACTTTCATACATTTCTGACGTTAAAGTATCTTTCTTATCCACAGCGTAAACACTGCTTAGGAGGGACTCTGTCCATGTTTATGAGCTAGTAGAGGTACCTTCATGCATCTTTTACTAAATATAGGCAGATTTTAGGCTCACAGATTTGGGAGTTGAAAAATCTATAAGAAACAGTTGTGGGTGAGTAAATATTTTTATGAGTATATATCCAAATCATTATTATCAGGTGCAAAGCTGTGCATCACAATAACAGTTATCTGTGGACAGAACTAGGGACAGTCTGTAAACAGACTGATGGAGTAAGGATTCACGCAAATGTCCAATCTATCTGATAATACTACTGACTCTATAGGAGTAATAATTAAAAAGTTTGAATTTGCATTGAATACCCCCCTCCACCACCACCCCACACAAAAAGATTTCAAAGTAAAAGTCTTCTTATAAGATCGAACTCAATCCTAAACTTACTATATAGGGTTCTAGAAAGAAGGGCAAGGGAACTAACATTGATCCCCAGGATTCATACCTTATCTCATTTAATCCTCACAATAACTCTATGAGATAGGTCTTACTGTCACCATTTTACAGATGAGGAAATAGGCACAGAGAGGTTAAATAACTAGTCTGAGGTCCTAGAGCTAATAAATGATAGAGCCAATTGTTAAACCAAAATCCTTCTTGCTCCAGTGCCTGTGGTGTTGCAAATTGCCTGGGGTTCAGACTAGTAATGTGGCCCACAGGCCCTTTCTTCACTTTTCCATTAACTAATACATGACGGAAACCATTTGGCTTGGCAATATTCTAAACCAACTTAATGGTTTCACATAAGGAATTACTCAGTCTTCCCAGCAAGAATGAAGGAATTTCAGGACCCAAGTGTAGAAACAGAAACTGGGCACTGGAAGAACACAGTTTTTGGTATATTATATCTAAGTAGATTTTGTCAGACTTGCAGTCCTTATAGATTTGAAAAACTACAGATGCCACTGGGAAATAACCCTGTGCTCACCACAGCTTTCCAGATGGCCAGGGAATTGTATGATAGTTGGAGCTTAAGAACTGACAACATAACCTGGAAGAGAAATACCAGGAACCTTTTCCTAAACCATCAAAATATACTTACTTATTTATAATGACTTTAGTTACTGACTCCCAGGCCTGATAGGGTGACAAAGTAAAAACTGCCACCAATAGATAGGGGCTGGTCTGACTTTTTAAGTAAAATAGATTTGCTTGAAATAGTGATAGTAATGGTAGCTCTGGGTCATAAAATATTGTGTGTTGTAACAGTGACAGCAATGGTAGCTTCGGGTTACAAAATATTGAGTATGATGTAGCAATAGATCCAGAGGTGCTATACGAATCACTTCTAGAAATAACCAAAACCAAAAAATTTAGAACCTCAATTCAACAACTCAAGTTCATCCCAAAGATAACAAAACATTACCCATCAAGAATTGATTCACGGCAACAGTAGAGGTTGTCAAATTTCTGTTTGGTGACTGAGTCATTGACATTCATGGCTGGAACACATAGCTTCCCAGCTTTGGATAGCTGGTACAGCCTGAGGATGAAGGAAATCAAGAAGAACATAAAACAATGAGATATTGCAATCGACCATCAGTTTCATATCAAATTTCACAAATAAGTTAATTGAGTAGGCATGAGAGCCTGAGACACAACTAGTTTCATCCTATAAGGTGTATACAGAGAAATAAAGAATACATTTCCAGAATCTGTATACAGCTTAGAAATAAAGATATTAATCAAAAGGCACGTGGGGAAAATCTTTGACCCACCACTAAATTTTAAGCATTAAAATGTAAAATTTTTAATTGCTTATTAGTTTTATTTCCCTTTTTAATTATAAAAAGAGAAACTTTAAGTACTATTTTAATCCCACTACTCTAATGCAACAATTCTAACTTTCAAATAGTTTAACTTTCCAATAGTCTCAATTTTATAACTTCAGTACATATACCTATAAATATGTATATCTGTATATAGGGGTTTTATTTAAACTGAGTCAACTAAAAATTAGAACCAGGTGTTTTATTCAAAATTCATCCCTTTCTAAAAGTTTGAAAATATGGGACAATCCATAGTTTTATACATTTAAAAGATCACAGTATATTGAAGCAGTGATGGTGGCTTATTCAGAATTTACTTCCCTAAAACTTTCATACTTTCAGTTCTTTCTGGGTAAATAACAGGAAACAGAAATGGTTACAATTTTACTCAGGGAATTAATGCTCATTTGAGAAACAGAACCCTAAATCCTTGTTCTATGTGTAAGAACATAAGCTCTATGAGGGCCCAGGCTTTTGTCTGTTTTCCCCACTGCTAGATCCCTAGCATGGTTCTTAGAGTAGTTCCTGGTTCACTGTAGAAGTTCAATAAATAGCTGTTGAATAAATGAATTCATCCAAAAAGGACAAGCAGTCATTGTATTACAATGACCAGAAAACATGAGGACCACACTTATTCCCCTAGCTACTCCCCCCTCACTAGTTTAAGTTTGCTATTTGTGTTGTTAATTTAAAAAACAAGTGTGCAGACTCAGATCTCATCATTTCAGATCAGGTTTCAATTTTTAACATAACGTATTCTGTAAGTATGTGACTATAAGAATATATATATCCAGGGGCTTCCCTGGTGGCACAGGGGTTAAGAATCTGCCTGCCATTGCAGGAGACACAGGTTCGAGTCCTGGTCCGGGAAGATCCCACATACTGCAGAGCAACTAAGCCTGTGCGCCACAACTACTGAGCCCATGTGCCACAACTACTGAAGCCCGAGTGCCTAGAGCCCGTGTTGCACAACCAGAGAAGCCACCGCAATGAGAAGCCCGCGCACTGCAATGAAAGAGTAGCCCCCACTCGCCGCAACTAGAGAAAGCCTGCGTACAGCAACAGAGATCCAACGCAGCCAAAAATAAATAAATAAAAATTTGAAAAAAAAAAAAAAAATATGTCCAGGCTGCATAAAACCAGGCATACCCATGTCAAATCTTACCTGTGGACTCCAGTAACACTCTCTTCCACTATGCCCTTGATTTTCTTAAACATGTTGGGATACTTCTTATAAATCCAGTGAGTAAGATCCCCTCCATCATCCAAGATCTGCAATAATAAGCATCAATAATGTCATATTTCAAATTTCCCAAATGGTTATGCAAAGTAACTTAAGAGTCAGTATAATGACCAACAGTCATTACACTGAAGAAAAAAAAAAAAACAGTGAGGGACTTCCCTGGTGGCGCACTGGTTAAGAATCCACCTGCCAATGCAGGGGACATGGGTCCGAGGCCCGGTCCGGGAAGATCCCACATGACGGGGAAGAGCTAAGCCTGTGAGCCACAACTACTGAGACTGCGCTCCAGAGCCCGCGAGCCACAACTACTGAGCCCACATGCCACAACTACTGAAGCCCGCATGCCTAGAGCCCGTGCTCCGCAACAAGAGAAGCCACTGCAATGAGAAGCCCGCGCACTGCAATGAACAGTAGCCTCCACTCGCAGCCACTAGAGGAAGCCCACGCACAGCAATGAAGATCCAATGCAGTCAAAAACAAACAAACAAACAAACAAACAAACAAAAACAGTGAAATGAAAGGCCAACTGTAATTCTCACAGCCAAGTGACCTTCCCAAATGACATACCCGCTAGGATCAAAACATACAGCAGCGCAATGAGGATTTTCTTATAGACTAATAGCTTAAGTGATTACCTAGACCATTAGCTCTTGGCTGTACTGTTGGTAGTCAGAAAGCCTAAACTTGATATTAGCATATTTATATTGGTTGAATTCAGGACTTTAAATATCATCAGTAAAAGCTTGGTTTAAATAAAGCCAGATAATTAGTCTCCCTCCCAGAACAATGGCTTACAAATGTGTATTCGTTAATCCTTTACTTCTCCCAAAGTACAGGCACTCTGTTATCCAAAATGATCAGGCAGCACTGTAGGGTTTTGCCTAGCACAACCTCACACTCTCTGTAAACCAAATTAAAAATAACTAGGGAGCTGCCAGCATGTAGGTGTGCAAGCATGCCTCTGAACAGCTCATCACTATTTCAGGTTGGGATTAAAGATAAACACAATGCTGTGCCCATTGGAGCTTTCATCAGCAGAGGAAAGTTCCTGAATTATAAATAAGCTAAAGAAAGACCAGCTTGGAATACTATTAGGCAGTAGCTGTGGCATTTCAGCCCTTCACCTAACTGTTAGAAACGCTTGGCAGGACTTTCCAATTTGTTACACCCACCCTCCTGGAAAGACCCACAGGACTAAGCTGCCCTCCACTGGCGAGCACCCATTTTGCAGTCCCATCAATTATCAACTCTACTACAAGTGCCAAAGATGCCATCCTGGACCCCTGGGTACACAAAATCTCCAACCTCATGTCTACCACCTGATCTTTTTTGCTTCTGCTCTTGTTTTTTGGGGCCATATCGCTCAGCTTGCGGGATCTTAGTTCCCTGACCAGGGATTGAACCCGGGCCCTTGGCAGTGAGAGCGCCGAGTCCTAACCGCTGGACCACCAGGGAATTCCCACTTCTGCTCTTGTTGTTGATCTATTTTCTCTGATTCCACTAAACCTTACTTAAGAGCAGGGATCCAAGGCAGGACTCTTATTAAAACTCTTACACTTGCTCCATACCATAAGATAGTGCTCCATTTTCTCCCAGTAGAAACCTTCAGAACAGATTCCCTAAGAAATGGAAAGGCTCCTCTGAGTTTCTCTCTCCCTTTTTACATGTATGAAATCCCTCATGGAGTTTTTCCTTGCAGGCTCTGATCCCTAGCCACACAAAAGATTAGAGACAAAAAAGACTGTGTCTTAGTCTCAGTATTCTCGTCCACCTTTCCCTTTTTTTTTTTTTTTTTTGCTGTACGCGGGCCTCTCACTGCTGTGGCCTATCCCTTTGCGGCGCACAGGCTCGGGACGCGCAGGCTCAGCGGCCATGGCTCACGGGCCCAGCCACTCCGTGGCACGTGGGATCTTCCCGGACCGGGGCACGAACCCATGTCCCCTGCATCGGCAGGCGGACTCTCAACCACTGTGCCACCAGGGAAGCCCCACCTTTCCCTTTTAACACAGGTATTGAATACAGGCAGGTAGTTGCTATCCCTAATATTTATTTAATGAATGTAGCCCATAATTCTCACCCTGTCGTCCTACTGCAGAAAATTATTGTCACCTGGGAATCTTCCTGAAGTTGGCAAGCAAGTAAAAGCACTAGACCTTAACAGGATCCAAAAAGATATGGATCCTGTTTTCTGGGGTCACAGTTGTTCTTACCCTTGTCTTACTCTCTTCGTCAACCTTTCCAGCAGTGTGTGCTGGCTCTACAGTCTATAATAGCTCGCCATGTACAATCCCCTGTCCTCCCTATGTTCATGACTACAAAATTAATGTTTTATTTCCAGTAGAACCCCCCTGGCATATCTTCTTTAGCACCTGTCAGTCACTCTCCCTTCTGTCACCATTAAACTCCGCTGGAATGAGCTGACTCATCTTATAGCCGACTCCTCCTCCCTCCCTTTCAGGATACAAAGGTTTTAACCCAGCTTCCTCAAACCAACACTTGGTGCAATGTGGCCTGGATCACAGAATCCAGAAAGACAGGCTGCTTCTCTCTGCTGTGTCCCAGGTGAAGCCTGCTCTGCAGTCTTTAGCAGTAAGCAATAGTTGGACTAGAGCTTCAAGGATTCTTCTTTCAGTTGATTCCTTAATTTCTCCTCTCACCCATATGCAGAAAGGTTTGCAAAGCAGGAGTGCATCGTACTTTGTGAAGCTTTTTGCTTCCCCTTGTGAATCTAATATGCTCTCAGCCTTCAAGCACTTGATCTTTCAAAAAATGAAACAGAAATAAAAACTAAGCAAAAATTAAAAAACCCAAACTTTGCCTATTCATCTTTCTTCAGGTGAGAAATGAACAAAGAGAAGAAATTTGAACTTGGAATCCCTTCAGGTTTACTATAAATTTAGCACGTGATTCTAGAAAGAAAGCTAAGTACCATAGGAGCTGTGTGTGCGTGTGTGTGCTTTAATCATTGATGTTGGCGGGCGGGGTGGGTGGGGGGTAGGGGGAGGTGGTAAGCAGTGGTAGGGGACGGTAACTCATTAATCTTACTTTTTAACCAGTCATGTGTGAACCCTGAGCAGTATTTGAATGTTGCGGATGAATATGAGTGCTTCTGAAATCAGCACTGACGATGAAAAGCACTTTGAGGCTATAAAGAGGTTGAATATTCTTGGGATGACCTAAGCATAAGCATCTAGTTCTGCCGGAAGCCCAGGTACATCAGACAGAAAAGGAAGCATTTGTCTTCCTTCCTGCTGGGAAACCCTCTCTCAGACCACACTCTCCCTCTCTGTACCTCCAGGGCCCAACAGAATTGTGCTGGCAGAGACCTAACCCACCATGTTTGGCTGCCAGCCCTCCACGTTCACACATCTATCAATGCACCACCAGAAGTCATCTTCTGACTCTCCTTTCCAGGCAAACACAGGAAATCCTGAGAAAAAAGAACAAAGAGAAACCATTAAAGCCTGAAAAAAGGACTGACCCTAAATTTTGGCAAGAAGATGCTGGTTTTCCCCAATTCCAAGCTCTCTCGCTCTGCCATACTTCTTGGGTTGACTTTCTTCACTGATTAGTATTGTCTTCAGTCCTTTTGTACTCGCCTTTGTCTTTGGTGGTCATTTCACTCTTGTTAGACCAAAGAGGACAAACAAAAGGGCCAAGAGTATGACGGATGCTGAAAGTATGACAAAAGGCAAAAAAGAAGAAACCAGAAATATGCATTTCTTCATCCAGTCCAGCTGGAATTCTCATCATTTCCCAACTACATTTTGATCTTTCTTGTTTCTATACTATAGTCATCCCATCCTCTGCATCAGGAAAACTCTAACACTCTTCTCCCTCTGTTCAAATGTTGTTACACTTCATTGCCCAGTTAAGTATCATGTTCCTAAGGAAGCCTTATAACTCAGCTGAAAGTGATCTCACATGGAATCTGAACTCTTATAAGCCCCTTGTTGGTATACTAAAGGTGGGTTTATGATCTGTTGTGGCATTATCATATATGCCCTTGTAGTATCATTATTTATGTATGTGTCTTTTCTCCTTAGCCACAGTATAAGATTCTGAGGGCAAAGACACTCTCATTTGTGCTTAAAGTAGGTCAATAAGCATTTGTTGAAAAAAAAAAAGAGAAATGAATGTATATGTACAATTAATTGGACTATATATTTATATATGTGTACTTTCTATACATATTTTATACATTAATAAAAATTTTACAAATGAATGACTGTAGATGAAAGAACAAATAAAATGCTCAAAGTGCTTGCAAAAAGAGAGGTATGCATGCACTATAGAGCTTTCCCAGAATTTCTCAATAGCTCTGAAGCAAGTCTTTGGTATCCTGATCTGTGTTGGGCTATCAGAGAGTGAAGGCAAGAAACTGGCAAAGTCCAAACTTCTCTATTTCTTTTGTCCTTCAAGTGTCAGTGACTGTTGTTATCAAATATTAATCTGCCAGGTCAAGTCCTGTTTACTGCTGAAGCAGAGCACCAAACATTAACTGCTGAAAACCAGTCAGACCACAAAATTATGCCTGAAGCATTTTCTTTTCTAATCCATATGACCTTAGACAGTGAATAATGTTCACTGGTGCTCTGACAAGGCAATGCATTAACTAATAATGGAATATTAGACATAAGAAGATATTTGTGACTATAAAGCAACACAGTTACCTTGATCATATTTAACAAGAGAAGCCCAGAAAGAGGGCAAACTCATCAAGAATAGGGACCCACCAAGACATGTAAGCAACCTAAGTGTCCATCGACAGATGAATGGATAAAGAAGATGTGGTGTATACATACAACGGAATATTACTCAGCCACAAAAAAGAATGAAATAATGAAATAATGCCATTTGCAGCAACATGGATGGACCTAGAGATTACCATACTAAGTGAAGAAAGTCAGAGAAAGACAAATATTACATGATATCACTTATATGTGGAATCTAAAAAAATAGTATAAATGAACTTATTTACGAAACAGAAAGACTCACAGACACAGAAAACAAACTTATGGTTACCAAAGGGGAAGGGGGAGATTAACAGATACACACTACCATATATAAAATAGGTAAACAACAAGGATTTACTGTATAGCATAGGGAACTACATTCAATATCTTATGATAATCTATAGTAGAAAAGAATTTTAAAAAGATAGATATAGATAGATATATAGATATAGATACACATATACAGTGAATCACTTTATTGTATACCTGAAACAAACACAACATTGTACATCAACTATACTTCAACTAAAAAAAAAAGAATATTTCTTTCAAGACAACTTTAAATGTCAACTTTCCTTACAGATATTTATTGAAACAATGGAACTTTTTGGAAACTTTAGTCAAAGACAAAGAGAACACACAAAAGGTCTTACCATTTTCTGCTAGAGCAGCAGCCACTTCATTGAGAGTGGAATAGATATTGCAGGCAGCCCATCGGCACTGTGCCCCCAGAGCGCCCAGAGTTTCCATAAGCACCTATATTAAAGAGAAAGCAAGAGATGAGCAAGCATGGGCCAAACAATTGGTCAAGGAGATTAAGCTTATATATTTGACAATGAGAAAGTACATTAGGAATAACTAACGCCCATGATTTTCAAACTGTGCTTTACAGAAACTTCAATACTTTGAGAAGAGGGCAAGGGCTGGAGGCAGGCATGGGGAAGGCTCCAGCTGAGCTTTTACTCATTTAACATATTGGGCCTCCCTGTAAGATTTAATTAAACCAAGGCTTTCAGTGCCAAACATCTTTTTAAAAACCACAAATTTATAGTTCTGCTTCTCCTTAGGATGTAGAAAGCTGCAAGAGGAGCTTCCACCTTAACAAGAAAAAGCTGGATAATCTACAAAACCATAACTTTTCTTGAGTACATCAAAGAGCTGAGGTCATAATGCAACCAAGGAACTCCAAAGCGCAACAAATCCCTTTAAGGAGAGAGGGAACATTGTTTCACCCTTGTCAGAGCACAGAAGGAAGAGGTGGCTGCTATACATCACGGTAAGAAAAAATTAGTTAAAATTTTAATGAATTAGTAAAGGCTGAGTGTGGGCAAGTATGTCAGTTTGGAACTTCTGGTAGCCCCATTCACAAGGAGAGTTCATACTCACATGCAAGCTCTTTTCCAGGGGCTTCCAACCAGGGCTCACAAGAAAGATTGGGGGCAGGGAGCATATTGGCTGTGCTCAAAGATAAGCATGAAACCTCGGCACTTCTCCACAGTCTTCTCTCATAGGAAGCAAAAGCCTTAAACTGTAGCAAGAGGAGCAGGAATTATGCCTGCCGCCAGGGACCAGGCAAAGAGCTATTGCTTCTGGGGAAGGGTGGAAGCAAAAACTCTCTGCTCCTGGGGTAGTAGCAGAAAATCCTCTTGGGCCCAGGACCCTACACTGATACAAAGTAAAAATCTGCTACCTCTCCAGGAGGGACAGGAAAATATCTCTGCTCAAGACCTACCACCAATACAAGGCAAAATTTGGCTGCTACAGAGAGGAGTGGCAGGAACACTGAAAAAGTCCTACCTTCACAGAGGCCTGCCTAACACTGAGGCTGGACCAGAAAATCTAAGAACCCCACTTGCCCTCTCCTTGAGCCTAGCTCCAGGAAACAAGGAGTAGCAGTCGTGTGCTGCAGCGGGGACATGCACTTGAAGACAGAGCCCCCCTGTGGCAAGCATGTGCAGAAGCAGCTGAAAGCCCCAGGGTGAAGTGCAAACACGGAGGAGTAGGAGAGCCCTCCAGCCTGGGGCAATTTGTAGCCTTTGGTATGGAACAACAGAATTGAAATCCAGCCCAATTCTTGACAGTAATGGAAAATAATATACTACCATTCAATGTAAAATTTCAAGGCACGCCAAAAAAAGTGAAAAAAAACCCCAACCCATTGTCAGGAAAGTATTCAAGAGAACCAGACTCTGAGATGAGATAGATGTTTGATCAGACAGGAACTTTCAATTAACTATGATTAATATATTTATGCTAAGGGGTGTAGTGAAAAAGATGGACAACATCCATAAACAGGTAGGGAATTTCAGCAGAGAGATGGAATCTATAAAAACAAGTCAAATAGAAATGTCAGAATTTTTTTTAAGGATCAGATTTAAGAATTCTTTCATTAGGCTTATCACCAGACTGGGCATATCTAGGGATAGAATCAGTGAACTTGAAGATAGATCAATAGAAATGACCAAACTGAAACACAGAAAGAAAAAAGAGTGGGGGAAAAAATCAGAAGAGAGCATCTAAGATCTATGGGATACTATCAATGGCCTAATTTACAGAAGGAGAGAACAGGGCAACAGATATATATGAAAAGTTAATGGGCAATTATTTTTGAAAATTAATGAAAGAGGATCCAGGAACAATGATATCCCAATAGCAAAGAGCACACTAGTATACAGAGCCACTAAAAGGAAAAGGAACCAGGGCTCCTTGGAGAAATGGCTGATTCCAGGGATAGGACAGGGAAGGTACAAAATGAGCTTAGATCATCTTGTACCAGAAGCAAGAAGTGCTCAAAGAATGAAAGGAATATGTCAAGAGACAAGGCACAGAAGCAAGACTTAAGGGGTTCCTCTTGGCCAAAATTGGAACAATTTTTATCATAATAAATAATGATAGTAATGGATTATAACCCATTAAATAAAATAGGAAACAATGACTCCACACAAATTAAAATACATAAATGAATGAATAAATGGAAAGTTTGATGAAGAATGGGATATTTACACAGTTTCGTATTACTACCTCACAAAATACTTATTAATTACAAAAGAGGAAAAATAACTTTTACACTAGAAAAGTCTGGCAGACACCACCTCCATCAAGGGATCAAAATGAACATCTTTATGGGACAAATCGAAAACAAGTGCCATCTGATAGGATTAAATGAAAAAAGCACAGCATCATTTTCTACGTACTAAGGACATACTACAGAATAATTGGTCTATAATCTTCAAAGTGTCAAGGTCATGAAAGTCAAGGAAAGAGTGATGAACTATCCAGCACTGCAGGAGACTAAAGAGATGACAATTAAATGAGACACATAACTATGGACTGGATCCTTTGGTTATAAAAAAGTATTATTGGGACAATTAGTGAAGCTCAAATGGGACCTGAGGATTAGATGGCAATAATGAATCAATGTTAATTTCCTAATTTTGAATGGTTGTACTGGTTGGACAGGAGAATGTTCTTGTTTGTAGAAAATATACACTAAGGTATTTGTGGGAGCATCATAAGGTTGGCAACTTACTTTTCAATGGTTCAGAAAAAAAAGTTATCTGTGCTGTATTTCCAACTTTTCTATAAATCTGTGTGTATTTCAAATTTTAAAAAATTATTAAAATAAATTTAATCCACTGATTTGATCCTGACTTGCTTTCACTTCAGTATGTAAGATGGAGATAGGCTTCTTTATAAGAAGGTAGTATAGGGACTTCCCTGGTGGTCCAATGGTTAAGACTCTGCATTCCCAATGCAGGGGGCCCAGGTTCAATCTCCAGTCAGGGAACTAGATCCCACATGCCACCACTAAAAAGATCCCACATGCCGCAACTAAAGATCCCGCACACTGCAAGGAAGATCCTGCATACTAAAACTAAGACCCAATGCAGCCAAATAAAAAAATGAATAAATATTTTTTAAAAAAAGAAGGTAAGGTACCACCCTACTGCTTCGATTAAGAGCTCTTTTAACAAGGATAAATCTTTGGTGAAAAATTTTGTTTTAAAATTTCCTGACAGTGCTTAACTTTGGGTACTGATAATTTTCATTTAAAAAATTTGTATTTTCTAATATTTATATACAAAATAAAAATTCTAATTAAAAATATGCTCTAATTAAAAAAAATACGTGCAAACAACTCCACTAGGCTAACTCTCTCATATAATTCATCTAAGGCCACAGCAGAACTACTCTTATATCTTAATTTCTTTACCTTTCAATATCCAATCCAATTTTTTTCTATCCTGTTTTAATTTTCACCTTAAAGAATTTTTGAATTTCTAAAACTAGGATTCCTCAACGTGCCAAACAAGAGAATGATACTGAGACTTACCTAAAAAGCAATATAAATTAACTAGAAAAGTGACTGGGACCAAGAATATAAGAACTATTTAAAGAACTATGAGTCCAGACTGCTCGCTATTAGGGCTCAAGCAGAAGTGAAGGCAGGTATAAGTGGGAGGAGGACAGAGCTCAGAAGCTGGTTTAACTCGACTTTAAATCATTACTGTTTAGAGAGAGTAGCTAATGAATCTGGTTGGAAGGAACTATGGAAACACACCTAAAAAATATAAATATTTAGATCCAAGTCTATTAGAAACATGGACAGGAAACTGTTAACTATGATAGTTATTTCTGGAGCATGGGATTATAGCAGACTTTGTCTTTCTACATTACAGATTGTGGTAATGCTTGAATATTATAAAATGAACATGAATTACTTTTGTAATCAGAAAAATAAAATAGAGATTAAAAAAACAAAGCAAAATTCCTTTGTAATTTTTTTTAAAGGAAACAGAAAAATGTGGGGAGGGAACAATAAAAAAATATTAAAATTGGTAAACTAATTTTGATTACTCCATTCAGGAAAAAAAAGAAAGTAACCTTGAAGAGTGGTAATGTTTATGAGCCAGGGGGTAAAAAAGAAACTAGATGTAATTTAGCAACATGAGACAGTACAGAAGCACTAACTATTTTAAGCCACCACACTTAAGTCTCATGTCCCTGACTGGGGAAGCCCAAAAAAGGTTCCAAGAGTGTTTCTGCCTTGATTCATTAGTCTATAGCTCCAAAAAGTGATAGCTTTTCAATTTATTATACTAATTTTGGGGTACCAAGGTATCCTTTTCCTCAGAGAACACATAACCCAGAAAAGTCTCACAGGGAAGATGCTAACAGTAGCTGTGTCTTGAGGAATCTCTGCTATTCTGAAAAAGGAATGTGGCCACATAGTGTTGTGCTTACGAGACAATCTTTTGGAAGAGATCTAGTCATACAAATGACCTGGATCTTATAAATCCCATAAAAGAGTCCAGACAATTTCTTAATACAATGATTTTCTGTAGTGGTCTCATTACGGTTGGCAACTTAATATATATCACATCTTTGATGATGACGACTCTAAGTCAGTGGTTCTCAGCAGAGGAACTTTGGAAAACCGTGGGGGCATTTTTGGTTGTCACGGTAATTGGTAGGGGAGTGTTACTAGCACTTAGTGGGTAGGGCCAGGGATCTTGACATTTCGAAAGTGTAAGACAGTCTCCTAGAACAAAAAAACCATGCCATACCTGGTACAATTTTCAAGTGTTCCAATGAAAAGTTCACATGAGTGAGAAATCTATTTATAATTATCTGAGTTTAGAACTTTATTCCACTTTACATATCAACAAAGGTATTGTCGTAGCTTTAATACAAAACAATAATAGTTTTTCCAAGAATGCAATAAGTGTATAAACCAAGAGAAAACTCATATTTTTGATATTGTTGTTATTCAGAAATTTACAAAAAGTGGTTTATAATTTCAGAAAATGATATAATTTGGCAATATTTCTCTGGTGCTCTGGAACCAGTAACACATTTCTATGTATATAAATTTGTAGCACTCACATTCAAATAATGTTACAAATAAGTACAAATATCTGACTATTCAACTCTACTTGTACCCAAGTACTTACATATTGAAATGCACATTATTTTATTATAAATTGCTTTCCTTTTATTCTTCCTTCATATTTCAGTAATATTTTACATATATTTTAAAAAAATTATATGTATCTAGCTATGCTATATCTGAATTTCATTTCAAGAAAATACCGGGCCATTGCAAAACATATTTTTTAATCAAAAGGGGTCAGTGAATCTGAGAAGGGTGAAAATTACAGATCTCAAGCAATCATGGTAACACCAGTTCCTTTGCCAGGATTGGTAGGGCATGAGCATGTGATCCAGTTCTGCTCAGTGACATGACAGAGTACTCTGGAGGACTTATGGGAAAGGTTTCCTTGCTCTTGGGAGAGAGGAAGAAATGGTCCTTCTTCCTCTTCATGTCAGTCTGGGATGGCTTAAAGAGCTGTAACCATCTTGCTATCAGCCTGAGGATGAAATAAGCACAGAGAGGAGGCAGCTCCAAGAGAATCACAGATAGATGAAACTGAGCCCTGAGAGCCTTCATCTGAAGTCCACCTTACCTCCGGACTTCTAGCTATGTAATGTCATGAATTCCCTTATGTACAATCCAGGTTGAATCAGGTTTTCTCTTATTTGCAGCTGACAGCAGCCTAACACAGAGGTGCTGTGTAGAAATGACACTGGAAGGGAAGATAAGGGGAAGCAGTGGAGAAGACTGGAGAAAGAATAAGCTTGGGAATCAGATATATTGAAGTTTAAATCTCGATTCTGTGGTTTACTAGCTGTATAACCTTGGACAAATTACTTAAACTCCGTGAGCTTCAGCTTCCTCGTTTATAAAATGGAAACAGGAATATGTGCTTTTACATGGCCATTATGAGGGTTAACGAGCACCTATTAAGCTCTGAACTAGTGCTTGGCATGGTGCCAGCCCTTAATAGCTGGTGGCTGTTATTAACTATTGTTATGTGGAGAAAGGAAAAGGACTCACAGCAGTCTGAGCAGTGATGTGTGTGCAACCCACAATTTTGGCTCCGGCCAAAGGTTTCTCTCCTTGAGCTCTCTTCCTCAAAGCCATCAGTGCCGGCATTTCTGAAAAGGCCCAATACATACGCAGCAATTTTAGAGAGGAGGGATGAGAGGTAAAGAATAACAGAAAAATGTACTCTCTTAAGATAAGATCCTTCCCCAATCAGGTTCTCTGTTAGATTAAGGTTTCTCAAGGGATCAAAACATTAAACTTGATTTTTCTGTTATAAGAGACTTCTAGAGGTAAATGGTCCAATGTTTAATTCCCTATATCCCAGTCCCCCTTATCTAGTCTCTCTCCCCCTCTTCCTTATTCCTTCTAGACCCTCTAGAGTTTCCTCCCTCCCCACAGTGTTTCCTGAACCCCTATTTCTTTTGTTATAAGTATTCTTCAAAATCACACTGAAATTTCACAAACTACTAGACCCCAGGATGTAAAAAGGAATTAACATGGACAAAAAGACACTGGCAGCTTGAGAGGAAAAGGTGTTTACTTTCTTTACCTTGTTCAGCAATTTCAATTTCTCTTCGTCCAAACTCCGCCTGTTTGATGTTCTTGACACAGAAGTCACTGCTTCCCTTAGAGTTCTTTTGCTGCTTGTCCCTGGGAGATGTCTCATCATCAGAGCTATCTGTATATGAAGCAGCTGGAATGACAGGATAAAATACCTTTATGGGAAAAAAATGGCTTCCTCTAAAACTCCAAACCATGGAGTAAACTGAGGCTTTTCTAGTAATCCAGCACCTTGTAAATTTACACATTTGGTAAGCACCTAAGTGGCGCCAAGGAGCTGTCTCAATCATCATTCATGGAAAGTGCTATCCACAGGCCAGAAAGAGGAAGCTGAGAGACATTGCCAAAGACATTCTCCCTGGGTAGCATAACTTGGAATCTAAGGCTAACTTTATCTTCAGAACACGCAGAAGTCCTTGAAAATGAAAAAAGAGAGAGGTTATACCATGGTAGCAATAGGTTCAAGTTCTTAATGCATGATCATGGTGATTAACCTATGGGTTTCTGGGATCCTAGCCACCCTTCTCTGCTTGCTGCTTAAACACCTGATATAATTTGTGTTTCAGTACAGTCACTGAACAGATAAGACCTAGAAAACAAGGAACCCATGGGAAAGTAATTAAGAACCACACAAAAAGTGTTTGTCTGACAAAACAGAGCTTTCTTTTTTCAGACTGGCTCTGATGAGGCTGAACTATGCCTGCAGACCCAATTAGACATTGACAATGAAGCATTCAGTGTGCTCTCCCTTCTTGCTGGCCTCAGTGGGTCCTGCATTAGGCATTTGAGATTCCCAAAGAAGCAGATAAATCATCTTTCAGTATAATTAAATGCTCTGATGACTAATCAATCCATTTAGCAACATACACTAGAGGGTGGAAGGTCTAAGACTTTTGATTGTGGCTAATAGGCAGCTACTGCTGCTGCCATTCCCATGTTTGACTGAGGTCCTTTTAGCCTTCATATAATTCTGTAGTTGCTAATCATTGCAGTAATCTCTTTCTTTGATTTATGTTTAAGTTCCTGAGGATAGTTTCTTCCTAAGCAGTCCTCAAGGTTTTGTGGGGAGGAAGGTTGGGGACATGAAGCACTGTCTATAAAGCATTATATATTTCTCAATGAGATAAGAAGTATTTCCATCACTTTTAAAGGGAGAAAGCTGCAAAAGCTCAGAGCTCCTAGGGTCTCCTGATCTACTTATATCCAGAGAATTAAGGCATTTCTGGGATTTCTTAGCAAAGGGTCTATCTCTGGGAGGGCTGTAAAAGGCAAGTCTGACCTTGCCCAGTTAATCAAGCATGGTGCTACAAAATGTTTGGGCAGCAGGGGCCCGAGTGTCTCTCTTGGAGCTGGAAAACTGCCCTAGAGCAAAGTCCTAACACGAGGCAACAAGAAAGAACATGAGCACCAGGGGAGGTGGGGGAATTAATAAATCCCCAAAGGGACTTTTGTTCTTGAAAGGAGATAATCTGTACAAAAAGTCTATGGTTCTCCCTCCTAGGGTGAGTGAGAGCTCAAAGTACCTTTGGCAACAGAGCCCAGAAACAGTTTCCTGGGCAGTCACCTGTTTCACCAATCAATACTCAGAAATGGCTTATGAGTTGGAGGCTCAGGGGAACCATTCTTCTATCACCTGAGAGAAGAAAGATAACAGCCATCCTAATCCTGATCCAAATTTATAGAAAAGTTGCTTTTGAAGAAAGTCTTCACATTCAGAGTATCCTGAAATTTCAAATCCTTTTCCAGAGCCATGATGATTTTTATGCTCCCTAATGGCCATTTAAATACAATGGTTAAGTGTTCTGGAGTCAGAGAGATTTTGGTTGAAGTCTCAGTCTCTGCTTCTGGGTATAAAGTAGAGGTGATACCAGAACCTTTTTCACAGGGTTGTTAATTCATTCATGTATTCAGTCATTCACACATTCAGCTGTTCATTCAATGAATTTTTATTGTGCATCTACTATGTACCAGGCACAGTCTAAGTGCTGGGGATACAGGACGGATATCGATTGTCTTTGTCTTCATGGGATTTTCAGTCTAGTAGGGGAGTCAGACATGAAATAACTAATTACAGAATTAATTATTTAGAGTTTTTCTTTCCATATGGTTGTAATATGTGCTATGAAGCAGACTATATAATATGCAGACATGATTTGTCAGAATCAAGTTGCTGAGAAGATTAAATAAAATAATGTACGTAAAGTGCTTAGTGCAATGCTGGCATAAAGTAATTAAGCACTCAGTAAATGATACCTGTTATTATTACTGGTTTTTGTACATATTTTTAATTCAATACCAAATATAACATCTTTAAGGGTTCTTACTTAGCTTTAGGATTTTGAATGGGAAAGGAATGACATACATACAATATTATTTAGCAGTTTCTTTTTTTCTCTACCTCCGTCATCTATTAATCTACCCAAGCAGCAGGTGGTTGGCTGGCAGTGATGAAAAAGGTTGAGACTGGAGTCCTAACTCTACCCAGAATAGCTCTCCTCTCCCTATGCCTCTTCGGCTTTTAAGGACGAGTCAGGGGAAAAAAGCCAACCAAACAACAACAAAACCCCCTAAAATTCTCCTTAAGAGAAGTACTCAAATTTTTGGTTTTCTTCCAACTCAAAGAGAAAAATTATTTATACTACTTCCCTTTTCTAAAGGGAAAGAACAGTATCTTCTTTTCTTAACAGTAGTCAACTGGTTATAGTTAGTTCAACCAATCTTTTTCTTTGAGCCAAAATGGATTTGTTTTCAAAGAGCCCTTTATACAGACCTGTTATCAAGTGAGATCCAAAAGTATCAGTTGTCTAGACTGTACTAATATGTGAATGCAAAATGGCTGACACACTTAGACCAAGAGAATGTTATTGTTGCAAACACAGTGGAAAGATTATTCCTGAACTAACATAACATTTTTTTAAATCCATAACTCATTTCTGCCACTATATTTAAAGTAGCATATTCATGAAAATAGTTGAGATAGAATTAAAAATTCTTCCTAGGAAAATTTAGAGAAACCCAACACACACACACACACACACACACACACACACACACACACACACATGCTTGAACAGTTTCTAAAGTGTTTGTAATTGTCAGCACATTCTGAAGACCAGAGTCATAATTTAGTCAAAAATGAACAACCGATAATCAAGACAATCACTTACTGAAGTACAGGTCTGAGACCTTAGCTCTAACTTCACCTCTGATTGGTTAAGTGACCAATTTTCAATTTATCCAACCATAAAATAGGGAGTATAATAGATCCTCTCTCTCCCCATGCTCTCCCTTTCCCCTAACTCCCACCAGAAAAATCTTATGAATAAATGAGATAATCACAAAAAAAGGGTTCAATTTCTAGGTAGAAAAGTAATACAAAGTACAAAATAACTCTATCATGGGATGTTCTCTTGTTTCTTTTTTTTTTTTGGTTTTTTTTTTTTTTTGCGGTACGCGGGCCTCTCACTGTTGTGGCCTCTCCCGTTGCGGAGCACAGGCTCCGGACGCGCAGGCTCAGCGGCCACGGCTCACGGGCCCAGCCGCTCCGCGGTACGTGGGATCTTCCCGGACCGGGGCACGAACCTGTGCCCCTTGCATCGGCAGGCGGGCTCTCAACCACTGCGCCACCAGGGAAGCCCTGTTCTCTTGTTTCATGGTATCTCAGAATCAAAACATAATTTGGTGAATCACTAATCCACAATCTACTCCATGGAAGTGGCATACATTTGTTCTATGGCTCAAGCCTGATTAAGCCTTACCTCCTAGCAGCTGTGATATTGTGGGTTATTGCTAGGGGAGGAAGCTGTCAGACCTCTGGCTCAATTAGTCCTATTAGACTATTTTAAGTCAGGCAATTCCCCTTGGACCCAATCTATTCATTTGGTAATGGAATAACAGTAATGACCTGTGTGTTAATGTGCAGCAGATTTCATTGATAACACTCTAGAAATATGTGAAAAGCTATGTTAGCAACCAAAATATAGACAAACAAAACTTTGTTATTTGGAAAAATCTGAAAATACTTCAAGCTTTAGAAGAGCCAATTATGAACTAAGGAACTTTAGTCCTCTTTCCTTATCCTTAACCAATTAACTCACTGCAATGACAGCTTTTTCAGAAATATATCACTGAGAATGATCTGACTTTGAAGAAAAGTCTCTTCTATTCATTTGTTTTTAAGGGTATTGTGCTTAGAGAAAGAGTTTTTAGAAGTTTGTTTTTTATAAAATAATTTCAAGGATTGATGTAGCCCCTTTCAGTCTGGGTTCCACTAGAATTAAGCCCTAATGTCTTGAAGCATCCACTGAATATATGAATTAACGTCTCTCCTCTGCTTCTAGCAGGGTACTAGTTATGATCCATCCTTTGAAGAACCATCCTTTTCTGTGTTCTGTGATTCCCAGGAGGAACCTGGTTGAAAAGGCCAGAAGAGGTTCCTAAATAAAAGCATGGCAAAACTTAGTATTAGGATCATTAGGAAGGGAGAGTACGCAACAGCCTAAGTAAGACTCTAAGTATCTTCAGCGAAACAAGCACTTTGGACAGGAAGGTATCTTTTTTTGAAATGTCATAAACCTTCTAACTCTTCACATACAGAGAGTGTATCAGAGGTGTATACTCCTTTACAGGGGTGTAAAGTCATATAATAAGAATGTCTCTGGACACCTTTCCCCAATATGTATTTATTGAGCACCTCTTATGTGTCAAACACAGTTCTAAGTAGTGGGAATAGAGCAATACCAAAGAGATAAAAATCTCTGCTCTCATGGATCTCATATTCAAGTAAGGGAAGAAAGACAACAATAAATTATATGTTATATGATAATAAGTGCTATGGAGAAAAATAAAGGAGGAAAATTTGATAGGTGTGGGGTGTCTGTACAATTTTAAAAGAGGATAGGTCTCAGCGAGAAGGTGATCTTTGGTTAAGAACCTAAGGAGGCAAGATACCCAGTGAGGGTAACCTAGAGCATTCCAGGCAGAGGAAATAGCAAGTGCAAAGGCCTTAAGGCAGGAGAATGCATGGCATGTTTCAAAATAACAGTTAGTAGGATAGCACGACTGGAGTGAACAAAATAGCCAGGGGAGGAGGAAAGTTTGGGAAATAGAGATGTGATTAGAAATATAATGTGAGGGTGGATGGTATAGGGTCTAGTAGGCCATTGTGAGAACTTTAGCTCTTACTCAGAGCGAGACTGGGAAGCCACTGGAGGGTTTGGAGCTAAGAAGTGATACGATCTGACTTATTTTAAAAAATGAATCTGGCTGCAGCATTGAGAATAGACTGAAGAGGGGCAAGGCTGGAACTCAGCAATTCAGTTTTTAAGACATGGGAGGGCTGAGATGCCTATAAAACATCAGGACCGAGCAGGTAGTTGAATATCTGGGGCTAGTGTGCAGAGGAAAGATTTGGGCTAGAGATAAATTTGAGAATCAAACACCAATATATGGTATTTAAAACTATGAGATTGAATGAGTTCCCTTGGGAAGAGATAAACACAGAAGGGAAGAAGTCCGAGGATCAGTCTTTGGGGCTCTAACAATGTTAATTTCTATAGTCAATTAAAATATAACATATGCTGAAAATGGGTTCCAAGTTTTTACTGACATGCATTTGCATATCTTCTCATATTTAGAAAGCTGTAATTCTGTTATTCCTGGCTTTTCATTTGATGAGTATGGAGGTTTTTCTGTTACCTCATATAACTTTCCCATTGCCTCTGTTATGAGCATTTCAGGCTGTTAGAGTTTTCCAGGATCACACAACAAATCATACACTGATCAAAGCCTAGCAACTAGGTCTCTCCTAACTCCCAGTCCAAGACTATAGGCAGTAGGCATCTCCATTCACAGTCTGTTTAAAAGGTTTTGACAATTGCTCATGTGGAAACAAGAGAAGGTAACAGTGTGTGTGACACAGCTGCAAACATAATCTTAGGTTTCATTTGAAAAGCACTGAGTTTATGGAAATAATACCTACTATAGATTATTTTGGACCATACCTAGAATATAATATTCACAGGCATAATATTTTTAAAAGGACACAATCTGGAATATATCCAGATGAGGTTAACCAGGACAGTGGGATGCCCTCCAAATCAGGCAGCCAAATATGGTGATTTTCATCTCTAAATAAAATCTTTAAATTTTAGGGATTGTATAAGAGCTTATTGGGAGCTAAATTACTAGATCAAGCAAGGATCACCCTATGATCCAAAATGCTCCCAAAGAGGTCAGATGGCCATTTGTCAGGGATGCCATCAAGGCAATTCCAGCATCCAATGGGAAGCTGAATAATTGATCTTTAAGTTATTTTCCAAGTCCAGGATGTTTTGACTCCACACTCCCGAACTTAGTACCCTTAAATGGATATATAAGGTTGATAATTTTTTTTACTATAGAAATGGCAATTTCACATAGTTCAACCTAAAAGGTCCAATCTATACAGGGTGGTGACATCAGTCACTATCACTCATCAATGAGCTATACCAGGGAACTACTTGTTCACTTAAAAAAGAAAGGTGTCAAACCCACTCTTCTGGGTAAATTGATATTTTGTAAGTACCCTCCCTGCATAGGGGACTTCTGTGGGAAGGCAGGCATTGGTTTTCTCTGCAGGAACATAGTTGGAAATGTGGATCCAGTGTGTAGGGAGGAGATTGAGCTGAAGTTAAATTTTAGTACTATTATTATTTAGTTATCAATCTTTAGATAACATGCACAAACTCAAGAGTCTAAAATGTACACACTCTTTTACAATTCACATTTGCACAACTATTATACTTTCCAGAGTTATAGTAACTGGTTCATGAATTTTCAACAGTTATTGAAAGTTATTTATTTAATTTAATTATTTATTATTCTGCTGGTTATTTTAGCAGAATAAGATAAGTACAAAATTCTTTATCTTTAGACAAAAATCCCTAGGGATTTACATTATGTGATTGTGGGGGAAATGTAAAACAAGAAATGTAAAAAGTGTAAATAACAATCTACCCAATCTAAAAGTTACAGTGTCTCAAACAAGCTTTCTTCAACTTTACATAACAAACACTACTTTCCTATTTGTGTGAAAAACAAAATTTCAGGTCAGGATGAAAATTTTCTAATGAATGTTCTATTTATAATGTGAAGAGGTAACTAGGATAAACACTCAGCTTCCTACCACATTCCTACATAAGAGGAAAATA
Source organism: Kogia breviceps (assembly GCF_026419965.1). Taxonomy (NCBI): domain Eukaryota; kingdom Metazoa; phylum Chordata; class Mammalia; order Artiodactyla; family Physeteridae; genus Kogia; species Kogia breviceps. The sequence goes on from NC_081318.1 coordinate 23,103,199, forward strand.
AAATAGCTCCATATTAGATCAGACATATACTCGGCACTGTTGAACAAATGGTCAATAGCTAGTGGGAAGCAGCTGCATAGCACAGGGAGATCAACTCGGTGCTTTGTGGCCACCTAAAGGGGTGGGATAGGGAGGGTGGGAAGGAGACGCAAGAGGGAGGGGATATGGGGATATACGTATGCATATAGCTGATTCACTTTGTTATACAGCAGAAACTAACACAACATTGTAAAGCAATTATACTCCAATAAAGATGTTAAAAAAACAAAACAGGGCCTCCCTGGTGGCGCAGTGGTTAAGAATCTGCCTGCCAATGCAGGGGACACGGGTTCGAGCTCTGGTCTGGGAAGATCCCACATGCCGTGGAGCAACTAAGCCCGTGAGCCACAACTACTGAGCCTGCGCGTCTGGAGCCTGTGCTCCACAAAGGGAGAGGCCGTGACAGTGAGAGGCCCGCGCACCGCGATGAAGAGTGGCCCCCGCTCGCCGCAACTGGAGAAAGCCCTGGCACAGAAACGAAGACCCAACACAGCCAAAAGTAAATAAATAAATTACAAACAAACAAACAAACAAAAAAAACAAAACAAACAAACAAAAAACAAATGGTCTATGCTGACAAAAGGTCTCACATGTTAATATTCATCTGGCATTAAATGAGAACTCAAGCCCAGGGCCCATATATTGGAATTAATGCCACTGCCAGGAAGGAAGGAGTAACAGACAATACAATGTCACAGCTTAGAAAAGAAGGCAAAGGGCTCACTTGAACTAGCTACAATGATTTCACTGTTTCTCGGGGGCAATTAAGGTTTCTCAGATGGCTGTATGAGGAACCCCTCTTTTATTTTCAAAGAATGGAAAAAACACAAGTCTTCATACATGCCGCTCAGTGAAGGTCATCAGTGAGCAACATACTCTCACCCTCTGAATAAGTCAGAGCTCAGTTTCCTTAATCACTCTCTTCTGCCTTTATTGGAAGAGGAAGCCTCTATTAAGCTCCACTCTGAATCCCCAACAGGAATCCAAAGATTCCACCCAGAATTTTGGTCCAAATTTCCACTGAGAATCAAAGTGTTTATACCAAAACATAGGCTTGATCATGCTTAATTAGCCTGGGATAGACAGGAGGGTCCGTTGATCATACTTAAGTAGTCTCCACAAGTGGGTCCATAGCGGTTCAGTCCTCACCTGAGCTATAGCTGTCAGTAGATGACTGAGAAATGGAGCGAGACAGAGAGCGACGTCCAATTTTGGTGGGACGTTTGTTGAATTCTTGCTTCTGGTCAGCAAATTGGATCTGCTAAGAAAAGGAACTCTAGTTACACAAAGGAAAATAACCTCCATTTTGAGACAGCAATTCAAGGCTTGCATTATAGGATCTTACCTTCCCTCATAGCTGATCTGATTGCACTAACCCACATTTGGAATGTTAAGACTCTTTGGAGAGAATGATTTTCCATTCTTTACCTACTCTGTTTCTATGAAATTTAAATCCTGAAACCACTCTCTGACTATATACCTCTTGCAATCAAAGGGAGAAGGGGATGTACCGGTTAAAATAAATTTTTAGAAAGTCGAGTCATATTCAGAAATCCTTTCTATAGTTTCACTGAAAATTAAGGCTGGAAAGAATCTTTGACACTATCTATTCCAATCTTCATATATCTAAGATGGAAACTGCAAGATACAGAAAGGTAAAGTGACCTGCCTTCAGGTTTTAAGATTCTCAGGAAATAGTATGGTATAATAGGGGAAAAAAAAAGCTTTCTATTCATACAGAGCTTTCTGGAACTGCATTTAAACCCTGGTTATGCCACTCATTAGCTATATGCTGTTCATCAAGATGTTTTTGTGACCCTCCTCTTCTGGTAAATACAACAAAGATGAAAGAACTTACTTCAAAAGTTTTAGAGAGGGTTATATGAAACAATGTATGTAAACCTTGAAACACAGCAGGTGATTCGATTAATACCTGGCTCCCCAACTCCCACCCCTACAAATTCACTGTTCTTGTAACTCTTGCAGATAGTCACTCTAGCTTTTTAAAGGTTTTCTAAAATGCATTAATTAGCTTTTCAGTACTAATAAGTATAGTAAAAATTAATCTATTATTTAAAAACAATTTTTAAATTTTGACCACGCCCTGCAGCTTGCAGGATCTTAGTTGCCCAACCAGAGAATGAACCCGGGCCACGGCAGTGAAAGCACAGAGTCCTAACCACTGGACCACGAGGGAATTCCCTAATTTATAATTTTTAATGTTTGGTATCACAAAATACTAAAAGCTACAAGGTTGATAATTTGTTAACTATAACAGATATAGGAGTGGATAACTGGACTGAATATGTATAAACCTCAATACTCTTGGAGGTTGCATTTTGGACAATATCTGATCATGAATTTTTGCAATTTTGTCTCTTTTTCCTACTGTTCAAAGTTCAGCTGATACTTTATAACACTTCACATCAAAGCTCATATCATTATTCAACAAATATCTTTCTTTCTTTTTCCGTAATTGAATGTTTGCATAATTGCTTAGATGTGGATCCAATTGGCACGGAGGCAGGAAGAATCAAAGATCTGACAACTGATTCTGCGTTTCATGATAAAAAGACGGTTCCTTGATGGGCAGAACACAGATATGGCATACCAGAATGAAAGTAGCAACTGTCGGCCACATTTCCTGCAGTTAGAGGTAACAGTCATTTGAGTATTCAGACAAGGGGACCAATGCCAAATCAAAGTAGCTTAGCATGCCTTCTAGGGGAATTTATAGCATTTTCATAGCTATAACAACAAATATAGCCTGTGTAGTACTTTAGAGTTTGCAAATTGTTTTCAGCAATATGAAAATTATTTGGATTAGAAGCATTCTCCAAAATGAAAAATGGCAAAATTGTTTTACTGAAGTAGCAATTTATTCCAAAAAGATAAAGTGCCCTTTTATGCACTGCCATGGGATGTACATGAACTTCCATGTACTTCTCTTATCACAGTGAATACAACTATCTACCTGTATCCTATACAAACTAGGCTCCATAAAGGCAGGAGCCGTGTATCTTATTCACTTTTATATCCTCAGGTGAAAACGCCTGACACATAATAGGCAACCATGTGCCAAAACGATTAATCTTACTCTATCTTCAGAGTCTGTACTTGATTGAATATTAAGTAAATATGGTAACCATAAGCCAAGTCTACAGTTAAAAGAATTTTTAAGGGCAAAAAAAAAAAAAAAGTGGGGAAGGGGAAGAAGGTGGGTGAGAAGATGGGGAGGGGAGTAGCAGTCAAGCTCGAAACCCTGGCTTCCATTTCACCAACCTTGTTCAAGACAATAATATGTCTTTATTCTTTTTTAGAGGCCCATCTAGGAAAAGGAGTAGTCATTGACTTTCCAAAGGCCACAATGAGTCACTAATGTCAGTAGTGCCTACTTTTAAAAAAGAGTAACAGACAAACCCTGCCTTAGATTATGTACCACCCCCTCGCACTCACACACTACTAGAGGGGGCCAGTCACTCTACCTCTCTAGATTTGTAGGATGGGGTGGGTGGGCACACAGGCCAGTCACTCTACCTCTCTAGATTTGTAGGATGGGGTGGGTGGGCACACACCCATTTACCCCAACAATACCAAACCATGTAGCCATCTATCTGCGCCATCATTTCAAACCAGTTACCTTAAACTGAGCTCTCTTCTCTATAAAGTCCCCTCCATTTACAGTACTTCTTCCTACCCAAGTCAAGTTTAGGATATCTTTTTTTTTCTGGCTGCACTGTGCAGTTTGTGGGATCTCAGTTCCCCGACCAGGGATCAAACCCATACTCCCTGCAGTGGAAGCGCAGAGCCCTAACCACTGTCCCGTGAGGGAATTCTCGAGTTTAGGCTATCTTTTGGCACTAAAGACTAGGCTATGTAGGCTTTCTGCACTCAGAGACATAGGGTTCTAAATCTTGTTTACTTGTCAGACACTGAACTCAAGTTTCTTTAAGAAAGAAGAATATTAAAAAGGGGCTAATCACTTATATAGAGAAAGTTATACAATTTCCCCAAGAAGTAAATGTTTATCTTTTACTGACAACCCATCCCTGGTGCCCACGTCCCCTTAATAGTTACGTGCCATTACATTTTTCACTCCTACTTGTAATACAGTAATCTTCCCACCTCAGGTTGGGATACTCTGGTAGATTCTACCTCCAACTTTCCTACCTTATCTGAAATCAGAGAGTCCTTTAAGGGAACCCTACTTATCCATTTGAGAGAAACTTGCCTAATTCCAACAGGCATCAAGGCGAGGAAGGGAAAGCGACTGTTAGGAGAGGAGCAGCTCACCTTACTCCAGAAGAAGGGACGAAAGCAGGAAAGGAGGGCAAAAGCAGCTGGCCTTTTACAACAGTGGCTATAGCGGCAGCAAGACTGGTAAATAAGAGCTTAGCCTCACCTGGGCTTTAATCCCAGAGTTGCCATTGACAATGTATTTCTTCTTGTTGCTCAGCATAGTGACATCACCAGCCCTACTGCCACCTTTCCAGTCCGGGGGCCCTTGTGCCTAGGCCTTTAAACTTTCCTCATCAGCAATTCTGTTGGCTCTGGTTCCAGCTAGCTTTTCTTTTCGTTGTTTTGGTGGTGGTGCCTTCCCTGGAAACCCTGAAGCACTCCAATGACCCCTCCAGCAGTAGAGCCCAATTTAATAAGGCATTTCTGTTAGTGGCTCATCAGCCATTCCTAATTCTGGTGGCTGTTTTGCTTTTATTATTATTATTTTTTCCCTAAACACCTAATTACACGGATCCTCTGAGCTCTAAATCTTAACAAGTCCCTTGACAAGGCCCAACTTGCATGTGCATAACAATAGCTTATTTATATAACCGGTGCACTTTTTTACCTGCTATAATTAACTTGCTAATTAGCTTCCTTTTTAACCTTACCTCCTCCTTTTCCGTGTCAGATGACTTTAGTTAACCTAGTATCATTAGAAAAAAATTAACTACAGAGCCACTAAAACAATGAGGGAATTTATAAAGATGGTAAGGAAAAAAAAAAAAAGGGAGCCAAGTGCTCAGGCAGCCCCTAACCTACACTCTGTGTCCTTGGGTTAGTCAAACTGGGAACACAGGTTTCAGCTCTGTCACCAAGAAAATCAACTTTCTCAGACCACTGCTTTACTATTAATTGTTCATCTTTTTATGCAGGTTTTGACATTCGGTTTCTAGTCCCATCTCAAGATTGTTGCTGATTAGGTGTCGAGTGATCTGCTTGCTTTTTTCAAAAACCGTGTTTTGTGGAAGGTGCAACTGGGAGTTTTCTATTTCCTCGGGGTCCCCAGAATCATAATGACCTTGTTGCACATCAAGCAGAGTCAAATGAAAGGGCAAAGAATCACATTATTTATTTGCTGGTTTCTGAAAGGGACCCAGTGAATAGGAAAGCTACATTCAACCATATGTTACAGAGATTGGGGTGGGAAATGTGATTTGAATTCTTCCTTTAGAATGAGTGCTTGTTCATAACATAATGGCACATGTGATGATCAGTAATGTCTTAGCATCACTGAAATGAGGGATCACATGTCTGCTACTCCATGAGAGAGTGAGCTCCTCCAGGTCAAGCAACACGTTTACTCATCCTTTTATTCTTCCTGCCAAGTACAACATTTGGCACAGGGAGAAAGGTACTAAATATATTTATGAATAAATAAATGAAAGATTTGTTTTTATGTGTACAGCTTTTCTCCCTTAATGGAGGCATAGACTCTGACTGATTCTTTGATTTATGCATCAGAAACTTATTGGGTTCCTAGAGTGTCAGGAGTTAAAAATGTAGAACATATAGTTCCTGCCCTCAAATAGTTCATGGAATAGTCAGTCACAGGTACAGAAAGATATACAAGCCTGTACTTATAACAGAAATGTGTTCAAGATTCAGTGGCAGCCTAAGGGAAAAAAATGTCATGAAGAGGTTAGTGGTAGGACGGGAATAAAACACAGACTTACTCGAGCATGGACTTGAGGATATGGGGAGGGGGGGGTGGGCTGTGACGAAGTGGGGGAGTGGCAGGGACATATATACACTATCAAATGTAAATTAGATAGCTGGTGGGAAGCTGCTGCATAGCACAGGGAGATCACCTCTGTGCTGTGTGACCGCCTGGGGGGGTGGGATAGGGAGGGTGGGAGAGAGGGTGATGCAAGAGGGAGGAGATGTGGGAGCATGTGTGTATGTATAACTGATTTAGTTTGTTGTAGAGGGAAAACTAACACACTATTGTAAAACAATTATACTCCAATAAAGATGTTAAAAAAAAAAAAAAAAAAAAAAAAAAAGATTCAGTGGCAGCATACAACATGGTGACATAAAGTCAGCAGGGTATGTTAGGCAAGTTTTCCTAGAAGAGGAGTTTAATCTGATACTTGACTCAGGAGAATGAATTTTCAAGATGAGTGAAGTAGGGTGGCCCTTCTAGGTACATAGAGCAATATTCACAGAGCAAAAGGAACAGGGAACTGCCAGGAGCCCAGTATGACAAAGAACCAAGTACATGTATACAAGAAGTTAGAAGTAGTAGGGCATGTAGCTGAAGAAAAAACAGGAGCTAGTTTGTAGAGACTTTTATGCCATGATAATCTGATAACTTTACAATTCATAAAAATATTCCACAGAAGATATAAAACAAAATCTTGCACAGAGGTGACTCCCTATTAATCATGGAAAGATGCTATGGGCTAATGCATGATCAGAGTGACCAGTGTGGAGAAAGGAGCTGGAGAGACATATTCTCCTGGAAAGGCTGATGGAACAGATGAGAAGGGTAGGAGAACAAACTACTGGCTATATATCTAATGGACAATTATGCGTCGTGCATTTCCCCAGAGACCATTTCAATTTATTTGTTTATCTGCTTGTTATTTTCAGTAATTTACTATCATTGGTCATCTCCAAGATATGGGAGTTTGACCCTAGAGAGAACAGGTAACTTATTTTTGAATTTGAATAGAAGATGAAAGGGGGTTAGTGATGTTAACATTTGCATGCCGACAGATGTGTCAGCAAATGGAGAAGAGGTTCATTATTGGAATGTGACCCTTGAAAGTGTCATATTAACAATGCCACAGAAAATCACCGCTGCATGGACCAGGAATCAGGCAATTAAATTAGGTTAGTTAGATCCCAGCAGAAGTCAAAGATCCTTCCACATCTATTTTAATTCATTCTCTCTACCTTATTTCCTCTGGTCTTCATAATAGATTGTTACACATTGATCTCCCCATTAGAAAACAAGCCCTCTGAACCAGCCCTCAGTTGTGAATCATTTCTGTATTTTCCCCCAATGTCATCCATATAGATGGTGTTAAGATAATAGCCTTGGAAATTATTTAGATTTGTTCATGTTCTTTGTAGTTATACCATTTTAAATTCCCTAACTATAAAATCCCAGATATGATTTTTTTTTTAATGAGTGCTTGTTGAGCACAAGAAAGAACATAAAATGGTAGATTCTTTTCTTAAGGATAATCTTCATTTTGAGAGAAAAGGTCCCTGGAAGAACAGAATAAGGGAAGGAGAACTAATATTTATTAAGAGCCTACTACGCACAGGCCTGTGTATATGTTACTTCTGTTAATCAGTATAAGAATCTTAAAAATTTGGCATAATTTTCCCCATTTGACAAATTAGGAAAGTGCAAATGACTGTACTGAGAGAACAAATGATTTGCCTGAGGTCTCACAGCAAGTGAGTGGGACTAGAATGTGAGCCTGTGTTTACGCCAGAGCCGAAGCTCTTTCCACTATACCAAACCTTATGATATTGATCAGAAGACCAAAAACTCCCCTGGGTGTACCAGCCCCACCTGATTCCTCTTTTTTTTAAAAATTAGTCATCAATTTTATACACATCAGTGTATACATGTCATTCCTCTTAATTTATCTTAAATTTATTTAATTTAAAATTGCCCCTTAAATTTACTTTCTTATTGGATTGGGTTTCAGAACGGACATCATCGCATATAATTTTGGGGCTCTGATCAAACTACAAGTCTGAAATGGCTAAATCATATACGAATTTGAAATCTAACAGCACTTGAACCGGCACTTTACCCAATGCCACTACCAAAAATTGAAACGGAAATTAACTGAACTCAAATATTGATGTTCACCATCATCCATGACAATCTTGATCTCTTATTCACAATTTCATGAAATGAGACAGACCAATATCTTTCTGCTTGCTTTATGAGTCTCTAAACTTCTGCTCTTCCTAACCAAGGATATTCACCCTAGAACACTCTCAGTTGGTTCCTCATTTTCCTCACTCAGGTGAAAAGGAACTCCTTGGTCTAATGGCTGAAGTCACTAGGCCTGATCAGAGGGAGCTGCAGCTCTATGCCAAACACAACCAGAAAGCAATTTAGGATACCATGACTGACAGGAAAAGCCTTACCACTTAACAAGTTTATCTATCAAAGTAGTTCTCAAATTTTAGGTTCATCAAAATCACCCAGTGAGCTTATAAAAATGCATTGCAAGGCCCCACCCCAGGGTTTCTGATTTAGTAAATCTGGGTGGGGACCAAAATTTTGCATTTCTAACAAGTTTCCAGATGTTGCTGCTGCTGCTGCTGCTGGTCTGGGGACCACAGTTTGAGAACCACTGCTCTAACACTCTCTCCAAGCATGAATCAATTTGCCCTAACTCTCTTAACTCTCTCCTTAACCAACCATTTTATCCTATCTATGGCTATGACCTGGAGGCATATTCATAGGCAGAAAAGAAAAGGTTATTTCAAAGGTCAGAGAATGGAATGAGGTGATCCTTTCTTTATACACAACACAGGATATAAAGAGAACTGGGTCTAATTTTGATTTCTACAATTTAAGGCTAAGTATAGACAGTTAACGCATTAAGAAAAATAGGACTCATGGGGAGGACAGAAGATCTATTTACCCTGCAGAAGAGACCGCCAAGAAAAAACAAATTAATTCCTTTTCAGGTACAGAAAGTAGTACTACAAAGGATGGTGATCAGAGGTTCTTTTTTGTATCTCCATTTCTTAACATTTCTAGTACTTAACATCTGTAATCCTCATTTGTAAAATAGAACAATAATACCTACTTTGTCTACCTCAAATGTGTGCTGAGAAAATACAATAATGTATGTGAGAAGGTTTTGGAAGCAACATAATGATACACAAATATAAAATATTAATATTTCTATTTTTTTAGGTCAAAAGTTCTTCACCTAGGGTCCATGGATGGCTAGATGCTCTAAAACAGAATGCAAAATGTTGTGTATGTGTATATTTTCCTAGGGAGAGGGTCCATAGTTTTCATCAGTTTCTCAAATGGGTCTTTGCTTTAAGTGTCAATCCTGACCCAGAGTTATAGTGAAGCTACCTCTACGGCCATTTACCAGATACCTTAAAGGTTTTTGTCTCACTTCCAACTAGATATGGTTCAAGCATTCTTAGAGACACCTCTCCCTTCCAAGCCAAATGAGCTGCTGGAACAAATTCTTCATCTATAAAAGGGATTACTTCTAGCCGAAAGAAAATCAGGTAACCAGCTGGCTGGGTACTCAAGAAAGTGAATTAGATTTCCTATGGAAAAGTACCAAGTACTACAAAGAGCTTGAGTGGGAGGAGGAAATATTAAGATGTAGAAACTTAAAAAAAGGTTACTGCTGATCTCCATGCACATAAGAGGAGGTATTTTCACCTACCACTAGGGACTAAAGATTTCTCAGGGGAAGTGAAAATATATTAATAAAGACAGTCTTTAAAAGGATGAGTTCCCCAACCTTTTAGCAGTAAAACTGCCTCAACAAAGCTAAGAAAATCTTTCACATGAAAATAGCTGGGGAGCAGAGGCTCTAGTAGAAGTTTTCCAGTGAATGATGGAATGTTAACTTGAAGGTCTACCTTGTCAATTCTCAAGACGGGTTCTTCAAACTTCGTCCTGGCTTATTTTCCTGCTGGGAGTCAGAGATGTGAGTACTGTCAACTGCTGTCTGTTGTCTTGAGTCCTATTCTCTGAGGGGTATGCCATCCCTTTTTGCTACTGATCATCAACAAGAAGGGAGGTATTATAATGCACCTTCTCTGCTAAATTTTCCCCCTGAAAGTAGGTCTGAGAGCCTTGTCATACTTCCTTTGGGGGCAAGGATAGTCTCAGTGGAAAATTCATTACATTAATATGTAAACTGGAACATGAGTTATTTGTTAAAGCTGTCTTAAGTGGAAATTTTGACCCACTGTGGGAACTGGCTCCAGGGTTTCCTCTTGGGGATTAAAAGGCACTCTAACATTTCACAGGTAAAGTCTGGAAATCTATAGGTAACAAACACACTAGAGGGTGCTCAGTGGCTCACTGTGGTGGCTAAGTGGATACTGGTGGCAGCCTGATGAAGCACTTGCAGACCAGGTCAGAACTTAACAACTTAGGTGGTATCTGAAAGAAAGCCTCAAGAGGTTAATCTTTGGCAAGGGAAAGATAACAGATGAAAAAACTGAGTTATTGAGGCCAGCCCCTCCCTACTTCTTCTCATTGTTCTAAAAAAAAAAAAAACTACTGATCAAAGGTATTTTGCTGGTTTTTGAGAGAGAAGGGCCAGGAAATCTCTAAGTAAAAGAGGTGCCATATTGAAAACAAAGCAGAGCTGTGCTTTATTAAAGAACGTTTTTTAAAAGCTGGGAAGTCTTAGGTGGTATCACTTGAGCAATAGTCACACTAACTCCTTTAGGACAGTTATCTTGTTCACTTAAATAAAATGAAGGTGAGTAGGTAAAAGTCCAGTAGGAGCTCCTCTTGAGAGGATGTGCTCAGCAGATAAGACAGCACCAAGATGTATTATTTATGAGAATAAGAGTTACTATAACACTTTTGTTGACTGAATTGACACACCAGTGTTCTGCGGAATTCTTCTGTAATATTCCTTTATAGAAGTGCCAAAGGTTAATATCTGAATGTGGGTCCTCCCCAAAGAAAACCAGAATGCCTGCTCCCCCTTCTTGTTATTAGTGAGTGCTGGAGATTCAAAAACAAACTTAGAAATCCAACTAGAATTATTATCTGAATTTTTTCCATTAGTTCTAAAACACTGCGTTATTTGAAATAAGCTTGTGGGTGGGTAGGATTTCTTTTGATCAAATGTCTTAAAACTGAGCACAAGGTTCTGGAACAACATTAAGAATAACAAGAGGAATAACCGCAACAAAAATAATATTTGTTATGGGAGTTGAAACATGGGCTAGTCAGTTGGGCCTTTGTTAGGTCTACTATATATCAGTCTCATTACTGATGGTTATTGCTCTAAGCCCATAATTCCATAAACACTGAAAAGAACTTGGAATATGTTGTATACAGTCTAACCAGTTTTCAACAGGGAAAAATATATACATTTAATATATATATTATATATGTGTGTGTATATATATATATATATATATAATATATATAAAAAAACATAAGCAGTATATAGACTATAAGAAATCAGGCTAAACCTGGAAGAAAGCAGACAGGAACATAAGGATGGTTGCTGTTTTTAAATCAAAAGTTAAAATTGGATCTAAAATATTAGGTTTTATGTGCTAGTTCTTATCAACAAATTAAGTCCTTATTATAATTATATTAAAAATATCAGGCAAAAAAGATATTTTGAAAAATAGTACCAAGGGAGCTATATAGGGACTTCCCTGGTGGTCCAGTGGTTAAGACTCCACTCTTCCACTGTAGGGGGCATGGGTTCGATCCCTGGTTGGGGAACTAAGATCCCACATGCCATGCGGCATGGTCAAAAATTTTAATTAATTAATTAATTAGAAAAGAGAGCTATATATTTCCTGCCTTTTAGAAACACATATATAAAGAATATTTGGGGAACTGTTTTGGCTGGTGGGAGAAAAATGGGCAGATAGGGGATAAATGTCTTAAGTCTTCTCAGGCTTGAGAGAGAGCACCATTTCTACAAGTTGTTTTTGTTTTTTTCCCCCTCACTATTCTTTTTCTTTACCCTCATGAGAAGTAAACTAAGCATCAGTTTGCAAATAGAATGCAAAGCAATCACAGCATAACACAATCCATGCAGTACACCAGCAGCAGTGGAGAAGCTCACCCCAGCCCAGACAACCAGGCAATAAGCTGACTCTGGCCAGGCAGCTCTCAGACCTTCCCAGCTCACTCATAATTTTTAAAAAAAAATTTTTTTTAAGTAAAAAGAAAAGAAAGCTGCAAGGGTGACCCAGGACATAGGAATTAATCAGAAAATAAAGTAATAACTGTTTTCCCAACCACGGGTCTTGGTAGGAACTTTTCACAGCAATCCCTATCACCTGTCAGAAATGACTGCCTCATTATCAAGAAACAGAAGGAAAAGCAAAGTGACCAAAGAACTCACCATCCACTCAGGCACGTGAAAAGCTGAGGTGCCCTCATTACCGTCCCCATTCTCCATAGTGCAGGCTTGGGTAATCTATGTCCTGAAGCAAAAGGGAAAGTGGTTTGGAAATGCCAGGGTTTTCTGAGTGCCCAAAAGCAGAGCCAAACCTAGTGATTCAGAAGTTCACAATATCTAGCAGAAGCTGCATCCCCTTTCACAGAGGCTTCCTATTAAAATCAAGATCATTAGTCAACTGTCTGATAAATCCTTTACTGGCCAGCTGCAAATCTTCTGATTCAAAATCAGAGCCGAAGCAAGGTTCTACACCAAGGCACTACACCCAGGCACCCAGGCACCCAAGGTTCCTACAGGGCACTCACTGTTTAATGCTACCCTGACAGTATCCCCACCTCCCCCGTGGGGACTTTCTGCAGCAACAGTCAGGCTTCCTCTTTTTCCACCCCCCCCCAACCATAAGGCACTTGTTAACTTTCTCCCGCCCCTGAGGATGCGTCACTGGACGTACTGATACCAAGATCAATAAGGATCGAGGTCAAGAAGGCACACCCATTTCTTGAGAGTTGCTTGAATTGGATCTGCACAGTAAACAGGCGTTTCCTTGTGATCAAGAGTTCCTTATGGCTTTCAAGTTTAAACAGTTATGCGGAAGCTCCCCATCTGCTCACACCAGGGATCTGGCACCAAACTCAGGCATATCTCAAGTTAAATTCTTATTGCACAGGAGATTTGGATGGAGCCAGGGAAGATCTCTTGAAAAATCAGAACTTAGAAGCTCTGAAGAAACTTCTAGGACCACAACTCCCTCTGCTGGCTCCCTGTGCTATGTACAGGAAAGTCTAAGGGTCTTCAGTTACCAAAAGATAGGCGCCCACTGTAAATTACCTGCTTCCCTGAGGCTAGTCAGGAGCTACCACAGTGTAGGTAGGTAGGTTTGGGGGAGCCACGGTTTCCAATCAAGACTAGTGCTATCTATTTTATACATAGTAGTTTGTGCCTCTTAATCCCCTACCCCACTTTCCCTTTTCCCACTGGTAACCACTAGTTTGTTCTCTACGTCTGTGAGTCTACAAGGATATACTGTACAGCACAGGGAATATAGCCAATATTTTAAAATAACTTTCAATTGAGTATAATCTATAAAAATACTGAATCACTATGTTGTACACCTGAGACTAATATAATATTGCAAATCAACTAACTTCAATTATTATTTTTTTGTTGTTGTGCTGCATGGCTTGTGGGATCTTAGTTCCCCGACCAGGGCCCCCAGCCGTGACAGCGGGAGTCCTAACAACTGGACCACAAGAGAATTCCCTATACTTCAATTTTTTAAAAAAAGACTAATGCTGCCTCGAAGTCCCTATCCAATGCTGTTTTTCACTCACAGGTCTGGCTTCAGAAAGAAACAGGATGCCAACACAGTAGTCTTATACACTATCACCTTAAGGGACCTCAGAATCTGCTTCCTCCTTATGTCCCCATACCAGCTCCCTTCTCCTTATACACTTCAGAAATTTGGAAATAAGACAAAACTAGAAAAAAAGTGACCTAATCTATTTACCTTCTTAATTAATTCCTAGAGTATATTATCCAATAAGAGTACCATAGATTTCAGGCACAAACGAAGCCCAACAAGATATGCCTGCTCTGGTCCCCTTCAAAACCAGGGACTCTTACAGTGTTAATTCCCATTGCAGAGGATAATTTCTCTGGAGCTGATAGTCATAATATTGTGATTGTGATTATAGGTTCATTGCCCTTTTGGGCTTTCGTCGGTTAAGAGAATGGTCCTTTGGATATGGAATGGAGGAGAGGAAGGTAACTTCTAGGGGAAGAGGTGTTATTGCAAGATGCCAGAAAGGGCAGAACTCAAATGACTGACCTGGAGGTCCGGACTGGAGAGAAAGGCAATTGAAAACAGTAGGGGACTCTTGGACCAGGTGAATGCAGAGGTGTCAAAGGATTAGAGACCACAGAGCAGGTAGAGATCAGATGCAATAAGAAAAGAGAACAGCAGGGGTGGAAGTAAAGGAAGCTGTGGTCATAGAGAAGCTATGGAGTGAAGCAATTTGAGTGACAGCAAGATACAGAAGGTCGATGAAATGCAGGAGAGATTTGAGGTCAGGGTTTCAATTTTGATAAAGCCCTCTGTAATAAGATTGTCAATTTCGATAAAGCTTCAGCTCTCAGCAACCTTCAGTTATCATCCTCTGTCTGGTCTTCCTTTTAATCCAAACTTCTTAATAAAATGAGAAGTTAACATTTGTTGCTTAAATTTCCAATGATGTATTTCATTTGACATTTTTTTTCTTTTGGCCACGCTGCGGCTTGCAGGATCTTAGTTCCCCAACCGGGCACTGAACCCTGGCTGCGGCAGTGAAAGCGGTGAGACCTAACCACTGGACCGACAGGGAATTTCATCTGGGCTTTAAATGCAACATATCTAAAATCAAAATGATTGCTCCATCTTTCCTTTCCCCCCAGTCTTCAATAGTTTCTTCTCCTTACTTTTGTACCACTGTTCCCTCAGTCATCCAAATATAAAAACCTCAGTCATCTTTGATTTCTCCTTTTTCCCTAGTTTCTAGAACAATCAGTTGTCAATTATTTTTGAGCCCTCCAACACCAAGCATCTCATCTCTCCCTCCCTGTCCATTTTCATTGCCTCCTAAAAACCCTCTATAAATCCTTTCCAATAGGATCTTCCACTACTTATCTCTATATATTCTGTATCCCCAGGTAAGCTGTATTAGCTGTTATTTCCTGAATGTGAAGACTGTACAGCAGAGCATCTAAGAGCTCTGGTTTTGGAGTTAAACAGACCTGGGTTTGTATCCTGGCTGCCATGTAATTAACCTTTCCAACCATCCAGTTTTCTAATCTGTACAGTGGAAATAATAATAGCCATCTCACAGGATTGATGCAAGGGTTTTAAAAGTTTGCATACACTGAGTACTTAATAAATGGTAGCTCCTACTTGTGTCATTGTTATGCCGTCTCCTTTCCCACCTCAATGCCTTTGCTCATGCCATTTTCTCAGATTGAAATGCATTCATTCTGCCTTCATTTCCATCATCTTCACATATTCAGATGCTTCGAGGAATTCCCTGAAGGTCCAAATGGTTAGGACTCTGTGCTTCCACTGCAGGGGGCACAGGTTCAATCCCTGGTTGGGGAACTAAGATCCCACATGCCACACACTATGGCCAAAAACAAAAAAACAGAGAAACACCCCAAAGACGAAAAACAAATTATTCGAGGTTCGGCTCAAATGATTGTTCTGCCATGGAATCTAACCTAAAAAACAAAGGAATCTCCCTTTTCTCTAATACTGTTCCTTGGTCACATCACTATTTTCACCTTTCCTCATATTACAGTTACTGGTATATGTGCTGTCCTTCATTAGTTCAGGCTGTTCGGGGGCTTAACCAGCTTTGATTTGCCTGTAGTGTCCGGCATATGGTAAGAGCTTAAGAAATTGTCAGATTTCTGTACATATACCTTATAGTACTCTGGGGCAACTTGCATAACCAATGTGTTAAATACATTTACTTCCATTTTATAGGATTTGGAACACTATTTTATACCTTTAGGGGCTTAGTTATACACTACTGACCAAAGCTATGACTTATTTGTGGTGAGTCCTTAGTAGGGTTTTAATCCTTAATTATAATATTATCTCTGCAAGAATATACAATCTGCTTTCCATTGCTTGATCTGCATCAATTGTAATCTATTACAATCTGTATCATAATGAAGCTTTTAGAAACAAATCAAGGTCAAAGGACTATTTCACTGCTAGAGTAGAGCCCAATCCTTAAAATATGTCAGTGATCAGCAAAATACTAAATTCTTGGTACTCCTGTTGATATTTTCTGCATAATCTATTAAATAAATGGGGAGAGGGAGGGACAAATTAGGGGTTTGGGATTAGCAGATACAAACTACTATATATAAAATAGATAAACAACAAGGTCCTGCTGTATAGCACAGGGAACTATATATTCAATATCCTGTAATAAACCACAATGGAAAAGAATATGAAAAAGATATGTATAGGGCTTCCCTGGTGGCGCAGTGGTTGAGAATCCGCCTGCCGATGCAGGAGACACGGGTTCGTGCCCTGGTCCGGGAAGATCCCACATGCCGCGGAGCAACTAGGCCCGTGAGCCATGGCCGCTAGGCCTGCGCGTCCGGAGCCTGTGCTCCGCAACGGGAGAGGCCACAACAGTGAGAGGCCCGCATACCGCAAAAAAAAAAAAAAAAAAAAAAAAAGATATGTATATATGTGTGTAACTGAATCACTTTTCTGTACACCAGAAACTAACACAACATTGATTGTAAATCAACTATACTTCAGTAAATAAATAAATAAATGGAAGGTGACTGCCCTCACGGTATTGCTAAAACATGGAAGAAGATAACTTTTAAAGAAGACAGGGTTGGGAATAAAAGAATAAGCACAAGTAAACAATATCACTTTAGCTAAACTAAATGTCATTTTAGCTGTGACTTTTTAGAATAGGTTTTAACTAAAATAGACTTCATTTGAAAACTAAAGCCTTATTATACCTTTCTGTAATGCCTCTGAAACAAAAATAAAACAGTAGCTATTACAGTTGAGAACTGAAGGTCTATTAACTGAGTGGGACTGCACAAGGCACAGGGTATAGGTATAAGTACTAGTTATAAAGTTGTTCACTCTAATTTAATTTTACCATAATGTGCCTTGGAAGATACACCTATAGCAGGAGCAGCAGTGAGACCCCTGCATATGATTATCTATAATAATCACCCTGAACATTTAGGAGTTTGCAACTTCAAAAGGATACACAAACTGCACCTGCTCCTGCAGCCTTCAAGCTTTACAAAAATTGACCAAGTATGTGAATAGCTCAAAAGAATCTCATTTTCACTCCATGAAGAAGAGGGACTTGAAGTTCTATGTGCCAGTGGTGTTCCTACCAGTGGTGATTTGATACTAGTATCATCATTAAATTAATGAGGGCAAGCCAGATGACTTGCCGGAGTGAATATATGCTTGGGGCTGGAGGGGAAAGGACACGAAGTTAATATTTCCAGGGGCCAAAGTCAAAAAGAACAAGAATTACAATGTGATGAAGAAGTAACTACAATGGCAGAAAAGTTTTAAACAGGAGGCAATAAATCTGGAGCCTAGAGAGTCATAAGGCACAGGGCAAAGAATACAAGAATGTGACCCTGTCCTCTATTCCTGGCTTGTCCCTAATTTTTTTTTTTTCTGTACGCGGGCCTCTCACTGCTGTGGCCTCTCCCACTGCAGAGCACAGGCTCCAGACGCGCAGGCTCAGCGGCCATGGCTCACGGGCCCAGCCGCTCCGCAGCATGTGTAATCCTCCCGGACCGGGGCACGAACCCGCGTCGCCCGCATCGTCAGGCAGACTCTCAACCACTGCGCCACCAGGGAAGCCCCATCCCTAATGGTTTTATTAGACTTTAGCAAGTCACCTAAGTACTCCCTTCTTCAGTTTCCTTATTATAAAGTAAGGGGGAGGTGGGTAAGAGGGCACTGTGGAAGGTTAGAACTGGTTCCTTCCAGTTCTGACATTCGGTATTTCCAATCCGTCTTGTTTCTCTGAGGCCATAAGAGAAAGCAATAACTACTCCTTAGTCACCCAAGTTACAGCTTATTGTAGAGGCTAAGGTTTCCAACCAGCAGAGTTCAGAGTTCCATCTGGTCAATTATGAGGTTTGCTGAAATTGCTAGACTTTAAATCTCCTTTGCCCCTTCAAACTTGAAATGCCCATGCTACCCGAGCTGGAGTTAAGTCCTACTACCGCCCCCCCGCCCACCAACTTAAATGTTTGGCATCCTATCTCTCAGTTCCTCAGTGATCTTAAGACTCACATCCCACAAGTATTTTATATTCCACATGGAGGCATAATCATTACTGGTAAAGACTACAGGCTTTAAGAGTTGGATAGGTTTGGGTTTAAGGCTAGCTCCATTACTTACTAGCTGTGTATCTTTTGGTAACCTATATAACTTTTTTGAGCCTTTGCTTCCTCATCTGTAAAACAGGATAATAAAACCCTCCTCAGATTGATGTTATAAAGATTAAAAAATACATATAATACATAGAAAGCACTTAGCACAGTGCCAGGGAACTATTTTGTCCAAAACTAGACATAGCAGAGTAGTACCAAACGGTTTTGAATCTTGATTCATCACTTACCAACTGTGTAATCTTAGACAAATTACTTATCCTCCTTGTGCCTCAGTTTTCTCATCTTTAAAATGGGTACATTAAGAATATCTACCTTATAGGATTGCTGAGAAGATGAAATAAATTAACATATATAAAGGGCTTAGAACAGTGCCTGCAACTTATCAGTGCTATTTAAAATTTACTAGTATTATTAATAAATATAACATGTACATCCCCCAACACACCCAAATTCATCTTTTCTTCTTATACATGGTGAATTCATTCAATTGAACCACAAATATTTATTGGGTGCCTATCATGTGCCAGGAAGCATAGAAAGACAGTCCCTGCATTCATGGTGCAGGAGAGAGAGAGGAAATTCAATAATTACTAAAAATAAAGTGTGAAAAATGATAAGGTAAGTACAGGCTGCTATGGGAGTATATGGCAAGGGTACCAATCATGTGTACTGGGAGTGTCACATCAGAGAAGCTCCATTTAAGCTGAAAGGTAATGGATGAGTAGGGGGTACCTGGTGTGCATTTGGTGGGGAGGGGGAATGAGAAGAGTATTCCAAATAGAAGGAAGCATATGTTCTCTGCATTATCTCTTGCAATCTGTCCTATCGTCTTCACACCAGCTGTCTAAAGCCTGACCATCATCCTATCCATCTAAATCAGTGCTTCTTAAACTTGAATGTGTCTACAAATTATTTGGAGATCTTGTTAAAATTCTGATTCTGATTTAGTAAGTCTGGAATAGGTCCCAAGATTCTACATTTTTAACAGCTCTGATGATGGCAATACTGCTGAGACTACACTTTAACAGGGCCTAGGTAACTCCATCCCTGTAATAAACTACCTCGGTTCGCTAAATTAACTTATTTATATGTGATTCTCATCAGCACAATTATTTTACACATCACTTTCTTGTTCATAATGCCTCAATAGCTCCCCACTGTCTTCGAAATAAAATCCAAACTCCTCAGCATGACACACAAGACCCTTCATGACAGCCTCCGTGTATCTCCCGAGCCTCACTCAGCTCTCTGAATTCCCCCAGATCCCCACTCGGAACACATATACTCTAACTTCCTTCAGTACATATTTCCAGCTCCAGGTCTAGGTTAAGAATCAATTCTAGGGAGTTCCCTGGCAGTCCAGGGGTTAGGACTCTGCGCTCTCACTGCTGAGGGCCGGGGTTCAATCCCTGGTCGGGGAACTAAGATCACACAAGCCACATGGGGAGGCCAAAAAAAAAAAAAAAAAAGAATAAATTCTATGATTTACTGAATATAGCACATATCAGTGCCAATAGTATAATTGAACATTTATCTGTTTACACACCAGAACTGCAAGAAATTTGAGGGCAGATATTATGTGTCTCATTCCTGTATTCCAAGCACATAGCAAACAACCAATGAATATGTACTGAATTTTTAAAAAATGACTTAATCAAAGAATAGCTAGCTCAGAGTAAAGCCCCAAATGAATAAAATATGCCACAGGCACCTGAAGGGTAAAAAGAAAGAAAAGGGACTCAGGTATGAGTAAGTATTGACAAAACCATAAAAAGAAACTGTATCATAACAAAATTATGCCTAGTATCCCTAAATGTACCTCCTTGCCACTGACTAATCCAGTCACTGTTACAATTAAGCAATACAGAGACTACAATACACTAAAGCAGGCACCAAGCCACCTTTCCCACTCCCTGTTAAGTCCTCTAGAATCTGGGAGTGGAGTTTGGACTTGAATCCTCAATCTCCCTGACACAGCTAATAGAGCTCCACTTAGGTCAGGGTTCAGTTTGCTGCATAGTTGCACCTCTAGCTAAAACTGTCCTCAAAAAGAGATCAAGCTTAAACTTGAAAGCTTCTTCTTAAACATGAAAACAACCAGAGTAAGAGCGGACAAGGATTTGCATGCAGGGCCCTCAATTTAATCACAGAGTAGGAAGTAGGGGAAGGGTAGGCAGGATGCAGGATGAAATAATGAAGCATAATGCCATTAAATAAATGTGGAATGTAGACTTCTCACTACATTATTTTTTATAATAAACTTTAAATTGAGGCATAACGTATCTACAGAAAAAGTAAATAAGTCAGAAATTCACAGTCTGATAAAATTTCAAAAGTCAACACACCTATGTAACCACTACCCGGATAAGGAAATAGAACTTTATCAGCACCCTCGAGTCTTCCCTCATGTCCCCTCTCAGTCATTACCTTCACCCCTCCTTAAAGGTAATCTCTGATTCCTATCACTACTTATCAATTTTGCCTATATTTAAACCTGATATAAAGACCATAAAAGATGCATTTTTAAGAGCCTGTTTTTTTTCCTGCTCAATGTTTCTAAGAGTTATCCAAGTTCGTTGATTTAGCAGTAGGTTCATTTATCTGAATTGCCTGAAAGTACCCCATTGCATGACTATTCATAATTTATTGAATCCATTCTCCTGTTGAAAGTTGTTTTCAGTTTGGGGGCCTTAAATAATAATGTTGCTATGTATGTTCTTGTGTATGTCATGTGGTACCCATATGAAAATATTTCTGTAGGATATAGGTACTTATATCCTACTTATATAGGATATTCTACTCTAAGAGTAGAATTGCTGGGTTATAGGGTATGCATATGTTCGGCTAGGTAGATAATGTCAAGCAATTTTCCAAAGTGTTGGTACCGTTTTATACGCCTACCAGCAGGATATCAGTTTTCCAGTTGCTTCATATCCTTGCTAGTGCTTAGTATTGTTGGTCTTTTTACATTTTAGGCATTCCAGGTAATGGTGTCACATTGTGATTTTAATCTGCATCTCACCACCACCACTACCATCATGACTGCAACCTGAGCACATTTTTTTATGACCTTTATTTTGTAGAGGTACATTTCCACTATAGCCACTTCGTTGAGATTTTTTTTTTACCATGAATGGATGTTGAATCTTGCCAAATGCTTTTTCTGCATCTACTTAGATGATCGCATATTTAGCCTTCATTTTGTTAATCACATTGATTGATTTGCAGATACTGAACCATCCTTGCCTCTCTGGAATAAATCCCACCTGATCATGGTATATGATCCTTTTTATGTATTGTTAAATTTGGCTTGCTAATATTTTGTTGAGGTTGTTGAGGATTTTTGCATCTATGTTGATCAGGAATATTGGCCTGTAACATTTTGTGTGTTTGTGTGCGTGTGTATGTGTGTGTGTGTGTGTGTGAAAAAATATAAGATTTGCCATTTTAAAGTATACAATTCAGTGGCAATAATTGCATTGTTGTGCAACCATCCATCCCTGGGATTCTTTCATTATCCCAAACTGAAATTCTATACCCATTAAACAATAACTCCTCATTCCCTTTCTCCCCCAGCCCCTGGTAACCACTATTCTACTTTCTTTCTCTTTGAATTTGACTAGGTACTTCATATAAGTGGAATCATACAATATTTGTCCTTTTGTCTGGTTTATTTCACTTAGTATGTTTTTAAGGTCTATCCATATTATATGTATCAGAATTTCATTCCTTTTTAGGGATCAATAATATTCCATTGTGAGTATACAGTACATTTTGTTTATTATTATTCATCCATCAATGGACATTTGGGTTGTTTCCACCTTTTGGTTATTGTGAATAGTGCTGCTACAAACATAGGTGTACAAATATCTGTTCGAGGCCCTACTTTCAATTCTTTTGGGCATATACCCAGAAGTGGAATTGATGGATCATATGGTAATTTCTGTTTAATTTTTAATTTAATTAATTAATTAATTAATTAATTTGGCTGCATCTGGTCTTCATTGTGGCACACAGGATCTTCGTTGCGGCATGCAGGATCTTTCTTTGCTCTTTGTTGTGGCACTTGGGCTTCTCTCTCGTTGTGGCGCGTGGGCTCCAGAGTGCTTGAGCTCAGTAGTTGTGGTGTGTGGGCTTAGTTGCCTTGTGGTATATGGGATCTTAGTTCCCCAACCAGGGATCGAACCTACATCCGCTGCATTGGAAGGCAGATTCTTAACCACTGCAAGTGGTTAAGTCCCCTGTTTAATTTTTTTAGTATCTACCATACTATTTTCTACAGAAGCCACACCATTTTACATTCCATCAGCAGCGCACAAGGGTTCCAACTTGGAGAAGCTGGAACTCTTGTGCACTGCCAAGAATATTTTTATGCATATTGGCCATTTGGATATCCTCTTATGTGAAGTGGCCTTTCAAGTATTCTGCCTATTTTTCTTTAAGGTTGTCAGTCTTTCCCTCATTAATCTGTTTAAGTCATTTACAATTCTGATTATGAGTCTTTTGCAAACATCTTTCACTCTGTGGTTTCCACTCTTACTGTTTTCTTTTTTTTTTAATTTTTGTTTTGAAATAATTATAGACTTAGAAAGAAATTTGTAAAAATAGTGCAGAGAGCTCCCATATACACTTCACCCAAGATCCTCTAATGTTAACAACTTGGAAAATCTGGGTAATTATCAAAACTAATAAATTAATGTTGGTACAATCCTATTAACTAAATTACAGACTTTATTTGGATTTCAAAAGTTTCTCCAAATGTCCTTTTTTAGTTCTAGGACCCAACCCAGGATCCCACATTACATTCATTTGTCATTTCTCCTTAGTCTCCTCCAATCTATGATAATTCCTCAGTCTTTCATGACTTTGGCAATAGTAGTTGACTGAATCCTGAAATAAAGCTATGCATTAATTGGATTTTAAACAAAACAAAACATCTGCTCATCTTTTCTGATTAAATTTTTAGTCCCAACCCCAGTTTTACTGAGATATAATTGACATATAATATTGTATTAGTATAAGGTGTACAACATAATGTTTTATTTTGTTTTGGGGGTTTAAAAATTTTTTTAATTAATTAATTTTCATTTACTTATTTTTGGCTACGTTGGGTCTTTGTTGCTGCGCGCGGGCTTTCTCTAGTTGTGGTGAGCAGGGGCTACCCTTCCTTGCGGTGCTCGGGCTTCTTATTGCAGTGGCTTCTCTTGTTGCAGAGCATGGGCTCTAGGCGCACAGGCTTCAGTAGTTGTGGCAGGTGGGCTCAGTAGTTGAGGCTTGCAGGCTCTAGAGCACAGGCTCAGTAGTTGTGGTGCCCAGGCTTAGCTGCTCCACGGCATGTGGGATCTTCCCAGACCAGGGCTCGAACCCATGTCCCCTGCATTGGCAGGCAGATTCTTAACCACTGTGCCACCAGGGAAGTCCCAACATAATGTTTCAATATATGTATATACTGCAAAGTGATTGCCATTGTAAGTTTAGTTAACACCTATCACCCCACATAGTTACAGATATCTTTTCTTGTGATGTTATCAGCTCATCTCTTTTGGTTACTTTTTAATAGAATGGAGATATCAACTTTATATAGTAATAAAGTTTAAACAACTTTAAAGATCAGCTAATTCAAGTTCCTTATTTTAAGGATAAAGAAATAAAGAACTAGAAATATTACTTATCCAAAGTCTTACAGTACTCCTTTTCCCCATTGATTTTATTTGGAAGGTGATATATTTTTGTTTGTGACTTTTAATAGGTTTGTGGGGTGTTTTAAGTGCCTTAAGTGTTTGGAGACCCTATCTTCTTAACATGAACCAAGTGGCTCTGTTTCCATTAAGAGATCAACAGGGCCTAAATGGCTCCTGAATTGCTGCTCATTTTCTAATTTTTCTGGAATGAAGATGTATTACTCTTATAAAAATAGAAATAAAGAAAAGAAATGTGTGGTAGACAGAATAATGCCCCCCCCAAGATGTCCACATCCTAATCTCCAAAGCCTGTGAATACATAGCATGGGTGAGGCTGCAGATGGAATTAAGGTTGCTAACTGGTTGACCTTGAGATAGGGAGATTATCCTGAATTATCCAAGTGGGCCCAATATAATCAAAAGGTTCCTTATACTTGGAAGAGGGAGGCAGAAGAATGAGAGCCAGAGAGATATTTAAAGATGCTATAATGCTGGCTTTGAGAATGGAGGAAGGGGCCACAAGCCAAGGAATCCTGGCTGCTTCTAGAAGCTGGAAAACGCAAGGAAGTAGATTCTCCTCTAGAGCCTCTAGATGGAATATAGCCCTGTTGACATTTTGATTTTAGTCCACTGAGACCCACTTTGGACTTCTGACTTCTAGAATTATAATTTAATACATTAGTGTTATATTTAAGCCATAGAAAATTAATACTTGAAGGCTCTGAAATTTTAAGGGGGAGAGGGGGAGATTAGCTGTTTGGTCTTAAATATCTCATTTTCTACTAACTACCCATGAATGCTCAGTTTGGCTAGCAATATTTTCATAACTTTTAAAATTCTGCACATTACAATAATTAACATTTTTAAAAGTGCTTGGGAATAAGATTCCATTTTTACCAAATCCTTATTTTGTATAAGAATACTGTCAATGAGAAAGAGTGTTAAGATGTGACTGGAGAGGTAGGCAGGGACTGACTGACGACGTAGGGTTTACAGGTCACAGAAAAGTTTTAATTTTATTCTAAGAATGATAGGAGGCTACTAGGGCTTTATGTTTTTAAAAGATCACCATGGCTGTGTAAAAAGAGAAAAACTAAATGAACATGAATGGAAATGAGAAGAATAGTTAGAAGGTCATTAAAACATATGAAAGATGATGGTAGCCTGGATGATAATGACAGCAGTGAATGGATTTAAGACATATAGGTTGGTGGTTGACTCGGCTGGACTTGGTAACAGACAATGTGAAGGGCAAGGAAGATGTCAAGAATAACCGACAGGTTTCTGGCTCAAGCAACTGGTTAAATAGGGATGCCATTGTTAAAATGCGGAAGAATAGGGGAAAAATAGATGTGGGAAGAATATCAAGACTTCAATTTTGGCCATGTTAAGCTTGAATACAGAGTCTGGAGCTCAGAGGAAAGCCTAGGCTGGAAATATAAAATTGGGAGTTATGATTTCATCCATTTCTATAATTTAAATCCCATGTATAGACAGATATATAAAACCATGGGAATGGATAAAATTTGCCTAGAGAGGAGAAAAAAGCAAACAAACAAACAGAATTCAAGTCTAAGCCCTGATCCACAATCTACCACACAGGATAGAAGACGAAAAGCCAGCAACTGAAATTTAAGAAGCAGCCACCAGAAAAGGAAGAGGAAAAATCCAAAGAGAATGGTGTCACTGAAATCAAGAAAGGAGATTCTTTGAAGAAGGAAAGTATGATCAGGTATTTCAAATACCTGCTGAGAAGTTTAATAAGATGACAGCTGAAAATAGTTTGTAGGACTTGGCAACATGGAGGTTTTGATGACTTGAGGGAGTAATGGAGGTGAAAGCAGGATTAGGGAAAACTGAAGAATGACTGGGAGGTTAAGGAGAGGTGGAGCTTCCCTGGTGGCACAGTGGTTAAGACTCCGCCTGCCGATGTAGGGGACACGGGTTCGTGCCCCAGTCCGGGAAGATCCCACATGCCGCTGGGCCGCTGAGCCTGTGCTCCGCAACGGGAGAGGCCACAACAGTGAGAGGCCAGCGTACCACAAAAAAAAAAAAAAAAAAAAGGAGAGATGGTTTGAATAGACAAGTCTTTTGAAAAACTGGGCTGTGAAGCAGAGATATGTTAATAACTAAAGAGGGATTACAAGTCAAAGGAAGTTTTGTGTGTGTGTCGGTGTGTGCTTTAGTTCACAAGATGTTTACTAAAGCTTGACTGAACTCTGGAAGGAATGGCCCAACAGAGGGGGAGGATAAAAAAATGTGTGCGTCTGTGTGTGTGTATGAATGTGTGCATTTAGAAGTGTAAATAAAGTAAAGAGAGGGGTAAAAAGGGTTGCCAGATAAAATTCAGGACATCCAGTTATATTTGAATTTCAGATAAACAACAAATAATTTTTCAGCATAAATGTGTCCCAAGTATTGCATGGGACATGCTTATACTAAAAACTATTTGTGGTTATCTGAATTTCAACTTTAACTGTGCAATGTGTTGTTGTTTTTGCCAAGTTTAACAACCTTAGGGGTAAATCAAGAAGAAAAGTCTCAGAAGAAAAGAGAGAATGGGATCCAGGACACAAGTACTTCTTCCTCTGTTATAGAAAGAAAAAAGAAGAATTGATGTAGCAAATTTACAGATGATGGTAATAAGATGAGGGAATTCACATCTAAAAGGTTCCTGCCCCCCAACAATGAGTCATGACATAACATCAATTAAGGGAGGTGTTGGGGGAGTAGTTCCCTGGTGGTCTAGTGGTTTGGATTCCGTGCTTTCACTTCCATGGCACGGGTTTGGGGAACTAAGATCCCGCAATCTGCACAGCAAGGCCAAAATTTAAAAAAAAAAAAAAATAAAAAGGTAGGTGGGGAGGAACAGCTGTCGGAGAACTGAAAAGCATTAAGAGACAATTGGTTTATAGTAATTTAAAAACAGACAACTTGGGACTTCCCTGGTGGTCCAGTGGTAAAGAATCCACCTTCAACGTAGGGGATGTGGGTTCGATCCCTGGTCAGGGAACTAAGATCCCACACGCCACGAGGCAACTGAGCTCGTGCGCCTCAACGAGAGAGCCCAGGTGCCACAAACTACAGAGCCCATGTACCCTGGAGCCTGCATGCCACAACTAGAGAGAGAAAACCCATATGCCACAACTAGAGAGAAGCCCATGTGCCACACCGCAACTACAGAGAAACCCGAGCAGACTGCACGCTGTGACTAGAAAGATCCCGCCTGCCTCAACAAAGATCCCGTGTGCTGCAGCCAAAACAAAATAAATAAGAAAGACAAATAAATAAAATAAATAAATATTTTAAAATACATAAATAAGGCTTCCCTGGTGGCGCAGTGGTTGAGTCTGCCTGCCAATGCAGGGGACACAGGTTTGAGCCCTGGTCCGGGAAGATCCCACATGCCGCGGAGCAACTAGGCCCGTCGCCACAACTACTGAGCCTGCGCTCTAGAGCCCGTGAGCCACAGCTACTGCAGCCTGTGCACCTAGAGCCCATGCTCCGCAATAAGAGAAGCCAATGCAATGAGAAGCGCCACAAGTAGAGAAAGCCCGTGTACAGCCACAGACCCAACACAGCGAAAAAAAAGGAAATAAATTTATCAAAATAGATAAATAAATCCACTGAAAATCTACATTTGGAAAATTTAAAAAAAAACAAAACAGAGAACTAGCAGCCACTGAAAGTTTCTAAGTAAGGCAGTAATGTCTCTGCAGAATGATATGATAAAAATATGCTACAGTAAGATGCATTCAAGGGAGAATGTGGCTGAAAGAAATGAGAGCAACTTGAAGATGGTTAAAGTCTGTATTTCCAGATTACTATTACATGAATGAAAAAGAAAGGAAAAATTTGAGAAATTACATAAAGGAAGAACTAGCAAGATGTAGACAAAGATCTGAATCCAGAGTTGAAGGAGAGAGATGTGCCTATAATATATATGTATATGAGAAGCCATGTTCAACATAGTACATTCAAATTCTACGCACTCAGCAACTTACAACATTACCGCTTTTATGTTTGTGATAATAACCACTATGATTATTTTTCCCTACCTGACAATTTACTGCCAAAAAGTTCTAATTGCTTTCCAAAATTATTTTGTCTTTTCACTTTTTCCCATGAAAGCCAAATAGGGAATATTCTGATGAGTTTCAAAGCAAAATCAATCAAGCATGATTATGATTAGGAAACAGATCTTTTTACATCCAAGGTCAGGATATAATATATTTAAGAGATTCCTTATAAGAAGAAAAAATTGTCCTAGAATCTGAACATTAAAGAAAACCTACTATGTGGATTGCCCCCGACCATCCTCCATATAACAAATAAGTTACTGTCTAGCAGCTAGTTTTTGAAAGTTGTGTTGATGACTGAGCTAATGTCTGTAAGATACTTTAATGTCATTGAAGGAAAGAATATATAAAATACAGTAGATTCTCACTATTCACGGTAGTTATAGTCTAATAAAGTCACGACAAACACTGAATTAGCCAACACTGAAGCATTGGTCCTATGGTAAATACAGGGTTAGGCTCCTATGAATCTCTGATCACATTTTTGTCAAATGATCAACAGATAACCTTGTTTTATATGTTTCTGTTTAAAGACACCTTACTTAACATATGTTGTTGATTCATTAACACTGAACTCACAGCCAACAGCACTATAACCATGGCTTCATGAAGCTTATCTAATGCACATTTTTCTCTATAAAACACATCACAGCCTTTTTTGTGCTTAGGAACACTAGACTGCACTTTAGCACTACATTTGGGGGACATTTTAAACAGTGAAATTACCAAGAAAAAGCACAAAAATAAGTGGCATTAAGTAGATCATGTAAAGCAGGGGTCCCCAACCCCTGGGCCACAGACAGGTACTGGTCCGTGGCCTGTTAGGAACTGGGCTGCACAGCAGAAGGCAAGCGAGCAAAGCTCCATCTGTATTTACAGCCTCTCCCCATCGCTCACCTTACCACCTGAGCTCCGCCTGTCAGCATTATGGTGAGTTGTGTAATTATTTCATTATATATTATAATGTAATAATAATAGAAATAAAGTGCACAATAAATGTAATGTGCCTGAGTTATCCTGAAACCATCCCCCTGCCTGCCTGGTCCATGGAAAAATCATCTTCCATGAAACCGGTCCCTGGTGCCAAAAAGGCCAGGGACCACTGATGTAAATCAGGCCAAGTGTTTGAGACTAGACTTATTTTGCAAACAAATTAGTCTTAATTTGGTTATATTTGGTAGAAATGAGGGTAATTTTAGAGAGAAAAAGATGTTTCAATGAATGTTAAATCCCAGTTTTGATAATGGAGGTCTGTATTTACTAAGACTCACCTCCCAGATAGTTCCTTGCTGTTATGTTATATTAATGTAGACTTTAATTGAATTATTAAAGGACACTTTCTAAGTTTGTTACTGCAGCTTATCTCAGTAATCTATCTTTGGATGAAGATCAGATGCCCCAAGACCTGCAATCAGGGGATTATGCGTACTGGAAAAGACATAATTTAAAGAACTATCTCCAACCTGGACGAAAGGACCCTTTATCAGGTATTCTTAACTAGCTCATGCACAGTGAAACTGAAAGGAATTGACTCTTAGATTAATATCCACTCACAAAGGGCCCTGCTTGGTCCCTGCACTGGACTGGCCTATAGAGAGGACAGCTGACCTCAAAATCACCTTAAAACAATGCTCAAACAGAGGAGAAACTACACTCATACCAGGGCTAGAAGACGACATCAGGAGTAGACAGCTTGCCCAAGATTCTTGACCTGACTCATATGATCATTTATAATGTTTTCTTGATTTCTTGGACCTCTGCATATGAATCAAATGTTTTTCTATCATAGGCATAATCCTATGCTAGTTTTAAAAATCAATCCAATTGTTGATTTTGTGGCCAATTACCTGTGTCCAGTACTTCTGGGTTACCAGGATGTATTTCTCCACTCCAAGGCTCTAATTGGTTGGCTCTTAGGAAATTTGTTTATTTTTGTTTCCTTTTAAAAATTAATTAATTAATTAAATTTTATTTTTGGCTGCATTGGGTCTTCATTGCTGCACGCGGGCTTTCTCTAGTTGCGGTGAGCAGGGGCTACTCTTCGTTGTAGTGCACGGGCTTCTCATTGCAGGGGCTTCTCTTGTTGCGGAGCACAGGCTCTAGGTACACAGGCTTCAGTAGATGTGGCATGCCGGCTCAGTAGTTGTGGCTCATGGGCTCTAGAGTGCAGGCTCAATAGTTGTGGCACCCAGGCTTAGTTGCTCCGCCACATATGGGATCTTTCCAGACCAGGGATTGAACCCGTGTCCCTTGTGTTGGCAGGCGGATTCTTAACCACTGCACCACCAGGGAAGTCCCAGGAAATTTATTTTTAAAGAAAAATTATAGTCATGTTCAGGCCACTATTGATATTACTAGATGGAATCCCCTCACCCGGCCAATTAATAATGCCTGCTCTGACCCTGGCCATAAATATGAATTT
Organism: Kogia breviceps; assembly: GCF_026419965.1. Lineage (NCBI taxonomy): Eukaryota > Metazoa > Chordata > Mammalia > Artiodactyla > Physeteridae > Kogia > Kogia breviceps. The sequence continues at coordinate 23,133,761 of NC_081318.1, forward strand.
TCCTCTATTACTCAAGTTCAGAGCAACATGCAAAATTTCAGCCAAGGAATAAAACCTCCCACAATTATGGGATGGATTTGTGTAGTTAACACCAAACTATGGTAATTTAAATGTCCCTCTATATTGAGAACAATTAAATCATATTAAGGATAATCAATCTAGTAACATTAGGAAATTAAGCTGGGTGCCTTATGGACAGTACCAACATATAATTTCCCTTAAAGATAAGGACTGGTACAGAACACACGAAGTCAGACAACCTGGACATACTGGGCCACACCTAATGGAAGTTCTTGGCTTCTTACTTATGACTTTACTAATACTGCTAGCTATTTTAGTTGTATTTTGCCTGTTTTACAAAATTTTTGTTTCTTACATTACCAATGTGTGACTGGGCCTCTGAGAAAATGATGATATATAGTTCCATATAAGATCAATGATTGTAATAGTGTAACTCTAGATATGGGAAGAAGCAACAAGAGGGAATATTTTCCTGGACCACAAGAGACTAATAAGAGAGGTGGTCCAGAGACTTTTTGCTACTCACAAGACCTAGTCCAGTAATAGCACATTGAGTGGTCTATCAGCAAAATCTTCGGTGGACCTGGGAATAAGCATTCCTAGTACTGTGGGACAAAACGGTCATGAAATGCCCCAAAACCATGGTCTAATTTATGATCATGAAGGGGCCCTGCAGACTGGAAACTGGCACTTGCCATCTACCTCTACAAAGATTAAATCATGTGCTGCTGCAGCTGCTGACTTTCAGCACCCTCTGAAAGGAGTTCAGGATGGAGATTAGGAATGAGGCACTCTATGCTCTGGGAAAAACTGACAGAACAGGCCTTCAGACAGATTCTTTCAGGAGAAGATTTTATGGGCTCAAATTCTTGCATTTCCCCATATCTAGAAAAGCAGTGAAATCATTAACAGTGACATCTGCTTTAACATTGAGGAGGGAAACTCATTTGAAAGTCAAAATGGAGTAATGATGGTAAAACTAGGTGACCACTGTGGATGTGATTTCAGATGCATTCATTCCTGTATTGCTGCAAACTTGAATTTTCTGAGCTATGTCAGACTCCATGAGGATTTAAAAATTCCCCTATACTCTTCAACGAGATTTTGGCTAAAGACTTAAGAGGATTACACCTGGATCAAGGTTGAACAGAGGCCTTTCCAGCCAAAACGGAAAAAGCATCAGAAGTGACAAAAACCCTTCTTAAGGACATTATTAAGAAAACCCTCGCCAAGCTATGAAAAAAACTCATCTAAAATGGGACAAGGTCTTTCCAGTTGCTCTCCTCTGTATACTGGTGGCTCCTAGAAGCGGGCTAGGATTGAGCCCTTATGAAATTATACACAGGAGATCACTCTTAGCTCCTAAGAGTAAAAAGAGGAACATTTCTAACACAGGAGGTAAAAATTAAACAGTATGTTCAGCAGACTGGACAATTCTGAACCACTACATGTGAGTTTGTGTTCCACAGGTCTCCCCCTCACCTGGAAGCTACCTTACATCCCTTCAAAGCAGGAGACCAGGTGCTGCTGACAGTGTGAAAAAGAGCAATGACCTGAGCAACAGCTTGAAGAAAAATGGAAGGAATCCTATGAGGTTCTTCTTACTACTCACGCCTCTCTAAAACTGGATGGAGTATAACCGTGGGTACGTCATACCAAAGTAAGAAGATTACCAGAGACTGACCAGCCAAGCCTGCCTACAGCCAGCAAGTGTACTCCCGAGAAGCGGACATCTCACCCTTTGGGAAACTTTAAGTGTTTGTTCCAACAAGTGGAATGAAAGTTCTGTTTTCTTCTTTCTCATACCTTCTACCTATAGATTCATATGCTGATTCTTCAGATAATTCTAACTGCTAGATAGGTGGTCAGCTTCCTCTTTCTGGGTCTTCAGGATTGCCTTGATGGGTTTTCCCCATACAGGGAATGGTTTGAAAACAACTGGCTAAAATAAGTCTCTCTGAAGTGCTGGTTCTAGACTGGGCTTCAGACTTATGCTCCTGAATTCCTAAGGAAATGAGATCTATTCTTTCTGCTAAAGTTCTAGTTATCACTCCTCTTATCTCTAACTGGTTTTGCTGCACCAAAATGGTAGAACAGGGGATTGAGATCTTAATCATGTAAGACTTGAATCCAGGACTTGGAACTCAAATATTTCTAATTCATTATCTATTCCCCCCAATTTAGGCAGGACTATGCCCTATCTCAGCAGGAAGTAGTTAGTGTGTTTATCGCCAGATCCCTAAAAGATTTTGGGAAAGATAAAACTGAAGTGGGGATTAAAACTGAGTCCCCTTAAAACCGAGCTCCTCTGCTGAGTTTATGGTTAACATCCCTATCCAAAATGATTATTCCTTCCTTGTCCAACACCTGTCCTCCTCAAGATTGGGGAATTTCAAAGAAAAGGGGGGATTGATACTGAGCAGGGCTCTGTGGGGCTCCTGGGCACAAAGCCTTTCTGTGTCTCCCATTTCTTCACAGGAAATAGCCTTCATTTAGCCTCCATGACCTTCCCCAACTTCCAACAGGAAGATTCAAGCAGTTGTTAATTAGGGAAGGGAGGAGGATGCAAGACAATGGAGAAACAAACAGTCAAGAGAAACAATAGTGCAGCCTTGGGGCAAGGTCCTGATTCCCCATCAGTGGATACACACAAAGATATTTTAGAGCTGTTTTGCAGAGATACTGAAACCCCCTCCAGGTGGGAGAAGTTGATGGTTAATGATTAATGATGTTATGCTGCCCAGAAGCACCTAGACCCCAGACCAGTTGGAACCTGAAGGTTGATGATGCTGACTCCTACTTACCTCACCACCAATCCATGAGAAGAATACAAGCCCATTACTGCCTTGATCCTTATCACCTACCCATGACCATGAGCCCTGTCTATAAGACCTCTCCCTATTTCCCAGGGAGAGGGCACAGTTCTTAGGGCATTAGCTCGTGCTGTCTCTTCTTTGTCTGGCAAAGAATAAAGCTACTCTTTCTTTCTCTTCCAAAACTCTGTCTCTGTATCTCATTTTGGCATTGGCGTACAGAGAGCCAATATTTTGGCATCAAACTCTTCCAGAAAAACCACAAATGAAAAACTAAATAAAACAGAAAGACAAACCTTTAGGATTAGAGGTAGAGTCCACTCAGGAGTTATAAATTTTGTTGAAATAATTAGTAGACAGTAATGGAGACTGCTGTTCTTCTAAAAATAATAAGACTCTCCTTTAATTCTAATTCAGATAGGTACCTGACAAGGAGAGAAAGAAAAAAATCTACATGACCTTCATGGTGGAAATCCCAAACCTATCAGGAAACAGGGCAGCCAGTGCAATCTGAAAGCCCAGAGATCCAATGATTGAGACCTGATTCTGAGCTGTTCTGCTTTTTTTTTTCTTTTTTTGTCAAGAAAACAATAGAGACATGGGTATTCATAAAGAGATCCTTGCTAAGGGATTTATGCAACAAAGTAATCTTAGGAGAAAACTGGTTCTAAATTCTGATAGTCAACAACTCTACTCAACTACTTATCTACTTGTCCCACAGTTCAGTGTAGAATCCGGGGAACTTAGTCTCTTTATAGGAAAATGTACTGTGACCCACCCATTCAATGAGGCCCTTTAATTCAAGAAACTGAAACCTACCTCTCTGACTAAGCAGTGCACCAGAGGGCCATTTTCTTAAGGTAGTCATCAAAATTATCAAGAATATTCTGATTGTGGGATAACAAGACCATGTTAGCTCTCAAAAGAAGACTGATTTGAAGGTCATCATTGTGCTACCCAACACAGGGCAAAAAGAGAGCATGACATTTTTCCAGGTGCAACCTAACTTTGGGAGGACTAGATTCTCTATATGGTAAAAATTTTTATTTTGTCAAAATATTTGGGAAATCTCTAAACTGACTATTGTTTAGAACTCCCAGATCATCTATTATGGTGACTAACATAGCCCTAGTACTTACAATGAGACTTGCTTCAAAAGTATTACTTACTGAGAGAGTGAAATGAAGTAATACACAGCACATACACCCAAGAGGAACGTCTAGGGATGGTGGTACTCTGTTTATAAAATCCTGGGTATCAAATTAAAACACAGACAGACAAAGAATAAAGTTCCTCCTAGATTCAAAAAAGTCAGCTCAAGAGCTCACTCTTAAGAAAAGGAAAGCAGAAGAACTATAGCTGAACACAAATAAATACAGAATGTGTGTGCAAACTAAATTCAATTAGCAATTACCATTCTAAGGTAACCTGAAGAAAATGACAAAGAACACAATCAAGATTGTAAGTGCGTGGAGTTGTATAAAACATTTTATACACAATCCAAGTTCATCCTTGAGGTCTCAGCTCAAATGTCACCTCTTCAAGGCCTTTCCTGATCATCCTATCTGGCCCTGCCCCTGTCACTCTGAACCACTACCTTATTTTATTTTCTTCAGTTATCACTATCTGAAATTACTTTTTTTCCCCCCTCCCCATTCTGGAATTTAAGCTTTAAGAGGGCAGGGACCTTATCTGTATTGTTCACCTAGCATAACATCTGATACATACAGGTATTCAATATATATTTATTGAAAATATACGCCTCTACCTTGGAAGGCCTAAAGTTCAGTAGCAAGAGAGATTTCAATAACAACCAAAGAGCTACAGGAACACAGCTCAACACCTAAGAGATCTGTGAAGGCTTCACTGAGGAAATAATATTAGATTTGGGACTTGAAGAAATAATAAGTTATACCTAACTCTGTAAGTCTCCAAACTGTCATGGTGCTTTACGTCTTCATGTTTTTAATAGCAACAACAAGAAAAAGATATTAGTTATAAAGAGAAAACTGACAGCAGAGTATTTTCTGGTGGAAGGAAACATAAAATAGCAAAATGGCTTAGATCACGTGTCTTAATTTTTTTAGGGCCATGCGACCCTCCTTAGAAAATATGATGAAAGTCACATACCCTCTCTCTAGAATCTACAGTGTTTGGTGTCTGCTTACACAAAATTTGGTATACAATTTCAAAGAGCTCACAGATCTATTCAGATTGACAATCTGAATTCACTTAGGCCTAAGTGAAGACAATAAATCCTCCAAACAGTAATTATGGAATTGGAGGGAAAAAAACAAGAACAAAGGCTATCATTTATTGTATATACATTTACTATATGCCAAGCAGCACTGCAAGAGATTATATACATGACTCATTTAGTCCTCAGGACAGTCCTAAAGATAGGTTTTTAAAATCTAGATTTTATTTTTTGATTTGTTCATTTGTTTTTCACTAGGCAACAAAGGTTCATGGCACAAACTTCAAGAGACATAAAGATTATATTGTGAAAAGTAAGTCTCTCTTTCTGTCCCTTTCTTTCAGCACCAGATTATCCACTCTAGCGGGAAATTCTCCAACTTACGCATTCTTCTAGACCCATCTTTTGCATATAAGCAAATAGGTTAAGTGACTGACTCAAGTTTACACTTATTACACTTATAAGAGGCAGAGCTAAGATGTAAATCTAGGTACATATATGTTTGTGTGAGTATTTTTTATTAATTAATTAATTTATTTATTTTGGCTGCATTGGGTCTCCGTTGCTGCACGCAGCCTTTCTCTAGCTGCAGCGAGAGGGGCTACTCTTCCTTGTGCTGCGCAGGCTTCTCATTGTGGTGGCTTCTCTTGTTGCGGAGCACGGGCTCTAGGCACATGGGCTTCAGTAGTTGTGGCACACAGGCTCAGTAGTGTGGCTTGCGGGCTCTAGAGCGCAGGCTCAGCAGTTCTGGCACACGGGCTTAGTTGTTCCGTGGCATGTGGGATCTTCCCAGACCAGGGCTCGAACCCGTGTCCCCTGCATTGATAGGTGGATTCTTAACCACTGCATCACCAGGGAAGTCCCTGAGTGTGAGTATTTTTGTTTCTTTTTCTACACAAATAGTAGCATGTCGGGAATTCCCTGGCGTTGCAGCAGTTAGGAAGCCCTGCTTCCATTGCAGGGGGTGCGGGTCAATCCCTAGTCGAGGAACTAAGATCCCGCATGATGCGCAGTGCGGCCAAAAAAAAATAGTAGCATGTCATACATAAACTTTCCCCTGCCAACATTACCTTGAAGATTGTTCCATATCAGTATTTATAGAGCTGCCTCACTCTTTTAAACTCCTGAATTATTCTATTCTATAGGTGTACCAATATTTACCAATCCCTTACCAATGGACATTTAGATCATTTCCTACCTTTTGCTATTTGCATATCACCATGATAATACTATAATGAATATTCATCTTTATATGATATTTCATACATGTGTGAGGACATCTATAGGACAAATGTCTGGAAGTATTAGTTATTATTCTCTTTTTTGGAAAAAAATGACTTTTGCCATTCACCCCACCCCAAAATCTGGATGCAATAAGAAAGGAGGGAAGTGTATTTACCAGCCAGAAACTAGCCAATTACTTCACCTTAGTTTTTCAGGCTTACTTGTATACATGGGTATAACTCAATACCCCTTTTCCATCTTTTCAGAAATTGTTTTGGAATCTATAGGGGAGGGAGGCCCTGGTACTCAAAGTAGATTAATGTATAGTATTTATATGAAAAGCTTTGAAGTATAAAATGGTACTTGGATGTAAAAGTAAACAGGGTAAAATATACAACTGAGGGACTTCCCTGGTGGCGCAGTGGTTAAGAATCTGCCTGCCAACGCAGGGGACATGGGTTTGAGCCCTGGTCCGGGAAGATCCCACATGCTGCGGAGCCACAACTACTGAGCCCGCGCATCGCAACTACTGAAGCTCACACACCTACAGCCCAGGCTACACAACAGGAGAAGCCACCGCAATGAGAAGCCCGTGCACCGCAACGGAGAGTAGCCCCAGCTCGCCGCAACTAGAGAAAGCCCACGTGCAGCAACAAAGACCCAACACAGCAAAAATAAATAAATTAATTAAAAAAAAAAACTGAAAGAAGATTCAAATATTCCTTATTTAGTGAAATAAATTTCTTTTAATTATTGGTGTTGGATGTTTTCCTTTATCATTTCTCCCTCGGCAATATAAAAATCCAGATATTTATATCTATACACTCATTAGGCTATAATTAAATCTTTCCAAGGTGTGTAATTGTTCACTATCATTGTAAAAGAACTTGACGGAGTGGTGAAAGTTGAAGAAGGGAAGCAAAACCTTCCCATTAAGCAGCAGCAAATAACTGAAAATAAAGACCAATGAATCCTACAGTATTTACTAAATGATTTCAAGTTTAGACCAGTAGTCCTGAGTTATTTACCATGTCTCCATGCAATTTCTTATTACAGCTAGTTTTTTAAAAAATAGACTTCATTTTCTAAAGCAATTTTAGGTTCACAGCAAAATTGAATATATAGATTATCCCCTCCCCTCTAACACACACAGCTTCCTCCACTATCAACATCTAGTCCCAGAGTGGTACATTTGTTATGATGGATGAACCTATGTTGACACATCATTATCACCTGAAGTCCAAACTTTACATTAGGGTTCATTCTTGGGGTTGTGTATTCTATAGATTTGACAGATGTATAATGACATGTATCTACCACCATTATACTATCATACAGAATAGTTTCACTGGTCTAAAAATCTATGCTCTGCCTATTGATCTCCTCTACCCTCCACTCCTGGCAACCACTGATCTTTTCACTGTCTCCCTAGTTTTTCCTTTTACAGAGTGTCATATAGTTAGAATCATACAGTATGTAGCCTTTTCACATTGGTTTCTTTCACTTGGTAATATTCATTTAAGGTTCTTCTGTGTCTTTTCATGGCTTGATGACTTAGTGCTGAATAATATTTCTTCTTAGTGCTAAATAATATTCCACTGTCTAGATGTACCATAATTTATCCATTCACTTACTGAAGGACATCCTGGTTGCTTCCAAGTTTTGGCAATTATGAGTAAAGCTGCTATAAACATCAGTGTGTGGACATAAGTTTTCAGCTCATTTGGATAAATACCAAGGAGGACAACTGCTGGATTGTATGGTAAGAGTATGTTTAGTTTTGTAATAAGTTGCCAAATTATCTTCTAAACTGAGTGTTCCATTTTGTATTTCCACCAGCAATGAATGAGAGTTCCTGTTGCTCTATATCCTTACTGACATCCAGTGTTGTCAGTGTTCTTGATTTTGGCCATTCTAATTGGTGTAGAGTGGGATCTCATTGTTTTAATTTGCATTTCTCTGATGACAATGATGTGGGACATCTTTTTATATGCTTATTTGCTATCTGTATATCTTCTTTGGTGAGGTTTTGTTAAGGTTTTTTGCCCATTTTTAAATTGGGTTGTTTGTTTTCTTATCATTGAGTCTAAGAGGTCTTTGTGTATTTTGAGTAACAGTCCTTTATCAGATAGGTCTTTTGCAAATAGTTTCTCCCAGTCTGTGGCTTGTCTTCTTATTTTCTTGATACAGTTACTTTTAATAGACCAGAAAATTATAACTCAGAAACCTGATCAATGCATACAGTAGGAAGTGGCAAAGCCAGGACCTAAACTCTGCTCTTACCACCATTCCATGTTGTATTTGCTAGGACTCACTTGGAAAAGGAGACAGAACACTGAAGGAAAAAACAAAGCAAAACACCAACCACCACCACAACCATTCTGGTTCTGAAAAAAGGAAACCACACACCCTCCCCTTCTCTTATCTCACAAATTCCCCCTGATAATCTCTTCCATCACCACGGTTCAGTTATCCTCTATGTGCTAATAACTCCTAAATCTCTACTGAAAGCCCAAATCTCTCGGATCTGTATTTCCAAATGCCTTTTGGACATCTCCACGTATACACCCCATGGGCTCCTCAAACATAGCCTGTCCAAAACTGAATTCATCATTTAACCGAACCTGTTCCTCTTCCTCCCAAATTCTCTATCCCAACAAATGGACCTCCATTTCAGAAACCCCAAAGTCACCCTAAGACCACTTCCTCTTAACCTGCCATTTCATTTGCAGAAGTAGCCCCAATTCATAAAATTCTGTCCTTTGTCCAATGACATCATTTTCTCAAAATTCATCAACCCTTTTTTTTAGTTGCACTTCCCTCCTTGTCTAGCCTAGATTCCCTAGCCCATCTTGAAAGTGACTCATAAATAACTTCATTCCCTCTCTCCCTTCATTATTTTTGCCAGGCAAAAACCTCAGTCCTGATGACCCCTACTAATCTATCTACTTCATGTTTGGCCCCAAGCTGCTAAATTTTGCAAGGGAAAAACCACATGACCAAGCTGACTGGTTTCACTTTTTTTTTTTTTTTTTTGCGGTACGCAGGCCTCTCACTTGCTGTGGCCTCTCCCGTCGCGGAGCACAGACTCCGGACGTGCAGACTCAGCAGCCATGGCTCACGGGCCCAGCCGCTCCGCGGCATGTGGGATCTTCCCGGACCGGGGCACGAACCCGTGACCCCTACATCGGCAGGCGGACTCTCAAGCACTGCGCCACCAGGGAAGCCCTGGTTTCACTTTAAATTCACCTTCCCCAAACTCAAATGAGCATCAATAGCACCTCAGTCATCTTACGAAATTTCTTTAGTGGTAAGTACTCCCTCTGTCCCCTCCCAGGAAGAATAGTTCATGTTTGTCCCCTCAAACTTCTACTCTCACTTTCAAGTGACAGCCTTACCTTATATAGATAAAAGAGAATAAAAAGAAGAGGAGGAAAATATCTGATATAAACTTACATTCCCATCTCCAGGCCTAGCTCATTTGCCCCAGCTTCACCTTCTTCCCCACTTTTACTGAAATAAGGGTCTCACCTTGTGCTCTACAGTCCATTCCATCTCAAGTTCTTGAGGACTTGACTCTTTCCACATGATCTGGCCCTTACTTATCTTTCCAGCCACATCTCCCATCATTTAGCCTCTGCCTAAAAATACTCCACTAAAAACCAACCTTCTTTTCCAAATTAGGGCCTTTGTACATGCTCCCTATGCCTTCTTTCCTTCATAATTTGCAATTTTTTGGTTAACTCAGTTGTTTGTCTATTTCTCCTGTGCAGTTGACTCACCACAACCACCACGATGGCCCTAGACAACCACTGATCTGTTTTCTGTCACTATAGAGAGATTTGCCTTTTATAGAATGTTATATAAATGAAATCATAAATACATATACTCTGTGTCTAGGTTATTTCACTTAGCATAATATTTTTGAGATTCATGCACATTGTTCCATGTGTAGTTCATTCTCTTTTATTGCTAAGTACTACTCCTTTACATGGATGTACTTTAGTTTATCCATTTACTTGTTGATGGATATTTGGTGTTTTTCCAGTTTGGGGTCATTATGAATTAAACTGCCAACATCAGTGTACTAGTCTTTGTGTGAACATAGGATTTCATTTTCTTGGGTAAAGACAAAGGTAGGGGTAGAACTGCTGAGTCATTTGGTAAGTATATATTAAATTCACCAGTAATATATGAGCATCGCAACGGATCCATATCCACATCAATACTAGGTATTGTCAGTCTTTTGAATTTTAGCCATTCTAGTGATGTATAGTATCTCACTATGGTTTTAATTTGCATTTCTCTAATGACTCATCATGTTGAGCAACTTACATGCTTACTGGCATTTGTTTAGCATCTATTGAGGCATGTCTGTTCAAATCCTTTGTCCATTTAAAAGACTAAATTGTGTATCTTATTATTGAGTGGTTTTTTTTGTTTTTTTTTTTGTTTTTTTTGTTTTTTTTGCGTTACGCAGGCCTCTCACTGCTGCGGCCTCTCCCGTTGCGGAGCACAGGCTCCGGACGCGCAGGCTCAACAGCCATGGCTCACGGGCCTAGCCGCTCCATGGCATGTGGGATCTTCCCGGACTGGGGCACGAACCCGCGCCCCCTGCATCGGCAGGCGGACTCTCAACCACTGCACCACCAGGGAAACCCTTATTATTGAGTTTTAAGAGTTCTTTATGTATTCTAGATACCAGTCCTTTGTCCGGTATATGTATTGTGAATATTTTCTCCCATTCTGTGGCTACCCTTTTTATTTACTTAACTATGTACTTTAAAAGAAATAAGAAATTTTTGCTTGCCCCAAGGTCATGAAGATTTTTTCCTTTGTTTTCTTCTACAGTCTATGATCCATTTTGAGTTAAGTGTTACATATGGAATGAAATAAAGGTAAAAGGTCACTTTTCTCCCAAATGGATATCTAATTGTTCAAGTACCATTTGATTAAAAACAGATCCTTTCCCCACTGATTTCCTTTGGCTTCTTTGTCAAAACTCAATTCACTGTCTATATGTGTATCTATTTCTGGACTCTCTATTCTGTTGCACTGACCTACATGTACCTATCCTTTTTCCTTTAGTGTCAGTACCTTCTGTGGAGTGAGAAAAGGTAATAACTGGGGTCCAAAAAATTCCAATTCTTTCCCATCTCTCCAAGTCCTCCTTCTCTTTTTCTTCTTTAAGCACTTAGCACAAAATAGTCTTCAAAGTCAAAATTGCTAGCACAGAAGGTACTATAATCGTCCATGTATGTCAAATATAGACTGACCTCAGGATGACGATTTTATTCATACAAAATGTAGAACAAATAAGAAAAATATGGAAGTTTTAATTCCAAATTCACTATGAACAGTCCACTAAAAACAAACAATATCCTAGTGCCCTCTAGTGGGGAAAAACTGCAGGGATATAACAAACAGAAATGGGCTAATAAAACACCATTCAGAGGAATACTGAATACCGACAAATGTGATTAATATTTTCATTTATTCTCCTCACTCTCTTTATAACAAAATTATTTTTTTGGTAAAAAGGAAAATGTTTTGCTATCTTAAGCTATTTTAATCCAATGTGCATGCAGTGAAATAGAAAATTGGTTAGAAAAAACAAAACAGATGTTTGAAATTTGTATTCCCACAGTGAACTTCCCTATACAAAGGAAATGGGGACCAGAGGTCAGAGAAAAAGAGAAAGGATTTTACATAATTGATTGAGCAAGGATGTAAATTAAACGGTTTCAAGACATGTAGTTCAATACACTGTCAAGGTATATATGTTAATATATACTTGTATACAATGCAAGACAGAATAATGTATAGTATTAGGCAAACACACAACACATTTTCTGGAATGGAGCACAAGAAGTTTATACATTTATATATTTTAAATATATGTAATAAACGCTTTTTAAAATGTAGGTCACTCGTTTTGAAACAGTGAAATGGAATTCTACATACTTACTCATGAGCCCCCCAAATAGGTGGCAAGAGATACTTTCTTGAGAATAGTTCCAACAGTTGGTTATAATTAATTAACTCTTAAGTCCCACAGGGTACATAGCTACATTAACCTCCAACATTCTCAAACATGCAAAAGTAGAGAAATAATAAATTAAAAGTACTTTTCGGACTTCCCTGGTGGCACGGTGGTTAAGAATCTGCCTGCCAATGCAGGGGATATGGGTTCGATCCCTGGTCCAGGAAGATCTCACATGCCGTGGAGCAACTAAGCCCATCTGCCACAACTACTGAGCCTGTGCTCTAGAGCCCATGAGCCATAACTACTAAGCCCATGTGCCATAACTACTAAGCCCATGTGCCACAACTACTGAAGCCTGCGCGCCTAGAGCCCGTGCTCCGCAACAAGAGAAGCCACCACAGTGAGAAGCCCGCACACCTCAACAAAGAGTAGCCCCCGCTCGCCTCGCAATTAGAGAAAGCCCGCGTGCAGCAATGAAGACCCAACGCAGCCAAAAATAAAATAAAATAAATAAAATTTAAACCTCTAAATTCTGGCAGTAATTTATTACACAACAATACTAACTATAATAGATGTTACACAGTAGTAGACAAGCTCTCCACTTTATATTATTTGAAGTCAATATAGAATCTTGAAGATATTCTGCTTCACTTCTTTTTTCTACTTTTTTTTTCCTTGCCTTAGAATTTCAGAGATATTTTTGTTAAAATTCCAAACCACTCATTTCACAGGTGTAGAAACTTATGTCCAGAGAAGTGAAATCACAGAACAAATTACAGATCAAACTAGTAGTAGTATATAGATCAAAATCCATGCTTCTTGATTCTCAATGTAGTGTTTTTTGTCCGTAACCAAAACCTCTTTGTATCTTCTCCTTCCTTTCTTTATTCCACTCTTTCTTTGTGGCAGAAGGGCGCCAAAATAATATCAATCAACCAGTTTTATATGCTTCCCTCCAAAGAGCCCAGACCTATTTCCAATTCAAGGATTTAAAGCGCATTTCCCAGTCCTGCTTGTCTCTACTCCCACTGAGCCTCCAGCAATGCATGGTGCCAGCCTCCTGGGCCAGTTGGTAAGTGTGTATAAATTATCACCAACAGAATGCAAATTTGCTACTAAGTGTACCTGGGTAACAGGGGAACAATGACAGGAGGGCATTATCTGAGTAATAAGGCTTACAGAACTTCCAGTAAGTAAAACAGCAAGAATCCCAATCTCACCTGGACTGAAAACTGCTATCTTTTGGCAACTGTAAAATGTAAAAGTTACCTGCAAGTCTAACAATTTCCTAACAAAGGTCTAACTAGCAGTTACACCCTATCTGGTGTATCAGATAGGGTCAGGAAGGAACCAAGAAAAGAAAATTAAAAAACAGAAAATAAACCAAATGGCACCAGAAAAACAGATGGTAATAAAGAAAGAAAAACAAAGTAGGGTGAGGGTGCATGAAGGGAGCATAACTATGAAGTTATACAGGTATCTTTCCCTAGCCCAGATTAGAACTACAGCAGGATTTGTAGTTTTTCATTTATATTCAACCGATTTCTATGTATTAATTTCTATAGCCTGGTCCCAAAGTAGGATTGGTAATAAAAGAGACTTAAAGTTACTAAAATTTCAGCTTAAAATTATATGAAACCACTCTAATGTCCATCAACAGAGTTTTGATATATCTGTTAAAAAAAAAAAAGAGGAAGCTTTTTTGTACACATATGAAGGTTCATATTATGTGACCCTTGGTGTAAGAAAGGGGGATAAGGATAAATATATGTATTACTTATATTTGCATAAGGAAATAATAAGAAATGATGACTAGGCCATGAAAAAAAAGTTTTTGGCTATCAATACATGTAAGTTCATTATCAACCTTACTGCCCAGTTAGAGACTTAAGGTCATTATAATGACACTTCTTATTTAACTTTTGCTCTCTTCTAGCTTAAGAATGAACTGGACCATCTGGATAAGAATGTTTAATTTTAGTGCTGGTTGGCACAATAGGGTCTGATGCTGATCGGTTTCCAAAGTCTCCTCAGATCAGATAAAACATGATTTTTTTCTCCATATCTGAATTAAATGAGTAACTGCAATGTGCTTTCTTTCTCTTCCCCCAATAATGTATCACCCTATGTTTACCTCCATTAACCCCTAATCAATATTTACAATTTAATATCTTACTATCTGATTCTAAGTACTTACCTAGTTTCTGTGCCAAATGTTTTAGGCTTCAGCTCTTCTTGCCCCTCCAGTTGTAATTGTGAATGCTTGTAAGTTATTGATTAACCAGCTAGCTACATGTATCTTTCCATAATGCCTCCAGTGCACATTTAATTAGACACTCTGTAACTACTTTTTTATGCCAATCCCCAAAGTGTAACCCTATATAATCAAAAATCCTTAACTTTATGTCATGCCATAAACCTTTTCCTAGGTTTTCCAGTCCTGGAAGACAGCTCAGAGTCTATGAATTCCAATAGTGACAGTTTCCAACATGCAAACAGAGAAAATGTTATTAGTCAGCAACATCTCTCAGCTGCTGGAAAAAAAGGGCCAACACAAAAAGCTATAGGTAACATATTCTAATCTCAAAGAGACAAGAATCAAGACCAAGAATGTAAACACAATATTCTCCTCCCTCAATTTCTACCCTTTCTTCTAGTCCTTCCCAATTACCTTCACCACCCTTTCCTTCCCTTCCTCTAGGGAGCGAGGTTCAGGCAGCAGCTGGTTTACTCATAGCTAGCTTTATTTGATTTACATGGCAACAGAAACACACAAAAAGTCAGGCCCAAAAGACAGCTTTTTTTTTTTTTTTTTTTTTTTTTGCGGTACGCGGGCCTCTCACTGTCGTGGCCTCTCCCTTCGCGGAGCACAGGCTCCGGACGCGCAGGCTCAGCGGCCATGGCTCACGGGCCCAGCCGCTCCGCGGCACGTGGGATCCTCCTGGACCGGGGCACGAACCCACGTCCCCTGCATCGGCAGGCGGGCTCCCAACCACTGCGCCACCAGGGAAGCCCTAGCTATTTGTTTTTGATTGGTTCAAATTCTTTTCACCCAGGTAAAAAGACCCTCAAACTAACAAAAAAGAATTGGGAGAAAAGAGAGGTGAAGGAGGATTTTCTAGTGAAAAACGAAGAGATGGGCCCGGGGAATTGCTAACTGTGTAAATTTCTAGGTACTGTGTGCTTCTGGTTTCTGAATCCTGTTACTAGTGGCCATGGTCCCAGTTCTAGAGAACAAACTGAGCAATGGTTACAATGTTATTATTTAAAGACCTTTCATCTGTTCACATCTTTGGATCTCAGAATAACACTGCCATTTCAACCTTTCAGCTTGTATAAACTAGTGCCAAGAGGAAATTACAGGCAACATCAAGAGTGGATACACCCAAACTCAGAAACATATCTCTCTTCACAAACGGAAGGAAAAGGGAATGATTATTTTTTTTAATCCACCCCACCCCTATGCTATGAAATGAATATCTTTTTAAAAACTTCAATTATAAAAGTCACTCATGTTCACTGTGGAAAACAAGAGACAAAAATCAATCATAGTCCCAACACGCAATTATTATCATTGCTGACGTTTTAGAATGTATCCTTTTGGTAAATTTTTATAGGCAAAATAATGAGATCATGTTATAACCTTTTTTTCATGTAATATATTATTACCTATTTCATGTCTATAAAATCATTAAATACTGTAACTGAGAGCATGGGTTTTGAAGTCAGACAAACATATCTGGGTCCTGGCTCTCCTACTAATTGTGCGATTTTATTTATTTATTATTATTATTTTTTAAATTTTTATTTTTGCAGTACGCGGGCCTCTCACTGTTGTGGCCTCTCCCGTTGCGGAGCGCAGGCTCCGGACGCGCAGGCTCAGCGGCCATGGCTCAGGGGCCTAGCCACTCCGCGGCATGTGGGATCTTCCCAGACCGGGGCACGAACCCGTGTCCCCTGAATCGGCAGGCAGACTCTCAACCACTGCACCACCAGGGAAGCCCTGTGCGATTTTTGATAAGTTATTTAACCTCTCTCAATGACTGAGTTTCCTAATACATAAAATGGAAACAAACTGCTTACCTCACAGGCTTATTCTAAGTACTAAATAATAATAGATAAGAGATAGATAGAATAAATCTAGTACATCATAAGCACTCAACAACATAATATACGTTGCATACATTTTGTATTTCTACAACATTGTATTAAAGTAGCTAGTCTTCCATGGAATAAATGTATCCTAGTTTATTAAAAAACCCCTATTGTCAAAATAAAGTTGTTTCTAAATTTATAATATTATAAATATCAATAACAATGCAACAAACACTAAATCTAAATTTTTACTTGTCTGTGATTTTTTTCTTTAAATTCCTACAAGTAAAATTATAAGTCAAAGGGAATAACATGTTCTCTATTGACAAAGTGCCCTCCAGAGAAGTTGTACTAGTTTATAATCCCATCTGCATATATAAAAATGTCATCTCACTCCTCCATCCACATAGAGATTTAAAAATATTTTTAAAATATCACACATATCTTTTTATAATCTATGTTTTAGAATTAAAAATATAGGATTCTGACAGAAAATTCCATCATTTCAGAACCATTGGAGATGAAAGTTTCCCTTCCTCCAGTTCTTTCCCTATTTGGAGGTCAATTTTTATGTAGTCAAATGTATTGCTCTTGTGAATTCTGGGTTTTATGTCAGTTAGAAAATAATCATTGATGGTTTCCTTCAGTACTTTTATAATCTCACTTTTATTTATGTATGCTTAAAATGTAGAAGTTACTCATGAATATGTTTATTAAAAATTCAAATAATACATAAATATAAAGAATGAAAAGTGAAATTCACCCTTCATTCTTTCCCAGCAGTGACTGTGATTATTAAAGTTCATCCTTCCAGACCTTTAGCTATGAATTTACAAACAGATAAATTCACAGTTTATTTTTGTTTGATATAAATATGGTCATATATCATCATACTACAAAAAGCAGCTTGCTGACTTTTTTTTTAAGTTACCAGAGTATCCTGGATGTCTTTCCAGGACTGAATATGTAGATCTACTGATACATCATTCTTTTTAAAAATAAATTTATTTATTTATTTGTTTTTAGTTTTAGCTGCATTGGGTCTTCGTTGCTGTGCATGGGCTTTCTCTAGTTGCATCGAGCGGGGGCTACTCTTCATTGCGGTGTGCAGGCTTCTCATTGTGGTGGCTTCTCTTGTTGCAGAACACGGGCTCTAGGCGCACGGGCTCAGTAGTCATGGCTTGCGGGCTCTAGAGCGCAGGCTCACTAGCTGTGGCGCACGGCCTTAGTTGCTCCATGGCACGTGGGATCCTCCCGGGCCAGGGCTCGAACCCGTGTCCCCTGCATTGGCAGGCGGATTCTCAACCACTGCGCCACCAGGGAAGCCCCGGTACATCATTCTTTTTAAACACTGGGTAATATTCCATTGAATGAGTGTACTATCATCAATGATTTTATCACTGATGATATAATGATTAAGTATCACTTAATCATTCTGCTGTTACTCTGTTGTTTCCAACTTTTCACTATTACAAACAATGCTGCAGTAAAAAAAATTCTTGTACCAGTGTCCTTGTGGATTATGTGGGTACTTCTCTAGGATAAATACTAAAAAATGGAATTGGTGAGTCAGAGTATTTCTAATTTTAATAGCTACTACCAAAGTGTCTTCCAAAGAGTGTGCAGAGGGCTTCCCTGGTGGCGCAGTGGTTGAGAGTCCGCCTGCCAATGCAGGGGACACAGGTTCGTGCCTCAGTCTGGGAAGATCCCACATGCCGCAGAGCGGCTGGGCCCGTGAGCCATGGCCTCTGAGCCTGCGTGTCCAGAGCCTGTGCTCCGCAATGGGAGAGGCCACAACAGTGAGAAGCCTGCATACAGCAAAAAAAAAAAAAAAAACAAAACCAAAGAGTGTGTAGAAAATTTTCTTCTATCATCTGTGTATGAATGTACCCATTTCTAAATACCCTTGCCAAGACTGAATGTTACTACTTTTAAAATTTTCCAATATCATGGTCTGAGAGACAGAAATGGTCTCTCAGTTTAATTTGTATTTCTCTAATTACTAGTGAAGATGGGCATCTTTTCATATTTTTAATAGCCATTTATAATTTCTCATCTGTGTAATTCTAGTTTATATCTTTTGCCCATCTTTCTATTGGATGGTGTGTCTATTTCTTATTGATCTGTAGAAATATTGTATATAACATGGATATTCATTTTTATCATATATATTACAAACATCCCCTCCCAGTCTATAGCTTAATTTTCAGCATTGTTTATAGCATCCTTTTTTGTATAAACGTTTTTACCTGGATATTGAGTCTTATTTAAGAACTGCTTTCCTATCCCCAAGAGACTGAACATCCAAGGGAAGAAATGTTTATAACTCATTGATCCTACACACTATATCTGTATTTACTCAGAACTATCCTCATTGAATTTCCCTGTTTGCTTTGCCCCTTCCCCAATTTACTATCATTATAACAAATTCTGTTCCTTTTTGTCTAAAATGATACAGAACAACAATAAAAGTGGGTAAAGAGTTGTAAGATACCTTACACCTTACACCTTACATCTTAACTAGATCTTCACAAAAAAAAACCATACAAGTGGGGGTCATCCCACCCATTTTACAAATGAAGAAACTGATGACAAATAGATTAAGGGCTCTCCAAAGGCTACTCAGCCTAATAAAGGCTAAATTTAGGATTTTAACCCAGATCTATAGATTCCAAAGCCCCATTCTCCTTTCAACAAACCAAAATTGCCTTCATCCCTGCCATACTTCAATACATGTCCACATACATATCATAATCTCTATGCTATTATCTAAGAAATCAATAGAAAAACATTAATAGTAGATCCAGGACTAATTCCTGCAAGGTATTCTCACTGGGTTGACAATGAACCTTTGGTCATCACTGAAACCCAATCCTCTGGCCTAGGTTTTCCAAAGGGTATTCCAGGCAGATATCTTATTTTTTTTAAAGTCCATATTCAAATCAGTTTGAGAGACACTATAAGAAGCACAACAAAAGACCATCTCCATGTATATAAAAAAAGATAAGTTAAAGGAGAAAAATGAACTAAGCAAAATATGAGGATAAACATTCAAGATGAACTATTAACTAGGGATGTCACAAAATAGAAGAAAAATAGGTATACAGCAGTACAAGAAACGTTAAAGGAAGTCCTTCAGGCACAAAGAAAATGAAAAGATGGATCTACACAAAAAAATGAAGAACACTGGGCTTCCCTGGTGGCGCAGTGGTTGAGAGTCCGCCTGCCGATGCAGGGGACGTGGGTTCGTGCCCCGGTCTGGGAAGATCCCACATGCCGCGGAGCTGCTGGGCCCGTGAGCCACGGCCGCTGAGCCTGTGCGTCCGGAGCCTGTGCTCCGCAACGGGAGAGGCCACAACAGTGAGAGGCCCGCATACCGCAAAAAAAAAAAAAAAAAAATGAAGAACAACAAAAATGGTAACTATGTGGATAAATGCAAGCGTTTTTTTCTTATTTAGATCTCTAAACGTTTATAGTCTGCACACCCTTGCCAATACTGTTTTTCTCCTGTTTTCTTGATGACAGCCATTCCAACAGATATGAGGTGATATCTCATTGTGGTTTTGATTTGCAGTTCCCTGATATTAGTGATGTTGAACATCTTTTCATACCTGTTGGCCATTTGGATGTCTTCCTTGGAAAAATGTCTATTTAGTTGCTCTGCTCATTTTTTTTTTTTTTTTTGTGGTACGCGAGCCTCCCACCACTATGGACTCTCCCGCTGCGGAGCACAGGCTCCGGACGTGCAGGCCCAGCGGCCACGGCCCACGGGTCCAGCTGCTCCACGGCACGTGGGACACTCCCAGACCAGGGCACGAACTCTCACCCCCCGCATCGGCAGGCGGACTCCCAACCACTGCGCCACCGGGGAAGCCCCCCTGCTCATTTTTAAATGAATTATTTGGTTTTCCTTGTTGTTACTGAGCTGTATGAGTTCTTTATATATATTGGCTGTTAACCCCTTATCCAATATATGGTTTGCAAATATTTTCTCCCATTCTGTAAGTTACTTTTTCATCTTGTTGATTGTTTCTTTTGCTGTTAGAAGCTTTTAAGTTTGATGTAGTCCCATTCCAGTTTTGCTTTAACTGTTTGTGCTTTGATGTCATATTCAAAAAATCATTGCCAAGATCAATGTTGAGGAGTTCCTTCCCTATGTTTTCTTCTAGGAGTTTTATGATATCAGGTCTTATGTTTAGGTCTTTGATCCATTTTGAGTTAATTTCTGTGAGTGGTGTAAGATAAGAGTATAATTTCTTTTTTCTTCATGTCTTTATACAGTTTTCCCAGTACCATCTGTTGAAGAGACTATCCTTTCCCCATTGGTGTTCCTGGCTCCCTTATTGAGTATTTTTTGACTGCATATGAGGGGTTTATTCTGGGCTCTCTATTATGCCTCATTGGTCTATGTGTCTATTTTTAAAGCAGTGTCATTCAGTTTTAATTACTATAGCTTTGTACTATAGTTTGGAATCAGGAAGAGTAATGCCTCTGGCTCTGTTTTTCTTTCTCATGACTGCTTTGGCTATTCAGGGTCTTTTGTGGTTCTATACACATTTTAGGATTTTTTTTCTGTGAAAAATGCCATTGGAATTTTGATAAAGATTGTGTTAAATCTATGGATGGCTTAGAGTAGTATTGACATCTTAACAATATTAATTCTTTCTGACCCATGAATATTGGATGTCTTTCCATTCGTTTGTATCTTCCTCAATTTCTTTCAACAAAGTCTTGTACACTATTGGTAGGAATATAAATTGTTTTAGCCACTATGGAAAACAAGATGGAAGTTCCTCAAGAAATTAAAAATAGAGCTATATATCATACAGTAGTTCCACTTCTGAGTATATACCAAAGGAAATGAAAGCAGGATATCAGAGAGATATATGCAATCCCACATTTCCTGCAGCATTATTCACAACAGCCAAGATACGGAAACAACTTAAGTGCCCATCAACAGATGAATGGATAATGAAGATGTGATATATATGTATATACAACAGAATATTTTTCAGCCATGAAGAAGGAAATCCTGCCATTTGTGACAACATGAATGGACCTTAAGAACATTATGCTAAGTGAGATAAGTGAGACAGAGAAAGACAAATACTGTGCAATATAACTTATATGTGGAATCTAAAAAAGCCAAACTCATTAAATCAGAGTAAATGGTGGTTATTAGAGGCTGGGAGGTGGGGGAATATGAGAGAGGCTGTTTAAGGGTCTAAGCTTGCAACTAGTAGATAAATAAGACCTGGAGACCTCATGTACAGCACAGTGATTATAAACAATAATATTGTATTATAAACATCACACTAGCTAAGAGCCTAGATCTTAATTATTTCCACCACAAAAAATAAAAGATAATTATGTGACATGATAGAGGAGCTAATATGAGAATGGTAATCATATTGCAATATATAAAAATATCAAATCAACATGGTGTATATCTTACATAATGTCATATGTCAAATACATTTCAATTAAAAAAATGAATGTAAGATGCTTCTATAAAAAGTTTACAACAAACAAAATTAAATTAAAAGGTACTGTTGAGTTATAGGCTAAAATAAAGTGGATGACAGCAATAATACAAAGGATGGGTGGGGAGATATAGAAGTATACTATTATAAGATTAATACAATATATGAAGTACCATAATATCACATAAATGTAGTCCCTGGTAAGTTAAAGATGTGCCTAAAACAACCACTGAAGAAAATAAAAGAATTATAGCTAATAAGCCAATTGGGGGATAAAACTAAATGATTAAAATATATTTAATTAGTACAAAAGATATAGGAGAAGGGGAGCAAAGGGTAGATGGGAAAAGCAGAAAACACATAGCAACATGGCAGATTTACATTCAACCATATTAACAATCACATCAGGGACTTCCCTGGTGGTCCAGTGGTTAAGAATCCGCCTGCTAATGCCAGGGACACGGGTTTGATCCCTAGTCCAGGAAGACCCCACATGCCACAGAGCAACTGAGCCTGTGTGCCACAACTACTGAGCCTGCGCTCTAGAGTCCACGTGCCACAACTACTGAAGTCCATGTGCCTAGAGCCTGTGCTCCACAACAAGAGAAGCCACTGCCATAAGAAGCCTGTGAACCAAAACAAAGAGTAGCCCCCGCTTGCTGCAACTAGAGAAAGCCCGTGTGCATCAATGAAGACCCAATGTAGCCAAAAATAAATAAATAAAAATTAAAATTAAAAAACAGGGCTTCTCTGGTGGCGCAGTGGTTGCGGGTCTGCCTGCCGATGCAGGGGACGCAGGTTCGTGCCCCGGTCCGGGAGGATCCCACATGCTGCGGAGTGGCTGGGCCCATGAGCCATGGCGGCTGAGCCTGCGCGTCTGCAGCCTGTGCTCCGCAACAGGAGAGGCCACAACGGTGAGAGGCCTGTGTACCACACACACACAAAAAAACCAATCACATCAAATGTCAATGGTCTAAACACCCTAATTAAAAGGCAGAGATTGTCAGATTGGATAAATGCAAGACCCACCTATGTGCTGCCTACAAGAAATACACTTAAATAAAGATACAAACACAGTAAAAGAAAAAGAGTGGAAAATATACATGCTAATACTAACTAAAAGAAAGCTGAAATGACTACCTTTATACACATTCTCAGGTGATTTCAAATCTGATTGTCTGATGATGAGACACTCAATATATTCACCAGCTTCCATCTTATTAATCATACCTAATTCATTTCTGAGGATTAAAGGCCTGAGTCATTAAAAATTATATGCCCCATTTAAGCAGATTTTCTGCACACTTTACTCAGGGAAAAATGTTGAATGCATTTTCCCCTACATAAATTATGTCTTTTGTTTTTGATTTACCAACATTTAAAGCTAGTATATAAATGGATGCCTCTCAGTCTCGCATGCTAGTGGTGCATAATTCCTGAAAACAGCAAACTTAAGCAATAAAGACATACATGCACTGTGTCCCCCACCCTTCTTCAAGCAATTATCCTTGGGGGGAAAAAATCCCAGAGCTGCAAATTCCTTTTATAAGCCTATGTATTTTAACCTGTTTTCATTAAATACAGGAACTAGAACACCCCTCCCTCACTAAATTTAACCAAATGATTGTTTCAAAATACTGTTTTGTGACTTTTTTTAAAAAGTGTGCATATTTTTTGAATTGAAATATGGTTTCTTTTTTTAAAAGGTTGTAATGGCTGGGAATTCCCTGGTGGTTGAATGGTTAGGGCCCCACACTTCCACTGCAGGAGGCACGGGTTCGATCCTTGGTCGGGGAACCAAGATCCCACAAGGTGCACGGCTTGGCAAAACAAACAAACAATCAAAAACTAAAAAAAAAAAAAAGGGTTGAAATGGCTATGTTAATATCAAGTAAAGTATATTTCAGAGCAAAGAATATTACCAGGAAGAAAGGATATCATTTCTTAATCAGAAAGGGGCCAATTCATCAAGAGGACATAATCTTAAGTGGTTCTATATCTGATAACTAATCTTCAAAATAAATGAGACAGGGCTTCCCTGGTGGCGCAGTGGTTGAGAGTCCGCCTGCCGATGCAGGTTACACGGGTTCGTGCCCCGGTCCGGGAAGATACCACATGCTGCGGAGCGGCTAGGCCCGTGAGCCATGGCCGCTGAGCCTGCACGTCCGGAGCCTGTGCTCCGCAACGGGAGAGGCCACAACAGTGAGAGGCCAGCGTACCGCAAATAAATAAATAAATAAATAAATAAATAAATAAATGAGACAAACGCTGATAGAACTGCCAAGAGAAATAGATAAATCCACAATTCTAGCCAGAGATTTCAATACCCCTCTCTTAATTGATAGAACAGCCAACCAGAAAGGATTATAGAAGACTTAAACAATATTGTCAACCAACTTGACCTAACTGACATTTAACAAACACTCAACCCAAGAAGAACAGAAAATACATTCTTTTCAAGTGCACATAGAGCATTTAACAAGATAAAACATATTCTGGGCCAAAAGACAAGTCTAAATAAATTTAAAAGAATTCAAGTCAACAATGTACATTCTCTTACCACAATGAAATTGAACTAGAAAACAGTAACAGAAAGATATCTGGAAAATCCCCCAAACATTTGGAAATTAAAAGAAAAAAAAAAAACAAAAAGGAAATTAGAACAATATTTTAAGCTGACTAAAAACATAGCATATCAAAATTTGTAGGATACAGCTAAATAGCACTTAGAAATATATAACACTAAACACTTCTACTACAAAAAAAGAAAGGTCTTCAGTGAAGAACCTCAGCTTCCACCTTAAGAAACTGGAAAAAGAAGCGCTAATAAAAACCCAAAGTAAATAGAAGAAAGGAATAATAAAGATCAGAACAGAAATCAATAAAATACAAACTAGAAACTAAGTAATAGAGAAAATCTTTGAAACCAAAAGCTAGTACTTGGAAATGAATGAAGCAGATAAACCTTTAGTCAGATTGATGAGGGAAAAAAAAAGAGAGAAGATCCAAATTAACAATATTGGGAATGAGAGAGGTGACATCATTATAATTATATAGATATGAAAAGGAATACAAGGGGCTTCCCTGGTGGCACAGTGGTTGAGAATCCGCCTGCCTATGCAGGGGACATGGGTTCGTGCCCCAGTCCGGGAAGATCACACATGCCGCGCTGGGCCCGTGAGCCATGGCCGCTGAGCCTGCACGTCCGGAGCCTGTGCTCCGCAACGGGAGAGGCCACAACAGTGAGAGGCCCGCGTACCGCCAAAAAAAAAAAAAAAGGAATACAAGAAGACATTATGAGTAACTTTTTCTAACGGAGTCAACAAATTTCTTGAAAGACACAAAGCTCACTCAAGAAGAAATGAATAAATCTGAATAGCCCTGTATCTATTAGAAAAATTGAATTTGTGGTTAAAACCCTTCCCCCTCAAACACAAAAAGCAGGCTCAGATGGCTTAACTGGTAAATTCCACCAAATATTTAAAGAAGAAATGATACAATTTCTACACAAACTACAAAGACATAGGAAGAGAAGATACCCAGAGACTAATTTTTTTCACTAACACAGATCCAAATATTCTTAACAAATTTTTAGAAAATCGATTCCAACAAGATATAAATAGAATAATACATCACAACAGAGTGGAGTTTATCCCATAATGGAAGGTTGGTTTGCAATATGGAAATCAATTGATGTAATTTACCATGTTAAAAACTAAAAAAGAAAAACTATATGATCATCTCAATAGGTGCAGAAAAGCATTACATACAAGTCTTCATATGTACATATGCTTCCATTTTTCTTGGGTGGGTTTCTAAGAGTATAATAAGCTGGAATGTCATTCTGCCCCATATAGAATTACCCTAGCAGGCAACTTTTGCTTGGGGACTCCACATCTGCTGAGATTTCCTCAATTGTGCTGTGGTCTAAAGTTCTTCCCACCCAATCCTTCCTTCACAGCTGTTCGACCTGTACCACATTCTGAGGGCTCTCCCTGCCTCTCCTGGCTCCCTTCCCTCTATAGTTCACAGGTGCTTCCTCCAATAAATCTTGCACCTCTAAGCCTGTCTTGACGTCTGCATCTTGGAAGATCCACACTGACATAGGGAACATAAGATAATTTAATTGAGGAAAGAATCAGCTACCTGTTTAAATTGGTCCTGACTCCACATTCATACCCAACATTATGTTTAAAGCTGCAACATGGGGCTTCCCTGGTGGCGCAGTGGTTGAGAATCCGCCTGCGGATGCAGGGGACACGGGTTCGTGCCCCGGTCCGGGAAGATCCCACATGCCGTGGAGCGGCTGGGCCCGTGAGCCATGGCCGCTGAGCCTGCGCCTCCGGAGCCTGTGCTCCGCAAAGGGAGAGGCCACAGCAGTGAGAGGCCCGCGTACCACCAAAAAAAAAAAAAAAAAAAAAAAAAAAGCTGCAACATGGATGGTTTCTCTTGATAAGCAGTTAGAAGCCATGGAGCCCAGACACGAGGGAAGAGAAACAAGTTGTTTTAATCTCAGCATATTGTGGGCTCTTTTAGCTATTTCACTTGAACACTCAAATACATTTGCCTCAGGAAACAAAGATGTCTCTAAGTGAATCACCATACTTATCCTTGTCCTGTCTTGAACTGAGAAATAACTCAGAGATCTGGTCAGCACTGAAGGTGATTACACCACCCTCTTGCATTTAAAATGTCCTGAACAACAAATATGTTATCAGCCCAAGGCTCCTTTGTCCCCATCCCTAAGGAAAATCTCAAATCTCACCCCAAGAATAGATGTTATGCCATCTTGTAACAGGCAACACTCATTTAGATAGGATTTCATCTGCATTTTTTCTAAAGTTTACATTTGGCTTACTTCTACCATCATTCTGTTCCAAAGGGATAGTCTTATGAAATTTGCCAAAGTTTCTAAATTATTGAAACAAACTGAGAATGCATAAAGCCTATAATAATCAGTGGTTTTACTTTAGAACCTCAAGAATCATGTGGCCTTATTGTTTATAGTTCTTGACGTACAGGGCATGGCTAATAAATGCTAAACCAATCCTCCATAACCTGCCTTCTAGGACAAAAACTCTCTTTAATCATAAGACCAAAATATTCCTCGGCAGTGTTTCAAGGGAAAGAGCTTCTTAAATCTTACATTTTGGCCTTACCACTTCATACTATAAAAAGTTCTGAGGGATGAAGGTGACACCATTACCCCAAAACTACATCAGGACATTACTTTTAGAAAGGTATAAATTCTCCTGCCCTTAGTTTCAC
This sequence comes from Kogia breviceps, assembly GCF_026419965.1. Lineage (NCBI taxonomy): Eukaryota > Metazoa > Chordata > Mammalia > Artiodactyla > Physeteridae > Kogia > Kogia breviceps. Next base: position 23,160,848 of record NC_081318.1, read on the forward strand.
CTTCTTACTAAGTTTCCTAGTCTAGGCTAAATAATTCCTCTCTTGCTCTAATGTTAATAATCTTCAGATATTTGGGAGTGTCTCTCTCCTGGATCTTGTAGTTGCCAGATTTCAGTCAACGCTGCATGCATAAAATCTTTAAATGATCTTCATAAATTCATTTATTTATCCCTTTCAGCACTACAGTTGCTCTCAGAACTCACCACCTTCTGTTTCTATTGTGCTGACACTGTGCTAAATGTAATACTCCCAGTGGGCTCTTGCCAACTCCCTACGCTGTGGCACAATTCTTCTTTGTTCACTGCCTAGAATAACACTAGCTTTCCTTTGACTGCCAGATCACATTTCAAGCCCAAACCAAGTTTGTTATCTGCCATTACTGTCAAGTCTCTCTTGCCCTCTGGGGTTTCTTTCTTTTTTTTTCCATGTCAGATCACTTGTATCTCCTCTTCAGCCTCTGAAACAAGAGCAGAATTGTGCCCTAATGCTACTTTCCCAGACAAATGAATATTGTTCATATTTTGGCCTATTAGTACTAAAATTGCTTATTGATAATGTTCACAACTGAGATATCCCCCCCCGTTGGATTCCTACTTAAGATCTTTCTTTGTTAAATCTTCACTCAAACCTATATCCTCCTTCTAGTAACTATTTTAGTTAAAACAAAATAGGTTGTATACTCTCCATAGTTCATTTAATTCAATAAACTTTTACTAAGCACCTACTAGATGCAGGTGTTGTGCATAAAGATGAATATACCACTTTTGCCCTCAAACAGTTCACAATCTTGTTTTAAAGAAAGACACATACGAATATATTTATAATACAGTGTAGTGACACAATAATGGAAGATTATACAAACTACCAAGATCAGGAAAGGTGATAACTTTAAGAAAGAATAGGAATCCATCAGCCCTGGAGGAAGGAGAGGACATTCCAGTCAGAGAGAAATTCCAGAACAAAGGCAAAGAATGTTCAATAGTGTGGAATGCTTGGGAAACAAGTAGCATGGTGTTATACTGGAGCATAAAGGGCAGGCAAGGGGAAAATGGCAGGAGATAAAGGGAGGGAATTAGAAAAGAACCAAGGTAGTAGACCCTGAAGTGCCTTTAAGCTCAAGCTAAGGAGTTTGGACTTAATCATGTAAGCAATGAGCAGAGGTTAAAGAAATATAAAAAAGGAAGATACGTGACCAATGTTTTAGAAGAATCACTACTGAACACAAGTGCAGAGAAGAAAATGGAAGGAGGGGGTACAGAGGCAAGAAAATCTGTCAGGTGTCAGCTGCAATAGTCCAAGTGAGATGTAAGCGCTTTAAATTTGAAAATTTCCAGAAGGAAAAAAATCAAGATGGTTATCAGCTTAACATTTACTGAGCATCAACTATGTGGAAGGTGCTATATTATAAGATTCCTGTATTTTATCCCATTTAATGGTTACCATAACCCTGTCAGGTAGATACTAGTGTCTTTAAAAAAAAAAAATTATTTATTTTTGGCTGCATTGGGTCTTCGTTGCTGCACGTGGGCTTTCTCTAGTTGCGGCAAGTGGGGGCTACTCTTCGTTGTGGTGCGAGGGCTTCTCATTGTGGTGGCTTCTCTCGTTGCGGTGCATGGCCTCTAGGCACGCAGGCTTCAGTAGTGTGGCACACAGGCTCAGTAGCTGTGGCTCACCGGCTCTAGAGCGCAGGCTTAGTAGTCGTGGCGCACGGGCTTAGTTGCTCCTCGGCATGTGGGATCTTCCCAGACCAGGGATCGAACCCATATCCCCTGCATTGGCAGGCAGATTCTTAACCACTGCACCACCAGGGAAGTCCCGATTCTAGCATCTTAATCTAACACATGAAGGACCTGAGACTCAGAGAAAACAAAGTTCAAAAATGCAACTTACCACCAAAAAGAGTCAAATTTAGTAAAATGTCTGCTCCCTTCGGCTGGTAAACCTTTCAGTACACATAACTTCTACACTTTTGGAATCTAAAATTTAAATACCACATTTCATCAAATCTAGGATGCTATCAATTGGAAGATTCACCATTATTTCACATACCAATAAGAAAAAAGTATTACCAATTAAACTGACATCTCAACTTCAGAGATATTAAGGTGAAAAAAAATACTCCTAAAATCAATAACTATGGTATCTTAATTCTGATGGCAACTGCTAGTCCTTTTGTCAGTCTCTCACTCTGTGTTTTCCATTATATCTCTTTGACCTCAACTACACCTCTGGAAACTTGACCCTTTTATACCATCCCAATCTGTTAGCTCTTACCTTTTAGCAAAAACTGAGATTAGAATTTAGAGACATGAATTTAGAGAGGCAGCAATTCTATAACGTCATAGCACAGACAGGAACAGAGAAGGCAAACTACAGGAGTAATTCAGGAATTTGGGGACTGATAGAGGATAAGAGTCAAGGGGGCTGAAGGTATTTACAGGTGACTAACTGAAATGATAAACCATTTGTAACTATCAGTATTTATAATTCAGTGCTTTAAAATACTTATATCCCCAAATGTAGCAGACTGAGAACCACTACATGACCATAGAACATCACTGAAATTGTCTGTAATGATCCACACTAGCCTGCCCATATCATGTGGCCCATGTGCCCCAGCACCAATACCACATGCCCCTTATCACAGCAAATTATTATTCATTAAAATAATGGTTTATTTTTTTGAAATCACTTTAGAATAATTTCATTATCTGAACGTTTCTGGCTTTTAAACTCACATGAAGAATCTTCTCCTAGGGACTTCCCTGGTGGTCCAGCGGTTAAGACTCTGCGCTTCCATTGCAGGGGGCACAGGTTCCATCCCTAGTTGGGGAACTAAGATCCTGCATGCCACTCAGCCAAAACAAAGAAATCTTCTCCTATATATTCAATTATGTGCTAAAACATCCTTTAGAGAAGTCATTCTGGTGTTTCGGATTTAAATTATCTAAACTATAGAAATACAATAAAGCCAGAACAGATCAGATCCCAAACGTGTGGATAAAGAATCATCTTCTATATATACAAAGTTGTGTACTTCTACACTATATCATTGGTGATAATGGTGAACAGGTACAACACCCTCCTGACAAGTCATAAGAGCATGAAAATATTCCTAAAAGTTGGGAAATTTTCATCTAGACTATCACCTCCATGGAATATGAAAACTTATTAGCAGATTTTTTTAATGTGTCTGAATATAAAGCAGCAGTCAGCAAACTATGGCCCACAGAAAAAATTTGGCACACTGCCTATCTTTGTATAGGTCTTTTAAAAAAAATTTTTTAATTTTAATTAATTAATTTATTTATTTTTGGCTGTGTTGGGTCTTCGTTGCTGCGCATGGGCTTTCTCTAGTTGCAGCAAGCAGGGGCTACTCTTTGTTGCTGTGCACGGGCTTCTCATTGCGGTGGCCTTTCCCTCTGTGGAGCACGGGCTCCAGGCACGCGGGCTTCAGCTGTTGTGGCATGCAGGTTTCAGTAGTTGTGGCTCGCGGGCTCTAGAGCGCAAGCTCAGCAGTTGTGGCGCACGGGCTCAGCTGCTCCACGGCATGTGGGATCCTCCTGGACGAGGGATCGAACCCGTCTCCCCTGCATTGGCAGGCAGATTCCTATCCACTGCACTAACTTTGTATAGGTGTTTAAGAATGGTTTCTACATTTAAAAATAATTTTTTAAAATCTTAAAACAAATAATATATCATGGCACATGAAAATCACATGAAATTTAAACTTTAGATTTCAGAAATAAAGTTTTATTGGAACATAGCCACATTCATTTGTTTACACGTTGTATATGGCTACTTTTGTGCTACCAACAGCAGAGCTGAGTAGTTGCAACAAGAATGTGTGGCCTCAGAAGCCTAAAATCCTTACTGTCTGACACCTTACGAAGTTTGCTGACCCATAACCCCCCCAAAAGTCTTATTTTATTGTATAATTCAGTGATGACAGTGAGTTATTTCCAAATGGGCATAAGAGCTTGAACCAACAGCAATTTGGAAAATGATGACCTTAGTCGATTAGAGTTAACAAAGCTTAAATAGTTTAATAAGTAAATTAGTCCTAGTTAAATCAGTAGAATGGCAGGTATCAAACATACTATTGCATATGTGCCACTTAAAAGGATTCATCTCTTTGGTTTAGTTCTTATAAGCTCTTACCCTGCTTTTCTTCAATTATCCCCCAAGCAACCTTTTGTTAAGAACTCTCCAAATCTCCCCTAGGAGTTTTAGGGAAAGCCACATAAAGGTATAGTATTTTGTCACTGCAACCCTACCTAGGCACCTTCCAAAGCTGTTATATTTCCATGTTTCAGGAAAGCAAAGCAAAACAAAAAATCATATCCTCATGAAATGTCAGCTGAATTATGGCCAGTAGATGGAGACAGTTTCTCACCAAACTAGAGAAGCAAATTTTGATTTCAAGTTGTAGTGGAAATTTAAACTATCTTTAGATCCTTACCTTGAAATATTTAGTTAACTAGACGGGACAAAGTGATTTTTTTCCTAGTTCAGCACTAAAACCAGACTCACTCATATTTCTTAAATCAGATTTCATTAAGGGATCAGAAATGGAAAGGCTGGTTGTTGAACACTCCATTCCCTATAGAATATGAACCTACTTTATCGACCAGAATCCAAAATCTTTTTCTCTCTCTAATAAAAAAGGAATATTTTCCAATCATTTACTCTCAGCGAGGTTAGCATCTTTCCTCTCAAATCAAACCTCAGGCCCTCTTTTGTACTACTCTCAAGCTGCTTCTTTAAATAAATTGGGAATAACTTGCTATTCAGCAGGTAGTAATTTGATAAACAGCTCCAAATCAGCTTATCAAATACTATTTACCTTCACTAACAAAAAATACCCTTCTCAAAGATTTTTCTCGTTTTATAGACAAGAAAAAGGAAGTTTATTTTATATACTGCAAATTGTATATAAACACCTGTGTAAAACCACAGGAACAGAATTGTGGTTCTCATTATTGGGCCACTAGTCCAGAGTTACAAGGCAATTTTTCTAGCAGTAGACAGGAGAAAGGAAGCTGGTTCTATTAGGCATCAAGCAAAAGCATTGTAATCTCAGGCACTCAATACCTAGTATCAGCTCTAAACCACCTAGTATCAGAAGGTTCTGAAATTTTCATTTTACCTTTCAGGTTATGTGGAATATAGGTATAAGCACCTTAACCTTTCCATTTTAATAAACCCCAGGCATTTACTCTCTATCAATTTCATGGATCACCCTAGGAAGCCAAAATATTTAAATCTAATAAAAGCCAACCTGGCACCAGAAAATTTTATCTTTCTTCCCTGGATGTTTCTGATCTTTTGATCAAGTACCTAACTGGAAGGAAAGTCTGTGGTTGATGGTATATTAAGGGGTCCAATGGTTCTTCACTGGCTCCTTTATGTAGCCTCTCCTCTACTCCTCCTATTAGTTCCTTGATTACTTTCAACCAAATATCTGTTTTGAGAAATCTTAAGATTCCCCCAAAATAAAAATCTTGTACTAACCACATTTCCAAGTCTCCAGTCGGTTTCTTCAAGTAACTGGAGGTAAAGGTGGGAGCGACAGAGCCAAGAGGCTGGCATAAGGTACTAAGATTCCAGGGTCTAAAATTACCTATATATTTATCCAATATATATAGCAAATAAAGACAACAGTTCAAATGCAGAGAACCTTTAGAAAAACTGAATAATTTATTTTCATCCTGACTTTGGCCAAATTACCTAAATCAATGCCTTTAACTTCATGTATGTTCATATAAACCCCCAGCAATACCAGCAACTGCTGGGAGAATAAAGGATTGAGCAATCTTCCAGGGATGCCTGTCGTTTCTCTGGCCATTCACTGCCTTCACCTTAAGACAATAAATAAGCATAATTCTACAATAGTTTTTACTAAACATTCATACATTTACTTACTGTTTGCCTACTATTTGTGGATTGTTGTGTTTTAATTTTCTTCTCTATATAATGGAAAAGTCCATGAGCCAGCTCACTAACAAAGGTCTGGAGAAATACCAAATAATGCCTAGATGGGGACTCAATTCTACAGTCCATACAGTTGGTCCGCCTACTGCCTATTTTTCTGTTTTCAGAATCAAAGCTTCTTCTCAATATGCTATTGAGGACCATTTTCTGAGCTTAAACTAGTTGCACTTTACTGTTCTCAACCTAGGGACATAGACCAACTCATATGTAACATTTTTAAAGCTGCTGCTCTGTGGTGGACATCCCTCATAAAACCTTAATCACAATAAATTTAGTTAAAGCCTTTTAAACCAGATTGTTCTAGCTTCACAGAAAAAGTCTGGCTGCTCAGCTTCAATTCCCTAGAGAGAAGGGAGAGGCTCTACTCTATTATGAAACCAGCTTGCCTAATAAAATTCCCTTTCAGAGAAAGAGGTCAAGGAGAATAACTGCTGTGCTATTTTTCAATTCTTCCTTCCAAGAAATTACTGTGATTGACAGATGCTATTTCTTTGAGTTCCAGTGGCCTACTGCCAAGATCAACTAATTGTTCCTTAGTTAAAAGAATGACACCAATCCACCAAGCTACACAGCTCTCCATAATCATAATACATAATACTTTACATTTGTAGAAGTTTTTTAATTTTCAAAGCTTACACACACACACACACACACACTCTCTCTCTCTCTCTCTCTCTCTCTCTCTCTCTCTCTCTCTCTCAACACCCCACTGGGGATGTAGAACAGATATTATCCTCATTTTAAACACTGGGAAAATGTAACAAAGGCAATATATCACTTGTCCAGTGTTAGGTGTTGGATCTAAATGTTGGATCTAATATGTTGTTTTCCTATAGTCCTGCAATTCCTACACATTACATGTCTGCAATCTCTTTAGTATGTCTACTAATCTTATTATCTGCCCCAACTTACTGAAGCATTTACTAACAGAAGACAGCATGTTCAGTCATGTTAGTGTAGTACAGATTCGTTTGGTGTAGTAGTAAAAGTGGTCTTTGGAGACTGAGATGGGTTCAAAGTATTGCCACTTAAGATATATGATTTAGGGTAAATTGATAACTAGCCTTAATTTCTTTATCTGTAAAATCAACATACCATCTACCTCACAAAACTCTAAGTGCTTAACACATGTTAAGCACCATCTGATACATAAAAGGAACTCAAATGTTAATTCCCTTCCCAGGAACAGTCCTAAACAGATCACCAGCCCTTGAGAGAGTCTAACTTATCTGATTTCAGCAACCTCTAAAAATTAAGCGATGAGGATTAGAGAGATTGGAACATTAACACTTTCTTGGCACTTCCCTCAGACATGGGGTTTTTGGCTGTCAGTCTAATGAGCAGCTTTTAGAGATGCAGTCAAACCAATTAAGAAAAAATAGAAAAAGGCAAATGTGTCCAAATAAATAACATTTATCATGGGTACACAAAGTAATTGTTCTACCAAGTAAACATATATTTGGATGGCAGCTAGAAAACACCATACAGCCTCCCAATAAAGAGCTGAATTAATGTTACATTTCCTACAAAATAACTGGTTGATCCATACACAAAGAAATAATATGAACATTAATCTAAATAATCCTTCTCCACTACGACCAAATAAGCCAAATGGGATGAAGCACTTTTCACAACCAATAAATGAATAATCACATTGACTGTGAAATAAGTTCCTAAAAGTGAATTAACAGTCTCTCAAATGAATTTCTTAGTTTAGAACAAATCACATCTGAGTCTTATTCTCAATACAACACATAAATTCATACTAAGTCATCTCTTTCCCTGAATTTACTATATTTTGATAAATAGTTAAAAAATAACTCCAATAAATATTTCAAAGACTTCAACATGTTAAGCCCCTCACATATAAGAACCCATATTTGTTGTTGCTGTTTTTATTGTTTTTGTTTGAAAAAGGTTGGATGTGTGTTGGGTTCCCTCAGATAAATTTTATTCTGTGGTCATAATCACTTCGTGGTTTCTACTAGAACATTTTCAAGGCCATACTCAGACACTGATGTTAGTTGAAGGGGCATAAATATATTTGCAAATAACTTTTATGTGCTGCAAAAATATTTCTTCTCTCTCAGATATAGGAAATCAGTAACATATTACTTATTAAAATAAATTTAGCATTGCTATTCTTGGTTTCCTTTTCTAAAACTTCCTTTTCCTCAACCATTAAAACTGAGCTTCCAAAAAAAAACCAAAAAAACAAAAAACACAATAAAACCTGAGCTTCCCAAACAAAAGTTTCAAAGATAGAAAGAAAAGAATGCTACTAGATGTCTCTGCTGTATCAATTTGAAGAAAGGTGGTTAAGCAATATGCTTCAAAGGTAATGTTTCTCCAACAGGTTAGATCTGATGGACTCAATAAAAATACACAGAACATTCCATCCAAAAGCAGCAGAATACACACTCTTTTCTCAAGTACACAAGGAACATTCTACAGGACAGATCACATGCTAAGCCATAAAGCAAGTCTCAGCAAATTTAAGAAGACTGAAATCACATCAAGATCTTTCTGACAACACTATGAGACTAGAAATCAACTACAAGAAAAAAAACTGCAAAAAACAGATACTTGGAGACTAACCAATATACTACTAAACAGCCAATGGGGGACTTCCCTGGTGGCACAGTGGATAAGAATCTGCCTGCCAATGCAGGGGACATGAGTTCGATCCCTGGTCTGGAACGATCCCACATGCCATGGAGCAACTAAGCCCGTGTGCCACAACTACTGAGCCTGTGCTCTAGAGCCCGCAAGCCACAACTACTAAGCCCGTGTGCCACAACAACTGAAGCCCACGTGTCTAGAGCCCACACTCTGCAACAAGAGAAGCCACCGCAATGAGAAGCATGCACACCACAACAAAGAGTAGCCCCTGCTCACCGCAACTAGATAAAGCCCGTGCGCAGCAACAAAGACCTGATGCGGCCAAAAGTGAAAAACAAACAAACAAACAAAAACAACCAATGGGTCATTGGAGAAATCAAAGAAGAAATCAAAAAAACAAAACAAAACTGGAGGCAAATGAAAACAATTCAAAATCTATAAGACACAGAAAAATAAGTTCTAAGAGGGAAGTATATAGCAAGAGAAGCCTACCTTAGGAAACAAAAAAAATCTCAAATAAACAACTTTAACCTTTCACCTAAAACAACTAGAAAAAGTAAAATAGGGAGTTCCCTGGTGGCCTAGTGGTTAGGATTCCAAGCTTTCACTGACATGGCCCCAGGTTCAATCCCTGATCAGAGAAACTGAGATCCTGCAAGCTGCACAGCCAAAAAAAGAAAAAAGAAAGAAAGAACAATGAACAAAAACCATAGTTAGTAGAAGGAAAGAAATAAAAAAGCTCAGAGCAGAAATAAATGAAATAGAGACTAAAAAAAAACAATAGAAAAGATCAGTGAAACTAAGAGCTGGTTCTTGGGAAAGATAAACAAATTGATAAAACTTTAGTCAGACTCACCAGGAAAAAAAGAAGGCCCAAATAAATCAGAAATGAAATAGAAGTTACAACCAACACCACAGAAATACAAAAGGGATTACTATGAACAATTATACACCAATAAAATGGACAACCTAGAGGAAATGGACAAATTTCTAGAAATGTACACTCTCCCAAGACTGAATCAAGGAAGAAATAGAAAACATGAACAGACTAATTACCACTAATGACACTGAATCAATAATAAAAAAAAAACTCACAAAAACACAAAAGTCCAGGACCAGACAGCTTCACAGGCAAATTCTACCAAACATTTAGAGAAGAGTTAACACTATCCTTCTCAAATTATTCCCAAAAATTGTAGAGGAAGGAATGCTTCTGAACTCATTCTACAAGACCAGCATACCCTGATACCAAAACCAGACAAAGATATCACAAAAAAGGAAAATTACAGGCCAATATTACTGATGAGCATAGATGCAAAAATCCTCAACAAAATATTAGCAAAACAAATTCAACAATACTTTAAAAGGATCATACACCATGAAAAAAAAAAAAGGTAATGTTTCTCAATCTAGAAGTCAAGCTGTAAAGCTGTGGGGACTTCCCAGGTGTTCCAGTGGTTAAGAATCTGCTTTCCAATGCAGGGGATGCGCGTTCAATCCCTGGTCCGGAACTAGGATTCCACATGCTTTGGGGAATCTAATCCCACATGCTGCAACTATGGAGCACGCATGCCACAACTAGGAAGCCCGTGCACTGCAACTACTGAGCCCACATGCCACAACTAGAGAGAGAAGCCCATGTGCTGCAATGAAGAGCCCACATGCTGCAACGAAAGATCCCACATGCCGCAACAAAGATCCCATGTGCCACAACTAAGACCTGATGCAGCCAAAAAATAAAATAAATAAATAAGTATTTTAAAAGTTGTAAAGCTGTGATCCAGATAACTTATTTGAAATAATAATACTTTTATAAAGAAGTTTAGTTCAAAATTTTCTTGATTAATGCCACTTTCATTCTCGTATTACATTCAATTTTACTGAGTGGGAGAGAAAGAAGTGACATACAGCCAGTCAGCCAGGAATTCTGCACAACCAGTGGACTCAATTATACATGTTATGGCCTTAGTTGTGACAATTACAGATTATTATAGTGCCTGTGAGTTATTTTCTTTTTCTCATGCATAAATGCTTAGTAATGATGGAAGCAAAGAGAGATGAAGAAACTAGGACAACTGCCTCTTCAGGGCTCAAGTAGCACGCTATGAACACGTTAGTAACCACACAAAACAAAATCACTTGCCCTAATCAAAGGGAAAGTGATGGCAAACAAATGTTATAAGTACTGTTCCTCCTAAAAATGTTTAAGATTTCCAAATTCTATGAATCTGTTTTATAATAGAGGATAATAAGAATTTGTTCATACTTATTTGCTTTAATACCATCTATGAAATGATGACCTAGGGAAAAAAATTAAGATTGACTTTTCTAGGAATAAAGTTTCATTAAAAAAAACTGACTTAGCCATAATTATTTATCATTAAAACATGACAGATTTTGTGACACTAAATGAATAATTTTACCACATGACCATAAAATTCTTTTGTGAGCACCCTCCCATCCTGCAAAAGTCTGTGGTTAGGTCACTAAAGGTAATTTAACAGCACAGGCTCTGGAGAAAGAGCACATGATTTGAATCCTGGCTCTAACATTCACTAGTTGTGTAACCTTGGGCAAGTTACTTAATCTCTGTGCTTCTATTACTTCATCTATAAAATAGGAGGATGATAATAATCTTACCTACTTAATAAGGTTGTGGTAATAAATTATATATATTCCAAGTAAAAGTGCTCAGAACAGTGCCTACCATATGGTGGGTACTTAAAGTTAGTTTTGCATTACTGTCCTGCAAATTTTTTTTTAGGATTTTGTAAAATAAATGGATAAACTCTGGGGAATGTATGCTTGATGATGATGTAAATGTTCTTTGCCATTTATATTAAGGGAGAAAAGAACGGGGTTCGGGTGGGAGAAGATGCTTTTAAATGTTATTTATCTTATAGCAAAGAAGCAAAAACAAAGATTCTGATTTATTCCTTTGAACAAAAATACAATGAAAAGACTCACTGGAAATAATGGGGTAAACAACTCCATGCCTTCTAACAAATAGCAATTAAATAACACTTACTTTTTAAAAACTCCTTTTTCTTTCACATTCATTAGAATATTTTTCACTATTGTATTATCTTTTCTCAGATCAAGCAGGGAAGCCATACTTGACACTGTTCCTCTGTCATGTCTCTAAGATGAACTCATATTTTAAAATGTTGCTCAGAACATTCATTCATTCATTCATTCATTTAACAAACATTTATTGAAAGCCATGTGCTAGGCACCAGAGACATAAAGATGAATAAGATATATCCTCATCTTCAAGCTTAGTCTATTAGAAGAACAAACATGTAAAATTATTAGGTAAGGAATAATGTACAATGATAACAGCAATGGATTGAAGCATATTAAAAAATGTTTAAATTCAGGCATTCATAATGATACCAAAAACAAAGCAAAACAAAAAACCCTAACCAGTCACCACTGGCGAATGCTAGTGAACCAATTCATTATTCTGAAAATTGATGAATCAAAAGAAAGAATCAACCATTCATCCTGACTTTCTTATATGAACTATACCACTGGGTAATCACATAGTAGATAAGGGAGAGTTTCTCTTTATAGAAGTATTCCATCTAATAAATAAAGAATAACAGATTAGAATATCACTATTTTGCAGCTCTTAATGATTTAATGGATCTAAGCAAAGATCATTAATAGCTACTGACATCACAAAAAGAGTCAGTACCTCCTGATAGACCACTCTTAAAGAAGTCTGAGAAAACTTCTAAATTTAAGTACCAATTTAAAGGAAATGCAGAAGGGAAAGGAACATGCTAAAAGGCACCACAGAGATGTGTTCAGCAAAATTCAGAGTCAAGGAAACTCTACAAGACAATTGACTCAGTTTTTACAAGAAAAAATTACGAAAGAAAAAAAGAGAGAGAAAGACATGGACAGTCTTAAAAGAGAAATCAACCAACTGTACTGTACAAATTTATTTGCATCCCAATTCAAACACACTAGAAAAAATATATATGTATGTATGACACAACTGGGGAAACGCAAACACTCACTGGGTTTTGATGCTATTAAAGTATTATTGTTAAATTTTTAAGTGTAAGAATGGAATTATGGTTATTTATTCAAAGCACTTATCTTTTAGAGATGTATATGGGTGTGTGTGTAGATGATATTATAAAACGTCTAGAATTTGCATTCAATAATCTAGGGAGGAGGCTGGAGTGAGTAGGGGTAGTACTAGGTGGGTGATGGCGTACATATTTGACATTGTCTACCATAAAAAACATTAAAAAGAAACAACAGTAAAGTTCAAAATAACACGAGAGAGGCTGACTGTATGTAAAGCACTTAGGCTGTACATCACAAGTACTACTTATAATTATTATAAAGCTTAAGGATTGGATTAGATGACCTCTCAGATATTTTTCAATTCTGAAGTGTCTAAAATGTTATGACTAGATTATTTTTAAAGGTCATTTTTATCTCTCAAATTCTTTGGTTCTTCCCCAGGGATACGGCTCAGTTTTCTTTTCCCACTGGTTAACAATATCACACAAAAACACTGAACAACAACTACTTTTAAAGAGCACATGAACTGGAACTGACTCCCAGTTCAATGCTTGGAGGTTTTGGCTATCCCATCCACCTCAATTCTGGAGTCTGGCTGTTATACTGCTTAAATACTAGGTTAAACAGCCAGTACTGGTTAAACAGATGGAAAATTTTGCTTTATCCAATGGTGATAACTCCTATGCTATTTTTTTTTTTTTTTTTTTTTTTTTTCCCAGTACGCGAGCCTCTCACTGTTCTGGTCTCCCGTTGCGGAGCACAGGCTCCGGACGTGCAAGCTCAGCGGCCATGGCTCACGGGCCCAGCAGCTCCGCGGCATGTGGGATCTTCCCAGACCGGGGCACGAACCCGTGTCCCCTGCATCGGCAGGCAGACTCTCAACCACCGCGCCACCAGGGAAGCCCTCCTATGCTTTTTTTATCCTACACATAAACAGTTTGGGAAGAGTGGTCCAGAGCCCCATGGAGATAGTGAGGCACTTTCAGGAGGTGCCTGAGATCAAAAGTATTTTTGTGGTAATACTAAGATGGTATTTTCCTTTTTTACTCTCATCTTGTAAGTGTGCAGTGGTGGGGTTTTCCAGAGGATACATGATGTGTGGAAATACACCAGACCAAATGCAAAAGCAGATATAAAATTCAAGCTGTTTTTTAATGAAGTCAGATATCAAAGAGATTTGCAAAAATATAAAACAATGCCTTTTTTCCCAACTAAATGTTTTCTTGTTTTGGAAAATATATTCTTTTTTTTTTTTTTTTCAGCCGTGCCACATGGCACCAGGGATTAACCCCCTGCAGTAGAAGCGTGGAGTCTTAACCACTGGACCACCAGGGTAGTCTTCTTCATGAAAGTGTTATTTATGTTAACATGTAATGGGCTGATTATTTTTTCAAATAAAATATATAAAAAATTTTTAATTTCTCAGTTTTAAATAAATAACAACATGATGTATTATTGTTATATTAAATAAATAAATAAATTTAAATTCTCAGCTTCAATTCCTAATATAGTAAATCGTGATGGATATAACCCTCTTACACAAAAGCTCTTTGGGATCCTCACATTTTAAGAGTACCATATGACCCAGCAATACCACTACTGGGCATATACCCTGAGAAAACCGTAATTCAAAAAGAGTCATGTACCACAATATTCATTGCAGCACTATTTACAATAGCCAGGACATGGAAGCACCCTAAGTGCCCATCGACAGATGAATGGATAAAGAAGATGTGGCACATATACACAATGGAATATTACTCAACCATAAAAAGAAACAAAATTGAGTTATTTGTAGTGAGGGGGATGGACCTAGAGTCTGTCATACAGAATGAAGTAAGTCAGAAAGAGAAAAACAAATACCGTATGCTAACACATATATATGGAATCTAAAAAAAAAAAGGTTCTGAAGAACCTAGGGGCAGGGTAGGACAGGAATAAAGACACGGATGTAGAGAATGGACTTGAGGACACGGGGAGGGGGAAGGGTAAGCTGGGACGAAGTGAGAGAGTAGCACTGACATATATACACTACCAAATGTAAAACAGATAGCTAGTGGGAAGCAGCTGCATAGCACAGGGAGATCAGCTCAGTGCTTTGTGACCACCTAGGGGGGTGGGATAGGGAGGGTGGGAGGGAGATGAAAGAGGGAGGGGATATGGTGATATATGTATACATATAACTGATTCACTTTGTTATACAGCAGAAACTAATATAACATTGTGAAGCAATTATACTCCAATAGAGATGTTTAAAAAAAAAAAAAGTATAAAGGGCTCCTGAGACCAAAAAGTTTGAGAACGACTGCACTAGAATACATAGAACTCTAATTATGTCTGTCACTACATCACCTTACATTCCATTTTATGCTGCATAGCCTCAGTTCTCTCATTTCCACCCTACAAAGGACACTGCTCTAAAACGAGTTGGTTTGATATACCTAAAATTTAAGATTTATTGGGGGGAGGTGTCCTGGTTTAAAGAGAGAGAGGATTACTGCTCACAGTTATAAAAAGATATGAAGAATCCTAAGAATCACTTGGATTCTACAAGGTCAGGAAGAACATTTCCCTTTGGAGGGATATTAGCACTTAGCCCAAGAACCTAAACTCTTTCTTTTGTAGTCTTTTTTCCTTTTCATTAAGACTTGCCAAAGTTAGAGTCCTCAATCCCAGTTCCCTGACACCATGGGAAGACTTTGGCAAAACAATGCTTCCTGGTCAGGGTAGGAAAGCTGGTCATCTCAGGACACAGAGAGCTGTTAATTTCCTTGCCTTGTGGATTCTCTATTAGGAACTCTATGCACTGATCTCTGCCCAATTCTTCTAACAAACACCTGAAGTTTAATCCAGTTTAACAAAGTTGGGTGAGCTCTTGAAGAAATGACTCAAGGAAACCACAGATGGGAAAGAGAGAAAAGAATGCAGCCTTAAACACAGCTGATGTTAGCTGTAAATACATACAGACATACAATACATGCATGAGGAAGGCTATATACATAAATATATCAGGGAGGACACAGATAGGAGAGAAAGAAAAGACGGTAGCCCTAAACAGCTGATGCTGGCTATAAATACATACTTACAAACATGCGTATAAATGCAAATACCTAGAGTTGGCTGTCCCATCCTCTCACTAACCCTTGAGCAGCACTGGACTCCTCGAAATCATGTCTTCTAATCTTTTATATTCCAAGGCATTTTAACTGGATTTCACCTTTATAAAAATATTGTGGAAGAAATCTGAAATTTGTCCACTTTCCTAGAGCTATAATTCTCTAAATTGATACCATAAAAACTGCACTACTCCAATTTGAAGAAAAAAAAACAACACTCCAGAAACTAATGATTTGAATTTTCTTTTCTTTTCTTTTTTTTTTTTGGCCATGCCGCACAGCTTATGGGATCTTAGTTCCCAGACCAGGGAATGAACCCGGGCCCTCGGCAGTGAAAGCATGGGGTTCTAGCCATTGGATCACCAGGGAACTCCCTGAAATTTCTATTTCGTGATATACTTTCCTGCTATGAAAAAAATTTCTTTAAAAATTTTTTTCATTCCCACTCCTTTTCAATTAATCAACAATTGCATATTGAACATAGAGGGGAAAAAAAAAAGCAAGAGCTAAAGTGATAACCTAGAATCCTATCCTCATCCTCAGAAAGCTGAGAATCACACTGCTACAGAACAAGTCTCCGTACAGATATTCCAAGCTTTTTCTATCCCAACTAGAGGTTGAATTTTCCTATTCCTCACTTTTGTCAGATGACCCTACTTCCTCTCTGAGAAGACTGGTAAGCTCTCTCATCTTAACTTCAGATTCATTCTCTACTCAAAATCAACCCCAACCCCTTATTTTTCTTTCCTTTATTACATCCACCAACAGAATTCATGTCCTTATCAATTTCCTTAAACTATTCAACTAGAACACAGTCTTCCTACCGCAGGAAATCTTGAAAATAAATTATTTATAATAAAATAGTATTCAAATTAAATAATTCATTAACTAGGCTAGAGGACAGTGCTTCTTCTTTTTTTTTTTAATGACTCCATTGTGGAAAGGTTTAAAGATATTTAAATAGTTTTAATATTTGGACCTCTGTTTTGTTTTTTAAAGCCTCAGGATGTCTCTTTATTCTATTTGTGGGAGGTTTCTTCCCTGAGGTCACAAGATCAAATTAGACCAGATTAGTAAACTGGTTTTAAAGTAAAAAATGACCACCTGATGTTATTTGGAAGCTAATATGAAACAAGATAGTGATATGAATTCAGGTCTCAGGGCCTGTAGTACAAGAAGTATTGCTCTATTCATAAAATCACAGAACATAATAAATCTTTTTGTTTTAAAGATAACCAGTGAATGCTCCTAGAATCAAAGCAAAAGGAATTACCTAAAAAACACCTGATATATAAAACTTTAGTCTCCCGAAATGTTTGAGAAGAAGGTGACGTTTAACCCAAGTCTGGAAAATTCTAATTGCTCCCTTACCTTTGACAAATATACCTGCTTGGTTTATGTATTTATCCCAGAACATTGTAAATACACTAAAAAGTATAGAAAATAGGGGACTTCTATTTCCAGCCAATATGGGGTAACATGTAAAGGATTTACATACCTGCCTCAAAAAACAAACAAAAGAACAGACAAAATATATGAAACAACGGTTTTGAAGACACTGCTCATCAGACTATGAATGAAGGACAGTGATGCCCAAGAGACAGGAAACAAGCGAGGTGAGTTCTATGAATACCTCAACTTACTGCTTTGAGACTATTTTCAGGGCATAGGTCAGGGAGCAGGAACCCAGAGAGAGCCCAGCAGACTATCTTAGTTGAGGAGATGGAGCTGAGACTTGGCAGGACAGAGTGCTGGAGAAGAGAGGGCTGTACAGAGAGAACACTCTGGAGATAGGTGTTCAGTATACCCTCAAGAATTCAGCAGAGTACTGATCAGTGAATGCAGGTAAGGAACCATTCAAAGGAGTTAGAGAGAACACTAACTGGCACTCAAACAGAATAGGAATAATGCCTGTTCCAACGAACCAGAATGGAAAACGCCATAATTTACAGAGCACTGGGTAGAGCATTCAGAAGGGTCTTAAAGAAATAATTACCTTGGATGGAAAACTGCTCTGGCTCCACCTAACAAATCTTAAAAGCAAGACCAGGAAGGGTCAAACTGTATCAATAAACAAAGAAAAAGACTCAGTATCCAACAAGGTAAAACTCTGGAAAAATGTCTGGAATCTAAGCAAGTTTACCAGACATGTCAAGAATCAGGAAGATATGACCCATAAAAGGAGAAAAATCAGTCAGCTGAAACCAACACAGAATTGTCACAAATGTTAGAATTAGCAGACAAGGGGACAGTTATTATAAGTGTATTCTATATTCAAAAAACTACATAGAAATATGTAGAATATTTCTTTAAGGAGAAAGACTATACCAGATGAAAATCTCAATCTGCACAAAGGAATGAAGAGTACCAGAAAGAATAACTACATGAATACTTATATAATGTTTTTTCTTATTATTTAAACTCTTTCTGAGATAGTTTACTGTTGATATGAAGTGGCATGGGGTTCATAATAAAAGGAGAAAATGTATGACAAAAATAGCACAAAGGCTGAAAGGAAAGAAAAGGGAGTATTTCTTCTATTGTCTAAGAACTATTGCAAACTTTTTATACTGTAGGTGAGGTGATATAACATCATTTAAAGGCAAACTGTGATAAGGTGAAGATGTATACTACAAGTCAGATTTAAAGCAGCCATTAAAACAAAACAAAACAAAAAGCAGCCAACAAAGGAATAAAAGAGAATGATAAAAAATAAGTAATTTATCCAAGATAAGACAGAAAGAAAGAAAAAATTGGAACTAGAATAGGTGGGACAAATAGAAAACAAATAGCAAGATGGTAGGTTTAAATCTAACCATATCAAAAATCACTTTAAATATAAATGGTTCAAAAAAGTCAACTGAAAAACAGATTGTCAAATGAATTAGCAAAGCAAATCTCTAAAGACTTGTGATACCAAATGTTGACAAGGATGTGGATGAATTCAAAATCTCCTATACTGTCAGTAAGATTGAAAAATGGCAAAACCACTTTGCAAAACAGTTTGGCAGTTTCTTAAACATACACTTATATGATCTAACTATTACACTCCTAGATATTTAACAAAGAGGAATGAAAGCATACGTCTACAAACACTTCTACAGAAATGTTCATAGAAGCATTATTTATAATAGCCCCATGCTGGAAATAACCTAAATGTCTGTCAATAGGTGAAAAACAAATTGTGGTCTAGCCATAAAGTGGAATACTACTAAGCAATGAAAAGGAATGAGCCTTTGACCACTAACAATATGAATGAATCTCAAAATAATGATGCTTAGTAAATGAAGCATAATGTCCCCCACCCTCAAAAAAGAGCATATACTGCATGATTACATATATATAAATTTCTAGAAAATGCAAACTCATCTATTGTAACATAAAATAGATCAGTGATTGCCTAGGGATGAGGTTAGGTGGTGGGAAGGGGCAGAAGACTTTAGTGGTGATGGATATACTCTTTATCTTAATTGTGATGACAGTTTCATGGTTGATTACCTACATCAAAATTTTTCAAATTGTACACTTTAAGTATATGCAGTTTATTGTATGTCAATTATACTTTTATCAAACTTAAAAAAATTCCGTCTGTGCCTCTTTTCTATTGGGCAGATTTTTATTTATAATTGAATATGTTTAATGATTATAGGTTTATTCAGGTTTTTATTCCTTCCTGAGTCAGTTTTGGTAAGTTAGTTTTATTTCTAATTTCTATTATTATTTCTTCTTTGACCTATGAGTTACTTAGAGCATGCTTTTAAATTTCCAAATAAATAAGGTTATTTTGATCATCGTTTGGTTTAACTTCAATCTTCACTGAAATGAATAAGAGAACATAGTCTGCATAACACCATTCACTGGTTTTGTTGAAACTTGCTTTATGAATTCAGTATGCATTCGATCTTTAAAAAACTACTTAAAAAGAAAGTATATTCCCATGTATTAGGTGCGTGGCTCTGTACAGGCCCACCAAATCAAACTAGTTAGTTGTTTGTTCAACTCTTCTCAAATTTTTTGTCTGTTTGACCATCAATTATTGAAAAAGATATTAAAATTCCTGCTTTGTAGATTTATCTTTTTCTTATAATTGTATCTATATATTTTCTTCCTGTATTCTCTATATATACTTTGTAGTCTATCTGTATTCTATCTATATATATTTTGAGGCCACAGTATCGAATGCATACTGATTTGGAATTATTATAGCTTCCTGGTTAATTATTCCATTTATATATTTTGTCATGATTTTTAACTATAATAATAATTTTTACCTTCAAGTTAATTTTGCCTACTATTACCCTGCTATACCAGCTTTCTTTTAGAATATGTTTTTCCATACCTTTACTTTCAATATCTCTGATTCCTTATGTTTTATTAGGTATGCCTTTTATAAACTGCCTAGAGCTAGATTATTTTCTATGTAATGCGACAATGTTCCAATTATCTATTACTGCATAAAAAAAAAAACTACCCTCAAACAGCGGTAAACAATGATCATTTATTATTCTCATAATTCTGTGGGCCAGAAATTCTAGTAGGGCACAGCTGAGACAGCCTGTCTCTGATCTGCGACGTCTGGGACCTCAGATGGGATGGATGACTTGAATGGATGAAGATGGTTGGGATGTCTCAAGAGGAGCTATTTGTCTGGGACCTCAGTTCTTCTCTCCAGATGATGTTAGCTAGGGCTGGACTGTCCAACATGGTTCCTTCACACTCACATAGCTGACAGTTAGTTGATGCTGGCTGTTTGCTGGTAGCTCACTGGGGCTATCAACCAGGGCCTACATGTGTCCTCTCCACTTGGCTTGGGCATCTCACAGCATGATGGCTGGGTTCTGAGAGCAAGTATTCCAAGAGGCATACATAGGCAGAAGCTGCAGGACTTCTTATGACCTAGCCTCAGAAGTCCCATTCAATTGGCCAAGCAAGCCACTAAAGACAGACCAGATTCAAGGGGAGGAGAGAAAGAGACTCCACCTCTGAATGGCAAGAAGGGAAGAAATCGACAATGGCCACTTTGGAGACAAAGCTACCATAAACCACCCTCTGGCCCCAACAAGTCCCTCCCACATGCAAAATACACTCACCCTCTCCTAAGACCTCCAAAAGTCTCATCTGATTATGGCATCAGCTTGATGTCCAGAATCTTGATATCTAATTCAGGTCCAGGTGTGATTGAGGTTCCTCAGATGCAGTTCCTCAGGTACAGCTACTGGAGTATAATTCCTCTTGATCTGAATAAAGAGACAAATTATCTGCTCCCACACACTCAACATACAAATGTACAATAGTGAGACTGACTCAGGATAACCACAATAGACACTCTCATTCAAAATATGAAAAAAAGGAGGAAGGAACAGACACAAAGCAGTTTTTTTCCACAGCAATTCTGTAATTTAATCAGACAAATATCACCAGTTTCTTGATTACAGCTCAGCCCTACTCCCTGAGAGTGATTCTTCAAAACTCTTGGCTCCACCCTGAGTTATCCTTCCTTTTATATAAAAGATGGTTAATATTTGCAGGGGAGTAACCTTCTCAGCCTGCTTCCTGCCTGTATATGGTTGGGAAGTCTAAAGACCTATTTTTACTTTTTAAAAACATTTTTATTTTTTAATTTTTTAGATGTTGGGGATAGGAGTTTATTAATTAATTTATTTATTTTTGCTGTGTTGGGTCTTCGTTTCTGTGCAAGGGCTTTCTCTAGCTGCGGCAAGCAGGGGCCACTCTTCATTGCGGTACGCGGGCCTCTCACTGTCGCGGCCTCTCCTGTTGCAGAGCACAGGCTCCAGACATGCAGGCTCAGTAGTTGTGGATCACGGGCCCAGCCGCTCCACGGCATGTGGGATCCTCCCAGACCAGGGCTCAAACCGGTGTCCGTCGCATTAGCAGGCAGACTCTCAACTACTGCCCCACCAGGGAAGCCCCTAGTTTTACTTTTAATTGTCTCCGGTACTTTTGCTCCATGCTGAAGCTGCTGCAATTAGTACACACAATTTATTAAAAATCTTGCAGATTTCCTATGAATCTTATAGGAAGTTCACTCCAGTAGACAGAGCCATACTCACTTTCTCTCTTTCAATTTCTGTGTAAGCTACTGTAAGAAAAAACCCCTTGGGCTTCCCTGGTGGCGCAGTGGTTGAGAATCCGCCTGCCGATGCAGGGGACACGGGTTCGTGCCCTGGTCCGGGAGGATCCCACATGCCGCGGAGCGGCTGGACCCATGAGCCATGGCCACTGAGCCTGCGCGTCCGGAGCCTGTGCTCCGCAACGGGAGAGGCCACAACAGTGAGAGGCCCGCGTACCGCAAGATAAAAAAAAAAAAAAAAGAAAACACCCTTAAAATCCTTAGAAGCCTTATTGTTTAACTAAGAGGGTCTAGGATGTATTCCCTTAAGATCTTTAGACATCTTTTTATCTAGCTGAAAGGTTCTATGAGGCACTGCCTTAAATCTTTCCAAAGTCTTAGCAAAGGGATTTACAGTTGCATTCCTGAGATCTTTACTTTGAGGTCATGTTTCATTGGCAGCATGTTGAATTTTATCTTTGCTCTGAAGCTATTTCTTTAGAAGTCATTGGCTATCTGGAGCAATTAGGGATGAGAAAAATTTTATTTCCTAACATAACAGATCCTGGGTTAGAAATATTTCCCCTCTAAGTTCTGCTTAAAAACTGACTAGTTCATTTTTTAGCTCATTCATCTCTGTATTTTTACCTTATCATAGGCAGATAGAAGTAGCTAGGTAACACTTTACAGCATTCTGCCTAGAAACTCTTTAGATAAAATGAATTCATTAGATACATTTTCTATCTTCCATGTTACCACATGTGACAGTGTTAACAAACCTTGTACCACCATCACCACATAACAAAGGTTCCCTTTTATCCAGCCTCCTGTAATACTTTTCTGTGTTTCAAGCCTTCACTAACAGTCTCCTCAAGGTCCCTCCAGCTTCTACCCACTACCAAGTCCCAAAGCCAATCCATATTTTAGGTTATAGCAGTACCTCACATCCAGGTTCCAAATTCTATTTCAATTATCTATTGCTATAAACAAACTACCCCAAAGCTTACTGGCATAAAACTACAACTATTTTATTATGCTCATAATTCTGGGGGTCAGGAATTCAGACAAGGTACAGTAGGGATGGTTTATATCTGCTCCACATCTGGGGCCTCAGGTAGGGTGGCTCTAATGGTTGATGATGGCTAGATTGGGTCCGTATGCCTGGCAACTGGGTTTTTCTCCATATGATGTCTGCTGGGACTGGAATGTCCAAGATGATTCCTTCACTCACTCACATGGATAGCAGCTGATGCTGGCTGTTGGCTGGGAGCTCAGCTGGGCCTTTCCATCTGGCTTGGGCTTTTCACACATGACAGCTATGTCCCCAGATTGAGTGTTCCATGGGAGAACATTCCAGAAAAGAATGTTCAAAAAGGCTAGATGGAAGCTGCAAAGCTTTTCATGACCTAGCCTTGAAAGTCCCAGAATGTCACTTCTGGTACATTCTATTGGTCATACAAGTCACTAAAGCCAGCCCAGATTCAAGATGAATGGAAGAATAAACTCCACCGGTATTTGGGAGGATGGCACACAAGTCAGCCATCTTGGAAACATGATATAACAGTCTTAACTGGTAAGTGTAATTAATTTACTTTAGTATGATTACTGATGTATTTGGATTTATTTCTACCATCTTTTACTGTGTTTTTTATTTATCCTATCTTTTCTACTATATTTATCACATTTTTGATCCCTGATTTCTTTTACATTGAACAAGTATACAAATCATAAGCTTAATAAATTATCACAAAGTGAAACAACCATGTAACTACCACCAAGGTCAAGGAATGAAATGTTACCACCATCCTAGAAACCGCCCCTTTGCCCACTGCCTAATCATTATCCCTTACCTCTTCCTCAAAGATTACTATCATGACTTCTAATACCATATGTTAGGGGTTTTAGCTTTATGTAAATGAAATCATATAGTATATACTCTTTTGTGTCTCGCTTCCTTCATTCAGTATTATCATTATTCGACCATGATCTTGTGCATACCAGCAATTTATTCATTTCCATTGCTTTACAGTATTCCATTGCATGAATATACCACAATTTATCCATTCTACCATTGACATTGTCCATTGAATTTTAAATTTCAATGACTATATTTTTTAAAGTTCCATTTTCAAAAAAAGTCTTCAGGACCCCTTTAGCTGTGGGAATCCTGTGTGGCTTACATTGAAGATATTCCTATAGAGAAGTTTTGCATTTGCTTCATCCTGATGCCAAGGGACTGTCACTAATTCAGGACTACTTCATATGTTAATTTCTTGGCTTTAGGTTCCCCTGAACTGCAGAGAAAGAGGAACACTCTAAACCAAAGTTACAATAGGAGAAGTTCATGGTAACAAATTCTCAGAAAATACTTTTTTACCTAGAGTTCATGCAGTGTGGATAAACTTCCTTGATATCTATGTCACTGGAGAGATGTTTTTCTACATCAACTTTTCAATGATATGGCAACCTTTTGAGGAACTAGCTTTATGGGGGGAGGCAGGAAAGTCCCCTGTTCCTATATGGCTCTTAAAACTGAAACCTCTTATTTACCTAGGGTAGCCATAGCTTAGCTTACGTGCTTACCACTTTGGTTTTAAATACCCTCTTCACTTTTTCCCCTGAGGATTTTCCTTGCTTTTTTTCCCCACAAGCTCAGCTATTGGATTTAAAATAACGTTTATTATATTCTATCTGCCATTTGACTAGGATCTTTAGTGCCCTTTTCGCGTTCTATGAAATGTAAAGCATATGACAGGGAAAACAAAAAGGCCACAGGAAGCAAAATTCAAAAAGAGAATTAAAAAAAATTTCTGCCTTTTATCACAGGACAGGACAGAGCACTCACAGATCCGAGGTTATCTGCACCAAGAAGATTCTAACTAAAGGAATGTATATACTTTATTATCCTGTCTGAATCTCTTTGTGCTCTAGTGGGTCAATCGAAGAGGACCAGTCAAGCAGGTATACCAAGGCAGTTCTAAACACAACTGACATTACATTTGGAAGGCATAATCCTTTAATCAAGGTGATTATACACTGAGGAAAGGGAACTGAAAAATGAAGTATTAAGATATACCTAGTAGTCTCCTAATGGGCTTCATTTTCTTTTCAGTAAACTTGGGCTTCTACCAAGTACTCTATAATTACATGAGTCTGCAAGAATAAAGAGGGCCTCAGTAAAAAACTTTCCATCAGTAGTGTAAGTAAAAACACTATTCAGTTAGGAAGTGAGTAGTCAGGGGAGAAAACGTAAATAAGAAACAGTAAGTGAAATTCAGATACTAGGACAATATCAACAAAGAATATCTTTTAATATCCATAAAGAAATCCATGTAATATTACAAATTACTTATTTGATATATACTATGTACAAAGCATTGTATTAAATGAAAGGATACAAATATGAATTAAGAATCAAATTTATCACACAAGACAGAGCTATAACTTTTATAAACTTTAAAGTGACCTCTAAAAATATGGAAACACAAAAAGAAATCATGTAGGAAGGGAAAACCTTTAAAAGTTAAGAAGTATACTTGTATTGTATGATCCCATTTATATGAAGTGTCCAGAATTGGCAAATCTATAGAGACAGAAAATAGATTAGTGGTTGCCTGGAGATGGCTTGCGGGGTGGAGTGGGAGGAGTAGGGAATGACTACTGCAAGGTTTCTTTGGGGATACAGAAAATGTTCTAAAAGTAGATTATGGTGATGGTCACACAACTCTGTAAATATACAAAAAACACTGAATTGCATACCTTAAATCAATGAACTTTTATGGTATAAAATTTTACCTCAATAAAGCTATTAAAAAAGAGAGGTCTATCTATTTTCTAAAAGCTAGAACATCCTACCAAAAGAGAAATTCAGTCCTCCAAGCAATATTCAAGCCCTTTTTTATTTGTTTGTCTATTTAAATAAATGAAGGATTGAAGCTCAGCATTAATGCTGTCTCCAAAGAATAAACCCTACCAAAACTCCCTAATGCCTCCTTCACAGTTACAGCTTTTTAATACATAGATTTTTTTCCACCTGGTTATACCATAATACTCTGTCAAGATGAACTTCTTTAGGGTCTAGCTGATAAAAACAAGATCCTCAAGATAGGATAGTGATTTAAAAATCATCCCACAACTGCCAAAATTCAGACTTGGAAATTACTAATTTAAATTAGAACTTAGAGTCAAAGGGGAGTAGATTGAAATAGCAAGTTTGTCTAAAAAGTCTTCAAAAGAAATTATTCTCGGACTTCCCTGGTGATGCAGTGGTTGACAGTCAGTCCGCCTGCCGGTGCAGGGGACACGGGTTCAAGCCCTGGTCTGGGAAGATCCCATATGCCACGGAGCTACTGGGCCCATGCGCCACAACTACTAAGCCTGCGCTCTGGAGCCCGCAAGCCACAACTACTGAGTCCGCAAGCCACAACTACTGAAGCCTGCGCACCTAGAGCCCGTCCTCCACCGCAAGAGAAGCCACCGCAATGAGAAGCCTGTGCACCACAACAAAGAGTAGCCCCCGCGCACAGCAATGAAGACCAATGCAACCAAATAAGTAAATAAATAAAAATTTTTAAAATAAAAGCAATGGCTTAAAAAAGACCCCAAATCTAAAAAAAAACCCCACAAATTATTCTCACTTTCACTCTCTCTAGACATTTCTCCTCATCAATTTTTTCTTAAAATAGATAATTTGATACTTTCAGAAGTTTTTCTCCCATGCTGTAAGGACTATGAAATAAATAGGAAGTGGTACTACCATTCATCCAGTCATACAAGACTAAAAATTTATCTTCCTCTCATAACACAAAGCATCCACCTCAACACACAAATGTCACCAAATTCCATCACTTCTATCATCTTACTATTTCTCTTATTACAGTTCCTCTTCTCTATATCTTGTCTTAGGTCAGGTCCTTATCCTCTTACTCAGATAACCACAACAGCCTGACAGTTCTCTTTGCCTTTAATATTAGCCTCACCCCCACCTCCAATGTATTATCCATACTACCGTTCAAATCTAATAAGACTACAGTGAACTCAATAAACTGGAGGGCTTGCTTGCTTGCACATGTGCACACACACACATTGTCTCTCTGTCTCCCTCCCACTCTCCTTCCCTCCCTTTAAACTAAATTGATATTTTATTTATTTATTTACTTATTTTTAATAAATTCATTTATTTATTTTTAGCTGCGTTGGGTCTTCGTTGCTATGCATGGGCTTTCTCTAGTTGTGGCGAGCGGGGGCTGCTCTTCGTTGTGACGCCGCGAGCTTCTCACTGTGGTGGCTTCTCTTGCTGCAGAGCACGGGGCTCTAGGTGAATGGGCTCAGTAGTTGTGGCACCCAGGCTTAGTTGCTCCACGGCATGTGGGATCTTCCCAGACCAGGGCTCTAATCGGTGTCCCCTGCATTGGCAGGTGAATTCTTAACCACTGTGCAACCAGGGTAGCCCTAAACTAAATTGATATTTTAAATTAAATTAATATTTTCTGTTCATGTCACTTTATAACCCATTTTTTGTTTTCACTTAAAACATAATGGTCATTTACCTTTTTTATTAAGTATACTTGTGCAACATAGTTTCTGATGGCTGAATATTATTACATAGAATATTAATATTATTCTATGGATATACCATATTTTACTATGTCTTCACAACATAAATAATATTTTCATGCTGTACTAGTGAACAAAAGAGTTTCTCTTCAGGAGTTCCCTGGTGACCTAGTGGTTAGAACTTGGCGCTTTCACTGCTGTGGCCCGGGTTCAATTCCTGGTTGGGAACTGAGATCCTGCAAGCCACACTGCATGGCGCCCCCCCCAAAGAAAAAGAAAAAAAAAGTTTCTCTTCAACATTTTCTTTTGCTTCTCTTTCCTTTGAAACCTATTTATATCTAAAATTAAAACTATGCTATTCTTGTTAATATAAAATAAAATCATCTTTGTTTCACATCTTTTATAGCATTTATGATATTTATTACATTCTAATTTGAGAAGTTATTGTATGATTTATTAATTCCACTCTATTATAACCCTCTGAATGTATGTACTATATCTTATTCAGCTTTGGATGCCTCTCCCCAACAACTTCTACCCCAGCATCTAACTCAGTATCATACTTAAATTAGATACTCAATGATATGAGTGATATATCCAGATAGAGTTACCCTGATAAAAACATTATGTCCATTATGCTATCTAGATCTCTGTGAGATGACACTTTAGTTTAGGGCTCTTCCAAGGTATGATTCCTTAGCATTCCCTGTGATTCTGAGAGTTACCCCTATTATCTTTATAATATCCTCCCCCCACCCACCCCTTTCCTTTTTTTGCTTAATTCGATTTGCAACCAAAGAAACCTAACTGATAAAGGCTGGAACACTTTGTAATTGCTCAACAGACATTTGTTTGTTGAGCAAAACAGTGAATGAACATACTGAAAGCCAGTTAAATGCACACTGAGAAGGAAGAAAAGGATACAGGGATATACTGAAACAGGAAGATACTCACTACACCTACAGTAACTCACCATACCAATACAATTAGCCTCATTTTGGACAACTTTTCACTATTGCTCCCATCCTTATAGTTGTTCTGGCCAGTGGCTTTGGAGTCATCCTTAATGCCTCACTTTCTTTCAAACACTCATTAAATGCATTCACATTTCCTGTTTGCTCTACCTTTGATATATATGCAGAATCTAACCACTTCTCCCATCTTCACAGGTATCATCTGGTCCAAACTATCATTATCTCTCATTTGTTTATTGCAATGACCTCCCAACTGGTCTCCTTGCTACTAACCCAGACCCCCTTCAGTCTATTCTCAACTTTGCAACCAGAATGATCTTGTTAAAACTTAGGTCAGATCATGTCCCTCTGCTCAAGACTTTCCAATGGTTTCCTATCTCACTCAGATCAAAAGCCAAAGCCTAAAATCCTTAATATGACATATTAAGACCATATGATCTTTCTTCCTTATCTGCTAGTCTCATCTCTACAACTCCCCCTCTCTTTCTCTACTCCAGTCACACTGGCCTCTTTGCTATTCCTTAAAATTGCCTGGTAGACACCCCCCTCAGAAGTTCTGCACTTGCCATACTCTGCTAGAACATTACTTCTTCACTCTCTTACATCAATAAAAAGCAGCTCCTTTTTTAAGGTCATGCCATTCAACTGTATCATCTCTTCCCCTCCTAGTTACTGCCATCTACTAAATTCCTCTCTCTCATTCTAGTCATCCTAAATTCCACCACTCACCTGGGTTTATTAGATAACAGGTAAGTGGAAGTTGTTGGGTGGGACTTCTGGAAAAGAGGTGGGTTTTTTTTTTGCTTTTGCCCTACCTCCTTCTTTCTGGTTATAATTTAGAAAGCATGCCTTGAGCTCCAACAGTCATCTTGAACCATAAAATTGTCCCTAAGGATGGAAGCAGCATACTAAGAATGATGGAACAAAATGAGTTAGGGCCCTAAGAGTCTGGGTC
Organism: Kogia breviceps; assembly: GCF_026419965.1. Lineage (NCBI taxonomy): Eukaryota > Metazoa > Chordata > Mammalia > Artiodactyla > Physeteridae > Kogia > Kogia breviceps. Next base: position 23,190,179 of record NC_081318.1, read on the forward strand.
CCTAATCTTTGGGGAGCTACCACACCAACCTTATAATGCTTATCTCTGTATTTCTTTTTTTTTTTTTTTTTGTGGTACGCGGGCCTCTTACTGTCGTGGCCTCTCCCGTTGCGGAGCACAGGCTCCGGACGCGCAGGCTCAGCGGCCATGGCTCACGGGCCCAGCCACTCCACGGCATGTGGGATCTTCCCGGACCGGGGCACGAACCCGTGTCCCCTGCATCGGCAGGCGGATTCTCAACCACTGCGCCACCAGGGAAGCCCTCTGTATTTCTTTATAAATTAAATATGGAACATACACTCTGAGGGTTACAGTTGAGTAGAATTAATAAATCATGTATATAACTTACTCAGAATGTATAAATACCATAAATGCTGCAAAGGATTTGAAACGATGATTTTATATGAACAAAGATGGCATATTTTATGAGAAAACAAACCCATGTGCATATAAACCATTGTTATTGGGGGTTAGGTGTCATATGAAGCTGAATCTAATTCTAAGTAGCATAGTTTTTCCAGTGCACATTGCCCAGGGTTCTGTTAATAAAGAAGAAGTAGAAACTGGATATTGAGTAGACAACTTAGAAGTTCTGCAACACTGGGTGATTTCAATAATGCATGGGTGGCCCATTAAGACCTTGGCCTTCAAGTTCCCTTATCTTATCTCTAATGATGTTCTCCTCCATTTTACCTCAGTTAACCACTGCCAAGGTCACACTCCAAACCTTATCAACACGATAAATTGTTCCATCTCCAAAACAGCTAATTTGTATATCCTGCTCTCAGACTTCTCCTTTTAGCTCACTTATTTAATTACTCTTACTATGACCTCACATTGACTTTAGCTCAGTGATCCTTCCTGATCCTTCAACTTTCAATCTTTTGGCCATCTCCTTTATGCCATTTCCTTCTTATTCATAATTCTTTATCCTTACATTCCATGAATCATCATTTTAATAATACTCCTTACATCCTCTGGGCTCCATACCAGTATACCCAATTTGTCTACTAGTAATCTCCATTTAGATGTCCCACAGACACCTCAAAGTCAACATGTCTAAAACTAAGATATCTTCTCCCACCACCTGTTTTACCTCCTAGGTTGGTGAATGGCACCACCATCTACCCAAATGTCCTAACTGGACATAACTCTCTTCCCTCTCTTTCACTCCTCCCCACAATAAACAGGGCCTGATCCTACCTCTGGAGTAACTCTGAAAAAAATCCATCTTTTCAATCCCAATTCCAGGCCTCTAGTTTGTGCTTCCATATCTGAAACAGATTACTTACCATTCTTTTTTGCATAAGGTACTGTTCTTCCTGCTTCTACTCTGATGCATTCTCCCCATTTTCCATACTGCATACAAAGTAATCTAAAATGCAAATCCAATCATGGCACTCTCCTATTAGCTCAGAGATACAAAAAGTTTCAGGAGCCATGGCAGCACAAGGGAGTGCAGAGACTAAAGTTGCCAGGACATTTTCTGGTCTCTTATCTCTCTGCACACTACTAGCTTCATTCCCTCAGGTTACTTTAAGTCACTGGGAACATGGCCACCAGGAGCTCCAGGGTAATCCCAGAAAGTAAAGAAATACAATTTGATATATGCAAATAGATTCCATTTTTATTCAAAATATTCACTGCCCCTCCCTGGTGGAGGATTAGACATTCCTGTCCAGTTGATGTCAGGCTTGGGCATGTGACTTGCTTTAGCCAATGAAATGTGAGGAAATGATACATTCCACTTCTGAACAGAAGCTTTCAGAGCAATGGTATGGTTCTACCAAGTCTCATTTTCCTCTACCACAAGGGCAGCGACTCAGATAAGAGCTGCATCTCTAGCCTTGGTTCTGGAACAGAGTCACATGACAGATATGCAGCATGAGTAAAAAATAATCTCTTGTTATTATAAGCCACTGAAATTGGGGAATTATTTGTTACTACAACATAATCTAGCCTAAATTGATTTATACAGTATATCATAGGAAGGACTCTGGCCTGGTTTTGATGACATGCTCTGCTTAAAACCCTTCAAGGACACTCATGTGCCTACTGGAGTCCAAATTCCAGCATACAGTAGTTATAAAGGCCCTTTCTGATATGGTCCTACTTGTCTCTCAGCCTCATTTCCTGGGACTCCCCTTTATATTCCATATTCTAATCATACTGGCCTATTTTAAGATTTCTCAGCACATAATGTTGGCCTTTAACTTCATGTATTTGTACATGCTGGTCTTCATACAAAGAACGTTATTCTTCCTATCCCACCCCAATCAACCCAAAATGTCTATACTTCCTTCAAGAATCCACTTGAACAGAATTTCCTCTGTGGAGGCTCATATAAACTTGCCTCCATTAAACACAATTGGTTGCTCTTTCCTGCACCACAGGATTTTGAATATCCTCTAGCAGCCCTTACCTTGCTATTCTGTAAAAATTTACATTTATCTTTCCAACTTTTCTTTAAAGAAAAGACCTTGTCTTATTCATCTTTGGAGTCCAAGAATCTAATGCAGTGCTTGGCACATAATAGAGGATCAATATAAGTTTATGAAAAGTGCTAACATACAGTCTTTTTCCAGCAAAGTTGGATACAAAAAGATGAGACAGGCCCTTCTACCATGTTAAAAGATAATACAAAAAATCTAATCTATTTCACTCTTATTTTGCTTCCATTTTCTTGATCAAGAATAATCCTCCATATTGGAGGATTATTATCAGAGCAGAACACATATGGTTAAGAGGAAACTGAAGCCTGAGTTAGAAGAAAAGACAATAAAAGAGCATCTAGTAGCTTTTTAGTGTTCAAATCTCTATGACCAGATAATTTATAGCCTAAGACATTGAAATCTCCATGATATCTCACAGAAAATACAAGATACACTAAAAGACTAGAAACAAGAAAATTCTATTGCAATTTTCTCAATTTCAAATGGTAAACAAAAGACCAGATTCTAAAAACTACAGATTAAGAATTTAACAAGATTTTTCACACCATATACAAAAATAAACTCAAAATGGATTAAAGATTTAAATATAAGACTTGAGGGACTTCCCTGGCGGTCCAGTGGTTAAGACTCCGCACTACCAATGCAGGGGGCACGGGTTCGATCCCTGGTCAGGGAACTAAGATCCCACATGCCATGAATGCAGCCAAAAAAATAAAATAAATATGACTTGAAACCATAAAACTTCTAGAAGAATACATAGGCAGTACACTCTTTGACACTGGTCTTAGCAATATTTTTTCAGATGTGTCTCTTAAGGCCAGGGATGGTCTTAGCAATATTTTTTCAAATGTCTCTTCAGGCCAGGGAAACAAAAGCAAAAATAAACAAACGGGGGCTTCACTGGTGGTGCAGTGGTTGAGAGTCCGCCTGCTGATGCAGGGGGGACAGGTTCGTGCCCTGGTCCAGGAGGATCCCACATGCCGTGGAGTGGCTGGGCCTGTGAGCCACGGCCTCTGAGCCTGTGCGTCCGGAGCCTGTGCTCCGCAGCAGGAGAGGCCACAGCAGTGAGAGGCCCGTGTACCTCAAAAAAATAAAAAAATAAATAATAAATAAATAAATAAACGTGACTATATCAAACTAAAAAATTTTTGCATAGCAAAGGAAACTATCAACAAAACAAAAAGAATGCTTACTGAATGGGAGAAGGTATTTGCAAGCAAAATATCTGATAAGGGGTTAATATACGAAATACATAAAGAACTCGTGAAAGTCAATATCAAAAAACAAACAAACAACACAATTTTAAAATGGGCAGAAGGACTTCCCTGATGGCGCAGTGGATAAGAATCCACCTGCCAATGCAGGGGACACGGGTTCAAGCCCTGGTCTGAGAAGATCCCACATGTCTTGGAGCAACTAAGCCTGTGTACCACAACTACTAAGCCTGCACTCTAGAGCCTGCGAGCCACAACTACTGAAGCCCACGTGCCTAGAGTCCATGTTCTGCAACAAGAGAAGCCACCGCAAAGAGAAGCCCGTGCACTGCAAAGAAGAGTAGACCCAGCTCGCCACAACTAGAGAAAGCCCATGCCCACCAACGAAAACCCAACTTAGCCAAAAAATAGAGAAAGAAATTAAAAAAAAAAAAAGGTCAGAGGACCTGAATGACATTTTTACAAAGAAGACATACAGATAGCTAACAGGCACATGAAAGGATGCTCAACATCACTAATCAGCAGGGAAATGCAAATCTAAACCACAATGAGATACCATCTTACACCTGTCAGAGGGCCAATATCAAAGACAATAAATAACAAGTGTTGGTGAGGATATAGAGAAAACAGAACCCTCATCCACTGTTGGTGGGAATGTAAATTGGTGCAACCACTGTGGAAAACAGTATGGAGACTCCTCAAACATTTACAAATAAAACTATCATATGATCCAGCAATTCCATTGCTGGGTATTTATCCAAGGAAAACAAAACACTATTTCAAAAACATATATGCACCCCTATGTTCACTGCAACATTATTTACAATAGCCAAGATATGGGAGCAACCTAAGTGTCCAACAGATGAATGGATAAAGAAGATGTGGTATATACATACAATGGAATATTTCTTATCCATAAAAAAGAATGAAATCTTCTCATTTGCGACAACATAAATGGACCTAGAAAGTATTATGCTAAGTGAAATAAGTCAGAGAAAGACAAATATTGTATAATTTCACTTGTATGTGAAGTCTAAAAAACAAAACAAACACACATAACTAAACAGGAACAGTCATCATACATAAAACAGATGGTTGCCAGAGGGCAGGAGGGGTGGGGAAAGGAGAGAAATAGGTGAGGCCGATTAAGAGACAGAAACTTTCAGTAACAAAATAAATGAGGCATAGGTATGAAATGTACAGTGTGGGGAATATAGTCATAATTGTTATATCTTTGTATGATGATGACAGAGCAGACGGTAACTAAATTTGGCATGGCGATCATTTTGAAATGTATAAAAATATGAAGTCACCATGTTGTGTACCAAAAAATAACATAGTGTTGTGGGTCAATTATACTTCAAATACATACAAACAAACAAACTCATAGAAGAAGAGATCAGATTTGTACTTACCAGAGGAAAGGAGTGGAGAGAGGGGGAACTGGAAGAAGGCAAGAAAAAGGTACAAACTTCCAGTTACAAGATAAACAAGTACTAGGGATGTACAACTTGATAAAAATAATTAACGTTGTGAAACGTTATATATGAAAGTTGTCAAGAGATAAATCCTGAGTTCTCATCACAAGGAAAAAATTTTTTTTTTTCTATTTCTTTTTTTTTTTTTTTTTTTTTTTTGCGGCATGTGGGCCTCTCACTGTTGTGGCCTCTCCCACTGTGGATGGAGCACAGGCTCCAGACGCACAGGCTCAGCGGCCATGGCTCACGGGCCCAGCTGCTCCACAGCACGTGGGATCCTCCCGGACCGGGGCACGAACTGGCGTCCCCTGCATCAGCAGACGGGTCCCCAACCACTGCGCCACCAGGGAAGCCCCTCTATTTCTTTAATTTTGTATCCATATGAGTGCTGATGTCCACTAAACTTATTGTGATAATCATTTCATGATGTATGTAAGCCAAATCATTATGCTGTACACCTTAAACTTATACAGTGCTGTATGTCAATTATATCCAACTAAAACTGGAAGAAAAAAAAGAAGAGTTTAACAAGGATTCCCAACAATATTATATGTCAGCCTATGGCAAAATAGAGAAGGGGTAAAGAGAGCACCAGAAGCCAGAATGGGTTCAATAAGAAAAAAATCATGCTAACCTAATTTAAAAACTACTAGACTGAGAGATCAGAGAAATAACATAGAGTAGGTCAAATACATCTCGTTGAAATCAAAACAAAGTTACTTATGTTCATCAGGTGACAGACTGAGAATAGGTTGATTATTAATCAATGGCTTGATATCAATCTGAATGGAAGGCTCTCATGTTGTCTCAGGGCTCTGTATTTGGCCTGACTTTAGTCAATGTTTATAAACACCTGGGAGATTTAAACAGTAGCTTATAAATTTTCCTAGTGATATAAACCTGGGAAGATTAGATGATACCATGAAAGTCATAATCAAAAATCAAAAATATCTGAACAGATAGAAACAATGGGGTGAAAATGCAAAATGAAATTTATCAAGGATAAATGTAAATGCATTTATCTAAACAAAAGTATGCTACTAGTAAGAAATCAATTTTAACATTAGTTGATAATTAGTTAAGAGTTTATTTGACGGTAAGCTCAAGACGAATCTTCAGTGTGAAAGTGTCAGCTTATAAACCTTACACAAATTCAGTTAATAAAATAACAGTATAGTGACCTGAACAAAGAAGAAAATCACTACAGGTCAGCAACTTCCTGAGAATTATAATTTAGAATATGACCTCTTACAAGTGATAACTGACCACATATAATAGATTCAGAAGAGGATAACCAGGATGGGGGTAATGGGGCTGGCAAACTAAATCATATGAAGAAAAAAACTAAAAGAATCAGGAATGATTTCCACAGAGATGAGATCTGAGGCAGGAAAAGTAAATCAGAACTGTTTCTGGAGGATTTCCCTGGTGGTCGAGTGGTTAAGAATCAGCCTTCCAATGCAGGCGATGCAGGTTCGATCCCTGGTTGGGGAACTAAGATCCCACATGCCATGGGGCAACTAAGCCTGCGTGTCACAACTCCTGAGCACGTGCACTGCAACTACAGAGCCCGCACACCACAACTGCTGAGCCCATGCACCACAACTAGAAAGAAGCCCATGTGCGGCAACAAAAGATTCCGCATGCCACAACAAAGATCTCGCGTGCTGCAACTAAGACCCAACGCGGCCAAATAAATAAATTAATTAATTTTTTAAAAAAGAACTGTTTCCAAGTTCTTTGAATTACTGCTATTTTGAATAGCAGGAATTCTGTTTTATACATTTTGTACTTATTCCCCACACACCCAGTTCCAAACTTTGCATATAATAAATGCTCAGATATCTGAAGTTCAAAAATCAACTCACCTGTTGATGGCTAAACCAACAAAGACAGTTGTTACACAGGAATATCTGATGTGATCTCAACGACAGCTCAACAAAAGGATAAGGCTAGAGGAAAAAAACTTAAAAACCAAAGTAAAAAGCCTTAACTGAAGCAAGCTGCATAGGATATCTGAGGCACATTACCCTGAAAGTTAGAACTTCTGTTCTTCTATTAGATGATATTCTTGACCATACCACTAGTTATATTTCAGTTCCTCTTGTAAATACTTCCCTACAATAGTCATTTTTTCACTCTTCCTTTACAGAGAGAAAACTGAGGCTGACAGAAGCTATTCGCTTGGCACCAAACCATATGACAAGGGTTACACTTGAATCAGAACTCTAAGTTTTTTACCCACAACCTCCTTGTTAAAACCACTGGACTCATTAGGTATGTAGTAAACAAGTACAGTACTTAACTTAGCAACTCAAGCACGATTTGGTAATACTTTGGTTTCACTTTTATTACTCCCTCCAGTCATCCAATCTCTAAATCCACAGACTAAGCCCACATTAAAACTATAAAAGATATAGAAATTTTTATTTCTTAAAGCTTAAAGGCCAAAACAAAAAACTGAGATTTGAAACCAAAGATTTGTCTCTTTCATGCTGCTTAAGGAGTAGCCATGGCACCATCGGTTCTACCATAAGCAAATCTTGGCCAACAGCGTATGCTAGGCACACACCACACTGTTTTTCTAGAAACCTCAGTGGCTTCCTTTGTGCACCGAAGAGCTGCAGCAATGTTAGTGGCAGAAGACAGCGTGAAAACCTTTAACTTTAGTAGAGGAAAAAGAGGTGTTCATGTATATGAAGAAGATAAGCACATGAGAGATCCATTTTGTTTTATATACATATTAAAACATGGTGTTAACTTCTCAAAAAACTAAAAGAAGGCTGGAGTGGCACAAGACTTGGTGGTGTCCAAGGAGGAGTTATACCAGGTTATTAAAATAGCAAACTGCTAGTCATTTCTAGTAGTAAAATCTCTAAAGGAGTGCCCTTACAAGGCCCAGGCTTTCTACCGTCCTTCCCAAGGAGACTCATTTACATTATAATGGTTGCCAAGGTTACCTTAATTCCATCACAGCTCCTTTCTCCAATTGCTAATCTGGAGCTCCAGCCTGGGTGGTACACTGGGTGGTACACATTAACCAAAAAACCTCAATTGAGGCCAACTCAAAACTCAGGCTACTCAAAAGTTCATAACCCACAAAAGGAGAGTTCTAATGACAAAAACTGCCTAAAGGTAGGGCTCTTTGTTTCCTGTACTTATTCTACCCAAGATCTTACTGCTACCTCAGGGAACTCTCTAGGAGTCAATATTTTTTTACCTGCTCTAACCAGAGATTCATGTAGGAAAAGCAAGACAAATAACATAAATTTAATGAAGAGTAATGGATCAATAAAGTGATTACTTTATTACTAGTATTTTTCCCCTTACTTTAATCAAATAAAGGCCATTATTATAAAGACATTGAAAAGTCTCTCATATGACTCATCACTATTATCTGCTAATATAGTGCTGGCTATACAAGTAGTACCTAAACCAGACATAAATAATGAGGCTAGTATATTCTGTATTAAAGCAACCAAACAGAACATATAGTAACAGAAAAAGCGAAGAAAAAAGCGAAGAAAGAGGTGAAGACCAAAAAAAAGAGCAAGATTTCAGAACCACGAACTCAAAATATTCACTTTAAGTACAGTTAAATTAACAAAAAAAATTGTCCAAGGATAATTTGTTATGAGAAATATTACTCCCAAAGATAGCAACAATGAAAGACACAGGGATAGTGGTCTGTAGATATCCTCCTAGTCAGCCATCAGATGCTTCAAAGATCACCCACAGGAGAAATGAAGTTCCACATTTACATATTTTTATTGTTTATTCTTTTATCCACATTCTCATCATCCCCTCGACTTAGGCAGTCATTGCAATGTACTTAATATGTTTAGGTATTTTCTTACAAACTGCATAATGCTTTACTTACATACCTTTTTAAAATTTATATAAATGGTATTGTTACATATCTCAGTCTGTTTCTTTGTTTTTAATCAGTACTATGTTTTTAAGGTCCATCATGTTGGGCTTCCCTGGTGGCGCAGTGGTTAAGAATCTGCCTGCCAGTGCAGGGGATGAGGGTTCGAGCCCTGGTCTGGGAAGATCCCCCATGCCATGGAGCAACTGGGCCCTTGTGCCACAACTACTGAGCCTGCGCTCAAGAGCCTACAAGCCACAACTACTGAGCACGTGTGCCACAACTACTGAAGCCTGCACGCCACAACTACTGAAGCCCACACACCTACAGCCCGTGCTCCACAACAAAAGAAGCCACTGCAATGAGAAGCCCATGCACTGCAACAATAGCCCCCGCTCGCCGCAACTAGAGAAAGCGCACATACAGCAACGAAGACACAACGCAGCCAAAAATAAATAAAATAAATTTATTTTTTAAAAAAAGATCCATCGGGCTTCCCTAGTGGCACAGTGGTTGAGAGTCCGCCTGCCGATGCAAGGGACACGGGTTTGTGTCCCGGTCCAGGACGATCCCACATGCCGCGGAGCGGCTGGGCCCGTGAGCCATGGCCGCTGAGCCTGCGTGTCTGGAGCCTGTGCTCCGCAACGGGAGGGCCCACAACAGTGAGAGGCCCGCGTACCGCAAAAAAAAAAAAGGTTCAGCCTGGAAAATTGGTTCAATAAGAAAAGATTTATTCACACATAATTAGTTGGGAGTATTAACTGATATAACCTCTATTGCATTTGGCAATACTCACAAAATAAAAAACATATACATACCTTTTGAATCAGAAATTTCACTTGTAAGAATTTATTCTATAGACATTCACATATGTGTTCAACATCTATATACAAATATATTCATTATAGCTTTGTTTGTAAAGGCAAAATATATTGAAAACAACTCTTGAAGGACACCTAAAAAACTAAACATTCTGGTTGCCTCTAAAAAGGGCAATCAAGTGGCTAGAGGACAAGAGCTTTATTTGTGCAATATAATCTTTTTATATCTTTTGAATTTTATACCATTACATATATACATATATATATTACATATATAATCTATTAAAAATTTTTATTTATCACTTAAAAAACCTACATTATCTTTAAAGTTTCTTCTAGCCCTCAAATTCTGATTTTAACATTCTGACTTCCAATCAAATAGTATTTCTTTCAAGTGTTCATTAAAAGAAAGCAGCTGAATGGTAACAAGAAGCCAGCTTTCATTCGGCCACATGGTGTGTCTATACACGGTGACAGTATTAACGTTAGTCTTGGCACTGCCACCTCCTTTAGGATGAACTGTCTTCTAACTGGATCTCACCTTAGTTTTTATCCATATCAACTTCCCTTGTGTTCATCAAGCGAGGTCTATCAAATGAATTGCCTCATCCCTAAGAATTGCTAGAAAGAATATATCCTCCATACAAATAACAGATAACAGTGTTGCTGAAGCTCAAAATGTATTTACATTTTTTTTTTTTGGCCTCGAGGCTTGCAGGATCTTAGTTCCCTGACCAGGGATTGAACCCATGCCTTCAGGCAGTGAAGGTGCTATCCTAACCACTGGACCATCAGGAAATCCACCCCCAAGTGTATTTACTTTTAATTACTTTTGAACCTCTGTTCAATAGATAGCCACTAGCCATATGGGGCTAGTGAACACTTGAAATGTGACTAGTCCAAATTCAAATGTGCTGTCAATACATAATACACACCAGATTTCAGACTTAGTACTAAAAAAAGTAAAATACCTCAATTTTTATATGGATTACATGTTGAAATTGTAACATTTTGTATTTATAGGATTAAATACAATACATTATTGAAAATTACTTTTACTTGTTTCTTTTTACTTTTTTAAATGTGGCTACCGGAAAATTTAATTCTACTCTACTTTCTGATTAATTCAGAAACCCTACTAACACTTTGGATTAATTCACTTGCTCACATTCCACAAAAAAAAGTATTCCAAAATGTCACCATTTTAGTTAAACTTCTGAGCCCTTTTCCTTTTCCACTCCTCAACCTGACACCTAGCCTCAGAGAAAATAGAGGGTAGTTATAATGTTGCCTTTAGGTTTATTTATAAAATTGTATCTTCTTTGAAATAAAGTTTGCAGATAACATTGTTTTGGCCAGGTTAAATAAAAGGTGACCCACAAGTAATGAAAACTGACGGTTTTACAGCAGTATGTATGGTACAACAAAGAGACCCAGATGGAAAATTAAGACACCTGGGCTCTAGTTTCAATAAAATTGCTTTATTTTAAAAATATTAACAATGTACCAATCAAGTACAAAATAATCCAATGTAAAATATCTAGTTTTTAATCATAGCATTTAGAAAAAAATAGTAATAGCTTCCCTAAAATTAACATGTTATATTAAGAAGTCACTTATTTTATTTTAAACCCTCAGTATCAAGTAAAATTATGGATTTAACTGGATTAAAAGGTATAAAGAGCTATATAAAGGTAAAATTGTTACTGTAGGATAATAATGTAATTTTGCCAATACTTATTCTTCTTCCCGTCCATTTAATAGTGCTTTGTACCCAAGGTTCTCTCATTAGCCATCTTTGTCCTCCCTGCAATCCTTCTAAATATAGCTACCATTATGATAAGGACCTTTATGACAACTTCCAAAGCCATATCTTGACTCCCACCCATTTCTACTCTGAACTCAGTTCTTGCTATCTACAAGACATTTTCATTTAGATGTTACAAACACAAGGTAAATATTTCAAACAAAAGGTAAAAAGCTGAACTTAAGTTCTTATTTTGTATTGCTTTAACCAAGCACTCACGTTAGTCAAATAAGCATTTGGTTAAAGTATTATAGAATAAAAACTCAAGTTCACTTTTTTACATTGTGTTTGAATTGACTAAATCATAATGTTTAAGCAGAAAAGATACAACTATATACTGTTTGTTTCCTGTTTCTCTAATTCTGACTTTTTACCCCTTTGAAAATTCATGAAACATAAAGAGCTAAACAAGCATGTTTTGAAACACATTCTAATCTCTGCTCAATAATATTTCTTTATTATCTTATAACTCTGGAATTATATTTTCAGATATAGAAACTGAGATTCTGCCGTGGCAAAATGCAGTGCTGTTTGTTTTTGTTTTTTTAAGATGTTGGGGGTAGGAGTTTATTAATTAATTTATTTATTTTTGCTGTGTTGGGTCTTCGTTTCTGTGCGAGGCCTTTCTCTAGTTGTGGCAAGCGGGGGCCACTCTTCATGGTGGTGTGCGGGCCTCTCACTATCGCGGCCTCTCTTGTTGCGGAGCACAGGCTCCAGATGCAGGCTCAGTAGTTGTGGCTCACCGGCCTAGTTGCTCCGCGGCATGTGGGATCCTCCCAGACCAGGGATCGAACCCGTGTCCCCTGCATTAGCAGGCAGATTCTCAACCACTGCACCACCAGGGAAGCCCAAATGTAGTGTTTGTTTTTTGCATTTATAGCTGTCTGCTCTGGAGCCTTGGACAAGCACTAAGTAGAGTGCTTAATGGCATTTATCAAACATTTATTTTATTTTATTTTATTCAGCCTTCCCATTAGTAAACTATAATTGCTTACCACAGTGCAATTATAAGAACTAATTCATAAGTGCTCTAAAGAGAGTATTCTTTGATACTCTGCTACATCTTGGCAAGGACCCAAACTTCCTAGGGTGCCCTTCCTTTTCTTCCCAAGACTGGGACAGAGGCTTCAGGAGTCTAACTGTGAGTCCCCAAATATCCATCACTTTTGCTTCCTTTAAGCCAACAGCCCTCCTGCTGAGTCTCTCAGTCTTCAAGTGGAAATACATATCTACCATGATCTCTGTTAAGGAACAGTTTTGGAGAAAAAGAGTAGATAAAACTAAGATCTACAAAGTAGGTTTTAAGTTAAAGGCGTCTTAACTGGTTTAACATGATGCTCTTGAATAAAACCAGTGTTGCTTTAGAATTGTCAAGTATCATCATGTCAATATATACTACACACTGTTTTTGTTACTGTCTAGCCAGAGAGCCTGAAAATCCTTGCGCTCTTCCCAAAGGCTTAATTGTCACTGCCATCTGACAGAGAATCTAACCAAGAATATTACATACAAAAGCTAAAAAGTTAATACTGAACTTTTCATGTGTGTGACTGCATCAGGGGTTAAATTCATTCAAGGGACATAGGTAATAAACTGGTAAGTATGTTATAAATCAGTAGTCCATGACTGGGGCTCAGCTCTATAATCACAAACATTTATTAAGCACCTATTATATGTTAGCATTAAATTGTGAAAAATCCACCAATAGCAAGACAAATACTAATGAACAAAAAGTGGATCAGCTAAGCAAACAGAAGAGATTAAAAGATACTACTACCCCACGGTAAGGAAAAAGAATCTCAATGATTTCTTTTTTTTTTTTTTTTTTTTTTTTTTTTTTTTTTTTTTTTTTTGCGGTACGCGGGCCTCTCACTGCTGTGGCCTCTCCCGTTGCGGAGCACAGGCTCCGGACGCGCAGGCTCAGCGGCCATGGCTCACGGGCCCAGCCGCTCCACGGCATGTGGGATCTTCCCGGACCGGGGCACGAACCCGCGTCCCCTGCATCGGCAGGCTGACTCTCAACCACTGCGCCACCAGGGAAGCCCAATGATTTCTTTTTTTTTAAAAATAAATTTATTTATTTTTGGCTGTGTTGGGTCTTTGTTGCTGCGTGCGGGCTTTCTCTAGTTGTGGCGAGCGGGGGTTACTCTTCGTTGTGGTATGAGGGCTTCTCACTGCGGTGGCTTCTCTTGTTGCGGAGTCCGGACTCCGGGCTCCAGGGCGCATGGGCTTTAGTAGTTGTGGCATGCGGGCTCAGTAGTGTGGCTCGTGGGCTCTAGAGCGCAGGCTCAGTAGTTGTGGCACATGGGCTTAGTTGCTCCCCGGCATGTGGGATCTTCCCACATCAGGGCTCGAACCCATGTCCCCTGCATTGGCAGGCGGATTCTTAACCACTGTGCCACCTGGGAAGCCCTCAGTGATTTCTGAGATAGGCAAAAGATCCTAAAGACCATAGTATAAGCCACTATGATAACTCAGAAGACAGTGGCAGAAAAAGAATTTAGGATTAGCTGGGTTAATTAATGGGTATATTTAAACTGGAAATAATTATTTTTGGGTATTATCATTATCAAGCTATGCGAGTTATCGTCATTATTGATGGGATTCAGAACATGTTACCTCAAAATATGGCACCTTGGCATATTGAATATTTAAGGCCTTGCTAACTTTCCCCTAGTTTACTACTCTTAGCTCATACCCTTTTGTTTTATCACATTTTGCTACAACTTTCCATTCTTCATCAAAACTAGTATTAAAACATTCAAGTTTAACCATGTCAACTACAAATTGGCACTTGCCATTGGCACTTGCCATCTACCTTTACAAGGATTTAAATCATGTGCTGCTGCAGCTGCTGACTTTCAACATCCCCTGAAAAGAGTTCAGGGTGGACAGCATAAATGAGGTACTCTGTGCTCTGGGAAAAACTGGCAGAACAGGTCTTCAGATAGTTAGATATTTTCAGGAGCCGATTTTATGAGCCCAATTCTTGTATCTCCTCGTATCTAGAAAAACATGAAAATCCTTCATGGTGACATCTACTCGTGACTAGCAGTAACCTTCACGAGACTAGCAGAAACCTTCTGCAAAAAATGTGTGCTTGAGGCTTCCCTGGTGGCGCAGTGGTTGAGAGTCCGCCTGCCGATGCAGGGGACAGGGGTTCGTGCCCTGGTCCGGGAAGATCCCACATGCCGTGGAGCGGCTGGGCCTGTGAGCCATGGCCACTGGGCCTGCGCATCCCGAGCCTGTGCTCCGCCACGGGAGAGGCCACAACAGTGAGAGGCCCGCGTACCGCAAAAAAAAAAAAAAAAATGTGTGCTTGATTGCATGTACTCCCCCTGCACCAAAATCACATATATACTGATCTTCCCCCCTACCTCTATGGAGCAGTTTCTCAGAGCTGAGATGCTGTCTCCTGGGCTATAGTCCTCATTTTACCCATATAAAACTTAACTCATAACTCTCAAGTTATGTATTTGTTTTTAAGTTGGCAACCATTTCTTGGGGTTTTCATTTCCTAATGAAGGCTCTCATCTCATGTAAAACATATTAGGGATTTCCCTGGTGGTCCAGTGGTTAAGCTCCGTGCTTCCTTTGCTGGGCACAGGTTTGATCCCTGGGTTTGATCCCTGTTCAGGGAACTAAGATCCTGCATGCCACAGGGCATGGCCAAAAAACAAAACAAAAAACATATTAAATAACTTCATATGCTTTCTCTTGTTAATCTGTCTTTAATCAGTGCAATTTATGCAGCCACAGCCAAACTGCCAAGGAGGGTAGTAGAAATAAAAACTTTCCCCCCCCTACAGTTTTGGTGATCATGAAGGGATGGCCGGGACACCCCACTCACCACAGAGGATATAGCTAAAAACCTGGCACAACTGACAAAAGCCAGTGAAAGGTAAGAATTCTTGCAGTTGAGAGAACGTAAACTCCTCCTTGTCAGATTAGCAGGAGGAAAACATTTCTAAGAATTATTCATACTGTGACTCTTGTAAATTGGGTTTTGCATACCCATTGGTTATTGATCCCAGAAACAGTCATTGTTTTCCTGTATCTCTGTCTTTCGTGTCCTTTGTCATAAGGAGGTTCTTTATACCACCTGCAAATATAACAGGTCTTTACTTTCTTAGGCTATATTTGGGAGTAACTCTGGATCTTGGAGGGGGTTGGGGAGAAGGGGTCTGCATCTTTTGCACCCTCTTTGGGGATGCCTCTTAAATCCATAGTTAAGATATAAAAAGGCTTATTGGCTTTAAATCACATTGAAATAGGTATACTATTAACAATTTGGATTTTTATATCTAAAAGGATTTTTAAAGAGCATTCATCCTAAACAAATGCCTTTTGGTACCTATGGGAAGATCAGATTTAAAAAAAATAAAAAAAGAAAAGAAAATACACAAGAGAATGCCTTGGCTGGTCTGAAGGGAGATAAAAAAATTCCCTTAACAAGATTAGGAGGAAAGGTTAACATAAATCTTGGTCTTAACATAAATCTTAACATAATCCTGGTCTTAACATAAATCTCAAGACCAGGCTTGAGATTTATGTTAACACTGATAGCCAGGAAACAGTTTTGGCAAAGGCCTAGAAAATGTATAGGCCTTGCCACGGTAAGCCCCTTGCAAATATATTTTGGACTCCTACTGCAAAGAATTCATTGAACTTTTTAAAAAAAGAGAGAAAGAAACAAATAATAATTACCCCAGAATTCTGACAATAAGCAAATATGCCCCTGAAATCCTTTTTAGAGAAAATCTACTTGTTTTCACAGAATCCCTTACCCAAAATTTAGTCCACATCCTCCGTAAGATTATTTATCAAGGACGAAGGAATAACCAAAAAGTCTTCTCCACCAATATTTACTTGTTTGTTTGTTTGTTTTTGTGCTAGGTGGGCCTCTCACTGTTGTGGCCTCTCCCGTTGCGGAGCACAGGCTCCGAACGCGCAGGCTCAGCGGCCATGGCTCACGGGCCCAGCCGCTCCGCGGCATGTGGGATTCTCCCGGACCCGGGCACGAACTCGTGTCCCCCGCATCGCCAGGCGGATTCTCAACCACTGCGTCACCAGGGAAGCCCGTAAGATGTGTTTTTAATTTTATTTACTTTTGGCTGCACGCGGGCCTTCTCTAGCTACAGTGCGCAGGCTTCTCATTGTGGTGGCTTTTTCCGCTGTGGAGCACGGGCTCCAGGGCATGCGGGCTTCAGTAGTTGTGACTCGCAGGCTCAGTTACTCCATGGCACGTGGGATCTTCCCCAAACAGGGATCGAACCCGGGTCCTCTGCATTGGCAGGCGGATTCTTAACCACTGCACTACCAGGTAAGTCTAAGACGTGTTTTTGATAAGGAAAAGTATGAGGTATGAAGGATGTGTTTTTGCTAGGGGAAAAGAGAGTTTTGTCTTAAACTAGAATGACTGGTTGTTCCAGAATAAGAAAAATGAACTAAAAAACTAAATGAACATTTTAAAATGTGTAGAACGTTTGTGGAAAAGGAATTTTATGTGTGCTCAAACTGCTGAGATTGAAAGGACTTATTTACAAGTTAAAAATAAAAGATGAGCCTTAATATCAAAAGTATACTAATGCAAAACTAGAATGACAAAGTTTTAGTGGATTACTGTCTGCTCTTATTAAGAAACTGTAAGGTTTTTCTTTACCTTTAAGTAATCTGCCTAAGAAAGATTTTATATCTTATCAAGATAATGTCCTGTATTTCATGGTTTTTTTTTTTTTTTTTTTTTTTTTCGGAATGCGGGGCTCTCACTGTTGTGGCCTCTCCCGTTGCGGAGCACAGGTTCTGGACGCGCAGGCCCAGCGGCCATGGCTCACGGGCCCAGCTGCTCTGCGGCATATGGGATCCTCCCGGACCGGGGCACAAAACCATGTCCCCTGCATCAGCAGGTGGACTCAACCACTGCGCCACCAGGGAAGCCCTCATGTTATCTTTACCAGGTCTTTGATAACTCAAAAAAAAAGTCTTCACAGTACTGAATGAGCTAAAATGTTTTTTTTTTCTTTTACAGCTATATTACTTCCTATATTCGCCTTTAAAATCTTTTATTATCACTTTGCTTAAATGGATAACTAAGTATTGTATCATACTGACCTCGGAACCTATATAATCAAATATTCAAACCTTTTGAGATTTTTGACAAACTTCCTAAAATCAAATTCTAAATGAAGTCTTTTTTTTTGTTGGCTTTTTTGGGTTTTTTTTTTGCGGTACGCGGGCCTCTCACCGCTATGGCCTCTCCCGTTGCGGAGCACAGGCTCCGGACGCACAGGCTCAGTGGCCATGGCTCACAGACCCAGCCGCTCCGTGGCGGACCGGGGCACAAACCCGTGTCCCCTGCATCGGCAGGAGGACTCTTAACCACTGCACCACCAGGGAAGCCCTAAGTGAAGTCTTTTTAATCTCAAACTAAAGAGTCCCGAAGGCTCCTGGAAAATCAAAGGATTTGTTCTTTTACCTTGTAAAAAGAAATGTTAAAAAATAAAAATAATTTCATTTATTTGATACATTATGTTGCATGGAAAATGCTGTCAAATAAAAAGGGATGCTTAAGTTTACCTAGGTTATATTTTTTATGGGTAAATGTTAATAATATAGGTATTCCAGAAATTGCATGAAGTTCATAGAAACCTGTCAATATCTTCATTGTCTTATTATGCCAAAATGTTATATGCTATAGAAATATCTAGATTTCGTTATCAAATGAACTTTCATCAAATCTTTAACCTCAATGATTTTAAATATTTTGTTATGCAGAGAGTTTTTGTTTTACTCAGATCTTCTCTGAAAATGTTGAAACTGCTAATCCAAGATCAAGCAAAACACAAATTAATCACATGGGACTGAACGAACTGATAAAGAAGGATTTTGACTTTTTATGGCCTTCGTGTTTGAAATTTTGCTGGCTCTTTAATGTTCTACTTTCCAGATATAAGGAACTCCTTTCCCTTTTCTCTTAAACTATCTATAATTTACAGCAAGCTAATAGATTATACCTTGGTAAACGAAAATGTAACATTTATATTTTCTCCTACCTGATTCCTCCAAATTTGGAACACCTTTAAGTGTTCTTATTTTCATGGCAATATAGTTATTTTAAAAAGTTAAATAAGAATCTGTTCGCCTTGTAACAGGACACAAGATGCATAATATCAGATATAATTAGACAGCTTCATGAAACTAAGGCTGACTTTAAGGCGCCAATGCTTACAAAGCCCTCTTGGAAAACCCAGGCTGGTACCTGGCACACAGTTCTCAGGCTCACAGGTAAGTAAGGAAGGTCACTTCCTGCCAGGCCCATGTGAATGACAAATGTTGCCTGCCAAATCAGTAAACAAAGGATGTTGCAGCCATCAAGCCACAACAGCCACCACCCCCCACCCAACAGTGAGCCCTGAGGGAACTCAGGATGGAGACAAGACCCCTCACCAAGCCCACAGCCACTGTCGCCACCCCCAACAGTACACCCTGAAAGGACTCAGGATGGGAAAGAACAAGATACTGGCCCTAGATAGCTAAGGTGCATATCAAAGGAATGATTTCAATGAGCTCAGACTCTTGCATCTTCCCGTACATAGAAAAATGCTAAATTCATTAACTTGAGATAACTGGTTTCCTTTAATTAAGGGTAATCTTTTGATGTTCTGACTACCTGGTCTTTGTTGAAAAAACCCCTCCATATCCTGGCTCCTCCCTTACCTCTTCTTCAGAGCAGTCCCTCAGAGCTATCTGAGAGAGGCTGTCTTCTGGGCTTGAAGTCCTCATAAAGTCTGCTGAATAAAACATAATTCTCAACTTTTAGGTCATACATTTCTTTTTCCAGTCAACATTCAAGAACCTACCAACCACCAGCTAACATCATACTTAATAGTAAAAGACTAAATACTTTTCCTTTAAGATTGGGAACAAGGCAAAGATGTCAGCTCTCACCATTTGGACTAGAGGCTCTAGGAAGTGCAATTGGCAAGAATAAGAAATTAAAGGCATACACATTGGAAAAGAAGTAAGGAGGTCATTTGTAGATGACATGATCCTATACGTAGAAAATTTAAAGAATCTCGAAAACCCGACTAGAGTAATAAACAAGTTTAGCAAGGCTGCAGTATACAAGATTGACATATGAATATCAATTCCACTAGTAGGTATATATCCAAATTTCAGTTGGATATATACCAAAACAGGGATTCAAATAGATCTTTATATACCCATGTTCATAGCAGTGTTAGTCATAATAGCCAAAAGGGAGAAAACAGCACAAATGCCCATCAACGGAGGAAAGATAAAATGTGGTATATAGATACAATGGAATATTGTTCAGCATTAAAAAGGAATGAAAGGGCTTCCCTGGTGGCACAGTGGTTGGGAATCCACCTGCCGATGCAGGGGACACGGGTTCGTGCTCTGGTCCGGGAAGATCCCACATACCGCGGAGCAGCTGGGCCCGTGAGCCATGGCCGCTGAGCCTGTGCGTCCGGAGCCTCTGCTCCGCAACGGGAGATGCCACAACAGTGAGAGGCCCGCGTACCACAAAAAAAAAAAAAAAAAAAAAAAGGAATGAAGGTAATTCCCTGGCAGTCCAGTGGTTAGGACTCCGCGCTTTCACTGCTGAGGGCATGGGTTCAATCCCTGGTCAGGGAACTAAGATCCTGAAAGCCAGGCAGTGCAGCCAAAAAATAAAAAATAAAAGAAGTTTAAAAATTTAAAAAAGAATGACAATGTTAAAAAAAAAAGGAATGAAATTCTGATATATGATACAACATGGATGGATCTGAAAAACATTATACCAAGTGAAATAAGCTAGATACTAAAGGATAAATACTGTATGATTCCACTTATATGAAGTACCCAAAGGAAAATTCATAGAGACAGGGGCTAGGATGAGGAGGGAAAGGGGAGTTATTTAATGGGTACAGAGTTTTTCTTGGGGATGATAAAGTTTTGGGTATAGATAGTGGGGACAGTTATAGAACATTGTGAATATATAATGCCAATGAATTACACACTTTAAAATGGTTAAAATGAGGGAATTCCCTGGTGGTCCACTCGTTAGGACTTGGCACTTTCACTGCCGTGGCCCCGGGTTCAATCCCTGCTCAGGGAACTACAATTCCACGAGCTGAGCGTTGCACGTCCAAAAATAAATAAATAAATAAATATTAAAAAATAAATTGGTTAAAATGATAAATGTGTATATTTTACCACAGCAAAAAAAAAAGTCAATTGTATTTCTATATACTAGTAATAAACAATCTGAAATAAAATAAAATGATTTCACTCATAATAGCATCTAAAAAAAATACTTACAAATAAATTTAACAAAAGAAGTGCTAAGCCTGTACACTGTAAAGTACAAAACGTTGCTAAGAGCAATTAGCAAATAGCTTAAAAAAAAATGGAGAGATGTTTCACGTTTATGGGTTGGAAGGCTCAATATCATTACGATGAGAATTCTCCCAAAAATGACTTATAGATTCAACACAATCCCTATCGAAATCCTGGCAAGCTTTTACATAGAAAATGACAAGCTTATCTTAAAACTTATATGAAAATTTAAAGGACCTACAAAAGCTAAAATAATTTTGAAAAAGAAGAACAAAATAGGAGCATTTATACTACCCAATTCCAGTACTTACTATAAAGCTACAGTAATCAAGAAAGTATAGTATTGGCATCAAGATAAATAAGCAAATCATTGGAACAGAATATAGAGTCCAGAAATAGACCCACATATCTACAAACAACTAATTTTCAACAGTGGTGTCAAGACAATTCAATAGGAAAAGCATAGTCTTTTCAACAAATGGAGCTGGGACAACTGTATATCCATATGAAGGAAAAAACGTTAGGCCCATATCTCATCCCATACAATAAAATCAACTCAGAATGGATCACAGACCTAAACATAAAATCTAAAACTATAAAACCATTAGAAGAAAACAAAATATTTTTGTGACCTTGAGTTACTGATTTCTTAGACATAACACCAAAAGCACATTTCTTAAAAAAGGATTAAGTTGGACTCCATCAAAATTAAAAACATTAGCTCTTCAAAATAAATCATTAGGAAAATGAAAAGACAAGCCAGAGACTAGGAGAAAATATTTACAAATCTTGTACCTGATAAAGGACTTGTATTCAGAATATAGAAAGAATTCTTGCAACTTAATAATAAGAAAACAACCCATTTTAAAAATGGGCAAACAATCTGAATAGATTTCATCAAAGTAGATATACAAATGGTTAAGAAGGACATGAAAAGATGCTCAATGTCACTAGCCATGGAGAAATGCAAACTCAAATCATAACGAGATAGCACTACATAACCACTAAAATGGCTATAATCAAAAAGACTGATAATGCCAAGTGTTAGGATGTAGAACAACAAGGTCATACTGTATAGCACAGGGAACTATATTCAACATTCTGTGACAAACCATAATGGAAAAGAATATGAAAAAGAATATACATATATATGTATAACTGAGTCACTTTGCTGTACAGAAGAAATTAACACAACATTGTAAATCAACTATACTTCAATAAAATTAAAAAAAAAAAAAGGATGTAGAGAAACCACAACATATACATTGCTGGTGGGAACGTAACATCATACAAACACTTCAGAAAAGTTACCATTTTCTTAAACAGTTAAACTTAACACATAACCCATCAATTCTACTCTTAGATAGCTGCCTAAGAGAAATTAAAGTATATGTCCACACAGAATTCTCCATGATTGTTCACAGCAGCATTATTGAAAACAGCCAAAACTTGGAAACAATCCAAACGTCCATCAATGAGTAAAATGATAAATAAAATGTGGTATAGCCATACAATGGAACGCCATTCAGCAATAAAAAGGTAAACTACTGATATATAATTGAACCTCAAAAACTTTATGCTAAGTGAAAAAGCTAGATACAAAAGACCATATACTGCATGATTCATTTACATGAAATTTCCAGTAGAGGCAAATCTATGGACAAAGAAAGCAAATGAATGATTACCTGGGGTGGAGAGTGGGAGCAAGGATTGACTGCAAATGAGTAAAAGGGATTTTGGGGGGAAACAAAACTGCTCTTAAACTAGACTGTGATGGCAACTTTTTAAAACATTTCATACCCATTAGGGTAGCTATTATAATAACTAAATAAGTAAGTAAGTAAATAAATGATATTGAGGATGTTAAAAAATTAGAACCTTTGTACATTGCTGGTAGGTGTGTAAAATGGTGTAGCTGCTATGGAAAACAGTATGGCAGTTCCTCAAAATACTAGAAATAGAATTAAGACATGATTCAGCAATTCTACTTCTAGGTATATACCCAAAGAATTGAATACAAGGACTCATAAAGGTATTTGTACACCAATGTTTATAACAGCATTATTCACAACAGCCAAAAGGTAGAAGCAACCCAGTGTTCATCAATGAATAAATGGTTAAACAAAATGTGGCATACACATACACTGGAATATTATTCAACCTTAAAAAAGAATAAAATTATGACACAAGCTTCAACATGGATGAACCTTGAAGACATTACTCTAATTGAATCAGCCAGACACAAAAGGGCAAATACTATATGATTCCACTTATATAAGGTACCTAGAATAGTCAAATTCATAAAGACAAAGTGGAATGGTGGTTGCTACAGACTGGCAGGAGAGGGAAATGGGGAGTTATTCTTTAATGGGCATGATGAAGTTTCAGTTTGGGAAGATGAAAAAAGTCCTGGAAGTGAGTGGTGGTGATAGTTTCACAACAATGTGAATACACTTAATGCTGCTGAAATATATAACTTTAAAATGATAAAAGTGGTAAATTTTATGTTTTACATATCTTTTGCCATAGTGAAAAAAAAAAAAAACCTCTACAGATATATTTATTAATAGTCATTGAACTGCATATGCAATGGGTGAATTTTTCCCTATGTAAATTTTGCCTCAATAAAGCTGTTAAAAATTTTAAAGAACACATTAGGGGGAACTTATCCAAGCAAACATCAAGAGTTATTATAAAGTTCTAGTAATTTAAAAAAAGTGTGGTACTGGTAAAGAGATCAACAAAGAGACCACCCAGAACAGAATGGATACAGAGCATATGACATAAAGTGGCAACATATATCAATGGGGAAAGGATAGACTTAAGTCAACAAACAGAGCTGGGAAAATTGGTTATCCATATGGAAAAATAAAATAAAATAGATCACTATCTCACACCATAAACAAAAATAAATTCCAGACAGATTAAAGACTAAATTGTGAAAAAACAAAATTAAACATGTTAGAAGACTATATAGAAGAGTATATGACCTCAAGATAGGGAAAAGTTTCTAAAACAAGACTCAAAAAGCACAAGCTACACAGAGTGAAAAAGAAACTGATCAACTTTACATTAAAAAATTTAACTTCCATATGAAAGTCGTAAGTTTAAAAAAAAGCAAGACTGGAAGATATTTGCAACACATATATCTGATAAAGGATTAGAATGAATATATTTAAAGAACTTTTACAGGGACTTCCCTGGTGGTCCAAAGGCTGAGACTCCGCGCTCCCAATGCAGGGAACCTGGGTTCGATCCCTGGTTAGGGAACTACATCCCACGTGCCGCAACAAAGAGTTTGCATGCCACAACAAAGATCCCATATGGGGCAACTAAGACTCGGTGCAGCCAAATAAATAAATAAATATTTTTAAAATAAATAAATAGATAACTTTTACAAATCAATAATAAAAGCCAATGAGATCCCAAAAGAAAAATGGGAAAGGATATGAATACAGACCACAATTTACATAAAAGAAAATCCAAATGGACTACAAACATGTAAAAGATGCTCAATCTCACTTTATCCAAGGAAATACAAATTAAAACAGCAGAGATACCATTTCACAACTACCAGACCTTGGTAGGTCAATTGAACAAAAGTTCAATGCCTGACAATTGCACGTTAGTAAGGATTCAGAAAAAAGGAACTAATAAAACCAATTTAGAAAGCAACTTGGGAGTATCTGGTAAAGTTGACATACCTTAAGCAATTTTGCTTATAGGGATATATCCTAGAGAAACGCTCAAAAGGAACTGTGCATAAGGAAACACGATTAAGGATGTTCACTCCAGAAAAAAAAAAAAAAGGAAACATTAGAGGGGAATGGGTAAAAAGTGGTATATTCATACAATGAATGAATTTTAACTACTACACAGTAGTTAAAATTAATCAACAGAAAATCTACACATTTCAGACTGGTTAAAACTCAAAGTTGAGTGAAAAAAGTAGGTTGCAGAATAATATCTGCTCTATAAAACCACTTATATTAAGTTTATAAACATGCAAAACAGGGCTTCCCTGGTGGCGCAGTGGTTGAGAGTCCGCCTGCCGATGCGGGCGACGCGGGTTCGTGCCCCGGTCCGGGAAGATCCCACATGCCGCGGAGCGGCTGGGCCCGTGAGCCATGGCCGCTGAGCCTGCGCGTCCGGAGCCTGTGCTCCGCAACGGGAGAGGCCACAACAGTAAGAGGCCCGCACACCGGAAAAAAAAAACAAAAAAAAAAACAAAAAAAAAACATGCAAAACAATGCTATATATCGTTTACTGATATACAATTGATACTGAGAAACAATATGTAGCAAAAGTATTAAAACATGAAGGGGAATTATAAACAGTAAAGTTTGAAGAGCAGTTACCTCTGTGTTGGGAGAAAGAGAAGGAAAGAAAGAAAGGAAATAAACAGAGAAGGGGTACAAAGAGTCTTCCATTTTATCTACAATGTTTTATATCTTAAAAAACATCTACAGGGCTTCCCTGGTGGCACAGTGGTTAAGAATCCGCCTGCCAATGCCGGGAACACGGGTTCAAGCCCTGGTCTGGGAAGATCCCACATGCCGTGGAGCAACTAAGCCTGTGTGCCACAACTACTGAGCCTGCACTCTAGAGCCTGCGAGCCACAACTACTGAAGCCTGCATGCCTAGAGCCCGCGCTCCTCAACAAGAGAAGCCACCGCAATGAGAAGCCTGCGCACCCCAACGAAGAGTTAGGCCCCGCTCACCGCAACCAGAGAAAGCCCGCGCAAAGTAACGAAGACCCAACACAGCCAAAAATAAAATAAATACATTTATTTTTTTAAAAAACCATCTACAGGAAATTTTGCAAAATGCTAACATATGTTAAATTGGGCAGTGACTACAATTTTCTCTGTATTCTTCCATATGCTTGGGAAAAACAATTTTTTTAACAGGCTCTTGGTCAAATGAATACATATACGTGTACCAGGGAGCAAGAGAAAAATATTTATCTCCTTTTGGAACCTACATTTATAAAACTATTCTATTAATGTCTCTCTGGTGCTTTACTCCCTCAGTGTGATAGAAACTTTTAAGTATTTAAGCACAAACTTGCTGTACAGTCGAGTCTCTTTTTCCCTAACAAGATACTTCTCTCCACGATGCTACCCAAGAAAATCCCTGGGTATGTGGATACCAATGATCTATCAACCAACACAGTGTACAACCCCCAGCCCACATCCATATAGTTTTTAAATCCTTTAACTTACAACTAAATTATTCCCCTGAGTCACTCTTAAGCTTCATCACAGATCTTTATGCAAACCTATACCATGAATGATCCAACAGGTTAAACACCCCCAAATTATATCTCTTTCTAGTTTTAACATAATTTTCCCTCTCCACTCTACATTCTTCAATCCCACACACCCACAGAGGACTCAGTGCAAGTCTTCTACATAGGTACAGTGTTTCTAGATCTTCCAATTCTGGGCAGGTTTATGTGACTCAGATAGCATCCAGGAGCACTGAGCATGGAACTCTGCTTAACCAGTAATCTAGCATACAAGCTCCTGAGAGAAAGAGAATAACTTTCCATCCAAGCATGATGAGTACATCAAGCTGAAAATGATGCCCAGGAACAAGCAGTTCCAGAAATAGGAATTCACATAAAACTTTATAGCATTCACTGTTCTGCAGACCTGGTGGCAGCCCATCTATTTTTGCTTCATTTTCTGGCTCAGATAAAAGTACCTTAGAGAGTATACTCATCCCTTCTCCTCAAAATAACTATGGAGAACACTACTCAAGTCCTATAAAAATCTGAGTTTTACACATTACCTGGTGTGTGTGTGTGTGTGTGTGTGTGTGTGTGTGTGTGTGTGTGTGTGTATCTCTGTATAGGACCGGGCCTCAGGGTGCACGTGAGTCTGGGTGGGGTGTCTCTGTGGGTATAAGTCCAGGACTCTGTGGAGACGCTCTCTGTGGGTGTGTGGGTGTCTGTGTCTGGCAGGGGGAGGGGGGGCAATGTCTGTGTGGAGGGGTCTTGAGGGGTTCTGTGTATGTGGGGGAATCTCTGTGTATGTCTGTCTTTGTATATCTGTGCCTGTCTATGCTTCTGTCTGTGTCTATCAAATATTTCATTACAAGTCTTATAATGTTTTATTATAAATTTCTAACCTTCCACAAAATCCTAAAATGATTTTCTTGCCTCTTTACTCTGAGATTTCATAAAAGAGAAACGTGAAATAAGCCAACTGCTAAGCCAACATTATTCAACAATGAGTAAAAAACTAAGGTTCTGGTGGGTATGCACTAGTACAGAACCTGAGACTGTGCATTTCTAACAAGATCAAACGTGATGCCAATGCTTCTGATCATAGACTGGTTTGAGTAGCAAGGACCTAAAAGATTCCAAACTTAAGAAATTGTCTTTATGATTAGACTTCCCATGTAGACTTTCCAAAGTCTCCTGACTGACATGTATTTCAGATTAGCTTGAAAGTTCTGTTCTGACAATAAATCAGAAGATATCATTTTGTTTTAAATGAGTCTCTTGTGAGTTTGGTTTGAATGAACCAGTCCTAAGAGGTGAATGAACTCTAAGTGTACTGAAAATGTGAATTTCTGGATTTGTAAAGCCGGAACATGGAAACCTCACAAAGGTTCTGCTACACTGTGAAGCTTCCTGGGTGGACAGCCAACTCCTTTTCCTAAGGTGATATACCTCCATTTCAATGCTGACCTCCACAAACTGCAACAATTCCTGCTTCCAGTGGTGATCATACTAAACTAGATTGTACTTATTTATTTTCCTATCCACATTCCCTACCCTCTTCTTGAGGGCAAGAATGTTATTTTGATTTAATAACCCTACCACTTAGCAGTGTTCCGCACACAACACATAAGTGGTTTTTGCACAAAAGAAGCTCAAAATGTACTGGGGGAGATTATTAAACAAGCATCCGGAAGGATAATCTTTTCTCTCTCACAGAAACAACAGACATGAATGTAGTAAAAAATTCCTTTAAAAAACTGTTAAGAAGCACAAGTTAAAGAGGAAAAAAAAAAAAGAGAGAACAAACCCGAGCAAGTATAATATTAAATTTTATTTGGGGCCAAATAGAGCTATCTTACATTCCAAATAGTCCCTACCTTATATTACAAACAAAAATAAATTCCAGATGGACTGAAGACCAAAAGATAATAAACACAACCATGAAAACAGCTGAAGAAAATATAAAAGAACTTGTTTATAAACCTGGGGTAGGAAAGGCCATTCTGAGACACAAAATGTTTAAGCCATAAAAGGAAAAAATGGCCAATTTGACTACATAAAAACTTTTAATATAAACAAACTTACAAGTCAACAAGAAATAGAGTAGAAAAAATATTTGCAACATATACACAAAGAATTAATACCCAGGGACTTCCCTGGGGTCCAGTGGTTAAGACTCCATGCTTCCACTGTAGGGGGCGTGGGTTCGATCCCTGGTTGGGGACTAAGATCCCGCATGCTGCGTGGCGCAGCCAACAACAACAACGAAAGAATTAATATCCAGATATAAAGAATTCCTACAAGCCAACATGAAAAAGGCAAGTCAATAGGAGGGCAGAGATCTTCATTTATTTTGCTGAATAGCCAGCACTTGGCACATAGTAATCCCTCAATAAATATTCGTTATTGAATAAATATGAACAAGTAATTACAAGAAAAAGAATATAAATTACCAATCTATTCATGAAAATATTCTCAGCCTCACTATAAGCAGAAAAAATACTAATAAAAACAATAGTAAATGCCTTAAAAAAAAGGCATCTTTATGTCTTTTTTTCTTATAAAAGATGTAAAAATATCCAGTATTGGTGAAGGTATAGTAAAAGGGTTATCTTGTATATAGTTAGTTGATGTGTAAAATGGTGCTACATTTTTTAAGGCAACATGATATTATGTATTAAGTTTAAAATGTTGGGCTTCCCTGGTGGCGCAGTGGTTGAGGGTCCGCCTGCCGATGCAGAGGACGCGGGTTCGTGCCCTGGTCCGGGAAGATCCCACATGCCGCGGAGTGGCTGGGCCCGTGAGCTGTGGCCACTGAGCCTGCGTGTCCGGAGCCTGTGCTCCGCAACGGGAGAGGCCACAACAGTGAGAGGCCCGAGCACCGAAAAAAAAAAAAAAAATGTGGATATCTTTCAACTCCAAAATTCTACTTTTAGGTATCTATCCTAGAGAAACACTTATACATGTATACCAAAAGAATGCATACAAATAGCTACTATAGCATATAAAAATTAAGTTAAATGTGCATCAACAGAATAATAAACAACAATGGTATAGACTTTGGAAATCAACTCAGCAGTCAAAAAGTATGAGATACATATATATGTAATGATATGTAAAAAGCTCCAAGACATTCTGTTAAGTGGAAAAAGCAACCTGCAAAACAATGTATATATATATATAATGTGCTTTTATTTATGTAGAAGTTATTATAAAACTACCAATTTCTCTATGTACAATATGAATGTAAAGTTGAAAAAGATAAGTTGATAGCAGAGGTCTCTGGGGAGGGGAACAAGACTGGCTGAGGGTCAAGGAAGGAGTTTCCTTCATTAGATTGAATTATTTCACAAGAATACATTCAAGCATTACTTGTGTAATTAAAAACAACTTTTTTTAAAAGGTAAAAAATAATGTAAATACCATTTTACTGACATAAAGAAAACAAGAAGAACATATTTTGAGGATTAGACAGGAGATAAAAATTCCATTTTTGACATTAGTTCTGAAGTCCAACTGCAAGTAGGGAGTTGTACACACACAAGATTGGCATTCAGAAGAGGAGTCCTGGCTAAAGAAATAATCTGGGGAGTTGTTGGTATGTAGATGATACTCAAAGGCACAGGAATGCTGTGGATGACTTAGGGAGAAAACACAATGGAAAGAGCAGAGCGCCCAGGATCAAGGAGAAAGAACCCATAAAGCAGACTGAGAAGGAGCAGCTGGGGAAATACGAGGAAAACTAGTGAAGAGGAGGGTAATGGAAGCCAAGAGAGGAGAGTGTTTTGGTAAGAAATTGGTGTCAAATGCTGCCAAGAGTTCTGATATGATGAGGGATGAAAAAACAGATAGCCATGTGAGAATCTGATGGACATTACCAGCTTCAGCAAGAGGGCGTCGTGTGGGTCAGAGTATTAGAGTAGAAGTGGGTTAAAGAGTGTGGGAAGACAAAAGGTGTGTATATAGCATACACTGAAATCTCCTTTAAGAAACGTAGCTGCACAAGAGAGTAGAAAGATAGGACAGTAGCAAAAAGGAGATATGGAGGTTAGAGGACAGGGTTTTCAAAATGGGAGAGATTAGAGCAAGGAAATCTGTAGGAAAGGCTCCAATAGAAAGAGGAAATAACCAAAGGAAGAAGTTCTTTAAGAAGACTGGAGGGACTTACCTGGTGGCACAGTGGATAAGAATCCACCTGCCAATGCAGGGGACATGGGTTCTATCCCTGGTCTGGGAAGATCCCACATGCCGCGAAGCAACTAAGCCCTCGTGCCACAACTACTTAGCCCGCATGCCTAGAGCCCGTGCTCCACAACACAAGAAACCACTGCAAGGAGAAGCCCTCGCACCGCAACGAAGAGTAGCCCCTGCTCACCACAACTAGAGAAAGCCCACAAGCAGCAACAAAGACCCAACGCAGCCAAAAATAAATAACATTAAATCTTAAAAAAAGAAAAAAAGACTGGAGAACGTGATTAGAACACTTGTGGAGGGACTGGCCTTTGACAGAATGAAGGACACATCTTCCCCTATCATAACATGAGGGAAAGAGAAAAAGATGAACCCCAGATGGAGGTAGGTTTGTAGATTTGGGAGGTACAAAGATGAAGGAATTCCCTTTTGGTGGTTTCTGTTTTTTATAACAACTATAAGGCATATCTCTAGTTTAAAAAGAACACACGTGAAATTAGAAGTAAAAAGATACAGTATGAAATAATCATTTGCAGTGAGTGAAAGTAAACTTACTTGAAAATGTATAACATTACAAGGCAGCGATGATCAAGCATATGACGTTGACGACTATGAGTTTATAGTGACATCGATCTACCTGGTTTTCTGATTTTCTCTAGCAACTCTCAGCTCCATAGATGCAGGCAACTAAAAAGGCAGATGGTTAGGTTCAACCAGTGCGTCACTCAGAGTTCCATAAACAGCAGAAGTCAACTCTGGCTGAGTTGGACAGAAAAAGAATTTACAGAAAGGACATGAGGTAGCTTTCAGGGCTACACAGTTAAAAACACCACCACAGAATGGGCTTGGAAAAGATGTCATGTTTGCTTATGCCAAGCAGGAGATGCTGCAGCTTGGGCTGCACCATTATAGTTCAGGATACCAGATGCCAGGTGTCACTTTTGCCGCTGTAACTTGATCTTGCTGCTAGAGGCTGATGCTACAAGAAGATTTACTGATAATGAAGGGGCAAGTTGTAGAGAACACCGTGGAAAGGCTTGGGAAGATTGGACTGGCTGAAAGGATGAGGAGAGTGTTAAGGGAATGAGTATTAGGAAGACAATGGTTGACTGGGCGTCAGGTAGTGACTGAGGTAAACAGGGATGTGAGGCCTCCCCTTGGAAGAGGGTAGATCCTGGGACCCAAAAGGTTGCAGAATAGTCTCAGCAGCCTAGGTGCAATAACTTAAGCAAATTTCACATGGGCGTTTAATCAGAAAAGTAAGGGGTTGGCAGTGTGGCAAAGCCTCTCACTATTGCTGTGGGCAGTGTTTCATCTCACTGATCCCAAAGGCATCAAAGATTGGCAAAGCCTTGGGCAAGTTAATTACTCTCTTTTGGCCTATATTTTCTTTTTTTCTTTTTTTTTTTTTTTTGCGGTACGCAGGCCTCTCACTGTTGTGGCCTCTCCCGTTGCGGAGCGCAGGCGCCGGACGTGCAGGCTCAGCAGCCATGGCTCACGGGCCCAGCCGCTCCGCGGCATGTGGGATCTTCCCGGACGGGGGCACGAACCCGCGTCCCCTGCATCGGCAGGCGGATTCTCAACCACTGCGCCACCAGGGAAGCCCTGGCCTATATTTTCTAATCTATAAAATAAAGATAATACTATTCATCTGATAAAGTTGCTATGAGGATTAAATGAGATGAGATAGACAGATGCCTAGAAGAGAGTAAGTATTCAGTAAATGGTAGCCGTAAGTGAAGTTATAACTGAAGCCGAGAAAAGAGTGTCCAAGAAAAGGTAGTCAACAATATCAAATCAAATCTTTTAGAATGATCAGAAGGGTTCACATTGGAGCACTGCGGGAGATAAATCTGTAGGGAAGATGAAGCCAATTTAAGTCTCAGCTTGCTTAACTTTCAATGACAGCTTTGCAGTATTCAGAAAGGCTTTAAGGAAAAGCCTGACTTAGAGAAACTCAACTAGCAGCTCTAGAACCTCTATACCCTTCCTTAATATAAGTTCTGAGATAAAAGGAAGCAGGTGCCCCAAACCAATCCATTTCTATTGAAAGACCCTTAAAAAAAAAAAAAAAAAAAAGAATAAGAAATCACCAGCTATCAATGCAGTGTCCAAGAGGGAAAATGGCCAACTGAATTGCTGCACAATATAGATGGGGAAGAGGGAACTGAAAATCATGCACATCATATGGCTTAAGTTATTTAATTTAATCAACGTAGTTTTACTTAGAACCATTACAGAAGAAATTTCACTCCACTGCTTTCTCCTCTGCTCACCTCTTACCAAATCTCGGGCCATAGGTCATTCAGACTATAAAAAGCTCCTCCAAATTCCATAGAAACCTGATCAATCTAACTAAACCTCCTATTAGGGGAGTGGAATTTCAGCTCCTATAATTGTGCATACCACCTGAACACGATGGCAAGCGGGTAGATCGGGGCAGCTGCCAAGATTTTCTCTTCTCCCATCCACCTCAGTTGTACCTCTCTGAATTATTTAAACAAGGACTACAAGAAAGAATGAAGTCTGAATGAAGATCCCAACAAATCTCTTCCTTTTTTTTTCCTTTTACTGTGGGGGAGGAGAACACTTTCAAGGAAATGATATAATAAAGAAACTCACTCTCCCTTTTCATGAACTATCCATTTCTTCTATTAACTGGACTCTAAGGACCAAAGTCATCTTCCTCAGGACATTAAATACACAACTGCAACTTCAGCTCTGAGCAACCTCCTAAAACAGCTCTTAATGTTCAATCTTTCCCAGGAAGAAGAGAATTCAGAAATTATACAAAATAAGGGCTGCCTTCTCAGAAAATTCATAAATGTTCACATAAATAAATGGTAAGGCCATTAAATAAGCTCAATAAATAAAAAACCGCCTGTTAGTGAAATAACAGAAACATCCACAAAAATATACAGATTAACTAAGATTTGAAAGGTTTAAGCTAAGCTTTGAACACAGAAATACTTCAACTGAAAAGCAATGGAGGGACTTCCCTGGTGGTCCAGTGGGTAAGACTGCATTCTCAATTCAGGGAGCCCAGGTTTGATCCCTGGTCAGGGAACTAGATACTGCATGATGCAACTAAAGATCCCACGTGCCGCGGTGAAGATCCTGCGTGCTGTAACTAAGACCCAACGCAGCCAAATAAATAAATATTTCAATTTTTTTAAAAAAAGAAAGAAAAGCAATGGAGGGACTTCCCTGGTGGTCAGTGGTTAAGACTCCACACTTCCAATGTAAGGGGTGCAGGTTCCACCCCTGGTCAGAGAACTAAGATCCACATGCTGCTGGACCAAAAAAAAAAAAAAAACAGAAGAAAGAAAAGCAATGGAGTTTGTGCATGAGAGTCAAACAGATTAGAGTTCTATTAGCTCACATCACAGTTACTAAACATGTAACCTTGAGACAAATTCCTTAATCTCTCCAACCCTCGGTTTCCTCAATAAAACAAGGATAACACTACCTATTTCTGAGAGCTCTTAAAAGGCTTAAATAAAATAGTATATGTAAAGCTCTAATACAATGCCTGGGACACAGCAGGAATGCATAACAATATGCTTCCCCTTCTAATTTTCAAAATGTTTAACTAGAGATTGATTCATAAGAAAAGGTGGGTCTTAAAAGAACAAGGAAAACTGTTAGCTGGACAGGAAGGAGGAGCATAGTCCTCAGGTACTCCTGATTTATTTATAACTTTAAACACAAGAATACATCTCTCAAATTATCACTAAATTCCTAATGTGAAAATGCATCATTGATCTTGAAATGCTTTTGTATATACATATAAGATCCTCTTCTCCCTCTCTCATAATTTTACAATTCTCTGAGATTCTACATTTGTACAATTTTTTCCCGTCCTCTTCTTAAAGCCCTGACTCTGGCCCTCCTTACTTTGGATTTGGGATGACCTAAGTCTTAAACCAGAAAGATATAACTTAGAGTTCACTGAGTATTCTGACAGACTTCTGGGAGAAAGCCAGAACCCAGCAACTAAGAAGTTAGAATCAGTGTGGCATAATAAAAAGGACATGGGCTTTGGAAACAGACCAAGATTTAAAACAGGGATTTTAAGTCCTACCTTTGCCACTTTCTAGATGTACAACCTTGGTCAAGGCACTTCACCTTCTCTGAACCTCATTTCCTTATCTGTGAAATGGAGATAATGTCACATAACTCACTGTGTAGCTGTCAGGATTAGAAAAATGCCAATAACATATAAAAGGCCAATTAATGGTAACTGTTATTATGGTCAGTCTGCCAAGTGCCTTACTGAACATTTTGCAAGGCTGTACTTTCCTAACTGGCAAAAGGAGTAATACTGCTCCCCCATTCCCATGACTATATCCAAAAGGTTCCATTTTAGTAGTCCATAATTAACCAAATAAAGAGCTTAAAGAATTCAGGGCAAGAAAGCACTAGCATGGCTCAACTCATTCTCTGCTGACAGCAACAAAGCCAGCACAAGGTGGATTCATTTGCCAAAAAAAAAGGAATCTCCTTGAACATGGTCATTACTGACATTGACGTAAGCACAAACTAGTTGTGGTTCTTAGGCTCAGCCTTATTGTCAGAAAGTTTGAACTTTTCTGAAATAAATCCTCTCCTGCCTTGTTTTCCCCGCTGTGCTGTGACATTCCCATTACCCCATTTAACACAGGGAAGAAATCCTCTCAACTATTGCAACTGCATTCACTGTGGACTTTATCTTCCTATTTCATAAATCACTTCTTACAGAGATTTTTGGTTTGTTGAGTTCACTTATGAAGACAAACATTAGATACAAATATATGATAGCCACGGTGACAAGATCTGGTCCCCAGAGCACCACAAATAACAGGATGGAGGTAGATGCCAAAGATAAGATGGGACTGAGTAACCTGCACACCATATGTTCATTCTTATTAAATGCTGCACTTGGAAAGTCTGGCTCTCATGGAAAGCTTATTTCCCTTGTGTGACTGAACAGAGTAACAGTACTAAGAAAACTGATGACAGATACACAAATGGAGTAAAGAAAACCATCAATGGAAATATGCTTAAGATAAACAAGCTTGCATGTGACAGTTACAAAATAAAAGCCACGTCACCAATTACACAGACAAAGGTAGCTATTTCAATCCTAAGTACCTCCAGTCCCTCCCTACACTAAAATAAAAGCCGAAGGGAGTCAAGGTCAGAATGATTATTTAAATAAATTAAAAATCAAGAAAGGCTTAACAAATCACAATATCACACTGCAGTCCCTTGGGGAAGTGACTTTCAACTTGAAGAAAGAAGGTCAGTCTCATGCACTTGTTTTAATTTAGCTAATTCAATGTCAAGAAAGTTAAAGATTCTGCCCCCCAAAAGTAGCTCAGCAATGCCTGTAGTTGTGTCATACAGCTGCATCCTCGCCCGGAGCTTTGCCTGCTTAACTTCCAGTACAGAAGTTGTTTTTTTGGTTGCAATTAACTTTGTAAGGCAAGCTCAGCCCTGTCTTCCATAGCCTTGAGGCTGCTGAGTAAATCTAGAATCATGGGACCTACATTTTGATGCTGGAAAAACAGGAAGAAGGTAGTTCAGCAACAAGGAAAATGGTAAAGAAACACATCTAGAATTAGGAAAAACAGACTGATGCTGGCCTGTGATTTTTTCACTGCTTTATATAGAATGTATTGAATAGTATGCACCATTTAAAGGAAGCCATAGTGGTGCACTTAAGCCACGATGGAAGGAAGAAAAAAATAAAATCAATTCTTAATAATTGCTATAATTTCTTAAGCCCTCACTATATGTGCCAAGTTCAATGCTAAGCCCTCTACAAATATTTCTAATCCTCAATCGTATTAGTAACCTCACTTTATAAAAGAGAAAACTAAGATTTAGAGAATTTGGAAATTACCCAAAAGCTAGTTAGTGGGGGTACTAGGATTCAAACCCAGGTCTGCTTGACTGTAAATCCCATGTTCTAAAGGCAATTTGAGCCCGCGGGCCACACAAAAAGACCCCACATGCTGCAATGAAGATCCCACGTGCTGCAACTAAGGCCTGATGCAGCCAAATAAATAAAAATAATTATTTTTTTTAAAAAAAGCAATTTGTTGGGGAGTTCCCTGGTGGTCCAGTGGTTAGGACTCCGTGCTTTCACTGCTGTGGCCCCAGGTTCAATTCTTGGTCAGGGAACTAAGATCCCACAAGCTTCATGACAAGGCCAAAAAAATAAATAAAGGCAATTTGTTAAATACTCTTACCCTCAAGAGACCTAATCAAAATACAGATTCTAAACAAAAAGACTCTTAATCACTGGATTTGGCCAAAGTTACAAAGCACCTCAACTAGTTACAAATACATTTCAGATTTCCAGACCCAAATCTAGGTAGTACCAGCACGGGTGCCTGTGCTGCCTCTCTTCCCTCCTATAATTCCTCCCAGAGAAGTTTCATAATGCAAATGAGAAAGACACTGTCCTAAAGCATCATTAAACAAATTCCTTCAGTCTTGCCTCTGACGTTATCACCTATATTTGGGTAATTAAAATGGAAGGGTTCTCTGCTTCATACCTTAATAATGAGGCTATTACAACCAAAGTTAGGCTGGATACAAGGTTCCAACTCAGCTGAATCCTGCACAATGAAACCAATGCAGACTTCACATCACTTCCTCGCTGTTCTGATAAAGCAATTAAAAATAATTCACAAGGGGACTTCCCTGGTGGCCAGTTGTTAAGAATCCGCCTGCCAAGGCAGGGAACACGGGTTCAAGCACTGGTCCGGGAAGATCCCACATGCCCAGGAGCAACTAAGCCCGTGCACCACAACTACTGAGCCTGCACTCTAGAGCCCACGAGCCACAACTACTGAAGCCCGTGCTCTACAACAAAAGAAGCCACCGCAATGAAGAGTAGCCCCCGCTCGCCTCAACTAGAGAAAGCCCGCGTACAGCGACAAAGACCCAACACAGTCAAAAATAAATTAAATAGATTTTTAAAAATCATTCACAAAGTAAAAAAAACCTATAAATTACTGTGTTCACATTATACCTCGGAAATTAAAATGATAATCCCTTTTCATACGATCCACATCTCTGTTTTTGCAATATCTGCCCTTTTTCTTCCGTACTGATTTGCTTTATGAGAGGACAGACACACCACAGATAGCCATTGTAAGGGTAATACTGGGAATATCAAACATCTAGGCACACCTACTCCTTGGTGTTCTGAGGCTACGGCCTCTTCAAAACTATATCTGAAAGAAGCTGACAGCTGAGACAGAAAACCCCACAGTGATTGCATTTCCCAAAAGTAGAAGCATTTCTTCCTAACACTTTCACATCATAATAAAAGAACCATTAAAACAATCATTCTTTTCATACACAGTCTAATAATCCTGGTGACCAACTACTGAGCAGTGAGAACAAACCTCTGAAGAGAAAACACTGAAGAGAATCTCTCCATTGCCCTTCTACATTGAGAAGATGTAAGGATATTGCAGTATCTGGAATGAAGGGCACGGCATCAATACTGCTCGATGGAAGCGCTTGGCCACAGAAAGGCAGAAAATCATCATCTGTACAGAAACCAGACAACTGAGGAGCCCAGTGCGAGGTAACTACTCTTTATAGAAAAGATCTCCAAATAGAAAAGCTCTTTCCACCCTTATTGCTGGATGAACTCTCATAAGCAGTAAGCTTTTTCTACACCATCGGGGTCTTCTCCCCGATAGTCTGGAAAATACACACGGGAGTATGTTGGGAGTACAGAGAGGGGTAATACTATTCCAAGGAGCAGGGGAGAGCGCTACCTCCATGTTATTCCCAGCTTAGTACATCCGTACCACCGGGAGTCTTCGCTCCCCAGCACTGGGGCCCGGGTGGGAACATCTCTGAGAGAGCGGGTTTAAGGGGAAAAGGGATCTCTCTGCTCCTACGATCAGAAGGGAGGGCCTGGAGGGTGGTGCCGCAGCGCCGAGAGGATCTGCGGTTCCCCCTCCCACCCTCGCTCTCCGAAAGAGGCAGCCCGGCCCCAATACCTTCTTGACCGTGCGCGGCGCCTCGGTGACGGTGCCGTCGGGGCTGACCAGGGCCTCGCCGCCGTCCCGGTGCCTCTGATGCTGGTGATGAGGGTCGCTCCGCTTCATGGCCGACGCCTGAGGCACTTTCCCAGCGGCGGGGCTGAGAGCCGCAGCGGGCCCCGATCCCGGGCCAGGGGCCGGGGGGCGCTCCGCCGCGGGAGCTGGAGCTTCAGGGTCCCCGCCGCCCGCTGGGGGGGCCATGGCGCTCACGGCTGCCGTGCTCAGTCCCAGCTGCGGCTCCGCCTCGGAGGGGCTCAGGTCCTTCAGCTCCACCTCAGGCACCTTCGCGGCAGCCGCTGCTGACACGACCTGCACCGACATCACCGCCTCCACTGTAACCGCCGGCTCAGACTCCAGCTCCTGCTCGGCCCCGCCTCCCGCCTCCCTTCCCCATCCCTCCCCCATTCCCCCACTCCTCCCCTCCATCGCCTCCGCTCCCACCCCCTTCCTCTGCCCGCCCGCCAGCCAGCCCCGGCCTCTCCCCCACCGCCCTGGCCCGCCCCGCCCCGACCTGGCTCGCTTGCGCGCGTGGAGCCACGGAACCTGTAGTGCGCTTGCTCTGGGCCGCACGAGGCAAAAAGACTGTGGGACCTCAGCCCCCGACCACCACTGCGCGCCGCCAAGGGCTGGGCGCACGATGCCCCCTGGGAGTTGTAGTCCTAGTCCCCCTTCCTCCAGCAAGCGGG
The DNA here is from genome assembly GCF_026419965.1 of Kogia breviceps. Taxonomy (NCBI): domain Eukaryota; kingdom Metazoa; phylum Chordata; class Mammalia; order Artiodactyla; family Physeteridae; genus Kogia; species Kogia breviceps. The sequence goes on from NC_081318.1 coordinate 23,229,323, forward strand.
ATTCTGCAGTAGAGAGGGAGGTCTAGTGCCGGTGACTAACGGAAAGGAGTGACAACGGGTGACACGACAAGAGGAAGAGAAAGTCTCCAGAGGAGTTGCGGCTTCCGGGGAACGAACGCTAGAAACCCTAGGGTTGGGAAGGTGGGGGAGGAATGACTTTCTACCCTAACATTGTAAATTGCCTCCGAGTGTGCAAGTCTACGATCACGTGAGCAGGCATTTAAAGGAAAAGCGGTGTCACGTGGGGAGAGCGGTGACTTACGGCTTAAAAGTGTCTTGATTTTTCTGCATCCATGAAATCGGGACCCTAACAGCTTTCCGAACTTTAATGGCTCTGTTTTTAGAAGGAATAAATTAGGACCTTGCCTGCTGTGGTGATTTCTAGAACATTCTGAGCTTGGAATTTAACATCAGTCCAAAAAAAGAAGTTAGGTATCACTAGGTCAAAATTTCAAGGCTAAAGAATTACACGTTGGGGACTTCCCTGGTGGCACAGTGGTTAAGAATCCGCCTGCCAGTGTAAGGGCCATGGGTTCGACCCCTGGTCCGGGAAGATGCCACATGCTGTGGGAGCGACTAAGCCCGTGAGCCACAACTACTGAGTCTGCGCTCTAGAGCCGGAGAGCCAAAACTACTGAAGCCGGAGCACCTAGAGCCCCTGCTTGCCCCAACTAGAGAAAGCCCGCGCGCAGCAACGAGGACCCAACGCAGCCTAAATAGATTAAATTTTTAAAAAATTACATGTTGCCTTAAACAAGGCCAATTCTTTTGCCCTGTTAATTAATTCCCTCTTTATTATTATTTTTATTATTTTGCCCCTCTACACAGCTTGCGGCGTCTTAGTTCCCCGATCAGGGAGTGAACCCTTGGCAGTGAAAGCACGGAGTCCTAACCACCGGACGGCAAGGGAATTCCTGCCCTGTTAATTCTAATAGATGTCCAACCCAAGTTCGTGTGCCAGTGGCACAATGAGGTCAAGTAAACCAAAATGTCAAAGTTTGGAGCAGAGAAAAGTTTATTGCAGGGTGCCAAGCAGAACAGGCAGCTAGTGCTCAAAAAGCCCGACCTCCCTGATAGACAAAATTTAGGGCTGCAGGATGTGTGACTTAATTCTGATTGGTCGGTGGTGAAGTAACAGGGTGATGTCTCCGGAATCTCAACCTTCTGGTTCCAACCAGTCTAGGGGACCCATGCTTGTGGTCACATGCATGTAGCCACTATCCTCCACATGGGTAGGGGTCTTAGTTTCTGTAGAACTCAAAGATACCTATCAGATTGTTGTCTATATCCCTTCAGGAGGAATTGGAACTATGTCCTGTGACTCTATTGTCCTATTAATGCTTGAGCCTGCTCTTTGGAATTTGGGGAAGACCTAGGAGATTAAAGCCTTTTTTTTCTTTACTACAAACAAGAAACAGGGGACACAGAGGAGCACCTGAGAGGGCACCGCACTCTTGCTCGGTTTCAGGGAGATAATATGAAATTCAGGTAAGTGTATCAGCAGAGAGGAATATTAACTAAAATATGAATAGTTATTTCTTTAAGTGATGGGATTTGGGGTGAATTTTTTTTTTTACTTTGTACTTTTTGGTATTATTTTAAAATTTTAAATTTATTTTAAAAGGTGTAAACCCAAAGACATGTATGGCAGTTTTATTTTGAGTTATGAAAAGTTATCTGATACTAATGTCCAACAACAGAGGAATGGTTACAACCTTTAAAATTAAGTTGGCCAAGAAATTTTTTTAATGCTGAAGGGAAATAAATGCTTATGATAAAATAATAAGCTAAAAAGCAGGAAACAGAATTGTACATTCTATTAGATTTTAACTATGTAAATAATACTTGAAAAAAGCAATACATTAAAATACAATTGACTCTGGGTGACAGATTATGGGGTAGGTCATTTCTTCTCCGTTCTCAGAGAAACTGAGGCAAAGGGGATCTTACAGTTTATGGTTGTTCAGAGAGTAAGTGATTGCCCTGACAACCCCAGAAGGCCACTGCACATCTAGTCTTTGGATCAACTATTTTTCCCCTGGCAAGAAGGAGAGGGAGAAATCACCTGCCTTGATCTCCTTCCCTGTGCTACTGCTATCTTGGAAATCTGTTCATTTGTGGAGTTGTCCTACACTGAATGGAATCTTTTGTATCCTGGCCTTCAAAAATTTGTGCCTAACACTGTGAGTTGGAAGGCATCTGAGCACTTCCATTTCCACAAAGCCCACAAGTCCACCATACACAAGGGCTTCTTAAGCTTTCTCTTCACACTCTTTCAGAATTTCCTTCCTAATATAAAGAACCAGCTTAGAGCTTCATCCTCCAGCTGTCGGAGAAGAGATTAGCAGCTCTATAACTGATTTCTTTCTTCCCCCTAATGCACAAGGGAGCTGTGGTACAGCCACCTGGCCTGTGTTAAAGCTCACAGGCAGCAGCTGCCTACCTGGACGGCTACTAGACTTGATTACTGAGGGGATGAACTAATTCTTCAATGGGATGTGGTTACAAAACATAAGGAGTTGGAGCACTGGAAAGAAACTGATATTCATCGTTTAATTATCCAGGCACCATCCACTGTTTGAGGCCAAACATCAGGACACATTCCTCACCCATTCTCAACTCTATCCTACACACCTGCTGCTTCTGCCATCTTTGTTACTGAGGGACACAAGGCACAGTTGAAGGTGGAAATACCGAAATGGAAACAGGATAATTAAGCACAAGTTTATGAACTATTTAGTTTATGAAATATTTAGACTACAGGTCCTCTTCCCTCACCTGACTCATTCAGCTTCCAGACCCTGGCAGGCAGAAATGTATCTTCTATGCAGGAGACTGGAAGTACTTCTCTAAGATAATCTGACCAGTCCAAGAGAGAAAACTTGAAGATATAACATTGAGAGTTCCCCCGGAAATAGGCCAGCCAGATCACCCTCGGTGAAGACCACACCCATGTTTGCAGAGTTTCCAGAGAACTACTTAGTGCTACACTCTTAAGTATGAGTAGATAAAGTCACAAGTTATACAAGAAAAGCTTTAATATGGAAGACAGAGATCAACATAAGCACGCAGAAAAAAACAACTGGGAGGAAACAGAGGCTATGCATCAAGAAAAAATCAAGACACCCCCCAAAAAATCATCAATATCCTCAGAGGCTTAAGATATTTTATTTGTGAAAGTACATGCTGTTTCAAGAAGTGAAGATTCAGAAAACAAACATGAGACCTTTAAAATGAAAGCATACTAGCAGAAATTTTTTAAAACTCAATAAATAAAAAGAGGAAGAAATTGGGAATTCCCTGGTTGTCCAGTGGTTAGGGCTCTGTGATCTCACTGCCAAGGGCCTGGGTTCAATCCCTGGTCAGGGAACTAAGATCCTACAAGCCACACGGCACTACCAAAAAAAAAAAAAAGGAGGAAGAAATTAAAAATAGGAAAGATGCAGTTTATCTTTGCTCAGATTGTTGAGTAATGGTGGCTTATTTCATGGTTTTTATTTTTTTTAATTGAAGTATAGTGGATTTACAATTTTGTGTTAGTCGTGGTTTTTATATTTCTGTCCAGTGCACATCTTAACATGATAGGTACAATGCATTGGGTAGCTGCAGTTTTCTGGAAAAGCTGATCTCCTAGGAATTGTTTTTCAGATCTTCAATACATGTTTTTTCTCTAATTAAAAAAAAAGGGGGGTGGTTTCCCTGGTGGCACAGTGGTTAAGAATCCGCCTGCCTATGCAGGGGACACAGGTTCGATCCCTGGTCCGGGAAGATCCCACATGCCTTAGTAGATCCCACATGCCTTAGTAGTTGCGCCACAACTACCAAGCCTGCGCTCTAGAGCCTGCGAGCCACAACTACTGAAGCCTGCATGCCTAGAGACTGTGCTCTGCAACGAGAGAAGCCACCACAATGAGAAGCCCATGCACAACAACAAAGAGTAGCCCCCACTCACCGCAATTAGAGAAAACCCGTGCGCAGCAACAGACCCAATGCAGCCAAAAATAAAATAAATTTTAAAAAATACCATTCACCAAAAAAAAAAAAAAAAAAGAAAAGAAAATGACTTAGAGGGTCAGTCCAAGAAGACCAACACCCAAATAACAGGAGTGCCAGGAAAGTGACAAGGAAAATTGGGGGTGTGGGAGAGGGGAATTCAAATAAATAACTCAAATATTTTCCCAAAACTGAAAAAGAATTTCCATAATGAAAGGGGCCACTAGGTGCCAGCCCAATAGATGAAAATAAACCTACATCAATACACATCACTATTAAATTTCAAAACTCTGGGGACAAAGAGATAATCCTTCAAATGTCTGGAGTGGATCAAGGAACAGTTTTACAAAAGTTCAAGAGTCAGAAAGATACTGAACTTCTTAAAATGAACTTCTGGAAGCCAGAAGAGAATGCTTTCAAATACTACAGACCCTCTGCCTTCTCCAGAGAATGAACTGACAACCAGCCAAAGTTGGGAAGGGCAGTCATCTCACTGTTCAGAGTTAGGTAGGGGATCAGAAACCAATCCTCCTGCTTTCATTTCTACCTTCTAAAGTACCTGCTGCCTCCAATTCAGAGCCTTTTAGGGGTGCTGCAATATAAGTTTTCCCTAGTGCTGGCTAAAACTTTATTTTAGCTTTTTCAAGACTGCCAAATTGTCACTCATTTGCTTTCCAGCTTTCAAAACTGTCACTATTGACTCCTCCCCCCTCCATCTTTTTCCCTCCTTGTAGGCAGAGTGAAAATGAGCTAAATCCATATTCTCTATATTGGGAGGTCAAATGATAACACCTAAAATGAACATTCAAGAGATGGCATTATCATGTTATTCAGACATATGGAAGTAAATATCATAAGGATCATCTAAAATAAAGTGGTTGGCTCCCAGGAACAGGAAATTATGGGGTACTGAGATAGCTGCTTTAATCAACAAGACCTGTAGAACTATTTGACTTTTCAAACTATATCATGCATAATTGAGATGAAAATTAAAACATTAAGAGCAGGGACTTCCCGGGTGGCACACTGGTTAAGAATCCACCTGTCAATGCAGGGGACACAGGTTCAATCCCTGGTCCAGGAAGATCCCACATGCCACGGAGCAACTAAGCCCATGTGCCACAACTACTGAAGCCCGTGCACCCAGAGCCCATGCTCCACAACAAAAGAAGCCACCACAATGAGAAGCCTGCACACCGCAATACAGAGTAGCCCCCACTCGCCGCAACTAGAGAAAGCCCGCATGCAGCAACGAAGACCCAACACAGCCAAAAATAAATTAAATTAAATTAATGAATTAAAAAATACCTTTAAGAGCAGGCAAAACTATATTATACAGAACAGGGAATTATATACATTATTTTGTAATAACTTTTAATGGGGTATAACCTATAAAAATACTGAATCACTGTGCTGTACACCTGAAACTAATATATTGTAAATTAACTATACTTCAATAAAAAATATAATTAAAAAAATAAAAGCAGACAAAAGCAATACATAGTTTATGGATGCATAGCTTCATTTGCACATATGAAAATATAAAAATGGACTGGAAGGAAACCCACTAAATTCAGACAGTTGTTTTTCTGTGGAGGAAGGGGAAAGTGGGAGGAAAAACAGGACAGGAGTGTTGGTCAAAGGGGACTTTATAGCTAAATCTGTTATATTTCTTTTTAAAAAGTAGGCTGGAAGCAAATATGATAAAATGATTTTTTAAAAGTTATTTCTGAGTAGTGGGAATGTGGGTGTTTATTATTAGGTTGTTCTTTGTGCTCCTCTATCTTTTCAATTTCTTAGATTAAAACATGACTCGCACAGGCAGAGAAAGGGCTGGGGCAGTGGACATACTACTTAAAAGAATCTGGTACAAAAAGGGGCAGGCCTCACAAGCTGGTAAGATGGACGACTGAGTTTGAGTGTAAGGGGGCCCCAGCGGAGCAGGTGAGGGCAGAGCCTGCTGGAGGGCTGAAAGCACGGAGACCTCAGGGCAGCAGCACAGCCATAGGGAGTCCCCCAAACTAAGCTCCTCTTGGACCCTGAGGAGTTTCTTCCAGGGGTCTAATTCAGGAGTTTTGGTAGAAAAGTGACCACTATTGCTCAGTCCCAAGATCTGGCGCTCCTATAAAAATACTGCAACGCACAACTGGTTTGTGGGAGTGTCCACAGTCACGGATTTCCAACAGCTGCCTGTCTGCATTCACAAAAGGTGGGCTCACAGTGCCCTCTAGTGGTCACAGAATCTATCAGCCTCCACAGTCAAACTGAAGGGTAACATTTCTCAACTTTTCAAAGCCCAGAATAAACTCCTCCAATACCCCATTCCCCATCCTTTATATAAATAATACTACTAAAGAAATAAGAGATGGAGGGAATGTACATGGAGATAAAAAGAAGAAAGAAAATTGTTAATATTTCCCCTTGTTTCAGAAAAGATCATTAGACAACACTGATCATTTTTGTTTTGCATACTGCTGTTGATAAAGGTTTAAAAATAGCTCTACTACTGAAGACATACAGATGGCCAACAGGCAAAAGAAAAGATGCTCAACATCGCTAATTATTAGAGAAATGAAAATTAAAACTACAATAAAGTATCACCTCACCCCAGTCAGAATGGCCATCATCAAAAAGTCCACAAATAGGGAATTCCTTGGTGGTCCAGTGGTTAGGACTCCACGCTTTCACTGCCAGAGCCTGGATTGGATCCCTGGTTGGGGAACTAAGATCATACAAGCTGCGTGGCACTGCCCCCCCCCAAATGTTTATAAACAATAAATGCTGGAGAGGGTGTGGAGAAAAGGGAACCCTCCTACACTGTTGGGGGGGAATGTAAATTGGTGCAGCCACTATGGAGAACAGTATGGAGGTTCCTTAAAAAACAAAAAATAGAATTACCATGTGATCCAGCAATCCCACTCCTGGGCATATATCTGTAAGAGATGAAAATTCTAATTCAAAAGATACATGCACCCCAATGTTCATAGCAGCACTATTTACAGTAGCCAGACATGGAAGCAATCTAAATGTCCATCGACAGATGAATGGATAAAGAGGATGCGGTATACACACACACACACACACACACACACACACACACACACACACTATGGACTATTACTCAGCCATCAAAAAGAATGAAATAATGCCATTTGCAGCTACATGGATGGACCTAGAGCTTATCATACTAAGTGAAGTAAGACAGAGAAAGACAAATATCAAAAGATATCACTTATATGTGGAATCTAAAAAAATGATACAAATAAACTTATATACAAAATAGAAATAGACTCACAGACAGACAAACTTATGGTTCCCAAAGGGGAAAGGCGGGGGAGGGATATATTAGGAGTTTGGGATTAACAGATACACACTACCATATACAGAATAAACGACAAGGACCTACTGTATAGCACAAGGATCTATATTCAATATCTTGTAATAACCTATAATGTACAAGAATCTGAAAAAGAAATATATATATATATACAACTGAATCACTTTGCTGTACACCTGAAACTAACACAACATTGTAAATCAACTATACTTCAATTTTAAAAGAAAAAATTAGCTGTACTACTGTTGAGAGGAGCAGTGATGTCAGGAACAAGCAAGACGAGCAAGCACAAGGGGATACAGGGTGGCCAGAGGGAACACAGCAGGGGAAACCTGGAGAGGAGGAAAAACCAAAGGTCAGAACTGAGAGTGGAAAGAGTCTGGACTGCAGAGTCAGGAAGGCCCTGGACCCAGAGCCTGTCACTTCCTAGCTATGAGGTTGTGGGCAAGTCATTTTGCCTCCCTGAGTTTGTTGCTATAGAAAACTAGTTCCTCTGATCCTTCTAAATTAAACAAGAGGCAGTAGACTGCAGTGGCCAAGAGCCAGGTCACTCTGGAGCCAGATGGCTCTGGTGGAATCTCAGCATTATCACTTACTCTGTGGCCTCAGGCAAACTATTTTTTTTTTGTAGGTTTTTAAAAAAAAATTATTTTTGTTTTATTTATTTTTGGCTGCGTTGGGTCTTCGTTGCTGCACGTGGGCTTTCTCTAGTTGCGGCGAGTGGGGGCTACTCTGCATTGCGGTGCGCAGGCTTCTCATTGCGGTGGCTTCTCTTGTTGCTGAGCAGAGGCTCTAGACGTGCGGGCTGCAGTAGCTGTGGCACATGGGGCTCAGTAGTTGTGGCTCACGGGCTCTAGAGCGCAGGCTCAGTAGTTGTGGCGCATGGGCTTAGCTGCTCCGCGGCATGTGGGATCTTCCCGGACCAGGGCTTGAACCTGTGTCTCCTGCATTGGCAGGAGGATTCTTAACCACTGTGCAACCAGGGAAGTCACTTGGGCAAACTGTTTAACCATTCTGTGCCTCAGTATCTTGGGGGTGTTAACAGTGCCTCTTAATCTGTTGTGTTAAGGTATATACTTAGGTATATGTATATACCTTATGCCCTTCATATACTTAGGTATATGAAGTGCTTAGAAGAGAGATAGCAAGCATTGAATAAGAATTAGCCATTATTAGCAGTATTATTATTACCATTATACACATGTAAAGTACCTAGAAGATGATCAGTGTTAGTTCGCTTTCCTCTTCCCCTGGAATTTGGCTCTGGGCAAATTGCTTGTGTCCCCATCACTTGAGCTACACCCCCAAACAAGCATGGTTAATACTCCACAATACCCTCTGAGTTGTCTGTGGGTACCATCCCCTTTCCTACACAGATCTCCTTTCCACAGGAACCTGAGCCTAGTTTCCAGTTTTCTACTGACATCTTTTCGGAGGAAGTGAGGCTAGGTGCCTTCTCTCAGGGAAGCCGGATTCCTCTGATGGCCCAAAGGAGGAATCTGTGGATCCAAATGCACCTAGTCCCACAGACATCCCTTGTTGAGGCAAGAGGTCCCCAGAAGGGGGCCCAGGATTGCTATGAGGAGCCATGCCCATCGACACTCCCCAGCAGGGGGACACTTGCTTCCAATCATCACTCCAGGGACAAGCTGCACATTCTTGCTCATTCGTCTTATGATCAATGCCCAGTGAGGCAGCTGTGGCCAGAGCTTTTGTCCTTATATAGAACCAACTGGCCAGGAAGGACAGCCAGCACGTTAAGCTGACAGCAGCCTGACATCTGTCAGCTGTGACCTCATTAGCACCAAGCTCTTGGCCTTTCAGAATAGCTTTCAGAGGAAGTAGAAGACAAATTAGATCAGCACCAGGTACACAGGTCAAGACGGGGCCTATGGAAAGAAGCACATCAAGAATTTATACAAAAACCTTTTATTTACTGTTTATATTTTGTCTCCCTATCCCTACCCCCTGATCTGGAACCCAGCCAGCTGCTAAGCCTTCCTGCTGTCTGGTTCTCGAAACTGGGGCCTCAGATGGGGGTTATGAGAGGTGGGAACTTCTTCACCCACTGGTTGTGGAAGTGGAAGGAAGCTTTCCTGCCTGGCTGAAGTGTCAGCAGCTTCCCAGGGGAGCCCCTCAAGTCAGAGGATCCATCCCCCACTGGACAGATACAGGGAAAGATAACATGCATCTCTTGGAGGCCCAGAGGCTCCCCGTCACTCACTGCTTCTATGCCACGCCAGGCTCCATAGCTGAACCAATCTCTCACCTGGAGATGGAGCCCAGCAGCAAAGGGGTGGGGTTTGGGGGCAGGATAGACAATGCTGCGATGCTGGGTCCTAATCAACAAACAGGAAACGGGAAGAGGTTGGCCTGGTTGAACTGAAAGGGGAAAGGGGAAGAAGGGTGCAGGAAAACCCAGGGTGGCTTAGTGGCTTGGAGTGGAGCCAGCTGGACACTTTATAAAGAAAGGTTACAGGCCCTTTGGGAGTATGCACCCCCAGCCCCGCAACCACCCTGAAGAGGGGGAAAGGAGCTCTGTCCTCCCATGGACAAAGGGCTAATGACACAAGCAACACTTTTGGTCTGAGAGTGCCAGGGAAGGGCACCCACTGGCACACAAAAGGGCAGCCTGCCTTGCTGGTCACCACAGCCCACTCTACCGTCACCCCTGCCTGCACCTTTACTGCCCACCACGAGCTCTGCATACCCCATGACCCCCACTGGAGACTGACGCTGCCAGGCAGGTGGGGCAGAAACAAGGACCCTGAGCTCCAGGGCCCCGCCCCGGGTAAGGCCTGTCCGTGGAGATGTCAGGGCTCTTTCCCACAGTCCTGCTGCCGTGAGCCAGACATACTGAACTCTCCTGGGAGGGCACTGGGTCCTCAGGTTCTCGGAAGAGGAGACCCTGGAGAAGCACTCTCAGGCAGGAAGAAGAGCCTCCGAATGGTATTTGTTCCTCCTTCTTGTCCCAGGTCCTGCTCTCCAGGCTCAGAAGTCCGAGTCTGCGTCCATGAGTTCTGCCTCCATCAGGTTAGTGCGGGAGTGAATGGGCCCCAGCCCCTGCCGTCGGCCCTGCGCCCAGGCCATGGGGGCTGCGGCGCTGGGCTCTGGGCAGAAGGGGTTGGAGACCAGGGTCCAGGCTCCCTGTCGGTAGGACTCCCCAGCTCCCCAGGCACCCGCGGCCACCAGGCACTTCTGCCGGGGCAGCTGGGGCAGTCGAGGGACAGCACTGGAGGCAGGGGCAGGGCCCGGGCCGGGGTGGTGGAGCTCAGGGGACGACACCAGTGGGCACACCTCCTTCTTCCTCTTCCTCCGCTTCTTCCTCCGGCCCAGGCGCTTCTCCAGCTCTGGGGAGATCTCTGCCTCAACCAGCCACAGGTTGGCTTTTTCCTCCGGGGGTACTGACAGTGGGAGAGAGAACGTGAGCCTGGGACCCTAACTCTGTCCACATCACGCCTTCTCTCCTCGGGGCCCTACTCTTTTAGCTCAGGAACCCACACTTTAGATCCTCCGAGGCTTTTCCCTCCCCTCCCCTGCTGGCAGCCCCTGGTACTCCAGTCCCAGGAACCTCCAGCCTCTACGTCCCCCACCTTCCTACAGAAGCTGGAACCCCATACCTGGAGTTGCCACAGGGGTGACAGACACATCCTGGGGCAGTATGGCTCCTCTCCGGGCCACCATCTTGGTGACATGCTGGGCCCAGGCAGAGGACACATCGGCCGAGGGCTCATTGAGGTCAAAGGCCAAACCCGCTGTGGGGACAGAAGGAAAGGATAAGGTACCATGACCGCCCAGGCCCTCACAATGACCTCTCCTCCCTTATTTAGCACCATTCACCATCCCCCAACCCATGGCTCCCACTCGACTTAGCAGAGAAAGCCCACCCTAGTGAACACAGCAATCTCTACCCACCCCCAGTCTGAAGAGAGGGGCCTCACGGGAGGCCAGAAATCCGGTCCCTGGAACCTGACTTCCCGTAGCCCAGGGAGAACAGCTGGAGAAGACGGTTGAAGGCGAGGGAGAGGAGTCCCTTAGGAACCAAACCACCAGCAAGCAAGATCCAGGGGCAGGAACAGAGAAGGGAGAGTGGCCTGGGATGGGGGCAGGGTGGGGACTGGAGGAGAACCAGTGTGTGAGAGAGAGGAGGGAGCCATTCCTCACAGCCTTCCAAACAGTCCATGAGGCCACACCAGCCTAGAAGGAAACTGGGAATGGGGTGGAAGCTCACCCACAGGCCCGTCGTGGGAGACAGTGTGCATGCTGAAGGAGAGCTCCTGGCCTGGGTTCTGCAGCAGCTCGCGCCGCTTGGAGAAGGCCTTGGCAATCATCTTGCTCTTCTTGATCCGTTTGGGCTCATCGTCACTCTGCCCCGTCAACCTGAGGGCAGAAAGGGTGGGGGAAGGGGCCTGGAGGAGCAGCTGCTTCCCCTCAAATCTTGCAAAAGACCAGCGGATCCGTTCCATCCAGGAAAGGAGCCTCCAGCCGGCCTCAAGGACCCTGAGGGGTAGAGGCCTTCTGTGCCAAAAAGGGGGCCTAGAATGCAGGGCGCTTCCGCTCCATTCTCAAATCACTCCACTCTTAGAAGACACCGGCAGCTGGCTCAGCCCTTGGCCCATCCTCCCGAGGACAGGAGGTGTCACCAGGGGGCAGTGGTGAGCCGCAGAAAAGGCCGCTTTCGGCCGCTCAGGGCAGGCCCTTAGAAATCACACCTGCTCAAGGCTGTGCTCGGACACGTGAGACCGGACCTACAAAGCCTAACAGATGCCGAGGCTGAGAGAACAAGGCAGCAGGGTCAGGACAGGCTGCTGCTGACCCCACCTGCACCAGGTGCGCCTCCAGATGAGCAGCGTGGCCTTGGTCCAGACCCAGGTGCTCATGGCAATGCCGGTTCCAAACATGGCAAATAGGTTGATCTTCTCCACCAGGAGGCTAGGGCGATTCTTGATCTCACAGTCGGGGATGGGTTTCTTGGTGGGCAGCCCGATGGTCACATTGGCCTGGCATCTGTGGTGAGGGGTAGTACACAGTTGAGGCTTTCTAAGTCTCCTGGGTGGGTGCCCAGACAATCAATCCAAACACTCTAGAAAGAGGGAAGCCCACAGCCCTGATTTGCAATCCTGGGTGATCATTAGAGTCACCTGGGAGCTTTTAATGACTCGATGTCTGGGCCACACCCCAGACAATTAAATCAAATCTCTGGGGTAGGGACGTAGGCATCGGTGTGGTGTAAAGCTTCCCATGCTGGAAGCTGGAGCCTGTAAGGAAGAGTCTGAAGCAGTCAGATTTTAATGAGCATTTTAACTGCTATTCTTGGTATCGGTAGGTACTGCACTTCTCTGGGCAGCTGAGATGTGTTACCTTCTCAGATTCATCCTCATTGTAACACAAAAAAGCACAGGCAAAACCAGAAAACATTAATGGGTTGTTAACCTATGGTAGAGAGGTAACTACTTCTGTGCAGGGATTTGCAATAAGCTCTGTAAAGAGTCTGTGAGAAATAGCAAGCAACTTCTGTGGCCAATGCAAGAGTCAGTTGGAGAAGCCAAAACACACGATGGCTTAACAGTTACAAACATACCAGCCAGAGAGCCTTGGGGTGAAAGGGAAGGGTGGAGCTGGGCAGGGACCCAGAGGGCTGTCTGCCATGTTTGCAAATTACAGAACAACTATCAGCTTAAGTGCCCAGAGCAAGATGGGCAGTTTCTCTTGTCATCTGAGGCAGGGACCTGGCAGACCCCTGCTGGACAGCAGAGGAGGGTCTCCAGCTCCCACCACTGCTGCCCCCAAGCCTCCAGCCCCCCACTCACAGCACGTAGTCCCGGAAGCTGCGCTCCCACTCAGCCTGGTTGAAGAAGTCGTAGAAGTGGCAGCTGAAGGTGATGAGCACAAAGCCAAAGGCCAGGAAGCCAAAAATGCCTGCGGAGGGACAGGGGTGGGACAGGGCATCACCAATCCCAGGTATGGAAGCAGCAGTGGGGAAGAGGGTGTTTGCCCACTCGGGCCTGAAAGACAGCTGAGTCTGGGGTGAATTCGTGCTGGGCTCAGTTTAAGAGCTGTTTTCTCTACAAACTTATGGTTACCAAAGGGGAAAGGGGGGAAGGGATAAATTAGGAGTTTGGGATTAGCAGATAGAAACTACTATACATAAAATACATAAACAACGTGGTCCTACTGTGTAGCACAGGGAACTATAATCAATAGCCTGTGATAGAGGCTTCCCTGGTGGCACAGTGGTTGAGAATCCGCCTGCCAATGCAGGGGACATAGGTTCGATCCCTGGTCCTGGAAGATCCCACATGCTGCAGAGCAACTAAGCCCATGCACCACAAGTACTGAGCCTGCACTCTAGAGCCTGCAAGCCACAACTACTGAGCCCAAGTGCCACAACTACTGAAGCCTAGAGTCTGTGCTCTGCAATAAGAGAAGGCACTGCAATGAGAAGCCTGCGCACCGCAACGAAGACCCAACGCAGCCAAAAATTAAAAAATAAATTAAATAAATAAGAAATTTGTTTTAAAAAGATTACATGAAAACTTAAAAAAATATATCCTGTGATAAACCATAATGGAAAAGAATATATCTATATCTAAATCACTTTGCTGTACACCAGTAATTAACACATTATAATTCAAGTATACTCCAATAAAAAAATTTTAAAAAGAATTGTTTTCTCCAAAATAAGACAAGATTTTGGAGGTGCTTAAGGCCACTCTGGGAGGGTCCCAGCAGGAGGGAAGTAGACATGAGGAAGCAGTCTTGACATGAACTTGAATTCTTCCAACTGAGAAAGAAGCTACCTTCTCTCTCTCTCTCTCTTTTTTTTTTTTTTTGCTACCTTCTTTTTTCAGCTGCTACCACCACCACCATCAGCACCAACACACACACACACACACACACACACACACACACACACACACACACACAGAGCCTTATCTTGCCTCCCTGGCTGCTAACTTGCCCCACAATGTACTTCAGCCTCCAAGACTCTTCCCCAGAGGGTGCGGTGCTGGGATGCCACACTCACCCAAGCGCAGCATGGTCTCGTTGATCTTGCTGGCCGCCTTCTCGCTCAGCAGCCCAGGGTGGTTGCTCTTGATGGAGAACAGGGTCATGACTCCTGAACAGAAGGGAGATGGCAGACATCAGTGGAGGCCAGGCCCCTCTCCTGGGAGGAATAGGTGCATGGCAGGGGAGGGTCCCATGGTCCTGGAGTCCCAGATCTGATGACTTCTGGGCTGATTTAAAGCTTGGGGAACTGGAAACACTGGAGCATAGCTGGTAGCAGATGTGCCATGGACTGGAAAGACTTGGGCAGGGCACAGATGGTCAGTGGAGATGAAAGATGCCTCAGTCCTGGTCTGGCCTCCCCAAGTAAGGCAGCGGGTCAAAGCTATTATGATGGAAAAGGCCTAAGAAGAGACTCCAGGACAGTGCTGTCCAAGAGAAATATAATGTGAGCCACATTCATAATCTCAAATTTCCTAGAAGCCACCTTCAAAAAGTAAAGGGACACAAATGAAGCTAACTTCAATATATTTTATAAACAATGTATCATTGTTTATGACATTACCTTTTCAACGTGTGATCCATATAACAAATTGTTAATGAGACAGTTTACTTCTGTATGTGCTGAGTCTTTGAAGTGCAGTGTGTATTTTATACTTATGACACATCTCAGTCTGGATTAGTTTCAACACACGTGGCTAGTGGCTCACACTAGCCACACAGGATCACACAGATACAAAATATAAATCAGAGGCTCAGCCACTGCCAAAGAGAGGGAAACGAGGTGGGCTGAACAGAAGACTGATAGTGCTGGGGGAGGAAACTGAAGTTTACAAAGAACACTCAACGAAAATGTGCTAAGATACGGAGGCTTATTGTGGAGGTGGCAGATTGAGAGGAAAATGAGGGAACAGAGAATCTGTGCATGTTGTGAAAACTGTGTGTGTGTGTGTGTGTGTGTGTGTGTGTGTGTGTGTGTGTGTGTGTGCGTGCGTACTCGCACTATGAACAGAAAGGAGAAATGAAGCTCCAAAGACTGAGCATGTATATAAATTCAGGGCGCACGCACACGATTGAAGGCTCCCAGTTGGCCCATGTGGACAGGGTGGTTACTCAGGGTGTTCACCACACAAGGGCATCTGGCCAGGGCTGACCGGGGGCTGGAATCCAGCCCAAGCTCCACTCAACAAGCCATGAGCCCTGGCACAAAGCTGGAGAAAGGGGAGCACTTTTCTGGCCTGCACAAAGGTGCTGCCTGCACCAAGTGCCGTGGTGCTGAGTCTGCCCATGGGCACCTTCTCCTTTGCACCAAGGTCCTGCACGAGGCAGCCGAGGTCCCACCTCGAAGGCAGCAGAGCTGGCAGCTCCTGGCTCCCACTTACACAGAGCAGATGCTCAGCACATTTTGCTGCCCGACCAGTCCTGGCCTGGTCCTCACTCACCTCGGATGAGGAAGTAACCTCCCACAATGAGCACCAGGCCGATTGGGGCCAGCACGAAGCCAGCACGGTATCGGTAGTTCTTATAGCCCACAAAACAGATGCCGCTCACAGAGTCTCCATCCACCTAGAGCAGAAAGGGGTGGGGGGACAGAGTCAGTCACTGTCTCCCTCACCCAAGTCCGCCCCACTCAGATCCCCACCCCCTACCAGTCACTGTACCTGGGCCACGGCGAGGATTGCCACAGTGAGGACAAAGGGGAGCGACCAGGTGAGGAGGTGGAAGTAGGAGGTCTTGCCCGAGAGAGGCTGGTAGGTGGTCCCCAGGGCTTTGAAGGAGGTGTGCCAGGCATAGGTGAGGACCACAAACCAGACGACGCCGGCCATCAGGGCATAGTACACGATGACGAAGATGATGACGCAGGACAGGGTCTCGTTGGAGCTGCACAGACATGTGGAGCGTCATTTGGGGCAGTCGTTCTGTATTCCCTCTACGAAGTCTCCTCACCCTGTCCCCAGTCCCCTGGCTTCTAAGGTCTGGAGGTTCCCTAGCAGTCAGGGCTTGGATACCAGGCTCAGGTCAGCAGTGAAGAGGATACAGAAGATGCCCCTTTGAACAGATGCAAACAGTCCAGGCTCTAATGCTGGAGACCTTGGGTGCAACGAGGCAAAGCTGAATCCCACGCTGAACTCTCCGTTTCAAGACCTACCTGCCCCTTTTGTGGAAAACGCACATCAGCCTCTTCCCCTCACCCTCGCCTCTGGGTCCGCAAGACACCTACGTGGGCTCCCCAAGCCTCATGGTGCCATCAGCACGGCAGACAATCTCCCGGCGGGCACCGTCCATGAACTGGGCCAGCCAGCCAATGCTGCCCACGAAGAAGCACGCGTTGACGTAGAAGAGAATGACAGCAGGGTAACGATTGGAATTCCGCCAGTCAGCCACAAACGTGGCCTAGAAGAGAGAAGTGGGGCCCATCCTGTGAGGTTAGGGTTATCCTGCTGCCCTTATCTGAACCCCCAGGCCCCTCTTATCGCCACCCTTCCCCGAGGACCCCTGCCAAGTCCTCCTCCCCCTCTCCCAGAGCCCACCCTCTCTCAATGACAATCGGCTCCCTTCCTACTTTACAGGCTGCCTGAGGGGCCCTGGGCCTTGCCGCTCCCCTGACCCTCCACCCACGGGCCTGCCTTCCGCTGACCAGGGTGAAGAGCGTGCAGAGGCCCGTGACGGCCCCGAAGGCCGCGATGTAGCTGTGCATGTCCCGGTGCTCGGCCTCGGTGAAGAGCGGGTTCTGGCACTGGATCCCGCAGCCCTCCACGTCCTCATACCAGCTCTTGGGGTTGTCAGTCCGAACCAAGGGAGCCTCACATTGGCCCGAACTGTTGAACTTGATATTCTGCACCTCATTCTGGCAATGAGAGAAGAGGAGAAAGTGCACAGGGGAGCAGTAGGCTCGGGTGACCTTTGGTTTAATTAGAGGCACGAAGGTAGGGTGGCAGAGAGGCCAAGAGCACAGGCACTGCAGACGACCTTCCAGCACCTGAATCCTAGCCTTCCTGAGGCAAATTATTTGACCTCTCTGTTAGCTCAGTTTCCTGATCTATAGGACAGCAATACTTACTTCATGGTGTGGTCTAGGGGTTAAATGAATAAATAAATGTAAGATGTTTATAATAGTATTTGGAAGGTAATAAATAATAATAATTAGTATTACTACCATCATCATTATTATTATTAATGTGCTGTCCTTCACCACCCAGAACTAGATCACATCCCCATCTTGGTGTCTCTTAGCTGTTTTACACATGCAAGCCTTGACTCCCTAAATACACAATAAACTTCCTGAGCATAGGTTTGTCATTCATGACTCCTGTAACTCCCCATCACCTAACAGAGTGGGTGCTCAAAAGTCTTTTTATAACTAGATAATCCCTGATAGACTGGCTCAGCTTGGCGAGCTTCAGCTTGGGCCTGTGGCTCACTGACGCCATGGCTGTAGACCTGGGATCTCCCAGAAGAGAAGGCGCTGAGCTCCTCTGCCCCTGCTGGGCCCTGTCCCATGCCTGGTCCTGCCCAGCCCAGACCCTGCCCCACAGAGCACTTACCGGGCAGCCCTCGGGGAAGTGGTCGGGGGTGCAGCGCAGGAAGTCGGGCCAGCCCCGCTCCCTCTCCACGATGGCACAGGGGCCACGGGTGGCCTGGCAGAGGGTGCGGCTGGGCAGTTCCACCCGGTTGTTCTCACACTTTGGCATGTACACAGCACACAGCAGGGGCTGGATCACTGCCCAGCAGCGGGGGGCGTTCCGGAGGCCTGGGGGTGGCGACAGTGTGGACACATTGCAGTGAAGACCCCTCATCACTCTGACCCACAGACAGACATAGCTGCACCGCTGTTCCCCGGGCCTAAGGCGTCTCTCTTTGCCACGCTGCGGGCCATGCCTGCTCAGGATGGTGAGGCATGGCGTTTCTCAGCAGGGCATTTAGGCTTGACCGTGCTTTGTGCTGCAGGAGTGTCCCAGGTACTGCAGGACATTTGGCATCCCTAGACCCTGCCCACTAAATGCCAAGAGAACCCCTAAGTCCTGGTGACAGCCAAAATATGCTCCTCACCCCTCCCACTCCAGGGTGGGGATTGGAAGAGGCCTGAAGAGGAACGTCTGGGACGCTGGTGATGTTCTATTTCTTGATCTGGCTCTGGTTTCATGGGCGTATTTACTTTGTGAAAGTCAAACTGTGCACTTTTCTGTGTGTGTATTACAATTCAATTAAAGTTCTTAAGAAACAGCCCCCATTTCCAAATGCCCCGCTAAGGGAATGTTAGCACCTCTGGCTGAGAACCCCAGGTCAATTTACCTTTTACTTTTTCAGGGACATTGTTAAAACCTTCTACAGTCCACAGGGAAGGAGTGTTGTGGGACCCACCCTCACAGGGCCCGTGCACCAGAACCAGGAGTTGCTTCCCCTTGCCCAGACCCCAGGACCCTTGTCCCTCTTACCAAGCTGAGGTGAGATAGAGAACAGGTTGGAGCTTAAGAAGAGGTAGTCAGGGGAGCCAGGTACTCCAAAGCCAGAGGAGGAAACAGGAAATCAGATGGAGAGAAACAGAGGAGGCTGTGTCCAGTGCAGGGGGAGGAAACGTGTTGTCAGCCAGAAAGAAACAGGTGGAGGTCTCCGAGCACCCCTACCCCAGCCCAGGCCTCTACCCTGCTCTCCCTGTGGCTGGGCTCACTCAGCATTCTACCCCCTTCACCCCTCCTGAATCACCCCTGCTTCAGGAACACCTATTCCCCAAACAAGAAGTTGTATTAAGAGAAGCTTCTGAGGACATGAGAGCCAATGTAGGTGACTGCCCAGGCTGGGGGTGGTGTGAGCAGGTAACTGCTCTTTTTGGGAGGAAGGTAATATAGCAGAGGGATAAGGAGCATGGACACTGCAATTAGCCTGCCTGGGTCCAATTCGTGGCTCTATCATTTCCTGGCTGTGTGATCTTAGACAAATTACTTAATCTCTATCTCTAGCCTCAGTTTCCTCATCTGTGAAATGGAGATAATATTGAATAGACTTACCTTGTGAAACTGTGCTGTAGAGTGAGATAATGCATCAAATGTGCTTAGCGCAGTACCTGTCATGTACTAAGCACTCAAGAGATATTAGCTGTTACTATTAGTAATCTGAGGCCTCTGACCATTCACAGCTCTCACTAGACAAAACCTATTCCAAGGGTGCACAGCAAGTTCCTGTCACTTAAGAAGCAATGTCCTTGGGCAATGGTTCTCTGACCTGACTCAAATCAGAATCTCCTGGGTGACCTTTATCACTCTAGATGGAGAACCCAGTCTCAAAAGATTTTGGCTGAGAGGGTGTGGGTGGAGGACACAGCAGTGGTTGCCAGGGGCTAGGGTAGGAGAAGGCTCTGCCTACGAAGGGGCAACACGAGGGAACATTTGGAGGTGATGGGACTGTTGTCTGTCTTGCATTTAGTGGCTGCATCCAGAACTCTATGCGTTTGTCTAAACTCATAGAAATGTGACAACAAAGAAAAAGTGAATTTTACTGGATGTTTATTAAGCAATATATTTTAAATGCAGAGGGGCTCCCTAGAGGAGCAACAGGCAGATGCTTAATAAAAATACTGTGGGGACTTCCCTGATGGTCCAGTGGTTAAGAATCCGCCTTCTGGGACTTCCCTGGTGGCACAGTGGTTAAGAACCCGCCTGCCAATGCAGGGGACACGGGTTCCAGCCCTGGTCCTGGAAGATCCCACATGCCGTGGAGCAACTAAGGCCGTGCGCCACAGCCACTCAGCCTGCGCTCTAGAGCCTGTGAGCCACAACTACTGAGCCCACGTACCACAACTGCTGAAGCCCACATGCCTAGAGCCCGTGCTCCACAACAAGGGAAGCCACTGCAATGAGAAGCCCGCGCACTGCAACGAAGAGTAACCCCCGCTCGCTGCAACTAGAGAAAGTCCACGCGCAGCAGTGAAGACCCAGCGCAGCCAAAAATAAACAAATAAATAAATAAATTTATTTTTTAACAAAAGAATCCGCCTTCCAATGCAGAGGACACAGGTTTGATCCCTGGTCGGGGAACTAAGATCCCACATGCTGCGGGGCAACTAAGCCCGAGTGCCTCAACTAGAGATCCCGTGTGCTGCAAACTACAGAGCCCACGTGCTCTGGAGCCTGTGAGCCACAACTAAAGAGAAGCCTGCGCGCCGCAATGAAGATCCCGCGTGCTGCAACTAAGACCCAACACGGCCAAAAATAAAATTAATTAATTAAGAAATAAATATTTTTTAAAAATATTGTGGAATATGGGCTGGCCTTAGTGACTTGCTCGACCAATAAAATGTGGTGGAAGTGACGTTCTCTGACTCTCAAGCCTGGATAATAAGAAGCCATTTGGCTTTTGCCTGGGTCTCTCCTGGAACACTTGTTCTTGGATCCCAGTTGCCATGAAATAAGACCAACTATCCCGAGGCTGTCCTGCTGGAGAGGCCTGGTGGAGAGACCACATAGAAAGGCCTTGGGGCCAAAAGAAGAAAGAGAAAGAGATGCTGGGTTTTTCAAGTTCCCAGCTTTTCCAGTTATTCCAGCGAAAGCCACAGATATCAGGGAACAGAAACAAGCCATCCCTGCTGAGTGCTGTCCAGAACTGAAGATTCATGAGCAAAAGGAATGGTTCTTGTTTTAAGCCACCAAGAGTTGAAGTGGTCTGTAATATAGCAATAAATAACCAGAACACACACACACACTCACACACAAACCATACTGTGTTGTTTTTCTGGAATTTGTGATAATTATCAGCTTTTTAAAATGTGTAATTTGTTTTTCTTTTTAATCTCATTTTAAATATTGTTTTGTACTTAAAAAAAAAATTACCCAAGGAAAAAATAAACTATTAAATAAATATTGAAAGACAATTGAGGAGGCATCTAGGGAAAAAATAAGTTGAATCCTTACCCCATTTCTTACATAAAAATAAATTCCAGATGAATAAAAAATAGCTACATTATTTTAAGAAATCAGAGTACTAGAAGAAAAAGTGGAAAATGTTGTTTTAAATCTTTGAGTGGAGAATGCATTTTGAAGTATGACACAAAACTCAGAAATTTTGAAATAAAAGATTTAAAGAAAAGACTTCAGAAAAATAGATAAATTCAGTAGGGTAAAAAACAAACAAGATCATAAGAAAAGCAACACACTGAAAAAATATATTTCCAATACATATCACAGGTAAAGAATTACTTTCCTTACATGCATAAAGCTCTTCCAAATCAATAAGAAATTCATAATCCTATAGAAAAATGGGCAAAAGACAAACAACAGAAAGTACAAATGGCCTTTAAAAGCATAAAGCGATGTTCACTCTTACTCATTAAATGTGAAATAAAACTGTGATGACATATAACTTTTTAACCTTTAGAAGGATAAAGATCAAAACATTTGAAAATGCTGTACTGGCAAGAGTTGGGGGGAAACTGGCACTTTTGTATATTTTTAGTAGGACTAAAAATTAGTTAACAATTGTGGAGACTATTTGACATTAGCTGTAAAATGTTATACTAGCAATTCCACTTCACATGTTCACAAAAATCGTATATAAGATTATTCACTGAAGTACTGTTTGTAATAACAAAAGAGTAGAAACAAAAGAGTAAAATATCGCACATCAGTATAGTAGCACACTATCCAGGGTTGAACTATTTGCAATGAAATGGAACAATCTCCAATATGTCTTGTTTAATGGGTGCAGCTGAGTGGAGAACAGCCCGGAGAGCTGCTTTTGGTTATGGGAGGAAAAAAGAATAAGGACACATCTACATTTGTACATATGTTAGATATCAATAAAAGAATACACACAAACCAGTGTTGGTGGTTGCCTGTGGGAAGGGAAATGGGTAGCTGGGAACAGAAGTGGAAGGATTTAACTTTTGCTACTTTCGAATTTTGTACTATGTTCATATACTACCTATTTTATTAAAGTAATTAAGCTTAAAAAATAAATATGCAAGTTACTGGGATGCGGGAAGCTCCCCAGCGAAGAAAAGGGAATGAAACTGGAAACAAGAAGAAAGGGGACATCAGCTTTATCTGTTTTGTTTTCTTTCTTTTTCTTTTTCTTTTTTGTTTTTTTTTTGGCTGCAAGTCTTAACCACTGGACCATCAGGGATTTCCCTTGTTTTATTTCTTTAATAAAATATGAAACAAAAAGAAAAAATACAGACACAGGTGTTATATTAGTCTCTGCATTTTTCTATATTTATACACTTTAAAAATAACATTTGCCACAATTTAAACTTTAAAAACGAATATTTTAATGTGTGATTCTGATGATCAGTCAAGTTGAAAACTGTTGTTCCAAGGATGGTTTAGCATTAGAAAATTTCATCAGGACCTCCCTGGTGGTGCAGTGGTTAAGAATCCACCTGCCAATGCAGGGGACATGGGTTTGAGCCCTGTTCCAGGAAGATGCCACACAGCAACTAGGCCCGTGTGCCACAACTACTGAGCCTGCGCTCTAGAGCCTGTGAGCCACAACTACTGAACCCACGTGCCACAACGACTGAAGCCCATGTGCCTAGAGCCCGTGCTCCACAAGTGAAGCCACCACGATGAGAAGCCCACACGCCCCAATGAAGAGTAGCCTCCACTCACCGCAACTAGAGAAAGCCCACACGTAGCAGCGAAGACCCAACACAGCCAAAAATAAATAAATAAATTTTAAAAAGAGAGAAAATTTCATCAATGCAATTTACCATGTTAACAGATTAATTAAGAAAAAAATCATATGATCATCTCAATAGATACAGAAAAAGTAGTTGATAAAATTCAATGTCCATCCATGATAAAAATGATAATTGGCAAATTAGGAATAGAAGAAAACTTCCTTAATCTGATAAAATATTTATAACTACAAGAGACCTACACCAAGCATCATATTTAATGGTGAAAGGTAGAAAAGCTTTCTCTTTAGAATGAAGAAAAAGTCAAGGATGAAAGATGCTACTATTTAAAAAAATTTTTTTTTTGATGTGGACCATTTTTTTAAAGTCTTTATTGAATTTGTTACAATATTGCTTCTGTTTTATGTTTTTGGTTTTTTGGCCATGAGGCATGTGGGATCTTAGCTCTCCAACCAGGGATCGAACTCACATCCCCTGCACTGGAAGGTGAAGTCTTAACCACTGGACCTCCAAGGAGGTCCCAGTGCTGCTACTATTACCACTTCTTTTTTTTTTTTTTAATGGCCATATTATTTTATTTTTGGCTGCGTTGGGTCTTCGTTGCTGCATGTGGGGTTTCTCTAGTTGTGGTGAGCAGGGGCTACTCTTCATTGTGGTGCACGGGCTTCTCACTGCAGTGGCTTCTCTTGTTGTGGAACATGGGCTCTAGGTGCACGGGCTCAGTAGACACCTCCAGGACATTGTTAACTAGAAGTGGTAGGGCTTCCCTGATGGTCCAGTGGGTAAGAATCCACACTCCCAATGCAGGGGGCCTGGTTCGAGCCCTGGTCAGGGAACTAGATCCCACACGCATGCCACAATTAAGAGATCCTACATGCCGCAACTAAGACCTGGCGCAGCCTAACTAAATGAACAAATATTTTTTAAAAATGTTTAAGAACAACAAAATAGATAAATAAATTGTGATGTATTCTACAATGGAATACTATTCAGCAATGAAAAATAAGCTGCAACAACATAGATGAATTTTACAAAATAATGTAGAGCAAAAGAAATGACATAAAAGAATACACACAGCATGATTCCATTTGTATAAAGTTCAAGAACATGCAAAACTGAAATACACTGTTTAGGGATTCCAAAACTAGATGGTAAAACTATGGAGGAAAGAGGAAACAATTATCAAAAACATCAGGGCAATGGTTACTTCTAGAAGAGGAAGGAGGCGGATGTGATTGGAAAAAACAAAGAGGAGCTCCTGGGGGGGGGGCCCACCATCACTTGACTCAGGTGTCACTTTATAATTATTTGTTATTTAGTACCTCTGTGTCTTATTCACTTTCTGTATACATGCTACATTTCACAATTAAAAACTTAACAATCTGATGCAAAAATGAAAACTTGGGCCCGTGGGTATTTCTCTGTATTTTTATACTTTCTAAAAATGTATATTTTTAGAATGATTCTGATCATCAGCCAGGTTTGAGAACAGCTCTAAGGAAATTCTTCCTGATCTGCCCCTGCAAACAACCTACCATCACCAACAACAGACCTCCTCTCAGTCTCTCAACTAAGTGCCTGGGAGGCAAACGAGAAACTCCTCCCAGCTTCTCCAGCTCTTTCCCACTGGCTGCCCCCGGCTGGGTGACAGGGCCGAACACCCCTGTGCGCACACACAGCACAGCAGTGGTCAAAGAGGCTACGTGCTGGCTCTCAGCGACCTGTTTCTCTTGCCAGCCGCAGGTCTCTCTGTTTTCTTGCCCCATTTACCAAACCAACCAGATTTGGCTGAAGGTGGACCATGGCCTGGATAGTATGTTTGCCTGGGCAGCTTGGAATGCCTGAGAAGAGGAGACATTTCAAGCTATCCTGGGGAAAGATGCTGAGTGCCTGAAGAAGCCCAAGTCGAGAGAGTGGAAAGATATAGGAGAGACAGACCTTAGTTCTATATAGACCTAGAAATTGGCCCAACCTCAGCTGCAAACTTCCTCACTTGATGGCATGCTTCCAAAGGCTCCGCAATCTAGGCTGAGGAAGTTCATAGTGGGTACCTCTCTTCAGCAACTCTTATTCCAGATCTGCTGGGAATGTCCACATAGATGTCCAAGGAAGGCCTCTAATTCACATGGCCCATACTTTTTCCCTAAACCTCCTCCTTCTCTAGCATTCTCCAGCTTAGTGAAAGGGAATGATACCACCTTCCATCCAAGCCTAAAACCTGGGTCCTCCTGCTCTCTCACCAGCAAGTCCCATTGGTTCTACCTCTGAAACTCCGGGATCTGTCCACTTCCTCCAAGCTGTTATTCCAGTCCTGACCGACATCATCTCTCAGCTGGACTACTTCAACCATCCGCTAAGCAAGCAAACAGGCTCCAGGATTTCCCTCCTCCTGTGGCTTCTTCACACAGTACTCAAAGAGATCGGTCTAAAATGCAAACATGATTACATCTCTCTCTTGCTTTAAAAGCCTTCAGTGGCTCCATATTATCTTCTGGAAAACAACCAAATTTCCTAATATGGGGTATGAATCCCTTTATTTTCTAATTCTCTAGGTCTTATCTCTTATAATCCTATCCCTCAAATGCTTTGATCCAGCTCTACTGAAATTTTTATACTTCTTTAAAAGTACCAAGCCCTCTCACCTCTACATCTTTGTCCATGCTATACCCTCTTCCTATCCTTCCCACCCAAATCTTCCTTGGCCCCAGTAATTCCTACTTATTTCTCAGGTTGTGGGTTAAATGTCAGTTCCTCTGGGGGTCTTCCCTTGCGCCCAAGAGTCCTTTGTGTTCATTCAGCATCCCACCCGGTCACAATACCTCTCAGAGGTGTTGCTAAAGCCTGTTTAATTATATGTCTTCAGATCCTGTCTGAATTCTTTGTCTATTTTTTTTTTTCGGTATTCTTTGCCTTTATCTGCCCCAGAACCTGATCAAGAATGACATCTAGCAAGCACCCGACACCTAACTGAATGAATGAGTGGACAGCTGTGTACTTAGAACTCTGAGACTTTTAAAAAGTAAAGAAGTCTCTACTTTCAAAAGTTTACAGATGAAGACAACCTAATTCATCTTCACCCACAAAAACACCTCCAAGAGCCAGATGACACTGACCACGTCCAAAGCCAAATCAAGACCACCAGCTCAGGACAGGACTAATCACTAGCCAGAACCCCCAGCAGAAGGCTTGTCTGTGATTCTCACACTTGGCTCCAGTTCACTACGCACCCACTGACCCAGCTGGCACCAACTCCTGCTTCTGGTCCTACTTCAGATAAAACATCCAGCAGAAAGACCAGACACAGAAAAAGAACACCCAGAACACATATGGGAATGGGACTGAGCTGAGGGATGAAGGGGTGGCAGCAGAGAAGAGCTCAGAATGAAGTAAGGACCAGGGCTCAGTGCCGGCACCCCCGCAGGACCCTGCCCCACCAGAGCCACAGCTAGTGAGGTTCGAACCTACACAGCCAGCGGATGGTTCTGACTCCTCAATTTTCCTGCCAAAACCACTTCTGTCTGCTCAGCAGCTGCTCTCAGGAGTACGGGCTGGAGAGAGGTTCATACCCTTTCTGCCTGATTTGATGGTAATTACAGAAGGGCAGCATCACACATGCACTTAACTTAGGAGAATTCGACCATGGGCCCCTGCAAAATAAATAAATAAGAAGAGAGAGAGAGAATGAACACATATTCTCTCATAGTGTGAGCAACTCAGAACTGGGTGAGATTCTAGTGCCGAGACTCTTTTTTTTTTTTTTTTTTTTTTTTTTTTTAAGGAACATTTATTTATTTATTTTTTGGCTGCGATGGGTCTTCGCTGCTGCACACAGGGTTTCTCTAGTTGCAGTGAGCAGGGGCTATTCTTTGCTGCAGTGCACAGGCTTCTCATTTGAGGTGTCTTCTCTTGTGGCAGAGTACGGGCTCTAGATGCACGGGCTTCAGTAGTTGTGGCACGTGGGCTCAACAGTTGTGGTTTGCGGGCTCTAGAGCACAGGCTCAGTAGTTGTGGCACACGAGCTTAGTTGCTCTGTGGCATGTAGGATCTTCCCAGACCAGGGCTCGAACCCGTGTCCCGTGCATTGGCAGGCGGATTTCTTAACCACTGTGCCACCAGGGAAGTCCTAGTGCTGAGACATTTAGATTTTCCATACAGCTGGCTCCTAAACTCAAAGAAACCTTATTTATACCTTTCTTTTGTTTATTTTTAAAAATCCTTTCCCTCTTCTGCTCTTTTGCATTTATGTAATTTTAAAAACTAAAATTATATTTTCTATGTATGCCCCTTCTTATATACTGTACATTATTATATGTTGCACATTCATACAAACATATTACCATAAAAGAGTATGTATGCAAAATCACATAGACCTTATGTTGTGGCCATTTATGGATTTTTCAAAGCTACTGTTGATTACACAGGGTTTCTGCCTACATGTTGACTTTAGAACCTGATACCCACAAAGGATGTGGCTCCACCATGGGTACCATCCTCCAGGTTCTTCCTCTGGCATCTGTACCAAGCCAGGAATGACATGACTTTGTCCAACATCCGGCAAAGACTCTGAGAACTCTAGCGGCCAACCTGACAATGACAGGCAGCCTACAAACACTCCCCTATCAGGATCCTTACCCGTCCCTGGGGCAGAACTGAGATGTGGGGCATCCAAGGCCTATCAAAAGACAGAGGGTCGCCAGGTCTGCTCCTGCCCTTTGATTTTATTTCCTGTTTCTTCAAGGACAATTTTGGAGTCACCCTAGCTACAAGCAAGGGGTAGCAAGGCCAGTTCCCTCCCCTTCTCTTTCGGTCCCCAGCCCAGAAGAGTGACAGGTGGGGAGCTAATCCACTCCACACTGCTAAAGAAGGACCTGCTTGGGTTCAGTCTGCAGTTTTTCAGGCTGGGTCATAATCCCACCATGAGGTGAGGGTTCTGGGACCTCAGACCACCACGAAAGTATCCAGGGGGCTCTAGACATCCCACACTTAAGTGTCCTTCCTCAGCCCAGACCAGCCTGAGGGTCCAAACTTCCAAGGAACCCACAAATGATCGTTAGAATAGTCTCATTCCTTCACAACCTCAGACAAGGAAACGAGTCTCCATTTTTCAGATGAGGAAACTTAAATCTCCTGTCAAAGCAAGACACGATCACTGGACTTCTGCCTCCCAAAACAAGATTTCTGGAACTTTCTGGTTACCTTTTAATTACTCATCACCAGGGGTTTATTACCCTTCACAAATTTCACTCAGTTCTTTTCCCCCATCCTCTCCCTCAATGCCTAAATCTTCTATCCCCATCTTTCCCTTTTCCTGCCAATTCGATTTCCCAGTTTCTTCTCCAAGGTCTAAACACCTCCTTGAATTCCCGAGGACCCCGCTTCCACAGTGGCCCCTACGTGGAGCATCTCCTTTTCTTAAAAAAAAAAAAAAAGTCCTTTCCTGTGGCTCAGAGCCACCATCCCCCTCGCTCTTGGGCCCCTCATTCCCCCTTTTCCCTGCTAACCCACCCTGCTCAGGCCTTTGTGATCTGCTTCCTCAACTTCCTCGCCCTCCCGCCTCATCACCGACGGTCCCATGCTGCATACAGCCTGCCCCCAAAGTTTCAGATCTTGCAACTCTCCCGGGCGCTGCTCCCGCCCTCTCAAAAGCTCAGGCTTGAGCCTATTCTTTCCAAGAATCCCCGCATCCCATCACCACAGCCCTCGGCTCCGGCTCCCGCGCGCTTACCCGACCAGAGCACCAGCTTGCTGTGCGCTTCCTCCTGGGAGTCCGAGTCCCCGGCCAGCAGAGTGGAGGTGGCCCCGTAGGGCAGCGCCGAGCCCAGGCACACGTTGTAGCGCAGCGGCTCGCAGGGGGTGGCCCGGCCGCAGTGGCTCAGCAGCGGCGGAGGGCCGGTTACGGCCGCGCTCCTTCTCGCGCTCCCGCCCGCGTTCCGCGGCCCAGGCCGGGTCGCGTTCCCGCTCAAGGCCGCCCCCCGGCCCGGGCCCCCCAACAGCAGCAGCAGCAGCAACAGCCCCAGGAGCAGGAGCGCCGGCCTCCGTGCAAGGCGGGCAGCGGCCATGGCCAAACCCGCCAACTCAGCAGAAGCCCTGGCGCCCCCGCCCGCTCTCCGGAGCCCCCAGGCCACACGCGCAACCCTTGGGGCCTCCGGGGAAGCTCAGGCGACCTGTGCGCCCTGCGAGTCCGGTGCCGGGCGCCCCCGGACGCTCTGCGCGCCGCGGGCCCTAGGCGCCCAACTTCGCAAACTTTGGAACCCGGGGCCCATGTTGGGCGGTGGAGGCTAGGGCCGGGATGCACAACTCTCTACCCCTTCCCCTGGCAATCCTAGTTATCTTCAGCTGCGGGAGCCCCCTGGGCCCCCAATCTCTAGCCCCATTCCTTCTCCCACCATTAAAACCAACTCCCGGCCCCGCAAAGGAGGCCAGGCGCGGGCCGGGGGTGCTGGACTAGGTTCCCAGCTCCACCCTCGCGCCAGCCTGCGGCCCGGACGCCCACTTGGCTGCACTGTGCCGCAGCCCCGGGACTCTCCCCGCCAACTACCCGGCTCCTTTGTTGCTCTAGCTCGCTCGGCTCTCTGGAATGCACGGGCCTCGCCGGGCCAAGCCCGCCCCCCCGCTTCTACGGCTGGGGGAGGGACTGGCCGAGGGAGGGAAGAGGAGGAGCTCGAGCTTCAGCGTCCCGGGCGCCCGGAGAGGCCCGGACCAGGGGCTCTGGTGACCCCGCCACTGCCTCGGGGCAAGAGATGGGTGGAAATCGTGGCCAGTAGTTGCCACAAGACTCAGCAGGCACCTTGATTGGCCTGAGGATCGTTCAGCCCCGTCGCCTGCAGGGAGAGGACTCCTCCGGTTTACGGTGGGAGAGACAGGGGGTGCCTGAAGCCTCTGTTACATCCCGCCCTGCTCCCCAACCGGCCAGGCTTTTCTGCTTTGCGTTAGATCTTTCAACTTGTCCTAGGGCCCCATGGAAGAGACCGGGGTTTGGGGTTCCCACTCGTCTGAGTCCTTCCAGCTCAGGACCTGTGTGAGAGTCTACCTCAGAGTCACTCAGAGCAGCTGCCCCCCACTGCTGTTACCTCGGGGAGCAGGGGTCTGGAAACCAAAAGTGCCAACATCAATCCTTTATTGCTACAAATGTATGAAGCTCTGAACTGTCGTTGCCAACAGCTGGCCTGGTGTGTCTTTAGTTATGTCCAAAGGAGGCCAGTCCCTCTTTGATGGCCCTTTGCTGCTCATAGTCTGGCCAAGGAAGTTTATGCTGCTCTCCTTCCCTACTCTGCTGATTTTGCCTTTTCTCACTCCTTTGCTTGTCATGCTGTCAGTCACAGAATTTGATTTCACCCTGCAGCGGTTTCCACCTCTTAGTAACCAGGGGTCCAGCCGGAGAGTGGACTTGCATTGAGCAACTTTTCCATGTTGCTGATGGGGCAGCATACTAGGGTGACTTCTCCTTTCTTACCACTGCCCCTACCCCTTCAGCCTAGCCCAAGTGAACTAGTTCTTTTAGGTTTGGCCATTTTAGAGCAAATTAGCTATTGCACTTCAGCTACCATCCTCAAGTGTTACATAAGCCCTAGAGACAGAGAGGGAGAGAGAGAGACAGAGAGAGACAGAGAGAGAGGGAGAGAGAGAGGATTTAATTCAATTTAGCAAGTCTTTTTCTGAAATCCTGGGATGTATGTAGCACTGTGATAGGTGTGACATACTTGAAGAACTTGAGAACTTGGATTTTTACTGTGGAGTCAAGGCTTGCCCTCAAGAAACAATAATATACTACGACAAAGCAGCAAAGTCTCCTCCTCTAGGGCAAGGACCTTATTCTATTCTCTGTATCCACAAAGCATCCAGCGCAGTCAGGCATGCAATATTAACCACTCGATAAATAAGCTGCCAAAATGAGGTGTACAGTGAGTGTACTATAGGAATTTATAGCAGGAAAAGGTCAGTGTGGGTAGCAGTGGAGGAGGTGGGATTTGAATCCAGCCCTGGAAAGTGAGTAGGAAGACTTAGAAAAGAAGAGAGTAGCCCAGCTGGCATTACAAGTGGAGAAACTATGACTATAGCTCAGAGCATGACCAGACTGGCAATCAGGACATAGTAGGGGGTAAGCAGGGAAACTGACTCGTAAGAAACCGCAAATGACATACAGAGGAATTAAGGTTTCTTCTACTGGCAATAGGAAACAGTGAAAAATTTTGATCAGAGGAGTGATATGTTTAAGAACATTAATCAGTCAATGTGAGGATGGTACGAAGGGCAGGAGTCTGGAGACAAGGGACCATTTTGAGGGAAGTCGCTGGTGATTTGTGGAAGAAGTGGGAATAGTCTATGTCATCAGGGTGTAATATTCCTACTGGAAAAATAATTTAAAACATTATGACCTACCTCAGTTATTTTATTTTTCTGTGATATAAATGAAATGGCTGTTATGTCTAAAGTTTGGGCCACAGAGAAGGTTGCCTGATACCACAAAGTTGCTTTGCTTTAGAAACTTTCTCCACTTGTTTTCTATCTGGTTGTTACTGTGGCAGCTTTGAGGCCTTGTGGAATTTTCTCCGTAGTCCATGCATTAGGGAGAAACCTATGCATATGCTCAGGCAGCCCCTTACCGTTCTGCCTAAAAATGTTAGCAATTCTTCAAGTATGAAGGCTGTACCAACCCTTGTCTGGGATTTCTTGGGAAGCAGAAGAATCTTTTGTGGAAGAATCACATCATTGTAATACAGAACCTTTATTCTAGAGATTGAGAAGACCCTACGGTGTTGTCTTCCATCCAGAATGTTCTTCCCTTCAGGAGGAGGGAGAAGATGTGCTACTTTCTCAACTCCCTGAGACTCACTCTCCAGGAAGTGGAGATTCAAGATCCTGTCAGACAGCAGGTTCAGGAGAGGATGGAAAATGTTCAGTGGGGACTGGGGAAGAGAGGATTTCTTGGTGGTTCCTGAATGGCATTCAAGGTCCTGGAGAAAGCCCATCCATCCCCTCCTTCAGGCATAGCAAGACCGCCAGTGTCTTTTAGAGACTCCTCTGAGTGATCTGACACACTCCTGTTCTCCAACCTCATGGCAGCAGGGTGAGAACTGCTCCTCTCCTGAGCCTGAGCCACTCCCGCCCAGTTCCTCCAGAGTCTTAACCCTGTGTACATGTCGTAACACAGTCCTTTTGTCAGGTTCAAGAGAAGCTATCCTGTGTGACAGTGTATTACAGTACTTGATTTGCTACAACTAGCTTCTTGATTTCTGAGTCATTCTCACCAAATATTTTGGCATTTTGAGGTCACACATTCAATATTGACTCTTTGTTATTTGCCTCTGGGCCCTCCACTTGAAAATAATGAACATGAAAGTATCTATGGGCTATCCCTGGGTATCCTGGAGACCTTAGTTGCTTCCTTATGGTTCAGTTGTCACACTGGCCATAATTTGGAGCATAATTGTTGCAGTGCTCCAGTTCTTTCTTTTTTCCCCGTGTTTCTTATTTTACAATGAAGAGCATCAGTCAGAGGGAAAGGACAAAATGGGAAAGGAGCTAGATAAGCTACATCCTCAGAGAAGGAGTACAATCGATTTGGAGTTAGAGACCTAACTAGCCAAGGACCTCTGAACAACTTAGTCTAAGTCCCTATTTCTTTCTTTATAAAAATGAGATATTATTAGTTGTATTTCAATACATCAGAAGTGAATGTTCTGAAAAGGAAATTAAGATGGCAATTCCATTTACAAAGTATCTAAAAGAATTAAGTAGTTAAGAATAAATCTAACCTAGGAGGAGAAAGACTTGTACACTGAAAACTACAAAAGGTTGCTGAAAGAAATTAAAGAAGACCTAAATAAATGGAAAGACATTCTGTGTTCATGGATACGAAGACTTAGCAATGTTAAGATGTTAATACTACCCAAAACAATCTATAGATTTAACACAATCCCTATGAAAATTCCAACAGCCTTTTTTCACAGAAATGGAAAAGTGGATTGATCCTGAAATACATATAGAATTACAAGGGGCCCTGAATGGCCAAAACAATCTTGAAAAAAAGATTAATAAAATTTGAGGACTTAAACTTCACAATTTTAATACTTACTACAAAGCTGCAGCAATTAAAACATTATGATAGGGCTTCCCTGGTGTTGCAGTGGTTAAGAATCCACCTGCCAATGCAGGTGACACAGGTTCGAGCCCTGGTCCGGGAAGATCCCACATGCTGCGAAGCAACTAAGCCCGTGCACCACAACTACTGAGACTGCGCTCTAGAGCCCACGCACTGCAACTACTGAAGCCCGTGAGCCACAACTACTGAGCCCACGAGCCACAACTACTGAAGCCCACGTGCCTAGAGCCCATGCTCCACAACAAGAGAAGCCACCACAATGAGAAGCCCACACACAACAACAAAGAGTAGCCCCTGCTCACCACAACTAGAGAAAGCCTGCGTGCAGCAACGAAGGCCCATCGCAGCCAAAAATAAATAAATAAAAATTTATTAAAAACAACAACAACAACAAAAAAACACTATGATACTGGCAGAGGAGAGATATATAGGCCAACAGAATAGAATAGAGAGCTTAAAAATAAACCCTTACATAATGGCCAATTGATTTTCTAGAAGGGTACCAAAACTATTCAGTGGGAAAATGACAGTTTTATCAAAAGAAATGTTGAGAAAACTAGATATTTACATGCAAAAGAAGGAAGTTGTACCCTTACCTTATACAATAAACAAAGATTAATTAAAAATGGATTAAAGACCTAAATTTAAGAGCTAAAAACTACAAAAATCTTAGAACAAAACTGAGGGAAATCTGCATGACACTGTATTTGGCAATGATTTTAAGCATAGGACACCCAAATTATAGGCAATAAAAGAAAACATAGATAAATGAGACTTCATCAAAAGTAATGACTTTGGTGCATTAAAGGATACTACTATTAAAGCAAAAAGACAACCAACAGAATGGGAGAAAATACTTGCAAATCATATATCTGATAAGGGGTTAATATCCAGAATATATAAAAAACTCCTAAAACTCAACAAGAGCAACAACAAAACAACGCAATTAAAAAGGGCCAAAGACTTGAACAGACATTTCTCCAAAGAAGACATACAAATGGCCAATAAGCACATGAAAAGATGCTCAACACCATTAGTCATTAGGGAAATGCAAATCAAAACAACAATGAGGTACCACTCCACAACTATTAGGATGGCTATTAAAAAAAAACCACACACACACGGAAAAGATATTAAGTGTTGGCAAGGACATAGAGAAATTAAAATCCTTGTGCATGATGGTGGGAATGTAAAATGATGCAAATGCTGTGGTAAAGTTTTGTAGTTTCTCCAAAGGCTAAACATAGAACTGCCATATAACCCAGCAATTCCACTCCTAGGTATATGTCCAAAAGAACTGACAGCAGGAAGTCAAACATATACTTGTATACCAATGGTCATAGCAGCACTATTCACGATAGCCAAAAGGCAGAAACAACCTAAGCGTCCATCGATAGATGAATGGATAAATAAAATGTGGTATATGCAGTTGACCCTTGAACAACACAGGACTGAACTGCGGGGGTCCACTTATGAGCGGATTCTTTTCAATAAATGTTACAGTATTACATGATCCAAGGTTGGTTATATCTGCAGGTGCAGAATCGTGGATATGGAGGGCCAACCAGGGACTCTGAGGATTTTGGTATCTGAGGTAGGTCCTAGAACCAATTCCCTGTGGATACTAAGGGATGACCTTACATACAGTGGAATATTAATTAGCCATAAAAATGAATGAAATTTTGATACATGTTATAACATGTATGGACCTTGAAAACATTATTTTCAATGAAATAAGCCAGACATAAAAGGACAAAGATTGAATGATTACACTTATATGAGCTACCTAGAATAGGCAAATAGAATATTGTTTACTAGGGGTTAGAGGGGAGGGAGGAAAAGGGAGTTATTGTTTAATGGGTACAGTTTTTGTTGGGGGTGATGAAAAAGTCTTGGGTTGAGATAGTGGTGATGATTATACAACAGTGTAAGTATATTTAATGCCACTGAGTTGTAAATTTACAAATGGTTAAAATGATAACTATTAAGTTATATATACTTTACCATAACTTTTTAAAAAAGAAAATGTAAGCATATTACTACTTAGCTATAAGGAATCTGATGAAGATTAATATGATTTAATAGTGAAAAGCTCAGTCCTTAAGTACTTAATAACTTTTGGTTTCACTTTCCTTTTTTTCATCTCCAACATCCAACCTATGGTGCCATTTCAGTGATTCCTGTAAGTCCAACTGGTAGCCAACAGTGTAGAAATGGGGCTGGTTTGGGAAAGGGTAATCTTGCCCCATTTCAGTCTGTGACTGTACACTGTGATTTCAGGTTTTAGGTCTCTTCTGGGTGGTGACAGTTCTGCTTTTATACTAAAGAATATAGTCTTTCAGAATCACAGACATAGAGAATGACAGACTGGTAGTTGCAAGGGGGAGGGGGTGGGATGGAGTGGGAGGCTGGGGTTAGCAGATGTAAGCTTTTGTATATAGAATGGATAAACAAGGTCCTACTGTATAGCACAGAGAACTATATTCAATATCCTATGATAAACCATAAGGGAAAAGAATATTAAAAAAGAATGTATATATGTATAACTGAAGCACTTTGCTGTACAGCAGAAATGAACACATTGTAAATCAACTATACTTCAATTTTTAAAAAAAGAAATAAAAACAAACAAAAAAAGAATGTAATTTTCCTCTTCTCAATAAACGGCACCACCATTTACCCAGCTGCACCCAGGCCAAGAATCTTTGACTCATCCTTGACTCTTCTCTTTTTCTAACATCCCACACCCAATCCATCAGCATATCCTGTCAGCTACACCTTCAAAATATGTCTAGACTTCAACTATTCTTCATCACCTCCACAGCTGCCAGTCAGGTTGGAGCTCCCATCATCTATCTCCTGGGCCACTCCAAGAGCTTCCTAACAGAGCCCTCTCTTTCCCCATACCCTTCTACAGCCGATTCTCCGGTCAGGTGCCAGGGTGAACCTTCTAAAACATAAGTCAGATCATATCATTCCTGTGCTCAGAACTCTCTAATGGCATCTCATCACACTCAGGGTAAATTCCAAGATCTCATCGTGACTTCACCGAGGCCCTGTCGACCCCTGGCAACCTCCTGGATCTCATTTGCTGCTACTCTTTTTCTAGTTCACTCCAATTCAAACATGCTGTTCTTTTTGCTGGTCCTTACACACACCAAGCAAACGCCTGCCTCAGGACCTTTGCACTCTTGTTTGCTCTCATGTTCTCACTTCATTCGAGTCTCTGTTCAACTAACCCTCCTCAAGAAGGCATTCCTTATGATTGTTCCAAAGGAGATGAAATACATAAGTATAAACCTACCAAAAATATGTACAAGACCTGTATGGTGAAAATTATGCAATGCTGATTAAAGGAATGAAAAGACAACCTAAATCCTTGGAGAGACACACTGTGTTCATAGATTACAAGATTCAATGGAGTAATGATGCCAATTTTCCCTAAATTGATTCCCCTAAACCTCAATCCTATCTAAATCTTAGCAAGTTTCTCTGTAGACATAGACAGGCTTATTCTAAAAGTTATATGGAAAGTGAAAGGCCCTAGTATAGCCAAAATAGTTTTTGGAAAAGAAGAATAAAGTGGCAGGAATAATTTGATATTAAAGCTTACTATAAAGCTATAGTAATCAAGACAGTGTGGTACTGACAGAAAGATAGATAAACTGATCAATGGAACAGAATAGAGAATTCATAAATATGCCCCCAAATATGCCCAGTTAATTTTTTTTTAAGTAGCAAAAGAAATTCAATGGAAGAGGGATAACCTTTTCAATAAATGGTGCTGGAGAAATTAGACATCCATAAGCAAAAATATGAAATTCAACCTAAACTTTACAGCTTATATAAAAATTAACTCAAAATGAATCATGTAAATGTAAAGCTATAAAGCTTCCAGGAAAGAACATAGGAGAAAACTTTCAGGACTTATGACTAGGCAAAGAGTACTTAGATTTGATATCAAAAGAATGACCCATAAGAAAAAAAATAGATAAATTAGACCTTATCAGAATTTTTTGAAGTTTAGCTCTGCAAAAGACACTGTTAAGAGAATGAAAAGAAAAATTATAGACTGGGAGGAAATATTTGCAAATCAGATAAAGATCTAGAATCTGGAATATATAAAGAACTCTCAAGACTCAGCATTAAAAAAAACAATCGAAAATGGGCAAAATATATTCTCACTGAAGTGAATATAGAGGTGGCAAATAGTACATGAAAAGATATTCAACATCATTAGTCATTAGAGAAATGCAAATTAAACCACAATGAGATAATCACGACACACTTATTAAAATGGCTAAAATGAAAAACATGATTAACACCAAGTGTTGGCAAGGCTGGGGAGAAACTGGATCACTCAAACATTGCTGGGAAACATAAAATGATACAGCCCCTCTGGAAAACGGTTTGTCAGTTTCTGAAAAAACCATATGTACACTTACCATACAACCCGAACAATCACGCATCTGGGTGTTTAGCCAAAAGAAATGGAGACTTGTTTCCACGCAGGAACTTGTACATCAATGTTCATAGCAGTTTTATCTGTAATAGCTCAAAACTGGAAAACTAACCACGTCTTTTAATGGGTGAATGGTTAAACAAACTGTGGTACATCCATACCATGGAACACTAGTCAGAAATAAAGAAGAATGAACTACTGATACACATAACAACTTGGACAGATCTCAAGGGAATTATGCTGAGTGAAAAAAGCCAATCTCAAAGGATATCTACTGCATGATTTCACTTATGTAACATTCATGAAATAACATAATTATAGAGATGGAGAATGAATTAGTGGTTGCCGGGGGTTAGTGATGGTGGGGAGGGATGGGTGTGGTTATGAAGAGGTAACACCAACAACATGTCTTGTGATAATGGCACAATTTGAGTATTTTTTGGTAACAGATTTATTGATATATAATTCATATATGCGGTTCAGTACCTTGATTGTAGTGATGATTACTCAAGGCTGCACATATGATAAAATTGCATAGAACTATGCACACATACTCAAATGAGTGCCTGTATAACTGGTAAAATCTGAATAAGCTCTGTGGATTGCACTAACGTCAGTTCCTTGGTTTTGATATCATACTATAATTGCATGAGATGTCAACATTGGATGAGATTAGGGAAAATGCATGCGGCTTCCCTGTACATTTCCTTGCAACCTCTTGTGAATCTATAATTATTTCAGAATAAAATCATTTTTTAAAATTGAAGGCATTTTTTGCAATTCCATGACGGTCCAGTGGTAGGACTCTGCGCTTTTTTTTTAAAGTAGCTTTATTCTTTTTTTATTTTTATTTTTCATTTTTGGCTGTGTTGGGTCTTCGTTGCTGCACACGGGCTTTCTCTAGTTGCAACGAGCAGGGGCTACTCTTCCTTGTGGTGAGTGGGCTTCTCATCGCGGTGGCTTCTCTTGTTGCGGAGCACAGGCCCTAGGGCGCGTGGGTTTCAGTAGTTGTGGTACACAGGCTTAGTTGTTCCGCGGAACGTGGGATCTTCCCCAGACCAGGGATGGAACCTGTGTCCCCTGCACTGGCAGGAGAATTCTTTCTTTATTACACAGCAGGTTCTTATTAGTTATCTATTTTATACATATTAGTGTACATATGTCAATCCCAATCTCCCAATTCATTCCACCACCCTGCCCCCCACTTTCCCCCCTTGGTGTCCATATGTTTGTTCTCTACATCTGTCTCTATTTCTGCCTTGCAAACCGGTTCATCTGTAGCATTTTTCTACATTCCACATATATGCATTAATATACGATATTTGTTTTTCTCTTTCTGACTTACTTCACTCTGTATGACAGTCTCTAGGTCCATCCACGTCTCTACAAATGACCCAATTTCATTCCTTTTATGGCTGAGTAATATTCCATTGTACATATGTACCAAATCTTCTCCATCCATTCATCTGTCAATGGGCATTTAGGTTGCTTCCATGACCTGGCTATTGTAAATAGTGCTGCAATGAACATTGGTGTGCATGTGTCTATTTGAATTATGGTTTTCTCTGGGTATATGCCCAGTAGTGGGATTGCTGGGTCAGCAGGCAGATTCTTAACCACTGAGTCACCAGGGAAGTCCCAGGACTCTGTGCTTTCACTGCCAAGGGCCCAGGTTCAATCCTTGGTTGGGGAACTAAGATCCTACAAGCCACGTGGCTCGGCGAAAAAATTGAAAGCATTTTTAACTGCCTCATCCAAAAGAGCACCTCTTCCATCAGTCTCTACCCTCAGAGCCTGCTTTTTCTTCCTAGCCTATATCACTACCTGACATCATAGTATATGTAATGTATAAGATATAACATATTTTGTATAAATCTATCTTCTCCAGTAGACTTAAGAAGGCAGGAACTTGTGTTCTCCATTGTGTGCCCGCTGCTAAAATGGCACCTGGCACATTATCTTTGTTGAATGAATGCATGCATTTACCTGCCTTCCTATACCTATACCATTTTGTTTATTGTGTCTAAACACAAACTGCCCTTACAGCCTCCTGCCAGAAAACACCTTTATCAAGGTATCCACCCCAGACTCTCTATTTAGAGGAATTTCGATTGCCTTTTTCAGTAATAACATTTTAATACATGCAATTATCTAGAGGGGAATAAGCATTTGATCCCATTCTGTTCATTCCTTCCCTGCTCCAATCCGGACTTCTGGGAATATATCTTCATTTGGTGTCTTTCTGGGACAGTTAAAGCTTCAGCTATGAGAAGGCAGCTAAATAAAGGTCCTTGAATCTGGACAGAATTGACTCTGTGTTCCTCATAAAAAGCTTCAGGAGGTCAAGGCTTCAGACCGAGTTGTTCAAATATGTAAAATGAAGAAATTTTATAGGAAAAAGAAACCATACAAAGAAAGATCATTAAGCTCTCAGCCATCTATCTGGTAACAACTGGTCATAATATATTTTATTGTGCATCTGTGGTAGGCAAAATAATGGGTCCTAAAGATGTCCACACCCCGGGGCTTCCCTGGTGGCACAGTGATTAAGAATCTGCCTGCCAATGCAGGGGACACGGGTTCGAGCCCTGGTCCGGGAAGATCCCACATGCCGTGGAGCAACCAAACTGGTATGCCACAACTACTGAGCCTATGCTCTGGAGCCCGCGAGCCACAACTACTGAAGCCTGCGTGTCTAGAGCCCATGCTCTTCAACAAGAGAAGCCACGGCAATGAGAAGCCCTCGCACTGCAACGAAGAGTAGCCCCCACTAGCTGCAACTAGAGAAAGCCCGCACACAGCAACGAAGACCCAACGCAGACCAAAAAAAAAAAAAAAAGTCCACATCCTAATCCTCAGAACCTGTGAATATGATGCCTCCCATGGTAAAAGGGACTTTGCAGATGGATGTGATTAAGGTTAAGGATTTGAGGTGGGGAGATTAGCCTGGATCATGCAGGTGGACCCAATCTATTCACATGGGTTCTTAAAAGCCGAGAACCTTCCCCAGCAGCAGAAAACAAAAGAGATAGTGTGGTGAGAAGGACTTGATCTGCTGTTTCTGGCTTTGAAGATGGGAGAAGGGAAGTTCAAGAAGCTGGAAAAGGCAAGGACAGGGATCCTCCCTTGGAAACTCCCGAAGAAATGCAGCCCTGCCAGCATCTTGATTTTAGCCTGATGAGACCCATATCAGACAGACTCTGACCTACAGAACTGCATGATAATGAGTGTGTGTTGTTTTATGCACTAAGTTTGTGGTGAGGTGTTATAGCGGCAATAGAAAACTAATATAGCATCTTACTGTGATTATAGCTTTGCTATTAGCTTTGCTTGTAAGCAACAGAAACCAAGTTGAGCTTCCTTAAGCAAACAAAGCAGGCTTTTCTGTAAGCACACAAAGTGTCTCAGGGAATCCAAGGGAGGACAGCCATGGAGCTGCAGAAACATTGTAGGACCACCGTGAAAGCTGCTTCCAGGAGTATCCTTCCTCAGCTCCATTTTCTCTGCCTCTCTGCCCCACCCCCAAAGTGTTTCATTCTGCTCTTTCTGTAAATAGACTTTCTCTGCTACTTAGTCCATAAGGTGTAAGAAGCTGAGTGAGCCTCAGATTCCTTTTTTCTCCTTTCTCCACCAGACCAGTCAGGCCAGGCTGTGACTAGAATCTCCTTTTCAATTCCGAAGTCCCACAGAGGGAACTCTGTTTGGCACAGTTTAGGCTAGATGCCTGTTATGGGTTGAACTGTGTTCCCCCCCTCCAAAAAGATATGTTGAATCCTTAACGCTCCAGTACTTTAGAATGTGGCCTTATTTGGAAATAGGGTGGTTGCAGATGTAATTAGTTAAGATGAGGTCATACAGCAGTAGGGTGAGCCCTTATTCCTATATGACTGGTGTCTTTATAAGAAGAAGAAATTGGGATACGGACACAGAGGGAAGATCACCACGGGAAGATGGAGGCAAAAGTTGCAGTTATGCTGCCACAAGCCAAGGAATGCCTGGGGCTACCAGCAGTTGGAAGAGGCAAGGAAAAATCCTGTCCTAGAAGCCAGAGGGAGCACGGCCCTGCCAACACTTTGATTTCAAACTTCTGGCTTCCAGGACTGTGAGACAATAAGTTCTGTTTTAAGCTACCCAGTTTGTGGTACAGTCCACTCTTGAACAACATGGGTTTGAACTGCACTGGTCCACTTATACATGGATTTTTTTCAATAAGTACGTACTACAGTACTGCATGATCAGGGTTGGTTGGACCCACAGATGGGGAACTGTGAATACCGAAGGCCAACTGTAAAGTTCTCAGGATTTTCGACTACATGGGGTGTTGGTGCCCCTAACCCCTGCGTTGTTCAAGGGTCAACCATACTTTGTTATAGCAGCCCTGGGAT
Organism: Kogia breviceps; assembly: GCF_026419965.1. Taxonomy (NCBI): domain Eukaryota; kingdom Metazoa; phylum Chordata; class Mammalia; order Artiodactyla; family Physeteridae; genus Kogia; species Kogia breviceps. Next base: position 23,271,239 of record NC_081318.1, read on the forward strand.
ACTAATACAGTGCCCAAGCCTGATCCAGTCAGTTCTGTCCAGGAGACCAGGTCTTATAGTACAAATATGGCTTCTCAAGACTCACCCTTATGGCGTGGCGGTAGGGGGCCAGTTTCCAGAGAAGGAAGAATCCCTGTAAGCTGGGCAGATGCACTGAAAAGCTGTCCACTCTAGTTCTTGACAGCTAGGACACAGATAATATTCTGATTTTCATTTTTGTTGTTCATTTTGCTTTATAATATCCTTTTACCTTCTGGAATGAACTGCAGTGTATGATGTGAGATATGAATCTGAGTTACTTCTCTTCTGTAATGTAATCCATTTGTCCTAACAACTTTTATTAGTGATTACCCCTTCCTCTCATCACTGTGTTGCTTCTTGTTTACTAGTCAGTGAGTACTGAGGATTAAAAACTTTTCTGGAATCTCTATGCTATTCCATTCATCTGATTGCTTGACCAGGTCCCTGGCATGGTAGTGAGGACTCTAGAGCTTAACCTCCAACCTCAGTTCTATAGTGTAGTAACCCATCTCTGAGGGTTTTATCTATGGCAATTTGGAATATCTAGTTACTCTTAACTTTTTTGGGGGCGGGGAGTGGGTTTACAAAATGTTCTTGACCCTTTTAGAGTAATGGACCAGAAGAACTCTTCTGGTGGAAGAAGCTGCACTGTTCCCCTTTTTTGAAACTGGTCCCTGGCCCTGTTAACATATCTGGTCTTTGGGATGAGAACAAGTTAGAAAACAGTAAAGGACCCACATATCAAACTTTGTAATAAATATGTACCTGGCACACAGCAAGCACACAATAAATGTTAGGTAATTACTAGAATAAAGGCCAGACAACACCTATGTCAAACTCTTGCCACTATCCAACAACAGTCCATTTCTACATCTCCCCCACCTTTAAGTCATGCATGTAGTGGGAAGGGGATGTGACAGGCTGAATAAGAGCCACCCCAAAATGTCTATGTCCTAATCCCAGAAATTCTGTGTATATACCTTACATTGTAAAAGGGACTTTATAGATATGGTTAAATTAAAAAGAATTTGAAAAAGAACAGATACATGTATATGTATAACTGAATAATTTTGCTGTACACCTGAAACTAACACAATATTGCTAATCAACAATACTCCAATATAAAATAGAAAGTTAAAAATTAAAAAAAAATAATCCTAAAATGGCAGATAATCTGGATAACCTAGGTGGGCCCAAATTAATCACGAGTCCTATAGGAGGGACATAGGAGAGTCAAAGTCAGAGAAAAAGGAAATGTGACCACAGAAGCAGAGGTTGGAATGATGTGCTTTAAAGATGGAAAAAGGGGCCAGGCACCAAGGAACGCAAGTGGGCTCTAGAAGCTGGAAAGTGGATTCTCTAGAGCCCCCAGAAGGAACTTAGCCCTGCTCACACCTTGGTTTTAGCTCAGTGAGACCCATTTCAGATTTCTGACCTCCAAGGTTGTAAGATAACAAATTTGTGTTGAATTAAGCCACCCAGTTTATGGTAATTTGTTACATCAGCAATAGAAAACAAATACAGAGGAAATTAGAATTTCATTGAACATTCTGCAAAATTTGCACTCCTGGACTCAAGTCCTTGTTTAAATTGTAGAGGTTGAGGCCCACAGACCGTAGGGGTACCTTTCTTGCCATGTCATGCCAGACAAATTTTCACCCTCCTTCAGGCCCTTTCTGTCCACTTCCGCTCATCCAGCTTGATCTCCACTGCCCCAAGAATCTTCTTCCATTTCACCCACCTTTGAGGCCTACATTTGATAGCTGTTCTAAGATACTAGTGTTAAACCCACATGCTTGAGACTAGGGTTTTTAAACTGATAGAAATTCAGGGAGCAAATTAAATTGAAACGTGAAATAATGATGGGAAACCTTTAAAAAACTGGGCATTTTCTCTCCCAGCATCAGGCCAAAGAGAAAGAAAGCTAAAAAGACACTGAGAAACGAATGTAGGTAAAAACATTGAACTGCACTGTAAGCTCCTGAACATTTAAAGCTCAGGGCCTTTTAAGGCCTGGGACCTGGTGGGAAATTCCCGACTCCTTTTGTATCAATACAAGCCCAGGAGGCTAGATAGTGAGAGACAGTAGAGACTTAAGTAAAAGTGTAGTTTGGAGTTCAAAAAATCTGGATTTGAATCCTGGCTCTGCAGACTAGCGTTCCTGGTCTTTTCCTCCAAAAGGCCTTAAACAGCCCCCTACCAGATAAGCTCCTCAAAATCGGTGAACCGGGAAGGTGCATCACCCCGGCTCCCAAACACCGAGTTCCTGGTCCGCATCACCAAATGAAGGAGCATAAAATGCCACTCTCTGGCACTAAGAAAGCGCGCTTTTTTACTCTTCTCTCCCAGAATAAAAGGCCCTTACTTTAAAAAAAAAAAAAAGATTTTATTTTTTCTTTCCGTTCTGTTACTAGCTGGAGCTAAACATTGGCTGGGGCCCCAGGCGGCTGCTGGAAAGGCGCCCTCCCAGGAGCAGAAGGCTGGTTTAGAGGAAACTGGGGGCGGGGAGAGAACTCTAGGCTCTGCCCAGCGCGGTAGGTCTTCTCCCATCTTTCCCCGGCCAGGCCAAGGCCCTAGTCTGAGCTTCCCGACTGCAGAGCTAGGTTAGGAGACTTGGGGGACACTCACCGGGGAGTAGGGTCACACAGCCCTGCCCCTGCTCGCGGGCGGGGTGGGAGAGGCGCGGCCCAGCCGCCGCGGGGGTGGGGACCACCCACGGCGCCACGGGGCCCTGCCCCTCCCCGGCCCCGCCCCACGACGGGCCAGCCAGGCCTCCCTGCTCTCCACGCTCGCCCGCTCTTCTCCGCGCGAGGAAGCCCTGCGCATGGCTGGAAATTTTTTTCCCGGTCTTCACTAAAGCGAGACGGGCCGCGGTACCCAGCTCTTTCAGATAAAGATGGAGGAGAGGGCTAGAGGGTCTAGACTGGGAGTGAAGAGATGGCCCTCCTCCTCCTCACTCCTCCCCCCTCCCTTCCCGGCGAGAGAGCTACACCGTGATTTACAGACGTATCCTTCCCTAACCCATCCTGAAAGTTTTGGGTAGCAAATTATTTTAGTTCGGAAAAAAATTAACGTCAGATTTGGGGATAAAATTATGCCGTTCCCAAATGCGAATGGGGAATCTCTTGATCTAATTGAGACTGGAGGGAGCGGAGTTGTGGGAGGGGAATGGTGCATCTGCTAGAGGGAGCTGGGGTGAGTGGTGGGGCCGGGGAAGTACGGTAGCGTTTAGGAGATTGTCCAGTCCCCTCTTGGAGGGAGGGCCCACCGGCAGGGCCCTTCTACCCCTCCCTTCCCAGTTGCCAGAATGGAAAATTCATGGAGTCCAGGTTAGCCCAGGTCAACAAACTTTTATTGCCATTTCTGGCTCCCCCAGCCCCAGCAAGATCCCCGCTTACACTGTAGAAATACTGAGCTCTGGTGCAGAGGAATGGGGGGCGGAGGGGGGGTGTAACCTCTCTTTCTCTGCACACTGCCAAGGTTAAAAAAAAGAAACCCACTTACTGGAGAGCGAGGGCCATACAGGGGTGGAGTTCAAGGGGACGTATGGCTCAGTCCCACCTCTGCTGGCTGCAGAAGATAGAGACCATGGTTCCAGACATTTTTTAAAGGAGGGGAGACGGGGTGAACTTGGCTGCTTGTTGTACCCCTTGCAGTTGCTGCCACGTTTCCATGGAAATGAGGGAGGGGCAGGATGTAGCTCACTCTGACTACCTGGGAGGATGGCAGCACAGGCAGTTAGTAAACACAGGGCCTTCCACTCCTCCCCAACACATACGACTGTCCCCAGCCGACCCCCACGCTCATTGCCTGCTCCACTCCCTTCCCTTATGGAGCCGTTGGACTCCAGGCAGGGCGCACTGGCAACAGCCAGAATGCGAGTGTGTGCGGCCAGCTCCAGCAGGTGGCAGCCCCAGCAGGTCTGTCAGTTGCAGGGCTTCGGTGGAAAGCCTGTCGCCCCCACAACTCTGTGCGACAGCTGCTGCTCAAGCATATCTGCTCAGACAAAACAAGAACAGAAACCCAAATGGTGGAGGGTAGAAAGAATACAAAATAACAACGCTGAGAGCTAGGATGGGGAGAGGAGGACATCCTTCCCAGACTTGAGCCACCTGTGTACCCTGCCTTCTGGCATCTGGAGTTTGCTTCTTGCCACTGGGCCTTCGCTTGTGGGGCTGGAACCCAAATCTCCATTTGGTGCTGAGAGCTGTAACCACTGCCGTTGGTTGATGAGGCTCGCCTGTTGCCCTAACGAGGAGGTGCAGGATGGATTCTCAGTACCATGGGTCAGCCCGGTGCTGCTGGTTGTAGAGCTGTAGTTTGATCTGATCTTTGATCTGACTCACGAGGATCATGGACAGCAGGATTCCCACCAGCTGGGAAAGGTGAGAAGGAATTGGGTCCTCAGCAATGAGTGATGACTTTGTTTTCTCTGACTCAGTCTTCCCAGTGCAGTCGGCACCATCACATCTCCTACCCTTCAGCAACGTTAGTGCCTGACACCCTAGCTGAGCCCCAGGTGCCCTCCCCCAAACAAAGGAGTCTTTACGGAATTGTGGGACCACAGTTTTACAGGGCACGTTACCTGGGGGATGGCCAGGCCCAGTGCCACACCACCAAGTACAAAGAGGTTGCTGTGTATCCAGTTGACCAATCTGTCAATACAGCCATTGGTGTAGATCACTTTACTAGCTTCCAGGTAGTCAAGGGCCTGCATACCTTGGCCACACATGGTGTTGATCACTGCCTGGGGAGAGAGTTGAAAAGCCAAGTGGGACTCCCATTCCAATAACTTTTTCCTTGGGGCCCTAGCTGATGGGCTTCCCACCCTTCCTAAACTCCTAAATTGTTAGAGAATATATGTGGAGGATGCTACGTTGGAAGTTGCTAAATGCAGACTTCCCTTCCTCTGAGACGTCTGAGTCCAGTTCTCCTTACCTTAGAGACCTGTGCCTTCTGAACCCCCAAGGCTACAGGAGTGCAAGATAACAGAGCCATCAGACTGGAGTGAAGCAAAACATCTGACAGCTGTCCTACAAAATTGACTGGCTAAACCAGGGGATGGAGATTCCCAATAGCAGCTGCCCTAATCAGAAAGTAACTCAGATCACTGCGGGAGGAAATGAGGTGGGATGTGTGCTCACCTGATTGGGGGTAGGCAAGCAACAGGAGTAAGGCACAGAGCAGCGCTCACGGCTGGGGTTGTCTTCCGAACAGTTGAAGTACATGTTCAGGGACCAGTCCTTGTAGGAAATCCCTCCACAGCAGCCGAACTGCAACAAAGCCCACCACAGGGGTTAAAATTACCACCCCCATCCCCACACTGAGGTGACAGGGGGAACTCTCAGAGCAACCAAAAGTCTGTGGCAAGCTTGCACTTGTAAGTTCACGCTGTGTTAAAATACAACCTGGAACCTGGAGCTCAAGCTTCTCAGTGACCTTTCCCTGATGAAGTTTTCTCTTCTTAATTTCTATCATTTTATATGTCTTGTTATAACTTGTTGTATATATATTTTGTTTTACACACTCAACTATGAGCTCCTTGAGGGCAGTTTCTGGTTTTGCAGTCCTGTATAGTATAGAGCTTGGCAAAAGTATATGTTCCAAATATACTGGCTGAAATAAAGGATCAGTGCTACAAACATTTGCCTTAATATAGAGAAAGCACAGGAGGAAACTCTTCAATATTGTGGGCCCATAGTTACACCATGAAAGCAAACAGGATCCAAGTCAAGAGTGTTGCACCAAGCGAAGGGGAACTCAGCACTGGTCTCAAAAGCACTTTTGTTTCAAATTTAAGTTCTGACTCATAGCAGCATTATTCACGACAGGCAAAAGGTAGAAGTGACCCAAGTGTGCATCAAAAGATAAATGAATCAACAAAATGCAGTATATACATATGATGGAATATTATTCAGGCATATAAAGGAAGGAGTTTTGGCACATCCCACAACATGGATGAATCCTGAAGACATGCTAAGTGAAACAAGCCAGTCGCAAAAGGACAAATACAGTATTCATAGAGACAGAAATTCATAGACATAGAACACAGAATGGTGCTTGCCAGGAGCTAGGGGGAGGGGGAAAATGGAGAGTTAGTGTTAAATGGGGTACAGAGTTTCAGTTTGGGAAGAAAATTTTGGAGATGGATGGTGATGATGGTTGTACAACAATGTGAATGTACTTAGTGCTACAGATTTTTACACTTAAAAATGGTAAATTTGGGGCTTCCCTGGCGGCGCAGTGGTTGAGAATCTGCCTGCTAATGCAGGGGACACGGATTTGAGCCCTGGTCCGGGAGGATCCCACATGCCGCGGAGCAACTAGGCCCATGAGCCACAACTACTGAGCTTGTGCGTCTGGAGCCTGTGCTCCGCAACAAGAGAGGCCGCGATAGTGAGAGGCCCGCGCACCGCCATGAAGGGTGGCCCCCGCTTGCCACAACTAGAGAAAGCCCTCGCAAAGAAGCGAAGACCCAACACAGCAAACATAAATAAATTAATTAATAAACTCCTACCCCCAACATTAAAAAAAAGGTAAATTTGATATTATATGTTTTACCACAATTTAAAAAATCTGACTTTTGAATTGGTAATATTAAAAAATCTGCCCAGTTCACCCTCCCACTATAAGTAACCACTTATAATGGTTTCCTTCATATCCTTCCAGATTCCTTTTGCAAACATGAATACATATTCTTTCCTCTCTTTTTTTACACAACTGGTAGATTACTATATATACTGTTCTTTGCCCTTAAAAGTACTTTTAAAGCTACGTGTGTTTTTTTTGCCAGACCCCTTCCCAGAATCCATTACCCGGCAGGTGATGAGGGTGAGGTGTCTCTTGGAATGGCATTAACTTTTGCCCACAGCTTCCCGGACCACTAGATGACACCCCCACCCTTAGCCCATACCTTCTTCTGGCCAAAATCAATGAGGTTCTGCAGGTCCAAGTCATCTCGGTAGTGCACAATGGCGTTATTGATGATCTCACTCACTTTCCCCCGCGCCTGCCAGAAACACGAGGCGGGAATCAGAACACAGGACTAACCCCTAACCTGCTCCTCCCTGCAGAAATAGCAATAGACAGTGGTCATCCTTCTTTATTTAAGTCAGCCTTGAAATCAGAACTGAGTCCTAGTGACGGAAGATGGCCAATTCCGAAGCCTGTGCATCCCCTGGGCCCTCAGGTACCTGTGGGCAAGAAAAACGCTGGTCCTGCTATCGCCTCTTCTCAGAGCCACATTTCAAGATAATCCAATATTTATCTATCTCTGAATACTATTACACAAAATACTTGTTGACTGATGCAAAGCAGTGAAACTAGTGTGTGTGTATGTGTGTGTGTGTCCGGAGGCGGGGGTGGGGGGAGTATTTAGTAGAAAAGGACTTACTGAGCCGAGGCACTGACCTCTAGTGGACGTAGGACAATTGCATCTCTTTAGACTCAAAACAGATCTGTATCATATTGGGATTTTACTAAGCCCGAAGGACTAGGACATTCTGAATTAACTCAGTGGCTCTCAAATTCATAGTTCTACCATGATCTCTTCCCTCCTGCTTCATTACTTTTCTCAAAGTTTCCTATCCATATTCCTATACTCTGCCCCTGGTAATCATTTGCCCTTTGGGAAAGAAATTCTGGTTCTTAATTAAAAGGGCTGTCACTGAATAGCAGACCACTTCCAGATATGGTAAGAGCTGTTCAAAGTGTTGTTTACTTCCCCCTTTTCTTACTTTTGTTTATCCCAATAAATAATTTTTAAAAGAAATAAAAGGCTCTTCACGTTGTCTGTGGTCCACTTGATAAGTGAATTTCACTGAATCATTTGCCATTAAAGTTTACAGACTATTTTAACTTTCGGTTCATAGAATTTACTTCCCTGTTGGCGTCTCAGACTGTCAGAGGAAAACACCTTACAATCTTGAAATCCTCTTTAAATATGGCAACTTTAAAGGCCATTCATTCATCCCTAAGGATAATCTTTCAGAGGCTGATGCTTCTCAGGGGAAGGACCACTGCGGTTAATTAGTCAGGCTAAGCACGGGCAGGAACCTTCCCTTCCTTCCTCTGGTTCACATCTGAGGAGGCCCTGTGACTCCCGGCGTTACCTTGTCTGAGAAGACGAAGCCCAGGACCCCGGCTGCCAGCTGTAGCAGGAACACGATGGTGAGACAGAGGGAGAACTGTGGGGAGCCGGCAGAAAAAGGAGACAGTCTGTTACCATGCTGGGCAGTAGTTCTTTCCAGGGCCATGGCGAGTACTGGTGGGCCACGGGGCACTTTCTCCTAGGTGCCCCACACACAGTAAAGACAGCTGCCTCTGGGACGCTGTCCTGAGTGGGTCACCCTGTGCTGGGTCACCTGGGCTGAGCTCTACAGTGAGGGGTGGACAGCACAGACCTTGGGGGCAGAGAGGGACAAAGGAAACTGAAAGGTTTCAGGAACAAGAGGAACGTGGAGGAGAGAGGCCAGGGCATTTCTGGGGGCGCCCCTGACCACTCACCGTCTGCAGGAGGCAGATGTTCTCCCGGAGAGAGCCGATGCAGCCGCAGAAGGTGAGCAGGAACATGAGGACGCCCACCACGATCAGGAGGATGGCAGGGTCCATGGCCAGGCAGGCCAGCGCTGCTTCTGGGGGAAGGGGCTGTCTCTCAGTCTGAGTCTGGTGCCAACTGAGGGGGGTACCAGGGAGGGGGTGGGGTACCCCCCAAACTGTCCTCCTCCCCTGGTGGGGGATTCTCCAGTGTGGCTGGGGGAAGGTTACAGGAAGCAGTACTGCCCTCCCATGGGGAGAAAACAAAGGGCCCAGAAGGGCTTGCGGCATTTAATTTGAGAAACTAACAGAAAGTAAGAGCCTTTATTCCCAGGCTTAAGAGAGGAGGGACCACTTTCGCTCCAGAAAAGAATTAGAATGGCATTAGGCTCATTGGCTTTGCAGATTCCGTTTCCTGGAGACTTTGTGCAGAGGAATAGGAATGGAGGTTGAGTTACTCCGGAACAGAGTGAAGGGAGGGCTACAGCCCCTGGTTACTCTTTGCACTCAGAAGCCTACCTTCTTCCCTAGACATTTCCTAAGCCTAAAATGCAGGCAGATCTCAGAAGACTCGTGGGAGCTCAGGGAAATCCAGGTGAACTGGCTTGGATGGCCTGATGGAGTAAGCCTCTAGGATTTGGCTAGAGGGTAGCTGCCCCCCCTATAGCTCCATAGCTTATGTGGGAAGGAGGGCTGAAAGACCAGGGCTGAAAGAGGCAGAGAAGAGTCGTGGGGAGATGGACAGGGACCTACAGCTCACCTGCGTGCTTCATTAGCCGAGCGTAGACTCCCACGGCAACCATCACCATGGAAATCACCTGTGGAGACAGGGAAGGAGCCACACTCTGAGGTTTTGGAAATCAGGGGGCCCTGATATCCGTGAGTAACCTTAAAGCAGAGTAGGAGGAGGACGACTCTTCCTGGACCCAGAAATGAGCATCTTTTTCCTCCCTGGTGATACTATTGATAGAATCTGTCAGTGCTTTACCTCCATGAAAAGCTTATACCAAGATTATCTCATTTAATCCTCGCAACACAGTTATCTTGTGAGGCAGCTATTATCCCCATTTTACAGATGAGGAAATTAAGGCAATGCAAGGTTAAAACAGAATAGCAGTTAAAAACATGAGCTTCGGGCTTCCCTGGTGGCGCAGTGGTTGAGAGTCCGCCTGCCGATGCGGGGGACACGGGTTCGTGCCCTGGGCCGGGAGGATCCCACATGCCGCGGAGCGGCTGGGCCCGTGAGCCATGGCCGCTGGGCCTGCGCGTCCGGGGCCTGTGCTCCGCAACGGGAGAGGCCACAACAGTGAGAGGCCTGCATACCGCAAAAAAAACAAAAAAAAACCAAAAAAACATGAGCTTCAGAGTGAGTTGAACCTGGGTCTGTTCTGGACAACTCTCTGAGCGTCAGTTTCTGTATCTGAAGATGGTAATTTAAAACAACTACATTTAGGGCTTCCCTGGTGGCGCAATAGTTGAGAGTCCGTCTGCCGATGCAGGGGACACGGGTTCGTGCCCCGGTCCGGGAAGATCCCTCATGCCGCGGAGAGGCTGGGCCCGTGAGCCATGGCCGCTGAGCCTGCGCGTCCGGAGCCTGTGCTCCGCAACGGGAGAGGCCACCATAAACAAACAAACAAAAAAAAAAAACAACTACATTTAATAAGATCACTGTGAAAATGAAATAAAAGAATGCATGGAAAGCATTTAACACGATGCCTGATAATAAATATTATCTATCATTACTAAGGATTAACTTGCCCAGGGTCACATAGAAACTATGAAGTTCTGAATTTGAATCCAGCTACATCAAAGGGGAGGTCTTAAAGCTGAAGCAGGCCTGAGTAGATGCTCCCAGGTCTCTAACCCTCTTGGAGGTCAATATGGTGTCAAATGCAAGAATGAAAGTACAAACCAGTGTGAAAGAATGCTTGCAAATGAATGCGTAGGTATAAAATAGCAGAACTACCTTGCAAAGGAAACCTTTTAAACCCTGATTCCAGTGTGAAACAGAGAAGTTTAGACTTTTCAAACTTCCTGGCTTCTCTCTGAGAGAACAAACCCATCCAAGACCACCAGCGCTCCCTAAAGGGGCCTTCTCTATACCCCACCCTATGCCTCCAGGAGTGCAAGGTGGCCCAGTGTGTACATCCTTCGGCCACCCTTCCTTTGTGCCCAGTTCCCAGGCTGGTGCTAAGAAGCAGCTGGCTGTCACCATGGCAATAGCGGGGGCCAAGCTCTGGCTGGAGGGAGTTCTCAGCAGCAGGGACTTGACCAACTCAGTGGTGAAGGAGAGGGCTGGCTGCACTCCACTGTCCTGCAAGACAGAGACCAGCTGGGAAGAAACCATCTTGGGGCTTTGGTGGGAGAAGGGAATTGAGCACCTATAGCAGGTAATAGGGTCAGACTAGCCCCTCAGTAGAGAGACATTTTCCTTGGGAAACTCTACCAGCTGGTGCATTCAGCAGGAAATGGGAAACCCTTGTCTAAAACCGCGCCTTTCAGGACTCTTCTCGGCTTGTACACACAGCCCCTTCTCCTTGGTCCCCAATCATTTGACGCCGCCCCTGACTCGGGGCCAGATGTGTGATGTGCTGGCCCTCACACTCTTTGTCCAGGAGAGAGGGAGCTGCTTGCAGAGAGAGCTGTGTGAGGGGCTGCAGGTGCCAGCTGGCTTCTTGTCCCACAGCACAACCAGGCTCAGGGAGCAAGGGGGAGTTGGTGGGAGGCAAGGAAACCACACAACAGAGATCCCGGTTACCCCACAGGCCTGGAAACACAAGCCCTTTGCCAGAGTGATCGGGCATCTCTGTCTGCCCTTTAAAACTCACCACAGCCAATTACGGTTCTGAATATCACTTTACTAAAATCATTAAAAAATATGTATCTGCTCTTTATTTCTGTTGCTTCCAGGCTCCTCACTGTTTTGTCACGTTAAATTTTCACTAAGGTGTATAACTTTCCACAAAGACGGTCTCTGATTAAATCCCAACACAGCTAAAACAAGAAAGGAAAAGTAAAGAGATGCCATGTGTCACAGGGTAACTTCATTCCATGGGTGGGCTTGTAATTATAGCAGTTGCTCTGTCTCTATCTGTGTTAGGTAGAACAGTGTCCTCCCAAAGATGTCCATTCCTAATTCCCAGAACCTGTGAATATGTAACCTTACACGGCCAGAGGGGCTTTGCCAATGTGATTAAGTTAAGGACCTTGCAACTGGGGAGATTATCCCAGTTGGCCCAATATAATCACAAGGGACCTTATAAGAGGGAGGCAAGAGGGTCAGAGTCAGAGGAGGAGATATGTATGACAAGAGAAGCAGAGGCTGGAGTATGTGCCATAAGCTGAAGAACGCGAACAGCCTCTAAAAGCTGGAGAAGGCAAGCAAATAGATTCTTACCTAGAGCCTCCAGAAGGAACCATTCCTGCTGGCATCTTGATTTTTGCTCAGTGAGACCTGTTTTGGACTTCTGACCTCCAGAACTATGAGAAAACTAATTTGTGTTATATTAAACCATTACGTTTGTGGCAATTTGTTACAGCAGTAATAGGAAACTAATATACTATCCAAATCCAATTCATCAGCTGTTATGTAGGAGATACTCTGAGGACTGCAAAGATGAGCAAGATGTGGTCCCTGCCCTTAAGGAGATGTATCTGTTACATGGGAGGGGGCAAGAGCATCTAGAGCCTAATGCAGTGCTTCTTAACCTTGGCTGCTATTAGAATGGGGGGCACGGAGGAGAACTTGAAAACTCCTGATGGCTAGGCTGCAACCCAAACCCAGTATATCAGAACCTCTGGCATCAGAACCCAGGCAACAGTGCTTCTGAATGCATACCAGGCGATTCCAACATGCAGTCAAGTTCGAGAACCACAAGCCTAAGCACACGCAGCCAGGGATCTAGAGCAGTAGGTGCTGGCTATGTGAAAAACAAGATTAAGACATTAATATTATCATTAATATTTAATACGGTCATTAGTGATACTGCTTACCTGGAACTCACTAGCTAACTCTAAAATTCTGCACTTGTCATTGATCTGCCTCTTTATCCTGCAGTCAAGCTTGCCCTTTCACACTTCTATTCCTGCCCACATCTCCCACCCTGAACTCCTCAAAGCTGCTGCCATTCCAAAGTTAGTGCTGCTGCTGTTAATAGCATAACATTTTAGAGCTGAATAGAAGCTTAGAAATGAACTCAGCCACTCACCTTTTTTTTTTTACAGATGAGGCCAAAAGAGGGAAGTGATATTTGACCAAGTGCACATGGGTGCAGTGGCAATGTCTGGACATTACCCCATTTCCAGTCTCAGTCGGGTACTGTCTACAATAGATCAGTCTTTGCTACAAAATCTTATATGACACCCTACAACATCACCAATGATCTCCTTTCATGATGAGAATGGAGATAAAGACACTTCTCTTCCTAGAATAGCTTTTCATAATCTGGCTAGAATGAAGTCTTGCTGGAAACTTTCAAAAGCTAGACAGTTTTTAAAATAGCTGAGTCCAGCCAAAGGCGTGTTCTTGAAGAGTTGTCAGTCAAATTATATAAAATAATTTGCATGCACCGGTACCTTTATCCTTATGTAAGGTGAGTAATCACTTTATAAAGAAAATAGCCATCCCCTGGGCTCCTTGGAGAAATGGCTGATCCTAGGACTGGGGTGGGAAATAGATAAGTCTGGAGCATCTTGTGGTGCCAGAAGGTAAGGAAATGCTCAAAAACAAACAAAAAACAAAAACAAAACCCCACATTTGTGTGGCTATGCCAAAGAGACATCAAAATCAAAGAGTATGGAATTGCTACCCCAAATATAAAATAAATACCCATGAGTCCATACTGATACAAATGGCTTAATAAATAAATAAATGGGGGAGAAAAGACAAAACCCCCACGCAGAAGAATGCCAAATATCTTATGAAGGTACTGCACTGTCAAGAAGGTGGCGCATAACTCCCCACTTCCAAGTGTGGGCGGCACATAGTAACTTCCTTCCAAAGAGAACAGTATGGAAAAGGGGGGAAGAGACTAACTTTACAGTGGAGAAGCCTGACTACCTCAGCCAGGTAATCAAGGTCAACATCAACAGAGGTCATTGATATATGAGATTATGTGATGAAAATGGCACTTCCCTTCCGTGCTCTTCCTTCCCCAAACCCATAACCCCAGTATAACCATGAGAAAACATCAGGCGAGTTCCAATAGAGGTACATTTTACAAAATGTCTGACCAGTACTCCTGAACACTGTCAAAGTCATCAAAAACAAGGAAATTCTGAGAAACTGCCACAGCCAACAAAAATCTAAGGAGACATGACAACTAAATGAAATTCAATATCCTGGATGGGATCCTGGAACACAAAAAGGGCATTAAGTAAAAACTAAGGAAATCCGAATAAAGTATGGACCTTAATGATAATGCCATTAATTGTAACAAATGTATCATACTCAGGTAAGATGTTAATAATAAGAGACACTGGATGTGGGATATATGGGAAGTCGCTGTACCATCTTCTCAAAAGTTTCTGTAAAACTAACACTGTTCTGAAAAATGAAATCTATTTAAAAAATAGTCACCCTCAATTTGTTAGTCTTGGAAATCCACACTTTTTAATATCATATTTTCTTAAACTGGGATTCACTTGCATGCAATTTTACAACCTTTAATCAGGGTGATTTCTGCTTACACCAAAACACATGGCAGTGGATCTTTTTTTTTTTTTTTTTTTTTTTCTGTATGCGGGTCTCTCACTGCTGTGGCCTCTCCCGTTGCAGAGCACAGGCTCAGCGGCCATGGCTCACGGGCCCAGCCGCTCAGCGGCATGTGGGATCCTCCCGGACCGGGGCACGAACCCGTGTCCCCTGCATCGGCAGGCGGATTCCCAACCACTGCACCACCAGGAAAGCCCGACAGTGGATCTTAAAACTGTTCAGATGACAAGGCACTAACAGTGCTCTGTTGGTGTACACTATACGATCTTGACATATTAGATTCTTTTTGAAGCTTTAATATGCTACTACTGCTATCTAATTTACAGTCATATTTAACTTTCCCCAATTACCCCAATAATGTCCTTTATAATTGGCTTTTTTTCCCCCTTTTTTCTCGTTCAGGATCCAGTCAAAGATCATGCATTTAGTGATCAAGTCTCCTTTGGCCTGGAACAGTTTTACAGCTTTTTTTCTTTTCTTTGTTTTTGGTTTTTCAAGACACCGACTTTTAAAAAATCGTGGTAAAATACATATACCACAAAATTACCCACTTTAAAGAGTACAGTTCAGTGGCCTTAAGTACATGCATATTGCTATGCAACCACCACCACTATCAGGTTCCAGGACATTTTCATCACCCCAAATATAAACGCCGTACCCATTAAATGGTCACTCCCATTCCCTCCACTCCTCCAACCCCTGGCAACCACAGATCTGCTTTCTGTCTCTATGGTTTTGCCTATTCTGCACATTTTCTATAAAGGGAATACATAATATGTGGCTCGTTGTGTCTGCCTTCTTTCACTTAGCATAATGTTTTCAAGATTCATCCATGTTGTAGCATGTAAGAGTACTTCAATACCTTTTATGGCCTAATAATTTCCCATGGTATGGATAGAACCCAATTTGTTTATCCATTCATCCACTGATGGACATTTGGGTTGTTTCCACCTTTTGGCTATTGTGAATAGTGTTGCTATGAATATCCATGTACAAGTTTTTGTTTGAATACCTGTTTTCAGTTCTCTTGGGTACAGACCCAGGAATGGAACTGCCAGGTCATATGTTAATTCTATGTTTAATTTTTTAAGGAGCTGCCAAACTTTTTTCAGAGCAGCTGCACCATTCCACATTCCCACCAGCAATGTACGGGGTTCCAATTTCTCCATATCCTTGCCGACACACGCTCTGATATTTTTTCTTTTGACACTGAAATTTTTTTTTGGTAAGTCCAGGCCAGTTGTTTGGCTTAATGTCCCTCAATTTGGATGTCAGATTGTTGCTTCCCAATTAGATTCAGACGACATATTTTTGACAGGAATATTACACAGATAATGTGTCCTTCTCAATGTGTCATATGAGGAAGCATGACATACTAATTTCTATCATAGAAATAAGGAAAAATTTTACTAACAGATGATTCAGCTGTTAGATGTATGTCTCTGCATCTCATAAAATAATATGGCAATACTCTAAATAGTTTCCTAGTTTTCCATGTTTGTTGCTACTTGTCCTCTTTCCTTTGCCTCTGCTTGCACTTGGTGGCAGATAAGCAGCTGTTGTCTTGGAGAGAAGATGGGAGAAAACAGAAAATGGAGAAAAGCTTTTCCGTTATCTTGACTTTTTTTTCCTGTAAATCAGGAAAAGACAGTTATGATTTGATGTGAGGAAAACCCTTATTCTAGCCCCCAGGACACTACTTCACAGCCATCAATAGTAAGAGATAAGTGGTTATAGGGCCCCAAGTTGAGGTCCTGAACAAGAGTTCTTCTCCGGGCTCTAATGCTCAAATGCCGATAATTACAGGCAAATTAGCTCTTGGAATCCATTTCCACTGGATTGTACCTTAAGACCAATGCGGTGTGAAAAGCTCTGAGGAGTGGACCTAGGGAAGGTCCTTAAAGACAACAGTGGCGTCTCCGTTCCTATGATATATATGAAACGTCTTTGTAAACTATGAAATATAAAGATGCCATTAATTGTCATCTCCCTCTGGCTAACAGTAGGAATGTGAGCAAGGGTGTTCAAGGAGGAAGGAAGTCAGGCTCAAGGTTGGCCCTTACCTAGACTCAATCCCCACCTAGCTGACACTTGTCAGGAGGAGCACTCATCCTAGCTCTCCAAGTCCACCCCCAAAAGGTGACCTCTAGGAGCCAATTCTAACAACGATATAACAGCTACCTTTTGTTGCATGCTAAGGGCCAGGCACTGGACTAACCACTGTATGTATACTATGACCACAACCCCAAGAGGGTGTTAGGATCTCCACTTTATAGAACTGATGTTGGGAGAATGCACTCAGTTACTGAGTGGCTAAAGAGGGACTGGAATGTAGGTCCACATGGCTCCAGAGCCTTATGACCTCGGTCACATGGCTGCCTCCCTCTCTGTCTCCTACCAGGACATGTGTATTCACTTCCACGCATCATGTGAGGTGGGAAGGAGCTGCCTGCAGTTATCTTGGGTGAGCAGTGGGTAATCTCCAGGCTGGGCGGGGCTCAGGCAGGCGGAAGTAAAACAGCATCAGGAGGGCCCTGCAGGACCCAGAGGGAAGTCCCTGGAACGGCGCCTGAAAGGGGCAGACCGGGCATCACCACCCAGGGCCCACCAGCCACTGAGAGAAAGCCGGCCTGTCCACCTTCCACATTCTAAAGTCCAGTCTGCATGAACTGGGTGGATCTGCCTCAGAGTCCTCACTTCTTCTTTGGAATAAATCTTTTTCCCTCTTCTTTTGAAGGTGGCGGTGGGGGACAGCTGAGAGTAGAGTGATTCCCTGCATAGGAATCAAAATACTGTCCCTTCCCAGAGGGACATTGGGAGGGAGGGGTCTGTACCTCCAGCTTCTCAGTCCTTTCTATCCTTATTTCTGGATGAAGTCAAAGAAATCACATCCTGCTAGCCCTAACGTAGGGCCTCCTCTCTCACTGCCCAGGATCTAAACTCACCGGTCCTTCAGTGGTCATCCTGGCACCACCATTGTTCCTGGGTTTCTGAAGTGGCAACTATCCGTGTGAAATTGGCTCTTGGCTTTCTCCCTCTGGATAGGATGGAATTGTCCTGCTGGAGTAGAGGAGTCCACAGGGCTCTTTCCTCTTGAATGTCTGGGTCAACCCTTTACCTCCTTCCTTAGGCCATGGCTGGTTTTGGTTTTCCAAGGGTATAAACAAGGAAGGAAAGTTCACAAGTGCTCAAAGTAGTATAAACACGCAAACTCACAGCCTGGAGTTACCAGCCTCACACACAGCCTGCTATCAAGACTCTAAGAGATGCTTTTCTTTTATTCTTTTTAAAGGCTGCTTAAAGTTTATGATGTTCTACTTGGTACAAGGCAAACAGAGCTATCTGGGGAGTTAAGAAGGCATGCATGTGACTTGACAGCAAAGAGTGTGGTTCTTGTCTTCATTCTTGGTATTGTTGTTGTTGTTGTTGTTTTTATAAAAATAATGTGATAGGGACTTCCCTGGTGGCGCAGTGGTTAAGAATCCGGCTGCCAATGCAGGGGACACAGGTTCGAGCCCTGGTCTGGGAAGATCCCACATACCGCAGACTAACTAAGCCCGTGTGCCACAGCTACTGAGCCTGCGCTCCAGAGCCTGCAACCCACAACTACTGAGCCTGCGAGCCACAACTACTGAAGTCCGCACGCCTAGAGCCCATGCTCCACAACAAGAGAAGCCACCGCAATGAGAAGTCCACGCACCGCAACAAAAAGTAGCCCCCTCTTGCTTCAACTAGAGAAAGCCCGCGCGCAGCAACAAAGACTCAATGCAGCCAAAAATAAATAAATAAATAAATAAATAAATAAATAAAATAATGTTATAATTCATTTATTGCAGCCTGGTTAGTCTATAGGGAAAGGAGGGGAAAAATGGGGGAGGAAATGGGCTCTGCCTCCTAGCATATTTAAGTAGTTTTGTGTGTGTGTGTGTGTGTGTGTGTGTGTGTGTGTGTGTGTGTGTGTGTGTTTGTAGTGGGGGGATGGGGGCATAAGGGACCTTGTCACTCAGGAGGGGCTTTTGCCAGGCTTGATGCCTGATCATTTCCTCATGGCTTCTGAACCAGGTTACAACAGATAGTGCTGCAGGTGGTTTGGGGCATCCTGAGTGCCCTGAGGACTCCAATACAGCGGTCCTAGGCAGGAAAGTGAATTTGTTGAAGAAGATACCTCACCAGAGGCCTGGATCCGCCTAGGGAAGACCTGGAAGGGGGTCCACGTGTGCTGTGTGTGGTAATTAGGCCCTGAGGAAGATGATGGAGAGGATGGCTGCCATTTTTTCTGACCTGGCTTGAGGGAGGGGTGCCAGGCCCACTGCAGAAAAGAACACAGGACAATACTCCAACCAAGAATGCTGGAGGACTTAACGTTGTGCTGCATCCTGAAAGGCTAGTGTCCATGAGAGAGGGAGGAAGGGCATCATGCCTCCACCCTGTAGGCTCTGCTCTCTCATTCCCCACTCAATAAACATTCAATAAGTACCCACTCTCTGCCAAACACAGCTGGGCACTGAGAATCCAGAAGTGAATAAGGCAGTCTCTACCCTTGGGAGCCTGAAGTCTAGAGGGGCAGAAAAATAGAAACACATAATTGCAGCACAGGTAAAGAAAGATCTGACAATCAAAATATGGGGCAGGAGATGTGAGCTTCTGGGCTTTGCCTGACTCAAAAGCCACCCCAACTGCTGCCCTGGGTGGGAAAAGGATCAGCAAGGAAGGAGATGGTTGCTGTAGGCAGCACTGATAATTTCCTGCCAACATATGCCCAAGATGATAAAGCATGTACCAGCCCACTCTCTTCCCTCTGCACAGAGCTGTCCAATACAGGGAGGTAAAGAAAGTCAGCTACTTCTTAACTGAAAGACTAAAATACAACTTTTGTGATCTTGAGGCAACTCTCCAAGCCATGGTATCCTAACAATCAGTAACCCAGCAGCACAATTCTGGGGAGAAAATCAGAACTCCTGGGCAAAAGGGGAAGTGAGATTTGAAACATGAACAGGTGGAATGGGTCCTGGTCCCAAAGGAGCCAGGAACTTTCTGAGTCAGACACCAAATGCCCCAAGGATCAGGGCTCCTAGAGAAGTAGCAGGGATAGCCACTGCCACCACTGAGTATGAGCCCAGACAATGCTGGCTACCATCCCAAGGTGATCCAGGCCCAGACACAAACACCATCCATACAGAGCTCCCCAGCACCTGGCCAGAGTACACACTCTGTCTGGAAAAGGAGTGGGCTGACAGTCCCAACCATGGCACTCAAGTGCCTCCTGAGTAGAAGAGGGGAATTTGACTGGGATGGTGGAAGCCTGCAAAAAACAAACCACACTAACCAGTCCCTAAAGGGGGGATGGGAAGACCAATGACCCCTGGTCTGGGCAAGAAGCTCTTCATCTCCAGATGGCCTTGTATGGAATGAACTCTGTGGCTCTGGACCTGGGGGAGAAGTGGCACTAAGTAATGCCAAAAGAGTACTGTCCCCTGGGAGGGTCAATGTCCCCAGGATACCGGGACACAAAAAAAAGATGCATCCTTAGATCTAGCCTCAGCTCTTGAAGAAAGAAAACAGTCCCCCAAGTGATGCATTCATATTTAAACAGTTCACAGAGGCACAAAAAAATGTCTCCTTTAGAGGAGAAAGCTTAAGGACAGAGAGACAGATATATTGGCTTGGGGTCACACAGTAAGTGGGTGCCAGAAAGAAACTGGGCCTCTTGTCCTTCAGTGTGCCATTTCTAGTGCCAATGACTTCTTATGAGTCTAAAGTAGGGCCAAGAAGGGGCTCTCCTCTAATTTGGGACGGTGCCAGCTTGGTTAGCCAGGTCCTCTGACCTTGAATGAAGCATTTGTACCAAGATAAATGGGTCTATAGAACCAAACTCTCTCCCTTGCTGCGACCTCCCAAAGTCATTTATCTGGCAAAAGCCCGGTGGGGTGGAGTGGGGAAGTCCAGGAAAATTACTGAGAACACAAGTGTAACAGATGCACCCAGCTGTTGTAGCTGGGGAGCACAGATAAGGGTGAAGTGCCAAAGGCCCCAAAGAAGATGCATGCAAAGCCTTGGTTGATAGAGGAAGTTAGAGTGAGGATCTGAGGTCCCTGGGATGATAGTGCTGGCTCTGAGGATGGCATGCATTGGCCTGGGACACTCAGTGAGCATGTAAGAGGGTTCTCAGGAACTTGCTTTTAGGTGGGGGGGTTCCCCTTAGGACATCCCCCAGCCTGGCAGAGTGGTGCTGAGATTTTCTTCTGTTCTTGCCTGACGTCCAGCTGAAACAGAACCTACACCATGGAACCTGTGTTGACTAGTTAACTACTAATACTGCTAACACCCCAGCCACAGTAGCAGCCATCTGGGCCAAGGACTTCCCCTAGAGGCACTGTGGTTCAGTAGAAAAAAATCACCAGATCAAGCCTACTAATCAGCTGTTGGACCTAGGATAAAGCAACATCTCTACGCTTTGGCTTTCTCATATGCGAGTACTGGACAAGATGTCTTCCAATTTTTTTTTTCCAGTTCTAAAACTGAGAATTTGTTAGGAGTTCAAACTTCATTTCTCCCAGTACAATGGCTGAGAATGAGCTGTCATCACCACCCTCCGGGATTTCTCTCATTTTTCCCAATGGGCTAGCACTTATGTACTTTGTGTCTGTTCACACCACGGCCCCTGTGAAACCTTTCCAGCAACTGGCTTAGCTGCCTAGTCCGCTCCCTCTCCTAGGAAACGTATTTTAGACTCCTCCCTTCTGCAAGTCTGAACTTTAGGTCTCAGGCAGAGGTGGGCAAGCATAACAGGCTCCTAGAGCAGCAGCTCTGGCGTAGTTGGTGCTGGAAGAGAAACTGGGGAAAGCAGATGGATCTCCCAATGTTCTCAAACCCAGAGAGGCTCAGGGACTCTCTAGACCTGAAACAGGATTGAGCTAGCATTTCATGATCTGGTCCAGCTGCATTCTCAGCTCTAGCAGAGTAGTTCTGGCATCCTTCATCATGCCGGATTTTTATGGAGGAGGAGACTGAGGTCTACAGAGGTGAACATATTGCCCAGTTTAGTCAAGTCAACAATTAATGGCAGAGTGGGGATGAGAATCTAGGCAGCCCCGGTCCAATATATTTTCTACTTTTCCAGCCCCAAGCAGAAGATTCTGAAAGGACCCCTGGACTTCCAGCCCAACATCGGGTCTATTTAAAGAAGCTGAAGACAGTCAAACTCCCGGGGATGGAGCCTGGTCCTGAGAAAGGCGGGGCAAAGTTTGGGACAGTTCTGGGAAAGATATCCACACCTGGAGGCCCTTCCTGTCCTTTCTCAGCCTTTGGAGGGAGGAAGGGCAGCAGAGGCCTGCAAAAGGAAGAGATGAAAGTCCCTTAACTCATTCTCTCTGAGGTAAGGGACAGGGAAGGTTTGGGTTTCCCTCCTTCCTCTTTTTTCTTTGCCAGCAGGGCCTCCCAACCCCCAGGCCTGAAAAATCCCCTAATCATGAGTGTATCAGTGGGACTGCCTTGGGCCAACAGGAAAACCCGCTCCTGCTGCTCAAAACCACCTTTTTGGCCTGACACAGACCCTCATCCGATGCCGAGAGGAGAATACCCAGAAGTCTGCACTGAATCCCCTGCATATCCCCCACCCCAACACGCTCTGCAGACAAGGAGCCACTGTGGTGTCTCTGCCTAGGGTAAATTACCCCAAAGTACGGTCTTCTCAGAAAACTCGGCAGTGCCGCTCACCACGTTCGCCTTGAACCGGGCATCCGGGGACGACCTCTACTCAGCGCGGGCAGCCCACTCAACCCTCCAGGGGGTGCCCTGCAGCCCAGGTGCCCCCCACGACCCCCAAGCCTCACCCAGAAGAGCATGTTGAAGAAGAACAGCAGGTATTTCACCAGCGGACTGACGAAGGAGAAGTCCTCCCCGTAGGCGGCCGGCGCCCCGGGTCTCCGGGCCATGGTCCAGCCGCCGCCGCCCCCGGGGGCCTATCTCCCAGCGGCGGCCGGCCCACCTGAGCGCTCCGCGCCCGGAGGCATGAGCCGTGCCACGGCCGGAGCCCGAGCGGCAGGGGAACTGCGCTGCGGCGGGAGGTGCCCGCGCCGTGCCTCCGGGAGAAGCGCGGGCAGGGGAACGGCGCCGCTACTGGAGCCTCCAGGAGTCGCGGGAGCTGCCACGGGCAGCGTGAGCGGCGGAGACTCGGCTGTGGCTGGAGGACTAGCCCGGCCCGCCGGGCTCCTAGGAAACCGGGCCCGCCCTCGACCTCCCATTGGCTCGTCTGCCGAAGCCTGATTTCTCATTAGTCGGTCTCTGATGTCACTAAGTATCTAACCATCCCTCTTTTCCAAGAGGCGGGGGAGACACCTGTTCTGTGAGGCACAACTTGTTAAAGGGTCAGCGGTTCTACCTCCTCTCCTGAGAAGGAAAGCATCCAGGCTGCAGCTATTCAAGGGAAAAAGGATGAGGAGGAATGCACACTGCATCACGCACCCACGTCCTCTACCCAGTTGCTGTGCACGTATGCAAACACACATACATTAAAATCAACAAGTACTTACTCTGTATGTTGAGCAGTGCGCTGAAAGCTGTGGGAATGCAAGAGAACAGACAGAGTGTGTGTGTGTGTGGGGGGGAATGACAATAAAATCAGAGAGCTAAAACTAACCTACACATAACAATTGAGAATATTTGAGTAGGTGCAATCCTGTTTAACAACTATATATTTTAAATGCTTATTTCAAAAACACTGTAACCCAATAGTGGAAATTTGGAAACGTCACCAAGAATCCTGCCATCCTAATTCATTACTGTTTCAGTCCCCACCTCCCTATTTAAGTCTTGATCTACATGAAGGCAGAGTTTTTAACACGCTTATCCGACCCACACAGGTCGAGAGCAGTGCAGGTGATGGACACTGTGCTGCCTACGTAACACAAACATGAATGCTGTAGACTGAATGTTTGAATCGGTTCTCTCCCCAAATTCATATGTTGAAATCCTAAACCCCAAGTGATGGTGTTAGGAGATGGAGCCTTTGGGAGACGCCTAAATCATAAGAATGGAGCCTTTATGAATGGCATTAGTCCCCTTATAAAAGAGACCCCAGAGAGCTAGCTCCCTCACCCTGTCTGCCCTGTGAAGACACAGCGAAAAGACAGCTGCCTGTGAACCAGGAAGTGGGTTCTCACCAGACACTAAATCTGTGGGTGCCTTGATCTTCGACTTCCCAGCTTTCAGAACTGTTGAGAAGTACATTTCTGTTGTTAGCTACTCGGTTTATGGCATTTTCGTTATAGCCTGAATGGACTAAAACAATGATTTCAACCTCATCAGCTGCATGACTTGGTCAAACTACCTAATCTCCTTGAACCTCATTTACTTTAATGTTAAATGCGGAGGGTGCTAGCCTAACAACACTGATGTGAGGATTAAGTGAGATAATGCATGCAAGTCACTTAGCACAGGTTGGCACCTAGAAGGGCTCACTCAAAGCAGTATTTCGTTTGAACAGAATTTACAATCCAGTCAGGAAGTATGATAACTGCACAAATAACTATAAGACATTTGGTGGAGAGTTAGTAAAGATATCATGGTAAGTGAAATTAGGGGAGGAGAAGATTTAGAATAGCAGAGATGGAGGGGAAGGGTAGTCCAGGTGGACAATAGGTGAACCGGAGCCTGGAGATGCAAAAGCACACTGTGTGTTTAGTGAAAAATAAGCAGACTGGTTTGGCTGGAGCATAGGGTACACTGAGTATAGCAGTGGAAGTTTACGTTGACTGATGTCCATTCATGCTGAACTGAGTTAAAATCTTGGAAATACTTGAATATAAGATTGGGGAGTTAGTGTTTAATTGATTTGGGAATAAGTGTTTGGAAGAGGGAATAATGTAAGATCTGCTTTTTTTTTTTTCAGTTAGAGTGAGAAAGAGACTGCAGAGAGGAAGGTTTGTTAGAAGATCACTGTTAATAGTCTAGATAATCAGAAATTAGGATCTGATTTAGGGGTAATGGACAGAACTGATGGAAAAGGATAAGGTGAAGCCACAGGGAAGATAGAATCTCTAAGGCTAGGCTATGGTGGGGTATAGGGGTGATAGGAGCACCAGGCGTAGGGGTCAAAAAAGTGAGTCAAGTCCAGGTTACTGGAAGATTGACCATTAACAGGTCAAGGTGACCACCTGGAAATCAGTTTTAGTATGAAGGGGGTGTTGTGGGCAGAAGCCATTTTACATGAGGTTAAAGAGTGAATGGATAAGTGAAGGGTGGATACCCATTTTCAGATGTTAGAGAGGTGAGGACTGAGAAAAAGACCAAGCTGCTGATTGTTTCTATTAGATGATCGCCCAGAGATCAGTTTTAGTACAGACTGGGCAAGTAGCCCAGTTTATTTTAACCAAAAGAAAAGGAATAATGGAGGATAGAATTAGCAACATAAATTGGACACCGATCATGGGGGGCCTCAAAATTGTTTACAGTTTACTCTGTAGACCACTTGAGAATTCTAGTGAGCCCCAGGTGTGAAGAAGCCATTAGTCCACAATGCCTGTAGGACAGTGGCTGTGTCTCCCTGGCATACAGCAGAGCGTTCCTTGTGGAATGCTCAGAATGTATTCATTGTTGAAAACGTGGTTTTATTGAAGGAGTTTTGGTTGGATACTAACATGCTAAAATCTCCTTTGGGAAGGTTGAGAAAATTTGTTGGTAATGGTGGTGAGTAGAATAAGAATTGAAAGAGGGCTAGCTGAATGAGTTGGAGGAATTGAAGTAGGCTTTATAAAGGAGGTAGGGCTTGGCTAAATTAAAGGGGGAAACAGCGTAAGCAAAGATGAGGAGTCAGGAATGAGTTGAGGATGGCATGATGACTACTAAGGAGATTGTACTTTGGGGTGCTTTAAGAAATGAGATTCCAAAAGATAGGGTCCAGAATGGTTTAGGGGGTCTAAAATTGGTCAGATATAGCTTGTTACATAGTAAATGACCTCTGATCATACATGAACTCAAGATTTGCGGTTTTAAAAATTGTCTACCTATGTTTTTCATGTAAGAAGAACTTTTAGTACAATAAGAAGGACAAAACTGGATAAGATTATTCTGAGCCTAAGAAGAATTAATAACTCAAGAATGCCTAAACAAAGGGAATATTAAATCGGATTTATTTTGGATTGGGTTCCTTTCAAATTTATTAGACAATTGAAATATGACTGAGTACAACTGCATATATGGAATGGGAATATGATTGGCAGTGTTAGCAATTTTAGTTAAAACAAATTTAATGAAGAAAGCAGATCATTTTCTGAAGACCACATAGGAAATTGTATACTCTTATTGAAGCTTGACAGTTTATCCCCCTTTCAGGAGGTTGGGCCCTCCTTGATTACATAGTTAGGTTAAGGTGCAACCCAGACACACCTGTCCCCTTCACAAAGTGTTCACAGATGGTCTACCAGCAATTTCTACTAGTATCTACTGGCCAGAACTGGGTGAAATTTCCGCCTTCGCTGCAAAGGGTCTGGGAATACACTATTATTAACTTATGTTCTACTTCCCCAAGGTGGGGGGAAAACAAAGCTCTATTTTTAAGAAAGAAAGGGAGGAAGTTCCCTGGTAGTCCAGTGGTTAGGACTCGGCACTTTCACTGCTGTGGCCCAGATTCAATCCTAGGTCAGGGAATTAAGATCCTGCAAGCCACCATGCGGTGTGGCCAAAAAAAAAGAAAAAAGAAAAAAAAAAAAAAGAAGGAAAGAAGGGGAGAAAGAATGTGGGGAGAAAACTAAAAAAATATCTGTCAAAAGTGTTTATTGTGTGTTCAAATGTCTATTAGAATATGTATGTATTAATTTGGATGTTTGGTGAGCCTAATGTGTGAGTTAAGGACAACAGAATCGGTTAATAAATTCACCCAGTAAATATTTGTTTCTTGGCAAAAAAAAGCATGTGAAGATGAACGAGTCGCTATTACTGCCCTTGAGGAGCTCACAATCTAGCTGGGGAATCAGGCATGTATGTAACTCAAAATGGAACCTTTGGATCATCTACCCTGCCCCCAGTTACCCTCAAGTGTTCTATCTCATCTGTAGAGGTGGCAGTCATTTTTTACCATGTGATCTTGTCCACCCACCATCCACTCTACCCAGACACTCCTGACATCTAAGCTGGGTCAACCAATTCCCTTCCAGTCAAAACAGAGGAATAGTCACTCTCTCCATGTGTGGCTAAAACTCTAACAGGTAAACTCAGTAGCTGAGGGACAGCCATGTTTTTCCATAAGGACCAGAGAGCAAAAGAGAATTGATCTTCAGCGGGTGAATGAATCACCTTTGGACAAGAGCGGAGAGATGGTTGTATGAGTCCCTTCCTCAGGCCCAGTTGCCTGCTTGCCCTTGGGTCCTAGGAGTTACTTTG
The DNA here is from genome assembly GCF_026419965.1 of Kogia breviceps. Classification (NCBI taxonomy): domain Eukaryota; kingdom Metazoa; phylum Chordata; class Mammalia; order Artiodactyla; family Physeteridae; genus Kogia; species Kogia breviceps. The sequence continues at coordinate 23,297,886 of NC_081318.1, forward strand.
TTATTTTTAAAATCGATTTTCTATTAAGCCAGTCTTTTATTTTTAAATTTTTTAGCGGCACAGTGCAGCTTATGGGGTCTTAGGTCCCCCATCAAGGATTGAACCTGGGCCCCGGCAGTGAAAGCACCAGGTCCTAACCACTGGACTGCCAGGGAATTCCCTTTATTAAGCTAGTTTAAGTTACCCTTTCTTTCAACCAAATAATCCTTATTAACACACCAGAAAACTATAAAATGCACTGAATGGACAGCTCAGGACAGATCAGATGGATCATGACAAAGCATTCAATCTTTACTAAGGCCCAGTAGCAAGTCAGAGCTGTTTCTTAAAAGGAGAGTCGTTATCTGCAGAGGACAGCACAGCTTTGCTCCAAAATCCTAAAGGTCTATGCTGTGTTTTGCCTATAGGGATCTGCCAAAGGCTTCAAGCGGTATTTCTATCTGCCCACGGACACTTCCAACACCATCATAGTTGCTAGATCTTATGACAAGTAGCGGAGCAGCTTGCATGGCAGCCTGGACCTGCTTCAGAGCCTTCTCTTGTTCTGAGCGCCACTCAACACTAACAGCTTTTTTAGGTCACTCAATAAATGGGCCAGAGTAGCACTCTTAAATGAGGTATATGTTGCCTCCAAAATCTAAAGAGGTACACTAGGCATTGTGTCATTCTTGGAGATAAGAGGGACCAGGTGAGACAACCTGTTCATTATCTTGAAAGTGTTATCTCAAATGCTCCAAACCACTAGACCCCCAGAAATTTTACTTTGGAGGGCTCCAGAATTTTTGTTGGATTTATTTCCAACACTTTGGCACACATGTATATTACCAATATGTCTACGTATTGGGTCCAATTAACATGATATCATTAATGTAATGGACCTGCATGATGTTCTGTGGAATGAAAAGGTGATCAGGGTCCCTGCAGTCTAGATCATGACATAGTGCTGGACAACTGATACAGCCCTGAGGTAGGACAGTGAAGGTGTATACTGGTCCTGTTGCCTGACAACACACTGCTTCTGATGGCTTTTACTAACAGGCCTAGAGGAAAAAGCATTCACCAGGGCAGTAGCTGTCTAGCAGGTGCAGGGGATCAGTTGATTTGCTTCAGCAAAGAAACTGCAGTTGGAACAGCAGCCACAGTTAAAGTCACCACATGATTAAGTTTACATGAAGCTACTTCCATTCTCCAAGATTCACTTGTCTTCATAGGCCAAATAAGCAAGTTGAATGGGGATATATCAGGACACTAATACATACATAAGACATTGCACTGCTCAAGTCTTTGATAGTGGCACTAATCTTAGGGATGTGGTGTTGCTTTTGTTTACTATATTGGTAGGTAGAAGTAGTTCTAAAAGCTTCCACTTGGCCTTTCCTACCATAATTAGCCCTTACTCCATGAATTAAGAAACCAATGTGGGGATTCTGCCAGTTGCTAAGGGTGCCTCTGACAACTTTACATTAGACAACTGGGAAAATAACCAGAGGGTAGTTGTGGGAACTCATCGGGCCCACCGAGAGATAAACCAGAGGCAGAACTCTTTGGATCGCTTGAAAACCATAAGCCCATATTCTGACTATTGGACCACAGTAACACTTAGGGTCTTCAGGAATTAGAATCAGTCAGAGCCAGTGTCCAGTTTTCCCTAAGACATGTATTTCCCCTTTCCCAATATACAGTCATCCAGGAAAATGGCTGCAGTTCCTATTAGAGAAGGCTAGGAAGAAAATTTACAGTAAAAAAATTTTGATTGTGTAACAGGTTCCTTTTTCAAAAGGACCTGGATTCCCCTTCATGCAAGGGTTTCTGGGTTTATGAACTTGTTTCAGTCTGGGAATTGGTTGAAGGGCTAAGATTCTCTATTGTGGTCATTCATGTCAGAATTCTGTTCACCAGATCCATAGCTTTCCCACTTGCACAAATAAAGTAGACTAGTAGGCTACCCACCAATTTCAGTTCTAGGAACACTATGATCAACTGGCCAACACCAAGGATCTCTGAGGGTCAGACTCTTCTGATTATTACTTTGGTTCTGCTGTCCATTACAGCAACCACATTATCTTTGACAATTAGGTGCTGCCAACTGGCCCTTGCCACCTTGGGGATCCCATAATGTCCACCAAATTCAGGGAATCCAGTTTAGTGACAACCTGGGCTACAGAGAAGAGCCACCATAGAGTTCTTTTTTTTTTAAATTTATTTTATTTTTGGCTGCGTTGGGTCTTCGCTGCTGTGCGAGGGCTTTCTCTAGTGGCGGTGAGAGGGGGCTACTCTTCGTTGCGGTGCGCGGGCTTCTCATTGCGGTGGCTTCTCTTGTTGTGAAGCACTGGCTCTAGGCGCACGGGCTTCAGTAGTTGTGGCATGCAGGCTCAGTAGTTGTGGCTCAGGGGCTCTAGGGCTCAAGCTTAGTAGTTGTGTGCACGGGCTTAGTTGCTCCACGGCATGTGAGATCCTCCCAGGCCAGGGATCAAACCCGTGATCCCTGCATTGGCAGGTGGATTCTTAACCCCTGCACCACTGGGGAAGCCCTACATGCTGTAACTTAAATCTTATAGGTCTACAAGCAGTGAGAATTAATGGGGATGGGTCTTAGGAGGACCTGCAGTCCTTGCAAGGAGAAGGCCATTATGAGTTCCTCAAGCAAGGGGAGTCTGTCACAAATTCTTAATGGAACGATATAGAAAAAATAAATTAAAATATTGAAGTATAATTGAACTTTGCATTTCAAGTGTTATCAGTTCTTTCCAGGTTTGATTTCATTACATTAAAACAGATGGCATTTGTCTCTTTTTGAAAGAGAGGTTGGATATAAATTGAGTTTCATAGACTACATTCATCATTCATTCTATCTTGAAATCCATGTATTTGTAACAGCAATAGCTCAGGTAGAGATCACCGCTGGCAGTTTTGACTACTATTAGTCTTAGATGTTCTGTCACCTTGATTAAAGGAGAGTTGTGACTCACCTTTTCAAGGAGATGTATGTGTAATAGGATACTGTACTTTTTGTGGGTACTCACCATGGATAAAAATCTGTGATAATAGGTTTAAACTATTTGATCTGTGAAAAGAATTTGCATCCTTGTATCCAGAATGAAGTTATGCTTATAGGAGTGCTCAGACACAGTATAGCAAACATGTTGTGGACACTCATTATACATCAAACATTGTGCTGAGTGCTGGGGTACAAATTGGAAAAAATACAGCCTTAGGCAAAATTTTAGGAGCACACAATCTAGCTGCAAACTCAGCTACCTTGTTCAGATTTGAAACAGAATTTGGCTCTGCTTTACTAATGATTACAGAAAATAAATTTGAAAAGAATCAAGATAATTCTGGAAACAACATTCTAACACCTCTTTCAAAAGAAAGAAAAATACTTCAAACTGCTACACAATTAAGACACGTTCATTATAAAAAAATACAAACAATAAAAAAGAAGAAAATTAAAACCATCCGTAAGCCCACTGTCTTCCAGAGTTTTCTCTGGGCACATGCATGCACATAACACAAACAGACATTTTTCACAAAAGTAAGTCTGATATTTAATGTTTTCCAGAGACCTAGACAACATCAGGAGAATATCTAGAATTTTTAAAGAATGGGAAAGAATTCTGTAATTGCCTTTTGAACTGTCCCCTGGTAATCCTGCTAATTTTACTTACATGGCTATTTTGAGGTTAATTCTTGGTGAGCGCTAAAATTGTTTATGTGGAATTTGGTATGTTTGTCACAGCATTTTGCCTGGTGGTTTGAAAGAGAGGTGGAATCTGAAAACCAAGGGAAAAGGAAAAGTAAAGTGACCTTAAAACAATCTTGAATTTATGCTAAGAAGCAGCAAAGGCAAAGAAACCATTCATAAAAACTTGGTTAAAAATTAAAAAGTGGTCAAGTTTGGCTGGGGCTGAGGGGATTCCCTGGGTATGGGGCTTAGTGCTAAAATCAGGACGGTCCAGGGCAAACTGGGATGATGGGTCATCCTAGACAGAGCCTGGAGTGTAACAGAATCTGTGCTGTACACACTTATTACAGTCTAAAATCTGAAAAGTGCTGGATTCTGAAACCCATTTGTCCCTAAGGATTTGGGATGAGGGACTGTGGATCTAGGTGTGTATAGACTATCTCCAGAAGAAGACACAAGCAATGAGTCAAAACCACGCTCCCCCTGCACACACACACAAGAAAGTAAACAAGCTGGAGGGCAGGGGTAGAAGGAAGAGTTTTCACTGCACATCCTTTTGCATCTTTTGGCTATGAATCATGAGACTGAATTTCCTGTGTATAAAATAAGTATAGTAAATTATTGAAAAAAAAGTGGTCAGCATTTGCTACAATTAAGCTTTCTGGTTATTTATCAAATCAGTGGTTTCTAGTATGGCTTGCTCATTTACTCTTTGGCTGTGTCTATAATATTCTTTCTATACATATCACTTCACCCTCTAGGAACAGCAAGGAGTAGGGTAGGCAGACCAAGCTCTTTGGAAACATGCTACTTTAAGAGTTTCCAGAGTGGGGATGTAGGATCAGAATGGTTCAGTCTGAGGAGGGGACCCTCCCCGTGAAGGTAATGGGACTTAATCAGAGGAAAATGACATTTATAACTTACTATGTGCCAGTCACTGTTCTAAGTGCAGCATGTCTGACAAGTTAGGAAACATAGGATAAATTGATTTTTAAATTGTACGTTATTTAGCTTTTCAAATAATATGTTCAACTTTAAAAAATTCGAAGACATCTTTTCAGCGAAATATCTCTAACTTTGAAGCAAGGGATACATTTGTTAATGTGAAAAAAAGAGTTTATTTCATATGTATATGTTACCGAGCCCAAGCTTGCTCTGCTCGCCACATGACAGGCCAATAAATCAGGAGATGAGTTGCTGGGGCAAGGAATAACGACTTTAATTGAAAAGCTAGCAGACCAAGAAGATGGCAGACTAGTGCCTCAAAAATACCGTCTTCCCTCAGACTGAATTCAGACTCCTTTTATACAGAGGAAGGGGAAGGGGAGGGGCCACTGGGATGCCAACCAATGGCTGAGAGAGACTGCTAAGGATCGCTCGCTAACAGCCGTGCCTATTACCTATATATACTGTATATATAATTTTGCCTATATTTCTAGAATTTTTAGACACTCCTTAGTGTATTTATTGTACTTTTTATAGATTAAAATTGAACCTGTAGCTTTAAACTGGGGTTGTCCAAAAGTTGAAGAAAAGATATTGATGATGTTATTAGAAAAGCTAATATAATGTTTAAAAACAAATGTATCCTATGTTCCTCGATTTTTCAAATACTTTGTACTTTAGAATTGTTAATTCATTCAATCCTTTCAATGATGACATGAAGTAGGTGTTATTATCCTTATTTCACAAATGAAGAAATTGAGGCAAAGAGAAGTTGCCTAACTTGCCCAATGTTATAGACGCAGACACAGCCAAGAAGCTGTAGAGTCTGGGTTTAAACCCACCTAGACTACCTCTAGATCCGTGCTCATAACCACTGAACCTTACTGCTTCTTACAGAAAAAGTTCTGAAGAAGTAGTGACTTGGCACTGACCGAGTCCATATAGGATTCCTGATTCTGAGGAAGGGAAAGGAGGCTGATATTAAATATGTAATATTTCCAGGTTGTGCTGAAGTCTTCATATAGCTCACTCATAATTACAAATACATTGCTAATGAAAAATGGTAAAGAAATGATATTCTAATATTTGCATCAACCTCCTCCTCAGCCTCTGTTCTGAATTACTGCCATTTCCTTCAAGAGTTTTAAACAATATGTTCTAACTTCACCAGGTAAGAAGGAAATGCACTGCTCAGGAAGAGTCCTGCAGAACAGAAAAACTTCCAGACAAGTCTAAACAGTGGTTTGCACATTAGCCTCTCTGGAAAATAGGTGAATTTTCTTTGTCCCACAGTTTCTTAAATTTTTAAAAAAATGTGAATGCCTTTAGCTTGGGCTTACCATCTCCAAATAGCCACAGTCTCCACCACTCCTAATTATATATTCAGCCAGCTTCAAAAATTGTATTACCTCTCTAGCCCTAGGAGAGAGAGACAGAGACAGAGAAACAGAGAATCTGTACTGCTAGAGTAATACAGCCAACGAGTAGCCAACAAAGAATGATTCAAAGAATTAGAGGCACGTTGGTAACGGGGATAGAACTAGCTAGAGGTAAGGTTTGCAAGACAGGAACATGTTGTAGGGGAATCTAAAGACTCTAACGTATTGTAGGAATGATAAAAAGATGATCCTAATGAACATGTGAATTGGCAAAAGATCCTGGGAGATTTTGGAGTTCTTTCTGAAGCAGACAGACTGTAAACCAGCAAATGAATGGAGAAGTTTCAGACTCTTTTGTGTTCACTCAAGAAGTCAAAAGCACTGAGGTCTGTTAGAATTCAGTGCAAAATTCCAGTTGTACTCAACTTCCACTGACAGTGTCATCCTTCTAGATCACAGAGAGTGAAGGAGAGACAACATAGAACTCAGTGAGGCAGCACGGAGGACCCTCCGGGCAAAGGTGAAAAGGTGAGACTGTGTGTGCCTTTGGAGGAAGGAAGAGCCAGAGAAATAGGGAGACCTTGAAAACCAGAAGAGATGGTATTGAGAAGGAGCAATGCCCTCAAGGCCTAATGATTTGGGAGTTAGGACTGAGAGGACTGAGGCTGTGGACAGCAGACAAGGCGATAGGGACATTTCCTATCAGGAGCAGCCTTACTCTCATAGAGGGGTAGAGCACTGTTCATTTTTGTGTCAGTTGAGAGGTTCTCCTCCCCAACTTCTCACTCTTACCAGCTTTGCCTGAAATTCCCACTGCTCTCTAATCAAACATAATCTCATCTTATATTAGATTAAGGTGTTGAATCACTTATTAAATGCAAATATTCCTGGGAAGGACACGCAGCCCGATATCTGCACTTCATACCATAGATGTCATACATTAAACAAAGAAACAAGCAATATATATATATTTGGCTCCACTGTGTGGCTTGTGGGATCTTAGTTCCCCAACCAGGGACTGAACCAGGGCCCTTGGCAGTGAGAGCACAGAGTCCTAACCACTGGACCGCCAGGGGATGCCCTGATGTCATACGTTTCTGAAAACATTTCTTCCGTATACCTTCCATTCAACCATCCAGAAATCAGAGAATGACTGCACTCAGATAGAATCTCTGGAGTTTGAAATGTGGTCACGCTGACGTGGGGGAGAAACTGTTTTAGACGCTTACGTGAGCAGAACTAAATCCCTGTCCGTTATTTTTCCAAGCCCAGCGTCCATTCCCCCTGCTGGTACAGCATTCTAGATTTCCTCTGGGAAATTACCCTACCCTGCCTCTCAGGCTAAGTGTCTAAGGGGGACATCTACTCTTGGGCCCTGGAGTTGGAGCATATTGACCCTGTTCTGGCCAACATGAACACAGGGGTGGGTGTGATTTAAGTTAGTCCAATCAGAATGAATTTGATGGAGGAGAGGAACATTACTGAAAGCGCTTTCCTCTCTCTTTTGGTGGAACCCCTAGCATGCCAGGTCAACTGCTGCCACCAAGGGCCACCACACGGATTATAGGTAACACTGAGGGGAGGCAGTGCTGAGAGATGGGGTGAAACTAAGTCCAAGTAACATTGTTTGAGTCCCAAGATCTAATAGTGCCTGAAATTAGCCCTATTCTTAGACTTTTCAATTAGGTGAGTCAATAAATTAATTTGTTTTGCTTAAGTCAGATTGAAATGGATTTCCACTCAGTTTGCAACTGAAAAAGAGTTGCTATAGAATGAAGATCTGTGGCTCACCACCATTCATAGGTTGAAACATAATGCCCATTGTGATGGTATTATGAGGTGGGATCTTTGTGAGGTGATTAGGTCACCCGACCTAATCGGGAACCACCCAGAGAGCTAAGCTCCTTGCTTTAGCCCTGTGAAGACACTGGGAGAAAACTGCCATCTAGGAACCAGGAAGCAGATTCTCATCAGACACCAAATCTGCTAGGTGCCTTGATCTTGTTTTCCCCTGTGAGAAAGAAATTTCTGTTGTTTGTGAGCTACCCAGTCTGTGGTATTTTGTTACAGCAGCCAAATGGACAAAGACAAGTACTGAGTGACCCAGCATTCCACCCTGTTGTGTGCTGTGGATATTAAAAACATTCACCTTTTCTTAGGAATCCATCCCATATGCAAGATCCCTCAAGACGGGGACTTCCCTGGTGGGCGAGTGGTTGAGACTCCATGCTCCCAAGGCAGGGGGGCCGTGTTCAATCCCTGGTCAGGGAACTAGACCCTGCATGCCACAACTAAAGATCCTGAGTGCCGCAAGTAAGACCCGGTGCATCCAAATACGTAAATAAATAAATAACTATTTTAAAAAAAAAAATCACCATGATGTAGCCAGATCTAGGATGCCTGTCTTTATAGCTTAGCCATTGACTTCTTTAACTCCGGCAATTGCCAGATGACCTTCTTTCAGCAGCTCCAGCAGAGAGAAGCGCAGCGAGGCTCCTTAAAAGGTAGATTCCAAAGGCTGATTATGCCAACAGCTAACCACAGTTAACTGCAGTAACCAAAGTTGGCCTGGGCAGTCCAGAGGCAGATGACCCACCCATGTACTGAGGGCAGCTTTCCTGCAGTGCTAGACCCCAGAAAGAACCCACCACCCGTTCCTTACTGAGGTGGGAAATAACCCCGAGACGCTTGGCTCTCTAAGTTGGGGACAACCAAGAAATGAGTCAGCTTTCTGTAGAAAACCCTCCTTCCCACAGTCTGTGATTCACAATCTCTACCAGGCCCCCACTCCCACCCCTACACCAGTAAGGGCTATGCATTTCTTTCAAGAGCACGATAATACCTTATATTTGAAAAGCCCTGAAGTGCTGTACCTCTTTCAAAGTGCTTGTGCATTCATTATCTCATTAGGATACCAGATTTGCTATTTTTTCCTTTAGACTCATTTTTTTTTAAACTCAAATCCAGTGGAGAAATTCTGTATGTGGCTTCCAGTGAGCCTTGAGAGGAGAAAATCAGAATTTAATCCAAGAGCAAAGCTTTCCTAGAGCCGCAAATATAATCGTTTTCTCTCATGCCAAAAATAACAAGAGGGCAAAGGCTAGATTCTAGAGGAAAGAACACCGAGTGGGAGTTGAACTGGGTTCTAGTTCCAAATCTGCCACTAAGAAGCTGTGTGACTTAAACAAGCCCCTTAATCTCACTGGGCTTCAGTTTCTTCCTTTGTAAAATGGTGGCATTGAGCCTTTCTGGGGAGGTTGGCCTTGATATTTCCTGAAGGCTCTGAGCGTATATAGCTCTTGGGGAATAGAAGAGCCTAAAGGGACTAATTTATAAGCAAGTTGGCACGTTTTAATAAGGCCAGCTGCTCTTCTGGGATGTGCAGAAGAACGCCTCTATCCAAGGTGCTAGGACCCATAGCACAGCACGACATAGAGCTGACAGGGCTGAGTCCCCGGAGACCCGCAAGGCCTCCCTCACAACAGCCTCTGATGGTGGTGGTTGGTTGGTGGTGGTTAGTTGGTTACATGAAGGGTGATCACCTGACTACCACTCACAAAGTGCTGGCCTCCTGATTGATCAGGAAACCCTGTGGCCTGTGGAGCCACAGATGTCAGTATGATTCTTAGAACAGAAAGGAAGTGGAGCCCTGGTATTTTCCTAGAGACGTGTGGCCTGTGTAGGGCTTGGCCGGCCAGGGTGGTAGGCCCTACTTAGCAAACAGAGACCAGCCCAAGAATTTTTCTTGCCGAGTTCAACCTTCTCTTTACAACCCTTTCCTCCAGCAAACACTACTCTGCCCAGTGGGGAGGTGAATGGATCCCTCACCCCCGTGGGCCCTGCAATATGACTCTGCTTTCCGATATATTCTGGTTCATCCTTCCTTTTCCAATGACGGCTTTGAGAGACTGGGATGTCAGTGATTTATCTCCCCCGTGCCTGAATTATGCGTCCTTTGAGAGCAAGGACTGCAGTACATCAGAGTGCCTCCTCCATTACTCGGCGCGGCTTTGGCTCTAAGCCTGCCTGCAGCGTGTCCCCCACCCCCAACAAAAAGACAAAACGAGACAAACAGCTACCACCACCACAAACAACAGCAAAACCCCTAACCATCCCACTCTGTATCTCGTCCTCAGGAAAATTTTCTTTGTTCCCAAACTAATTTTCAAGCTAAAGTGCTGATAGCAGCTAAGGCTTATTACTTCCCCACTCCCCCGTCACTGCTCCAAACACGTATTTGCATTTTAACAGGGACATTGGATCCAATTTGTCAGGAACAATCCCATTAAAGGAGCAACCTGTTTCAGGGTCCAGCATCAGACCTATGATGGGAGATATATTTGTCCTTGAGGAAGGGCGTTTTCAGTGCTTCCACTTACCGAAGGGAGGTTGGGTACTGTGAGGTCAGAGCTGTTGGAGGGCGGCCTGGTCAGTCAGGACTTGCCCTGAGCCAGCGGTGTCATCCTATACATAATCAGACCTGCAATTTTAATACCCAGAACAAAATCTGCCACATTGCCTTTGCCAGCCTCCCTGCATTTCATAATGTTATTTTGTTGTTTCTGGGATCTTCCGTCTTTCTCCTTAAATCCTGGCCCAGCCTCAGATGCCCCTGGCTCTGTATGGGCTGTACTTCCTGATGCTGGGATGTGGAATCTTGGCATCCTCTGAGAACTCATCAGATTCCTCTGCCCTGTGCCCCTCCACACACCAATCCTATGCTCTTTATAGGCTCTCCTGCTCCCCTAATCCCAGGACATCATGGCCTGAGCTTAAAACGGGACCAGAGAAAGGGACCATGATCCCATTAAGTAAAACCAAATTTGTATGAATCCCAGGAGACCAGCTGAGTTGCCAGAGCTTCCAGTTCTGCATTACAAAGGGACAGCTTTCTATCCCAGTTGTTTGCCTCTGAGTTTTGGTTCCAGGCCAGTACTCTCTGCCACTCACCTCTGTCCCACCCCACTCCCCATAACAAGGTTGAGAATGTCCCTGTGAACGGGAGCTGGCCAGTTCCCTCAACTTGGAAGTCAGCTTGATTCTTTGAGGGGAAGGGTTAGAAGGGTTAGACCCAGCTCGGGCACATCCTTAAGTGATCAGATGCTCTGAGTTTTGCTGGCCTGTTTTGGTGTTAATATACAAACACAGGCAAACTATGAAGGAGTTTGCACTGATGTATAAAATATGGTGGCTAGGCTAAAGTAATAATGCAAATAAGCAACTATAAGGAAGGTTCAAATGTCTCTTAAGTTTAGAATTCTAAAATAACACAGAGTCCTATGGGAAAACCAATACCACCCCATCCACTGTCCTTTCCCACTTCCACAGCCTGCAGGCTGAGTCTTGGAGCCAAGGAGAAGGGAAAGAGCCAGCTCTCTTCCATTCCCTGATTCATCCTGTCTGGATCTGCATGGCCCATGCCTAAACTCACTGGTTAGAAATGTGGTCACTTCAGTTATCTCCTGTCCATTCATCTTGCCCTCTCTTCTTCCTGATGTTAATTTAGTGGACGACACAGTAAAAAGCCATGGTGAGCCCTCTGGAGAGGAGAAGCACCACAGATCTTTGTTCGGTCACAATGTAGAGATTAGTGATTAGCCTCATTGATGATTAGTGATGAAGAAACTTATGGGGTCCATGTAAAAGGAGATATTACTGAAAAGAAAGGAGAAAGAGGGAAGGCTAGGGCTGAGGCTGAAGGAAATCTACCAACCAGTGAAGTGCAATCGTCACCTGAGAAAGGTCATCCCTCAGCTGTGTCTGTGGTTGAAGTAGATTCTTGCACCTGGGTGGATCCAGGCAGACCTCGCCCAGCAATACAACTGGAGCAGCCAGACCGACTTTCTTCCTAACCCCACTTATTTTATATGGAAGGAGCTTTATTATCATCTCTAGGCTTCCAAACCCTCACCACTCTTTCCCAGCTTATTATCCCAGAACCAGCCTTGGCCTGACATGGGCTATGGAAAAGATTCTTCTCTCAGTTCTTTGACTCACACGCTTGCCAGCAACAGTCTATGACTGCCAGCACCAAAAGGACAGAGTGACTCTGGGTCAGCTTTGCTTCATGCAAAAATAAAATATAGAAATCCAGAGTTTTTCCTCAAATGATTCATTTGGGAGGTGATTATGTATTTGTTATTATTTATTTACAAAAGCAAATAAATGCTTTGAAGTGTTTCTTCAAAGAAACACTCTGAAGTGTTTCTTCAGCTTTTCTATGGTTCTGGTTTTTTTGGTTGTTGTTGTTTTTCTTTTATTTTATTGAAGTATAGTTGATTTACAATGTTATGTTCATTTCTTCTGTACAGCAACATGACTCAGTTATACATATATATTCTTTTTCATATTCTCTTCCATTATGATTTATCACAGGATATTGAATACAGTTCCCTGTGTGGTTCTGTTTGTTTTTTTTTTAAGATTATCATTGGTAATGAAATTATATAATGAAATTATATATATATATATATAATGAAATATATATATATATTTATATATATATATATTTATATATATATTTATATATATATATATATATAATGAAATTATATAATCACTTTACAAAAAACCTGGGAAAAAATTGAAAAAAGGAAACAATCCTACATGACCCCCCAACCTCTTAATGCATCTATCACATGCTAGCATTTAGAGATTTTCTTTCTTATCTTTTCTCCTATACACATTTTCCCTTCTAAACATTAAAAGGATTGTTTTGTTTTAAATTTGAAAAAAAAAGTACTTCAGGTACATGATAAAAAATGTAAAGTAAAAAGGAACAATCTCCTCCAGCTTTATCCCCAGTGACCACTGTCAACTCTTATATATCTTTTCAGAACATAGCTTTTTATATAGAGTGCCTGGCTGGGTTGGCATGTGCTGGGCGGGGCTGGGGTAAGCAGTAGATTTGCTCCTATTTGGAGTATGGACACCTGAACCATGTGAGCAGCCCCTCTTTAGTGTCAGAATTATAATATGTAAAATTTGGGAGCTGCAAGGGATGGTGTTTCTGGACATGTAACTAAAATAAGAGACAAAAAGAACTGTAGAGAGAGCCCGGGTGCTATTAGGAATTCTGGATGTAGCTCTTTCTGAGGTTGATCCATGACCCTGGCCTTTCTATGATTTAATTGTTTGACCTTTCTCAAAGTTCATGACCAATAAATTTCCTGTCTGCTAAAATTTATTTGAATTGAGTAGATGTCATGTGTCAACAAATTAGCAATTCATCGTAAGCATTTTTCTTTCTCTGTACAATATTCATGTCCATAACTTTTCTCCCAGTTTTATTGAGATATAATTGACATACAGCACTGTATCAGTTTAAGGTGTACAACAGAATAATTTGACTTGCATACATATGAAATGATTATCACAATAGGTTTAGTGAGCATCCATCATCTCATATAAATACAAAATTAAAGAGATAAGAAAAAATATATATTTTTCCTTGTGATGAGAACTCTTAGGATTTACACTCTTAACAATTTTCATATATAACATTATAATTAACATTAACAGCAGTGTTAATTATATTATCATTATCATACATTATATCCCTAGTACTTATTTATTTTATAATGAGAGTTTGTACCTTTTTTTTTTTTTTTTTTTGCGGTACGCGGGCCTCTCGCTGTTGTGGCCTCTCCCGTTGCGAAGCACAGGCTCCGGACGCGCAGGCTCAGCGGCCATGGCTCACGGGCCCAGCCGCTCCGCGGCATGTGGGATCTTCCCGGACCGGGGCACGAACCCGGGTCCCCTGCATCGGCAGGTGGACTCTCAACCACTGCGCCACCAGGGAAGCCCGAGAGTTTGTACCTTTTGACTGCCTTCATCCAATTCCCCCCTCCCCTTCCACTCCCCACCTCTGGTAACTACAGATCTGATCTCTTTTCTATGAGTTGGTTTATTTGCTTGTTTGTCTTTGAAGTATAATTGACCTACAACACAATGTTAGTTACTGTTACACAACATAGTGGTTCCATATTTCTATACATTTCAAAAAGATCACCATGATAAGTCTAGTTACAATGTCACCATACAGAGATATTACATAGTTATTGACTATATTCTTCACACTGTATATTTCATGCCCATAACTCATTTATTTTGCACCTGAGATTTGTATCTCTTAATCTTCCTCACCTATTTATTTTCTCCCCCCACCTCCCTCCCCTCTGGCAACCACGTTTTGTTCTCTGTATCTATAACCCTGTTTCTCTTTTATTATGTTTGTTCATTCATCTTTCTCTGACTTATTTCACTTAATATAATACCCTCTAGGTCCATCCGTGTTGTCGCAAATGGCAAGATTTCGTTCTTTTTTATGGCTGAGTAATATTCCAATGTGTATATATATATATGCATGTATATATATATGTGTGTATATACACACTCACATATACACATCTTCTTTATCCATTCATGTATGGATGGGCACTTAGGTTGCTTTCATATCTTGGCTATTGTAAATAATGCTGCAATGAATACGGGTGCATATATCTTTTCGAACTAGTGTTTTCATTTTCTTTGGGTAAATACTCAGAAGTGCAATTGGTGGATCATATGGTAGCTCTATTTTTGATTTTTTGAGGAATCTCCATACTGTTTTCTGTAGTGGTTACACCAATTTACATTCCCACCAACACTACACAAGTGTTTCTTTTTCTCCACATCCTTGCCTTGTTATTTGTTGTCCTTTTGAACAGCAGTTCTGACAGGTGTAAGGTGATATCTCGTGGTTTTGATTTGCACTAATCATTCCCTAATTAGTGATGCTGAGCGTCTTTTCACATGCCTGTTGGCCATCTGTAAGTCTTCTTTGGAAAAATGTCCATTCAGATCCTCTGCCGATTTTTTAATCAGGTGGTTTATTTTTTTGTTGTGGAGTTGTATGAGTTCTTTGTATATTTTGGATATTAACCCCTTACTGGGTATATTGTTTGCAAATATCTTCTCCCATTCAGCAGGTGGCCTTTTCGTTTTGTTGACAGTTTCCTTCACTGTGCAAAACTTTTTAGTTTGATGCATTCTGTTTATTTATTTTTGCTTTTTTTTTTTTTTTTTTTTTTTTTTTTTCAGTACGCGGGCCTCTCACTGTTGTGGCCTCTCCCGTTGCGGAGCACAGGCTCCGGACGCGCAGGCCCAGAGGCCATGGCTCACGGGCCCAGCCGCTCCGCCGCATGTGGGATCTTCCCGGACCGGGGCATGAATCTGTGTCCCCTGAATCGACAGGTGGACTCTCAACCACTGTGCCACCAGTGAAGCCCTAATTTTGATTTTGTTTCCCTTGCCTGAGTAGACATATCAAAAAAAAAATATTAATTAAGTTCATATCCGTAATTTTTAAGGATAAACAATAGCAACAAGCAACTAAAAGAAAAAATAGATAAGTTATACATTATCAAAATTTAAAACTTTTGTGCTTCAAAGGACATCATCAAGAAAGTGAAAAGATAATCCACAGAATGGGAGAGAAATTTTTTGCAAATCCCAGATGTGATAAGGGACTTGTACCTTAGATTATATTTTAAAATCTCACAACTGAATAATAAAAAGACAGAAAAACCCAAGTTAAAAATGGGCAAAAGATTTGAATAGGCATTCCTCCAAGAGACATACAAATGGCCAAGAAGCACACGAAAAGATGTTCAACAGAGAAATGCAAATCAAAACCACAAGATACTACTTCACACTCACTAGGATGGCTGTATCAAAAAAACAAATAATAACAAGTGTTAGTGAGGATGTCGGGAAATTGGAACCCTCATATACTGCTGGTGGGAATGTAAAATGGTACAAGTGGCTTTGGAAAATAGTGTGGCAGTTGCCCAAAAGGTTGAACATGGAGTTACCATATGACCCGGCAATTCCACTCCTCAGTTAATACCCAAGAGAAATGAGAACATGTCCATATAAACATTTGCATATGAATGTTTAGCAGCACTACTCATAATAGCTAAAAGATAGAAACAACTCAAATGTCCATCAGCTGATGAATGAATAAATATGATATATCCATACAGTGAAATATTATTCTGCAATAAAAAGAAATGAAGTACTGAAACACTACAAATTGGATGAACCTTGAATGCTTTATGTTGAGTGAAAGAAGCCAGACACAAAGGATCACATATTGTGTGATTCCATTTGTATGAAATGTCTAGAATAGGCAAATCAATGGAGACAGAAAGTAGATTTGCCTGGGGATGGGAGATTGAAGGAAAACGGGAATGACTGCTAATGGGGGTGATGAAACTGTTCTAAAACTGCACTGATGGTTGTGAAACTCTGTGAATATACTAAAAACCATTGACTTGGACACTTTAAATGGGTGAATTGTATGGTATGAGAATTATGATAAAACTGTTATTTTAAAAAATAGCCTATTGAGTGGATGTGTCAATGAGATTATTTACATAGTTGTCAGGTACATACTGTTCCTCTATTATTTATAGTACCCTGTGTTTCATATCATTTAACAAATATTTACTGAGCATTAGATGTGTTGGGAATATAAAAAAGCAGAAGAGCATCTCATACCCCAGCCAAGGAGGCAGCACCCCTACACAGAAGGTAAGTAACTGGGCAAAGCAGAACATAATAAATGCTACTGGATTCAGAGGCAGGCTTGCTGTCACAGGCTTTGCACCCTAAGGAAGGCTTCACTGAGAATGGAAAACACTGAATCTTGAAGATAAATGGAGAGAAACAAAATATAACAGTTATCATTTGTCGGGCACTTACCCTGGTGGGCACTGTTCTAAATATAACACATAGAGGGTGGAACTTTCAGGATGGCAGGGCAAGGAGTTAGGTGGATCCTCTCCCCAGCCAAACGACAACTTAACTGGTAAAAACTGTAAGACAAAACACACGCTATCATTTAAAAGTCACTTGAAATTGTTCCAAGAGCATAGAGCAAATAGAAAAATATTATACAGGAAACCCACATTTGAGGATGAATGATGAGAGTCTATGGCCTTTGAGCCATGACCCATTATTCCCTTAGCCTGCCTCTCCCAGCCCCTTGTTACAGAAGCTCTCCCAGGGAGCTCTGCTCTTAACAAGAAGATTCATCCCAGCTCTCAGTCTGTGGCTACAGTTTCACCCTGGGAGAAGCAGACTGTCAGAACTTCCATGCCCCTAGTTCTCTGTTGTGGAAACTCTATTATAGGCATGGCAGGCTGAGAATACTGGGGCCCCATCATTCCCTCCCTCCCCTAAGCCAGTTTATAGAGTGGGGTTCTAAACCAGGAGGAACAGGCAGAGAAGATCAGTAGCTTCCATCCCCCACCCCCACCCCTCACAGAGCAGGATGTTGCTCCAGGAAAAATGGGGCCCCACCCCCAGCTCTGATGCAGTGGCACACAGGTTCTGCCAAGGAGGAAAAGCAACTCATAAGGACAAAGAGCTTCAGAACTCCGCTTGAGACTGGATTGGAACAGAGCCTGGAGAGAACTCTGCCTAATGGTGTTGTGGAAAACAACAGAGACCTTGATGTAGAGCAATTAAGAGGAGCTGGTTGCTCCATGATGCAAGCAAAATGGCAGAGTGGCTAGAAAGTTAACAGAGAACCAGGGAAAGAGGAAGCCCATAAGAGCCTTCCAGGAAGCCCATTCGACACTAGGGCTCAAGCAGGCTGAGCACACGTGGCTGGCTGCTCCCACTCGGGGGCAATCAGGGCACGAGATGGGGCGGACTCAAAAACTTCCCCAAGCCACACACTGGCTGTTAACACAGGGCCCCTTATCACACAATGGGCTTAAACACAACCTCTGACCAAACGCTGACTGAACAATAAGCTACTCTGACCAGGGGCAGCTCCTAGGAAATTAGTCTTAAAAGTACAATCACACTGATCCCTGGCAGGTGGCATAACTGTGGCCATGCCTGAGGCTGCCCCCTATCAGGAGGGATCAGAGAGGGAACATCTAAGCTGCTAGGTGCTGGACAAACACGGAGCAAAAAAGTAAACTCCCTGAATGTGACAGCAGCCTCTAAGCCAAACACATATCCAATGATAAAGGGTAAAAATATAACTGGCCTTAAGGGGCCTTAAGTACAACGTGTGACCGATAAGTACCTGAGGCCAACCCGGGGCAACCCCAGCTAGCCAGGGTAAAAGATAAAAACAAGGGGAAGCTGTCTGAGCAGGGACATCAGAGACTGCATACCACAGGGGAAATAGACTTGGCAAAATTAGTTCAGCCAAGCCATTAAACAAATGATGAAGCAAACAGTAACTACAACCCTCTGGGATGGGAAATCAGCATCCATAGTAGCTACAATCTATTATCAAAAATGTCCACTTTTCAATAAAAAAGTATGAGACATACAAAGAAACAGAAAAGTGTGACCCACACACAGGAAAAAAAAAAGCAGGAAATAGAAACCACATTGAGGGGTTCAGATGGCACACTTAGCAGGCAAAGACTCCAAAGCATTGATTATAAATATGTTCAAAGAACTAAAGGAAACCATACCTAAAGATTTAAAAGATTTATGATGACAATGTCTCATCAAATATGAGAATATCAGTAAAGAGATAGAAGCTACAAGAATCAAATGAAAATTCTGGAGTCAAAAAGTACAACAACCGGGCTTCCCTGGTGGCGCAGTGGTTGAGAGTCCGCCTGCCGATGCAGGGGACATGGGTTCGTGCCCTGGTCCGGGAAGATCCCACATGCCGCCGGAGCGGCTGGGCCCGTGAGCCATGGCCGCTGAGCCTGCGCATCCGGAGCCTGTGCTCTGCAATGGGAGAGGCCACAACAGTGAGAGGCCCGCGTACCGCAAAAAAAAAAAAACAAAAACAAACAAACAAAAAAAAACTTAAAAAAAAAAAAAAGTACAACAACCAAAATGAAAAATTTACTAGAGGGGCTCAACAGTAGATTTGATCTGTCAGGAGTAAGAATCAGTGAACTTGAAGGTCGATCAATAGAGATTATGCAGTCATAAGAACAAAGAGAAACAAGGATGAGTAAAAATGAACAGAGCCTTGGAGAAGTGTGAGACACCATTAAGTGCACCAGCATATGGGTAATGGTAGTACCAGAAGGAGAGGAGAAAGAGATAGAAAAAAACATTCAAAGAAATAATGGTTGGAAACTTCCCAGACTTGATGCAAAGCACTAGCTGACACATCCAAGGCATGGCCTGGTTTCTCTTTGTAGCTCATAGACAAATGCAAGAGACATAAGTTGAAAAAGAAAACATTTCCTAAATATGACACAAAAAGCACAAGCAACAAGAGAAAAAAAAAGTAGATAAATTGGAAACATCAAAATTTAAAACATTTTTTAATTAAAAACTTTTGTGCTTTAAAGGATACCATCAAGAAAGTGAAAAGACAATCTGCAGAATGGGAGAGAATATTTGTAAATCATGTGTTTGGTAGGGGACTTGTATCTAGAATATCCTACAACTCAACAATAAAAAGAGAAATAACTCAATTAAAAATGGGCAAAGGATCTGAATAGACATTTCTCCCCAGAAGATACACAAATGGCCAGCAAGCACTAGTCATTAATAGTCATCAAAGAGTCAGTTTTATGGTATTGAGTTATATAACACTTAAAAAAGTAATGGAATAAAATAATATGTATAGAATTGTATTGTTTGGGGCCAAAACATGTCAAAATGTATCATGTTTGACAATAACAGCTTGAAGGAAGCTGGTGGGAGCAAAGCTGTATTGGAGTGAGGAAATGACACCAGATAGAAACTCAAATCCATAGGAAGAAATAAAGAGAAACAGGAATATCAGTTTGTTCTGACAGTCTACTATATCTATATAGTAGATATAGTAGAACAGAAGGTTAGTACAACAAACTCTGTAATATATACTTGCTCTCCTTCTCTGTCTCTTTAAAAGTCATAATTATAACAATGTATTATTGGGTTTATAACATACATAGATGTAACAATAATAAAACAAAAAAGAGAGAGAAGGGGATCCAGTTATTTAGGAATGAAGTCTCCATATTTCACTGGAACTATTTAAAATATAAATCTCTAGGTCTGCTGAATCAGAATTTCAGAGGATGGCCAGAGCTTTCTTGGTCTACACTGTGCCTTTGTGTGAATTCAAAGGCTCCTCTTCCTCTCATCAAATGCAGCTCCATGCCAGGGTCAATGGCTTAGCAAGCAGAACATGAACTGGCTCAGCCACCCACCCACCCTTCTACACCAAATGATCTGCACAACCGTATGAGAGAGGTGACCCCAGGCAGGACCCACACCTGTTATTTTAAGACTGTTCCTCTAATAATTCTAATGCATGAGTAGGGTTGACAACTGCTGGGTTAGGGAAGCACTGGAAAGGAATCTGAAATATCAGGTAACAGGTAAAATATGAGACGTGATTGTTAGGGAGGATTTGCGGGGGGGGGGACTCAGGTTTTTAATCCCAAAGGCTGAGAGAATGTTAACAGAAATAGAGAAGTTGGAAGGAAACACCTGATTTGGAAGGAATATGTTAATCGTGCTGAGTTCGAAGTCATGGCAAGACATTAGGAATGTGCGGCTGATAGAAGAAAGATGGTCCCAGAATTGACGACTGTCTCTTTTTTTTTTTTAGTACTTTCTTTTTTAAAAAAAGTTTTAATTTATTTATTTTATTGGCTGCGTTGGGTCTTCCGTTGCTGTGCGCTGACTTTCTCTATTTGTAGCGAGCGGGGGCTACTCTTCATTGCAGTGCGCGGGCTTCTCATTGTGGTGGCTTCTCTTGTTGTGGAGCACAGGCTCTAGGCACGCAGGCTTCAGTAGTTGTGGCACACGGGCTTCAGTAGTTGTGGCTCACAGGCTCAAGAGTACAGGCTCAGTAGTTGTGGCTCATGGGCTTTGTTGCTCCGCGGCATGTGGGATCTTCCTGGACCAGGGCTTGAACCCATGTCCCCTGCATTGGCAGGCAGATTCTTAACCACTGTGCCATCAGGGAAGCCCGAAAGACTGTCTCTTTAGGGATCATCACATAGCATAACGGTAATGAAAATACATAGTGTTTATATAGAGCCTACACAGTGCTTTCCTTTGTGCTGGACGGTATATATAAATATAAGCAGCAGTGGCATAAGGGTGATGACACAGACAGTCACTGTCCCATGAGGAGTTATTTTCTCCTTCTGTGTTTGGCCAGCAGTCTGGGATGGGTCAGTTGAGAGCAGGGATCAGGAAGTGAGGTGGGACTGGGAGGGTGGTCGTGCACTCGACCACAAAGCCTGTAAGTGGTGCTGACAAGCAGCAGGTAGCTAAGAGTGGCTGCCACCTGAGGTCTCAGGGCATGACCCTAGGATCTTAAAACAGGTAAGTGCTGATATCATCATGACAAGTGGATGATCAAAATGTCAGTGGCTTCCCAAGTTCCACGGTTAGCTGTCAGGGGTTCTCATGTGTGACGAACCCCTTTCGCACCTCTCATCCCTAGTAGAGCACATATGGAATTGACATTCACCAAAATCAGAAGTCTGGGTATGTTGGTATCTGGACCCAGTGGACTGGCTCTGTTTGATAAGGTGCCTCAATACCTAGAAACTTGTGTAGCTTGAACCATGGATAATTTCCTGTAGATAAATAATGAGGCATGAAGAAAAGTGGGAGGGTATAAACAGGTTTGGAACTGGCAGGTTATTTGGGGAGAGGCATGCAGCAAGTCCCAGTTGCAGTATCAATGACATCTGTCTCTATGGTTATGTGCACACAGTTACAATCATCCCCCTGGAACTCTGTGCTGTGGACAGGCCCCAGCCAGATTCTGGGCTTGGCCAGACTGGTGAGCAGGTGTAGGCAGTTAGCCAGCTTACCTTTCTGGGCCTTACCATGAGGGCCACCATTTCTGTAAGGCTACCTCCTTCAGCATCCAAGCTGGTTTATAGCATCATTAAGTTTAGTCCTTCCTGGAAATTTGCACACAGCTCAAATCCAGAGCTAGGAAGCGGATTCCATGAAAGACAGGCTCACTAACCCCTTTGTTAGCTGCAGTGGTTGTCGGCCAATGCCTGCTAGGGTATTTTTTATTCCAAATCGTCCCATGAGGAATCCAGCAAAGTGGATTCCGTACAGGGTCTTTCTGGCTGCACTCTGCCGTTTCAGAGTCTCCCAGTAAAACAGGAAAACAGAAATAATTCTGATGATCCTTGCCCAAAAAATATGGGGCCTGGAGGGTCATAAAAATTAGGCAGCTACAGCAGAATGCCACGAAACTGCAGGGTCTTTGGTGTAGTTGGGAGGGTAAGGGGAAAACACCCTGGACACGGCCAGCACTGAGGAAGGCTGACAATGGCACTTATGGGCTCAGAAC
Organism: Kogia breviceps; assembly: GCF_026419965.1. Taxonomy (NCBI): domain Eukaryota; kingdom Metazoa; phylum Chordata; class Mammalia; order Artiodactyla; family Physeteridae; genus Kogia; species Kogia breviceps. The sequence continues at coordinate 23,320,195 of NC_081318.1, forward strand.
TGTGGGCTCCACTGGCTGTGAAAGCTGGAATTCACCTCTGGAAGGAGAAGCTTTCTTTGTAATGCCGAGTTAGCCAAGCGGAGCGAATGCAGAGCACCTGTAAGCTTTTCCTTCTCGCCTGACTGGGAATCTCAGAGTTTGCAAGTTAGTTACCGAGTAACTGATAGAGGTAGTTGATGTGACCCTAAGGCCTTTCATAGAATCAGCAATTTAAAGAGCTGCAGGCAGACAGTGTGTCCAAGGTCAAAAACTGGAGGAAACCAAATTCTGGGCTAAATTGCAGAGCTACAGGGCAGAGAGAAACCAGTCCAGGGCATGTGATGCAGGAGGCAGGTGAATGGAGCAGGAGAGAAGTGAATTTGTGCAGAATTTAAATCTGGCTTCGACTGTCTTGATGCAATGGGAACGGAGCCATCAAGGACCCGATCTGACTGGACGCGATGAGTTCTTTGCCTTTAGAATGACTGTGAGCTTGGAGCCTTGGAGCAGACTATGAGCTGTCATTCCATGAGTCTTCATCTTCTGCTTGTTACCCAGGAAGTATATTACTAATTATATAGCCTTTGCAAAATCTTCTGAGTGGCCTTCCTTTCTCTTCCCAGTCCTGTAGGCAGAGTTTGGGGGTCTCTTGCTCAGCCCTTAAAGCACACCTCGGGCTTCCCTGGTGGCGCAGTGGTTGAGAGTCCACCTGTGGATTCAGGGCACGCGGGTTCGTGCCCCGGTCCGGGAAAATCCCACATGCCGCGGAGCGGCTAGGCCAGTGAGCCATGGCCGCTGAGCTTGCACATCCGGAGCCTGTGCTCCACAACGGGAGAAGACACAATGGTGACAGGCCTGCGTACAGCAAAAAAAAAAAAAAAAAAAACACCTCTTTTTTGCATGTATCTCGCTCTGCTGAGAGTATTTATTTGCATAGCTCTTTCCCCTCCCTAGACTGTGGCTTATTGAAGGTAGAGCCATTAGAAGTGCTTGACTTGGTGTTGGGAGCATACAAAGTGCTAAATAAATATCTAGTGAGTGAAGGACTCAACCCAAGACTGAGGGTACACAAGCAATAATCTGATCCTCCTCTCTTTCTTCAGTCTCATCTCTCATGGCATTGTTCCGTTCCTCCTGAGCATGAGTGAGTAGGTTGAACTTCTTTCTATCTGAAGTTCCAGCCAAGAATGCATCCGCTGTGACCACATCTTCGTGTTTTCTCTGCTGCTGTCCCCTCACTCTGGAAATCCTTTTCTTCCCTTTTTATGCTTTTGGACATGCAACTTCACCATTACCTCTCCACCCACTGGACTGGAAGCTCCTTGAAGGCAGGACTTATTTGTACTCCCAGCAAAGCCTGACCCAGGACCTTGCACTCAGCAAAGGCTCAATCAGCTTTTGCTCAGGGAAGGAATGAGTTACTTTGACTTTGAATGAAGTGACCTTCTGGCCTCCATCAGGCAGCTTCTCATTCTGTCTTGGTTGATTGCCATTTATTTAAGAGGATTTTCTTTAGAGAGAGAAGATGAATAACTGAGCAATGTGAGAATTCAGTGTTAAGCAGGAGTTTGATCAAGAGTAGTTTGAAAGTGGTTGGATTGATCAAGAGTGGCCGGCTACTTCCTGTTCACTGTGACCATTTAGTTAATAGCATGAAGACATCTTGGACTTACTACAGGGGAGTTCTTAGTTCACCCTTATTCCATGAGAGCCAAATGGGTGGGAGGAGGAGGGCAGTGTGGAGAGACATCTCTCCCCCACTCTCTACTGTGCCCACTCCCTATCCCAGCCTGGGACAATGCAGGTCAACACAAAACAATAAAGTGGTTAAGGTTTGGCTTTGTTTGTGCCCCATCTATATGCCTCTTTTCTCTCTTTGTCACCTTCTAACTTTTTCCCAGTTTATGGACTAAATGTTTCTACTCTGTTCCAGGGATGAGGAAAGGAAATTTGATCAATCAGTAACCAGCATTGGAAAACTCAAACGCTAGCGGAGGCCAAGGGAAACAAGCCAAATCAGCTGGGCAAGAACAGTGACCACGGCCTGATTAAAGGGGCAGCTGCTTCCCTGCTCAAGGACATGATTCCAGGTTTGCCTGATTTTGTGTTTTGCATAGTCACCCTTGTTATGAGCCTTGGCATCATCGGGAAAAATTTTCCAAGACTGGGAAAAGGGCAAAAGAGATTATCGGGCATCCTTTCAGTGAACTGCGTCCTTCCAGTGGACCACAGGGTGTGGTCTCTTGTGGACTCTTCAGGGATCATCTGATTCTCATAGGAGTTAGCACCGTTGATGGATCTCGGGATGAGGAGACTATCCTGTATTATCCAGGTGGGCTTAGTATAATCCCCGGGGTCCTTAAAGTGAAAGAGGGAGACAGGAGAGTCAGAGTCAAAGAAGAAGATGTGACAATGTAATCAGAGAACTTGGAGTGCTGCCGAGTGAAAAAGACTCAACCAACCATTACTGCCTTGAAGATGAAGGAAGAGGACCAGAAGCCAAAGAGTTGGGGTGGCCTCTAGAAGGTGGAGAAAGCAAAGAAATGGATTCCCCGCTAGAGCCTCCAGAAAGAACATAGCTTTGCTGACACTTTGATTTTAGCCAAGTGAAACCCATTTTGGACTTCTGCTCTCCAACTGTAAGATACTCCAACTAAACTGTAAGATAATTTGTGTTGTTTTAAGCTACCAAGTTTTTGGTAATTTGTTACAGCAGCAGCAGAATACTAACAACAGGGTTGGTTTTGTTTGTTTGTTTGTTTGGTTGGTTGGTTTTACAATCCGTAGAGGTAGAAGTTAAATTGTAGAAAACTGAGAGAAATACAAATGCTTCCTGTCCATAGTTATGCAAATTATTTCTGTTCATAGAACTGTAAAAATATGCTGTCTACTGTGTTAAATTCTCATTTGAATTTTAACATCCTATTGGTTTTTTTATTCATCAATAAGTTGAATAAAGTCTTTGACATGTGTTAATTTTATATTTGCATAAGCCCATGGTATTAAATTTTAAAAAAATCTATACTCCAGTATAATTCATATACATTCATATTATGTTCATATGCTGTACCTTGTGCCTTTGAATTTAAGCTCTAGTGATACTTTTGAAACTACTGTGATATCCCTCACTAATCTGATTTCTATTTTTCAAGTAGGCCAATTATCACCAATTTCAAAAAGGCATGTGTTAACAAGGGCTGCGGTTGGGATCTCCATGGGAAGGGGTTACATTTACCAAGATTTTGACCAGGATGAGGTAACTCATTAGACTTGGGAAAGTGTCAAACAGTGTATTTTTTTAAAGCTAAAGCCTTAAGGAGTATTTTCTACTGAGGCAATAGATATGTATTTTGATATTTCTTTTTGAGAGTCATGCTAATATCTTCCATAGCATCTACTGCTGAATGTATTTATCAACAGGGATCAGGAAGATCAAAAGCACTATATGCATAGGAATTCCTTGGTGGTCCAGTGGTTAGGACTGCACTAATGTCCTGCAGGCCGCACGGCATGGCCTCAAAAAAAAAGAACGACATGCAGAAGTAACTGTTCAACCTTGCATCGCGGGTTGGTGGGTGGACTGGAGCGCTGAGTGATGCGGTGTGAGGGATGGAAGCCTTCTCCACACAGCCTGCCACAGCTGTGCTCAAGGGAGACATAGCAACTGCCGCTCCTGCTGTGTGGGGCAGAGACCAGCCCCGTCGCTGGAGACTCGAGCCTCAGAGATACTGAGTGGCTTTGCTCGGGGTCTTACAGAGAATGAATGGCTGACCACTGAACTCAGATCTTTCCCAGTCCAAAGCCCAGCTTTTTAGTCACACTCCGTATTTCAGGTCGGGGCTGTGCCGTACAGAGCATGTAGTATAATGCCCTCAGTACGAGCAGTACTGCTCCAAGAAGTTTTGGGTTGTCACAATGGTTGGGGGACACTACTACCATTTAGAGGGCACGGCCAGGCCCGCTAAGTTATCCTGCAATGAACGTGACAATCCCGCAAAATGAAGAGGTGTCCTGCATCCTGTCCAACTTTTGAATGTATCAGTGCTCACGCAGCTGAAAAACTGTCCAAAGGTATCTGAGTCTAAAGACTAACTCTCTTTTGTATATAAACACAAAATATTTTTTACATGGTTTAAAAGTACAGTGAATTTCTCAGGAATACAACAACTATGTAAGTTAAGGGATGATGGTACTTTGTTCGGTTCAGAATTTTGTCTGAAGTTGTTCACCGATTTGGAAAATCACGTCAGGGCCAGCAATCTATGGGATTAGAGTTGTCAGCACAACCAGTTGTGTTTGTCTTTATTTGTGGCTGTTTGAATTTATAGTGAGTCTGCTTTAAGCATCTATTATTTCATTACATGTTCTAGTATAGTTGTACTTGAACATTTGTTTCATTTGCAATTATACTATTATTAGATTCTTATTTTATTTGTAATTATAGCAATTATTTACTATAAACCATTATTCTTTTATTTCTCCTTTATACCATGGGGGCAACAGACTGATTATCTTTTGAAATTATCTGTAGATTTAATTTCATTGTAGTAAAAGGGGACGGTGATGCAAAATATTTGTTATAATAGGTGGAGAGTTTAAACCACTATAGCGGAGTGAGCACTTGGCCAGGAAACAGCAAAACCTTTATCGAGGATCTTGGTCCTGCCACTTATTTTGAGCATGTCACAATCTCCCAGAGACTGCTTCCTCTTCTGTAAAACAAGCATAACCTCAGCCTTCTACTTTTCAGGGTGCTTGTATTAACCAAATGACATCATGTAAGTAGCACACTGGTATAAGGATCATCTCTCAATGTAGCCCATGAATAGAACATGCTTTTTGGAAATTAAATTGAATACTGAACAATGCTCTTATCACTCAGGGTAAGTAAATTTAGGCTTAAATTGTTTGCCTAAAAGCGTTGAATAGGCACTTGACAAAAGAAGATATCCAAACCATATGGCTGATAAGCTCATGAAAAGGTGCTCAACTTCATTAGTCATCAGGGAAATGTAAATTAAAACTACAAGGCACTACCATTACCCACCCACCAGGATGACTAAAATGAAAAACAATATACCAACGTTGCCAAGAACATGAAGCAACAGAAGCTCTCATACATTGCTGATGGGAATGTAAATTAGTACCTACAACACTTGGGAAATCTGTTTGCAGTATCAGTGAAAACAGCCCTACAAACTGGCAATTCCACTTTTAGTTATAAAGCCAGAAGAAGTACCCAGAAATGTGTACTTATATTTCCCAAAAGCTATGTAGAAGTTGTGTCGAAGAATGTTCATAGAAGCATTCTTTTTTCAAAAATTGAAGTATAGTTGATTTACAATATTGTGTTAGTTTCTGGTGTACAGCAAAGTGGTTCACTTATACATATATATGTTTATATATATAAAAGCAATGAGAGTGAGCCTATGCAACAACATAGATCAATTTCACAACTTTCAGCAAAAGTCATATACACTAGTACATATTGTTTGATTCCTTTTATATGAAATCCAAAAGCAGACAAAATTAATCTATGATGTTAAAAGTCAGAACAGTGTGGGACTTCCCCTGTGGTCCAATGGTTTAGACTCTGTGCTTCCATTGCAGGGGACACGGGTTTGATCCCTGGTTGCGGAACTAAGATCCAACATGCTTCCCGGCCTAAAAATAAAGTCAGAATAGTGGTTACCTGGGGGGGTGAGATGTGATTGGACGGGAGCATTAGGGAAATGCTAATAATGTTCTGTTTCTTGGTCTGGGTGCTGGTTACAAGAGTGTGCTCGCCTTGTGAGTATTGATTGAACTGTACATTTATGATTTGTGTATTTTTCTATGTTTATTTATTTTCTGTCTTTCAAACATCTTTATTGGAGTATAATTGCTTTACAATCGTGTGTTAGTTTCTGCTTTATAACAGAGTGAATCAGCTATACATATACATATATACCCATATCCCCTCCCTCTTACGTCTCCCTCCCACCCTCCCTATCCCACGCCCCTAGGTGGTCACAAAGCACTGAGCTGATCTCCCTGTGCTATGCGGCTGCTTCCCACTAGCTATCTATTCTACGTTTGGTAGTGTATATGTGTCCATGCCACTCTCTCACTTTGTCCCAGCTTACCCTTCCCCCTCCCTGTGTCCTCAAGTCCATTCTCTACGTCTGAGTCTTTATTCCTTTCCTGCCCATAGGTTCTTCAGAACATTATTATTTTTTTTTTTTTTAGATTCCATATATACGTGTTAGCATACTGTATTTGTTTTTCTCTTTCTGACTTACTTTGCTCTGTATGACTGACTCTAGGTCCATCTACCTCACTCCAAATAACTCAATTTCATTTCTTTTTATGGCGAGTAATATTCCATTGTATATATGTGCCACATCTTCTTTATCCATTCATCTGTCGACAGACACTCAGGTTGCTTCCATGTCCTGGCTATTGTAAATAGAGCTGCAATGAACATTGCAGTAAATGACTGTTTTTGAATTATGGTTTTCTCAGGGTCTATGCCCAGTAGTGGGATTGCTGGGTCATATGGTAGTTCTATTTTTAGTTTTTTAAGAAGCCTCCATTCTGTTCTCCATAGTGGCTGTATCAGTTTACATTCCTACCAACAGTGCAAGAGGGTTCTCTTTTCTCCACACCCTCTCCAGCATTTATTGTTTCTAGATTTTTTGGATGATGGCCATTCTGACTGGTGTGAGGTGATACCTCATTGTAGTTTTAATTTGCACTTCTCTAATCATTAGTGATGTTGAGCATCCTTTCATGTGTTTGTTGGCAATCTGTATATCTTCTTTGGAGAAATGTCTGTTTAAGTTTTCTGCCCATTTTTGAATTGCGTTGTTTGTTTTTTTGATATTGAGCTGCATGAGCAGCTTGTAAATTTTGGAGATTAATCCTTTGTCAGTTGCTTCATTTGCAAATATTTTCTCCTATTCTGAGGGTTGTCTTTTCATCTTGTTTATGGTTTCCTTTGCTGTGCAAAAGCTTTTAAGTTTCATTAGGTCCCATTTGTTTATTTTTGTTTTTATTTCCATTTCTCTAGGAGATGGGTCAAAAAGGATCTTGCTGTGATTTAGGTCATAGAGTGTTCTGCCTATGTTTTCCTCTATGAGTTTTATAGTGTCTGGCCTTACATGTAGGTCTTTAATCCATTTTGAGTTTATTTTTGTGTATGGTGTTAGGAAGTGTTCTAATTTCATTTTTTTACATGTAGCTGTCCAGTTTTCCCAGCACCACTTATTGAAGAGGCTGTCTTTTCTCCATTGTATATTCTTGCCTCCTTTATCAAAAATAAGGTGACCACATGTGCGTGGGTTTATCTCTGGGCTTTCTATCCCTTTCCATTGATCTATATTTCTGTTTTTGTGCCAGTACCATACTGTCTTGATTACTGTAACTTTGTAGTATAGTGTGAAGTCAGGGAGCCTGATTCCTCCAGCTCCATTTTTCTTTCTTAAGATTGCTTTGGTTCTTTGGGGTCTTTTCTGTTTCCATACAAATTGTGAGGTTTTTTTGTTCTAGTTCTGTGAAAAATGCCATTGGTAGTTTGATAGGGATTGCATTGAATCTGTAGATTGCTTTGGGTAGTATAGTCATTTTCACTATGTTGATTCTTCCAATCCAAAAACATGGTATATCTCTCCATTTGTTTGTATCATCTTCAATTTCTTTCATCAGTGTCTTATAGTTTTCTGCATACAGGTCTTTTGTCTCCTTAGGTAGGTTTATTCCTAGGTATTTTATTCTTTTTGTTGCAATGGTAAATGGGAGTGTTTCCTTAATTTCTCTTTCAGATTTTTCATCATTAGTGTATAGGAATGCAAGAGATTTCTGTGCATTACTTTTGCATCCTGCAACTTTACCAAATTCATTGATTAGCTCTAGTAGTTTTCTGGTGGCATTTTTAGGATTCTCTATGTATAGTATCATGTCATCTGCAAACAGTGACAGTGTTACTTGTTCTTTTCCAGTTTGGATTCCTTTCATTTCTTTTTATTCTCTGATTGCCATGGCTATGACTTCCAAAACTATGTTGAATAAGAGTGGTGAGAGTGGGCAACCTTGTCTTGTTCCTGATCTTAGAGGAAATGCTTTCAGTTTTTCACCATTGAGAATGATGTTTGCTGTGGGTTTGTTATATATGGCCTTTATTATGTTGAGGTAGGTTCCCTCTATGCCCACTTTCTGGAGAGTTTTTATCATAAATGGGTGTTGAATTTTGTCAAAGGCTTTTTCTGCATCTATTGAGATGATCATATGGTTTTTATTCTTCAGTTTGTTAATATGGTGTTATCACATTGATTGATTTCCATATATTGAAGAATCCTTGCATCCCTGAGATAAACCCACTTGATCATGGTGTATGATCCTTTTAATGTGTTGTTGGATTCTGTTTGCTAGTATTTTGTTGAGGATTTTTGCATCTTTATTCATCAGTGATATTGGTCTGTAATTTTCTTTTTTTGTAGTATCTTTGTCTGGTTTTGGTATCAGGGTGATGGTGGCCTCATAGAATGAGTTTGGGATTGTTCCTTCCTCCGCAATTTTTTGGAAGAGTTTGAGAAGGATGGGTGTTAGCTCTTCTCTAAATGTTTGATAGAATTCACCTGTGAAGCCATCTGGTCTTGGACTTTTGTTTGTTGGAATATTTTTAATCACAGTTTCAATTTCATTACTTGTGATTGGTCTGTTCATATTTTCTATTTCTTCCTGGTTCAGTCTTGGAAGGTTATACCTTTCTAAGAATTTGTCCATTTCTTCCAGGTTGTCCATTTTATTGGCATAGAGTTGCTTGTAGTAGTCTCTTAGGATGCTTTGTATTTCTGCGGTGTCTGTTGTAATTTCTCCTTTTTCATTTCTAATTTTATTGATTTGAGTCCTCTCCTTTTTCTTGATGAGTCTGGCTAATGGTTTATCAATTATTTTTTATTTTTTATTTTTTGCTGTACGTGGGCCTCTCACTGTTGTGACCTCTTACTGTTGTGGCCTCTCCCATTGCGGAGCACAGGCTCCGGACACGCAGGCTCAGCGGCCATGGCTCACAGGCCTAGCCGCTCTGCGGCATGTGGGATCTTCCCAGACCGGGGCATGAACCCGTGTCCCCTGCATTGGCAGGCGGACTCTCAACCACTGTGCCACCAGGGAAGCCCTTCCCTTGCTGCTTTTAATATTTTTTCTTTGTATTTAATTTTTAATAGTTTGATCAATATGTGTCTTGGCATGTTTCTCCTTGGATTTATCCTGTATGGGACTCTCTGTACTTCCTGGACTTGATTGACTATTTCCTTTCCCATAAGAGGGAAGTTTTCAAATATAATCTCTTCAAATATTTTCTCAGTCCCTTTCTTTTTCTCTTCTTCTTCTGGGACCCCTATAATTCGAATGTTGGTGCATTTAATGTTGTCCCAGAGGTCTCTGAGACTGTCCTCAATTCTTTTTTTCTTTATTCTGCTCTGCGGTAGTTATTTCCACTATTTTATCTTCCAGGTCACTTATCTGTTCTTCTGCCTCAGTTATTCTGCTATTGTTTCCATCTAGATAATTTTTAATTTATTTTATTGTGTTGTTCATCATTTGTTTGCTCTTTAGTTCTTCTAGGTCCTTGTTAAACATTTCTTGTATTTTCTCCATTCTATTTCCAAGATTTTGGGTATCTTTACTATCATGACTCTGAATTCTTTTTCAGGTAGACTTCCTATTTCCTCTTCATTTGTTCGGTCTGGTCGGTTTTTACCTTGCTCCTTCATCTCCTGTGTGTTTCTCTGTCTTCTCATTTTCCTTAACTTACTGTGTTTGGGGTCTCCTTTTCACAGGCTGCAGGTTAGTAGTTCCCGCTGTTTTCGGTGTCTGCCCCCAGTGGCTAAGGTTGGTTCAGTGGGTTGTGTAGGCTTCCTGGTGGAGGGGACTGGTGCTGTGTTCTGGTGGATGAGGCTGGATCTTGTCTTTCTGGTGGGCAGGACTGTGTCTGGTGGTGTGTTTTGGGGTGTCTGTGACTTTATTATGATTTTAGGCAACCTCTCTGCTAATGGGTGGGGTTGTGTTCCAGTCTTGTTAGTTGTTTGGCATGGGGTGTCCAGCACTGTAGCATGCTTGTCATTGAGTGGAGCTGGGTCTTAGCGTTGAGATGGAGGTCTCTGGGAGAGCTCTCGCCAATTGACATTACATGGAGCTGGGAGGTCTCTGGTGGACCAATGTCCTGAACTCTGCTCTCCCACCTCAGAGGCACAAGCCTGACACCCAGCCGGAGCACCAAGACCCTTTCAGCCACACGGCCATGTACTTGGGGAGTTTCTTGCCTTTTGGGAGGTCTGAGGTCTTCTGCCAGCGTTCAGTAGGTGTTCTGTAGGTGCTGTTCCACATGTAGATGTGTTTCTGATGTATTTGTGGGGAGGAAGGTGATCTCCACGTCTGACTCCTCTGCCATTTTGAAGGTCTCCTCTATGTTTATTTTAATTTGATTAATTTTAAAGAGTTGATGAAAGAAAAAAATAGTGTGTACCTAGGCTTGTACTGCTTTGGTCATATGCTTTGCTTTTTCTTCTTGTGACCAAGCCCTGGCATGTTTAAGTTTCCATTTGTGACCACACAGCAGAACAAATTTAATGGGATCCTACAAGGGTCAAAGTCAGCTTCAAGGTCCTGCAATCCAAGAATAAGGGGAGGTCAGGTCCACCCTTATGCAAAATACAAGAAAGGCATTTACATAGGTTGTTACTTTTCAGTTTTTCCTCCTCATTCTGGAAGGCGGGGCGGGTGATGTGAAAAGAAGTGAGAATGTATCACACGAGATGTTTGTGAAAACACCTTGTACGCTGCGAAGCATTAGGAAAAAAGTTATTAATAGAGGGCCAGGGTAAGTGGGAGGACTGGCTTTGGGAGGCAGAAAGGAATGGTAAGTTAGAAAGAGACAACGAAGAGCTCTGGTGGTATTTTTATTTTCCTCCTTCTCTTCCCTCTCCCTCGGATCCAGGCGAACTTGGAGTCTTTTGGGGCTGTATCCGCCCCTGGCGTTTGGTCTCCTCGCCACGTGGAGTCCCATTCTCCACCGCGAGAGGGCGGTATTGCTACACTGAGCTGGGGTCTCAACTGCAGAATTAAGAGGATTTTACCGTGAGCGCTGAGGGAGTGGCCTGGGTTTAATCCGGTTTTGAGGACAAGGCCACAAATTGGGCAAATCCTCCTTTGTCCCGTCCTACCCCAAGCGAGTCGTGGGGAAATTGTGGAGTTGGAGGGCAAGGAAGCATTTTGCACGTCGTATTTCATCTCTGGTGTATTCAAATACAGGGCATGGGACTGGGAAGCTCAGGAGAGCTTTTTTATGCCGGCTAGTGGAGAATAGAATAGCCTTTGCAAGAACTCCTCGCAGAACCCAAGTCTCTCTGGACTAGATTCGTGGGGCCTTTCAAAAGCGGTATATTGATACAAAAACTCCCCATCAGCATTTTCCCTGTTGGGCGATTTTACCCTCCCCAACGCTCCAGCCCTGTGACTTCTCCTCTCCAACTCCACCTAAATTACGTACACCAGAGCCGAAAGGAGCCTAAATGATCATTTACTCACGTGATTCTCAAATTATGCACAAGGATCTCCAGCATCAAAATCAGCTAGGTGCTTGTTAAAAATTAGATAGGATCCTACCCGAGATTTACTGGGTTAGAACCACTGGTTGGGCCAGAAACCTGCATTTTTAAAACAGGCACAGGCACCGATGACCCCTCCACTACACGCAGGTGATGGTGGACACTAAATTTTGAGAAGTTCTTATTTAGTTCCCTCTCCTCAATTTGCAGAGGAAGAAACAAAACTCAGACAAAGGTCAAGTGACTTGCCCAAGGTTACCCAGCTGGTTTGCATCATCCCTACAACTTAAATTAAGACCCTGAACCCTGACCTCACACTAGTAGCCTTTGCTCCATTTTTCTGAGAGCCCTAGAGTTTTGAAGAGGTGCCACGGGGGTTCAACAAATATTTGATTGTAAGGTAACCTGCTTAAAAGAAAAAAACAAAAACCTGTTATCATTGGCAACTTCTTATAGTGTGAATCAGGATTTTTAAAAATATCTCAAAAAAACAGTTTAATATTTATATTAAATATTATTTAATATTAATTTAATATTACTGAGATCACCACAAAAGTCCCATTGTTAGGGACTTCCCTGGTGGCACAGTGCAACCACTCAACAGAATCCGCCTGCCAATGCAGGGGACACGGGTTTGATCCCTGGTCTGGGAAGATCCCACATGCCTTGCAGCTAAGCCCATGCATCACAACTACTAACCCTGCGCTCTGGAGCCTGGGTGCCACAACTACTGAAGCCTGCGCGCCCGGAGCCCACGCTCCACAACAAGAGAAGCCACCACCGAGAAGCCTGCGCACTGCAACGAAAAGTAGCCCCCACTCACTGCAACTAGAGAAAACCCACGCGTAGCAACGAAGACCCAATGCAGCCAAAAAATTTAAAAAAAAAAAAAAACCCTAAAAAGAAAGTCGCACTGCTAGTACTAACTGGCTTAAATAAAATAAACTGTTTAATGCCATTTTTATCTGTTTTATATGTTGGGATTCTGTGTAAAATTTCGTTTGAAAAAACAATTCTGCTCTATATGAAATTTATTGGGCACTCATTAAACTCCACAAACACAGTGTTAAGCACTGTGGAAATAAATAAAGATCACCCAAATGAGAAGAAACAGAAGCTATTTACTCACAGCTTTGCTGTAGCTAGGGAGTCAGCCACCATCATGTATATGGCAGGTTCAAAGGCAGGCAGGGGAGTGGAAAAGCTTTATAGTAAAAAAGGGAAGCCTTCAGGGAAGTCCTGATAGGAGGTTGTTGGTCTGGGAAAGCTGGAGGTGGGCTGACTAGATATGGGGTGTCCTATGTGATTGGTTTGGGGAGCAAATTTGGCTTTCTCTGCTTGGTTCCGAGTTGAAAGCCAGGGCAAAAATTAGAGAAGTTGGCAGTCATTGACTTGGTCAAGTCCTGACTGTTCTGGGCCAATCCCTGCAGAGGTTGTGGTTTGGCTTCCTAGACTGGTTGCTGTGGGTCAGGGTTCAGTTATCATATAAGGTCTGGCCATTGTCTGTCTGTATTTTCAGTCTTTCAGCAGTATATGCCGTGTTTCACTTAAGTCCCATCACAACCCCATGAGATTGTTAATATTATTATAGTTGCCGAAATATTGGCTTCCCTGTGCACCGATGCCGAACAGAAATATGGAGACCGAGATTTTGGAGGAAGAGAGAGATGGCTTTATTTTTCTGCCAGGCAGAAAGGAAGACACAGCAGGCTAGCGCCTGAAGAACTGTGCCCGCCTTCTTGGGGAAACGGACAAGATTTTATATGTGGGGCTCACAGTCCGGGCTATATGATAAGGATCAAAGTAGTGAAGGTCTTGCATTCTTTTTTTCCCTTGCATTATTTCAAAACAGTCATAGCTGGCTTCAGGCAGCCCGGTAATTGGGGTCCGGCAGCCTGCTAATTGGGTCCGTTTGTCTGGTTTACCGGCTGGTGACCTTCTTTCTGAAATGCAAAAGCTACAGGGGGTGATCTGTTACAAGGGTGCGTAGGAAAGTATGGTGCTGGGATGCAATAGGTTAAGGAGGGATAGGCACAGGATGTAACTCACACAGAGTCAGGGGTGATAGATGCAGAAAGTAATTTACATAGTGTCAGGGAGTGAGGTTAGTTTTGTGAAGTACAAACCTAGATACAGAAACTACAGATTAGTGACAGTTAAAATAAAACTAGGAGTGATTAACTCTTTCAGGCCAGGTTATATTTCTTCTCTAGTCTGTTCACTGTTCCCTTTATTTTCCTTGTTCTCAGGAGAGGGGGAAAAAAAACCCCCTGACTTCTATTTTTATCATAACATTATTTCAGCTTTATGAATGAGAAGTCGAGTTGCAGAAAAGTTAGGAAACTTGCCTAAACTCAAGCAGTTAAGAAGAGGTAAATCTGTGTCTTGAACCTAGGCAGACTGACCACAGAGCCCTGGGTTTTTCATTAATATGCCATATTTCTGTCTCTGCTCTATAGAAAAATAATTGTAGAAGTTGACAAGCTGTTTAAAATTCATATGAAAACACAGAAGACCTAGAATAGCCAAAACAACTTTGAAAGAGAATAACAAAGTTGGAAGACTAACATTACTGAATTTTAAGACTTCTTATAAAACAATGTATAGAGAGTATACATACACACACACACACACACACACATATACACACTGTCATATATATATATATATATATATATATATATATATATATATATAGAGAGAGAGAGAGAGAGAGAGAGAGAGAGAGAGAGAGAGTTTATTTTTGAAAAATTTCCAAAGACAAGACAATTCAATGGAGAAAGGACGGTTGTTTCAGTGAATGAGGCTGGACAATGAACTTCAATCTATACCTCATACCATATACTAAATTAAGTCATAATAGATCATAGACCTAAATGAAAAATATAAAACTATAAAGCTACTAGTAGAAAACATAGGAGAAAATCTTTGTGATCTTTGATTAGACAAATATTTCATAGATATGATGCTAAAAGCACAATCAGTAAAAGAAAATTTTGATAAATTGGATTTCATCAAAATTTAAAACTTCTGTTCTTGAAAAGACACTGTGAGAAGAATGGAAAAACAAGCCACAGACTGGGAGAAAATATTTGCAAAACACATCTGATAAAGGACTCGTGTCTCAAATATATAAAGAGTTTTGAAAACTCAATAATAAGAACAGACAACTCAATTTTTTTTAAGTGAGCAAAAATTTGAACAAACATTTCCAAGAAGATATATGGATGGCAAATAAGCACATGAAAAGATGCTCAACATCATTAGTCATTAAGGAAATGCAAATTAAAATCACAAAGAGATATTGCTGTATACCCATTATTGTATAGAATGCCTGATTAAAAAGACTGATCATACCAAGAGTTGACAAGGATGTCGAGGAACTGGAACTCTCATAAATTGTTGGTGGGAGTGTGAAATGGCTCAAGCACTATAGAAAACAGTTTGGTAGTTTCTTAAAAAGTTAAATACATCTACCACATGATCTAGCCATTTCACCCCTGCATATTAAACTAAAAGGAAAGAGAGCATGTGTCCACACAAAAACTTATGTTTCAATGTTCATCGCAGCTTTATTTATATTATTAATTTTTTTTTGTCCACATCACGTGACATGCAGCATCTTAGTTCCCCCACCAGGGATTGTGGCATGTGAGATCTTAGTTCCCACTGCAGTGGAAACTTGTAGACTTAACCACTGGGGAAGACTTAACTACGTCAGGGAAGTTCCTTATAGCGGCTTTATTTTCTTAAATATTTATTTATTTAATTTATTTATTTTCTTTATTTTTTTTGGCTGCATCGGGTCTTCGTTGCGGCACTCGGGCTTCTCTCTAGTTGTGGCATGCAGTCTTCAGGGCGAGCGGGCTCAGTAGTTGTGGCGCCTGGGCTTAATTGCCCCACGGCATGTGGGATCTTAGTTCCCTGACCAGGGATCGAATCTGGGTCCCCTGCATTGGAAGGTGGATTCTTTTACCACTGGACCACCAGAGAAGTCCCCAGCAGCTTTATTTTATTTTATTTTTTCCAGAAACTCTATTCTGTTTTAATGTAAAGCATCATAAGTCAATAACATTAAGAATTATATTCATGTACCTACAGAATAGGGGGATTTGTCAAATCTGCTCTTTAATATCTAAATAATAGCTTAAATTAGCTCTCTGATGAAAATAAAATGTCACATATGTAATTTGAAATTTTCCAAATTTCCCTTTAACCAGTAAAAAGAAACAGGTGAAATTACTTATAATAATATATTTTAAAATGTAATATAGGACTTCCCTTGTGGGTCAGTGGTTAAGGCTCCTGCTCCCAATGCAGGAGGCCTGGGTTCAATCCCTGGTCAGGGAACTAGATGCCACAGGCATGCCACAACTAAGAAGTCCACATGCTGCAACAGAGATCCTGAGTGCTGCAACTAAGACCCAGTGCAGCCAAAATAAATAAATATTTTTTTAAAAATGTAATATATAAAAATATTGTCATTTTAAAATTAATTAATATATTAATAATGAGATATTTTACCTTTTTCATATTAAGTTTGTAAAATCTGTTGTGCATTTTACACTTACTGCATACATGTTAAATATTGATTGGAAAGACTATCTCTATTTAGATTTCATAAAGTTTATTATCAAATTATTTGACTTATATACTTGACTTTTTCCAAACATACTTAAATATTTTCCAAACATTTAAATGTGTCACATTTTAAAATTAATGTTTAAATAAAATTAAAATATAAATTCCACTGTTGTCCTATAGCCACATTTCTTTTTTTTTTATACAGCAGGTCACTAATTATCTATTTTATACATATTAGTGTATACATGTCAATACCAATCTCCCAGTTCATCTCCACCCCCCCACAGCTTTCCCCTTTTGGTGTCCATACGTTTGTTCTCTACATGTGTGTCTCTATTTCTGCCTTGCAAACCAGTTCATCTGTACCATTTTTCTAGATTCCACATATATATGTTAATATATGATATTTGTTTTTCTCTTTCTGACTTACTTCACTCTGTATGACAGTCTCTAGGTCCATCCACGTCTCTGCAAATGACCCAGTTTCATTCCTTTTTATGGTTGAGTACCCCATTGTACATATGTACCAAATCTTCTTCATCCATTCATCTGTAGATGGGCATTTAGGTTGCTTCCATGACATGGATATTGTAAATAGTGCTGCAATGAACATTGGGGTGCATGTGTCATTTTGAATTATGGTTTTCTCTGGGTATATGCCCATAGTGGGATTGCTGGGTTATATGGTAATTCTATTTTTAGTTTTTTAAGGAACCTCCATACTGTTCTCCATAGTGGCTGTATCAATTTACATTCTCACCAACAGTGCAAGAGAGTTCTGTTTTCTACACACCTTCTTCATCATTTGTTGTTTCTAGATTTTCTGATGATGCCCATTCTAACTGGTGTGAGGTGATACCTCATTGTAGTTTTGATTTGCATTTCTCTAATTATTAGTGATGCTGAGCAGCTTTTCATGTGCCTCTTGGCCCTCTGTATGTCTTCTTTGGAGAGATGTCTATTTAGGTCTTCTGCCCTTTCTTTGATTCAGTTGTTTGTTTTCTTAATATTGAGCTCCCAGCAGCCTTTTTTTTTTTTTAATGGTATGCAGGCCTCTCACTGTTGTGGCCCCTCCCATTGCGGAGCACAGGCTCCGGACGCACAGGCTCAGTAGTTGTGGCTCACGGGCCTAGTTGCTCCGCGGCATGGGGGATCTTCCCAGACCAGGGCTCAAACCCGTGTCCCCTGCATTGGCAGGCAGATTCTCAACCACTGTGCCACCAGGGAAGCCCCCAGCAGCCTTATTTTTAATAACCAAATATTGTAAACAACCCAAATGTCTATCAACAGGTAAACTGATTAGAAAACTGCAGTATATTCATATAATGTAATGCTACTCATCAGTAAAAGTAACAAAATATTTTTTTGTAACAGCTTTAGAGAGATATAATTTACATACCATAAAATTCACCCATTTAAAGTATACAAGGCAGGGCTTCCCTGGTGGTGCAGTGGTTGAGAATCCGCCTGCCGATGCAGGAGACACGGGTTCGTGCCCTGGTCCGGGAAGATCCCACATGCCGCGGAGCAACTAAGCCCGTGAGCCCTGGCCGCTAGGCCTGCGCGTCCGGAGCCTGTGCTCCGCAACGGGAGAGGCCACAACAGTGAGAGGCCCGCATACCGCAAAAAAAAAAATAAATAAATAAAGTATACAAGGCAAAGGTTTTTGGTATACTCACAGAGTTGTGCAAACCATCACCACAATCAATTTGAGAACATTTCAACACCCCACAAAGAAAACCTGGGCACCTGCCTGGTGGTCCAGTGGGTAAGACTCCGCTCTCCCAATGCAGTGGGCCCAGGTTCGATCCCTGGTCGGGGAACTAGATCCAGCATGCATGCCACAACTAAGTCTGCATGCCACAACGAAGCACGCAACTAAGACCCAGTGCGGCCAAAATAATAAGTAAATTTTAAAAAAAAAATTAGTAACAAAAAAAAAAAAAGAGGGCTTCCCTGGTGGCACAGTGGTTGAGAATCCGCCTGCCGATGCAGGGGACACGGGTTCATGCCCCGGTCCAGGAAGATCCCACATGCCGTGGAGTGGCTGGGCCCATGAGCCATGGCCGCTGAGCCTGTGCGTCCGGAGCCTGTGCTCCGCAATGGGAGAGGCCACAACAGTGAGAGGCCCGCGTACCGGAAAAAAAAAAAAAAAAAGATAAAGAAAACCTGCACACCCTCAATTTTACCCCCAACTTTTGCCCCCAGTCCTAGGCAACCACTAATCTACTTTCTGTCTCTATACCTTTGCCAATTCAGAACATTTCATTAAAAAATGGAATCATGCAATATGTGTTTGTGTGTGTGTGTGTGGCTGGCTTCTTTCACTTAGCATAATGTTGTCAAGGTTCAGCCATGCTGTAGCATGTATCAATACCTCATTTCTTTTCTTTTCTTTTTAAATTTTTATTTATTTATTTATTTATTTGGCTGCGTTGGGTATTCGTTGCTGCACCTGGGCTTTCTCTAGTTGTGGTGAGCGGGGACTACTCTTCATTGTGGTGCGCGGGCTTCAGTACTTGTGGCTTATGGGCTTAGTTGCTCCGTGGTATGTGGGATCTTCCTGGAACAGGGCTTGAACCCATGTCCCCTGCATTGGCAGACGGATTCTTAACCACTGCACCACCAGGGAAGTCGCTCATTTCTTTTTTATGGCTAAACAATATTCCATTGCATGAGTATATCACATTTGATTTATTCATTCCTCACAATGATAGGCATTTGGGTTGTCTCCACATATTGACTATTATGAATAATGCTGCTATAAACATTTGTGTACAAGTTGTACACACATGTATGTTTTCATTTCTTTTGGGAATAAATGTAAGATTGGAATTGTTGGGTCAAACTCTCTGTTTAACTTTTTGAGGAACTGCCAGACTGTTTTCCAATATGGCTGTACCATTTTACATTCCTACCAGCAGTGTATGCGAGTTATGATTTTTCTACATACTCACCAATACTTGCTATCATCTGACTTTTTAACTATAGCCATCCTAGTGGGTGTGAAGTGGTATCTCATTGTCGTTTTGACTTGCATTTCCCTGATGACTAATGATGTTAAGCATCTTTCCATGTACATTTGTGTATCTCCTTTGGAGAAATGTCTATTCAGATCCTTTGCTCATTTGCACAATTGGATTATTTGTCTTTTATTGTTGAGTTGTAAGGGTTCTTTACGTAGTGTAGATATAAGTCCCTTATCAGAGGAATAAATTATTAATACACCCAACAACACGGATGAATCTCCAAATAATTACACCAAGGGAATTCTCTGGCGGTCCAATGGTTAGGACTCTTGTGCTTTCACTGTCGAGGGCCTAAAGTCCCACAAGTTGTGCAGCACGGGAAAAAAAAAAAAAATACACCAAGTGAAAGAAACCAGACAAAAAAGTGTAAATACTGTAGACTATGTAAAATTCTAGAAAATGTGAAATAATCTATAGTAACTATGGACAAGCAGAGGGAGAGTCGGGGGGAGGTGCAGGGAAGGAGGGTCTACAAAAGGGCACAAAGAAACTTTTGGGGGTGATGTCTATTTTCATTATCTTGACTGTGGTGATGGTTTCATGGGTGTATACATAAAACTTATCAAATTACACACTTTAAACGTGCAGTTTATTGAGTGTCAATTAACCTCAATAAAGCTATTTTAAAAGAGTCCAAGGGACTTTACAATCCTCTGTTGCTTCATGTTTGTCATGTTACTATGTTTTCACCCTGAAAAGCTCCCTCCCAACTGTACTCCCCCCGATTTATTTTGCTCTTCTACCCTCACCAATGTTCTCCAACATCTCCCATCCCACCTGGCTCTATTACTGGACACACCCTATTTCCTGTCACATTTATTGGTGCTTCTCTCCCTAAGGCTTCCCAGGTCCCAGGACAATGCATACTTAAGGCCCTGGCAGAATTTAGCCCAGTGTCTCAATTCTGTTTAACGTGATGGTTAAAAGCACAGACTCTGAGACGACAGACTGCTTGGGTTCCAATCATGGTTTTTCTATACTGACCTTAAGCAAGTTCATTAACTTTTTTATGCCTTAGTTTCCTCCTGTATAAAATGGGCATACATTGAGTGCTCACCTCATAGGGTTGGTGTGATGATTAAATGAATTAATGTATGTAAGATGCTTAGATCAGTCCCTGGCACGTGGTAAGCATAGGTAAGGCTGTGCTATTATTTATTCTTGGAACAAGGATGGAGATTTGCCAAAAATTTGGTGGGCAGCTATTTTTGGGTAGAAAGAATTTTCAGGATTTTTGGGAAGTAGCTTCATCATGGTTTTCTCTTTGTGGTAGGGTCTATTGCTGCTGGCCCTTCTCTTGTTAAAAATTCTGATTGGTGATTTTTCTTTGTTGTGTATTTCCCTCCATGGTACCTATAGACATTGAGGGCATGGTGAATCTGTTATTAAGGGGATACACAAAGGTAGCACAGGGCAAGATTATCGCATGGAATTGAAATGAGCTCTAAGCCTTTGAACATTTGTTATGTGAACCGGGGGAAGGGAGTGGTATACTCCAAAAGCTGTTTTTTCCAGTCATCTTTTTTGGTCAGAAATTTGGTAACTCACTCCTTGATTCATCAGCACTGTGAGAACAAGGTAGAACAGAGAGCAGAACACAGACTTATTCTGTGGATCCAGCAGAGCACACTGACCCTAGCACACCTCTCCTTGGGGAACCCCTGCTTTCTCTTTGCTTGTTGACCCAGTCTTGTAAGGCTTCCTACCTAACCTACCTCTACCTAACAAAGCTTAATCCTTCACCTATGCTGAGTGATATTCTAGAATGCATTCTAAATACTGGAAGACAAGGTGATGACCCAGAAAGGCTCCCATGGCATGACAGAAACACACTGAGAGTCATACAGTCTATTCCTTTGTCTCAGTTCCTATTTATTGTTGGCCTGGGGACTAGGATGATTCTCTGAGCAGAGAGGTCCTTACAGGATAATTAAAAGGTAACCATATAAATATTTCCGTAAATTAAACCAAGGCAGTGTACTTAGTTCTAGCTGAATCTCGATACTCATTGGCTTCCTTTGACCAAATTATAAGGCCTTCTTTTAAAACTTTTAAAAATTTCTAAATTATTGTTTTTAATTGTGGTAAAAAATGCATGACATAAAATTTACCATCTTAACCATTTTTAAGTGTACAGAACAGTACTGTTAACTATATTTACATTGTTGTGCAGCCAATCCCTGTGTCCATTAAACAACTCCTCATTCTGTCCAGCTCCTGGCAACCACCATTCTACTTTCTGTTTTTATGAATTTGACTACCCTAGATACTCATATAAGTGGAATCATACAGTATTTATCTTTTGTGACTGGCTTAATCCACTTAGCTTAATGTCCTCAAAATTCATCCACGTTGTATCATGCATCAGAATTTCATTCTTCTTTAAGACTGAATAATATTCCATTGTATGTGTACACCACATTTTGTTTATCCAATCATCTGTTAATGGACATTTGGATTGCTTCCATCCCTTGGTTGTTATGAATAGTGCTTCTATGAACGTGAGTGTACAAATAAGTTTTCAGTTTCCTGCTTTCAGGGTTTTTTAAATTATATACCCAGAAATGGAATTGTTGGATCATATGGTAAAGGCTTCCTTTCTTATCTTGGAAAAGAAACATTATTTTAATGTTAAAATGCACTGACTTTATCTTGGAATAGAAAATAAAAAACTGCATGAATTTTTAAGATAAAACATAACACTTCAAAGTTATTTCATGTTATCATAAGTTGTATAGGATTACTCCTCATATTTTTCCTCTTCTCTCCCTTTAGGGCATCTTTAGTGGAAAGTATGAAAAGCACTATTTCAAGACAAGTGTATTTAAAAAGGCTTTCATCAGGATCAGGAATGTAAATTCAGTACTTGCATTAATACTGTGTCCTCAGAAGGACTTTGAATTAAATTGTAACAGAAAGTTTGAAGGAATCACATACTGTTTATGTACCCATCTCTAAACTGTATGGCTGTTAGCATAACTGATGCCATCTTGGGCCCATTCAATTCCTCCTATTCTTCCACTGACTCTACCTAGGGCTGACCTGTATAGTAAACTCTTCTCTGTCATCAAGGGCTTTGTAGTAATAGATATTGTTTAATGATCATTAGGTCTAGGTGGTCCTATGCTCTATTCGTCCCCAAACAGTGATGAAAACCTTCACTGCTATATTCCCAGCGCCGAAGAGACTAGTTACCTATTCACAAATCTTGGCTTAGGAATGCAGTTCTTGTTTCCAAGTGTATACCCCCTAACCCTAGGTTAATTATGAAATTGTCCCAGTGGCATCTTGGCGGTGCGGAGTGAAGCTGTGAATGCTTCTGGATCGTTATCTGGCCAGTCCCACCCTTTGAGTAAGTTACTGTATGATAAACTGATTCATTGATTATATGGAGCTACCTGCATCATTTTTCGGTCTCAGGATACCTTCTCAGTTCGGTGGACACTTTTTGTTCCCTCCATCCTCCAAAACTAAACTCTTTTGGGTTTTCCTAAATAATACATAGATTCAGTGCTGAGTCTTTTCCTTCTTTTATCCAGGTGAGAAATGGGCTCTTTTAGATCCTTGCCATTTATTTGTTACATTGGCATAGATGCCAGACAAAGAAATAAAAGCATCCCAATTGGGAAGGAAGAAGTAAAACTATCTCTATCTGCAGATGATATGATCTTGTATATAGAAAGTCCTTAAAAATACGCTAAAAAACTTTTAGAACTAATAAATGAATTTAGCAAGTTTGCAGGATACAAGATCGATATACAAAATCAATTGTATTTCTATATACTTACAGTGAACAATCCAAAAATAAAATTAAAAAACAATTTTATTTATAAAAATAGGAATAAACTTAACAGGAATGCAAAACTTAGACTCTGAAAACTACAAACACTGTTGAAAGAAATTAAAGATCTAACTAATTGGAAGAACATCCCATATTCATGGATAGGAAGACAACATTGTTAAGATGGCAATACTCCTCAAACTGATCTACTGAATCAGTATAATCTCTATAGTGTCCCAGCTGAGTTCTTTGTAGAAATTGACAAGCTGATTCTAAAATTTATATTGAATTTTAAGGTACCCAGAATAGCCACAATTATCTTAAAAAAGAAGAAAGTAGGAGAACTCACACTTCCCAATTTCAAATTTTAAAATAAGGCAAGTGGGAATTCCCTGGTGGTCCAGTGGCTAGGACTCTGTACTTCCACTGCTGAGGGTGCAAGTGCAATGCCTGGTCAGGGAGCTAAGATCCCACAAGCCATACAGCATTGCCAAAAAATAAATAAATAACAAAATAAAATGGAATAAGATAAAATAAGGCAATGGTGATTAAGACAGTGTGGAACTGGCACAAGGATAGACATGTAGATCCAAGGAATAGAATTGACAGTCCAGAAATAAACCCATACATCTATGGGTAACAGATTTTCAACAAGAGTGCCAAGACCACTTAAAAGAGAAAGAATCGTCTTTTCAACAAATGGTGCTGGAAAAACTATATATTCACATACAGAAGAATGAAGTTCTCACACCACATACAAAAATTAACTCAAAATGGATGTGTTGGGTTGCACCCCGCAGTGCTGCAAGTCTTGTCTTGCAGCTTCAAGACCGAAGAGAGAGCCAGGAGTCAGTGACAAGAGACATCAGGGGTTTAATGGAGCAGGGAGCTAACATGTCTGAAGCAAGGTCCTGGAGTGGCATCCCATCGTGCCCAGCAGATGGCAGGCAGGACATGACAGTGATCTTCACTACCAGGGGAAGAGGGAGATTACTAGTTATAGGGGGAATTGATGTCAGGTTGGCTCATCAGTTACCAGGGCAACCAGCAGAGAGGCACGCCCCTCACTGCCGCTTTGATAAACTAACATAGTGGCAATAGTTCTGATCTAAAGATTAGAACAATCACTAGCTGGGGCCAGGAGCAAGTACATAGGCATTTACTGATAAGGCTCTATGATTAAGAGGGAGGGTCAGTCAGGTAAGCAGGGTGTAGGTGAGGCAAGGACTGGTCGAGCAGGGGATGTACAGAGAGCAAGAGAACAGCCAGCTTGGGTGGCCTGATCATACCAGATATAAGATATAAAACTATAAAACTCTTTGAAGAGAACATGGGGTAAATCTTCATGACTTTGGATTTGGCAAAGGATTCCTAGAAATGACACCAAAAGCATGAGGAGCAAAAACAACAAATAGATAAAATGGACTTTATCGAAATTTACAAATTTTGTGCTTCAAACGACACTGTCTTAGTCCATTCGAGCTGCTATAACAAAATACCACAGACTGAGCAGCTATAAACAACAGAAATTTGTTTCTCACTGTTCTTGAGGCTGCCAATCTGAGATCAGCGTGCCAGCATGGCTGGGAGAGGACACTCCTCTGGGTTGCAGACTTCTCATTGTGTTCTCACATGGCACAAGGGGCTACGGAGCTCTGTGGGGTCTCTTTTATAAGAGCATAATTCCATTCCTGAGGGCTCCACTCTCATGACTTATGCACCTCCCAATGGCCCCATATTCTAATACCATCACATTGGGCATTACAGTTTCAACATATGAATTTCGACGGGAGCACAAACATTCAGCACACACCATTGAGAAAGTGAAAAGACAACCTACAGAATGGGAGAAAATATTTGCAAATCATATTGGATAAGAGACTTGTATCCAGTGCATATAAAGAACTGTTATAACACAATAATAAAAAAGGTAACCCAATTTAAAATGAGCAGAGTGTCTGTGAATAGGAATGAAGTATTGATCCATGCTATAGTGTAGATAAATCTTGAAAACATCATGCTAAGTGAAAGAAGCCAGTCAAAAAAGGCTACATAATATATAATTCCATTCATATGAGATGTGCACAACAGCGAAATCTTTATGTAGACAACATAGATTAGTGGTTGCTTAGGGCACAGGTGGGGAGAGAAAGGCATGGGGAGAGGAGAGATAGCTAAAGGAGATGGGGTTTCTTTTGAGATGATGAAAATTGTTCTAAAATTGGTGATAGCTGTACATATTTGTGAATCTCCTAAAAATCATTGAATTGGACACTTTAAATGGGTGAATTATACCCTATATGAGTTATATCTCCATAAAGCTGTTTAAGAAAAAAAAAGGGGGGGCATTTATTAGAAAGACACAGGCTCATGTAACCCTAGGGTGGGGCTGAAACTGCTGGGCCCTCAGAGGCCCTGAAACTCTGGCCCAGAGGAGGGGTCCTCACATAATCCCTAATTTACAGCATCAACACCACCTGGGAGTGCCTTAGAAAAGCAGATCCTTGGGCCACACGCAGACCTACTGAATCACATGCTCTGGGGGCAGGGCCCAGAAAACAGCGTTTTAAGGACGCCTCTACATGATGGGTGCTGATGCAGGCTCAAGTTTGAGAATCACTTGAGCACTGTGCAGAAGCCAGGAAGCTTCTACCTCACCTCTTGAAACGTGTGTTTCTTTCAGGGCACACGTATCCTCTGTTGTTACAGACAGATTTTCTGCACTGCCCATCCTCTCCCACACCTCACAGCAGTCTTCATGATAGGAAATGGCCACCAACCATTCCCGAATTTAAATCTCTTTTGGAACACTAGCCAAATTGTGACTAGCATCCACTTCCAATTGCAAATTCTGGAGGAGGAACTCAGGGGGCCCAGTTTGTGTAAGCAACCTCTTCAAGGTTGTTCCCAGTGTAAACTTTGAATGGAGGAAGGTTGGGATTGGGAAGGGCCAGTTCAGAAAAAGAGGTGAGGGAAGCAGAAAAACAATGGGTATCCCTCATGGGAGGCAAGAGAAGAAAATCTAGGATGACTAACCATTGTCATTTGCCTGGACTTTCCTCATGTCCTGGGAAAACCCTGGGTCCTGAGCAAACTAGAACAACTGGTCACCTGAGAATTGAAGGGTGGGGTGGGAAGGGAGGGGCTTTCACTTGGGGGTGGGCACAAAAGGAAGAGAAGGAGCTGGTAAGATTCTCAGGTGAGGGTATGTAGAGATGTTGGTGCATTTTTGGTTGTCGCCATGACTGGGGTGTGCTACTGACACTCCACAATGCTTGAGTCAGACTCACACAAGGAAGAATCGTCCTGCCCCAAATGCCAGTAGCTTTCCTGTTGAGAATCGCTTCCGTGACAAAATGAAGGCACAACCAGCAACCTAGCTGCACATTAGAATCACCTGGAGCTTTAAGGTACCAAGATTGGAGCCCCAGACCTACCCCCAGGGTTTCTGATTTAACTGGTCTAGAGAGGTACCCAGGCATCACCACCCCAGGTGATTTTTTTTCTTTTTTCTTTTTTTTTGGTGGGGGTGGGCTTTGCAGGATATTCGTTTCGGCACGTGGGGTATTTGTTGCAGCATGCAGACTTCTTAGGGGATCTAGTTCCCCGACCGGGGATCAAACCCGGGCCCACTGTATTGGAAGTACTGAGTCTTACCCACTGGACCACCAGAGAAGTGCCCCCTCCCTCCGCCCAGGTGATTTTAATGTGCAGCTGGGTTGATAGGCACCATTGAGAATCAAAATGACATCAGGGAGGGCTGAGCTGTGGAAGTTGAAGTATTGGGACACAGAGGGAAGAGGGAAGTTGGGATGTCTGAGGCTGTAGAGAGATCTAGAAGGCTGGAGGACAATGATGAGGGCGTTGTGTTTGTTCATGGAAAGAGGCCCTGGCGTCTGGATCCAGCAGCATGGAACCAGAGCAGGTGCATGCTCAGTGCTTACTAAGAGTAGAGTGCGAGGGAAGGGGGATCTAAATACCTAAATTCTTCCAGAAGCAAGAGCCAGCTGGTAAACACTTTGACCCCAGGAATCAGGGAGATGCAGGCACTGTGACAGGTGTGACAGTGTTTACTGGTGCTTGGCTGGTGGAGTAGCCAAGCCTTTGGCTTGTTTACAGCCTGGGTAGCTCATTAAGCTACCGTTCCTCCCTTATTTGAAAAGCCTGTTGGTTTGGGGTAAAAACTTGTGATTTCTAAGTAGCTCAATAAGACCAGAAGTGACAGTTTGACTCCGTATTTTTGTGAAACGGTAATTACTTCACAGTTGTTTACAATGAGCCAATTCCAAAGCACTTTCACGCGATCTTACTTGGTCCTCCTTGTGTGTTGGATGGGCAGGTATCATGCCCCTTTTTCCAGCTTATGAAGGCAGTTACTTGGCTAGAGTCACAAGGCCATAAAGTGGTGGTGCTGGGACTGGCTCCAGGGGGGTCTAATTTTTAGGATAGCCCTCTTTCCACCATGCCGTACAAGAGAGAGTTATTTTTTTTCTCCCTACATCCAAATGGAGTCTTCTGCCTTTGTGAGGGAAGTGTAATCTGTCAGCCTGGGTGGGTTACAGTTTGACCCATATCATACCAGCTCCAACGTATTGCTTAATACCCTGAAGTAAAACTGGACTAAAAGTAAAAAAACTATGGATATAATATGACTTATAGAAATTAATCCTGATGGGAGAAAACTACTTTTCCCCTCCTCTATGTCTGGCTTCCAAAGAGAAGAGTTCAACGGGTGAAGGAAGACTTTGTGAGGGATTAAGGAGAAGGAATCGGGGCAGCTTGGACCTTTACTGAACTGTGTATGTTTTTTCTCTACCACTGCCCCTGGGTTCTCTGTACAGTATTTTTTTAATTTTTTCTGAAATGAATTTCACTTTGTTAGTGTTCAGAAAAATTCAAACCTATTCTGTCTTCCCATCCCCGTTTATCAGAACTGTCCCTCAGGACATCTGTCTTTAAACTTTAAAGGCTCCTTTTGACTGTGGACACTTAATTTGTGCTCTCCGTATTCCATAGAAATTCATGATCTCTATTCACCATCCTACTCTTCCAGCCCCTCTTACCAGTTTGAATTTGCTTTGCAAGTGAAACTGGGGGAAAAGCTGGCCACGACTGACGGCAGTTCCGAGCTGAAGAACCAGACAAAGGCAGGTGATATCCTCAGCACATTAGCCCTGAATGTGGGTTTAATTGAAGGAAAGAGGTTTGTTCAATGCTGGGTTTATGGTCGTCTCAGGTTGTGCAGCTGGAGGAAGATGGTATAGAATATGTGCCCTATGGGTTGAAGTTGGGCCAGGAGAGGTCTGTGCTGTGCAGCCTTTTGGCAAACAGCCACTAAGATTCAGTCAATGCTGGCTCCTGACAATTATGACTTCAAGTTTATAGTGTCACTGTTTGGGAAAATACACCTGTGTTGTTTTAAAAGTGAAAATAATCATTATAAAGAAAAATTCAAATCATAGAAGCTTTACTAATGCATTTAACAAATATTTATTGTGTCCCTGCACCATTCAAAGCACTGGGGATATGACAGTGACCTAGAGGCTACACATTAATGGAGGGAGTAGCCAAAAAATAATAAAAATATGGAATATGTCAAGGGGTGATAAATGTTATGAAGAAACACAGACGAAAAAGAAAGTAGAAACCACTCAAAATCCCATCCCTGGAGATAACCTTTGTTAACATTTTGTTGAAAATCCTTCCAGACACCTCTCTACCTATATAGAAACATAATATAATTTCATGTCAATGAGTATTTTCACATGCTGAGTCATAACCTGTTTCTTTTTCCAGTAATATTTTCTGAATCTTTTCATGTCATAAATAAAAATTGACATAATTTTTTTCCAGTTTTGACTTTTTTTTAATTTGCAAAATTTCAAACAGAGAAGTAGAGAGAATGGTATAGTGACCACAATTACCTGTCTCCTACATTTAATAATTGTTAACATATTTGTTTCACCTATTTTGGGGGGGACAGGGCTTATGTCTGTTAAACTAAATTACAGACTTCGTGAACATCTTACCTGTTCTGTTTCTACACCAGTGCGGTGAAGGGCAGGTCAATTCTGACACTACCTGGAGTTAGTATCAGACTCCACAGGCTTAAGGGCTCAGTCCCCCTCAAGACTGCCTACACTTCAAATGTCAGCCTTACTTCAGGGGTCCCCGGGCCACCTGCACTACTGACCAACTGGCTACAAATTCAAGGGTTCCCACTACCCCCACAGGTTTGATAATCTGCTAGAACAACTCACAGAACTCAGTTAAGTGCTACACATATAATTAAAGATTTATTTAAAAGGCTATACATAGCAGGAGGTCTGGGAAGAGGACAGAACTCCCATGCCCTCTCTTGGTGGAGTCAGGGTATATCACCCATCTGGCATATTAACCTGTTCATCAACCAGAAAGCTCTACTGAGCTTCAATGTCCAGAGTTTTGATCAGGGTTTCATTACTAGGCACGGATGATAATATCAGTGTTAAGTGATTGCACTTAATCTGGTCCAAAGTTGCAACTCTCTAATCACATGCTTAGTCTTTCAAGTGACCAACCCCTACCTTGTCTTTTCATTGTTGAATTATAAGAGTTCTTTATATATTCTGGATACTGATCCCTTATCAGTTATTTGATTTACAAACATTTTCTCATTTTGTGGGTTGTCATTTCACTTTCTTAATAGTGTTCTTTGACACACAAAAGTTTTTAGTTTTGATTAACTAAACTGATGAACTAAAATAGATAAATCGGACTATTTTCCCTTTTGTTAATTGTGCTTTTTGTGCCATATCTAAGAAACCATTGTCTAATCCAAGGTCATGAAGATACACACCTGTTTTCTTTTAAGAGTTTCATAGTTTTAGCTCTTACATTTAGGTTCTTTTTTTATTTTTGGTATATGGTGCAAGGTAGGTCCAACATCATTCTTTTGCTTGTGGATACTCATAGACCTTTTAAACTGTACTGAGTTACTTGTCTTTCTTTGCATTTGGTCTGTAAACTCCATGAGGGCAGAGACCAAGGTGGTTTTACTAAATTTTTAATGAATGGGTGAATTAGGCAACCAAAATATCAAGTTTCTTTCCTTTTGTGAGAAATTATATTGATTGTGTACAGTAACACTGTTTTCATTGATATTGGTAGTTAAAATCTTTTGACAATAACAATTCAGAAACAAACTAATACACAGGATGATAGGAATTGTACAACTTAACAGGCTTTGGAGCAAAACATTTGGATTCAAATCCTGATTTTCATTTAAGAAATGTGTAACCTTGGGCAGATTAATTACCTATTTCTTATTCCTTAAAATGGGGATTTACTCTGTATAATTGTTAAAAGGATTAAATAAGACCTCATAACTACAGTGCTTAACACATTGTAAGCATTCATCAAACGGTGGCAGTTAATTAATTAATTAATTAATTTTTGGCTGCATTGGGTCTTTGTTGCTGCACGTGGGCTTTCTCCAGTTGTGGTGAGCGGGAGCTACTCTGTTGCATTGCACGGGCTTCTCACTGTGGTGGCTTCTCTTGTTGTGGAGCATGGGCTCTAGGCGTGCGGGCTTCAGTAGTTGTGGCTTGCAGGCTCAGTAGTTGTGGCTCACGGCTCTAGAGCACAGGCTCAGTAGTTCTGGCACATGTGCTTAGTTGCTTGGCAGCACATGGGATCTTCCCGGACCCAGGGATGGAACTGGGGAACTAGCCACACTAGTGTCCCCTTCATTGGCAGGCAGGTTCTTAACCACTGTGCCACCAGGGAAGTCCCAGTAGTAGTTACTTATTATTGCAAAGGAGAAGCAGCAATGTTTGGAAATTTTCTCCATAGTACAGATTCCAAGATTTATATTTTCTTTTGTGAATTGAGAATTGTTATACCATCGATGTTTGATTCGGAAAGAAAGGCATACACAAAAACACAATTCAGTGTGTTTGTGCAAATACTCTGGCGTCAGAGCGTCCTGGGCAATAGAATGAAATACCTTTTTGGGTGTCAGAATTTAGTGGAAAGGGGATTCTAGGCATTTTGTATTTATTTCAGTGTGGCACATTTTTCAGGTTTGTACAATAGTTATTTGATTACGTGTCTGTCTCCTCCATTAGGGTCTGCATACAAATCTTGTCTTAAATCATCTTTGAATTTGCTGTACAGTGGACACTCCACAGATGGTTGAATTGATGCGCCTTGTCCACGGGGGTCCGAAAGGACTCTATGTAGAGGAATGGAGAAGTCGGAAGGGGAAGGAAAGACCTCGGATCCATTGCCAAGGAGAGGAGAGCTGCACAGGTGTGGGAGCCACGAGGGTCCTAGAGCTTCAATCCGACGCAAGTAATTAGAGAACCACTTTTTCTCTTCTCCCGGCCCGGTAGGGTCACTTCCGGGAGGGGGCGGCGAGACAAGAGGAGGCGTGCGGGGAAGGAAGCAGTTTACGCCGCACCAGGCGGAAGTATGCCAAAGGTTTTGGTGCGGCCGCTTCCGGTCCGGGTAAAGGCTGCTGAGGTATGCTGCATGGTCTGTGTCGGGCCGGGACAGCTTTCTGAGGGCAAGTCAGCGGGTCAAGAGGCGAGCGTCGGCGTGTAGACTCACAAGTCAAGAGTCTAGTGGTAAGATCGGAAAAACAGCCAGGAACTTGAATACGATCTTACCTCTGTTTCCGAGGGGGTAACTTCCACGAGGAACCCCTCTGCCCTGGTAACGGCCAAAGAGGAGATGGCGCCAGTCAGGGAGCGGCCGTGGCCGACAAAGTAAGGAAGCGCGAAGGCGGAGCAGCCTGAGAAGCCTCGGGAGAAAACACCAGAGCCATCGCTGCCGCCACCACCGCTACCACCATGGAAGGGGCAAAGCCGACATTGCAGCTCGTGTACCAGGCAGTGCAGGCGCTCTACCACGACCCAGATCCCAGCGGAAAGGAGCGCGCCTCGTTTTGGCTTGGGGAGCTGCAGCGTTCGGTGAGGGGCCGAGAGAGGCCATTCTGCGCCGCGGGGCAAGGGCGGGGTGGGACCTTGGCTGGAGCCGGCGCCGAGCCGTTGGCCTCCTGAGGTCCTCCTTGGGGAGGAGCTGCTGCCGCGGGGTGGGGCTGCGAAGCTACATCTACGCGGCTTTTCGGAAACTAGTTGCAGCTGGTCGGTCGCGAAGTGGCCCTTTCCCCACCCCGTAGAATCTGGTTTGTAGGTCCTGTACTTCTCGCTCGTGGCTTCGATCTGGTCCTCTGAGTTTCACCCTTGCTACTACTTGTTTCTTAGGCCTTGCTTTTCCGTTTTGTCTTTCTTCAACCAAATCCAATCCCAGTCTTTCCCTGTCTTCCACTTAAGGATGTTTTATCCGTCTCTCTTCGGTGTCCAGGTGTTACTCCGGCAATTCCTTCCCACTCATAGCCTTACATCTCACTGTTTCTTGCTGCTTTTCACTCTAGTTTGAGTACATTATTCTCGAAACTTCTCAGGTTTCTAGATCCTTATACACATGAGTTTTCCCCGTGTTTTGGAGTGCAACATAACGTAAAGAAAAAAAATCAATTCTCGTTTCAGAAAATCTTTGCAGTTCTCATTTTGCTGCATATTGGTTTTCTGACCTCTTTCCCATGATTTTTAGCTTCTTTATAAGATACGGGTATCGTAGCTGCCTTGATTATTACAGATAATTGTGTCAGTATCCAATGAGGGGGTTAATTGCAACCTATTATACTTACTGTGTTCTGCGTTCTTTGAATCTCGTGTATTATGCTTCCTCTAATTTTCCTACTTACCCTTGCAGTGCTTTAATTCAGTGTGATTATGTGTACTTGGTCATATTGCTGACTTTACCTTTCTTATTTTTGCATTTTATACGCCTAAGTATGTTTTAAAATTTGCTCCCTCCCCTTCCATTTCTTTTTTTAAACTCATAACTAGAACTTAAAGATGCTCTGCCCTTTTGAATCAGCTCCTAGGCTGTGAGTGCATAATAAGTATTTAAAAATTTGCAACTTTGAATATTACACTTAAAAAAAAAATCGGGAACCCAAGTCCTGGGTGACCTCATGGGAAGAGAAAGGAATGAGACTCACTGTAGGCTACACAAGAAAATCATTCATATGTGGTCTTAGTGTTTAGTTAGTTTTTGTGATCTGGGGACCCACACGTCCCTGATCTTAAAGTTTTCAAAGTAAAAATAGGAGAAATGCTACACCATACCAAAAGTCAGCTTTCCCTACTAAACCTGCTTATTGCTGTACGTATTTTAAATCAGTATTTTAGTGCTTACCATGTACCAGCAACTGCTGGGTGTTGGTATATGGAAATGAACCAAACAAAAAAAATCTTTGCTTGGTACAGGATATTTGTGATGTTTAAATGAGTTAATACCTACAAAGAGCTTAACAAAGTTCTTTGAACCTAGAACTCAAAATGTGTTAGTAATTGTTATTTAAATATCAGTCACTTAGTTTCCACTAGTCTCTGTTACAGACTTACATCATCATCATCATCATTATCATCATTATTTACAGTCAGGTCCCAACAGGAACAGATGGCACACTTGAAATAGGCTAATTTGAGGAGGGTTTGTTTTATAAAGATACTGTTTATAAAGATGTGGATAGGGCTTCCCTGGTGGTGCAGTGGTTGGGAGTCCGCCTGCTGATGCAGGGGACACAGGTTCGTGCCCCGGTCCGGGAGGATCCCACGTGCTGCGGAGCGGCTGGGCCCGTGGGCCGTGGCCGCTGGGCCTACGCGTCCGGAGCCTGTGCTCCGCGACGGGAGAGGCCACAACAGTGAGAGGCCCGTGTACCGCAAAAAAACAAAACAAACAACAACAAAAAAAGATGTGGATATAATGGGGTACCACAAAAGATAGTGTAGTACCCTGTAGCCAAACTGTTAACAGCCCTAAGCCAGAAGAGCTAAGAGAGAGAGTGGTTACTTCTTGGACTCTCAGGAGAAGTATGGAGTTGGCTGCCTTGAGAGGAATTGTAGTTTTCAGTTGAAGGGACATAGCCAGCATGAGGTGATTGTGCAGGGAGGAAGCTGGAGGAATAAATATCTACACCTTATTCTTCTAAGTTCCTCCTTCTCCTGGGATTCCCCATTGGCCACACCTAACCCTAAGCTAGGGGACTCAGGAACCTGTTGATCTGTTCCATAGAGGTCAGCTGGGGCAGAAAACATGGTAGAGAAGAGTGGAAAAGTGGACCTGGAAAATAGCACAGTCACACATCATCATTTTTAGGCAACTTCAGTATCTGTATTGACAATTCAGCTAACACTTTGGCTTCTTAATTCCTTTACTTTTTTCTAAGCCACCTGGTAACACAGTCGCATCTTGGATCTTGTCATTGCTAAAAAGTCACCAACCCTCCCTAAATCACTAATTCACGCATTGAGCTCTGATCACACAACCGACTGAAATTCTTATAGTTTGCTGGCTCAGGAATCTCAAGTAACGTCATGTAATAGTTTTTACTTTTTTGAAATCTTACATAATTTTAATTTTATCAAAATAAAAAAATTTATTTATTGTTAATTTAGTAATAAAAGTTATTATTGTTAAAATTTTAAAGATTTAAGCCAAACTTTAAAAACTTTCTAAAGTTATAAAATGGGAATAGTTTTACAAGATTTAGGAAGAAAAAAGAGCAGTTTCATAGTTTCTCCTATGAAAGATGAGGATTTAGGCTTCTTCTGCTTCCTCACACCCCATCACCCATAGGTATACCTATGGTATACCACATTTTTGGCTAACATAGGTACCATGGGCTTCCCTGGTGGCGCAGTGGTTGAGAATCCGCCTGCCAATGCGGGGGACACGGGTTGGTGTCCCGGTCCGGGAGGATCCCACGTGCCGCGGAGCCTGCGCGTCCGGAGCCTGTGCTCTGCAACGGGAGAGGCCGCAACAGTGAGAGACCAGCGTACCACAAAAAAACCCACCAAAAAACATAGGTATACCACATTTCTGGTTAAATCATTACATATTGTGAATCATGAAGTGTGTATACCATGATAATTTCTTTTTTGTGCAACTTTTTTTTTGGTGGTAATCATTACCTTTTTCTTTTTTTCACGTTTGCCTTATTTTCTATATATCTACAGTAATTCATTCCAAACTCTCTGTTAGTAGGTGTAAATATCCTCTTAGTATGTTCACACTGGTAATCTGTTTCCTTTTTTGGTGGAAGGAAACCTCTCCCGAGAGCCCTGTATCTCCCTGCTCCAATCTGGCCTGGTTCTCCAGGTCTCTTGCATAATTATTATCCTGGGATCTCACTGTCCTAGGGAATTCCTTTTTCTTTCTTGTATTGGATGTGCTGAATCCTGGATCCCATGATCTTTTCTTGAATTACTCCCTCATTTGACAGATAATTGAGAGGGGAACCTTCATCTCTTCTCTCTCATTGTTGGTCGTTTTTCTTGGACCACTTTTACCATGAGAGTTCTCTAGTCTTCTGCCTGGAGGTTATGAACTAGGCTGCCGGTGGCAGGTAGGAGAATGAACTGGAGGATGAATCTAAATGCTCAGTATGTAGGCTTTAGTTTATTTAATCTGTTTTCAGTATGATACTCCTGTCCTTAGGTGAGTCTGTTGTCCAAGAGTCCAGAGTCCCTCTACTTCAGTCTCTGCAAAGTAAACCTTGAGTTTTCTGTGATGGTGGGAGGATAGTATAGTAGCCTGGCCCCTCAGAGTCAGGGAGAAAATCTAGGAAACTAAACTGCTTACACAGATTTTGAAGCCATTCCTTTGTTTTTTTGTTCTATCTGTGCATCTGTCTTCAGGTGTACCTCAGTACTTCTAATTCTTGAGCCTTACTGGGATTTTGCAAATGAATTAGTTTGCCTCTTGGCTTCCCCCATTCTTATCCCTTACCCCTCCCTGCTACCAGGCAAATTTCAGCTTTCTCAGACCTCTGAGAGTTATAACTCACCCAGCAGCTTTCTCCTTTTCACAGTTTTGTTAATATCATTCGTGTTTCCATTTTCTGTCCTTGTGGGTTCCCTCCTCCTTAGGGGAAAAAAAAATCTTTTTACTCTGATTTTGGAGGGAATTTGAGGGCAGACAGATGTTTCAATCAGTTAAATTGTGTTAAAGAGAAGTCTTAGTTCTTGAATTTCATCAAAACCTGATTCCATTGACTGGCCCTTTTCTTTGTTAGGTTTTGTCTTTTTCCAGGGACTGTGGTTCTCATCCCTTTCTTCAATATACCACCAACCCTTCACCTCTGATTTGGTAGAACTTGAGCATGTGTATCCAATTGCTTCTCCTGTCCGATTTTAGTGCTCTCCATCTTATTATCTGAATTCTCAGGAACCTTGATCTTTTTGGTTATCCTGTGTTCTCACTTGTATCCTAAAACTCCCTCTTTACTGGATCCTTCCCATAAGCATTCACAAGATGTAGTATCTCCCAGAATAAGCAAATGGTTTTTTGTGGGGAGGGGATGCTGCCTTTGTCTGGTTTTATGATTTTTTAATTTTTTTCTTACCTTTGTACTTTTACTATTACTTTTTCCCAATCCTGTCTTAAAATGAAGAAACTAGCCCATCTTTTCAAAGCCTAGCTAGCTTAAATTCTTTCTCCTTAAAGTCTTAACAGATTTTCTTCCTCTGAAAGTCATTTCTGCCCCTGCTCCAACACCGAAAGCACTTTAATTGCATTTATCATTTTTTTAACCTTTTTGAAAATTTGTTTTGTCTCCCCCAATAGACAGTAGAATCCTTTCAGATGTTTATATAATCTGATACCCGTAGTTGAAGGAATAAACCATGATTATTAAGAAATGATCAAGATGCCTGACAGTTTCTCTTTTTTTTTTTTGAACATCTTTATTGGAGTATAATTGCTTTACAAGGGTGTGTTAGTTTCTGCTTTATAACAAAGTGAATCAGCTATACATATACATATATCCCCATATCTCCTTCCTCTTGCATCTCCCTCCCTCCAACCTTCCCTATCCCACCCCTGTAGGTGGACACAAAGCACCAAGCTGATCTCCCAGTGCTATGCAGCTGCTTCCCACTAGCTAGCTGTTTTACATTTGGTAGTGTATACATGTCCACGCGACTATCTCACTTTGTCCCAGCTTACCCTTCCCCCTCCCCGTGTCCTCAAATCCATTCTCTACGTCCGCGTCTTTTTTTTTTTTTTTTTTTTTTTTTTTTTTTGTGGTACGCGGGCCTCTCACTGTTGTGGCCTCTCCCATTGCGGAGCGCAGGCTCCGGACGCGCAGGCTCAGCTGCCATGGCTCATGGGCCCAGCCGCTCCGCGGCATGTGGGATCCTCCCGGACCGGGGCACGAACCCGCATCCCCTGCATCGGCAGGCAGACTCTCAACCACTGCGCCACCAGGGAAGCCCCGTCCGCGTCTTTATTCCTGCCCTGACCCTAGTTTCTTCAGAACCTTTTTTTTTTTGTTTTTTTAGATTCCATATATATGTGTTAGCATACGGTATTTGTTTTTCTCTTTCTGACTTCACTCTGTATGACTGACTCTAGGTCCATCCACTACACTCACTACAAATAACTCAATTTCGTTTCTTTTTATTGCTGAGTAATATTCCATTGTATATATGTGCCACATCTTTATCCATTCATCTGTCGATGGACACTTAGGTTGCTTCCATGTCCTGGCTATTGTAAATAGTGCTGCAATGAACATCGAGGTACATGACTCTTTTTGAATTATGGTTTTCTCAGGGTATATGCCCAGTATTGGGATTGCTGTGTCGTCTGGTAGTTCTATTTTTAGTTTTTTAAAGAACCTCCATACTGTTCTCCATAGTGGCTGTATCAGTTTACATTCGCACCAACGGTGCAAGAGGGTTACCTTTTCTCCACACCCTCTCCAGCACTTATTGTTTGTAGATTTTTTGATGATGGCCATTCTGACTGGTGTGAGGTGATACCTCATTGTAGTTGTTTTTTTTGTTTTTTTGCGGTTCCCGGGCCTCTCACTGTTGTGGCCTCTCCCGTTGCGGAGCACAGGCTCCGGACACGCAGGCTCAGCGGCCATGGCTCACGGGCCTAGCCGCTCTGCGGCATGTGGGATCTTCCCGGACCAGGGCACGAACCCGTGTCCCCTGCATCGGCAGGCGGACTCTCAACCACTGCGCCACCAGGGAAGCCCTCATTGTAGTTTTGATTTGCATTTCTCTAATGATTAGTGATGCTGAGCATTGTTTCATGTGTTTGCTGGCAGTCTGTAGACACACAGTTTCTTAAAAATGTTCCTGAATGCATAGCTGCTTGTAGCACCTCCAAAGGGGCAGTTGGATGACTCAGATTTGTCTTTTTCTATGAATTTCATTTATTTTTGCTGCTTCTCTCTAACATATCCATGGATGATTGAAAATAAACAATATTATTCAGCCTCCTATGATGCTCTGTTTCCAGTCTTTCCAATCTTTTTTTTTTTTTTTTTGGTGGTACGCGGGCCTCTCACTGTTGTGGCCTCTCCCATTGCAGAGCGCAGGCTCCGGACGCACAGGCTCAGCGGCCATGGCTCACGGGCCCAGCTGCTCCGCGGCATGTGGGATCTTCCCGGACCGGGGCACGAACCCGCGTCCCCTGAATCGGCAGGCGGATTCTCAACCACTGCGCCACCAGGGAAGCCCTCCAATCTTTTTTTAAAAAGCAGCCTTTATGAGATAAGTTTTTATTACCCTCATTTTATGCTTTGAACGACTTGAGTACAGAAAAGGAGAGGAACTTTTTGACACAATAAGCCTTTCTTGAAGTGGTCACTAAGTGACATTTTAAACCAAAAATCTGTTTTAAAGTAGTCACAAAACATGCAGTGTAGTAGCATAGTGTTTTAATTTTCAGTTTGAAATTGGTAAAGTATTCCCTGGTGGTCCAGTGGTTAGGACTCTTTGCTTTCACTGCAGAGGGCCCCAGGTTCAGTCCCTGGTTGGGAAATTAAGATCCA
The DNA here is from genome assembly GCF_026419965.1 of Kogia breviceps. Classification (NCBI taxonomy): domain Eukaryota; kingdom Metazoa; phylum Chordata; class Mammalia; order Artiodactyla; family Physeteridae; genus Kogia; species Kogia breviceps. The sequence continues at coordinate 23,359,057 of NC_081318.1, forward strand.
ACAAGCCGTGTACCATGGCTGGGAAAAAAAAAAAATCTACTTTAGTTGAAAACAGAAAATGTAGTAACTAAAATTATACCATATAAAGTAGCATTCAAAACTGTACAGTCCCTAAGAAAATTAACAAAAAAATGAAATTGGTAAGGAACAGAATTTGCCTGGTTTGTTTCAAAACCACGTTGAATAATATACTTTTCGAAAAACTATTATCCTTACTTCCCTCTTCCTCATACTTAACTAATCTTAGAGTCATTTAGTATAGTTATAATGATCCTGGTGACAATAGATTTAGTATAACGGTATAATTTGGACACGGTTCAGCCCATGCTATGAGTTAGCATCTTTTCTCTTTCTCTGGTATTTGTATAAAACAGCCATTTTCTGAAGAATCTACATTCATTAAACTTTTTTTCCACCAAAATTCTTGGAAATAGCCTACAACCATGGTTTTGTTTTATGGGATAGGCAGGTATCACTGATGTCTTCCAAGTGTTTTAAAAGAAAAAATTATTTTGAGGCAGATCTTAAAGGAAGCCTATTCAACAGTGGACTACTCTGAATACTTAGTAGTTTCCTTTGTCCACCTCTAGTAACCAAAATTAGTAGACAATGCAGAAACCAATGGAAGGAAAGACCATCTCTTTATAGGGCTAATTAATTGTGCTACTCATTTGTTCTAAGTTTGTAATTTAAATTATAAGGAGACTACTTTTACAGAGACCATCTGTGGGTTAGAGGTTATCTCAAAAGTTTCGTAGTTCAGTCTGTAAACTGAAAAGGAATGATGAAAAGAAAAAAAAAGCATAAGTCAACTGGAATAGATGGCATTGTAATGTTTGGTTTATCACATATCCTTGAGAATTTTCTTCTTCTAAATATATCAGGAAGGTCATGGGTCATGGAGTATCAGTTTCAGACTTCTTTCCTAGTAATTTTTCTCTTTGGAGTTTCTTGATTCTTTAGCCTAGTTCTAAAACCTAGAGTCTTTGTTTTTGCTCTGGTAGTGCAGTCATTGATTTGATTTACCTGAAAATCTAGACATCTTTTAATGTTTCTGCTCTCATCCTCCAGTTAAGTGACTCCTAAAACATAAACATGTTTTTGAAAGGCAAGCCTTCTAGAATATAGAAAATGTTCATGTACAACTTCTTTGGGGTTAGTTCAGTGAACATAGGAATACTGTATACTTTGCATTGCTGGAAAATGGGAGTGTGTAAGTAAATGATAAAAACCAAAGACTTTTCAACTGAATAGTATACCACTCTGGCTATATTGTCTAATATGATTGCCATTACCCACATGACTATTGTGGCTGTTTAAATTTAAGTTAATTAAAATGAAGTTAAAATCAATTCCTTAGTTGCACTGCCACATTCCAAGTCATGGACAGTGCAAATATAGTCATTTCATGTCCTTGTTGTATTGGAGCTTATGAATGAGAATTTGTGATGGTATTTGTGTTGGCATGATAGTCTGTTATCTGGTGGCATTCATCTGTATTTGGATTAGTTTATTTCTCATCTTCCCAGGCCTGGACCAGAGTCAATGGTTTGAAACAGGATATAAAATGTTCTGGATACTGCTACATTTTCTAAGTTGCCATTTTAACCATTATTAGGCATACAGTTCAGTGGCATTAAGTACATTCATGTTGTGCAATCATCACCACCACCCATCTCTAGAACTTTTTCGTCTTCCCAAACTAAAACTGTGTACCTATTAAAGAATAATTCTCCATCCCCTCCTCTCTTCAACCCTTGGTAACCACCATTCTACTTTTTTTTCCCTCTAGGAATTTGACTACTCCAATTACCTTTTGAGTAGAATGATACAATATTTGTCCTTTTGTGTCTGGCTTATTTCACTTAGCATAATATCTTCAAGGTTCATCATGTTGTAGACTATGTCAGAATTTAATTCCTCTTTAACAATTATGGTAAAATACACATAGCATAAAATTTACCACTTTAACCATTTTTAAGTGTGTAGTTCAGTGGCTTTAAGTACATTCACATTGTTGTGCAACCATCATCACCATGCATCTCCCGAACTTTTTTCATCTTGTAAAAATGAAAATCTGTACCCATTAAACACAGTTAACTAACTCCCCATTTCTCTCTCCCTACAGCCCCTGGCAACCACCATTCTGCTTTTTGTCTCCATGAACTTGACTACTCTAGGTACCTCATATAAGTAGAATCATACAGTATTTGTCCTTTTGTGACTGGCTTTTTTCACTTAACATAATGTCCTCAGGGTTCATCCATGTTGTAGAATGTGTCAGAATTTCATCCCTTTTTAAGGCTGAATAATATTGTATGTACCACATTTTGTTTACCTATTCATCTGTTGATACACACTTGGGTAGCTTCCACGTTTTGGCTATTGTGAATACTGTTATGAGCACAGGTGTACAAATATCTGTTGGAGTCCCTGCCTTCAATTCTTTTGAGTATATCACCAGAAGGGGAATTGCTGTATCATATGGTAATTCTATGTTTTTTTTGAGGAACTGACATACTGTTTTCTAGATTTTACAGAATTTTAAGCTCTTGGTTTTTTTTGTTTGTTTGTTGTTTTGTTTTGTTTTGTTTTGGCCGAGCTATGTGGTATGCGGGATCTTAGTCCCCGACCTGGATTGAATCTGTGCCTGCTACAGTGGAAGCGCGGAGTCTTAACCAATGGACTTCTAGAGAAGTCCCATAAGCTCTGTTGAACTTAAAAACATTTAATTCTTAGAAAGTTGCGCTTGCTCAGATTACCTCTCCTGTGTTTCCCTAGCTTGTACCCTGGTACTGAAATGTTACCAGAGAGTGTTGTACTGTTATATAGGTGAAGTTCCAGAGAGAAGCTTTATTTCTCTTTACTGGAAGTTCACAGTACTGCTAATGGGGATAATTTTGTAGTGTTTGGCATGCAGAACCCCTTGAAAGTACCGATTTAATTTTCCTCTTTCTGGTTAGACTTCCCAAAATGAAAATATGAAATTTGTATTTTTTTTTTCTTTTGGTAAGAAATTTTCTGTTAACAGAGTTTACATTATATTTTTTACTTTTTTTTTTCAAGCCCACTGCACTCTTCAGTTTTTCTCCATATTAACTGTTTACTTGTATTTTCTGTCTCAGCCATAGTTAGTACCATTTATACAGATTGCCCTAAAGCAGAAGAATACACTTAGAACTAGTCTTAAAAAGGTATATGTTTTTACATAAGCAGTCAGAGTTTTCTAACACTATAATGCATTTTTTATTAAACCTTAAGCTAGACATCTCATATTTCTGTACAATTAAGAAACTTGAATCTTCAGCATTGTGTTAGTGTATGCGTAGTATGTCTGATAGTACTTTCATTCTTCAGGTTTATGCGAGTTGTTATAAAACTTGCTCAGATAGGCAGGAATAGAGACCGGTGATTAAAGGAAATCTATTTTCTATATTTTGGCTTTCAGGAAGCCTTCACATGGGCTACCCATTTGCTTCAAATGAAATGGTTTCAAGCTTGGTATTTTCTACTTTTAAAGCAGGGCTGCCTAATATAATTAGTAAGGCCCACAGTGAATTGATTATCAAGGAATGCATGCTTCAGTCACTCCAAACCCAAGCTGACCTTATGGATCCAGATTTATTTATCTTTTTTCAGGGCCGTTCTTGAGGTTAATATTCACATGCATAGGTGGCTGAGGGTTTTTAATTTGGTTGGAGATTCTTTACAGTTGTTGAGGAAAAATTTTGGCAAAATTTCTCAGTATCATATTATGTGTGAGCAACAGCTACAGATTTGAGCCAAAGTTTATTTGATAGAGGCCATTATGACACAGGATTGTTTGAAAATGCTTGTCCCAGAAATACTGGGATTTCATCAGAAACTCAGGAGACCACAACGTGCAGTGCTGTAGTCATTTGGTCTTACTGATTCCTTTCATTGAGATCAAGATAGAGTAATGCATATGGGCACTACCATCTTCCAACATTGTCTTGAAGATAAGAGTGTTTGAGTATTTCTCCCGGAATTTGAATAGCTTATGATGTTTTAAAGAATTATTTTTAGCCAGGAATCTCTTTCCTCCCATAAGGGAAATAATATCTCCCTCTTAATTATCTATTCAGTTATTATGGGGATGGCTGTGAAGATGTAAATTGGCTGAACTTATCTCTATAAATGAGCATTTTTGCTTCTAGAAAACTTGTTTATGCATACATGGGTAGTCTATGGTTCTGCGAGCTTGCTTGGGGCTTTATGATTATTTTTCACTTACACTCTGCTTTTGGAATTGGGAGTTGTTTACTCATCACTGCTGTGGTGAAGGTATTAGCTAAGTTTCATTTCATCATAGTTTCTGTATTTCAGACCATCTTGCAAGACAAATTATTTTGAAAGATAACAATTTTAGGTAGTGATGGTTTTCTTTTGAGATCTATAGCTTATATTTTTCCTAATATCCATTCATATAATTTTCTCTCCTCGCTGTTTAAGAAAACCATCAGAAAGTAACTTGTGACAGACCTAGCGATTTATCTTAAATTTGTAAAATTTTCATAAAGGATTAGATACAAAAACTTAAGATAGTTGACTAACAAAAAATTCCTTTCTTTCAGGTTAATAAGACTAGTTTGTTCTTTACCTGTCTCATGAAAATGCCTTTTTCTTGATTTGGGAAATTCTGATTTTCTAGCTCTGTACCATATTGGTACAAGGCATGTGTCTATAATGTTGCGGTGTCTGATTGACTGTTTTTGGGGGGTTCTTTTTACTGTGCTCTTGCCTGGTCTGCCCCTCCTTCCAGTATACTATAAATCTTTATTTAATAGATGTATTATTTACTAATTGAAATGTTTTTTAAAAGTATAGCAGTCTTACACATTTATTCTTACTTCAAATTTCATTGAAATATTTGTATTTCCAGAACCTAATTTTCTATTTGCCAGAGCTCTTCTGTTTTCAGTGAAGTATTTTTAAGTAATGCTGCTTAATTTGAGGAGTTTTTGTGTAGGATTAACTAGCAGCTCTAATCTGCTTCTGATTCTTGGCAGCTGATGAATCCTTAGGCCCCCTATCTGGGTGTATACTTGCAATGTTAAGGGTCTGCTCAGTGATTTCCGTTGATTAGGCAGTTTTAGAACTGTTAGTTTAGAAGTGAGTCTTGGAGCAGTCGTGACCGTTAAAGAAAAAAGGGCAAGTACTTTTAGGATCTGCTGTGAAGTATAATGAAAGACTTAGAGCATGTTAGTGAAAGGATTGCTGGGCCATAGCCTGCTTCATATTCATCACATAGTCATGGAAATATCTTTTGAAAAGAATGATATAAAGGCCTGTTCTGCTACTGCTTTGTGAAATGGAAGATTGGAATTAGTTGCTTAAATGGAAAATGTTCTCTTGTTGCAGCCTCTTTGAAATGTGCTGCTAGTGGGAGCTGCAGCTTCCTCCTGCTGACTCTGAGCCCCAGGCTTCGGTTGAGATGGTCCTTTCAGAAATGTGGAGCTTAGTCCAAGCCTGGATTTCAGTGGGTAGCACCTGGCATCTGTGGCTAGAAAGTCCTATGAAGTGTAAGTGCTTTATTCTCTCCTTGTAAAGAATCCCTTTTCCTTTCTTCTTTCTGCAGCTTAGCAGAGGGGAAGAACAGTGAGCAATGTACTACAGTATCTGAGGTATCAGGATTTGGTTGCATTTTCTTAATGATTCAGTGATCAAAACAGGATTACTTGTTTTTTGGATGCCAACAATTCTTAAACCCTCCTAGAATTCAAAATAAAGGGACAAATTATGACCTCTTAATATATAGTACTGGCAGTATCAACCTGGGTAATTTTTCACTGACAGTTTACTTAGTAGACTGTGATATTCATGTTTCCCAGGTTTCTTTAGAGGTCAGTTTTGTATTTCGTTCTTGTTCCAAAAGACAGATATTTGAAAAGAGAGGCACATTTGACCAGTGAGTGAGGCAGCATCAAGATAAATAAGGATGCTTGAAATGAGAAGACAGTTCTTTTTTCACTTCGGTTCTACTTGACACATTTACACAAGGAGCAGTATGGGAATTTTCCTAAGACCGATTCCTCATAGAATTGTCCTAGGAAATACAGATAGCTGCCATCTATATTTTAGTTTAATTAAAAAACAGAAAACTATGATAACATAATGAGTGTTAGAAGATGCAGTTTATATTTGGTTTAGTTGCCTGGGGTAAACTGCTATTCTCCTTTTTTTTTTTTTTCCTATTTCAGAAGTACTGGTAATATTTTAAAGTAAGGTCATTCCAGAAAAGACTCCCATTTTGGGGAGACTTTAAGTTTCCCTTCACTGAAATTTTTCTGAGATTCTTAAATCTTCCGATTTTGGCTAGGAAAATATTGAGCTTCTTCTCATTGCTAAAGCAGAATATATATTTAAAACAAAACAGAACCAAGGCTCCAACTGGGTAAGGCAAGCAAAGTTCTACAAATGAGGACTCTGAATGAAAAAGGTCCTTTCAGGGCCTTTGTTTTCTCTATCTGTAAACTGGTTTGCTTGTTTTCTCTTGCCCTTTCTCTCTCTAAACATTGTGGATTCTGTTCTTATAGCTTACTCCCAATCCAGTAAGTATCTCAGCTACCTAGTAAAAGAATGGGCTTCATGTTTGGGAAAACAAAGAGGTGTTATAGATTTATGAGATGATAGTATCTTGTCATTTTGCTTCATATTTAATAATATATATTTGTTTAAATGGCTCTATGGCCAGGAGATTTTGAGAGAGGCAGAAATAATTAAGGTTGTTCTTTACTTTTGAAGAGCTTACAGTCTATTAAAAAAAGATGAACAAAGGCCCAAATAATTACAATATAAAGTTCTACAATTGAGCTGTTACAATCAAGGGTACCTTGGTAGTAAGGAAAAAGGATTACTCCTCCAATATTTTCTCTTTATTTCTGGCTTTCAGGAGTTTGAATATGATGTGTTTAGCATTTGTTTGTTTGTTTGTTTGGGGGAGTGGGGGACAGTAACATTCTCTGTTGCCCTTGTCTACTGTTGTCTTTAGTAGTTCCAGTGTCCAGTGTTCTCATTGGTGGGACTTTCTCAGTGATTCTGTCCTCCTCTGTGGCATTCATGCTCTGCCTTGCATCTGGCAGATCTTGTGCAGGATACATTTTTTTTGCCCTTCCTTCAGTGGTAGGAGACCTCTGTGGTGTTATTGTTATAGCATCATGGGCTCAAGACGGTTTTATGCCCTGTCCTGTAGGGGTAGAGGTGTGTTTTTTTTTTTTTTTTTACCCTTACTGCAACAGCAATGGGCCTTACTTAACCTATAGCCTTGAGGATAACATCATTTGCTGCCCTTCCCATACCAGTTAAGGCTTTTGTTCAGTAGGGGAGAAGGGTCTAGTCAGAGCTTTTTGTGTCTTTTCTGCTATTGTGGCTACTCCTGTGCTCCAAGACTGTACCACCAAAGAGGTTTTCTCTGGTCTCCTGCCCTACCCCTATTCTTTCTCCTGAGTATTTGGTGGAGGTGTGTGGATAACAGCCTGTAGGTGGTTGTGAATTCCCCTTGTGTCCAAGAGTCCCATGGGTTTTATATGTTCATACTAGCCCACACATATACAATTTTAAAAATCAATTTGTTAATAATTTTAATTGAATTTTTATTACCTGGTTGTCTGGTGCCCCATATCTCTTTTCTTTGTTCTGCTACAGATGAGCCAATGCTTGGTGAGGTCTCTTTAAATTTCGGTCTACTTGGTTGTCCTGGGACCTCAGCTTTCTGATGCATTTAAGAAAAGTTACTTTGTAGTTTATTTGCTTTTATTTATTAACTCCAAAGCAATGTTCTTTTCCACTTTCTGCATCTTAGGAGAATGTGAAATTCCTCTCAGGTATATAGATTCATTTATTTTAAACCCTACAAGATATTGTTGCTTTATATAGTCAGTGTTCACAGAGATTTACTTACATACTTAGCCTTTCTATTACTCTTCATTCCTTCCTGATTTCCATGTTTCTATCCAGAATTATTTTCATTCTGCTTGAAGAACACTCTTTAGTATTTTCTTCTTTGTTCTATTGTTAATGAACTCTCTTCTTTTATTTTTTTTCTTTTGGTCCCAAAGTGTCTTAATTTTGTTGCATTTTGGAAGGGTTTTTTTGCTGGGTATAAGTAATCAATTGGCAATTATTTTCTTCCAGTACTTTGAAGATATTTGATTCCCATTTTTTATTTTGGCAAGTCAGCTATCAGTCTAATTGTTCCTTTAAAGGTAATACATGTTGGGCTTCCCTGGTGGCGCAGTGGTTGGGAGTCCGCCTGCCGATGCGGGAGACGCGGGTTCGTGCCCTGGTCCGGGAAGATCCCACATGCCGCGGAGCAACTAAGCCCGTGAGCCATGGCCGCTGGGCCTGCGCGTCCGGAGCCTGTGCTCCGCAACGGGAGAGGCCACAACAGTGAGAGGCCCGCATACCGCAAAAAAAAAAAAAAAAAAAAAAAAAAAAAAAAGGTAATACATGTTTTTTCCTCTGGCCTTTAAGATTTTCCTTTTTGTCTTTAGCAGTTTTTTAGCAGTGTTATTTGATGTGCTTAGGTCTGGTTTTTCTATCCTTAGGGTTTACAGAATTTCTTAAACTGTGGCTTGCTGTCTTATCAGTTTGGAAATTCCTCAGCCATTATGTTTAAATAGTGTCCCATTTTTTTCTTTTCCTTCTGAGATTTCAGTCATGTTTGTTAGACTTTTTCACTATGTCCCATATGTCACTTGCATTCTTCCTATTCTTTACCTTCTCTTCTTTTTTGAGTTTGTGCTTCAGGTCTTATTTTCTATTGACCTGTTCTCTAGCATAGTAATCTTTTCTTCAGTTGTCTGATTTGCTATTCAACCCTTCCATTTGGGTCTTAATTTCAGTTACTGTATTTTTCAGTTCTAGGATTTCCCTTTGATTCTTTTTTTTAGATTCCATTTCTTAATGCAAATTCCAATTCGTCTTCTAATTTCTTGAATACGTTAATCAGCTATTTAATTTTTCCCAATTGTTTATTTTGAAAAATTCATAGCTTGAAAGAATTGTATAGTGAACACTGATTCATGATAAGCCCTTCTCAAATTGCCTGTTCCCATTTGCTTTCTCTCTTTTTTCTTTCTTTCTCTCCCTTTTGGAACCTTTTGGAAGTAAATTGCAGATTTTATAATGCTGTACCCCTAAACATTTTGACGTATAGCTCATAAGAACAAAGACATTCTACTAAACTAAAACCATTGTCACGTTAAAGAAATTTAACATTGATATACAACAATATTATCTAATACACAATCCATATTCAAATTTCCCAGTTGTTTCAGTTACAGATTTCTAGCTTTTTAAAAATTTTATTTTCCCTAATCCAGGATCCAATCAAGGACAGTGCATTGCTTTTAGGTGTTATGTCACTTTAGTTTCCTGGGTATTTTTTTTTTCCTTTTATGATAGTGACATTAAAAAACAAATCCAGGCCCATTTTGTCTTTGTTTTTAATATGACCCACTCGCTCTTTTGCTTTGTCTGGTTGTTTCCTCATGATTGTATTCAACTTAAACAGTTTTTGGAAAAATACTACATGAACGAAAAATTGTTTTCAGTGAATCACATCGAGTCACTTAAAATCTGTTTGTCCCATTATTGGTGATGTTAAGTTTTATCATTTTGGTTGAGACATCACAGTTATTTTAGTCCTCATCTGATAATTCCGTTATCTAGATAAGTTATTTTCTATTGTCTGTTTCCACCCCCAACCTTCCCTTTTTTGCTTTCGTTTGATAAATACTGGATATATTGTTTATGAAATGTTGAAGAGATAATAAATGATGTTTTTCCCCTGAGGTAATTTCTTTTGCTTCTGGCAGGTCTTTATAATAGGACCAGATCCCTTTAGTTTGTGAAGGAATTGAGCAGATTCTAAACTGTGTGTTTCTTTTTTGTAAAATATACATGACATAAAATTTACCATTCTAACTATTTTAAAGTGTACAACTCAGTGAGAGTAAGTATATTCATGTTGTTTTATGACCACCAACACAAGCAATCTCCAGAATTTTTTTATCTTCTACAAGTAAAACTTTGTACCCATTAAATAATGCTGCCCATTCTCCCTCCCATCAACCCTTGGCAACCAAAATTCTAACTTTGTCTCTATGAATTTGTCTACTGTAGGTACCTCATGTAAGTGGAATCATACAATATTTGTCCTTTTGTGTCAAGCTTATTTTACTAAGCATAATGTCCTCAAAGTTCATCCATGTTATGGCATGTAATGGTACTTCCTTCCTTTTTAAGGCAGAATAATAGTCCACTGTATGTATATGCCACATTTTGTTTATCCATTCTTTTGTCAATGAACATTTGAGTTGTTTTCAACTTTTGGTTATTGTGAAATATGCTGCTATGATCATTGGTGTATAAATATCTGTTTGAGTCCCTGCTTTTGAATGTTTTGGCTATATACCCAAAAGTGGAATTGCTGCATTATGTCATAATTTTATTTTTAATGTTTTGAGGAACTGCCATACTATTTTCCATATTGGCTGCACTATTTTACATTCCCACTAGCAACATGTATTGTTACAATTTCTCTACATCCTCATCAACACTTGGTTTTTTGTTTGTTTGTTTTATTTTTTGTTTTGTTTGTTTTGGCCACCTTGCAACCTGTGGGATCTTAGTTCCCTGACCAGGAATTGAACCTGTGCCCCCTGCAGTGGAAGTGCAGAGTCTCAACTGGTGGACTGCCAGGGAAGTCCCTGCCTATTTTTTAAAAATTATTTTATTTATTTTATTTTATGCTGCATTGGGTCTTCATTGCTACACACAGGCTTTCTCTAGCTGCATTGAGTGGGGGCTACTCTTCATTGTGGTACACAGGCTTCTCATTGCAGTGGCATCTCTTGTTGTGGAGCACGGGTTCTAGGTGCGAGGGCTTCAGTAGTTGTGACACGTGGGCTCAGTAGTCGTAGCTTGTGGGCTCTAGAGCGCAGGTTGAGTAGTTGTGGTGCACGGGCTTAGTTGTTCTGTGGCATGTGGGATCTTCCCAGACCAGGGCTCGGACCCATGGCCCCTGTGTCAGCAGATGGATTCTTAACCACTGCACCACCAGGGAAGTCCCTCTGCCTATTTTTAAATTGGGTTTGGTTTTGTTGTTGTTGTGTTGTAGGAGTTCTTTATATATTGTGAATATTAACCCCTTATTAGATACATCATTTGCAAATATTTTCTCCCATTCTGTGGGTTGCCTTCTCATACTGATCTTTTAATGATGAATAGAAGTTTAAAATTTTGATGTAGTCCAATTTATGTGTTTTTACTTTTGTTGCTTGTGTTTTTGTTTTTTGTTTTTTTGGCCTTGCTCCGTGGCATGCAGGATCTTAGTTCCCTGACTAGGAATCGAACCCCGTGCCCTATGCATTGGAAGCACAGAGTCCTAACTACTGGGCCACCAGGGAATTCCCTGTTGCTTGTGCTTTTGATCCAAGAAATCATTGCCAAATTTAATGCACATATAGCTTTCCCCCCATGAGTTTTATAGTTTTAGGTCTTACATTTAAGTTTTGATCCATTTTGAGTTAATTTTTGTATATGATATCCTGTTCTTGTTGAAAATCATTTGACCATATATGCACGGATTCATTTCTGGGCTTTCTATTCTGTTCCAGTGGTCTTGTGTCTGTCTTTATGCCAGTACTAAACTTTTTTTTTTTTTTTGGTGGCAAAAACACAAAATATGAAATTCAATCTCCCAACAGTTTGCAAGTATACAGTGCAATATTTTGCAAGCATACAGTGCAATATTATTGACGACATGCATGTTGTGTAGTGGATCCCCCTGAACCCCCCGCATCCTACATGACTGAAACTCTGCATCCACTGAACAACTCTCCACCTCCTCCTCCTCCTCGCCCCTGAGTTTGACTACTTTAGATAGCTCATATAAATGGAATCATGCAGCATTTGCTGTTTTATGACTGACATATTTTACTCAGCACAGTACCCTCAAGGTTCATCTCTGCCTTTGCAGCACATGACAGGATTTTTAAGACTAAGTGATAATCCATTAAGACTGAATGGATAGTCCATTCCATGTATATATCACATTTTCTTTATCTATTCATCCGTTGATGGACATTTAGTTTGCTTCCACCTCTTGGCATGTGTGAATAATGCTGCAGTGAACGTGGGTGTGCAAATATCTTTTTGAGATGTTATTTTCAATTCTTTGGGGTATATATCCAGAAGTGGAGTTGCTGGATCACATGATAGTTACATTTTTAATTTTGATGAACCTCCATACTGTTTTCCATAGTGTCTGCACTATTTTTTTTTTTTTTTTTTTTTTTTTTTGCGGAACGCGGGCCTCTCACTGTTGTGGCCTCTCCCATTGCAGAGCACAGGCTCCGGATGCGCAGGCTCAGCAGCCATGGCTCACGGGCCTAGCTGCTCCGTGGCATGTGGGATCTTCCCGGACCGGGGCACGAACTCGTGTCCCCTGCATCGGCAGGCGGACTCTCAAGCACTGCGCCACCAGGGAAGGAAGCCCTTGCACTATTTTATATTACCATCAACAGTGCATAAGAGTTCCAATAGCTCCACATCCTCACCAACACTTATTTTCCGGTTTCTTTTGATAGTGGCCGTCTTAACAGGTATGAAGTGATATCTGATTGTGCTTTTGATTTACATTTCCCTGATGACTAGTCATGTTAGCATCTTTTTAATGCTTGTTGGCCATGTTTATACTGTCTTTAGAGAAATGTTTTTTTCAAGCTCTTTGCCCAATTTAAAATTGGGTTATTGGTTTTTATGTTGTTGAGTTGTAGAAATTCTTTGTATATTCTGGATATTTGCTCCTTGTCAGATGTATGGTTTGCAAATATTTTCTCCCATTCCATAGATTGCTTTCTCACTCTGGATTTTGTGTTGTGCAGAAGTTTTTAGAGTTTGGTGTAGTCCCATTTGTTTTATTTTTGCTTTTGTTTCTTGTGGTTTTGGTGTCATATCCATGAAGTCATCATCAAATCCAGTGTCATGAAATTTCTTGTCCCCCATGCTTTCTTCTTGGAGTTATAGTTTCAGGTGTTACATTTAGGTCTTTAATCCATTGTGAGCTAATTTTTGTATATGGTGTAAAATGAGAGTCCACTTCTTTCTTTTGTCTATGGATATCCCTTTTCCCAACAGTATTCATTGAAGAGACTGTCCCTTCCCCATCTTGTAGTTTTCTCATCCTTGTTGAAGATGATTTGTCTATATTTTCGAGGGTTTATTTATTGGTGCTCTGTTTTTTCCCATTGGTCTGTATATCTGTCTTTATGCCAGTACCATATTCTTTTGATTGCTGTGGTTTAATAATGAATTTTTTTTTTTTTTTTTTTTTTTTTTTTGGTGGTATGCGGGCCTCTCACTGTTGTGGCCTCTCCCGTTGGGGAACACAGGCTCCGGACGCACAGGCTCAGCGGCCATGGCTCACGGGCCCAGCCGCTCCGCGGCATGTGGGATCCTCCCAGGCCGAGGCACGAACCCGTGTCCCCTGCACTGGCAGGCGGACTCCCAACCACTGCGCCACCAGGGAAGCCCAATAATGAATTTTGAAATCAGGAAATATGAGACCTCCAATTTTGTTCTTTTTCAAGATTGTCTTAGCTGTTTGGGACCCCTTGAGATTCCATATGAATTTTTTTTTTTTTTTTTTTTTTTTTTTTTTTTTGTGGTACGTGGGCCTCTCACTGCTGTGGCCTCTCCCGCTGCGGAGCACAGGCTCTGGACGCGCAGGCTCAGCGGCCATGGCTCACGGGCCCAGCCACTCCGCAGCACATGGGATCTTCCCGAACCGGGGCACGAACCCGTGACCCCTGCATCGGCAGGTGGACTCTCAACCACTGCGCCACCAGGGAAGCCCCCATATGAATTTTTTGATGGATTTTTCTCTTTCTGCAAAAAAAAAATCCTTAGGATTTTGATAGGGATTGCATTGAATCTGTAGAGCACTTTGGATAGTATTAACAACTGTAGTAAGTCTTCTAATCCTTGAACCCAGGATGTCTTTTCATTTATTAGTGTCTGTTTTAATTTCTTTCACAAGTATTTTATAGTTTTCAGTGTACAGCTTGCTTTATTCCTGAGTATTTTGTTCTTTTTGGAAGCTGTTGTATATGCAGTTGTTTTCTTAATTTTGTTTTCAGATCGTTCATTGTCAGTATATAAAAACAACTGATTTGGGGGTGTTGACTTTGTATTTTGCAACTTTGATGAATTCGTTTATTCTAACAGGTTTTGGGGAGTCTTGAGGGTTATCTACATATAAGATCATGTCATATGTGAACAGTCATCTTTTACCTTTTCCTGTCCAATTGGGATGCCTTTTATTTGTTTTTCTTACCTAATTGCTCTGGATAGAACTTCTAGTACTATGCTGAATAGAAGTGGCTAAAGTGTGCATCTTTGTCTTGTTCCTGATCTTATAGAGTTTTGAAAAGTTTTCAGTCTTTGAACATTGAATATGATGCTCATTGTGGGGTTTTCATATGTAGTCTTTACTACGTTGAGACAGTTTCCTTCTTTACCTAGTTTGTTGAGTGTCTTTATCATGAAAGGGTGATAGCTTTTGTCAATGCTTTTCTGCATCAATTGAGATATTTATGTGGTTTTCCCCCCTTTATTCTGTTAATGTGGTACATTACATTGTTTGATTTTTGTATGTTGAGCCACCCTTGCATTTCAGGAATAAATCCCACTTGGTCATGGTGTATAATTCTTTAATATACTGTTGAATTCAGTTTGCTACTATTTTTTGAAGTTTTTTTTTTCCATTAGTATTCATAAGGGATATTGGTCTGTAGGGTTTTTTTTTTCCTTGTAGTATCTTTGTCTGCCTTTGGTATCAGGGTAATCTTGGCCTCATAGAATGAATTTGGAAATGTTTCCTCCTCCTTTTCAATTTTTGGGATGAATTTGAGAAGGATTGGTGTTAATTCTTCTTTAAATGTTTGGTAGAATTCACCAGTAAAGCCATCTGATCCTGGGCGTTTCTTTGTTGGGAAGTTTTTGATTACTGATTTAGTCTGTTCGCTAAATATAATAAAATATAGTCTATTCAGATTTTCTGTTTCTTCTGGATTCAGTCTTGGTACATTGTATGTTTCTAGGAATTTGTCCATTTCATCTGGATTATCCAGTTTGTTGGTGTACAGTTCATAGTATTTCCTGTAATCTTTTTTATTTCTGTAAAGTTAGTAGTAATGTCCCCACCTTCGTTTCTTTTCTTTTTGCTTGGTTAAAGTCTAGATAAAGGTTTGTCAATTTTTTTGATCTTTTTGAAGAATGAAATCATGGTTTTTCTGTGTTCTATTTTATTTATCTTTGCTCTAATCTTTATTATTTGCTTCCCTATGCTAGCTTTGGGCTTAGTTTTTTCTTTTTTTCTAGTTCCTTAAGGTATAAAGTTAGGTTGTTGATTTGAGATAATTTTTCTTTTTTTAGTTTAAGTGTATATGTATAGCTATAAATTTCCCTCTTGGTCCTGTTTCACTGCATCTTACAAGTTTTGGTGTGTTGTATTTCCATTTTCATTTGTCTTAAAATATTTTCTAATTTCCCTTCTTTGGCCCATTGGTTGTTTAAGAATTGATATTAATTTTTACATATTTGTGAATTTTCCAGGTTTCCTTCTGTTAATTTCTAGTTGCATTTCATTTTTGATTGGAAAACATACTTTCTGTGATTTCAGTCTTTCTGCATTTATTAAGACTTATTTTGTGGCCTAACATCTGGTCTATCCTGGAGAAGTTTCAGCCTTTTTGAGGTACATTTCCTGTTTCCTGCACTGGGTCCAAGCTGAAAATCTGGACTATTTTCCAGGCTCCCTCTTCCTTGGCAGGCTCTGAATTCTACTTTTCATCTCCCCAGTCTTGTGTGACTGCCCAAATCTCTTCAGCTTTTTAGCCTCTTGTCTTCTACTTTCAAACAGGCAAATGCCTTGTGGAGAAAGGTGGAGCCATATATTAGGCTGAACTCTCTGGAATCTGTGGCCTCATGTTCTAGATGTCTTGGTAGTTCTGATGTCTTCAAACAAGTTCTTTTTGATATTTAATCAATTTTTTTCACTTTTCTTGGATGGAAAATTGGTGTACAGCCAGCTAGTGTGGTCAAAACAAAGTGAAACACTTGATGAATGCTAAGAACGCTAAGGCTTCAGGTGTAAAACTAATCCCTGTATGTTAAAAAGCTTCACTATGCTTTCCAAAAAAAAAAGTGTAATTTAAATTTTTACAAAAAGGATTTTATATCATCTGCATCTTTGTTTTTTAAATGTATATCTTGGAAATACTTCCATATTAGGACTACAAATCTATATTTATTTTAAAGGACATGTTAAAAAATACTAAGACATCATCAAAGGTGCTTAAAAAAGAAATCTTTGCATCCCTACGCCAAAGTTAACAGTTCCACAGAAGGAAATATTTGTTTTGTTTTGTTTTGTTTAGACTTTTGGTTCTGCGCTTCATTTTTGAGATCTTTACTTTTAAGGAGATAGAAATGTTTGTCAGAAATACAGATAATAAGAATGATATAATTGGTATTTTTTGCTAGTTTCTGCCATTCAAATTAAAACACAACATGACATGGTACAATCAATGAACTTTTTCACAAGGGTTCTGACCTGGTGGGTTGACAGTTAGATTTCACTAGGGAGAAAGACTTCATACTAGTTTAATTTAATAGGCAATATTGAGTTTTGCTTGTTTTGTTCTATTGTTTTTTAAACACAGATACAGAAAAACCACACAAAACAAATGTATAACTTGGTGAATTAAGGTACGTCTTTGAGTGTCTTTTAATCTGCAGGTTCTTTCTCTCCCTGTTGTGTTGAGGAATCTGGGCCTTTTGACCTGTTGAGTTTCCTACAGTCTTGATTTTGTTGATTACATAGTTAGGATGCAGTTCTGCTTTCCTCGTTATTTCCTGCAAATTGCCTGCTAGATCCAGAGGCTTAATGAGATGCAGATTTGATCCTCTTGTCCTTGTGGTGATGAATTTGAGGAAATTTTTGAGCAAGGCTCTGTGAATGATTCTGCTCCAAGAGGCATCCATTTGGTGGATGGGTGGTCTGGAGGTTCTAAGATGGCTTTACTTACATGCTTGACACTCTGGTAGGAATGGCTGGAAGGCTTGACTTAACTGGGCTCCACTTGCTTTCCATGTAGTATTAGATCTCTTTACATTGTCTCTCCAGCAAAGTCTCCAAGTTGTCTCTCTACTAGAGTAGTCAGAGTTCTTAATGGTAAGTGTTAAAGAATTTGTGGACATATATTAAAACCACAGTAACCAATGAATATTTTGGGGAGATAGTTTGTTGTATTTTATCATTTATCCATGAATCTTGCTTGTAGCAGTGATTTCTGGTGTGTTCTAATGGTGGTGATTTTCTATTTCCCTCATTCCTTCCACATTTATTAACTAGCATTCTTCTGTTAAAAAAGATGTCTTATATCCTGCAAATAACCTCTCCCCAGTTATTTATTCAGTTGTTATTCACATCAGTATGGACTCATGGATATTGTTTTGTTTTTGAATTATAATCCAATACTGTCATAATCTGTTACTCCCAGGTTTTCTAGTTTAGGCCATTGGGAGCTTTTTCAGTTGGCTCCTATGTCCTTTGGACTTTAGGCTAGTTTTAATTTATTTATTTATTTATAATTTTTATTTATTATTTTTGGCTATGTTGGGTCTTCATTGCTGTGCATGGGCTTTCTCTAGTTGCCATGAGCAGGGGCTACTCATGGTTGCGGTGTGCAGGCTTCTCACTGCAGTGGCTTATCTTGTTGCGGAGCGTGACTCTAGGTGCACAGGCTTCAGTAGTTGTGGCTCGTGGGTTCTAGAGCGCAGGCTTAGTAGCTGTGGTGCACAGGCTTAGTTGCTCCGCATCTGGACCAGGGCTCGAACCCATGTCCCCTGCATTGGCAGGCGGATTCTTAACCACTGTGCCACCAGGGAAGCTCCTAGGCTAGTTTTTAAAATGTTTTTCTGGCCTACTTTCTTTGTAAGCATGCTATTCTGCTCATTATCCGCACCCGCCCCCAGTTGCTATATATATGGCATTTGAGCTCAATGGCTTTTTTCTTGTGAAATTAGTTTTTTGAACTTTTGGAAGGAGGCATAGTTAAGGATAGTATTTCCAACTTCATAGAGCTTCCTTTTCTCTTGTTTTCAGATAGTATTTACAGATATGGTGGTTTGATTTCTAAGATTTCCGAGCTTTGTTATTACCTTCTCCTTTTTTTCCTTTGTCTCTGTTGTACTCATCCTGTATAGTATTGACTTTTCACAGCAGTTTCTCCTCAGTTTGGGGCCCTGCCCTGGGTTTTCAGTTTTAAGAGTGTATAGAGGCTAGATTGTTCCATCTCCTTAGACCTTATATAGGCCTCTTTAACTCATTTGCTTTTGGATTGGGCAAAACCTTTTCTGTTTTCATCAACAGTCTTCAGATTGGTTCCCTGTGCTTTCTAGTGAATACCTGTTGACTCTTTTGGTATTCTCTGCTCTTAGATCCATTAGATACCCTATTGTTTCCCTCTACTTCTACCTTTTACTGAAGTTGAAACAGGTCTTACAGATGTCACTGGTTTGTCCCCATCCATTTATATTTTGGTGCTCCTGGAGATAACTAGATAATACCTAGTTATGTTGTAAATGTCCGTAGTGCTTTGGTTTTGCTCTTTAATTGCTCTGTTTTTATGAGGACATTTATGGTGATTCCAAGGCTGCTTATTTGCTATTATTTTTTAAAATATCAATTTGAGGGAGGTATATTTTGATGACATATTAAATCGTAGATGTGCTTGGGTTACTGGTTAGATAATGAATGGTTAAAAACTGGTGCTTGGAAGATTTTTTGTGACAGTATGCTAGGGGTAAAAAGTACAAAAAATTAATAATACATTTTATCTGGAAGGAAGTTAATGTTTCATGCTTGTTTTTTTCACCAACTTATTACTTGATTAAAGCTAAGTTTTATGTCAATAGACATATCATTGTGAGTTTTAGAGTCTCTTTTCAGTTTACTTTGGGAGCTCATACAGGCCATTTCCTTGACTTGCCATTTATCTTTGGAAAGATCTTGAAGAATCATTGTGTATTACTTGTGAAGTGCTCTATCTTCATAAGAAATTGAGTAGGTAAATCTCTGTGATCTTTCTTTACAGTTGGCTCTGTTCCTGAATTGGGATTGAAAAAGATTTTCAGTCCATTATTAACAGCCCATTTTAGCCTGCTCCCACTCCCCTGAAGAGGCAGTTTGGTATAGAATTGGATTAGAATTTATCACTTGTTAATTAGTTGCCTACTTTATACTGCATGAGTTTGTTCTGAAAGTTATCTTTCAAAATAAGGCTTTGTTTCATAACTGTGACTAGCTGTTAGAGACCAAATTCTGTGCTTTTGTTCTATTTATTATTTCCATAGATGCTCCTGTGGAAATGATTTTAGTAGTATATACAGCACGTGCCAAATATAAAAACATTAGAAAATAATTGAAGTATGTGAAATAGTTTTTGTACTGTTTTAGTCAGGAACTAAAGATTGAAATGTAGGCCTATTGAGACCATTATGAAATATATTCTCCTATTTATAGATATATTAAAATAGCTTCCAGACTCAATTCTTAGAGTGAACAAAAGCTTAATTATTTTAAGTGGAAAAGAGAAGAAACATCCAACCTATAGATTAGGGTTGGAAGCTATACGGTGACATTTTAGTTTTAGTAGAAACCTTTGGGACATTTTTCTTTATACTCTCCCCCCTACACAATAATTCTAGTCAGCAAGATTAGATCTGTTTATTCAGTTGATAACTCTCATGCCTTCCTACAATCAGAAGATTTTAGGTAATACTTTTGTTGAGCACGGTCTATAAATATATACTGTGGTTTGAAGTTTTGGCTGAATTAGTGGGCAATTCAGCTTGTCAGATTTTTCTTTCATTATACTTTGGTCTAAATAAGTTTGTATATGTATTGAGGTTGTATGGCATAAACGTTGTTTAGAAAAGTAGTTTTTAGGACTTTTTTTTTGTCTGATCTACTTTCAGGTTCATGCATGGGAGATTTCAGACCAATTGTTACAGATCCGGCAAGATGTGGAATCATGCTATTTTGCTGCACAGACCATGAAAATGAAGATTCAGACCTCATTTTATGAGCTCCCCACAGACTCTCATGCCTCTTTACGGGACTCATTACTAACTCATATCCAGAACTTGAAAGACTTGTCACCTGTCATTGTAACTCAGGTAAATCCTATGCTTCTCATTAGGAAAATTTGTAAGACCATTTGGATTTATCAAGTTAATTTTGACTGACATTGCTTGCTAGCCCATGTGAAGTGATGTTAACTTTTTTACAGACTCATTGCGATATTCTTATAAGTGAATAGAAAGTGAATATTTAAATCTTTGTATTCATCTTAGAATTCATTTGATGCCAAACTAACTTGAATACCAAAAAGTGGGGGAGGTCTCACACACACACACACACACACACACACACACACACACACACACACACACACACACAGCCCGCTGTTAAAATTGTAGATGGTAAAGTACTGTCCTGGGTCAGAGGTCTACATACCTGTCTTTTAAAAAAATCCTTTCTAGACTGATTGGCTAGTAAAAGTCTCATGAATAAAGTGGTGAACTAGAGCATCTGGCCTTTCCATCTTAGGTAAGGGAAATACATTAGAAAGGAAAACTGGAAGCTTCAGTGAGTACATACTCACATGTGTTCTCTGCCTGGCATAGAAGTGTCCTTGAAGGGGAAGTAGGCTTTTGCATAAGCCTTCAAGATAAGACATGAAGAGAAGGGAAGTGGCAATCCATTACTTGAGGAGTGAGTCAAAGGGCTGACTTTGTCAGTAGCTTTGGCATTTTGGCAGAGTATAATTTATATGTCCATGAAGTTCTATGGTATTGCCAAATAAAAGTAAGTATTGGTATATTCTGAGGAAAATCTGTCCTTTCTGACTTCTTTTTGTTATTTTTTTGATTTGGTTTTTCATTTTTAAAGGTTAACTTTTAAATCCCAGCAATTTGTAGTTAACCCAGAAGAATTTACATGATATGTAGCTGTGGGGGTGAGAAGGAGGGCGGTGTCACAGTCTTAGTTGTCATATTGTTTGGAAGAAATTTAGTTTCTTTGCTTTCCAGTTAATATTGATGCTAACTCTATTTCTGTTCATCTGTCTATTCGTTTATTTAATCTCTTCTTACTCAGCTGGCTTTAGCAATAGCAGACCTTGCTCTACAGATGCCTTCCTGGAAGGGATGTGTACAAACATTGGTAGAAAAGTAAGTAACTTGTATTGACTGTATGCTAGCGTTTACCATTAACCTACACAGAGAAATATGTTAGCAATAGCTAGACATTTGGACTAATCCCGCCAAACTCTTAACGTAGAATTATTTATCAACTTTTGTTACATTAAAAGAAAATCATTTAAAATTTAAATACTACAGAAATATGTCATGTGGGACTTAAAAGAACTTCATAGTTTACACGCACACACACACGCTTCTTGAATTAACTACAACAATGTATTTCATTGCCTTGTGGATCACTCCCACTGTCATATCAGTGGTTTTTATAGAAACATTGTCAGAATGTTTCAGATTATATTAAATTGAAAGTTGTTATGAGTATACATTCTTACTAATTGGGGTTTATTTCATGTCTATAAAAGGGACAGTATTATTTTTAGATATATGGAGCTTGCTGCTTTGAGTTACGTATTTCCTCATGGTCTTGGCAAGAATCTTGATATTTGCTTGCATTTTGGCATTTGGTTAGGAAATTATTTTTGAGCAAAGTGGATGTCCTTTTTACCACCAACTATAGTGTGTCATTAAAACCTTTACGTGGATAATTTATTTTTTGTTTTAAGAAACTTTTTATTAATAATGTTAATATATGCTCTTTGAAAAAATTCTAGCAGTATGGAAGCTTTCAAAGTAAAAAGTAAATACCTTCCCCTCTTCCTATTCCTGTATTTTATAAGTAACCACTATTGGTGATTGACTATATAGCCCTCTAGACTTCCCTTTAAGCATTTTAAAATAAATAAGTGCATATATATTAATATGCATACACGTATGTATTTTTTTCAGTTTTATGTAAAAATATGTTTCATATCCTTTTTTTTGCTTAATACATTGTGGACATCTCACGTTATGACATAGGTACTTGTTATAATGGTTGTATATGTTCCATTGTATGATATCTGTAACCTTTTTTATTCTGTCTATTTATGGAGGACCTTTATATTTTTCCAGTATTTTTGCTGTTATAAAAAAATACTTGTGCATATACATCTGCATGTGTATGTGAGATTTTTCTGACAGATAAATTTCTGGAAGTGGAATTGCTGGGTCAAAGATTATTATGCAAGTTGAAATTTTGATTTCTAGATATCTTTCCAAAAAAGTATATCTATTTTTCTCCCCTTTAACAGTAGTGAGAATTCTACTTTTGTTGTTGTGGTTGTTCTGATGGCTGTTGGTATCTTATGTGATTGTGTGGGGCTGTGATTGTGAGTGTGGTGCACATTCTGAATAACTTATATCTCTCCTCTTTTCTTTCCTAGATATAGCAATGATGTAACTTCTCTGCCTTTTCTGCTGGAGATCCTTACAGTGTTACCTGAAGAAGTACATAGTCGTTCCTTACGAATTGGAGCTAACCGGCGTACAGAAATTATAGAAGATTTGGCCTTCTATTCTAGTACAGTGGTATCTCTATTGGTGAGTATGATTGAAATACTGAGTTGCTGCCTAGGGGCAAAAAGCCTTGGTGGTTATTTAGTAATTCAAATGCACTATTGTGAAATAGCTTTCTTAGCAAAATTTGACAATGATAATACGGTGGCATTTATATAATACTTTACAGTTAAAAAGTACTTTCAGAAGCTGTACTTTTTGAGCTTCTAAGTAATGCTTTGAGGGTGGTGTTCTCTCCATTTTATGAATGAGAAACAGGCTTTAGAGTGACACCACTGCTAATTCAGAGTTTGAACTCAGGTCTTCTGATTACATGTCCCTTGCTTTTCTGCTTCTTCATGCCACCGACTGTAGGCACTTGATCAAGGACTGTGCTAAGGGAAGTGTGTATAAATTTACTTTAGGAAAGGATCCTCTCTAAGTGATGAATTGAGATTTTTTGATAGGGTGGTGGTACAGGACTTTACTTGACCTTTGAGCCGTATCACAATTATAGATTAGCTAATACTACACCATCCTTTAAAAAAGAGTTAATTTTTGATTAGGTGGAAATTTTAATGCCCTAGACCAGGGTAGGTAAATTTATGGTCCATGGGCTGGTTACCTATTTCTGTAAATAAAGTTTTATTAGAACACAGTCATGCCCATTCAGTTACACATTGTCTGTGTCCATAATTTTGGGCTAAAACAGCAGAATTGAACAGTTTTCAGAGGCCATATGGTCTGCAAAGCCTAAAATATTTACTGTCTGGTCCTTTATAGAAAAATTTTGCTGATTTCTGAACTACTAGATGGTATTAAATTGATTATCTAGCTCTCATCTCATTTTTAGGTCTTTATAGTCCAGCTCAATTTTCTCAACAGTGTGGTTTATAATAGGTTATTTTTCAGTAATGTGTTTCAGTACTTCAGCATCATAGAACTTTTTATTTGAAAAAACAAAATTTTGTTTAAAATTGTGTTCAGTTTGGTGTTAGAAATTCATTGGAAACTTTTTTAAGTTAAATGTATTTTTCAATTAACCATTTATTTTAAAGAAATAATGTAATAGAAAATTAGCAAATGTAGATAAGCAAATTACATTCAAACCACCTGGGATCACACTATTTATTAATCCTTTAGCACATATCCTCTGTGAACATATATACAGATTTTGAAAATCCAAATGAAAATATGTTCTACCTACCCTTCTGCAGCCTGCTTTTCCAGTCATCCAGCTTCATCTTTCTATTTCAGTAAGTTTTTATATCATCTAATAAATACCTAAACCATATTCACATTTCCTGAGTTGGTCCTAAAATAGCATTTACAGCATATTTCCAAATCAGTATCCAGTCTAGAACCATACCTTGTATCAAATTATTATGACTTAATCACAGTCCCTCTTCTCCTTCTTTTTCAAAATGACATTGATTTGTTGAAGAGATTGGACTAGTTTTATAAAGCATCTTCTTACCTCCTGGATTTTCTGTTGCCTTGTCTTTGTTTCATTTAATTTGTTTTTCTATTCTTTGTAATTCCTCTAATTGGAAGTTATATCTAAAGCAACCCTACTGGTAGGCATTCCTCAAGAGAATTAAGCCTCAAATGCCCTAAGGCACCCATTGTTTGTAATGAATTTTCTCCTGTATACCATCCATAGGATGATTGAGAAAATAGGCACTCAGATCATTTTCTGCAGGAATTAATTCTTTCCCAGAACCCTGGTAAGAAAGACTGAAAGGTTTGATGGATTAATTTTAAAAGGTTAAACATTTTTGGCCAGAAAACGTGTTAGATACTTCATGCTGCAGTTTATCAGAAGTTATACTTTTTGGTTGACCTTCTGTTAGTGATGCTAGGATTGACTGGATTAGGATGATGATAGTCTGATTCTTCCATTTATAAAGTTTGTTTCCCCCCTTGTATAATAATGCAGTTTGTACAAATGTTAAATTCTAGTTTATAATCCTTGCCTTAAGAATTTCATTGTGATTTGCAAAGTAATGTTTTGGTAATTTTGTCTTTCCTTCTACATATATATTAGCATTCTTCTGAGTACCCACTAGAAAGGCAGGATGAATCTTAACTTTTAAATTTCCTGTTTTCAATATAAGGGTTTTGTTTTAAAGATGCCTTAAATTTTACTTTTTTGGGCTTCCCTGGTGGCGCAGTGGTTGAGAGTCTGCCTGCTGATGCAGGGGACATGGGTTCGTGCCCTGGTCCAGGAAGATCCCACATGCCATGGAATGGCTAGGCCCGTGAGCCATGGCCGCTGAGCCTGCGCGTCTGGAGCCTGCGTAATGCAAAAAAAAAAAAAAAAAAAAGAAAAGGGAAAAAAAAGTTCCTTTTTTTCCCTGGCTTTCTCTTTATGCTGTATTATAGACCCGTGGATTTTCATTGATTCAGGATGTCTGCTTAAGTTATTCTTCTGATGCTTTAAATGTTGTAACTTTGGCTACTGGAGCACTTCTTTACTTCCTAACAGAAAAAGATGACTAGTATTCATCTAGTTACTTTCATGCCCCAGATCTAGAATCCTTAGTTCCTTTTAGTATCAGTTTGGGTCCAGTCAGGAGAGAGAAACCACTTAGTAATTTGTTGGGGCTTTTTAATATAAAGAATGTTTAACTATAACAGGCATCTATAGTAATGAGGGCTTGTCTAGTAAGAGGTAAAGAGAGCTCTAAAGAATATAGAAATAAAACAGATACAAGGAGCAGTCATTAACTCCAAGGCTGAGATAGAGTTTCCAAGGAAGGAAGAGTTCACCTCCCTCCCAGGACTGAGATTCAGACCCTGTTGGTGATGGTATAGCTATGGTAAAGAAGTCATTGTGGTGCTGCATGCCGCTGAAAATCTGTCCTCAAGCTTGCTGGAACTCTGCTTTCCAGGAAGCCCAAGAAAGTTGTTAGGGAAGGTGTCTCACCAGAGGCATTCTGCCACAAAATCACCTGGGCGTGGGAGTGCCAGGGGAAGCTGCTGGCTACTGTGCACTGTAGGCACTGGAGAATTTAAGTGCACTGAATCTGGTGCTGGAGAAGAAGTTGCACATTTCTTAGGAGCCAGAAGCACTTTGCTATAAAACTGTTAGGGGTGAGGGAGGGAGCTGCTGGAGAAACTGCTGGTCAGTTCACTGCAAGAGCTGGCACCAGAGGAGCTAGGAGTCTGGGGCTGAAGAAGCTGCATATTCTTTTTTTAAAAATTTATTTATTTATTTATTTATTTGGTTTTGGCTGTGTTGGGTCTTTGTTGCTGCATGCGGGCTTTCTTTAGTTGCAGCGAGTGGGGGCTACTCTTCTTTGTGGTGTGTGGGCTTCTCATTGCCTTGGCTTCTCTTGTTGCGGAGCACAGGCTCTAGGAGCATGGGCTTCAGTAGTTGTGGCATGCGGGCTCAGTAGTTGTGGTGCACGGGCTTAGTTGCTCTGCGGCATGTGGGATCTTCCCAGACCGGGGCTCAAACCCGTGTCCCCCTGCACTGGGAGGTGGATTCTTAACCACTGTGCCACCAGGGAAGCCCTCCATATGTACTCTTTTACGTACATTTAAACTCCAGTACAGTGGTGTAACAAGCAAATAGGAAATATGCAGAGCTACTACAGCCCTCACATATATATTGATTAACAAGGTTATAATTGGTATCGATGGCTTTCTTCTTCCACAACTCATTTCATCTTTTCTCTGCTGCTATAGGCTGAATATTTGTGTGTCCAAACCCCCCTCGCCCCAGGAAATTCATATGTTGAAAGCAAATCCCCAAGGTGATGGTATTGGAGATGTGGCCTTTGGGAGGTGATTAGGTCATGACAGTGGAGCTCTCATGAATGGGATTAGTGCCCATATAAAAGAGGCCCCAGAGAACTCCCTTCTCCTTTATGCCATGTGAAGACACAGTAAAAAGACAGTTGTTTGTGAACCAAGAAGCAGGTCCTCACCAGACACTGGTACCTTGATCTTGGTCTTCCAGTCTCCAGAACTGTGAGAAAGATTTCTATTGTTTATAGGCCACCTATTCTGTGTTATTCTGTTAATAGCAGCCTGAATGGACTGAGACATCTGCCCTAGCCAGAAGCTCAGATGCTTGGGGTTCTTTACTCTGTGAAGTGACCCAAGGCTTCATTCCCCAAGAGTCTGAGCCCTCAATCATCCTGCCTTTGTGGATTGTTGCTTCTGTAGTTTTCCATTAACTTTTTGGGTGTGGAAGTACTAAGAGGCTCCCTAGAAAATCCTCTGGGTTACAGACCTGGAGCTCCTTGCTTTGATTATATAGAAGCAACACAGTTTTTCCTTGGTAATTGGGATCTGTCACTCCAGCCTGTAAAGTTCCTGTTGGTTCAGTGGCATAAGAAGCCCAAATTGTCCAGGTGGTAGTCTTATCTTCCAGTTCACTGGAATTATTTCTGTGTTTCTTGATAGAAGTATTCCTTCTTTGGGCCCAAGATCTCCAAACCAGTAGAGCTCAAAGTTGCTGTACTTACTTTACTCTGATATGAGTTTCTTGATTAGCTATGAAACCATGATGGTTGCATGTGGTATTCTGTGAGTCCATGAATGATAGTGCTGACAGAAACATTACAAGCAGAGAAGACAGCTCTATATCCAGAATATGGGTCTAATCCTCTGGACAAATCTCTGCTTCCTCCATGATGGAAGTCCAATATAATCAATGAATGTGGTCCCCATGGGGGATGTGCCACTGGGGACTAAGTGTTGGTCTCTGCTGTTGATAGGTTTGACACTCATCAGCAGTGTTTACCAGTTAAGCCTTGGTAGTTGGAAATCCATGTTAACTCCATGTTTAGCCTATATTCCTGCTACTATGGCTCCTTTGTTTATGAGCCCACTGAGCAAGCACTGGGTGTCTAGGGAAGGAGGCTGACATCATAGAGTTTGTCATTTTGTCCATCTATCGTTGGGAGATTCCTTTATAGTGGATGCCCTTTGGTGGGTATTCACATAGGGCAGATATATCATCACAGGCTGTGCCCATTTAAATATCATTCATAACGCATATATGTAGAACCTAGAAGAATGGTACAGATGAACCGGTTTGCAGGGCAGAAATAGAGACATAGATGTAGAGAACAAACGTATGGACACCAAGGGGGGAAAGTTGCGGGTGGGGGTGGTGGTGGTGGGGTGAATTGGGAGGTTGGAATTGACATGTATACACTAATATGTATAAAATGGATAACTAATAAGAACCTGCTGTATAAAAAAATAAATTCAAAAATTCAAAAAATATATCATTCATATACATCTTCCTCAGACTTCCTTGTCACCAATCTTCCAATCCTGTTTCTACCAAATCCCTGATCATCCATCCAAATGATTGACAAATGTCCATGAATAAGTGGAGATCCATATTTCTGGTCATCTCTCACTCCAGACATGGTGGACAGCCATGTGTATTGCTTGAAGATATTCTCACTAGGAGGGTTTTCCTTCAGCACTGGCCTTCACTAAAGCCCCTGAGTGGGCCTGTAATGCTGCAGCTGTCTACCCTCAGGTGGTACCAGCATATTATGCAGAGCCATCTGTAATCCAGGCTTGAATTTTTTCTTCTTCAGTTATCTGGTTTGTAAGGAACACCCCAGGAGGCCACAGGCATGGATTGAAGGGGATGAATCAATGCAAGAAGAGGTGGTGTCAAAGGAACCTGAGCCACCTACTCATGCAACGTTTTTGTAGCTTCCAAACCTTCCCGTACTCAGTCTCCTTATATCATTTCCATTTGATGACAAATTGCTGCTATGCATGCCCAACCTTATGGCTAGGTAGTTCAGACAACTTAGTTCATGATGGGAACCTCAGGTGTTGATGAGATTGGTGTCCTATGGATAAGGCCTACCAAGGCCCAGTAGCAAACCAGAAGCTGCTTCTCAAAAGGAAAATAGTTACCTGCAGAAGAGAGCATAGATTTGTTCCAAAATCCTAGGTATTTGCACTACGATATTCCTATTGGTACTTCCCAGAGGCTCCATATACTCATTAAATCCAGAATCTCAAGGAAGTACACTCGTATCAATGAGTTTGGCTCAATCTAGTGTTATATTCCAGCCTTCCTTGGTCTAACACCTTTAGAATACACTCCTGCATGTTTCCCAGCTTTCTTCAGACACATATAAGCAAAGTTTTACAGTTCTCTTGGTGTATAAGTTATTTCCTCCTGCATGTACCTGTTCCCCTAGAACCTTCTGAGATTTGACCCTAGTTATGAGTGGTACAGGGGATGGTTGTGGTAGGTATTAAAGAGATTGGGCATCCTCTTTCAAGGCATCTGTCTCACATGGGGTTTTTACAGGGCTTTCAAGCTGAGGAAGGCTGATCTCAGACACTGGAAGGCAGGCCACTTTTATTGGTAAGGTAGACTTGGGGTTTCAGGATTATCAGTTTCATTAGGGTCCAACCAGATGTCTCCATTCCATGCATCAGAAGTCCATTCTTTACCAGTCAATTTCAGAACTTTCACATGAGAAACTCGGTGAGACTTATAAATTCTACTGTTGTTTGTAATTCAGCAAGCCACACAATTAAACTTTGTATATGAGTTCCAGCAGTATTAGCCCTGCAGCTACAAAAAATAAGAGCTTTATTTGGAGCTGCTGTGGAAGCTGTCTAGTTCTCAGACTGTGACTTGAGTTGGGTTAACCGACCCGAGCTTGTCATTTTTTGTAAGCACTCAAGTGAACTAAAAAAAATGCAGTAGCCACTGTAGTCCTTACAGTCATCATTACTGCCACGATGGGCAAGTGCAGTTAGCCATTGGACTTGACTTAGCACTTTATCACAATTGGCAACAGGTGTTAGCTTGATTCATCATCATGAAATATGAAAAATATATCCTTGTGGTACTTAATAAGGTCTATAATTCTGTCATGTAGCTTGTCATGTTATAGAACCTAGAGCGTGAAATTACAAGCAGAGAAATTAGTCCACAGTTACCAAGAAAAATAGGTGTTTGGCTGTAATAGATACCAAAGGCTTCTTAGAACCTTTTCATTCAGTTCCCCCACGTTCTCGTTAATGGTTCTATTCTATCTTATTTTCTTGTCAGTATTATACTTTTGTGGTCTATTCAAATGGACTTATTCCTAAACATTGTATTGAACTTTATAATTTTTTAAAATATTATTCTTCTTGCTCTTAAACTGAGCCTGGCATCTAATTTTTTTCTTCATTTATTCTCCATTTCGTTAATTCAAGATCTATTATTATTTACCTCTGCTATATTTTTACTGGTGAGCTCTTCTGGTATTTATCTTTTAGCTTTTGAGGTCTTAACTTTAGTAAGAGACAAGAGTCTTTAATAATACAGTTCTCAAAGAGAAACTGAAGGCATCTCTTAGTTCTGAGGCTTTGTGGTGAGTGTTTGATTTAATTAATAGAATTTCTTCTCTTCAGAACAGCTAGTTTTAGATGTAAGGTTTTTCCAAAATTCTGTCTTAAGTTTGAGTCAGTAGTTAGAATGTATAATCAAGTCCTTCCATTTGTAAACATCACGCCTTATTAAAATTGAAATGTCATTCAGGAAGCATAAAGGCCAAGCAATTGTGTCATGAGTTTATAGCAAGAGCTTCAAAGATTTAGATGTGTGTGTTTGTTGTTGGGTATGTGGTTGCCATGCACTTACTTGAATCTTTTCTTTTTTCTTCATTCATTTCAGTTCAGTTCAGTGTAATTCAAACTAATTAATAAGTATGTAATTATTATCGCTTGATACTACAAACATAGGGGGAACATGGCTACTTGGAAGTGTAATTCTCAGCATTTAGATCATTATGGGATTACATACCACTACCCCGCCCCATGCATCCTAAATGCCATGGCAGTTATGATACTTGTAATCCATTGCCTGCAAAAGTTATTTTTAAACATTCTTTTTTAAAAAAATTATTTATTTATTTATTGTTGGCTGTGTTGGGTCTTCGTTGCTGTGCACAGGCTTTCTCTAGTTGCAGCGAGTGGGGGCTACTCTTTGTTGTGGTGCACGGGTTTCTCATTGTGGTGGCTTCTCTTGTTGCAGAGCACGGGCTCTAGGTGCACAGGCTTCAGTAGTTGTGGTGCACGGACTCAGTAGTTGTGGCTCACAGGCTTAGTTGCTCCACAGCATGTGGGATCTTCCTGGACCAGGGATCAAACCCGTGTCCCCTGCATTGGCAGGCAGATTCTCAACCACTGCGCCACCAGGGAAGTGCCTATTTTTAAACATTCTTTATCCAGAAAGAGTTGCATTACACCTTACTTTGGAAAAAGTATACATCACAAAAACAGTTTACAAAGAGAAACAATGGTGAGTTTTAGTCTGACTTTTCATTTTATCTTTTATAAACTATCATATTTATAGTAATATCACTTTCTGTGGACGGTATATTTGCTAGAGTATTCCGATGCTGAAGCTGAAATACCAGCTTTTCATGAAGCAATTATACAGTAATACAACTAGCTTATTTCTACTCTATAAAATCGAGTGTATGGGCTTCCCTGGTGGTGCAGTGGTTGCGAGTCCGCCTGCCAATGCAGGGGACATGGGTTCATGCCCTGGTCCAGGAAGATCCCATGTGCCGCGGAGCGGCTGTGCCCGTGAGCTATGGCTGCTGAGCCTGCATGTCTGGAGCCTGTGCTCCGCAACGGGAGAGGCCACAACAGTGAGAGGCCCACGTACACCACACACACACACACACACACACACACACACACACACACACACACACACAGAGAAATTGAGTGTATAGATGTGTTATTTATTTTATTAATTTTTATTGAGATATAATTGATTTACAATATTAGTTTCAAGTGTACAACATAGTGATTCAGAATTTTTATAGATTATACTCCATTTAAAGTTATTGTAAAATATTGGCTATATTTCCTGTGCTGTACGATATATGCTTATTGCTTATTTATTTTATACATAGTAGTTTGTACCTCTTAATCCCCTACCCTTATCTTCCCCCCTCTCCTCTTCCCCTCTCCCCACTGGTGACCACTACTTTGTTCTCTGTGAGTCTGTTTGTTTTGATATATTCATTTGTTTGTTTCAGTTTTTAGATTCCACATATAAGTGATAACATACAATATTTTTCTTTCCTATTTCACTAAGCATAATACCCTCCTCTCCAGGTCCATCCATGGTTGTTTCACATGACAAATTTCATTCTTTTTCATGGCTGAGATAATGAGTATTACTTTAAAGACAATTCTATTGATAAGATTACATTAATGCAGACGTTGGATCTAAGAAATATACTGATAATAGTTTCTGAAACATATCTATCTTTGAACCAGTCTGTTACCTCTCTGTACCTCAGTTTCCCAGTTGAGAAAGTGGAGATAATAATAGTACATACCTATACAGTTTTAGTGGGGATTAAGTGAATTAAGAGTGATGAGACAGGGCTTCCCTGGTGGCGCAGTGGTTAAGGATCCTCCTGCCAGTGCAGGGGACCCGGGTTCGAGCCCTGGTCTGGGAAGATCCCATATGCCATGGAGCAACTAAGCCCATGTGCCACAACTGCTGAGCCTGCGCTCTAGAGCTGTGAGCCACAGCTGCTGAGCCCGCGTACCACAACTAGTGAAGCCCACACACCTAGAGCCTGTGCTCCTCTACAAGAGAAGCCACCGCAATGAGAAGCCTGTGCACTGCAATGAAGAGTAGATCCCACTTGCCACAACTAGAGAAAGCCTGCGCACAGCAGTGGAGACCCAACGCAGCCAAAAATAAATAAATTAATTAATTTAAAAAAAAAGAGTGATGAGACAGTGTCTGGCAATTAGAAAGCACTTTTAATTGTTAGCTGTTATTGTTATCCTTCTCATCATTACACCTGTAAGGTGATTGTAATAATATTTTAAATATAAAGATTGACATCATTTGTTGTAACTTTTTTTTCTTCTTTTCAGATGACTTGTGTAGAAAAAGCAGGAACAGATGAGAAAATGCTTATGAAGGTCTTTCGCTGTTTGGGAAGTTGGTTTAACTTAGGAGTTTTGGATAGTAACTTCATGGCTAACAATAAGTTATTAGCACTCCTTTTTGAGGTTTTGGTAAGTAATGGCTTTGTTTATGAAATAGTTTTTGTTTGTTTCTGGCACATAGTCACTTAGGGTAACCGCCCTACTGGGATATAAGAGTGTTTCCAGAGTTTTGCGGAGTGAGTAGAAAGTGTATGGTAAGAAAGCAACACTGTCTGTTCCTTGTTGCCAAGTACCAAATTAAGATATTAGTTTTAGTGTTCAGAATAAAATGTAGTTAGGTTTAAGAGGAAAGCAGTCTTATATGTAGATATGTATAGATCAATGATTTACATATTAAAATTCAAGTAACAAAAAACCATTGGTCTCTTTTTCTTATTTTAAAAGTATTAAGTTGTGTGTTTCTAATAATGGCCATTGGGTGTTTGAGACAATTACAAATCAGAATATTATCTTTGTAATTGAGGTAGTTTACTTAAACATCAGGGTATGTATAGGATGAATTTTGGGTTTTTGAGATCAGAAGTAATGTATTTCTATATACTTGTGCATTTGTTCCTTAAACTTTAAAAGTAACAATGCCTAGTAATACATTCCTCTGTCTTGGTAGGCAAAGAGTAAGTGAGTGCTTAGAATAAGACTAGTTTTTAGAACAAGAAACAGCAATACCTCAAGCACAAATGTTAAACAGGTCTTTGGAGGTGGGTGTGACTTTGTCTGTTTCTCCCTGATGGTTTTCCTTCCATGAACACATATTAGTATGGAAACTCTGTGTTTCCATACTGGTTGTATGCTGGTGCACTATAATTTAGAAGATTTAGCATGATACTAGATTGATATCACTGTGAATTAAAGAAAGAAAAGGAAAACACATTCTTCAAGGAGACATTTTTGGTATTGTACTGTTGTTCGTGTATTTTTGCTGTCATTCTTGGATCAGAAGCTAAAATTCAGGAAACTTAGGATGCTAATAATCGTTTTGCTAATCATTATCTTTGTCTCCATGTCTATTGATGCCATACGTCAATAATGGTAATTTTGATTCTCATCTCACCAAGTTGTGTGAAGAGTGGTCAGTATTAAAAAATTCAGGTCCCACTTTTGTTTAAAAAGTGTGTAAATAAGTTTACATATGAATGGAGGACAGTGTAGAATACACTTCAAACTTAAAACAGTGGTGACTCTTGGGAACTGAGATTGGGGTAAGGAACAAGCTAAGTAGTGTGCTAGGGTTATATTGTCTTCTCTACTGATCCAGTGTTAGGTCCTGTTACTTAAGAGTGTTTCTAGAGTCAGGGTCAAATGTATTCTCGTTCTTAAATTTTTTTCAGCGGTTTGAAATCATGCCACATAAAACGAAATATTGTAGTTTGCTTTATGCTTGGACCACGACCTTATTATATAACTTTTCCCCTATAGTTCTTTTTTAAAAAATATTTTTAAAATAATACTTGATAGGACTTCCCTGGTGGTGCAGTGATTGAGAGTCCGCCTGCCGATGCAGGGGACGCAGGTTCGTGCCCCGGTCTGGGAACATCCCACATGCCGTGGAGCAGCTAAGCCCGTGAGCCATGGCTGCTGAGCCTGCGCGTCTGGAGCCTGTGCTCCGCAACGGGAGAGGCCACAACAGTGAGAGGCCCGCGTACCGCAAAAAATAATAATAATAATAATACTTGATATATATAAAAGAATAAATTTGAACATTTAACTTTTGAAACATAGTTAATACAGTGAATATTTTTGAATTCACTGCCACTCAATCTAAGAATAACCTAATGAATAATTTTTGTCTTTGTGCTTTCCCAACCCTGGTTTTATAGCTCCCTGCTCTCCCCTGCAGAGATTCTAAATGTCCTTGTTTTTTTTATTATTCACAGAAGACCAATATGCCTTCACTAAATTTATCCAACCTCTCAACTGTACTGTCCTGAATAGAAACCCTGGAGGCCTCCCTCCTTGAACCTTCTAATAGTCTCTAATTTGTGTCAGTTGCTCGTTTGATCTGCTCCCCAGCTGTCATCCTGGGACTTCTTTACTC
Organism: Kogia breviceps; assembly: GCF_026419965.1. Classification (NCBI taxonomy): domain Eukaryota; kingdom Metazoa; phylum Chordata; class Mammalia; order Artiodactyla; family Physeteridae; genus Kogia; species Kogia breviceps. Next base: position 23,393,801 of record NC_081318.1, read on the forward strand.
TTCTTCTGGATTAGTTTAACCTTTTTTTTTTTGACCTACCTCAAATACCTTCCTCAGAAGGATATGTGGAAAATAAATATTGAGTTTTTGCATGCATTCCTGAGAAATGTTTTTATTTCATTCTTAATCAATGATTTAGCTAGGTATAGAGTTCTAGGTTCACTATTCTTTTTCTTCAAAATTTCTAAGACCTTGCTTTCTTATATACTGGCAGGCATCATTGCTAATGAGAAGGTGGATAAACTGATTTTTGCTCCTTTCTGAGTTACATTCTCCTCTCTTCCCCAGAAGCTTTAAGAATCTCTATTTAACCTTAGTATTCTGAAATAGCACAATGATGTGTTGATACTTGTTGGACCCTTTCATTTTAAATAGTATTTGAATATCAGAAAAAAAGATGGAGAAAATTTCCATAGACTAAAATAGGGCAGGGAACACATGGAATTCCATTTGGAGGGACTGGTATGGAAGAAAATATGAATTTTAGAAGTCATATGACCATGATTGAGGTACAAAAAGGCTGATTTGCTTGGCATGTAAAGAAATAATAGTCAGAAATAGGAAGATTGATGGATGTTGTCTCGTTGAAGGCCATGACTATTAGGCTGTTACGTATTTAAATAAAGTACATGTTCAGAAACAGGCTATAATTGCTTTCCTGTTACTTGGATTACAGCTTAATGATCAAACTTCTTACTTCCCTACTCCTGCTACCTCCCAGCAACAGGATAAGACCTCATCCAACCTACATGAAGCTGCTTCAGACTGCGTATGCTCAGCTCTGTATGCCATTGAGAATGTGGAAACCAACTTGCCATTAGCCATGCAACTTTTTCAAGGAGTCCTGACATTGGAGACTGCCTATCATATGGCTGTGGCACGTGAAGATTTAGATAAGTGAGTAATTATTAAAGGCAGTAGACCTGGATTCATATACAGTCTGGTGTTCTTTTAAGTCACCTTTTATTATTTATCCTTTGTGATTCTTCGTGACTCTGTGTAAATATATACATTGCATCCTCAAGATGCTCTGCTATTCTCACCTGAACCAAGAATGGCAAATCAAATGCAGAGGGAGAGGTTGTGATCATGGAGAGTAGTAAGTTTTTGCACTTAAAAGGGCAAGGCTCGGGGCTTCCCTGGTGGCGCAGTGGTTGAGAATCCGCCTGCCGATGCAGGAGACACGGGTTCGTGCCCTGGTCCGGGAAGATCCCACATGCCACGGAGCAACTAAGCCCGTGAGCCATGGCCGCTAGGCCTGCGCGTCCGGAGCCTGTGCTCCGCAACGGGAGAGGCCACAACAGTGAGAGGCCCGCATACCACAAAAAAAAAAAAAAAAAAAAAAAAAAAAAAAAAAAAAAAAAAAAAAAGGGCAAGGCTCTAAGAATTAGGGATGACCTTTGAAGTATCAAATGTGATTTGATGGGAATTTTATTCAGATGTTTTAATAATTGAGAATTTTAACTGACTTATGAGTCATTTGCTTATATGTATAAAAGTATGTGATTTAAGGAAAGATGTTTGTTATGGAAATTGTGATACAACATAGCAAATAATCACTACATGTCCCTTAGGCTGAGGATTGCTTTTATTTATTTGATTAACCGTGTCTGAGTATGTACACATAATATCCAGATTTCTGACTTGATGTTCTCATTCCTCTTTCATTTACAGAGTTCTGAATTACTGCCGTATTTTCACCGAACTGTGTGAAACTTTTCTTGAAAAAATTGTTTGTACTCCAGGCCAAGGCCTTGGGGACCTACGAACTCTAGAACTGCTTCTTATCTGTGCAGGACACCCTCAATATGAGGTAGTGTTTATTCTATGCTAATGCCATTATTTTCCAAGTTGTATATCATATATTATCTGCATTCCATTTTCTCCTGTCCAGCTTTTTATTTGTGGGAAATTGTAGTTTTATTTTTAATTAATGTGATGGGGAGTTTCCTCTGTTGTGAATTTTTTTAAAAATATATATTTGGGCTTTGGCTTTGATTCTCTTCTGTTTTCCTGCTTGGTTAGCTGGGCTGACTGGTATAGGAACCTGTTAGAAAAAAAGCCTTTTACTTTTCCACTGAGGCCCCCTCTCTAGCGTCAGTTATTCTTTAGAGCTTTATAGCTAAAGAAAACATACCAAATCTTAACTATACCTCCACAAGTTTTAACATACAAAAGTTTTCTCCAAATTATGGATGAAAATGAGAATGGCATTGAAAGAACTTAAAGAGTCTTCTTCATCGCAAAATTTCTAAGACATGCGGCCTCTTTTAAGTTTGCTAGATTAAAAAAAAAAAAAAAAAAAACCTCCTCTTATTCAAGAAGCTTTATCTCCTCTTAATAGTATAAGAAGTGAGAAAGAACTTCCAAGCTGGGTTAGCTCTATTTAAATTGCTCCATTTTGGATCATTGATGGGAAAGGATGGTAGGGCTCCTCTTAGGGAGGGGCTCAGTAGTCCTATGAGTCTCAATCCTTTTTCTTTGATCATATAAAAGATAATGCGTATTTGTTTGACATAATCTCATGAGGATATCTAGATTTTGTTGAAACTTAAAACATTTTGGGGCAGAAGTATTGTACTACCTAATAATTATCATTCCTCTGAACAGTGCCATATGTAAGTTGAGCTGTGGTTTGTACAGGTATTTGTAGATGGTTTATCTGGTGAGAAGTGTTTTAGTCTCGAAAATAAATAATTTCAGAATTTAGGAAAAATAGCCTTCCATTTCTGTATCTGTTTCTCTAAATTCAGAATCCAATATACTGTTGGAGAAGTTATCCCAGGGCTAGACAGAGAATGTAAAGCCAGTCATCCTAAATGGAGTTTTGGGTCTAACATGGAAAGATAATTTGGGAGGATAATAATAAATCTGCTAGAAAAAAGGTGGCTTCTTAACTGGTTCCACTCATGTTGTTTTAAAGTGTTTCTTTCCCATTGGCCCTAGTAATAATAAAACTGCCTTCTTTTCTTATTCAAATAAACCATCTTTTCTCTTTCTTTTAATTTGATAGGTAGTAGAAATTTCCTTTAACTTTTGGTACCGACTAGGGGAGCATTTATACAAAACTAATGATGAAGTTATTCATGGCATCTTCAAAGCTTACATTCAAAGGCTGCTTCATGCCTTGGCTCGCCACTGCCAGCTGGAACCAGACCATGTAAGTTCTCTTCTCTACTTAATCAAGTCTTGATTTCCTCTTCTTTTCAATGCTAACTTGAAAAGGAACTGAAAAGATAGAGAATAAAGCTAATGGAATCTGCGGGTTTTCTGTCACTCTAGCTTACACTGAAGAAGTCAGTACCAGTATAATAAATAAAGAGTGCTAGGTCTATGTTAAAAGAACTTAATCCTGCTGAGCCAGTAATTCTTCTGGGAATTCACCTTAAATAATTCTGCAGAAGAAAAAAATTGCTATTTTATGTACAAAGCATTATCTATAAAAGTAAAAAATGGTAAACCCACGTACAAGAGTATTAGAAGAGGAAATTCCCTGGTGGTGCAGTGGTTAGGACTTGGTGACTTGGTGTTTTCACTGCTGGTGGTCCACGTTCAGTCCCTGATCAGGAAACGAAGATCCTGAAAGCTGTGTGGCATGGTCCCCAGCCCCCGCCAAAAAAAAGAATATTAAAGAGTTACGTATATTATTATGTAGCATTCTGATGGATCATAATGCAGCAGTTAAAAGTAATAACTTGAGATAGCAATAGTTGGTATGCTAAATGAAAAATTAATGTCAGATTTTATAATATGTATTTTTAATAGCATAAAATATGTGGTTGGATTAAAACTAATGCAAAGGTGAAATATTTGTGTGAGGATGTGGAAAATAACTTATGACTCCCCCCCGACACATATGTTCACATTTTTCTTTATATTACTTATACTAATTTTGTAAGTTAAAATAAAAAATAATCTATTTGCTTAGAAGAAAATATACTAGAAATATTATAAAACAGTCCATTGGAAAACTCTTCAATCTCATTCTTTGCTTAGTCACTTCAAATTTTGTAGCATTTATTTCATTCTTTTGGTTGGTTGGTTTAATATCCCTGTCCTTCAACCTATAACTTGGAGTGGATTTTTTTCCTATTGCTTACTATTAAATCTGACATGAAAACTGTCTATTCTTTTTAATGTTAATGTTGTTATTTGAGTTGTGGTATTTTGTATTTCCACAGAACCTTAGTGATGATTTAGTTTAGTGGTTTTCACTACTTTTTTTTAAAACTGAGGAATCGGACTTCCCTGGTGGCACAGTGGTTGAGAATCCGCCTGCCAATGCAGGGGACACGGGTTTGTGCCCCGGTCCGGGAGGATCCCACATGCCGCGGAGCGGCTGGGCCCGTGAGCCGTGGCCGCTGAGCCTGCACGTCATAATTCATTATCTCATCTGAGACAGCCATTGTTTCCTCCTCATTCCTTGACTTTAATTTTTTCATCTTAAAGCAAGGAGGTTGAACTAGATCAGCAATTGTCAATAATACAAAGGACTTTCCCCAGATACCCATGGTCCAAGATTCTTACACATGCCCATAACCATCTCACAATTGGTAAGCCTTAGTTTACTCACAGGAGGGTGTTGGAATAAGAAAAACTTAAGCATGAAATGTAAATGATCTCTATTTTTTAATGAAAAATTTCAAATATACAGCAAAAGGAAAATGATTTTATGGTGAATATCTATATACCTACTACCTAAATTCTACCATTAATATTTTATTATACCTGTCTTATTATGTATCTGTCCACCTATATAAAATTCTTTTTAAAGTCTAATATTCTATTCTGTGTCTAGTTCTTGTGATAATGGTTGATTTTGGTAGATCTTGAACCATAAAGCTTCAGAGGCTTATTCAGTAATAAAAAGCTAGACCTTATCTAGATCGGCTAATAAACTCTTAAGTTACCACTTCTTCTAGGTCACTTCCCACCCCCACCACTCCAGATTTTTCCAACAGCAGGCAAGATGTAGCTGGGACACGCAAAAAAAGAGAAGCGTTTCTAATAGTCAAGGCAGAGGATAGGTTGTATTGACTTGACACACCTAAGAGTTTGGGATACCCTCTATAGTAAAATGTCTTTGTGATTTAGGCGATTCATCTTTTTGTTCATTGGGACTGGACTGCTTAATGGCTTTTTTATTCTTGATTTTATAAAGTAAATGAAAGCCTTAGTTTAAAACAAATGTTATCTGATTTGAAATTTTAGGAGGGGGTTCCTGAGGAGACTGATGACTTTGGGGAGTTTCGGATGAGGGTGTCAGACCTGGTGAAGGACTTGATTTTCTTGATTGGGTCTATGGAGTGTTTTGCTCAGGTAAGCCCGTTTGGAGATTCTTAGCAGTTTTACCAATCACTTTAATTGTGTTAACTTCTATGTCTTCTCTAAGTGTTCCATCTTTTTCTTCAATCTTGATGGCTAAATGGGACAGTAGATATGCAGGTGCCTAGCACACTGCCTGGCATATAGTAGCTATGTTTGTTTAGTATCTTACAAGCCAATTGCCGTGAAGAGTTCAGTTATGGTTTACACTATAATCTTGCTAGTGAGAGTTGTTCCACTTGTTCAGTTGAAATGGAAGATCATGGATAAACCTTAAAGCCCCCAACATACTTATAGGGAATTTGGACCTAGCCAGGAAAATAGACAAGTTTTTCTGCTTTAATAATTATGTATCAACTCCTGGCAACTCTTAGTTATTTGGCATTTCCTTTGTTCACATTTATGGTTAGATTCCTTTGCAGTTTCATCCCAGAGGTGACTATACTAGAGTAGAAGAATCATAGTCCTGTGGTTTTCCTGACAATCAGTGAGTAACATTTTACATCATAAGGTTGTAGTCACCACCATTCCACATCACTTAACATTAGCATAATGTCAGGTGGTTTTCATATTGCTGGATCATGCTCTGAATCCTGAAATACTAGTTTTAATGCTTTGTCAGCAATACTGAACTAACCTAATTTGGGGGGATGGGTAATCCAGGCATTTTGTGTATTTGGGGCATCCTCTGATCTAGAAAGTGTTAATAAAATTATAACTATATTTCTTTATGTTAAACAAAGTATGTTTCTTGACCTAATTAGAAAGGGTTGGGGATTCTTAGAAAGCAGATTTAGTGAGATCCCCAGATCACAGGCAGATGACCTGTGCTCAGATTTCAACTCTTCTCTTACTGGCTCTGCGGCTTTGAACAAGTTACTTGTTCTTCTCCAGACCTCAGTTTACAAATTTACATAAATTATTAGTCTTGTCCAAGATGTGTACTGTGGGACACCGGTCTCATGAGATGTTCTTTGCCAGAAAAAACAGTTCTGTCAATTAAAACTGGAAAATGACTTAAATAGTATATTTAAAGTCTCTGTGAAGTCGTACAAGAGAATTGTTTAATTTTATCTTAACTAGCAGTGTGTTATTTGACTACAGAAATCTTATTTAGACTAACACCCAGTCACATTCCACTGATGGATATACCCTGGGAAGTTTCTGGACATCTCTGAGTATTCTGCTTGGTCTCTCCCCATCTCCCCTTGCTTGGACATGGTATTGTGATGGGTGCTTCAGAACAGCTACTTTTTAGGAATTTAATCTATGCTACTAGTGTTGATGCAGACAAGTAGTTAAAATAATAGAAATGTAAAGCCAATGCATATGCCGAGGTTTTACATTATACCTCATTTTTAAGTGTGTTTATGTATTTATGAGTTATTATCAGGACCAGGAAAAGACACTCGTGTAATATGTTTTGTTTTCTCCATAATACTCATTTTGTGGGGTAGACAATAATCTTGATATACTCCTGGGGACCTAAATGGGTTTGTTTCAGATATTAAACTAGTATTACTTAGAGTTAGTGAAGATTTGAAAAATGAAGATACTATTTTTCCCTGCCTCTGAGAGATAAATTTAGAAACAAGGGGCTAGATTTATTTTAACTAACAGAGTTTTTTGTTTTGTTTGTTTTGGAATTCTATTCTGTTTTCCTTTTAATGGATCCATAATCCACCTCTTCTTCTCTAGTTATATTCTACTCTGAAAGAAGGCAACCCACCCTGGGAGGTGACAGAAGCGGTTCTCTTTATCATGGCTGCTATAGCAAAGAGTGTTGATCCGTGAGTGTCTAATAAGTCTTTTGCTGGGAACTCTTAATATCAGAGGAAGGAAAATTACAACATTATTATCATATGGGATATGTTTGGAAACTCTTAGAACGTCTTACTTCTATAATGCTGTCTAGTCTTCTGACTTCTTGAGTCTAGTCCAGAGTAGCATGCATTGCTGATATCCATGTTTTAACCACATTTCCTAGAGTTAAAATTATTTTGTTCTTGGTGCTAGGAAAAGAATGCTGATTTATCTTCCCAACCTAGGCTCCCTTGTGCAAGTTGGTATAATCAGAAATTTGTTAGACTGTTAAATTGTTGGCACTTGCTTAAAAGCATTTGAATAGGCACTAATTTGGCTCTCACCTGCTTTTGTGACCTTGGGTGAGTTATCCTTACAAATATTTAATTATATTGTTCTCCTTTTTTCCTGTCTTGGAGAGTCATTTGTAAGTTTCAGACAGGCAAGGCATAGGTACCATTTCACCTAAAAGAATAGCAAACTCTAAAGGGCAATTATTATTTTTATTTTTGTCTTTGGAAATTTTTAAATTATTAGAATTTGATTTCTAATTGCTTAGCATAGAAATTCTATTTATTATTTCAACATGAATCCTTAACAACAGAATTTACTTTGTTCTGTGAGTTTATAAATCGACGCTAGTATCTGTCAAGTTTTCCTGTATTGTAATCAGATGTCTGCAGTTGAGCTCTCTGTCCATGGCCTTGGTTGGAGAGATGGTTAAGGCATGTATTCATAAAATGTACAGTGCTTCTTTCTTAGCTGTCTTACAGGGTCTAGTCAATGAAATCTTATGTTGTTTCTAATCCAGTAAATATTTAAGGAGATAGAGTAGGTTTGTTTTTCTCTATTAAGAAGTTCTGGGCTTCCCTGGTGGCGCAGTGGTTGAGAGTCTGCCTGCTGATGCAGGGGACACGGGTTCGTGACCTGGTCCGGGAAGATCCCACATGCCGCGGAGCGGCTGGGCCCGTGAGCCATGGCCACTGGGCCTGCGCGTCCGGAGCCTGTGCTCCGCAAGGGGAGAGGCCACAGAGGTGAGAGGCCCACGTGCTGCAAAAAAAAAAAAAAAAAAAAAAAAGAAGCTCTGGTCCTGAATCACATATCATACTATTTGCTCTTAAACCCATTTGGTATCTTTTGGAACCTTCAGTAACAATCTGAAGATTATTACACTAATAATCTAACTGATTTGTGTTGGTATGAGAAAGGATGGGAAGAGAGTCTCAATAATTATTTTAGTGCCCGTCGGAAGCATAAGGCATAAATGAGAGAAGATTTTATTTTGTTTTTTGTTTATCCACATTTCAAGCCAACTGCATGATTACGATTTTTTTTTTAGTGTATGAAGGACTTAATAGACTTAGTGTATCAGCAAGGAGTGCTCTTGCACTAATCCAGGATTTATTTGCATTTTAAACATCTTTCATTTCTGGATTACGTTCTACCACTTTGGGGGCATCCTCCACTTTGCTTAAAGAACTTCAGCCAGTATTCTTGGGGAGTGAAAAAAAGAGAAGGAAAGGGAAAAAGTTAATTCATGGAGCTGTGGAAAGTATTTGGATAACCTAAATTTCCCTTCATGTTCTAAGTCAGGGCACCTTTATTCCTACAGCTTGTGTTCTTGTTTCTTTAATTAGTGAGCTGGCCCACCCATGCTTACCTGTTCTTAAAGTAGCCATTATCCAGCTATAAGAAATCTTTTGGAGAATAACAACTAATAGCAAGTGGTCTAGAATTATTTATTCATTCATTTAGCCATTCAGCAATATTTATTGAGTGCCCACTGTGTGCCAGGCACTGTTCTAGGTGCTGCAGATATAGGAATAAATAAAATGGATTCATTAAAAGAAGACATTGATCCACAGTAATTGCCTGCCTCTCCAATTTGAAGAGCCTTATTTGATAGCAGGATGTGTCTTTACACACTTCACTGACATTCAGAAGATTAAGGAGCAGTAGTATGCTTCTCAACTGAAACAATGATATTTTCCATTTCTGTCTTTTCCCCCTTTTTGAGGGTTAAAAAACTTTCATACCAGATGTTAAACACTTTTATCCAAATGGTTATTTATTTAGAAAGAAACCCTTTAGCAATGATTTGTGTCATTGCAGCCTGTTTTTTAGCCAGAACCTAACCTCTGAAATTGGTAACTGAGTACTTGCCTTCTAAACTCAGGGAGAACAATCCAACACTTGTGGAGGTCCTAGAAGGAGTTGTCCGTCTCCCAGAGACCGTACATACAGCTGTGCGATACACCAGCATTGAATTGGTTGGAGAGATGAGCGAAGTGGTTGATCGAAATCCTCAGTTCCTTGGTATGTGTGAACACTCCCTTCTGCAGCTGCTGCTTCTGTTTTTTCTGGTTTCTTTCTTTCTCTCTCTTAACTTTTGCTTTTGTTTTCCTACTTTCTCTTTTATTGATAGGTAGAATGTTTTTTCTAGACACTGAGACTAAATTTATGAGTTATTGCTTAGTTGATACAACATTTTATAATCTGATCAGACTTTGGAGAAAGGACCTTTGAAAGATTAGATCTCTAGATAGGGAAACAGTTTGCTACTAGTACTCTGCTTCAGCATAACTATTTCTGTCTTTGTTAGGCTTTGGCATAGGCTTGAGCTAATCAGACTGTCCTGTAGTTCTAAACTAGAAGCTGCTAATAGGCTAAAGCAAAGGGGGCCGGGTGTTATTTCAGTGTTAAATACATGCTCCATTTAAAAACTAAGAATTATTATTGAAACTAAATAAGTACAAACTAGAATGAAGAGTGTTGAGTTTACATAACCTCTGGCTGCCTTTACTGACTTGAAAAAATAACTAAAGATCATATAAAATAACTTTAGAATTGCAAGTAAATTTAGAAATAATTTCTTCTAATCCCCTCATTTTGTAGATGAGGAAACAAATACAGAGAGACTAAATAACTTATCTAGGTTAAAATATGTTAAGCCTACCTGGTGTTCAAGACTGATATATTCTGAGAATTTTAAGAATTCTCAAATTTGTGAATATCATTAAGTTTGTGCTGTACTTATCTTTATTACCACCTTTCAACTTGATTTTATTTTACACATGATCTTTTTTTATTGACTGAAACGCTTACTTAAAAAGAGATGTGTGTTCCTATTTTCTTGTTTCTGTATACAGAGCATATAAGATAGATAGGCTTATTACATCATAGCTGAACCACTTTCAAGTTCAACATACCATTTAAAAATTTTTTCAAAATACCTATTTTCTAATTCTTAAATCTCTTCACTTCCGTTATCTGTCTCAAAATTTGGCTTTCTTTTCTGAACACTTTTTCCACAAAGAAACTAAGTGGGTTTATCTGTTTGTTAAGACTTACCATTCAGTACCACCTGTAGTATCTCATTCAAATTTGTGCCTCAATTAGAAGACAAATTGCTGAGTGTTCATACTTACTCTAGAATAGTCAAAAACACAAATATTTAATTTGAGAATCATTGAAGCCTATAGTATTAGAGTTGCGTGGGCTAGGTTTTAGATTCTAGTTCTGATTCCCATGCTAAACAGGCCTTTTTTTTTTTTTTTTTTGTGGAGGGGAGCAGGTTCATGCTGGGTTGGTGCATCGTTTTTGTCATTAGACTAGAAATGGAGGTAACTTTTAAATGGGCTTTCAGAGATTACTTCTTTTATGAGGTTTGGTATGCGGTTACTCTGTAGTACACATAAAGTGCTCTTTAACCATGGATGATTTTTCTTAGGGTTTTTTCATATAAAAACATTCTGATTTTTATGAAGCAAGGTAAAGGATAAGTAGGATTTGCTTTATAGGAATTCGCCTTTGTAATGACTTTTCTTAGAACACTTATATTTGTCAGAAAGTAAAACATAATGAATGAATTCTTTTAGAAGTGCTAAAGATCCATTTGTGTGGTTTGGGAGCCTTTTATAATTATAAAGAAGCAAGTATAAAAGTGTCAGCTTTAGATAACTGTCATTGTCCTGATTAATGTAGACTGCTTTTTTTTTTTTTTTTTTTTTAACAAAGTGACTAATCTCTGAGTATAATGGTACTCTCTGAGCTTTATCGTCTTTCTTACATTACCCTATTAATACTTGATGGTTATATCCACCAGTGGTTTCAGACTGAATCAGTGGTTTTCAAACTGTGCTCTGTGAAACCCTAGCAACAAGCAACAGTTGATTTCCACAAGGAAAGAAATGGAAGATAAATAGATAGAACTCTCTCTGACACCATTTGTCAGTGAGATCAGCTCCATTTTTATATATAAAAACATTGGAGTTTAAACACATATCATTTTAAAAAAATGGTTCTTTTGCTTAAAAAGGGAATGTAAGACCTTTGTTTTAACAAATAGAAATTTTCCTTGAGTTACAAATAATGTAATCTTTACGTATGGATTTTCTCCTTAGACCCTGTGTTGGGCTATTTGATGAAAGGACTGTGTGAAAAACCTCTAGCTTCTGCTGCAGCCAAAGCCATTCATAACATTTGCTCTGTCTGCCGAGACCACATGGCTCAGCACTTTCATGGACTCCTAGAGATTGCCCGTTCCCTTGATTCCTTCATGTTGTCTCCAGAAGCTGCTGTGGGCTTGCTAAAAGGTATTTACTTAAGATATTAAGAAGGAACAGTCTCTAAGCCACTTCTAGGGGTTATATCAGTTGTATCCCACTTTTCAGTTGCAGTTTACTCAGTTATGGGGAAGGTCACTCAGAGGGGAGGGTGTTGATTATGTGTACATGCATTCTTAGAATGCATGTAGCCTTTTAAGGCTATATAACTAATACAAAGTGCTTATAGTATTTATAGCACGAACCTAGATTTTGGGTGGACAACACATTGGAACTAAACATAGTTCCCTTTTGAGTTGGGGGAAAGAATAAAAACGGAGACCAAATAAGCATTGCTATACCAAAGAAGTAAGTGGAAATTTAAAGGTAGTGTGCCTGGCTCAGTTCTATAACTAGAAGCCAAGGGTTCTGGTCGCTTAATGGTCTTTACCATTACTAATCAGTTTACACTGATCAAGAGGCAAACAGCCAGGGTGGTGATGAAACTCAGAGTAATGGAAGAACTAGAGATATTATGCTAGGGGAAAAGACTTAGAGGAGACTTTTAACACAGTGGCTATTTTTAAATATTTGAAAGATTATCTTAGAAAAGAGGGAACAGATTTTTTTATGAGGAATTGATTGTTGACAGTTTACTGGCTCCTAGAAAGAAAATGCTTTGTAACCATACTTTCTGAAAACAAATTGGGGTGTCCTGTGAGGTAGTGAAATCCTTAAAGCTAGTATATCAAATAAAAGATTGAGCAATCTTTTATTGGGGTATATCAAATGAAAGATTGGGTAATACGGCCTGTGCAGCATCTTTTAAGTCTCTGAGTGGCAGACAGCCTTGTCCAGATTGGATGACTGTTAAATGTCAACTAACTGTTCTTTCTCACTTCTATGATCAGGTTCCCTACCAGCCAATGTAACTATGCATTTTCAAGACAGATTTTCTTTTCTTTTCAATCTTCTTTTGCCACATTTTCTGGCATTAAATCAGGTCAGATTTTTCTTAACTACTGCCAGTGGGTATTGCTGCCATCTTGTCATTTTCTAGTGAAATTTAACCTTGATGCTAATGTGATGTCTAACTTATAATAGAATGTGGCATCCCAGATATATCAGTGGTATCTTTTACATATAGAAAACTTTTTAGTAACATTCTTTTCTATAGGGATGAATTAAAAGGAGAAAATTGTATTTGCTAGATTTTTTCCCCCTAGTTTTAAATAAAAAATCTAATTCGTCCATGGTTTATAGACTGTCAAGAAAAATCATTCAGTTTTTAATTCAGATGTGAAGGTTTATAGATTTATTACTGTTTATTTGGGGGGAAAAGGGAGAGGGGAGATTTTTGCAACTATTTAAAAATGAAAGAAAGGCAAACTTAACTATTACTTTTCTGTTCAAAGCACTCATTTAAATCTTTGAAGAATTGGAAGTGGGGCTATGTATTTAAATTTATTTATTTTTATTTGTTTATTTATTTTTTAATTTTTAAGTTATTTATTTATTTTGGCTGCATTGGGTCTTTGTTGCTGTGCATGGGCTTTCTCTAGTTGCAGCGAGCCAAGGGCCACTCTCCATAGCAGTGTACGGGCTTCTCATTGTGGTGGCTTCTCCTGTTGCAGAGCACAGGCTCTAGGCATGGGGGCTTCAGTAGTGTGGACCACGGCTCAGTAGTTGTGGTGCACGGGCTCACTTGCTCCATGGCATGTGGGATCTTCCTGGACCAGGGCTTGAACCCGTGTACCCTGAATTGGCAGGTGGATTCTTAACCACTGCGCCACCAGGGAAGCCCAGGGGCTATGTATTTAAACATCTTTAAACCAATAGGCTGTTGAGGAGAAATAGTTTAATATTAACGTCAGTTGTAAATGTCAATGTGAAAGTCAGTATGGTCTTCTAAGCCAAATAAAGAAAAACCCAACCATAAATAACAAACTATTATAATTTAAAAACAGTGCTGATCTTTTTGAAAGAATGGAACCAGTCAGCCTTTTCTGTTAGCTATATGATGTAGACCAATGAATTACCTCAGTTCAGCTTTTATTTTCTTCATTTGTATCATCTTTTGTCTTTCAGGGACAGCACTTGTCCTAGCCAGATTACCTTTGGATAAGATTACTGAATGTCTTAGTGAACTATGTTCTGTTCAGGTTATGGCATTGAAAAAGGTGAGTCCAATTAAGTAAGGGGTGAAACAAATATAATATGTTTACATGTTAGAAAGGAAAAGACAGAATTTTTTATTTGCAGGTGGTCTTTTATCTAACCAGAAAAGCCAAGAGAATGAACTGAGAAGTTATTAAAATTAATAAGTTTATCAAAGTAGCTATATATATGAAATAAGTATTCCAAAATTAGTAGATTTTCACTGTATCAGAAATACCATTTACAAGATGACAGTGGGAAAAACACCATTCAAGTTAACAACCAAAACCATAACCTACCATGTTTCCTTGAAGAGTGTTGTAAAAATGTCCGCCCTTCTCAATTTACTGTTATGGTACAATAGCAATGAACATACCAGTGGGATTTTTAGGATAACTTGACAAAGTGACTCTAAAGTTTATCTCTAATAATATGCTGGTAGAAGTATCTAAGAAATTTTTTTTTTTTTTTTTTTTTTTTTTTTGCGGTATGCGGGCCTCTCACTGTTGTGGCCTCTCCCGTTGCGGAGCACAGGCTCCGGACGCGCAGGCCTAGCGGCCATGGCTCACGGGCTTAGTTGCTCCGCGGCATGTGGGATCTTCCCGGACCAGGGCACGAACCCATGTCTCCTGCATCGGCAGGCGGATTCTCAACCACTGCGCCACCAGGGAAGCCCTCTAAGAAATTTTAGGAAAGAAGAGTAAGGGGTGGCAACTTGCCTTACCTCTTAAAATATATTATAAAGCTATAATAATTTTGAAGCTTTATATTATAAAAGTATAATATAAATATATATTATATAGTATAATACATATAATCTATATTATAATGTATAATGTCTATAATATCCTAATCATTATAAAAGTAAATGGGAAAAAAATTAAATGATACTGTTTTCCACTCCACAATGATCATATAGTAAAAGTTAATATGCATTCCTGGCCAGGATGCAGTAAGATGGAGGAAAATAATTTGCTAATATGAATTTAAAAGTTTTTACCATTTTGAGTAACTTTCAGGAATCTGTTATAAGGAAATAATCAGAGATTGAGACAGAGGTTGATGTACAAGGGTATATATTGCATTGTTTGCTGTAGGTTTGTATGTGTAATGACTGGGTGTTAATGTCTATCTCTTCAGCTGTTGTCTCAGGAGCCCAGCAATGGCATATCCTCAGATCCCACTGTGTTCTTAGATCGCCTTGCAGTGATATTTAGGTAAGAAGCGAGATGTCAGGCTCCTGCCCTGGGTTAAAAGCTCAAGTGAGACCATTATGTATTGAAGTAAGGAAGTGTTTTTTCCTCCAACTTCCGAGTACCTCCTATAAACTCCCTCTGTCAGGAGACTAATTTAGTCCTGTTACAATTACAAAGGCAAATTCTAAGAATTTATTTTTGGTAGACCTTTGTCAAAAGACCCTTTAAAATGTAATTAATTCTCTAGGTCTCTAGATCAGTGATTCTCAAACTTTAACATGCATCAAAGTTGCCTGTAGTACTTAAATTACCAAGGCAACAGATTGCTGGGTCCCATTCCCAGAGTTTCTGATGGATTGGATCTTGGATAGGACCCAAGAATTTACATTTCTAATAAGTTCCCAGATGCTGTTGCTTTTTATTCCAAGGACTACACTTTAGAGTCACTGCTATATAGTGTATGGGTGCAAAAAAATAGTGAAGCCTCTTCAATAACCAGGTGAAATTAAACTTTCTTTGAAGTCAAGAGGAGCGTAATGATTAAAACAGCATTAGAGTGACAGTGTTCAAAGAGTGATCCTTTCTTAGTTGCATAATATAATTAGTTGCATAATATCATTTGCAAGTCCTGTAGGTATAACTGGAATATCAATTAATAGTTGCATAAAAATCTATGTGGAAGAAATTAAAACTGAGGTGTTGTTTTAGCTTGTTAGTTCTTGTCTACAAGTATCTTTTTCTGAGTTGGTATAATGCTTTCCTTATATAATTAGGGGAGCCCTGTTGCATACCATTCTGAGAGCCTATTGACAATAACTCCTATTTCACAATAAATGAAGGAAAATCTGCAAAAGGTGGACATGCCCTGATTTTAAAAAAATTAGATTATTATTGAGTTGCTATTGAGCTTTTTAAAATTAAAGAATTTTGTTCCTTTAAAGAGGTAGGTAGCTAATCGTAGTGTGTTTTTTTGTTTTGTTTTGTTTTTTTCCTGCTTTCCTTCAAATTAGTGGATTCTAGAACTAGACAAATAGCTGGATTGGATGTACTGTGGGTGGGCCCATGTTGTGTATCATTGGATTTAGACTAGAACCATGAGAAATGTCTTTGGTAGACCAGGGTTCCTAATGCTTTTGCCTTTTAATGCTGGGAATGAAGCAGTACTTGGTTTCTCATAGTGGATTCAGACAATCTGAATATATTTATTAGTTTGGAAGAAACTACATATTCAGGTTTATAAAGGGAAAAAAGATGGAAAGGATAGTTGTAGCACCCCACACCCACAGCCCATGTAGCCAGAGTTGGATTGAATTTACATGTTACAGTAGAAGAGGCTTAAAGGTGAGAAAAAATTGATGGGATGATTTAAACTGTGCTTGTGTTTGAACAGAGTGGGAGGAAAAGGTATTGAGTCTTAAAAATACTCTGGTTTTCTTTAATTGGTGAGAATGATACTAACTAAGTAAACTAACAGGGATTAGGGCCCTGGGTCCTTGATGAAATTGCTCTTCTTTCGCTAATTTGGGCCATTGTCTTTCCCCAGACACACCAATCCCATTGTGGAAAATGGACAGACTCATCCGTGCCAAAAAGTCATACAGGAAGTAAGTGCTAATGTATCCCTGTGGATCTTCCTTTTTCCTTCTAAGGCTCTGGGTAACTAAAGTGAGAAGGTACTGTCTTCTAGGTTCACAGGAAGATTCAATTTGTTGATATGCTTTAAATATCAATGAAAAGAGGAACAGAAACATCCAGATAAATATTTTTGATTTTAGATTTGGTAAGAAAACAGGCTGTGGGGAAATGCACTGAAAGGCCAAAGTAGGGAGAGATTAACTGTGTGAATCTTATTGTTGCTGGGAGGCATGATCATTACCGGCAAAATGTTTTTGACAAAGCCAATTAACCATCGTAGTTAGTTTCCTCTGATAATGTACTTCCTTTGTACTTTTTTTAAAAACTGAGGGTAACGTGAGGATCAGAGGGCATGTTTTGAGAAGTGCTTTTCAGACTTCAGGGGGGAAACACCAAATATCCTTAAGTGTTCAGTGGTATCAAATCTTGCCATTTCCTTAGCTCTAGTCCTTTTGTTCAAGGTCTTCCAACTTCTTGGAACTGTCTTTAAATATCTCTTCCTCTATAATTCATTCTGCTTCTTCCCATCCTAAATCAGGAAGTCCAGAATTTAGGAAAATATGTATCTTTGTCTTTTTGTAAAGTTAGACATGCTCCTCTTGTGTTGTAAAGAGTCATTGTGCTTCTGTTAAGAAGTGGTTGTCTCAGTGATGGGTAGTGTATTGAACCTCAGCACATATACACACACCCACTGACCAGAATCAGGCCATGTGTGTTCCTATAAAGAAAGATTTTTCCAAATTATTTAAAAGCCAAATAAGTTGTTACCAATTTGGGAGCATTTTTTTCAGCACTTAGTTGTTCATTTTCTTTCTGTGCTCTTTTCACTTTTGACTCAGATATGGCCAGTTTTATCTGAGACTCTAAATAAGCACCGGGCTGATAATCGGATTGTAGAACGTTGTTGCAGGTGCCTCCGTTTTGCTGTTCGCTGTGTAGGAAAAGGATCTGCAGCCCTGCTGCAGCCACTAGTCACACAGGTGAGTTCTCTACAAGAGGGAAAATGTAGAGTATACAGAATTTTGAAATAGGAACCTTTTAGAACAAAAACTCTGCTGATGAAATGAAACATTTTTGTATTTCTTAAATACAAACTAAAATATATTTGAAAGAGATAAGTAGTGCCTGTGGTAGGTATGTTATTTATAAGGCAAATAGCCTGTAATCTGTTCTGTATAGTGATAGTCTAAATAGCAGCCCATTTCAGTGTGGAATTCAGAAATGGGAATGACTTTAATGCTCAGCTCTTATATACCCGTGTTAAGCATTTTATATTAATTTCCTTTTTAAAAATGTGGCAAGTCAAACTTTGCTATTTCTGACCCAAAGAGATTTTCTTCTTTCTTCACCATAGTTAGTTATTTACATAAGTCTCTTATTTGTTGAGAAATAAATTTGACTCTTTCAATCACCAAGATTGGTATGTAATTATGATGGTGTGCCTCACTGTGCATGGCTCTCTGAGATCATATTCATGTCTAGAATATTCTGTATGAGACACCTATGACTAGTGACTTAACTCACTAAGTAATTTATGTTGATGTTAACCTTATAGCAGGTCCGGAACTAGATTTAGGCAAGTGAGGTGCCATGGGCACAAAATTGATGGAGGTGAGGCAAAGTGCCAGTCCTGCATTTGCAGGACTCTGAGCAAGTACCTTCTCAAATTTTGCACTCATGCTGTGAGAACTACCACAGGGCTTCAGGCTAGACCCCAGCCAGCCAACCTGAAGTGACCCTTCTCCACCTGGGCAGGGCATCTATCAGGCTGACTCTGACAGTGAATGCCCCCTCAAGTTCTGCCTCACTCTTAAGGAAGCTCTTACCCTGAGCCAGGGTCATGCTGTTGCAGTGTCAGTTGGCACTTACATGACCATGCCTCCTTAAATTGTAGATTTGATTAACGTTTGTACAGGTAAATATTTTAACAGAGTTTTAATTTTTAGTGATTTTCTGTATTTACTGTACCCTGAGTACAACAGTATATGTTTGCATTTAGGCTGTGTCCACCTCTGGTCAAGTGTCCCCTTCAGTGCGATACTTTCTGGGTCCAGTACAATGTGATTTAACTCCCCTTTGCTATGGGAGGATACCTTCATGACTTTTATGTTATTCTTTTATTCCAGTAGCATAGGGTAGCATCTTATGTGACAAAAATCTCATAAATTCGAGGTCAGTAAACTACAGCCAGTGGGCCTGCCATGTGTTTTTGTAAATAAAGTTTTACTGAGAGATAGTCATGCTTATTCATCTGATTATTGCTTATTGGCCATTTTTGTGCTACAGTGGCAAAGTTAAGTAGTCAAAAGATTGTAAGGCTGGCAGAGCCTAAAACTTTTACCATCTGGCCCTTTAAGAAAAAGTTTGCCAACCCGTAACTTATATCATTCGTTAAGTACAGCATATAGTTTTGAGTATATAACACTGAACAGATTCATAGCTCCCATCTCGTGTTCTTTTCATGGTATATGCTGATAAGCGCCAGTTACTCTACCCTTCCGCTCCCACCAAGCTCAAACAATTGAATTTATATAATAAGATGAATACATACGTGTTGCATGGGCTTTTTTTTTCCCTTTTGCTATACCACGCAGCTTGTGGGATCTTAGTTTCCCAACCGGGGATCGAACCCTGGACCCATGGCAGTGAAAGTTCTAACCACTGGACTGCTAGGGAATTCCCGTGTGATGGCATTTTAAATAGATAAATGTACGGTGGCCTTGTAATTTTTGGAGGATAGTAGGGTAAAAATCCTAATCAAATAATTTAAATATTTATATTGTATTAAAATATTTATTCTGTAGAGATTCAGATATCTTGATTGGAAATGCTGTTTTTACTCAGACGATTAAATAGAGGGATTTAGAAGCCAATTTAAACGATGCTTTCAGAGAGTCTCCTGTAATATGAGGGGCATTGGATATTTTGTTCCTGCTGTGGTTGTTTTTTAAAAAAAGAATTATCTTTGATGCAAATAAGAGCAACTAGTATGTTGGAAAATTAAGGTATATTGTTACGGTTTTGTAAATATTACACAAGCCTTGGATAATAACTCTTTAATGGTTCCAGCTTGAAGTAAATATTATACAACTCTCCTACAACATTGTTTTGGAAAGATAAAAAAAGGTCAAAGGCTTGAAAGAACTCTAAATAGAGTACTTGAAAATAATTGAGGAATTGAGCCCTATGTTTTAGAAAATGTTGCCAACAAGCTTTACTATGTTGTCTTAAAGAGACCAGTCTATCTCAGAATTTCTTCCTCCAGACAGCTACCTAAGCTGATACTTTTTTAAAAAAATTAATTAATTAGGGCTTCCCTGGTGGCCCAGTGGTTGAGAGTCCACCTGCTGATGCAGGGGACACGGGTTCGTGCCCTGGTCTGGGAAGATCCCACGTGCTGCGGCGCAGCTGGGCCCATGAGCCATGGCTGCTGAGCCTGCATGTCCGGAGCCTGTGCTCCGCAACGGGAGAGGCCACAGCAGCGGGAGGCCCACGTACCACAAAAAAAATAAATAAATAAAAATTAAAAAATTAATTAATTAATTTTTATTTTTGGCTACGTTGGGCCTTCGTTGCAGTGCGTGGGCTTCTCATTGCGGTGGCTTCTCTTGTTGTGGAGCACAGGCTCTAGGCACGCGGGCTTCAGTAGTTGTGGCTTGCGGACTCTAGAGCACAGGCTCAGTAGTTGTGGAGCACGGGCTTAGTTGCTCCGCGGCATGTGGGATCTTCCCAGACCAGGGCTCGAACCATGTCCCCTGCACTGGCAAGCGGATTCTTAACCGCTGCGCCACCAGGGAAGTCCTAAGCTGATACTTTTTGAGGGGTAAAGAATTGAACTACTTGGGTTTTCCCTTGGCAGATGGTGAATGTTTACCATGTACATCAGCATTCCTGTTTCCTGTACCTTGGTAGTATCCTTGTGGATGAGTATGGCATGGAAGAGGGCTGTCGGCAGGGACTACTAGACATGCTCCAGGTATGTTTTCTTGGAGGGTCTAAAGGCCTAGCAGTGTGTTCTTCACCATGTCTTTAATTCTGCTGCTTCTTCATATTTCCTTCCCAGGCATGATGATGTCCTAATAACAGGGAGGTAGAACTTCCTAGTTGTTCTCTGGACAGGCCTGCTTGGGAGAATGAGAAAGAGATTGACCACACAAATGTACTGGTCATTACAGTTATTACTGTCTGATTTATGCTATCCAGAGATAGGATTTTTTTGGAGGGTGGGAAGGTGGACAAGTGGAATTAAAATAAAGGACCTCTAAGCTCAAGCATGATTCTGTTTTTAATTTCTTGCCTGGAACAGCCAGTGAACTAGTTTACTTAGGAGGGATGGTCTTAGGGTAAATAGCAGGCGTTGGAAAAGTCTCCTGATATACTGCTTTTACCCTCTCCTGTTCACAGGGTGGGGAAATATATTAGGGAGTTAAATCATAATGCTCCTTTTCCCAAGATGTCTTTCCCTTTTAAATTGACATTTCATAGTTATTATTATTAAAACATCAACTACTCCCTTAGTGGACCAGACCATATCTAGTACATAAGCACAGTCTTCACTTTCAGAAACTTCTAAAAATTTGAGGTGACATCTACCCAGTTTCATCAACAGAAATCTGTACCCTCAACCCTTTCTGAAATGTGGACTTCATATGTGAAGACTGTTTTTGTCAACTGAGAAAGATTTATATCTTCCCTTTCTTGATCTCTCATCAAAGTCTTTTTCTTTTCTTACTTATCTGTTCTTCCTCTCTTTGTTCTCTTTGTATATGTTATGATATTTAGCAAGTCTGAATCCCATGACATTAATTTACAAACATTTGTTTTAAAATCACTTCTTTTCTAGGCACTGTGCATGCCCACCTTTCAGCTCTTAGAACAGCAGAATGGGCTCCAGAATCACCCTGACACTGTGGACGACCTATTCAGGCTAGCCACCAGGTCAGTCCTTCTGAAGAGCAACCCTTTTTTTTTTTATTGCTCATCCTCATCACTGCTTGATCTTGTCACCTAACAGTTAACTGTTTCCTTCTCTGTAAAATGAGGTAAGAGGAGTAGGTAGATTAGTGGTTCATAACCCAAAGTTAAATCGTGAACCAGAATATTCCCATAAATGAAGAAGAGTTGGATGAGAGCAGTGGAAAATAACTGATTTCCTTGCATGAAGGAGGGAACATGCCCAAGGCAATAAAAATGAGCTTTGCAAGAATATTTGACTAGACAGTCTGTAGAATCCCATGTAGTTTTAATATTTTATGGAACTATGATGTCATGCTTTACTTAAACTTTTTCCTTGAGAAGCTTAGCATCCTTTAGATATAATCATATCTCAGAATAAAAAATCCTTAGGCTTTTAAGGTGCCTTAGAAGTTATCTGGGATGTACTTCCCACCTCTACCCCTAGCCAGCCACCCCACTTGTTGCTTAAATTCCTTTTACTAGTAACACTGACATTTGTATTCATTCTTAGTCCTTAGCTCAGGAATTTGAACCAGATCAGTTAGTAATTAACACTGGGTTTTTTTGTTAATTTTTGGACAAGTTAGAAAACCCCCCCCCTTTTTTTTTTCTGTGTGTGTGTGTGTGTGTGTGTGTGTGTGTGTGTGTGTGTGTGTGTGTGTGTTGGTATGAGAAAATTGTTGGGTGGGTTGTCAACCTGTTTTCCCGGTGTGTTCCTTGAAAAATCAATCTCTAAAGATGCTCTTTGCACAAATAGTTGCCTGGTAAAATAAATTTGGAACAATATTTTATCTTTTTCTTGGATATTCTCTGTAAACATTAGAGGATCTGAGAAAACTGAGTGGGAAGTATAGAGTTCCCATATACCCCTAGCTTCCCCCCTCCTTCCCCACAGCCTCCCTTACTATCAACATCCCCCACCAGAGTGGTCCATTTGTTAGAATTGATGAACCTCCATTGACACGTCATTGTTAAAGTCCATAGTTTACATTAGGGTTCTGTCTTGATGGTGTTCTTTGTATGGGTTTGGACAAATGTGTAATGACATAATGACATATATCCACCATTATAGTATCATACAGAATAGTTTTACTACCCTAAAAATCCTGTGTGCTTCACCTATTCATCCCCCTACCCTCCACTCCCTCAATCCCTAACAATCACTGATCTTTTTCCTGTCTCCATAGCTTTGCCTTTTACACTGGCTGCTTTTGTAGCCTAATCCTATCATTTTTACCTAGCTTCTCTTTCCACACCAGGTTTATTCAGCGTAGCCCTGTTACCTTGCTGAGGAGCCAGGTTGTCATCCCTATCTTACAATGGGCCATTGCCTCTACTACCCTGGACCACCGGGATGCCAACTGTAGTGTCATGAGGTTCCTACGAGACCTCATCCACACAGGGGTAGCCAATGATGTAAGTATAAACAATGTAGTCTTTCTACTTTGTAGCTCATTGTTTGTAGCTCTCATATCTCTTTCTCATTCCTTAGGGGAAAACCAGCATCTCCTTATTTGATCTGTGTTGGTAGGCATATTCCATAGTGGATATTCAGTAACCAAAATATCAACTAGTAGATTTAAGACAACCTGTACTAAGTGTTGTAAGCTGTATCAACTAGTCTGAAATTATCTCTGCTCCCAAGCCATTTGATGTCTAATTGAAGAGGGAAACAGATACGGTTATAAAGAATTAAACAACAGTAACAAGACAGTATTTGATAGTCAGATAAGTGATAAAAGTCATGATTCCTATGAGACCAGAGGAGGGAAAACTCTTTGGAAAGAAGTAGGTTGGGATAACTTTCTGGAAGAGGAAGGACCTCAGTGGAGCCATTTGGATGGATTGGAGAGGGGAGGAAAATCTAACTGGGGTATAAATCATAATCAGAGAAAGTCAGGATAGTACTAAGTATACTAGTGGACACTTAAGAGACCTTTTTGGCTGGAGTAGTAAAGTGGTTCACAAAATTTTCAAAGGTAGGTTTGACTAGATGTGGAGTAGAATTGAAGGTAAGGGAGAGCAGTGAAGAATTAAGTATGTGACTAGGCTAATTACTGAAGAATTTTGACAGTAAAAAGAGAGAAGGAAAATAAAATAACTAGAAGTGAAAGGCCATTTAAAAGTTTTGTTTTTTTCAACATATTAGAAATATGTATATTCAAAGACTAAGAAGGAAGAAAGTAAGGTTTTTTTTGATAGAGATTAGATATCTGATAGAAGTCTTTTTCAGTTGCTTTTTAAAAAAGGAAATACAGATACTTTATTTTTTAACAGAAACAAAAGGTTAAGAAAATTGCTACCCTTAATCTCTAACCATTGTTTCTCTTCTGTGTTCTATTCATGAAAAACCTAAGGGTTGGGCTTTCCTGGTGGCGCAGTGGTTAAGAATCCGCCTGCCAATGCAGGGGACACGGGTTCGAGCCCTGGTCTGGGAAGATCCCACATGCCGCGGAGCAAGTAAGCCCGTGCGCCACAACTACTGAGCCTTCGCTCTAGAGCCCGAGTGCCACAACTACTGAGGCCTGCGCGCCTAGAGCCCGTGCTCCACAGCAAGAGAAGCCACCGCAATGAGAAGCCTGCACACCACAACAAAGAGAAGACCCCGCTTGCTGTGCAACTAGAGAAAGCCCTCATGCAGCAATGAAGACCCAATGCAAAAATAAAATAAATAAATTTATTTTAAAAAAAAACAAAACTTAAAAAACCCTGATGTTTAAGGTTAATCTCATCTGAAGCCCATGCCCATTCCATGAAACTAAACTCTTAATATTTTCTTCCTGGTGACAGAACATTTAGTGGACCTTGTGAATCCAGCTGTTATATATACTTTCTTCCCCGGGAAAGAGAGATTACTAGACTAAAGGGGAAACAGTACTTGCTCTTTGGAAAGTTGAAATTAGAATTTTCCTGTTCCTGTTTTCTTACAGCATGAAGAAGACTTTGAATTACGGAAAGAACTGATTGGACAGGTGATGAACCAGCTTGGACAGCAACTTGTAAGCCAGCTGCTTCACACGTGCTGCTTCTGTCTCCCCCCATACACCCTACCAGATGTGGCTGAAGTGCTCTGGGAGATCATGCAGGTTGACAGACCGGTAAGATTGTTTTCATAATCTTTTTAAAGGGTTAGGGTTAGGGTTAGTCCCTAACCCTAACAAGTCCTAAACAGTTCCTTGAGAGGCTGACTATAACTTTTTTTTTTTTTTCTGACTATAATTTTGAAACCAGTCCTGTTGTATGTTCGTGGAACCTGATTTAGGTATATTGCTAAGTTTAATTGTTAAATGAAAGGGCCTATAGAAGGGTTCTTGAAAATATGTTTGTGTCACTGTCATAGGGTTTATTTATTACCAAAAGTGAATACTAAGTATTGAATTCAGCTATGTGGCTGGCCAGTGGGAAATTTGTTCACTTGTGAGAGATGCCCATATTACAGGTTATTCAAGAAGTGTTAATTCATTTCAGGTTCCTTAAATAGCACTATATGGTTCCTTGGTAATAAATCTAGCCAGAGCATTTGGAGGCATATGCATATAAAACTAGCCTACAATCTGTAGCTGGATTTGTTTCCCCCTTTGGATTTATTTATATCCTGTTTCAATTCTTGAACCAGGTTCTTTATCACCTGAGCATGCAAGTTTTTTTTTAGGCTATCCAGTAATGTCCAACTAATTTTAGTACCGGGCCACATGATTATAAATCAGGTTGTGTGTACTACATGAAAGTTTTGAGCATAATGGTAGCATGTAGTGTATAGCCTGTAAATTTTTTTTTAATGAGGTTTATAATTTGTAATATTAATATAGAAGGCAGTTCAGAAAAGTACACAGTTGGACCTAACGTGAGCTGACTTGATTGAACCACAGAAATCCAGATACATAAGTATCTTATAACTTTTAAGTCCATGTACATCTTAATGTTATCTCCTATTTTATATCACTGATTGCAGTTCTTAGCCTCAATTTCAGCAGTTTCACAAAAAAAGAGTACACTTTCACTCTTAGACCCTAATGTTACTGAGGCAAAAGTTCTGCCTAGTCTTGGATTTGTGTGTTCATCTCCAAAATTCAATGATTAGTGAAAATTGTCTTAGGCATATGCATTACTTGATCGTTAGCTCGCTCAGATGAAAAACAGTCACATGTAGGGTAGATGGTAGATGTGTAATGGATTTCTAACATTTTCTCTAGGTTTCTACTTCAGAAACAGCCCCATGAACCTTAACTTTTTTTTTTTTTTTTAATTATTTATTTGGTTGCTCCAGGTCTTAGTTGTGGCAGACGGGCTCCTTAGTTGCAGCATGCAAACTCTTGGTTGCGGTATGCATGTGGGATCTAGTTCCCTGACCAGGGATAGAACCCGGGCCCCCTGCATTGGGAGCGTGGAGTCTTAACCACAGCACCACCAGGGAAGTCCCCTCCATGAACCTTAATTCTTACTCATCAAACTCTGTGAGGCTTCTGTGTGACTTTGGTTTCATCAAATAGCTCTGCAGTTGTTCCATTAGCTCAAGTGCTTCAGGAATGAATAGTACCTGTAGTTCCCTTGCTGGCTCTTCACGACTCCTGTTCCATTTCAATCTAATACAGTAGTATTTTTTGTTTTTCTAAAAAGTATTCTGTGAACCCCTGGGGACCAACAAGTTTATTCCAAATGTTATTGATAAGAGAAATAAAATTTCCATACTCTTACTTTTAAATAAATATACTTGGTTTCCAGGTAACAAAAAACTTATTATGTACATTTAACCTTACAAAAAATTTTGGATTTGTAAGCATACAGGTAAGGGCTAAAGAAGAAAATAAGATTAGCAATTTGGGACAGGAACAGAAACCAAGTAGCCCTGTGCTCTTCAGTTTACTGTGTACCCACTGAATTGCTAAATAATTTTAAAGTGATTGTTAAAATAGATAACGAACAAGGACCTACTGTATAGCACAGGGAACTCTACTCAATATTCTGTAATAACCTAAATTGGAAAAGAATTTGAAAAAGAATAGATACATGTATATGTATAACTGAATCACTTTGCTGTACACCTGAAACTAACACAACGTTGTTAATCAACTATACTCCAATGTAAAATAAAAAAATTTTTTTTAAAGTGGTTTTCTATAGACACCAACTTAAAACTGAGGTTTTTTTTTAGGGTTGACTTTGCATTTATTTATATATTTTTAACATCTTTATTTGAGTATAACTGTTTTACAATAGTATGTTAGTTTCTCCTTTACAACAAAGTGAATCAGTTATACATATACATATGTTCCCATAACTCTTCCCTCTTTTGTCACCCTCCCTATCCCACCCCTCTAGGTGGTCACAAAGCACAGAGGTGAACTCCCTGTGCTATGCTGCAGCTTCCCACTAGCTATCTAATTTACATTTGGTAGTGTGTATATGTCCCTGCCACTCTCTCACATCGTCACAGCTTACCCTTCCCCCTCCCCATATCCTCAAGTCCATGCTCTAGTAGGTCTGTTAAAACTGAGTTTTTGTATAGGAACTCTTACATAAATTTAGGTTGTCTGTATGCTGTAAACTGATTGAAATAGTAACTAAGGATATAAGTCTGAAGAAAATTAACATTGTTGAGCACATTCTCAATCATACATTTTCAAAGTTCAACACAGATTCTTCAGTAGAAGATGACGTACCAGCTTTGTCTCTTGACTTGAATATTTTGAGAAATAATTGATCTACATCAGTGTGTAAGTTTAAGACATACAGCATAATGGTTTGATTTACATATATTGTGAAGTGGTTACCACAGTAGGTTCAGCTAACATTCATCTTCTCCTGTGGACACAATAAAAAGAAAAGAAGGAAAAAAATTTTCTCCTGTTGTTGAAAACTCATAGGATTTACTTACTTAACTTGTTCTTATTTATCTTATAACTGGAAGTTTGACCTTTTGACCATTGCCTCCAGTTTCTCTCCCCGCACTTTTTGCCTCTGGTAAACACAAGTCTGATTTCTTTTTCTATGAGTTTTGTTTTGTTTTTCTAGATTCCACATATAAGTGAGATCACACAGTATTTGTCTTTCTCTGTCTAACTTATTTTGCTTACTATAATGCCTTTAAGGTCATCCATTTTGTCAGAAATGGTAGGATTTCCTAATTTTTTTAAAAAATTAATTTTTTATTTATTTTGGCTACGTTGCCTCTTCGTTGCTGCATGTGGACTTTCTCTAGCTGCAGTGAGCGGGGGCTATTCTTTGTTGTGGTGCGCAGGCTTCTCATTGCAGTGGCTTCTCTTGTCGTGGAGCACAGTCTCTAGGCTCACAGGCTTCAGTAAGTTGTGGCTCGCAGGCTCTAAAGCACAGGCTCAGTAGTTGTGGTGCATGGGCTTAGTTGCTCTGTGGCATGTGGGATCTTCCCGGATCAGGGCTCGAACCCATGTCCTCTGCATTGGCAAGTGGATTCTTAACCACTGAGCCACCAGGGAAGCCCAGGATTTCCTCGTTTTTTATGGTTGAATAATAATATCCATTGTGTGTACCACATACTGCAACTTCTTTATCCATTCATCCATCCATGGACACTTAGGTTGTTTCCATGTCTTGGCTACTGTATATAATGCTCCTGTGAACATGGGGTGTAGATATCTTTTCAAGTTAGTGTTTTTGTTTCCCTTGGATATATCCCAGTAGAATTGCTGGATCATATGGTATATATATTTAATTTTTTGAGGATCCTCCAAACTGTTTTCCATAGTGGTGGTATCAATTTACAATCCTACCAACAGTGTACAAGAGTTCTCTTTTCTCCATACCCATGCCAGCACTTGTTATCTCTTATCTTTTTTATCATGACCATTCTAACAGGTGTTAAGATGATATCTCTTTATAGTTTTTTTTTTTTTAATTTTTTTATTATTATTATTATTTTTGTGGTACGCGGGCCTCTCACTGTTGTGGCCTCTCCCGTTGCGGAGCACAGGCTCCGGACACGCAGGCTCAGTGGCCACGGCTCACGGCCCAGCCGCTCCGCAGCATGTGGGATCTTCCCGGACCAGGGCACGAACCCGTGTCCCCTGCATTGGCAGGCGGATTCTCAACCACTGCGCCACCAGGGAAGCCCTCTTTATAGTTTTAATTTGCTTTTATTTCAGGTACCTGTTGGCCTTTCGTATTTCTTCTTTGGAGAAACATTTATTGAGGTCCTTTGCCCATTTTTAAATTGAATTATTTCGCTTTTTGCTAGACTGGTATGGGTTCTTTATGTATTTTAGATACTAACCTCTTATCAGGTGTATGGTTTGCAAATATTTTTTCCCATTCCTTAGGTTGTCTTTTTACTTTGTTGATGGTTTCTTTTGCTGTGCAGAAGCTTTTAGATTGATGTAGTTTCACTTGTTTATTTTTATTTTGCTGGTTGTGCTTTAGGTGTCATGGCCAAAAAAAATCATTATCAAGACCCATGTCAGAATGCTTTAGGTCTTTGAATTCTTCTGGGAGTTTCATGGTTTCAGGTCTTACGTTTAGTCTTTAATCCATTTTGAGTTACTTTTTGTGAGTGGTGAAAGGCATGAGTCCAGTTTCTTTCTTCTACATGCGAGTATGCAATTATCCCAGCACTATTTATTGAAAAGGCTGTCATTTCTACATTGGGTATTCTCATCTCCTTTGTCAAATATTAGTTGACGTATATAGTTTAGTTTCTTACTGTTTTTGTTTTGGGGGATACTTATAGTTAACTCATGGGTCGTTTGGATGCCAAAGCTTTGTCAGTTAAGGTTTCATTCATGCTGTTTGCCTCTGCTTGTTTTTGTCTGAGTAGAATGTTGTCTTCTACTCAGAAGGGGCAACACTTGGAGAATTATGCAGTACTTTTTAAGCATTTATAGTGGAGTATTTACTTTTGCTCTAGTCTATTGTGTTCATAAATTAACAATGGGAAAACACATAATGTAAAAAATTTAGGTATAAAAAAGTTATTTTACAACTGAAAACTGTGACCAAGGCATACATCCTACTTAAGAAATGCATGAAGAAAAATTAGAGCTTTTTCAAAGAATAACAATTCAAATTAAAATAACCCAGAGGAAGTCTCTAGAATTTTGATTTTTAAGTTTGAAGAGGAAGGGGAGTGGGAGCAAACAGTTTTTGTACACATGAAAGATATAAAGAGACTATACTCAGATGTAAGTAAATTGTTTTAAAGAGCAACAAGAGGGACTTCCCTGGTGGTCCAGTGGTTAAGACTCCATCCACACTTCCATTGCAAGGGGCATGGGTTCCATCCCTGGTCAGGGAACTAAGATCTTGCATGCCGTGTGGCCAAAAAATTAAAAAAGCAATAAGAGTGAGCAAAAACAAAAAGAATTTTCTAACCCACAGAACAGGCAGGCATCACAAAGGAACTGACTAGATATGACTCCTACTGAGAGAGGTGACCTTAAAATCCTTAAGATTCTGGATTCATATTATGTGTATACACTTTTTAAAATGTTTACTTACTATATACTTTTTGTCCCTGCTCTTTTTGGTACCTGAACTTTTGCTTTGGATTGCCTTTGATCTCTAAGCTCAAGAGTTTCTGGCAGCTGTTTAATTTTTAAAATATTACATAAGTTTAATGACAGAAACAGAACAACAGCTTTATCCAGAAGCGACTTCACTTCCAAGGTTGAAAGGCTCTGTCTGAAATGATGCCTGCTGCCCCCTTGAAGGGAGTCTAGGCATGCCTTTGTAGGCTGTTCCAACCCCCAGTGGTTTGGAAGGCCAGAAATAGTACTTCTGTTAAGTCCTTTACTTGCTTCCAAGTTTGGGGAGCTAATGCTACTAAGGAAAACCTGTGGGTTTTCGTTATCACCTGTAGGATCTCAGTTGAGTAAGCCCTGCCTTCTTTTAAAACGCTTCTTCCTCTTCTTTGTACAGACTTTTTGTCGATGGTTAGAGAATTCCTTGAAAGGTTTGCCAAAGGAGACAACCGTGGGAGCTGTCACAGTGACACACAAACAACTTACAGATTTCCACAAACAAGTCACTAGGTGAGTGATGATCAGCAGCAGGGGTATGCAGAAAAAATATCTTTGTTTCTTATACCACCTTAGTTATAGATATACCCAGGAGTATTTTTTTGTGTGTCTTTGTAAATTCAAAGTTTTGTGTCTCTTTAGCCTTGAATTGCACAAATTGGCATTGGAGACCAATCTGGAGGAAAGTATCACCATGCTGTACATGTGTGCCTCAGTTTTTTGTTTTGTTTTTTTTGTTGTTGTTGTTGTTGTTTTGTGGTACACGGGCCTCTCACTGTTGTGGCCTCTCCCGTTGCGGAGCACAGGCTCTGGATGCGCAGGCTCAGCGGCCATGGCTCACAGGCCCAGCCATTCCGTGGCATGTGGGATCTTCCTGGACCGGGGCACGAACCCGTGTCCCCTGCATCGGCAGGCGGATTCTCAACCACTGCACCACCAGGGAAGCCCTGCCTCAGTTTTGGTGTACAAATGTATTATACATATCCTGATGTTCTTCCAAAAGAACAGTGCATTGAACAACCCACTACCCTTCAGGAAATCTGTCTGTATCTTTTTAAAATCCTTCCCAGTTCTTATCTGTATTCAGGGATCAAGAATGCAGGTGTCTGAATAGGTGAAGCATTGGTTGTAAAATATTATAGAGTGATGTGGACTGCAGTGAATTAGGAAATTTTTGCTGTGCCTAAAGATATTCAAATTCTAATTTAATTCAGGCCAACCAAAACATCTCTCTGGGATGCATTAGCCACTTGCTTACAGCTTAGTTAAAATGTTATGTTGTACATGTGTGGGTGTGTTTTTTTTTTTTTTTTTACTGTAAACATAATAAACATTTTAAATATACCTACATAGTCTTCCTAATTACAGTTTTATAGCTATAAGGTGTTGATTGATCTCCTGACAGTGCCTCTATTAATTTTCATTTTTTCAGTATTATGGATAATATTGAATGTCTGGCCTTTTCCTTCTTTTGATTATTTTCCTTAAAATGCAATCACTGAATCAGAAGTTATGAGATTTTTATGGTCCTTGATAGTATTAATGACAGCAACTTAAATTGGATTTTGTAACTGTATGTTACCTTCCCCTGATATTCCTTTTTCTATGTAGTCTTTAGAATTTTGACTAAATTTTAGGCAATGACTTATATTCATACAATTGTGGAACGATTTATAGGCCCAAGAATGAGTTGTTGCAGTGAGCTTGGTAATGGTGAAAAAGAAGAAGGGAAAAAAATGCATGTGGTGATACAGAAAAATTTATAAGATATATTATAAAGGGAAAAAAATAACAATTTTGTATAACCCAACTTGCACTTAAAATTTTTTTTAATTTTTAATTTTGATAAAATACATGCAAAATTTACTGTCTTAACCTTTTTTAAAAAAACATTTTTAAGTGAACTGCTCAGTAGTGTTAAGTACATTCACATTGTTGTGGGATTAATCGCCAGAACTTTTTCATCTTGCAAAACTGAAAGTGTACTTATTAAACAACTCCCCATATCTCCCTCCCTCCAGCTGCTAGCAACCATCATTCTACTTTCTAAGTTTGACTATTCTAGATACCTCATATAAGTGAAATCATACAGTTTTAGTCCTTCTGTGAGGGACTTAGCATAATGTCCTTAAGGTTCACTCATGTTGTAGCAGGTATCAGAATTTCCTTCCTTTCAAAGGCTGAATAACACTCCATTGTAGGTATATATCCTATCTTATTTATCCATTCATCCTTTGATGGACATTTGCTTGATTCTGCCTCTTGGCTATTGTGAATAATGCTGCTATGAACATGAGTGTACAAATGTCACTTCAAGACCCCGCTTTCAGTTCTTTTGGATATATACCGAGAAGTGGAATTGCTGGATTACATGGCAGTTCTATGTTTAATTTTTTTTGCAGAACTGCCATACTGTTTTCCATAGCAGCTATACCAGTTTGCATTCCCACCAATGGTGCACAAGGTTCTAATTTCTCCATATCTATTTTATTTTTGTTGCCTGTGCTTTTGCTGTTACATTTAAGAAATCATTACAAAGTATAATATGAAGCTTTTTCCCTATGTTTTCTTCTGAAAGTTTTATAGTTTTTGGTCTTACATTTATGTCTTTGATCCATTTTGAGATCATTTTTGTATGTGATGTATGTTAAGGGTCTGACTTCATCCTTTTGCCCTTCTCCCTGCACTGTCCTTTTTTCATTGAATGGTCTTGGTACCCTTATTGAAAAATCATTTGACCATATATGTAAGTAATTTATTTCTGGGCTCTCTATTCTATCCCAGTGGTCTATGTATCTGTCTTTATGTCAGTCCCATACTGTTTTGATTATTATGGCTTTGTAATAAGTTTTGAAATTGGTAAATTGAGAACTCCAGCTTTTTTCTTTTTCAAGAGTATTTTGGCTATTCGGAGTCCTTCGAGATTTCATATGAATTTTTTTTTTCACTCTAATCCTAGGTTTATTCAACACAGTCCTTTTACTATACACAACAAAGTGCAAACACGACATTATCTAAAATGCTACAAAGTTACAAAACTCAAAACAGAAAATTTATAGTACTGACTATACAATAAAAGCTAAAAAAGCAATGTACACGTTGCCAAGGTAACTGCATGACCACAGTGAATACCAGCACAACTGGGAGAACTGTGTTCATATAAATTTTAGGATAGGTTTTTCTATTTCCACAAAAAAATGTCATTGGGATTTTTGACTGGGATTACATTGAATCTGATCACTTTGTATAGTATTGACACCTTTAATAATATTAGGCTTTCCAGTGCATGAACATGAGATGTTCTTCCATTTATTGGTATCTTTAATTTCTTTCAGCAACATTTTATAGCTTAAGTATTTTATTCTTTTTGATGCTGTTGTAAATGAACCAACTTGTTCTTTTAAAAGCTGTTCTATTATATGTGATATATATATGCAAGCTACTTTATTATGAATAGTAAATTTCTGGAAAGATATATAACTAGAACTTTTCATTTCGTAACTGTGCTATTTGCATTTTTTTCATGAGCATGGTATGCTTTTACAATTAAAGCCAGACCTAGTTTTTATTTTATTTTATTTTATTTTATTTTTGTGGTACACGGGCCTCTCACTGTTGTGGCCTCTCCCGTTGCGGAGCACAGGCTCTGGATGCGCAGGCTCAGTGGCCATGGCTCACGGGCCCAGCCACTCCGCGGCATGTGGGATCTTCTTGGACCGGGGCACGAACCCGTGTCCCCTGCATCGGCAGGCGGATTCTCAACCACTGCGCCACCAGGGAAGCCCCCAGACCTAGTTTTTAAAAGGGAGAGAAAATTAAATGCTAATCTTTTTTTTCTGAGAATTGATTTCTTGTCACTCTCCAAAATGGTTTACTTTCTTATTCCCAAGAGTTTTCAATAATTCTGTTAATGGTAAAATCCCAAATCTTTTGAGTGCTGTTTTTTTGTAGTTTACTAAGTGGCCTAACTTCATGTCCCGGAAGTAACTGACTTTGAGCCATAGATAAAGTGACATGTATGACTTTAAAGTAGCATGTGACTGCCTTCATGACACATTTTGCCAAAAGAGGGGATTTCCCCTCTACTAGGTAGGCATATATTTATTGGGATGACTTTAAAAAACTATTTTATCTTTTTTTACTATGAATCTTCCCAGTAGAAGTAGTATTCTACCTACAAACTGTCTCAGGGGAAAGAAGTATAACAGTTGCTTCTCCCTGCTTCTGTTTTGCTCTATTTTATCTAGTGTTGTTCATTAGAAGGGCAGGATCATATTGACTCTAGATTAGAGCGAATGAGAGCCTGGGGAGAACCCTCAAAGGAGGACTGGGCTTAGAGTCAAGGCTGTTGGTTTGAATCTTGCCACTTACTGTTACTTTGCAGCTTATTTATCTGTAAGATAGGGTTAATAATACCTATCTCATAGGGTTATTGTGAAATACCAAGTGGAAATTTAAAGACGATCTGGTACATAGTAGGTGATCAGTGAATGTTAACTTTTTTCTTGGAGAAGAACCTGCCAGAATGTCATTACATACTTGCAAAACTAGCTAGAGCATGTCTCCTTCAGCTCTAAGGCAACCACCCACACATTCTGGAATAAGTTTCCACCAAGCTCATATTTCCTCATCCAGGCTAATATATGACAGGTAGAAACAAAGTGTAAGTCTGAAATAAAAGTCATGGACATTCCATAGTGTAAGGAAAATCTTGAGGCTAGGAAAATGAATCCAAATAATGTATTGCTTTGAGCAAAAATATCTGTGATATTTGTCCTGTGATATGGGAAAATAAGGTATTTACCATCCTGGCCTACTTGATCTCTTACTGCTAAACAAGTTTTGCAGCTCCTCCTGTAGTAGGCTGTGCCATAATGGTGGGAAATGAACAGAAGTAAGAGGTAATGTTGAGGTGCTAGAGAAAGGATTTGAGATTGCTCAGCTCCTCTTAGTAATTCTCTTTCTCTGGCATGTGTATTGCCGTTGAACCTTCTGTTCCATGCATGACTCAGTCTCCCTTTCAGTTTTAAGGTCCTGTTACTCCTGCCTCAACATGCTACTTTGTTTGCCATCCTAGCAGGGAGGGTAAACTGGTTCAGTGTCATTTCAGCAAGTCCAAGCCTGTTTCTCAAATGGTACTGGTAATTAATTCATTCCCTGGCATTTTTAGTTGGCTAACTTGAAGAAAGCTGGAATTTTTCATTCTGAAATATCATTCTTGCTTTCCAAATACCACTAATTATGTCTAGAAGAAATTTTGCCATCATTTCCCATTTTTCTGTCTTGGTATTTATTCTGTGACCATCACTTGCATGAGGATCTCAAGGTCAAAAGACATGCATAGGGAGCATTGACACTAGAATGGGCCAGTATGGGGGTGTCTTCTTGCTGAAGTCATTAGTTAGAGCTTGGTTACTCTCCGTTATGCACATCAGATGAAAAGGGCTGCATTTCTCAGTGCACCACTAGGATTACGGGGCTTGAGGAATAGTGACCATAAAATTACTCAAAAGGATAGTGGAAGGCTCCTAGGCATATATCTGGAGAAAACCATAATTCGAAAAGATACATGCACCCCAATACATGCAATAGTGCAGTAGTTCATAGGACCGCTATTTACAATAGCCAAGACACGGAAGCCACCTAAATGTCCATGTAAAGATGAATGGATAAAGATGTGATCTATACTCAATAGAGTATTACGCAGCCATAAAAAGGAATGAAATAATGCCATTTGCAGCAACATGGATAGACCTAGGAATTATCATACTAAGTAAGTCAGAAAGAGAAAAACAAATACCATATGATATCACCTATGTGTGGAATCTAATGACACAAATGAACTTAATTACAAAACAGAAACAGACTCACAGACATAGAGAACAAACTTATGATTACCAAAGGGGAAAGGGATCAAGGAGGGATAAATTACTAACATAGCATTGTAAATCAACTATACTTGGATTATTTAAACATTTTTTTTTAAGTATAGGAAAGATTGGTATGGTGGGACTAGAAGCCAGAAAATAGAACCTACAAAAATACTGGCAGTTTTGAATGAATGAGTGAATATAAATAAATAAGTGTAAATGAATATAAAAACAACCCAGAAATATTAAGTGCCAGGAGGACTGAGGCAGAAACAGAAAATAGTTCTAGTTTTTAAGGAGGTTTGTTTGTTTGTTTGTTTGTTTAAAAATCCATTTCTTTGGGCTTAATCACCAGGGACACTTAAGTTAAACATTTGGCTAAAGCGCTTGACACCAGAGCAGTTGCTGATAGGATTGGGAGCAGAAGCTGAGTTGATTCGAGAGATTGTGGCCTATCGCTCATTTCACCATGTCTCATCACAGTTCTCCTGTACTTGAATTTTGGTTTTAGTACTTTTTCTCATGTTATGAAAGAGGCT
This sequence comes from Kogia breviceps, assembly GCF_026419965.1. Classification (NCBI taxonomy): domain Eukaryota; kingdom Metazoa; phylum Chordata; class Mammalia; order Artiodactyla; family Physeteridae; genus Kogia; species Kogia breviceps. Next base: position 23,430,312 of record NC_081318.1, read on the forward strand.
AAGAGTGGAGTTATCATTTCTCTTCCAGATTTAACCATGATCTCTGGTTGAAGAAGGGTAGTATTGAACATGTAAGGCATTAAGATAGCAAAAGAATCTTGAGTCTCCAGCATATCCTAAGTTTATCTCTTTCCTGTCATCTTAGTCCCTTATAATAATACACCACACAGTGACTTCTCTGGGGTTACGTATCTTCCTCCTTCATGACACTGGGAAGCAGGAGTGATCGGGCTCACTCACCAAGGCTGCCTCCTTATAGTCAGTATTGATTTGGAAATAGAGAAATGCGATGCTTTTATTGAGGTGTGTTAAATTCACAGAGCAAATGGCAGAATTCCAATAAAACTAGAAGACCTTCTTTACTTTCCTTACATTTTTAGGATGGAGGGAGACTAGAAGAAAGCCTCTGTTGAATCAAGTCCTAGAGTCTAAATCAAGGTTCTTAGTGATGTTTCAGACCTTATAATAGCTGGGGAAATCCAGATGTAGGCTCTTAAGGAGATAGCTCTCATTACCTTCTTTTATGTTGAATCACTGTTAGTGATTCCCTCCCTGACCTTTAACCATTACAAGAAGGAGAGAGAGCTTTCTTCTGACATTGAATGCTCGGCTATAGGCTGTGCTCCCTGGGTTTTTCTGAGCCAAAGAGAGGGCCACAGAAGGGTGAGCATATTAGGATGTACTTTCTTTTCCACTGTTTTTAGCTTAGCCTCATGTTCAGTTACCAAAAACTATTATGAAGACTGACACAAAAGAATGAAGCTGGCATCAGCTGGTTTCTTGGTGACAATCTTAGATAAAGGAAGCCTTTTGAAAAAACAGGGTCAAATGAATATTGGGCTATTCATGCCACCTAGGCGTCTCGTTGCTTGCCTGAGGACCTAGACCTGCTTCCTCCTTCTCCCTTTCTTCATGCCTTAACCCTTTCCTCTCTCCTCTCCCTCCTCCTCCCACAGGAGGAAACCTTGAGCAGCCTGTTCAACTAGAAAATCGCTGATTGAGACTCACTTTCTGGACTGGGCTTTATAAACAAAATCTGCTCTTGGGAAAGAATGAGGAAACCAGGGTACCTAAGTTAGCTCAGCTCATAGAGTTAAAATGATCAACCTTAGGTGAATATGCTTGCTTGTTTACTTGGAGGGTTCTGGCTTTCTTTTATTTATGTCAGGGGCTTTAACCAGGTTTTGTTGTTTTCTTGGCCATGGGATTTTAGTTCCCCGGCCAGGGATCGAACCCGTGCCCCTTACAGTGGAAGCACAGAGTCTTTTTTTTTTTAATGGCTGCACTGGGTCTTTGTTGTTGTGCACGGGCTTTCTCTAGTTGTGGCGAGCAGAAGCTACTCTTCGTTGCAGCGCGCGGGCTTCTCATTGTGGTCGTTTATCTTGTGGCGTGCGGGCTTTAGAGCGCAGGCTCAGTAGTTGTGGTGCACGGGCTTAGTTGCTCCGCAGCATGTGGAATCTTCCCGGACCCGGGCTCGAACCCATGTCCCCTGCATTGGCAGGCGGATTCTTAACCACTGCGCCACCAGGGAAGTCTGAAGCGCAGAGTCTTAACCACTGGACTGCCAGGGAATAGCCTAGTTTTAATGTTGTAGCCTACATTTGTCAAATACTATTTTATTCACTGTTCTATTATCCTAAGCACTTTACATATAGGAATTGATTTAATCTTCAAAACATCATGGGGTAGATAATGGATGAGGAAACTGAGACAGATTGGCAACTTGCTCAAGGACACAGTGAAACCAAGATTCAGACCTAAGCAATTTTTCTCCAAAGCCCACTGTTTAAGAACCACACAGCTTATAATTATTCTCATGTACAATAGTTAATATTTACTCTTGAGTTACAGAAAGATTGAAAGCGGGGTCAAGAGATGATGGAGAGAGCAGAGCTGGGACAGTTCTTGGTATACCTCAAGGTTGTGGTTGCTTTTCAACATATTATATCTTTCTCATCAGTCAGGGACCAACCTACCTTTTCTTTTCTAGTGCTGAGGAATGTAAACAAGTTTGCTGGGCCTTGCGAGACTTCACCAGGTTGTTTCGATAGCTCATACTCCTGCACTGTGCCTGTCACCCAGGTGAGTGGTATATAGTTCCCAGCTTTTCCCCTGGCTGTCGGGAGTACCTGGGGATGGGCATAGGCTTTTACTGCCCATCATGGGACTAGTACTATAGCTAGAGTCAGGGAAGGACTTAACAATTTAACGCTGCTGCACAGCTGAGAAATGCACAGGCCTGATTTTCTTGGGTCAAGGCAGCCAAATAATTGTCAGCTTCTTTTGGATGCCAGTTTTACCTCCATAAGAAAGTTATTGTTGCAGAATATCTCGAAAAGAAAATTCCTCCCCTCTTCTCTTTACAGATACTTCTAGCATGGTAAGTATGTGTGGTAACAAATGAATATTTTTCAACCTGGCAACTTTGGTGAAAACAGTGCTGACCTAAAGTAGACCGTGATACATGGCACTGCCTTCCTAAAACTGATCTTTCAGATTTGATAAATAAAGATGCTTGTTCTTATCATTTTTTACAGTTTTAACGCTGAAATGCTAGGTTTTTGACCAAGGCAGGAGGTAAAGGAAAAGAGCTAGCCTCTTTGTCTAGCCCCTGATCATCAGTTTTTTCCATTTGCTTCTGATTCTGAAGTAAAGCAAGAAGCTTAGCTGAGGAAGGAAAGGACTGGGTAGTGGGGTCTGGGTGCCAGTTTCTTGACTGAGAGAAGAAAGGCATCTCTCCTGTAAGCCCACCTTTTGATATCTTAAGCAGAATTTATTCTCCCTGGAGGCAATTCTCGATGAATGTGCAGCCCTCTCACTGGTGGTTTTGTGATTAAATGCATTTGCGGGTGAAGATGCTGTTGAGCAATGCCTCACCATACCAGAAATTATTTCTAAACTTTGGTTCTTTGATGAGTAGTGATATCATTTGGGATCCTCAGGTTTTGCAGTGTCTGTAATAGCTAACGTTGATATACATAGGGTTGTTCGTGCATAGCTGTGGATGTTCATAGCTTATGTTTATGGAGCCCTTACTGTGTGTCAGATACTGTTCTGAGTGCTTTGTATTATGTACAAAGCACATTATGTATTATCTACAAGATAGTCCTCACATAGTCCTCTGGATTAGTTACTATTATTATTTCCATTTTACAAATGAGGAAATTGAGGTTCGAAGATGTTAAGTAAGTTGCTTGATGTCACAGTCAGTAATTGATAGAGCCATAGTTCACTTTTCTGGTGCCAGAGTCCTCACCTTTAACCACTCTACTTAATACTTTTACATAGTACCCTTTACATAGAGTCTAAATCAGTGGCTCTTAAACCTTTTCTTAGTAGGCAAAGCCTTCTTTCAAAATAAAATCTTGCATGAAACCCCAATACTTAAAAAGACTTAAATGGAGGTTTTCTGGTTGGCTTTGGAGTGGGCAGCCTGGACCTGCTGGCTTACTCTTTACCCCCACATATTATCACTGAGGACACTCAGAATTGGAAAAGCACCACAGATGACATTTCATTAAAACAGTAGCGCCTTTAAAATCACAAGTGAAAAAATACACCTTTTTTTTTTTTTTAGACTGAGTTCTTACAGCAGAGGCCAGAATGAGGTGCCTGAGCAAGTATAGAAACTTCTATCTTGAGGTTGACTTTCTGAAGTATTTGCTATCTCCTGGACCACAGTTATTGACTATCTTCTCTCTTTTGTCAGGAATGTCTTTTTAAATTAGAAGACAGGAAGAAAACAAAAACCAGACTGTGTCCCACAATCAGAAACCTCCATTGTGGCAGAGGGGCCTTCACAGCCACCAGGGCCTCCCGCCAGACAGGGAGAGACTCCAGCCTTCCAAGGCCATCCTGAGGAGTTCCTGTTTGGGGGTGTGAGGGAAAATCAGCGCGGTTTAAAAACGATGGCTGCGGCCTGTGCAGCGTGGTGGGAGGTGAGCTGGTTTCCTGGTGAACTTGTTTCTAAAAGGAAAAATAATTTTAAAGAAATAAAAAAGGAAAAAAAAAAGGAAAACTAAACTGAAATCAGAACTGAAACATTCTCCTGGTAGCAAATGACATGCACACATACGTACATGTACTTACACACACATATGCTAACACACATGTGTACACACAGAAAAATAAAAGTACAAAACTTTCTGTGAAACAAAAACGTTTACTTAGGGAAGATGGGAATTCAAATGAATTAAATAACTGCAATTGGAAGGAAAGGGTCAGGATCATCTCTTAAGGTTTTCTGCTATTTTGTCCTTTCCTTCTCTCCCACCCTCTCTTCTTTCCCTTTCCCCCTCCCCCTCCTCTTTTAATGAAAGTTAGTAGAAATTTTTCCTACTGTCCCAACTGTTTTCTTCTCACCTTTAGAGTTCTTCAGACAAGGAGAAATAAGCAAGGAGCCTGTTCTGTTTTATATCATGGTCATATCAATGATACTAGGACCTGCCAGGGCCAAAATTCATGTATATCCCCATCCTGACCCTATTCAGTCTCTTCAGTCCACTTCCCACCTACATTGGGTTGTCGTCATCTTTGGAGAGAAGAGCCAAAATTAGGGTGAGTGGGATATAAATATATATTCTAAGTTGTAGTTTTTTAAAGATTTTTTTTTCTTTTTTTTTAATTAATTTTTCACCCATAGACATGAGAGAGGAAAACAGAGGGTGGGAGAATGGAAAAAAGTGTTTACAGGGCTAACTGTATTTTACTTAAAAATGCAGAAATTATTTGACTTCATGAGGAGTGAGGCAGAAGAGGGAGGCCCAAAGCAAGTCCTAATATTTTAAAGGAGTTGCAGCCCTGCACAGGCATTAGATATTAGGGCACTGTTCTGTCTGGTGTTGTAGCCATCACAAGAACAAATCAACAGCAACCAAAAAAAAGCCAATAAATTTTAAAAACTTAATCAGTGTTTGTTTTTACTTCATTTCACTGCCTCATAGATCTGAAATGGTACGGCTAAACCTCCTAAGTGAATAGTCTTAGTTGTTCTCTAGTAGACGTCTGGGTACAGAGTTTGAAATTCAGGCCCCTGCCCTTACTGCCCCAGACCCTTCATATTTCAGGGGAGTGGCTCTTTCTGCATCTTTTATTCTTCTGGCTTACCCTAACACTCCTCCTGCTACATTCTGTCCTTTCATAGGGCCTCTGGGAAGGAGGATGGGTCATTTGGCATTTTAAACAAAATGTAGCATATTCTTTTTACAGTGGCCACCCACGTAGATTGTTTCCTAACCTACTGAGTATTTATTTGATCTTAAAAAAAACAACCCTGTAATGAAGTATCATTGACATGCAATAAGCTGTACATGTTTAAGGTTTACATGTTTAAGGTATACAGTTGATAAGCTTTGACATAGGATACACCTGTGTATGTATGTATGTAAAAAATTATTATTATTTTTAATTAATTAATTTTATTTATTTATTTTTGGCTGTGTTGGGTAATAGACTTCCCTGGTGGTGCAGTGGTTAAGAATCCGCCTGCCAATACAGGGGACACGGGTTCGAGCCCTGGTCCAGGAAGATCCCACATGCCACGGAGCAAGTAAGCCCTTGTGCCACAACTACTGAGCCTGCGCTCTAGAGCCCGCGAGCCACAACTACTGAGCCCGTGTGCCACAAGTACTGAAGCCCACGCGCTTAGAGCCCATGCTCCCGCAACAAGAGAAAAGATAGTGAACATACCCTTTACTCCCAAAAGTTTCCTCGTGCCTCTTCCCATCCTTTCCCATGCCCAAGTAGTCACTGATCTGCTTTCCATCACTGTGAATTAGTTTGCATTTTCTTGAGTTTTATATAAATGAGATCACACAGTATATATTATAGTAATTGGGCTTTGAGCTAATAACCTTGACCACAGAGTTGCATCTAGTATTTGGAATCCATGAAACAGACCTCTCTGCATAACATCAATGGTACTCAGAGTTTTATTCTCTAAAAAGGCAATATTGGAAGGGGAGAAAAAAACTTGAATATGGAACAGTGTTTGGAGAAAGATTATCAAATTCTGGGGATCAGCACGTTGCCCTCACCATCCTGCTCATTTTCTGGTTAGACAGTAAAACTTTGAAGCCTAGTCCAACGCTAGGTCCTTGCAACGACCAGCTGACTTTTCTCTGTTTAAGGAGTTTGGCTTTTATCACCAAAAGCTGTGTCTAGGACTGGAAAACATGTGGAAGGGTTAATATAACTCTCGCCAGCCACTGAAAAGTAGCCTTTGGAATACATATCCTAGTGTATGTCAAGAACATCCTCTCCACAGCTATAGCTTTGAAATCCAGAACTCTTATTAATGGTTCTCACTGCTTACTCTTCAGTGTTAACAGATTGATTCAGACTAATTCTTACAAATAGCCTTGTTACTTTTAGGCATAGCAAGGATACCCACCTAAATTTCAATTTAAAAGGGAACTGTTTGGGATCAGGTACTCTAATGTAGATATTGTGTTCCTGCTTGACATTGTCTAGTGGAAGTAGAATGAGAGTCTTGTACCTGAACTTACCTAAGTCAGAAAGTTCCCATGGATCTGTTCCCTTATTTCCATGATTGACTTAGCCAAGAAATTTTAGTCATGATTATGTGAAACACAAATCACCAGTTGGGGCTACTCCCAGCAAGACTGTACTAAACTAAAGTAACTCGTAATTTTTATGTACCTGTTCTATAAAGATCAATAACTGAGAATGCAGGATAAATAAGACAGAGACTTTTGAATGGCATCAAGACCTCATTAATGCAAAGTATGTGTCCATCTTGTGTAGCCCGGGTACTAAATCATTTTACAGAGGTGAAAGCCAAAATCCAGAGAAGTTAAACATTCAAGATTATGCAACAAGGTATGCCTGATTTTTGTGAGATGTATTACTAGCAAATGAGAAAGTTGCCTGGGAGAACATTCCTCTGACAAAAATGGGGAAAAGCTGTCAATATTTCTCTCCTACTCGACAAAGACTGAAAAGTTCTTTAGGTCAGTGAAAAGCTGAATAAGGGGAAGGAGTCTTGAATTAACAGGGATTATTTTGTTGGGTACAAGGATGAACTTGGTGGGGATGAGGGGCCTGCAGGAAGGATGTAAGGTAAACTACAGGGCGCTAGAGGGATGGATTCATCCCCAGGGCCAGGAGCATCAGTATTCTGCGGATTCCAACTTAAACACTAGCAGAGGCCACTACCAACCGGAACTTTAGCGTAGCTAGGGAGCAGTGAATAGCAACGCATTGTCCTGCCTTTAACCTCTGGAACTTACAGTATCTTATTTTGGGCGGGGAGAGGTAGTGTTCATCCACCACTGGCTACAACACACAGATCTACAAGAGATGACGGCCAGGTATGCTGTTTTTTTGTTTCTGCTTTCATTGTTGTTTTATTTTTAAGAAATCAAAATATAAGTAGAAGCCCAAGGAAGATTTTCAGCAGCCACTGAGCTGCCTGCACTGTTGCAGAAGTCAGTCAGATGTTCCTGCCAAGCTTTGTAATCATCAACTCGATATGACTGGTGAGAATGACACTTAACCTCAGTGTCTTCCTTACAAAAACCGTGAGAAACACATCAGATAAATCCCAAATGAGGGACATTCTAAAATGTACCCTCAAAGCCATCTAAGTCCTCAAAAACAAGTCTGAGAAACTGTCAGACCAGTGGTGGCTAGGGAGACATAATGACTAAATGTAATGTGATCATTTGGATGGGATGCTAGAGCAGAAAAAGAGTATGCGATAAAAACTAATGAAATCTGAATAAAGGATGGAATTTAGTTACTAATGATGTATTCATTTTGTTTCATTAGTTGTGACAAATGTTCCATAGTAATGTAAGGTATAATGTAAGATGTTAACAACTGGGGAAACTGGCTGTGGGTTATATAGGCACTCTATTAGCAACTTTCCTGTAAATCTGAGACTATTCTAAATTTGTTTATTTTTTAAAAATCACTAAAATCTGCACAGGGCACTTAACCATATAAAGATGCTAAGCCTTGTTCATAATGAGAAATGGTAGAGATACATTTCTCACCTATCAGGTTGGCAAAAATCCAAAAAGTTGACACTATAACCTGTTGAGACAGTGGGGAAACAGCCACGCTCAGAGATTTATCAGAATTTTGCCAATATCTAGCAAAATCAGACATATACTTATCCTTTGGCCCAGAAATCCCATTTCTGTGGAGCCATCCTAAAGATATGCAGGCAAAAATATGAAAATACATAAATATGCACAAGCCTATCCTCTACAGCATTATGTATAATAACTAAAGATAGGAAACAGTTCCAGTACCCACTAGTCAAAAGTAGTCAAAACAAAAACCTGTATCCAATTAAGCCTCTAGAATCCAGGGTACAGATCAAAGTACCAATTTACAGGAAACACAGGAGACAAAATATGTTAACAGATGTGGTCAGGAGCATCTAGGCAAAAACAAAATGCAGAACAAAAAATGCAATTTCTTCCACAATTAAATGGCAAGGGAATAAAATTTCTCTAGTTGTCTTAAATTTTTAAATGCTAGATATTTGATAAAAATTAGGTGCGATATCGTAGTCTTTTAGGATGTGCTTATCTTTTAGAGATATATACTGTTTATACCTGAAATATGTCTAGGATTTGCTTCAAAATAATCTCAGGGTGGGGGTGTGGTTGGGAGTTTAGATGAGGAAGACTGTGAATTGATTATTGTTGGAACTACTACAAGGGAATTTCATACCATTCTCCCTACTTTCACAAACGTTTAAAACTTCCCCTAATAAAAAGATAAGAGCAGAATTGTTCAGGTCAGAAAATTACATCTATGAGCCAGATTCAAAGAGTGAGCTACCTATTTGTATGCATTGTTCTAATATATTTAATAGCATATGAATATACATGAGGGTAACAGATTGTAATGGTCCCTAGTTGAAATTCAGCCTTTCCTTTTTCACCATTTCTTATGGGAATTGATTTGGACAGGATTTTAGACTCTGCACACATTTAAAAGTCCACGCCCTTGCTTCAGCCGGCTTTCTTCTGGAAAGCAAAGCCAGCCAGCTGAGTGCTTATGAAGGCCCCACTGACTCATCAGCCTGGAAGGCAAGCCCTCCCTGTGTCAGCGGCCCCAGAGCAGGAGGGCAGGGGCTGGGGCAAAGAGGGCCAGCTGGTATGAGACATACGGTCTAGTAGAATAGCATGGGAGCAACCGGTACTGGAAAATAATAGCTGAGTCTGTTTTTTAATATTTATTAATCCAAAAATATGTAAAATTCCACTTTCTACCCCAGGTTCTTGGACTCTGAAGGGAGGTAGCTGCCAGCCTTAAGTATCTGGTGTAATACCTAAGTGCTCATCTCTATCTCTGGAGGAAGAAAGATGAGGAAGTGGGGCTCAAGCTAGGGAACCCCAATATCCGGTCCATGCCCTGCAGAGGACCTGCCAGGGAGACCTGACCCACAGCACTTGGCTCTTTTTGCCAGAAGAAATGGGGGCATCCACAAGTATGGGTCACTCTGGGGCAACTCCATCTGTACAACTAGGCCCCCTGGAGTCGGGGAGAGTTCCTTCCCTCCTCACTGGTGCGCTCAGTTCCCCCAGTTCCCCCACAGCCAGCCCAGGAGAGGCATATCCAGGAAGACAGAGTCCTCAAAGCAAAACTGGTTTCCAGTTTCCGTCAGCTTCTGAGGAGAACCTGGAACTCGGGCCTCTTTTCCCTCTTCTTCGTGACCCAGATCCACTTCCAGAGGACCCAGAGATAGGACCCTCCCGCCCACCAGGTGCCCACTGAGGCCATCGCACCTCCACATCAGTCTGCACAGCCACCCTGGAAGCCTGGGCCAGTCACTGTCTGCAGCCGCATTACTGCATGCCGACTGGGTGCATGGGCCAGGGCCCCTGGCCAGCACTGAGGCCTGCCACAGGAGGGGCTTGGGCCACAGGCTGCAGCTGCTGCTGGGACTGCCAGATGTGATGGAGCTCCTTGAACTGTTCTACCATGTGGTCTTTGAGGTCTGGGTTTGAGATCTGTAGCCGGATGCTATCAGCCGACCAAGAAAGCTCCCCTGAGAACATCTCAAGCAGCAGCCGAGCTGCTACAGGCACCACCTGGGGGGCAAAGAGGAGAAAGGACAGGGAGAATCTTGGCAGGGCTGTCCAATCCAGTTGTGCATGAGGGCGTCCTCCAGGGGGCAGGTGGTGGGCTGCATCCACCAGGAAGAACGGGGCACCAACTTCTACTTCATAAAGAGGCTTCATATGTGTGGGCAGCACTGATCCTTGATTAACTCTGACCACTGAGTTCACACTACCCAGAGGGTCCTGCGCCTCCACCCTGGGGCAAGGACCTAGCCCCAGGATTCCCCAATATTCAAACCAAAGCAGAGTTGGGGGGTGGGAGGTGGGAGTATACCTGTACAGTGATGAGCTTCTTCTCTCGGGGTTTGCGATCAGGCCACTCCTCCCCAAAGCAGAAGAAGATCTCAAACGGTGGGGGGGTGTTGGTCTGGCCCTTCTGGAACAGGATGAGCTCTGCATTGAGATTGAGACCCTTAGTCAGAGGCTGGCACCATGCCCCTGGATGAAAGGAGACCAAGAGGAACACGACGTGGGGCCCTCACCATTGAGAAAATGCTCCAGGCTGAAGAGCTTGGTCTTGACCTCCCGCTGGATGGGGTTGGGGTGTGAGCTATGGGCTGAGGCGCAGGGCCCGCTCCAAAACACCTTGCACTGGCACAGGCGGATGGCATACAGATCCTGGCCTTGTAGCTGGAGGATGAGCCCGCGGTCCAGGACATCCAGCAGCTGGTTGGTATAAAAGCGCTGCTTGTCGCTGGGGATGTCCTCGGGGCTGGGGAAGCGCACTTGTTCTAGGCTCACAGGGCCAAAGAGCTCCACCTGCTCCTGGGTGGCCTCCAGTTGGCTGTAGAAGAGCCGGCAGCCATGGGGGTTGCTGATGGTGAGGGCCCGGGGTGGCCTCCCCCGGTACTGGAACTTGATCTCCAGGTCGGTCACTGCAGGGCAGAGGGGCAGGCCCGCCCCGCCCGTGAGCCCCACGCCTCCCCGTTCTGCAGCCCACTGACTTTCTCTGCCCTCTCTGCCCCATGGCCAGGCCATCATCAGCTCTCCCACTTCCTTCCTCCACCCAGGCAGGGACTGGCGTGGGCGTTTTTGTTCTCGTCATCTTCCACCTTCCCAGCGCTGCTTTTCCCGGCCCAGCCCCCCCGGGGTCCTTACGAGGCAGCATGTGAGGGCTGATCAGCAGGTCGGGCAGGAGTTGTTCGCCTGTGGGGGGCAGGCTGGCAGCCAGGGTCCCATGCTGCGGGCTCGGCAGGACCTCAGAAAGCAGCTCCCCAAAGTCAGCAGGGTTGCCAGGGGCAGGGGGACCCAGCACCACAGGCGGCTGGAGAGTGGGTGGCCACTTGACATCCTCTTTGGGTAAAGAGTAGGGTGCCATGGGGGGGCCAGGCTGCACTGCTTCTACGGAAGGTGGCGGCAGACAAAGCCTCAGTGCCATTTCCAGGAGCTGTCTCCCAGGCCCACCTACTCCCAGCCCTGGGCCGCCCCCCAGCCTCCCTTCAGCCCCCTCCCAGGTACCCGTGGTACCTGCAGCTCCTCCTTATACTAAACCCCCAACCACACCGCCTCCCAGCCCCACCTGTGAGGCTCAGGCTTGGTAACATCCTCTGGAGCTGAAAGGAAGACACAGGCAAAGGAGGAGGGAGGAGGTCAGAGAGAGAGAAGGGAGGACAGGTTATTAAATTGATCTGATGCTAAAGAATGAGACCCGCAAGGCAATTCCCTGGTCTTCCGCTTAGGCGAGGCCAGACCCTGCCTCCAGGCCCAGCTTGGCCATCCCAGGCATGTCAATAGGCTCTCAGCGCCCCAGTTTCCGCCTTCTGCAGGTGGTAATACCTACTAAGCCCCAACTGCTGAGGGTGAGACCATGTGTGATCATGCTTTATACCAACAGAGTCCCAGGGAGGTTCAAGGTGGTGACTTTGTTCCTGTCTCCATAATCCCGAGAGAAGAAATTCAGAGAAGAGCTGCAGAAACAGCAGCAGGGCTCCAGAGGAATGGAACTGCTCCATCCTACAGCAGAGTAGGACAGCAGAAACGCCCTAGCAAGGCCCACCGCATCAGCGCAGGCAGATGCTGCGAAGAGCGGCCCCCGAGCTCACCTCTTCCTCTTCCTCCTCCTCCTCCTCTCCTGTACCGAGAGTGTAATCCTCACTGGGCTGTGACTCTGCAGAGTGAGGGAGAGAAAAGAAAGACAGGAAGGGAGTGCAGTGGGGGAGGAGGAGGAAGGCCACCAGGGCTCCATGTGGCAGCTCTTGCTGCGGCTTCTCCCCCTGCCCAGAGCTGCCCAAACACAGAGTGAGTGAGGGGCCGCACAGCCACCAGCAATCGCTAGGGACGCCTCTGACCCCACAGCACTCTGCTCCCTGGGCCACCCGACCTACATTCACTGGAGCCAAGAGCCAAGAACCAGGATGGGTTGAGGAAGACAAACCTGGGGGCCTGGTCCATGCCACGCTCTTCCTGGCCTCACAAATGATCCACTCTTGGGAGCCCTGGATGTTATGACCTAGCAGCATGCCCCCGACCACTGCTCGTTGGAGGGGCCCCTGGCCCTTCCTGCATAGCCTCCCAGGTGTCCCACGCAGGGCCGGACAGGATACCTGCAGGAGTGGGGCCATTGGAGCAGACCTCGTAGATCTTGAAGGGCTGAGGCGGCATGTCCCGGGGCCCATCATAAATGAGGCGAAAGTCACGGCTCTTGTTAAGGGCACAGCGCAGGTTGGCCTTCCACTTGGCCGGATCGGCCTCATCCACCCCCTCGGTGTACTTTCCTGTCTCCTTGGCCCAGGCCTAGGTCAGGAAGACAACACAGGTGACCACAGAGAACCTCACCCCTCACAAAAGCCCCTCCTGGCCAGTGGGAGTCACTGCTGTGCGGTGAGACCTTCAGCGACACACTGGTGGAGCCCAAGTGTCCGTTTGCAAGGTGGGAGATAGGAGGCCAGTCCCTTGGGGCTCCAACAAGCTAAAGGAAATCTAGGTGCTTTGAAGGGCATTGTACTCACTGGTCCTAAGGTGGCAAATAGGTACAATCTCTGAGGAGGATGAGGTAACATGGTGGATAAGAGCATGGGATCTGGAGCAGAACTGGGTTTGAATCCGGCATCTGCCACCACCCGCTGTGTGCCAGGGTGGGTTACTTTGCCTCTCTTTGCTTTGATCTCCCCAACACAGTGCCTACCTCGCAGTGTGGCGGTGAAGACTCAGGGCTAATGCACATAAACTCTCTGAACTGTGTCTGAACTTGGGATGGACTCCGTACACTTCAGCTCTTGGTATTATTATGATTATCATAATTATTATTATTTTTTGGCCTCGCTGCACAGCTTGCGGGATCTCAGTTCCCCGACCAGGGATTGAACCCGGGCCGTGGCAGTGAAAGTGCCAAATCCTAACCACTAGACCACCAGGGAATTCCTGGTATTATTGTTTTGGAGGAAAATTTGGTTGATATCAAGATTACAAATGTTTCTGCCCTTTAACCCAGCAATTTGATTTCTGGGAATTTATCCTACAGATGCAGAAGCATCCGCACAAAAGTTTGCACATACAAGGTTATTCACTGCAGCTCTGTTTACAAAAGAAAAAGACCCCAAATAATCTAAATGTCCATTAATGGGAGCTGGTTAAATTATGGCCAACCCATAGAATGGAATACTGGGCAGCAAGAAAAAAAAAAAAAAAACAGGGAAGTTTTGATATACTAACATGTTGTAATCTTCAAGAAATGAGGTACAGAAGAGTATGTAAACCATCTACCATTTTTGTCAAAAGTTGGGGAAAGCATAGGTATATATTTGCTTGTATATGCACAAAAATCTCTCAGGAAGGATAAACAAGAAACTGATAATACTAATTGCCCCAAAGGAGGGGGTTGGGTGCCTGGGGGACAGTCTCCCATAAGGGAGACTTTTTGCTGTTAACCATTTTGCGCTTCTTAAATGTTGAATTATGTGACCATGTTACCTATTCAAAAATAAGAAATGGATTTGAAAAGAACCTTGAAAAGGTAAATACCAAGTGCAAAGACTAAGAAATACGTAGCCAAAGCTTTAAAACGAAGCATTCCCTTTGACCCAGAAATGTTTAACGAGGAACTAACCCCAAAGAAAATCATTTAAGATGTGACAAGGGTAAGAGTTTAGAGGGCGTCCATGGCAATGTGGTCTTCAACACAATAGACCCTGAAAGCCACCTGAGGTGTCCAAAAACTGGGACTAGGTGACTAAAGTGTGCTAACCCCTCCGGTGGAACATTCAGTGGTCACTAAAGGTGCTGTGGCATTTGTTGGAGAGGAAAGCTAGTCCTGATGTTGGGTGAAAAATACAGGTTATAAAATAGAATCTATGGTTTGATTCCATGTTTGCACTTCATATACACACACATGCAGAAAACTGGAAATGTAAGCAAAAAATATTCACAGTAGTTACCTCCTGGTATTAAGATTAAGGGGGAATTCTGTGGTGTTCTTTTAGCGTATGTGTACACCAAACGTGCACCCTGGACAGGCACTCACGTGTGATGAAAATGACACAAGAACAAGGAGGAAGAGAAAGAGCTACAGGAAGGTCCCCTGGGGGGTCCCTCAGTCCTCACCTTGCTCTGGGGTTCAGGTTAGAAAGATGTGCACTGTGATGATGCCTGCGGCCCCTCAGCCCAGGCCTGGGGTCACCTGCAGCAAGGCAGCTAGGAGAGTGGCCAGTCTGAGATGTAGAGGGAGTTCTTTTCTAGGGAGGGGGGCCTCAGAGGTCCAGGCCAGTACGCCTGTCCAGGGCTTACCTTGAAGATGGTGTTATCTCCATCCTGGCTGGGGCCGTGCCGCGTGGCATGGCGCCAGGGGATATAGAAGCATTTCTTTTCCCCACTGACCCACTGAAGCCCCGGGTACTGGCAGCTGTTCACCTGGGCCACCAGCCAGGGCTTCAGCCGTATGCGGCGGGGCGGAGGAGGGACAGCGGAGGCAGGCTGGTTCATGGCAAAGGCGTCTGCCGGAGAGAGCAGAGGGGGAGCACATCAGCACGTCAACTGGCCGTTCCCTGCAGCAGGGGACGTGTGGGCGCTCGGGGGGCCGAGGCACTGGCTGTTAGGGCTTTTCCTTCCTCCGGCATAGGTGGCCAGAATCACTGCTGTCCATCCAGGTGCTCAAGTCAGTTCTCCTCTCCAGCCACCAGCTTTCCTGTCACAGGGTCCCTGCATGTGGGCTTTGTGTTTGCAGGGAAGGAAGGAGGGGGTGTACAGCTCTAGTGGATGCTGTGGGTGCCCCACCCGGAAGCCCCGTGCCAGGCAGGACATCGATTCCCCCGCTGCTGTGAGGCTGGCACAGCACAGAGCCGCCCTCGGCTGCCTCATTCCCAGGCCTGGCCCACCCCTCCACTCTGGGGGGACAGCCCACAGCCAGTGGGTGACTGACACACAGGGACAGAAGGCTGGTCCCCTGGCTTCAGGTGGAGCAAATGTGTGCTCCAGGCTCCTCATGGGTTCAGGCTGAAGCCAGTCTCCAGCTGAGGCCACATCCTTGCTTAGCTTTCTTCCTGCCCTACCCCTGCTCCCTCCCTTTCCTCCAGAGAGCCCCTCACCAAACCACCTTCTATGAAACCTGGCTAAGACAAAGGTAGAACCTGTGAGCCAGGGTCAGAGACAGAAAGGACCGAGCCATCACAGACCCCCGTCCAGAGGGGACTCTGTCGCTGGTCAAGGAAGGAACAAAGGGCTGAGCCACGATGAGAAATCAGGCTGCCTCCTGCCCGGGGCTCTAGTTTCTGAGCACATGTGAGTTAGGTGGGTGTGCAAGCGTGTGTGTAAGAGGGCACGCACTGCCCCAGCACCATGCTCCTCTCCCACTTCCTTGGTACCACTGTCCCTTGCAGAAGGTGCTCCACAAGTAATGGAGAGGGAGAGGTGGCGATGAGGATGGGGTGGGCCAGGGTCTTTTCCAGAGGCCGTGCTTCCCGGAACAAGGGTGCCCACACTTGGCCTCTGGGGTGGGCCCCCCAGCACTCACATGCCCCTCTCCAGAGTGCCATGGGTGGTCCTGAACTCTTCTCCATTGAGATGAGTGGTTTGGGGCTCTTACTCAGCCTTACACTGCCTCTTCCCCATCTTGTTTACCTTCCAGGTGGGTGGGCAACCTCTTCGAGGACAGGAGCGCCTCCTGCTCTTCTTCCTCACCACTCGCCCCCCCTCCCGGACACCCAGCCATTCAGTGGACCAAAATAGGACTTAAGAAATACCAACCAGATGTTGGAAGCATCTTCCTCCGGCTGTTTAATCCCCCCACCCCCACCCCACAACCAGCCCTGCTCTCCCCAGAATCCTCCTCTGAGTCAAGGGTGAGACCAGACCCAAGAGGAAGGCTGCAGGGGCTATGATGCAGGTGAGGGTCTCAGCGGGGCAGGCCTGTCAGGGAAGGAATGACTGAAGGAAATGGGATATCTGGGTAAGTGAACACTCAGTGGGGTGGGAATGAGAGGTACCACCGTGTGACAAAGAGACTAGGGTTGAAGTCAACACCTGGACAGCCTCCACTGAGACAGACTAGACCCAGGTTGCAGAACTTTCTAACAGCTAAAGCCGCCCAACCACAGGCCGGACTGCTGCTGGGAGCAACGGCTTCTGGGAGTACATAAGCCCTGGCGGGCTTCCTGGCCTCCACTGGGACACACACACACACACACCATCCTCCCAGGCCTGCTTTGGAATTCCCCATGAAATTCCCTGCCCCAGTACCTTGTTGGGTGTGGCAGCTAAGTGCCATCTCCACGCCACTAAGGAGTCTTATCTGCAGGCCTCTCCTCAGAGCAGTGCCCAGCACTGGGCTGGGACCGGGAAGGTAGGAGAGGGTCCAGCCCTGCCCCCAGGCCCCAGAAGATGGGTGGCTCGGTTCCCTTTTCTGCACTAGCCTCCACCCAGCCCCAAGGGAAATGAAAGTGGCCAGACGGACAACTCGGAAACCTGACTCACTGTGAGCTGGGGGAGGGAAGGGATGTGGAAAAAAATCACATTTAGGTCCCCCAGACCAAATTCTCAATCTCTCACCTTGTAGCCCATCTCCCAACCCCCAAGCCCGCTGGCAGTCATTGTACATTGTGTGGTTCACAGCACTGGAGAGCCTCACTCAATATGTATTTGTAGCATCCCCACCCTCCCAAAGGCCTGGGTCCTAGAATAGAGGGGTGGCAGTCACCAGTAGCAGGCCATTCTGGCTAAGAGAAGGTGGACAGAGGAAAGCTCTGTTGACACAGAGGACAAGGCAAACTTTCCTGATGACCCACACACATGGTCAGCCCGCAGCTGTGCCAAAGGTGGTGCAGGTGGGAGGCCAGAAAGGTCGAGTCCTCTGGCCAGGGCAAGGAGGAAGTCAGGGCAAGGAACACTGCCTGGCCTGGGCCAACACTGCTTTTCAACACAAAGGCCTTGAAATTATAACTCTGACCTCTTGACAGTAAGGTGCAACCCCTTCACGCAGCACAGGGAGGGGCTGTGGAGAGCCTCCCATGACAAGCCTGACCAGGGCCAAGAGAGGGTCTGTCCAGCATGCCACAGAAGGGTCTTCAGCCACAGGGAGTTTGCCTACCTCCAGGTACACCAGGACCAGGCTCAGCATCAGCTCCCCAAGGTGGCTTCCTCCCACCAGGAGACAGGCTTACTTCTGATTCAGACTATCCCAATGCCAGGAGTTCCAAATTTCAGTGCCTTTGTGCTCCATCCCTACTTTCCCTCCATATAGAAGCAGTCGCCCAGATTCCCAGGGTGTCCCAGAAGCTATAGCACAGCGCTGAGAAATTCCATCCTACACCCCCTACCTACTGCTGGGAGGAGGACTTGATTTTCCATCAGAGGGCAGGCTAGTCAGGGGGTCTGCCCTGATCCTTGACAGCTGAGCCAGTCTGCAGCCCTCAGACCTAGCCTTGTGGATTTGACCTTTCCTTTGGAGAGCAGAAAGGCAGAAGTGCATGCATCAGCTTGCATGGGAACATCAAAGGTGTGGCCTGCTGAGGACCCGAGGAAGCCCCCAAAGGTGAAGGGGCAGCCCAGGAGCTCCTCCTGAGGAGGCGAGGCCCCACATCTCCTGAAGTTCCAGGAGCCAGCCACCAGAGGAGCCTGGAACATTGTGGGCACCAGGGACCCCCTAGGGGAGGAAGCTCTGCAGCCCCCAATAGTGGGCAGATCAGCAAGCCCTTGCACCTCCCGAGTTTATCCGATTCAGACGTCTCCCCACAAACTCCACACCAAGCTCCTGGAGAAGGTAAGGGGTTCCCTGCCCCCCCCCCCCGGCAAGACCTTAAGCCCCGCCCTCTCATGGTGTTGACCACACCGTGAGAATAGCTGAGGCTCTGGGGCAACTGATGCGGCGAAAGAAGCTTCTCTCGGCTTCGTTTCGGGGGCACGGTGGGGTAAGGCCAAGGCGCAGGGGGGAAACCCCAAGATAGGGCCTTTAGGTAAAAAAGGGTGGTTTCCCATGGCTTCTCTTGACTTGCTGGTAGCCCCAGCGCTCTAGCCCGATAGCTCTGCTCTGGCCCGGCTGCCCCTCCCGAGGGCCTCTAGCTTCCTCCATCGGCCCCGCCCTCGTCCTTACTGGTCCTGGTCACTCGTCCCAGCTCTGGGCGCTCGTGGAACCCAGGCCCGGCCCTGTCCTCTGGACCGCCCCCGCAGGTGCTCCCCGTCGGCCAGCCCACGGAACCACCACCCCCCTACCCCGCCCGGGGCGCTGGCTTAGGGTCTGCCTCTCGGACCGCTTCTCCGGCTGGTGGCGCCCCCGCCCTCGTCCCCGCTCTGATGTGCCCAGGGTGGCGGCGTGGCCGGGAAAGTCCCCCTCGCCCCTGCTCCCGAGGGCCGGATCCGGCGGCTCTGGGGTCGCGGAGACAACCCCGGCGCAGGTGTTCACCATCTCCTATCCCGCATCACGGTCACGCTGGTCTCACTTTCCCTCCACTTTTAGACTCTTAATTGTTTCGTTTCTAAGTTCGGGGGAACTAGTCTAAGAAGTATCGCGCCCGTGGTTCCTCTCTGTTAGAGGAGGGTCGGCGCCTTCTTTTCTCGGCCACGAGTCAAAGGACGGCCGGCGCCTCTGCCTGACACCATCTTACTACACACTCTCTGCCATTGGCCTTAAGATCCAGGGAGGATGAACTTTTTTAAGCCTCATTCTCTTACTCGAAAGAATGAGAGGTGCCGGGGGAAGAGGGATGGGAGTTCACGGAAAGGGGGAATTGGGGTTGGCCCTCCCATGGCCCAGGCCGGGCGCCCGGGCGCTGCCCATCCTTGGCGTTGGCGAGACGAAGGGAGAGAAGCAGCAGAGCTGGCGCCCCTGGCAGCAGTGCCTACTCCGCCGCCCGCGCCTCCCGGCTCCCCGGGCGCCTTCGGGACGAAGGCTGCTGGTGCGGGGCACCCCACGCTAATCAGGACGTAGGAGGCATCTTGGAGGCCGTCAGAACGGCGGGGCGCGCCCTGCCTTACGCTACCCCCGCGTCCCCCCCACCGAGCTCGGGCGCCAGGAGAAGCCGGCGCTGACCCCTCCCGCCGCCCGCCTCGCTCCGGTCCCACGCCCACCGCCAGCGGGTGCTCGGCGGGCGCGGAGAGGGAGCGCGCGGCAGCCGGGACCTACCTGTCTGCGGTGCACCCGCTGGGCTGCGCCCGGGAGCACGGGCCAGGCGGTGGGGCCGAGCTGCGCCCTCCCGGGGCCTCGCTTGTCTGTCCGCCCGCCCTCCCGGCACTTCCGCATCACCGCCCCCGCCCCTGGGCCGAGGCCGCCGAGCCTGGGTGCGCGGGCAGCGCTCCGCCCTACCCCGCGAAGCCACCGTGGGGTCCCCGCGCAGACCCAGCGATCGAGGGGCCGGGCTGAGCCTCGGGCCAGGCTGGTGCCCCTTCAGCCCAGGGCCTGGGGGAGACGCCAGGCGGCGAGGTAGCCTGGACTGACTACTGGGCTCCTTCAGCAATCGGGAAGCGCGAAATAGTCGCTCGACACCCCTAGCCCCCCACCCCACCCTGCCGCGGTGCTCGGCTGGGCCGGGGAGCTTCCCAGCCAGTCCCTCCGGGAGCTCAAGATCGGTGCGGACATTGGCGATCAACCGAGCCACGTACCAGCGCGGTGGGGCGGACTGATAGACAGCCCCCGGCCCTTGCCCGCCAGCCGGCGAACTCTGTCGAGGGTCGCCGGCGCCCAGCCGAGGATCGCTGGTACCCAGACTCAGAACCCCCTCCACGACGTGCCTGCAGACAGGGATCCTCAGGCTACTCTGTTCCTTTCTAATTCTCAACCTTCGCACCTGCCTGTCCCAGGTCCCCTCCCTGATCACCTTCCGGGCCTCTCAGGGTCAGCTCCTTAGTGTCTTGTCCCACCTCTTCACTCACTGCTATCTTGACTACCTGTCTGCCTGGCGTTCTGAAAGCTTTTCCGTTCCACAAGTGGGCCTCCTCGCTGGCCTCAACCTTCACACATACTGTTCCCTCTTCAGGAGCCTTCTTCGCTTGGGAACTCCTGCTCGTCTTCAAATGTTGTCTCAGCATCAACTCCTTTGGAACGCTTACCTTGACTTCCCATCCTAGGTTGGGTTCCCGGCCTCTGAGGCTCGTCCTCTCTGGTTTTCACTTAGGATTGTAATGTCTGATTCCCACTGGAATCAGCTTATTCAGGGACCACTCCTGTCTTTTCGTCTTCTATTTTCTATAGTAATTTTTAATTAAAATATTTTTAAACGAAGGAAATTTACGTCAGTTGATTAAATTTTAGGTAGAAACTAAAATACATAAGTTCTAAAAAACACTATTTGCCCTTTAAAGTTTAGAGCCTGTATTTTTTTTAACAAATACAGCCGTATTAGTTAGTTGATGAATCAGAACTTTGACCTTCTCCTCCCCTCTCCATCTCTGCAGGAATACCTAGGTTGGTCTTTACCCCTGATCTGTATCATGACTCTTTATGTGTTGTCTGTTTTTCTTCTCTCCTGCATCTCTCTCCCTCTCCCCCACTCTTGTATAGCCCTAATATAAAAGGGAATATAATTATATGTATTTTATTATTTGTAGTTGCTGAATCTTTCACTATTTTATATTTTTAAAATTTAAAGTGTGGATGCAGAAAATGAGGATAGGGAGATTGTTTTGTATTTCTTTCTTTAAATGTGAAACTGCTATTTACTTGAAAATGGTTGCTCCCAAAATACGAACCTTTTTTACTGGAGGTCAGTTGTGCTTAATAGAAAGTATTCTATGTTGGACTAGAAAATATATCTGGAGCAATTGTCAGGAGGAGCCTTCTTTTATTCTTAGATGCACCACACACAGCCTAAGGGAGTGTGAGACTAGGATGCTGCACTCTGCCTCCCCAAAATCCCATGTCCTCAGGTGAGGCTTACCACCCTTAGGGTCTCAGAACTTTGTCAAGAAGCATTCCGGGGCTGTGTGTATAGAAGAAGGGGCACTGCCCTTGAGCTTGCATCCAACTCTGCTGCGTTCAAGCTCAGCAACATTAGGCAGGTCCTGTGACTCTCATTCCCTGTGGTAAAAGGGAGGTGATGTTATCGAGATCGCAACATTGGCGTGATGCTCCAAGGATAGGGGCTATGCAGGGGCTCCACTTGGCTTGTGTCCTGCCTTCCCCAGACCAGGGGAACCTGAACCAAGAACCACTCTGGGCCGCAGACATAGCATAAGGAGGGAGGGGTGAGGACAGAGAGCCTCACTCAGGCTCTTCCAAAATTGAAGGGTCTTCTTGCTTCTGGATGCTGTCTTATGGTGAAGTGCGAGCAAAGGGGAAGTGAGACTACACCGGTGACCCCCATGTGATCACTCCCAGTTCCCCGCAGTGGGACCGGGGTACACAGGGAACGAGGAGACTCGGCCTCCACAGCCCCAGGAGCCTCAGCAGAGACGTGTATCCAGGCCTCTTATTCCCAGTGGTGAGGCAGCCCCTGCCCCGACTTCCCCTGGCCGAGGCATCAGACTGAGGGTGTGGTGGAGGCCTGGTTCCTGTAGAAGCCGCGGCGTGTGTGTTATCTGTGTATGGGCATGGGGGAGCCACATCACCAAAGGGAACCGAAAGAAGCTCAGAGTGGTGGGGAGAGAAGGTGGAGATCCAGTAGGCAGCTGGACAAGAGCCCCTCCCAACTCTGGACCTGCCCCCCTCAACACAGGCCTGGGCAGATGACAGCTGGCTTTGCCCCCAGTATCTCCCATCCAGGAGACCCATCCCCTCAGTCTGGGCTGTCAGGCTTCCCCAGGCTGACCCAGTCCTCAGATGTCCTCCCGTTTCTGGGAACTTGCTGGCTAGACACTGGGCTCTGGACTCCCAACAGGGCTGAGTCACACCCTTGCTCTACCACTCGGGAATTGTGTGACTTTGAGCAAACCCTCGGACTCTCTTGGAAGCCCGATTTCCTGCCTGTAAGGTGAGAATGATAACATCACGGTCACAGATGGACTTGGAGGCCTAAATTTAACAAATGCTCAGTGAGCACCTCCTACGTACCAGGAGAAAGTGGCGAACCAAAGTCTACTTTGTCTAAACACCCTGCCTTCCTGGAGCTCCCATTCTATGGAGTGAGCTAGACAATAAATGCTTCAGTAACAAAATTGGGGGGGGCGGGGCGCTTCGTGGGTTGTTGCACAGTCAGAGCAGTGGCACCATATGACCTGACTTAGGGTTTTACACGGCCACTCTGGCTCCTGCCTGTAAAGCACTTAATACCACGTCTGACACGCGAAAGTGGCAGCTTCACTGCTACCAATGCCCAGGACGCCACAGCTGGGGCTTCCTTCCCCTTTCTTACTAAATGCTGCCTCCTCAGAGCATTCTGAGGTGTGAGCTGGAAGTCCCCAGCTTGGCCAGCACTGTCATGCAGACACCTCTAGACCTCATATCCCACCCCACCCCCTTCCAAATCTGCACTCTTTCTATCTCTTCAGATGGCCTGAGTCCCAGGAAGCTACACAGCCACCCTTGTCCATCCCAGGTCCTGGCTCTGTGCTCCCTTAACCCTGTTGAGAACAAATGCTACTTCCCTTTTCCTTCATGGTCAGCCCCTCTCCTCTCCCTAATCCTCTGCAGTCTGGCTCCCACCCCCTTTCCCACGGATTCTGCTCTGGACCTTGGGCTCAGCGCTCCAGCCGTCCCTGAGACCCTCAGGTACGCCTCAGAAACTCCAGTCTCTGCGTGTCTTCTTCAAGTCTCAGATCCTGAGGTTTCACTATTGCCCGGGTTTCTCACCATCCACTGTAAATAAATGCCCTGGGATTTCGCTCCTAGCTCAGCTCGGTGTCTTAGCATCCTCCTGCCCCCGCGTGCTGGCTCGCCCCTGCCCCGCCTCTCAGTGCAGTCATCACTGGCCCTTCTGCTGATTCTTCCCCCACTTGTATCTTCCTCCCCGACACCAGGATGCCTCTTGCCCAGATCCTCATCTCCGCACTCTGCCCCCGCAGCTACCCTTGGTCTGATTCAGACACTAATAAAATCTACTTAGCTCAGTGTTTTGCTCAAACCACTTCCCTCCCCAGGTGCTGGGCTTTATCAAAAAAGGAGCTGGGGCCAGAACCTCCATCCTTCCCGCCTGTCTGGAGGACTCACTTGAGAGCATGCAGCACTTGGACAAGGAGGAAAAGGAAGAGAAGGAAGTCCAACCTGGAAACCGCAGTCTTCCAGGGCTCCTGCAATGGGAATGACTGAGCCCCTGCTTTGTGGGGACAGAGGCCACCCCAGTCCCGCAAGAACCAGCTGTGGACTTCAGTGTCCTCTCTTGTCCCAGACAGACTTGGCTGAAGCCCAGAGTCCACAGGTGTCCCCACTGGGGAGAGGGATCCCATCCAGATGCGCGAGGACCACCCGTCATTGATGTGGGATGCAGGGGGCCCCGTGGCTTATCAGCCAGATTCATCTCAAGCCCCTGCAACTTAGAACCAGGGCTCGGGATCCCCCCTGGGGCAGGACTGTTGTGCCTCTAAGGTGGGAAAGGAGGAGGGACTCAGTTGTGTCCAGGATGGCAGGGTCAGCCCAAGGGCATGGGGGGGGGGGTCTCTCTTCTCAGCTCATATCTGGACCTCAGGATGGTGGAAAGATGACAGAACCAGCCTGGATGGGAGGGGACTCTGGGGATGGCTCTAGGAGTCCAGAGGAGGCACTCTCTGGCCTGGAGTGAGGTGTGAGGTTATGGGAGGGGGCAGGGGGCATGATATTCGTCCCACGTGGCCTTTCAACACTTCACCATGGGAGGGGGATGTCCCAGCTGCCCCTCTCTGGCCTCCTAAGGGGTGGGCTGAATGGGGGTTGTGGCCTGAGGACGTCATGTTTGTGGTAGAGGCAGGGGAAGGAGCTCTTGGGGTCCAGGGGCCAACAGAGCTGTGGGAACAGGTGTTTGCTTCTTGCCAGCCAGGTACCCCTGGGCCAGGGCTACAGCCCTGTAAGAGTCAGACCTGGGGGCCCCAGATGGGGCTCCCCCAGGCTGCTCTGCTGCTTCTGTGGCCTCTGATGCTGGGGGCAGAAAGTCAAGAGAGCAGAGAGCCCTGAGGGCTGAAGGACCCCGGGGGGCTCCTAGAGCAGGACCACTCTGCTCTCTTGGGTCTTCCTAGAGAAGGAGGGTGTCAGGACTTGCTAGAGGGGAATCTGGAGGGAGTTCTGACCAGGCCAGTGTCCTGGAATCTCAGTGTTTCACATTTTTCCGAGCCAGGAGCCAGCTGGAGCTCTGATGCCCACCCAGGCCCCCTATGCCAGGCCGACTGGGGCCATCACGGTGCTGGAGGGCATGCAGGACCCAGGAGTCTCCACCGATCTGTGCTAGCCTGAGGACCAGTCTCCCCGATTTCTTTCAGCCTATTCTCCTCCCTTTCTCCTGGAGCAGCACTTCCAAAGCTGCAGGAAGGCTGACATGACCTGACAGCTTGTCCAGGGGCCATCACCAGGGGTGGAGGTTGGGGTGAGATGGGAAGAAGAAAGGGACACCTGCTCAGGTAGGAAAGAACTTATGGGGGCTTCCTCGTCACCCCCCGACTCACTTCAAAAGCTTTGCTTTGCAGTAGCAGGTCACGGGAGTGCCTGAGAGGACTGGGCAAGAGGGCGGTGTGCCCAGGGATCCTGGGTCCACCTGGAACTTGGCCGTCGAGAGAGCAAGTGTGCTCAGTCCTGCGTCCTCCTGCGGTTTGGGGGCTACGGGGATCAGGAAAGAGAGTAGGCCATGGGCCTCTTGCAGAGGGACAGCCCATCCCAAGCTACGGAGAAGAGCCAGGAGAAGCACCGCCAGGCTGGTGAAGGCCCTGTTGGAGCGGGGCGTGGTGTTCTGGAGAGGGCAGGCCACATGCTGGGCTGGCTGGAGGAGCAAATACAACCAGGTAATACTGATGAGCCCTAAGACATGCAGGATACCGCTGAGCACTTTTCATACATTATTGCATTTAACTGTCACAACCAGCCACCGTGATGTGGGCATCATTCGTACATATCCCCATTTACAAAGAAGCGAGTGGAGTTACTTCCTAACCTTGCAAACTTGAGTGAGTTACTCATCTTACTTCTTTGTATTCTTAGCATTGTCTCTGGTGCTCCTTGGCTTGAAGAAGCATCACCCTGATCTCTGCCTTCATCTTCACACATTGCTCTCCTTGTGTGCACGTCTCTGTGTCCAAATTCCCTTTTTTCATAAGGATGTCAGTCATACTGGAGTAGGGCCCACCCTAATGACCTCAGCTTAACTAATTACATCTGCAAAGACCCTATTTCTAAATAAGGTCACATTCAGAGGTACTGGGGGTTAGTCCTTTAACACATGAATCTGGGGGGGGACACAATTCAACCCATGAAGAATTTATCATGTAACCTACTCTCCACCAAACACCGGAGTCACATTTGATTGTCCCATCAACTGTACAAGGTAGGGATATGTATTATCTTCATTTTATAGATGAAGACACTGAAGTTCAGAAAGGTTGGGCAATTTACCCAAAGGCACACAGCAATTAGTAAAATGAGGCACTGGGATTTGAACCTGACCACGAGTGATATTTGATCACTTTAGAGTCAGACAGACCTGGGTTCAGGTCCCAGCTGTGTGACCTTGGGTAAGGCATTCGGTCTCTCTGCGTCTCAGTGTCCTTGTTTACACAAGGGGTTAATACTGTACTGTCAGCAGCGAGAACTGATGTTCAGCAGTTGGGGGGGGTCTAGCCCAGTGCCTGGCACACAGTAGAAGAAGTGATGTTTATTTAAACATAGCAGTAGCCACCCCCCACAGCACATCCTGTGTTCTGGTGGTTCTGGGTGGCAGCCTCACTATGGCCAGCTGTCCTCACTGAGACCCTGGGGCAGGCAGAGCCAGGGAAGCATGCAGATCCCACACTCTGCTGGCCCAGAGCTCCCTGGGGCTATCCCCCCGCCTCCAGCTTCCCACCTGACACGCTCTCCACTGGGAGAGGAGAGGGAGCTGGCTGCTAGGGGCCTTCTTCCTCCTGCTCAGGCCCCGGGATGTTGTCTGTATAGAAAATGTGGCTCGTGCACAAGCCAGGGAATGATCGTGGCCACTGAGAGAGGCTGCCCGCTCCCCAGCTGTCTCTCCCTCAGGAACAGGCCCAGGAGAAAGCATAGGGTCAAAGAACAGAGCTGGGTGGGTAGATGTGGGACTGCGGGGAGGGGTTGACCACAAAGCGGCAGCATGAAGTGATGGCAAGTGTTCTGCATCTTGATTTGATTGTGGTGATAGTCACACAACTCTGCATTTGCCAAAACTCACAGCTGTACACTAAAAAGAGTGAATTTCATTGTATGTGAATTAAAAATAAACAAAAATTTTAAACAATAAATGCTGGAGAGGGTGTGGAGAAAAGGGAACCCTCTTGCACTTTTAGTGGGAATGTAAATTGATACAGCCACTATGGAGAACAGTATGGAGGTTCCTTAAAAAACTACAAATAGAACTACCATATGACCCAGCAATCCCACTACTGGGCATATACGCAGAGAAAACCATAATTCAAAAATAGTCATGTACCACAATGTTCATGGCAGCTCTATTTACAATAGCCAGGACATGGAAGCAACCTAAGTGTCCATCTACAGATGAATGGATAAGGAAGATGTGGCACATATATACAATGGAATATTACTCAGCCATAAAAAGAAATGAAATTGAGTTATTTGTAGCAAGGTGGATGGACCTAGAGTCAGTCATACAGAGTGAAGCAAGTCAGAAAGAGAAAAACAAATACCGTTGCTAACACATATGTATGGAATCTAAAAAAAAAAAAAAAAGGTTCTGAAGAACCTAGGGGCAGGACAGGAATAAAGACGCAGACGTAGAGAATGGACTTGAGGACGCGGGGAGGGGGAAGGGTAAGCTGGGACGAAGTGAGACAGTCTCATGGACATATATACACTACCCAATGTAAGATAGCTAGCTAGTGGGAAGCAGCCGCATAGCACAGGGAGATCAGCTCTGTGCTTTCTGACCACCTAGAGGGGTGGGATAGGGAGGGTGGGTGGGAGATACAAGAGGGAGGAGATATGGGGATGTGTGTGTACGTATAGCTGATTCACTTTGTTATACAGCAGAAACTAACACAGCATTGTAAAGCAATTATACTCCAATAAAGATGTTTAAATAAATAAATAAAATAAATAAATAAATAAAAATTTAAAAAGCCATTCAGAAGATCCAAATTCTAAATGTCTAGACGTTTTAGGAATAACTTTAAAAATTTATTTAGCTTGTAGTTTCCTGTTAATGCAAGCAAAAGACCGATATAATATAAATATGCCTTAAAGAACTCTAAGTAAGTTTTAAATAAAAATTCTAAATAATTTTTAAAAGAAAAGCAAAAGAACAGGTTCATCACAGAGAGGCAGGGGTGGCACCTGGCCCCTACCCTCTCCGTTTCTCCCTCCCTCCAGCCTGGATCTTCTGGGCGCTTCCCCTGGTTGTCCTGCTATACCTCTGCTGACCTCCTTCCACTCGCAGGAGGCTGAGTATAGTCTCTGGGGTTTGATGACTTCTATCAGGCTCCCTGACTGCCCCAGGGACACAGAAAAAAAGAGCTACCCTCAGTGTGGGTGGCTCCAGGTAAGAGGCGTGTGAGGCAAGGTTGTGGCAGGACGCAGGTGGAGCTACATGGAGGCAAGTTTAGAACATTTGCAGAGATGTGAACAGGATTATGAAAGCCACTGTGAAACTTCCAGGCACCCAAGGCCTAGCATCAGCAGGGAACTGTCACCACCCACAGAGTGGCTGTCCTTCAGTGTGGCGAGCATTGCCCTCTGAGGAAGGCGCCATTAAGACCCTCCTAAGCCTCAGGGCCCGATTGTACTCTCCTTGGTCTGCATCCTGGACTTTATGGTATGAACGTAAAAAAGGAGATGGCCTTTGGCCAAATCGCTCCAGGGACCTGCTCAGTTACTGGGAGTCCCTGGTTGTTCCCTAAAGCTAGGAAAAGCAACCCTGGAGGGGAAATTGGTGCCTTTGAGGGAGAAGCCGAGAAGCCAATCAACCAGCTGATGCCGATAAGGCGTGACTAAGCCGAGAAGCCAATCAACCAGCTGATGCCGATAAGGCGTGACTAAGCAAATTCCCTGCTTTAGGGGTGTATATATATGGCTACGCTTTGTTAAACTTGCCTTGCAACCATCAGTTGTCTGTGCCCTTCTGCTCCCATACCTTGGTGCATGCAGTTCCCTACCCCCTCTCGTCGATTGTTGCTGCACTTTGAGGACCCGCCGCGGCTGGCGGCAAGTGGCGCCAGAACAGGGACCGGACCAGAGGGACATCTGAATCTCGGTAGGTGGATCCCCGGAGTTAGGAGTGAAAGTGTGGCCACATAGTAAAGTTGATAGTAACTCGGGGCAATAGTCAGAAGTAAAAAAATATGGGACAAAAAGTATCCAAGGAGCGACCTGAGATTACTGATCAAGAGAAGGAGTTGTCCACCAGTGTTTTCCAGGCTTTCACAGCTAGAAATTATGATGTCTGTCTGCAACATCTTGCCTGCCTACAAGATATAAACAAAGACGATTATAATATAATTTTGAATACGGCAGTAGCTGAGTTTTTCAAAATTAACCAGACAACAACAGATAGCTTAAGACAGACACTTAACCAGTTGAAGAATCAGGAAGAAATGGATGGATTAGATGATGTTGAAAACAGTATGTTGTATTACAATCAAGCAGGCATCCTGTATCATGTCCGACAGTATACAGAAGCCATATCCGTTGGTGAAAAACTTTATCAGTTCATAGAACCTTTTGAAGAAAAATTTGCCCAAGCAGTGTGTTTTTTGCTCGTAGACCTGTATATATTAACCTACCAAGCTGAGAAAGCTTTACATCTTCTTGCTGTTCTAGAAAAAATGATTTCACAGGGCAACAATAACAAAAATGGAAAGAATGAGACTGGTAATTACAGCAACAAAGATGGGTCTAATCATAAAGCTGAAAGTGGAGCTCTAATAGAAGCTGCAAAGTCAAAGATACTATCTTTGTGTTGAAGTATATGTAGGAGGACAAGGGACTTTACTGGCCGGCCATAGTTTAAGGGTAGTTAAAGCTGTTACAAGTTTGAAGTTTCCCTCCTTTTTTCCTTCTGATTTTCCCCAATCTGATTTTGAATTCTCAAATCTGGTGTACCTTAAATTATAATAATGGTACCATTTTAATTTCTTCAGTTTCTGTTACTAATAATAGTTTGGTTTTTATAAGCATTGGGATTTTGGGAAGTTTGCATTGTCTTATTCTTATCAACCGGTTATTACTTGTGTTACACCCTCATATGCCTTGCTAATAGGAGATTTACAGATTGAGTTTACTTCTGGTTCCTTAGGATATAATATAACTTGTCAGAATTGTATTTTTAGTACTTGCATTCTGCCTATGAAAGGAACTTTTTCTGTTATGATGTTAAAACAACCTTCCTATGTAATACTGCCTGTAAATATTTCTGAACCTTGGTATCATAGTACTAGCATGCAAGCTAGGCTAGAATTATCTGAAGCTTTAAAAAGACTTAAACGATTCATTGGAATATTAATATGTAGCATATTAGCCTTAGCCGCTTTAATAGCCACAGCCGCTACCGCCGGTTTAGCATTAAGTAAAACTGTACAACAAGCACATTATGTTAATCAATTGTCTAAAAATACCAGTATTGCATTAGCATGACAAAGCCATATTGATACTCAACTAAAAACTGAGGTTGATGAGTTAAAAAATGCTCTCATAGGTTTAGGAGACCAAATTATGGCTTTAAAATTGAAAATGCGTTTGATTTGCCATGCTAAATATACTTGGATTTGTGTGACTCAACACGCTTATAATGAAACTGACTGGGATTGGAACAAAGTAAAAATGCACTTTTTAAGTGTATGGACTGATGGACACATTAGTATGGACATACAAAAACTTAATGCGGAAATAACAAGCAATTCAAGAAGCTCATCTACAAGAAGACGGGCCCCAACAATTAATTCAAGGACTCTTGGATCAGCTTCAATGGTTAAACCCAATGCATTGGTTTCAAAATGGACTCACAGGATTGATTACCGTGGGGTCATGTGTATTGTTGATGTTAATTGCATGACCTTGTTTATTACGCTTTGTTGGCCGCTCGATTCTCTTCGTCAGGAGGTGTATGGGTTGAAATTGCATTATCAAGTTTTAAAAAATAAAAGAGGGGGAAATGTGGCGAGCATTTTGCCCTCTGAGGAAGGAGCCATTAAGACCCTCATAAGCCTCAGGGCCCGATTGTACTCTCCTTGGTATGCATCCTGGACTTTATGGTATGAACGTAAAAAAGGAGATGGCCTTTGGCCAAATCGCTCCAGGGACCTGCTCAGTTACTGGGAGTCCCTGGTTGTTCCCTAAAGCTAGGAAAAGCAACCCTGGAGGGGAAATTGGTGCCTTTGAGGGAGAAGCCGAGAAGCCAATCAACCAGCTGATGCCGATAAGGCGTGACTAAGCCGAGAAGCCAATTAACCAGCTGATGCCGATAAGGCGTGACTAAGCAAATTCCCTGCTTTAGGGGTGTATATATATGGCTATGCTTTGTTATTAAACTTGCCTTGCAACCATCAGTTGTCTGTGCCCTTCTGCTCCCATACCTTGGTGCATTCAGTTCCCTACCCCCTCTCGTCGATTGTTGCTGCACTTTGAGGACCCGCCGCGGCTGGCGGCACTCCAGGACCTGCGGCTGCGCAAGATTGGGGGCTCTATGTCTTCCACTCTCCCACCCTCCTATTTCTTGCCAGTGCCTCCTCTTAGCCAAATCCACCCAGAATCCAGAGGCCAAGGGAGCCTGCGTCGTGCAGGTCCAGGTCAGCCGCTTTGGGGCATGAAGTAGGGCAGAAAACAGAGGGTGGTGGGGACAGGGGGCAAGAGGAGAGAAACCAGAGCCACTGGGAAGGGAGGACTCTCATGGGGAAATTGGGAGCATAGCCTGGGCCCCTGGTTACCTCAGACTTCTACCCAGGGACAGCCAGGCATCCCAGCAGAATGGGAATGGGCCTGTTCCTACTGGCACTAAGAAGAAGGTGGAGGGCTTCCCTGGTGGCGCAGTGGTTGAGAATCCGCCTGCCGATGCAGGAGACACGGGTTCGTGCCCTGGTCCGGGAGGATCCCACATGCCGCGGAGCAACTAAGCCCGTGAGCCATGGCCGCTGAGCCTGCGCGTCCGGAGCCTGTGCTCCGCAACGGGAGAGGCCACAACAGTGAGAGGCCCGCATACCGCAAAAAAAAAAAAAAAAAAAAAAAAAAAAGAAGGTGGATCATTTTCCCCAGGACCCCCACCCTTGCAGGCCTTTAAGGACTGTTTCCAGAGTACCCACTTTGGGGCCCTACACAGGACCCTGAGCAAGAGAAGCAGAGGCCATGGGCTGGGCAGGACGGGGGCAAGGTGGGCCATCAGGTACTGGGGAGCCTGCAGGTCCTGCAGGATGAAAGGCTTTGCTCCTCCTCCCTCACACTGGAAACCTACTCTGGGGCTGCCTCCCGTCCTGCACCACCCTGCGCCCCAGGCCCCGCCTCCTCCAGCTGGGCCACTCAGGGACATAGGCTGGGTTCACAGGGCTCAGTCAGGCGTTGGTGCTGCCAGGGAGGGGAGGCACAGCAGGGTGGAAACCAAGGGACCTGTCACCCTGATTAGTACAGTGTGCACGTCTGCAGAGCAGCAGCCAGGATCCCCAGAGGGGGCCTCTTGGTGGGAGGAGCAGAGCCTGGCCTCGACCCACGCATGCTCTCAGAGTACCCTCGGAGGTAAGGCAAGGTGGTAGCTGATGGGGGAAAAGGAGGGTAGCCACCATTCCCACTGAGACCTGCCCCGACTACTTGTTGGTCCCTGGGGGCTGAGGGGAATTGTGGACCAGCTCCAGGGTCTACACCGAGAGGTACTCCAGGTGCAGGATGGAGCAACAGGGGCAATTTACCAGGGGAGCCTGACCACAGGGTCACCAATAAGCCACGCCCAGACCTTAGAACACGCGTTTTCCTGGATCTGGACATCCGTCCTGACTCATTAAATCTGAGGTGGCCCTGAGGACTGTGCAGCCCCACAAAGCTCCATCAAAGCTGCAGCCTCTCTATCACTGGGGCTGGCACCCTGTGGCCATCTCAGTGCCTCAGTCTTCTCTCCTGTGCCCCATCGTCCAAGGCCAACCTTCTTCAGGCAACTTTCCTGCCCACACGCTCTGCCCAGGACCTTTCCTGGGGACAAATTACCCGGATGGGACAGGGAGACAGAATAGTAAACTGTCCAGAGGTAAGCCTTAGAGTAACCACTAAGAAAATAGAAAAAAAATACAGTTAAAAAAACACTCATTAAAGGAATAATTAAAATGTTATACTAGAAAATATTCACTTAATGCAAAATAAAGCAGTCTAGGCGAAATAGAGGAACAAAAAGGGAATGATATATTTAGAAAGCAAGTAAAATGGCAAATGCAAATACAACTATTCAGTAACGTGAATGGATTAAAACAAGATCCAACAAAATACTGTCTATAAGAGACATACTTTAGATTTTTAAAAAAATATTTATTTATTTATTTTTATTCGGTGGCTGCATCATGTCTTAGGTGCGGTGCGTGGGCTTCTTTCTAGTCGTGCAGTGCAGGCTTAGTTGCCCTACAGCACGTGGGATCTCAGTTCCCTGACCAGGGATCAAACTGGCATCCCCTGCATTGCAAGACGTATGCTTAACCACTGGACCACCAGGGAGGTCCCAGAGACATATTTTAGATTTACAGATACCAAGAGATTTAAACTAAAAGAATAGAAATAGTTTTATCATGCAAACAGCAACCATAAGAAAACTGGAGGGCTATACTGTCATTAAAATAGATTTTAAAACAAAAAAATTAACTCAAGATAAAGAGTGACATTTTATAATGATAAAAGTGTAATGCATCAGAAAGGTGACAATTGTAAACATAAGTTCACCTAACAACAGATCCATACCTCACTCCGTATACAAAAGTTAACTCAAAATGGATCAAAGATCTTATATGTAAAAGCTAACACTGTAAAACTCTTATAAGAAAACACAGGGATAAATTTTTCTAACCATAGACTAGGCAATGATTCCTTAAATATGTTGCCAAAAGTACAAGCAACAACAATGAAAAAAACCAGATAGATTGGACTTTATCAAAACTAAAAACTTTTGTGCTGCAAAAAAAACACCATAAAAAATGAAAATAACCCACAGTATGGGAAAAAATATTGACTAGCCATATACCTGATAAGTGACTTGAATCTAGAATATATAAAGAACTCTTACAACAAAATAATATAAATAACTCAATTTTTTAAATGGGCAAAGGACTTGAATACACGTTTCTCCAGAGAAGACACATAAATGACTAATAACCTCATGTAAAGATTTTCAACATCATGAGTCATTAGGGAAATGCAAATCAAACCACAATGAAATACCACTAGGATGGCTGTAATCAAAAAAATCAAGTAATAATAAGCATTATCAAGGAAGTAGAGAAATTGGAACCCTCATATGTTGCTGGTGGGAATGTGAAATGGTACAGCCACTTTGGAAAACAATTTGGCAGTTCTTCAAAAGGTTAAAGGTAGAATTACCATATGATGCAGCAATTCCACTCCCAGTAATATACCCAAGAGAAATTGCAGCATATGTCCTCACAAAAACTTGCACATGAATCTTCACAGCAGCATTATTCATAATAGCCAAAAGGTGGAAACAACCCAAATTCTATCAACTGATGAATGGATAAAGTATGGTACATACATACAGTGGAATATTACTTGGCAATAACAAGGAATGAAGTATGGATACAGGGTAAAACATGGAAAAACCCTGAAAACATTATGCCAAGTGAAAAGCCAGACACAAAGGATTACTTATATGAAATGTCCAGAATAGGCAAATCCATAGAGAAAAAATGTGGATGAGTGGTTGCCTAGGGCTGGGGTATAGATGGTGGTGGGAAATAGGAGGTGAATGCTGAAGGATGTGGGGTTTATTTTTGGATGATAAAATGTTTTAAAATTGACTGCAGTGATGATTGCACAACTCTATGAATATACTAAACCATTAAATTAAATTGTACTCTTTAAACAGGTGAATTTATGGTATGTGAATTATATCTCAATAAAACTGTTACCAAAAAAAAAAAAAAAAGCCAAACATATAGGAATTTGAGGTCGCTACTCTGTGCCAGGCCATCTGGGTGCCTCATTATGGCCCCAGCTGTGGTTTTGACCCACTGGCCTCTACTCCCTTGCCATCTGACCCCCTCTCTTCATATTACCTGGAAGGAACAGCTGCCACTTCCCCTCCCTCAGCCCCTAAGATCTGGCTTGTCTCAAAACTGTGGAGTGGGGCTATGGTGCTGAGTGAGATCAGGTCCCTGACCAGAGGAGCCGTGGCAAGTCTTGGCCCAGACTTCTGCAAAACTGTCTCTAGGGGGCCTCATTCACATCATAGCCAATGTGGATCTATTACGAAACTTTCCCAGCCAACGGAAGGGAGTATTCTGTCTTGAGAAGCTGCACTTTTCACTAATTTGCACAAAGTTGCCTTACAGTCTGAATATGCGCTGTTCTGTACAGTAGCTACTAGCTACATAGGGCTATTTCTAGTAAAGTGAATTAGAATTAAATTAAAAGTAAAAATTCAGGGGAGTTCCCTGGCAGTCCAGTGGTTAGGACTCCACACTTTCACTGCCGAGGGTGCGGGTTCAATCCCTGGTTGGGGAACTAAGATCCTGCAAGCCGCGTGGCACGGCCAAAAAAAAAAAAATTCAGATCCTCAAGTGCACTAGCCATACTACAGGGGCTCAGTAGCCTCATGGGGCCATTGTATTGGACAGTGCAGATATAGACATTTCCATCATCGCAGACAGTTCTATTGGACTCTGCTGCTCAGAACCACTGGAAGAAGCTTTGTGGGATCTTGAGAGCAGGACCATGAGGGATGGGAGGAAGTGAAATGGGTGGGAAGAGAGGAAATTGCAGGCAGGAAGCCACACATATCTCCTCCCCTCTTTGCCCCACCCTCTTAGCTTCTCCAAGCCCCAGTGGGATCCCCAGGGAGCGGTCTTTGAGAAAAGACAGTCAGAAAAGAGACTGGGGAAGCCCCAGGTTCTCCAGGGGGCCCAAGGCTGATTGGCAAGCTTCCCTCCGGGCTGGAGAGCCTCGTGGCTTGGAGGTCCCTGTGTGGCGCCTGGAAACATTCTGCCAATACCCCCCGCCAGGTCCTGGCTCTGCTGTGAGGTTCAGATATGCACTCTGATTGCCCTGGTCTTTCTTTGCCAAAAACAGAAACAGAAGAATGCACACACACTCCTAAGATCCCAGCAGGTTCCATCTGACAGGGAAGTACTGCGTTCCGACTGTGATATTAACCTGTGAGTGGTGTTGGTCTCGTGTGTGAGCTGACACTGGTACTTGAATAGGCATGCTGCAGCTTGGCACAGTCCCTGGAACACAGTGAGGTGGACCCCTGAGGCCTTTGAAGGGCCAAAGGAAGTCCTTCCTGGAAGGGGGCTGGCGACCTAGTTATTCTGAATTGTGGGGAGAGGTGGCCGGCTGTGGGGTACAGCTGTGGAGTTAGAAGCTCAGATCTGTGATAAACAGCACATCCCCGCCCCCTGTCCCCCTGCCACAGCTGCTCAGCTGGTCAGGTCAGCCAGGGTAACCTTCTCCTGGGGTGAACATGATGTTGTGAGCAGGGAGAGAGGGTCCTAGGGGAGTAGGGAGGTGGAGACAGGAGCCACTGACGGAGGTGACTTGGGGGCAAGCTGGTGACTCGCAGGGGCAGATGGGGCTGGGGGCTGGGACGCTGCACAGCCTGTTCCCAAGTACCACGTCCGAACGACATCATGTGGTGCACACGTGCTTACACGTGGTTGTGCGGGCCACATGAAGGGTGTGGAAGAGCAGACCTTGTTACCATTGGTTACACCAGATGGGCGTGATGGGCAAGGAAGGGCTGGAGCACGTGTAATGATGGGCTTTGCCTTTATTCCTTTGTGGTAGCTTATTTCATTTGTTACAACTGGTGTGACTTGAAAGGTAAAAATGTAAGTACAAAATTTAATCATTTACTAATCCCTTCCCTCCCTCCCTCTTTACAGCAAACTTTTGCTTCCAGCCACCAAAGCCAGAGGGAAAACCAAGCTGCTGCTATTGACAGTACAACCCGAAGGAGGTAAGGAGCAGAAAGAAACTATGTTGGGATCTTCTGTGTACCAGGTGCTGCACATGCGTCAAGCACACATCACATGTTTGTTGCCTCATTAGACTCTCCCAGCCCACGGTAGCGGTTATTACTTCCTTTTCCAGATGAAAGATTTTGGCTTAGGGAGGTGGAGTAACTTAGTAGAATATGTGGTAAGGTTAGCATATCAGCTAAGGGCCCAGGAGAAAAGAGAATTCCCCTCAAAAGGGTTTCGCTAAAGAGAACTTAAAGGAGGGACCATTTACAGATCTGCAGACACGGTATAAGAGAATCACCAGGGAACTAACAATAGCAGGGAGCCATTTCACTCCCTGGGCTGAGTGGATAAGGGGAAGAAATAGTGGTACCATGGGAGCTGTGGTGAGCAGGAGGAGGCCAAGAAGAAATACCCCAACCGCTCTCCTCTCCTGCCCTTCAGGCCCTGCCTGCGCCTCTCATTGGCTGACCCAACAGGAAGCCAGAGGGCACGAAAGCCAGAGTGATGCAGTCTGTAGGGGGTGGAGAGGGAGAATGAATGGAAGAGGTAGAAAGGGAGATCAACTAGCACAGTCAGTGGTGGAGCAGGATTTGAACTCAGGACTCGCTGACTCTAAACCCTGGAGCCCTTCTGCTGCCCTCCGTAGCCACGCACCCTACCGTGCCCACACACCTGGCTGGGTCCCAAACACC